>NC_061794.1:21470283-26270283 GCF_021462225.1 Girardinichthys multiradiatus
TGACCTTTTTCCACATTGTGTCCTGTTAGAACCACCAACTTTAGTGTATTTTATAGGGATTTTTATGTGTTAGATCAACAAAGGTAGTGCATAATTATGAAGTGAAAGTAAAATAAGACATGATTTCATGTGTGCATGTGTGGTCAGTTCCATTTTCTCTGATAACCCTGAATAAAATGCACTGAACCAATTGTCTTCGGTTTCACCTAACTAGTAAATAGAATCTACCTATGTGTAAGGAAATGTCAGTATAGATACAAATGTTCTGGGAAAGCCTCAGATATTTGTTTGTGAAACCTTGGAGTTAGATAACATTAGTAATCAAACAGTCTCATGAAGACCAAGCAACACAGTAGGCATGTCAGCAAGCTGTGAAGAAGTTTAAGCAAAGTTAGGTTATCAAACAATATCTAAAAATATTGTTATCTAAAGATTTAGACATCTGTCCGAGCACTGTTCATCTCTCCTGCAAAAAAATGGGACGCATATGGCACAACTGTAAACCTACCAAAAAATGGCTGCCCACCAAAACTGACAGGCAAGGAGGTCATTACTCAAATCGAAGGAAACTCATGGTAACTCTGGAAGAGCTGGAAGAAGTCACAGCTCATTTGGGAGTATCTGTTGACTGGAAATTCTGATTAAAATTTCCCTCAAGCTATGTAGCAGGCATAACAAACATGTGGAAGTGATACTCTGGAAAGATGAGACCACAATTGATAATTATGGGCTACATGCAATATGTGTGGACTAAAAATAATGCTGCACATCAGCCAAACATACCATTAAATTGTTGAAACATGGCAGCATCATGCTGTTGGAAGAAATTTTAGACACTGGGGCGGATGGTCACCTTCTAGAAGTATAACAAGCCTAAGCATACATCCAGAACTGCAATAAATTGTTTTGATTGCACCTCCAATTTAAGCAAATGATGGTTCTACAAAGTATTAAATTAGAAGGCTGAATACAAATATCAGCTACACCTTTTTGGTTTTATGCACTACTTATGTACTACTTTGTGTTGATCTATAACATAAAATCCTAATGAAATACACTAAATTGTGGTTATAATGATAAAAATGTGAAAAGGTATACAGGGGCGTGCATACATTTTGCAAGGCACTGTAAAAGGAGATCATCAGTCTAGGTGCAGACAGTCCCATTCTTGTCTTTTCAAATTTAAACTATATCTCAGCTGAACTACCCACAGGGTGTTCCTTTGCTCCTCCTTGTCACCGGGAACCAATGTGTTTTCTCCAAAATCATAATAACAAACATTCAGCCAAGAATGGGCTAAATAATGGATTTGCACAAAAACCCAAGACAACTCCTTCAAAAAGCAAATTCCTTTTACCACCATCTGCTGCTGGCACCTGGGAAGCTAAGCTTTGTGTGTGCCGGAGTGAGGGGGGAAATCAAAGTTTTGGCTCAGACAATGTGAACGTTAAATAAGAAATGGAATCTGAGCGCAACTGTTCATTTTGCTCCTTATTTCCCACATCGGTTTATATATGAAAGCAACATGAAAAAAGGAAAGAAACTTTTTGAGACCTATCTATCTATCTATCTATCTATCTATCTATCTATCTATCTATCTATCTATCTATCTATCTATCTATCTATCTATCTATCTATCTATCTATCTATCTATCTATCTATCTATCTATCTATCTATCTATCTATCTATCTATCTATCTATCTATCTATCTATCTATCTATCTATCTATCTATCTATCTATCTATCTATCTATCTATCTATCTATCTATCTATCTATCTATCTATCTATCTATCTATCTATCTATCTATCTATCTATCTATCTATCTATCTATCTATCTATCTATCTATCTATCTATCTATCTATCTATCTATCTATCTTCTGTGACATGATCTGTCATTAAGGAGACCTATTTTTGAACTGTTACAACATGTGGCATGCGACAGAAGTATGTAGCCGACTGTTTTGGGCTAAACAGGTCGGCCAGGACATCAATGGCTGCATCAGTGTGGCGGCTGCTGTGACAGGTGATTTAATAGCTGTCGCAGCAGCAACACAAGAGCACAGAGACAGGATTCCAGTCAAAACTAATGTTTTGTGATGAATCACTGTCATAGCAGAGGTAAATGTAACACTAATAGACACAGGGATATCTACAGTTAGCCAGTTTTGCTAATGAGCGTATTGTTTCAGAGAGGTGGTGTCACTTCTGGGGGCTGGATCCATACAGTACGAAGAGAAATGAGGGGGCTTGTATATGACTGGGTGTAATGAGAGTGCCACAGTCAAGCAGTGGTAAAAATCTCAGTGGAGGACCGTAAACAGTTATTAAAAAAAGGAACTAAATGAACATATTTTATAGCATACATCTGATAATTGTTATGTTTTTTTACATTATCAGATAAAAACAAAAAACAGTCACACTTCCTAAGAAAGATGCATCCTGAAATCTGATGTAAAAAATATTATTTATTCATATTTTTCCAATTTAAACGAGTCAGTCTTTCAAAACTAATTCAGCCGAAATATTCATGTCAACAATTAATTATATTTTGGGGATTTTAACCCCTCAAAGACCAGTTTGCTTAGTGTAAACTGGATAATTACAGTTTTAGATGGTGTAAGAAGTATTACAGTCGTTCTGTCCTATTGGATGAGTTAAACATAATTTTATTTTACTTCTGTTATAATGTTTAAGTATAAAAACTGTTAACAAGCGTGATCTACATGGTTATTCATTACATTAATATGATGGTTTTACTTTATGTTTGATTTTTTTCTGTTCGCATCTGTTTTCTATATGTTCAAAGTAACGATTTCATTCTTTAAAAATTGAATTTTTGTCAAACAAAAACAAAAAATTAAGCAAGGAGAGAACAAAAATACTAAAATAATGTCCATAGAATACATCTCGTGGTGTATATTATTGTTATTATTAATCAGCCCTGAGATGGGAAAATGATTGGCAGCAATGTTGATTGCAGTTTTAGTATTATCATTTTAAAAAACACCAGACCTAATGACAACAATGTAATAATTTCCTCAAATTGGCTGTGACAAAATATATACTCATAGTTTTTCTGATATGGTGGCACAATTGGTAGCACTGTTGCCTTGCAGCAAGAAGGTCCTGGGTTCAATTCCCGGCCGGGAGTCTTTCTGCATGGAGTTTGCATGTTCTTCCTGTGCATGCGTGGGTTCTCACTGGGTACTCCAGCTTCCTCCCACAGTCCAAAGACATGCCTGTTAGGTTAATTGGTCTTTCTAAATTGCCCTTAGGTGTATGAATGAGCGTGTGCCTGGTTGTTTGTGTGGTGCCCTGCGATGGACTGGTGACCTGTCCAGGGTGTACCCTGCCTCTTGCCCGTAGACTGCTGGAGATAGGCACCAGCTCCCCCATGACCCACTATGGAATAAGCGGTAGAAAATGACTGACTGACAGTTTTTCTGTTATGATGCCAGTCTTTTAAAACTACAATATTTCTTACAGTAATATATATCAAATATCATTTTGCTATTTAGGAGGTAAGTCCTTTAAAGGTCAGCATTGTTTTTAATAATAACAAAAACTGAAAAACCCAAAAACTAATTTCCCTCAAATACAATACACCAATACACTTTGTTACACACGCATTACCCAGCATCAATAATGGCACACTGCAGCAGGTTCCTTTGCAGAAGAACATAGAAAGTGTGAATTTTTTCTGCATGCTTTGAATGGAGTGGAATTGCAACTTCTGGTGGTCGAACATTAAAAATGGAAATTGATAGCTAGTCATCTAAAATTAAAATTTAACATAAAGGTCTACGTTTTTTTATATTAAGATACACGTGGGATCAAAGTAGTATTTTCAATGGTTTTCAATTTGACAATATTTGTCTTTAGGAACAAATGTGTAAGTGTTTGTGTAGCTAAGCCATATCAGGCTCATTTTAAAATTAAACATACTCTGGCAAATTTAAGCTACAATTTTTCTTCTCTGAGATTTATAGTGGTTGACTGAGACCATGATTGAGAGAGCATGCATTGTAGTTTGTCTCATCTGTCTCTCTGTTGGCTCTGATGGGCTATTCAGGATATACTATTACCTGAAAACCACTAGGAAAAGAACCTTCTCTGTGCTATATTAAACAAGATAAAATATGCATGGAAAACCTCATTTAAGAAAACAAAAAGAAAATGTAATCCTCATTAGCAGGATTTCAATGAAAAGGCAGAAAAAGGACAATGTCTTCCATCTAAACTGAAAAGTGGTTAAAAGTGAAAAGGGAAAAGATATTCATACAAACATGTCTAGAAATCATTAAATATGGTCAAATATTCTTCGGTTGTGCTACATTTGAACAGGACTTGTGGACTGAGAATGGCCAGTTTTCGACATAGTTTTTGACAATGGACAATGACTGGCCAACATTAAATAGCCATAAAAAGATATTCATGGACACCAAGTGTTTGCAGGTATGTGTGACAAACTAAGTGTGCCTCTTTCTATAAAAATTACGAGGCTGAGACGCACCCAAGAGCTACTAGTCAAATGCACTTAATTAGCTGATCATCAACAGTGTGAGTGTATATATAAAAGAAGAGGTTACAGTTGTTTGCTTGTCTTGAACATTTTGTCTGTCAACACAATACCAAGAAGAAAATGCATCAGCAATGATCTAGGAAAAGCAACTTTTAGTGTTTACCAATCTAGTTAGGGTTATAAGGCCATCTCCAAACAGTTTGGAGTCCATCATCCGTGGGAAAGATCATTTACAAGAGGAGAAAATTTAAGACAGTCTCTAATCTTCCTAGACTGAAGGTTTACAGCCTCTGTTACAGCATGCATTGTGTGAGAAACTGAAACAAAGCCAAGAGCCACCTCTACGCTGATGTCCTCAGGAGGCATCTTTGAATTTCATCACAGTACAACTTGACATAGTCAAGTATGACTTGTTTTGATTTGTTTTAGGTGAAAGACTGTCGTCTAGAATAATGTAAGTAGGGCTTAGGCTTTGAAAGTTGGATCTGAACAAACCAAGCGGCTTCAGAAACTAGTTTCTTTGCACAGATGGACGACAGTGGAAATTTTGTATGCTTTTTGTTGTTGCTGTTGTTTAGTCAGAGTCATTTTTTTGTACATGGTTACAACATTTTAAGAAAAAAAAATTGAGGCAACAAAATCATTCAAACAAGTTTTGGCTTATCAGAGTTAAGCAGCTTAAAATAAAAAGATTAACTTTTCATCTTGTCTAAAACCATGCAAATATTCAAGGTGGTCTGAAAAAGAAAGCAAAAATATGAAATGCAACCCTATCAGTTAGTTACGAGAACATTCAGCCCTTTAATGTGTGCTAAATAATAAGCTCATGGGACCTGTCCCGATGAAGGGATTTCTTTCTGGTTTAATAACTTCTCAATACAATCAGTTTAAAATTGTGGCTTTCTCTTACTTTGAGTAAAGAAAATGCTTTTATAATAAAATTTGATAATTTGCTACTTTTTTCATGTAATGTTATTTCAAATTAGACATCTTTGAATATATTGAGGACAGTAGATTTATGTTTGTAGCTATTGGAAACATGACTTTGTTATTAATGTTCACAAATTAATCATCGGTGAGTTAGAAAGTTCTTTGTAAGGTCACTTTTCAGACTCTTTTTAAAATGACTTAAGACCTTTTTTTAAATGTTGCACTGCATAGTGTCTGTCTGTAAAGATGAAGGCTTTCTTTTTGCTGATTGGCAGGTGTTTGGTTTCCTGCTCAGATCAGTCAGCATTAAATCAGGTCCAGTGATACTCAGAGTGGAGACTTTCTTTAAGGAGGAAGGTCATTAAAGGTGTCAGTGTAACACCAGGGCAGAAGCTGACTCAGGCAGATACAACAACTATTGGGATGACTTCCAGATAGAGTGCTTTGCAAAACTGTTCACAAACCTTGAACTTTTTATTATTTTGTCACATTAATACAACAGTATTCAATGTATTTTATAGGGATTTGATTTCATAGACCAACATAAAGGAGTGCATAATTGTGAAGTGGAAGGAAAATGATGTATGGTTTTCATAGATTTTTTACAAATAAAATCAGAAACATCTGGTTCAGCCCATCTGAGTCAACATTTTGAATAGACGCCTGTCACTGCAGTTTAAGCTGTATGTCTTTAGCTGCTTTGCACATCTACAGCCTTGTCACAGATTTAGTTAGCTAAGGTCTGGGTATTGGCTAGACCAACACATGAATTTGCTTTGATCTAAACCAGAGGTCTCGAAATCCAGTCCTGAAGAGTAACTGTCCTGCAATTTTTAGATACATCCCTCTTCCAACACACCTGATTCAAAAGAATGACTCCAGTACCAAGTGTCTGCAGAACTTGATGATTAGCTAAGGAGGTAATTTAGTCATTTGATGAATCTAAAAGTTGTAGGAAAGTAGCTCTTGAGGACTGGAGTTGGAGACCCCTGATATAAACCAGTCCCTTGTAGCTCTGGCTCTATGTTTAGGGTAATTGTCCCACTGCTGGGCTCAAGTGTCAAGTCATTTGCAGCTTCTGGCAACATTTCTTCCTGGATTTCCCTGTAGTCAGCTTTGTCCATCTTCGCATCAACTCTCACCAGTCCCCTTGTCCCTGTTGAGGAAAAGCATCCTCTCAGCATGATGCTCCCACCACCATGTGTCACTATGGGGATGCTGTGCTCAGGTTGATGTAGTGTACATAATAGTAATAGTCTGCAGGTCTAGCTGATTTACCATGGGCCTTTAGTTGCTTCTCTGATTAATGCTGATATTGTTGCCAACTAAGGCAGGACTTATCATGGTAGATTCTCATCTCTGATGCCTTTACAAACCAGCTGGATTTATACTTCAATTAAACAAGCTATTTATGGATGGATTTTGTTTAAGGCTCTCAGAGTAAAAGGGGCTAAATACAACAACAGACAACACTTTTGAGTTATTTACTGGTAAAACATTTTGGAAAACCATGTATCTATTTAACTCTACTTTGCGTTGGTCTATAACATGAAATCCCAATATAATACACAGAAATTTGTGGTTGTAAAGTGACAAAATAAAAAATAAAAAAACAACACTGTTCACAACACTGTGTCCCTCCTTGGGTTCAGGTTTGTCAACAAAAACAAGTGGTTGTAAATTTGGATCTGTTGTCATTTAGGTTTTCCAAGGATTTCCAGTCTTGCATTAAATTTCCACACACACCTTATTTGGTCTGGAAACATGAATTATAAGAGAAGAAAAAAAACTAAGTTCCAGAACCTGGAAGAAGCCATCGACCAATTTATAAAGCGATAACATCTATTGTCCAAATTTAACAAATACAGAGCCTTGTATAGTCATTAAAAGTATGTCTGCTGTCTACCCTCTCCGCCTCAGTAAATACGCAGGATTTCTGATCCTGATACAACATTTCCAGTCTCTCCAGCAGCTTTTGTGGGATCATAGAGTCATAGAGTGCTTATATTGCAATTTCATGTACCAGAGACAATGTAGATTTACAAATGTGCCGATATAAACTAAGCACCACAAAAAAAGCTCAAGTCACTGATCTCACAATTACTTAGTCCCTTTGGCCATCAACCCAGTCTTTGAACTGTGTCTTGTGAACTAAGAGCGCTTTCCTGCACTGGAACGAGATGTGGTAGCACCACATGACATCGCTCAACTCACTGAGTTTTTACAATTACTTCGTGGTCTGTTGCGATTACAGAAGCCAAAAAAAGGAGTCCTGAAGCCTGTTGGCCTAATTTGTCATGTTGGGGGTCTCATTCAGCCCCCCTGCACCCCTGTAACTTACTGTTTGCCCAGCACCCAACCCTCTTCTGAAACCACCCCCTCCTTCCACCCCAACACATTCAGCCTAGAGCCCTCAATTGCTTGTTTAACTTGACACATAATTACTGTGGAAATATTTGTGTATTTTGTATGAGTGCCACAGACTGCATTGCAACCGACTGCCAAGTCCTCGCAGCTCCCTCTGAAGCTATCGCAGCCAGAATCCCTGATTAAAACAAGATGCTTTCATTAGAGCCAGCTTTGGAAGAAATCACTCCCAGAGATGGGCCTCTCCCTGCCAAGCCCGGCTGCACTTGCGCTTGCCATGTGTGGCAAAGCCGACATGCTCGTTCTACCGAAAAGGGGCTCTCTTTTTTTGGTCTGAACCCAACTGTGCTACTGAATCAAGGCTCCTCCATCAAAGTGGCGCTCTAAGAGCTCACAGAGGAACCCCGCTCAACATGAAACATTGCTCCTAAAACCAAGAAGAGACGTTATTACTGTAAAAATCCCTTGGAGTTTGAGGTCACAGCTATAATTTTTCACAAAGAACCCTTTAATTTTCTACTTATTGAATAGCTTTTTATAATACGATTATGGAATTATGCATAAAATGAGCACTTTTAAAAAGACATAAAAGGAAATTAAGTAGACGCCTTAATTTTAATGACGAGCCTCGGTTTGTGCTTGCATTATTGCTTTTTCAATTTTAGGATTTTTCCAAGAAGTAATTTCTTTTAAATTAAAGAAAAGTTCCACACATTTATTTTCATATATTACGGAATATAAAGATCTAATAGAATCTATTAATATATATTTTTAAAGTGTTCACCACCTGCAGGTTGATTTTTAAAATGTCACATTCAGCTTTATTTCCAGTGTTTTAGAAAGCTACTCAGTAAATGCATATGGTGAAACTGTGATTTATGCAACAGACTAAAACCTAAGAAATAATTTTACAATGAAAAGATTTGATGCAAAGAGCTAAAAAATATATACAGGGTTTTGTGAAAAGCAGCTACACCTTTTGGATTTTTTTTACAATTTGTCAGGTTACAACCACATACCTCCGTGTGTTTTTATGTGTTTCTGCTCCAGCACAGATTATTCAAATGCCTGCTTTACCTCCTCAGCATTTTATGAAGTTCTGCATACACCTGGTAGTGAAACATTCATCTCTGCTGAACCCGATCTAAAACATTCTTGAGGATTGACAAGGGACACGAATGGTCTAAACAATTTTACTGGAGCTCTGGCTGTGTGTTTTGGGTTGCTGTCCTGCTGTTAGTTGAAACTTCGATCCACTATCAAGTCTTTTGCAGCCTCTAACAGGGTTCCTTTCAGGATTCTTCTGTATTTGCTTTGGTCTAATCTGATCAGAGGACCTTCATCCTCATGTTGCTTGTGTCCAATACATGCCTTGAGGCAAACTCCAAAACTGACTTTTTTCCTCTATGTGGACTTCTTTATTGCTGATCTTTATGACTAGTATTTATCCTTTCAACAGATTATCCCACCTGAGCTTTGAATTTCTGCAGTTACTCCACAGAGCTGCAATGGATCACATGGATTCGTCTCTTATTAGAACTCTCCATGCCTAGCAGTGCAGTTTAGGTGGACAGCCATGTCTTGGTAGTTTGCAGTTGTGACATACTCTTTTCATGTTCAGTGATGGATTAAACAGTACTCTGAGATGTTCAAAGCTTAGGACCTTTCTTATAACCTAACGCTGCTTTAAACTTCATCCTTGACTTTTCTGCTGTGTTTCTTGACCTTCTCGGTGCTGTTTTTTCGCTAATGTTCTCCAGCAAACCTCTGAGGCCTTCACAGAACAGCTGGTTTTATGCTGAGATTCTTTTGCACATCTGAGGCTATGTTTACTAATTAGGCAATGGGTTGCCCTGGATCTTCTTAAGGGGTATCTGAGTAAATAAAGTTGGATAAAAATGTATGTCATACTTTCAGAATTGTATTTGTAAAAGATTTTAAAAACCATGCATCCATTTTATTCTGCTTCACAATTATGTATTACTTTATGTTGGTCTGTCGCATAAAACCCAAATCAAAGATATTGTAGTTTGTGATTGTAACTTGGCAAAATTAGAAAAAAGTTTGAGGGTCACTAACACTTCCACAAAGCACAGAGTGTATATTCAGCAAAATTATTGAGTCTGCATTTTAACTCATAAATATCTTGCAAATAAGCAGTTGTGTGAGAGATGTGACCATAGCAGGTGAAATGCTCTCTGACAAGCAGTGAAGTCATTCTCCAGAGGCAGTGACAGGCCTGTGAGGAGTCCGGCTCCCGCCAGCCCGTCAGCTTTGACTCACCGCTGGCCCCGAATCATCAAAAAACTCTCAGGGGTTGCTTGAGTTTTGTCCTGACATCTATCTTACAACTTGCTTTTTTCACTTTGTTCACTTATCTACAGAAAATGGAGAAAAGAGAGCAAATGGCATCAGATTCCAGCAGCAAAATAAGTCAGATAGGGCATTTGAGTTAGAGCTGGGGGCCACTTTTGTGTAAATTGAGACCTCATTCACAATATCCAAAGCAAATTATCTTCATTAGATTTCCAAAACCATAGTCGTGATTTGTCAAGCTGTGAATGATAATGAAGTTGTCTGGTTAATGAAGAACTGAAGATACAGGTTTCCACAATCATGCTCATCTTCTATATAACCCTTATGAATATTTAAGGATCTTTAATTCTGTGTACAGTATAATTACGTGCCAAAGCCTGGCGTTGCCACAGACTTCACAGACAAAGTCTGTAATGGAAGAAGACAGACATGGCTATATTTTATTAATCATTGGGATTAATTAACTGGTGATAATTTCAGATGTTACAGGATCAACGGGGAACCGTGAAAGAAGGAAATGTGCGATGAAGCAGATGAATGTATTTCTGTGAAATTTAGGTGTGAGAACAGAAACAGAAACTCACCTTCGTGACTCATGCTGATGATGTTCAGTGTGTGTACAACAGGCAAAATGAAGCTTTAAGGTACTTCTATATTAAAACTGGGATTAGGGCCCTGATTGTTTTTTATCCTTTATGTTGCTCATATTGTTTGGAGCACAGGATGTTGGTAGCACAGAAATGAGGCATTTTAGTTTTCCTACTTTGGAAATAAACTAGGGTAGATTTGAGTCTCATCGTGGAAATCCTCTGTCAAATAAAACAAAGGGGGCTGCATCGATGCTCTGTCTTGTTTTATATGATGGCTTGAAATAAATGAACTTTAAATGGAACCTTGGCAGCGACTCGAGTTATTGATCGATTGGAGCAGGAGCTGAAGTTTGAGGGCACAGTGAGCTGGGGCTGGGGCTGTAACTGGAGTAATGAAATTGATTAGGCCAAGGGAGGGGGTGACAAGCCAGTAGAGTCAAGCCCTTGATGTTAGGAAACAAGAGTGCCATCTAATTGGGGTGTAATATGGGTCTTTAGAGGACATTAAGCACACAAGTGGCGGAAGGAACGCCACTCTGCTGGATGGAGCCAAGATGATGTTGCACCGGTATTATTATTTGGTAATTATTCACTCAGATGATTGGATTATGAGAGCTAAAACTGAGAGGCCAGCCAAGGGTCATCTTGTCGCCAAACTGTAGAAGTGGCCTGTACAGAGTCTCTAAAATGGAATTACTGGTCAAAAAAAGAGAGAAAAGATATTGATTTGTCAAACAAAACAGGTCACATTTCTCTTGTGTTTCCCTTTCTTTTTAACCAAACAACCAACTTATGTCCCTCAAACTACATGCTTCTTTCCCCTTTCAGTTTCCATAAATATGAAATTCACGAATGTATTGTTGTGCCCCAGCCATGGGATTAAACATGGACTGAACTATCCACAGTCACCTTGATTGCGGACAGTTCGGGTAGGTAGGAAACTGCACTTTTGATTACACACAACCTACTCCTAATGCAGCCCAGGAAGGAGGAGTCACAGCTGGAATCCCTAAAAAAACTCCAAGCCATACCTCGTTCTCTATCCTGCTGCCTAGCGGCTAACAGAGAAGCAGCGCGAATCAACTGAAGGTCTTTGAAACTCGCCTGCAAGTTAAAGACTCTAATACTTCAAAGAATCCTTGGATCCAGAGTTGGCTACGATCTGGTAGTTGAATACTTGCCAATCGAAGAAATATTGCCAGGTATGTTTAGTAATGCCAGTGCTCGAATCCCTCTTTCATCGGTTGTTGTAATACCACTGCCATACTGGACTGGTGTTCCCAGGACAACAGATTTACAGGATTACAGGTTGAATGGTTATTTTAACTAAATATTAAATAACAAGCATCCTGATTTCAAAATAGTATATTGAATATTTAGCTAGTTTGATGTTTTTCTTTATTCTAAAACCCAAAAATAGAAATCATGCTGTGGTTCTTCAAATGAATCACCGAAAAAGGTTTCTGGAATAGGCATTTATTGAAACTGAAAGGTTATCTTTTTTAAAAGGGTCATGTAGGTTTTATGGCTCTAAAACAAATTCTTAAGAACCATCAGCACCGGCACCCCCTAGGGGTGTGTTCTCTCCCAACTCCTCTCTGTACACAAATAACTGCACCTTAGCGAACCCGTCTGTGAAACTCCTGAAGTTTGCAGATGATGCTACCTGGAACTAAACCTACTAAAAACCCCGGAGATGAGGGTGGGCTTCCAGAGAAAACCCCCTAAATTGTCTGTTAAACCATTGTCACAATAAAATTGTTGAAGCTACAGCATACATGAACAGATACCCCTGATACAATGTCCTAAAATCAGAACAGACAAGAGCCAAACTTTATGTATGTACAGCTATACTGCTGGCATCATCAGCTTGTTATATATTTTCTTCCCATTACGGTTAATCCTGAGAGTATAAAACGTTTGGAAAGAGTTGCTCTGCTGCGTCATAATTTTCTAGTGGCTAGTTAAATAGCACTGAGCTGAACTCAGGTGTGATGCACAAGGCTGTCAGTATGAAAGAAAAGTAAGTCTTCACTAAGCGGGTCAAATTACACAAAGAACTGCAGCAACCAATACCGCCTTTTGTTTACTGCTGTCATGGAGTAGTGCTTTCTTGCAGGACCAAAGTGCAAACAGGAGTGTGGGAGGCACATGGTGAGCTGAAGTCTTTAACAATAACAGAGCTGATAACTTACAATGGTGTAAACCAGACATGGAGAGTAGGCAATGAGATGGACATGGACTTGGCAGGCAAACAGTAGAATCCAGTAGTGAACAATGAAAACCAAAGAGTTTAAATACAGAGGCAAGGTGGAGAAATGATCAATGAACCAGAAGAGCTAACCAGATGAAATGTGGAGCAGCTGAGGCGGGGAGAATGCAGAACAACTGGAGGAGGGAGGCAAATTAACACAGATGAGTAGGAACACAGACAAGTCCAGGGGGGTAACAGAATCTAGCAGGAAATAAATTAAATGTAAAAGGATCACAAGAAAAACACGAAAGAACGAACTCAAGAAATACAACTAACAAATTTTAGCACAAAGAAATGAACAAAAGAGGGAAAAACCTAAAGAGCAAAGTAAACAGTAAAGAAATGGTCTATATGCCCATAGAAGAAAATCAAAACTCAAATACCTACAGAGCGTGACAGCTGCCTTTTTACTGTGAACATTACTGTGAAGGAGGAAACTCTTAGATTGTTAGTGAAAACCCAGAATTGTCAGGCAACATCCAAAAATGAATAAACGTTACAATACTTTGCTTTTCACAGTGGAATTCGTTATCATGACAAAGGATGCAGTGTTGTTCAAAAATATATTTTTACATTTTTAATTAAATAAAATCTCATTTAGTGTGTTATCAAAAGCCTGCGTGATGATGAAGTGCATCATACACACTCATACACAGATTGTTTTCCTGTCTCATCATTGAAGATTCTGCATCAACAATTTCGTTGGATGTGCGAGAGGTACCAGGCAATGTAAGCAGCAGGACATAGAGTCAAAATAGCCTAGATACAGTTCTTGCATCCGCATGGTAGCGTGCAATCTTATTTTTGTTTTTGAGTTGTAGTTTTTTTTTTTAAATAAAAGTTATGATGTTGTGGCCATTTTTGCTGGCCACCCCGTCATTTGCCCCAGCTTAGAAAAACATATCCTAAAAAATAACAAGCATTAATCTATCAGCTCATGGTAGGACAACATCGATAGTTTAAACTATTAATGTACCCCTGGCAGACAAGGGCAAATGTGAGACTTGTGGCATGAGGTGTAAGACACTGGGCTTTTGAGCCAGATGTCCCAAGTTCCGATTTCAGAAAGACTTTCTTTTCAATCAGTTATATGCTGTTTAATAAAGCCATTTAAAGAGTTTATTGCTAGATTAAGTTTGGAAATAGTCCTTGGGATGCTGTTCTTATGAGTGGTGAGGAGCAACTGATGCTGCATGCATCTGTGTTGCAGATTGGTGAAAAGTTTTCTGGTGTATTTCTATCTCATTTATGGTGAGTGAGAGAGATGCAACGCTATCATAACGGATTCAGATTCTGTTCATTTTACATCTTCTATCTATGGCTTTAAACCGTCAGACAGAAAAGATCACGCTGAGATGAATTGGCTTTTGTTTCCGAATCTGACTGTGGTGCACAAGGTGAGTCGAATTGAACCAAATCAGATAGCGGGACTAAAAATTGGAAATTATTTCTAAGTTATTTTCGTTTGCTATTTTAAAAATAAGTACAACAAGAATTAAGAGAGATTCTACATTTCTTGGACTGCAGGGAGGGATCAGAGATTTGTGGGTCAATAAATGAGGGAAGAGAAGCAAACATGTCACATTTAAGACTTGCTGTTCTGACAAATAAAATAAAATAACATGGTTTGTTTTATACTTTTATCAAAATTAAACTCACAACAGAATAACACAATTTTGTCTTAAATGATGACATTTAAATTATAATATCATGATGACTGAAACATGAATGAAACATGGATGAAATTCATCTTGGAATGTTGATTTGGGTTGATTTCTTTGGCCTTATTGCACAGTTTATTTAATTACGGTGCCCAACAAAATGATTGGCTTCCCTAATAAAGATGTGTATTTATAATAAACTGTGTTTATGGAGACTTGGTGATCCATAGATAACAATCAGTTCTTTACCTTTAGCGATGTTAAAAGGTTTTTTTTTTAACCATCCTGCTTACTGTGTGGTAGAAAGATACAGTTGAGTCCCTGTTTGTCATAGTTCCAGTTGTTTTAAACTATTTAAGCTTTGGTCTGACTATGAAAATAATGTATATTTAAGTTTGGTTGTGTGGCAAATTTTCTTGTAATTGTTTCCTAACATAAAGATCAATACACACCTGTGTCACCTTCATAGCAGGTTCACGTTTCTTTCCTGTTTTTTTTTTTTTTTTTTGAAAGAGGGTTCAGTGAGATCACTGATTAAAGGTACCAGAAAACTGATCACTTTAACAAAGCAAATTATAATTTAAAAAAATGCTTCACTTAAATTTTATTACATGAATTGTTAAGGGTGCAAATAATTGTGTCACTGTAGATTTTGAAGAAAACAATTATTTCTAAATGTACAATGATTTCCCCACTAAAGAAACGTACTCAAAGTAAAGACTTTCAGTTTTAAGTTAGAAATTACGTCAGTGCAATAAAACGTGATTTATTTGAGGGGTTTTACACATTTTTACCAATAAATGTAGAGTGAAATGTATGTTTGCAGTTGTGCATTAAATATTAAGTTTTTAGAAATTGGAGGAACAGGGCTTATCGTACTGTATATTTTGGTGAAGATATTCAGCTCAACAATGAGTGCTACACATAGACTGCATGATAAAATCACTTCTATTGATCAGTGTCCCTTGGATTGACACAAAGAATAAAAAAATAAAAGCATTTCGAATATGTTTTTTTAATTTATTTGGCTACTTTCTGACCTACAAAAGAAAAATATCACTGCTCACATCCCCATCACCATTATTAACTCGGGAGAAACTCAGGCTGGGATCACAGCGAGTGCACTGTCCCACTGCCAGCAGAGGACCTGTCCAGTGCATGGGGGCATTTATCTCCTGGCCTGAACTGTCTCACTCAACAGGACGGCCAGAAGTTACGGTGCATTACAAGCACTTAGCGTAGTGATATCAAGGTTCACCTCCGATTTTCAATCTCAGGCCAGAATAGTGGGCTGGGAGGCCGTCATTAAAAAGACATTACATGCCCATATTTCATATACCAGTCTCTCCTGTGTTTCAAGGTGTTAAAAGCTCAATGTATATTTCCTCTATATTTAAGCAGCAGGACAACGGAGCAGCATATAGCATCTCACCAGCAGCCATTGACCTTGGCCCAGCCAGCCTTCATTAGCTTTTAGACACTTATCAGTCATAACTGGGTTTGTCCTCTCCGCAACGTTTCCTCCTTCACTTCACTTAGGCTGGAAAATAATGGCTGAAATCCATTTATCTGCCATTTCTAGCAAGTGCGTGACATTAACAAATTATCTACTTTTCACTAAGTATGGCCAAGGTACCCTCTAAAGGATTCCTCCAGTCTGCTGGCCAAGGTCAGACCTTTATAGAAACTGCCTCTTTTCCTTCCTCCAGAGCTATTTTCTTTCGATCCCATCTTTAAATATTCATTCTGCTTTTGCATGCTGGGCTGAGATTTTATGAGCACCATCAGCCGTATTTCTCCAAACACACATCTTTATTTGTTTCTGAATATTTACGCTCCACTCTGACTTTATAACTCACATCCTAGGAAAACATTGATCCAAGAGGCAAATGAATCTAATTAGGACCTCTTTCTTCTGTGCTAGATATTGACTTGTTTGAAAGGTGCCTCCCTCTATTTCAAACAAATGTCTCTGGAATGCTAAGTCCCAATCCCTTTAAGGAAAACTTCTAAACGCTGATGAGATATTTTAGATCATAAATGCTGTCCCGCTCAGATCCACTGTGGCGCCTTGCTAATGTATTGCTTTAATTGCAGGATGTCATCAGTGTGCTAATTTCCACTTTTCAGCAACCCCTGGGCAGGACAATCTTTTCTCCCCTTGTTGCAGACTTTTATTGCTCTTTTTGAATACAGTGATGTAAAAACTATTTTCCCCCTTACAAATTTCTTCTGTTTTGCTTTTTCGTCCCACTGAAATGCTTCAGATCATTAAAATAATTTTACAATCACAAAAAAATCTCCCAAGTAAATGGAAAAGGCAAACAATTATTTGGTTCATTAAGGGATTAAAGCTAGGGTCCCATGTGAAAGTAAGAGTTTCAGTTTCCCGAGCTAAATCCAGACGGAACTGTACCATGAAGAAATACAACAAATAGAACATGTCCGACAACATGAAGTAGACTAAAAGATCTCAAAAAGCAACACATGTTGCTCCAAAAGTTATATAGGGCGAAACCCACTGCTAATCAAGAAAAAAACCTAATGGCCCATCTCACATTTTTATGATCCCCCAAGGAAAATATTCTGTGAATTAACAAAAGTGAAAGGTGTGCGTCTTGTTACATTGTAAAACTAACAGCATTTCAGACAAAGAACACTATCTCAACACCTAAACATGGTGGTCATTAGTGTGTGATCTTAAGTGCACTTCAGTTATGCAACAGGGCAATGATCCACCTGGGAACCCTCCTCTCAAAAGAAAAACTAAAATGCAAGTTTTAGAGTGGCCTAGTCAAAGTTCAGACTTTAATCTGATTGGGAAAACCCTCCAATGTAGCTAAATAAAACAATTCCGTAAAGAAGACTGGATGTAAAAGGCTCAGTGTCATTTATCGCAAACCCTTGATGGCAGATGTCGTCCCTAATGGAAAATTATTTTTAACACTAGGTCAGGTTGGTATAAATATCCTTTTTTCCCTTAATAAATGAAATCAGCATTTGAACACCACATTTTATGATGATCTTCAACCAAGAAATATGGTAATAATGGCAAAATAAAAATAAAAATTAAAGGGAGAAAGACTTTTTACATCAGTGTACAATGATTTGACATTACATATCTCAAGTGTCCTGTCTGAAGGCAGAGACATTGTAATCTCTGCAGCTCACACATGCAGATTCTTGACCCGTCAATCGGGCCAACAAAGACACCGGGGTGAAGTGATGATGCACCATTAGTCAAGAATCATCTCAGCTGCGAAGAATCTTTGTTCTTGACACAGAAAACTTGTGCTCCGTCTCGATCAGCGAGGAAATGGGGCCTGGCGAAGCGTGCGTCGACTTGCATTTGTCTTGAGTTGCTCTCCCAAGGCACCGGCGCTTGTTCACAGCATTACGCTGTCGGCTTTTGATGTAAAGCCCCAGCACTTTTTGCCGTTTCGCACAAACCCGAATCTAAAATATTCTGTCGCATTCCATGTAGCTGATTCTTATTTAAAACGGTCATGATTATTTTATTTTGCTACATTAATGGAAGTACATTTGGGCTGCAGGAGGATGGTTAGTGAGGAATTTGCAATTCACATTTCCCTGCATGATTACATTAAGAGTATGTTGTGTCATATTTGATTAATGCATCATGTTTTGCTTAAAACAGGATAAAAATATGAAAAGAGACAGAAATTATTCTATTACAAAGAATGATCAATTTTTAATCATCCACTCAGAGGAAGAAAAATGTAGCAGAGAAGAGAGCAATGATTAGGATTCCGCAACATTTTGTTCGAGGTTCACAGACACATTTAAAAACTAGACTGAGCTTTTATTATGTGGAGCTTGACTAAAACAAACGCCTAATAACGGCCACCAGATGTATACGTTGTACAAAACTGTATGGCACATTTATGTTCAGCCTAACAAGCTCAGTGTAGTGTGTAAAAACTATTTCAACTAGTATAATCTTGTTATTTACTGTAGACATCCTTATAATTACAGAAGCAGTCTTAAAATTTAATGAGCTGTCTTTAATTTCAAGGAGTGACCACTCGTGAAGGCATTAATAACGCAGAAATACAAGCCAGAGAAGTGCTTTAAACTGGCAAGAAAGTGTATTTTTTTAATAATGATCTTTCTCTCAGGAAAACATGAGTCATATACATAAAAAGTTACATTCAGTAAGGTAATTAACATGGATATTGCAGAGCTGTAGTTTTTCTGGTTACTGTCTGGAGCTGTTTTTTTTCAGACAAGGTGTACGCGGTTATAAACACGGAATATCCAATCCCACTTTCAACCATTTAGCCTGACCATGGGTTACTATGAATTAAAAGGAGCGGCCTTTATGTGCGACCCCGCAGCACAAAAGGCTACATCCATAACTTATAGAGACAGCGAGGCCATTAGCTGCCACTGCCAGGCCACCTTTACATAATACAGGGTGGGGGAACTAATCACTGAGCTGAGAAGTCAAACTGCGGCTAGATGTCAGCTCTGCACAGAGGTGATACTATTTACATATGAAAGGATCCAAATATATATATATATATATATATATATATATATACAGGGGTTGGACAATGAAACTGAAACACCTGGTTTTAGACCACAATAATTTATTAGTATGGTATAGGGCCTCCTTTTGCGGCCAATACAGCGTCAATTCGTCTTGGGAATGACATATACAAGTCCTGCACAGTGGTCAGAGCGATTTTAAGCCATTCTTCTTGCAGGATAGTGGCCAGGTCACTACGTGATACTGGTGGAGGAAAACGTTTCCTGACTGGCTCCTCCAAAACTCCCCAAAGTGGCTCAATAATATTTAGATCTGGTGACTGTGCAGGCCATGGGAGATGTTCAACTTCACTTTCATGTTCATCAAACCAATCTTTCACCAGTCTTGCTGTGTGTATTGGTGCATTGTCATCCTGATACATGGCATCGCCTTCAGGTTACAATGTTTGAATCATTGGATGCACATGGTCCTCAAGAATGGTTCGGTAGTCCTTGGCAGTACGCGCCCATCTAGCACAAGTATTGGGCCAAGGGAATGCCATGATATGGCAGCCCAAACCATCACTGATCCACACCCATGCTTCACTCCAGGCATGCAACAGTCTGGGTGGTACACTTCTTTGGGGCTTCTCCACACCGTAACTCTCCCGGATGTGGGGAAAATAGAAAAGGTGGACTCATCAGAGATCAATACATATTTTACATTGTCCACAGCCCAAGGTTTGCTCTCCTTGCACCATTGAAACCGACGTTTGGCATTGGCATGAGTGACCAAAGGTTTGGCTAAAGCAGCCCGGCCGTGTATATTGACCCTGTGGAGCTCCTGACAGACAGTTCTGGTGGAAACAGGAGAGTTGACGTGCACATTTAATTCTGCCGTGATTTGGGCAGCCGTGGTTTTATGTTTTTTGGATACAATCCGGGTTAGCACCCGAACATCCCTTTCAGACAACTTCCTCTTGCGTCCACAGTTAATCCTGTTGGATGTGGTTCGTCCTTCTTGGTGGTATGCTGACATTACCCTGGATACCGTGGCTCTTGATACATCACAAAGACTTGCTCTCTTGGTCACAGATGCGCCAGCAAGACGTGCACCAACAATTTGTCCTCTTTTGAACTCTGGTATGTCACCCATAATGTTGTGTGCATTTCAATATTTTGAGCAAAACTGTGCTCTTACCCTGCTAATTGAACCTTCACACTCTACTCTTACTGGTGCAATGTGCAATCAATGAAGACTGGCTACCAGGCTGGTCCAATTTAGCCATGAAACCACTCCCTGTGTATATATATATATATATATATATATATATATATATGTATATAGAGATATCTATATATATGTATATAGATATCTCTCTCTCTATATATATATATATATATATATATATACACATATATATATATGTATATATATATATATATATATGTATATATATATATATATATATATATATATATATATATATCTATATACATATATATATATATATATATATATATATATATATATATATATGTATATAGATATATATATAAATATATAGAGTTATAGATGTATATACGTAGGATTGAGTATTTTTTATATATTTACTTTTCTAATTAGCTCAATCTCAGTCAGATGGGATGGAGAGCATCTGTACATAATATTTTTAAGTCTTGCAGCACAGTCTCCATTGGATTTTGGCTTGGACTTTGACTGGGCCATGCTAACACATGAATGAGATTTGATCTAAACTCAAACTGAATGTAGCTCTGACTCTTTGTTTAAGGTTGCTGTCTTGTTGAAAGGTAAACCTGCAACCCAGTCTCAAGTCTTTTCTGCCTCTGCGAGGTTTCATTCTACAATTGACCTGTAATAACCTCCATTTATTTTTCTATCAACCTTTTCCCTGTCCCTGCCAAAGAAAATCATCCCCACCGGATGATGCTACCACCACCATATTCACCATGTGGATGGTGTTTTCAGTGTTAGTTTAGCGTTATATATGTAGGCTAAAAAGATCAACTTTGGTGTGATCTGCCTCGAACACTCTTGTTCATATGCGTGCTGTTTCCCCTATATGGCTCACGGTAAATTAAATATAGGACTTCTGATGCCAATTTTTCTTGGCACTCTCTTCCATAAAGCCCAGATTTGTGGTATATACTGCCAACAGAATCTCCACCTGAGCTGTTGTATTCTACAGCTCTTCCAGATTTACCACGGGCCTCTTGGCTGCTTCTTTGATCAACGATTCTCTTGCCCAGCCTGTCAGTTTAGATGGATGGCCCTGTCTTGGTAGGTTTGCAGTTATGCTAAACTCTTTCCATTTTCAGAAGATAATGTTACCAACAACAAACTTCTCCACCACTGTATCCCTGACCTGCCTGATGTGTTCCTTATACCTTGTTAACACAACTGGATTTTCAAAACTTGAGAGACCACACACGTGACAATAAGAAATCGTAGGTATAACAGGTTTGGTTCTTTATTGTCCAGGCACACGGCAAGCACAACACACCACACGTGAACAGATTTTACTCACAAACATTCAGAATTCAAACCCTCTCAAGATCAAACGTTAGTTCAGAGTAAATCCCCCTGTTTCCATCACCTCGCTCTCTGATTGACTACAGGTCTCATTAAACAGGCTGCATGCTTGTTTGTCCTCTGGGAACACCCTACATGGTAGGATATAGGGCCAAGACAATCCAACATGTTGAATATCCCCAATTTGAGGTCGGAGCAGTCCCAACGTCCTTCTGAGCAGACTAGATCCCTCGTAACACACCACACATGGCAGGAATATCTCATAAGATTATCTTAAGAGTCATCACAATAATCAGGGCATGTTGGAAGGGAAAGATTGGGGCAAAAATTGGCATAAAAATGCTCCTGTGTGAACCAGGCATAAGTCTTTATGATGCCGTTCGTTCACTAATGTTCTCTAAAAAACTTTTGAACCCTTCGCGGAACAGCTAACTTTGTATCAGGATTAAATTACACCAAGATGGACTATGTTTACTTCAGTGATTCTGAAATTGATATGTTGCACTGGATTTTATTTAAGGATATCACAGTAAATGGGGCAGAATACAAATGTACGCCAGATATTTTAGATTTTAATGTGTAAAAAATGTTTTGAACACCATGTATCATTTACTTCGACTTAAGAATTCAGAGCTACTTTCTGATGGTCTGTCAGATAAAGCTCGGAAAAGTTTTAGAGGTTTAAATACTTTTCCACAGCACTATAGCTCCATTTCGGGGAGTGAGTCAAGTCTCCTTATTCTCAGTTTAATTTTCAGCATCTGAGATCAGTCCACATCAGTTTGTGGGTGAATCGAAGCCTGTTTCAGATCAAACAAAAACAGCAATATAAAATTAAATCCATGTGACTTTCCAAGTGCAGGGACAAATCAAAATGTCCCAGAAAAGCCAATTATTAATGCTGAAGGAGTGCTTTGTCAAAGAGCAAGTAAAGACAACAAAGAGTGACTGCTGAACCAGAACCACATGAACTCGGGGGGATGATACCGACAGACAAAACAACAAACCATTAGCAATGTAAATCTCATCTGAGTTGCATGTTGTCTCAGCATGACTGCTCTGTGACTCCATGTTATATAGGCTGTAACTATTTTTAGATTATCTTCATTTTCTACTACTTATGGGCCATATTGTGTTTCAACTACAGACCCCAGTAAAGAAGTAGCCACTTTAACCAGAGCAAATTTTGATGTTTATTTTCTAATCTTTCAAATAAAGTGGAACACAAGTGTGTTTCGATCGCGCTTTATCTAAAACAGTTATGCTCACTGTAAAGTTGCTAGTTCTGCAGAAATCAGGTAAATGATACCGTGTATCCTGCTTAAAATGGGTTTGCAAACCATTTGGTCTGACTGCTCTTCATATTACCTTAATGTCTCCCAAAAGGCCAAAGCCAGGGATGAATTATTGATAGCCATCATATGGATTGCACACTGTGGCTCCACATGCCTATTAGAGGGTTTTGTTCATTCATTTACGCTAGCTTGGACTGCTGCCTCGAACGACGCATCACTTGTCTTCTTTTACTTTTATCCATTAACTGTTAACAATAACTGACTTCATGCAAATCGCTCAGGCTTTTGGAAATGGTTGAAAAACAGAAATCTTGTAAGAGGCGGGTCAGTTTGCATGTCCTGTTTTGTGGTGGGGTGGTACTTTCACTGCCTCTAACTTGACCTTTGACATCACTGGTTAACCTGCAGACAACCTGAGACAACCATCTGGGGTGAAACAAAAAGCTGGGACACTAATTGCAAAGTTTAACAAAACAAAAAAAGCAGAAATCTAATTTTGCTGATTCCCCTGGGAACAAATGTTAGACGGTCTTATAAAAGGCCCCCAGTCTCCCAGCAGTGATTTATTGCTGAATTCCAGTCATTTTCAATACATTATAGTTTCCAAATTGTGTTTAAATTGAGTGTAGAGGAGAAAAAGCCATTAGGAGATGCAGAAATGAAGATTATATTTAAATATTCATGTAGATGGTACCTTATTATTGAATCTGTACACTAACAAAATCAATATTAAGTGCAGCTTGACATAAATTTATTTATGAATTTCGACTTTCTAAGTACTTGCGTTTTTTCACTTAAAAAAGGATGAGCATATTGCTGTAATGATATCAAAACAGAGTGTCAGGGTGCATTAGTCTGGGAGTTTATGAACCCACACATAAAAACTCAGGAGTGTCCCTGCAGAAGTGCTTACTTGGCAGAAATGTCGCATTTTACAAACATCAGTCATTTTACAGGCCTGTATCGGCGGGCGCTCCTCGGCTGTGGGTGATAGTTAGAGAAAGATGCAGTCATCTTGTTTGTCCTAAATCAGATCTTTGCAGTAAGCCTATTTGTATTAAGGCCTGGGAGTGGGACTGTGTAACATTTAATTATAATGGATGTCTCTCGTCGTGCCTAACCTGTCCCCCTAACTCCTCCTAGTTTCCAGGCCATGTCTTTGTTTAGACAACAGCCCAATGTGACATTTATGACATGAGGACGCTGCAGTTCAGAGGATTTTCTCATCGCAGGAGTCTTAATACAGCAGGATAAATATCATGTGAGTGGCTGTCGCTTGGTGAAAACCTCAAAGATAATTATAAATGCTTTGCTGGTAAGAAAATATCAACGCACTTTCTTTTGTATTTCAGCTACTCCCAGGGGAGAAACTGCAACATGTAACATGTTTTGCAGTGCTCGAAGAAAAAAGTATTTCACTGCTTACAGAGCTTCTGTCTTTGCATTCTTGTCACACTTAAATATTTCTCATTATAAAATATATATATATATTTGACAAAAGGTAACTGAAGTAAATACAAAACGTAGTTTTAAAATCATGATTTCATTTACTGTTGAGGGAAAAGCTATTTGAACCAACTTGGTCCTTTATCCCTGTGGAGGAATTTCAGCCTGCTTGCAGAATTGCTCTAATTCAGCCACATTAGAGGGTTTTTGAGCCACAGCATCTCACTTGGATTTAAGTGTGGACTTTAAGTAGACCACTCCAAAACCTTCATTTTGCTTTTCTTGAGCAATTTGGAGGTCTACTTGGGTTTAGAGAGCAGAATTCATATTATCTTCAATTACAGAAAGTCACCCAGGTCCTAAAGAAGCAAATCTTCACCAGACCATCAAACAACCACCACAATATTAGCTTGCCATTATGTTCTTTCTCTAAAATGCTGCTAGTTAGTTTCAAAAATAGATTCCATTTTTGAATTTTGTCTCATTCTTATTGTTGAATCATGAACACTGACCTTAACTGAGGCAAAAGAGGTTTGCAGTGCATTAGATGCTGCTCTTCTGTGCCCGCCCAGATGAGCTGCTAATGAGTTAACTATTACTATGCTGTTCCATGTTTTCACCACTTGTGGATATTGGCTCTCACTGTGGAGTCCCAAAGTCTTAGAAATGGCTTTTTAGCAAAGTGACAGATCTCGGTTTCTTTGTTTCTCATCTTTTCTTGAACTTCTTTAGATCAGGGCATGATGTGTTGCTTTCTGACATCTTTTATCCAAGACAAGTTCTATTTCAGGGATTTCTTTATGTCTATGGGTCTGGCAGTGATTAGGCCTGGTTGGGTCATTTCCAAAAAAATTGATTATTCACAATTAATTTATAATTTAACAAGAGGGTAATTATTTTTTCACCTTGGTAGATTTGAAGCTGTTTTCCCCCAATGAGATGAGATAATCATTTGAGACCTTTATTTTGTATTTATTTAGGTTATCTTTGTCTGATTTATTACAATATATTCAATAAGCTGGGACATTTAGGATAATGTAAAATCAAAAACAGAATAAATCTGCAAATGATTAAATATTTTTAACAGTGATGTATGCTCACAATAATGTTCAAAGTATTCTCTATTTTTATACCTTTTCAAAACAGTTTTCCCTTCTGTTTTTTATAGAAATGTGAACAAAGTTAAAAGGCTCTTTATTGGGGCAGTCACATCTCTGGCACAAGATGATGCCATAAAAGCAGGAAGGCATTGAAAAGCAAAACATCAATCTGAACTAAGAGAGGGGTTGCAATAAATCACTGAATCATAGCCTTCAGCCCCGCCTTTAAGATAATTTAAACAGATTCAAAAACCCCTGATTTTGCTGGAGTCTGTCTGTAAGCACCCTTATAAAGCCTTTATGTGCCTCAGACACAGGGAATAAAACTGCAAAACCCTATTGAGAGACAGGGGGAGAAATATCTCATTGTTCCCGAGAAGTGGAGGCTTTAAATGTTAGTATCGGTATCAGCATCAGGAGGCGGAGGTGAGCGAGTAAAGATCAAGGAAGTCATCTATCTAAAGCAATCCTTTCTAATAGGCTTTACAAACCCTTTCAGGTTTCTGTTTCAGTGCAGCAGTCGGCTCTACAGTTAGAAGATTTATTTAGCTTTATCAGATGCCCTGTACATCCGAATCATGACAATTTCCTTAATTTCCTGTTTAGAAACATACTTGCTGCTGTGTTTAAGGTCAGGGCCAGTGGCTGAAGTGGATAAAGATATGTAAATGCATCTTTCAGTACAGAGTTATCTGATCTGCCCCTCACATTATTAGATTATAACAAACTTTTAAACAGAATAAGAACAACTATATATACACTGCTCAAAAAAATAAAGGGAACACTTAAACAACACATTATAACTCCAAGTAAATCAAACTTCTGTGAAATCAAACTGTCCACTTAGGAAGCAACACTGATTGACAATCAATTTCACAGCTGTTGTGCAAATGAAATAGACAACAGGGGGAAATCTTTGGCGATTAGCAAAACACACTCAATAAAGGAGTGGTCCTGCAGGTGGGGACCACAGACCACTTCTCAGTACCTATGCTTTCTGGATGATGTTTTGGTCACTTTTGAATGTTGGTGGTGCTTTCACACTCGTGGTAGCATGAGACGGACTCTACAACCCACACAAGTGGCTCAGGTAGTGCAGCTCATCCAGGATGGCACATCAATGTGAGAAGTGGCAAGAAGGTTTGCTGTGTCTGTCAGCGTAGTGTCTAGAGCCTGGAAGCGCTACCAGGAGACAGGCCAGTACAACAGGAGACGTGGAGGAGGCCGTAGGAGGGCAACAACCCAGCAGCAGGACCGCTACCTCCGCCTTTGTGCAAGGAGGAAGAGGAGGAGGCACTGCCAGAGCCCTGCAAAATGACCTTCAGCAGGCCACAAATGTGCATGTGTCTGCACAAACGGTTAGAAACCGACTCCATGAGGATGATATGAGGGCCCGACGTCCACAAATGGGGGTTGTGCTCACAGCCCAGGACGCTTGGCATTTGCCAGAGAACAACAGGATTGGCAAATACGCCACTGGGGCCCTGTGCTCTTCACAGATGAAAGCAGGTTCACACTGAGCACATGTGACAGACGTGACAGAGTCTGGAGACACCGTGGAGAGTGATCTGCTGCCTGCAACATCCTTCAGCATGACCATTTTGGCAGTGGGTCAGTAATAGTGTGGGGTGGCATTTCTTTGGAGAGCCGCACGGTCCTTCATGAGCTCGCCAGAGGTAGCCTGACTGCCATTAGGTACCGAGATCCTCAGACCCCTTGTGAGACCATATGCTGGTGCGGTTGGCCCTGGGTTCCTCCTAATGCAGGACAATGCTAGACCTCATGTGGCTGGAGAATGTCAGCAGATCCTGCAAGATGAAGACATTGAAGCTATGGACTGGCCCGCCCGTTCCCCAGACCTGAATCCGATTGAGCACATCTGTGACATCATGTTTCGCTCCATCCACCAACGTCACGTTGCACCACAGACTGTCCAGGAGTTGGTGGATGCTTTAGTCCAGGTCTGGGAGGAGATCCCTCAGGAGACCATCCGCCGTCTCATCAGGAGCATGCCCAGGCGTTGTAGGGAGGTCATACAGGCACATGGAGGTCACACACAATACTGAGCCTCATTTTGACTTGTTTTAAGGACATTACATCAAAGTTAAATCAGCCTGTAGTGTGTTTTTCCACTTTAATTTTGTGTGTGACTCCAAATCCAGGCCTCCATTGGTTAATAAATTTGATTTCCATTGATAATTTTTGTGTAATTTTGTTGTCAGCAGATTCATCTTTGTACAGAACAAAGTATTAAATGAGAATATTTCATTCATTCAGATCTAGGATGTGTTATTTGAGTGTTCCCTTTATTTTTTTGAGCAGTGTAGATTTTTTTTGCGATTAAAATTAATCTACAGCAGCCTTGATAAAAGGTTACCAAATGACATGACACAAGTCCCCGAGAACTGGAATGTTAAAATAGGCAAGCACATTGAACTAGTTTTATTTTTTATTTTTTGTACACAATTTGTATTCTACCCAACTGTAATGATAATTTGTTTGTTTCAAACTGGGTAATTTTGTGCCTCCTCCTTCTAAAGCTCTTGTTACACTGTTTCTTATTTTGTATGTTCATGTATCTAAAAATCCATGTTACGTGGGTATTATAGTGAAGAAAAGAAGTGTGTTTTTGAAACATTAGGTTTTGTACAGGGCATGTGGATATATTGGGATGAAGGGTGTGAAAATTCAGAGTATTTGACTTTTGTCTGAATAGGGTACATCACTTTTAAAGTGTTGTCATTTTATTGTTCTATTTTGCTTTGTTTTTTTTGCTTCTTCATTCCTAACCATCAAGCCTGGGCATCAGGAGACAAACGTCATTCCATACACTGTACTTCAAGTAGTCAATATTTGCTGAATTAATCAGTAACAGGTCATTCTGTCTTTAGTTACAGCTGCTTCAAGCATTCAGCTGAGGTCAGTACATATTTAGATTAAGCAACTTTATTGCATGGCAAGCCATATCTAGCGTATTAACTTGACAAAGTACGAGTTTTTATCACCAGTTAATGTTCAAACGCCCATGTCTGATACGTAAAACAAAAGTGAAAGTATCTGATCCTTTAAAATGACCTGAATCTTCACCCTGAAGCAAAATTTTATGGGAAAGATATAAAAAATAAAATGCATCTTTCATCTAAACAACATGTAAATGCTGTGAATACTAAATGTATTTGAAAAGTTGTTAGGTTTGACCAAATGGACCAATGACTTTTCAACATCTTTGTTTAGAAAAAAATTTGACATAATATTAGGCAAACAAATTACAACCTTTAGTGTGTGTTTCAGTAATAATTATTGGGATAATTATAGGCTGACCTGAAATAGCCACGAAAAAAGGACATAGATGTCCTTTTTTCGTGGCTATTTCAGGTTTTGAAATGCTGGATTTCCTTCATGTATCTATTCAATTCAATTCAATTCAGTTTATTTATATAGCACCAATTCACAACACATGTCTCATGGTACTTCACAACAGTCAGGTACATACATTCCAATTAATACTAACAATTGAACAGTGCAGTCAGAGTTAGCTTTTTATTCATATTGGATAAAAGAGGGTGAAAGTGGTTGTTATGTCCTCCAGCAGCCTAAGCCTATTTCAGCATAACTACACATAGTTTCAGTTCAGATTATTTAGTTAAACGGCGCTTATTTACAACAATGTCGTCTCAAGGAACCCCACAAAGGGTCCCACTGATGGTCATTGTTATACTAAAAACCACAAGGACTGGGATACCTCCCTCTGTCAGACTGATTATAACCATTGGAAAAGAGAAGGGGTCATACAGGTAGCAGAAATGGAGGGTGGGTTTGCACCTCAACCATAACTGAGCCGGTTTAGGCTAAACCTGACTCCCCCTTACTCCAACCAACTAAGCCACTCTAACTATAAGCTTTATCAAAAAGGAAAGTTTTAAGCCTAGCCTTAAAAGTAGACAGGGTGTCTGCCTCACGGACTAAAGCTGGGAGCTGGTTCCACAGGAAAGGAGCCTGATAACTAAAGGATCTGCCTACCATTCTACTTCTAGAGACTCTAGGAACCACCAGTAAACCCGCAGTCTGAGAACGAAGTGCTCTGTTAGGAACATATGGAACAATCAGATCTCTGATGTATGATGGAGCTAGATCATTAAGGGTTTTATACAGGTCCTTCTCAAAATATTAGCATATTGTGATAAAGTTCATTATTTTCCATAATGTAATGATGAAAATTTAACATTCATATATTTTAGATTCATTGCACACTAACTGAAATATTTCAGGTCTTTTATTGTCTTAATACGGATGATTTTGGCATACAGCTCATGAAAACCCAAAATTCCTATCTCACAAAATTAGCATATTTCATCCGACTAATAAAAGAAAAGTGTTTTTAATACAAAAAACGTCAACCTTCAAATAATCATGTACAGTTATGCACTCAATACTTGGTCGAGAATCCTTTTGCAGAAATGACTGCTTCAATGCGGCGTGGCATGGAGGCAATCAGCCTGTGGCACTGCTGAGGTCTTATGGAGGCCCAGGATGCTTCGATAGCGGCCTTTAGCTCATCCAAAGTGTTGGGTCTTGAGTCTCTCAACGTTCTCTTCACAATATCCCACAGATTCTCTATGGGGTTCAGGTCAGGAGAGTTGACAGGCCAATTGAGCACAGTGATACCATGGTCAGTAAACCATTTACTAGTGGTTTTGGCACTGTGAGAAATCTTCATCTCCATAAAGCTTTTCAGCAGATGGAAGCATGAAGTGCTCCAAAATCTCCTGATAGCTAGCTGCATTGACCCTGCCCTTGATAAAACACAGTGGACCAACACCAGCAGCTGACACGGCACCCAAGACCATCACTGACTGTGGGTACTTGACACTGGACTTCCGGCATTTTGGCATTTCCTTCTCCCCAGTCTTCCTCCAGACTCTGGCACCTTGATTTACGAATGACATGCAGAATTTGCTTTCATCCGAAAAAAGTACTTTGGACCACTGAGCAACAGTCCAGTGCTGCTTCTCTGTAGCCCAGGTCAGGCGCTTCTGCCGCTGTTTCTGGTTCAAAAGTGGCTTGACCTGGAGAATGCGGCACCTGTAGCCCATTTCCTGCACACGCCTGTACACGGTGGCTCTGGATGTTTCTACTCTAGACTCAGTCCACTGCTTCCGCAGGTCCCCCAAGGTCTGGAATCGGCCCTTCTCCACAATCTTCCTCAGGGTCCGGTCATCTCTTCTCGTTGTGCAGCGTTTTCTGCCACACTTTTTCCTTCCGACAGACTTCCCACTGAGGTGCCTTGATACAGCACTCTGGGAACAGCCTATTCGTTCAGAAATTTCTTTCTGTGTCTTACCCTCTTGCTTGAGGGTGTCAATAGTGGCCTTCTGGACAGCAGTCAGGTCGGCAGTCTTACCCATGATTGGGGTTTTGAGTGATGAACCAGGCTGGGAGTTTTAAAGGCCTCAGGAATCTTTTGCAGGTGTTTAGAGTTAACTCGTTGATTCAGATGATTAGGTTCATAGCTCGTTTAGAGACCCTTTTAATGATATGCTAATTTTGTGAGATAGGAATTTTGGGTTTTCATGAGCTGTATGCCAAAATCATCCGTATTAAGACAATAAAAGACCTGAAATATTTCAGTTAGTGTGCAATGAATCTAAAATATAGGAATGTTACATTTTCATCATGACATTATGGAAAATAATTAACTTTATCACAATATGCTAATATTTTGAGAAGGACCTGTATAGCCTGTACTTGTATAGCGCTTTATCTATTCCGAGGACTCCAAAGCACTTCACACTACAATCAGTCATCCACACATTTATACACACATTCACACATTAAAAGTGGTAAGCTACATTGCAGCCACAGCTGCCCTGGGGCATACTGACAGAAATGAGGCTGCCATACAATCGGCACCACCGAGCCGTCTGGCCACCATCAGCAGGCAAGGCGGTTCAAGTGTCTTGCCCAAGAACACAACGACTGAGATGGATGGAGCAGTGGTTCAATCCACCGGTAACAGGACAAACCCATAACTAGATACATTTACAAATACAGTTCGGCTTTCCATGATGGTTTTAGGTCCACTTTTCTATTTTCTATACCAGGAATCGAGAGGATCCAGAGAAAACACAGGAACAACATACACACAGGTCAGCATCTGAACCCAGGAAATTCCTGATGTGAGGCAACGGTGCTAAGAACTACTTCACAGTGGACCCTGTAAGGTGTTAATTTTTGATAGAAAGTGGTATTGCCTAATATGTATTAAAAAATACATATGTCAGGATACAAAGTAGTTTGTGTTAAAATTTTGTTGTTTGTTGTTTTTATTGCCACCAGTTAGACTGATTTCTTTCTTGAAATTTTTATTGGGAAATTTTAACAAAGAACTGTATTTGGGCTACTATTCTGAAATATAGTAAAATGTATAAAGAGAACAAAAATATTGATCCGTTCGGAGCGGTTTAGTCTACCATGAAAATGCTGGTAAAATGCAGTGTGGATTTCTTTTTTAGACGGAATGTGACAAAAGTACATACACTCTGGAGGGGGAAAATGTAAAAAAAAGTGTTAAAGTCTATGAATAAATATACAGTGTGGTAAATGTGATGCTTTGACAAGAATTAATTTTATTCAGCATGAACCCAAAAAAATTTAATCTGATAATAAGGTAATAAATGCATAGCCTAACAAAAATGTGCAAACTGTTAATAAGGGATGTATACAGCTGGAAGTTATTAACAGTAAAGCTTTAGTGTTAAGAGGGAAAGCTAATTTATTTTGCTGCTCTGTTCATTCATGTTTTTGCATGGAAGAGGGTTTTCTGGTATTGATGGGACCACAGTTTGGTGTTTCTCTGTGCTGCTTATGTGTCCTCTGTCTGTTTCAACCCCTCTGTCTTGCTATATCCCTGTTCACCCAAGAAATGGACTCATAAAAACCATTCATGCTAAATGAAAAAGGTTACCATAAAGCTCCATTACACCGGGATACACTCCTCTGCACCTTCCATCCTTATCAATATCATCCTTCGTCTCTTAACATATCTCTCCCTGGTCCTCTTGAAACAAAGCATAAAAGCCTTAGAAAGAGGCACAATCTGTCATTCCTGTAATGTAAGATAAAAGTGTTTAAAAGCTAAAGCACTGTTTTTTTTTTCTTTCCTCCTCCAGCCAGCAGCTTTAAGACTCCTACATGAGATTAGCAGCATAAAGAACGATATATTACGTCCAGAAGAGCTTAGTGAGCACTGGCTGCTCCCATAAGTCAATTTATATTAGAATTTCCATACATGCATTTTCCTGTTACCACCAATATGCAAAAATTGTATTTACTAACAAATACTGCATAATGCACTAGAGGCAGGGCATCAATAACTGTGTTTTAGGACTTAGGAGAAAATGCAAAAAGGCAGAGCATAAAGATGGCTCCTATAAAAGTGCAACACATTAAACAGGAAAATGTCAAAAATAAAAAAGATGGCTCCGTGCTTAGGAGACGGCAAGTCATTTATCTGTGAAGAGGGAGGAGGAAATAAAGAGCTTCCATGGCAGCTCTTGTGTATTTCATTCACTAACAAAGTCAGGTTATCTGTTTCCTGCTGCCAGTCCTCCAGCCTCCATCAGAGACCGGTAGAGAAAGAGGACAGGCTAAAGACATCCTTCATCTCCTAAGCTTTTCTGTTAAAATTAAGAAACAATATATACTTAATCATATATACTTCATTTAGGTGCACTGGTACACAGCATAACACATGTTCTCTGAGTAGAGAGACATGGCTGTGCAGTTTTCTGCACTGAGGTGAACTGTTGCTTCTGTTGAATTTTCTCCCACTGGTTTGACATTCAAGATCTCTCAATTATGTATGAACGGCAAGCAATATCCTTTACCACCAGGCCCCAACACAACATATTTCATTTTCAGGGGCTGCAGAGCACAATCAGACCCTCTGTGTAATTACGACTTATTAAAAATGATCCCAAATTATCGGCAGGATCTGAGAGCATGTGTTTGTGTCCAAACTGAGAACTGTTTCCCAGATTTTCTCCCAGCCAAATGGGTCAACTTTCTGTCACTAAACATCCGTGTCTTTAGATTTCAGAAGACTACAAATTGATTAACAACAAGGATTGAATTTATACACTTGTGTTTATTTATTCCAGAAAGCACCAATGAATTTTTTTTTCAGATGAGCAGACATGATTGGCATTTGGGAATAAATATTTTTGGAAAAGCTATGGTAATGTAACACAAGGGAAACTTTACAGATAAAAATTAATTGGTTGGAAATAATGTATATTTTCATTAGCAAAGGTGCTAACAAATATATTAGCAGCTAGTGCACAGGTCAACAGCAGAAATGAAATAAAAATAACACAACTGAAAACTGAAAACAAATGAGTTCAAAATCGCCCATTTAATGGGCCGAATTAACCTTTTAGATGTGTTGAGCTTGAACTAAACACACCTCAACCAGAAGTCATTAAATGCCACTCTATTTTATAATGCTAGTTCTGTAAATGGAGCAAATATTTGGCTTCTGTTTGCAAAAAAAAAACTCTAAATGTTTTCCCTTCATGACAAGAGCATAGGGACTGTCCATGTGATAAACTATGAACATGAATCAATTCAGTTTTAACCTCGCTGTCAACTGAACCTTTAGCTAGTTCTTGTTAGGGGTTTACTAGCACAACAGCACACACATACAAGCTAGCATTAGCACTGCAGCAGTGAGCTGCTACAGAAAAAGCAGCAGTTTAACACTTCCATTAACTATTGCTTCAAAAATAAGGCAAAGACATTTCTCAGATAAACACACCTGAGAGTGTCTTCTTTGGTCCCAGAATTATCAAGTCCTCCAAAAGCTTTTTTACTAGCTGATTTTGGCTCAGTTAGTGGTGATAATAGTTACTGTCAGAATTTAAGGCTCATTTTACTTTCTAATTTAAACAGGAAATCATGTAATGAGAGGAACTCTATTGGGATTTTTACTGTATTAAAATACAAGTTATGTTAGTAAAGAGGCCAACAGAATTAACCAGATGTAAATAAGATGGCAAAGGCCAGGTCAGAGATGCTATGTGATGTAAAATGCAAAATGTTAAACTGAAAAATGACATCTCAAACTAGTTCAGAATATTTAGGTTGTGGAACGTAAATTAATTTAGTTTCAACAAATGTCAGTCAAACGTAGGACAAGATTTTATTAAACACTGGCATAGCACTGCTTACAAGATAGTGATAGCATTGTGGCCCAGCTAGATGCTACAGGAAGTAAAATAAGTCAGCAGCTAGCTTTGTTGCAGCTTGATGCAAATTTTTACCTAGCTTCTGCTAAAAAGTAAGTTTAAAGCCATTGCTTGAAAGATAACTCATTTTGTCAGACTGTATTTGCATACTTTAGTCATGCAGAACTATTGGCTGTGAGTCATTTTATGTCAGAGTTTACCAAAATGAACAAGTCACTTAAGGTAATTTTACAACTGAATTAGACTGAGCACATTGCAGTTATTGGTTATAATTCTGTGGAAAAATGGTGAAAAAGAAGTTCAGTGAAAACGGTTACTCAACCCCCACCCCCTCCCCCCCCCCCACCCCGCCTTCCAAATCCAACATAACTAGAATAAATGCTAATTTATGTCACAGTTATAACCTGTCAATCTGATGGTTTGTTTTTTATTAAATCTATCACTAATCGTCATTGATTAGTGAAACAATAATTATATTGGTGCATACAATGCATACTGCTAAAACACAAACATTTTACGTCATTTACCATTGCTCTGGTACATTCTTTTCAAAAAATGCCCATGTAAGCACCAGTCATTAGTTTTCTTTAGCTGTATGCAGCATAGAGTAAGGCAGTCACACATGTTGCTATTCACTGCCTGTCAGCTGGCTAAAAGAAAGCTGTCGTGTTTTTTCACACTTACAGAAAAAAACAGTTCAGCTATTTGGAGATATTACCAGAGGTAAAAACCGTGGACAGTAAAGGTGAAATCTAGGAGCGCTAACCATCACCCTTATTAATAATGTGCTAGTTTAAAAATACCAGCATAATTTGGCAAGTTATGGGCCGATTGGAAAGCAGTTTTAGATCAATTCGGTAAGATCATGTTATACATTGTTGTTTTGAATCTTTTCTTGACATCATGATTCTGTAATATTTTATTTAACATTACCATACCAAGAAAATCTCATACCACCCCATGTCTAGTTGTTATCAGCATGTATAGTTAATGTGATTACGCACAACAAAGATCCATGCCATAACTTACTTTTTAAGTTGATTATTGTTTTACAAGTTATGCCTTCTGAGGGAAATCAAATGCAATTACCCTGAATTAGTTTTTTCAGGGTTATTACAGCAATTCCCCCTAGAAAAAATGAATTCCAGCGTGTCTGACCCTCAGTGCCTTGTTACACTTCCGTGACTAGTTTTTACTCCCTGTACACAGTCTCACAATAAGAAACACAGTTCAGCACAGAAAAGACATCTACAACATCATGTTTACCCTTCACACAACACAGCAAAATTAAAAATTGATGATTGCCCCATCCATTATTTCAGCCTCCAAATGGCAAAATCTGTATAAAGCTCTGAGTATCCGTCTGGTGAAAATAAATAAATCAAATATGCACTTCAGCGTTTCCTGCTCTTTTTTTTTTCCTGCAGATGATGCGTGTTTGTAGAGGGCACAGCCTGCTCTTGAAATCATGATGAGCTTTCCAAGCATATTTAAATAAACCAAGTGTTTATTTTTTTCTAAATTAGCTTTCACATCTTTTCTGTTAATTCAGCCGATTTTGTCACTTTTCTCCGGCAACACATGCAATATTTAGACAACTATGTATTCCTCCCAGACCCACTCTCCCAGTTGAATCTTCCCAATCTGAAGTCCCTTAATTTGTGAACACGGCAGCGTCAGAAGCGATTTTGCTGTAAACTGACTAATTATATGCAACATCAGTGCAATGTGGGAGGAAAACGTTAAACATTTAGCATCACAAGACAAATGGAAAAATGCGTGCTGAAACAAGGAAAAGAGGCTCTAACATTCACAGTTTTTAAATAGATAATACATGATTTTTTAAACAGTTTTGTTTTATACTTCCTTGCTTTACAATGACTGGCCTAGACTGGCTCCAGTGTCACATTCATTTATGTCCACTAAAATAAAAAAAATATGTGTTTATGACTTTTCACATGCAGCCCTGCTGTTTGCATCCACTCATTAAGGGAAAAGTTTACTATACGAGGCATTGTTCTTCAAGCTGGATCCATTAGCAGGCTGTGTGTATAGAGCTGGAAAAACAATGGGAGGAAAAAAAACAAAGTGTGTTCATTTTAAACTAATTAGTACATGACAAAACCCGAGTGCGTTCTCTTCCTCTGCAATAAAGCATTTAAAAATGTGGCGAACAACATGGACCTGATCCGGCCTGCAATTTGGAGAGGGACAAATCAAAATTAGCAAAGTCAAAATTATATTTACTTCTTCTATTTTAAAGCAGCAGCTTTATTGTGGGTCTGCTGGCAGTGATGTGTGCAGTGTAAAGGTGAAAGGGAGTCTGATAAACTGTCTGTGCATCAAGCAATACAACCTGTCCTCTGACATACCGGGACAGACGCGCAAACAACTTTCTGAAGGCATTTCTCACAGCTCCCTTTACACAGTAATTATATTCCAAATCATTATGTGTTGTAAAATCTATTGACCCCTGGTAAACTTGTATTTACCAAGCTGGAACAGTTAATGAAATAGTCTGTTAATTAGCTCTCCTCTTAAGGGTGGAACTTCTGACAAGGGTCCCCGCTTTGTCTCTGTTTCGTGGCCGACTGAAGTGTGCAGATCCACTGTTCCAAGATAAAACAGCATTATCTTAATTAAGACTTTAGCTGTTTACAGTCTAACTCAAGCGGCGCCATTGTACCACTGGGACGGCACCTGCCGCTACAGAAATACTCACCACTCTACAAATCAATAATACTATATCATAATTTCTTCTTTTGTTGTTTTGTTTTTCTGTTTTTGAAGGGTCGTTTTTCAAGCTTGACTGATTGAAAGTGGTCTGACTACTCAAGGTAACAACTGGAAGGGGTGGTGGTGTGTGGAGTGGGGTGGGCGAGGTGGTGGGGGTGTTCTTTGCAGCTTTATAATGCAGTCTTTGGCAGCCTCTCTCTTTGTGTTGGATACATTAGGATGGAAATGTGCACCAACTTAAAAATGCTCATGTGAAAAAACATGGAATGTATTAAATTAATGGTCTCTTTTGCCTCAGGGCAAGTAATGAAAAGGGACCCCCAATGAGTTCATTTTTCACGGCTTTGGTTATGAATTCAACACTCTAATTGAATTTCAATGTAAGTTTTACAAAGTCTTTATTATAGCGACTCTTGATGTAAATTACTTGTGATCTATCGCAAGACTTTGGCCCATTAAGTAATTTAATTGTGACATGTACTTTCTATCTGCACACTTCTTGCCCTTATGCCTAATTCTTCCTCATCTACTTTGTCAGTTTCTTCTGTTATTGGTGCTGTTCATGAGGACAGAGAAAGGCAGTCTGCAAATGCTCTGTGCAGATTTCAGCCAAATATTCTGGGGAACTCACCTGGGGCAGTTCTACACTTAGCCAGTCTGGGCCACAACATCTGAATATAAACGATCTAAATTTATGTCTGTCTGTCTGTCTGTCTGTCTGTCTGTCTGTCTGTCTGTCCGTCCGTCCGTCCGTCCGTCCGTCCATCCAGAGAATGTGTCATGGTCTGATGAAACTAAGTCTGAGGTTTTGGGCACCAATTCCAGAAGATTTGTTTGGTGCAAACACTAACTTTTTTGGATGAAAGTGGGCTTTCTGTCAAGGTGGATGACTTTATAGACATTTTTAAATATCAGTCAGTTTTGACCCCAAAACCTTCTGTTGTCTCTTAGAAAATTGTAAAAAGAGGGTTACATTTGAAAGAAACCATTTATCTGTTTTTCTATTTACTTTTGATTAAAAAAAGACCTGCCAAAAATTATTTATACCCTTCTTAACGATAAGTGGACAAATTCTTTATTTGCATTACAGAGATTAGATCCTTCTTATAATTGCTGATCAAATTTTTGCATGTGTCCACTGATATTTATCCACTGATTTGACCATTTATTGTTGGTGATGAGCTCCAAGTGAATGGAACCTCTCTGACCCATCACCCTAATCTTTAGCTCCCTCCGCAGATTCTCTCAAGTTGAGGTCCTGGCTGGGCCATTCAAAAATGTTTATATTACTTACTTATTACATGTTGGGTATTAAAAGATCACTTTAAACCTAAATCTGTCTGGTGAATGAAAAACTTTGGCCTTAACTATATAAATGTCTATTTAATTATCTTTATGAATAAAACACGTGTACTATCAAAGTGCTTCAGGTACATTTCCTGTTGAAGTTGTTACTTAAATCAATGGCTTCCAGTCTTCGTCAGTTCCACATGATCTGCTTGTAAGACCTTAGTCCAATTTAATATTAGCAATAGGCATTTGGTCCAACTTCCAGTTTCTAGGTTTGGAGATATATATGCGACATTTCTTTAATATTCTGAACATTTGTAGTGCAGTGTATGTACAACTGGCTTCACAAAGTAGTCTCATCCATTCTCGTCCTTATTCCATTATGTCTTCCTTGGATCTTTAGGCACTCTGTTGTTTTACAGTGGCAACTTTTTCTTACAGAGGATTTTTCCTGAGCTATATGTAAAATGGGCCCTACAGTGCCTATAGAAAGTAACTACAAATCAATAGGAAGATGTTTGCAGATATGTACACACATTTTATCTGAGAAAAGCAGATCATTCTGTAATGCAAGTGTTTGTTTTTTTCAAATTTGTGTTTTTCATTTCTCTAACTTTGCATGCATAAAAAGATTTGAAATAGTGACCTTTAATTCCTTTTGAGGACATTTCCAAGCTGGGAGTCAGCTTTCTATCTCCATCTAGTGTTTCTGTCTAAACTGGCTTTTGAGCTCTCAAACATCTTGAACATAAATAGAAAAACCTTTTTCCTGCAACCTTTTAGAAACAAATAGTGTTTAAAAAAATGTATACACTCTAAGACGACGGAAATCTTAATCAGAAACTGTACACAGAGCTGCGTGGACACATGCGAGCAATCCATCTGAAGCACATAGGCCGAATTGACCCGATCATTAAGCAGAGAGGAAGAGGCTTGACCTGATATTTCCTCTGTTGTTTGGTCAGGAAAGGGACGTTATTGTAAAAAGGCCTGTAAAGATAAATAGGCCCTCTGTTGCCATGGCAAAGGCACAAACAGTGGTGGCAAAAGACAAAAGAGCATGGGACGATAAATCCAGCACCGTCAATTTTGTTTAGTTTTGAGGGTGTTTTTGTGGGAAATATGGTTTCAAAACAAGTGGCCACGTCAGATTTTCCTCACAGAAAAGGAAATCAGATGTTTTTGGTTTTTTTTATCCTTTTTTTTTTTAACAGGGCAGATTTTTTTCTTGGACTTTTTTTTCCAAGGCCACGACATCCTGATTGGTAATAGGAATATCTGAGAGCATATTTTGCCTTTGGATCAGGAAACTCCTTCTACAGCTGTATACATGTTTTTATAGCCTTTAGAGGAAAGGGTATTGTCTTTAAAGGAGGACGCTTTGTCCAGCCCTCAAATTTAAGTGGAAAACCATCCAAGGAACTATGCTTTTTTTCACATGGTCAACAATGATGAATGCACCTCACAGCTCTGTCACATGCTTCAGGTCAAGCAGAGTTCATCTTGTTAGAAGATGTTCTGGTTCAACCATTTGTCAACAATTCAGCATAAACAAAGGAACAAACAGAGGGTGTTCCTCAATAATAACCGTCCAGACAACAGGTCCAACTCACCCTAACACGTCCTCTCTCAGCCTTGCCCACTCTGAAGAAGAGTGGTTTTATCGCTCAAATACAAGAGCTTAATCCCAACAGTCTCTACAGCATCACACACTGAGATCTCTGGCCTCTAAGAAACCCTAAGACACCACCAAAGCTGTGTTTTATCTTGACAGTTTGTTGCCCTTTGTTTGCTTTTTGTCTGTGAAGCTCAGGGATGAAAGAACAGCCTCTGTGAGCTGCGTCTGATTAGGATCTAATTGTTAACATTCGCTGCGCGTCATTTTTTTTTTTCCCCCATCATCAGGTATAGACCTCTTCCCTGTTACGATGAGGGACTCTCCCCTTTCTGCTTGCTCCTGTGTTTTACTCAAGTACTAGTTAGCACCGAGGTGGCAGGAGAGGAGCCCCCAGCTCGACATCATCGACAACAACAACAACAACAGCAACAAACAGGAATTGATGGCGAGTGTTTATTATCTGGTTTAATTGCTCTTCATCTGGAGGATCTGACAGTTGCGGTTAATGAGAGAGGGAGAGGAGGCACACACTGCTGGCAGTCTGTTTCACAGTGGAAGACATGGAAGTTTACGTGGGTGTGGGTTTGTGGCGAGAAGAGGATGGATCACATTCCAGCTCTACGGAAGATGAAACATCAAACTAAATTACGCCGTTAACATATGATTTTTGTAGATCATGCTGCGGCAGGATCACCTGTATAGTACCTTGCAAAAGTATTCACACCCTTTGGAGCTTTACCTAATTCGGTTTTTATGTGATAGACCAGCACAATTAGAACATGGTTCTGTGGTTCTTTTAACTTGTATTTATTACACTTTGCTGTGACTCCAGTGCAGTCGGTTGCCTTCAGAAGTTACCTTAGCTCATCCATCCACACATCCCTTGTCTATACCTGCTTGTCCATGACGGGTCACAGGAGGCTCCAGCAGTCATTAGCCGAGAGGCGGGGTACACCCTGGACAGGTCACCAGTCCATCAGAGGGTAACACAGAGACACACAGGACAAACAACCCTAAACGCACACACTCATATCTAAGGACAATTTAGAGAGACCAACTAACCTTTGTTTTTGGAGTGTGGGAAGAAGCTGGAGGTACAGGGAGAGAACCCACACATGCACTGGGAGATTACCCCATGTAGAAAGACCCGGTTTTCTGCACATTTTGTCTACAAACTGCACCATCGTGCACCTTAGTATGAATGTAACATAATCTCAGTATAAATCCAGCTGTTCAGCGAAGGCCTCAAAGGTTTGTTAGAGATTATTAGTGATCAAACAGCATCATGAAGACCAAGGGATACAGCAGAAAGGTCAGGGAGGAGGTTGTGCAGAGGTTTAAAGCAGGGTTCGGTTATAAAAGCTGTGGACATCTCAAAGAGGACTGTTCAATCCATCACCTTAAAATGGAAAGAAAATTGCACAACTGTAAACCATGGTCAGCTACCTAAATGACTTGCTGGACAAAGAAAGTATTAATCAGAGAAGCAGCCAGGAGGACCACGGTCACTCTGGAACACTCCACATCACCCTGAACACCCCATCCACACCATAAAACATGATGGTGGCAGCATCATGGTGTGGGGAGGCTTTTTCTTCAGCAGGGACAGGGAAGCTGGTCAGAATTAATAGGAAGTTAGATGGAGGTAAATACAGGACAATCCAGGGAAAATACCTGTTAGAGGCTGCACAAGACCAGACAGTCCGTATTGACTCAGTGGGGTTGAATAGAAATGCACAGCACACTTTTCAGATGTTTTTATTTGTAAAACATTTTGTTTTATTTTCCTTCCACTTCACAATAACACACTGCTTGTTGTTAGCCTACCACATCAAAACCCTAACACACTTGTACTGAGGTAAATATGTACCGTAACAACACTACACTGTAGGTCTTGGCTCTGGTGGGAGTTCTGTACAGTAATCAGATACTCTGCAAGGAAAGGATATCACTGCACTCGAGCCTCTTCCTCACTTTTCATATGGCCCGCAGCACACCTGGCTCACATCCAATCAGGAACCTCGCTGACATTCAACAGGCGCAGTTTGACACAAGAAAACACTGTGACCAAGTAAAGCATGATAAGTGGAAACCTGGAGGAACAGAGCTCTAGGGAAAGAGAAAAACTCATTCTGAAATGGACATGTCTGCTTTTAGACATAACACAAAATAAACACACACCACCACAGTTATGCCACCAGAGACTCCCTGTCCCATTCATAAATTTCTCCTCCTGAGAAAAACCAGCATTTCTCAAGCAGGCCATACCCACCCCTCGCCTCGCCTTGCCTTGCCTTGCCTTGCCTTGCGCTGCTCCGGCTTAGCAGGCCCACATGGGAACAATTAGTGGTGTGCACAAGTTTGGCCAAGATCTGTATAGCAACCAGCCACATCTGTTTTTATTTACCTTTTTTTTTTTTTGCTGGATAATGCCAAGAGGACATCTGCTACTGTGCAACGCAACTGTGGTTACATGCGTGGTTGACCCATGATTCTGTAATTACGAGCCGAAAGAGATGAAGAGGCTCAGCAAACCACTCAGAGCCACACATAGCCTTCCTCCAACGTCCTCTTCCTCCATTGAATGTCTCTCTGCTGGCATGTGAACCCCTGTCTGCATGACAGAAGTGTCATTTAATGGCCTAAAGTTGCACACAATAGTGATTTTGACTTCATATTGCTATCATTAAATCTTCATTTAATGACTCCTTCTTTCCATCAAAGTGGGACTAACTGCATTTGTTTGAAAGAAGATGAAATGAGATAAACTCACCTACTTTCCTGATCTGATTGTTTGTTTGTGGTCACATGAAATAAGCTGCACGGTTTGTCGTCGAGCCTTCTGGTTTTCAGCTGTGCACATTTTCTGTGGTTTTGTACTTTCATGGTTGAGTCTGCAGAAATTTTCCAAGAAAATAGGTGAAGATGCAAGCTGAAGACGGAAAGACTTGAAACTGAACCGAATCTTGCTCCAAGTACTTCAGAAGAAAATACGGTAGTAGTTCGAATTATTTAGCTGAAAACCTAAGATTACCAATAAGCAGGGCCTGTTTGTAACAATGATGAGTGACTATCAGTGACAAAGAAGACCATATCTGGATCACTTCACAGGAGCAGTGTGTGCATGTGTGTGTTGGGGCTGGGTGCCACCATGCTTAGCATCCCCCAGATGTGCAAACCATATGGTCCGACTGAAATTAAAACAAAAAAGAAACAGTGGAACATGAAAGGGATTTTTTAACTTTGTAAAGACACTTAACAGTCAATACAGAAAAGGCTAATAGCTGCTACAGGCCACATGAAAAGGAGGAGGATGTTGGTGCTGCCTTTTTTTGCATGGCTTATTCCATTTCCTGCTCATAAGTTCATGGAGCAGATGGGAACCAAAGGCACAAGGAAGTTTAGATTTTCTGCCCCACAGCCCATTGTATATGATGCATGTAACTGCGTAACACTGCGCTGTTGTCATTTATAGAAGCTTCAGCTTTCAAGAGGTCATGACAGCAAAGGTGACAAGTAAAAGGCTGGTCTACAGGGGCAAAAACATCAGATTTCTTAAAAAACATGCAACTCTGTCAACATATATTTGTCATAAGGTGAAACCAACAACAACACAGCAAAAGAGAGTTAATACAGCACCTCTATTATTTATTTTTGGGTTATGACATGTTTGGAGTATAATATATAATTTATAGCATGATTAAAAATTAGTCTGCTTATGCGAGTGCAAAAACTCACAGAACTTGTTTGCTTAGAAAAGGCCCTGAAGGCAAGCTGCAGCCCATTAAGAACAATAAAAAAAACAATCAATACTGCCATCTCCTGGTGGTTAAAATGACTGCAACAATGACAGATCATTGCTGAATATTTGTTGTCTGATAAATAAACTCAGATTGAGTCAATACAAAAGAAACAGAACTCACTGTAACTAAAATTTTAGGTTTTTTTCTGTTCACCTATGAAACGAAATGAGCCTGGTGCTTGTGTCTTCTGAGGAGACTGTGGTGCTTCTTGGAAAAAGGAATGAGTTTATTTAAGATCGTCTGCCCTGTCTACATCTGGACTATCTCCACCGGCTGGCAGAGGTCTGCTCCATATTTCTGCTTGTTTAATCAACCTTAGTGAATGTAAACGTATGTGCAGCATGCAGCAAAGATGGGAATTTAAACAAAACTGCTAAAAAAAAAAAAAAAAAGGCTATAAAGATGCTTGAGTTAAAGTTGGATTTTAGAAATCGAGGCAAAAAAAATCACAATTACAAATCTGAAAAGTGTATAGTGTATTTGTATTAAGTGCCCCCTAAGTTAATATTTTTTGTGGAGCCCTCTTTTGTTTCAATTACACCTGCAGGTCTTTTAGGCTGTTCTTTTGCACATTGGCTATTTTTCTTTGCAAAATAGCTAAAGTTCAGTCAGACTGGATGGAGAGTGCGTTTGAACATCAATTTTCAAGTCTTACCACAGATTTTCTGTAAAATCTGGGCTAATCTAATAGCAGTTAGCTGAGTCTTTGGCAGCTTCTAAAAAGTTTTCTCCCAGGATTGCCTTGTATGTAGGTGCATTCATCTTCCCATCAACTCTGAACAGCCTCCATGTCGCTGTTCTAAAAAACATTATTCCCACAGCAGAATATGACAACCACCATGTTTACACACATGGATGGTGTGTTCAAAATTATCTTCTTACTACTCTTCCATTATGACCATTCCATTATTATATTTACTGATTAGTAACGAGTTGCCACCGGATTTCATTTAGGGGTCCCACAGTAAAGGAGACAGAATACATTACTTCACAGTAATGCTCTACTTTGTGTTGGTATATCATAATACCAATAAAATACATGTGACAACATGTGAGAAAAGGGGTATGAATTTGCAAGGTGCTGTATTAGGACTATTGATGCTTTAAGAGACTAACTTTTCTCGGCTTATTGTGTACAGTGTTCTGCTGGAAAAAATGCATCCTAGTATTGGTATGGATGTTACCATGACATTTCTGACAAAGTAGTCAAACCTCATAAGAAAACAGCAGCAGTGTTGGCCTGAGCAGAAAATCTCTGGGTCCAGAAAAAACAACTTAGGAAGATCACCTGAGTCTTGGTGTTCATCTCAAGTCCTAAGATACCTTTTTGATCGGATTTGACAAATTGTCCAACACTTTTAACACTACTGGCAAAGTGCCAGAAATCCTAACATACTCCAGAGTTAAACTAGGTTTGTCAGAAGCATTTGTTGGCAAAACAAGGACCTTTTCAATAGTAGATATTTTTGTTCTAATGATATGAACGTATCCTATAAAATAGCTCTTTAGGCTGAAGTTGAAAAAAATTGAGCACAAAGTGTTCAAGTTAGGCATGAGTGGGTGACAAACAAAAACAGAGACAAGTGTGGCGATATTAAATGCAACGATGGAACTAATGGTCACAATAACATCCAATAATTAATCACCTCTTTAGTTTTACTGTGTTCATCAGCGGCACACTCACCTTCACATGGCACTGTGTTCTCCATGCTCCAATGCATTTTGTGACTTGTCTCTTTGAAGGTGAGCACACCTACTCTGTAGAACGGCTGCAAGAGATTGTTGTCTGCACAAGGCTGTAGGAGAAAGATAGCTGTGTCACTGCATAACAATTCCCTATAGCTGCTTATATTTTGAACAGGTTTGTGAGAAAATGCTATTGCTGCATCACACAACATATTTGTATCATTATCAAGTTTAGCAGGAAAATGTACCAGCACTGCAGCACTAATCCTGATCTGCAGTATTTGTGTTGTGAGGATGGTCAGAGTCTCAAATTGTCTGGTCTCCTCCTCTAATTGACTGACATGTCTCTGAAGGGCCATGCTTAATTGGTGTAGCTTCCTTGTCTGGTCAAACCCATGCGTTGTTTCAAAATGTGAACCACTGTCTTATTTAGAGTGGATGTTATCATTAAACATATGTAGGAAGCAGGATAATATCTTTTCTTAGAAGTAGAAAAGCCAACAAGAGCTAACACCTGGAGAAACATGTTAGTTCTAACTCTTCTTTGTCCACGAGTCTGTAAAAGCATAAACCTTTGGACCAATATATTTATATGTATCACAAATTAAATTATAATAGTTAGTGTCTTTACAGACTGGTGCCACTGAATTTAGAATACTCACATTAAACACAAATTATGGAAGTCAAATTTTAAAACAAAAGTAGGTAGAGAGGCTACCTCCCTTCTAGGACCACCAAATTCTGCTGATCATGAAACTGTGACTACAGAGGGCGCTGTTAAGAATGAATGGAATGAAATACAGATGTCAGTATTTCATTATACAGATAATACCGTTTAAACCAGATAGTTACATACAGTGTAAAAAAAAAGTCAAATAATTTTTTTTTTTCTGTTTTCTGTTATTAAATCAGAAAAAGCCTCTCAGCCTATCAGTTTGGATTATCAAAATAATTTATATTTGCTAAATCAAGATATTGAGCGAGAGAATTTTGTTTTACTTTGTGTTTGGCAGAATTTCCTTTTATCCTGTAGAGCTGAAGGTAAAATTGTTTGTTGTATTCTTCTACTAATATAATAGTTTGCTGTAATTTTGATGACTGATGTAATTTTGATTTCTCTATGGGACTGTGGTCAGGGCTTTGTGGTGGCCATCCCAAGACATTAACTTTGTTGCCTTAAGCCACTTTGTGACTAATATGATGGTATGCTTAGAGTCATTGTCCATTTGGACTTTTCTGCCCAAGATTTAACTTCCTGGCTGATGTCTTGAGATGTTGCTTCAACATTTTCACACACAGTGTTCTTTCCTCACAATGCCATCTAATTTGTTAAATGCACTAGTCCCTCCTGAAGCACATTACTTCCACAACATGATGCTTTCACCCCTCTACTTCCCAGCTGAGATGCTGTTCTCATCAGGCTTGCAGGCAGTTGAGAACAGCATGAGAACTCCCCTATCCTGGGCCCAGGACAACGGATCTGTTTGTCCTCCCATGTCGGCAGCCCTGATTATGGCCAATCACTTCCATTTCAACTCTATCAGATCACAGTTCCTGTTTTTGTCCCTTTGTGCATTTGCAAACTGCATTCTCTCTTTTTTCTTGCTTTTAGAGAGTACAGAGGTTGTTTATTATCAAAGAGAATTTTTTGATTAAAAAATATTAAAAACACAGCTTTAAATGAGGGTTGATCACTGCACTTTTCAGGGCCGGTGGAGAATGGCCTGAATTAACTGAGTGTTGACATAAGTTCTGCCCATCTTGTCATATCAGCAGTGAAAAATGTTTTGTATACAGTAGAGAGACATGAATGCTAACTATAAGTAGTTTGGTTTGAGGTTCAAATCGTGTCCTTTAATTTTCAGTATTGTCACTGTTGGATGGGTGCGAGGACTCATGTAAAAACTTTGTGTTGCAAGGCACCTGCACTCTGCTTTGTTTTCTGCTCTGGTATGCCTTCCTCCCTGTGTGTGTGAGATCATCGTTATCTCCGTGAGAACCAGCCTCCTTTCAGTCTCACACACACACACATATACACCCACACACATATACACCCTGTCTGAACTGTCTGTTGAACTGTGTGTATAAATAAAGAGATAGGGTGTCAAAACTTTGTAGTTGCACTGCAAAGTGGGCTACCCTTGTCACAAGTAAAACTGACTCTGTATCGTTCTTACCTCTGAGTTGACTGAATAATACCTAACAGTCATATTTGTTTGACCCTCAGCAATCAGAATATGGATGTTTTTCACCTGGGTTTTAGTCCCACTTCTTATGTCTGTGGTAATCAACGTTTTCATACTGTGGAGGACAAAGAGGGTCAAATGAAAAGGTTTTGTTCACTTGTAAATACATTTTCTGCAAGTTATAGTTCAGTCTCAATTTCTGATAACAGCCATCAGAACAGCGCCATCTGCAGTCACAAAGATTGATAGTCACAGAATTTAGAGAACCTACATACATGGTTTGCCACATGCCTCCCCATCAACATTTTTCAAATACTTTGAAATTTCTTTTAGTATTAAACTCTGGATTTTAATAGCTGACGGTCAAAGAATTTGGTGTAACACTAGATTACAAGTCAATCCTGATCCAGCACACACCTTTATGTTTGGGGCCTCTCATTTTTTGTTTTGCAGAAAACACAGACAGCTTTACCGAATCGGAGATGCAATCAGAATTTAATTCCCTGTAAAATGTAAAATATGGAAGAATTTGGTAATTTGACCTAACAAATCTGAGGTTTTCCAACAATCTAAGTTTGCCATTTAAACCAATGTTTTATAGTAAATACAAGTAATAGAGAGACTGTATTTGTCAATTCTGATTTCTGTCTCTCTTTGTGATGCGATCTTCTCATCCAAAGCTCAGCTAACAGCCATGTGGGAGAGACCTGAGCACTGATTACTGTTTCTCTTACACAGTTTCCCTAGTAAAAGACTATACATTTGACAGATGTTCTTTATCCAGGCCCAATAACCTGTCTTCTTACGCTGTAATCTGCTGATTGTGGTATCTATCAGAACCATGTTTGTTGCACATAAGTTTATGTGTTTGTCTGACTTTGCCTCTTTCCCAGATTATAGGAGTATCACTAACTTAACAATGCCTTACAAATAAGTTTAATTTAGAAAAAGAAAAAAAAATTAATTCGACTTTAGCTACAAGCGGTGAGATAAACTTAAAGTTAGGGTCAGCTGCAAAAATAAAAGAAAGATAATAAAAAAACAAGAAACAAAGATTTTTAAACAGATCTACACAAAGTGATGGAAGACCAAATCCAAACATGTAATAAACACCTGCCGAATTTTGCAGCCATTTCCACTAAACATGCTTATTGGACAATTATTATAACTATTCTGTTCTTCTCAAAGTATCACTGGGAATATAACAAGCTGATGTTAGCTGAATAATTAACCATGGTATTGGCTAGGTTAGCTAGCCTGCAGTCTTCAGCTTACTTCAGCTTGCAGAGGAGAACTGTAAAGACCATGTAGAGAAAAGACTGACATCCCATTGTGTACAGAGCTGTTCTACAGGAAAGTTAGCTTGGGCATTAATTACACAGAATAAAGTCGTTTTTAAGAATTGTTTATACAAATTCACGTTTTTTGTTTTCGTTTTGCCACATAATTATTAAATGTACATTTTGTTTTCTAAAAAAAAATAAATAGCTGAGCACCTTTTGTTTGGGTTTTTAAACTGAACCGTCATGGTTTGTCTTTAAAGGGGACGCCACACGACTAAAGATTTGTAAACCAAAAACTATGAGACACGAATACATTGACACCACACCAAAATATTAAATATGTTTTAATTCTGAAAGGTTAAAAAAAACATTGCCATGGGTCATAATATTACGTAAACATTTTAATTGTTTGAATTTTCGACCCTCCTACGGAGACATGAAAGTGCGTCCTTCCATCTCAATGATGTCATCTTCACAAGGTGAGCGCTCCGCGGCCATTTTGTTAGCTGTGTAGCTGTGCGGATTTCGTAAATTAAATTTAATCGAAAACAACAACTTGTCGACGTTTTTGTTTATATTGTGTTTTCAATGAGTATCTAGTAGGCTAGAATAAGACTTGTTTATTCGCTGACATTTAAACATAGTCATTAATTTTCCGAGCTGCTTTGAGTTTGCTAGCTCTTCGGCTAGCTGGCTAACTTGTTTAGCGTTGAGAGAAATAAATTCGGCTTTCATGACCGCCAGCTTTTGAAAGTTACAGCTATCGAATGTGCACGGTTTGTCCGCTCCTGACTTCTGTTGTTTTTACTTGGTTTTTGTTTAAATAGAAGAGCACCTGGGCCAGGTTTGAGACCTTTAAACTCGCGTTGCATCCCTATTTAAATCAACAACTTGAGCTCTGTTATTAGCTGACTGCTCTCGGACCAGGGCTCAGCCATCCCGGAGCGACATGTCAGAGCTGTATATTCGGGTGGCTGAGGATGAGAATGAGGAGCCCATGGAGATCCCTTCAGAGGACGATGGGACTGTTCTGTTGTCCTCGGTAGCTGCCCAATTCCCCGGGGCTTGTGGTCTGCGATACAGAAACCCGGAGTCCCAGTGCATGAGGGGGGTCCGGCTGGTGGAGGGAATCCTGCATGCACCAGAGAGCAGCTGGGGAAACCTGGTCTATGTCGTTAACTACCCCAAAGGTGAGACAGGATATGTGTTTTCTTGTTATTTATAAGCAGCATGATGCGCTGTCTGCAAACTTCAACCCTGTATTTAAAGTAAGTTTATTATCAGAATCAGCAGCTAGTTTATGCTATTAAACAAAACCCTCTGTATGCCATGTTTTCATCCTATTTTTTTCTGTTTAGTTGCACTGCATTAGAAGGTACTAGTGTTTGGTCAAACACATTAGTCCTCAACCCTTCTCCTTGGGTCCCATTGTTCTTCATGTTTTAGATATGTTCCTCTTTGGTTGCAACACACTTGATTCAAACGAATCAGGCTCCTGCAGAACTGGATGGCATGTTGAGGAAGTAATACAACTATAAAGTAGTTGCTGGGACAGGTACACATCTAAAAAAAAGATAGAACAATTGGTTCCTGAGGAACATGGTTAGAAATGACTGATTGTGCATCATAAATCTAACAACAAATTTTGTTACTTGATGATCAAATGCAACAATAAGGTACAGATGACAAAAGCTAACATCTTAGATCTTGGTGTATGTGAGTGTGCACAGTGCATGGTTTTCTTTAGAGTTTACCGTGAAGACAAAACTTAATAACCATATCAATATTTCTGCATAAATCCCTCAAAAACCATCCACTGGTTCAAATAAAGCTCAAGATTATTTATACTGAACGTTAAACTGAGTGTTTGCAATGGAACTATAACTAAAGTAGTACAATAATGAAAACAACACAGAAAACAAGTGAAAACTCAGAAGTAAATGAGTCATAAATTACACAATGTAAATGATCAAAATAGCAATAAAGAAAAATGGCAGCACGTATGCTGTATCAAAAACCAATGAGTGATGGTGTTTTCTAAGATGAGACTTAAAAACAGAGAGTTGAAGCCTGTCTCATGTTTAGGGGCAGTTTGTTCCACAGCTTATGAACTGCAAACAGAAGGCCTAGAACTTGGTACAATTAAAAGCAAAATTAGGCCACAGGAGGTCAGACCAGTGCCCATAAGCCTGTCCATTCAGTGCCTCAATGGTCAACTATTAGAGTTTTAAATCAGTTCTAAAAAGAAATGGGAGTTCCTGACAGGGAAGCAGGAACAGGACAGAGAAATTCATGTGTTTCATGTCAGAAGACAAGCTGAGACATTCTTGTCAAACTGCATTGATGTAAGGCTAATTAAAGAAAGCTTATAAAATTCTAGATAAATTGTGGGCAGTGAATTATTTAAGTCAGCTTATTTTTGGTTTTGTGTTGGTGGTTAAAAAAAAAAAGTTTGTTGCCCGGTTCTAAATGGTTCTAGGAGGTTTTCATAGGTGGCTTTAAGCCCAAACTTGTTGAAACAACGCCCTTTGAGCTCGTGCTAAGTCACTAAAATTAACCCAAGCCAAATACTCAAAGCAGGTTGTAAAATTAGGGAATGAACAGCCGATGAAAAAAGGTGAGCCTTCTGGATGTAGGCTGTTGGAGGTTAGGTGTGTCATTTCCCGACACCAGCTTAAACAGAAGTCCGGACCTGTTGCGTGGAGAGCTGGATGGAGCAATCCTCTCAGAAAGGGGAAGTAGAAGCTTGACACCAATGTATAAAGCGTTACAATAATCCAGTTGTAATAAAAGTGTGGATCACCTGTTCTATGTCTTTAAAACTTAACAAAGATTTCACTTCAGATAAAAAGCCTCACTTTAAAAAGGGATCACTGTATAGCTGTTAAGATTTGAATTAAATATCAGCCCATACCTTTTACGTGTGCCTTTAAAAGGGTCTTCCAGATACCCAGAGTGCGAGAGTCGGCAAATGAAGGAATCTAGATGTTATATGTTCTGAAGATTAACATAAAGGGAGCATCTAGATGGGAAATAAAAGTGGCCTCAAAATCGTGCCCTTAGGGTGCGGCGGTGGCACAGGGGTACAGAGGCCTTAGTCCTCAAAGAAGACCCAGCCCATTGACATTTGCCGCATGTCTTCCCCCTCTCTCCTCCCCATTTCCTGTCAGCTTACTTTCAGAAAAAAATAGAAAAATAAACACCACTAGTGCCACAAAAAATATAAAAAATATATGAATAAATTGTGCCCTTAGGAGCTCCACAAGTTCTCGGAGCTTAAAACAAAAACCGTATCCGAGCTTGCAGCAAAACTGCTGTCAGGCAGGTAAAACCAGATTCTCTCCAGCTACCCGGCTAGAGCATTTTGTCATTAAAACCCGCAGTAGTTCAGCCGGGTGCTTAGAGTCCTGTTCTAAACTGTGTCAAATCCAACTGTTGGGTCAAAAAGCAAAATAACGACAGTGTCCTGAATCATATGTATGAAATAGTTTATATAAAGTAATAGAAATAGAAGTGGGTTGGCACAAAATGGTAATGAAACAAGGGTACGAACTAGCAAAGAAGACGTATGACAACAAACATTCAGTTGAGCGAAATCAGACTTAAAATAACTAGCTGCAAAAAAGTAGCTTTACCAATTATTATATAAAAATAACACCAAATAAATGTTTGCTTATAATTGTTTCTGTGTATGTTTGCTTTGTGTCCCTAGAAGAGGTATGGTCTGTGTCTAGTTATTCAATTTTTGTAATTGAAAGTGTTGTTTTTTTCTTATGTCAGAATCTGTTTATTCTTCACAGATAACAAAAGAAAGATGGATGAAATAGACGCAGCATCGGCTGTTAAAATTAAAAGAGGTTTTCAGAAAACATCAGATCTCATAGTCCTCGGGTTGCCTTGGAAAACAACAGAACAAGACCTCAAAGACTATTTTACTACCTTTGGGGAGGTCATCATGGTGCAGGTACTGATGTATCATCCAGCTGTAATATTGTCAATATAATGGGGTGGTAATTATAAAATAGTAATTAATCTTTCATTCTCGCTCTTTGCCCTTTCCAGGTGAAAAGAGACGCAAAAACTGGCAACTCAAAAGGTTTTGGGTTTGTCCGCTTTACTGACTATGAGACACAAACGAAAGTCATTGCTCAGAGACACATGATTGATGGAAGATGGTGTGACTGCAAACTTCCAAACTCAAAGGTACACTGGAAATAACTCATTAAACAATCTTAAAAGTTGTATACTTTTATGAGATTTTGGTTATTTCTTTTACTGTTAAGATTATTATTATTATTTTTTAATCTGACTGTGCTTCTTTATCTCCTCAGGCATCTCCCGATGAACCGATGCGAAGCCGTAAAATCTTTGTCGGCCGCTGCACAGAGGACATGACGACAGATGATCTGAGGCAGTACTTCATGCAGTATGGTGAAGTCACTGACGTCTTCATTCCCAAACCTTTCCGGGCGTTTGCATTTGTCACATTTGCTGATGATCAGGTTAGAGCTGCTGCACTTTGCTTAGGCTGAATATTAGCACATTTCATCATTTTAAGATATTTTATGTTACAGTAGGAATCAAAAATATTTAGAAACAGTTTGGTGTCTTGCAAAAGTATTCACACCTCTCAAACATGTTCACGTGTTAATTATTTTACAGCCACCACTATGGCCACCCAATGCTAGCTTATAGTGGTCATATTATGGCAGTAGTTGTGGACTCTACAAATCTACCTTTATGAAAGAGGTGCTGTTAAAAAAAAGCTAGCCATGGAGGGGACACAGCAGTTATGTGGAAGAAGATGCTCAAGTCAGATGAGACAACCATCCCCTCTGTTAAACATGGAGGTGGTGGTATCATGCTGAGGGGATGCTTTTCTTCAGCAGGGACAGGGAAGCTGGTCAGAGTTAATGGAAAGATGGACAGAGCTAAAAACTGGGCAATCCTCCAAGACTATTAGAAGAAGGGGCAAAAACTTTAGTTTTAAAATGTACAAAGCTGGTAGAGACATACCCAAACGAAGACTGCAGCTGTAACTGCAGCGGAAGGTGGTTCAAGGGGGCTGAATGGGGTTGCAAGGCACCGTATTAATGGATAAAGCACAGACTGTAAATAATTGCACTGTCGTAGAATAGAAGTAAACAACAACAGCCTGTGGTGTTCATTTTTCTCCTTCACTTCTTCCATAGGTTGCCCAGGCACTGTGTGGAGAGGACCTGATCATCAAGGGTGTCAGCGTGCACATTTCCAACGCTGAACCCAAACACAATAACAGTAGGCAAATGATGGATCGGGGGCGGTTTGGGGCTGGCGGGTTCAGTCAAGGGTATGGTAGTAATCGCGGTGGGCTAGGCAGCGGTAGTGGTGGGGTTAACTTTGGTGCTCTGGGCCTTAACCCAGCAATGGTGGCAGCAGCTCAGGCAGCACTGCAGAGTAGTTGGGGAATGATGGGCATGCTGGCTAACCAGCAGGGGTTGACCACAGCAGCAGGCACAGCCTCTACGACCAGAGATCCGACGTATAGCTCTGCCAGCACCAGTTACAGCAGCCCCAGCTCAGCTAGCCTCGGCTGGGCTGCAGGCACTAACACCGTCCCCAGCAGCGGCTTCAGCTCCGACTTTGGCACGTCAATGGAGTCCAAGTCTTCTAGTTGGGGAATGTAGGCAGCTGAGAGTTGACATTTTCTCTTTCTGTTAGGCAGGTCTGGTAAGTATACCTGCAGGAAGGAATGGCTTATATCTTATTTAAAAAGAAGAAACACTGCCTTTTATTTTGTTAAAGCAAACATTTCTACTTGTGTGACTGGCTGTGTAGTCATGCATTGAATGGGTGAAAAGTTTAGTTTGTGGAACCCTCCTAGCAGTAGTTTGGTTTGTGAGAAAATGTTCAGAGGAGATGACCATGCATGCACCACAACTATTTATATACATGCACGAGTATGTTCAAATCTCCCCACAGTCGGTTGTTAAGCTGGCTGTTAGATAATTATATATTTATGCATTATATTGTAGTTTGTTTTGTTTGTTTTTTTTTTCTTTTGGAAACGGCTTCATGAACGTCTCTTCCGCAGTTCACCAACTCTTTCACAATTTCCCGGGAGGAGTCACATCATTGGCTGCAATGTTGGGCAGATCTCAGTATCCCTTCCCCTCCTCCCACGTGTAAATGCTTTATCATCCGAGAACACAGCTTCACTCTGCATATACGGTGTTAGACGGTGGGTGTTGCCTTTCTTTCCTCCCCTCCCTCTTTTTTTTTTTCTTTTTCCGGGATATAGAAATCTTGTCTGCCCTTGTCGCGTTTTGATCTCATTGAGTGGATTTGGTGTTGGACCGAATGAGAGTGAGCAAAAGGAAGGAAAGCAAGTACTGTTTGTGCTTTATTTTTATTTTTTGAAAGACAAATGCCTGGGCGAGATGAGAGGAACCTGTGGCTTTGTGCGAGTGTGAGAGGAAGAAGCAAAGTACGTGTGTGTTCTCAGTGACCAAAACAAGGACATTTCTTGCATCTTCAGATCCCTGAGTTTTCTGCTTTCTCATAGCGTTTTCTATCCAAACCTGATTCAGTAAAAAAAACAAAAAATCACACTGAATTGTCAAGTGCTATGAATGTCTGTATCTTTTAGTTGGTATTTTCTTGCTGCCCAATTTGATGTGAATGTGTCTTATTTTCTCGTTACCACCCTCTTTGTGTGAAAATGGGACTTTGTTTGTGAAGTCTGTGTGAGGGGGGGCACAGAAAGAGTGCTGAAGTTTGAAAGATGTTCTGGTTGAATGTTTGAATAGTTCCCATTGAAAGTTTGTGTTTGAAGTGGTTTCGAATGCATTTTCTATGTTTTTGTGAATCAATGGGAAGTGTGAAATAAAACTTAATTTGAATAGGGAAAATACCCTCTTGACAAAGACTTGTTTTTGACTTTTATTGAACTGCCAACACTTTAATTCACATGTTTAGGATCGTCGGATATGGAAAAGCCAGATTTTCTTCTGAGCCCTGGTTTGGAGTTGGCCACGCTGAAGATGAAGCCAAAACCGCCTTAATTCTGGGACGGATCTACGGCACCTCATTAGCAAGAAACATTCGATCACTCAGAGTGATGATTTTAAAATTTAAGATATTTGTTGTTGTTATTTTTACATATTGGGACCTTGTTAGAAATTTCTTTTTTTTTTTTGTCTTCCAAAACTGTTCAAATCTACCTCGCTAGAACATGTTCGTAAATATCTTTCACTTCACAAGTTACACATACATGTGAGTATAAATCATTCAATTAGTAATGTGGTAAAAAGTTGTATTAGAATAGCAGGATATGTTGACAGCTGTTTACTTTAATGATGAAGTGTATTGGCATTTTACAGTTTAAGGATTTTAGTGCAGGCAGAATCAAACTTTGTATTGAGATATTAGTGTTGCATTGTAAAATAAAAACATAGTTTTTTTTAAGTTGTATGTGGTCTTAGTTTTGGTAAACATGTTTTTTACTGGAGAGAGTTGGAGTTTTTTTTTTTTTTTTCATGCATTCAGCTCTTTGACTTTCATTTAGGAGCGTAGATGAACATTTATTTTGGTAATGGTAATTTTATTTAAAAAGTGAAACAGGTATATAGATCATTGCATAAATATTTTTTTATGATCCTTACTGAAAAGCTTAAATTGAATTTATCCAAAAAATGTTATTATACATTAAATCAAATTGTAACAAAATGATTTAAAGGAATCATTCGTACATAATTTAGGGGACTGCTGACTACGGTTATCCAGCGGGCCGTGATAGTGTCTGTGTTACTCACAATGCTACCATGTGGGATCGAAGTAACTAATTGAGAGGCGGAACATGTAACCGCAAGGCTTTATGGGTAGTGCAAAAACCTTTTAAAACTCTTATTAATGTTCAGAAATATGGTTACAAACATTTACACGTACCTGGCTTTTAAAATCGGTATGTGTGTTCAATTCTACTTTAATTACGTGTGGAGACTTCCAAGTGTTGTTGGTACCGACACTGAGAAGGATATGGCGTTCATACTAGCAGCTGGGAAGGCATTTAAACGGGTTAAGACTATACTTTCAGGGATCATTTCTATAGTTTTTAACTTGAGGAATGTGTTTCTAAACTGTATGGTCTCGCTAACCACGATGAAGAGATGGTGATACTCTTTCCTGAGCGTGAAGCGAGTATAAAACTATGATTTTTGATCATTGGTTTTTACTATTGATGACCGTTCACTGCTGTTTAAAAGCAGCGAAGGGAAGAGTATGATCGGAGTGGTTTTGCTGGTTGTTGAAGATAATTCTCAGTCATTACTTTCCGTTCTAGTGGTATGTTACTGTGAGTATTGCAGTAAGTTAGTTTAATGTTGTGATTAACTTTGACTTGATTATTAAGAGTGTTGAAAGCCATTTAACGTTACTAACAATTTGGCGGAACAGATGATAAATATAACCTGTATTTTGGTAATGGAGGTGACTACATTATTACTTAGACAAGTGCGTTTTAACATAAGGTCGGCAGGGGGTGTCGACTTCTACTATTCTCTGTAATGTTTTCAACTTGACTGGCAGGAGGTGTACAATCTTTCACCAGCAGGTTGTGCTGTTGCATCTTGATCATTTCAAAAAATATGCAAAAATAATATAAGACCAGGTAAGCATTAGTGAGTGTTTCCTTATTTTCATCTTTACTGAGGCATCTTGCGTGTTCCTGAAAACAGCTAAAATCAAGACTCAGGTTCTACCTATGTATGAAATGAACAAATATATTTTTGTCTTCTACCAAAATAAATTGCTTGAGTCAAAAACCTACTGGTTCCTTAGGAAAAACAGATAACCTATAACTTCATAAATGAACTAAAATGAAATTATATCTTGTGAAACTTAATTTATTAATCTTTTGAGCAAAGAAAAGCTACTTTTAGTATAAGTCTCACAACCAGGGGGAGCTTAACCCAACTTTTAATGATATGTTTACAAAGAAAATAAACATTGCTCATCTATACTTTTGTGCTCAAGTTTCAAAGGGCCACACATGGCTCCAAAGCTGCAGATTTCAGACCCCCGTCATCTGCAAAAAGACAAAAAAAAATCATCTAATTTAGTTTTTTGTTTCTCTCAAAATGTGACTGACAAGCTTTTCATTAGTTGGGTTGCATATGTACAATTAAACAGATATACAATTGCACTTAAGTAGAAATGATACTGCATAAACTTATAACACTTGAATGGAAAAGACTAAACAGAGAACATGTCATGACGACAGCAGTGCTCTGGCTGCTGATAGTCTCCGTCTATCTGCTGCCTAACTGTGGCTGTTGACGTCAGGATCATGAATGTCCAAATTCAGCTTCTGTTTGTATTCACACATGGCATCCTGTCACTTGGTAAACACCAAGGCTAACCGATTTAGAGCTGTAGGTTTGTTGAGATAATAATGAAATATTAAAGACTTGTTACTCTGGGTCTTATTAACTTTTAGAAAAATTTATCCCACAATGTTTTCAGACCGTTTCGTGAAATTACTGTTACTTGATTTCTAAACTAGAGTTATTTTTTTTATAGAGTTTCTGTCTCTGCCTTACAGCACGCCTTTGCTGTATGAAAAATGTGAAGAAGTGCAGCAACAGCACTGCAGTGGGGAACATCGCCTGAAAAAGAAAACCTGTATAGAGTATTCAGCCGTGAACAAATACATTTAAAATTATTAAGTACAGAAAAATATGTGGCTCAATTTACACTTTCTGTTGTAGTTTCTATCTTGACAGCCTGCTGTTGATGTGACCAGTTGGGGTCACATCAACAAAACTTTATTTAAAAGCCAAAATTGGTCAGTTTCAGTCTAGCAAGACATGGAGCATTTTAGTAGCTTTGCAGTGGGTCTCAAACGCGTACACACCCCTGTCATAATCCCACTATTGATAAAAACCTTTTCTATACGTAATGTGACATTTATCCTGTTCAACTCTAGTGGAAAAACAAGCAATTATAAAAGGGGGAAAAGCAGAAATGCCCTGGTTGTATAGGGCGAACCCTTAAAGCAATACATAAAACACTTTCCAGCATTTAAGTTTATATTGTGCACATCTAACATTAACAGCTTATACTTAAGAGTGGGTACATATTACCATGTCAAGATGTGGGACGCTGACCAGCTCCTACCAAAAATACTGAACGGTATCATCAAGTCAAAGGATTCTTCAACCAAGTATTAGTTTTAGAGTGTGAGCACTTATGCAACCAGGTTACTGCAGCTTTTAAATTATATCTGCCCCTCTAACAGATCTGCTTTTTTCAGTTGAGTTGTACAGGATGAATGTCACTTTACATCACAAACACCTGGCATTCTAACAGGGGTGTGTACACTTTTTAGTCATAAGCTAAAAGATGTTGACCTCTGTAAAACAAAATGCGACCTTCAGTCTGCTGAATTAGTTCAGACTGGTTGCACGTCAGTCTCACTGTGGATAAAGGGAAATCAAAGCAAACATCTGCTACATCATGCATCACCTTGGCGTCTGGCTTCTGTTCAATGCAGACGTCTGCAGATGAGTCACTGTTTCACCTCCACGAGGCTTCACTGAGCTTGAATAGCCTCAACCAATGCAAAAACTGCTAATCATCGGGGGTCTGCGAGAACACGAGCCCAAAGGTTTGCAAAGGGATCCTCATCCAGATAACTGAGGTTTGTTTATGGTCTTAATGCGTTGGTTATTAAATTAGTGACAATATTTATGCCGTATTTGTTCTTCAAGTACAAAGCTTTAACATGGAGTCAAGCAGGAAGGTCTGAAGTGTCCCACAATGTGTGAAGGGGAGCATTACACTAACATCAATGTAAGAGTCAACTAAGACAACACAAGGTGTAATGAGGCTTTGTTTGCTGTTTACCAGTGTGATAACAGCTGTGTTGTCAGATCCATTGTGGTGGGTGTAACAGCAGCTGTGGTGATCCACCTATCTCAGAAGCTGATGATGTAACAGTCAGACTAGAACAACAGGAGGGTTATCAATGGCTAATCTGAACGTGGGGCTTTAAATGTTTGTGTTTCTTTCTCACATTTACAGCCCTGGTCAAAACTTTACATACATCGTCATTAACTTTGGGTTTTTGATTTGAACTGTTGCTGATTATTGTTGATTAGAAAATTAACATCTTGAAATGAATTTTAAACACAAGAATTGGGTGAAGACGTTTGAATTAAATGTTGATTTTCTCTAATCAGCATTTGAAATTATACACACATTCTCAAATATATACATACACCCTAAATAATGTCCCGGAGCAGGTTAAACCTCCACCACACACTTTTTGTGGCCATCCACAAACTTCTCCATTTGGGCTGGATACTTGCTCTCTTCTCTTGGCAGAATAGGCACATCTGATTGGTTTCCTGCCTCAGACTTGGCTTCTAAGCACAGTCCATACATTTTTAATATAACTAAGGTTGGGTCTTCCAGGAGGTCATACAAGAAGCTTAATATTAGCCTGCTTCATACATTCCAAAACTACATTTAATGTTTTGGATCCTTGTCCTGTTGGAACAACTGGTTCAGTCCCAGTTTCAACCATCTGACCAAAACTGTCACCCTCAGATGGAAGTAAATTAGTCAGGATGTTCAGGTGCAACCCGAGAACCATCAAGGCTACATTAAAGCTGGAGTGCCTGTCATGAAGTGAGCTCATCAACATTGACTCGGAGGTTGTCGTCCAAAAAAAATAAACCCCTGCTCCAAAATCTACATCTTCAAGCACGATTAACATTTACAGTTGCCTCTAGAGCAGGGCCCATATCTTCTGAGAAAAGTTTGACCAATGACAAGAGCTGGGTTTAACAAGTCAAAGGGAAGCTCTTAAATAAAGGACACAGCACAAACGGTCAAGTATGGCGGAGTTTGCATCAGAGGGTTTGTTCTGTTGCGGTGGAACTGCCTCAAATACACAAGAACTGGGTTAGAATCTGGAATCTGCTAAAATCCACAACCTCTTACAACTCAAACCTCTTGTTTTTAAAACCCCTTGCAGTTCTATGTTGTATAACCATTCCACCTTGAAACGGCCATAATTAAGATGACGTTTGTGCATATGGAGAGTGGATGTGACCTGACTGGAACTGTATGGTGTTGTTAGGCAGCAGAACATAGACAAAGGTAAGAAAATATGATGATACAAAGCAGGGAGATGGGGGGCATCATGGATCAGTCTCACCTGGATGTAAATCAGAAGCAGATAAATGGCAACCAGAGAACCTTGTCCCATGTTAAATATACAGCAGTCATAGCAGTAGCACCTCTGCTAATTGTGTTGCAGTGCTACATGTTCTGCTGGAAACCCAGAAGGTAGCTTCTACTTAAGATGCTTCTTTGGACCAAACAACATAAACCAGCCTTGCAACGACCCAACCCTTCTTCAGCAGGGGTCCAGAACAAGGTGTTTTAAAACAGCTTATGGAAAACAAAATAAATATATATATTTTAATCTGCCAGAGATTAAACTACAAACCCATGATCTGTACCAGATCCCTTCAATCATCTGGCATTTCTACTGTAAACGTGATTCTGGAGTGGACTGCAAGTGTACATTTAGTCCAACAGTCTCTACAAATACTTTAGTATCCAGTAAAAAAAACAAAAGCCTAAATTCCTATGAAATCTGGAAGAAAGCAAAGATCAGTTGATTGAGAGGCTTTGAGCTCCAGCCTGAAGTGGCCCTGATGCCCCCTGCTGGACAATGCATTATATTCACTTTACTGAGGATCAGATTTCTGGGAAAGTTTTTACATCTGTTCAGTTAGTGATTTTTCTTTTTTCTTTTTTTCAATTTGGGGCAAAAAATAAGAAATTTGCAGATTATGAGTTTTTTGATGTGTGAATGAAGTCATTAATCAAGGTTTACAAACAAATGCCACTATGTAATTTCAGTCGATTACCTTGTTTGTCTGCCTTTCTTGCTGTGTTGCCTAAAATAGTTACACACAAACAAACCCCAGTCTTGTCCACAGCTGAGCTCACACAGTGTAGTGACCATAAAAGCTAATTATAAAAGGGATTGAGATCTTTATTTAACCTTTAACAGATCAGTACAACGCTTCACCTTAATCCAGTGTGGACTCTGGGACTCTCTTGTGATTGTTTATACAACAGAACTAGAAAGGCAACACATCATCTATGGTCCCGCTTTCTGATAAATAAAACTGCAAGAGGTTTCTGAAGAGTAAAAGTCTGGATGAAGCTGGCTGTTGAGGTTGGTTATGGGGTCTTCTTTTCCAAGCAACATCCTGTTTTACTCAACCATAACATCTTATTTGTGGTTTTGAACCAGGTGAGGATGGTTGTCAAGCGTTGTAGGAAGAAGAGGAGACATTTCCGCCGTGGCCCGTCCAGTTGGTGTGGATAAAATGACCGGGGTTTGAAAGCAGCTCATATGTGTGAGCTCCAAAATAATCCCTCTGGGCCTGAAAAAAAACAAAAAACAAAATTAAAGCAATTTAAGCACCTGTAGCTACCTGTCAATGAATGATGATCAAAACTGGTCAATTATGTTAGTTTTGCAGTACCCCGCATAAGTATCCACACCTCTTGACCTCGTTAACATTTTGACACGTTACAACAACAAACTTTAATGTGATTTTATGAGAGATCAACACAGTAGTAGATACACAGTTTTTAGATATTTGAAGTTCTGCCGTTGGATTTAGGCCAGGACTTTGACTGGGCCAACTAATACACTCCTATACATTGATCTAAACCATTCCATTGCAGCTCTGACTGCATAGTTAGGATAACTAACTGGAAGGTGGACCTCCACCCCATTTTCCAGTCTTTGGAACCTCTGACAGGTTCTGTTACAGGACTGATTTAGCTTAATCCATCTACCCATCAACTCTGACCAGTTTCCATGTCCTTTCTAGGACAGATCATCCTCCCAGCATCATGCTGCCACCACCATGTTCCACTGTGTTTAGAGATGATGGAAAGTATTTGCTGTTTTACATGTAGGCCACAAAGTTTAATTTTTGTGTCATCTAACCAGAGCACTTGTTCTGCCATGACCTACGTGACTCGGGACAAAACTCTAACTCAACTTCTTAAGGTAAAGGAACTGAACTTACATAGCGCTTTTCCTGTCATACCGACGCCTCAAAGCGCTTTACACTAGAGCCACATTCACCCAATCGCACTCACAAACGCTCACACATTCATACAACGATACACAGATCAGTAGGAGACTTGAGGTGCTCGTCCCGCTGAGCCAGTTGCCTTATGGGATTCTTGCAACAAAGGTTTTCAGTTTGACACTCTTCCATAAAAATTTGAATGATCAGATTTGACTCCAATTGATAGTTGTCTGGTTGACAGATTCTCAAACCTGAGCCATGGATCCCTGCAGCTCCTCCAGAGTTACCATGGGCCTTATGGGTGGATCTCTGATAAATGCTGTTCTTCCCTGGCCTGTCAGTTTAACTGGGCGGTCATCTCTGGGTAGGTCTGACTTACTACATTTTGCACTAATAGTTGCTCCAAAAGATGTCCAAAGCTTTAATCTAAACTTCCCCACAGATCCCTCACCTGATTTTAAGTGACAAAAGATTTACCATTTTCCTTGCACCTAATAAGGATCTACTTTGTGTCGATCTAGTACATAAAACCCCCCAAAAAATATACAGCAGTTGTTGTAAAATGACAAAATGTGGAAAAATTGAATGTAAATGCTGTCGCAAATAAACGAGTCAAGAAACAAGAGTTCCCACCACACAGCTCCTACATGTGCTCCATATAATCTGATATGCCCCTTAAGACCCGACCATCTGCTAAGTGGGAGCTGTTCTCTAGCAGCTGCTGCCGTCTTTACCTGGAGCAGGTTCGCAGGCAGCATGTCGTGTCTGTATCCGTCATAGAAGGACAGAGCCGTGGTGAAGCAGGGCATTGGGATGCCGTGCTGGACGCCAACGCTGACCGTTCTGCGCCACGACTCCTGCAGACAGAAGGCGTGATGACAGCTTCATTCAAGCCCATTAAAAACAGCACACATCTGGTCAGGAATAACAGATTTCACATTTGCTACAAGTCTTAGATGTGTGAATCTGTCTCAATCAAAATGGGTTCAGTATATAACAGAATAAGACAACACGAAATCTGCTGCCAGGATTTATGTTTTCCAACAAGTTGGATTGAATTCACTTTAACTGTCTTCAAGGAGTCTGGATTTAACAACAAAAAGTAAAGAGATAACATCAGACTGCTGAAAGTTACACCAGCAAGTTGAGGTTTTGCTCCACTGCATTTCTTTGTTAAAAAGGAGGAAATAAACTGTTTAAACATCTTAGTCAATGTGGCTGTTGCAAGTTTGTTTGCTCGACTTCCTCCTTCCTCATACCTGACAGTCTTGCACAGCGTTGCTAAAGAAATTGTCCAGCAGCAAGTTCTGCAGGCCAGCGTCGCGGTCAAACGCCTCTTTGATTTTGCCGAGGAAAACGCTGGGGAGGAAAGGAGGGACAGCGTAGACAAATACAGATGATAACTGATACATTTCCTAACTTACTAGACATAATTAGACACAACTCTGCTACAAACCGCCACCCGGGAGGTGTGTTGGATTTGATTTATGCAACATTTGTCATCAGATACGCAGTGTTGCAACCACAGAGTCGTCATTCTTCAGTCTGATTGTAAAGGGAAGGTCATACTTTCTTTCAATAAAATTCCCACTTTACAACACACAACAATGACAAAAAAAAGAACAGATTTTACTTCCTCTATGCCAACGCCAAAAAGTTTTTTTTCTCATAAGTGATGCAAATAAATAAAAATGTCTCCTTTCCTACTTACATTCACATAAAGTTGCCTCTTTAGCTACCAAATAATTATTTAAAAAGTAGGAATGAAACATTTGTGTTAATTATGCGAATGAAACGAGGCTGAGCAGCACCTTCGGATGATGCAGCCTCCTCTCCACATCAGGGCGATGGCGCCGTAGTTGAGCGACCAGCCGAACTCAGTGGCTGCCTGCCGCAGCAGCATGAAGCCCTGAGCGTATGAAATGATCTTGGAGGCATAGAGAGCCTGGAGAAACAAAAACAATCACTTTCAACAGCCGGCGAAGTTACACAGGAGTCTAGACATCCACCTGGTTACAACAAGTACCTCTGGAGACTGGATCGCACAAAGTCAGGAAGTTAGAGTGAACCGTTTTGGACATTTTGAACCTTATGGGTTTAAAGTAGAACAAAGGAAAAGAACTGGCATGAATCCAACAGAATTAGTTCCTATAATGTTAACATTAAAAACTTTTTTCAGACTGCAGGAACTCTGGGCAAGGGAAGCTCGTTCAAATTTCAACACTGATCTTTCTAAGAGATCCTACAATTGCAATAAAGCAGAACTTGAGCCTTTTAGGTCAAATCAAATCAGCAAATAAACTCATCCTGAGTACTCCTGTCAGTAACATCAGTAAATTCCAAGTGATGAGTGATTAGTGCTGTTGGTTTGTTACTTTTCAGTTTTAACAATTTTCCCACCGTCAATAAACGCTGCAGTTATGTTTCAGGCAAGATTAGATAAGATAAACTTTATTTTCTCGAAAGGGAAAGTTGTTGTGAGCAGTAGTACAGCGAGACTGCATGAAACATACAGACACAGAATGAGACAAGACAAAGTCAACAAAGACAACAACCAAATTAGAAAGCTGCCCTGAAGCAGGTAACGGGTAATTGACACAATAAATAAATAATAACATCAATAAGAAATATGGCACATTACCATTCATAAATAATATAAAGGTAATGTGAACGTGGTCCGTTTAGCAGCACAGTTTCACTCCCTCACCTAACCGGTGCAGTGGAGTAAACAGTTTGATGTGGCATAAGTTTTAGAGCAACATTGATGTTTGGCAGGCTCTGACCTCAGGCAGATACATCTAGAGCCAAAAACACTCATGGATTTTGTGATACTTTACAACCTCCATTTTGTTGAAGCACAATAACAAAATATGATATAATATAGAGTTTTACACAGTTTTAGCCCCATATTGGCCATCCCTAAGGGCAGAATGAAAAGAAAAACACACTATGTTGTATGTATGTGGGTAACTCACAATGTACTGAGGCCAAGCACTTTGTGTTCATATCTATACATGTATTATGTCTTAATAATACAAATAAGTCTTATTTCGTATATCTCCTGGACAGCAGATGAGCTTGTAAACCCTACCTTTCTAATGTCCTCCAGGAAAGCTGCCTTGTTGCCGCTGAATTTGACCCCCTGGGGTCCGGAGAGGCTGCGGCTGGCCCGCACCCTCTCATCCTTCAGAGAGGACAGGCATCTGGCAAAGACGGCCTCCCCTGAGATACAGAAAGGAAGGGAGGAGGAGGAGGAGAGAGAAACATAATTCGACCACGTTTACACTCTGAAAAGCAGCCTGGTTCTCTGACAAAAGAAATCAGGGACAGAAGATTTCCTGAAATCTCTCACAGCAAATATATAGAACACCATCTAATCAGTAGAGCACTGTTAAATTAAACTCAGCATGACTCGGCATCATTTATAAAGTTTAGCCAGTAGTGTCACCCTGAAACAGAAAAAAAAAAAAAAAAAACGTAAGGTTTGTCGTTTGCAAGGATTAAATCCCTTTCTGCTGTGAAGATTCACTGTTTAGTCAGCATGACTTTGCAAAAACAAACTGTCCAGTTAGATGATGCAAGACTGAACCGTGTAGTGAGGCATCTGAAATCCTCCCCTCCTCACTGCTCCACACAAACTGGATCAGCTCTCACACAATGAAGCTCTTTCAGAGTGCAGCAGCATGCAGCAACTGAGCAGACAGCATTAAATAAACTTAATCCTACTAAAACCTAGATGGATTTGGTAACGGGCAAAGTTCTTGCCATAAAGATCAAAAGTCAGCTTTCCATGAGGCTGGTCTCCGAGCTGCTTTATCTACATCCATGGGTTCTAAAGTGTGTTCTCCTTGTTTTAATTATAACTTCTCTGTCTCTGACAAATCACAACAAAGTAAGAGTAAACGACAAATCCAAATCCTTCTTATGTCACTGGAGAGGAGCAGGCCGTTACAAGTCTTTTAATCGTCTTACCTGCAGCCTCATATTGATCAAATATAACAGAAACACTCGATCTGCTACGTGTTGACTTAAAAAAATACATTTGACCTTTGCTCTTTCATAATTGTGTTATACCGTAATCCTAACAGGCGTGCCCTAATCCTTTTCTTGTATTATCTTAAGGATCAGAGTTTACTGAAAGAAACCAGCACTGCAGGAGGATAAAAGGAAACAAGAAACGTCTTTGTCTTCTTCTTACCGATCAAAGTGACAGGTGTGCCGTACTCGAGGGCTGAAATGGCCGTCCATTTCCCTGTGCCTTTCTGTCCTGCGCTGTCACGGATTTTGGGCAACAGGTGCTTCCCATCGGCGTCCTTGTATTTAAGGATGTTGGCCGTGATCTCGATCAGGAAGGAGTCCAGCTCTGTCTTGTTCCAGCTGTCGAATGCCTGGCCGTTAAAAAACAGAAGGGAATTGAGTTAACGCCAACAAGACTTGAAAATTAATGCTCACAGATGCTCTCCACCCATTCTGACTGAGTTGAGCCATTTTGAAGGAGATCAGGAAAAAGCTTTAGTCTCTAGTTGGGCAAAACTGAGACATACTGCCTGACTCTTGCACACCACACAGGTTTTCTATGCATCCCTTTCCCTTCAATTGACATCCATGCATTATTTTGTGTTGTTCAATCAGTAAGCAGTAATACCAGCCCACCTGTGCCATCTCATCATGGTCCATGCCCAGGACATCCTTCATCAGGTGGTAGGCCTCACAGATCAGCTGCATGTCTCCGTACTCGATGCCATTGTGGACCATTTTTACAAAATGACCTGCACCCTCGTCTCCAACCTGCACCGGAAACACACAAGCAAGTCAGACGACGTGATACAGTGGAAGTTGATGTATCCTGCATGAAACTATTTGAGAAGAAATAGGTTCACCCACCCAATCACAGCAAGGCTCTCCTGTCCCAACCTTAGCAGCAATGCTCTGGAAGATGTCTTTAATGTGTGGCCTTAAAAATGAAAAACATCAAGTGTTCACATTTACCAGCTTATTACAAACATTAACTTTTAACTATAAAAGAAAAAGCCAACTTTCTGTATTTTGTTTAGGACCCACCAAGCCTCTTTGTGTCCCCCTGGCATGAGCGAGGGTCCATAACGAGCTCCCTCCTCTCCACCACTCACTCCACTCCCAACGAACAGCAAGCCCTTTTCTTTCAGACTCTTACACCGCCGCTGTGTGACGCAAACCCAAGAACAGCTGTGAGGATATACGCTGAGAAATAAACTGTTTCTGCCTAACTGCGAAACTTACCGTTGTGTCTCTGTACTCGGAGTTGCCTCCATCGATAATGATGTCTCCAGCTTCTAAAAGGGGAACCTGTAAAGAATGAATACAGAGGACGTAAGCAGGCATTGGCGCTTACCAGTACAAAGGTGTACGAAGGATTTAAAAATTAAATCCTTTTAAAATTGCCAACGTCTGTTATGATGCTGTTCCTACAAGTTAATGTAGAGATGCACCAGTCAGGCTTTTCCTGGTTGATTCTGATTTTCTGTTGTTTTTGAAGTCTGATCTGATGATTTCAGGGGTTTTTTTCCCTTAATGCCTTTAACACATAAATGACAGCGGTTTTAAATCCAACAGAAAATGAAGAAATCACAAGATTGTTCTAATTTATGCATTAAAACAACTGTCTCCAGACTTCACCGGATTTTATTAAATCCCAAGAAAGTGTCATAGTATCCGCTGTTCATTGTTGCGTTCATAGGCGAAAAATGGTGATGTTTTTTCTTTATGCACTTAATGAGAAGAAATCTTCAATATTTAAACCTGCTGATTAACAATTAGAGAAGATTCTAGAAAAATTGGCAGATTCCGATTTCTAGCTGATTGACCAATGCGCTAGTGAGAGGGCAGGAGTGACTGAAATTATCCCCGGCTCTATGCCACTTAAATTACCGTGGTGCCGCCTCTCCCCCACCTGTTGGTGAGCACTGCTGGTCAGTAGGCTAAAAGGTGGCTGCTACTCTCTACTCTGGCTTAAGTTAATGACAGAGTTTTGTTTGGTTATAAAAAAACACTGAAGAACAGAGATTGAAAGTAAAGCAGCGACACTCGTCACTCTTATTGCGTCGCTGTTGGCAAACTATGATCAGTATATCTGTTGTAGAGGACTAATTAAGCATCTAATATCAGCTTCTTACACTCCCAGTCTCACATTATAAATAGGAGAGCAGCTTCTTTGTGTACAATTAAAAAAATAAGATCAGGTTGTACATTTTTGTTTTAGATCTTTTTTTGCAAACGTCTTGAAATTGTGGTGTGTTTACTCAAAGTTATCATAAAACTGGAATCTTATTATGCCCCATGACTAAGGTGTTTGGTAGAAAAACACCAACCAGTTTATCAATGAAGTCATCCACAGCCTGCCCAGCCTTGACCAGCAGGATGATCCTCCTGGGCTTCTTCAGCTTGGACACCATGTCCTCCAGGGACTCGGCTCCAATCACCTTTGAGCCCTTGGCCTCGTTCTGCAAAAAGTCATGCACCTTGGACACGGTTCTGTTGTAGGCGCAGACCTGTTGAACAAAGATGCTGTTCTTACTGAGGAAAAACAACAACAACAACAACAACAGGAGAACATGATGCACCAGGGGAAGTGTAAACAAAATGAAGTCAGGGTATTACCACAAAGCCATGGTCGTTCATGTTCATTATGAGGTTCTGGCCCATGACAGCCAACCCAATCAGTGCAATGTCTGCTCTGTAAAAACAAGAGGAGTCACATATAATTCAGAACCTGATGGTAGCCTGGCAACAGACTGTAACACGCGAATTGAGACTTTTACATCACTTTGTTGTTGGGATCCAGGCGTTTTGACTGAAATCCCGGGCCCAAAGTCCAAGATGACTTCATTTCCCAGAGTACATTGGGATTATTGAGTCTCTAATCCGTATAGTTTTACACGATAAATATCATGTCACATTTTTATTTCAGCTTTCGACAAGTTTTTCTGCTGTTTAGCAAGAAAACTACTCAAACGTCCCAAAAAAAAAAAAAAAGATGACTGTGTGTTAAAACAAACTAATCAACGGCCTAATTAAAAATATAAACCTCGACAACAACTAAACGTAGTTCCACTGCCTAAATGGGTAAAACGTCGAAAACAACTTACTGAGCCATGTTTTTCTTCGGGGGAATTAGCTGGAAGGTAAGAAGAGGTACAGTGAGAGTCGAGCTGCTTCTCGTCAGGTTCTTCTCTCTCGGTTTTCACTTCCTCCTACCACGGCTCTCATCTAATCGTGACCCAGACGTTGACGTACACCCACGTACAGCGCCCGCCAATCAGAGGTCACCTAGATGACACAACGCATGTTTGGTCGAGAATTCTAATTGGTCCACAACACTGAGGAGAGGCATCCCGTCTCCTATTGGCTGGTTCGGCGTTCAATCATGTTACACCAACTTTAAACCTTTATAGCGTGCTTAAAATTCTCCTGTTAAAAATAGGAATAAGAAATAACTAAAATTGAATAAATACAAATTCTAAACGTGTTTCAGGTTTATAATTTTACGTTTTTTATATAGAAATATTCAAATTTCATCTAATTAAATAGTTTGTTAACTGACTATTAACTGAAATTAATTTTATGTATTTTCTATATAAAATTTAAATTGTCCCACTTAACACACTGTCGTTCAATGATTATGATCTTAAAAGGGTTTTAAATACGTTCCACTGGTATTAGTTTTATTTCCTCTACTGTAAATTATCACCCAACTCTTCTTTTCTGGGACAGGGAGCAAATGATCATTTTCCTCGAAAATATTTAAACTAGGTAAAAATATTAATGAATGCTATTTAAACTGTTTAATAAAAAAATTGCACAGACAAATATTTGAATACACATTTTGAGGTATTTGCAAGAGGTCAGGAAAATTGGTTAAAGATGAAAATGATTAAAACTGTAAATATAAACATAAAAATTTAATTTGATGATTTTTATTTAAACTCTATATGTTTCTGAAAAATAAAGACAGAAAATATGATAAAGATATTTTCTTGCTGGTTAAAACTGGAGTTGATGCAAAAACATTAAAATAATCTCCAATAATGAAATAAAATGTTATACTTTTCTTTTATTGTCATATTTATGTCATAATTGCTAAAAGAACTAAAAACGGTTTTCATGAATGGAAAAAAAAAAAACACCATGTATTTTCGTGGTGTCTTTGTTCTTTAACTGGCGTATCAGTTACGTTACCACACTTTACTTGGTAAAAGTTTTAGACCTGCAAAGACTTGGAAGCACCAGATTTTAAGATAACATACAAAAACATTTAGTCTACTAATGTAACTTGCAGTGATATGAGCTAATGTAGGCCAGCCCAGCAGAAGTTTCTACTGACCGTGTTTTGTATCAAGGGTTACTGTGAATAAGTGCTCACCACTCTGAGGGGAATCTTTGAAATATACTAGATCACAGATTGGGTAAGGTGACATTTCCTCTTTTTGTGGAAAAATGAGCATATGTTGCATTCTGTTTTAATAACTGCAGCACATTGTCCTGACAGAATCATATATACATAAGTATATATATATATATATATATATATATATATATATGTATATATAAACCTTCTACAACTGGCTCAGCTAAAAAGCACATTGGCTGACACAGGGATTTTGTCAGCTGATGTTTAAATTCATGTGGAGATGTCAAGTTAATCTGGACCTGTAATTCACACAGAACTGATGTAAAATCTTGATAATCTTTGAAATACACATTTTATGCTGCAGCATCTGCAAATGCGCAGAAATGTATATAACCAAAAATGCTTTTATTGTTATAATCTTTGACATGACATTTTTTGTTTCAAACCAAGAAATTCCCACAGAGTTAATATGTCATGTAATCTGTGGGAGATCACATGAAAATGACTCTGATTTAAACCAGTTTAATGTCAGTACATTTTAACATGCAGAATATCTAAGCGTAAAAAGTTTAGATTTAAAGAATTCCATAAAGTTCTTTATTTTTGTTCCACAAAATAGAAGTGGCTGTATTTATTCACACCCCTGGTAAAGATGTGAAAATGTTGCTAGTAAATTAATCTTTTATTCTAGTAACATAATCTTACCGCATGCAATTATTCAAGCCCTTATGTTGGTTATTTTTACAGACTTTTATGAGTTTTTCAAATGGGGGGAAATAGTTTTTCCAATAATGATTTCAAGATAGTCATCATTGCGACAATGATTACTATTAACAACACATTTAAAATATATGCAACTGAAGCATTTTCAAGTTTACACTTTAATCTTTAGCGCTGACAGAAGTTTTTAGGAACTTCTAATAGGCACTATATTCAGTTTACCTGGGCTATTAACATGCCATAACACAGAGAACTCTTCATTTTATTTTCTGTCCAACAAACTGGATGAAGAACCATATTCATCTTGCCAATGCAGAGTAATCAGGATGATAAGAGAGGTTAAAACAAATGTAACTTTAATGAGGTCTACACCAAACTTTGGCTTTTTGGGGTCACCAATTTTCTAACAACCATAATATACCATCTATATGCCAGATAGTTTGGAGTGATACCAGAGAAAAATCCTTGTTTGACCTACCATCATTAAAGCAAACATGGGGATTCTGCTAAAAAGCTACATGGACTATAACTGGAACAGTGTGTTCATTCAAGGAAGGTTTCGTATAAAACGTGGTGAAGCACCAGATTACTATTTAAGTATATGGTGCAGGATCTGTAATACTGTGGGCCTGTTTCTCCTAAAAATCATGAACCCTTTAAACTATCAGTATATTTTATATAAAATCCCACAGGAAAATGCTTCATTCGTGGAGAAAAGGGGGTTGTACAAAGTATTAACATTGGTATCACTACCAGGGGGGCAATAAATTTGTCAACATGTGAATCTGTTAGGATTAGAGTTGGATCAAGGCTGCTTGATATTAGATGAAATAGTCTATCTGTAATGAACGAGCATGTCCCAAACCAAAAAAATAACAAAGAAGTAAATTTTGATTCAAAAACGATCTTTTAAACATACTGGAATAAAGTTTGTTTTGAGTCCAACGACTTCGCCACGAGGGACAAAAAACACTAAGTTCAAAATATTTAGGGGCCAAAAAATACAGCAATTCTTTTAAATTGAAAAATGCAAAATAATTATATTGTGAATTTTTTATTTTGACCCACTTATCAATAAACTAATTAGTTTATATCTTAATGAAACAAAGTACTACAGTCTGATTTAGTTAGAAAAAAGGGATTCCTAAATCATTGTAGATCTGAAACATAAAAACTGTTCTGAAGTGCTCAGAAGTGCTTGTTGTATTTACCCAAGTTAAATGAATGGGTGGACCCAAATCTGCTTACTGGTAACTGTTGAAGATTTATCTGGTCTCATTTACTATGAAATTAAAATTAAAGCATAGTTCTGAGTTAAAACATTAGTTTATAACAAATACTTTAACATTTTACAGTTTAAAAGGATTTTAAATAGTAAGTGAAAATCTTGGTCCGAATTTGTACCAGTCTCGGATCGTGGAAAAGGGGGCTGCACAAAATCATTCTAATGGCTGCAAATGGGCCCCTGGCCACACTTTGGACACCCTCAATGTAGAGAGAAACAACTGAAGAACATCGAAAAGACCTTCTAATCTCTCTACTTTTATACAGAACAGAAAGAAAACATCATATGACTTATACATTTTCTTTTCCAGGTAAAACATCTAAAATATTTCTTTTAGTAATTTATTTATTAACTGTGTTATTTTCACATTACCTTCTTTCATTCATAAATGCCAGGAGTTCATTTTTGTGTCAAAAACAAAGAAACAACAAATCAGGCATCACTCGATCTGCAGTTTGCACATTTGTTTTTTTTATTGTTGCCTCATTCACTAAACAGTTCAGTGGTGCAAGATTACCATACACAGAGTTAGGATATCTGCATGACACATCTATGCTATACAGCGGATGGATTATAATTATTACAAATACAGTAAACATATTTACAGTTTAGTTCAAGCTCCGTACAACATAGATATTTACAAAATAAGTATGAAAATGAAACCAGTCTGACAAATAATGTACAGCGGTAAAATGATCAGGTCTTGTCCTTTTCTTGTTTTTAATGCATGAATCCCAAAGATACTGTCATGGGGGGGCTGATGGAAAATATCATGACTAGTTTTGTTTGAAAGGCATCAACGGAAAAAGAAAAGTCACATTAATGTGTTCTATCATAATTTAAGCCTATAGCTACGATGTGTTATATTCCCTGATATTAGATGAAATAAACGAATAAAAATCATCTTTTATTAGATTTCAGACACCTGGCCACTGTGGGTAGTTAGTAAATATTTCTTCAAAATGAAAGCAGTCTTATAAACCACTTTCTGATAGAGAGGAAGCACTAATGTAGTTCGCCTCCTTGAGAAAAAGGTGCAGTGGGTTACATCTTAGGTCCCTTTTTATTAAATGGTGGAAAACAACAACCCAACATCTTAAAATCGTACATTCAACCCTCTCTCAGTTCAGGCTGCCAAAACCCTCATTTGGTTAATCATGACCACAACAACTAACCCGCACAGACTTCATTTGATCAGTTAGTTAAACCTTTTATTAATATGTGCAAAAAACTGCAAACTAATATGTACATTTTCAAACCATAAATACATAAACAATAATAAAATACTTCTGCAAACTTGCCACTGTGGTGGAAATGTTTGCTTTGATGTTCTCATACAAATATGCAGCACCTTTTATCTGCTAATGGATGCATACATGCATGTTTTTTTCTAGTAAGGGTTATTTAACCGCTCTCTGACCAGCAGGTTTCCTGACCTCTGGGTTGATCACATCATCTGAGGAGAAAATATTTACACTATAAATGAAACTAATCCAGGCACCGCTGTTTCTGCTGTCATATCAGGTGAGACAGTGGGCAAACTGCTGGTTGGTAGGCCAGAGTTTAACAACGCCCTTCTGTGCAGCGAACACATGCAGAGACAGAGGAGCTGCATCAGCACCAAGCGCAGAGCAAACAATTTCACCAACAAAACCCTTCCCCATGTCGTCCCTTTCACCTTTTCATCCAGTGTAGCTCATCCTTGTTCCTGAAGCTCATCCATGTTCCTGCATGATCTGCCTTGCTATAGATACGTGTTAATGTGCAAAAAAAAAAAAAAGGTGCAACACCAATAAACAAATCTAAAACTAAATGCCCTTTTTTTACATTTCAAATAATAAAAAAAGATTGAGAAGCAAGAATGGTTAAAAAAGCAAACAAACAAAAAAAAAAAAACAAGAGAGTTAGATGGGTTGAAGAAGTTTCAATTCAGGAACCTGAACAGAAAATAAAGAAGTGGTTATGTTTGTTGGTGCTGAAATAAGAAAACAAAATTTTAGAAGTTTTACCCAACGAGGGAAACGTTTCATCATCAAGTTGTGTGTGAGCAGCTTAATCAACTTTCCAAGTCTTGCAACCCAGTTACTTCTTTACTTCTCATGCTGTCATGTTTTCAGGTAAAGTTTGGGTTTATATTAGCTATAGAAGCAGAGACAACTTCCTAAAATGGGATCTGAATATCACAACAATCCCAGTGCAATGTATTTAGCAACGATTTTCGCTGGACGAAGCATCTGTCTCTCCTGTATATGCCCCTCACATCCTCCAAACTGTTTTATGCTTATGATGGAATACTGGTTTTTAAGCCAGTTAGCAAGGGTTTTTTTGTTGTTTTCTTTTAACGTTTGCACAAATGCACGGACTGACACTGGCACTACTGAGGAGTCGGTTGATGTACAGAGGCTGAGGTGCGGGATCCAAACATCACACGGATGATTCTGTGCTGAGCGCAACAGGATTTCGCTTGAAATTTTAAGTTTTGAGGAGGCAGCAGCCTGATGTAATTCTGTTTAAGTCAAAAAAAAAGTAAAGCGATAGTTCATTTAGCAGAGCATTAATGGATCCCTTTTATATATTTGTAGATTTTCACTTCATATTTTTATCCAATTTCAGTTGTTCTCATTGAGCAAACCTGGTGTTCTCCTGGGAAGTGCTGTTACACGTATTATCCAAGCACATTCTCAAAAACAAAAAGCTAAATTAAACTTATTTTGGGAGACAAATAACACTGATAAGAGACATTTTTTTGTTTTTTGTTTTTTTTAACAGATGATTGGCAAACTGAAAATTAGCTTTTGGAGAGCCGTGCACACACAAGTAGACTACAACAACATGCCACAAGTCAGGAGGTTCAGGAGTGACGACAAAGCAGAAAGAAATCAGACCCGTCTTAAAAATCCAAAACACAAAAAGCCGAGGGGAGGAGGGAGAGAAGAAGAGCTCGGGTTGCTGGAGGGAAGGGGGAGGCAAAGTTCAATGGAGCTGAAACTTTTTAGCCGCATGGACTTAAGCCACAAGTCTACTTACAAGAGGAAACCTTTAGGACTCACAATGATTAATAAGTGTTAACACTTTGTATGTTCCAAGGTCGCTCAGAGAGAGCGGGAGTCGTGGGGTTCCTGCCGGCCACTCCACTCAGTTCCTCAGTTCTTCATCAGGCCGCTGCGCCTCCTCGCCAGCTTCGACCTGAGGGGGCGACATGTTGCAGTGAGGTAAAGCTGTATTCATTCAAGAGTGAGTAGAGGTGGTCCGTGTAAAGTGTGAAGTACCTTATTGTCCCTGCTAGCAGAGGATTGAAGGCGTACAGCCAGTCGTTCAGATCTTTCTCATTGTTGGCCTGCAGGAGGATTCCTCGATGCTTTGTGCACACCGCAAATGTGTTGGGACTCTGCAAACATCACAAATTTAGCATGACAGGAAGTTTTATCAGATCAGGTAAACATGCACTAAGCTTGGTGATAAAAGTACAACCAAGTTGCCCATGATGAGGTTTACATTCGCTCATCTCAGTCATAAAGGAATTATTTTGGGGGTTTTAATCTTGCATTTGAAGAGTTATTTTTACAAGGTGGAATAACAAAATAATTCTTATGGTTTTCAAAAGAACCGGGTGCACTAATATTTAGATGAATGTTAGGTAAGTGCTCTCTTTTGGCAGCTGCTAAAAAGCTTCTTGTGTAATTCTGTCCTAATATTTGATCCCTTTTCTCATCAGAATTGGTGGAAACTCATTTAAATTGGTTGGTTTTCCTCTTTAAAAGCATACTCCACTTCAAAACTAGTTTTGAAGGGTGTTTTGGATAATTGTCCTATTGAGACATCTAACAGTGTCCTCGTGTCAAACATTTAGCTGTTGATACGAAGTAAAGCTTAAGGATTTGGAGGGAGCTCTCTTTTATTTTTTCCACCCATCCTGCTTTATCGACCTATGATACAAGAAACAGACCCTTGTCACGATGCTACCAAGACCAGGGTCAACAGTACAGGCTAACTTTGCCTACTCGTTATTTTTCATTGGAGGCCAAATAGCTTCATCTTTGTCTCCTCTGACCATAAAACATTTGTCCAAAAGGCTTTAGACCCGTCCATGCATGCAGCTGATACATGAAGATGTCCATTTTGGAGCTAGCCCTTTTTTCTTGGTTGGCACCTTCTTAGTCCATGTTGATGTGACACTAAGTTCACTGTAGACTGTGATGTTGGTGTTCCAGTATATTCCAGTTTACTCATCGCTTTCCTTTTATCTGAGGGTCACAGTTTGGGTCAGATGGTTGATACTGGGACAGAGTTGGGTGTTACAACAGAACAACAATCCCAAATTGGTTCTGGATTGGATGAAGTGGGCTATGGACCCAGCCTCAATCGTATTGAAATTTTATGGGCTACTCTTAAACCAACTAATTTAAATGAGCTCTACTGATCCTTTTGTTGATGGCAAAAGCATCAGGTTTCCAATACTGTTGGTGGTGTTTGTATTTAAACCTCTATGTATAGGTAAAGATGTCTGGATTGATGAAAATCCACAATAAATTCAAACTTGGGCACCAAGCGTTAGTTTTTAAAAATGACTGAAGCTCTTTGTTTTATAATCAATCCAGAGCTGTTTAAACCAATATCTAAAAAACTGAAGTTAACATGAGATGAACACCTGGTAGATGTATGTAAATTTCTGATTTGTGGAAGCAGGAACTGTTATGTTATTATTGCTCCAAGGTTTGTTTAAAAGAAGCTGAATCAGACATTTTGAACCATTAGGAAGAGCTGATGATTCTGGTAAGTTACCTTGAGCATTGCCTGCTGGTCTTCGCTGTATTCCACCTGAGCTGTGGAGAGGTTGAGGACGCCTCGCTCCACCGGGTCCTTGTCACTGTTGTAGATGAAAACATAAGGGCGGCGAATGACCACAAAGTGCTTCACCCATGTGTTGGAGCGCGGCTCCATGAAGCTGAGGAAACCTTTCTTAGACACCACAGACCTGAAATGAAGCAAATAAAATACATCTTGTGACCTGAAGATGAGTGTGATCTTGTTTACTTAGAATCTGATCATCTGAGAGCACCCAAGCTTGATAAATACAGATTTTCTTTAAGCTGCAAGCTTTCTCCTACACATCTAACGCAGATCAGACAAAACCAAATGAGATGAGCCAGCGTCGTATTACAAACCCCGGCCTCATTTCCTCAATATCAGGCACCAGGTTTAGGAACTCGTTCTTTCCAGCTCGAGCAAGATAGGACATCTCCAGAGTGGGAACCATTGGGAAGTTCTCATAGTCTGAGCAGGAGGGACTGGAGGCGCGGGAGTTGTTCTCTGGGGTCCTTAAAGACAAAACACCAAGTCAGTGTCAGGGTTATATACTGTATGAATTAAAATCAGCCCTAGTGACTTATTTTATTAATCACCAGTTTCTGTCTTACAAGATCATGTTGTGCAACCACCAACTTGCAATGCTTATAAAATGTTTTAACTGGGAGCTAATTGATGTAACAGCTTTTTGAATTAAATTTGTTATGCAAATGTTAAAACCACCTGAAAAATCTATCAATTAATCAATCAATCAAAGGTGCTAATACACCTATCCTCTGTGCATTTACTGTTATTAACAAATAATTCAATAATATTAAGAGAATATTTTTACTTTTGGTCTAAGGAGCTGCAGCGGGAGTCAGCCAGAGAGGGGCAGGTGGAGGAGGGGGTGAGGGTGGCGCTGCTTAAGCTGGTCACCGATGGATCACGTCCGATGGGCGAGATGTCAGACAGCTGGAGAGAGAAACTCAAGTTACACCTGTTTCCTTAACGGTGACAAATACTACAGTCACTTTCTGTTTAATATGTCAAAAAGTTTCAGATGAAATGAGACCAGAGTGAGAAAAACATCTGAGTTATTTCTCACCTTACAGTCGCTGATGCTGTTCACCACCTGGCTGTATTCGCTGTTGAAGGTGTGTGTCATCAGGCGCAGACACTGTAACACAACAAGACCCGTCAATTCGAGGCAGCTCAGAGAAATCCTCGCTGTTTGTCTGGTTTAACAGGCTTCCTTCTCACCTTGGAGGCGAGCTCCTTCTCGCGGTCCACCAGGCTCTCGATGTCCGCCGAGTCGTAGCCGCTGCTCTCGCTGGGCGTGATGGCGCTTTCGCAAGTGGCACTGGAGATCTGCGAGGAGATGGAGGTGGAGGTGGACAGAGTGCCCGAACTCATGCTGGGGGACAGGGACCCGCTCAGGGACTTAGTGGTGGTAGTCGTTCCCACTGCAGGCGCCTCTCCCAGCTTCTCCCTCAATAGGAGGAGGTGACGGGTCTTCTCCACCTGTTAATGACAAGGGGAAGGGTGGGGTACAAGATGCATTCTTTTATTTTTACATTACTGGGTTATACAGAAAAGACCATGACAGACATATGAAACAGTATGACATCTAGATGAAACAAAAAAAACAAAATTCTGTCAGAAAATCAGCAGAAGGAAAAAAAAAAGGGACGTTTCACTTTTACACTGTGCTCAGTGTTCATATTTGGTCAACATACCGTATTCCTGCTAGTGTTCTGACCTACTGGTCCATAATGAGTTTAACATCCAGCCTTCTTGTCAGTTGGTTCAAAATAATTTTAACTCATTTCAAGGTGTTAACGGGAAGTCTGATTTCTGAGTTCCCACCTCATGCAGCTGCTCGAGTTTCTCCAGCTCCCACTGGTGCTCCAGGATCAGACTGTCCCCTCTGGGCCTCCACCCTGCCAGGTTCTCCTCTCCTCGCACATAAGCGACTGAAGTGTCCAGAACCTTCCTCCTCCTCCGCTGCATCCCTGTATAGGAGATTATAGCTCGTTAAAATGAGGATTGAAACAATTATTCAAATTTTTCTTTCAGTCATTTTTTCTTGCTTACCCGGGCTTCCAGAGTCAGACATCTTGCACAGGCTCAGCTCATAGATGCCGGTGACACGGTTGCTGCAACAAACCAGCAATGAATCAGTTTAAAGACTCTAAGCCTGGGAATAATTACACCACGAAATCTGCTTGTGACTGGAATCCTCTGAATTTCAGCTTGAACTGCCCTGACAAGAGATCGCACGGTGAAAAACCAAAGAATCCAATCTTTTAACGATCAGCGAACACACCGTAGCAAAACACTACCAGGGTTGTATTAACTACACTTATCAGAGTGGCAGTTGTTATTGCAGGAGCAAGACTCATAGTTGCCTGTTATAAGTCAGTGAAATTTTAAAAATGAACATAAAGGGAGAACAAAAGGAGTAAGAAGCTATTTAAAAAGAAACACTTTTCACAGAGATCTGACAGCTGTTCATTACGCCTACTTTTAAGCATCCAGCGAGAGCAGCAGCAAACAGAAAGGCTCAACGTATTACAGCAAAGTTATTCTGTTATTATTTTGAACTTCCTTCCTCTGTCATGGAAATGCTGGATCTAGAAATGTTTGGAGCGCTTTGTAAATCTCTGAGAAAAGCTAAGGGTCCACATTCTCAAGGGAAAACACACAGATGGCGCTGTTTACACTTACTACTGCCAGGAACGCTAATCTCTTCTGTGAAATGCCAAAGACCGTTTAAAACATCCACTCTAATATTTTTGTCTGAGTTTTGTAATGACAGTAAAACCCTGTTTTGTGCAAAGACGTCTCACACACACACACACACACACACACACACACACACACACACACGGTGTAATCTTGCCTGTGTTCCAAATTTAAAATGGCTTCAAAAGTCTGATTGGTGCATCTATTATTATAATGGTAATAATAATAAAAAAGTTTTTAATTATTCTAATTAAAAACAGCCAAAGCATGTAAACGTGCAGGCTTACCAGTCAGGAGTTTTGGAGTACCCACTTCCAAAGAGGTTCCTGAGAGAACGGGGAGGGGAGATCTTAGCGTCCCGGGAGTAGAACACCATGCAGACGTCTTTAGTGATGATGGCGGGCTGGATGCAGTGGTCCAGCTGAAAAGAGAGGAGACAGTGGGAGTGAGCTGACATCCAGAAGTAGGTAGGACACCATGGAGCAGAGCAGAACTACAAACCTCCAGATATGCAGACAGAGTCATGTAGATCTTCTCTCCGTAAGGAGTGACTCGGTTTAGAAGGAGGGAGTTGTGCAGAGAGCTGTCCCACACAGCTTCAAAGCGATAGAAGGTTCTGAAGGAGAAAAATTAAAAGACAGTAACATGAGCTGAGCTCGGTGGAGTCACGCTATACAAACACTAATATTGTATTTCTTATTGCGACATAGAAGGTTGGGATTTGGTTAAAGAACCGGTGTGTGGATGTGCACAGGTCTGACAGATTAAGCAGGGAGGACGGTTGAAAACTAAACTGTCTTACACTGTTATGACAGGATGTGAGGACAAACACTAAGTAAACACAAAGACAACACAAGCCTCAGAGTATGAGCTGGAACTTAATGAGAATGAAGTATCTTTTTAAATATATTTAACTTTTATTTTATTTTACAAACCAATTCCTTTTAATGAGGTTACATCTATCGTTCTTTACCAGCAGGGGGAGCATTTACCCAGACAGCGACCTTGCTGAATTTTAAGGTAATGAACAAAACACAAATAGGAAGAAAACACATTTTGGGACCACAGAAGGTCAGCTCACCACTTTTATTTAATTAAAAATCACTAACCTATAAATCTATAAAAGATCAGGGGTGCGTTTGCATTTAGATTGCCTTTCCATCAACTTTTTCAGCAGAGATTTTTAGGAACTGAATGTTGATTGGAAACAAAGACAGATCTTATGCAACTTGTAGGGATGAGGGTTAAAACCCAAAACTGTAATGAACTTATTTCTAAGAGTCTATAGGTCTAAAAAGAAGCATAAAGGCCCTTTGTTCAAGGCCTTATGCTCTCTGATGAATGGTACCTATCAATATCCTTATCAATAGAAAGCCTGAGGACAATCATGAGTCCAGCGGCAGCAGGAGAAGAGTTCACAGAACAAAAACAGAAGTACAAAGAGTCAGGCAACAGAAACAATGAAGCACATCAAAAACTGTAAAAAGACAAAAACAAAACAAAAAGCTTGTGCAATTAACACATTTTTCCCCTTAGAAACTATTGGGACAGGAACATATTCACATATTAAACACCAGAAAATGAAAATAGACAAACAAACAGACTTTAGACAGAAAACAGATGGATTTATCTCCGGTCAAGTGTATTTGTTGTGAGTTCTTCAGAGTCCAGTTCATGCACCTGTTAGTGTTGTGGGACGACTTGATGTTCTTGGCAGAAATGATGTTCAGGGACAGCACAGCATCAGCTGCACTATCATCCACCTCCGCCTTGTTCCTGATACGACCTGATGGAACATAGAAACAGCACAACAACATCAATACAGTTGTAACAATTTCGTCTGGTGGATGACGAACGTCAAACTCTCTACAAGTTTTTATCAGTGTCACACAGACAGCCTGAATGAGTGGCTGAATGTCAGAAAAAAATCTGAAATGTAATTATTTGGTCCAACAGCTGCAGCTACAGCAGCTTAAAAAAGAGAAGCCGTCTTAAGCAAACAGAAGCCTCTCGCCACCTAGAAAGAGATGTGTGGTGTATTTCAGTAATACCTCCTTGTTACGGCTGGTGGCCGTATGTGTGTTTGTTTTGTACCTTCATCAATAAAACTTCTACATGCTGCCTTGTTTTAGTTAGATCAAGTGAACCCTGATATAAAGATTACTCACCTACAACCAGCTCACGAACATCCTTCCAGTGGAGCTCACTGCCCTTCTCGTGTATAAGGGTCACTGTGATCCTCCGCTGGATTCCCTGCAGAAAGGATGAAAGGAGATTAGGATTACAATTTGAAAAAGGCACGATGATTAGAGACAACCTAGACACGTTACATTCTTATTATTACGGGATGGTAGAAAGAAAAAAACAAGACTTGTCTTGAATTTACAAATATGGTGATTTTGAGGAGCAGAAAATGTGCTCCTCTTACCTGGTGCAGAAGGTAGGTGCCATGACAGGGCATCCCAGCACTGTGATCCACTATAGCTGGGATGTACCTGTGGATAAAGCCAGGTGAACCTTTAGAAAAGAAAACTTCCAAATAAACATTTAGAGGTTGGATACAATCATATGTGAAAGAAAAATAGACGGAGAGACACTCACTCTCCGGTGGGCTCCAGCTCGCTTATCTCGAACCAGACGAGCAGGTCGTACTTGCTGACACACTGACCCAGGTTCGACTTGGTGATGGTGTTCAGCTTGGTGGCAGGAACTAACAAAACAACAACTGTTAGCTAGGTATTCTCAATTCCTCGGTATTCCTTCCATCTCTTAAGATGCGTGGTTATAACGTGAAACGTTCAACGAGTGTGAATACTGTATTTTGGGACTGAAAAGTGGACATGGTATGAGGAGTTAAATCACAGGTTACAGCAACATTGACAGCTCCCTGCTGCTTGACATCATCAGGATTATGCTGCTGTTGAAACCATCTAATCTCTGATGTGCACACTCATTTCAGCTATACATGGCTTGAAACTATTAAACTGCTATAATTAAGATACAGCTAAAGCAATAAAGGTTTAGGCCTCTGCAGTCGGATGTGTTGTCTTTCAAGATTCTGCAAATACGGCAAATCTACTGAAAGGTATGAGCTCAGGTCGGTCTCTAAGCGACAGGGGAGGTTTGAGCTGAGCCATCGGGACCTAAACGTGTCTGCAGTGAGATGCAGCACTCACTGCAGTACTCCAGTGTCTACCTGCGGGCACAGAACCCTACAGAATCGAAGCGCTAAGCTAATCACAAAACAGTAGAAGGGATCTAATGTCTGGGTTCTCAGCTGCTACAGAGTCCTTTGTACCAACCGTGGTGCTTAGGCACGGTGAACACAGGGTCGTTGAGAGATGAAAGGAACGGGAAGTGTGAGAGCTGGTCAGCCTCGTCCTCCAGGCTGGCCACTGCAGAGGAGGCAAGGGCGTTGGCGTGTTCGGACAGCGTATCCAGCACTTTGCCGTTAACATAGCCGCTCACAAGGTAGCGGATCAACTCGATCTTACGTGTGTGGTCTGGGTGTGTGAGGTTGTGTGTCAGTACGAGTGTGTGGAGAAACAAGAGTGGAGAAGGGAAGACAGAGTTGTGTGAGAGGATTATGGATTGTAAAGAAATGATTCAATAGGACACAAAAAGATCCAAAGGAAGCGAGAAATGAAAGGGGACATGTGAGGTATGGTTATATAACAAACTCAAAGTTATGGAGGAAATGATGGTGACAGAACATTTTACTTCATAAATGTGTTGTGTAATGACTTGTTACCTGGTTTAGACAGAGGCATGGGAATAGGATAGTATTTCCTCAATGGTGTTGGAGGACTGGAAAGGAAATAAGTATTTTATTGAAAAAATCCTTTTATCTCAAGTACTTCAAATGCAAAACTTTTATATAAAACATTTGCATAACTATTCACAAACCTTGAACTTCTTCACATTTTCGTCACTTTGGAATCACAAAGTTAAATATAGTTTATCTGAATTTCAAGTAATAGACCAACAGAAAATAGTTCCCTGAGTAAATAGTGTAAAACCACCTTTTACTGCTAGTCTTGAGGTGTGTCTCTGTCTGCTTCTGAAGGCAATAGGTTCAAATGGATTTTATTTAGGGATATTAGATGAAAAAGGCGGTCTGAATTCAAGTCTATGTAAAAGAAAACCATGTCTCCTCTCCTTTCATTGCACAATTATTCACCACTTTGTGTTATTTTAGCGCCTAAACTGTAAATAAAATAGAAGTTTGCGGTTCTAATGTGAGAATAATGAGAAAAAGGTAAATGTATGAATGCACTGTATTCTCCATATATTAAATGCTACCAACCTGATCAGGTCCTGGCCGTAAATATGCAGTGGGTGCTGCTGATAGTGGCCAAACACCTCAAACACCACAGGCTTGCTCTTAATGTACTCAATAAAAGACTCCGTGACTTCCACTGAAATCTGCAAAAACAGTGAAAAGACAAATTAAAATTTCTGGTCACAGAGCACAGTTTACATAAAAACATATGTGCAGATACAGGGGTTGGACAATGAAACTGAAACACCTGGTTTTAGACCACAATAATTTATTAGTATGGTGTAGGGCCTCCTTTTGTGGCCAATACAGCGTCAATTCGTCTTGGGAATGACATATACAAGTCCTGCACAGTGGTCAGAGGGATTTTAAGCCATTCTTCTTGCAGGATAGTGGCCAGGTCACTACATGATACTGGTGGAGGAAAACGTTTCCTGACTCACTCCTCCAAAACACCCCAAAGTGGCTCAATAATATTTAGATCTGGTGACTGTGCAGGCCATGGGAGATGTTCAACTTCACTTTCATGTTCATCAAACCAATCTTTCACCAGTCTTGCTGTGTGTATTGGTGCATTGTCATCCTGATACACGGCACCGCCTTCAGGATACAATGTTTGAACCATTGGATGCACATGGTCCTCAAGAATGGTTCAGTAGTCCTTGGCAGTGACGCGCCTATCTAGCACAAGTATTGGACCAAGGGAATGCCATGATATGGCAGCCCAAACCATCACTGATCCACCCCCATGCTTCACTCTGGACATGCAACAGTCTGGGTGGTACGCTTCTTTGGGGCTTCTCCACACCATAACTCTCCCGGATGTGGGGAAAACAGTAAAGGTGGACTCATCAGAGAACTATACATGTTTCACATTGTCCACAGCCCAAGATTTGCGCTCCTTGCACCATTGAAACCGACGTTTGGCATTGGCATGAGTGACCAAAGGTTTGGCTATAGCAGCCCGGTCGTGTATATTGACCCTGTGGAGCTCCCGACGGACAGTTCTGGTGGAAACAGGAGAGATGAGGTGCACATTTAATTCTGCCGTGATTTGGGCAGCCGTGGTTTTATGTTTTTGGATACAATCCGGGTTAGCACCCAAACATCCCTTTCAGACAACTTCCTCTTGCGTCCACAGTTAATCCTGTTGGATGTGGTTCGTCCTTCTTGGTGGTATGCTGACATTACCCTGGATACCGTGGCTCTTGATAGATCACAAAGACTTGCTGTCTTGGTCACAGATGCGCCAGCAAGACGTGCACCAACAATTTGTACTCTTTTGAACTCTGGTATGTCACCCATAATGTTGTGTGCATTTCAATATTTTGAGCAAAACTGTGCTCTTACCCTGCTAATTGAACCTTCACACTCTGCTCTTACTGGTGCAATGTGCAATCAATGAAGACTGGCTACCAGGCTGGTCCAATTTAGCCATGAAACCTCCCACACTAAAATGACAGGTGTTTCAGTTTCATTGTCCAACGCCTGTAGGTGTCTATACTCACATTCTGAACATGGTAAAAGCCCAGAGGAGCTCCTTTGCCGGTGTTCTTCAGCGGCTCGGTGGAGAAAGCCTCATCGTGGCGATGAAGGAAACTGAAAAAAATGTAAACACGTGTCAGAGTGATCAGTCAATTCATTTAATATAATAGAGAATATTACAATTAATATCCAAGTAGTGCATCTTATAGAGTTGTTTAAAAAGATGTTTCAGGTGAGCTAAACTATGCAGCTTAGACATAATTTTGAAGAGTGTTGACTCACTTGAACTGGCAAAAGATGTCAGCATACTCAGGTGGGATGCCGCTGGCCTGGAGGACTGTGACACGGAAGGTGAAGATGCTCCCTACCTCCAGCTGGCCTGCCAGCCCCTCACTGTGACTCAGCTTGGTGTCTGGGATGTTACCCAGCTTCAGGTCTGAGGAAGACCACAGGGGTGGGTCAGCAGGTGCAGCGTTGTATTATTAAGTGACTAAAAACTGCAGCGGTTGCCATGTGAATTCTTATGTTTATTCACATTTCAAAGCTCCTGATTCGCAGACGAGTTCCTGCTGTTCACTCATTTTTTAGCTTTAGTAAAAATGATCTCACAAAGTAATAAAAAAAACTGTGTTTGTCTCATTTACATGACAAAGTATTTAAAAGCCTAACTTTGTATCTAACAGGGACATCTACCAAGTTTGTTCTCCGGTGAAGGAAGCAAGGCTGAAATTTACAAGCGGAGAGCTGAAGGTCTGGCAGCCGTACCCATATCGTTGATTCTGTTGAGCTCCTCGCAGGGTGTGATGACCTCTGAGCTCTGACCCTGACCCTCCACAATACGCAGCTCCTCCAGAGACAAGCCAGAGCGGGTCATAACCGTAGAGGGAAAGTCATTCTGATTGGATGGATAAAAGTAGGAGACATTAGCATATATCGCTGGTCTAGAGGAATACATTTTCTATACCAAGTTGATCATTTGGATAGAAAAACAGAAAAAACTGAGTGTCTGAGCTTCAAACTGCTTTTATCTGACTCCAGGCTCACCTTTTTGAAGTATTCATCATCAAAGGAAACCTTGGCAGTTCCCGACTGTCTTACTCCTGACCCGTAATCTGGAGCCTCCTCGTCAGCTAGAAAAGAAACAAACCCTCCTTTTATCCCAACCTGTCACGCAACTAAACTGTCAAAGCAGACCAAAAGGAATGCATAGAGGATCTGAGGGAATCTCTGTGTTGCTAGCAGATCAAATCCCTGAGGACTTTCCCACATGTCGCAATCAGGCTTTCAAAGCAGAAGGCAGAACTAAACATTTTTATGCTACGAATGTTGAAGTATACATTCATACTAAAGCAGGTGAAAACTTTTTAATTGCTGGATTAATCCTGAACATTACAGATCTCATTAATTGCTCACCAGCTATAGCCTGGACCCCCACGCACAGGAAGCCTCGCACCTCGCCCTTTTCTGTAACTACTGCAACCCGATGAACGAGCGGCACGGGGTACAGCAGGTTGCTCAGGTACACAAACGCTCTGAGAGCAAAAGGAAAGGAGAGGGATATGAACAACTACTGCAGCGGTGAGGGCCGTAAATTACGATAATTCAGAGGTTTAAACATTTAACATGTTTAGCGCAAGTTAGAGACAAATACATACAGTAAAATATTAGTTACAATGTAAAGGTTAAGGGCAAAAAAAAAAAAGACAAAATATTAAGGCACTGTGATAAGAAGCAACTACTTAAAAATTTGAATTTATTACATTTAATAGTAAAACTGTCGTTTTTCATACAGCGTAATAGGGCAGCAATAAAGATTGCAAAAGACCAGTTGTGTTTGTGTCTCAGGCACACAGTCATTGACATTTGGTTTTGTGAGATTTGATTTGTAATTGCAGCAACCCTAGCTGGCCACTCTTTCTTCAAAAACCACAGAGCTTCCCTCCATCTCTTAGCTGGAAAGCTCAAGGCCAAACCCGGAAAGGAAACATCAATCTGTAAAATCACTTAAGTCAAGGGCGCTGCAGCATCTGCAGGAACCGACCAGCACCCACACGTTGTCTTATTCCGAGACACAAACACTGCTTATTGCTAAGATACTGTGTTTACAGGAGCTGCTGTTATTTTCTCTCTCTCCATTTTTTCCATTGCCGGTTAATCTGTAGCCAACGTCATTAAGTGTCACATCGATCCATCTTCTACAGGATGTTTTGTACTGACCATGCATCAATTTTTTACGTCTCGGAGATATTTTGTACCCGCCTTCACAACTGATAACTCAAATGGTTTTCTGTAATCTACCCAGTCTACAGTAAGGTTTATGTGATTGTGAGACTTATTAATCATAACTACCAGCTATTCTGATTTGATCAGGGGGCCCCCTGGGCTTAAAGTGAATTGTCCCAAATGGGGATCAGAACCAAAATAGATGGAAGCAGGGTGTAATACAAAGTCTTCCGAAAATAATATACAATTAAATGCAATTAGATGAGATTTCAGCGTTTTTATGACTGTTTATCTCCATAATTCATAAAAATACTGAACTACAGAAAAAAAAAACAACCTGAAAATCAATGGTTTAAGTACCCAGATACGAAATGGAAGGCGAGAAAAAAAATCACATGTGGAAACAAACTGGGCAAATGTCCCTGGAAATGTTAACAGCACCGACACAGTTATATGAATTAAGGAATACTATTAAACTCATTTCAATTTCTTAAAACCTGTAAATTGACAGGTTTTTTAGAGTTATATGACCAAATGCATGACCAGTCAGTTAAAAATTAATTTTCCACACTCAAACATTTCCAAACTGCTCTAATTTCCATGAATAGATCTGTGGAAGCAAGCTAAAGCAGCCAATATGTAAAACATATTGACAAAACAACATTTTATGCCAAGTTTGGTACAAACATTTAATTTAAAGGGTTAATATTGATATTAATATAGTAACTTTTTTGTTTTTTTTAGAGGACTTTAAGGGTGTTGTCTTACGTTTTTATTTTGCTTTCAATTAGTGTTAACTGTGCCCTCTGAAGAAATTGGATGATAAACAGATGTTCCATTTTTATACATTTTAGAAAACAAAGGATGTCAAACTAAAAACAAGAAATGAAACAAAACAAAATAAAACCAACCAAAGTTTAAACAATGAAAAAGCAAACAAAAAGGACAAGTACTTGGTCTGCTTGGTCCCAACAAACAGGCAGTTCTAACAGACAGATGGGAGTTAATGCAGCCAGCAGAGTGTGGCGGTGGAGGATGAGACATCTCACAGGAGGAGGCTGGCAGGAGATGGTGCTGGCTTTTCAACTTGTTTTTTTAGGAACCAAGTCCAAACTGAAAGTTGATTTTAAACAGCCGACTTCAGAGCACAGAAGGATGACTGATCATGTTAAATAAAAAGAAATGTTTCATCTACTTCTAGCTGCGCTGAGTCTTAGAGGAAAAACTATACTTACATATGAGCCTCTGATTTATTCATTAAATACATTAAATGATTCTTAATTATCCCCTTAACCTGATACTTTAGCATCTCCACAGTAAACTGTTTGTATATTGAGCGTATGACTAAAGCAAACCAAGCCAACAGCAGCCCTCCTGTCCCAGCCTCCATGTACAGAGGACGAGGAAATGGTCAGATCACCGACCTTCCCACCAGGATGAACCAGGGGGAGCGGTCGTAGAAGGGGTCCTGGCCGTCGCTGAAGATGTCTGAGCCCTCCTCGGTGCCGGCGTCTGAGCTTGTGTCATCCACAAACGCCTCGTCGTCCATGAAATCGGACATCTCGCTCTGGCGCTCATCAGCCAGCTCGGTAATCTCTGAGTCAGAGGTGGAGAAGGTGGGCGAGGGTGTTCGGTCGGCCAGGTGCTCGTTGACGCAGCCGTTAAAGATGGGAGAGCTGCTGGAGGGGGCAAAGGTTTGGGAACAGCGGCAGGAACCGAGGAAAGGTAACAGCGTAGTCACAGAAGAGTTAAAAAAATGACACAGAAGCTTTGTGAGGCATCAGTGTGCATATTTCATTTTGAGGCATTCTTATTGTTTTTGTAGCTTTTCTATGCATGTCTCACAGATAAATTACAGACGTTTCCAGACTTAACTTTCCAGAGTTCTCAGTTATTTGCAATATATAAAATCGTAATGTTTACAATGACTTTGTGAAAAATATTTCTAAAGTGGATTCAAATAAGGAATCTGCAAGTCAGCAAATGCAAGGAAAAAAAGGACACAAAGGAAGGACAGAAGGAAGGAAGGAAGAAAGGAAGGAAGGAAGAAAGGAAGGAAGGAAGGGAGGGAGGAGGGAAGGAAGGAGGGAAGGGTGGGCATGTTTAGACAATGGGATGGGAAAAAAGTAAAGTTTACAAATATTTATCCATATTCTTTTTTTTTTTTTTTTGTATTTCCATGTTTATCCAGAATTGGAAAATACTGAGATTAAATCCCATACCTGTCCAAACTGTGTGGGAACCCTGGTTTTAGGGCAAATTAATAAAAAATAAGAAGTATTCACTTTTCTTTGCATTCATTTAAAGCAAAACCTTCTGAAAGAGCTTTCCAGTTTAGGATTCATTTCATAAAGAGCCGGTATTAAACTAATCGCAGGTGTCACAGCAAACACTAGAAAAGTTATTTTAAGCCAAAATGAAACGCCACATTAATGGATTAGCATATAAATCTCCTCAAGTATGCAGCCTGAAAGAGGATAAAATACAAAATGCAGAACATTCCCATCTTATGTTAACATAAATTACATCAAGAGAATGACAACCAATGAAAAACCATGTGATGCAGGGCAGAAATAAAGGGAACATAATACATGGTCACAATAACTCAAAATGTGATGTCAAATAAAATGAATATACATTATAATAAATGAGACATTTGGTCAAATGAAGCGAATTAAACCACAAAAACAAATAAAATAGACTGACAAAATTAAATGATGAACAAAATATCAGCTGGTATAAATGACAAACCATGACGTGGAGAACGTGACCGATGCATGAATTTCCAATGACAAGTGATGACAATGAAAAATACAAGAATAAATCCTAAATGCTTCCGTGCAGTTTAGGCATGGGCCTGTAGGCGATACCGGCAGCTTGTAACCTTTAGTGAAACTACCAGAATTTTACTGTATCACTGTTTTCACACAGACATTTCAAACTAAGATGAGATGGGGGCTAGTACTGCTTGATTAATTTGCTACATAATGAAAACAAAAAACAACAGGCAACATCCAGAACCTAAACTGTTCTTGTGACACGTGCAGTAGTGTACATATTTGGCTACACACCTCCCCACGAGCTTAAACCAGTGGAAACGGTCGTAGAACGGATCGTTTCCAGTCAGAGTTCCCTCTCCATCACCATCCTGGTGAGTGGAGGCCATTTCTCCAGCGCGGTCGTACATCTCTCTCATCTGCTCCAGCCTCTGCCTGTAAGTGACCAAACGCACTCAGGGTTAATGGAAGTAGGATGAGAATATATCGCTTATGTCCTAACTGGAGGGGGAGAGAAGCTGTGGATGTACAGATGTTTTGAATTGGACTATTTTCTTTGCAGAGATAAATCCCTGAACGCTGAAAGGCTCTTTTTGTACACCTTCAAAATTAAGATATTTTACCAGCTCCTTTAGAAACTCCTGGTAAAGATGTGTAAAAAGTGTCAAGAGTCATGATCTCAGGATGAAACAAATTCCAACCTTTACATTTATTATGTACATTTATTCAATGGGAGCGCTTCCCCCATTATCAAAGGGGGTAGAGGAAAAGAGAAATCAACTGTGGTGGTTTATGCCTCGTATGGAAGCTCTAATGGGCCAAAATATTAATCTGGGTTGGCTCAACTCCGAGGTGGCACAGAACTTTTTTGTCTTAGGCACACCTCAAAAACGGAAAGAGAGGAGAGCACCCCATTTAAGTTGGGCAGATCTGTGTTGATCTCTGCAAGTCAGGAAAAACCTACACGAAAATTGCTTCTTGCCCATATTCTACAGACAGATTAATCATCAAAAAGTTAAAAACAACTGTAGGATGGATGATTATCAAAGTGTATCCCGCCACCATGCACAGAGAGGAGGATGGTAAAGGAGGAAAAACATTTCAGAGGGAAAGTATGGATGTCTGCATAACAACAGTTTACTCTTTGTACAACACATCTTTACCAGAGGGTGCCAATAATTGTGGAGGGCACAGAACAGTTTAGCTTCACTCATTGCTACACTGTACACATATATTAAGGTTATTACTTGAGTTTTTCCAGGGACCAGTAGTGTGTAGCTCCATTCTTCAGGTCCTGAACCTCAACAGCGACCACAGTACGTGGAAAAGGCCTCGGGTCGCGTTCCTTCTCCGGCTCTGGGGGTTGGAGTTCAGGGGGCAGCGGAGAGTAAAGTGTGTCTGTCAGCAGGACAAACTGGAACTGGACCTGAGCAAACAGAACATTTTGAAAAGATTTTCCCAAAACATTGAGTCAAAAGATCCCATAAGCACTTTGCATCACAATTCCTAAAGTTTTTTCAGCCTAAAACAATTACAAACATTGGATTATTAAACATTAACAGAATGAAAATCCAAATAAAAACCCCTTTGAGAAAAAAATCCTGTTGAAAGCGACTCTTCTGTAACATAAATGAAGCAACATCTTGTAGTTTATGTGGAGTATAAATCACATGGTTTCCTGATGGAAGGCAAACTGCAGCAAACCAGCTTTTGATTTGTTCCCACTTCAATTTGTCTACTTGACAGTGGATCAATGTTGCATTCTGGATGATTTAAAAGACTGAGTGGAGCACAGCTTAGGGTGTTTGTACTGAAAAGTAGCACATGTCTTTTCTTCACCTCATTCAGTCACCATGACATTAAAGTGTCACATCCAGAGGAGGTTGATGTAAAGAAACAAACTGAGGGAGATGCAACATTTTAGTTGAATATCTAAAGGTAAGCCGCACATAAAGTCCCACAGAGCAATCACCGTTTACATTTTGGACTCAAGCGTTTTGTTGTGAATGACTTCTAAACATCAGCGAATGCTTTCTCTCGTGATGCCCTCGATCGCCTCAAGACATCAAGTGGGTCTTAGAGATCCAGTCAGCAGAATGTGCTACGTGTCATTTCTACAGTCATACGCAAACACATGATCGCTCAGAGGATCATTTAATGGCTGCGATGGACTATATAGAACACACCAGTCCAATTCTTTTCCAGTCAAAGACAGCCTAATTCAGTCCAAAGTTAATTTGAATCAACCTAATTCAGTCCAATACAATTTAATCCAAAATTTCCATGCAGAAAAATATCATTTAATCTAAAACTGTCCATTTAAGGAAGAGACCAGGCAACAGCTGTACACCTGTTTATCCGTTTTGCCTGATCCTGTTGTAATTATCAAACCAGCCACATGCCAAAGCTGCAGTCCTTGGCTCCATGGTGTAAATGTGCTATTCATGTTTCCATTTCAGAAACAGTTTTTGAAACGTTTAGAAAATATGCAAATAAAGCAAGTGGTTTAATATACTGCAGCTTGATGCCAAGACTCAGGGGAAGACTTATTCTGAAAATGGAAAAAGGACATTTTAATACATTAATTTCATATTATAATTTGTGAGTTTTTCAATAAGCCAGTTTTATCTGACTGATGGTAAGATCTGCACATGGGTTCATGGCAACCGTTTCACCTCTGTTTGAAAAATGCAATGAAAACAAGGGCTGCACAATATTAGGAAAACATGCTGAATATTGTGAGGACAATTTCAGATGCATTAACATACATTTTCCTTTACATCATTATGACTTCCTCACCACACTCCATGAGCTTTGGCCTCTTGGCCTTAAAGTCCACCCAACTGACCCATCTTTATTGGCCTGCAGAGCAGGAATGCATCACCAAATACTGCATCAAAGCAGTTTTCTGTTATTGTAAAACAATGCACAGTGACATCTCAATGATTTGATTTATTGCGCAGCTCTAATCAAAAAAGGTAACTTCGTAATCGTTTCAAAATATAACAAACCTAAGTGCAGTGTAATTCACTCACTTTCTTCTTCAGCTCCACACTGACAGCGTTGGCCTCTTTCAGGTACACGGCGTTCCCCCACAGCTGGTCGCGCAGGGAGGTGAACTGATGGTATCTCCACTTCCTGAAGGCCCACTGAGCCAGCTCAAACTCATGCTGAGTCCACGGCACTATAGAGAGACACCAAACAGAGGTGGTATTAACATAATGCTCACAGCGCACATTAAAAGGCAAATTAAACCTTTGTAAAAGTCTGAAAGGTTCTCACAGGCAGTTTTGGTTGCTTAAACCCCTCCATAGGTTCTAAGACTGTTAAACTAGTGAAAGAAAATCTGCAGAATTTATAAAGTGGACTATTGTGTCACCTTTAATTGAAGCCAGTATTTCATGCAAGACCTGGCTGCACTGAAAACACTTCCTGTCATCTCCAAAAGAACAAATCCAAACGGATATTTTCCAATTCAGCTCCACACAATTTCTAAAAATATCAACTTACCAACCTCAGCTGGACTTGAGGCATTAACAAATACAAATTAGAAGGAACTGTAGTTGTTAGATGATTAAAGACAATTTGTAGTTGATGGGCTAAAACATTCAAACCTTTACGTAAGGTCATTTAAACAGCTAGTAAACTGTTATGTTGGATTAGTAATACTGGAACTGGTTTCAATTAGTACTGATGGTGGATAATGACTAATTGTACGTTTTAGAGTAAAGATGGTGACAATATAGAAAGTTTTATACGCACATCCCAGTAATTTAGGCTCTGGACACAGAATGTGGGGAAAAAGAAAAATCAAAACCACACAGTTCATTTGTACAGTTTACATTCAGGGACTATACTGCAGAGGAAACAGCTTCGTAACACACACCTTCCTCCTCTTCTTCCTCCTCCAGCTCTTCCTCATCGGGCGTCTCTGCTACCAGAGAGCGGGTCTCCACCTGTTTCTGAAGCTCCTGCAGTTTGCTCTCGTAAACCTGGACACCAACAAACATGAGAACACGGACAGCTGTCCATCAGCTGGACGAACATGTGAGCTCAGAGAGCCATCAGAAACACATTTCAGCCTAAATATCATCCATGGACTGATCCCAGGACAGCCTTCAAACAGCCAGGAGTTTAATTTCTGGGACAAAATGTTGCTGAATGCTGTGATCATTTATCCAAATAAAAGTTTTGGTTACATTTATGCATAATCTAAAATAATGGGCAAACAAGTATGTCACAACCATTTTGTTTGAACACATCAAACAACAGCAGAATATTTCTGCACACTGAGCGTAAAATATTAAAGGTGTGGAAAACGTGTTACTTGGAAATCAGAGCGAAAGATGCTTCCAAATAGATTCGATTCGTAAGTCAAAATAAAACAAAAACCCATAACAAATGATTAAAAATTCTAATCCAAAGCGAGTTTTTGCTTCATTAGAAAATAAGTGGCTACAATGCACTGATTAACAGCTCCCGTTCTAAAATGATGAAAAGGCTGCAGTGGAAGAAGAAAAGAGCTGGTTGAAGCTGAGTCAACTGTAATCCAATGAGGGGTGCCGTCATCATCATCACCATCAGAGAGGCACAGGCAAGCTGTGGTCCCGATGACCTCATCCTGTTTGTTCACAGTCTTCTGGGAAAACAATGCAGCCTTTTCATATGGGGCTGACCTCCTTGCTGCTGAGATTGACCAACAAACCATCAACCAAAGTCTCTGCTTGACTGGAAGACTTTTCGTGTAAAGCTGACGTATCACAATCATAAGAAACTACATATGGTGTGAGATACCATTGGCAGCAATTCCTTAGGGCTTATTTAAAATTTTTTTTATAAGTGTTATACCCATAAATGTGCTGTTTAAGCTTAGAAACCGAATTGTAATCCTTACTCAAAGACACGTGCACATGTGCAAAACAATCAATGTAGTATAAAATAATTGTGCTCTCATAAGAACAATAGCTTTTTTTCATTTCAATGGATAACAATTAAACTCATCAGTACTTTCTTCCTCATCTTCCGCAGCTTCTAAAATAATTAGCTCTGTATGGGTTCTAAACACTGGATTTTTGAATTATCTGCATTGGTGACCCAAACTAAACCGTACTTCTGAAATCTGTTATTCTGTCTGAAATTTCGCATATATTTTTGCAGCTCTTTTCTCTCGCTTTGCATATCCTCCAAACTTGTAAATTATAAATTTGGTCAGCTGGTCTCTCAATGTAATTGATTAAATGTTTTTGACGGGAAGACAGGGTAAAGGAGAACCCTCTTGTCCAGACAGGACGTTCTTCTCTGAATCTACAATGGATTCTTGGCAGCAGATTGTGTGCCTGACTACGATGTCAGTTGCGGACGTAGAAGATGTGTACATATTTGGACTTTTGATAACAGGATTTCTGCTTTTTGGAGTTGGTGGTTACCTGGCTTATAGAGTGATTCGCAAAACCTGTTTAAAGCGTTCCAAAGCTGCCTGCGATGTTAGATGGAGTCTGTAGAGCGATCAACACTCAGACTGAAATGTTAAGAGAGCAGAATCGCAAGCTGGACACGATTCTTGAACAGAGTCCCAGCAGCAATTGGACTCAGACGTTAAAGGATATAATCTTGGAGAAGTTGTACACTCGAGATCTGCGGAAAGTACCAGAAATTTGGCTAGTTGGATTCGCAATTGAGACATACCAGTAAAACTCTTAAGGTGGTTGGAAATTCACAACTGCCTCCACAACATTTATTGTTTTTCTAAATCCCCAATGTGGCCTTGGCAACGTCTGCTAACTGGCTATCGACAAAATATCTCCTGGATGTTATATAAATACGACGCTCTTCCCCAGCACTCCCTTACCAGCTGTGTGCTGATAGGACTATGCAGCTTATTGATAAAACTTTCAGGTGGACTGTCAGTGTTGACAGTCTAATTCTTGCAAACACACTCAGACTTATATATTCACACCCTCAAGATTCCACCGTTTTACATTTTACTACAGCTGTTTTTATACCAATGACCAGAGATTTTTAGATTTCTTAGAAGGATTGTATTACAACAATTTCATACCAGTGAAAGCCAAACATTATTAGTATTTAAAAAGTTTGGACCTACCAGTGACCCAGCTTCTCAACTTAGACTTCAGTGAGTTCCCATGACTGTTAATATTTGAATGATGGGACCACAACAGCCTCATACCAGCAACCTCAAGGATTAATATTATAATTTTTCTTCTAGCACAGGACAAATTCCTTACCATAGAGGACTTAATTAGCTAATTACCTCTATTAGAAAGATTGGATTAGAACCAGCTCTTACCAGTAAACCCCCAAGGATTATTAATGTAATTTGATTTGTTTTTCTGTGTTTGATTTTCTCTATCATTGTAATGTTTTTCCTTGTGCAGCGCTTTGAGTGCCTTGTTGCTGAAAAGCGCTATATAAATAAACTTGACTATATATGTTTTTCCGATAATCTGGTTTAAACAGTTTTTCTCCCTTTACAATTACCAGTGTTCCCAGTCAAAGTGCATCGGCTGCTGCACCATCACTGTCAGGTCATGTGACCTGCTTCTGCGGGCCGTCCCAGCACGTCCACACACATCTGTCTGTGTAGGGAAGCAGTGCACAGGGAGCAGCTGAAACACTAGACATTTGTCACTTAAAGCAAAGTGCTAAATAGAACTACTTGCTTAAGAAAAATAATGATAAATCACAATTAATTTGGTTAATATTGTAATCATGATTACTTAAAACAATTTTCACCAAGTTTGGAAACACAATGCATTTATCGCACTTGAAAAACAGGATTGCATTGATTACAGTTTCTATGATATTTTTTGGTTTCATTTTTAAGACCAACTAGCAACCTAAAGGTAGTTACAGTAAAACATCCAGAACACAGGTTCTGGATAGACGAAGAATAGACGATACCAATGCAGTGATTTAGCTTAGTGCAGTAATTTCTGTCAGATAAAGACAATTTTATATTTACTTCCTGCCATGACTGTAAAGGAATAATTCAGGGGCATCTTTGCGCCTGTGCAATTCATTAGTAGTCCTGGATGAGCAGGTGTGGCTCCAACTGGGAATTGACTGCTGCATGAGGAGTCAGCCACCTGGGAGAACTGTGGGATGGAGGAGTGGGCCATGACACTACCCTCTGATTGTTGAGCAGAGGAAGAACAGTGTGTGCTTTCACTATTCAATAGAGGGGTTTGAAAGTTGCTAATTAAATCGACAAAATTGCCAATTTGACGGCAGTGGGTCAGCCTCTCAAATATGTGGAAGCGCACATCCGTGAAGAGACATTACAAAACAGGAGCATACCTGCAAATCTGAATATGCCAGGAAAAATGTATCAAGAATCGTTTTTTGACAGTTACATTGTTCTTGTGATTGTTTGGTGCCAAAATTGGTAAATTTGATTAACTGTGCAGCCCTAACGTGAAGTTTATGAAGCAAGAGAACAACTGTAAGTTTTCTCTGCACTTGATCAACTTTCCCTCTTTTAAAATGTGTTAAGAGCCAAAATATCAACAAGTCATATCAAAACAGAGGAGAAACATGATAGAGTTAGCCTAGTAGCTCAGCAGACTGCTAGTAATAAATACGTTGTCAGCAGAAGGAAAATGTGAAAACCGTAGTCAGATATATCTTTAGAAACAGAAGATCATCCCTCAGAAACTCTGATTGTTGCTGTCAAGACAATCTGACATTGCAGTGTCTAGAACGCCATTGATGAATGATTTACATGGAACACGTGTAATGGGCTACCAATGAAAGTTTGTGTTATGGGGACTGGCAAATGTCCATAATTAAATGTCCATAATTAAATCACTGTGGACATAGATTCCTCAATGGGACTTCCCTTGTTCCTACATGTCAACATTTGACTCTGGATTAAGACAAACAATCAAACAAACAAACAAACAAAAAAAAAAACTCTTCAGTAACATGACTGCAAATAAAAGCAGGTAATTTTATTTCAGTCATCATTTGAAAAATAAACCTTCAGCAACACGATGACGTGCTTTTTTGCAAAATACCTGTAAATAATACTCATCATCATTTATAAGTTTAGACAAAATACCCAACATACTGTAGAAGCAACAACACACACAGTCACAATGAGGCACATACTGACAATTCAAAAACCAGATAAACAACACTGGTATGGAGGTTATGTTGCTTTTGAATACTGTACAGAGTTCATTTGATGTTTGTTGCACACCTTCCAGGTTAACTGGTCACCATGAGAACAGGAGCGAGTCTTAAATCGCTACTAAATGAGGAGCAGCTATTAGGGTTTAGGACTTATAGGTTATGACATGCAGACATAGATAGTCATAAAGGGACAGTAAGAGAGAAAATATACTGTCAAAACTTATAGTAAAAATCTAAATGATATCATTACCTAAAGATTCTGATAGTCTTTATAACACATTCCTCACGTTTCTGATTAAATGTTCTGAAGGACATCTGATTTCAAGTTATAAGCATTAATGGGATGTTTGTAGGCTACAGATGCATGCAGCAAGAAAAAAAAATAAACCAACATGCAAACATTTCTGCTAAGCTATCAGACGAAGCTAAAGCACAGAATAATGCAAGATTGAACAGATACATCTGAATGATTATTTATCTGGATCCAAGAAAAACAAGGCTGTCCTCAAAATCTCATTGGATATGGACATTTCTCCTGAATAACAAGTATGCAAACATTTCAAGTCTTTGTCCTTCCTCCAACATTTTCTAGAGGCCAGACTTTGGGAACCATGACAACACTCAGTGGGTATCCATTGACACACAGGGAGCTTTGTGCTTACTCAATGAACCACAAAGCTAAAATTTTAAGGCTGGATCGAACTAAACTTGCAGTACAGTTCACAGAGTGTTTTTTATGACTGGGAAAAAAAACCTTCAGAAAGGTTTGGACTATAAAGTTGACATATCAACTGGGACTATGTCCTCACATTTCAGCATAGTGGTTCATTAAACCCTTAGTGAGCTGCAGGATTTAAAAACGAAGAATAGATATCTGATAGGGGGGTAAAAACAATGTTCAGAATCATGTTACAGGTTCAGATTAACCATCAGTGTGCTCCCTGGTTAATTACACTGCTTACCCATGACTTGGAGTGCAAAATACCATAAAGTGGTGGCAGTGACGTGAAATAAAGCACAGGAAAAGATACAAATCACACAGCTGCTTGCAAAAGAATTGAATAAATCAGTGTGTTAATATTAAAAAAGATTTTTTTTTTGGTGCATTGTGAAGTTTCTTAAAAAATAAGCAAAACTCATGCCAGCACAGTTTGTAAAAAGGAAGAAAATGAAAATACTGAATTGCAACTACACAGCATGGTTAATAAAGTTGGTGCATAAAAAGGCACTTTTTGAATATCACATGCATTTAACATGATTTCAGTCTCAGTTTAAAGAGGCACACCTTTCACCAGTGCTTCAAGTTATTTATATTTAAATGAAAATCAAAACAAAAATGGCTGTTTGATTGCTAATTAAGGAGAGTTGTGATTTATAATTTGTGTATTTCTCTCAATCTGGCAGTCAGTCAAATGGTACAAAAATGAAATAAATAAAGACTGCTTTCTGCTCCCCAACTTGGGCAAGAGCATGTCATTTGTCATTAATCATTATGAAAATGGTAAAAATGTAAACTCAAAACATGAACATAATTTTGGCAAATCAAAGCATGATTCATGTATTGTCATAGATGCTGATAAAAATGACCCTCTTATCTGTTGGCTTGAAATCCTCTCAGTGCTACTGAAGAAAACCAACACACAATGCAGCAAAAACCGATAAAAATGAGGAATAAGATGTTCGTGATGATGAGAAAGTCTTTTTGTTTACATTTTGAATAATACTTGGATCAACCAGTAACACATGGATCAAGTGTAATAGTCCCAGTCAGTTTTGCTGTTGTGATCTGTAATACGTTTGCCCAGTAAAAATGTATGAAACCAGCTTTGTCCCTCTGTTAGTCAGACTGCCGTCTCTCTGCTGGCTTTTAGATTGGGAGCGGACATTTGCCTGCGCATTCGTGGAGGCGGCTGAAAGTTGAACGGAGGGTTAGCGTGGTCAGTGTGGTGGTATTGCTCGTAGCCGCTGAAGCCGCCGTCTGTGTACATCATGCCATTGTAGTGGCACGGCGGGTGCTGGTAATGAGGTGGGGGTTGTGCTGGTGGGTTCGGGTGGTAGAAGGCTTGCGTGTGCCTCCTGATGTTTTCAGGTGGCTGCAGAGACTCCATGGAACCTGAGGGCTGCTGGCGATGATTAAAAGAGTTGCTGCGCCCTCGTTCGTGCAGCTGTTGATTGTTCCTATAGTTGTGTCTATGACCCTGGTTTAAACCTTGCTCTGAGTCTCGTCTGCGCTGAGCTGATGTGCTTGGCAGGGGTGGGGTGGTGTGGACAACTGAGGCAGCCATCTTTGGCTGTACTGCTTCTTCAGCGAGGCTCTCTCCTTCCTCTTCCTGTACAGCTTCTTTAGGCACCTTTAGCTCTACAACTTGCTCGTCTGTAATGATAATATGAGTACCTGGACTCCATGAGTTGCGGTGCTTGGGGTTACTTTTAAAAGGAAAGCGTAGCTTACGGTCTTCTGGTGGTATAAAGCGGTGTGGTCCTGGATGCCGGCGGAGCTGCTTGGAGATCTCTTGCTGCTGAAGGTTCTTGAGGCGTACCTGCTCTTGGCGCATCCAGCGCATGTGACCTCGCTTTAAGGGGGAGTCATCTCCTGTACTTTGGCATTTTTGTGTATCCACATCCTCTTCCTCTGGCTTTTCCTGTAGTGGAGGTTTCCCTTCTTGAGGGCTCTGAGTACTAGTCGCACTAGTTGGAGCTCCTGCACTTGGAGGCTTTTCTTGGCCCTCCGGGGTGATGAGAGGAAGAACCTTTTCCATTTTCACCATTTTGTTCCTGAGAGCACGGATCTCTTCATCCTTCATGTTATTCTGCTTCTTCACCTCGTGCAGGATATCCTCGAGTTTATCAATGTGCACTTTTAATTCATCCATCACTACCCCTCCAGGGCGAGAGCCGTTTGTGATGACCTCCTCGATGCGCTCATCGCCAACTCCCACAGTGTCCCAAACATCCCGAGCCACGGCCCTCCACGAGTCCCGCTCATTGGGGTCCTTCTTGCAGTAGCTAGCACAAAGCTCCTTCATCTTCACAATAGCCAGAGCTTCAATCTCCTGTCGTGTGTGGCGGAAATCGTTAAGCGCTACCTCATAACAGATTTCTTTCACTGCCTGGATCTTCAGGTCCGAGATGGTCACCCACTTTGAGTCCTTGGTGATGCGCCTTCGCTGGGGGATCTGGTACATTTTAACTGGCTCTCTCTTTTTCCCACTGCTGGGTAATCCACACTTTTTCACTATGGTTTGCAGCTTGCTGGGCGGTAGCTTTTCCCTCAGGGAAGTGATCAGTCTCCAGCTCTCTTCACAAGACCTCTTATCTGAGTCATCCCCACTATCAGAGTCTCCATCCTTGAGAAAACAACAAAGGACAAAAACCAAAATGGTTCCCAAAAAAAGGAGAAATTACAATGGGAAATCAAGGAGAAGATGAAAGAATGGTTTAAAAAAAAAAGAATGACTAAAAAAGGTATGAATATGCAACATGGGAACCTAAACCTTGAGCAAAATAAATGTGATGGTCCAATTAAGAAAAATTCCCTGGATTTGTAGGATTTAATTATATTCTATGTATTTACCAACAGGGATGTCCTAATCAAAGCAGCATCAGATTTGGATATAAACCAATCAATCTGACCAGGTTTTAAATGCTCTGTATCCTTTTCTCTGACTAACCTTAACTTACACTGTCTCTGGTTGCGTTTCAGATTGTGAAAATAAAATGACTTACAGAACTGGATTTTAAAACAAATTTTGTTGATCTAACAAGTCAGGGTTTTCCCTAACTATCTGTTTTTCAACCCTGACCAGCTCTGCACGATGTGCTCAGATTTCTGCATATAGTTTGTGTAGGGGAGAGCTCTGCAGAAAGCAGCTGAAACACCCATCAATAAAAGGCTATGTTGTTCAAAGCAAATTGCCAAAATTATGAAGCAAGAGAACAACTTTTTTCTGAAAGCTGCCTGCACTGAAATATGCTACAAGCCAAATTACCAGTGAGTCAGGGAGTAAACATGTTGATAATCTCTGAGCAATTCAGCAAACTGCTTTACACTAAAACATCGTTGGCAGGAATAAGATTTAAATTTATAGAAAACTATGTTTACACAAAAAAAAAATTGCAGGTCAGAAAAACTGCGGGGCCAGAATGACACACGTGAGTGAGTAAGTACAATGGAGTATAATACCACTGGCATGTAGTAATATTTTACTGCATTTTTAAGTGTATTCATAGCTTTGGTTGTAATGAAGTATCGGACTGTGACTTTGTAACGGTAAATGCCTGTTCTTAAATAACAAATCCTGATCAGGACATCCCTAGTTTGCATACATCGCAACTGTGAAAGATGTATGGCACCATGCAGAATCATCTCAGCAACTTTACTCAAAATTAAGACAGAAAAGAAATTTAAATGTAACAGTGGCTTCATTGACATTCTTCTCAGTTTTTCTTTATCTTTCCCAGTTAAACGGCCACACTGGTCTGAATTTATGTGTTTAAAATCTAACATCTCAAAATTGGGAATAATTTTATGACAAGTGTGTTCCCTTTGTTGCATATTAGTAATAAAAGCAAAAGCATGTCTATAAAAAGGAAAGGAAATAACAGATGATAGTTGCTGGTTGGAGTACTTTTCTAAAGTTTTGTGATCTTCCTCTTCTTAATTTAAGGTTTTACGATTTGACAGCTGGATCCCAAACATGCGACAGTGGCATGCATGTAGGTGGACTTCGGAGCCTTAGTCCAGAAGGTTTGAGTGGCTTTAGTATTAGTTAGAAGACAGTGTTTTTGCAGTTGATAAGAAAGTCAGTAGAGAGGACGAACAGACGTGAGGGCAAGTGTTAATACACTACAAAAAAGTTGTTAGTTGGAAAAACAAAATGCAGTTTCTCATTTTTTTGTAGACAACAAACATTACAGATCACAACCAGTCGGCACTGATGGCCAGTTTTTGTGTATGAGACTATGTCTGTGGCCAGAAATGGGCATGTCATGTCCCTGGTAAAGTGAAACTTTAATGCTTGACGTTTTGCACATAAACCCACAGGAATATGAGAAAAGTCTATGTATCACTGATTTAATTGTGAGCAGCGAGAACTCTATTGTGAAGCTGTGCCCTCAGTGCTGTGCGCCAACAAAGAGAGGTAGCCAAAGAAGTCAATGAGAAACCACATTGTCACTATCTGTCCAAAAAAAAACTACAGCAGGAATATTTTAGTTGTCACAATGCATTGTATACGTCAGCAACTGCATTGAGGAGATGAAACTCAGGACAAAAAACCAGAGCAAGAAAACGAGAGGAGAAATCTAATCCAAGCAAATCAACAGCCACTTCAAAGAGTTGAACAGCTCAGCAGCAAACACTGCAACTTATTCCAGAACCAGTAGGAGTTAAGAAAACATGCTAATAACGTGAACCATGCAAAAGCAGCATCATTTTTTTAAAGAGAGGGGAATCAGGGGCTCAGTACTAACAATTACATATCCGTTTAGAAGAGTTTTTTGTTTTTATATCCAATCCGATTTATCTTCAAGTTGCTGTTTTGCAAGATTCAGATCCACTATTGGCATTATAAGAAAGGGGGGAAACGGGGAATTGGAAAGTTTAACAATCTAAGTCTAAATCGACTTTCTATGGAAAAATTCAGTTAAACTCAGAAAAAGACAAGAAAAAGCTCATCTGTCTCAAACCAGACAAACTTCCATGCAAGAAAACAGACATGCACCAGAGTAAAAATGTGATTCACACACTGAATTCACAAATATCAGCGCTCAACTTGAGTTAGTTTAATTGAGGTTTAAACGTGCCAATTTAATAAACTTTCCTCAAAAGTCAAACACAAAACAACCCAAACTAGGTAAACAAATCAAGAAGCTGCGTCTAACTGTAACAAAATGAGTTTAAAATAAAAACTAAATCCATAACTTCTCTCCTCTTAAAACCAATTTCCTTTTATAAGCATGCTAGTGGGTCTGGATTTTTTTCCTTTTTATCAAAACTCACCAGTCGCTGTTGCTCCAGAAGCTGGTCTGCTTCTTCCTTCTCCTTTTTGTACAAGATTTCCATCTCGGTGAGCCTTCACAAGTGCAGAAAGTATTTTGTGATACACCTAATACATAAAAACAACACAAAAACCTAATCCATTCAAACAATGAATAGAGGACAGCTCCAATACCTTTTCTCCATTTCCTGCTTCATGTCGATGCCCTGTTTCTCCAGGAGCTCTCGCTGAGCAAAAGTCCAATCCACAGGCTCCACGGGGGTCTCGGCGGACGGCGTTTTCTCCCGTTCAGCTCGGGCCTGCTCTGGGTGGTTAAACCGGAACACGTGGTTCTTTCCCATAATGATCCGGTTACCTGAACAAAAGTAGAGCACAAGTGTTTCAGAGAAAAGCATCAAAACATGGAATTAGAACAGACATCTCTCATCTAGAACAGTAAGAATCTTTACATCTTCCACCTTATGTGGTGTCTGGTCCAATACCTAATGAGCCAAATAGCCTACCTATACATATTCAAATAGTTATAGATATAATAGAATCAATTTTCTCATCCCCACCTCTTTTGATGGTTAAAAAAAATATATGTATTTCAAATTTTATCAACAAACAAAATGAGTATGTACCTGAACGAAGTTGGATTGCTTCCTCAACACGTTTGCCATTGACATAGGTTTCAGATCCCTCACATGGCACCAACATGACAATAACTTCAGAAATACAGAAACAACAACTGTCAGAATTAAAAGGTCATAATCATTTTAATTTAAATAAAAGATTAATGGTTATATATACTGATTATAGACAATTATAGCCTAGTTTTTTCATTCACTGACATAACACCTAATGTAGCTTTTGTATGTATTTTAGGAGCCTTTGAAATCCACAAAAATGTTTTGTTCTCATGGAATTATCTTTATTTTTCAGTTTTTTTGTCAATATAAAATGTGGGTAAATCTTCAAATATAGGATTTAGGCAAAAACAGATTTAGACATTTGTGGGGGAAAAAATATCAAATAAAAAAAAACATTTAATGGAGCTCTAGTATTTCAATCTCTCTGTCTCTAAAAACAGTTAAAAGCTTTCATATACTTCCCTTGTTCACCATAATAACAAAAATAATTAAGTTATTGCCCACCATCTCCGTTGGCATTTCTTTCGCTTCTGAAGATGCAGTGTTCCTCCTTGATGTGAGCTCCACTTAAAACAATGTCTTGCCTCCTCTCAGCATCAGCCTGACCCACCCTGAAACAATCACAGAGTCCATTTACAAAAGACTGGCTTTGCCATTTCATTGTCAACCATTTAAAAATGTAGCTGATGTAAAATAGCTCCTTGGCAGGGGTAAAATGTAACCAAATACTTCAAAATAGGACAAAGAGAGGACAGTAACCTAAGATTGGAACAAAAATGCAACCACTGCCAGATTGCAAGACCCTGACTCTTCTAGTTTCCCTTGCTAGACATAAAAGCCAGAAAAATGAAACAAGCTGTCCACACTCTCTGGAACGTGTAGGTTTTATTATTCAGGTTTTAGTTACCTTGTAATGCCATCTTTGATGTAGTAGAGCAGACACTCAGACATTAGAGGGTCCTCGTTCAGGTTGACCAAGTGTGGAGTCTGCAGATGAACAAGAAAGGCATAAATATCACAACAAAACCTTTCACCAGCTTTAGACAGTCATTCTATATCAAGCAGAGCTGCTCCTCTGAAGACAAAATGAACAGTTGAGGTTTTTCTAAAGTATCTGATGCATCACAAATGGACTACAGGTTATCCTACCGGCTATGAATCCAAACCAACCTTTTTTGGGGAAAACACCCCATTAAAGTCTGTATAGAGATCACAAGGCTTCTCTCTGAAATGCTAACCAGTGGAAAGGAAGACAGTAAAAGGACAGAGAAATATCAGTGAAATAAAATGAATATGAGGATATGAGCAAAGAAGTAGAAAACTACTAGCAGCAGCCAGGCTGGACTAGCATCTCTCTAAAGGTCAATTAAAAAGGAAATTTTCTAAATCCAAAGCTATATAAACACCTATATACTATATAAACACCTGGTTTTAGACCACAATAATTTATTAGTATGGTGTAGGGCCTCCTTTTGCGGCCAATACAGCGTCAGTTCGTCTTGGGAATGACATACAAGTCCTGCACAGTGGTCAGAGGGATTTTAAGCCATTCGTCTTGCAGGATAGTGACCAGGTCACTACGTGATACTGGTGGAGGAAAACGTTTCCTGACTCGCTCCTCCAAAACACCCCAAAGTGGCTCAATAATATTTAGATCTGGTGACTGTGCAGGCCATGAGAGATGTTCAACTTAACTTTCATGTTCATCAAACCAATCTTTCACCAGTCTTGCTGTGTGTATTGGTGCATTGTCATCCTGATACACGGCACCGCCTTCAGGATGACAATGTTTGAACCATTGGATGCACATGGTCCTCAAGAATGGTTCGGTAGTCCTTGGCAGTGACGCGCCCATCTAGCACAAGTATTGTGCCAAGGGAATGCCATGATATGGCAGCCCAAACCATCACTGATCCACCCCCATGCTTCACTCTGGGCATGCAACAGTCTGGGTGGTACGCTTCTTTGGGGCTTCTCCACACTGTAACTCTCCCGGATGTGGGGGAAACAGTAAAGGTGGAACAATACATGTTTCACATTGTCCACAGCCCAAGATTTGCGCTCCTTGCACCATTGAAACCGACGTTTGGCATTGGCATGATTGACCAAAGGTTTGGCTATAGCAGCCCGGCCGTGTATATTGACCCTGTGGAGCTCCCGACGGACAGTTCTGGTGGAAACAGGAGAGTTGAGGTGCACATTTAATTCTGCCGTGATTTGGGCAGCCGTGGTGTTATGTTTTTTGGATCCAATCCGGGTTAGCACCCAAACATCCCTTTCAGACAGCTTCCTCTTGCGTCCACAGTTAATCCTGTTGGATGTGGTTCGTCCTTCTTGGTGGTATGCTGACATTACCCTGGATACTGTGGCTCTTGATACATCACAAAGACTTGCTGTCTTGGTCACAGATGCGCCAGCAAGACGTGCACCAACAATTTGTCCTCTTTTGAACTCTGGTATGTCACCCATAATGTTGTGTGCATTTCAATATTTTGAGCAAAACTGTGCTCTTACCCTGCTAATTGAACCTTCACACTCTGCTCTTACTGGTGCAATGAGCAATCAATGAAGACTGGCTACCAGGCTGGTCCAATTTAGCCATGAAACCTCCCACACTAAAATGACAGGTGTTTCAGTTTCTTTGTCCAACCCCTGTAGGTGTTTATATTGATGCTACACAGTGCTTGCAGGGTAGATGCAGTAAAGAAAGAAAAGGGAAAGTTTAGTCAGTCTAACTGTTTAAATAAGAGACCTTGGGAACAATAGATCTGAATCATCAACGTAGAAGTGAGACGCACTTTAAAATCATTTTAAATTATCTAACTTCTAACCTAAACCGAGTTGTCCAGAAGCACACAATTATAGTTTTAAACCATGGAAACAAGCACAGTTTGGGTACTACATTACAACTAAGAAACTACCAGTCCTGGGAACCAATCTAGTGCTGGGAAGACACTTTGTCTGTTCATTCAACTAAACAAACCTTCTTGGCAGTAAAGCAATCAAATTGCTCATCTAATGGACCATCATGGCTAAGCTGAGTAGGTGAAAAAAAGAAAAAGAGTGGACAGCATGACAAAGTGCATTGTGAAAGAAGAGCTGAAAATAAAGGGACGGTGCTCTAGGGAACAAGATAAGATGGAAAGCAGAAGTGATGGAAGATATGCAAATATCCACACCTTCAGAAATTATGATATACCATATGATATAAGTGGTATCACACTATTGATGTCCAATTGTTTCATCCTTTTCTTCCATTCCAAGACTTCCCTACCTTTTTAGGAGAGAACACGCCCAAAGTGCCTCCATCTTCACGGATTGCCACACCCATCTCCGCAAGAAGAGCCTCCCTGTAACGAAGACAACACTGCATAGTCATTAAGGGCTTCACAAAGCATGTTAGACATACAGGGGTTGGACAATGAAACTGAAACACCTGTCATTTTAGTGTGGGAGGTTTCATGGCTAAATTGGACCAGCCTGGTAGCCAGTCTTCATTGATTGCTCATTGCACCAGTAAGAGCAGAGTGTGAAGGTTCAATTAGCAGGGTAAGAGCACAGTTTTGCTCAAAATATTGAAATGCACACAACATTATGGGTGACATACCAGAGTTCAAAAGAGGACAAATTGTTGGTGCACGTCTTGCTGGCGCATCTGTGACCAAGACAGCAAGTCTTTGTGATGTATCAAGAGCCACGGTATCCAGGGTAATGTCAGCATACCACCAAGAAGGACGAACCACATCCAACAGGATTAACTGTGGACGCAAGAGGAAGCTGTCTGAAAGGGATGTTCGGGTGCTAGCCCAGATTGTATCCAAAAAACATAAAACCACGGCTGCCCAAATAACGGCAGAATTAAATGTGCACCTCAATTCTCCTGTTTCCACCAGAACTGTCCGTCGGGAGCTCCACAGGGTCAATATACACGGCCGGGCTGCTATAGCCAAACCTTTGGTCACTCATGCCAATGCCAAATGTCGGTTTCAATGGTGCAAGGAGCGCAAATCTTGGGCTGTGGACAATGTGAAACATGTATTGTTCTCTGATGAGTCCACTTTTACTGTTTTCCCCACATCTGAGAGAGTTACGGTGTGGAGAAGCCCCAAAGAAGCGTACCACCCAGACTGTTGCATGTCCAGAGTGAAGCATGGGGGTGGATCAGTGATGGTTTGGGCTGCCATATCATGGCATTCCCTTGGCCCAATACTTGTGCTAGATGGGCGCGTCACTGCCAAGGACTACTGAACCATTCTTGAGGACCATGTGCATCCAATGGTTCAAACATTGTAACCTGAAGGCGATGCCGTGTATCAGGATGACAATGCACCAATACACACAGCAAGACTGGTGAAAAATTGGTTTGATGAACATGAAAGTGAAGTTGAACATCTCCCATGGCCTGCACAGCCACCAGATCTAAATATTATTGAGCCACTTTGGGGTGTTTTGGAGGAGCCAGTCAGGAAACGTTTTCCTCCACCAGTATCACGTAGTGACCTGGCCACTATCCTGCAAGAAGAATGGCTTAAAATCCCTCTGACCACTGTGCAGGACTTGTATATGTCATTCCCAAGACAAACTGATGCTGTATTGGCCGCAAAAGGAGGCCCTACACCATACTTATAAATTATTGTGGTCTAAAACCAGGTGTTTCAGTTTCATTGTCCAACCCCTGTATATCCTCTCTACATCTCTGCAACAGATGCATGTCATTTAATTTTACTTAATGCCACAAAAGCTGTGATGAAACCTGAAGGATAGGACCTAACGATATAGTAGAGTATGTGATTTTGTCTGACTCAGAGGATAGACAGCAGCAAGACTGCAGGAGTGAGGCGACAGTGGCAAATCTAACAGCCAGTTTACAGTCTCAGATTGAAAGCTCTAAAAACTCAATATCAGACAACATTGGAAATTAAACCTGTAAAACGCAGGAGAGTAGAGAGAAAAATCAGCAGTCACAGATATGAGAAAGACAATTTACAAACGGGGCATTTTCCAGTAGGCTCCAGGGAGACATCAAGAGAACCACATTTATCTTCACACACAATTAAAAAAAAAACTGTTTCAAATAAAGCAACAGCTGAAAGCAAAAGGAGAGATACAAGTAAGAAAAACAACTGCTGTTACATCCACACAAAAAATTCAGCAGAAGATGGGTTTATAACACTGGATTGCCTGTTTGGAAAAGTTAAACACCAAGAGTGCCACAGCCTCCCATCATTTGACGTCACAAAAGTGTGGGGGCAGTTTTCCAAAGCGTCACAGCACCCGACATCCAGCACAGACAGACTGTAAATCCCAATTACATCTGAAGGTGGGGCTGCACATGGAGGACACGCACTTCCCCTCCTCTCAGCAGACGCATATGGAAATGAGAATACACCATCTGATTAAACTGACCTCTCCATTCGGATTGCTTCCGTCTTCCGTAGTTTCTCCTCCCAGGTTTCATTGAGCTCAGCAATTATCTTTTCTGATTCCTGAATACAAAAAGAAAAATATTAGAGCTTTGAATTAAGTGTATTTTAGTTAGGCCAACCTCTTTAAAAATAAAAAGGGGGAAATTGTTAAAACAATATACTGCAACTGTGAAGTTGTGATTTTGCTCCAGATATTTAGCTTTTTAAAGAATCATCACACTAAATATTTAATCAATCAGATTACAGGCCTACAGTGTAAAACAGGTCCAGGGAGAGTTATATTTATTAGAGGTATAAAGGATAACTTTGACTAAATTGTAATTTTTTTGGGGTCGTTAAAGTTGCCTCCTTTATAATAAGAATATGATTCGCCTCACTGTGATAGCTACAAGCCAGTAAGACTCAAGTCTATTTTTGTCTCATTTCCTCTGTATTTGCGTTGGCGCTTGACGTCACTGGGATGACAGACAGATTGGAAACCATGGTTGTCATGGGAACTGCAGCTCCAACTCACTGCTCTTGCAGCCTTATGTTGTTGTCTTATCTACAGAGCAGGACCGTGCAAAGGAGTATCATGAAGCACTGAGGAAACACGTGGAGTTAGTGTGGGGGCTAAAATTAAACCACTGGTAGTAAAATATGAAACAAAATTGTTAAACAAAAACCTTGCCTGTGCTATTAAGGCTTTTATTTATAGCTGAATTCAAATGAACCCCCCCGCCCCTATTGGCAGAGTTGCCATAAAGTGACCTGTAGGATATTTGCATCTTGAATACTGTAGGTGCACTAGTGTTATTTACTCTAAATACTCTACCTTGAGTCTTTCAATGGCCTCCTCTCCTCCTGGTGTGGACATGATGCGCTCCTGGATGCTGGTGACCGACTGAAGACCCACCTGGTTGCACAGTGCACCAGAGGACGGAGAAGCTGTCAGGGAACCAATAGGGGCTGTGGAGAAATGGCCAGGGCGTTGGTTCTCTGAGGCTATCAAGTATCTATTCTTATTGTTCTGAATGTCTTTGAGGTCTGAGCCAGCAACAAGAGAGAGAAAGACAGAAGTGGGGGAGGCCCAGGGTTTAGGGTGGAGGGAGTAAACACATAAAATGGAGGAACCAAAGATCAAATTGGAGGAGAGAGGAAAATAGGAAGGTTTGGGGAAAAGAAAGGAAACAGGAGGGGAAAGACCAACGTAAGACATACATTTTACATCAGAAGGTTAAGACAAAAAACCAGAATGCAGAGTAACTACAGAAAGCAGCAGTTTTCACTCTAGGACATTCTCTGGTCCGATTCCTCATCATCTTGAGAAGAATTACTAGATATTACCATGAGCTCAGATTCACAGTTTACAGGCCACTGCTCTAACGAGTCAGAATTACAAACCGTGTGTGAAAACTGCTGTTAGTTTTTCAACTAAAAGGATGGAAGTGAGATGGAGACTGCAAGAGAGTGCAATAATAGGACAAGACAGACCACCAGACATGCTGCCAAAGTCCAGCCCGCAGTTTGGTTGATTAACTCACTCTACACATGCACTCGCAGATTCAGAAACACAGCAAAGCTGCAGCCGCCTTACTCAAAGGTTAATGTGATGGCTGCATGGCTTGTTAAGGCAGCATCTAATGTGCTCTCTAGGAGATGCAAACATTCTAAAAGAGGTTAAATTATGTAAGAGTGATATTTCTTGTGGGGGATGTCGCCTTTGTTAAAACAGGAATGTTACATCCAAAGAAACCAAGGAGTAGTAGTAGCAATTCCTTCTTATTTATATTTTTAACATAAAATATTTCCGGTTGAGTCCAAATAATTTATATTTGCTTGAAATCTATGGTTTCAGCTTGAGTCTTCTAGCCAGTGTAACTATACTAAGAGCATTTATACACAAACCTGTTACATAAATTGCTGTTTAAATCAAGAACTTTTTACAGAGTGATTTATCCACTTACTAAAGGAGCTACCATTAGCTTCGCTAGCTAGCTGGAAACAGTTTACATGGTAAAAACTGTATACTTGTACCGAAAATTATCCACTGGCTTTAGCTTCAATTGTTAAGCCTTCAAAAGATCAACGCGTCCATCATTTTCCTTTTTTTCTCCCCAAACCAGCTAACTCACAGAGCTAACACTAGCTTAGCTAGCTTGCTGGAAACAACTGGGCATTAAACTGTGAAAACTATAAAAGCTAAAATTTGATCAATTCCCATGTTGTTCCTTTTTTTCCTAAGCCATTTCAAACCGCCTACTCATGAACTTTACAATAGGCTAAATGGCAATATTAGGGTAGTAAATGGTTAAAACTGCATAGCTAAAATTAATAATTAGCTTTAACTTGGGTTGTTTAGCCACATAGTATTGGATATGCTACCTCATCTGTTTCTTTTAACTGTTTAATACTTAAGAAACTATCCATGTAGTTATTGTTACTATTAGCTTAGTTACTTAGCAACATTAGCAATTGTAATTTAATTTAAATGAGAAAAAACTAATTCACTTTTGCGCATCTTACTCCAAAATTTACAACTTTTAGATGCTCCTATAAATGAAAACGAGTAACAATAAGTATGTGACAATTAAACTTAGAAATTGAACATAAGTTCACCCCAGTCATTACTAAGGGCAAGTAAGCAATAACTTTTGGTTACATTTGCAGGGCCAAGTGGGCAGAGGTGTATTAGCAGAGGGCACACTACAAAATTATTCAAACTATTACAGCACACTACATTAGTCAACTCCATATACACACTTCTCAAGCAGCTACTTAGAAACAAAAATATATATGCACCTTTCCGTCTGTAGATCTGAGCCTCACTTTGAGAACTCAGCAGTGGTATTCTAAAGCTTTGAGCACTGTCACCTGCGGTGGATTATTAGTAAAAGAAAACATGATAAAAAGCAGCAAAAGCCATTGGCAGCAAAAAAGAAAAAGACAGTGAGTGACAGAAGGTGAGACATGATTATAAAATGATCCATGGGCGCTGGGGGTGGGGGAGACCAATATATTATATATAATATATGTTTTTGATATAGTTGGATGTAAACCTGCAAAAAAAAAGAAGCTGCCTCAACCCCATCATCCTAAACAATAACAGAAGAGCAAGAAGCAAAGCATGCTAACCTACTGGCATGCTAACCCTTGCCAAATCAGAACACCTACAAAAGCCTTGCATTGCCGACTTTTATTTCTTAAGCCTTTTTCTGGCTTTTAAGCAAATTCATGCAAAGCTGGTAGCAGATTTAATATATAAGCAGTGGGGGTCCTAAGCAATTAGCCTTAAGAATTTTAGCAAATAGTGATATACAAAGCATAACTGCCACACGTATACACACATTTGATTCCACTTCCTGGGTAATCATCCCCCACTGGATCAACTAAGGGGAGCAGGAAAAGATGAGAAGGATCAGACGTCAGTGCTAGTAGTATGAGAGGAATAACTTTAGAGGGCTGAATGGAAATGATGACAAGGACGAGATGCAAGGTCATAGACTGACTGGTTAAGTACCATGTCATTACACATGATGTAAGCAAACATTAGCAAGTAGGCAGTTTGTTAATCATTTCAGCTATTTGAACATATACATCGTGTATGTCAGCATTATTTATGCTGACATTGCTGTCTTTTCCTAATTGACAAGGTTACGAGCCCTTACTCTTGTATATAGCAAATGGGGTGTGTAATATTTAAATCTGGTTCACTTTGTGTTGTCAGGCACAATAGCTAAAAGTATATTCTATAAATCTGGGTCCCATCAGAAGCCAAATACAGATTATATATGAGAAATAATAAATTGGTACCAATGAAAATATATTTTAAAAGCAAATTTCTTTGAACTAAGCACAAGTACAGGCACTTTGATAGAAGTAAACTTAAATGACATAGAGCTTTGAGACAGTGATGAACAAAGAAGTTGCTGCCAGCTTGAGGGAAGCCCTTGGTGAACAGGCCGCTGCCACGTGGCAGCACACTCACTGTCCAGGATGTCTCCCAGGCCCTGAGCACGGAGCAGTTCCTTCAGCCGAGACACTTCGTCCTTCAGCTCACGCACCAATTTATTATTGGGATCCTCATTAATAACAGCGTTGCATTTGATGTTCTTAGCTCGGTCAGCATAGCTACAAAAAAAACAAAAACAATAGGCATTACCTGTTAGGGTTTGAAATCACACACATGCTTTAACAATGTGATTAGTGAGATTGTATCTATAACCTTACCGCAGTGTACTGAGGGTTTCATCATAGTTGATATCTGCAGGACTGAGGGCAGCTACCATGGCTGTTCTGGAGTTTCCACCTAGTGACAAAAGTTTAGGAGTTATGCCAAGTCTTTTACTTTTGCATGATAGAATATTATCTTTATTCCTAAATGCAACAAGATTTCCCTCTACCACTATAACAGATCATGGTTAGATGCCTCTTTTTCCCCCAGAGCCTCACCCATGTGTAATAGCAGCAAGGGGAATGATAGAGGGTGTTTGTATTTGGGGTTGGGGGGTTATGCTTTATATTTACAATTTTGAAGCTACTGTTCAATAATATATTGTACAATTTTTGCAATATATACATAATAAAAAGATTAACCATAAGATTTCCCTCTACCCAAAATGAAATAGTAAAATATGCAACATCAAGGAAGGGCTGAAGAAACACTCCCTGTTCTTTAAATGCCTGATCCGAAGATAGAAGTATCCTGTGGTGTTGTTAGTTTGAAATACAGTCTGCTGACAGAGTTCTCCTTAAATTGGCTGGGAGAAATGCACACTTGCTCCAGTCATTTTTTGTACCGCTGCTTTGTTTTCCATTACACAAATGGATCACTTGCTATGCAAAAATAAAGACTTCACTAAACACCTCAGAGACGCAGAGTCCACCAGTTAAGCATATTTATCAGGCATCATTAGGGTTCATACCAAGGTTCTCCCTCAGCAGCCAGGTCAGAACAGAGTCTCTGTAAGGGATGAAGTCCGTCTTTTTCTTTTTCTTGCTCTGCGAAGGAACAAAACTGCTCAACATAAAGCTGGAAAAACTGATGCAAAGCTTGTGCTTTCAGTACTAAACAGGATGGAAAGATGTGGAATGAAATGGTGTTACATAAAAACAAAACTGCTGTGAATAGTATTATGAGCAGAAAACTATTCTGATGATTGTAGGCGTAATTGTGCGTGTTGCCGAAAAGCAGAGCACATGAGGTGATAAAATGGCAGCCGTTGAATCTGGACAACTTTAACAGTCTGTATGGTAATGATTGATTGCTTTGGAGATTAGTGCTTTAGCTGTCAAAGTGTTTACCTTGCTGGTACAGTTATCCTGTGTAAGCAGGCATTATAAGGACAAAAGGAAAGAAAACAGAGGGGCAGATGTTACAGCATGCCAGGCTACAAACAACAAGGCCTTTAGAAGGCAGGGTCAAAGGTCAAGAGGGCAAGAAAGGCTGTAGAAAAGGAACGTAGTAGCAGGAAAAGGAATTGGGCTTAAAGCACTTACCACTTCAGCCAAGGCAGAAATGACCTTTCCTAATGTGGTGAGAGATTTGTTGATGTTTGCTCCCTCCTGCAGTTATGAATAAAACATTAATTAAGACACATACAGATGACATCAGTCATCTGATGGCTGCTGCTGCTGTGTGACCCCGCAGATGAGACTCTTACCTTTAGTCTGGTACCTTTAGCTCCAGTGGAATCTGCACGTTCACTTCCTGCCAAGTCTACCAGACTAATTTTACTGACCTGAGGAGAGAGTGCAAATCTATAAGATGCACAGACCTCATAAATACATTAGATTTGCATTAAGCAATGTTAAATGATGTAAGAACTGCAAGGCCATAATACAGCAAAAACAAATAGATTTTTCTTCACACATTTTGATAATGATCATCAGGTTTTTTATGAAACAGATAGATTGTTCTTTTCTTCTGAGAGCTATCATTAAACAACAAATCAATTATTGATACCAATTGATACCACTGAAATAAGAGGTCAGAGTATCTTAGTACAAATCAGAATGCAGAATAGAAGTTAAAATTCATCCCAATACAGATTTAGGCATTCATGAGATGAAGCCTGGCAGTAAAAACAGATAGAGTGGTTGAATACAATGGCCATTGTTTTTAAAACAACAGTGATCTTTGTGTCTTTACAGCATCAGAGGAAATGCTGGAAGTCAAATCTAAAATGGCTCCGTCCCCCTTCCCCCGCCTCCCATCCTTCATTCAGGACAGAAGTAATCCATTTTCAAAAATTCTCCACAGTATAAAGATTTTCCCATCAGCTGTTCAAGTCAGTCTGGCAACAGCTAATTCAGATCTTTTATTCTTAACCCTTCCACATATTTTCCACATATTCATCCTTTGTTTGATGCCAAACCCACCTAAAGTGTGTAAACCCCAAACAGCACAATATAAGTCTCCTGTGACCGTCGCACAGGGCTACTGCAGTTTTCAACGGTGAGCTGTGAAGATATTTTTCTACCTCCTTTACCCTCCTCCTCCCTCTTTCTGGTGGCAAGAGAGATATTGACAGAGGTAGAACAAAACCTCCTATCCCAGTAGTGGTTGTTGCTTCAACATGTTCCGGACCACTGTTTTTTTGTGTGTTTTTTAAATCAGGTGAGTTTGCTGCCACAACAAAAGGCAGGAACGTTCCTGTAGACCAACTGAATCTCAGAAGCCAAACGCGTTCTTAACGTCAAAACTGAAATCCACCAATTAGAAAATGCTGCAGATAGGAGGCTCTATGCCTTGGACATGAATACAGGTTCTTCTCCTGCCTAACGGCCAGCAGACTTTGGCCTCTGTGTCATGTCATACGTATACCCCAGGGAAACAAGCAGTTTGATTTACCAATGAGAAGATCCAAGAAATTCTAACAAACTTAAAAAGTAAAATATGTATTTAAAAAAATGCCTCAGTTACATTCATTTTCTAAAGATTATTAGGGGTACCAACAGTGATTCTGTTAAAAACAATGAATTCTCAACATGCAGTCATTAAATCACAAAGCATAAATGTTTTTAAGTATGAGAAAGTGACTGTCTGGTCTGACCTTTTCCGTGGTGAGGTCCGTCTCGCTGTCGTGTTTCTTCTGTGTGAAGACGATGGTGAAAACTGCATGGGACCTGCTGCTGGTCTCATTCATGTTGGTAGCAGCAACAGTTCTACATGTTGGCACATAGGGGCGCAGTTATATCAAAATACACTTTAAACAAATTTTCTGCACACATTTATCTTCTATTAAATTAGTCACTATGATAAATGCTGGATAAATAGTCCTGGGTGTTACAAGCAATATCATCCCTGGGTTTTTACACATATTAAAATGCATCATGTCCAAGGGATCGGTTTGTGCCGTGGAGGAGGATAATATTGTGAGGACACCAAATAGAAAGTGTACAAGGCACACTCAGAAGGATGGCCACAGGGGAGACACCGGCTTTACACGCCGTGTTCTAGAAATAAGCCCGCTGAGTCAGCACAGAGAGATTAAAGCAGACTTCACTCCTCCCCACAGTAGCTTTCCTAACACAGCAGAACATCCATTCATATTCTCTCAGTTCTTCATGTGGAAACTGTTGATGAGCAGTAAATGAACACAGATTATTTCTATGAAGAAGTCAAGTGATGCAGATTTAGCATGACTTGGAGGACTCAAATCTAGCAGGCTTTGGCATCTTAAACTATTGATTCTGCAATTCTAGATGATGGCAGAACACAGGTTTTTATCATTCACCAGCCTGAGATTTTGAAGATGATCAACGTTGTAATAACAATCCTTTTAAATCCCCTTGAAATAAGGGCATGACTCACCTTGCTTTGTTTCCTGCATCCATTAAATCAGCAATGTCTGTATAGGATGTAACGGCTAGCTTGGACAGGTCTTCCACATAAGGACCCAGCAGCGGATGCTCTCGTACTCTTAGGTTCCCTTTGTTCTTAGGATTGAGCAAATCTCGCACCCGTTCACAGTAGATCTCCATGTAACTCACCTAAAATAACGTTTGCAAAATACAGAAGCATAATGTATTAGGCGAAGCTCAATTTTGAGGCTAAGCCTCCCTAGAAGGTTGAGGATTAAAAAATATATTAGCTGCTCTAAAGAATGCAGAGATATCACTCAATATTTGAAACATTTTAGGAGACAAAGGCAGTGGCAGAATCTGTTAAATTTAGAGATACGCAGAGAAACTCGCTAATGATTAAATCTAATCACTTTCAGCTGGTCGGAAACTTTTTCTCTGTTCCAGTCAGTGAAAAAGTGCTCCCAGGACACCCTAGCAAGAACAATTTTCGATGTGAAAGTTGTACATGAAGGACGAAGACACAAAGTTTTCCGTATCTGTGAAGTGTTTAAAAAAGAGGTCGGCTGTAAGATGTTATGTAAAGGAAAACTGTACTTCTAATGGAGGCTCTAATGAAGGGAGTGAGTCTTCAGCAGATACCAGAAAGGCTGAACGCAGTTAAGCAACGTTTCTGCTTTTTCCTTTTAATGCGTCTTCCATCAGCAGTCAAACATGCTGAATTCATAACTGTTGGCAGACTTTGTTAGTTTAAGGATCAGCAGCTGCGGTTTGAGGTTAGTAATGCTAACCACATTAACTGCTAATATAAGATACTAAAGACATCTTCGTGTCACCTCCATAATAATTGTATCTTAAATTTAAATGAGTAAAACACTGGTTTACGGCAACTTCTCTCACACACGGCTGCGATGCAGCCTCTGCTACCAGTAAAAAACTGTTCTCATTCATCTTCAATGCCGTCACTCACAATCCTTATGGTAACAAAATCAAGACCAGGGATCAGAAATCTATCAGAAAACTGACTGTTGGATCGCTAAATAAAATCAAAAGCCCAGCATATTTGAACGTAGTCAGAATGTGTTTAATATCTGACAAAAATAATTCAATAAAAATAAATAGCCAGTAAGGAGTTGTTAAAAAAAGAAGTCAGGCTTTAACTAAACACCAGTCTCCCTTTATAAAATATACCTCCACTGAGTAGGAGAGCTCTTCTTTGTTGCAGTCTTCATTTATTTTCTCAAACAGATCTTCACAAAGCTGGAAAGCAGAAAAAGATGTTTTTTAATTCACATTAACTGAATTTGAAGATGATAAACAGAAGAGACAAAGACGACAAAACTAAAAGCCAATTTTGCTTATTTAGCAAGTTATGCAAAGGCAAGTCAATTAAGTAACAACTTCATCAAATAATCCAAAAATAATAATAATAATAAAAAAAAGACAGCACTGCTTTCATATTGCAAAAGACAAAAAATGAATTCATTGCATAGAGTTCAGCATTTATAATTGTGAAAAATTCAGAAAATGTTAACATGATAAAAATGCAAAGAAAGTGGAGCAGCAGAAGTCTGGGATCACTTGAGTAAAAAGACAAATGCCTTTAGGTTACATAAAGAACAATTCAGTACAGGTAAAGCCTATAAGACAAAAAACTCTGCTTTAATCTGTATGAAGCGATACCGTTTAACCAACGTAATATACAAACCATGGGAATGATTCCTTCCTGTCCCTCCTCCTGCTTGCCCATCATAGTGTAGGATTTACCAGCTCCGGTCTGGCCGTAGGCAAAGATGCAGACGTTGTAGCCCTCAAAAGCATGCTCCAGCATTTCCTTTCCAATGTCATTGTACACACGGTTCTGTGATGCAAAGCAGGGGTCTTCTGGCTGTGGGGTGAGAAAGAGATCATTAGCATATGTAACTGTGGTTGTTTAGGCATCCGGTAGATAATAAAAACAAAAGTTTTAGGGAATCTGTATGTCTACTCACTGTGGTGTGTGACCAGTAGGAGTAATCAAAGCTGAACGTCTTTGCTGGTTCTTTGGGAGCTTTGGGGTTCAGGATAGCTGAGGAGGTGATGGAAAAGTGGGGTTAAAAACATTGGTTTAAAAACATCAATTATGTCTTTATTCATACAGTTTCAATATGAACCTACCAAGTAAACTTTAAAATGAAACAACAAAATAATAAATTACGCCCCTTTCTATGAGATCAGCGTCTACTAGAAGTAGTTTTAATTCCAATTTGATGCCAATATGTTCACCTCTTGGACCTGAAGGAACAAGTAAGTTGATGCACGATGATAACATGATGCAGGTTAATAACCTGCATCATGTTATCATCCTAAGGATCTGTTGCACATTTATTTTTTTCTTTATTTAAAATAAACAAAAATCTGAATTGGCTGGTCAGCACTTTAAAAAAGAAGACCAGGAATGGTCTCAGACAGAAAAAGCCTAATCAGTATATTTCTAGTATTTATTTATCCAATTCATCCACTTCTTATTCTATGCTGTGTTGCCAAAAAGGAGTTAACTTACAATCAGTTTTGAAATCACAGCACCAAGAGGGATATTTTGGACCTAAAATTCACAAGTCAGTGACACATTACAATATCTTCTTTTTCCTTTAAAGGAACCTCAAACGTTTCAAGTCTTCCCAAGCAGGCCATTCTTTTCTCTAAACCTGAGCCTGAGAAAAATACCCAATAGGTCACAATACCGACATATGCAACTTCATCTGCAACATTTCATCTGCTTTAACTGTGCTGACACAGTGTTTCCACACAGCCCAGTCGGTCAATGAGGCCACACACATTTCTTTGTGGGAAAGAATCTGCTACCATGCCTGGTATGTCGACACCCTCAGCCACGCCGGTTGGTACCCGCAGAACAAGTGTCCTGGCTTCAAGACTATGCTGTAAATGTGACGTAGACAGAGCAGGATGCTGATTTGGTTGTAGATTATTTGCAGATATACACACTCTAGTAACAAACAGCTTAATATTAAAGTTTGCTCATCTTTGGTTGACATTAATTCAATCAGACTAGCGAGAGAAGCACCGTGTCTTACATACACTAAATGTGTGTATGTTGTATTTGTATTATCATTCTTTCTGAAGAAGTCTGGAATTGGCTTTGATGTATTATATTGTGTACCCTGCTGATGGGGTAATTCAAGCAGGTTTGGCTCCTTCACATCAGGGTGCCTGAGAGGCTTCTGCTTCAAGATGTCGCCAGCAGAGAGCCTTGCACGCTCAGAGGATTTTAGCACACTTATCAATAATGCAGGAGAAGAGGAGAGACAGGGATTGCATATCGCCCTCCATGGGTCACATCATGCTGACAGAAAAGCACTGCATGTCCTCTGAACTGCTTTGCACTAAATGTGTGATGATGATTCCAAGTCCTGCTTCACCTTAACAAGCTTTCTTCAGGTACAAATATTGCATTTGCTTCTACACTCTGCAACCTGCAGGTTAAGGTGCGCGGCAGCCGCTTCCATATTGGGCGCTGGAAAAAGATACAGAGAGATGGGTGGCTAAATAAAGCCCATTTTCACCACTGGCCTGCCTCTGAAGGGAAACTGGAGATTCTGCGTGGAGAAATCAAGGGGTGTTTAGGTTACAGACGCCCCTATTACCCTTTCCCAGAAACAATTTAGAGTTGCTATTAATGAGCAGGCATCCTTAGGTCGGATTCTTTGTTTGAGAGATTGCACAGCGATACGAACGAGAAAATAATGGAACGGAGGTCATTTAAAGACAGGCGGATGGTGAAATCTCAGCCTATTCCAGTGAGAGAAAACATTTTTGGACCACCAGGTCTGTCAAATTCCTCAAGAGCCTTTTTGGACTCTTATCAGAAGTACAGGATTATTATATTAAATAAAAAGGTATTAAAAATAGCAGCAGCTGCTTCATTACTTTGCTTCAATGAAAAATCATCCTTGTGCCACATGATTGTCGAATTTGACCAGTGAGAACAGGAAGCAGTTGGCTTGGTGTCATTGTGACGATGTATCAGATGAGTTGGGTCTCATTAAAGCAAACTATAGCGGGGAAAACAATGCAACTGCATACAAAATAATTAGAAATATCCTTTCAAAATAGCATATTCCCTTTAGAATACTATAACTCCCACTGCATACTGGGATTGAACTGACTTTATCTATGGAAACAACCCCAAGGGTCTACAGTAAGCACCACCACCTTTCCATTTAATCTCAATCAGGAATTGCACTCTAGACCTGAGATGGAAGATGCATTTTTGCTGCCTCATAAACAACGTCATAAATCTGTCCCTCTCAACCATGGCAACAGGTACAGGACCAGACTCCGGTTGCCATAACAACTTCAACTTGGCACAGAGGGGGGAGGGATGCGGCACGCTGCGTTCCCTTTTCCTCTCCTCTCGAGCATTCCTTATCACTGAAGGGTGGAAATTGCTTTAAAATACAGATTTATGAACAATAAACAATTCAACGCTGATTTTAGGCTTATGAGGGTTTCAACAATGGAAACATATAGGAAAGCTCTTTCTGAAAAGCTATGGGATTTGTAACTAAGACATTAAGCCACTTATAATGTCAGATCCCATAAGTAATGGCAACTTTCACTACCCAAAGCTTTTTAAACAGCAAAAAGATATAAAACCAAAGCAGATCCAAGTATAAGAACCAAACTTTAACTGAGACACAATTCACTCAGGGCTGAAAATTCCTCCATTTTATGTGAGGAAAAGCTACCGAGGGCCAATAACGGCCATGAGAAGAGTTATTTTTCCCCAAATAGAACTGCACAGCATCCATAGATCCTGTTCAAAATTAGGACTGGGAGTATGTAAGCACTCCACATGAGCTCTCCATTTCAAAAGGAAGGTAGGTAGCAGTTAACTAACCACATCCTGCCATCCAGGGAGCATCACTCGGCCGGGTTATAGCTGGCAGACATTTTCTGCTACAGCGTACAACATGGGGTCCTATAATCCAGGCAGCAAAGCTTAAAAAAATCTGACACCTCCCTAATTAGGCTGTTAGGTGGTCTCCAAGCACCAGGTGGGGACTAAAAGCTTTTGCCTTTCACAGGAGACAGACAAAGTCTAAAATGGCTGAACACATCAGCCTCTCTTTTTAAGTAAACCTCTAGGGAACTGATAGCTGTTTGTTCAAGCTGATCAATGCCAATTTTAAAATCACAAGAAAGAGATGATGGCAGGAAATGACTCCATATGTAAACTTTGAACGGAAAATAGAAATAACCTGCTAAAAGAGCAGACAGATCAGAGGATTTAAAATTCTACAATAACACCAACAAGTCTGCATGCACTGAGTGCACTCAGTAGCGCAACATATTCTGCTCGTGTGGCCAGTTTTAAGAGAGTTGTGCAACTCCAGAAAATCTTCTGCTCAATGAGATGTTTGTTACAGAATACAGAGCTTCATAGTCTACCCTTAAATACCAGCTGATATAGCGGTAATTCATTTGAACATTTTATTTCCCATAGCAACTTTATTCCATGTAGTGCCAAGCCTACAGAGGCACTCTCCTGTCCGTCACCGGTTCATTGAAGAGACACATGAGACAACCGCATACGCACAATCCTGTGGTACTACTACAGGCTCTATTTGACCCAACATCCATGCTTTTGGAAGATAAGGTAATTTTCTCGTTTTGATTTTTATAAATGGACGACCAAAACGTCTTGTAGGCAAGGGAGATGATCCTTCCTGCCCGCAGCCATCAGCATCTACAACAGCTCTTTAAAGAAACCTGTATAATATGAGCTACTACAACATTTACTTTCCCTTTGGGACTAATAAAGTATTTTTGAATAAATTATTTTTCTTAAATTGAAGCTGCGTTTTTTTCAACCAGCTGACAAGTTGTGCGCAGCATTCGGTGGGAGATTAGCAGCTGTCAGTGTCAGAAAACGCTGATCACCCAAGGACCTCCTCCTACATCGCATTGAGAGAACTTGTGGTACGAACCGTATCATGGAAGATTCACTTTTTTAAATCTTGGGACCTTGATATTGGTAATAAGGCCTAGTCAATAGAAAACAGTAGATTTTCTGTTCATTCAGATTATATTTGCCTAATTGATGAACTATTATACAGTTAGAAGAAAATAACACTAATGTTTTACTCCTTTTATCGTACAAGTTAATTAACATATTATTGTATTTTTACAAGTAGGTCATGTGGCAGTAATTAATGATGTCATATGATAAAGCATGGAGCTTATCAATGGCCACTAATGCTCATATTAGGCTTGATGTTTCAAGAGAAATCCCATATTACTTCGCATGTATGAGTATATTCCTTCCATAAAAAGACCTTTTACAGGGCGACTTACGGACATTTACCTGCCAACAGGCAGCATTAACCGGGATCAATGCATGTAAAAGCTTTCAAAACTCCTAAAATTCTCTAAAATATTGTGTCCATGGTTTAAAGTCATGTTACTGAGATGCTAGAGGTAGTGCTGGAGCGCCAGGTTTTCTGCAGTTGTAAGAAGCACAGACTAATCCAGGACCATTTTAAAACTACAATTGGCAAACCGTAAGCTGCATTTAAGCAGCAATTTGATTAAAATAATAATTAAATCCTGTTATATATTTGAATTTTTTCTGTAAATACAGTGAAATTGTGGTATTTGTTCCTCAGAATTTTTATACTGTGATAACCTCACAAATCCCTAAGCCTAGAGCTGCAGGATGTATCAAATCACGGTCGTCCTCACTATATCAATCTGTGCTTTACTGCAAGCACAAAGGACAGCGTGAATGAAATATTAGGCAAGACGATGCATCTACACACTGCATGCCAATGATACATTTGATCAGTTGGGTGGACTTTCACTATTCACAACCAATATGATGATCAACATATTCAACAATATTGCAAGTGCATGTTTTGCTCATATCGTCCAGCCCTACCTGTGTCTGGCAAATTTAAGATTATAAACATCCGCTAATCATTTTATTGATAGTGCATTAAAAAAAGTCACAGGGTGGCTCATTCGTTAGTCATTTCCCATTGTTTCAAACACAAAAATTCAGCGCCATATTAGAGCTGCATGCTGTTTCCCAATGCAACTTCATACCAGTTTCTGCATGAGCGCTGAAGCAAAGCAGCTGCCAGCATGAGCCAAGCAGAACCACAGTAACGCTAATTTGGTGATTTAGCCTTCAACAGGAAGCACAAAGGCTGGGATGAGGAGGATGTTAAGGAGACCACAGAAATGCTCTGCGTGTTTTCAGATGTGTTCATGGCAGAGTCTGTGTGTGTGTCTGTGTGTGATGACTGTTACCAGGGCTGCAGCCAGGTGATAGAGTTATCACTGGATGCGGGGCTAAAAGTAGAGTCTGACCACTGATTTGCACATTTGACAAACAGCTGAGCTTGCTGCAACCACAACACAAGCTGTACAACATCTCCAAAACAGAAACTAACATGTCCCACTGAAGGCATCGGAATTTCATCTGTGGGAAAATGTATATTCCAAAAATGGAGGAACTTCCCAGACAGGCAGGGGGAGTTGGCCTACTCATAGGAAGACTGCTCTTAAATAAAATAATCGTGGGCTCTGACACACCGCAACAAACTTTCTGCTCTCTTAAGCACACATTTGGTTCAAACAACCATCATCTGAGATACACCTGAAACAATAAAGTAATGCATTAATGTTCCAAAAAAAACAAAACCTTAGCGTCTACTTGGAAGGCTGATCGCATCATATTTATCTTCCTACTGGGAGAAAAAAGAAGGTGAAAAAAAACCACAGGAAGACACCAGAACAAAGCATTGAATGCAGGGTAATGCAGCTGACAGCAGGGTCTGCAGAAAACATAAGGGAATGTGTTATGACAAGGCTTTATGTCCCCAATGCCCTCTGTAACAATGCCTCTTCTCACAATGCAGGAACTCAGAGTTTACACTCACATACAATAAAGTATGAAGCTAATGTTGAGGCTCACCAGGATTCCCATTTAATTCCTACAACCCATCAAACCTAAGAGGATTTTGTCAGGACGTTGTAGGTGACAAGTAGGAGCGAGCACTTCTTTTTTTACTTCCAGTTAACATGTTCACATATTTGGTAACAGCTTTTCTCTTAAGGCTTTTCCTCTTGTTACCACAGTGGAACATAAACATGATCTTACAAACACAACGGACAAAATTTTAAACCGTTAGCTGTAACCACATAAATATGTATTGCTGCATAATCTTATTACCAAGAGAGCTTTGATTTAGTATCATTCCCCCCAACCACATGCCGAATACAAAAAAAGTGACATAAATTTAAATCAACTGACTCTAGATGAGGTTGCTTGCTGAACTAGAAAGCAGTGGAGGAGGTCACAGTCTTGGTCTTTACGCCAGCTGTTCCAGTTCTGCTCTGGTGTCTATTTATACAGCAGCAGATGGCAGTTAGTGCTTCGCATGCCGACAGACTGTCAGTGACAGGAAGGAATGGACAGATTTCAGCCGCCCAATCTTTCCGCTGAACTCTAAGCCAAACCTCACATACGCATCTCCCTGTGTGCAGGTCCCTGGTACCGAACTGGGGGCGCAAGCGCCTTTGATAGCAGCAGCTTAGACAGGCTCAGTGGCTGGGTTCAGAATAACAGAGACTAAAGGGAGCTTTCTGGAAGAGAAAACATGCAAAGTCAGCAAGAACCTATTCAGAAGCAAAACAAACACAGAACTGCAACAAAGAGAGGGATACAAGGCAGCCTCCCAGCTGATAAAGTGTTGGGTTTAAAAACACACAGGGTGAAGTGTTTCAAATAAAGTCAGAGAAAGAATATTTTTAAAAAGGAAACTACTATTAACACCGATGTTAGGAATAACGTTTATTAACATGACTCATAGCTGTTTTTCCCATTCATACCATAGTGATTTAAAGCGTAAGCTCTAATGTTTCCCTTTTGTTAGAATAGGATAAAAATGCTCATCAACACACATTACAAGGATAAATGGCCCAAGGTTGGTCACGAACGACATGAGGCTGGGGCACTGGGTTTGATAGTGGAGCAGCCGGTATAACTGGTTTGATTAGAAAGCCACAGCACACTTAGATGAAGTATGGACACCTGCTACTACACAATCTAACAGATAGACACCACAATGGTGACACATAGTCTATTGATAATCACTGAAGGAGGACACATCCATTGCATTGGAGTACCAGATATAAAACCACATGTGACCTTCTTTCGGGGCTCTTTTGCCACCCTAAATGGCGACGGTCAATGACGGGAGCCTCAGCGCTGATCTCTGTAATCATTCCTCTGCCTAATTTAGATTAAAGGAGCTGAAAGAAATTGTTTGACAGTCGTTCATTTAAGAGTCAGTGTTAGATAGTGATCGCTTCTGGGGACCAACGACCGGAGGAAATCCAAGACGTCTGACCGCCAACAGGGTGCGGTAGCTCGGACACCTTTTTGACAAAGACGGCCAGATAACAGGCTGAACAGGGAACAGCAAAACTGTTCTGTTTTATCCTGTTGAAATGTCATCTTTTGTCGTGGAATATGTAGGACTTGGAAATGCCTTCAGGAAATCTAAGAATTGATGTAAAGATTTACATTCCATGGAATAACCACAGAGACTGCTGATTGTTGTGGCAGGAAAGCTGGAAAAAACATCCTTTGAATGGTGCTCCAGGATCTGGCAAAATCAGTATTGGCACATCAAAGCTCAACAAACACCAGAGTTCAGAAATCCGCAACAAAAGTCCAACCAGGAGATTACTTCCTTCTTTCCCAATACATCCTGTATAACGAAAAGCCACCAGAACACCGCCTTAATTTCAGACAGGCCTTAAAAATATTGCACCTAATGCCAGAGCAACTGCGAAATGCTTCTTTTCAGCATTTGGGAAGTGAGACTGCAAGTCTGACAGATGGAAACAAAAAGCATCACAGAGGAAGCAGTTATTTCACATAATGTAAAGTAAAAACCTGCCTCTAAGTGCTAGCTAAGCTTTATTTCTTTATTTATTCAAATGTGTAGCAAAGGTCATTAAACCTATTGTAGCACAGTGGATTTTTATGAATTACAGATGCAGCAGAACTGGAATTCAAATACTCCTGCAATACATACTTAGAAAAATTTAAATTGTGCCCTAAAAGCCTTCCAAATTTCAATTAATTTCTCACCATCCTTAAAATTAATGAGGAGAGAATCAGTTGCTCCAAATCCCTAATCGTGACAGTGGAGTTTCTCCATTTGCCTGAAAACAACATGTGGATTATCATATGATCCAGGCAGAGCAGCTGAGTGGGAACAACAGTGTAAACCAGGCTGTGCAGCCAGGGGGAAATACACACAACCCCATGCATTCACGGCACACAACAGGCACCCATTTTACAGAGCTGTGACCTGGATTTCTTCAACCAGCATCCCCTCAGCAACTGAAGTCTCACTTTAAATGCTTTGTGCCTTTATATAATCATGACATCATGAAGAGAGTGGACAGAAAACTCATTTAGAATCCTCTAATTTTTTTCATCTTTAAGAAATTAGAGACCCATCGAAGTAAGAAACTGGCTTTCAACCAGATTTTCATGCACATTAATGTGTGTGTGTACACACAAAATTTGCTACACGGTGCTAGATTGCTACATTTTCAAAATTACCATGGTGACAGAAAAAAAATTAAAATCCCAACTTTGTTCACTCATGAATAATCCAAGATGAGCTTCTTGCCCACCAGAAAGCTACCCGTGCTCTGACTGCGAAGCTCGGGGTTTCGCTTCTGAATGCAACCCTCAGACTGTGGGAGAAAGAAAAAACAAATCAAACAATACAGTCTGAAGTGAGAACAGTGCACATGAAGGCAGGAAAACGTCATGCTCTTAAATGTGGGAAAGTTCAGCCTTTTAATCCAACCTAGGCAGCAGACCAAGCGAAGGAAAAAGAATCAAAGCAGGAGCGTGGCATCAGGGAAACAAACATGCCTTTATCTGCTGTCTGCAGCCAGAGATGAGTGGATCAAGACTGAAGAGACAAGTGGAAAAACACTGCCGATCCTGTAGAGAACATGGTGAGGATAGTGATACCTTCATTGAAACAATCTACATCGAGCAGGACAGCCCCAACGAGAACAGAACCTGTACTTTTAGGACAGTTTCAAGTGAGCCAACGGTGATGGACAGGATCAAGCCGGTTGCCACATCTCTAAGTGCCGTGTATATACAGTACAGAGCCAAAGCATTCATGTTTACATTCTTATCCATCATGCAACACCCTCACGGAGCCAACAAGTTCAAACGCGCAGGCGGAGTCATAAAGATCCATCTTTAATGATAAGAAGAACAAAGGATGCTGCAAGGGCTGATATGCATCCACCACAGAACTTCCTGAGTCACTCTGGAGACTCAAAACTGAAAGAGACTGTCTGAATTCACATTAAATAAGGGCAGGTTTATCTAACAAATAAACTGGTCAATTCAAAACAATTATTCTACACACCAAGCATTTTAAGCCTATGTTATGTCAATAAACTCATCATTCCAACATGGTAGACTTCATGCGATGCTGCTTCAGGCTACCCTACACGTGAACAGCGCTTGTGCATGGCTTTCAGACTATCTCCACTGCTGAGGATGCGATTACCCACCCCACTCATGAGTTAGGTCATCTAATATGTAATACTTCCTATGAAAGCTCGCTCCAATTGCACTCGGCTCATTCGCAACCTTCTGGAACAAAATGTGAGCTTAAAAAAAAACTAAAACGTTAATGTAGAGATGGCATACAAAGATGCAGAGAATTAGGGCTCCAAATCTCACTGCACAAAAAATATTTTGCACCTTTATTTACTTAATCCTTTTGTAAGAATAACAGGACAAACTACCTTTCATGAAAAAACTGTTCTACTTTTTCTCTAGATCAGTCCTAATTTTTCTCCCCATTTATGTCTGATGTTTAATATTTGCAACAAATACTTTTAACAGAATTCAGGGCCTAAGCAACAAGCTACAAATACAGCTTGCCGATTTTAAATATGTACGGTTATTTACCCGAGGCAGATCTATCGTACGCTTAGTTGCTTCAGGATTTGAAGAAATTGATCACTTTGCTCTTCTGACCTTTGCCAAGTCAAGTGCATTCCAGCATTTAGCATTCCTCTCATGGCTTTTACTGCCATGTTGTGAGTCCTCATGGATTACCAAACACCAATTAATAAAAACTGATTTAGTACTAATTAACAAAGCCACAATGGCTCAGTGGAATGTTTCAGTGTGCAGTATTAAGTAATGCTGTTATTTAATTTGAAAAGTAATAACTGAATGAACGATTCATTTTGTCTGATTTACTTTAAATAATGTTTAATTATAACCACAGAATTTTTTATAATCAGAGAAATGCTGATCCAGTAGTTTCAGAAAACCTTGAAAACATGACATTAACACTCTTGCATACTTTGTTGGTTTTTGAAAAACATACAAAAATAACAATAATTCTCACTCCACTGCTTAAAACAGACCCTAACATGTGAAGCAAAGGTAAGACAAACAATGCAAACAATTTTCAGCTTAATCTGCCGGACAGAACTCGAAAACATCAGATCTTTTATGAGCAGTAAATGCACCATACCTAATCACTACAAATCAGTGACAACACTCTTCAGTGTGGAAGTTTACAAGCTGGATTTGGAAATGTTGCGCACATTTCAAAATAAAAGTAAGGATCTACATTCTCGAAGGAATACACACAGAGACTGACTGCTGTTTTAGTAAAGCTGGCTAAAACGTCCATTTTGTAATCATTTTGTCTTTGTTTTAAAACATTACTAAATGCTATTTAACTGCTTTGTCATATGTGAAGATGATGTGTCCTCTGCTTCTGACATAAATAATTAAAAACGATCGCTAATGGCAGGAAGACTAGAGATAATTTTTGAAAGTTGTTCTTAGATTAAAGTTCTTGGAAATTGGAATCAGCTGAAATTGGTATTTGGTAACAAATCTTTACAAAAACCAAAGTTTGTAAACCCGCCACAATTGGTGGCATCTCTATGATATTATAATTGATAATAAACAAAATCCAACACACTCAGTTTAAGAGTATCTATCAGAACCATGTGTGCAATTAAGCCTTTAAGAACCAAAGGTAAATTCCCTGAAAACTGGATGAGCACCAAACATCTACAACTTAATCAAAATCTAATAAGCAGCGTTGGTTTGTCCTGCCACTTCATTAGATGGTGACCCTGGAATATTTGTGCGAAGTGACTGTATGTGGGGACATGAAGGTAAATCACCTACATAGGTCAGAAGGATTACAGCAGCTAGGCGTGGCGACCTGAGGCAAGTCTGGTGGATTATTGGTCCTAAGTGGGTCAATCGTCCATGTGTAAACAGGGTCCAGCACATGAATGGTTATCCCTCAAACAAATATCTCCTCAAATGTCCCACTAGTATTCCCTTCCATGTCTATACTTCATACATAAGAGATAATTGAGTGTTGTTTCTGCTGCGTAACCGACGCCGGAGCACAGCTCGTTCCTCCTTGTGGGGGTTTTCTAATGTCACCACCCACTTAGCTCTCACTGAGAGGACACTTCGTAGAATTATATCTGAAAGGTGAAGGTTTAATTGATGTGACCTTTAGGTTGCTCTATCAGCTTGTCACTATGTTTGTACTTCAACACTGAGTAAAATACTAAATCCATTCGTGCAAATGTGAAAAGGTGTCCTGTAGGTAAATGATAAACATGATGCTAAGCACCGTTCACCTTGTCTTAATGATGATTGCATCGTGGTTCTGTATATAACATCTCTCCATGTCTGCTCACTGGGTTAAAGGGAATGAAACGCATAGGTTACATAGAATGGAGAAGAACATGAACATCATGAGCTACATGAAAACTGTGGATGTGGTGGAATTATTTAACGTTTGAAACACCAACACAAATCAGGATAACTGGCTGTTACATCTCTTCTTTCTAGCGACATTAGCTCTGGTATGTTTCAGAACCTCCACTAAATGAGGCCTTTGCTCATTTCCAAGCTGGCTGCAGAGGCCACGCACACTGGATAATCAATTTGCTGCTCCTCTGCATGCACCCAATCCCTGACAACCCTCTGTGCATTGTGAAAAGACGGGGGAATGGGAGGAGGAGGGGGAGACAGCTCATCCTGCTCTTCTTGCCCCCAAGCTCCCTCTTGCTCTGTGCTGTCAACACATGCACACGGATGGACACATATGCCATTGAGCGAGCCACAATAGAGGGAGTGTCATGGCTTCTCGCAAACATCTGCCAAACACCTACACGCTGACCAAGCAACTCCATGAAAAATGCCGGACTGCTTTCAGTTCTATTTAAATCCAAAAACCCCTTAAAATAACATGAAAACACGCATATTGTAGGCAGTGTCGGCCCTTTCCAATCACTCATCCAGCTAATTTTTATCATGAGGACTGATTATTAAAATAATGCTACATGAGGGAGTTAATAAGGTTCTTGTGGATGTTTTGTTACATGTTTATTACAGTTCACCACTTATTGAGCAGCTATGACTCAAGAATTACTTTACCCTAATGTGACTCGGCCAGTGACCCAAATCAAGACAGTTTTCTCTTGTCTGGTGCTGATCAATGATCAGGAAGTCAAGAAAATAGTTATTTTTTCCCATTTTCTTTAAATGTATCAAAATAGAAACAAAATGTAATCTATAAGTGCCTCAAACATCACATTCTTGTGCCGTCTTTTGTATAGCAAATTACATGCAAGTTAAAGACAAAAGCAATGTCTGAACTGGCCAAATCGAGAATCGTCAAATCCCAAATATCTGAATCAGCCAGTGAAAGTCTGATGGTCACATTTCTGATGATATTTGGGTATTACACACTTAACACTACAGAATTAAACAAAAAAGCACCAAAAAATCGAGTGCTGACCAATATCGTTCATTTGGACTGAAAGAGAGTGTGATTTTTCACAGATGACAGGAAGGGTAAAAGAAAAAGAAAGTAAATGATTAGTTGCCTTAGCAAACAGAAGGAGTAGACCTAATTTTCCATTTGGGCACCCTTAATTATTCTCTCCTGTCCACTGGATTTGACATTTTCTTCTTCAAAAGTTGCTGAAGCGGGTAATAGATCATCTGTCATATGATCATTCATAAGAGACGATTTTTTCCCCTCTACCTGGAAACAATTCAGATATGTTACTTCCATCTACTATAATGAATATTAACTTCCTTCTCCTGCTTTTCCTATTCAAACAACTGAAAGGCATGTAGCGCTGCAAAACACATCATCAGGAGACTGATGGACACCATTGGTGGATGTTGTTCTAATGAACCGTTTGGGTCAAAGTGTTTCAGATTTTTATAGATGTACATGATTTTACAAATGGTGAAGATTAAGAAAACAAAGCTGTAAAATACACCAACTAACTGTTAAAGTAAAACAAGGTATCTCTTGGAGCCTCAAGCATTCTATTACAAATTTGAAACTAAAGCCCAAGCAAACTGACATCCATAAATATGAGAAGTCAGGATGTTTGAGGAACTTTACTTGAGCAGAACGGCAGTGCACATCAGATCACTGTAAATGTAGGAACCCCTACATTTTTGATCAACTTGGTGCTGTTAAAACTCTCAGCATCTAAAAGGACACCATTCTTAGCATACCATCTGCAATGAAGACCTGATGAAAGAAGAGTATGGCTGACTGCCAGCCTCTCTCTCCCTCTCTGCTCTGCAATCTGGCCATGTGATGGGGAGGTAGAGCAGGCGGTGCTGCAGCCTACTCCTCTCCCTTGCTTGCACGCTCGCTGACTAACCCTCACCTTAAAAATGCTGCATATGCCACTGCAGATCTGCCAAAAACCACAAGCCCCTCTCCAGCTCCTCTGGGTGACATTGGAATCATGAAAACCAAAGTATAAAGAAGAAAAAGTACTTGGGATTTAACAAATCCTCTTTTTGGTAGACTGCGAGAGATAAAGAACAAGTGAGCCACATCTAGGAGGGACACTTGATCTTATAGAAGATTCATACCGGCTTAGACTAATGAGGCTGATAAGACTGACAGAAAAGAGTTGAGGAAAGCCAGAGACTGCAGGAAAAACAGGTTTTCTCTGTCAGAAGCTGTCGTGTTACTGGGTCATTAGCTGGTTCTGTTAACGTCAGGGGTGATGCTGTTAATCATTGGACTGAAATGGGACATACAGCACAGTCATAACTAAGGAGGCAGCTAATACTTCACAGCACCTGATGACTCACAGTCACATATAAGCAGGTTGATCACGTGACTTTAAAAACACATCCTCTTTTATTCGTGCATTAGTTATTTCTGTTCCTTTACGATATGCTTTATATTCACAAGGATGTCTCAATTAAAGTATCTCAGTATGTGAACTATTCAGTTAAAACATTTTTAATTGCAGCATCTTGATTCAGCAGCCATATGTTGTTTGAACAACTATTTCCGTTAGCAGCCATTAGGAATTCTGTTGCTTGTTTCAACCCATCCTCTTCATGTTTCAAAATCATGCAACCTAAAGGCGTATAAAATCAAAACTTTGGCATCAGCACATCACTTTCTACTTACTCATCTCTATTATATTGTGTTAAAGGGGATAAGAAAAAACTAAAACAACACTAGAAATGACTAATCAATAGGATGCACCAATCTAGCTCTCCTCGCCAATATCGATTTCAAATTTTTTTTACGTCCGACCTCCAATGTCCAGATTTGATCAATTCTGATTTTCTTTTATTTTGAAATACTTTGACCTGCCAACTGAATCATGCATTTCTACTAATTATGTAAAGTTAACCTCCCTGGTTTGTCAAAAAAATGACAGTAAAAAACTGTGAAGTAAAAAGTTCTCCAAATGAATCAATAGCTTCAATCTTTAAAATTGTATTTGCTTCTAAAAAGCACCACACAAAATGTTAGTGTATGCTCAGAGATAAGCCACTCATACTACAGAACAACATCCATGACTGTGATAAAGTCCCGATGAGCTGGAAGGTAATTGCAGCTCAGCCTTTGTAATGACCCCTGGGCCCCCCATGAGCCAGCTGTGGATTTCTCCCACAGACTCCTCAGTCATGTAGGCCCCATCAGAGGGGGAAGAATTCCCTTCTGCAAGCCTTTTATTCCCTTTCACTATGTTTTTTCTTAACCATCCACCATTCAGGTTGCTCATTCTCCTGCTCTTAGCAATGACCCCCTCCGAAGAAAACAACATGTGGGAGGATGTGCAGACAAACCTGCATGAACTCAAAGATGTGGTTTGTGTGGTTGCTCTCATGTGTTTGCCAGTAGACTACTTACTTGTAGTGTTGCCTTGCATCTGAATGATACATTTTGACTCCTTGCCCATTTCCCTGGAGTTGAAGGGTCGGACTCGAACAGCAACTTTTACAGACGCCCCAGACATGCTTGCTGCTCAGGTCGGACTCCCAGTAAGATTGCTTTTATATCCCTCCTGAAGAGAACACAAAAAAAAGGATGAGTGCATCTGCATAGTCAAAAGAGTTTCACCAGAATGCAAAACTAGGATCATCTATGGATCTACAATGTGCAGGATCAGCCCTTGGTATAAGATAACTTTGCTAGCCAAAGTTTTGTCACCAAAAGAAATTGCATTTGTACAGGACACAGTAAGACCTTTATTTAATAGATTCTGCTTATGGCATGAGATTGAAAAACATTATATACACTCTGTAACTGTAAGTGAATCAGAGAGGAATGACCTTTTTCCACAGTTTTCCATGTGTTGGGGAGGTGTCCAGAAGGAGGGCACCATTCTTGTGAGAATCCCCACTGCATATAATGTAACATAGTGCATTTCTTCATTTACTGCTAAATATTTTTCACATTCTGAAAATCCATCCATCCATTTTCTATACCCACTTCTTCCATAGTGGGTTGCAGGGAAGCTGGTGCCTATCTCCAGCGGTCTATGGGCGAGAGGCAGGGTACACCCTGGACAGGTCGCCAGTCCATCGCAGGGCAACACAGAGACACATAGGACAAACAACCATCCACACACCATTCACACCTAAGCGCAATTTAGAAAGACCAATTAACGTAACAGTCATGTTTTTGGACTGCTGCAGGAAGCCAGAGAACCAGGAGAGAATCCAAGCATGCACGGGGAGAAAATGTAAACTCCATGCAGAAAGAGTCGAACCCAGGGCACTTCTTGCTGCAAAGCAACAGTGCAGCTCCCATTTTTAAAATATCTAAAGATATTAATCTTCACCTGTGCCCTTTTTCTCTTCACTGTAGTAGGCAACTATATAATAAATGATATTAGGTTACTGTTATTATAACTGTGATGTTCAAGCAAAACATTTAGTTATCTGATGATTCATTCTGATTCATTGTTAGCTCACTGGTTAACTGTAAAAGAAAGAAATGGTTAACTGCCAGTACATAAACAAAAATAGCATTTAAGGACAATATAAAAAGGAGGTTACCCACACTGCGGTAGCTGGTGAGTTTAATTGGAAGTATGTATATTGATATTAAAAATTTTGTGTTCTACTGATTGTGGTACAATTTAACAATTTGTGATTACGCTGTCCCCTCAAAAAATATATATCTTTGTTTGCTATTGCAAGCCAGAGTATAGAGAAGTCCTGGTGATAAAATACCAAAAATATCAGTTATTATCAATCATCTATTTTTTACCACTGTTTTTATTGACAGGGCTTATTGTCGAAGCTTTAAGTGAAGACAAATAGATTTTTTTTTTAATTATCCAAATGGTCTGTTAGGTAATGTTTTCATCTGATTTCATACATTCATAATTAGCCCATGCAAACTCCAGATTTAATCAAAAACTGGAAATAGTTTATTAGCTCTTCATTTAGGTATTTGATTGTAATGTTTAATTTGAAAAAGGAATACAAGATACAAGATGAGCGTCTTGTTATTTTGAGGCAGAATGTTCTCTGCTGCTGTTTGTAAATGGTAAAAATATGTTCTACAGTAAAGAACATTTGGTTAAATCAAAGGACTGTTACAAGTCAAGTAACTGATATTTATACTGGCAACTAAAAAGGCAGAAGATTAGTCATAGATTATCGAGTGTTTCATGGCAATATCTATAATAAATTTTAAAATTAAACTTCGTTTGATTTGGCTGCAACTGTTCCAATTTTTAACTTACACGCATGATTGAAATATTTAAAATTGTTTTTTATTTTTCTAACATACACAATGAAAGTCGACACCCAAACAAAATTGTGCTTAGGGCCTCATTCAACCTTGGGTCGCCTCTGCGTCCATGCTTTTACTCGATTAACTTTTATTAGATTTACTAGATTAAAACCCATCCTTCCTGTTCACTTTTAGCCCATTCTAACCCTAAATTCCTAAACTGTGCCTTGTTAGTCCAGCAGTCAGCCATACTTGCTGGAGCATACGCCCATGAAATTCAATCTCCCCCTCTTTATGCCGTGGACTACAGCCGGACGACGAGCCGGGACCACCCCCCGTCTGCTGCATGCGACTCTGCATTGGTGCAAATAAAGAGCGTTCATTTCTAATACTGAAAATTAAATTTCGCCGACGTTAAGAAGTGGGCTAATCCTCCTCTGTAGAATGTTGTGGGAAGAGTTAAGGGCTCACATTAGCAGCAAAGGCTGGGACACACTGTTCACGTTTAGTTAACAGGGGATGGTTAAAACCATTTAAGAGTAAGGTGTTTTAAACGATAAATGTAATATTTATTCATTAGAACAGTGTTAGAACACGGTAAAAGGTTAACGGCTGGGGCTTCAAGTCAACATTAAAGTCTAAGTGTTGGCAGCTAGCCAACTATGGATGAATGTAACGCCTTTGAACTAACAGCATCATTTACTTAGCTAATTTCACAAGAATAAAAACCGTAAACGTACATTATGTGACGTAAATATGTACCGGACACGCACCTCTATGATTAATGTTGGCAGCAACGGACAGCTGCTCACCAGCAGAAATTCATCTGCCATAACAACCGTTTTGTTTTGCTTTTTACCGATTATACATATAAAGTACCCACACCCATCGTTCATACTCACGTTTGGTGACTCTATCCAAGGCGGCACCACCAGACAGTGGCGAGAACTAACGTTAGCTTGCGGACGTCAGGATGGGTTGTTGCTTTTTTTTTTTTTTTTATCAAAATCTGCACATACGTAAACTGCCACAATGTCCGCTTCCGTGGAAAACACCCATTATAGCGGTGTCCTCCGCCGGATGGATATGTAAAAAATGTGAACAAGGTAACTCGGTGAACTAGCTTGTTTTTCCCCTGTAGCAACAGAAAAAAAGAAGCTGCCGCCCGTCTGCGCTCGAGCGAAAATGGATATCGATGGATAGTCCTGATTTACCTAAGAGATTACGTCAACTCCCCTTCAGCGTGCTGACTGACAGGCTAATGGGCCAATCAGCGCAGAGATGCGGGTGACTAAGACGTCAAGGAGCCAATGACGATCTTTTAAATCGGAAATAGATGGTGTGGGTGGAGTCTTTTTCTCTCTCTCTCCATTTTTCTACCGTGACGCCATACTGCAGGATTTCTACCCCACCGCTCCCCGCACCGCTGTCGCGAGGGTCACCGCAAAACAGCGCCCTCTATCGAGGAATTAAATGTTCCACTTCTAATGATAAAGGACGGTCTAGCACATTTCGCCGCGTCAAGCCCAGGGGTCTGCAACCTGTGGCTCTTATAAAACCAAATAAGATTTGTTATTAATTATAAAGGCAATAAGGAAGGCAGATTTATAGCGCAGCTCCTCTGTTTATTTTTATGCAATATCTGCATAAGCATCTATAATAGAATAGCGTCAGAGGTACAAGGCTTTCAAAATTAATTTGTTATTTAAGTAAAACATGCTTTGTATTCTTTTCCATAATAATGGAAAGGGCTTACTCAGCCGGCCTCATTTTACTAAATAAAAGTTTTTTTTCTTTGTAAAAAATTTTTTTTCTCAAAGCAGAAATATTTCCTTTCATAATAAAGTATTTTTACTAGTACAATTTTTAACAAATTTTTAACTAAAACACATTTTTGGGGACTGCTTTATTTTGGGGAATGTTTTATTTCAAAGCAGCTGAGGCAAAAGTGGCTTTTTGAATTAAAAAGGTTGTCAGGCATTAAGGATACGCCACGGAAGGCCAAGAAAAATGCAGGAGGTAGGAGTCTCATTCCACTTATAGGACGTTGAATAACGTGAAATAGTCATACAATGTCAAAATCCAAAAAAGGACCACAAAATTGGACAATGACAAATGTTCATAATTTGAAAAATATATATTTTTGTATTCATTAAATGTATCATAACTAAGAACTCCCACAATTTTAATTGTATAAATTATCAACCAATAGCATGTATGTCTATGCTTTTATGTGTTTTATTTAGAAAATAAAATGTAATCAGCACATCAGAGATAAAAAAAAGAAAATTGGTGTTGGCCAGGAAAAGCCTGATCGATACATCTGTAATAGTCAACATGTTTTTTTTATGCCTAACAATAGGATGGGATGGGTTATGTTTTTTTTTTTTTTTATAATTGCAAATGGAAACAGCTGTACTCAAAACTGTTCATGCTAAACGGGTTTAACTTCAAAATACAGAAATTAAACATTTACCGTTGAACGAGTGCCGAGCTTTCATTGAATTTGTCTGGTTTACTGTGTTATTGTGGCCTGTTTAATAGATTGAACCAGGTGCCCTTTGGGTAAGCCTAAAATCATTATTGACCAGGAAAAGGTTGATCTATAGAAAAGTTTACAAAAGCAGATTGCATTGCCGGGACTTGCATAATTGTACAAACTTAAAAACGCTCCAGCCTCTGGCATTGTTTGTACATTTAAAAGTTTTAAACATACCACCAAAAGCCCAATAGAAAAAAAAATCTAAATGTTCTTAGATAAACATGTATTACATAGAAAGAATGAAACCAAGTCTCTGATAACCAAACACCTTTCTGGTTACAGGACATTTTTCCTTTACAGTTAAAGGGCAGAAAAGTCAGGCTGGGTGCAGTGTTACATGAAAGATATCAAAGTAATGTAAAATGTTTTGCTATCAAAGGTGTTTCTGGTGGTCATTCTACATTCATGTTTTATACCCACACCCCCATAACACAGATACTTGACCTTGAGGTGCCAAAGAGGATTTTATCTTTAGATCAAGCAAACATACAAGTAAATCAGTCAACATCAAAACGTAAATCTAAACATACTCTATTCCACTAAAGTCCCTGCCTACCACTGGCAAACTGAAATAACATTTCCATTTAAGATTAAACGATGTTAGCCTACAACCTTTACGGTTCCAGTTGCTATCCATAAGCACAAACACTGCATATGTACCTCCTGGGACTTAACATGGGCTGAACTACACAGCCAGCTTTAAAACAATTTGACCAATATCCACACACTTCACTTTCCTCTGCTCTCAATCAAGATTTTTTTTAAATTCGAGATACATTTTCCCAAACAGAATGAGCACTGCTAAAGCTTTCTACAAACTGATTTCTGCAGAATGTTAATACATAAACCAACAACTGTTAGTTATCATTTGATATAATTTAGACAAACTCAAGAGGCAGACTTAAAAGTTTTAATTTTATTATGTTTTGTTTTTAGAACCATGATAATGGTTTGAGACAAAAGGGGTAAATGCAAATAAAAATCCAATCAGGTATCCTTTTCGTTTTTCCTCCATTCAAAATGTTCTCATTGGTAGTAGTGACATTTAATTCAGATGATTTTGAAAAGATCCCTTCAAATCAGTAATCCGAGCCGGACACCGACGACGCGTTTCTTAGAGAGGCCGAGTGCCCTGTTTCTCTCTCATCCAGGCATGGATTCTCTCCTTCAGGTCAGGCACTGCAGGAAAAAGAACAAATGTAGGAGCAAAGAAACACCAACTCAGCAGAAAATACATTTAAAATGATTTGCCTCAAATAGACAAAAACAACTGCTTTCAGTTTTGAAGAGAAGTTCTCATCGTTCATGCATGCTTGATAAAGAGCCACCATAATGATGTTACCTGACTCCAGCATGCTCTCTGTGAGGGGCTGCCGGTTGAAGGGGTCAGTGGGAGAGTTCAGCAGGTGGCGCAAGATGATGGATCTGTCCATAATATTCCCCGAGGGCAGCATCACAGGGTCAGTCATCAGTGTGTCCATCAGAGGGTCTAAGGTAATATAGGTTTAAAATAAAATTAGGGAGAAACTTTAGCAGAAACGTAGTAATGAATATCTATTTGCAACACAAATTTGTATGTTTTAATTATGGAATGTAAGATAAAATTGTACCTTATTTAAATCTATGTAACTACATACCAATTAAATTACTTCAACAGTTCAAATTGCATAACAATGATGCATAACATCAAGAAAAACTAAATAAAAAAAATTTCTTTACACATACATATTTTTCTTAATAGCTGAAAAATGTGCATTTTGTATATGAGAGGAATATTAGTTCACATAGAAAAACAAACCAACCAAATATCCAATAAAAATGTATTGGTAGGTTTAAATAAAATGTCCCCTCTATATTGAAATGTCACAGAGTTGTTAATGTGGGTTTGGTGGGTTACAAAAATAAAACCTGGCGTGTGATATTGTAACCACACAGACAGCTGATACCCCTGCCTCCTGGATGGCACACTCCCATCCACTGTGGTGGGCTGGCTGGCATATCTGGGAATCAAAGGTGGTATGCAGACCACATTCCCTTTGTGGTTACAGGATAGCTTTGCTCTAAGCTGTCTATATGATCTGTATGATGTGCAAATGTTTGAAACTCAATGAAGACCCTCTCTATCAGAGAGTGACCTGGGGGTCACACTGAAGCGGCTGTTGTCCCTGAGGGCAAAGGTTCAGTAATGCACTGAATATGGATTAGGATTCCAGAGTTTTCACTCCCCGTTTACACATTACAAATGCATTGCATACAAACAACTCAAATTTGACCTTTCCCACCCATATTGACTATATGACCTCATTAGTTGGTTTTCAAAAAGGTTTGTCTGAATCCCCATAAGTATCTAAAAAAGTTCTTATCAATCATCTTATTTTGCTAAATAATAAATTCAGAACGCTTTAAACTAATCTAAAATTAAATTCTGATTATTAAGTGTGTCTAACCTTGAAAGTGAATATTGTCTTATAATTAAGGAAATTATTACATGCATAAAATGGTGATGAGAAAACAGTCCCAGTCATGAGACGGTATCATGACTACAATGATAGACTGATGTTGTTTTTGGTCTCCTCAAGTCTAAACAATAAGTGTAGCATAAATATTATCTGGCAAGACACATCTCTCACATCACCCCAGGGCCTTTTATTATTCGCTGATCCCTCCCTTATGACGACTCCTCCGCAGAAACTATGTTTACATAACTGTAAGGTTGTTCTACTTCCCACCCTCCCCAAACACCTGGGATGTGTTCTCATTGTCACTTTTTAACTTCCTTTAACAGTGTTCACCCTTGGCATCTAACTCATTTCCAAATTGAAAGTGGGCATCCACGAAGACATCAAAATGACCTGTCCATTCCAGTCTCATAGTGACCCTTAACCCAAAAACTGCTTTTTATACAGAGATTTCCCCATCAGCTAAGCCAAGCAACAGGAGTGTAGGAACCACCTGCATAAGGCAATAATCCAAGTCGGTTAAAGAGTTAAACAATAGCTTGATTTCAGACCACGTAAGGCATTCCCCTCAGTTATAAGGTAGTGGCTCTGGTGCTGAAAGCAGACAGGTCCAGATCGTTACAAATCTAGGTCATATTTATTTTGTTTTTTAATAGAGATTACAAGCAAAATGATGCCTTAAACATTTTCTAGGTTCATGAGAGACCAACAAACTATTTATAAATATATTGATTTTTAAATCAGCTTTGGTAATATTTTGAACATTTGATTCCTTCTCATAAAACCTCTATTTGATCTGTTGTAGGGGAGTTGGTGTAGGATTTTTTTTCTCTTTTTTATTTTTACTTAATCAGTAAAAAGTAGATATAAGTGAGTTGATGTGTTGTTTAATATTAGAGTTGACTGCAACTAGATCTTAATACACAAAAATGTCCTTGTTACATTTACTTTTATTATCTATGTCTACCTGGAAAGATCAAGAACTCATCCTTCAGATTAATTCTCAGTCTGTTTTTTTGGTTTGTTTTTTTTTTACAGATTGTGCAACGGTTTGGTTTATAACCTTAAGATAATTTAAAAAGCCTAAGCAAATTCTTTTAAAAACTTCATTTGTGCACCTTAGCATAGAGTCAGTTAAAAAGTAGGGTTTATAACTTAAGTTATAGATTCTACATGTTAAATTATCTGTCAAAACAGACTGGATGTCTATAAAGAAAAAGCTTTATTTCTTGTTGCTAGGAAAAGGTTGTAGAGAATGTGCTAACTGGGATGTTACCTTGAGCTGTTGCAGAAGACTGAGAATGTGCTACTTGTGTTTTGTTACTAAAACCCAAAATATTAGCCATGTTGATGGAGAAACAAACCTTTGAACTCATCGGGTGCATCGCTGTAGTCCATCTCTGACTGGGAGTTCTTAGCAACTATTTCTTCCACCTTCTCAGATAGCAGCTTGAATTTCTCAATGGCAATAGAGGACTTAATACCAGCCTTTCGCATCTTGGAAATCACATCCTCAAAAAGTTCACGGCTGTATGATCGCTGCAAAGGGAAAAAACAAAAAACATCCACCAGGGTCCATTAATGAGATCAGGAAAAGTGGAAAAGCTATTGCATAACCACTGCTTTTTTCATCCCCCTTTTCCACTGGCTCAATTTGGCCCTACTTGTCTCCAAACGGCTTGCTTTGTGAGCGTTTCCATTAGTGTTTTTTTCCATACAGTTACCTACTTTTTTTGGTCCCTGCTCCTTAGCAGGCACGACCAGGGCTGAGTCGGGACTACTTGTGACTTAACAGACTGCTGTTCACTGATTGGCCTTTGGAGGAGGAAAAATGAGAATGTTTTCGTTGAGGTAGTGAATTAAAGTTAATCAAACTCATGAGCGACTACAACATTATCAGGGACCACAATGGCCGGAGGGAGTCAAACCAAAATATAATTTTACTATTTACAAGTCATAAGCATGCCTGAAGGCTAAAAGAATAACATCCTTAACCAGCTGATCACACATAAAATCAGGTGTTCAGACACACATTCACCCCAAAACACACAAAATACCACCATGAAACAGCGTGTTTGGTTCAGAAATTAATTGACAGTCCTTAAGCGAACCAGTGTCTGCAGGAGGGAGCAGGCAGAGAGCAGCTGTCCGTAATCAAACTGCCTTCATCGGATCAAATGGTAGGAAGCCTCCCCTGAATCCGGAGCATGAATATCTAATATCCAACCTAAAACTAACTTCACCGCGGTCAAAGGTTTTGCGCTTTAACGTCCTTGTTCTCATTATTGCCATGGCTGAGACAAAAACTTCCTCATAAAGCCCAAAATTGTAACTTCTTCAGGCAAACTTTGAAGCTTCAACATCCAGACCTCTCTGCTTCTCCTGCCACACCACCCTCACATCAGAACCACTGAGCCTTATATTTCATAGGTTCTGGCTGGGCTGTGGTAATTATCCCAGGGGTTTCAGTGGGTCTGTGACACAGACTGGTACCGTACAGAGTAGAGCGAAACTGAGTGGAGCCAAGAAGCGCCGGCTAAAACAAGTCAGTGGAAAAGCAGCAGTGTTCTGTTGGGCTTTAGATTGTAGTCCGGGACAAGAACCAGTTTTTCATCTGAAATGTTCTTTTCTGGAGAATGTAATACTATCAACATTGTGTTTTTGCACACTGAACATTGTGATTATCTGCTTCAGTAGAAGATTATAGCGTGTTATCCAGCTCAGCTGCTTTCACCAATGGCCAGAAAAAACATTTAAACTTAGAAAAGAATTTGTTCCAAGTATCATTACACATGTATAAGTCTGGCAAGGAATCATTTTATGCCTAGTTGAGCGTAATTTAAAATGGTTTTCAAAATAAATATTTCAACACAAAAGACTCAAATCTTTTGTTTTGTCCTCTTAGCCACTGAAAATAAATAAAAATAAATGTCTCAGAGGTTTAATTCTTTAGGTTTTATGAAAGACATAACTTAAACTGATAAATGCAAAATAATGTGGAATTAGACCTTACAGTTACAGGTAAAGGCACATATTTGCTAGATCCACTATCAAGGCATTTGGACAATAAAGCTGTACAAACCTAAAGTTTTCAATAGTAAAAGTTCAAGTTTAGTCTTTGAATCTAAATCTTTGATGAAAGGTAAAGCAGTCGGTGCCAACCTGGTCATCTGCAATTGCTTTAGCAAAGCGGGCACAGTCTAGTTGAAGGTAGATATCAGTCAGTTGATCTAACAGCTTTTTGGGCTCAAAGCCATATTTCTCTGGGTTCTCCACCTTCAGGTCCCGACACTTGGGCCCACAGAGCTGCTGAAGGTTAAAGTTCAGCATAGCAGCTAAACGAGGTCCGAGCTCCTGCGTGAAGAAAGGGAACAGCTCAGAAAAATTGTCTGGTCTTAAATGACCAAATCAGGCTTGGAATGTTGGCTTTACATGAACAATTAGTTCCTTATTATGGAAATAATTTCAGTTAATACACAGGGTGCATCCTGTAGACGGTGCAGTAAAAGTAACACTCACAGGCCTGAGGAAAGGCTTCTGAACCTGCTTGGTTAAGATGTGGAACATTTCAACCGTTTCTGTAGCCAGTGCCAGATAGGAGCGAGACACTCGCTCATCCTGAGTCAGCTGGGACTGGCGGCTCTGCTGCTGCTCCTGAAAGTTTGAAGGAGAACTGATCAAATAAACTACGCCTTACCATTCCATTCACATTTTCTGCCATGTTTTGGAGTTCATAATAACCATGTTAGAAAATGCCCATTGTTACTGCAACACACCATGCAATTCTTGATAAAATAAAATAATAATGACAAAAAACAACAAAGAAGGGCAACAGACTCTGGGCAGCTGCTCCCACTGCTCCTTATTCTTCATCTCTTCCTGAACTTCATGGATACGTTTCAGGGACTCAAGGCTCTCATCTAACAAGAAGGTGGTGTCATTAATTAGCATGTTGATGTAGCGCACAAACTGCTTGCCAGAGCTAGAGGACAAGAGACACAAAATACAAGATCAAATCAGGTGGGAAACCCCCAAAAATGTCACAAAATTAAGCATCAAATTAGTTCTTTTTCTTTAAATTATTAATTAGTTAATTTTTGTCAACTTTTAACTCACTTGAACTCCTCCATGAAGGTGCCATGGTGGGCAATGTTCTGCCAGAGACTCTTGAAGATGGTACTGATATGGTACCGTATAGTGAACTTATCATAGAACTCGCTGGTAGCACCAGTGTGCTCAACATCTAAAGAAAAAAATACAGTAATTTAGTGAAAAATTAAAGAAAAACAACTTTCCCTCTTCATTTGACACCTGTTTTTAAAGGATAGTCGGCATTATAGACGATTCCACTGAATAAATATTGTAACTCTGATTTTAACATTTATGTTCACAAACCAGGAAGTAATTATGTTTTATAGGAAAGTTCAAACAGGAGAGATAAACTTGAACTTTGTAACACTAGAACTCCGGGCTATGTTTAATAGTGAAAGTAAGAGCATTTCCACACACGCAATGCGACGAGAACTCAAGGGATTGGGACTGAACAGCTGTGTAGCCTCAAGAAAACCACTAATCAGTGAGGCTAACTGGAAAAAAAGGCTTCAATTTGCTAGGGAGCATAAAGATTGTACTCTGGAGCAATGGAAGTAGGTCATATGGTCTGATAAGTCCAGATTTACCCTGTTCCAGAGTGATGGGTGCATCAGGGTAAGAAGAGAGGCAGGTGAAGTGATGCACCCATCATGCCTTGTGCCTACCGTACAAGCCTGTGGGTGCAGTGCTATGATCTGGGGTTGCTGCAGTTGGTCAGGTCTGGGTTCAGCAACAGTATGTGTTCAAAGAATGAGGTCAGCTGACTACCTGAATATACTGAATGACCAGGTTATTCCATCAATGGATTTTTTTCTTCACTGATGGCACGGGCGTATTCAAAGATGACAATGCCAGGATTCATCGGTCTCGAATTGTGAAAGAGTGGTTCAGGGAGCATGAGACATCATTCTCTCACATGGATTGACCACCACAGAGTCCAGACCTTAACCCCATTGAGAATATGTGAATTCAAGAAGGCTTTGCACAGCGGTCAGACTCTACCATCATCAATGCAAGATCTTGGTGAAAAATGAATGCAGCACTGGGCGGAAATAAATCTTGTGACATTGGAGAAGCTTTTTGAAACAATGCCACAGCGAATGCGTGCCGTAATCAAAGCTAAAGGTGGTCCAACGAAATATTAGTGTGTAACTTTTTTTTTTTGGTGACAACATTTTTTTTTGGCCAGGCAGTGTATGATCTAAAAGGGACTTCAGTGTTAAAGGCAAGAGACTGCTGGTTAAGTAGTGCTAGATGCACCAATTGTTAAAATTAGGTGCTAAAGGCAGTTTTAAATGTCAGCCAGGTGATCATATTATCTTGGTTGTAAAAATCATACTAAAACCTTGATGGCTCTTTCACATAGTGGTGTAATGTCACCTATTTTGCAAATATAAAATTATAATGGCTATTCACCACAGGAAGGATGGTTGAAATATGTTGAAAGCTGTTCTTATGTCTACTAATATTATAGCTATTAAACAGAAATCACCTGATGCCGGTAGATACAGGTCAGTCTATCTTCATATTAATCTAACTTCCTATGCTACCATCACTGCAGGCAGATACAGATATTGCATGGCTGATATTCATCACCCCAGTAATTATAGCACTCCTAGATGGTACAGCACACAAACGGGACATTCATCAGTCAAAAGTGGACAATTTCAATGTAGAGTGGATAAAACTCACCAGTGTAAAACTTCATGAGAGCAGGGACCAGGTGTTTGATAGACAACGGGTGGTTCTCCATCATTTCAGAGAATCTCTGCGTTCGAGGCTGGACAGCAGGGTTGGTGACAAACAGCACCTCCACCAACTTGGCTATAAGGTAGGGGTTTCTGATGTAGTGCTGACTGCAAATGAACACCACCAAGAAGGTGACGACATCCTGCACACACGGTTCATATAAAACCTGGGGCGAGTACCTGCAAGAAATAAAGAAGTATTAAAAAGGAGAACGCTCTAAAGTATTATGTACTATACAAATTATACATTATACATTAAATCAGTGATCTTTGTTGAGACATGATGACATATAAACAAGCAGAGAACTTACTGCACAACAAAAAGCAGAAACTCTGCCACATCTTCAACGTAAAACTCTGGCAGAGCAGCAAAGCTTCTGGGAATCTCGGGGTTCAAAGGAAGGGTAATGCTGGAAAAAAGAGAAATATTTAGTAAAGTTTTAAAAAACTTGGTTCCTTTTGCCTCAGTATCATGACAAACAGCAGCATAGTCGGTCAGTGGCATGCCGACTTACTTTGGATATGCGGGGTCCACCATGCGAAGTATGAGCTTAATGACTGTGCTGTAAAACTGCAGACATCTGCGCAGCAGGTTCTCGTCCAGAAGGCCCACGTCAGCGCATGCTTTGGCTCGCACCAGTTTCTGACAGGACAGTCACACACAATAAGCATCACGCCTCAAGAAATATGTTGCCTTGCATAACCATTCATGTTTCAGCTTTTCAGCACAGGGAACAAGTACTTTAATATCCAAATGCACCCAATTGTGATGTTAGAAAATACCAGCGCATGTAGCTTTAAGGGGGTCCCCAGAAGTGGATCAATAAGTAGAAAACAGACAATAAGAGCATTCACCAGAACTGACCTTGAGCTGGGTTTTACATCGTTTCAGCATTTCTCTGTGCCGACTAGCCAGGGGAGAATCTTTCCATTGGCCCTCACTGTTTTTTAGCTCCTCTACAGTCCTAAAATGTGAAATAAAGTTATCAATTACTCACAAAATGAATAAGCTATAACTGTTTGTCGTGCACGTCTACCTGTTGAGTTCACGGATGGCGCGCAATCTGCGGATGTAGCGCCGACAGCACGGCAGGATGGACAAATGGTGGGTGTGAAGTGTCAAGAAGAAACACTCGGTAGGGAACTTGGGCTCCGAGAACTTTGAGGGATCCTCATCTGATGATGTTCATACATGAGACAAGATGAAATATTGAACATTACACATTATTCTGTGCGCAAGATATGTGTTTAAAATCCCTAACATGCAGGATTCCAACAAATTTTCTGAATTAATTAGGCCCGAGCAGCTAAGCGCTGCGAAGGCCTATTGTAATCGCTATGTTTGTTATTATTCATCCGTCAAATGAATTGCCTTTTTCAAGTCTTTAACATATTCAACGTCAGCAAAATTTGCACACGCATCAGTCCTGGTGTAAAATTACGTATTTTGGGGGTTTTGCCAAAGTCGCAATAAAAATGGCTGAACACTAGAAGCACTAAAACAACTAGCCTAAAGGAATGCTCTGTCCGAAGCTCACACATATGTATTTGCATATGTTACACATATGTAACTTCTCAGGACAAAAAAACCTCTTGACCCATTGTGCAAACCCTACAGGAAGTCACCCATTTTGGATCAAACTGCCATTTTGTCTCGTTTACACACGTCGAATCTGAGTGAACTTCTCCAATAGCTTTTAACTTGAAGACTTCAAAATCCCACAATATACTCTCAAGGCATTGGGGATCAAAGGTTATCAAAAGCTTTTTGCTACATGAAAGCATGTGGACGTGGCCAAGCCTGAAAATCAAATGCTGACATCATCGAAGCCCCACCCCCTGAGAACAGGAAGTTTCACTTAGTGTGGTCCATATTTCATCCCCTTCACCCAATCAACACAAAACAGTCACCAGTGGCAGATAACTTGATGCTCTAAGTTGGTCCTTAGTACTCAGCGGTTTGGCTGGAGGGTGTGGCCGAGGCAGCGTTGCGAAGTCTGAAGTCACACCGTGCTCTTACGTTTGGTTCTAAATTACACAAGAATGGTCTGATTTACTCCAGACTGTATATGGTTGATCTTTGTCAACCCCCAAACAGCTCTATTGGATTAGATTGAAATTTAGATCAATAGTGCCCCCTAAGACACTTAAATGCTCCATCTCCCTCATACATCTTCGGATACACACCAGATTTGGCATGCATCATTGTGGATCAATGCTGAACATGTTGGTGCAGTCAATTAATGACATAACTTAGCCCCGCCCACCAACAAACCTCAGACAAATTTGGAATGCTTCTCGCCAGAGCACAACTCAGCATGACCGAGGATCATATGAAAGGTTGTTCACGGTGCCGCTTAGTGGCGACGAGCAGAATGAGCGGCAGGTTCATCGACGGTGTGGAGGCGGCGGTGCCAGGCTCCAGCGTTCACTTCACAGGCTGAGCAGCGCCCGATGTTGCTTGCAGCTTTAATTCATCTAGACCAATTTAGATCAGCCCTATTTCATAATGTATTACTTTTATACTTGTCAAAACCAGAATTAACCATCTTACATTAAATACAGAACCTTCAAACCTTTATTTTATTTATTAAAACTGGTCATTTTTAGTTTAAAACCCTGATCTAAGAAGGCTGATGGGCCCCGACAGCAGGAAACTGGACCTTCTATGAATTTTAAAACAGGATGCATTTATTTGCAATCAATGAGTGGCTGTAGGTGTACGAACCAGGGGGGGACGTGTCCCCCTCAATACTGGACACAGGCGCATTTATCCCCTCCCAGATTATACCGCGGAGGAGAAAAATACTTGATTTTGAAAACTTAACCTTACATGCTTTTATTTTGAAAACGCAACGCAGCTCTCTTTGTGAAACGGGGCAGACGCGGGAGACTGCACTATCTGATCAGAGACCTCTGAATGACGTAGAATGTTGTCATGAATATGGCTGGTTTATAATGTTTTGTTGTTAGTTTACATTAATATTTAGAAACCATATATTTATCTTTACCGTACAATATCTTTACCATAGCTTCATTTTAATCTTTGCATTCGCGCCTGGAAAGCAGTGTTGGTGACAAACAGCACCTCCACCAACTTGGCTATAAGGTAGGGGTTCCTGATGTAGTACTGACTGCAAATGAACACCACCAAGAAGGTGACGACATCCTGCACACATGACTCATTTAAAAATCTTTATGTATAAGAAAAGCCTCAACAGATGCTGCTTTTTCCATCTTTCAAACCCTCTCCAACCCTGATACTGTATATTACCATATGTAATGTCGTAAGACCATGCAAGGACATCAAGGGTTTGAGGCATTTTTGACCAATAAAATATGTTAAACCATTTACGGATCTGTAAGGTTTCCAATATGTGTACGCCCCCGGTATAAATATTAAGTGTGATTTTTCACAAAAAAAGTTTTATTTATTTTATTTGCTTTGTGGGTTTCACAATCCGCTATCCAATTATTTTCCTTAATCTTTACTTACGCAGTTCATTCATCCAGCTTTTGAGCTCCTCCATGGTGGCTTTCAGACGAGTCTCTTCCAGGCTGACGACAAGGCGACACCGTGGATGGAAGATGTAGTAGGGGTCCACCGTCTCTAGTTTTATCTTCATGCTCAGCTGCTGCAGCACCCATAGGAAGTTCAGCATTAAGCCGTCTGTTGACACCAGCTTGTCATCAGTCTGAGAGAAAGAAGAAAAAAAAGTTGTTTTTTCCCTTTTCACACATATCAGCAACCTAAGGATCATGAATATGTGAAGGCTTATGTTGCATGAATAAATGACTTGTCTTCATACCTGCATCTGCGCTTTCTTCACATTGTAGTTGACTAGAGCTGCCATGTAATTAAGAGCTAACTCGCGCGTTTCTCCATTCAGCAGAATATTATGGAGAACCTTAAAAAGGTCACCCTGATAAAGAAAAGACATAATTATAATAAGAGCTCATGTTCAGTATAAATAAAAACAATAAATTAAACAAAAACATGTCAAGACTCACCCTTGCCAACTCCAGATAGTGCTGCAATGACTGGCTGACAACTCTGGTGTTCTCTATGGTGATGGCTGGGCCAGAGAAATACTTGTCCCCTACTTTGGTCTAAATGAGAAAATAGGCTATTTTTATTAGTCACACTTGTTTTAAGAAATAACTATTTTAAATATATAGTGATTTTGCCTAGGGCAGCATGATATTAGGAAAATACACTATTTGGGATAAATGTTGAGATAAAAATATAACATGATTAAAAAAAAAAAAAACAATTAAAAAGATGCTTTCTGCTTTCCTCATAGCAAACACAGTTGTAGTTTCTTAATGAATTGACCACCTTACCACCTCTTTACCCTCCAAAACATCTTATTCTGCATTAAACAACAAATATATTACCATATATCACCAAATACATTACAAGCATCAGTGCCTCAGAGAATGGTGCCTAAATAATTAGAAAGCATTTCTTGCAGTCCAAGCAGTTGTTCACAACACAGAGAATGGGCACAGTGATACAACGCTAATGACACTTACGATATATTGTGGTGAAGGTTTATAAGTTCAAGGTACAACTTACATCATCCTCTGCAAATACTGAAAGGCTAAAGAACGCTCCAAGGTAGGACAATCTCTGAATTTCTCTGCCACAACCAGGGCTCAGAGGTTTGAGACACCACAGAGGAAGTGATGTCACCTAAACAGAAGAGGAGTGACAGATAAACACATTACACTAAAGAAAAACTTGGGGTTTATTTTCTAACCCAAAACGCAAAATTAAATACCCTATAAAAAGTTATAATTTTCTTATAGAGTATTTAATTGTGCATTCTGTGTTTTTTAATTACAAAAAAAAAATAAAAACCAAGAATCTTAATGACTTCAGTCAGATTAAAAACAGTGTCAAAAGTACCAGAAAGAGTTTAAAATAAATTGTACACATTTCATGGCAATGCCAAAACATTTGAGTTCTTAAATTAAATGCAAAAGGAAAAAAAAAAACAATGAACCGCTCTGGAAATCCATCCATAAACTCACCAGGTTGCACACAGGGTGCGTCTTTCCAAACTTCATTTCACACAGCTCAGCTAATGCCTGTAAAAAAAAAATAAAAAAATTTATATATATATTTCAACAGTTTGTCAGCTGCTCTACCAGAGAAAACAAAGCGTTGGATTTGTTCTATGCAAATATCAAGGACTCGTACATCTCTACAGCAAGACCTCCTCTAGGCAAATCAGATCACAATCTTGTTTTTCTCTGCTCGAAATATAAGCCCCTTGTTCAGAGGCAACCTGTAATAAGGAAGACTGTGAGAAAATGGTCACAGGAAGCTGAAAAAGCTCTGCAAGGTTCCTTTGAGGCTACAGACTGGGATGCACTGTGCCAGCCACTTGGAGAGGACATCATGACTGAGTGTGTAACCGACTATATAAACTTCTGTGTGGATAACATCATCCCCACCAGAACCGTGAGATGCTTCCCCAATAACAAACCATGGATCACCAGTGACCTGAAGGACCTGCTTAACAAGAAAAAAAGAGCCTTCAGAGAGGAAGACAGGGAATTATTGAGGAGTTTACAGAAGCAACTTAAAGTCAAGATAAGAGACAGCAAGGAGGTGTACAAGAGGAAGCTGGAGAGCAAGCTCCAGTAAAACAATATCAGAGATGTGTGGACAGGGATGAAGAAGATCACAGGCTTCAAGCAGATGGATGATCAGACCGATGGAGGTCTGGACAGAGCCAATGAACTGAACACATTATTCAAAAGGTTTAGTTCAGAAACAAGCTTCACATCCTCCTCTCCTGCTCACAGCCAAACAGACATTCCACCCTCCTTTGACCCACAGGACCCACAGCTGTCCAGTAACACCTCAAATGTTTTATCTTCCACCTCAGCCCTAGACCCTTCTGCTTCTACATGTTTGCCTTCAACCATATCAGAAGATGCTGATGCTTCCTTTGCTTCCCCCTTCCACCTGTGTGTCTCAAGAAGTCAGGTGAAGATGCAACTGGAGAGACTGAATCAGAATAAGGCTGCAGGTCCAGATCATGTCAGCCCTAGAGTCCTGAAGGCCTGTGCAGAGCAGCTCTGTGGGATTCTGCAGCACCTCTTCAACCTTAGCCTGGCCCAGAAGAAGGTTCCGGTGTTGTGGAAGACCTCCAGTCTTGTTCCGGTACCAAAGAAAACTCACCCATCAGTCCTCAATGACTATAGACCTGTTGCCCTGACATCTCACATCATGAAGGTCCTAGAGAGACTCCTGTTGGCCCACCTGAGTAAGCAAACAGTAAACCATCAGGACCCCCTTCAGTTTGCTTATCGCTGTGGAGTTGGAGTTGAAGATGCCATCATACACCTGCTTCAACAAATCAACCGTCATGTGGACGAAGCCAGCAGCACTGTGAGGATCATGTTCTTTGATTTCTCCAGTGCATTTAATGCAATCAAACCTGATTTTCTTTGTTAGAAACTCCAGAAGACTCAGGTGGAGGCCTCAACAATCTCCTGGATCAAAGACTACCTGACAAACAGACCACAGTTTGTGAGACTGAAGGGTTGTGAGTCTAACCAGGTAGTCAGCAGCACAGGAGCACCACAGGGGACTGTACTCTCACCATTCCTCTTCACTCTGTACACCTCAGACTTCCAATACAAGACAGACTCCTGTGATCTGCAGAAATACTCGGATGTTTCTGCAGTCGTGGGGTGGATCAGAGATGGACAAGAAGCTGAGTACAGGAAGGTGGTGGACCGCTTTGTGGCATGGTGTGGAAACAATCATCTCATTTTGAACGTGACTAAAACAAAGGAGATGATTGTAGATTTTAAGAGAAACAGGAATAAGTCAAAAACTATTTCTATCATGGGAGAAGAAGTGGAGGTGGTGGAGGAGTATAAATACCTCGGTGTTCACCTGGACAACAGACTAGTGGAGATGCAACTGTGAAGCCATCTACAAGAAGGGACAGAGCAGACTGTACTTCTTGAGGAAGCTTAGGTCCTTTGGTGTTTGCAGCAAGATGCTGCATATCTTCTATAAGTCTGTTGTGGAAAGTGTGATCTCTTCTACCATCATCTGCTGGGGAAGCAGCATCAGAGACAGGGACTTAAAAAAGCTCAACAAGCTGATAAAAAAGGCTGGCTCTGTTCTGGGGACTCCTCTGGAACCTCTGGAGATCATTGTGGAAAGACAGATTCTTCATAAAATGAAGAACATTATGGAGAACCCTGAGCATCCTCTTCATGAGACTGTCCTACAACAACAGAGTGTCTTCAGTCAGAGGCTTCTTCAGATCTGCTGTAAGACGGAGCGCTACAGGAGATCCTTCCTGCCCACAGTCATCAGCATCTACAACGGCTCTTTGAGGAAACCTTCATAATATGAGTTATAACAACATTTAATTTCCCTTTGGGATTAATAAAGTATTTTTGAATTGAATTTGAATTGAATTGAATCAGGCTTTTCTCTGGCTTCTTCCCTCTTTCTAAGTCTTTGAATTAGGATTTTTCTCTCTTCCATTTCTGCGGGGTTCTGTGTTCTTACCGTGAGGGGAAATTTAAAGTTGTCACTGTCAAAGGAACATTCTTTCACTGCCAGTGCGAGCCCGTGGAGAATGGGAATGAAGATCTGGAAGACATGTTTGGAAACGTTGGTGCTCATTATTATTACAACTTTATGGTCTCATTACTCATTGTCCACTGAAATATAAAACAAAATATTGTATACATATGAGAGGACTTTTTTCTCAGTATGTTGAGTTTGTTAACCATCATAACTTCTGCTCAAGTTGTGCAGTAAGGTTGTATATCAGGAAAACATGTAACTGTGTATATTACTGCTAAATATTACAATAGCAAGATCAATCGTGATTAACTCCTCATTTTTCTGTCTCATTATGAGTCAATATATGGTGTCACACTAATTTACAACCTGGCCTATTTGCCTCCATTTAGTCGGACACAGATGTCCAACTGATAAATGGTGATATCTGTTTTCTTACTGGTTAATTAATGACGTAGAGACAATGTAATTCTGGTAGATGCTTTATCTGTAAGACTTTAGTCTGCAATGTGTTTCAGAGATCACTCTAGCTGTGTTTCGACTACGCAAACTAGAATGAATTTGACTTCATGTCCAAGAACCTTCTATTTTATACTGCCAGCTTTTCCACTATGGGGTCCAGAACCAGGTTGTTGAGCTGAAATACATTTCCAGATGCTGAGCAGGTCTCACTTACTACAACAGGAGTGTTGCTGCTTTAAAAATATTTATAAAACTTAGAAGGTGAAATAGGGCCCCTTTAGGTAAAGTTATGCAGCAGCAAACACAGCATTCAAACTCTGGGAGAAGGGTCAATACAGACACCAACAGAAGAGTTGATTTTAGATTTTAATGCTGTCACAATTTAAATACTAATTAAAAGTCACTCCCAACTTTATATTTAACTGTGATGGATTATATATGATCTGTTCTGATCCTGATGTCTTGTTTAGCTGGTTAGTATCTGGGAGACAGTAAAAAGAGAAAAAAAGGAACTCCAGTCACAAAACTAAATCTCGGTGTTTTTCAGAAACACAGCAGAACCTCCAAATACAAGCGCGTCTGAATGCATATATGCCAAATACAAAGGTCACACAACTTCTTCAATTACGGATTTTCCTCCAAATACAAAAGCATAGGATGTCAACAACACGTGCGATCCAGGCTTTGTTGTGCAAGTATGCAGTACGCTCGAGGTGTAGTTAGTACATGTGCGCTCGTATTGCTGTGTCGTTTTCCTTGCTCCTTCTGGGTGTGGTGTGCAAAGCAGCGGTGCTCGCTTCCAGAGTCAACCAACAAAAAATGTGGAATGCTTCTGTGAGCATACAAGCACCATACAAACAAAGTTGTCGCACGCAACATAATTTACAATGTAATCAGACTTTTTCTTACATTTTGAACCTAGTGTTAATTAAGTCATTCTTTCATTTTTTGCAAACCTGGAGATGGTGACACAATTTCTGCCAGCGCTTCTGAGCAGTTAGTACGGAAAGCCAGCGACACCAAAATTTGCCGTTGTGTTGGGTTTTGGGCCTAGTGCAAAATGCTACTGCATGGAAAGCACAGGTGCACCATGATGTCTTCCCTTCAGTGATAATGAAAGTTGTTTGTTTTATACGTTATGAAATATGTATCATGATAATTCCACCATTCAATGCTTCTAGCAATGGTATAATATATGACTGACTTTGAGTGCTGTGCATGTGTTGGTGGAGTGTGGGTGGCTTGGAATTAATTATTTAAATTTCCCTTATTTTCAGGGAGAAATGCAGCTTCAAAGCAAAATTTCAAGATGCAAACTGCGTATTGGAACGAATGAAGGTATACAGAAGTTCCACTGTGAAATAATAACTAATGATTCTGCCTAAGTGTCTGAGTTATAATGGTCTTCAAATATGGAAGGACGTGCTCCCCACCTGTCTGAACACTTCCTCTTCCTGATGGGTGATGCGCACCAGCTCCTGAATGAAGCCATACGGAAGGTTCCGACACAGCATGTAAGGTACCAGCAGAGACTGTTGGAGTGGGCTCCTACATGCAGTTAGAAGACAAAATAATTAAAAGAAAATTAACAATGTCTGCGAGCAAGGTGAAAGAGTAGTTGCTATGGAGACAAAATAAACATAAAATGACGGGAAATAAAGTGGATGGGTTTTCTCACCGAGGCTGGGTCAGGGACCCCTGCAGGACAAGGGCAACATGAGAGATACACTGAGAGCGAATGTTACTGAGAAGCTGGCTGACATTTGGTTGGCTGCACATCTGGGTAAAAGAAAACAAGGAAAGTAGAAGATAAAATCTTTTCTGGTTTTAAACGGGGCTGAGAACAGATTTCACAGACTCAGATTAAGCAAATTGACAATGATTTGAGCTCAAAAATTAGTTTCATTAATTATCTTGAGATAGAGAAAATAAAAGGAATCTTCTCTTGCAGGCAATCACCTACCTTGGGAGCTTTCCTTTCCTCCATGCCAACGCTGTCAAAACGCTCAATGAGGTAGTTCAGCATCTCTGTCTCTTTGCATGCTTCAATGGTAAAACGGTCGCTGGCTGAATCGCATGGCATCCCCCCTCCACAGGCACCCAGACTACAAGCAGACACATAAAACAGAGAAGACGATTGGATTGCAGAAGAAAACCCAGATGTGTTAGTATGTTAGTGTGTGTGTGTGTGTGTGGGGGGGGGGGGGGGTTCCATCACATCACACATAATCATGTTTGAGCAGTTAAGCTGGAGGACCCTGCAAGAAAACAAGCATATCAAACAGCATTGCATGTATCAGCAGAGATATCTTGATGGGGGAAAATAATTTATTTAGAAATGTTCAAGTAATTAAGAGAGTGTTTGCAGCAAATCCTTGAAGGCAAAACCCACCTTTATGCATTTACCCAAACAATGTAGTGAAGAGCTCAAACTGCTGTTAGTGGTCAACTGCAACACAGTACAAGTGCCTTCAAAGTCCAAACCTAGTAGGTATTAAACTAAATTTGGTTGTTAGCATGCAATGCAGAAATATAACTACTGCTCTCAAATACAATGTTTAAAAACACCATAAAACTCTGCTTTGTTAGGGTCCCGAAATAACTATTGGGATCCATTAGTCATAGACACCAAAAATTTATGCAGCACAATAGACTTCAGGATATTTTCCTGAAATGTATGCACAGACTAATTTCTCAGACATTCTCAAAAATGTAACAAAACAGGTTTTCCACTTAATCCCCCAGAGATGCTATTTTATACTTACCTGCTGCATGCATAAAAACAGTTAATGAACTTTACACCCAATCATCTAACAGCTGGACGACCATCAGTTTCTTCTTTTGTGACTGGTTTATTTCTACAACACTAGTGGTAAGCCTGTTGGAGGCACATCAATGTGCAAGCGTGCACAAACGCAACAACACACACCAAGCATTGGTGTACCTGGACCCAAACTGAACCTGTGCAAAATCCTCTTCCTCCCCCTCTGACTCTTCATCACTGCTGTCTTGAGACATGTCAGAAAGGGCAAAAAACAGGAACGACAGGGGGCTACCAGGACAAGAAAAAGGAAGAGGTGAGAGAAAGAGACAAAAAAAACTAATCTAGAAAGGTAAAAAGTAACGGGAAAGAAAGAAAGATACAGAAGAAAGTAGCACCAAGAAAACTGCAGCTTTACACACTCTCCCTGTGGATCAATATCTATGATAATTTTAAATATTTAAGCTCGTTTATGTGCAGCTTTAACACAATAAGAGAAGTTTTCAGGTCACACCCGAAGCAAGGACATGATCCACTAGTCACCGTGACATAAGCCAGACCTTACTTAGGATTTTTAGACACTTAAAGAAACTTTTTGGGATCCTACCTTAAGTGTGAGCTTAGGGATCAATGCATTTAAAAATGATCAGTATCAGGGTCCCTCACTACACTAAACCCCGAGCATAATTTTATGTCCACCACAAGGGAGCCACTCGAGCAGCTTTTTTCTTAAAAATCATTACATCCAACATCATTAAAGCCCTGGTATTAAAAATAGGATTTCATAAAAGTTAATGTATGTGTAAAGGCTAAATATAATAACAATATAATGTATTTGCTGCTGGACACAGTACCTTTATTGACTATTTCTGTGTCTTTTGCCATTTGTGAACAGTAAAACCCTAAGATGTTCACTATAGACTAGCAGAGTGAATCTTTTCTAAAACAATTAGAGATTGGTCTGGTTGGAAAGTAACAAAGGAGACTGTGAAGAAAAGACCTAATATTAATTAGGTCACAAATAGGTTTAGTTTTTTTTTTTATTATTGACTAGCTCACTCCAAACACACATACATTTGACAGATGAGATACCTAGATGATGGGATCCTGGCAGCAAAGGCAGCCTGTCGAGCACTCAGTCTGGGAGAAGAAGGCACCATGGGAAGGGTTGAGGAGGGGGGGTGGTTGCCAGAACTAGGCGAGCTCAAAATAAGAGACTGGGGACTTAAAGGTGTTGCTGGAAGTGGGGTGTTTGGAGGAACAGAAAGCCCAGTGGGACTAGGGGAAAGACTGGGGAAACTATATCCTCTGTGAACCGGGCTCAGTGGGGAAGAAGCTGCCCAGGGAGTGGTGACAGAGTAGGGCCGATATCGCTGAGAGATAGGCATGGGTGTAGATGAAGGGTTGAGGCACTGCCTAGTACTGGCAGCAGCAGGCGGGCTGGGAGGAACTACAAACTGTGGCATGGAGGTTGTAGAAGGTACAGTGGGTGTAGTGGGGGTAGAGAGAGACGGGCAAGTCCTCTCTGCTGCATTCAAAGCCAATGGATGAGGACTACTGCATCCATATAAACTGTGGATAGCATTGATAACAATATCATGATTGGTAAAAACGCTCTGTTGACAATGAAGCCAGGACAAAAAACAGACAAGAAAACCCACAAAGAAAATTGATGGCAAAAATGATAAAGGAAAGTTAAGATTAAAACCATCACACAGCCTAATTGTGTTTCGGAAATGTACACATTTCACACGCAAAACCCCCCCCGAGTCTGAGTAATTACCTGGACAGTGAGCTGGCTCCAAATGACCCAGCACTGGGGCCCATTGGGCTGCCACCTTGGCTAGAAGGCTGCACCAGCGTCAGGCGGTGATCGGGGGATTTCGCTGTAGCAATGGGCTGAGAGGTGGCGGTCAAGCTGGCGAAAGGGTTGTGGATATTTGACTGGGAGGACATCATTAAGACCTCCATCAGAATCTGGCTGATGAGGTCTTTGAAGTCGGAACACACTGCGAGATTCACAGAATTGTAACAAGTCGTTTTTTTATAGGCAGTTTTATGCTAACTGTAAAGTTTATACTAAATATTCCAAATTAACCATATTTGATTAACTGCAAAGTAACTACAGTTGTAATGGTGACACACAGCAAAAAGATGCAGCAAAGGAAAATACCGTCTTTAGGGTTTTGGTGAAAATCTGCAGCTAGTGAAGGGAGAAAGATGACGTCTCTGTCCTGCTCCTTCCACGATACGCGGAGGATCTTACAAATCAGGAGCAGAGCCTGATCTTCAGACACATCGGAGTTTGCAGAGGTTTCCTTAAACACACAGAAAGTGCTTTTCTTATAACTGCTACGGTTGATCGGGTCACAGATATGCTTCAAGTAATCGGCGTGAAAGAAAGTGAAACAAAGACGAGCCATTTCAGAAAGGAAACAATTGTGTTTACTTGAAGGCCTAAATATTGTCATGTGAAACCCACTTTTAGATCAAGGCGGCCGTTTACCTTTTCAGTTGAGTTTCTCTTCTCCCTGCGATCACTGTCCTCCACCTCCATGTTCTCAATCCCTGAGTCCACATCCACCTGGGACATGCTGAACAAAAGAAAAGGCCAAGTGTTTTAAAACTCAGCAGACCTGTGTGTGTTATACAGACATTTGGGGGTAATTAGTTTATTCTAATGGTCTCATTTCTTTTCCAACGAACAACTATGGATCTCTGTTAAAAAGTTAACCACTGTCTTTGTTCTGAGAGATAAGAAATAAAACATTTTTACAGCCACATTTCACACCATTAACGAACAGTGTCTTACGGGAATACTGTAATGCCAGGCAATAAAAAGAAGGAGCTTACCTCTTTTCACAGGAGGCAGGGTCAATGTCCATGCTCTGCGATCGAGACAAACTCTGAGACTGTGTCTCGAGGCTGTTGGAGGGGGAGCTGGAGAGGGAGCTTACACCTTCGCTGCTCTGACTACCATACGCCACCCCTGCAGGAACACAATACAGTAAAGCCCAAAATCAATCATACATCTGGCATATTTAAATTTTAAAATCCTCATTCAATCCATAAGTTTAGACCAAAAACGATCCAAAAGGAGCATCAGTTTTTCAATAGCCTGACTGATATTTTGAAAATTTTTTGGTCATCACGTTTTAATTTTAATGTCACAGCACATATGAAGAAAACAGTGACAGACAGCATCTTTATGCCTTGAACAGTCAGGGAAGAAAAGACTTAAAGTGCAAGTGTAGGAACTGACAATCAAGGTAACTGCTAGAGTTAACCAACCCTGAAACCACAACTGACAGCCAAACTTGGTACTTTGCTGTTAAGATTTGCTGTGTGTGTAATGCTGTGACAGGCCAGGATTACACTAAAGAAATGTGATGGTTGCTGGGAGGCTGGATTTACATTGACAGTATTTATGAAAACATTTAGGCCCCATTCCACAGTAGCTTACCTAAAAGCCAAGTAGAAAAGTAAAAAGAAACATCTATATTAAGATGCATTATTGGCCCCTTTAAATAGGTTTAGATAGCAGAAAGCACACCAATGTCATCCCTCTTAATTATAAAGGCTGAAATCATTAAGATTTCTTACAGAGTTTTACTCAAGTTTTTTTTATCCTGTGTGACTTACAGAAAACATCCCTAGACTAATTAAAGATGAATACAGGCTCATCAAATAGGTTGATACGGGTAACTGTTTAATGATAAAAAAAAATTTGATTTTTAATGTTTAACCTAAAGCATTACTGGCAGGTCAAGTAATCTGAATATAATATATGGATGCATCCATAACCAGTAGACTTTGATTACTTACCAGAGGTGCCCATAGGGGATGTGGCAGGTGTACCACTGTGAACATTGAGACCTAATGATTGAGAGGCAGCTGGTACAGGTTGGGGGGAGACACCTGAGGGGCCAGGGAGGGGTCCAGGTGGAGTCTCTCTCTGTGGGGATGTGAGGGGGGTACTGAGGGGGGTGCTGGGTTGTGATGTCTGTCCTCCTGCCAGCCGTGCCAGGCGTCTTCTGCGTATCTTAAAAAAAAAAAAAAAAAAAAAAGCAAATTTATATATTCAGTCAAAGTCAAGCAGATATAAACAAATATCCAGACAGCTCAAGTATTTTCAAGCAGTCATTGATTATCATTTTTATTGACTTTAATACCTTTGATATTCAGTCAGTCAGTCAGACTGACCTTTGATAGTATAGGAAATAAAAGACAAACTAAATGGAGGTATTAAATTCGATAACCATCCAGATAATTGATTGTGACTTTTCTTTTACCACATATATTTTAAGGCCTCTTAGAGTTAAAACAATTAAATGGTCAAATAATATTCATAAACAATAAAGGTCAGTCTTTCTATGCAGCTTTTGTTATGTTTCTAAAAAAAAAAAAAGGGAGAGACTGCAGAATGTTAGAGCTAATAGCCAGTAGCATTGTGGGTATCGGTTCACGGATGGATTAGTGGCAACTAGGGCAGCACGAGACATCATAACTTTACTGTGTGCAACATCAATTTTCCAAAGAACTGCTTGGGCTGCAATAAATGTTAATAATATCAGTACCCAGCATTCAGGCTTTCTACTGATATGCATTTGGTGATGCTTGTTGTTTAATGCAGCAGATATATTTATTAGAAGGGCATTGTTGTGGTAAAGACATTAACAAACTAAGTTGTTTCATTCCCAAAACATCAGATATGAGGGAGTTTGGTTTTACTTAGTCAAATCAAACACTAATTGAATATTTGAAACTTAATTTGTTGATGCATTTCCTGAAGCTGATATGATACTTAGCACAACAAAGGTTATATATGCTTGTTTAGATTATACAGTATTGATGCTGATATATGATATTCTATGACATGTCTGTATGACGTTGAAGAGACAAAGAGTTTCGTTTTATCAGGCGTTTGTAAAGGGTGTAATAAGATAGACAAAATGCCCAAGGTTCTGGAACCATTGAGAAATGTGTTTGCCATTTGGCCTTTAAGTAATGGTAGTAATTAAGTTTTAGTCTCCTTTTGGCAGGGAGTACTGTAAGGGATTGGTTAAGCAAAGTGGAGTTTCACTCGTGTAGATTCACAGTCATCCAGAAGTGTTTAGGTAGAAGACAACTGGACTTTTCTTGTTTCTTAATCAAAAATCAAAATCAAAAATCAAATCTCCAAAAGGCTTCATCAGTTCTGAACATGGGCTGGAAGTAACAGACTGAGAAGAACAAGAGAGGAGGTCCAGCTGCTTTCTACTTAAGCATTTAGCAAAGTGCTTAAACTTGACAAAATATGTAAGGAAAAATAAGTCTTTTGTTGCATTAAAATGAATTTCCAATAAAAACTGTTTTAATAAACTTCACTCCTTATAAAACTCCTATTTAATTGGTCTCTAAAGAACATTTTTTCAGTTTGTTATGCTGAACTATTTGCACTGAATGTGCACCAGTTCCTAAGGAGGATTTACAACTGACAATGTGTAGTTTGTATTTTCCTTAGCACTGATCTGATGTTAACCCTAATAGAAGTTATAAAATCCTTCCCAAAAGAACGGAATATTTCAACAATTTCTTCAATGGGCAATTCTCTTTTATCCATACTTGTTTGAACTTTAGAAATTATTAAATCAAAGTTTTACAAGACTACATAGGAAACCTGGAGTTTTTACCTGATGTCCATTATGTAAACTTAAGCTGGTTGAGATAGACTGGAATGAAACAATCATATCTCAATTTTTATTCTGATGCTATTTCACTATATTTTACCGTATTTACAATGAATAAAATCCTGTAAGACCCTCACGCCTTAAACGTTTAAAAATGCAAACCACAACACAAAACATTAAGTGACAAACATTTTAAACACAGTCAAAACTTAGGACTAAGAGGGTGACAGCTAGTAAATTTAGTGAATAATAAACTAAGGTCAGAAAAAGCAGCGTGTTTGTCGTATTTAAGGAAGGTCTTAAGGGAACAGCACCGTTAACTATTATGGTGGTCCACTGTTTTTATGTTTCTGCTGAGTCGTTTCGCAGACATTGTTAGCAAGCCAACGTTAGCAACATTAAGAGATTTATACCGTAACAAGACTTATAATAATGTAAACGTAAACACAAAAAAGTATAAATGTTGCAGGTAAAAACGACTAACTGTATAAATCAGTTTCTCGTTGTGTTCATCTAAAAACAACGTTTAGCACAGATTGTGAGCTAACGTTAACGAGTTAGCACTGTGCTCCAGCTGCTAAATGACACGGCACAGGCAATTACAAGACCCTCGTCTGACTTCTTCTACGTAATATTTAAAATATGAATTTATTTTATTAAGACATTTAGGAGTCGCGCTGACCAACTCAGACGTTATTGTCCTGTTGCTAAGAGAACTGTAGAATTGTGTCAAAGAGTGATTTCTTGCTTTGACGTTAAGCTAACATCTCTGCTACCTTTTGTAGCAACCAGGCTCGTTCTAAGACACCCTAGAAGCTTTGGGGAGGAAATGGTAGCATTGAAAACTGCAACACCAGTTTAATGAAGCTTCGCTCCACAACTATTAAGTGATTTCGTCTATTGTCACCTTACCTCGTCTGCGCTCAACTCCTCCATCCTGGCAGCTAAATCAGTTAGCTATTTCACTTTCAGTTGCTTCGGAGTGCCAGCCAGAGCCAGCTAGCTAGCCTTGATTAGGACTGAATATGCATAGTTTAACTCGTTCAACGAATAGGTGTCAGTCTTGATTGTCCCCAAGATAAAAACTAGGAGACCGATATATGGTAGATGGTGAGATGCGGATCTTCCACAGCGTCTCTCGTTTGGTAGTTTTTCTACCGAGAACCAAACAAAAAGAAAACTAGCTAGCTATTATATACGTCAAAATACAACAGCGGCCATTTTGGCTCTTCTCCACGTCACGTGACCCAGAGAGCTCAGGAGGAATGTTGCGTCACTGCGTAGAAAAAAATTCTTTGTGCGGAGGCGAACTGAACATACAGGGGTTGGACAATGAAACTGAAACACCTGGTTTTAGACCACAATAATTTATTAGTATGGTGTAGGGCCTACTCCATATAGGGCCTCCTTTTGCGGCCAATTTAGTATTGGGAATGACATATACAAGTCCTGCACAGTGGTCAGAGGGATTTTAAGCCATTCTTCTTGCAGGATAGTGGCCAGGTCACTACGTGATACTGGTGGAGGAAAACGTTTCCTGACTCGCTCCTCCAAAACACCCCAAAGTGGCTCAATAATATTTAGATCTGGTGACGGTGCAGGCCATGGGAGATGTTCAACTTCACTTTCATGTTCATCAAACCAATCTTTCACCAGTCTTGCTGTGTGTATTGGTGCATTGTCATCCTGATACATGGCATCGCCTTCAGGATACAATGTTTGAACCATTGGATGCACATGGTCCTCAAGAATGGTTCGGTAGTCCTTGGCAGTGACGCGCCCATCTAGCACAAGTATTGGGCCAAGGGAATGCCATGATATGGCAGCCCAAACCATCACTGATCCACCCCCATGCTTCACTCTGGGCATGCAACAGTCTGGGTGGTACGCTTCTTTGGGGCTTCTCCACACCGTAACTCTCCCGGATGTGGGGAAAATAGAAAAGGTGGACTCATCAGAGATCAATACATATTTCACATTGTCCACAGCCCAAGATTTGTGCTCCTTGCACCATTGAAACCGACGTTTGGCATTGGCATGAGTGACCAAAGGTTTGGCTATAGCAACCCGGTCGTGTATATTGACCATGTGGAGCTCCCGACGGACAGTTCTGGTGGAAACAGGAGAGTTGAGGTGCACATTTAATTCTGCCGTGATTTGGGCAGCTGTGGTTTTATGTTTTTTGGATACAATCCGGGTTAGCACCCGAACATCCCTTTCAGACAGCTTCCTCTTGCGTCCAGAGTTAATCCTGTTGGATGTGGTTCGTCCTTCTTGGTGGTATGCTGACATTACCCTGGATACTGTGGCTCTTGATTGATCACAAAGACTTGCTGTCTTGCCGTAACTCTCCCAGATGTGGGGAAAACAGTAAAGGTGGAACAATACATGTTTCACATTGTCCACAGCCCAAGATTTGCGCTCCTTGCACCATTGAAACCAACGTTTGGCATTGGGATGAGTGACCAAAGGTTTGGCTAGAGCAGCCCGGCCGTGTACAGGTCCTTCTCAAAATATTAGCATATTGTGATAAAGTTAATTATTTTCCATAATGTAATGATGAAAATTTAACATTCATATATTTTAGATTCATTGCACATTAACTGAAATATTTCAGGTCTTTTATTGTCTTAATACGGATGATTTTGGCATACAGCTCATGAAAACCCGAAATTCCTATCTCACAAAATTAGCATATTTCATCCGACCAATAAAAGAAAAGTGTTTTTAATAAAAAAAACGTCAACCTTCAAATAATCATGTACAGTTATGCACTCAATACTTGGTCGGGAATCCTTTGGCAGAAATGACTGCTTCAATGCGGCGTGGCATGGAGGCAATCAGCCTGTGGCACTGCTGAGGTCTTATGGAGGCCCAGGATGCTTCGATAGCGGCCTTTAGCTCATCCAGAGTGTTGGGTCTTGAGTCTCTCAACGTTCTCTTCACAATATCCCACAGATTCTCTATGGGGTTCAGGTCAGGAGAGTTGGCAGGCCAATTGAGCACAGTGATACCATGGTCAGTAAACCATTTACCAGTGGTTTTGGCACTGTGAGCAGGTGCCAGGTCGTGCTGAAAAATGAAATCTTCATCTCCATAAAGCTTTTCAGCAGATGGAAGCATGAAGTGCTCCAAAATCTCCTGATAGCTAGCTGCATTGACCCTGCCCTTGATAAAACACAGTGAACCAACACCAGCAGCTGACAAGGCACCCCAGACCATCACTGACTGTGGGTACTTGACACTGGACTTCTGGCATTTTGGCATTTCCTTCTCCCCAGTCTTCCTCCAGACTCTGGCACCTTGATTTCCGAATGACATGCAGAATTTGCTTTCATCCGAAAAAAGTACTTTGGACCACTGAGCAACAGTCCAGTGCTGCTTCTCTGTAGCCCAGGTCTGGGGAATGCGGCACCTGTAGCCCATTTCCTGCACACGCCTGTGCACGGTGGCTCTGGATGTTTCTATTCCAGACTCAGTCCACTGCTTCCGAGGGTCCCCCAAGGTCTGGAATCGGCCCTTCTCCACTATCTTCCTCAGGGTCCGGTCACCTCTTCTCGTTGTGCAGCGTTTTCTGCCACACTTTTTCCTTCCCACAGACTTCCCACTGAGGTGCCTTGATACAGCACTCTGGGAACAGCCTATTCGTTCAGAAATTTCTTTCTGTGTCTTACCCTCTTGCTTGAGGGTGTCAATAGTGGCCTTCTGGACAGCAGTCAGGTCGGCAGTCTTACCCATGATTGGGGTTTTGAGTGATGAACCAGGCTGGGAGTTTTAAAGGCCTCAGGAATCTTTTGCAGGTGTTTAGAGTTAACTCGTTGATTCAGATGATTAGGTTCATAGCTCGTTTAGAGACCCTTTTAATGATATGCTAAGTTTGTGAGATAGGAATTTTGGGTTTTCATGAGCTGTATGCCAAAATCATCCGTATTAAGACAATAAAAGACCTGAAATATTTCAGTTAGTGTGCAATGAATCTAAAATATATGAATGTTAAATTTTCATCATGACATTATGGAAAATAATGAACTTTATCACAATATGCTAATATTTTGAGAAGGACCTGTATATTGATCCTGTGGAGCTCCTGACGGACAGTTCTGGTGGAAACAGGAGAGGTGAGGTGCACATTTAATTCTGCCGTGATTTGGGCAGCCGTGGTTTTATGTTTTTTGGATACAATCCGGGTTAGCACCCGAACATCCCTTTCAGACAGCTTCCTCTTGCGTCCACAGTTAATCCTGTTGGATGTGGTTCATCCTTCTTGGTGGTATGCTGACATTACCCTGGATACCGTGGTTCTTGATACATTACAAAGACTTGCTGTCTTGGTCACAGATGCGCCAGCAAGACGTGCACCAACAATTTGTCCTCTTTTGAACTCTGGTATGTCACCCATAATGTTGTGTGCATTTCAATATTTTGAGCAAAACTGTGCTCTTACCCTGCTAATTGAACCTTCACACTCTGCTCTTACTGGTGCAATGTGCAATCAATGAAGACTGGCTACCAGGCTGGTCCAATTTAGCCATGAAACCTCCCACACTAAAATGACAGGTGTTTCAGTTTCATTGTCCAACCCCTGTATATGGAGGACCAATCCAGTGATTCTTTTATTGACTTATTTATTTCCATATATTTTTAATTAAGAAGCGATTGGTCCTCCATCAACTACAGCCACCATCAGAATTTAGTCAAGCTGCTCTGTCCTTCATCCGTCTTTAATCAAGTCAAGTCAAGTTTATTTATATAGCGCTTTTCAGCAACAAGGCACTCAAAGCGCTGTAAGTACTCAGATTTTACCTTGGGTTATTTACAAAAGGAAAACAGTTGTTTTAATAATACTACATTTCACATTGATAATAAGGTGAAATTCTTTTCACAAAAAAGACATTTAAGATCGATGAGGCCCTCCAAAGAAATGCCACCCCACACTATTACTGACCCACTGCCAAACCGGTCATGCTGAAGGATGTTGCAGGCAGCAGATTGCTCTCCACGGTGTCTCCAGACTCTGTCACGTCTGTCACATGTACTCAGTGTGAACCTGCTTTCATCTGTGAAGAGCACAGGGCGCCAGTGGCGAATTTGCCAATCCTGGTGTTCTCTGGCAAATGCCAAACGTCCTGCATGGTGTTGGGCTGTGAGCACAACCCCCATTTGTGGACGTCGGGCCCTCATACCATCCTCATGGAGTCAGTTTCTAACCGTTTGTGCAGACACATGCACATTTGTGGCCTGCTGGAGGTCATTTTGCAGGGCTCTGGCAGTGCTCCTCCTGTTCCTTCTTGCACAAAGGCAGAGGTAGCAGTCCTGCTGCTGGGTTGTTGCCCTCCTACGACCTCCTCCACGTCTCCTGTTGTACTGGCCTGTCTCCTGGTAGCGCCTCCAGGCTCTGGACACTACACTGACAGACAGCAAACCTTCTTGCCACAGCTCGCATTGATGTACCATCCTCGATGAGCTGCACTACCTGAGCCACTTGTGTGGGTTGTAGAGTCCGTCTCATGCTGCCACGAGTGTGAAAGCACCACCAACATTCAAAAGTGACCAAAACATCAGCCAGAAAGCATAGGTACTGAGAAGTGGTCTGTGGTCCCTACCTGCAGAACCACTCCTTTATTGAGTGTGTTTTGCTAATCGCCAAAGATTTCCCTCTGTTGTCTATTCCATTTGCTTCCTAAGTGGACAGTTTGATTTCACAGAAGTTTGATTTACTTGGAGTTATAATGTTGTTTAAGTGTTCCCTTTATTTTTTTGGCAGTGTATATCTATATTGATATTTTAGACCACTATGTCTCACCACGTTTCAGGTTACAGGGTTGCATTGTTTTCCAGTACGTCACTTTACAAACAACAAATCAAACATACACAAAATAATTAAACCAAGGGAAAGATTACTTCCTCTTTGGATATACTGAAAACTGAAAGAGTAAAGAGCTGAATAACTTGAAATGAATAGTAGAACGAACAGTTCATAAAGCTGATAAAAATGTCAGTCAGTCATTTTCTTCCATAGTGGGTCACGGCGAAGCTGGTGCCTATCTCCAGCAGTCTATGGGCGGGAGTTGGGGTACACCCTGGACAGGTCGCCAGTCTATCACAGGGCAACACACAAACAACCATGTACAAACTCATTCACACACCTTAGGGCAATTTAGAGAGACCAATTAACCTAACAGGCATGTCTTTGGACTGTGGGAGGAAGCTGGAGTACCGGTGAGAACCCACACATGCACGGGGAGAACATGCAAACTCCATGCAGAAAGACCCCCGGGCGGGAGTCAACCTTCTTGCTGCAAGGCAAGAAGGTTCTGGGTTTATACCTTTTCATGTAGTACTTTTAAAAATGTAAATACAAGCCCTGAGGATTAGAAATTAGATATCTGTTGGAATAAATATGTAAGGGACCGTTTTTTATCTACATTGAAAAAAAAAAAAAACTCCAAGAAAATATAATGACGTTTTTATGCAAGAGAGTACTTTATACCATTGTGCTATTAATTAATTTACCCAGGCTTCTTCCAACTGTAGCATACATAAACAGTATAATTCGGTTTTATAAAATTATTGTCTGCAGCTGAGAGAACAACATCAATGGAACTTTAAATACACACAGACGCACATGGTCTCATTTCCTATCAGAAACAAACTGCTTGATTGAATGGATATAATTTTCAATTTAAATCCATTGTAGGTGTATGAATAGTCCTGATGTTAACTATGTAGGAATCAGATTTACAATTGTACAATCCTCAGTTTTATTTCATCCACAATCCCCTCTTTCACTTTTATTTGGTCTACAAACGCCCCAAATTAATGACAGACTGCAGACTTGTTTCAAATAAAATTTATGTGACAAAAGTCAAATCGTACAAAAGCGTATCTCAAACAAATTTTCTCTAAAAGTATCTTACATTTCTCCTAAACATATCAGCACAAATGAGAATTTTAAAACTTGTACAATAAATTTTAATTAAACAGCAGGAGCCTTAAGGAAGTATTTTGAACATGATGAAACAAAAAGTACCTTTAATCTGTTTTTCAGCTGGCTGAAACAGGGTATGAAACCTTTCTGGTGTTCATCTTATGAGCATGAATGCAGCTCCACCGAGCAACAGAATGGTATAAAAGTAATGCAATGATGCCCCCAAGTGGCGTACATTTATATCCTTTTAAAAGCTGTATGTTCTCCTGGCCTGAGGCCTCCATTACAGAGAGAAACCCCACACAGTCAGTAGACTGATATGGTTTTCTCCTTCAGGGTCAGCAGTGGTGGATCAGACGCCTGTTGTCCTCCATCACTGGGTGAATAGTCCTAAAACATCTCCTTTGTTCCTTTTCACTCATTTACATTCTTCCTATACACCTGCTTGCAGACCTCTCCTTCACAGAACAGCTCCTGAGGGGAAAAATATCACAGAAATATTTAATGACTACATTTTATGAAACATGTAAAATTAAAATAAATCCAAAGTTGTTTGTAATTTGGTTCCTACCAGATGGAGCTTGTCGCCTTCGACCCAGTGAATCCAGCTTCGGTTCTTCTTCTCTCCAGTCTGCTCACACAGTAGTTTATTTCCCTGCCATGTAGCTGTCGACTGTACAGTTGATAAACAGGAAAAAAGAGAGAGGATTGATCAGAATGGCAGACCACAAGTGGGTCAGCACATAATACATTATAGAAACACCTGGGAGTGGCACGTTTACGACACCCGTCCTCACCTTCATGTGCCTGTTGTCCAGTCCCTTTGTGAACTCCTCAAACTCTTGGTCGATTTTGAAGGAGATGGTGTAGTTTTTGAAGGTGCTGAGAGTTTTGATGATGTACTGGTCTCCCTGCTGCTCAATCACCTTTCTCAGCTTCAGCCTCAGGGCAATCTTTCTCAAATAAACACTGACACCTGGAACAGTAAAGGAACACATTAGGAAAACTTCAGCATACTCAATTAGTCTCATGCGTACTGTAATGACACAGCTGCATTATTTCAGCCAAATATTTTTTTTTGCATGTCTATGTAGTTGTACATGCATTCGTTTCACAGCGCAAACAGACTTTCCAGACTTTTAACATCTTATGGTTTATTTTTGTATAAAACTCACCAAGTGCCCTCATGTAGCCCTCAAAATTGACATTGCTGATCATGTCCCATGTTCCACACAGACTGGTCGGCATGATGATTTCTCTTAGTTTCCTTCTTCAGGGATTTGCGTGAATAGAACTGCTGATCTGATGAAGAGTTTATTAATGAGCCTCAATAAGCGCTGCTTTCAAAAAGTCCTCGAGATATAATGGTGGGTGTGTGAAACACTCCTTTTGTTGTTTAAAATCACGTGAAGATGTGGGAGGGACTCTCATCAGTACAAAGGCTGGTTATGGAAATCCAAGACCTGTCAGGCAGGTTAACCGTCAAACTATGCCTCAGGTGTTACAATAAAAACAAAGGAAAAAAAAAACACTGACATCCTTGTTTGCAGTTGAAAAATTCCACTAAAATTAGAAGAAACAATAAGAAAAACTTGTAATAAAAAGCCAGAAATAAATCAAATCTATCATTGTTGAAAGAAATCTGATAACATTATGCAAGGATTGATTTACAGGCAAAGGTTAATTTAAATTTTTATCAATAGTGTAACAAATCTCTCCTGGCTTCAAATCAAATTAAGTCCAACGGTTATTGATGTCATAACTACAGCGTAGAAATGAAACGAGATTGATGAAGGATGCACACTCTGGCATGCACTGCAGAGGAAATTCAAGAAACTTCAGTTCACAAGAAACTAAACGTCACTTTGCAAGTGGTAAAAAGGCCAACTGGGCTTCCTGGGTAAACTGTACCAGAGGAACGTACTGCTGAGGTCTTAAAATATAAATCATATGACGTTCACAAGGTTCTAAAATTCATTAAATCAAACCTCATGTGTACAAAGCATAATTTATTCCACAATGTCATTATTTAAAAAAATATAAAGGTAAAAATAGATATTTACATACACTGTATACAAAGAAAGATAACCTTTTATTCTTACTGTCTGGCAATAAATCAGACAGAAGATCTCCTGTTTTAAGTAGGTTAGAATTAACAAAGTTGTTCCTGTTTGCTAACTGGCAGAAAAATTTGTGAATTATTTTGTAACTTGTTTGTTTTTTTCACTTATGTTCCTTTATTTACCTGTAAAATACTTTCTAGTACTTGTGCATGAATGGTGCTATATAAATAATGTTCTTTTGCACTAAGCAAAAATAGAGAAGCATGTATAAAACTAAGTACACCCCAAAAACCCTAGACATATAAATACTACATAAGTCCCTGATCAGGATTGTATCTAGCTAAGGAATTATCAGTTTTATTTTCTCTCTCTGTTACATAAGGATTATGGGAATATAAAGGGGGACACCAAAGGAGGAAATCATAGAAACCTGTTTATTATTAGTGCAGTACAAATCACTTAGTCCAACAAAGAGGGTCTCCAGAGTGATTTCAGCCTGAAGAGAGGAGGGATGAGTGCATGGAAAGTTCCAACTCTGGGTGAAAAATATGTAACGAGCTGACAGAGTTAAAGCAGCCTCAGATTCAAAATTTTTTTTTTTTCAATAAAGATTTTCTATTAACACTTATTGTACAAAATATAAAATCTTTAAAACAGTGTTTATTTGTAGTTGAACTCTAGCTCGATTACTTTGTTTCATTGACAAGTGCAAAATAAAACACGAACTAAATCACTTCACTTAGCTCAAGACTTTCATTAGAAACACTCATCAGAAGGACGGTTCTGTGGAGCATCAATAAACTGTCTGATTTGTTTTAAACTCACAGGAAACCGCTTTTTGTTTTTCTATAAACATGGAAGTAAACTTCCTCAACTTGTCGAGGCGTCAGAGTATCTTTGATAAGGTGCAAGAATCACATGAGCGTTTTTCTGCTCGCTCTCAGCGCTGTAAAGACTGTGCTCCTGAATGTAGCGGATCACGTTGTCGGGCAGCAGGTATCTGACGCTTCGGCCTCGACGTAGCGCCCGCCGGACATGAGTTGCAGAGATGTCGTTGCTCACCCATTCGTGGACAATGTGGATGTTCTTGCGATACTTCCACAGATCGTCGGATTGGTTGATGAACTTTTGTGGGTCGCCGCCGCCGCGGGTGATGCAAACCACCCCGTATCGTCCCACGATCTCGTCGATGTCCTCGTTCTTCCACAGCTTGGGAATTCCAAAGGATTCCAGGACATCTGCCCCACATAGAAGCATCAGCTGAAGGCCATCTGAGCACAGAGACAAGGAGTTTGGCTTTATTCAAGCTCAATTTTGTTGAGCTCAGCTGGCTGGATGGATGGATAAAAAGATGCTTAAACAGATGGATGATGAACAGACCGATAAATGGATAAATGTATGCATGTATGGATGGATGGTTGTGGGTGGATATAAGATGGTTGGATGATGAACAAATTGATGGATGGATGAAACTTTTTTCCAGCTTTTTGTGTGGTATACTTTTCCAGGGCTGGGAAATTAATGAATTCCAGACTGTGTCCTTTAAAGCCTTTAAAATCACCAGAATATGCTTCTCTACCCTAATTTTGATGATTCTTTAAAATGTGAAAAAAAACTAAACATACAACAGAACCTTTTTGGGTCAGGTTGAATTAACAGAAATGAAGAATTATGACAGTCACAGTCATATGACACTGGCTCTCGTTCTGCTGTCTTGTGTGATGCAGCTGGCTGCTTCAAATTCAGGTGACAATTTAATGCATCTGTTTTTACTGCCTTTTTCCCCGAAGGCAAACGTCTTTCTCGGACAACTATTAGGTGTGACTGCCTGTCATCCAGCCCACGTAACAGAGCACCCACACCCTTAAGGACTGCACTCTTTCACAGTAAATCAGAATTAAAGGAGGACACCAAAAACTGCTTCTTTTACTTTCATAACTTTCCATGAATCCGTAGTTTACCTCTTTTCCGGTGATGATCTGAACTCTCAAAAGAGTTCTCCTCTATACGTCTCTTCTTTGCATACTGGACTGTGTCCACATCGTCCTTGTTATATTCTGCAGCAAGTAGCTCTTCATAGTGATGCCTGTGTGAATGAAGATAAAACAGCTCTGAAATTCAAACCCTTCAATCCATATTTCTCTCAAGACAAAAATCATATACTATTATTATTTTGTTGAGGTTTTTCTATGAAAATACAACTTTGAATACTGACCATTCAGTTCTTTTAATCTATGAGCCAAAAAATATTGCAAAATCATTCCACAGTGTTTGTTTTTTGAATCTTAAATATCTTGTGTAGCATAGAAACTGAAGTTGAAGAAGGCGTTCAAACATTTGGACCAATTTCAGCCAACCCTCAACAGGCCTGGCATTTAGCATTTATCTTACTTTAAATTTACTGAAGCAGGAAGTCAGAATCTGAGAGAAGATTACTGAAATTACTGTTAATTTGATACCTGGGTTATCACAATTTCTATTTTAACGTAAAATATGTATAGTAAAAATATCAGTGAAAAAAAAAAATTCAAATTGTACTAACATTTTCTATACCCTTTTATTATATAGTCTGGAATAGTGTTTAACTGTCATCGAGAATATTAAGGTCAATATAAACCTAAATAATTCTGTCATAATGAACAGAGAATTTTAACTTGGGAAAACTGAACCATTATAAAGCATCAATAGTCATCTGCTTCACTACATTTAAAAAATGCGCTTGTAAATAAACTAATAAGAGTAGCCGTCGATATTATGGCGGTTTTGTCAATGCCGCTGATAGACGTTAAACCAATAAACAAAGAATCAGAGGATAAGAACGAGGAAAAAAATATTATTCAAGAGAAGAAGAAAAAAACTTGCGAAACAACATGTGACTGCAGCTGTAAACCTACCGAACAACTTTAACCGTCTCCATCCACTCTGACTGCTGGCACTCCCAGGAGTCTACCGTGATCCATCCTGCGCTTTCTGTGGCCAGTCTGGCCATCTCCACCCGGTGACAGGCCTCAATCAAACCCTTTTTCTCATAGGCATCGCCCACCGGGGAGATGATTCCTTTTATCACACTGTACTGACCTTTAACACAGACAGAATAGCAGCAAAGCAGATGTGCTTCAGTGTTTAAATCATAGTAGGAGTGTGATGCCAGATTTATCCAAGAATGGTTTAAAAAAAAAAAAACATGATTTATATGGTAATATTTTAAAATTACATGTTGGCCTTAATTAGACCAAAAATACTTTCCTCTACTTTCAAGTCTAATATGGCATTGACACCTAAGGGCAATGTAGAGAGACTAGTTAACCTAACAGTCATGTTTCTGGACTGTGGGAGGAAGCCAGAGTACCCAGAGAGAACCCACGCATACACGGGGAGAACTCCATGCAGAAAGACCCTCGGCCGGGTGTTAAACCCAGGACATTCTTGCTGCAAGGCAACAGTGCTACCAACTGTGCCACCGTGCAGCCCCGGCACTAGTATCGTTATGCAAAATTAAGTAATACAAATTGCAATTTTATACAGTTGTCAACTGTTCAAAAACACTTTTTAAAGTCTAAAAATGACAGCGGTTACTTGTATTTTTGGAATACTTTAATTTTATTGTATTGTTACAGTCATGGTTAAAAAGAAAGTAATCCTCCCTTTAAATTCTAGGGTTTTAAGTTTTTTTTTAATGTATATAACATTACATGGATGTACTTCTTGTTTTAAAGGTCTGACTACTTGGACAGACACCATAAAAGAATAAGCTAAGATCAAAGATTAATGCATAAACCTTGTTCAGGTGCAATTACATTGTAAATTCAGGTATATTTCAAAATTTAGTGGGAAAGTGGGTAACTTTTTTTTAAGTGTTCTTTTATTTTCATGTGTTATTTCCTATATTTATCTGTTCATCTAAACTATGATGCCCTGAATAGCAATTTAGATATGGTTTTTTATTTTTATTTTATAGTGTCAATGTGCGTGTGCCCCAGTACAGCTTTAATGCCTAGCAACACTCATGCCTCTGATTTAGTGGTTTAGTCTCTTAATGATCGCAGGATACCAAATTAGGCCACTAACAACTTACATATTCAGCAAAGTTATTCACTTTAACCACAGCCATTGTCATTAGTGGTATTTCCCAGCTGCCTCTACGATTTTTAACATGTAGAAAAAAACAGAAGCATGTCAGATAAATTTAGCCTTGCAAATCCAGCTTTGAGAGAGATTTTACAGTTGAGGCTCCGAAACTTTGAAATGCTTTACTAATGAAGATCAGGCTGGCACCAACACTAGCTGTTTTATAATGTCTCCTCCCTGGCCTTTTAACACAATAAACCGTTTTATCTAACTTTTTAAGAAGTTTTACTTGTATCACTTTTAGTACTGGCTTTAAATTTTGGATCTGTATTTTCTTGCAGTACAGCGCTTTGGCCAGTCTTGTTGATATTGGTATTAGTGGTATTTAACCAAGTAGTTTTATTCAGGGATGTGTGCTGCTATTCTAATAAATCCGACATCATTAAGATTAACAAAGTTTCCCAGATGGACTCAGAGGAGTTGATAGAGGACTCTTATAACATTAAAACAAAGGATGCAATCTTAAATTGCTTCAACCTGTATCTTCAAGGTGATCTCGGGCCAGCTCAAACATCCTCAGGTGCATGTTAGTGATGGGGTTGAAGGAGCCGCAGGCCAGCAGAACCACTTTGGATGTACTGGGATTCTCCATCACTCGTACTGGAGCGGGATTTACCCTGGAGCAGACACATCAGCTGATGTTCCTGAAGTGGGATTTAACGTAGTCCCTTTAAATCAAACGGGAAAAAAGTAAATGGAGAAGTAAAGACGGAAAGTTTATTATTTTTGAAAGTCCAGACGAGCAGAGCTAATAGAGCTAATGTGTGTTAGCTTTAGCTCGTTAGCTCTATACGTTAACACTTTAGATACATCCACAATTATTTTTAAGAAGACAAAAAACAAATAAAAGTACGGGTTATAACAAAATACTACGTTTTCGTACCTACAATAAAATAATGTACTTCCTGTACTGCTATCCTACAAGCGGATGTCAGTTGCTTCCTGGACGTAACGCACGTCGAGCGCAACATAAAGATGGGCGAATCTGATTGGACGGAATTTACGAGAGCCGCACCCACGTTTTGAAGTTGCGTTCATAATAACAAAATCCTGAAGTCTGATTCGAGTCGAGACGAGTCGTAAACATTTTAACCCCGTGTTGACTAAAATGATCGTTTTTACGCAGTGGTTCACTTTGCTATTTTATGGTTCGTCCTGCTAGCCTGAAGCAAACGTCCCACATTCCGTACGACGTGTTTATAACAGTTTATTACAAACGCAGTCCACGGTGAGATGCATTGCTTTAGCATGCTAGCTTGCTGTTATTGTCAATGTTTATCTGAGCCTTCAGTTTTTTGTGTAAAATACTTAAGTTTGGTGACTAAAGGTAGTAACTACAGTAAATCCAACATTCACCAGGCATTCAATTAGCCTATTTGTGGCTTGCTGATCAGTATCAGGCGGTCTGATCTGCTTGCTTCCTCCTATCTGACCTCCAGAGTAACAGGATTTTAACAGAGAATGGCTTCACGGGGGAAATCCGAAACCAGCAAACTAAAGCAGAACATGGAGGAACAGCTCGACAGACTGATGCAGCAGCTTCAGGACCTGGAGGAATGCAGGTGCACTGTAAACAAATCAATAAACTCAGCTCTATCTCATTTCCCTTTATCTTCTCCAATAGGTTCTCATAATTTCTTTGGTTTTTCTAGAGAAGAATTGGACGAAGAGGAGTACGAGGAGACAAAGAAAGAGACCTTGGAGCAGCTGGAGGAGTTCAACGACTCCCTGAAGAAGATAATGACAGGAGACATGACACTGGTGGATGAACTCGGTGGGATGCAGCTGGTAGGGACATTTATTTACTTGCAGGTATTGCTTTTCAGAGGTCATACATTAATGACCGCTTCTACCTTTTTGGTAAAAAAAAAATACATGCATCTCATCTTATTTGACACATAAAAACCCAATCAATATTTAAAATCTCAAAATATAATCTGTCTGAGAAGGCCTTATAGTATGAATCCTATCTAAAGGAGCACAGATGTGTTGAAAAGTGACATGAAGTATTTTCACTAAAAAACTTGAAACTTGTATCCACAAGGAAATATTTTAGGTCTAGTCTGTTTCAATATGTATATTAAAGATTTTCCAGATGTTTGTTCTAAATTTTGGCCTTTAGATATATGCCGATAATACGTTTGCTTCTATGGCTGGTAAAAACTACGATGCGGTTGCATAAAAACTAAATTTAGACGGTTTTAGAAGTTTGAAAATTGGCACTATGCTTTGTGCTTATTTCTAAATACTAACAAATGGAAGTGTATTTTTTCTAATAAAAAAGCAGATCAAAGAAGATTGAATAGTCAAGTCAATTAATAGTAATGAGATGGCCATGACACAATTATAAGATTCTATCATAATGTAATGTAAAAATGTTATAATTATTAGAAACTATCTCATCATTATGTCTCAAAAGTTGACTTAGCTATTCCTTAATTATGAAAAACAATCTCATAGTACTGACTCTGCTAATATATAATACAATTTTTTGAGATATACCCATGAGATTCTGTGCTATAATTCTGAGATATTATCTCATAATAATGAAAATGTATTTCTGCAATCTCATTATTAGGACATTCAAACTTTTCTTCATCTCGGTAACAGCAACGAGAAAGTATCAAAATTGTATTATGATTTGTGAAATAATAGACATGTTCTCTCTGTCTCCATCAGGCAATCCAAGCTGCGATCAGCCAAGCATTCAAAACCCCCGAGGTGATCCGACTTTTTGCAAAGAAGCAGCCAGGACAGCTGAGGACCAGACTCGCAGAGGTTTGAGCTGCAGTTTCAAGCAGGCACTGATCAGTCACAGTCTCAGGAATAATTACAACGTTCTGTTAATGACATTTATTCTGACGCATCCTTATGGGTTGATTGGGGCATTTCCAGAGTTCATTTAAGGGACAGGTTGCATGCTACGAAATGTTGAGAAACGTTAAGAGAAAGGTGGTGCTATCAAAAAACCCGTAAAAGATGAACTTTTTGCTCTGATGTTATTCTATAAAACTCCCACAACCCGCCTGTTCTTTTTAACACACTGAACTCTGTTATTACTGCTCATGAACCCATCTATCTTAGAGCATCTAGGGAACTCTGGGAGGATTTCGTTTGTGCTGTTAAATCTCTGACTGATTTGTGTTTGGCTCAAATGACATATCGCATTGCCTGAAAATTGTCCAACCTGTGTGTGACATTCTCGGCAGATGGACCGAGACGTGATGGTGGGGAAAATGTCTCGGGCTGTGCACACGCAGCAGAAAATGGAAATCCTCACAGCCCTAAGGAAGCTGGGAGAGAAGGTGACAAACCCAGACTGCGCAGCTTTTCCATGCATTCTCGTGTGTCCGTGCTAAATTCCATGCGGCTTATTTTAGTCGTATTGACGGACTGACCTTTTTTAAAAAACCTGAAGTAGTTGTAACCTTGTAAACGTATTTCTTCCAACAGCTTACCCCAGAGGATGAGACATTTCTCGCTGAAAACGCTACAGCTACTCTGAGTCAGTTTGAAAAAGTCACTGCAAACCTGGGTGAGCAGAAATACTTGACATGAATCTTTGTCTGATTTGTTTGTCTGATTATTAATATTCATCTAGTTTTTCTTTCCTTTTTTTTCTCAGGGTCAGAAGACAAAATTATGGCTTTAGCTAGTTCTGGGGTGAAAACCAAATCATAGACAGTTTACAAAACAATAATATTAAGTCATTGTTCTTAGTAAAAAAAAAAAATAAATATGCCAATTAATCAGGTTTTGTATGAAAACCAGTGGACTTTTTAGTGTTTCCATACAGGCTAACATTTCTAACAATGTTGTTTTATACTTGTTTACTTTTGTAAATGTCATTTATTTGTCCAAGTCTGTAAAATTTTAACATTTGTAGGTACAAGCATGTGATTTGAGAAATCCAATCACATGCAAATGAGTGTAGAGGATGATTTGTCCTGTGTTGGATTGCTGTGTGTGTTTTTAGGAGGCAGAATAACTGTGTGAAAATAACAAATGTTCATGATGCAGTTTTTAATTAAACTGTCTGAAGTTCTTTGGAAGATCTTGAGCTTTTATAGCGCTGGTCAAAGGTTTACACCAACTCATCGTTAGCTTGAATATTATTAATTGTTGGCTCTTAATGATTGTTTTAAACAGTTTCAGGGTGGAATGATCGTACAACCACAAGAACTGGGATAACAAGTTTGACTTTATTGGAACTTTTTCCTCACCCGCAAGTGGTCAAAGTTATAAATGCTATTATTTACATACATACAGTGCCTTGCGAAAGTACTCGGCCCCCTTGAACTTTTCAACCTCTTGCCACAGTTCAGTCTTCAAACATAAAGATATAAAATTCAAATTTTTTGTGAAGAATCAACAAGTGGGACACAATCGTGAAGTGGAATGAAATTTATTGGATGTGTCAAACTTTTAACAAATAAAAAACTGAAAAGTGGGGCGTGCAATATTATTCGGCCCCCTTGCGCCACTCTTTGCTGCAATTACAGCTGCAAGTCTCTTGGGGTTTGTCTCTATCAGTTTTGCACATCAAGACACTGAAATTCTTGCCCATTCTTCCTTACAAAACAGCTCAAGCTCAGTGAGGTTGGATGGAGAGCGTTCATGAACAGCAGTCTTCAGGTCTTTCCACAGATTCTCGATTGGATTCAGGTCTGGACTTTGACTTGGCCATTCCAACACCTGGATACGTTTATTTGTGAATCATTCCATTGTAGATTTGGCTTTATGTTTTGGATCATTGTCTTGTTGGAAGATAAATCTCCATCCCAGTCTCAGGTCTCTTGCAGACTCCAACAGGTTTTCTTCCAGAATGGTCCTGTATTTGAACCCATCCATCTTCCCATCAATTTTGACCATCTTCCCTGTCCCTGCTGACGAAAATCAGGCCCAAACCATGATGCTGCCACCACCATGTTTGACAGTGGGAATGGTGTGTTCAGGGTGATGAGCTGTATTGCTTTTACGCCAAACATATCGTTTTGCATTGTGGCCAAACAGTTGGATTTTGGTTTCATCTGACCAGAGCACCTTCTTCCACATGTTTGGTGTGTCTCCCAGGTGGATTGTGGCAAACTTTAAACGAGACTTTTTATGGATATCTTTGAGAAATGGCTTTCTTCTTGCCACTCTTCCATAAAGGCCAGATTTGTGCAGTGTACGACTGATTGTTGTCCTATGGACAGACTCTCCCACCTCAGCTGTAGATCTCTGCAGTTCATCCAGAGTGATCATGGGCCTCTTGGCTGCATCTCTGATCAGTCTTCTCCTTGTTCAAGATGAAAGTTTAGAGGGACGGCCGGGTCTTGTTAGATTTGCAGTGGTCTGATACTCCTTCCATTTCAATATGATTGCTTGCACAGTGCTCCTTGGGATGTTTAAAGCTTGGGAAATATTTTTGTATTCAAATCTGGCTTTAAACTTCTCCACAACAGTATCTCGGACCTGCCTGGTGTGTTCCTTGGTCTTCATGATGCTCTCTGCTCTTTGAACAAAACCCTGAGACTATCACAGAGCAGGTGAATTTATACGGAGACTTGATTACATACAGGTGGATTCTATTTATCATCATCAGTCATTTGGGACAACATTGGATCATTCAGAGATCCTCACTGAACTTCTGGAGTGAGTTTGCTGCACTGAAAGTAAAGTGGCCGAATAATATTGCACGCCCACTTTTCAGTTTTTTATTTGTTAAAAATGTTTGACACATCCAATAAATTTCATTCCACTTCACGATTGTGTCCCACTTGTTGTTGATTCTTCACAAAACATTAGAATTTTATATTTTTATGTTTGAAGCCTGAAATGTGGCAAGAGGTTGAAAAGTTCAAGGGGGCCGAGTACTTTCGCAAGGCACTGTATTTATATTTGGATCAAAGTCCCGTAGGAAGCTGCACCTCATCCACACTGTTTTTGTAGCCATCAACACAATTCTGGCAAATATATGACTAGTTTTAGTAGATCTGGAAGAGTTGGTTTGAATTGCTTGGTTTGCTGGCATGAAGTTTTTCTCAGGTTTTCAGTTTTTAAAAGGTTTTACTTCTCCTGCTGCATTTACAGAGTGTGCATTTTAATCTAAAGTGCTGTGGAAAAAAATTTTGTTTTCAACATTTTGAAAACAACAATGGTTTGAATTGCTTGGTTTGCTGACATGAACATGGCTTTTAAGCATGGTCCATACATATGCAGCAGTAATGTTCAGGTTGGAGCTATTCCAGAAGCTGGCATCCTCCACTCCAAAACCGATTTTTGTCTTCTGGATCATTGGACCAAGTTCAACCATTGGACCCAGACTGACATAAAATGAAATTAGTTAGGAAGCTCTACAGCATCGCCCAAGAACCACCAAGACTGAAGCCAATCATAAAGTGAAAACTGCTGGAACACCAGTGTCGCTGACTGTGGTGAAGCCAGTTTAACATTAACATGGTCTCTGGCGTGCCGCGCGTGAAAAGACGTTCCTGCTTCAAAATGGCCACCTTCAGCAGAAATGTTTTCTGGTCAGACGAGACAAAGATTAAGCTATTTGGAAACAACTGACAGGAATGTTTCGAAGAGTAAAGGTGAGGCAACTGTCAAGCATGGTGTTGGTAGCGTCATGCTGGGGTCCATTTTGCTGGTTCTTTGGATAAAGTGCATTTAATAACAAATAATTCTTCAAATTTACCTCAAATCGAGAGCGAGATGGTTGAAACTTGAAAACAGTTGGGTGTTCGAATAAGACACTTTTCAAAGCACACCAACACACAAAGCTTCTTAAAAGGCCATGCTGAGAAACCAGCCAATTTAGATGAACTCTACCAATTCCACCAAGAGGGTTCGTTTAACATCCTCCTAGAGGTATGCCAAATACTTGATGGCCACAAAACCCATGTGGATGAGGTTGTTAAAGGACACTGATCCAAATGCTAGTGGGGGTGTATGCACAATTTCGACCCAGTTTGGATTGTTAAGAAGCAACAATAAATTTAAACATATGCTACTAATTCTTGTTTTGAAAAAAATCACTGAGCTAGTGTGTTGTATGATCATTCCATGTTGGGGAAAAAACTGGTTTAAATAATTTTTATTGATCACGTGTGAATTATTTACATCGGACATCTAAAATTACAGCATAAAGCATAAATCTAAAAATGAACACATAAAATTGGCACACACACACATCAGTAGTCTACAACTGAGTCTGTGTTTATTGAATCTGATGACTCACTTCACATGATAAATACTCTAATTATGCTTGAGATAACATGATTTTTAACACGTTTAAAACCACATTTTAGAACAATTAAGAAAAACTGTTGATCCCACTGATCATGATCATCTTTCCAGTAGTCTGGGTCACATTTTAATAATAGTTTAACTTGTTTAGCATGTTACCTGAGAAAAGAAAAGAGCCTTGAGAAAATAAAAGTTATGATCTTTGAGCATCAGTTTCATCCAAAACCATTATGACAGAATCAACCACTGCGATACCCTATTCTTCATTAAGCCTCAGTTTCTACCTGTTAGCCTTCGTGTTTTTTTGTAGGGCTGGAACTAACAATTATTTTTACAATCGATTGATCTGTTGACTATTTTTTCGATTCATCAATTAATACTCGGAAAGCCAAAGGGGCTTAATAGGAGATTTTTTTTTACAGCTATGCCATTTGAGGAGTTCTGGATAGAGCATATTTACAGACAAAGAAGGTTTTTTTTCATCCTAATTGCAAAATCTACAGTGGGGAGAACAAGTATTTGATACACTGCTGATTTTGCAGGTTTTCTGACTTGCAAAGCATGTAGTCTTTTATTTGCATCATAAGCACTGTTCAACTGTGAGTAACAGAATCTGAAAGAAAAACCCCAAAAATCTGATGTAATACAGGTAATGAGTGGAGAACAGGAGGGCTTCTTAAAGAACTAACAGGCCTGTGAGAGCTAGGATTCTTACTGGTTGTTAGGTGATCAAATACTGATGTTTTGCAATAAAATGCTAATTAATGACCTAAAAATCACATAATGTAATTTTCTGGAGTTTTATTTTAGATTCCATCACTCACACTACCTATGATAAAAATTAAAGACTTCTAAGTGCTTTGCAAGTAAGAAAACCTGCGAAATCCGCAGTGTATCAAATACTTGTTCTCCCCACTGTATATATTTTTTGTACAATTTTGGCCTAATTATTGCCCTGACTGGGCTGTTCTTTCAGCATTGCATGTTTTAGAGTCTGCATACACCAGTTAAAGATTATTTGATTACAAAATTAGTTGAACTTTATTTCAATAATCAATTATTCACGTTTAATTATTTCAGCCTAGTTTTTTGTGTGCAGCGGCTGTGGGACAATATGCATCATGCACCATAACTGGTTTATCATAGGGCTGCATGGTGGCGCAGTGGTTAGTGCTGTTGACTTGCAGCAAGAAAGATGTCTGGTTCTAATGGACTCTTTTTGCATGTAGTTTGGATGTTCTCCCTGTGCATGCCTGTTCCTCCAACAGTCCAGAAACACGACTATTAAGTCAATATTCTCTAAATTGTCCTTAGGTATTAATGTGGTTGTTTGTCCTGTGATGGAGTAGTGACCTGTCCACGATACCCTGAGTGTCGCCCAATGACCACTGCAGATAGGCACCAGCCTCCCACCATGACCCTGCATTGATAAACGGGTACAATGGATGGATGGTTTTTATAACTATTTTACCATATTGAAGTATTTGTATGTAGGAAAGTAAACCCTTTAGTACCAGTGGTAACTACAGTGCTGTGAACAAGTTCCAACATTTTTATAGTTTCGTTTTTTTAAATACTCTTAATCGTCTTGGTACATATGGAAGCAAATCGTTACCATATTTCAAATGAAAAAGCATTTTCAGAAATGCTTTTTCGTTTTAAGAATGTGGCTGCATTGTTTGACTCATAAATTAAATTAGTAATCAATAATCCTATTTGCATTTTAATTTTCTTCTTCAAGACTGCTCATTCCTTCACTTAATTACAATGAAAAAGACATTTGAGATTTATTTTTCAAAATGTACCCCAGCAAATTGATACCAAAATTCAATTTGAAATGTAAAATTTGAAAATGAAAAAGCATTTCCAGAAATGCTTTTTCATTTTAAGAATGTGGCTGCATTATTTGACCCATAAATAAAATTAGTAATCAGTCATCCTATTTGCATTTGCATTTTCTTCTTCAAGATTGCACATTTTATGCCATAATCAAAAAGAAAACAAAGCAGACATTGCTTTTTCATTTTCGTGGTCCGCAAAGTACTGCCCAGAACTCAAAAACAAAAAAGCATTCCGAGCGGCGGGCGCAGAAGAGTGACGTCAGCAGCCGCTCTTCCTCAGCTCCTTGCTGACCGAGCTATCCATCTTGTTCGGTAGGGGGCGCTGTGCACGTCTGCATTGCATTACATTGCAAACGTGCCGAGAAATTGATTGAATTGCAGCAGGACCGAGCTCAATTTGTGGCAGTGGCAGGCAGAACTGGTAGTTCTGGTGGCAGCCTTATGGCCTGGGACATCCAGCGTGTTTTTAAGCATTTATTTATAATTTTCTCTGAGTGAAAATTCAGAATAGCTGCTCTATAATAAACCGGCTGTTTGTGCAATAAATCTTCGTCATCCTTTCAACACGTCACACATACACATAGTGCTATTTATTTTCCATGTCAAGTAAATACAATCACCTTATGTTATGGGTCTAAAGCTGTTTATTAAATAATAATCAATAATGAAATCATTATATAAAGGTAACAGGCTATAACAATAATGACATCCCGTTTGCCGATAATCAGCATCAGCTTCCACAAAAACAGCGGCAACCGCATTGGCAAGTTTTACGGCCGGTCTGGCACCTTCTGGCATCCAAGCGGAATCCCCTGCCACCCTGCGGCAGGCTGTGGTAGTTCTGGTGGCAGACTCTGCCACCGCAACTACCAGTTCTGTCTGCCACTGCCACAAACTGAGCTTGGTCCTGCTGCAATTCAATTTCTCGGCACGTTTGCAATGTAATGCAATGCAGACGTGCACAGCGCCTCCTACCGAACAAGATGGGTACCTCGGTCAGCAGGGAGCTGAGGAAGAGCGGCTGCTGACGTCACTCTGCTGCGCCCGCAGCTCGGAATGCTTTTTTGTTTTCCAGTTCTGGGCAGTACTTTGCGGGCCACGAAAACAAAAAAGCAATGTCTGCTTTATTTTCTTTTTGATTATGGCATAAAATGTGCAATCTTGAAGAAGAAAATGCAAATGCAAATAGGAGGATTGATTTCCAATTTTATTTATGGGTCAAATAAAGCAGCCACATTCTTAAAATGAAAAAGCATTTCTGGAAATGCTTTTTAATTTTCAAATTTTACATTTCAAATTGAATTTTGGTATCTATTTGCTGGGGTACATTTTGAAAAATAAATCTCAAATGTCTTTTTCTTTTAATTAAGTGAAAGAATGAGCAGTCTTGAAGAAAATTAAAATGCAAATAGGATTATTGATAACTAATTTCATTTGAGTCAAACAATGCAGCCACATTCTTAAAATGAAAAAGCATTTCTGAAAATGCTTTTTCATTTGAAATATGGTAACGATTTGCTTCCATAGGTACATTCCAGTTTGCAAAAATCTGTAAACTGGAAACATGCAAGAAAAAAAATTATTTATTGAAGAACAGTACAGTGACATCAAAAGGTAGTTATCTGTTACCACTCTGTCTGTTGTGCTCCATGGTCTTCATGATGCTGTTTGTTCACTAATGTTCTCCAATGAACCTCTGAGGCCTTCACAGAACAGTTGCATTTATACTGGGATTAAATGACACACTGCTGGGTTATATTCTGGTGACTTCTGAAGGTAACTGGACACACTGAATTTTATATAGGAGCATGAAATGTAAATGTTTTACTAGTAACTAAAGGTGTCAAAGTTGCTTTTTTTACACTTTATTAACTTGTGATTTTCTTTTATTCATCAATTCTGAACGATTTTTCCTCAACACCAGGGGGCACCATTGCTCACAACGTTCTACAGCTGAAGGCAGGATATGTTTTCATTCCACTCCAGAAAGGCATTTCTATTAGTGGCACATTTACTGTAACAACTCAAAGAAAAACCAGAACAGAAAGCGTTTATATCCCATCATCCTTTATTTTGTTCAAGAGCAAGCATCAACTTTGCTACAATCTGCCATCAGACTGGTAGGAAAGTAAGAGCAGCTCCAACAAGCACAAAGGAAGCATCCAACATTTCTGCAGACACCTCAACTGTTCATCCATTTGAGCAACATTTTAGAGGAACCAATAAAGAGAAAATAATCATCTGGATTTGGAGTGTGATCGATGTGTGATAGACAATCTTCAGAATCAGTAGTGCATCACAGCTCCTTTTCCTGTCTCTGTCTCAACCCCACATGGGACATTCACGAACATGTGGCTCATGCAAAGTTGATTCCTAGTAGTGGCGTTACGGTTCGGCTGCATTTTCTGGTAAGAAGTTACTTGGCTCAAGGGGTTGGAGTCATTGTAGCGACTTGTGTTAAAGCATTACTGACCTTGAAACTGGACTTGGAATTGTTTGACATGAAGATGTGAAAATGTTCGAGCTGGCAGGGGTTACTGTAATTGTGTGAATTTCAAGCTGTCCTCAGAATCACTTCTCAAGACTTCGAGCAATAGGACACTGTTAAAATAAAAACGATCACCTTCCACTGTACACCGACCGCTGCCAAAGCAATTTCTTTATGTACTGTACATCATTTAAAGGTGGATTCAGTACAATATCTATAGAAGATACAATATGGATCTACTTTCTCTACACATCAACAAGGACACATGACATCTATGTAGAATGTTTGTACTTTCAATAAAACTAGTGGTGGACCACTATCACTACAAGCTGAAAAAAAAAAACAAACCCCCATCTCAGCTTTGTTAGAAAATCTAGCTTCAAATAATAAAAAAAATGCCACAAATAAAAGAGCGTGGGTAAGTGTTAGACCTGCTAATTCTGCAATGATTGGTGAAAAGGCACTCCGACCTCAGCTGGCTCAGACCTGGCCCCACGCTTTACGTGTCACCATGGAAGGGAGACTGGTCGTTAATTAGCAATTAACTAGGGATAAAAATCAACCCTTTAAAAGAAGGTCTGTCCCCATAAAGACAATCTCTGAAAACAGACTCTCATGCAAAATATGAAAAAAAAAAAAAAAAGCCAAAATCCAGCCGCTTCTGCACCATGCAGTGTCCCAATCAACAGTGATGGACAGCAGTGTCTGAGAGCAGACAGGCTGGACACGTTTTCCCAATCGATTGTATGAGCTTTATACTAACTCCAGCAGGAAAATAGGTTTACCAAATGTAAACAAGTATCCTGGAACAACTCTACCAGTTTGGTTCCATGCACAATAAAATCTAGTGGTCTACTGTGAAAAAAAGACGATGAAAACAAGTTATTTTTAACGCGTTTTCCTGCTAAAATACAGTCAAAGTCTGTGGTGCATTTGGAGCAGGAAAACAAGTTAAAATGCATCAAATATATCATTGATGATTTTAAGCAGAAATTCACTTTGCTCCCCCATAACAACTCAACCAGGCCCCGCAAAACCTCAGGGGATTAAAAGGGTTTTCATAGCTTTTTCCTTCAGGACTGAGAGAGAACAGCTTTAAAGCTGCTGAGCGAATCTCTGCTTGTCCAAATCCACTGGCAGGAAGTTCAGTACCTATGTTTTTAAAAGCTTGCAGCCTTGCTTTCCTGCAGTTTATAAAGTACCAAATGTAGTGAAAAATAGTGTAACTGATCAGGAACATAAGAAGAAGGTACGTTCTGTACAACAGCGAGCTCTACTGGGAACAAAACAACGTGAACACCAGGAGTCGAGCATTGCCACATGTGCAAAGCAAAGCAAAGAGCGTGATGAATGGAGGGCCAAAAATGCCACAATTCAATGAATAAATATCTATGTGATCAATACACTGATACTGGACAAAGAAACAGATGTAGCTGTAATTATTTAAATCTTTCAATGAAAAATAAAACACAAAATTAAATGTGGAAATGGTTAATTAACATTTGAAATTCATTATATGTTAAAAATCTAAATTATTTCTGTATTTATTTAAACATTTCAAAGCCCTGTATTGCAGCACACTGTATATCCGCCAGTCTTACCCTTAAAAATCGGTAGCCGGAGCTAATGCTGTTATACAGACGTCTTGGAGTAACCCCAAGACAGCAAACGTTACATTCTTGAGACAAGTTTACCTCTTCGATAGAGCTGATATTTTTCACGAAAGCATCAAATCAAATCTTCTTGTTTTCTACTCTTGATGGAAAATTTAAATCCAAAATGGAAACAAAACTGTGGCGAAAATGTATCAGCTGTGATACTAGAGGTTTTCAGGTATATTTTAGAGCTTTAGTTGTTGTAGTTGGGTTTTATTTTTGTTGATTTGTCTCAATTGTTTAAAAAGGCATACCATCCAGATCACTTTGGTTGGGAGAATATGAGAAATATACAACCATAAATGACTAATGTATCAATTATGATACAAAGAAATAGACAAATCCACATCATCTTTATTTATTTTAAGGTGTTCAGGTAAATGTATCATTGACTTGGATGTTTTTCTGGTGAATTTCTGCCATTTGTTTTTAAGGCAACAAATCAATATCTTTTTGGTTGGGAAAATCATGTTCAGCAAAAACGAATAAATCAAATTGATCAATACATTACCAATAACCGCTAATGTATCAGTTATGACACAAAAATATTGTGAAATCCAAATGACATTTAGATATTTTTTGGTAAAAGCATCAAGATAGGCAGTACAACTTTAAAAATACTGAATTTTCTGATGTTTATTTCATATATCAGGCTTTAAAGGGTTAAACTGTGGTGCAGGCTAGCCAATCAGATGTTAGGGTCTCCTTGACAACAACAGACTTGAGTTATTTCATGATGGCAGGAAATCTAAGCTAAAAAAATAACTGCCTAGGATTCTAACATATAATAAGGTTTCAAGTTCAAAATGAATCATTTTCACATTCAATTCTGTAATTAGATAAGTAAGTATCATACATAAATATTATTTGACAAATGATTTATTTTTTGGATTGCGGCGCCTTCACTCCTCGACAGTAACGGAGCTAAAACTGTCGAGCCAATCTGCTCAGGAGAAAAGCAAAACAACCGATTTCACTCTTTGCAGGAAATGATTAAAAAAAGAAGACAAAACGGACACCACGCTGTCATGGAAACCTCCGCGTAACAGTCCTGGGTTTCTCATCAAGAGGCAGGCTTAGAAAAACACGATGGACCAGCTTCAGCAGAAATTCAGCGGCATGCTACAGCCTGTGGTGACACAAATATTCTACATTACATACTGCGTCTATTTTTTTTTGCTGCAGTTTTTTTAAAGATATCGGACCCTGCTGAGCGGGCTTTCACTAACACATCGACTAATTACATTGTTGTTTTCATATTTACAAAAAATCTTTAAAAAGCAATTCGTTTCTCTCCACGTAAGACTTCCCACGTTTCCTCATGCACTTAAACAAGGAAAATAAAAAGAAAGAGATTGCAAGCTACGTTGTTAAAATTGCTCCACTGTGGACTACAATCCGAGAAAACTAAAAGTCAGCTGCAAGCGATCCTTAAAGCGTTAGCCAAAGGATATACATCAGGAAATCTAAATGAATCTCCTCATGAAAGCCTGACTGAGAACAGAAGGAGCAGGACTGGCTTCCACGCACACTCCAGAAGAAATGTAGGCCAAGTTACCAAAGGAATCAAAAGTATAATAAATAAAAACCAAAAGAAAAAAATCAGCAATCTGGTGATGACTACACTACACTGAGTACCACCACGAAGATAACAACAGGAAAGCCTTGACCATATACGCTGAAAGACTTTTTAAAACTTTTTTTGTTGTGTTTTTTATAGCATGGCTCCTAGACATGAACCTGTATGGAGGGTTGCGAAAAGCGGTGACTGTGGTTTGGGTATGTGAGTGTGTGTGTCAGAGCATGTGTGGGGCTTGGCGTGTCTCAGTAGGTGAGGGTGGAGTCATCCCACTCCAACTGCTGCTGTCTGCTGGTCCCCTGCTGGTCTTCTGGCTCCCCGCCCTCTTCGTCTTCGCTGCTCTCTGACTCAGCGCTCGTGATGTCGTCTTCCTCCTCCCCATCCTCGCTCTCCTCCTCCTCTTCCTCCTCCTCCTCGCTGCTGTGCTGGTCCTCGTATGTCTGCATCGCAGGATGCAAGAACAGGGGTTGCTAGTTATCAATGCAACAACAAACGAGCAGGATATGTCCCTGACGCTTCTGTCTGTGGTGGTTAGAGTATCTTTGATGCTAGTTATTTTCCAGCCTTTCCTTTAATTATCTCCTCTCATCCCCCAACTATCATCCACATAAAATGCAGAGATAGCCTGAAAGCTATTTTCAAAGTTTAAAGGAGGAGAGATGACAAATGGGTGCAAAACCAATAAAATGGCGATTAGATTGCAGCTGGCAAAGCCGTTATTTGCAGTTTTCAGACAACTTACGCTTCTCAGAATATTAGAGGGTCTTTTACACCCAGTGCCGCTGTAGCCTTTAATCCAAAGTGCCACTGATATTGCCTGGGTGTTTGTAACATTGCATAACTGATCACCACTTCACAGGTTTTGTTTGGATGTAGTAAAGGTATAAAAATCTAAATTTCACGTTGAATATATTTTCTTAAAAAAACATTTGGGGCAAATTATAAATGATGTCATTCATATATAATACTGTATTATCCAGTGTAAAATTTTTATATTTAATTTAATATCAGAAAATGATCTAACAGAATACTTTTAAAACAATTTGTTGATGTTACGGTTCCTTAGAAAAGTTTCCATATTTCTTGAACTTTTTCAAAGCACAGACCTGAATGTATTTTATCAGGATTTGATGGGTATGGATACTTTTGAAACATACCGTTTACACAACTTCAAGGCTCCCTCCTCACTTGTTTTTACTCACTTTCAGTATTTAGTTTCATTAAAATGTCTTTTAAATGCAGTTTTTCCTGATATTTTACGTGTTTTTGTAAACCACAGGTCTATTTTGAACCTAAACAGTCTCAACAGATTGAAACTCACAGCATTTCATACAACTTCCAACACAGCTGTATTTAGTTGGATAAACTAACGAATAGACAGGGATGAAAATGCAGAAAAAGAAATAAAATCATATTTAAAAAGTCTTTGCTAATGCTTGAGAAAGTTTTGGAGTACATTTATGTTTTCATAAATATCTGCTTATTCAGAAACGGTTTTTAAAAAGGTGGTTTACCTTTTTAAAAACCGTTTTATTATACATATATTTATAACTACCAACACGCTGACTCGGATCCATTTTCGGGGCTTTAATGGGACGACAAATCTGCTTCTCTTGGCTGGAGCCAATAAATGGTCAAAAAGCATAAAGAAGTAATTATTTCAATCCTGTTTCCAACGTAACATTACTTGATATATCTGCAACGATGTCCCCCCCACCATCTCCACAGGACGTCCAATTGTCAGGGCTTAGACAGAAACTAGGACACAGTCACAGCATCACACAGAATAACTAAGCAACTCTAAATCTTTAGTTAAAAGGTGAAACATTTAGTTTCATTTTACTTTGCTGCACCTTTATTTCCCTATATTTTACCTCCATGGGGTTAACTGTGATGGTGAGGGCTGAGTCGTCCCAGTCCATCTCGTTCTCCTTGCCGCTCTCCTGGTCTCTCATGGAGCGCTGGTGTGCAGCTCGGATGCGGAACACGCCCAGGATTATCATGAACACCAGGAAGCTTACGCACACAACAATGACAATGGTGGCAGCACTGGGAACCACTGCAAGGAAGCGAACACAGAAGGAATCAGAAAGCAGCAGGTTAAATCGACACAAGCGTTCTACATTTATGCAGGAAGGTGCAAGAACATTTCAAGGACAGCAGCACCATGCTGCATCAGAGCTGCGCATGATGTGTGTTTTCTTTAAATAGCTTTTCCCGTCTCCCGACAAACTGCTCCACTTTCCCCAACGTGATCACGATAGGGTCCCTATTCTGGACTGGGAATATTTGTGAGTGTAGCAGATGACATAGGCCAGAAAAGGCTGAGCTCAGAACATGGCCTGCACAGATGTCACAGACTGAGCTCAAGTGTAATCCCCAAACCAGTGTGATAAAATGAAACGCAAAAGGCAAACAACGCATGTTTCATGCACGCCCTACTTTGGCTAAATACACTGTAATCCATCTGCAGCAATGCCTGCCATTTACCAGAGCTCTAATTAAACAGTTAGTTTAACTTAACACTTCGTATCAATACCATATAACATTCATACCACTTGAACCTTTTCACAATTTGTCCTATACCAACCAAAAACTTCATTATGAATTTAATGTGACAGACCAGCACAGTAGAGCATAAATCTGGTGAAAGCAGAAGGATACATGGTTTTCAAATTCATTTGCAAACAAATATGAGCTAAATGCAGCATTTCTTTTCAGCCATTTCACCACCTTTCACTGCAGTTACAGCTGCAGGTCTTTTGCACATCTGGAAACTAAAACCTTTGCCCATTCCTCTTTGCAAAAGAGTTCAAGCTCAGTGAGATTTGATGGGTAGTGTGAGCAGTAATTTTTGACCTGGTTCTATGTACCCATTTCAATTCAATTCAATTTAGTTTATTTATAAAGCGCCAATTCACAACACGTCATCTCAAGGCACTTCACAAAAGTCAGGTTCATACATTCCAATTAATCCTAATCATTGAACAGTGCAGTCAGATTCAGTTATTTATTCAAATTGGATAAAAAGTTTTTCTTTCTAAGGAAACCCAGCAGATTGCATCCAGTCAGTGACTTGCAGCATTCACTCCTCCTGGATGAGCATGTAGAGACAGTGGACAGTCACTGGCGTTGACTTTGCAGCAATCCCTCATACTGAGCATGCATGTAGCGACAGTGGAGAAGAAAAACTCCCTTTTAACAGGAAGAAACCTCCAGCAGAACCAGGCTCAGTGTGAGCGGCCATCTGCCACGACCGACTGGGGGTTTGAGAGAACAGAGGAGAGACACAAAAGAACAAAGAAGCACTGATCCAGGAGTCCTTTCTATGGGAAGGATAAGTAAATGTTAATGGATGTAGCTCCTTTAGTCATTTCATCTAGAAAGAAAGAACAGATAAACTCTGAGCCAGTTTTCAAGGTTAGAGTCTGAAAGAGAGCACATAGAGTTTGTTACAGTTAAGCTCAGTCAATCGCCATGTCTAGGAGAGAGAAAGGGTTAAACACTGAAAGACAGGGCCATGTGGATCATCGGTAGAGGGTGAGCATTAAGTTGTTGCCAGCAGAAGCTCGGATGGTTCCCCTCTCACAGGTAGACACAGAGCCAGGCCAGGTGTAGCTTCTAGGAAGAGAATAAGAAAAGCATCACCAAAGCATAATGTTGCCGCCACCATGCTTCACTTGGTGTGTTCGGTTTGATGTATTTATCCGTAGCGTTTTGCATGGAGTCGGAAAAGTTCAGTTTTGGTCTCATTCAAGCAGAGCACCTTCCACATGTTGTTTCTTCTAAACTTTCACTTCACAATTATGCGCTACTTTGTGTTGGTCCTCTCACATAAAATGCCAAAACATATCTTGATTTTTGTACCTGTAATGTGACAAAATGGGAAAAAGTTAAAGTGGTATAAATATTTTCTTGTGGCACAGCCATATGTTGCTGTGGCATACCATTTATACCACTTCAAACTTTGTGATTTTAACCTTTTTAAATTAAACTGCATGTAATTTGTTTCTACTTTATTACATTTTATTGATCTCAGTTTCATGAGTTTGTTCTGCCTCCTTCTCGCTTAAAAATGTTAGAAATGCTGCACTGGACATAAGAAATGGAACAGTAGCTTTGTGCTGTTTATGACGACAAACACAGATCCAGAGGAAGAACAAGATTAAATCCACCAAAATAACTAAATCTCTAAGCATGATTAGTTTGAAGAAAAGAACATTTTGCTGTCTTTTAGCAAATAATAATTATTTAATTACAGGGGTTGGACAATGAAACTGAAACACCTGGTTTTAGACCACAATAATTTATTAGTATGGTGTAGGACCTCCTTTTGCGGCCAATACAGCGTCAGTTCGTCTTGGGAATAACATATACAAGTCCTGCACAGTGGTCAGAGGGATTTTAAGCCATTCTTCTTGCAGGATAGTGGCCAGGTCACTACGTGATACTGGTGGAGGAAAATGTTTCCTGACTCGCTCCTCCAAAACACCCCAAAGTGGCTCAATAATATTTAGATCTGGTGACTGTGCAGGCCATGGGAGATGTTCAACTTCACTTTCATGTTCATCAAACCAATCTTTCACCAGTCTTGCTGTGTGTATTGGTGCATTGTCATCCTGATACACGGCACCGCCTTCAGGATACAATGTTTGAACCATTGGATGCACATGGTCCTCAAGAATGGTTTGGTAGTCCTTGGCAGTGACGCGCCCATCTAGCACAAGTATTGGACCAAGGGAATGCCATGATATGGCAGCCCAAACCATCACTGATCCACCCCCATGCTTCACTCTGGGCATGCAACAGTCTGGGTGGTACGCTTCTTTGGGGCTTCTCCACACCATAACTCTCCCGGATGTGGGGGAAACAGTAAAGGTGGACTCATCAGAGAACAATACATGTTTCACATTGTCCACAGCCCAAGATTTGCGCTCCTTGCACCATTGAAACCGACATTTGGCATTGGCATGAGTGACCAAAGGTTTGGCTATAGCAGCCCGGCCGTGTATATTGACCCTGTGGAGCTCCCGACGGACAGTTCTGGTGGAAACAGGAGAGTTGAGGTGCACATTTAATTCTGCCGTGATTTGGGCAGCCATGGTTTTATGTTTTTTGGATACAATCCGGGTTAGCACCCGAACATCCCTTTCAGACAGCTTCCTCTTGCGTCCACAGTTAATCCTGTTGGATGTGGTTCATCCTTCTTGGTGGTATGCTGACATTACCCTGGATACCGTGGCTCTTGATAGATCACAAATACTTCAGCAAGACGTGCACCAACAATTTGTCCTCTTTTGAACTCTGGTATGTCACCCATAATGTTGTGTGCATTTCAATATTTTGGGCAAAACTGTGCTCCTACCCTGTTAATTGAACCTTCACACTCTGCTCTTACTGGTGCAATGTGCAATCAATGAAGACTGGCTACCAGGCTGGTCCAATTTAGCCTTGAAACCTCCCACACTAAAATGACAGGTGTTTCAGTTTCATTGTCCAACCTCTGTATTAATTAATAGTTAATCAATAATTTTTAGGTTTATACCTGTATAACACAACTAGCCTTCAGTATATTTGTTATTGAGCTTCTTGACATATGTAAGGGGGATAATGGAGGTAAATAAAGGCTGTGCATACCACACAAAGCAAAGACATAGTTGGGGTGTGGAGGGAGAGAGCAGCTAAAATCAAATGGGGTCTCCAGTTAATCCTAATCTGCAGAAAACAAGGCTTAAGTCCAAAAACATGCTTCAATATTGTGTTTTGTTTTCTATTAAATACATTTCGCTTGTATGTCAGTACCTGAAGCCTGGTGAGCGTTGACCAAGTTGTGTCCAGACAGATCCACAGAGGCATGATGGACAGGGTTGATGAAGTTGGGCTGCACCATGGCGTTGTTGGCGTGCTCTACAGGACTGGCTGTGTGGATCACATTTACCTGAAGAGAAGTGAAAGCCTCACCTGTAAACTGTCCTCATTTTAAAGACGGTCATTTTAAGCTGACAGTAATTTGTAAAAATGATCCTGATGTGCTGTTAAAAGGTGTTGACTTTGTGTGACACAGCTACTTTGTAATCCTACCTCAACCTTGAAGTCATTGCTAATGTAGCGACCGTTGAGCTCAGAGCAGACTAGTTTGAATTTCCGGTCAAAGAGAGCTTCGGTGTGCCAGTTCTTGTAGCGGATAAGGTGCAGGACCTGCTCGTAGTTGGCCATAGTGTTCACACCTGGAAAACACAGAGGAGCATCCCATTTAAGAAGCAGCAGAGGCAGCAGGTTTTCAGAAATGCAACTCATGATAAATAGTACATATGTTGAACTTGCAACAGATCGTGAAAAAATACAGACAAAAGTAGAGTTTATATACTGTATTTTGCACACTGTTACAAATCACTGTTGTGTAAGTTTCTGCAAACTAATTTCTAGTTGGTATATTGCTAGTCGAGTGCTGCACCAGTTATGACGAGGCCCAGGTTAGAGGAGCTCATCTCCAAGGCACGCTGCTGCAGCTGTGAAACGTCCACCTCCAGGCTCTCATGCTCGCTGTCTAGCTCATCTCCCACCACAGAGACTTCACACGAGTCCAAGTTGTGCATGATCTCCTCCGACACAACTGTCTCTTGAACTGAAAGAAACACAAGTAAAAAAAACAAAAAAACATTACATCTCTGTACCAAGGGCGGACACTACACACTTTAGGTAAAAAAAATGTGCATTAAGATGAGTTTCATCAGAATCAGACACCATTACTCTACAAGTAAGAAATGGTGGTTATCTGCAAAGCCTTGCTGTTGTTGCTCAAACAGGCTAACTAAATGTGGTAAATGTGCAAACTAAAATCCCATGTGCAAACCTAATGACCACCTCACCATTTTGGGATGAATGTTCAACAGTCTATGGCCGACCCCAAGTGGTCAACTAATTATTAACTGAACTGTTTAAAAAATACTGTTAGGTTCGTTGCCGTGTCTGCCACTTTAAGCATTTGGTATGTCAGGGTGAGAGAATCTTCTTAAATGCAGACTGAGCCTCTGCATTGCGCAGCATGAGATTAAGAGATGTTATTATTCCTTCATTGCTGGGATGTTTAGGTAGGACTTGTGTAGATTTTGTAGCAGTGCTGCATATGTGCAGTATAACGTGTTCCTCTGAGCTTTAATGGTCAAGCTAAAGAATTTTTTAAATGTCGAATAATCTTGTTTTAGGCTGGATTTCAAATTGAATTTCCTACAGGATTAGATGCGTAGAGAGGTGATGTTGGTTGTATACCTCTTGACGAATATCGTCATATGTCAGGAAAACAAGGTAGAAGCTTAACAGTGTTAGGGGGATAGGTGTGAATGTTCCTATGTTATTTAAGAGTTGCATAAAAGGTCATCTAAAATGTCTTTTTCTAGTTTCAAAGCGTGAAAATGTAGTCCCTCTTTTCTGTGTTTTTTTTGCAGCAAATGAAATGATTCTTAACATCTACTGTGACCTTGTTTGCTGTCTGGTCATGAGAGGAGGGTGAGATTAAAGCAGGTAAGAGCAACTGATCTTGCTAAGACCTTTTTGTCCCATATGTCGGGCTGCTCACAACATCACAGTGTATCTCAGCGTATCTGTGTCGGCTTTGGAGCTTGTCTATTGTCCTTCCTCGTCTTAACTCATGTGGAAGCCCAACAGATGGCACGACTGGTCGCTTGCCCCACCCAGAAATAAACAACTTATCTCTTCCATCCCTCGCTCCGTCTCACTGTGTCTGCGCAATCCTCTCATCCTCCAGGCAAATGTATTAACAATACCAGCTACAGTATATCTACACTGCTGTATACTGCTCCTGTGGGCCCATTCAGCCTCTGAGGTTATTTATTCAAGAAGACAACAACATTACATACTGACAAATACTAAAGATTACAGCTCAGATTAAGACCTTCAGTCCATATAATAAACAAATATGTAGACAGCTAAAACTACACTATTCTGGTCACAAATACACATGAACAGTCATGTTTAAAAGACAATTTTAATAAAACATCCTTATTATACAAAGATAAAGCCAAAGTGGAACCTTTCAACCCCAAGTACACCCCAAGGATTCTAAAAAACTACAATTTTGTGGTGCAATTCTTTTTACAAAGACTGAATATTTTGCTAATTATCTATAAAACTGTAAGATCTTATCTAGAGGTCCAGGTGTCTCCTACCTGTGGGGTCATCATCAGTGCCTTCCGCTGCTTCAGACTCTGCGTCGGCCTCCATTTCACGGGTGATGGTGCTTACGATGCGAAGCTCGGGGAACAGAGTCACTCCTTCCTGGCTCTCGAATTCAGCAGCGCTGCGAGCGAAGTGGTCGATGCCGCTCAGGCTGATCTTCGGCTCCTCGGGCTGCAGCACCATCACATAACCTTCAGCGTCTGGAACTGCCACGCAGGCGTCCTCGTTCAAACATCTGGGGAAGATTTTAAAAATAACCAAAAATCACTGTATGAAAGTATCCCTATTCTTTCATTTTAGCATACGTGTCCAGTCATAGGACTGCTATGATTACAGGAGGAAAATACTTTTTAGATGATGACACTGGTGTGTGGAGAACGTTTGAGTTCCCTTGATTAAATGTCGTGTTTTTTAGACAAGCTCCGACCAGCATAGAAGTTTAACAACGATACATTACTCTGATTCAGACTTGGAAGATGGTTCCTTTCACTCTCGTCCAGGTAACACGAACACGCATCAGTGTCAAAGTCTCACAAGAGGAAAAATTGGGTCTCCAGGTTTTGCATCTTTTTCGCACTGAAACCAGAACTTCAATAGATGGAGAACTCCAAACTGAGGCTACCGCTATCAATATTGTTTTTCCAATTAATTTAAGAGCCAATTTATTGATTAACTCATACATTGAAAGGACAAATTGTCATTAAACAATCAAAAAGACATTTTAGTTTTGTTCATTCTTTAACAGACAACTGAAATGACTATCGTGCAGTTAAAAGAACTCAGAAGAAACGAGCTTCAAACGATGCAGAGATCAACGCATCAAGAGGAGCTCAGAGCAGAGCTGTAGTTCTTCTGTACTTTCAGGAAGTCCTAACAGGGTGAGGCCAAGGGACAGACTCTGGAGCCAGTCATTTAGTCTCTTGATGTCACACCTTGGTGTTGGAAAAGGAAGCTGAGGAGAAGCAAGTCTGAGGATTTGCTCCAATGATTCAGGACAACATTCACAGATACATAGATGTACAAAACTAAGCACAATATGTTTTGCTGTCAGTGTTTAATGGGACACAAGTTGAGGTAAATAAAGTTTTGCTTCTGTTACTTACTTGACAGTGGTGGAGATGCGAAGGTGCCTGATGCCTGGTGTTGGGAACTGGCGGGAGTTTAGGTAGGAGATGTGCTGCATGACTTTATCAAAGGCACCAATGTCGTCACCTTCCACAGTCAGAGAGGACTGGTTGGGGTTGAAATCAACCTAAGAGAATGAAATAAAGTACGTCTGCATAATTTGTCCCCAAAGTTAAAGTAACCGTCTAAACAGATCTTCAAGAATAAAACGTAATATCTGGAAGCTAAATCATCACAGCCATTAGACCTTCTGATTTGCCATTTACAATTACGTGCTGACAAAAAGTGGTAAAGGATACAGCAAAGGATTATGAGATGATTAACACATTGTTCACTTCTTGTCCGTCAGCTTTTTAGCATCAAAAAACCTTCTAATCACTTCCTCCTCTTCTTACAATTCACACATAAAATATAAAAATGTACAGAGCTCTTTAAAGGGAGCCATTGTTCGACGATCTCAACATGTCTGTGACTCATTCCGGCTGCAAATGGTGGAAGAGAGCAAGACTTTTAGCAGATAACAGGAAGGCTGAAAAGAGTACAGCAAAGGTGCACGGTTTTATTGTTTTGACCAAATTATTCTCTGAAGTGCCGGATATACAAATGTTGGCAGCGTGAGTTAAGGTAATGTATTCTCTAGGGAATATAGACGGAGACTATGGTTGATGTAATGCTAGCCACACCGACCAAGCTAATCACATTTTTAAATGTTAACTTCGTATTCATTTTTGTGTTTGTTATAAAAGGTTAGAAAAACAGCAGCTGCTGTTTACAGTGACTGCTCAGCTTAGAAAGGCTAGACAAATATATTTTCAGTGCTGTTCTGATATCTTATAAGATAGTTCTTACAAATTACACATTTTATTGGTATGGTGGCCGAAGCCTCAGGAATACGCTGCTAAATTCATCGGCTCTAAAACTAAAAGTAATGCTCTGTGCGATATCTCTTTTAAAAAGCAAGCATATTTAAACGGACCAGTCCATCTGCTCCCTCACCTTCACAGCTGAAGCTACTTCCTCAGGCAGCTGCACATCCAGTCCTTCTTTGCAGGTGTACAAACAGTCGATCACCTTCTTGTTCTCCAGCTTGCCGGAGCGGATGATCAGGCCTGCAAGGTTCCCTCGGAAAAACTGAGCCATTCGGGCATTTCCGCCTTGTTACGTCAGTTAAAAGGATGGAAAAATGGCACAAACACAAACATAAGTGAGTTACTTAAGAAGTGAATCGGTAGATTTCACATGTTTTCAGGGCTGAAGATGCAAGCATGCTGTCTCAGTGAGCAAAGCAGGCATGAATGAAGTTCATGCAAGTTAGTGTATGCTTCACCTTAAAGGCCTGAGGCCCAGAGGATGAGACAGGCAGATGATGGATGAGTTCATGTATGCCATCAGCACATGCAAGATTTAAATCAATGAAGTGGAGCTGCTAACTTACTGTGAATAAAGATATGGCAACAACACAAACAAAGACACTTAAAGGAAGAGGGAAATAAAATAATCTGCTCTTCCCAGATAATTTTCACAAACAACATAATTCTATAACTCTAAAATGTTGAGATTGCTCAAATAAAATCTTTAATACTGAGCCTTTATATTTGTTTTCATGTTGAGCCGTCGATCCGCAGCCCCAAACTGCACATCTTAAGGTCAGACAAGCATTCAGGGATGTGTGTATTTTTAGTCTATTGCAGGTTTGTTATCTGATATGAAGGCGTTTTGACAAGGTCGCACTTTGACTAGAAAAGTCAATGTGGAAAAAAATATGCAGCCTGGTCAGAGTTTTTTTTTTTTTTTTTTTGGTCCTCATTATGTTTCTGTATGTGTTCTGCTGGTGACCGTGTATCGGCATAAATAAAGAACAAACCTATTGACTGCTGGAGATTTAAACTAAATATTAAAAAGAGGATGAAGAAAATAGGGGAAGATGGGTAGGAATGCATCACAAAACGTATACACAGCTGGTCATGCTGCAAAGAGGATCGATAAACAAGAACAATCTTTTTGCATCTAGAATGTTTCTGTCATTCTAGTTCAAATGGTATGAATATGGAGTTTAGGTGTTAGCATGGTGGGGCATTGTGGACACATGGACATATCTGAGGAGGAAGGAGAAGACTTAAGCAACCTGAGGTGGTCTCAGGGCCTGTCTCAGTGTCATTGTCATGTCCTGAGTTTTCTGTAATGGACGGAAACAAGAGATCAGGGAAAGAGAAAGGAAGGAAGGTTGAGGGTCTGCAGGAGAGATTCAGATGCTACAGAATAAGGTCATGCTGCGTCATTGGAGATTCCCAGGAGGAGTAAAAACATTTGTTGACTGACAAAATATAAAGCAGACTACTAGAATATTTGTACTATTTTATCATTAAAAACTGTGTGATACACAAACATAAAATACTGTGCATTGTAAAAGCATTCACACCCCTCGAACCGTTTTGAGGTTAGCTTCGAGATTTCTAAACAACATTTTGAAAAGTGTGCCTTGTATTTGAATTCAGCCCCCATTATACCCCTTAGATAAAATCTAGCATTACCGATTGCCTTCAAAAGTCACCAACAGAGTCCACCTGTGTTTAACTACAGCATAAATCCAGCTTTTCTAAGTAGACCTCAGAGGTTTGTTAAAGTACATTAGTGAACAAACGTGAAGAAATTTAAACCGGGGCTAAACACTAAAACAATACCCCAATCTTGAACATCTAACAGTGCCATGTTCAGTCCAAAAGAGAGAAGAGCATATCGGCAAATGTACAAAAGACATGGTTGTCAAGCTAAACTCACAAGCTGGGTGAGCAAGTATCACAGAAGTAGCAAGGAGGTCCATGGATAAACCGTAACAAATCATACACTCCACAAACCCGGGGCCTCAAGAAATCCTGTTTGCAGTTTAAGCCATGTGGAGGACAGAGGAAACATATCAAAGGAGACACTCAGTTCTGATGAGACTTAAATTTTACTTTTGATCTACTTGCAAAATGCTATATTTGCTGGAACACTAACTCTGCACATCACCCTGAACACGTCATCCCCAACTATGAAACATAGTGATGGCAGTATCATGCTGTGGTAATGCTGCAGGGACAAGGAGGCTGGTCAGAGTGGATGGGCGATTCTGTAAAAAAATCTTTTACAGGCTGCTAAGGACTGGACTTGACTGAAGCGAGGTTCACCTTCTAGCTGGACAACAACCTTAAACACACAGTCTGAGCTAACACGACAGACTGGCCCAGACCTAAATCTAACTCGGAATCAATGGTAAGACTAAGAAATTAACCCTTATGGATGATCTCCACCCAATCTGACTAGGGTTGAGACTGCCAGTCCCTAGATGTACAAAGCTGGCAGACGTGCCCCAAAAGATGCAAAGTGTTGTCTCAGACTTTAAAATATAGGCTACTTTGTCTTGCTCTATCACATCCCAATGAAACACAACAAAAGGTGTGATAAAGTTCAAGGGGTATGGATACTTTTACATTTATTAATAAAAACATTTACATTTTTAATAATGAAACTAAACCAGAAGTCTTCAACTGATGTCCTCAAGAGAAACTGTCTTGCGATGCTTGGATGCATCCCTGCTCCAACACACTTAAATAAAATGAGGGAATTAACTTGTCAGCATGTCATTAAGTTCTGCAGAAACTTGGTAAGGAGCCTTTCACTTGATTCAGGTGTGCTGGAACAGAGATGTACCTAAAAGTTGCAGGACGATGGCTCTAGAGGCCTGGAGCTGGAGACCCCTGTTATAAACTATGAAAGCTTGCCAAACAAGATAACTTGACATAAATGAGAGGGTCTACCTTGCCAGCAGGCACCAATTGTGAGTTGAGTCTCAATTTTAGAAGGGTGCAGTGGGTAGTCCTCTGTGACCATGAAGGGCTCAAAGGCAGTCCCATCCACAAACAGGGAAACAGTGGGGAACTCCACATTGAGCATATAATGATGCCATTCTTTGTCACACACCTATAAACACGTCAGCAAAAGAAATGAAGAGCTGTAAACACAGATGATCCTTCTCCTAACTGGGTCAGAGCTTGGTTTGAGAAGCAGCTGACCTGGTCAAGCTTCCAGTGAAACTCTGCTGGTTTGTAGTTCTCTGCCTCCGATGGATCCTGGCGGAGGAGAAGGATTAGCCTGCAGTTGTGGACGTAAAGGGAGTAGTGGTGTCTATTCATATCTGTAGGTAGAAAGTAAGGGGAAAAGTTTAGGTTTAGAACCTATTCTCCATTTAATCTCTTGGAAATGCAACCACAGCTTAATTTCATTTATAAAAAACAGCATTTGTAAACGGACACTCCTTGCAAAAATTTGAGATGTTGCTTTTGTTCTCATTAGAGGACCAAAACGTAACGTGTGGTGAACCATAAAAGGGGGATTCATGCTTCCCTGACTCGGTGCTAAACGGAGGTCGCGGATGGTGTGCTGAGATCACTAGTATGGGAGCATCCTGTCCCGGGCGCAGCCGTTCTGATGTAATCCTTCTTATATAAGCAGCCAATGCGAAGCTGATGAGCCGCCGCCTGCTCACTGATCGCATCAGAGATTTTACAGCGAATAAGATCAAGGCGAGTTTTGACTCAACCTCTAAAACAAAATAAAGTGGTCAGCAAGCAGAGGTGAGAGAGAAAATACATAAAGGATGACGGTTTATTTGCACTAGGCAGCCAGCTTAACGCAAACACTGATTATAGCTGCAGTCTCAGTCTGAGCCAGAGATACAATGGCTATTTTAATCCGACGAGCTAACAGACCCATGTGTGTGGCAGTAATGTCAAGAGAGCTTGTCACAGGTTCGACCTCGTTAGTAGCTACCGGATAATCGTGTCTTTGTTTTCAAATGCATTTTGTAGTCCTGAACAGAGCAGAGCTGTTTTTCTGCAGATGTGTCAGTGGTGAAAGACTATCCCAGACCTTTACCTGTTTTGTCAGAGTTGCAGAGGACGGTCTCCTTTTCGTGGGACCCGGGTCCGTGTCTCATCCACACAGAGATGGTGAAGGGCTCCTTCAGGTTGGTGTTCACCAAACCATCGGGCACCTTGATGGCCTGGGTCCCATTGAACTCGAATACCTGGTCGCTATCGTGTCCATTATCTGTAGGCAGTCCTACCGTCCAGTTAGCAGAGCTGCTTGGTGCAGGAAGGAGCTCCACGGTGCCGGTGCTGGCTCCTAAAAGAGAGAAAAATAGTTCAAGCTCAGTTTGTGATCATCAAAGTACCTAATCCTGCAACCGATTCTCATTTGGATTCATGTCCCTTACATCGACACCAGGTGACAGACCGTTAGTGACCTCTGGGTCCTTTAGGACAACCACATTGTAAAATATATTTTATTTCATCTTGGTGTACTTGAGACGTAAATAGAGATGCAGCTGACAGCGAGCAGGAAGACATGCCCTCCACTTTGCTTGGTATTGTGTAGGAGGACATAACGACCACTTTCACCCTCTTCGCTACATTCTCACACTACTCTCCAATTTTGCATTATTTGCTGTTATTTCAGCTTTTAACCTTGTTCTCTCTTTTCTCTTCCTAGAAGCTACACCTGGCCTGACTTTGTGTCTACCTGTGACACCTTTCTGGAGAGGGGCATTGTCCAAGCTTCTGCTGGCAACAACTTAATGCTCACCCTCTACCGATGATCCACATAGCCCTGTCTTTCAGTGTTTAACCCTTTCTCTCTCCTAGACATGGCAATTGACTGAGCTTAACTGTAACAAACTCTATGTGCTCTCTTTCAGACTCTAACCTTGAAAACTGGCTCAGAGTTTATCTGTTCTTTATTTCTAGGTGAAACGACTAAAGGAGCTACATCCATTAACATTTACTTTTCCTTCCCATAGAAAGTACTTCTGGATCAGTGCTTCTTTGTTCTCTTTGTGTCTCTGCTCTGTTCTCTCAAACCCCCAGTCGGTCGTGGCAGATGGCCGCTCACACTGAGCCTGGTTCTGCTGGAGGTTTCTTCTTGTTAAAAGGGAGTTTTTCCTCTCCACTGTCGCTACATGCATGCTCAGTATGAGGGATTGCTGCAAAGTCAACGCCAGTGACTGTCCACTGTCTCTACATGCTCATCCAGAAGGAGTGACTGCTGCAAGTCACTGACTGGATGCAATCTTCTGGGTTTCCTTAGATAAAAAAACTTTTGATCCAATTTGAATAAATAACTAACTGACTGCACTGTTCAATTGTTAGGATTAATTGGAATGAACCTGACTTTTGTGAAGTGCCTTGAGACAACATGTGTTGTGAATTGGCGCTATATAAATAAAACTGAATTTAATTGAAATATTGTGGTCGTCACCACCTGAGCGGTGTACCTCAGCAGCTCCCACAGAATAATCATGTGCCTCCGCTCTCCTTCTACTCACTTTTGATGGACATCCATTTCTTTGTAGGTCTGAAGTTGTGCCATATTCTTTCAGAAGGTGGGTTCAACAGAGCTCTGAGATGTCTGGGTTTTGGGATATTGTCTAACCTAAACCTACTTTAAACATCTCCATAATTTCGTCCTTTACCTCTCCACTGTGTTCCTTGGTCTTCATGTTGTTGTATTGAGTAATGTTCTCCAATAAACCTTTGAGGCTTTCAGAAAACAGCTGGATTCAAGCTGTTTTAAATTACACACAGGTTTACTAATGCAGCGACTTCTGAAGGAAAATTGGCTGCACTGGATTTTAATAAAGGGCCTCCGAATACAAGAGGGTGACACACACTTTCAAGTTTCTCGTGTGTAAGAATACCGAAAACCAAGCAATATTTCCTTTCCAATTCACAACTAGGCACTACTTTGAGTTGGATTATATATTTACCACACAGCTTGTGCAAAGACTTCTCAGAGTAGGTATCACGGTCACAGCCCTTTCCGATGTGGTTGGTTTCCAGCTCAATACTGGCCCAGACAGAGGTGATTGGCACATCGCAGGTCTCCAAGTGCATGCTGGGAAAAAGGGCCAGGCTACCTGTGCCCGGTTCATACTCAGTCCTCTTATTGAAGCCTGAGAACCAGGAGAGAAACAGAAGAGAATTAAGACATCTTCCTCAAAGGAGCTGTTATTTGTGGTGAGCTGTCAACACGGCGTGCTTTTATCAGTGATAAAAGGCCTGAAAGCTTAAAGGAGTTTCATAACAATGCTAATCTGTGTAGGAGTGTCAACAAAGACACTCCTGTAGAACCAAGGAAAGGTGAGCTTTGATACCTTGCCAGCTGGGTTTGCAGGTGGGCTTTATGCTGATTTTGACCAACACGTCTTCAGAAGCTCGGTTCTTTCCGCAGTCGTAGGCGGTCACGGTCAACTTGTACATGTGCTCCTTGCCAATGGTCAGCTTCTCTGTGTTCTTAATAAAGCCTGATAAAGACAATAACAAAGGGGGAATAAAACATAGCATTTTGACCACTTTACAATTAAACAGAATTTTTAATTTTTGACTAAATTAAAAAGGTGCAGCAAATGTAAAATTAAGAAATCATTTAGGTAAAAAACAAAGACAAGAAAGCCATAAATACCCGTTGGTGATATGCTGAATTTGGTCTTCTTTAACCTGATACACTTAAACGTTATTTATACAAGCAACTAAAAAAATATAAGGTTTATGGGCAAGAACGGACTAACAGGATTCCCACATATTTTCCAAACTATTCCTGACTCAAATTTCCAGAGATTTGAGTCCACGTCTGACTCATTTTTAAAGCATAAATTCAAACTTTCACTATGAAGTAAATAACTGTATGGAGGTTAGGCCTAAAAAACATAAACTGTAATTGGATGGATGGACCCAACACTAGGGAATGGCTTGTGGATATACAAATACTTTTTCATCTTCTCCTTTCTATGTCCATGATTATCCAGAATCAAATTCCTCCACACTTTTTAAGACTTTTCCAGACTGAGTAGCATCCCTGGATTCCAAGAAATAGATGGAAACTGTTGAGTTAAGATTCTGAACTGTCTTTAGATCCTTTTTATCTGATAGATCTGGTGCTATTTTTCAACAAAGAAATGTGAGTAACAGACACAATCAGAGATCACCCTGGATGATGTTTATAGAAGGCTGTTATTATAGGTGCTGAATCTTAAATGAAAGCCTTGTGGTGTCACTGTGTCCACATGTAATCTGTGTCAATATAATCTTTCTCAAACAGGCAAAGGGATGAGGGCGCTCCATGAATTATCCTCACCATCTTTGTCGATGGTAAACGGCACATCAGGTGTCACAATTTCATAGCTGCAGATTTGGCTGAACTGGAAGGAGCAGTCCGCATCCACCGCCTCCACCTTCAGGATGCTGTCATACTTCTTCCCCTCGATGACGGTGGCTTTGTATGTCTTTTCCTTGAACACTGGTGAGTACTCGTTGATGTCGTTCACCTGGATGTGGACGGTCGCCCTGAGAGGAACAGGATATCAGTTGGAACATTTTATCAGCTAGATTTCCAACAATGAGGTTTAATTTGACCTTGAAAAGGACATTAAAGGAATTATTTATGTGATTATCATTGGCAAGTGGTTATCTTTGTCTCTTTAATACCAAAAGTATCATTCAAATTGAAAAAAGCTAATTTGTTTCACTTTCAGTTTATGTTTGGATTGTTTTATAACAGCCTAAAAGAGCAGCAAACTAATTAGCTTTTATTCTGCATTAAACATTGTTATCCGGCTGCATCCGTGCCACTAAAGGACGCCTGTGGGTATCAGCTGGTTTCAAGTTAAGCAGCACTCTGCGGGACCATGTCTGTAGACTTATCCTCTGTTTAGTCAGAAACAGCTAATTCAAGAAAGCATTCAAGAAATTGATTCATTCTAATTATTATTTCTTAACACTTTTACACTGTAAAAAGTCACATAAAAGTAATTAATACAGTTTAAAACAGTTTAAAGTTGTGTGACTAAACAAAAATATTAGCATGAAGCTGTCTTTTGACTTTGTTTCGTCACATCTACAGCAAAATGAAGAAACAAATTCAATAATTTATGTTCAAAATGCCAGTCAATGGGAAACTTGTTCTTAATAAATGCATGAAATCTTGCTTTGTTCTGTAAACGGATTTGAGGAAATACCCAAGTTGTAGCAAACATGATCCCAGATAAATACATGGCTCATCTGACACAGAACACCCGGAACAGCTCAACAATAAGCAACAACTGTTTATTTACCTTTTGATTTGATTTGAAACCAGAGGTACGCAATTTATTGAATTACAATAGATTTTCTTTTGTATTTTGAGGATTTTATTTTTGTTAAAGATATGTTTTCGGCACTAGTGGCCTTTTATTTTGTATTTTTCCTTTTGACAGTAGGCAGACAGGAAAGAGGGGTAGAGAGAAGTCGAGACATTCAGCAAATGTCGGAAGGTCCGGGACTCGAACCCAGGACAGCCGCTTCGAGGACTATAGCCTCTGCATATGGTTGCGCGCCTTCGCCCCTACACCATCAGCGCCGCGCCCATATTTTGTGGATTTTTGTTGCTCACTGTGTTCGTTAGATCTCAAAGTTTATTTCCCTAAGCTTATTGTTGGTAGGTGTTTTCCTTATCACTTCATTCTTTTGTGTTTTATTCTAGTGTTCCTTATACATCTAGAGTTGCTTCCTGTTAGATTCTTCCCTGGGTTTCCTTGTATTTTTGTTCTGCTCTCTCCTGGATAATTAGTCTCCCTCCTTCAGCTGCTCTGCCCTTCTCTCTGCCTCAGCTGCAACTCACTTCCTCTGATAGGCTCATCTGGTTGGCTTGTCATTTCTCCACCTTGCTGCAGTATATAAAATCACTGTTTCTCATTGCTCTCTACTGGTTTCTTTTGTTTACCTTCCTTTCTGCTCTCCGTTACCAAGCCTGCTTTCTCCACGTTGTTCTGCCCAGTTCTCTGTCCGTACTCCCTGCTCTGTTCTCCTCGTTCGTCAGCTGCATGCTTTTGTTTTTTTATTAAATCATTTTAACTCACCATGCTCCCCCAAAGTCTCCATCTGCACTTTGGCTCAGAACAAACCTCGTAAAACATGACAGAGTAGATGCAGTATTATCCAGGCTGTGTTATTTAGGTGCTCTGGCTCTGCTTACCATCGATGTGTAGTCACATCATTTACATCCATTAAATAAAAGTTATTCTTTCTCAATGCCTGACATTAAATCTGACTAAACGTCTCCTGTTAATGGTCAGTCAGGGATACTAAAATTATTTCTGTTTGCTAAAAAATAAAAATGTTCTACTGATTATTTTGTGAAATTTAGACTTTTTAGCAAGCTTAAACTTTCTGGCTGATTGAGAGGTTTCTTCAGTATTTCCACAAAATGTTCTTTCCACATGATGCATCTATTTCGTGAAGTGCACCATTCCCTCCTGCAGCAATCACCCAGTATGATGCTGCCACTACTATACTTCACAGCTGAGATGGTGTTCTCAGGGTTGCAAGCTTCCCTGTTTATCCCTCAATGTAATGACGGTCATTATGGCCAAACACTTCAATTTTTGTTTTATCAGACCACAGGACATGTCTCCAGAAATCAATGTCTCAATCAAAAAAGAAAAGGATCATCTGAACTGGCCAAGCTTGACTCACTTGTGTGATTTCTTCATGTTGGCACCATCAGGGCCCTCTCCACAGTCATAGGCCTGGATGGTGAAGGTGTGCTCCTTCTGCAGCTCACAATCAAGCTTTTCCTTAGCCCTGATGACCCCCTCGCCAGTGGACTTGTCCAGGACCACTGCCTCGAAGGGGACGTTCTGCCCGTGGATCCTGAAGCCACAAATCTCACCTGAACACGTTGAGAGTCAAAAGGGAGTTCGCTCAGAATAGCTGGTGAGGGTTGCGACATTTAAAAATTTAGATAAAATGAAAAAGAATCGTGTTAACAGCAAAATAAATAAACAGCCACAGGTTTTGGGAACCAGGAGGGTTGTAGGCTGAAGTGCATGGAGTCTGTGGAGGAAGCCAAACTGCACATCATGTGGGTGAGTAGTTGGGAGAGGGTGTGGGACATTTGAGATCGTTTTATTTTAATTTCCAAGCCACTTGAAAACCAGTGCATCCAGTCATGCAGGCAGAAACTGAAAAAACGTGGACAGCCATTTCACAGGAGTACTCAGGATGTTGTAACAAACCAAAGTCGTGAGAAAAAGCTTAAAGTGAGAACAAAGACAAAGGCATTGAAAGTGAGCAGAATTAGGTTTGAACTTATATTATGCATAAACAATATTAAATAAAAATTAAACATAAAAGGTGATACGACACCAATCCATCAATCAACACCCCCCATAAAAAATCTGTGAAAGAATCGTAATTTCGGAAAACACTTCCAGTAAATAATCTGCACCGTTACAGAAAGTCTTCCTGTGTAATTCTGCCTGCCTCTCATCCAAAATAACTACAAAATAAACCCAGAAATCATATAGAACTAATAACAGGATCCAAACAAAAAGCACTGGATGAGAACTGGGGTTAGAAATATCAACTTGCTTGACATCCACATCAAATGACTGCAGCCATGCTAATGGTAGGGATTAGTGGCGGATAATTAACTCAAAAGAGATCCACTGAGGCAAGGGATGCAAAAAAACAGAAGCTTTGCAGCAGAGAGAGTTTGCATTAGTTAACAATCTCAGCAAATTCACAGACATCTGCAGGAGTTGCTCTCAAGCAATGTGAGAGAAAAGCCCAACGATGAGCATGCTTAACATCTTTAGGAATCTATTTTTAACTTTCAAATTTTAGAGTCAATTCCAGCTAGGATTTAGATTTCATTTATTAATAAACATTTGAAAAGCTGCCAAGTTATTTTAATTGAACGTGCAGGACAAAACGGCAACAAAATGACAGAGAACTCCTGGTTTTAGAGCAATTTTTGTTCCCGAGGTGACAGCTGATAAACTGTTAGGATCTGCAAACTGCAATGGATGTCTCATGCACAGATATTTCTAAAAGCAGTCGAGCCCCACATCACACTTTTCATCCAGCTGTTTCAGCTCTTTCAGAAACAAAAACAGCACAAAAAAAAAAAAAGAAAAAATCAAACGAGGTCGATTACAGAGCATGATAGGAGTTTCTGTGTAAAACGTGTGGATGCTGCTTTTATGTTAGTGGGTTAATAGTAACAAAAAATAAAAAAGATAAGCACAAGGCAGAAGAAAAAAGCCCACGATCACCTTCTTCAGTGAGGGTCACCTCAAAACTCTCTACATGGAGGGAAGAGGAGATAAACCCAGATAAGAAGAAAGTTAGAAGACACGTTGAAGAAAAGTAGAGACATACTTGAGCTGTAGACTAACACAGAGAAAGGCTCATGATAGGCAGAAGGGTCTCTTCAAATTTAAAAAAAGGAAATTATTTGCAATTCTATTAGCGAATAAGCTGTTTTTTTCCTGGCAATAAGGTGAAATTATTTGAACAAATCCCACCTTCAAGCAACTGTATGTTGTGAATGACTGAAGAAAATCTGTTCTTCAGCCATGATCACTATTTTCAGCCTTTGGGTGATTCATTCACCTTGATTATTAATGAGTTTCAGTCACTTAAGTTACTTAATTTTTCCCCTCCTTAGGAAAAACGAGCACAGCTAATAGATGGATTTCACATTTCAGGCTCCTGTGAAGGCCCCTACCACACAGCGGAAACCATGGCCTCTCTCGACATGATGGCTCTATTAGGGGAGTTCCTGAGCCTTTCATGTTTTTCAGAAACCTCTCAGCGAGGATCAGGGGAGTCGTAAGTTATCTCGAACTTAAAGTTGAATCATAAATGCTGGATATATTAATAACGTGATGGACAGTGTCAATGTTCATGTTCACTGACACTCCCTTGGCTCTGTACCAAATAAGGAGATCTAAAGAGCTCAGTAAGAATGGATGGAGAGAGCCTGTGAACATCCATTTTCTATTCTGGAACCGATCTGGGTCTGAGATTTGACTGGACCATTCCAACACATGAATATGCTTTAAAATAAAGCATTCCATTGTAGCTATGGTTGTATTATTAGGACTATTGTCCTGCTGGAAGGTGAACCTCCCCCTGGTCCTCCTCAAGTCTTTTGCAGCCTCTTCAGGATCATCCTATATTAATCTTCTCATTAGCTTCTCACAGCATGGTGATCCTGCAGCACACCCTGTGTCACCATGTGAAGGGGAGTTCAGGGGGATGTTTTCTACCATTAACTGCATGTAGAGCAAAAAGCTACATTTTGGCCTTGTCTGACCCGAGACCCTTCTTGCACATGTTGCTATGTCCCCTACATGGCTTGTAGCTGTAAACAGGACTTCTTTTATCTTTTATCCTCTTCACCCTGACCTGTCTGCTGTCTTCCTTAGTCTTAATGGTGCCGTTTCACACTAATGTTCTCTAACAAACCTCTGAGGCCTTCACAGAACAGCTGGATTCACACTGAGATTAATGCTAACTCAAAAAGCGACTCTTCTTCTATGGTAAACATTGATTCATTCGCTCTGATCTGACTTCAAGGCGTGTATTTGATTGGGCCTCTAAAATGCCTGTGGGTCGGCTTAACAGGGAACCCTTTTAGTTGACACAGATGGAGGGAATCTGGCATGATGGAGCAGCTCACCCCTGTTGCCATGTGAAGCCAGACGGCTCACTCTGCCTCCAGAGAGAGAGAGAGAGAGAGAGGTAGCGCCAGTTCACAGGGACACACGGTCCGTTCATAAACGCCGCTCATCAAAAGGGGTGCCCCAGAAGTGGGTGCACCAAGCTGTGTATTCAGCACTAATTCGCTGTGAAGGGAGACAAACATCATGCAGAGAATGAGTACTTTTGTTCTTGGGGTTTATTGTTGAAGATGGCCATCTTAAAAACAGCAACAATGAAGAGCTCTGCTTTAGAGAGGCTATCGCCTTCCTCTTCAGGGTCTGTTTTGGCTGAAATGTGGAAGCTGAAGCCTCACGGTAATTCAGGACAAGTGATCATATGAAGTGGAATAAGAGCACCAATCATAGTGAGCAGCAGATAAAAGATAGTGGAACTCATATGGTACTTTAAGTCCAAACCAAAGTCAATGCTGATGTGATTGAAAATACCAGGAGCAAATGTTTTTCTCATAACATCAAACTCATAAATTGTGGCTCTCCACTGGGAAGAATAAACCCAAGCAAAAAAAAAAAAAAAAAAACAACATTTTGATCTGATAAATCAAAAGGGTCGATCTGGTGGCATGGCAGCCAGATGTCCATCAGTATGAAAGGCAAGTCATTAAAATCTTATGGTATGGATGCCTTTGAGTCACACATGTGTGCTACCAGAGAGTATTGAACCATAATTAAAGCAACAAAGTAAGATTAAACGTTCCTGACCTCATCATAGCTGAGTCAGCTGCTCTTTTACATTTAAAAAAAGACACACAGTTTATCTCAGATGCAACCTTGATCATGGGAGGAATTAAAACTCATTTATATTGAAACACGTGGCGGGGAGGAAGACCTTCATACATTAACCATGAAGCCCAATGCTCAGGATAAATAGGAGGCTCTACTTCCATTTTAAGTACAGCTGTCTTTCTGTTTCATTTGGTAAGAATAATTAATTTGATATATGAATAATGCCTCATCTGTCTTTAAAACGAAACATCACTGTCTACGTCTAAAAGCCACAGAAATTCTGCATCGGGGAGCAGAGTAATATTGCTTTCTCTTTCATTTTATCTGAAATGACCAGACAGTAATCTCAGCTACAGCTTTGATCATCATCTAGTGAAGGAGCAGCAGCAGCATTCAATTTTCTCTCTCACCTGCGTAGCGTAATGGAGCATCTTTGTCCAGCGCAATTAGAGGAGGGTCCAGAATAACTTTGTCATCATTCTCGGTCACAATCCCATGGTACGTCGTCTCGATCCATGGTTTGTGCTTATTGACTGCGAGGAAGCAAGAGAGAGAAAATGTCAGTTTAGACCAAACATTCACAGACAAAATAAGCTGATTGCAGCTTCACTTCAGTGGAAGTGGAAACCTGTTTACATATTCAGAATTATTTTTTAACAATCTGATGAGTTTCCTGCTATGCTGGTATGACTTTTATCTCCTCCTCCCCCCCATGCAGTTTGAATACATTTTTAATGAGGTAAGGGATGCTTTTAATGTTATTTTTAGAAGCTCCACAGAAAGTGGAGAGACAACCTGCAGCAGAAACCAAGAGCCAACGAGGACCGGGCACGTAAATCACTTTCTGTCTTACTCACTTTCAACCCCAAATGGGAGACAAAATTATTTCAAACAGATTGATCCACTATTATTACCAGTTAGCTGCAACAGTGCTATCAGGTAGATGATAAAGACAAGGTCAGGCTACTTCGTGCTACAGGAGTCGGACTGTTTGGGGCTCTGTCCACATCCCAGCTGCAGACAGGACTCTGCTGTAGCTCGCGGAGGCAGAAAAAGCTGCAGTGAGTGACATATTTGGGCTGGCGCAGAAAACAGCTGTGATGCAGGAAAAATGCAGCTCTCTTACAGCCAATGTGCACTCCCTCCACAACGAGAGGGAACAATGGCATTAATGTGCTACTGATCTGCAAATGTGATGGTAACATTTGCTGACAACAGATTGAAGAGAAGAGATATAATGACTGAGCTAATCCAGGCTGCACAATATAACTTGATATGCAATTGTAATATTACATCTATTTGGATGGATGGATGGATGGATGGATGTCTATAAATCCAAAAATCTTTTCCTACTCTATTGTCCACGATGCAGAAGATGTGGACAGGATCGAGGAATTTAACAAATGAACTTGAATCCACTGAAGAATGTGAAATCTTGTAGAATTTGTGAATTTCACCAAATCAGGGTAACAATTAAGGTGTTTAAACAGACCTCAGACAGGCCTTGTTGACCGCTGCAGCTCTCTGTCTGCCTGCTCAGACATGTAGGACAGACCTGAGCACAGCACGTTGCTCTAACACTGAACACAAGAGATACGATTTCCAAAACAACACACCTTGTTTTCAAAGCAGGGGCGAAAAAACTCTTTCTGTACATTTTGTCTGACGTCTATTCAATGAAAACAGCATAAAAACGTTTTACGAGCCAAGCCATCAATCAGGCACATCAAAACAGAGGACAGGAGCTAATGTTAGCATGCTACTGCTCCACATTGTTAGCAGAGGAGACGTTTTCAGACTTTGTAGCCTTATGTGGCAGGTCAGAAAGTCTTTAAAAAATAAATGATTATAAAGAAATAATAAATATGTGCGTTGTAGGTGGATTTACTTTAAGAAAATGATAGCAACTATGTTGGGCCCATTTAGAACAAAGAGGACACCAGTGCAGAGATACAAACAAAATATCATTCCCAAGTCATGTCATGCTGGAAGTTTGATTCTTCTGTTTAAATGAACAGTTTCTTTACTTACAAATGAAAGTTGGTAAAAAAATAATTATTTTCTTTTTCCATACATCCAGGTGGTGGTACAAACTACCACCTAGAACTTCTAACTAATCTGATCAAAAATAGCACAAAAAGCTGTTCCTGTTCAAACAAAAAGAACACCGTTTAATTTTTTAGGCCATAAAACAATGCTTGTTGTTCCCGTTCAAATTATTCAACGTGACTCGACCATCCCTTCATGCACCACATTGATGGAAACAACAACCTGCTGCTACAGCCTACACAATCAATGGCAGGAAATGATCGACTGCAGCACAACGTTGCCAAATGTTGCGTAGGATGCTCCTCGGTGACATAATCTATCTGAAATTGAAAATTATTTAATGGAAGTTAAATATATTGAATCAGTGGTGGAATGCTTTGTGTTTCCAGATGTGCCTTTAAATTAATCTGGCTTTTTACACTCAAACTATTTAGGCAAAATTACAATTAGAAAGATAGAGTTTTGACAAACGACTTAAGCATCGATCACAGTATTCCCATTACAGCCTCCAGGACGCTTTTACAAAGTCCCAGGACATTTAAGCTTTAATTATCAGAACTTTTGAGTTTTAGCACACTAATTAATATATTTATTGCCAGTAGCAAAGCAGAAGGTCAATAACCAGTTTACTGAGGCCGTCTGACTGAACAAATCAAACCTTTTTGCAAATACTCTGTGAGGGTCAAAAAGGTTAATCCAAACTGAATTACTCGTGTTGTTGGTTGGTGAAAAAAAGATCTGCATGTGCTTATTGTTGCAGAAAAAAGACAGCACTGCTGCACGTGTACTGACTAACAACATGTTAGATGTCCTATTATCCAAATGTGCTACACCTTGAGCTTCAAACAGACTAGACTGTACAAAAAAACAAAAAACAAATAATGCAGTTAGAAAGGATGCAGATGTTTTCAGATAGCATTAAATATCCCTCGGCAATACTTGGATCGACTGCAGTTGTGTAAATATCACTGATTGCACAATCACTAAAAGTTAATGACAACATACTTGAATCGAGTTGGTGTGATCTACACTTGACACTTACAGAGTAATATGCAATTTTTTTACATCATAATATCAAAGCACCTGCAACATGAAATAGATTGAGGAAAGATTGGGATGCAAACTAAAACGGACATAACATGCCAAAAAGATTCCTGGAAGCTTGTACCAGAAAAACCAAAAATCTCAACTGCATTACTGACTAAAAATCATCAGAATAAAAGTTTTTTTCACTTTGCCTAATATCTCAGACAATAGGCCTGGTTAAATCCTGTCCTCTAAATGAAAAACTTGACATACTTACCAGTAAGTTTGATAAATCACTTTGCTAAGTGATTATTGACCTGAAGTGAAGTGAATGTCTTTAGACAGATTGCCGGGCCAGACTGCACCAATAATCAGCTTTAGTTTCCACAGAGTTACAGTTACTCTGAGCGGGGTCACATGTGGGCCTCTTGTTTGACCACGAACTGTTTGAGGCCTATATCTTTGAAGTTTGGTGAGCCAGGTCTGCTTCTGAAGAGTAGTTACTGCGCATTTCAGTAAAGTAAAAAACATGGCAACCAACCAAGATGGCGTCCTAAAGATTTTTTCTGTCTAAATTAAAACTTTTTCCAGACTTAGATTAGATGAGTGTGCTATCCAATTTGGGCCAATTTTATAAATAATTAAAGACTGAATACAAGGATGAATATGTAAAATGGATGAACAAACAAATACTGCCTTGAAGACAACCAAACCTCTCTCAGCCTAAACTAAATGAAGGAAACTCAAAGCACATTAACTCAGCTCTATAAGCCAAGCAAAGTCCGACACACGAGGCTAGTTCCCAACAATGGCCTGAGATTGGCAGCCCAGATCCACTAAAACAAAAGTGAGTGCATACATCCACAGAAGGCAAACAGTGGAAGAATGTCACACAAGTAAGTGTCAGCATGAAAACAAAAGAGGCAAACCCACACAACCAATGAGGAATTCAAAAGCTCTACTACAGCGCTGCTGTGCATTGCAGATACAATCCAAGTCTGACTAATTCATATGCTTTCAGCATGAAATAAACTCTATAACATTTCTTTTAAAACATGAAACTCATTGTTGTGAAAATCCCAAAGAGGCCCACTTTGACAAGACAGCGTTATCACCCCTCCCTGCAAGCCTCCAATGAATAGAGGCTCGTTCACACTCAAAAACAAAGACGTAATTTGCACAAATGCAGACTTTATTGTGTTTCATACAAACCTTTTTTATGTTATTATATGCAAGAAAACGGGAGGCAATAGTAGTACAAAGGATTTATGAAGGAGTAAGATTATGGTTTAGAAGCAATGCACCCTGGGAGGCGATTATATTTCACTTAGAGGATTTCCCCTTTCAGAAATTTAAAGTTTAAAATCTCAAATTAATGAAGACTATGATACTGTCATCATCAAAATCTGCTAATTTATATTCATACAGATCACTGATAAATGCAGAAAATCATGTACTGCAGTGAATATTTTGTAGACAATTTGGTAGCAAATTCAATCAGCTCTGGCTGCTGATGAGAAGATCACTTACAAAAAGAAAATAGAAACGGATTTTCCCCCCGTTCATTTAAAATGCAACAAACTAAAAACTTTCACTTGACCAATCAAATGTTGTTTAATAAACTTTGATCTGACCTCGGCCAATGACTGCTGGAGATAGACACCAGCTCCTCCACGACGCTGCATGGACAAGCGGGTATAAATGATGGATGGACATTGTGATTTTAGTAAAAAAAATCTGATAAAGGTTAGGGACATGTTAAGATACATAAATGGGAATATTGTTGCAATTCCCTAATTTTCTGGTGGATTTAAAACTTGAACAGGTTTAAGAAAAAACCTGAGGTATATTATTTATTTTATGGAGAAAGGTTGTTATTGAATCAATGTTTACACAGATGGGTTTGCATGTGTTTTAGTGCTCAAAAAGAAAATAGGAATCTGCCAAACTTGGAATCTGTGACAAAAACCAGAAATCGGTATCGGCTGGTACGGGCCTGATCGGTCCTTTTAATAATAAAAAGGTAAAAAGAAACCTGTTGCGTTCTATTAAAACTTGTATTAAAATGTATTCAACATCCAACAAGTCAAAGCTTGAAGAAGCTCAACGATTACCACATTTCCTTTCAGTGCGTGGGCTGTTATTCATTTTTCTCTCAGGTTAACTGTTAATTATTTTCCGGTTTAAAAAGGGCAAGAGGAAAGACTCTAAGTGCAGAACTGCTGTAAACTAAAATCTTAAGAGCAATGCGTTACAAAGCTGATCCACGGAAAAAATCCTGCTTTCTGAGAATATATTAAAGTAAAATGTGAGCAAAACACATTAGGCTGGGAGAATGCTGCAATTATATTTGCTACATAACACTTTGTGGATATAAACAAAGTGAACAATGCCTTTAAAGCAATTCTGCTGCCTTGATGAACAAACAAAAGCCTCATTCCCTCTAAGAGTATGTGAGAAAAGATTAAGAAAACACTGAATTATAAAGGGGGAAATATTTTCCCACAACAGACGTGCTTAAGTTTGCAGCATAACCATGTTTTGTTAAAAGAAATACTAACCAGGCAAGGCGCGTGGCGTAGCGGTAGAGCATGTGACCCATATACTCAGTCGTCGACGCAGCCGTCCCTGGTTTGATTTCTCCTGAGCCTTTCACGTTTTTCAGAAACCTCTCAGCGAGGATCAGGGGAGTCGTAAGTTATCTCGAACTTAAAGTTGAATCATTAATGCTGGATATATAGGCCTGAAAACCTATGCTGCATGTCTTCCCCCTCTCTCCACCCCACTTCCTGTTTGTCTACTTTTAAAAAATAAAGGTCACTAGTGCCACAAAATGGTTAAAAATGAAATACTAACCAAACAAACACAGCTGATATCCACACATACAGAGGGTGACTTTATAAAACATGCATTATAAAGAAGCTTGCTTCATGCAGGACCAGAACGAGGAACTCAGTACACCACAGTACTACAGATACTGGAAAAGTAAAATACAAATATCAAGCTGTGGCCCTCTGAGCAAAGATGGTGGGCTACTGAGCATCCTCCAAACTCAGCAACGGCCTCCCATCCAATTCTGTTACACAGCAAATAAAGCCAGTAGCATTTAATCCTATCAAGGAATGCCACATTCACTCACAAAGTCAAAAAAATAAAAAACAATTAGTAAATGGTGTCCCCTGCCAAGTTTTTATTATGCACATTTGGGAAGAAAACATAAGAATGACAAACAAATGTTGAATTCAGGAGGCTAGCAATGGTTTGGAGTGAGGAGGTTCAATATTACACTTGCCTCGTCAACAGACAGAAAAGGATAAAGTACTAACTTTTTACAAAACCCACTTTCTTCCTGGGCTCTACTCTACTCAGTCCGCTTTAGGACCATTTCCATTACTGGATTTTCCTGCCCGGTACTGTTTTTTTTTTTATACGTGTTCAGACGTAGGTCCCATTGGAGCTGAAATCTGATGTGAACATACTGTTGTTTACTGATGGACCATGGGCGCGGGTCAGCCGTATAAGTCTGTAAGCTGAAAAGCATCCACCATTTTCCAAACTCGGTACACTACAGGTAAGCCATGAAATCCTCACAAGCAACCAGCAAGTCTAACTTTGGTGCAACAATGAGACTGCAAAATGCAGATGCAGCTCCATGGTGTCTCGGAAAAATAAAGACGCGCGTTTTGGTTGCTGTCAGTGTGTCACTGGAAACACAACAGGTAGAGTGAGGACAAGTGGAGTGGAGCCGTGTGGTGCAGGATCCGTGAATGGAAAAGAGGCATATTAGGGCCTAATCATCCAGTGACCGGCTCTGCCACCTGGACAGGGTCCTTTTCATGACACACCATTTTTTCTTCAAGATTCCTGCTGTACAATAAACAACTTGCTTCATATGAACAGTTTCTTTCCTCTGTTTGAATATGACTGATTACTGAGGCTCTAATCAATCAGTCAGTCTGCCAAATTTCCCTGGTTTGGCTCTGAACAGCGACTGGTAGCTCAAATAGACATCAGATGATCAAATGAATCAGAACTGAGAACCTCAACCTTTTTTGGTCTGTCAATGCATCAACCAACAGCATTATCTTCGATTCCTTCCTTTTGCATTAAAAAAACAAAAATCAGATAAAGGTTGAGAATAAATGCACTGGTGCATAAATGAGGATAATCTTGTAATCCATTTATTTAGAAAATGATTACCTCTATCAGTGAACCTACAGTAATTGAGGTCAATGTTTGTAGCATTTAATTAATGATCACTCTATTTTCTAACATTGGATTTAAACTTTTTCTTTTTAAGCCTTATGAGTAAAATTTGCTGAGCCTGCTTTTACCAGTAAGATTCAGTAGCTGTACGTCCAAGTCGAACCATAAGCCAGTAAGTAAATCTGCATATTAGTCAATGTTGCTCAATTCTGACTGTGTGAAGCATCTTAATATATGTGAATGTTAAGAAAGGGGTATATAAATAAGGATTAAATGACTGTCTGACTGAACTAACGCAAATTTTACACAAATTAGTTTGTGTGTACTAAAGCACATAAAAGTGCATCTCTAATTATTTCTCAGTATAAATAACATTTAGGCTTTGAATTATGACTACATGTGGCCCCAATAATAGGATAGTAGAGCCAGGGTTGGGGTTGAATCACAACGCTGCAAATATTGGCGTCATATTTTTGTCTGAAAGAACATCTGTCCAGAGCTTCTGCACATCTTCCATGTGAATTATCTCAACTTTTCTGGACACAACTCTAGATTTTCCAGAGAGATTTAAAAACATTCTGTCTTCAGGACATCTGAATGCACAATCATTTAGAAGGGAAATGTTTGCACAACGGTTGGATTTCATTACCAGATGTAAAGGGCCGTTTCCCTGTTTTCTGTTAAAACAGCTCAATTTAAAAACCTACAACCCAGACTAGATTATCCCATCACAACCCCAGTGAACGAAGTAACGTAGCAAGCATTCACATGGACACAAAGACAGAGCGCTGTTATGGTAGGCCTTCTCTGTCCCTGAACCCCTAACCTATACAGTTTGACCTATTAGCCGTGTGAAACACTTCCTGCTAGAATGTTAAGGACACAATAGGTCTTGGTAATCCTGAGATTCAATAGGCCGCCAGCTCACCGACTCACCATTTAAAGCACCGCTGTTAGAGACAGTGCATCTCTGTGACACGGGGAACAAATCAGTGAAACAACAACTCCAACTCTAATAGCATGTGGCGGAAAATCCAAGACTGTTTCCCTAAGAGAGAATTAACTAAGCTTTATCTCGAGCGTTTGCCAGAGGTTTCTCACAGATCCATTAGTTGCATGAGCCCAAGTACCCGTCCTGATTAATAAAATACATCATATCTGGCCACAGTCTGCTGTTTGCTCAGGAGAAATAACAGAATTGTCCACATTGTGGCAATGGCCTGTGATTATCAGATGAGGGGTTATAATACCAGCGAACCTCAGAGGGCTTGTTGTGTAATAATGGTGCTGCAGTCACATGTTGAGGCTGTGCTGCGGTTGTGGAGCTCTGCTTCATTGATCTAGCCCAAGTGGTATGGCAGGAGTCTGCGAATTATCTTCTTTGATCACATCACGGCTGAAGCTCTAATACAAACCATAAAAAGGGAAGACACAGCGATTTGATGGAAAAACAATATGGTATTTGTTTATACCTGTCAAAACTGTTCTGGTTCTATTGTCAAACTATAATTAATAAAATACCACACTGATAACAAGCACAGAAACTGCATATCTGCAGAGCCTTGCAAAGGTCTTTCACTTCCTCCCATTTTGTCAAGTTACAATAACAAAAACTTCCACGTACTTCATTGGGATTTTATGTGATAGACTAACACAAAGTAGCCCATTAAAAATTATACAAGAATATAAATGTTATTTTACAGATTAAAACCTAGGCGGTATGCATTCGCATTCTGCCTTCCTAAGTCGAGCCTTATAAACTTTCTTTGCAAAACAGATCAAGCTCAGTCAGACCGGTGGAAAGGATGCAAACCATAATACTGTCGCTCTGGTGGGTTTAGGTTTGCTGTCCAGCTGGAAGATGAACACGAGCTCTATTGGAGCCTCTAACAGGTTTTCCTCCAGTATTTCCCTGAATTTAGCGTCCACCACCTTCCCATCAATTCTGACCTGCTGAGGAAAAGCGTCCCCACAGAATGATGGTGCCACCACCATGTTTCACTGACAAGTTGGCCAGCTCAGGATGAAGATTAATAGTTTGTGGTTGTTACATGAACAAACAAATGCCCAGTGTAGCATGCATGTATTTTACTATGCTTGAGTATATAAGCAATAATGCATGTAGATTAAACATCCTGAGTAACCACAGTAAATGTTGGATTACAAGAATTGCTAATAAATTGATAAGTAGGACTGAAAACTGCTAACCAAAGGCAGTGTTATTGGCAGAATGCTCTCCAGAGTAGCCTGGCAGTCTCATTGTTTGAGGCTAAATAAAGCTCCTCTGTTGCCTGGTTGTTCATACTTGTCTTATTAGCTGGAGCAGCATGCTCAAGGAGGTTTTATCTACGCTCAGACAAAGACTTTCAAGTGTTTCCAGAAATAGTCTGGGACATTCTGAATGCAAAAAAGTTAAAAATGTAACTGATGAACCAGGAACAAAGCATTAGTAACAGGTGTACTTTCAACAAACAGCAAGATGCCTTCTGGCGGTTTCGAATGCAGCTCAAGGCCTTATTAAGTCAGCAAAAACATATAGACACAGTAGCCGAAGAAGTGGAGGCATGCAAATCAGACCCAGTGAAAAACTTCAGTTATCCAGAGAGAAGTGGACCAGGAATAATCAATGAACAATCTGCTCTCGGTCTGAAACAGCCGTCACACTTCTCTGTTTGTCTGGCCTTGCAAGTTTGTGAGCTCGTTAACCCGAGTCGCTTCCATCACAAACCTGGGACTGTTCTGTGAGGCCCCAGAACCCGTAATGGAAGGCTGGGGCCTCAGGGGCCCAGACTCCCAAAACTCAGAACTCAGACAGGAAAGCTTCTCAGTTCCCCTGCCAGGCAACATTTGTTTGTTCTCTGTGCACTCACAGCCGCCCATCGGCCCCGACACGCCCTGGATGACCGCAGAGCTCTTCTGAAGAGGGGGGCTGGAGACTCTGCAACCTTAAACGCAACTCAATCAGCTTTCTGTGTGAACTGCACTACAGCAGCAGTAAGGAAGAGTGAGACGATCAAGCTCTAAACGGGCTCTAAGTGTAGCTGGCCTGCAGCGGGTAACTTGCTCTCTGGTTACCGGTTTCCCATGGAACCGGAGTCTTAATGTGAATACGCCCCGTTGTGAATAGCTCTGCTGTGGCCCTTTTCTTTTGCCTGGAAACAGCAGGACTCAGGGGAGCGCTAGTCAGCCAGAAAAGCTGCACATCCCAACTGTGATACTGTTTTCTCACAGAAAAATAATTCCTACACATTGTGCATGTAAGAAATTCCAGACTTGACTTCCCAAAATTCATTCATTTTAAAATATAAACATTAAATTAATAGAAGACAGGCTTTAAATATGGGAGCTGAAAGAAGGAAGGAAAATATGGAAAATAGTGAATTTAGTCCTGAAAATGCGACCTTTACATATGGTTACTTATTCATAAGATAATAAATTCAACTTCAAAGGCAACAATTTATAAAGAAAACAATATTTTTGCTTTAAGATTTTTTTATACAACTGAAATAAAAAATAAAAAACATAACCCCCGAATTGATGCTTTCTCACAAAAACAAGCAATAAACTAAATTGTTTACTTCTCTTCTCGGTAACTGACAACTTCCTAGTCATCTGGCCAACTTAATATTCACAACCGAATGACCCTTGCTTAACAGTTCACTGCTCCCATTCAGCTCGGAAAGGCACCAACGAGCAGAAAGTCACCGCCGACCCAAATAAGAGTCCAGCGGTCTCAGACCCTCAGAGACAAATTAGCAAATCAAAATGCCTCAGCGTCTTAGCACTTGGGGATTATCTAATACGCACATTCTTGAGGGGCTTGAGTTGTGATCTCTCAAACAGTGACCACACTGTTACATGCCGCTCAGTCAAGAGCCCAGCCCCTGAAAGCCTTTCACTGTGAGAAAACTCTGGAAAACATGTAGGACCCTCAGTGTTTGGTAAATAAACTGTTATTTAGAGCAAATTAAAAAAAGGGAAACACTGATGGTTCTAATTGGTTTACACAAAAGCAACGTCAACATTTATATCCTACTTTCCTAGCACTGTCTGGAACTGATTTCTGAACAAATATACAACTGATTTGAGCCACGGACCAAAGATCTTTTAATAGCATCTGGATGTTGGTACAGCCCACCAGGCATCCTATGGGGTGATTTTTATCTGTTGGACTTTATTATTTTCTCAAATACAACAGACAATCTTCCTACAAGTAACAGTTTTGTTTGCCAGCAACACAAGGAACACAAGGAAAAAGTTAAATCCTGAATTTAAACCTGTTATTCGGCTTGTGTGCAGTTTTCTCTGTATGCTTAGCAAAGAGTGTGATTCACGCATGATTGTTAAACTAAGGCTAGTAATGCAACCGGCTACCTGTTGCAACCAAACATGGGCTGTAATAAAATACTTGTGAGAAATAAAGGAGAGTAAAATACCACTGCATTGATGCCTATATGATCCAATTACATTTTGTTAAAACAAAAAAGCAGCAATTACTCCCACTGCTGTTTGTTTCTAAGTCATTTTCTAAGTAAATGAAACTTTCTGTTTACAATAACTTTCCTAAAAAACTCAATTTCCTTAATTTACCTTGTTAGCGGAGCATTCAAGGAAAAAAGCTAAACCCGTGAAAGAGATTTAAAAAAGTACTTCCTTAGACAGATACCCTGACTTTAAGCCTTTAACATTATCTTCTTGACATTTAACGATGTCATTTCGGAGGAAAAACAAGCGTGTAAACCGATGCAGAATAACACAACGTTGTCACTGGAGGGGCATGAGAGGGGCAAACAATGCAGCCATTGTCAGCCGTGTGTATTCACGTAGTTTCTAATCGCCACAACACAGAACAATGACTTGCAGATCAGCGATAGCTTCAAGGTCTAAACTGGGCTTACGGGATGACTTCTCGCAACACTCACCGAGCGTTCGAAATCTGAGCTCCCCTCACCTCTAAAAGGGGTTGTTCAGGTCAGTGGTGTTTGGTTTTTTCTTGCATTTTGTTCCTGGGATTTTCCAACGGATTTATTGCCAGAGTACAGAACAACATAGGCAGGAAGTGGAACAAATAAAGCATGATTTCAAAAAAGTACGCTTACTTTTTGACAAAAAAAATAAAATATTGTGATCGTGACGTAATGAGCTTTTCATGGCCGACATCGATTTCCCATTTTTTTTTTTTTTTTTAAGTCTGACCTCCTGAATCCTGTATTTTTGCAGGGAAGGAGTAGGAAAAGAAAATCTGTTTTTTAGTATTTTACCGGTTAAATGTCAAAATTGCCACAGCAATTATAACAATAAAATATGTTTAGTCTTTTAATGAATAAATAGAGAAAAGCTGATGAAGATGAAATAAAACACACATGTGGAAGCTTGGAAAGAAAGAAGCACCTGACTTGGGTTTGTAATGAGCTTCAACCCGGTAAGGAGAGCTCGTACGTTAACGCCTCACAAAGCCGGGCATCCGATTTGTTTGACTAGAATTAACTTAATTCAGTGATGAATGAGCCACGAAACTTCCCAGCAGCCAGCGTTCCCTTTGTCTGATTGTTTGCACAGAAGAAGCCCATGCAATGCAGCAGACCTAATGTTTGACTCGAGAACATGGGGACAAACCCAGCTGGGGGGTCCAGAAAAATAAATAAATTACATGGGTGACATCTGGAAAACAAGCGAGAAACACTTTAATGACCAGAAGCGTCTCAGGTATAGCAGCTGACAGAACGTTTCGAACAGCACAGCACGACAAAATTCATTTTCACTGACATTTTCTTGAAGCTGGTGAAATGATCCATACACTCTAAATTGGATCTCTGATGCTTACCAAAAGACCTCAATTAAACCTTTACCTCAATCAGCTTAATATGGAAGTGGCATCCAATCATTTCTTAACAAGCTTTCAAGACCAAGAACCACAAAGGGAACAAACCCTTGGGAGTATCTGGCTTCTTCATCTCGCTGCCAGATGGCTGGTAATAAAAAAGACGGACAACAAGCCGTGAGGCGGTGCACAAAATGGGCAGGTAACCTTTGGTTTATAAAAGATAAGCCCTCCACGGAGAGTTGATTTCACACGTTTTCTTTCCCTGATAAGAGCAGGGAAGGCAGCAGGTGCACTTTGTACATACAGACTGGGAAGCTGCCACATTTCGCACAGCACCCAGCACAAGTATTACCGGCCCATCTTGGCCTTTGATTGATGACAAAGAGAATGAGGTTACAGCTGAGCATTCTCAGCTGCTTGGCATGGAAACCAGAGGTGGGTGATATGGACATAAAATGGCATCACAATGTTTTGTGGCACTATTGTGATAAAACTGATCATAATAAACCATTTATAACTTCTTTTCAGTCTTTCTATAGGTTTAAAGACTGACGTGCCGTCACAGCAATCACCGCGGCAGAAACACAAATACTCCCCTTGAAAAAAACACTCGTTTAAAATAGGCTCCTTCGGGACACCAGTTACATAAAGAGGTGTGATTCTCATCACTACATTGCACACAGTAACTAAATTTAATCATATTTTCTAATTTATTCGTATTTTTTTGACACTCTCGTGGATCAAACAAAAACAAAAAAGCAAAAGTAACAATCCCAACAGTTTTTGGGAGTTTTCAAACGATATTAATTGGAATGACGTTTGAAAATAGGCTGTGTAGATTATTTCTTTATTATGTCTTTTCCCCCGGCGATGTTTTTCCAACCGTTACGATGGCGCTGAGTGTGAAAGAGTAGTAGAAGTACGAGCAGGCTCCCAATGCACAACGTAGCTGTTTGAAGCAGTTCATGAAGCACGAGAACAAGTTTTTCTCAAACTTTAGTCACCATTAATTTAGAAGGCATTTAAATATCTTATTTGCCAAATTATCAACAATTCAGTTTAAAGCACCGAGGAAGCAGGAAGCAGGCAGCCATTGGCTCCGCCCCATTTTATTTACTAAATGAGCTTCAGTACAAAGAGTAACAAAACATGGAATAAATGACCAACGATACAATAAGTAATAATATAATTTGAATATCTCTTTGTGGTTACTACATTTGAAAAAGAAAAAGGCATGTTTCCATGGTTACAACAAATTTCCAATTTACAAATTCCCAAGTTTTATAGAATTCTCCAGTTTTCTGGACTAACGTTTATGTAGCTGAGTTGTAGTATCTGTATGTCCCACCAATCATGAATTTGGTTTTGGATTCAGCAGTGCAGTAAAGGACTATTTTACTTTGTTTTTTGGTATTTGGATAAACTTAGATAAGCACTATTTCAAATATATATAGATATATATATATATATCACTATCAAAAGTTTTGAAGTTAGTGATCTTTGATCCATTTATTCCAAATAATGCCAGTGTCATTGCTTTGCTAAAAATCAGAACCAGACCTAGGTTGAGAACCTCGGGTCAATCCTGATCTCAGAGGGTCAGGAGTCGAAAAAGCTGTGAAATTGCAATTTTTTTTATTTAGTGTTGACATGACACATCATAGCTAAAACATGAATTATAAATCCGTGTAGAACCACTTCACGTTCCATTAGATTCTACATTTTATCTTTTATATCTAAAAGCTTTATATCTAAAGCCTTGCTTTAAGGAGTAAAATCTGGAAATTCAAACATTTTTCACACTTTTCTTGTTTTGTTTCTTACCTGGACTAAACTTGTAAAATCAAATTCCAGACTTTTTTAAGCCTGCATAATAGTCCTATGCAAATTGCTTCAGCACACATGCACGTTTAAAAACATTTAAAAGGGAGCTCATTTTGCCTCTTGAGTGAAGAAAATTTACTACAGGTCTTTTTTCAGGGACGTATTCCTTCCAGCTGAGTGCAAACCCCCTTTTCCCATTTCTGGTTGGCACATGTGCCCTAACAATGAAAGACTATCATGGCAGCTGCCCAGGCCTGCTGATAGTGACTAACATACACCTGCCTCTTACACACCCTGGATCAGGAGACTCATTCTGGAGATCCAGAGGATGGAGTTTAAGGATAAAACCGTCTATAAATGCATGCAGTGAAGGTGGAGGGGGTTTATCTCTGAAAAGGGAGGAGCAGGGAGGAGGAGGGAGGAGGACCTCCCTGCAGCAAATAAACACATGCTGCAAAAGAAGGGAGCAGCAACACTTCGACTTTGTACACAGTTTCTGGCCATAAGTAGGTGCAGATATTTTCTGCTGAAGCTTCAGAGTACATAAATATTTAAATCCGCAGACAAAACAAGGACATGTGAATAAGATTTGCAGCCGACCAAACACCCATCATGATGGGACCACAACCCGATCATTTGGCCCCATATTGGAAAAATAAACATGTAATTATAAATGAATGTTACAAAAAATAATATCAGCACTCTATTTAATAAAAATGGACGAAGTACACGGAGTCCTGCGACGAGCAGGCAATAATAATTTATAAACTCTGCAGAGGGGTGAGGCGTGTTTTATTCTTCATTAAAAGAGGAGAAAGAAGCGACTAGAAAAGACCCAAAAATAGAAAACGATGCAGATGACAGAAGGGGCCGTCTTGTACCTTTTATTTTATCTGATGGGATTCAAAACTGAATGTTACAAACTGATTATCAGCGTTGTTATTGTTGAGCCTAATGACGCGGGATGCACTTGCCACCGGCCACATCCATCCGCTGCGGCTCCAGACCGGACCCACCATCGCTGATGAACAGGTTAGTGGACGGGCATCCGTCAGCCCTGACTAAACCTCTTCGTTTTCACCTTCACAGCTCCCGAACAGAACCAAGAGGCTCCACGGAGCACCCCCAGCCTCCGGTCCAAAGCAGAAGCAAGCCTGTCAGAGGCTCGCACACACAGAGACGCAACGGGATCAGATAAATCCCAGCTTAGTTACCTTTAGCTGCCTCCACCGCACATAATAGTCCGAGGACCAGTCCGACTGCGGATGCAAGTCGTTTATTCCCTCGGAACCGCATCCTGACGTCGAGTTCACCCGCGGGGAAGTCAAACACAGCCTTCTTCGGTCCTCGTCAGTCAGGTAGAGCGTTTATACTGAACAAGAAAAATTAAATCCAGGAGATGACGGTCGGTTACCAGGGCAGCTCTAAGATGGCCGTCGTCTCGTCGCTACCGCCGCTCTGCTCTCTCTTCAATCACAGCTTCTCTCGCAGTTTTCTGCTGGCTGCGTTCGCGGGCTGTCGGAAATCACACGGCCATGCCCGAACACGCTACTTTATGCCTTCATTACTGAGTTGCTAAAGTTTTATTGGAAAGACAAATATCAAAATGTTAAACTTGAAATGAGTAGAATAAAATATGCAATTTAAATACAGAGTAACAGAAATAGATAATTTCCAAAACTGGTGAATGATACCTGATTGTAGTTTATTCCCTAGAAAATGTAAATTAATTTTACTTAAATTTTTTTTACTGATCCCACAAAGACGGAATCACAGTAACCAGTGGAAAATATTACATTTAAATGAAGGGAGTGATTTCCCTGCTGCAGAAATTGTCCAAGTGGGAACATGCAACACTCTTTGTCCATCATGTAATTCCAGTTTCTATCATTTAACTTGCAAGCAAAATACATTAGACTGGAGCGGTCTGGAGTTCGTCCCCTAATTTGCTCGTTTTTGATTTTTTTTTTGTCATATTTAAGTGTTGCACATTATTAAACAAAGTTTAATATTCGATAAAGATAACCAGAGTAAACACAAACAACAGTTTTTGAGTGATTTTTTCTGTAAATAAAATGTAATTCCTCCCTAAGCCTAATAGCTGGTTGTGCCACCCTTGGCAGCATTAGCTGCCGTCAAGCATTTGTGATACCTGGCAATGAGTCTTTTACATAAATGTGGAGAAATTCTGGCCCACTCTTCCTTGCAGAATTGTTTAAATTTAACCACATTGGTGAGTTTTTGAGCATTAATGGCCTGCTTAACATCACACAATGGCATTAGATTTTAGTCCAGACTTTGATTAGACCATTCCACAGCCTTTGTTTTGATATTGTACGTTTTTTTTCACCCTTCAGAGATTAACTTAATGGCTTGCTTCAGATCATTATCCTGCTGCATAACCGAGAACTCTTGAGCTTAACAAACTGATGGCCCAACCTTCTCCTGCAGGGTTTTCTGGAGCAGAATTCATGGCTCCATCAGTCGCTCCCAGTTATTCAGGCCCCGAAGCAGAATAAGTCCCAGACCATCCCACCACCATCACCATGTCTGGCAGTTGTATGTATGATGCTCTTTTTTTTAAAAATCTTGGGGATCTTTAAGATTTCATGGAAATTCCAGTACAAGACAGACTCCTGTCATCTGCAGAAATACTCGGATGATTCTGCAGTTGTGGGGTGGATCAGAGATGGACAAGAAGATGAGTACAGGAAGGTGGTGGACCGCTTTGTGGCATGGTGTGGAAACAATCATCTCATTTTGAACGTGACTAAAACAAAGGAGATGATTTTAGATTTTAAGAGAAACAGGAATAAGTCAAAAACTATTTATATCATGGGAGAAGAAGTGGAGGTGGTGGAGGAGTATAAATACCTCGGTGTTCACCTGGACAACAGACGAGAGTGGAGATGCAACTGTGAAGCCATCTACAAGAAGGGACAGAGCAGACTGTACTTCTTGAGGAAGCTTAGGTCCTTTGGTGTTTGCAGCAAGATGCTGCATATCTTCTATAAGTCTGTTGTGGAAAGTGTGATCTCTTCTGCCATCATCTGCTGGGGAAGCAGCATCAGACCCAGGGACTTAAAAAAGCTCAACAAGCTGATAAAGAAGGCTGGCTCTGTTCTGGGGACTCCTCTGGAACCTCTGGAGATCATTGTGGAAAGACGGATTCTTCATAAAATGAAGAACATTATGGAGAACCCTGAGCATCCTCTTCATGAGACTGTCCTACAACTACAGAGTGTCTTCAGTCAGAGGCTTCTTCAGATCTGCTGTAAGACGGACCGCTACAGGAGATCCTTCCTGCCCACAGCCATCAGCATCTACAACAACATTTAATTTCCCTTTGGGATTAATAAAGTATTTTTGAATTGAATTGAATTTTGAAACATTCAAAAGTATAAAGTTTGGTGACACTGTGTGAAAGCAACAACCTAAAATACGTAGAGGAAAAGGTTGAGTCTCATTCCCGAAGAGTGAGAGTTGGCAACACTGTTTGTTGTTCCAATATAATATATATAGATATATATGAAATTGTTCACTCTGTATTACCTGGTCTCTAAAATACTTTCATCTTATTCATATCATATCTACTCAAAATCTGAGGAATTGGTCATGCATGTGAAACAATTTGAAACCAGCTGTAATGTGGATGCTGTGGTGCAAAGTTTAAAAAAATGCATCAACCTAAAGGTGATTTGTTGAAGTCTCTTTTATCTGTAATGTTTAAATGTCACTCTAAGAGAATGTGCCTCAGTCAAAAGGAATGGATGTTCCCAAGCATGTTTTACATGTTTTGTTTGCAGATATCTGCTGAGTCGGCTGAGAAAACCACCACCTGTCATTTTACAGTCTGACTGAATGTGCAACGATGCAACATGCAGTTAAACCTTTACAGCACAGCTGCTGGTGAGGAACCTCCCTCTTGTTTGACTGGATCAGAAAAGTCCCCCAGTCTTTTATTACCACCCAGAGTCAGGCTATTTACACATAAACACAAGCAGTACATTTAAATATAAGATACAAATGTTTAAACATAAAAACAAAATCGACTTCAACAGGATGCTTCAGTTCAGAACCACACGTCTATTAAGCTGTCCGGGTTTAACAGATAACTTGTTGATTTATGTACAGAAAGCAACAAGCAGTGTTGTAGTTTCTACAACAAGTCCAAAAGCATTCACATTTGCAGAATGGATCTGGAATAACATTGTCCCTCATCCAGTTATGAATTTTAAAAGTGTTATAAAACATAAATCAAAGCAAGTCCAGGTCATGGTTTGCATTTCTACCAAAGTCTGGGGGTTTGAAAATATGTGCAAAAATCTCAATTTAACATTGCTAAACCCAAACCAATGTTCATTAAACTTTATACATATTTAGTTTTGTTTCATAGATGACGTTTAAAGATAAATGTAGCAGTAGCCCAAATTCCGAGCTTGACATTTGAGCCTGAAGGCATCAGAAGTCCGACGGTAGCCAGTGACGTCAGTGATGTTATTGTGGGAGCATGCAGCCACTTTAGCACAGACGGCTAAACTGAGACCAAGGGCTGGGGCCAAACCCCTCCTCCAATACAATCCAGTGATCATGCATAAGTGCCTGGCTGCATTAAACACAGGATTCTACACTGGCAATTCAGATCAGAACAAAGTTTTAATTCTGGTTAGTCAGTACTTTCTGAAATTCTGGGTATAATTAAAAGATGAGAAAAAATTAAATTAAATTAAATTAAATACTAGACTGTAAAGGTATTAAACACATTTTTACACATAGATGTTTCAAATTATCGTATAAATGTAATATCAGCTGAACATAACCTGAGTTAACACTAATGCAGTTTTTATTATTTAAGGAGAAAAATAGCCAAATCAACCTGGCTCTACGTGAAATTATGAATTAGCTGTGATTCCCAAATTGTTTTGCAAAGTTGAGTTCAGTTTCACTAGCCAGACCAAGACCTGGTTACTGCCAGACTTGTAGAAACAATCAATTACTTAAGTAGAACCTGTCTAAGTACACGACGTAGGCTAAAGATACTAAAACACATATTGCCCCACTCTGAAGAGATTTAAGAAGTTATTAATATTCTTTAGTCTGAAAGCTCACTCTACAGAAGACAACTAAAAAAAAAGAAAAACTCTCCCACAGTGGTAGAAACTTCAAACAATCCTTGCTGCTGTAACACTACAACGCCTGCATAGCAATGTGAGAATAGCGTCCCCTGAATTGCAAATTGGGAGCTAATTCCTAATCAACACCCTCCAAAACAGATAGCACCCCTAAGGAGTAAATGCAAGGCAATCACAGAGTATTTCAGCACATACATTGCAAAATCTGCATCACACTGAGCAATATAAACATGCATTCTACTCATGCAAATGTAGCTTTGTTTTAGGCTATTACAAGTCAGAGAAACACTCAAAAACAAAACCATATTGAAATTCCTGTTGTGAATTTAAGCCTATTTATTTGGTGCATCCTGCTGATAATACACTGTAAAGCACCCCTCTGTTTATTGACCTCAACTGCAAAAAAAATAATAATTTAAAGCAACATAAACTAACCTATATAACCCTTGAAAGTGTCCAGAAGGGCAAACCTTGATGCTCCACTGACCTGACAGCTGCAATCATCACATGTAAAGAGAGAAGAATGACTGGAGTTGTGTGAAACCACAATTAAGTGATGGGTCTATAAACAGGAAGAGTCTATAGACTTCAGAGCAGCAGCAGAACTGAAGAACAGTGCTTTATTTGTTCCCAGCTTGGCAACACATGAAGTGGCGGAGGGAAAGTGAACATTTCCTTCTCTCACAGATGTCCAGCACTCCAGGGAAGAGATAGTGGCCATTGTCATGTCTTTGGGAAACAATGCTAAGCAGTAAAAAGGTTTGATGAAAAGGTGTGAGACATCAGTGAATAATCAGAACCGTGTTACTTCCTGCAGAACATCTCACACACTTGACTAAAAGCCCCACTGTTTAAGGATTGCCATGACTGTCAAAGCATTGTTTTCTGCTCTTATGGCCCTTTTCTATTAGTAACAACTCTACTCGACGAGGCCTGGTCTACTAGTGTAAGCTCTCTGGCTGTCCCTTTGTACAGTGAAGAAGGTGTAAACAGCTATTGTTTCAATATAAATGTAATGCAAATTTTATAATTAAGCATTTCTTTCTTAAGTCTTTCTGTATGGAGTCTCTAAATTGCCCTTAGGTGTGTGAATGAGTGTGTGCATGGTTGTTTGTGTGTTGCCCTGCGATGGACTGGTGACCTGTCCAGGATGTACCCTGCCTCCTGCCCGTAGACTGCTGGAGATAGGCACCAGCTTCCCTGTGACCCACTATGGAAGAAGTGGTATAGAAAATGACTGACTGACATTTTCTACCACATTCTTTTAGCTTTAAGGGTTATGTTTACAGAACAATGTATTTATAAAGTAAAATCACATCTCGTGTGAAAACATAATTCCAGTAACTACTGTATAAAATGATAGTTTCAGTGTTTGCTGAGTCTCCATGTCCGGTTTCATGTTAAAAGGCAAGCAAATATATCTGCCACTTTAAAAAAAAAAAGAAGACCTAAATTATATTTCAGCATTTGGAAGTTCAAATCTACTTGCCAGTTAAACCCCGATGCACAGTGTTGCTGTTTGATAGTGCTGTTGTCTCACAGAAAAAGTTTCTGGGTTGGAGCCCAGCCTTTCTGTGTGGAGTTTTCATGTTGTCTGTGGGCAAGTACATTGTTCTTCAGTTAGTATGGCTTCCTCCCACCCAAAACATGTAATTTAGGTAATTAGCCACTTAAAATTTTCCTTCGGCGTGCATGCATATGTGTCTGCGTTGTGTCCTTGTGTTGCTTTGTAATGAACCCGCAGTTTGTTCAAAATGTACATCGACTTTTGTATACTAGCCCCCCTAGACCCTGCAAAATTCAAGAAGTACAAAGGATGGATGCTTCTGTGCTTAATAAATCAAAGAATAGAGTCTCATACAGGTGACAAATAATTAGTTTACTTTTGCTGATGTGCACACAACCTCTGAAGTCTTCCAAAAAGCAGTGGTGTTGTGAGAACTTGAAGTGGTGATTCTCATCTATAAATAAGTCAATCAACAGAAGATGTTATATTAAATAATTAAGTATAAGTATAGTATAGTGCAGTATACTATACTGTAATATAGTGTAATGTAACAGTGTAATATAGTATAGTATAGTATAGTACAGTACAGTACAGTATAGTACAGTACAGTACAGTACAGTATAGTATAGTGTAATTATCATGATCTGCCTGTGTTTGGGGTTTTGAGTTTGAATTCTTGTTACTTTCTCTACACTGCCGTATTCTTCACTTTTATTTCAGTTAATTCATGTTTATTAGATTTTGTTGTTTAGATGTTTTTACTTTCCTGGATTCCTAGGTTAGATGTTTTAGTTTGTATTTCCCTGTAGATCTGTTTTCTCCCTGTTCATGTTCTTTTGGTAGTCTCTTTGTTTATTCAGTTCACTCAGATGTTTTTCTTACCTCCCCACACTCCATGCTCATCTCTGTTAATTAGTCACTCTTCCTTGGTTCTCTTCAGTCCCTCTTCTACCAGCTGCTTCTCATTCCCTTCTGATTAACTCCCTTAGTTCATTGGTCCATTTTCCTCTTCACTCAGTACTTATACTCTCCGGTTTTCATTGTTTGCCACTGGTTCCTCCTGATCTCTACCATGTTACTACTCTGGTTGCTGCCTACCCCGTGCCAGTTGATGTCATGATCCTGTCTTGTGTCAATTTGTAAGTCTTTTCATTATCATTAAATACTCTACCACTCACGTCGTGGCTCCTCGCAGTTGTCTGCAATCTAGTCCAGCACCCACTTTATAACAGTAATATAATATTGTAATATAGTATACTATATTATAGCCTAGTATAGTATATTGTAGTGTAATATAATAGTGTAATATAAAATGGTATATTATGATATATTATGATATATACTATACTATGATATAGTATAATATAGAATAGTGTTGTGAAGTGTAGTGCAGTGCAGTGTAGTATAGTATAGTATACTGTATTGTAGAATTGTATGGATAAGAAAAGTATAGCACAGTATGGTATTTAACAATACAATCTACAGAAGTGTAAGAACACTTCTGTATTTCATTCAATACACACCGGTGCTGGGGCTTTGCATAAAAAAGAACAACTCAAGAAACCAGGTAATGATCTAGCCGATTAAAAACACCACATTATTATGATAGATGTAGGCTAGAAATGCCCATTGGCTGCTAAGATTATTCCAAACCCTTCCATCTCAGTTTTGTTCTTCCAGAGTTTAAGTCATTTTCAATGCCTGACTACAGTAATCACTTTATCAGAAACATTAAAGTGAGCTGCACTTACAGTGGGTGGTTGGCAGCAAACAGAGCATGGAAAAGACTCCACTTTTATCATGAGAATCAAAGTTGTTGTGAGCACTGCACACACAGCTGTTAAATACTGTATTCTGTCTCCTGTCTCATTTCTAGATTCCAGTTTGAGATGCGAAGAAATATTTTTTCTCCCAAAAGATAAAAAAATAAAGACATTTTCTCGTTTCTTATTCTGCTGGAGATTAATTCTGAGAAAATAATTTTCTAAAAAAAAAAAAATCCCTAAAGAGTTATATAATGATTTTATAATGACTGCAATACAAATAGTTTTGTGTAAATGATGTGTAGACTTTAAAATACTTCTGTTAGTCTATAAATCACTGAATGGCTTAGCACCAAAATACATTACAGACTTGTTGTCAGTGTATCAAACACCCAGACCTCTCAGGTCTTATGGCTCAAATCTACTCTGCATACCCAGAACCAGAACCAAACATGGAGAAGCAGCTTTTAGTTCTTATGCTCCACTAATCTAGAATAAACTCCAAGAAAACTCTACAAGCGCCAAAACCCTAAGTTGCTTCAAATCAAGATTAAAAACTTATTGTTTAGAGTGGCCTTTGAATGTGCCATCTAAACATTATTGGTTACGTTTTCAGTCCAATTTTCCTTTCGTTGTCTTATCCATCATTCTATTCTCTTTATTTTTTTAAAAATGACCTCTGTTGTTTGATTTTCTGTATCATTGTAATGTTTTTCCTTATGTACAGCGCCTTGAGTGCCTTGTTGCTGAAAAGCACTATATTAATAAACTTGACTTGACTTCAGACCAAATCATCAGAGCAGCATCTTTTACAAAGGCACAGCTGACTTTTGAGAGGAATCTCGGTATTTAATGACTAAAGGTAAGAGATCAGATCCATTATGTCAGAGGATTCTAGCTGTGGATGCTCATTGGCCTTCGTTTTATCCTGATACTCAAAAAGAGAACCTTACTGTTTGTCTCCTAAACAATTACTGATTCCTGTTTTCTGGAAAACATTTATTTTTACTGAACCATAAATTTCAGTTGCAGCTGATCTGAAGTCTTTTACATAGGGAAATGATTATAAACTGAAATGCTTTGAAAACCTTACCCGAATAAATTGAATCTGACTTTAGAAGTTTGTGATGTTATGTACTTTGAACTGAATCTTTTAAAAGCCATGAGCTACTCAGGTGCAGGAGTCTACAAGCCACACAAAGAACAAACTCAAGCACCTTTGACATCCAATTCACAAATTTTTCCACAGAAACCCTTCATAACATAGCCTCAGTGATTGATTTTTCTCTGCTTAAGAGAGTAATTTTTCCTACAATCCCAGAGTCTGTGTGCACCCTTTCTCTAAAAAGACCTTGAAAATGTATAGTCTGAGTTTGGGATTTTAAACAAACCTCACCAACATTCATTTGAGGTTGTATTAGTGCTGCTGATAAGAGTTTTATTTTTCATTTTGTAAAGACAAAACAGTTTAAAATTGCTAACTTTATTTTCTGATTCCTGTCAGACAGACTTGTTGCTAGAAGCAGGATATACTGCGCACAAAGCCGGAATGGGTGGGAATCAGGCAGATGGGGGCTCGATAACCCTCACAGGATCCTTCAGTCTTCTTCATCGGGCCTCAAGGATCCTGCAGATTAGGCTGTCTGTCAACATCTTGAGCCAGATCCACATTTATGAGACCTAATGCTAAACATTTTGATTTTATTTGCTTCTATAATATATCTGAAAAGAATAACATGTCCGCTTGCCACATGCTTGTTTGAATGTGTTGCAGTTTCCAGATGGGCATCAGGTTGCTTGGAGTAGAGTGTATGTGTGCCATGAGTTTGATGTTATTGTTTTTAGGAGCTTGGCCCTTGAACCCCACAGAAGGCCACCTCTGACACTGTTGGAAGGGTTCACACTGCAGGTCAGTCCGGCGACATACTCTCACCTCGTTTGCTTTATTGCCTCAGAGTATTTGGGGAGGGTAGACTGTCATGGCTGTCACATTGCGTCCAATCAGTCATCAGTGATGGGCAGGTACTTCTGGCTCCCTGGAGTCTTGCATTATGAGCAGACAAAATTAAAGGCCTTGTAGATGGCAGCTGATTAATTTAGACATGTTGGACTTTGTAAAGTTGGACTGTTCAAATGTAAATGCGTGGGTGGTAGGAACTGCATGTCAGTACACTAGTGTTTTGAACATACCAAAAGTAACTATGCATGCACCAAAGAAACTCCCTTAACTCTTGAGGGTTTTCCTACCTTTACTATACAAAACTTGAGTTGGAGAGTTGTTGCCAAGCAGCTTAGCTACAATAACTGAAATATGGCTTTTCTTCCCCAATGTGCATATCACTTCCCATTTCCATTTTGTACCCATAAATTGTTTCATACCCTTGTGCTTAACCATTAGGTATACATATAGCTTTCTTTTAGTTATGTATTGTCATGAATTTTGAAGATTTACAGTCAAAAAAGTACCCAATTTCCATTTATTTATATACTGTACAGCCAAGTTGGCTCATAAATTATGAGAGATAATCACCCCTGATTAAACAAAAATAATATGGCTAGACTAAATCAGTGGTTGTCAAAGTGGGCAGGAAACATCCTCAAGGAGGGTACGAACTGATTCTTGAAACATCCCATGGCAGACAGCTCCATTGCATTCCTGAAAAAGTCAGATAAGTAATGAAGCCAAGAAATTGCAAAAAAAAAAAAATGCAAAGGTTGACCAACATCCCTGAAATACGAAATACTTGCAGGTGTTGAATAACAGTTTAAAAAAGGACCTGTAATAATGAAAATCTATTGAAAGACACAGATATGGTATCATCAATTCTTTATAATTTAGTTTCAGGAATGCAGACCAGGTAGTCTTGGTCAATAGTTCTTTAGATTTTAAAGATAGTTTTAAAATAGTTTTTGGGCAATGACTCCTTTTTCTCCCATCTTTTGTCCCTGATCATTATGGCATATTGTGAGGCATATGTGTAAAGAAAAGTTAGAAAAGTGGTCAAAGGTCTGACCTAAAAACACAATGTCCAGGAAATGAACAGAGAAGTGTCTTGCTGTTGCTGAAATACTTTTCCTCTCTTTGAAACTGTGATCAGGTTGTCATGTTTCAATTTGATGGAGAACCAAAATGCAGGAACAACCGAAGAGGATAAAACAGAAAACAATGTTCAGGAGAAAAGCGCTGATCTAGCCAACATGGTCACATAAACTAACAAACAAACGAGAGGATCTGACAATGAGGTAAATGTAACTGGGAGGCATCTATACTAGGGAGGTAATTACTGGTGTGCAGCAGAAGAAACTGAGGCAATCTAGCCAGGATAAGTGCACAACTCCTGGGAACTCAGCGCTTACGGAAAATTCGTAAATTACAACATTTCGCCTTTTCTTTATTAACACAATGCAGCATCAAACCTCTGACTAATCACACAACAGTTGTCAGACACCACAAGAAACAAGAAAAAGATTCTGTCCAGATGACTTGTAGAGAACAAGCTACGAAAATCCCTAAACCAGGACTGCAAAACAGAGCATCATGATTTTCTTGCAGCCCTGGAAAAGAGAACAAATTTCTCCGTTCTTGTGGACCATTTACAGCCTTTTATGTGTTGACACACAACACTAGTTCATCTCTTGAATTTAAGGGCGATTTAATGTTCCAATGATTCTTCAGAATTTAGGGACTTAAAAACAATTAAAAATACATCTGGAAATAATAAAACGATAGAGTGAAAATGATTGCAAAAGTCCAAATCTCCAGAGGTCTGGGGAACGGCTGACTAGATCGCTTTGAGAGGTTATAAGAAGGTCTCCATGGAAGCAAAGTAGGGATAATGAGGTTGATTATCCATAGTTTTACTGCGATTTAAACTCTCAAAACTGTTAGTCTTAGAGTTTTTCATTTCAATGAGTAATTAAAGACAAAAGTGTCAGGTCAAAATAGTCACCTCACATTCCTCAAGATAAATCCGTTCAAAAGATAAGGGCTACCAAAAATCACTTTGGGACAACCATTTGGGACAACCATCACCATTATGAAAAAAAATAGGGATGGTTCTGAAAAAAATAAAACCTTTTAATTTAAAATGTTCAACATCAGATTTTACATTAGAAGTTCTGACATAGGCAACAACCTCACATGTTCCATGAACTGACAGAATACAAAATATATACAACAACTAGTATGAAGAACAATTCAAATGAACAGAAATATGCCTATAATTCCTGTCATTTCATTTATTTACATTCTAAAGTTATAGTTTTGACAGAGATACAGTGGCACCACACACACCAAACAGAAACATTCATCTTCACCTGAGGATGACTCCGTCACATTTTTCTTCTTTTTCTTGGTTCTGGTTATTGATGCCTTATGATTTTCTCTTCCTGACAGTCTTTCTGCCTATTTTTCTGTCCTCAAAAAAAGAAAGGATGTATCACACCATGCATGTACAGGTCCTTCTCAAAATATTAGCATATTGTGATAAAGTTCATTATTTTCCATAATGTCATGATGAAAATTTAACATTCATATATTTTAGATTCATTGCACACTAACTGAAATATTTCAGGTCTTTTATTGTCTTAATACGGATGATTTTGGCATACAGCTCATGAAAACCCAAAATTCCTATCTCACAAAATTTGCATATTTCATCCGACCAATAAAAGAAAAGTGTTTTTAATACAAAAAACGTCAACCTTCAAATAATCATGTACAGTTATGCACTCAATACTTGGTCGGGAATCCTTTTGCAGAAATGACTGCTTCAATGCGGCGTGGCATGGAGGCAATCAGCCTGTGGCACTGCTGAGGTCTTATGGAGGCCCAGGATGCTTCGATAGCGGCCTTTAGCTCATCCAGAGTGTTAGGTCTTGAGTCTCTCAACGTTCTCTTCACAATATCCCACAGATTCTCTATGGGGTTCAGGTCAGGAGAGTTGGCAGGTCAATTGAGCACAGTGATACCATGGTCAGTAAACCATTTACCAGTGGTTTTGGCACTGTGAGCAGGTGCCAGGTCGTGCTGAAAAAGGAAATCTTCATCTCCATAAAGCTTTTCAGCAGATGGAAGCATGAAGTGCTCCAAAATCTCCTGATAGCTAGCTGCATTGACCCTGCCCTTGATAAAACACAGTGGACCAACACCAGCAGCTGACACGGCACCCCAGACCATCACTGACTGAGGGTACTTGACACTGGACTTCTGGCATTTTGGCATTTCCTTCTCCCCAGTCTTCCTCCAGACTCTGGCACCTTGATTTCCGAATGACATGCAGAATTTGCTTTCATCCGAAAAAAGTACTTTGGACCACTGAGCAACAGTCCAGTGCTGCTTCTCTGTAGCCCAGGTCAGGCGCTTCTGCCGCTGTTTCTGGTTCAAAAGTGGCTTGACCTGGGGAATGCGGCACCTGTAGCCCATTTCCTGCACACACCTGTGCACGGTGGCTCTGGATGTTTCTACTCCAGACTCAGTCCACTGCTTCCGCAGGTCCCCCAAGGTCTGGAATCGGCCCTTCTCCACAATCTTCCTCAGGGTCCGGCCTCAGGGTCCGGTCACCTCTTCTCGTTGTGCAGCGTTTTCTGCCACACTTTTTCCTTCCCACAGACTTCCCACTGAGGTGCCTTGATACAGCACTCTGGGAACAGCCTATTCGTTCAGAAATTTCTTTCTGTGTCTTACCCTCTTGCTTGAGGTTGTCAATAGTGGCCTTCTGGACAGCAGTCAGGTCGGCAGTCTTACCCATGATTGGGGTTTTGAGTGATGAACCAGGCTGGGAGTTTTAAAGGCCTCAGGAATCTTTTGCAGGTGTTTAGAGTTAACTCGTTGATTCAGATGATTAGGTTCATAGCTCGTTTAGAGACCCTTTTAATGATATGCTAATTTTGTGAGATAGGAATTTTGGGTTTTCATGAGCTGTATGCCAAAATCATCCGTATTAAGACAATAAAAGACCTGAAATATTTCAGTTAGTGTGCAATGAATCTAAAATATATGAATGTTAAATTTTCATCATGACATTATGGAAAATAATGAACTTTATCACAATATGCTAATATTTTGAGAAGGACCTGTATCTGCCAACAGTGGGGCTGGTTATTGGTCATGGGGCAACCACCCCCAACTGGGATTTCCTGCTAGCTAGAAGACATGTGTTGAAGCCTTTAGTAAAGAAAAACCAGTCCTGACTATGACTCTTACATTATATGTTTAAATGGACATGTGTTTTATTATAAACCAATTGTGTAAAAGCATTAAAAAAGGAATACAGAAAGACTGAAAAGTTACATTTTAAAGTGTATACATCCAGGTTCAAATAAATACATTCACAATACCAACACACTAACTAATTGTTTTAGTGGCCCTTGAAAAGTCACAGAGACACCAGACACTTTTTTTAAAGATACATGTATTTTTTGGCACTAGTGGCCTTTATTTTTTATAAAATTTTTTGACAGTAGGCAAACAGGAAAGCGGGGCAGAGAGAGGGGGAGACATTCGGCAAATGTCACCTGGTCCGGGACTCAAACCAGGACAGCCACTTTGACAACTGTAGCCTCTGTATATGGTTGCGCACTTAACCCCTACACCATCAGCGCCGCGCCTGGAAACCAGACACTTTTTTTTACCATGTGCAACTAGTTATTTCGAACCAGTTAAGACAAGTTTATTTATATGGCACCAATTTAACTGTCATCTCAAGGCACTTTACAAGAGAAATGTATTGAAATCATATCCAGAAATATAAAATATATCAATTAAATACAACACAGTCATGCAGGCAGATTCAAATTCAGTTAATTTAGGTTATGATAAAATAGCCTACAGATAAAGCATTACACAACTAAGGAAACCTAACAATTCAGTCCTTGATATGGTGGCAATCCCTCCCTCTGATCACTCGTGGATATTTCAGGATATCTGACCACTCTTCTTGTCAAAATTGAATTGAGAACTATACACTAATTCTTTTATTTTAGCTCAAATGAACAGCAAACAATAATAATATTGTGCTTTATGCTCTCTGGGCACACATGGTCCATGTTCCTTTATTTCTTACCCCCTCGTAGCTGGTATTCCCTGACCTTTGGCTTGCACTACTCTTAACGTCAAGATAATTAAAAAAATTTAACCTTTATTCAGTCGATTGAGAAGCAGTTCTCATTTAAAACCACGACCTGGCAATGAGAATCAGCAGTAAAGGCAAATTATGCAGCATGAGGATATCACACAAAAACATACTTAAAACTGTGTCGTTAATTTGCAATTTGGTTCCGAAAAATATATGCCAGTGAATGCACAATAAATTTCTGTCAATTCACATGGATGAAAAATTGACATAAAAATAACAATAGAAAATCATTATGTACAACTGATGGGAATGATCACCAGGTGTTGCATAAAAAAGGTTCTGCTTGATACATGCAAAGTTGATAAAGTTCTAAAAACCTGAAGTCTGAACTCATAATTAGTATGTGTTCACCCCCGCAGTGGATGGAGTTAATAACAGATGCAGAAACCAGACACACAGCCCACCCACTGGAACAGGCCCCAACTTAGACATGTCTGTGATTAAAATCTGTCCCAGTGTTTCTGTGCAAGAAAACCTGATGTCCAGACAGGAGGAAGTCAGCAGTTTGCTCCTTCATTACCCTTAAAGACGGTTCACATGGTGAATGGGTTATATGAGAGTGGAGGAGGTTAAAATGGCTTTAAATCAGTGTGTGGCAAGCTCCACACTCTGATTGATGTTGTGGCACAGGTCCCTTAGCTGTGTTTCTGACTTGCTGTTTGACCTGCTTTCAAGCTGTTTATCATTAAGCTGGTATCCTGCTATTAACTGAAATTAATAGCACTGACCACTAGCAGCTAAACACACTCACAGTCAGTCTGTTGTTTGTTTTTGAGAGGATTTTTACGCAGTTAAAAATAAAGTTTGCAGCTGAGCTCTCCAGAATCAAGTCATCAGCACTGTGAAAGTCACTCCCAGTGGATCAGTTTTGTTAATTATGTTTATTCACCACAGATTTTGTTGAGCTTGTGCTTCTCCCACTGCAAATGTCTGAATCTTGTCCAAGTTTAAAGGCCAGTAATGCAATTACTGATTATACTGGATGGCTTACTGTGCTCCCTGTTGATTGAATTTATTTGATAAACAAAAACACTCAGTTTCTCAGATGTGATGCAAACTGAGGAGGCAGAAAACCTTCAGTCCCTCCTGACTCCAGGAAGTTCTCCCAGCCTCCCTTCTGCGGTATTCCCAGTTGTTTCCAAGCCAACTGGGGGCCACAGTTAAGTCACAGGTTTATGATTGGTAATTTTGTATAATGGGGCACTTACAGGTGATACTTATCAGGTATCAGAACCTTGGTCATATTTTAATGTAAAGAAGTCCAATTGTGTGCTCCAATCCCATATTGGGAGACTGGAACTGGTCCATGAATGTTGAAAGATACATACATTTAAATATGGAAACTATTGCAGAAGCTGCACCAAGCTTTTAATACTTTCAATCGATCTCTTTGTTATTTCCCTAAACAGTTTAAGAAGGTTCTGTGATATTTCACTTCATTCACTCAAGAAAAACATTTCTTGTTTTACAAACAATCATGTCATTATTTTCTGTCCATGCACTTAAGGATGCTAACCCCTAACCTTAGGCCTACTGAAGACTCCTGAATTACAGCCAAATCCCACTAAGTTAAAAATCTCTACAGTGAGCACTCTCTACTCTGTGTCGTCCTCCGCTGTGATGAGGCCAGTGATGATGATAGATCAACAGATTGTAGACCTGCACAGTGAATCAAATCACAGCCCTCATTGCAGTGGCATGAAACAGTTGCTTGAATGCAATGTTTGGTTCCACTCTTTGGATACCAATAATATATCTGACTAGTTCCGACTATCCTTTACAGTGCTATATGCTCAGAAGAAAGAGAAGAATAAGAAAAAAAGAGGTGTTAACAATCAATGCCATCATTACAACTTCCACTGGAGGATGAATATACTTAGTCAGGTGAATGCTATACTATGTAGTACTAATATCACAGTGAGACATGTCAGCTCAGAATTAATTATTTTTGTAAATATATATCTTTGGTCATGGAGTAAGGTATGTGTTTTTCAGTGCATAAATCTCTTAATGCATTAGATTTGACACGTCTGCTGTCCCTTCCTGTGATGAAGAAGAGGCCAATTTTGTTTCTTTATTTGCTCAAGGTGTTATTTAGGCAGGGATTCATCTGTCTTTTCTCATGACCTTTTAATCATGGATTTTTAAATCCTTTAGGATCATCTCTCCTCTCATCTTTTCCCTTCTTCCCAATGCTAATGCTCCCAATCTTCCTATTTTCATTTCAGATATTGTTTTTTCCCAGCACAAAATCCATCGGAGCAACACAAACATTTTATGCACTCACACTCACTCCTTATTGTTTTCCCTCTCTCCCACTCCTAACTCCTGCCTTGTCTCCATTTTAAAATGCGTAGCTGCGGGCTATGAGCTGCTGTCAGCAGGGGGAGAATGAGGATGGTAATTCGTGCCCGACTGTCACCTCTGCTTGGAGGTGAGCAAGCACACCTTTTCCCCAGTGAGATAGCTGGATCCATCTATAATCCAGCAGTCAGCCTCACACAGTCTTCAAATGGCTGCACCCTCAGCATGTTGGCGTATTTAACATGGAGCTCAGAATAAGATAAATTACAGATCTCTCAATCTATGTTGTATGAAGTAGAACACTGCTTTAGATATAGGTGTCAATGAGTGATATTTCTTCAGGAAAAAATTTATTTCTCAGAGAAGATAGTGACAGGACCACCTTGATGAGATTCGGCTCCTCTGTGTGCACGGCAGGCAGTGGAAGGCTCTTGACTTGTTAACACTTACAAGAGGTTTGGATGTATTTTCCCTAGAGGATGCAGTCCAGCTCACTGGGACACTTCTGGAAATAGACTGTCACGCCTCCCATTGTGGCGCTTTTATTGATCACTCAAGGACACACATATATCCATAAAAACCACTGCCACTTCCTAACTGACAAGTGCAAAACACCACAGCATGGAGGACATGAAGCCACACCCAAGCTCACCCTTCAAATGTGAAACTTTTATCAGTGGTTTATTTTTAAAAAGCCTCAAGAAAAAAAGTTATCCAAACCTCTTGGGAATATGTGAAAAAATAATTGTGCCCTAAACCTAACAACTGGTTGGGCCACTTTTGGTCACGACGCCAGTTATACCATCAAGAATGGAATAACTGGCAATGAGTCATTAACATCTCTGTCGAGGTATTTTGGTCTTTGCAAAACTGTTTTAATCCAGCTAAAATAAAGAGTTTCTGAGCATACATGGAATGTCTAAAGTCTAGCCATAGCATCTCAACCAGATTTATGTCTAGACTTTGACTAGGCCACTCTAAAATCTTAATTTTATTTATTTTTTGAGCCATTCAGAGGTGGCCTTGCTGGTGTTCTTCAGTGTGAGCTAGAGCTTAAGGTCACAAACTGATGGTCAGATGTTTTCTGGTAGAGACTAAAATGTATTGATTCCATCCATTATGGCAATCATTCAGGTCCTCAAACAGCAAAGCAGCCCACACCATCACCAAACTACCACCATGTTTGACTGTCAGCATGTCTTGGGACTCATCGAGATGCTTTTTGTCTTATTTTTGGTCAGCAGTGGTTTTCTCCAGTGAGCTCTCCTATGGATGCATTTTTTACCCAGTCTTGTCATTATTGTTGAATATTGAACACCAACCTAAATGGAGAGCAGTAAGTCCTGCAGAGCTTTAGATGTTGTTCTGGGTTCTTTTGTGACCTGCTGGATGAGTTTTCCATGTTTTCGTGGTGTAATTTTGGAAGGCCATCCACTCCTGGGAAGGGTCACCTCTGTTCCATCCTTTCACAGTTTGTGGATGATGGCTCTCACTGTGGTTTGCTGGAGTCCCAAAGCCTTAGAAATGGTTTTGCAACTATTTCTAGAAAAATAGATATCAATGAATGTTTTTTACCTGTTTTTTTTTCTTTAAGTAAGAGCATGACATGTTAGTTTTTGAGGTATGTTTTGCCTACTTAAGGTTGCAAGACAGGCTCTTTTTAAAGAACTTTTTTAGTCCAAGGATCTGGCAGTATATGTTGGCCTGGGTGTAGCTTGTGAAATTGAACTCAGCTTTTCTAAAAATGTATTTAAACGCAAATAATTCATGATTTGACAAGAGGGGCCATTACTTTTTTAAATAGGGCCATGCTGGTTTGGATTGCCTTTCTTCTTATATTATTTGATATATTTGAAATCCTTATTTGAAAAGCACTTTTTGTTTTTACTCAAGTTATTGATGTATTTGTCTGAAAATCTGAAACAGGAGTGACAAAAAGGCACAAACAGGAGAAATCTGTAAGAGGGCAAATACTTTTTCACAGCACTATATACCTTAATGTCTAACCTCTGACCTGTACATGACCCTGGCTAATATTAGTCCTAAAAGAAGATCCAGAAGAACAGGAGGTGAAGCGTGATGCCTTCCCTTTGGCAGATTTATTTCATAACACAAACAAACCAACTTAGATTGCCTTACATGCCACTGGTACATTTCAAAACAGATATATTTGTATGTTGAGTTAAATAAGTGGCTCCATTCCCCCGCCTCGCATCACCCAGCGGATAAATTCGTCCAGGATATTTTAGGAATCTGTCTCAGGACAAGATGATCCTGGGACAGCTGCCCTCTAATTTTGAGTCCAGGGCAGGAGGATACGGGTGTCTCAGTCAGACCTGAGGGATGGCAGAAATTAAAGTTAGTAAAAAAAACAAACAGAAGAATGCATTTTGCATCAGCAGGGCACACTTTTCTCAAGGGATCTGGAGGAGGTCAGGACCCGATCCCAACGCGCAGAGTGAATGGACAGTCAGCTCATGATTCACTCTGGCAGTTTCATTCAGGGTTGCTGTGACAACAGCAACTGTGTTCAGGTAAAGAGCACTAGACAGTGGCACCTTTCTTTTGTGAAGAGGCAGTGGAAATATATGAGCACCTCTGTGTGTGGCTGTTTATGTTTCTATTGGTGGCACATGAGATCAGCTCGTAAAACAGTCTTTAGCTACCAATGTTTCGATGTAAACAGGTGCTGTCAGAGGCGCTGCTGCCGCAACAGCTGTCACCATCAATGTTGCATAAAGCTGAGCTGGATCATTATAGCACATCAGCATCAGAACACTGATGTATGGAAAAGCTTTGGCAGTCTTGCTCCTCTGCCTTTTATATTACCATAATCCTTTGGGAATACATGTATTTGCACATTGTTTTGTAATATTTAAATGGAGTCTTGATCCACAGCTTCAAAGGATTTCTGGAGGTCTATCAGAACGTTTCTTTGGACCCTGGCTGCATTTCACACATTTTCAGTCCAGATCATGGCAGCATGTTGTGGTGCTTAAAAATGGATGAAAGTGGACAGGTGTAGCATGATTTCGGAAGTACTAGTTCTAAAAGAAGATGGATGTCATGGCTTTAAAAAATGGAAAAAGAAATGGCACAGTTTGGAGAGAAAACTTGGGAAATGGATCATCCTCAGTTGGTCATCTTCTGCGAGCCAAGTTTTCAGCAGATAGATCTTTAGGAATCACATTGTTTGTGTTAAAATGCCCTCTCAAAAGGTATCTTTGGAATAATTGATAAGTTTGGCTAAACAGGTACACAGAGACAAAAACACATACATCTACATCCCTGAAATATGTGGCAGATGCTAAGCCATGACATGAGTAAAGAATATCTTCAATGAAAAAAAAGACTCACAAGCTGCAGGACTTCATTCCTGCACCTTTTTTTTTGCCCCATTTTGTTGCACGTGTCAACCTCAGAACAAAAGCAAAAGACCTTGTAAAGATCCTGGCTCAACCGCGTTAGAAAGCGTCACTATACACAGGAAAACTAGTTCACTACCGCCATCAAAAAGGAAGAAGCTATTCTTCCAAAAGCAACATAAAAACCCAGATTACAGCCACAAGACTTTAACTTTGGAGGTCATATCCTGTGGTGTGATGAAGCTAAAATTTAAGCGTTTAGTCACTATACTCATAGCTTTGGCCAAAAATGGGGAGGTTTGCTTGCACCATTCCAACCGTTCTGAAATACGGGGTTGGTGGAATCATGTTATGTTGGTGTTTTGATGCAGGAGGGACTGGTGCACCTCACAAAGTAAATTGCACCATGAGGAAAGAACACTATGTTAAAATATTGAAGCATCTTAAGACATCAGCCAGGAAGTCAAAGGCTGGGTACGAATGGGTCTTCCAAATGGAGACTGACCCTTACGGATACAGCCAAAATCACTCACATAGCCCTGAAGGTGTTTGTGAGCAAGACGGCCAAATATCTGACCCATTTACGCCAGTTCTGTCAGAAAAAATGGGCCAAAATTCCAATGTCAAACAGAGAAAAAAAAAAGATTGTGTGTTCTTGTACAGCATATGTAAACATTTTGTTTATATTTTAGCTGTTTATCAGCAGCTTTAGCAGCTCTGGGGCTAACAATCCATTCCCTGCATGGGTAACAAGCCTGTAACAAGTGAGACACATTCCATATACAGCTCAACTGACTCATTTGTGCCTTATTAGACATTTTGCGTTTGTAGTCTATTTCTTGTGTAATAATCCAGGTCGGTGACCAGATGCTGCTAGTGTGTGTTGTTGAATATAACATGATAGAAGAGTATTTTTTAACGCATGTCAAATGTCTGCAATCTCTGTTGCCCCTAAAGGGATTGGTGGCACTCCCAAACAGTGCCAGATTGTCTGGTTTGGTCACTGTAATCCGAAATTTCAGCAATTTCATTTCACTTACCTGTTCATCTGATTGGTTTGTAAAAATAAATCTTATCAGATATTTTAAGGTGATTGCCTGTTACTTGTTTAGTAATTTAGGTTAGGAGATGTTTTCAAACCCACTTTTTATAGCCTTAACATTAGACATTATTTACTTTAACTCCTTTTTTGGGTTGAAAACCCAACTCAGGACGTCAGATCAAACTCACAATCATGTTGTGGTAAATCAACCTAGGTCTGGATTGGTCTCTTTGTGACCTAGGACCGGTTAGAGTAAAAATCAGTTATACAGCTTATGGGGAGTTGTTACAATGCATTTCTCACACTGCAAGTTTAATCTGTTGTCTGAAAAGAGCAGGTTGAGCTGCAAAGTCAACAAATTCAAAGTTTATTTTTAATATATTGCATATATGGCACTTAACTTTAATAGTGATTGTATTAGTTTTCTGTTCAGCGCTTTGTGATGGTTTTGTCTGAGAACGGCGTTTAACAAATAAACTTTACTTACTTACAAAGTTACCTGTCCAGGGTGTACCCTGCCTCCCACCCATAGACTGCTGGAGATAGGCACCAGCTTCCCCGTGACCCTCTATGGAAGAAGCAGTAGAAAATGATTGACTGATTGACTGACTTACAAAGTCAAGTTCTTATTCGTACAGTAAACAAAAGATGTGCAGGTATTCATACATGTGAATATAACCCCATGATCGTCTTCTCTTTACCTGGACCCAGCCAGGTCAGTAATACTCTCCTCCTGCAGCAGCGTGGCCTGCTCCACCTGCACAGAGACTCAGAGTGTCAGAGCAGACGACCATAGTGGCGTGATGGATGTCCGCTCTGAAAGCTCCTGCTGAGAGCGCTGAGTCATTCAGCAGATTCCTGCCGATCAGCAGGAAGCTCCGACGCTCTAATTATTTATCCGAGGTCAAATTCCACAAGAAAAACTACATTTACCCACCAGTTGTGCTGTATCCTGCTTTTAAATGGATCTGAGCTGCTGGTTTACAGAGTGTAACAGCCAGGAGTTGATCAGTTTCAATCGAGGAAATGAGTCATATAAGCATAGTAAGGTCTGTCTCTCTCTGAACAGGTTTATGTTTTTGCAGACTCCATCATCTGCTGAGAGGAGGGCTGAGTAATAAATACAGCTTTGAACTTCAGAGCTTAGAGTCTGTTTCATTAATCAATGCTGGAGCTCCGGCTGCTGCTGGCTGTGCTTCAGTCTTCTCCCTCCCCTGCCTCTTTGACAGGGGTTGAAGTGGGGTAGGTAGGTAACATTACTTTATGGTTTAGCTTTTTAAGATTTCTCCTGCAGACTTTGGAACTAAAATAGGATCCTTTGGGGAATTTCAATTTTATTTTCGTTTAATCTGATCCATCAAAATTTGCAAATAATAATGATAATAGGATAAAGTTAGACTGTGAAAATTTATGCATGTCTCTTCTGCAGGGTGTTATTTTTGTGATCGGATCTTTTCTAAACATTGTCTAAATTTATGCTGGTCCTGCAGCAACAGCCTTTTAGTCACAATGATACATACTTCAGGCCTGCTGGCATTACTGCTATCTGGTGCCAAGACAGTCGCAGGAGTTGATATTTTAAGGCTTGAGTGATTATGTCAATTTCTCAAAACTGCAAAAACCTACAAACTTTTCTATTTGTCAGGACACAAAATTCAGACACATTTAAATTTTCATCATCAAGTGAAATCTGCGACTTCTTCCTTCAATTATACCCTCCTCATGTGCATTGTTTGCAGAAACCGGAGAGGACATCTTCATATATCTCTCCTCGAAGCTCTGACATGCACATGAAATACATCTCTCATGGAGGAAGCAAAGGAGAGGGAATCCTGGAGGTGGATGGTTATGGTAATCCAGAGAGTATATTGTGGAAATAAGCTTCTGTCAAAGCGATATCACAGCCACAAAGAGCTTGAGCAGATGGCAGGAGGCTTGAGGCTGAGCTGTGCGCCATAAAGCTCAGGTGGGCAACAGAGTGGAAACTGCAGATCTTCCTGTGAGTGATACAGCCTCTCATAGTCAGTTTTTGACCTAGTACAAATGGAGGTTTATTGTACAACTAAACACTTCAACCAACAGAGTTGTCAGAGTCAAAATTTACTGTGTAGCAGGATTAGACTCATAGTCTGGTTCAGTGCCTTGCATAAGTATTCATACCACTTAAACTGTTAAAAGTTGATTGGGATTTTAATAAAACAAAGTAGCACATACTGGAAGGAAAAGGGTAGACTTTTATTCTTTACAAATAAAAAATATTATAAATGTGTAGTGTGCATTTAAAGTCAGCCTCTCTCAGTCAGTACTTTGTCAAGCAATCGCTACTGCAGGCCCTTTGGGCCATGCCTCTACCAGTTTACACATCTACAGACACTTTTGCCTAGTTGTGAAATAGATCAGTCAGTCGGATTGATTTGGGAGAGTCTGTAAAGATGAATTTCAACATATTTTCATTTAGATTTAGGTCTGGACTTTGACTGGACTGTTCTGACCATTTTATTGTAGATGTGGTTATATGTTGAGGGGTTGTTGTTCTCCTGGAAGGTGAAGGTCTGCCTCAGTCTGAGGCATGTTGCAGCTTTTAACAGGTTTTCTACCAGCATTGCTCTGTATTTAGTTCCACTCAACTTCCCATCAACTCTGACACATGGTGTGTTCAAGGCCAAGTTAAGTTTGCTGTGTCTCTTACATGGCTTGTTGCAAACTGCAAATGGGACTGGTACTGTCTTCCTCATCACCAGGTTCCTTCTTACCACTTTTACATAATTCAGAAATCTGGGACACATCTTCTCATTGTCCCCCGAGTCAGAACAACAGAAAGAAAATCAGGAGACCATTTTTAGCACTGCATGGCTCAGCCTCACAAATAAATATTTAGTTGCGGTATAAGCTTTCCTTCTTTCAAAGCGACAAATGAAATCTTTTTTTTTTTTTTGCAACTGCTTTAAAAATAGGTTTGATGTTTGTCAGACCCCCGTTTCAGGTAATTGTTGCTCCTTTAACTTTTAATGTATAACTCATGTAAAAGTGAAGAAATTTACGTTTTTACATGAACACACTGAGCAAACGACTGATCAAGGCAGATGAATAAAAAGGGTTCCATTTCCTCTTTGGTGAAAACTTCAGACAGTGCGAGCTGCAGGAACTGGAAGGAAATCTCATCCGTTAGTCATGAGGTTCAGTGAATATAGTGGAGAGCATGCACGGCTTTGTGTAGGACTGTGAGAGATTCTGCAGCTCTGTATTACACCACATTCGTCCTCTCAGCCTGCACGCTCCTCTCTCCTCCTCCTCCTCTCCAGATCCCTCCCGGCTCAGCTTTAATATGTTGAGTCACAAAGTAAGAAAGGAGGGACACCTCCCTCCCTCCTCCAGCCGCCGTGCTCACATGTCTAGCTCGCCTCATGCTTTGAAGATGAAAGGTGTAGCCGATCAGATTATTCTCCAATGAAATTGCATTGATCCCACTTAGATTTACCAGGGTGGACGTATTTTAGTCAGGACTGCAAGATGGCTCTAGTTTTTCCTCCCCTTTTATAAATGACGCAATTAAGAGTCCAGGTGTATAGAAATAGGAAAACAGACTAGCAAAACATGGCTACAAACTGAAAAGTTGACTTAAAAGAGCAATATCACAATGCAAATTACAAAAAAGAAGGCAACAAAACTGATCTGACGAGAAAGAACTGTAGACCCGGGACAAAATATATTTACTTAGAGAGTCAATGATAGATGTGGGGGAGGTGGGAACGCAACAAATCAGGATCAGGATGAGAAATAAGAAGAAAGCAAGACCAGGGAAAAAGAAAATAAAACTAAAACAGCGCAACAGGAAATCAAGATGATCCTATCAAAGATAGTCATGATAGTCACTGTCTGTAAGAAAACTACAAAGCCTGACAACTTCAGTAAAATCTGAGGAATTTATCTGTACTTTTTCTCATTCTTTGTTATTTCTGTCTTTTTTATCATTGTTGTTTCCTGTCCATTTCATAAAGCCCCTAATGTGAACAGGAGGAATACATCATTGTCCCACTCCCCTCACACTGTAAGGCAACCAGATCCACCCAGACACACACATAGTACTGTTTTTGTAAGCTGCCAGGACTGGAAACAAGACAAAAAGGACCATTTATAAAACCATGACCCACATTTATTAATGCAATACAGCACCTTGTTCTCAACTTTACTATTATTGTTTAGGCTTTTGTGTTAACTACATAACCGAAAGCAAAATCGTTTTTTTCTTAAACACATCTCACTTCATGTAGTAAGTTTTGCCCATTTTAACAAGTGTTTCTGTCACAAAGCTCAAATGCATAGAAAATACAAGACAAAAGCATTCAAACATCTAGATGTTTAACTAGAAGTCTAATGGAATACAGACTTTTAGGTCATCTTTGCACTGAGCTTGTATTTTAACACAAACTAGGTATTGCAGATGTTTAGGTCTAGAGAACTGAACCTTGTGCATGGGCAGTATTTATTCACCGTAACATAAAGTCTGTCTGTGCCACTTAAAAAATGTGCCACTTAAAAATTGTGTATAGATAATAAGAAATTGGTTTTACTTAAACTAAGAGCATGTCCACTGTGAACCAGATCAAGGTGATCACAGTCAAACGTCATATTTAAGGCTCCGTGCATTAAAATATTTCCTATAGAATCTGTGATGCATTAACTGACTAAAAGTGTTTTTGCATGATGGAGTTTTGACCCAAATAAAGAGCCACTAAACCGATCCGGGCACACAGACTCACACAGTTGTGAAACGTGACATGACAGAGCTGGTAGTAGTTCTGTGGTGCCGGCTGCAGGCTGCTGATGTGATCCGTCTGACATCAGATAAACACAACGTCACGGCTCACGTGGATGGAGAGGCAGAGAGGGAGCTTATGTTGCTGGAAGGAGAAGAAATGTGCTGCATGCTCTCTCACAAGGTGCACTCAGTGTGTCTTTCAGCCAACAGGAAACCATTAGGTCCAATGTAAGCGGGGTACTGCTGAGCTTCTGTTTGTCTGAGGCTGTGTGGTAACGCTAATGAATGTCATCGACACAGTGGGACGGAGAAATCTGCTTTGTCATGCAGACAAAGCATTAAATTACATTTCAGACACTTTTAAACATACACATACAGTTTTTTTCATTAGGAAAAAATGCTTTAATTTGCATATAAACAAAGTACTCATTTCAGCATCTCTACTGCTTGGTTTCAGGGGATAGTTTTAATTAGATAAATTAAAACCTGCTTTCTTTCTTTGCAAATCACCCTAAGCAAGGGTGTGTGCAGGATGACGGGCGGACCTGCAGAGATGCAGAGCACCTGGGGTCAGATAGATAGACAAAAACAGCCGAGCTTATAGCAGAGGCACATCTAGGATTAGATCTGTACCAAGGCATAGCCCCCATGTAAATGTGAAGGCAAATATTATTGTGCTGCAAAACTCTTTTTACTAAGATAAACAATTCACTTAATATTTATTAATATTTTTCTATGAATAGAAAGGTACAACCCTAGTAGTTTCAACAAATGTGAATGACTACAACTTAGTGACAAATGGGAAAGAAGGCCTATTATTGGACTGCAAACGATATAGAAACATATAGAACATAATAAGCCTGAAAATCGAATGTTGAGAAATCACTTCAATTATTGGCACCCCTGCTGATAATAGTTTTGATCACTGTCTTTTGGCAACAGAACAGCATTTACAGTACTTATTTACTCAAAAACAATATTACAAGATTGTACAATCTCTACATCAGGGGTCCCAAGTTCCAGTCCTCACAACTTTTACATGCCTCCCTGGTCCTACACACCTGAAACAAGTGATTGAATCGGCTCCTTAGCTTTCAGTTACTGATCGTTTTAGTCAGGTGTGCTGAAGCAGAGATGCATCTAAAAGTTGCAGGAACTTGACCTGAACATGACCCCTGCTCTAGAAGATCCAGAATCCTCTTGTTTTAGGTCACCTAACAGCGTTTCTAGAGGATCTAAACCTGGGGATTGAAATCACCCTGGAAGATGATACGATCCCATGGTCTTTGCTTTTATCTGAGTTCTGTTTTCTGATTCTTGTATTTAAAGTTATTTTTGTATTTTCAATGTTTAGTTCTGTTTTGACATTAGTCAAGTTACTCTCACAGCTCTTTGGCCTTGCTCTTCACTCACCTAGTTTCCATGTCACTATCACACCTCCACAATATTTAGGCTCTTTGGTATCTTCATTTCATTGTTGTTTTCTTGCACTCATCCTATGTGCTGATTTCCCCTGTTTCTAGTCTAGAAGGTCCTTGTTTGACTCATCATTAAAGCATCTCACTACGATGCATCTGCAGATGTCCTGTTTTTTTTTGGAAGATGGGTCCCCATCTTCAAAACATGACAGAAGAAGGCTCTGGTAAAATCCACAACATTTTCTTAGAAATCTCCAAGTATTTCATAGGGGATTTTCAAACTCCACGTTTGTTATTGATGGTAGTACAGAAAAAGCTTTAACACAAATGTAATGTTCAGTGGTTGTTATAGCGACTAGATACCACTATGCTGCAATTTTGTGAGCTTTATCAATTATTTTACCTTCCTCCCCATCCTGCTCACTGTGCATAGTGGGAAGATGAATATGGGTCATCCTCCTGTCTGGTATGTCACAGCTCCAGTAGTTTTTGACATTTAAATTATTGCTCTCAATGCAGATAATGGCAAGTTTAGGAGAGCAGCTATTTATTTGCAAAGCTTTTCTGACTTACGAGTTTCAGAACACATCCACCTTACTTAGAAGGCACGTTCTTTTGTCTTTCCCAGTTGGAAAAGAGGCTGATCATCATATTTATTTAACAGAATTCAGGAACTTATTGGTTGTTAATAAAAGTTGCAAGACTTAGAAATGTAAAGTCCAAAAAAGGATTACGCTTAGATTTGCTATGATTGGACATTGTTAACCAAGATGTTGTATCTGTTTCAGCAGATCAGAGCTTCTTTTAGGCCATTGAAGTGGCTTATGGTGGGTTTACGATACGCCAACTGTGCTATTTTCTCAGCTGCCAGATCTATGAGGTAAAATCTGACATTTACTGTACACCTTTGTCTCACAGATCTGGAATGAGTTATACAGATGTTAAGAGAAGATTTCATTGTGATTAACTTTAACGGCACGGTCTGAGAAACCTTCCTTTTCACGCTTAATTCATTCAGTTGTGGTCTAGATAAAGTGGAACTAAGGCTTTGGTCTGAATTCCTTGTTATTGTAGCTCCATAGGCTCCTCTTTGACCCGTGTTCTGAGGTGCGTCTGAGAGCAACTTGTTTTGGTACCGTCTCTTTAAATACTGTTGAGGCACTTCACTCCCCGCCCCCCTTGAGGTCAAAGAGAGTTCCTTTTTAACCTGTTCTGCCATTTTTGTAGTTTGATAGCAGAGATACGATTTTCTAGCGGAGCAGAAACAAGAAAAACGGCAAAAACCCTGCAAAACTGTAAATGTAATAATAGTATTTAAAACACGTAGTACGGTTCTGTCCTCCAGGAGCTAAAAGCAGCACACAGCGCTAACATAAGCAGAAGGCACAATGCTACTGCTATCAACACAATGGCCAGGACATCATATCAACACACAATAAATTCAAATCTAAAATATAGTTTGTTGTCATTTTAGCATTATTTGCAGCTTAACATTTTGCTGCGTCCGTTGTTTCCCTAGACAGGAGAAACTGACCCCTTAATCAGATGAAGTCTTTCAGCAAATCCTTCTTGATACTGGTGGAGGTTGCTGAAGGCACGCGTTCCTAAAGTGGAGAAATAGGAATTTCCCCACTGATGTGGGTAAATTTCAATGAAAAATTGTATTTAATCAATAGACTAAATTCAACTTTTCTTCACTCCTACAGACTCCAAGTAAACAACAAAATGTATTTGAAAGCTAAAAAAATTTGATTTTGCGTCAAACACTGATTAAAAAAGAAATGTGACACTAAAACAAACAAAATAAAACAATAGATAGATGCCGCTGAACGTGTGCTCCTGTGCAAACTGCTGCAGGAACGCTGAAATACTTCCTTACAGCTTGTTTGTTTTCCCCAAGCTTGTTGCCTCCTAATTGAACAATTATTTATTTCTTCATCTGTGAACGAAGGTATGGGAACAGTAAACAGATGTTCACCATTAGCAGAGGGAAACATGGAAGTATGATGGCCAAATAGCACCGTATTCAGCAATCTGACTCAATTAGCAGCTGTCTGAAAAACATGTGAAGCTGAGGCTGGTTGGGTGGAGGGAACGAGGCTCTGTTGGCCAATGTCAGCGTTTTAGGGATTTTACAACCAAGTTGACGAACATAATTTATGCAACTGCTGTTATAACCTACAATACAACATTTCTAAATATTTTATAAGACAGACTTACTTATTGTTTTTTTGCAACATTAGACGATTTATCACACATTATAACAGCAGAGCAACTGAACTAAAGGTTTGCATTAGAGCAAGTTAGGAATGGTTGTTTCACAACCCAGATCGGATGCCATGACCACCCATAAAAATATGTTTTTGAATTTAAAAAAAGCATTCACAGAACAGGTGCTATAATGTTATTTTCTTTAAGCATGAAAAAGTGACAGACTTTTTTGCTATTTTAGCTTATCTGTGAGTTAATTTTCCAAAGTAATCCTATAGGCTTTCCCAACTGTGTTGCCGTGCCAGCGTGTTCATGCCTCTTAAACCTTTTCACATTGTCACATTACAATCAAACTTTTCTGCATTTTATTCTGGTTTTATGTGAGAGCCACGCAAAGGAATGCAAATCTCCAAAATGGAAGGAAAATGATTTGTTATCACATCATTTTCAAAGGAAACTCAGAAAAGTGTGGTGCAAATTTGTGTTCAGATGAGTTAATGGTGCAGTTTCAGCTTTAAGACTTTGATGTCTCACTAAACACTAAGGATTTTGCCCATCTTTGGTGCAAATAAGCTCGCACTCAGTGTGACTGGATGAAGAGTGTCTATGATCAGCAATTTTAAAGTGTTGCCACCAGTTCTAAATAGGATTTAGGTCTGGACTTTGACTGGGCCATTCTAACACATGAATATGCTTTGAGCTAAACCATTTCTTTGTATTTCTGACTGCATGTTCAGGGTCAGTGTTCTGCTGAAAGGTGAACCTCAGCCCCAGACTCAAGCTTTTATAGTCTCCAACAGGTTTTCTTACAGGACTTTTAAGTATTTTGCTGCATTCATCACCCCATCAGCTCTGGCCAGCTTCCCTCTCGAAGAAAAGCATTCCCCCATCATAACCATGCCTCGACAATGTTTCACCATAGGGACAGCGTCTTCAGGGGGACATGAAACCTTGGTGTCTCACCGTGTTTGGATCCACGACAAAAAGCTCAGTTTTTGTCTCATCTGACGTGAACACTTTTTTCCAGAGTTTTGCTGTCTGCCAGTTACACATTTTTCAAAACGTTTATAAAACGGTATGATAGAGGTCACATACTGTATGAATATATGCCAGATAGAATGTTTGTTGTAAAAACAACATTTCCTTTACAATGAGGCTCTATTAAGTCCAGATTAAATTTACTGATGTTAGTAGTTTTAATATGAGATGCTGAAAAAGCTCAGGTGATGATACTTTTTCATGGAACTGTACCAGTACTTGTGTACAAAAATGAACCACATCCTCTGTTTGTTAGTGCAAAAATAAAGACAATTTAAGTATTTGCTTTTTAAAAGTTCTTTAATGGTTCAGTTGGATTTGGAAGCATTAGGGCAGTATGGTCAGCAGCCATACAAAAATCAAAAAGAAACCAACTAATCAACGAAGACTGGGAAGGAAAATAAAATAAAATACAAGGTCGAGACAAAAAACAAAAATAAAAGCACAATTAAGCCACATCAGGTCACAGTAAGTAGATACACACTCCTGCCCTCCACTTAACAGCATGCTGAAAATCAAAAACAGGGAGTTTTTAAGTTCAATGAGGATATTACTCTCTCTCTCACTCACACACACACACACACACACACTTAGACATTCATAACTCGATCCAAGGCTACAGTACAACCCTGATGGGTACAATGTACAGTAAGACACCTTAGAAAAAAATAATGCATAGAGACAAATAAAGAATGTTTTATAATAAAGTAAACATAAAATACAGACACAGACCTGTTGGCTGTTTACATGGCAATGATTGTTGAGGACATTCAGTTTGAACTTATTGCCAACAACACTCATACATAAAAAAATAAAAAATAAACTGACAACTTCCACAAATACCACCAAGGTACAAACAATGGTCATCGCGACACGGCTGAATAAACATGAAAAACCACGAGGCAGACATGATTTAAAACAAATTAAATAAGGACATACGCCTTGTTGTTACACAGATACTCGTCTTTTCAAAGTCCAGCTGCATCGATTAAAGATTTAACTTGGTTTTTTATTTTTTGTAAATGACAAAGAAATAAACACATTTACAAACGCATTTTTCACCCCGCAGTGAATCAAACAAATAATCTTTGTGCTAGATAGTAAAACTTTTTTTTTAAACAAATATCCCGCTGATAATAGTGCAAGAGATACAGTACGGTTAAAAACAGCACACCGTTCTAATGTTTCCCGTCATGGGTTTGATTACAGTTAGTTAAAAGTTAGAGTTTGTGTGAATTTAGTGTGAACAACGAGCCGCTGCTTGCTGGTTAAATTAGAGAGCGACTCCCGATTCCTGATTTAGTGAAAATAAAAATGCGTCAATTCAGAAAACAATAAATTACATCCACAGTTTGTTTTAAGAAAACATGATTGGCACACGGAAGTCATTCTTCCTACGTCTCCAGCTGTACGTACAATAAAAAAAAACAACTATTATATTAAAGTTTTACTTGTCACAAGGAGTCAAAAAACAAACAATGGAAAGGATGTTTACACCTGTGTTTCATGTTTCATTTGATTATGTCCGGTAGTGTCTCCAATTTCTGACAAATCCCTCATGATAAAAAAAAAACACTGACGGAAATAAAGAAGGCAGCAGCAGAAAGATGAATAATAAATGGGGCCTCATGATTTAGATGCTGCACACACTCTCCATGCACACATTCAGATTTAAACAAAGACCTTCAGGTATTTCCCCATGTATAAACAGACAATGACTGATCCAGGAGACTACCTCACACTGCGAACACGAACGACGGATACTCTGATCCATCAGCCTGCCGACACCTTGTCAGAAATACTACAGATCATACGATGATTCGCTTCGGCGTCGTTGTTTTTCTTCTCAGAAAACAGACAGCAGCAGAGCGTGATTCAGCTGCACCCGACACTGGAGACCGGGGCATGGATGGAGCCGAGTGAAGCAGCGGATGAAGGTCAGGGATCGATGCCTCGCTATGGATGAGCTTATCTGGATTTTGCAACTAAAAAGCGGGCCCCATAAACAGGCCATAATCTGATATGGAGAGAGAATAAATAAAATTCAAGACCGTGCTAACAGAAGCATCATGTCTTCAAACACCGATGTGATTTCATGCAACATGCGGTAATTTTTAAGAAATTATTCCTGCATCATGTCTGCAAACGTTTGATGTTTAAACAACCAGCTCCAACTTATGGGCGACCGAATGAGATAAGATAGTAAATAGTAAAACTGAGCCCCATCGTGGATCCTGAGACACTGGTGTAACGCCTGCACCTCTAAACCTGCTGTTCCATCAGAAAGGTCGTAATGAATGAGGCCCCTCTTTAACAACACAAAGCACAACAGCTAAACCCAAAACTAACTGCAGGCCATTGAAAAGCAGAAATATTTGTAAAATCTCTCTCCTAACACCATTAATTATCACCTCTGCAGCTCGACCGGAAACTAGAAATTTCTTCGCTTCGAGTCAGCTGTTGACAGGTCCACCTCAGTGACCGCAGCAGACATAACATGTAACATAGCCTAACACCTCGACGCGAACAGAACGTTACAAAATCAACCTTCTATGTCCCCCCCCCACCCCAAAAAACCCCATCAATTATCCAATTTGTGAGTGTTTTCACAGATCGCCTTATCGCCAAGGCTGGAGCCCACAGTGACCTGCTCGAGTGCATCTCAGGTGACGTTGTGCCATCTTTGTGTGGGGAAGGGGCAGGATGAAAGAGTCCGGGCGGAGAGCCCGGCGGCGGTGTGTAGTGCGTCTCCTCCTCCTCCTCTGCCTCCTGCAGGCGCCCCTTTTCTCCTGAGCTCATCAGTGTTGTGTTTGTGGAGTTGGATGTTGTTGTGGATCATGTGCCGGGCGGGGTAGTGGGTCTTTGTGTAGAGGCCTGGGTCACTGTCGTCGGTCTTCTGTCTCTGATCGCGAGAACGCCATCACCACGTCCTCTGCACCTAAGATACAAAAAAAATAAATAAAAATAATAAAAATGGAGTAACAGACCTTAAAAAAAACTTTAAACGCACCCGTGAGTATGACGAGAAAAATATTGTAAATAGGCTAGAGAGTTTCCTTCTGTTACAAAAGATAAACGATTAAGAGAGTAACCGATTCAGTTTCAGATTATTCTCCTTGTCTCGTTTTTTCAATGTGTCGATCCATCTTTGGCCTTCAAAGCCGAGTGTGGAGGACAAAGATGAAAGATGAGTAAAGAGTCAATTAGAGAAATGAATTGTGGAAACATTGTTGTAACAGAGCTTCCACTTTAAAACGAGCATTTAAAAAATGCTGATGCCGTTTGCTACATCCATCTTGTTCCTGCACAGACTGGCCTCTATTAGATGTTCTTCAGCTTGAGGATGAAAGACACCAGAGACGTAAAGCTGCTTTCCATTCAACTGGAACAAACTGTTCAAATGATAATTTGTAAAATTATCCAAAAGTACATTAACGCATCTATTTCATTTGTCTGCCATATCGGCAATTCCACATTTGGGACATCAGCAGGAAGTAATTGGAGATGAGAGGAAACAAACAGGACACAGACAACAGTGCCTGCTAAATACAGTTGGTAATTTTTTAATAATGTGTAAAGACTGATGGTGGGACTTTAAAAAGGTTTATTTAGAATCATAAATTACAGAAACAGATAACATGGGAAATAAATATAACACACTGAATCGCATCTTTCTCAGTTCTACCATTAACATCGATGCTCACACTCTAGCCCTGTAGGTGGCGTAACGCCCCTCAATGCCAGCCATGTTTCTGCAAGCACCAACACCGGTTAACGTTGGCTACAACTGTCCAGCTTCAGGTTCAAAGTCATTATAAAAAGTCGTCATTTGATGTGACTGTTTAAGTTCACGTCTCCTCGTTGATTCAGCCGCCAACCAAAATGTACTGCAGCTGAAAAACCTGTTACTGTGTGAAGTATTGCTCAGACACCAACTCTAGTTTGACATGTGAAACGTGGGCTTTTTTAAATCCAGTCAGCTGTGAACAGCAAACACCCCACTATGAACATCCATTTGGTGAATGCAGGTAAACGTATCTCTTGCTGCATGCACCTGTAGCATTAAGCCCCCTGCCTGCAGTCACACGGTCCTCTGATTGGGTGGGGGGTAACACACTGAGTGGGCTGCTGACAGCAGCATCCCAGCTCTGCCCTGATAACGCCCAGATCTGAAGCTTCGCTGCCATTCAATCTCCTCAGCTGTGGCAGCCTAAGGTGTAAGCCTGTCTGATACAACACAACACAGTTTCACCTGATATCATCACCACTAAGCAACATTTAGAGAGTAGGCTCTCTAATGTGAGAATGGTTGTATTTATTTTCTCTTTCTTTTGTGCTACACTAGATTATGATTACAGCCTCCTTGGTGTTTACTCGACTTACTGTCAAATACACAATAAAACCTGTCCGCTGGCTTTTATTTAGGAAGCAGTGATTCTTTAGTTGTTTCTCAATGAATTAAACCATTTATATGGAGTAAAGTACACCTGCCAACACTGCTGTCCTCTCCAGAAAGTGTTGGAATCCCATTAAATACAACATACACCAAGAACTTAATGTTATTGTAAATGTGCAGCTGTTCCTTCCTATTAGAATCAAATATTAGCCAATTTCAGCACTTCAGTCTCTAGACATTAGTTAGGAGAAATGGGCTGTCTAAAAATTCATTTATAAGAGAAAAGAAAATAGTTTTAACACAATTTATTCAGCTTTGTGCTCACAATCTAAATGAAAAAACTTTACCAGACTGTTTACCAGATTAAAAAGAACACAGTGTGTGGTTCTGGTCAATAAACAAAGACCAAGTGAAGGAGAAAAGATGTGATAATCTACTGTCAGCACCACTGTGTACTGATGTAAAAAAATAAAATAAAATAACATAAAACACCTTGCAGTCTCAAGTATGTTTAACACCAAGATCAACACCTTTACAAACTGCTGGGAAGCATTTCTGACAGCACCCTCGGTTTGGTTGCTTAAAAAACTTTCACAGTAGCTTTGAAGTGTGCTTATTAGGTTTAATTATTAGAGATATGAAAGTAGGCCAAGAGACTGCGAGCCTCGAAATGTGTTTGCCACAAACAGTGGACTATCTTCATTAGACATCACAGAACCCTACAAACGACCTCGTGTTTCACTCGGGTAAATTTATTCTAGGATACATTTGGTACAATTTAAAATTAAGCAAAATCAAGCGTATAAGACACGCTTTTACAAAAAAACACATTTTTCTTTCAAAATAATTTAATCTGGTCAGAACACAGAAGCAATTTTGCACCTGCGTACATCAGTCACCTTCACTGCTGCCTCCGAGGTCAGGTTGCAGCACAACAGCCGATATTAGGACCCATTTCAGGGTTCCTACAAATTATCCATGTAAAAACTTGAAAGAAAGAAAGAAGCAAGGAAGGAATAAAGGAAGGAAGGCAGGCAACTCGCTTGTGTAGGACATAAGTAAGAAAGGAGGTTAAGGAAGAAAGAAAATGAAAGAGAAAGCAAGGACAAGCATGGAAGAAAAGAGGGACATAATCAAGAAAGAAAGGGAAGAAGGGAGGTAGGGAGGGATTACAGAAGGAAGGACACAAGGAAGAAAGGAAGGAGAGAAGGAAGGAGATGACGAAGGGAGGACATGGATGGACTAAAGAAAGAACACAAAAAAGGAAAGAGAACATTTTAAATGATAGAAAAAGGGATAAAATCATCCAGACCGTTCCAGACTCCATAAGAACCCTGGTGTTTGATAGAACAAAAGCAACCATCTGAATTGTGCAGTGCTTGTGAGAACATCTTGTCCTCTCCGTAACAGACAGTTTAGGCCAAGGGCAAAGAGCAACTTGAGCCAGAAACCGACAGATATTCTCTCAAAATACCTCCAGAGGCTGAGCTAAATCTGAACACAGCGCCTGAGAATCATGTTCAGACCTCGCCCTGATACCAACACACGCTCTCAGAGAATACATGCACACACAGCAACAAGCCCTAGCCAACAAGATGGAAACGCCAAGTCCCTCGACGCTGTTGCCTAGCAGCAGATAAAAATCAGGCTGCGCCGGTGCCGCTGCGTACAAGCGCGCAGGCGGCTTTTGGTGAGCTTTGTTGCAGCTCTGCTTTTGGCTGTTCTCTCTCTCCTTCCCATCTGCCTCAGGCTGATCCCCTCCTCACCTCGCCCTGCCAGACGGAGGTGAACAGAACGACCTGAGAGGGTGGATCTGCTCAAAAATAGCAACAATAGGCCATTACCTGACATGCCCTATAAAAATCCCTCTATAGAATAAAAAAAACTGACCCTGAGGCTTTAAAAATGGATCATGAGGCAGAAAATTATTTCGATTTACAACAGAAATTGGGCAAACTTCTTACAGAATCATAGATTCTTGTTAGATAATTTAATTTCTTCAGTTTTATACAATAAAATGTATGAGAGATCAAAAGTAGGTAATTTTTGCTGATATCCTAGCTTCAGGGTATCAGCATCAGGAACAACAAGAACATGGAGTCTTTCTTTACACGTCTGAGGCAGCATTAATCAATATGTGGTTTGCTTGAAATTAACAAAGCAACTTAAAAGCTTTGGTGAAACCTCGAAGGAGAAGAAATCTTTTAATAAGCTCAAAGGGAGCCTGTTTGAAGTGAGAGGTACCAAGTGTGTCCTGTCTGTCTTTCCAGACAGAGAAAAGCAGAGAAGCATCTGGATGATGACTCTGGGTGTTGCAGTGATGCAGCACTAGCAGCTTTTAAGGTCACAATCTGTGCAGGCTCAGCTAAGGGGATAAACCTGCTGAGAACAGCATGTTGGGAGGACTGGAAGACTACAAGGGGTTGGTGTGAGGGACAACACTAACAATGGGTCTACATAAGCACAGTGTCCAAAGACTGAACCATAATCCACACAACATACCTACATAGTCGTGATATCTTATAAGGGTAATAATGTTATATGTATTCAGATGACCACTCACCTGCGATCTAAAGCCCTCCACACCAAACTAATGCAAGAATGGCTGGTAATAATGACACATAGGAGATTGAAGACCCAATTGCTATTCTTTAAATCAGCAGTGCACAGACTGGTTTCAGGTTAACTGTGACAATGCAACAGGTAAGAGAATAAGCAGTGGGAATTGACAAGTCTAATGGCCACAAACAGTGCTGCCGTGAAAAGGTGCGAGACTCTTTAGATTTTCAGAAGTGGGCTGCCATTGTACGGCGTCCGGGGAGCATTGAGGGGCTAAGTGTCTGGCTGAGGGACCCAGAGTATGATTCAAACCAGGGTACTCATTTATGTCAGCTGTATGTTTGATTATGTGTAGCACCTTACCGCCAAAGCAAATCCCTCGTAGATGTGAAACATTACATAGCAATAAAGTATTTTCTGATCCTGATTTCTTCTGTTTTGTCGTGTGTAAAATACTTCAGGTCATCAAACAAATAATAATAAAAGTAGTAAATACAAATCACAGTTTTTAAATTATGATTTGTTTTGGATGAAAACCTATCTAAACCAATCTGGCTCTATGTGAAACACCTAAATAGCTGCTTGTGTCTGCCATTACATTTTTGAGATAACTGAGTCTTTCAAATCACTGTGGAGGAATGTTGGTCCATTCTTCCTGTCAGAATAGTTTTAATTAATCTGCATTAAAGGGCTTTTCCCAATGAATGTCATACCCATTGATATATATTACTATCAAGGGACATGCCATCTCAAAAAGATTTTAATTTAGACTTTGACTAGGCCACATTAGAAGCTTGATTTTTTTTTTTTGCCATTCAGATTATGACTTCTTCTTGTGCTTTGGATTATTGTCCTGTTGCATAAACCAAGTGAACTTAAGCTCAAGGTCACAGCAGGATGGCTGGACATTCTCCTTCAGGAGAATTCTGCATGAAAGCAGAATTTATGGTTCAATTGCAGCAACTGATCCAGATCCTGGAGCAGCAAGCAGCTCCACTCCATCACACTACCACCATGTTTAACTTTTTCTGAAATTATGTGTTAGTTTTCAGCAGGTGTACAGATGTTGTTCTAGGTTGTTATGTGACCTCTTGGATGAGTCGATGCACTCTTGGAGTGATTCTGGCAGGCCAGCTTCTCCTAGGAAGGTTCCATCCTGTTCCATGTCTCCTGTGTTTGTGGATTATGGATCTCACTGTGGTTTGCTGAAGTACCAGAGCCTTAGAAAATGCCCTTTTTACCCTTTTCACACTGAAAGATACCAGTGACTATGTTTCTTATCGGTTTTTGAATTTCTTTAGATCAGAAAATCTGTCGCTTTTTCAGATCTTTTAGCCTACTTAATGTGTCTTGGTGTGGCTGGTACAACTAAGCTCAGCTTTCCAAAGAGATTATCGTACCTAATACATGATTAAATCATCACCTGATGAATAAAACTGTAGACTTATCACTTGTGTTCTGCACTTACACAGGTCATCTCTGATATCAAAATGTATTTAATGATCTTAAACACTTAAGTGTGACAAAGAAAAGCAAAAACAAAAGCAATTGTACTTTCATGAAGTCAAGGCCAAAGTAATCGACACAAAAAACGATGACCCTATTCTGTCCTGTTCTGTATTGGTGAAAATAAGACAAAATGAAAAGGTAATTACAAATTTATTCCTATTTCAGAAACGACACATGCACCTAAGTTGAGATCTTTGAGCTTGAACACGAATACTAAACAATATAAATAAAATGACTAAACTGAACCTTCTGCCACATTAGATATTTTACTTGACCTATTTAAATGCTATATAATTAGACACATTTATTATAAATGTACAAAAATTTGGATTCATTTGGTTGTATTAGTGATCATTTTAATCAACCACTGAAATGTTTAAATAAATTATCATCTTACTTAAGACTTAGTAGGGAAGTCAAACAAAAGGAGACGTCTTTGCTCCGTGTGGAATGCCATCCACTTGAAAAGGTCGGTTTAAGAACTGCTTTAATAGGAATCTAAGAAACATAACTGTAACTGCAGCGTGGTCTTAAATGACTATAACCATATTTTTGTATTGAATGACGACACTGAGTGAAATAAAGGGACACGACGTTCGGGCTTTGTAATTAGTGTCCTCTTGATTTATGTTGCCCTGATCTGTGGATGTAGCACAACCCCAAAGCCCTCAAGGAAACTCCTCAAGGTTTCCAGGGATGACCGATGTTTCTTTGGCAACGTTCCTCTTCTCATTCGTCGAAGCCCTCCACCATCCTTAAGAGAGAGGTTAGTAGCCTCGTTCCGTCAGACAACACGGGTTCTACAAATGTTGTCTCTGTGTGCGTGTAAATAAATGCAAACACCACAAAGCTGTCATAAAAACAAACGGTAAATTAAAACAGCAGCAGCCAGATTACAAAGAAAACACTGCCATCACTGAGCAACAGAATTTCTGTGCCTTTGTGTCTTCATCCACTTAAAAATACCAACACAGTCATATTAGTCAAGAATGAACTAATTTACACTAAAACCAGCCTCATTTAGTGAGTTTACGCTGTACCCATCATAATAACAATGTTTATACAAAGAATACAGGGTCCTGCAAGGCTGAAGCATTAAGAATCCAGAACAAAGCAGCTGAATAAAGAAAATCCCAGCGTCTTGGCTGATAAATCCTCCTCGGCATAATTAAAATTGCTAAACATTTTTTGTTTTTGCATCTATGCTAATTAGCCAATTAAAATATTCTGAGACGCAAATTTAGCAACCCATAGACAGAATGGCAGCTGACTTTTAATCAGAGTCTGACTGAACAGAACGGGTGAGAAATTGTAGTTCTGAATAGATTAAGAGAATACAAAATAATTTTCTCATTATAATTTCCTCAACTGACACAAAGAACTAGGATGTATATTTTCAGACATCAATCAGCAGCTCGGCTCATTCCTGAGACAACTCGACTGTGCTTTTAAGAGGGCATCCTGCCTCAACATGCTCGTATTTTTCTGGTATTAACTCTGCGTCTCACTGCTGCGAACTAAAATGGAGCTGCTGCTCCTCAGCGTAGACAGCAACCAACGTGAAATAGTTCAGGTTTATTCATCAACAACAGGGTTGCTAATTGATCTCATCTGTCAACCATTTTCCTCCAAAAATCTAAAAAATTATTTTGTTTTGTTTATTTGTTTTAACAGTTGACATTTATTGCTTCCCACAAAAAATGTAAAAAAAAAAAGAGACTTAAGACAGATTAGGGAATAAAACACTATACAGCAAGTTGTGAATGTCAAAAAGGAGTGAAAATAAGGCAGAACTGAATTTAAACAAAAAAATACTCTTTTTAGGTATGGCTGTAACTCAAAAGAAAAGAAAATGTTACAATTAAATCATTTCTACTGTAGCATACATATCAAATGTATTAGCTGTCTGCGTTATCTACAGGGGTTGGACAATGAAACTGAAACACCTGGTTTTAGACCACAATAATTTATTATTATGGTGTAGGGCCTCCTTTTGGGGCCAATACAGCGTCAATTCGTCTTGGGAATGACATATACAAGTCCTGCACAGTGGTCAGAGGGATTTTAAGCCATTCTTCTTGCAGGATAGTGACCAGGTCACTACGTGATACTGGTGGAGGAAAACGTTTCTTGACTCGCTCCTCCAAAACACCCCAAAGTGGCTCAATAATATTTAGATCTGGTGACTGTGCAGGCCATGGGAGATGTTCAACTTCACTTTCATGTTCATCAAACCAATCTTTCACCAGTCTTGCTGTGTGTATTGGTGCATTGTCATCCTGATACATGGCACCGCCTTCAGGATACAATGTTTGAACCATTGGATGCACATGGTCCTCAAGAATGGTTCGGTAGTCCTTGGCAGTGACGCGCCCATCTAGCACAAGTATTGGGCCAAGGGAATGCCATGATATGGCAGCCCAAACCATCACTGATCCACCCCCATGCTTCACTCTGGGCATGCAACAGTCTGGGTGGTACGCTTCTTTGGGGCTTCTCCACACCGTAACTCTCCCGGATGTGGGGAAAACAGTAAAGGTGGACTCATCAGAGAACAATACATGTTTCACATTGTCCACAGCGCAAGGTTTGCTCTCCTTGCACCATTGAAACCGACGTTTGGCATTGGCATGAGTGACCAAAGGTTAGGCTATAGCAGCCCGGCCGTGTATATTGACCCTGTGGAGCTCCCGACGGACAGTTCTGGTGGAAACAGGAGAATTGAGGTGCACATTTAATTCTGCCGTGATTTGGGCAGCCGTGGTTTTATGTTTTTTGGATACAATCGGGGTTAGCACCCGAACATCCCTTTCAGACAGCTTCCTCTTGCGTCCACAGTTAATCCTGTTGGATGTGGTTCATCCTTCTTGGTGGTATGCTAACATTACCCTGGATACCATGGCTCTTGATACATCACAAAGACTTGCTGTCTTGGTCACAGATGCGCCAGCAAGACGTGCACCAACAATTTGTCCTCTTTTGAACTCTGGTATGTCACCCATAATGTTGTGTGCATTTCAATATTTTGAGCAAAACTGTGCTCTTACCCTGCTAATTGAACCTTCACACTCTGCTCTTACTGGTGCAATGTGCAATCAATGAAGACTGGCTACCAGGCTGGTCCAATTTAGCCATGAAACCTCCCACACTAAAATGACAGGTGTTTCAGTTTCATTGTCCAACCCCTGTATTTTATCTGGGTTAAGTGTTATGCACTGTTAGAATAACATTATTCACTTAAAACAGCCAGCTGGGAAACTGACATGGTCTGTTGCACGTTCAAACACATCTGCAACGTGTTAATCACACGTGAGCCCAAAGTCTTGACTAAAAGTTTCCTCAAACATTTATTCAGACAATAAAAAACAGCAGAAAATGTCATAAAGTGCATTCAGCAGCTTCAAATAAATTCACGACAACTTTGTTTTTGCGGTGTGATCATTGATCAAACCCTCTCTTCATCATCAGCTAACTAGAAGCACTCTCATTTAAAGTCTCTGAAAACGTCAAAAGAAAGTTTTAAAACCCGGCTAATCCATCACGGCAGCTTTAACCATCATGATTGTTTTGAAAGACCAATGTGTGGCAACAAAATCTGCTGATGTATGTATGATGTTGCACTCAACAAACAGAGTGGAGTGGGAATAAAATTAGCCTTTTTGTTTAAGAAAAATCAAGGTCATAACATTTAATGACTGTGATCACAGCTGCACAATATCAGGAAAAAACATTTCAATACTGGTTCTGCTATGATGATATCAATTTTTTTGCTATCATTACACAAAGACCCAACGACTCTCTGTGAACTTTAGCCTCTGTGTCACAAAAAAATATGGAGGTTCACAGGAAGGAGACCCAGAGGGAGACCCAAAACCCACTCAAGGGACTATACAAATCCCTTCTACCCTGGGAATGCCTCGGGATCCCCCAGTACGAACTAAAGAACAATGCTGGGTTTCCCTACTGGTTCTGGTATTTCTACAACCTTATCTCCAGAAAGTGAATGAGAGTGGATTGATGTGTAACAGTCTGACTGGGCCCCTATGCATGGCAGAAAACATCTTGCCCTCAAGGTTTAATATTGATATTCATTTGGTGTATGGAGTAGCTAATATGTAATCCTTCAAGTCTTATAGTTTACTGCAGCTGTTCCCTCCCAAAAAGAAGGAAAAGCAGCAAGTTCAATCAGAATGAGCTATGCAGAGTTTAAGGTAAAAAAAATAACCTAGTTTAGATCAAAATTATTCATTTATTTTAACACCAAACAAGAATGTCCAATCAGAATGCATTTATGTACAACACTACAAGGCATCTGGTCCTCTGCTGCTAACAGCCTGATTAATTTCTGACAGACCACCAATAAACACTCTGCTGCTGGACTGAAACAGAAGAACATTGATGGAGCAGCTGCTGCATACGACAACATGAAGTAGACCTTGGTATATTAAAACCAGGACAGAATAGGTAACTTCATGCCTAAAGTTTTTATTTAATGTTTAAAATGATCAGTAACTTACTGTTTGACGTTTATTGTGTGAGTTGCCCTTTAACATGCTATCATTATTAAGTGTAAACGGGAAAAAAAAGGAAACCTCCTCACACTAAATCTAATCAAATCATGTCAAAGACTCTCAGGCTTGCTAACACATAGCAAACCATGTCCTTTGTGCAGCCTTGAATATTAAAAACAGATTACCTCTCCGCCGTGTTCGTAATACCTAACCGCAATACCTCGGACAAGTTCTAGACGACGAATAATTCATGGGCACACAGAGGACGTTCATTGTGTCTGTTCTCTTCTTTCACCACTCATATCACTTCATAACTTATAAGAACTGTTCTGGCTCTGTTGACAAAGCAAAGGCACAAGGCTCTGCATCAGAACATCTGTGTACTTATGACTGATGAGTTTTTTTATAGATGCCATAAACCACTTGAAGCGATGCCATGCTTCATGTTCTGTTAGTTAATGAACAAACGTGAGGCTATAATGAAACCCACACAGCTGTAACTGCATCTCTTATGAAGGCATAACAAAGAGAGATCATCTCTACATTTCACTGGCACTGATTGTTTCATTACAGAGGAAGGACACAGACAAGGACACCGACCTAACACTTCAAGACGTTATAGGCAATTTTCTGTTTCTAATGCCCCCTGAGGGGTGACAATCATAAAGAGGAAAGCAGGACCTGAGTCCAGCAGGTTTACCACAGCAGGGCTCTGTCTAATACACGTTTATCGGACTCGAAGTCTAGGTGAAGAGAAAAATCTACAATTTTCTGCTGTTTTCTCAGAGGACTGCAGTGCCTCTGCACTTATATTACTGCTTTAATGCAGCGCCATCTTGTGGTTCAACCTTGAGTAACCAGTAGATGGAAGAAGAAGCTCAACAGTGCAGTCCAGTGAACTCCTCTGAAAAACAATGAATGTTGGTGAATCCAACAACGAAGCCGAGTGGTGATTTGGTTTACAGTGTAAAGTACAACAGTAGGTTCTGATAAAGAACGAGTGAAATGACAGTGACAAGCGTTTTGCTCTTCCTGAGCTCCTCCTGTTCCCAGTGGTGCACGCGTTTTGTAACCTCAACGCGCTGGTGTGCGGCTCAGTCGTTCCCATGCAGTCAGGCGACCCGTACGCTCTGCTGAATGGTGCACTCTTTGAGCATGAGGTGTGTGGAGGGATTTTTCCCTTGTTTTTAGATTAACCAGAGCAGCAGGTCTCCAGCATGTGGGAGTGGTAATCTTTTACTGTGTTTTTATTACACATGGGGAAGAAATGCCTAAAAATAAGCATTAAAAAAAAAAAAAAAAGCTAAATGAGCTGGTAACTTTCTAACGTAATTATTACTGACTTTATGAGGTGTGTGGGTGTGTGTGCTCCAGTCTTACCCTGGTCTATATTGTGCTGCGGTAGCTGGCTCATCTGACTGTGGACCACACCTGCGTAACTCCGGAGAAAAGCCTCTTCACTCGGCGTAAGCTGAGAAACAATAAACAGAGTAAAACCGTTTTAGGACGCCTAAAACAAAAACAAACAGGCAGAAACTCTGCTCCCAATGACAGGTAACCTGTTACTGTACCCAATAATTAATCCATATTTGGTCTGCACATCCATTTTCTCAATAGATTATTTTGCTCTGCCTCTTTACTTTCTGGTCCACTGCTGTTCTTTACATTTCTTATGATCACAGAAATATTAAGAAGTATTCTGACTCTACAATAAAAGTCACTTATTGTTACCAAGTCTGAAAGGTTTCTGGTAACTGGTTCTAAATGATAAAGTGGTCACAGTGTAAATCTGGATGTACAGCAAGTATTCAGACCTCTCGAACGTTTTCACATTTTGTCACGTTACAACCACATATTAGTACTTTAATGGGATTTTATGTGTTGACCAACCTAAATTGCTGCATAATTATGAACACAACCAGTCTTAAGTCTTCTGCAGCCTCCGACAGGTTATTTTCCAGGATTGTTCAGTATTTAACTCCATCCATCTTTCCATTAACTCTCATCAGCTTCCCTGTCCCTACTGAAAAAAAATAATATCCAAAAAGCATGATGCTGCCACCATGTGTCATCATGGGATTGTGTGTTAAGGGTGATGTGTAGTGTTTGTTTTCCATCACACAAAGTGTTTAGCGTGTAGTCCAACAAGTTCAATTTTCTTGAACATGTTTTTCTACATGTTTTCTGTGTCCCCTACGTGGCTTGAGGGAAACTGCACACAGGACTGCATATGGTTTTCTTTTACCAGTGACTTTATTATTGCCACTCCATAATGGCCTGATTTGTGGCGTGCATGATTAACAGCCACCCTGTCCACAGACCTTCTCACTAGAACTGTGGGTCTCTGCAGCTCTTCCATAGTTGCCATCAACCTCTTGGCTGCTTTTCAGACCAATGCTTCGTTGCCCGCCCTGTAATTTTAGGTGGACTAATAGGTTTCTAATAAAAGGTGTCTAATAGGTTTGCAGCTGTATAATATACAGTGTTTTTAGATGATAGATTAAATGGTGCTTTGTGAGATGTTCGCACGACTTCCTCCCTGACCTGTCTGCTGTGTTCCTTAGTCTTCATGCCACTGCTTGTTCATAAATGTTCCATAACAAATCTCTGTGGCCTCCAAAAATCAGATGGCTTTATACGGAGACTGAATTAAATGCAGATGGGATTATCAGGTGACCTCTGCAATTAGCTGGATTTTTTTGTTTTTTTAGGGATACCAGAGTCAAGTGGGCTAAATCCAAAAGCACACCACACTTTTCAGATTTTATTTGTAAAACACTTTGAAAACCATCTATCGTTTTCCTGTAATTTCATAATAAGACTCTATTTGGTGCTGGTCAAATAAATAAAATCATAATGAAATACATCAAAGTTTGTGAATGTAACAAAAAGCCAAAAGAAAATAAATAAATAATGAATACTGTATGCAAGTATATGACAGCAGAATAGGAGCCCATTTGCTTTAAACCTAACATGTGAAAACCAGCTTGTTGGTCCAGTCACAGTACTTACATTTGAACCCATTTTTTTAAGCATGAGCAGGACCCGCACTTTCTGTTGGATGTACATGTCTTCTGGAGACTTCCCCGGCGCCTCCTCGCGGTTCATCCCCTCTGCTCCTGTGGCTCTGGTGACACAAAAACCATCAGTGTTACACAAACTCTGCCGCAGATCCAGTTTACATTAACGTTGCAACTAAGAGTTAAAAATGTGAAACGGTGGGATGTTTCAGCCGCACAGTCAGGCTAAATTAGGTTAGACTAGATCAGGACTTTCAGCTGCTGCTCATATGCTGTACAAAATATTTCAGGTACTTTAGCTCACTTCCCACATTTTCTTTAAGTTGTTTTGCACTTAATGCGGTCATGCTGTTTTAAAAGGGCTGGACAAAAACTGATTTAAAAGCACAAAGAAAAAACTTCCTCAGGAAACCTACAGATCCGTTGATCGAGACCATTTTAAATGATTACAAGAAGGTCTGGCTCTTTGAAACCACAAGTGTGGTTTAAAACTTGTGCACATGGATGCAGAAGCGTGAGTGTGAACACATGAAAGCCTCGGCGAGCAACCCGTCCAACCTCCTTTGCACGGGCTCTTATCAGTGGACCTGTTTCAGTACGGTCACAGCGCAGTGCAGGTTTGGCGCATCACCACTTCATTAATATTGCGAGGTAGTTTTCACACAGATCTCACTCCTGCCTCTGACCTATTTTTGCTGCCAGTCTGCAGAGATGCAGAATATAGGCGATAGGGAGGGGAAAAAAAAAACAGAGGGTAGAGGCTGAAGCAGGCGATAAAGGGAGCTGCCAAAGCTGATAAAAAGGGAAAGGTTATGCTGTGATCACGTATAAACACATCAAGGTCACATTTGATCTCACAATGTACCAACAAGAGAAACCAATGCCCACGGCTGGATATCCAGCTTAAATTTGCTAATAGAAATACCAAAACAGGCAAATAAACCCATTATATTCAAATTAGGATTTAAAAAGAGAGAGAATATCAGAATGCATGTCAGGATTTTTTCTCCCCTAAGGATATTTAATAAAACAAAGCCTGAGGAAATCAGAGAATGATGATAGTTCTGGAAATTTATATTGGCCTCTTATCTGTACAAAGGTCCACAAATGCATGCTGACAGGTCGTTTGATGCAGGGTTATCATTAATTGAGGAGCTGGCTCATCATCAGTCTTTTCCAGAACCCACAAGAGAGGGGAAGAAGGGAAGTCCTGCTGGCCACTAGAGGCTGTTTGGTCGTCTCAGTGAGGCAGTGAAATCACCCAGATCAGAGCAGCTGGAGATCATGCTTCTAGCTACAGCATCTATAACTGGAGCAACCTTCAGTTGACATTTGTAGCATAGAATCTGACCATAAGCAACTAACTGAACAAGAACGAATCAGTTACTCGCCTCAACCTGGGCGTTGCTCACGGTTTAATTGGAGAGCTGCTGAAGACTCAAAGGAAGACGGACATAAGATAGAAAGCTCTCTGGTGTCAGTTTAGCTGCTCAGTAAACCTTCAGGGGATTCGAGGCGGTGGTGGTGGGTGAATGAGTTTGGGTGGGGGTAGAGATGAAGGGAGGATGTTGGCGGATGGTGTAAGGAGGGGGGGTGGTCGATGGCGGTGGTGTCTTTAGATCAGCCTGAGTAACACTTTTGATCAGGTCTCCGGCGCCACACTTCAGACAAATTGGAGATTTCGTACTCCATGCAGAGTTGTGTCGTATGGAGACTGAATGAAACTCAGGAGCACCAATAGGTGTGAATCAGACGGTCACTCTAAATAACAGGATAGAAGACAGAGGATGAGGAGGACGAGTATAATTACTCTGCTTAATGAGTTGTCCTGTATAAAGATCTTTATAAAAAGGCACGCTCTATATTTATTCACGTCCCATAAAAACTATATATTAACAAAATCACTGGTGTTATACTTACTGGCACACTTAACAATCCCTATAAAATAAATGTGACTTAAGCTTTTCAATTTATACTTCACTTTTTTTGGATAATTGGTGTCTAGGAACTTGTGGTATAAATATATACAACATGACCGACGCCCATTTGTTTTAGCCACTGGCCACATGGCTTGACCAGGACCCATATACATATCTTGCCACCATGCACAGTGATCAGGCTCATAAGTTACATAAATGCAGCAAAGACTCTCCCCAACAATCATCCAACACCATCTACATGTCAACCAGTTGTTTTAGAGGCATGCTGAGAAAAGCCCTTTGTCCTACTACCTTTGTGGTGGTAGGACCACCACATGGTGTTTGCTAAACTTTACAGAGACTTTACATGGACTAATGCGTGTTGGTCAGATAAGGCCAAAATTCAACTTTTCAGCCACAAATTTAATCTAAAAGAGGAGCTGTGCGATGGCGGATCTGCGATGCTGTGGGCCTGTCTCTCCTCCTAAAGCCAGGACATGTTAAATAAATACTATATGGTGGCCTATTCTGAAATCGCTTGCCACTGGGTCTTTAGGCAGGATACTGATCCAAGATCTTCAGACATGAACTCAACCTTCATTCATTGTCATCTTACGCTCCAGATTGATGATCTTTAGATGATCTAATGCAGGGGTTCCCAACTCCAGACCTTGAGACTCAATGTCAACTTTAAGAAGCATCCCCTTTCCAACATCCTCAAATCAAATGACTGATGTTCCTCATCAGCAGTCATTCAGCTCTGCAGAGATCTGGTAAAGAGCCATTCATTTGATTCATGTGCTCTGGATAAAAGACGCATCTAAACTTAGGTAGTAGGTCATGAGGACTGAAGTTAGGCACCACTGATCTAGAGAGATGATGCATAGAAGTGCGGTCAAAGATCCCTCTTGCTGTATGTTTTAACTAGTGACGGACAGTTATAACATTGTTTATTGCTATTAGGGAGGCTGACTATATCACCAATTCTTCGTTATTGAAATATCAGTGTATGCAATATCAATATCGCAAAGAAGTGGTTGGGCTGCAATAAATGTTAGCTGCTTATACCACGCATTTATGCTCTAAATAGCAGCAGTATATTTGGTGATGCTTGCTGTTTAATGCAGCAGAAACTGTTTTAAGAGGGAATTGGGATGTTCTGGTAAAGCCGATGAGAAACTGGTGCTAGTTTTTATATAAAAAGATGTCGCTGTAATAAAAATCATGATTTTATTTTTTTTCCAGGATCTGATTAGAATACTCTGTATCTGACATCTAGGTGTGCAATAAAGCCACACATTGCATGTTTTTCAGATGTAGCGCAGTCCTAACTTATTGCGTAAAAATAAAATGATCGTGATTAGAATTAGCCCTCTTGCGATAAACCACAACTGACTGGGAATTGTTCCGTTAGCTGCTTGAACTAACTTTCCACTTTTGTTTCTATAGGAGCATCAATAAATGCCTATTTTATATTTTTTCCAAATATATCTCTGTCTTGCAGAGTTTTACTGCAATAATAAGATGAATCTTCTTTTTTTAAGAATGCCAATAAAAGTGGAGAACGCTGCACACCAAAACTCCATATATAATACATGTTTTCTTATCTGGAAAATGATTTCCATGCCTTTCTTTGAACATGAAAGCAGTTCACTCCACAACTCACCAGTATAAAAAAAAAAACAACATATTGCTTTTATGACAAAGGTTTACAAATCCACAGAGGTTTGCTTTTGAAGCTTGAAATTCCATATTTAGCATCATGTCCACCCAGGCTTCTACTTTGAGTGCTGCAGGTTTTATTTTTAACCAGCCCTAAAAGTGCCGTTCCTTCACAGCAATAAAAAAAGAGGAACAAAAGCATACAGTGAGAAAGTTTACCCAAAAATAAAAAGGTACTGCATGACTGTAGAGAAATGTCATCATCATAATATGTGTCTATTGTTGGACTCAACCTCCGCTGATGTCATGGAGAATAAGCTCCACTCCAAGGTTTGTTTTATACGCTTCATCTTTTTCTGAGCTACTGGTAATACTCGGATGCAAAGATGCAAATGAGCACTGGATTGGCATCATTTGCTCATCTCATGAAAGAAGCACTCCTTATAGAAACACTTGGACAGCAACCCTCCAAACGACCATCTGGGCCTGTTTTTCACTGCAACCACTTCTTTAAACCTTGGGTCTGAAATGTCTTGTTTCATTACAAAAATTTACAAAGACTGTAATTATGATCTAAACATAGCTATGCATCTATAGTAAAAAAAAATAATTATTTACATGTACGTACTCAATGGAGAAGATACCAACTGAGACTTATGCAAATTTAAAATAATTGCAGATAGAATTGTTTTTGTCAGGAATTCTTTAAAAAAGCAAAGAAAAGCATCTAAACACAATCTACCGACTCCATCCAGAGGCTTGTTATTATAGCTCATGTCTTACAACCCTTTAAGTACCCAATCAGGATCCTATCGGACTCCTTTGTGTGTTCCCAAGGTTAGCATCTAGAGGTGGGATTGCTCTGCATTAATCCCCCGAGGGACACTCAGCCAGCCTCGACTCAAACGGGGTAATATTTCAGGCATAATCAAAGGCTTTCTTTAATGCTGATCCAGGTCTAATCCCTCTGAGACAACCCGCTCCCTGCTTTCTCTCTGCCGACATTGTCAGTAATGTGAAGTTGGACAGACCCCTTATTTCATGAAGATATCACGGGCTGCAGAACCAAGCTAAGAACAGCAATACCTCTGGTCAGCACTGAGATTGGGTTTTTTATAAACATAATGTAATGTAAGCATTAAGAGTAGATTTTTTACCTAATTTTAATCTTTAGGGATGCAACAGTTACAGTTTGGATGGAATAAATAATTTCTCTTTTTTTTTTAAAGCTCAGACACAACAATGTCAATACTTAAAAAAAAAAAAAAGACAAACCTTTTTGTTTTCTTTTCAAAACGGTTTTTAAATTTTGATGTTAAAAGATCAGATTTGGAGCGCAGTGTTTGGCGTAGAGTGAGCGACCCACCCATATATGGAGGCCCTAGTCCTCCACGGAGCTGTGCCAGGTTTGAGTGCTGACCCGGAGACCTCTGCTGCATGAACCCCTTTGACCACCTCACGTCCTGTCTGTCTAATTTGAAAAAGTAAAGTCCAATAGTGCCACAAAGTGTTATAAATGGCCAACAGAAAACAAAGATTTCTGAGTTTCCTGCTGGTTAAACCAGTAAATGGATAATTTGCTGATTTTGACACAACCGTACAGTGCAATTTAATTACACATGCATGTAAATCTCTTCGAGTGTACCTCGCTAACTTTTAATTAAAGGCCTTTCTCTCAGATGCTAAATATAGCTCACCTTGGCTCAAACCTTTCCAAATCTGTCATGCTCCATGACAGACGGTGGTTATAAGAAGGCCTGAGCCTTTATTTGGCCCTTTTCCACTAGTACCTAATCAGAACGGCTAAACTCAGTTTTTAGGATTTTCCCTTAGTAGGAGTTACTTGGTACCAGCCCCTTTATTTAGCCAAGTTAGGCCGAAATCGCGACATCAGAAGACTGCGGGTCACTGATTGGCTAGGGGGGCAGCATCACTACGACAACTCCATTGACGGCTGCTCACAAGTTCCAGCGAACACGAAGCAATGTCGGGAGAAGATTAAAACACTTAAAAGCGATTACTGGACCATCAAGGACCCCAACGCCTGGAGTGGTTCGAACCCAAAAAATGGAAGTGGTTCGCCTAAATGGACGCTACATCCGGGCACTGACCGTTGAGCAATGGGAGGAAGAGCGGCCTCAACTCAGCCATTGCATTACTGGATTCCATGATGGATAATGGTAAGTAATGTAAAAAAGTAAAACCTTTAACATACATATACATCATAAAGTGATTCACAAAGGCAAAGTGATTAAAACACAAAACGCATTAAGCAAAGCCATTTCTGAATCTAAATATCTTTAGTCATTTCCAAAAAGAGTCTGTGGAGCATAGGAACAGCGGCAGAGTGTTCCAGAGCCTTGGAGCCACCACCTAAAAAGCCCGGTCTCCCCGGGTTTTGAAACGGGTTCATGGCACCGCCAGAAACATTTGACTCCAAGACCTCAGAGTCCTAGATGAAGACAGAGGATAATGGTGAGTCGCTCTGGTTCCCTCTTTCTGCTGTACTTATCTGTGCTTCATCTGGCCGCCCGCAGCCTCCCCTGGCTCTCTTCTTTCACTCTGAGTCTGACTAAAAGCCATAGACTGAGCAGCAGGTTAAATATTGCTTCCAAGTCCTCCACTGTTAAACTGTGTTTGCGTTGCATACAAATCCAGTCACCTTACTTTTCAGACTTCGGGCCGCTTTGCTATGACAACCACTCCTACATTGAGGTGGAACGCAATTGTGATAGAAAACAAGACTGTGTAGAGTTGGTACTAATGGAAAAGGGCTATTAGATTATTATAGTATGGTAACTCAAAGTAACAGTAGTACATTTAGAATTTTTATATACTGAAATAACCTATACTTGTATTTAAATTTAAGCATAATATACTCCACCAAATTCAGCTGAGGGCACACGAGCCTGAACAAGCCCTGTAAGGGTTTATACCTTCTGCTGATGTTGCTGCAGTATTTTCAGAAAACACAGGGGGCAGTGTGATTGATAACCAGTGGAAATGTAACAAAAGAGAGAAAAAACACTTCACGTAACACCAAAAATGGCTGTACGCGCTATCGAAAACATTTCTCATCAATGTGATTCTGTTTCTTGCAAAGTTTCAGATTCTTAAGTATAAATCAATGAAGAGGAAACCGCTTTTTGACCTCTTTGTAAAGGATCTAACACTGTACCTAGATACAATTTCAGACTTAACAATAAAAAAAGCAATAAAAACATTAAACACTGTTAATACATACAATATAACTTTGTAACTCGGATTTCTCTCACTTTTTTCTTTGTCTGTCGTTTTTTTTGTTCTGTTACTCTCTTCTGCTCATAAAGGGTTTATTTTGCGTGAAACAGTAATATAAAAACAACTTACTCAGTTTTGGACAATATGTTGCTTGGAGACATAATTAAAATTAAATAATAAATTTGATTATTTGCACAGTCACCCATCTTTCAGCCAGCTGACTGATAGTGTGCAGCAGCATGAGGTAGTGGGGCAGCACTGTGTTACTCCATGCGGTTAAACAAAATCCTGCTCGCTCTGGGAGAGTCTCTGGCATAAAATAAAAAAAAAAACCTTTGAACCGAAGCAACACCATGAAAGAAAATAAGAGCAGCTCTGAAAATGTAACCTTTGAAAATCTCACTATGTCTTGACACGGGTAACCAGACCATGCCCATGTTGAAAGCTTAATCTCAATCAGGATGTTATTTACAGGGTTTGGTGGCGTCCAATATGAATAGGAGACTGTAGAAAATATAATTTCCAATAGATTTAGCTTCCTCTGAATTTCTCCTAAACATCTTACTGAGAGTAAAAGTGGCTAACTTTGAGTCATCCTAACTAGAGATATGTAATCATCCTAACTTTATCGTTAATTGGAAAAAAAAACAGTTCCGGACAGGTTACAAAGTGCAACAAGGGTTTTCTTTTATCACATTATGCAATGTGATATGCTCACACATTTACAGAAGGTCAAGGAGGCCAGAGACTGCCAGAGAGCGCAGAAATAGTTGCAGAAACGCTGGTCTGCAGCGACTGGTTGCATGATGCTCATACGATGCACAACTTCCAGTTTAAAAATCACATTCCTACAGCAAGCACGAGAGTCCTGCAATATGACTCGAACAGTCTGATGGCTTCAGCAGATAGGAAAAAACTGAGAGCAAAAAATAACTTGAATTCAATCATGAGCTGCTCCGACGTCCTGAGCCAATGTGTAAGAAACATTAGTAGGCCATAAGGACAGTGTGGCTGCCAGCTGATCAGCCTGCCCTGGTTCTGCAGAGCAGCTGTGCCACTGCAAGCGCGCACACACACACACACACACACACACACACACACACACACACACACACACACACACACACACACACACACACACACACACACACCTCATTTTTAAGTCAATGATTTTATTAATAAAAGGTTTAAAAAAAAGGAAGATTTGTCACTGCACTCCAATGACACTTCAATAAACTAAACAGCAAAAATGGCTTCTTATACTGGGAATAACTCGTGTTGCTCTATCACCGTTTCCACATGAACACATGGGAGAAATATTGTTCGACCCCAAGCTGAGTTTGTAAGTTTGATAACTTGGGAAAACAGGTCTCAAATATTTAGAGTAGTTTCATTTGAATGTAGAGATAAAATATGACCAAACATCCAGAAAATTCACCATAATATAAAATAAAATATTGATATGCATGTCCTTAAGTGAAACATACGATTATCCCCCACATAAGGGTTTAATGAGATCTTACGCCACAAAACTGGTCTGACTTGTTTTTCAAACTATTTGTTATTCCTAAGAGCTTTATTTGTGATAAAAAGTCTTAAAAATAATCGTGTGTATCGTCTTGTCTCATGAGCTTAAAGCATTGTCTCTCAAAATTCTGGCTCCCACAGATCACATTTAATTAATCGACCACTCATTCTCCTGATCTCAACTCTTTGTGTAACAATCAACCCTGCCTATAGAACCTGTTTCCTCCATTGGTGTCTCCAAACCACCTAGGCCATGAGTAAAGAGCTGTTAACGGACCTCAGTGACAAGACTACACAAGGAGGGAATGGACTAAAAGACCATCAACAAGAAGCTCAGTAGAAGGTGACAACTGTTAATGCAATAAAGGGCATTCGTTCTTTAATTAAATACTCATCTAAAAATTCATATCGAGCCAAATAACCCTTATTAGGGACCGGTAATAAATCTCTAACCTGGCACTCGACACATAGACTTCCTTGAAGTCAAACCAGTTTTGGTCCACAAATACCACCATGCCAAGCGTGCCCAGCAGACACCACAGGCAAGAAGAGCTCTGACAAGGACCTGCTGACTGTCTGTATTCAGCTATCTCTGCTCATGTAGGGGGCTTACAACAATGGTGACAGAATTTGGGACAATGGTGATAAACTAGATTGTGAAAACATTATTGATAAGTAGGCCGTGTATTGTAGTCACCATGTGGTGCATAAAATCAAACAATCCAGCAGGACTAAACAAAGTCCCTTCATAGATGGGTTTCTAAGCGTGTGGATTTGTAATTTGCTCATTATTGCCTCAGTGTAACAGCAGAACCACCACTGATTGAGCCACAGTAGACTGCCATCAATTCACACCGTTTTTAGCCAATACCTCAGGCATTCAATTTCTATTGTGATCAGGTTTTAAATATAGATGAAAAACCCCAGAAAGGATGGGTGGATGATGGATATGATTTAAAACCTGGAAGATACATGGATGGATGGATGGATCACTGAAAGCAGGATAGATGGAAATAAAGATAGATATTGGAAAGGCCATTGGATGGATTGACGGCAAAACTGATTGATACATGACAGCTAGATGGATGTAAATACATATTTTAGAAAAATCATTAGATGGATGCATAAATAGATAGACAAATGAATGGATAGGTGAATAGATGCCTAAATGGATGAAGAGAGGGGTGAATGGATGGACCGATAATCACACAGTCAGACAAATGGATGGCTGGATGGATGGCTAAATGAACGAATAGGGCACTGCGAATAAGAGATGAAAAAACACATATTTTTCCATACTCATTCAGACCTAGTACTGCTTAATACTAATTAATATTATACACTATTTCATACTTTTCCAGGCTCCATAGAAACCCTGTGAAAAAAACCATCTCATCTGGTCTATGATCACAGAGCATCTATGCTCACTCCTCAGGGTCCCTCAAAGGACCAAAAAAACAGAAGCCGCTGCCTTAAGCTGGTCCCTTGGGGGTGTGGCAGCAGGATTTTCAAAAGCAGCAGCATCAAAGCGAGGCATAAAATTCTGATTACAAACAGCTATACATGTTCTATGTTTCTGGAACAATATAATATAGGAGGCCGTGAATAAGAGACAAGGAAATAAGGATAGCTTGTATATCTGGAAACGCGAAAAGGAACAAAAACAACAAACGAGTATGATTCACTAAAATTATTAAAACGATTTGAAAGTCATTTGGGGAGTTATATCCTCTCCACTGGGTGTGAAAACATCAAGTGTAAGATGATGACAGCCTGGTCCTTTTCACGACCAGGTTAATGCCGACCTGGTAACAAGACTGGGACCAAAAACAGAGCAAGTGATTTTGCACGATAGACCAGCCGTTCCCCCCTCCGCTATCTACTGCACGCAGGCAGCTGATGATGTCCCCTTAGGGAGCGTAAAGAGGCAAGCGGTCCTAATCTTTCCTCCAAAATCCAAATAGCTAGGAGAATGTGCAAACTAAGACAGGCTTAACATGCTGTGGTACATGACTAAGTGTGCCAGTTGCCAGGGGGATTCAGTGTTTGCCCATGACCAAGCCCTGACACCTGCTGGCTGCAGCACTCATCAATGTCCGGCTGCCAACAGGGAGCCAGCTTTGCCACTAAAAGGGCTGTCAGATACTGGGCAAGTGGGGAGGGAGCAGCAGACACTGTAAAAGGCAGGGTGGCACAATGGAGCTATGGCTGCGTTCAAAAATAGAAAATCTCTTAAGAGGGGTATTTGTGGATCTAACTTAAAGATAAAAAATAAAATAAAAACATATGAAATAATAAACTATATGTACAACATCCTTGTTGACTGCTTGTCTTGTGGGTGTTTGTATTATCATGTAGGCGATCAGTAGGTGTATTACAGTTATTGTCAAGTGAAACAATATAAGTGATTTAGAGAAAATGTACTTTAAATATATTTCTTGGCAGAAAATATAAAGCCACAGCTATAGGAAACATGAATTGTGTTTCATGCATCAGTAATGCTCAGAAATGACTGAACGGTTCTTGTCATGTTGCGGGACGCAGGCAGTTTAAACTGTAGCTCCGTTAGCAAGCAGCCAACCTTTTACAGCTTTCTCCACACGGTTTTATAGCTATATCCCGAGTTGCAACATATAGAACCAGATGCCCTAAGCAGTTATAAGTCATCCGCGTTTTAATATGAACTGACAATTCATTTGAAGAGGAACGAAAGCCGAGACGCAGAGCTAGCCAGCCAAGCTAGCTCGCCTAGCATGCCCCAGACAAAAGCCTGAATGAAGTTCCAGCGGGTGCAAACAGCATCCAGGTGCCGCTGCGACGCCACAAGTCTGAGCGCCGCCGTTCAAACTAAAAAAATAAACCCTCTGATAATCTACAACTAGTCAAGAAAACAACAGAGTCGTGCTTACCCCTCCTGTTCCAGCTTTACTTTCGTGTGTGATCTGTTTGAATGGGGTGTTTTTGTATTAGCAGGGCGTCCTTTTCCGGGGTCACATCCCTCCAGTCGGCAGCGCTACGGCGGACTGGATCAACCAGCAGACTCCGCGGCTGGAGCTACAATGCCGTCACATTCCGCTGGGGGCGCTACCGATCAAGCTGAGGATAATAACAGTAAAGGTTGAATCAACCTTTTTCCAGGTATTACAGTCAGTTGTTTAGTTACAGGTTATTAATCTGGTATCCAATGAAAAATACAATTTCCACAAATGCATATTGTTTTATTTAGGTGTATGTTGAAGTTAAATCAAAAGGTGCTGCGACAAAGTATAGTTAAAGGGTGTGCATACTTATATGGGTAGCTTATTTCAAACTTCTTTTAAATATTTACTTTCCCCCTAACAGATTTGTTTGTTTTTCAGATTAATAATACAGGATATATTAAGGATATATACATTAAAGGAAGAAACAGTTTGAATATTACTAATCTTTGTCTCAACTTTTTAAGTCTAAAAATGTTATTAGGCTAAGTTTGAGAGCCACTAAATGCATTAAATTGAAATAAATAAAAAACAAAAACAGAAAAATAAATACTGGGAAGATTGAGATCCTTTTACATTGTTTTACAAGTGATCTTGGCTATCACCAGATCTGATATTCTAGAAAAACAAACAAACAAAAAACAAAACGGAAGAATCCAAAGACCTTAAAAAAATATTAAGAAAGGTATTTGGCAAAGAAACACTGAGATCACAAATAACCTGGATTCTTAAAAGCCTTGGTAGTTGCAGACGTTTTATTCAGTATTATGTTTCACTCCCTACAGCAAGTGTGGCAAACATAAAAAACAAGATGCAAAAACATAACATAAAATGTATGTTCAAAGGATAATTTATCTGCTTTAGCTGCACAACTGAAGATCTGGCCTGGTCCTTCAAGCAGCTGTAACATATTGTAACAATTTAAGAATTACAATCAGCCTAAAAAGCAACAGCGTCATACTTAACATTTAGCAAAAAGAGCAATTGATTTTCACCAGTGTTGCTTTAAGAAGCAGTATTTAGTGATGCCCCTTTTAAAGGACAAATGATTGGTACTGACAACGCTGTGCTGTGAGATCTACAGCTACACTTGCTCCTCTTCCTGTCATCATTGCACAGAGACCTATACAATAAGAAGAGACTATTTAACAATGTTTGTCTTAAAAAAAAACAACAAGTAGTTCTTTCAGGACAAACTGTGGGATGTACAGCATGTAAAGTAATAAAACAAAACCTGCAAATGAAATCACACAGTACACAGTCTTCCTTAAACTGACAAAAAGAACTTTGTGATGCAGTTAAATTATGACAGTGATTGATCCTAAAAGAATGAAATCTTTTTCATGTTACCTGACACATTTGGCAAGAACTGCAATGGAAGTGCAAAAATTAAATATCAAAATATCACAACACAGACCCAGACAGACACACACACAGTACTCTGAGTGCACATTATCCTCACTGACCTCATTAACATTGTGACCAAAATCACAGTATGAGAAGCAAATCCACGAGTAAATGGCTTCTCTGTGCCCAAAGGTTGTCTCAAGTACCAAACCTCAGCATTTTCTTTCCTCATATGATATTTTTGCTTTATAGCATCTTGAGTTTTCTTTGTCTGCCAGTGGCATGTGTCCTTAAAAGCTGAGTTAAGGCATTTTAAATAAAATCCATCATACTTTCACAAGATCCACACCTTTAGGGTGGTCCATTACGATGAACACTAGAGCTAAGACATCAGTTGCTTAGTTTTGCAGGAAAAAAAAAATGAGGTGAGCAATGAGTCTGACTGTGTTTTTCTCAAAAGCAACTCTTATGCTTAACAGCAAATAGATCGTGAGGTTTAGAGTTGTATGTAGGCAGATGCAAGGTTAGCTTTTAGGGTTTCTGCAAAGCAATACATTGCTGCCTCCTGCATCACACTCATTAAACATAATCTAATATTTTCTTATGACTAAAAAAACATCAACAACGGCATTAAAAGCTTTAATGCAAAATGGCTCTATAGCATGATTCTCCCTTGTCCTCTGGCGTGTTCATTAAAATAAAAATCAGAAAGTTCTTGCCTTACATTAAATATGCACAATGCTTCATGTGTACTGGCACTCATTAAGCTTCAAGGCTAAATGACACGAGGGCAGTACATTAATTTAAAATAAACATCATGACTTTACAACTTCTCTACAGCAATCTAATTAAATAACGCACAATATAAAAATACACAACACTGTTGAAGAGAGGCAGTTCAAACAGTGAGAGAGAGAGTGGCATCACCATCCGCTGCTGTGCTGTCTCCCTCGGCCACAGAGTTTTATCTAAAGTCACCCCACAGGATGTCTGCAGCTCCATCTCTGCTGAGTTATGCAGTCGCTGAGATGAACTTTCTGTTTCGGTGATGGGCTTTGCAGGAGCAGATGGTTTTCAAGTAGCAACTTCCACTAAATCCACATTAGATTTATGGTCCGTGTTGGCAAAGACAGTTCATTTGTAGATTAAATAAAGATAACAGGAATGGATGTCTGTGTTGAAATGACTCATTGTCTTTGGATGCCTGTTTAGTTGTTTCTCAGCCACTGCCATGTAAACATTTGCTGATGTCTGTGTTTAAATGCCATATGTCAAGTAAATTTGGGTCTTTTCTTCTTTTTTCTGTGTATAAGTTAAAAGTCATCATTTTTGGCAGATTTCACAGGTTAGGTGCTCATCATGGTCTGTTATCTTTGGCCAAGGAGTGCATCATCCAGTTGACTTTCGTCTTCCAGCTCTCACGCAAAGCTTCATTGAACTTTACTTTGAAACTCTTCAGTGCTTCATCCTCTGTTTTGCCCAGAGCTAAGGAATCCTGTTGAAAACAAAAAAAAAAATGGAAACATCTTGATCGTCTGCACACACAAAAAAAATCACATCTCTGCTTTTCCTGTCGTTATAAAGCCCCTTTTTCATATACTTTTGTGGCACTAGTGCACATGCAGAGACGGTGCAGCTTTCACTGCCCCATATATACCAACGTTCAAAAGTTTTAGATACACTTTCTCACTTAAAGGGTTTCTTTATTTTCATGACTATTTACATTGTAGATTCTCACCAGAGGCATCGAAACTGTGAATGAGCACACATGGAATTATATAGTAAACAAAAAGTGTGAAATAACTCTAAACATTTTTATATTTTAGATTCTTTGAAATAACCACCCTTTGCTTGGATGACTGCTTTGATCTCTTGGCGTTCTCTCCATGAGTTTCATGAGGTGGTCACCTGGTTTTCCAACGAGTCTTGAAAGAACTTCCCAGAGGTTCATTGAGAGATGACCAAAGGTTAAAATTTCAGTCATCACAGCAATGGCTGGCTACTTTAAGGAATCTAAAATAAAACATATTTAAAGTTCCTTTACAATTTTTCATTTGCTACATAATTCCATATGACTTTATTCATAGTTTTGATGCCTTCAGTAAGAATCTACGTACAATGTAAATAGTCATAAACATAAAGAAAACCAGTAAATGAGAAAGTGTGTCTAAAACCTTTGATAGTTAGTGTATGTTAGTGACTGTGTGCTGTCAGTCAGCTGTGTATGTCATAAAAGGGAAACTCCATTGAAAAAGTCTAAACAGTTTGTGTCACGTACCCCACACATCCTGGACACAAACTGTTCAGACTTGTCCCTTCAGGTCTGGACTACAGAGTGCTATTGTGCAAAAATAAGCCACCACAGAGACAGTTTCTTCCCCCATGCTGTCTCCAGTAATATAATCTAACATTGAACATCTTAGAAAAATCCTATCTTTTGTTTGACTTTGTTTATTTAGTGGAGAAAAAAAATCCAACCCAAAAATTATTTTTAACATAATTATAAGATGCGCGGTTATCTATTAAAATAATTTTTTACAGAATTTGAACCATGTGAAGCTAAAACTACGCCACTTAAGGAGTTCTAGATTGAGCACATTTACAGACAAAGAAGGTTTTTCATCTTAAATGCAAAATGTATATATATATATGTATGTATATATGTATAAGTTTTTGGCCAAATTACTGCTCTGAGTAGGTTGTTCTTTCAGCAAAATGGCATGTTTTAGAGTCTCTATACTCCAGTTAAAGATTATTCGATTACTAAATGAATTGACGATTGTTTCAATAATAGATTAATCAATTAATTAATTAATTGTTTCAGCCCTAAAATCTTGTTTTTCTGGGATTTAAAAATGACGCGACCCAGAGGCCACATAAGACTAAGACTGAAGTTTTCAGTAGCAAACACTCCAGACGCATTGTGATATCTTCAGTGAAAGTTATCACTCGCTCTGAATCTTAATACTAGCTTGTGCTGAATGATCTGTTTAGTACCTTTAAATACTGAATATCTTTGGAGGAGGTGAGCTCAGGCAGCCCTGCTGCCTTCATCATAGCGAAAAGGTTGACAAACAGCGTCCCGTTTCGACACAGGATCTTGTAGGCCCGCTCACAGTATTCCCTGAACCTGACAATGAACATACAAGAGCAGGCATCAGCTGTAAGTATCTTCTAACATTAGCCAAAACCATTTGTAAATGTGTCACGCATTATAGTACCTTTCAAACTTCTCACTGTTGTTCGTCCTTCCTTGTTGGATCACATGGACAAAGTCATACGTCAAGATAAAAGGCACACGCTCCCTGTTGATTCCAAGCTTCCGTTTGAAGTTTCCCAGGAAGTGTCCGAAATCAATGTGAAACAGCTGAATATCAAAGATTAACGTCTCTGTTAGAAAGATTTGCAATTCAAAGAATTCAAAAAATATTTTAGAAAACTGATAAATTTGTTTCCCCTCCTATAACAAGAAAAGGAAGTCATTTTGTTCCTGCAGCCCTGGTTTGGGAGTTCTTGACACGTCCTCTGGGCGTGTCATACGACTATTGTGTGATTGGAAAAAGTGGGCGTGACTACTGTGCTTAAATACGCTGCAGTGGGAGGACCCTATGAAAACTTTCCAGGAGTTCTGCATTTTATGCAGAACTCTAGTGAATTTCTAGTGAAATATAAAATGTTGAAGCTAGAATGAACTTTGTTCCTTTTCTTACCTTTAGGAGTAAAATAACTACTATTTAGTTTACTTGGAGATTGTGTATAAACTTCTTATCAGGCCAAAATTATTCATCATCATCATCGAATCATAATTGAAAAGGTGTTAAACCCAACCTGTCCAGTTTCCCTGATCATGATGTTGTCGTTGTGGCGATCTCCTATCCCCAGCACGTAAGTAGCTACACAGTAGCCAGCACAGGAGAGAGTAAACTCCTCTATGGCTTGATCAAGTTTGTCCCTGGTGAAACAAAGTCAGAGAAACAAGGAAGCAAAGCATGATTGGGTTTTATTCTTACAGCATATCACCACTTTTCCTGATCATGATTTACAACTACGCAGGAAGCCTTGAGGCAGCCTTTCCTGCTGTTGCATACTGTATGAAATATTCACAGAGTAGATCCTGTGGCAGCTTAATGATTGACCGTCACATCCTTTCAGTCTAGACGAGCATGGAGTCCGCTGCATTAAGCTTTTACTAATTTTCCCCGCTCCGCTTCAGGCTCTGCAGGATTTCAAGCTAATTACCTTTCTGTTCAGTCGTGCAGTCTGCTGCACCCATGCTGCTAAGTGACGTACCAATCCTCTTTTCATTTCATCCCACAGTCCTCTTTCTTCAAGTAGATTTTAGAGAATATGAGACCTTCAGATGGTCTGGCACCAAATAAAAATCTACTTTCCTTTATTGCTTCAGGAGTTGCTTGCACACTTTGTCCCATCCTGCTGCAGCATTAAAATACAGCTCAGAAAAACAGCAGCATAGACCACACAGCATCAATGTAAACCCACCTACTGTAAAAATGAACACCTTACTAAGGGTTTTAAGAACTGAAAGGTTCCTCAACAGGGCAGCCATGAGAACCTTGTCTGCTTTGGTTTGCCTTTGCACCGTCACAGGGTTGTGCCACCGCAGGCCAACAGTCAGAGTTCTGTGTGGCCATGTTGATTAAAATCACAACACTAATCAAAAGAAGAGGGTGGGCCACACCAGGAGCTATGTTTTTGCTGTGTGTTGAGAATAACAGAAGGAGTCCTATCAGGTATTCAGGTCTTTGACAGCCAGTGTCCTGCATGTTTTAGAGACTGTCCTGCTGTTTGGAATGAATGGGTCAATGTCCTCCCTCTGCTGAACTGAGCTTTGCTGGGCGCAGGGACACATCTAAAACATACAGAACTTGGTCCAATTCAACACCCCTGCCGCAGAGAATAAAAGAGAAGTCTGCCAAATATGCCTGAGTAGATTAAACCTTAGAAGGAAATATACAATGGGTTTTATACTCTACAAGTTCTAAATTAATGCATAAACAAAACTGTGTTATATGGTTCAAAACGCTGTTTATCATTTGCTTAGGCCCAGAGCTGAAGACTGGTGAAAACTTATCATCCTGAGGAGTTTTAATGATGATCAGAGTATAGAAACTTTAGTTCTGCAGTCACTATTAACCCTAAGGGCTTCCCCCAGAAAACCTCCCACTAAGGACCCTCGGAAAGCAAATCGGTCTCTGCAAAACAAGTGTAATAAAAATAATTTCATTTATTTTCACTTTTAAAGCTCAGGTCTTTGTTCAGCTTCAGTCCTAAATAGAACTCAAAAGTTTTTAAGAAAATAGACTTTTTTTTTACATTTTTCAAATTTTGTGTCATAATAGCACCTACTATTTTTATTAAGAAAAACACAAAACATAATATTTGGAGCACAGAATTTAATGTTTGAGGTGTTTGTGGTGTGTTGCAAGCATATTAATGCACAGAAATACAGCAAAAGGGCTTAATTTAGACCCCTAGATTAGCTTTGCTGCTAATGAGTGGCTCGATATGTAATTTCATTAACACTAGAAAAATATCAAATTGCAGATGGAAAATGCAGTCACAAGTATGGACTTATGTGATGGATTACCTAAAGTATTTCTATAAAAACATTGTTTGAATGGCCGCTAATTGGGACCTACTGTATTTGGGTTGAAGATCCTATGTGTGTTCAAGTAACATTTAAACTGTGAAGGTGAGATAAGAAGTGAGGTGACGTTTTTTTAAACTTTGGTCCAAACTATTAATGTTTGGAAATCTCATGCCAATAGGATCAATACAGGCAAAAACTGTAAAATTTAAAAGATGGCTAAAAAGATTATTTTAGGCCTGCATCATAAATATTTCAATCCACTACATGACTCATTGCTATTATTTTCATATTTTTGCTGATTAATGTGTTTTTGATCGTGTTGTATTTCTTACTTTGTACAGACTCTAAATAAAACTTCAACTTCCCTTTGTCCCATTTTAAGAAATGTGAGAAACTCTTTACGCTAGCAGCATGAAAGCATTTCAAAAAGACATGGTGATGTTCGACCAAATTATTTTTGCTAAAGACTGGACAAATCCAAATTATACTTCTATTGACCCTCAAGCAGGAGCTAAAAATACCATGTAAGAGTAAAGTGGGAATTGTGATCAGTGATGGTTCCTGCGGTGCAAAACTATCCCCCCTGGATGACAGCGGGCTCCCCCTCTTTCAAAACGTTAGTCCAAACCACCCCGAACAGGTATGGTGAGAAGAATATACAAATAAAGCTGCGGTTATTGAGCCTAATCCAATCCTAATCTGCAGTCCACTGAATTTGCATCAGATATTTTGGTGTCACCAGAGGACAACCACAGAGGTCCACTCAGCAGAAATCAGCCTTTAGGAGCCTGTTTTTTAGAAGGGGGAGGCACACTAATTCAGACCAGCAGTTTCAAATTGTCAGTAATCGGACTAAATAAGCCGAGCTAAAAATTTACATATTCTTTTTTCCACTGTCAGCAATAAGGAAACTCCCTGGTGTAGCAACACGTTGGTTTCTGTGCTTTAATGCTAAAAGATTTAATCGTTTTTAATTAACTTGGAGTTTTGATCCATTTTAGGACTTTTACAGTAACTTTTTCCGCTTTTCCAGTTTTGATGCATTGGTTTCCTTTCAAGTTTAAGATAATCTACTTTTTCAGTACTGTAGCAAATTGTATACCATGAACATGAATTCATCATGAAGACAATAAAGTGTATTAGAGTTGATCTTACTGATCATTGTGTCAAACATCCCGTGCGATGGTGACAGTCTGGGAACTTTTCACACATTCAGCAGTAAGGCTGCCCACAGTAAATTGTATTTCTGCCATTTTGTGTTAAATTAAATTATTAATAAATAATAAACATAAGTAAACACATAATTATTTTTAGGTTTCAGCTAAATTTAACCCGTAAACCTGTAACACATAAAGTAAGAAATAACATCCTGCCTGCCTCCTTCAGATTTGAATCATTTTTTCAAAGGTGAACACACTACAGCTCGGAGCATATGGGGGAGCCGTCCTGGGAGCACTGGGGATGTCCCTGTGTGGAACTGGGGCCATTTGTTGGTAGAAAATCTGCATGTGTGGAATAAACAAACTCCACTGATCTGGTACGGCCTTTAAGAAGCTGAAATAGTCCTTTGGTGCAGACATAATGCACCCAGTGGTAAGTTTTTGGAATACAAGGAAATTTCCACATAGATTAATAATGTATCTACATGGTTTAAAATAACATTCAGGCCATTACTATAAGGTTAATGTTGATTCTACTCACCCTGGATTCTTAGATTTAAGCCAGTTGAGCAAGGCGTCCTTGTTGAAGGCAGCAGTGGCCGCACTGTTGCTGCTGTTCCTCTGGATGTTGGCAATCGTGTCGGAGTTCTTCACAATCTCAATGAGTCCCGTTTTGTTCCCAGTGGACAGGCAGCCGTATGGGATCATCCTGAGAGGCCAGGGTGGTATCAGCAGAATTAAGTTTACACTCATCTTGTTTTAAAAGCATCAAGCACAGCAAGAAATGCAGATCGCACCTGAGATCCAGGCCTTCTTTCTTCCACAGATTCTCCATGAGACGGATCATCTGCAGGGTCAACATGTCCTGCCGGAGATCTGAAAGAAACGAATGAAAAAAATTGAAATGATCAAATTTTATTAAACAATTTACAGTGCATCCAAAAAGTACTCATACCCCTTACCCTGCTACAGATTTTGTCATATTTTAAACAAACATTTTTTGGAGTTGACCAACTGTGAAGTGAAATGGAAGGGACACACAGTTAAAAAACCTTTTTACAAATAACATAACAAAATGGGACATGAGTTTGCAATGAACTCTAATGCCCCTGAATAAAATGAAGTGCAAACAATTACTTCAAGTAACATAATTAATAAATTGTCTGCCTGTTTGTAATTTAATCTCATACTTGGACAACCACTAGTTGTTGCAAATAAGTTATTTTGAGTTTTCTCTTCCAGCTTTATACATCTTGTGGATGTATTTTTCCCATTCTCCTTTGCAAAGCAGCTCAGTCAAGCTGGATGTAGAGCATCTTTGAAGAAATTTTAAGTTTTGCCACATATTCAATTTAATATGCGTTGATATAACACATACTAAATCCGTTGTAGCTCTAAATATATTCTTAGGGTCTTTGTCCTGCTGGAAGATAAACGTCTGCTTGCTTGATTCTCAAGTTTTTTGTAACCTCTAGCAGATTTACTTCCCCCCATTAACTCTGACCAGCTTCCTTGTCCCTGAAGAAGCAAGCATCCCCACAGCATGATGCTGCCATCACCATGTGTTACCATGAGGACAGTGCAACAGGATTATGTGAGTGTTGGTTTTCTTCTATGTGTTTGGTGTCTTTCACCAATGACGTTTTTCTGGTACTCTTTTACAAAGGCCAGATTTGTGGAGTGCACGACTTAAAATTGTTCTTTTGTCAGATTCTCCCACCTGAGCTGCGGATCTCTGCAGCTCCTTCTGGGTTACCCCGTGTAACTCGACTTGTTTCACGGATTAATGCTCTCGTTAACCAGCCTGTCAGTATTAGGTGTAAAACCATGTCTTGTTAGGTTGAGAGATGTGTCATACTATTTCTATTTCTAGATGATGAGTTAACATCTGCAGATGACGTGGTCCTGCTGGCCCCCTCTAGCCAAGATCTACAGCATGCACTGGGGCGGTTCGCAGCCAAGTGTGAAGCAGCTGGGATGAGGATCAGCTCCTCCAAGTCCGAGGCCATGGTTCTCGACCGGAAAAAGGTGGCTTGTCCTCTTCAGGTTGGAGGGGAGTTCCTGCTTCAAGTGGAGGAGTTTAAGTATCTCGGGGTCTTGTTCACAAGTGAGGGAAGAATGGAGCGGAAGATCGACAGACGGATCGGTGCGGCTGCCACAGTAATGGGGGCGCTGTGCCGGTCCACTGTGATGAAGAGAGAGCTGAGCCGAAAAGCGATTTACCGGTCGGTCTACGTTCCTACCCTCACCTATGGCCATGAACTTTGGGTCATGACCGAAAGAACGAGATCCCGGATACAAGCGTCTGAAATGAACTTCCTCTGTAGGGTGGCCTGGCACTCCTTTAGAGATAGGGTGAGGAGCTCAGAGTAGAGCTGCAGCTCCTTCACATTGAGAGGAGCCAGTAGAGGTGGCTCGGGCATCTATATCGGATGCCTCCTGGACGCCTCCCTCGGGAAGGGTTCCAGGCATTTCCATCGGGAGGAGGCGCAGGGGACTATGTCTCTTGGCTGGCCTGGGAACGCCTTGGGCTCCCCCCATAGGAGCTGGAGGAGGTGTCTGGGGAGAGGGACGTCTGGTGTCTCTGCTGAGTCTGCTGCCCCCACGACCCCGTCCCAGATAAAGCGGAAGACGACGAGTACGAGTATGAGTATGGGTTAACTTCTGAAGGCAGTATGTTGCACTGGATTTATTTAGGTGTATTACTGTAAGTGAGGCCAAATCTAAATGCATGCCACATCTTTTTAGATTTTACTTAAAAAAATTCTTGTTTAATAAAAACCATGTATCACTTTCTTTCTGGTTTGCAAGTATGTGCTGCTTTGTGTTGGTTTATCACATAAAATCCCACTGAAATACTTTGTGGCTTTTGGTTGTAATGTTATAAAATGTGCATGTATTTTTTTTGAGAGGGTATTACAATTTGTCAGAATATTCTAAGGTCAGACCTACCATATTAGACCTTTGTTTTTCACCTTTTGCTAAGCTAAAATTAGATTTTACTTTACGATGTTACCAAGGTTGGAGTTTTCATGTGTGAGGGGAATTTCTGATTGTCTCGTTTCTCACCGTCTCCACTTTTGAAGATGATGCCCACCATGTCCGTTTGTTCCAAGGGGTTCTTGTATATCAGCCAGAGCGGCTTCATCTTCGAGTCCATAAATCTGCACTTGTCAGCGCTGTGAAAGCATAAAACTCATTCAAATCATGCCACCTTTTAAATGGGTCTCATGGTTCACAAAATGCAGATTTTTTAAATGTTATCTCTAAATTTTAAGATATCTTCTATAATATACATGTAATGTTGATTATTATTTATTGTGAGAAATTCTGTGTAGAAAAGGCAAAAACAAGAAACTATTCATAAAACAAAAACATTTTAGGATTTTAGGTGGAAGCATTGCTTATCAGGCATAAATGTTGTATTTGGTGGTTTAAAAAAACCCAAACTTTAATTTCAGAGGGCAAAGGGCCACTGTTCTTATGTGCATGTAATGCTAACCAGATCTCAAACAGGATGACGCTGGGGTTGAGCGGCGACAACAGGTCCGACAGCGCCTCCATGTATGACTCCTGTCTGATGCACAGCTTCAGGTCGTCCACTGTCATTTTCTGGGAGCCGCTCTTGACGATGTCGCTCAGAGCCTTCATTTTACCCAAAGCCTCGTTCTAGGTGGCACGAGTTGGGTTTTAGAACAGCAAATATATTGTTTATGGGATCTTAACATTTGACTAAATAAAAAGGCCATTACCTGTTTGGATAAAAGTTTGATGTGGTGGATGTTTCCCCTGCAGTAAGCTTCCAGAATCAGACCAAAACGCAAACTCACGGAGGCCACGTTAATCTCCGATCTACAATAAATACAAAAATGTCAAGAAAACGCAAAGTGCCCCACTTGATCTTGTGGGGTTTATTTTAGATACTAGTATTAGATTAGACTGCATCTCACTTAAGATGCCAAAACAGAAAGTGTCCTATCCTCCTGTTGGACAATGCCCTCTCCAGCAGGAAGGTGGTGAGATCACAGTCCAGGTAGGACTCATACTTTAGGACCTGAACCAGCTGGATCAGATACTGCAACAGTTCATCATCACTGTAGAAGAAAAACAAGTTTGATTAGTGCTGACATACAAAAATATGCATAATCAAGGCTGTTTTCTGCTAGGGGACAAACTTTCTAAGTACCTGAGCTTCTTGAGGCATCTGATAGTGAAGGACCGCACTGCTGGGTCAGGAAAGCTGTAGTCCAAGAGCTCCAAGGCGTGGATGGCCGGAAGATCAGGCCAGTGTTTTAGTAAACTCACCACCTATCAAGTACAAGACAACAATTTTTAATGTTATTGAGAACTTCTTTCCCTCTGCATTTTGGAAAGCACCAATTTCACTTATTTCTGTGTCAAAATTATTTATTTTTTCTATTGTATTCCATTTACAAAAACATACTGACTTCACAAATAAAATATTTTTTATTTCAATTCAGTATACATGTATGAATAAGATCCGAAATTTAAAGGTCAGGTGTGATTTGTGAAACTTGCAGGTACAAGTAACACTGAGTTGTAAAAGTGTCTTAAAAAATATTTTTGTTTTTTTGAGAATTTACTCGTAAAAGAAAGCTCAATTTCATAGTAAAGGTTTTAACAAACATTTGTTAATCCCCTTTTAACGCTCCTAAAAAATAAATGGTAAAAGTAAGACCAAGAACTTTAAGAGGTCTGAAGAGCTTCTTAAACAGAAAAACGAAAAAGCTGAATGTGCAGCAATTTGATGAAAATCCACTGGTTAGATAAGATGGAGGGAAATGACGCATATACAGGTCCTTCTCAAAATATTAGCATATTGTGATGAAGTTCATTATTTTCCATAATGTCATGATGAAAATTTTACATTCATGTATTTTAGATTCATTGCACACTAACTGAAATATTTCAGGTCTTTTATTGTCTTAATACGGATGATTGTGGCATACAGCTCATGAAAACCCAAAATTCCTATCTCACAAAATTAGCATATTTCATCCGACCAATAAAAGAAAAGTGTTTTTGATACAAAAAACGTCAACCTTCAAATAATCATGTACTGTTATGCACTCAATACTTGGTCGGGAATCCTTTTGCAGATATGACTGCTTCAATGCGGCGTGGCATGGAGGCAATCAGCCTGTGGCACTGCTGAGGTCTTATGGAGGCCCAGGATGCTTCGATAGCGGCCTTTAGCTCATCCAGAGTGTTGGGTCTTGAGTCTCTCAACGTTCTCTTCACAATATCCCACAGATTCTCTATGGGGTTCAGGTCAGGAGAGTTGGCAGGCCAATTGAGCACAGTGATACCATGGTCAGTAAACCATTTACCAGTGGTTTTGGCACTGTGAGCAGGTGCCAGGTCGTGCTGAAAAATGAAATCTTCATCTCCATAAAGCTTTTCAGCAGATGGAAGCATGAAGTGCTCCAAAATCTCCTGATAGCTAGCTGCATTGACCCTGCCCTTGATAAAACACAGTGGACCAACACCAGCAACTGACACCCCAGACCATCACTGACTGTGGATACTTGACACTGGACTTCTGGCATTTTGGCATTTCCTTCTCCCCAGTCTTCCTCCAGACTCTGGCACCTTGATTTCCGAATGACATGCAGAATTTGCTTTCATCCGAAAAAAGTACTTTGGACCACTGAGCAACAGTCTAGTGCTGCTTCTCTGTAGCCCAGGTCAGGCACTTCTGCCGCTGTTTCTGGTTCAAAAGTGGCTTGACCTGGGGAATGCGGCACCTGTAGCCCATTTCATGCACACGCCTGTGCACGGTGGCTCTGGATGTTTCTACTCCAGACTCAGTCCACTGCTTCCACAGGTCCCCCAAGGTCTGGAATCGGCCCTTCTCCACAATCTTCCTCAGGGTCCGGTCACCTCTTCTCGTTGTGCAGCGTTTTCTGCCACACTTTTTCCTTCCCACAGACTTCCCACTGAGGTGCCTTGATACAGCACTCTGGGAACAGCCTATTCGTTCAGAAATTTCTTTCTGTGTCTTACTCTCTTGTTTGAGGGTGTCAATAGTGGCCTTCTGGACAGCAGTCAGGTCGGCAGTCTTACCCATGATTGGGGTTTTGAGTGATGAACCAGGCTGGGAGTTTTAAAGGCCTCAGGAATCTTTTGCAGGTGTTTAGAGTTAACTCGTTGATTCAGATGATTAGGTTCATAGCTCGTTTAGAGACCCTTTTAATTATATGCTAATTTTGTGAGATAGGAATTTTGGGTTTTCATGAGCTGTATGCCAAAATCATCCGTATTAAGACAATAAAAGACCTGAAATATTTCAGTTAGTGTGCAATGAATCTAAAATATATGAATGTTAAATTTTCATCATTACATTATGGAAAATAATGAACTTTATCACAATATGCTAATATTTTGAGAAGGACCTGTACTATGAATTTGTTAATGAACTGGCCATGAATGTATTTTAGAAACAAACTTTAAAATAAAGATACACCAATCAGGCATTTCCTGCTCAATATTGATTTCCGGTTTTCTTTAGGACCTGATCTGCTGATTTTTGACCGTGAAAGACAAAAAGAAAACAAATGTTCCACAGGTTCCTCGATAGATGTTGCAGTCTGGATTCCTACAGAAAATCAAGTATTTGCAAGATAATCCTGATTTATGTGTCATAGCATACGTCACTAATTAATTTTTATTAATACAATTTAACAAACAGTGCATCAAAGTACATGCAATTGGTTGATGTTTTATGGACTGACTATAGTGGACTTCATAGTTTTGATGCATTTAATAGGTAGCAAAGAAAATCTAACATTTTAGTATTTGACTGATCAGAGCAGATCGAGGTAAAATTGGCCGATTCCAATCTCTGACTGTTTGATAGCTGCATCTCTGCTTTAATTTGTCCTATGTTTAAATAAATACAGTAGATACAGCCCTGCTTTCGAAAACTGGACAAATTTCAAGTTTGGTTTTGGAAAACCTGAAATGTTACATCTTAAAGTTGGTAGGTAGATGCCTTATTCGTAAACTCGATACTTTAAACACCTCTACTTACAGAGGTAGTGTAAATAGCCTTTCTGTTAGTTCTACATAAACACCATATCCAAAGTTCATTATTAATAATACTGGCAAGTCTTGCCCCATATTTCTATTACTATTATTATTTGTCATTATTTATAGATTTTATTGTTTACTAGTTACAGTATGTTAAAACAACTGTACCTGTGAAAACCAAACCTGTAAGAGAGGTTTATCATGCCGCCACGCACAGTGGGCAGGATGGTAAGGGTGTAAAAAAAAATTTCAAAGCTCACTTCCAGGTACAACCACACAAATTACTGCAAAGCATGAAATATGTTTAGGATACTCATGAGTTTAAAGACAAAAGCACATACAGGTCCTTCTCAAAATATTAGCATATTGTGATAAAGTTCATTATTTTCCATAATGTAATGATGAAAATTTTACATTCATGTATTTTAGATTCATTGCACACTAACTGAAATATTTCAGGTCTTTTATTGTCTTAATACGGATGATTGTGGCATACAGCTCATGAAAACCCAAAATTCCTATCTCACAAAATTAGCATATTTCATCCGACCAATAAAAGAAAAGTGATTTTAATACAAAAAACGTCAACCTTCAAATAATCATGTACAGTTATGCACTCAATACTTGGTCGGGAATCCTTTGGCAGAAATGACTGCTTCAATGCGGCGTGGCATGGAGGCAATCAGCCTGTGGCACTGCTGAGGTCTTATGGAGGCCCAGGATGCTTCGATAACGGCCTTTAGCTCATCCAGAGTGTTGGGTCTTGAGTCTCTCAACGTTCTCTTCACAATATCCCCCAGATTCTCTATGGGGTTCAGGTCTGGAGAGTTGGCAGGCCAATTGAGCACAGTAATACCATGGTCAGTAAACCATTTACCAGTGGTTTTGACACTGTGAGCAGGTGCCAGGTCGTGCTGAAAAATGAAATCTTTATCTCCATAAAGCTTTTCAGCAGATGGAAGCATGAAGTGCTCCAAAATCTCCTGATAGCTAGCTGAATGACCCTGCCCTTGATAAAACACAGTGGACCAACACCAGCAGCTGACACGGCACCCCAGACCATCACTGACTGTGGGTACTTGACACTGGACTTCTGGCATTTTGGCATTTCCTTCTCCCCAGTCTTCCTCCAGACTCTGGCACCTTGATTTCCGAATGACATGCAGAATTTGCTTTCATCCAAAAAAAGTACTTTGAACCACTGAGCAACAGTCCAGTGCTGCTTCTCTGTAGCCCAGGTCAGGCGCTTCTGCCGCTGTTTCTGGTTCAAAAGTGGCTTGACCTGGGGAATGCGGCACCTGTAGCCCATTTCCTGCACACGCCTGTGCACGGTGGTTCTGGATGTTTCTACTCCAGACTCAGTCCACTGCTTCCGCAGGTCCCCCAAGGTCTGGAATCGGCCCTTCTCCACAATCTTCCTCAGGGTCTGGTCACCTCTTCTCGTTGTGCAGTGTTTTCTGCCACACTTTTTCCTTCCCACAGACTTCCCACTGAGGTGCCTTGATACAGCACTCTGGGAACAGCCTATTCGTTCAGAAATGTCTTTCTGTGTCTTACCCTCTTGCTTGAGGGTGTCAATAGTGGCCTTCTGGACAGCAGTCAGGTCGGCAGTCTTACCCATGATTGGGGTTTTGAGTGATGAACCAGGCTGGGAGTTTTAAAGGCCTCAGGAATCTTTTGCAGGTGTTTAGAGTTAACTTGTTGATTCAGATGATTAGGTTTATAGCTCGTTTAGAGACCCTTTTAATGATATGCTAATTTTGTGAGATAGGAATTTGGGGTTTTCATGAGCTGTATGCCAAAATCATCCGTATTAAGACAATAAAAGACCTGAAATATTTCAGTTAGTGTGCAATGAATCTAAAATATATGAATGTTAAATTTTCATCATGACAATATGGAAAATAATTAACTTTATCACAATATGCTAATATTTTGAGAAGGACCTGTATATGGAAAAAAGGCCAATTTTTCTTAGTACTCCTCAAATTGGAAAAGACAAGAGAGCATCCCATTTCAATTAGTGTGGAATATGCTTAAGCTACACATAAGTTAAGTCAAAAGACAAAAAAAAAAGAAGGGTCAATGTGCATGCCGCAGCGATAGAAAGTGGACCCCTTATATGGAGGCCTTAGTCCTCGGTGCAGCAGTCCCGGGTTCGAGTCCCAACCTTGGGCAGCTATGCTGGGTCTTCCCCCTCTCACCACCCCACTTCCTGTCTGCCTACTTTGAAAAATAAATAAAAAATAGAGGCCACTACTGCCACAAATTATATGAAAAAAGAAGATAGAAAGTCCAACATTTGGCTGCTCTTCAAAATGGAAAAGACAAGAGAACATCTGGCTTCAAGTAAGGCGGAGTATGGAGTATGGATAAGTTCCTCACAATTTGAAACTAAAGGTTAAAAAAAAGTTAAATAAAATGAAAGCTATGAGAACATGCTATTTCAAGTTCTGCAGAGCGTGGAATATGTGTAAATTATGCATGAGTTGGGTCTAAAGACCAAAAATTAAAACGAAAAAACGAATCAAAATATCTTCCTACCTGAACCACGTCCTCATGTTTGTTCCACTTAGTGATGAGGAGCAGCTTGGATAGGCTCTCGGGGAAATAGTCACGGACCTCCATGCGCAGCTTCCACAGGAGCTCTTTCTCATGCTCAAAAAAGTCGGTGTAATTTTTATTGTCCATGATTTCTTTTAGTTTCAAGTACTGCGAAAAGACAAATAACATAAATCATTAATGAAAATCTTTGTTTAGAAAGACACATTTAGTTTAATTTAATTTAATTTTAACAGTGCTCTAGTTCCAGAAATCTTTTATGATTGTTCTATCTTACCTCATCTTTAGAGGGAAAAACAGTATCGCCGTTCCTTTCTGGATCAATAATCTGAAACCAGTCAGAGCCAAGAAAAATTTAATTGAGCAACTAATCGACATAAATTAAGTTTTATAGCTAAATACCACATGTGTACCAATAATCTTCACAGTTATTGGTACCCATATAAACTTGTAAAAAGCTAACAAATTACATTTTTCTTTTATTATTACAATTGTATAATCTCACACATCTCACATGTGTAAAATCTCACATTTATTTGAGTCCATATATTCAGGACAAAAACCTCATGTTAAGAAATAATAATTTCTTAAAAAACTATTCATTTATACTTCAGACATGTTCAGAGGATCAAGGAACTTTGAATTTGTTATCTACTATTTCCTGTTATCCTTGGATATAAACATGAAGTGACAGCTCCAACAAGAAAATATGTTGTGGGCCATAATAATAAATACAGTAATAATTCTGCCCATTTACATTCAGGATAGTACCTTGTCAAGAGGAGGATAATAGAGCGGGTGGGGCCGGATGTTCGGGAAGCGAATCAGGAGCCCAGCAGCGCTGTCCACGTTGGGGTTCTTCTCGACTGTTCCCATTGGGTTCAATAGGTCATTTTTGTCATCTGTGGTGAAACAAATTGTACATTAAATATTACACATTTTGCTTCTTCAGACTGAACATAAAAATAGTGTATAAACAAGAGAATAAATATTACTTTACAGATATGCCTCTGAACCTTAAAAACAGCAGGTCTGTCAATAGCTAAAAATACTTTTTTGCATTACCAGCCCCAGAACATGTGTGAAGACATGGGGGTTTAGTTTGGAGCACTTGCCACTCTGGGTATTTCCGATGGCGTTATTTGCCCCCAGTTGTTTGTGAAAGATGCTGTGAACACGTCAAGCGGTTTTTAGAGATTGAAATGTGAGATTAGGCAGGATGTACCAGGTACAGATGGCCACATGGATAAGAGGAACTCCCCAGTCTTTAGCTGGTCCTTGTAGTCGAACACCATGGTGTTCACCCATGCAATCGGGCAGTCCTGGAAACGCACAGAAAGTGACAGTGGTGGTTGGATTTCAGCGTTAAACTAACCACAATTTTTAGTCAAAACATAGTCGCTGAAATTATTTTTGCAATGGCTTTCGACTTAATGTAAAACATGTTTAAAACCTTTTCAGGTAATGTTCAGAAGAACTCCTTTTCATAAACTATAACAGAAACAGAAAACCTGAGTTGTAAAAAGATGTTTTTGTATATTAAGGGAAATCTATCCAATCTATCTGGCACCATGTTAAACCGTAAATGCCCCCCTTGTTAAATCATCACTTGAATGTGACTAACAACATTTTTGGAAAGCTTAGTTGAATTTCATGAACCACATCAAGTCCAATTACTGCCTGACCCGTATATTCAGGAAATAATTTAAACTGAACCTTTTTGACAACAGTAGGAAAAAAGCAGGAAAAAATATCTCAAAAAGCAACACATAATGCCTCCATCTAAAGAAAGAAATGTTAGGGACCCCAGTGAATCACTATCAGAGCCATTATTCACAAATAAAGAAAACATGGAATAGCGGAACCTTTCCAGGAGTGTCTGGTCTACCAAAATCACTCCAGGAGAACATTGATGACTCATCCAGGAGGTCACTACAGAACCCAGAACAACATCAAAAGTACTGCAGGCCTCACTTACGTGTTCACGATTCAACACTAGAAAGAGGCTGGGCAAACAGGCCTTCCATGTGAGAGTTCAGAAGAGAAAACAAAGGCTGTCTAACATTTGCCAAAAAACATCTTGATGATGCCCAAGATGTTTAGGAAAATATTCTGCATACTGATGAGGATAAAGCGGAACTTTGTGGAAGTGGGATGTTTGATGATCTGCCTCTGCTTTGCTGCTTCAGGACCCGGACGAATTTGCTGTAATTAACTGAACGATGAATTCTGGTGTCTGGCAGAAAGTCCTGAAGCAGAATCTCTGCCCCTCAGTTTTTGACTATAAGCTCAAGCACATTTATGTCATTTAGCAAGTTTACCTTTGAATGGCTATATAAACTAAATTAAGACCTAATTAAAGTCCGGACTTATCTGATTTACATGCTATGATATTAACTGGAACATTCATGCAGGAAAATCCTCCAATGTGACTGAATTAAAACAATTCTGCACAGAAAAGTGGGCAAAAATTCCTCCACAGTGATTTAAAACTCATTGCATCTCATACAAAACAGCTAATAGCAGTTGCGGCTGCCAAGGGTGCCAACCAGTTATCGGATTTAGGGAGCAATTACTTTTTCAAATAGAGCCAAGTTGCTTTGGATAGCTTATATCCCTATAATAGTAAAAAAAATAATAATCAGTTGAACACCGATTTAGCGTTAAGTTATGTCATCTTTGATATTAAAATTTGTCTGACAAACTGACAGTAAAAAGCAAACAGAAGACATTTGTCAGCAACTGAATACTCTTTGATAGCACTGTGTTAATCCATGTTTGTCTCATAAAGAACAGGCTTTATTTTATTTAAAGACAATTAAAACCTAAAAGCATGTTCTTAATCATAAACAAAAAACATTTGCAGCCTTATCAAAAAAATGTTCTTGTTATTATTTCTGTTGGGTTGAAAAAAAGGAACTAAGCTCCTGGCAGGCAGTAGAAAAAACAACTTTCATTACTTCACCATTTTCAAAACAACACAAATATATCTGAGTGAAGATGCACACAGATAACAACAAAGGCACAAACAAGACAAGCTAAAATAGCCCAACTTCCGTCTGCTGCTCTGCTGTCTGGCTGCAGGACTTCTCTTCCGAGCACCAGAAGAGAGAAGTGGCTACAAAAGCAGAAGTGGGCTCAATGCCCTTGAATCACACCTGGGCAGCATGTTCAGGACGGTGCACCCAAACACGTTGCCCACAGCTGCTGCAGCACTGTCATAACAAAAGATGCTCAGATCACAGGTGCAGAAAAGGGGGAATTTGTTGTTTGCTGAGTGAGTGTGAGGAGCTACTTTGCCTTTCACACAGAATAGGGTTGAAAATATCACCTTACAGAGGAGAAAATCCTTCACTCTTTGAAATAATAATTAAGAGGGGCTGGTTCATAAAATAACAAGAAGGTTAGAGTTCTTCAGGCAGGAAGTCAGTTTTTTGGAGCAATATATATCAACATTTGTAATCCCTTTTCATGCCACTGGAGTTGTCAGACGACTACTTCCAGGAAGTGTGCTCCCTCTTCAATTAAACAACTCCATGTGCCGGCACTTCATGATGGTACTATTTCTGTGAGGGGATTTCAAATAATCCAAGTTTACTCTCTGATTTTCTGAGTCATAAATTTGAACTGAATTAAGCTTTTTTACATCATTCTACATCAGACGTTTTAAAATAGTGGTTTGGCAATTGAAACGTTCTGAGTTCAATCCCAAAGACAAGTTGTAGTGTCCTTGGGCAAGGCACGTTGTCTAACAATACTGCGCATGAATGTGTGAACGTTTGCAGACAGGTGAATGTGATGTGTAATGTAAAAAGCATTTTGAGCAGTGGGTAAATTCCAATATATATTCAATCAATTTATCATGCATTTATAACTTGCTGATTAAATTATCTAGCAAGTAATTACCTTGTGTTAATTACAGATAACTTTTTATGCTCTCCAATCATATATATACAACATATTTAATCAATTTTATTATACACTTCATCTCTCTTTTTGCTGATGACACTGTCTTTAACATAAAAAAAACCTTTCAACTATTTTTTACGTTTCTCCTTATTTTTGAATAGCAGCTTATATTTGATAATTATTTGCAAACAGAGCTTCATAATAAGTTTGTTGCAAACAGTGCTTTGATAAGCTTTTATCCCTTTTGAACTTTTTCTTGTTACCACCGCAACCCTCAATGTATTTTATCTGAATTTCCTGTGATAGACCAACACAAAATAGCACATAGTTGTGAAGTAGAACAAAAAGGAATGAATTTGTTTAAAATGAAAACTAAGAGCTTCATGGTAACTCCAGAGGAGGTGCAGAGATGCCCCTCTGAGGAGGGAGAATCTTTTCAAAGGACAACTATTAGTTGTGCCTTTTTATTACAGTGGCAAGAATAAAGCAATTTTCAAACAAAATAAGTTTTATGTTTCACAAATAATGCTGTGTTCACTTGGATTCGGCTCCCCTTTATTCTTATACCCCTAAATAAAATTCATTGCAACCATTTGACCTCAGAACTCACCTAATTAGTAAATATACAGGTCCTTCTCAAAATATTAGCATATTGTGATAAAGTTAATTATTTTCCATAATGTCATGATAAAAATTTAACATTCATATATTTTAGATTCATTGCACACTAACTGAAATATTTCAGGTCTTTTATTATCTTAATATGGATGATTGTGGCATACAGCTCATGAAAACCCAAAATTCCTATCTCACAAAATTAGCATATTTCATCTGACCAATAAAAGAAAAGTGTTTTTAATACAAAAAACGTCAACCTTCAAATAATCATGTACAGTTATGCACTCAATACTTGGTCGGGAATCCTTTTGCAGAAATGACTGCTTCAATGCGGCGTGGCATAGAGGCAATCAGCCTGTGGCTCTGCTGAGGTCTTATGGAGGCCCAGGATGCTTCGATAGCGACCTTTAGCTCATCCAGAGTGTTGGGTCTTGAGTCTCTCAACGTTCTCTTCACAATATCCCACAGATTCTCTATGGGGTTCAGGTCAGGAGAGTTGGCAGGCCAATTGAGCACAGTGATACCATGGTCAGTAAACCATTTACCAGTGGTTTTGGCACTGTGAGCAGGTGCCAGGTCGTGCTGAAAAATGAAATCTTCATCTCCATAAAGCTTTTCAGCAGATGGAAGCATGAAGTGCTCCAAAATCTCCTGATAGCTAGCTGCATTGACCCTGCCCTTGATAAAACACAGTGGACCAACACCAGCAGCTGACACGGCACCCCAGACCATCACTGACTGTGGGTACTTGACACTGGACTTCTGGCATTTTGGCATTTCCTTCTCCCCAGTCTTCCTCCAGACTCTGGCACCTTGATTTCCGAATGACATGCAGAATTTGCTTTCACCCGAAAAAAGTACTTTGGACCACTGAGCAACAGTCCAGTGCTGCTTCTCTGTAGCCCAGGTCAGGCGCTTCTGCCGCTGTTTCTGGTTCAAAAGTGGCTTGACCTGGGGAATGCGGCATCTGTAGCCCATTTCCTGCACACGCCTGTAACGGCGGCTCTGGATGTTTCTACTCCAGACTCAGTCCACTGCTTCCGCAGGTCCCCCAAGGTCTGGAATCGGCCCTTCTCCACAATCTTCCTCAGGGTCCGGTCACCTCTTCTCGTTGTGCAGCGTTTTCTGCCACACTTTTTCCTTCCCACAGACTTCCCACTGAGGTGCCTTGATACAACACTCTGGGAACAGCCTATTCGTTCAGAAATTTCTTTCTGTGTCTTACCCTCTTGCTTGAGGGTGTCAATAGTGGCCTTCTGGACAGCAGTCAGGTCGGCAGTCTTACCCATGATTGGGGTTTTGAGTGATGAACCAGGCTGGGAGTTTTAAAGGCCTCAGTAATCTTTTGCAGGTGTTTAGAGTTAACTCGTTGATTCAGATGATTAGGTTCATAGCTCGTTTAGAGACCCTTTTAATGATATGCTAATTTTGTGAGATAGGAATTTTGGGTTTTCATGAGCTGTATGCCAAAATCATCCGTATTAAGACAATAAAATACCTGAAATATTTCAGTTAGTGTGCAATGAATCTAAAATATATGAATGTTAAATTTTCATCATGAAATTATGGAAAATAATGAACTTTATCACAATATGCTAATATTTTGAGAAGGACCTGTATAAGCAGGGATAAACGTTGCCCTCCTGGAAGAGAGGCTAGAAGAAAGCAAGTCATAAAAAGCCATGTTTGTCATGATTTGAGGGTGTTTGGGTTTTTGTTTGGGTTTTATTTATTATTTATTCCAGTTTTTGGATCCTGCTTCTGTTTATTATTTTCCTGGTTGTGTCTTAGTTTCTGATTATTGTTTTCTAGTTTATGTTCTGTATGTTATCGTTTCTCCCAATTAATTTGTGTCATTGGATTTCTGTTTTGCCCCTGTCACGTTTTGTTTTTACTCCCTGCATCTGTCAACCAGTAATCACCTTCATTCAGTCCACCTCCACTAAGCAATCAGTCTTCCGGTTTTCACCTGCACCATATTCTTTATATTCACTGCCTTGTTGTTCATTCCTCGTGGAAACATTGTCAGTTCCTCTGTTCATCCATGCCTGCATCTGCAACCACCTACCTGCCTGTCAGTATGTATCTTTTTGATTATTAAATCTTTTACTCACCACGCTATGCTGCTTGCTGCTCGTCTGCATTCTGGGGTCCACTCCCAAAACCACAACCTTACAATGTTTGCAGTTTGCCTCATGCCATATAGGGGACCCAGCAAACATGGAGCAGTAGGTGCTCTGGTCAGATGACACCAAAGTTTAACTTTGTGGCATACATGCAAAACGCGCTGTTTGGACGGAAAATATCACTTGACATCAACCACAACACAGCATCCCCATAGTGAAGCATGGTGGTGGCAGCATCCTGCTTTGGGGATTCTTCTCTAATGGACAGCGAAGCTGGTCAGAGTTAATGGGAAGATGGATAGAGCTCAATACAGGTAAATCCGGGAAGAGAACCTTTGAGACCGTACAGTTCAGACTGGGAAAATGATTCACTTTCCAACAGGATAACAACACTAAACAAACAGCCATAGCTTCAATGGGGTGGTTTAGTTCGAAGAAAATTGGTCTAGTCAAAGTCCAGACTCAAATCCAATTAAAAATCTGTGGCAAGACAAGAAACTCAATGTTCCACTGAAGCTTTTTGGCCAATCTGACTGGGTGGAGCAATTTTCCAAAAGGAAAATGGGCTAAAATACAAATACAATGTAGAGTTGTACAACTTTATTGACAAAAACATTTTAAAATGCATAGATCATGTCCTTCTACTTCACCATTATACACTGCTTTATGTTGGTCTATCACAAAAAATCCCAATACTAAGGTTTTTGATTGTAAAATGTGAAACGTTTAGAGAGTATGAAGACGTATGCAAAGCCCTGTATATTATTTGATGTTCATGTTGATTGTGGATGCTATAGAGTATGTTGGAAAGGTTTTCCTTGGCTAAAATCTGAAATAAACTAGATAAAATAAATTAATCCAAAGTATAAACAATTAAACCATGACATAAATTGTACATAAGCCAAAAAAACTTCACTGACTCCAATGATTCAAAACTGAAAATCAACCAATAATTAATTATACACACATCTTGATTTGTTTCTCGTTATCTTAGAATTTTGAGTTTGGAACAAAAATTAACTTACAGAATCAGATGATATGCTTTGTAATGTTTTAGGCTACCCAGTGCAACCTCTAACGTTAGCAATAAATAAAAAGCAAAACTTCTTAAGTGTGTGTGTCAACTGTGAGTATGTATTTAGAATTCCTTCCTTCCTTGGACTAATGTGCAGATAAAAGAGCTAAAGCGGATGAAATGCTAACCGCAGCCTTGCCACTGAGCACACTTGCACAACCAGACGCAGCAGCAAAACACACCCACAGAGCACACACCGACAATTTGCACTAAACACAGCAGGGGAGACAGAGCTTTTTGTACCTGCTGACTAATTTACACCCACTAGACCAGGCATCAGCCTGCTCAGTCACAATCCCCCCTGCTTACCGCTTTCTTGTTCTTCTTTTTAGTGCCCCGGGGTTTCTTGGCCTTCTCGATGACAGCATACAGCGCAAAGCACAGGCGGCTCATGCGGGGCAGGTCAGACACGTTTATGTCAAACTCCAGCCTCTGGTCCCACAGCGGCTCGGAGCAAACCGTGACCTCCGAGCTTGTCATCATCTTACAGAGGAGCTCGCTGCCATGGAAAAGGCCGGCCTGGACCACGAGCTGCATTGGAGCAAACACACACACATCTGTGTTTTACTATCTTTATGAGGACTTTTCGGTTACTTCCATTGACTTCCATTCATTTTCCTTGATTTTTAGTGACTAACCCTGACCCTAACACTAACCCTAACCAGTTAATACCTAACCCTAACCCTAACAATAGCTCAATTCATACCCTAGTCCTAAACTTAACCCCTGTCCCAAGAACGAAATTTGAAAAAGTGAGGACCAGGAAAATGTCCTCACTTTGTCAAAATGTCCTCACTTTGCGATAAAAATACAAAAAATGGTTCTCACTCAGCAACAAGTACAAGAACACACACACACACACACACACACACACACATTTACACATGATGGGGTGATTAGAACAAGTCCTCCACTTGTGGTTTGGACGCTGAAGCGTTTAGCAGTTGCGTGAGGGTGATTGTTTTTGGAAGATTCAGAGAATTGGCGATAGATGATTCAGAGCTTCCTGTGTCACTCAAGTTATGAGTCAAAGGGTCTACACTCAATGTAAACAGGTTGATGTGACTCTCAAAGTGAGTCAAGGAAGCATGACAAAAGCATAGAAGAATCATAATTTAAATACCAAGCAAACATTAAACCTCTGTGTTTTTCCTAAATTAGGACAGTTTAAGTCAATATTTATAAAAAAAAATAATGCCAGCTGCAGCATGGATCCAAAGTAAGGTGACATGGCAACTCAGGCATGAGTCATGAATCTCACTCTTGACAATAACCCTGCTAAACAGACACACACTTTGTCATTGAGTAGCATTACAAAACATAAGAGGACAATATATTTGCAGCTGCCAAACATACTGATGAGGTCAGGGAGCAAAATGCAAAGGGTAACAAAATGCATGCAACGAACAACTGAAAACAGAAGCGCATCTGAGAGCAAGAGAAAGGGGAAAGAGCACGAAGCCCGCCTTTTTTCTTAGAATCTAGGCCTCAGAGTGAGACATAAAAAGCCAGATAGGCCCTCCCCACTTCCTGTTTTGAAGCTTTAACCAACAGACTTGATGAATTATGGGAAACGTGCGGTTGGACATGTGACCCCACCCCACCCCAACCCCCCCACCCACTTCTGTCAACCTGATTGTTCCTACAACTGAAATTGAGATATTGGTAAACAGGCGAGTGCCGCATTTCATTGAGCAGCAAAGTGAGAGAAAACCTATGCGAAACCACACCGACCTTCATTCCCTCGTCTGCGTTGACTCTGCTGCCTTGCAGGAGGTGAATGTAGAAGGGCTCATTAATGGACCAGAGGGAGGAGGTGTTCTGCTGTGGGAGAGGAAAAAAATAAGGAAAAATTATTCCTTTTTTTCTAACCTCAAAATAAATTTGTATTCATTGCTTTCGGTGAAATCTAAGTTGTGAACCTCTTGGCGCAGCTTCTTGTTTGGCAACATGTTTAAAAAAAAAATGCACAACTTACTCTTTCAAAAGTAGGCAAACAAAAAAAGTAGGCAAAACCAATGGAACTTTAAACTGTCAAAAAAAGAGAAAAAAAAAGCTCTACAAACAGATGGTTAAGTTAATTTATATTAGTTAATTTAGAAAAAAGAATCCATTGCTTTTATTTAATTTCACCAAATCAAAGTTAGCTATCTATTGCTGCAGTAAAATGCTTTTCAAACTGTGGCACATGTACCGCTGGTGATGCTTGGGCTGCCTTTAGTTTAACTTTTATTTAGAAGAAACTTTTATTATTTTTTTACAAGGTGAATATAACCCTGATATTGTGACTCGAGACTCTTCTCAAGTAATACTTATGTAGCAAAAAATAAAACACTTCAGACTTGTGCCATAAAGACCTGAGACTTGACTCCTGGCTTAGGACTAAAGTCTTATTAACATGCAGTGGCGGCTTGCGACAGGGTGCTGCCCTAATCAAAACTGCAGGACTAAAAAAACTATAGACCCAATAAACAGTAATTATCACACTTGTTTGCACATAACATGTGCCTCACTTTTAATTTTTCAGCATTCCCATTCCATTTTGGGTTTATTTAGTTTTTTGTGTAGGCCTGAATACATAGGTTTCAATAGCAAGGGGCGCCGGCCAAATGAGTGTGTATGTATGTTCCTAAACCTTTGGCTTCCATGTGACTTCATGCTGGTCTCTAATGGCTTTCTTAAAGATTCTCCTTGGGTTGCTTTTTGTGTTATTCCTCATCTAATCTGATTAATTCATGATACCTGTCAATACAAGTCACACCCCTGGCAGCTTAGACGAGCGGGCATGAAAGTTACTCAAACATACTGAGACAAACAGACGACTCCGACAACAACGACAAAACAGAAGAGAATGGCGGCAGTGAAAGAAGATTCTGTCATTTATTTACAAAATAATAATTTCATGAGGCTTTTGCTGGAGAAAAATACAGTTTCTCGTTGTGTTGTAATCCCCGACCTCTTGTGCGCCACCATAAAATTTTTTTATCATCAGCCATCACTGTTAACATGTATAAAAGTGAAGGGAAGGCACTATGTGAGCTACTGATTGCTCTGAGAGGTGATGCGCTGCTTTACTGTGTTTAAACATCTTTACTATGTGGTTTTGAGAACAAATGTTTTAACTTTATTTAGTGCAATATAAAACAAAGGAGTGGACAATATGAACATAGGGATAAACAGGTGTTAACTTTGTCATTACAAAGACAAAAATGCAGTTTGTTCACTTCGATTATTGTAGAAATTTAACATTAACAGGTTTAAACCTATTTCTAGTAGTTTAAATGCCTATTTATATTCCTAAAGGGATAACTATTATATTTGATCAATTTAAAAAAATATATAAATGATCCTTTAGCAGATGATGGATTGCCCTGCGATGGACTGGCGACCAGGGTGTACCCCGTCTCTTGCCCTTAGACTGCTGGTGGCACCAGTTTCCTCACAACCAACTATGGAGCAAAGAAATGACTGACTGACTGACAGATGATTGGATGGTAAATTAAATGTTAAATGGTTAGAAGATAAATGTTAATAAATATTGAAATATTTAAAGATAATTATCAAATGTTTGTGTAATAACTTAGGCCTAAGTAGGGTCAGAGCTGCAGTAGATGTCATGGAGTTTATGAAAATTTTTTTATTTAAGTTGACTCTGACTTGTGACTTGGGACAAAAGACTTGAGACCTGGCTTGGAAAAAATGACGTGAGCATTTCTGATATAAACATGCTAACTGTGATGAGGTTGGCGACAGTGAACAAAGAGCAAATGAAAGTTTAGAAAACAGTGGGATTTGCTTACTAATATCCAGATTCATGAGGCTAACTATGATTAGCAATACGAGCTGACAATGTAGACTATTTTTTACTGTTACAACTTGCTCATTAAAGGAGGTTGAATGGCACTGTGACTGATTTAATGATATACAACTCGTCTGATAAGCAAATAAAGCATTTTTACTGTAGCTAACACTAAGTTTTAAATATGGAAGGCAGCCTTCTTGGTTTTTAGGGCTGGAGATGATGTAAAATCTCGAATGTCCCCTACACCAAATTATGACTAAAAACTTGAAATCTCATTTTCTAAATAATCTGAGGTATCCCCCAATCAGTCGTGGGCAGCAAATTAATAAAAATGTTAATTAGCTATTCACTTTTATTTGTTCAATTATTTATTTTTTCTTTCGGACTTGGATCTTACAATGACAGCAAACGTAACTTAACTATGTTCCAGTTCAAGTTCAAAAAGCAGTGGGCTTTGCTAATTATTATGTTCAGCCATCAAACTAACTATGATATGATGACTATGACTAAGATAACTATGATTGGGAAAATGTGTGAGTTTCCTAAAGTGTGTGCAAAGGGTTTTATGAGATATATTGTCAGAGGTGCAAATAAACTCTTTTTAATGCAACATTCACTAAGAAGTATGTGCAAGGCAGCCATGTTGGATTTTCGGCTTAGGTTGGTGAAAACTCTTGAAATGATTAAAACGCTCTGTTAATTTCTTCCAAATTCAAACCTAAAATTTTCAACTTCTGTTTAATAAAAATGTTCAGTTTTTAGCATTTTTATCTGTTCACTCACTTTCAGTGCAAATGAACGAGAATGTGTTTTTCTTCTTTTTGAACTTTTGTTTAATGACATAAAACAACAAACTGGAAAAGTCCGAGTCTTGCGGTAAGACCCTTGGAAAACTTTATTTATTGAGATGCTACCTCTGATCTGCATATTATTGCACAACAGTTTTGAAGCATGGTACGCTCCTCAAGCTGGTTGAGGTTTAACTGATGGGAAACAGAGAGCATTGCTGGGATGATGACTCCTTACCTTCTTCAGGGGCAGAGGAGGAGGTCTGGATAGGGAGCGGGTCTTGTACATCTGGCTGCACACTCTGCCCTGATCCTCCTGGTATTTGCTGATGGTGGAGTGGTGCACCATGGTAAGCTGGGGGTTTTGACTGTTCCTTAAACATAAGAAAATGTACTGGGGAAACAAACAAGAGAGACAACAAGAGGAGTTTTTTCATTTTGCTTACTGGTAAAGCCATCGTTCAGCTCAGCCACAGATATTTCCCAGCGTTCTGATAGCACTGGTTAAACTCCTGAAGCTGTTCATTTGCTGTAAGTTAATGCAGTGAAAATCTCATTATGCGTGGATGGAAGCAGTTCCTCTCAGCAGGCCTGCCGGACAGATATGAGTCACTCCAGCAGGTTGCTGGGGTTTCAAAATCAACAGGGGAGACTCCTGCCACCAAAAATCTCGACTCGCTTCTGATGTGACAGTTGCCACTGATGTGACTTTTTGTCTGACCACCTGCACAGATCTAAACTAACACGTAGCATTCAGGTGAGTGAATAAACACACTTTCAGTTGTTTTTTCCTTGATGTAATAGTTTTAAGTGAAACCCAGACTGCATATCTTTTTTTTTTTTATTTAAAGCGACACAGCTCAAAATCTGCATCAAGCATTTATGAATTTGCTTTGAATCTTTGCAGTCGAAAGGCATGCATGACGGGAAGCTACTGGCAGCTCCTCCAAGATATTTCTTCATGAAAAGAGAAAGAGATGAGAAAGAGAGTCTGTTGGAGAAATTACTGTGACATCTGTGCAAAGCGCCTTTCTGCAGCAGGTCCAGAAGGCTCGAAAGCGTAGGAACAAATGCAGAAAACTACAAAAATATCAGATTCGGGAAACTGTGCTTCAAAGTGATAGTAAACCCAGACACTAAAAGTCAAAACTCTACCAGGATAGTTTCTAGTGAACAATAAGTAGTCCTAGCATGAGCATCCATATGAAGAATAATGGAAGTAACCTTAACTGTTAGATGAAATTGAGAGAAACGAATGTTAATACCTATATTATTTCAGAGATTTAATGAAAACATTGAATGTTCACCAAACACATAATTTCTTAACTAAGCACATTGCTGCAGAGCAAAAATGTTCACTTTTCTGTTCCTGTCTCTTTAATAATCCCCCTCACCAAAAAGACAGTCAGCTAAAATTGATCTGTGTACTTGCTAAAAAAAAAAAAAAGCTTAATGCAAAAGCAAAAAAAGAAAACTATGCTGTATTTGTTTAAGACATGCCAGACAAGCTACCAGATGGGCATTTGGTGAGTTTGTTTCACAGCAAAATTCAAGAGTAAAGGACAAAAAAAGGGAGGGAAAGAAAAGACAGCTCAGGAGTAGAGATGAACCCATCTACGAATCTTTTAAAAGCAAAAATTACAATAAAACTAGACCAGCCAGAAGTTGGAAGTAGTCAATTCTCTGTTCATTGTTTGGTCAAATACTTACAATTTAGATATTATCCTCCCTTTTCATTTAATGTCTTGAAACTAAAGATTCCCACGTGTTATACATGGTTTCAGTGTATAAACCATCAACCAACAGCATAGACTCTAATGTACATTTTGTTAGGTTAATGAAATAGGGTCATTTCAAGGACATATCACTGTAAAACAGACTGAACTTATTAAGCACTTTTCTAGTCATAATGACACATGAAAGTGTTTTTACAGTTAGTTTCACCCAGGTGCACAGATCAATAGGCAGCTTGGGGTCAAGTGCCCTGGCCAAGGGGGCGCTGACATGTGGCATGGAGGGAAGCTGGTATTGAACCCACAACATTCTGATTGAACATGGCTTATTTTTCATTCGCCCTGTGAAGTATCTTGTAATTTCTTTCTTTTTTTTGTCGGTACAAAACTTCTAGCTCTAACCTGTTTTTTACTCTTTTTTTTAAATTAATAGTCTGTAGGAGAAACAATTGAATCAGTTAAAATCTGAACCAGCAGATCAGACCTGAAAGAAAATATGAAATCGGTTGTTGGCTGGAAAACATCTAATTGGTTCATCTCTAAATATAACACAGGAGAGGTTATTCACACAGCCAAAACATAACGACAAGACTAAACAGGGCAGAGAAATTTAAAAAAAACTGTTTGGGATTGCAAGGCAATCGAAATAATGAAAACAGAAAAAAAAAAAAACCCCTATGATGGAATTATGTTTGCTTTAAAACATTAGGAGTTTATGGTTTAGCTTCTGCTTTATTCACATTGTCTATACCATGGTTGTCTGGGCTTGGCAGGTCAGGCCTGAATTGTATAATAATAGTTTTGGACACTGAATAGCATCTCATAACATTTGGTAGACTTTTCAAATACACACAAGTTAAGGAAGGGTTAGAGGAGCTTCAGCAGCAGCTGAATGGGTGGTGTTTCATCCCCATGCAGTTATCTGACTGCCACACCATTAAAAATCAATATCGTTTTGTACCGTTGATGGGATCACTTATCTTTTAATGGTAAATTCTTACATTAAAGCTGATTAATGGAAAATGATAGCTACGAAATCTAAAAATAGCCCCTTAAGATTAGGTAGTTCTTTACAAAATGATAACTGAAAGCTATGAAAACTTGACATGCAGCATCTGCCAAGCTGAGCAAACAGCAGAGGTTAGGCTTTAAGTATTAAAAACATTAATAAAATGTATTTTAAAGTTTTGTAACTTGAAACAGGACCAGATCGGGAAGACAGCTATCACAGTCTGTTACGGTATAAAGCTGGAGATGCACCGAACAAGCTTTTCCTGGCAAATACCGATTTTTAGGTTAGTTTTTCAGCTCTGACCTGCTGATTCTGATTATTTTTCTATGGACAGATAAAAGAGAAAAAATGTGCAGCGGCAGGTTTTCTGATAGAGGTAATAGTTTTCAATCCAGTGGAAGGTAAATTAAAAAGATTATTTTCCATTTATACATTAAAGCATATGTATCTAGCCTTTTTCCAATTTTCAATAAACTTAAAAAAGAGAGCATAACGGTAACTGCTGTTGGTTGTTTTTAGACAGAAAACAGTGAGACTTCTCACCGTCTCTGATGTATTTTAAAGATCAGAAAAGAATACGTAATTTTCACCAATAAGAGCTGACAAAGAAAAATTCGGTTGATTCCGTTAGCCTGCCGACTGATTGGTGCATCTCTGTTCTAAACCTCTGACATTTTACATAAACAGAAAGTGAAATATGAGTTGGTGAAATAAAAGCGATTTTTAGCACCATACAGTTTGGGATCTGACTGAGCTCTCAGGGTCAAGGCTGACATTTCTTTACAGAGTTTCAATCACGCTAGGAGCTGGAACATTTTACTACCGAATACTGTGTTCATTTAGATTGTATTTCCTTCTGTAAAATCCTTGGTGCTGCAAATACATTGTTAAATTCACTCTCAAACAACCTAAAAATTATGCATCTGTCAGATGAAATCCACATTTCCTGACTGCTAAAGACCTCGTGTTTAAAGATCCTTACTATTTCTGTTTTCCAAAAAGCTTAAAGGGATTGCTCATGATGACAGGACTCATTTTTTAAAGGTCTCAAGCTTTCAAATTGTCAGAAATTGCATCATATTACATATAAATAAATTCATATGTTAATGTTGCCTTTGGTTGGATGAGTGAATGTAATTTTTGCATGACATTGGATGTCTTGTTGCACACACGTGTGTAAAAAGCTAAATGACATTGGGTAGATGTGTTTTTCTGCAGTGGCTCACCTTGAACTGGCACAGCGGGTGGTTCCCATAAATGAACTCCCACCTTCCGTTGACCTGCAGGGTGTAGTCCTCGGGTTCCTGCCGTACCGAGCGGAAGACTGTGGCCTTCTTTTTAAGAGCGCTCTTCATCAGAGCCACAGGGAGATCCTGAGAGTCCTGCTGCAGCATGAAGCTTTCCTGCAAGAGCCATGAATAAAATATGACAAATTTAAGTGGCACCTTCAAAGAAACTAGCCATTGAACTTGTTTTTTAAGAGATGTTTTGAAGGTTGGGTTAATGCAGTGGGAGGGGGATTTCCAAAGTTTCTTATTGCTGCTTAAAATCAACCTCCACAATAAAACTACTCAAGATGGAACCAGTGTTTTTCCAATCAAAGCTGCTACACTCTTTGTGAGATCAACAAGTCGACTGTTTGACTCATAACCCAGTAATAAAGCAGAACAACTCACATCGCTCGACTCAAACTTGACGTTGATGAAGAGCTTCTTGACGTGCTTCGACTTTGAGCTCCCGCCGGCCGCCGGAGAGCTGCATGGCTCCAGCTCACACGGGAAGCTGTACTCCATCCACCGCTGCCACGGCAAATTGTGCCGCTCCTGGGACTTCTCTTCGCAAAACGTGCGCATCTTGGTTCGAAACTCATTCACCTCGTGGTTCTTCTGGGCTTCAAACTCGTGCAGACCTGACCATTTGTAAAATAAAATGCTTTAGGCATGGGATTAGACCATTACAAACCCATCGCTGAATCCTTTTGAAAGGAGTCAACCTTCACTTATGAAGTACAGAGCTGCTTTATGTAACGAGTTTATTATTTCTACTTGAAAAATGTGTAAAAACTGCTTTAAAAACTCAGATAACAATGTATTTTCTTAACTACTGCTTCATCTTATTCGTGCATCTCTGCTAAAGCACTTTTTGAGGTTCTTATTTTCCCTAGAAACAAGCAGAAGAAGTTTGTTTTAAAGACGGGACCAATAATTCTGTTTTTCTTCCCAAATGCAGCAATGTGCAAAACATCCAAGGCTTTAAAGGGACAGTTTGGTGTTTTTAAAACGAGGTTCAAACAGTAGAGATTGTAGAGCACTGTCTGTGCCACTGGTTTAATGTGATTCAAACTGTTAGAAGGGCTAATAAATAGATACTATCTTTACCTTTCACAACCTTTTATACATGCAGCAGCCATATTGGCCACTAAACCCAGGACTGCTCTGCAACCTAAAACTTCCCCAGTCAGAATTTCAGCTTCAGACGCGGTTCTTGTTCCATTTCCAACCAAGAACTCAGAAAATACGACTTCCAGGTTCAAAGAGAATGGACCAATATATTAAATGTAGATAGTTATCTAGTTCAGGTAAGATTTTGCCCGTTAATTCCCTTTTAACAGAGCCTCACTTCAAAAGTCCCAAACACCAATGGAAAAGCCTTCCTACAAGCAGCCTATTGGTGATGGATGCAGCTCACCTTTGCCGATGAGCAGACTGATCTGGGCATTGGTGAGCTTCTCGCCCCGGTCCCCCTCCCTCGCCACCAGCCTCAGAACACACATGAAAGGCCGCACGTCGCTGATCCGCCTCGACTCTTCCTCCAGCTCCTCCCGCTCTGCCGTCTGGTTGATGCAGGTGAAGACGTACAGGTCAGGATCGCCCAGTCCACAGAACAAGGGCTCGCGACTGGCGTTTTTCCAAACCATCTGGCATGAAAAAATAAAACACATAAAACTCAGAACTTTCTCTGCAGAAACCAGTAACACTTGGAGAAATATGCTAAAACACATCCAAAGTTATTCCAGGGCATGACAAAACTGTCAACTAAAGCTACTCTGGTACTTTTGTGAAAACTCTTTTTAATCTACCTGGCTTCCAAGAGAATCATTACCCAACGCAGCTGAATCAAACAGCATGAAGTGGCAGAACGGTTGGCACACTCGCGCCTCACAGCAGATCTGTGAGCCGGCCATGTTCGCTCTGAAAGCATTCCTGCAGCCCCCTCTCTAATCGCTGAAGGAAAACCAGTAAGCACTGCTTGAACCGAGACTTATTTTTATTAGTTTAAAGTTTGAAGGACATCTCAAGTCGGCGACTTATTTTCAAAGAATGCATTGTGAGTGACAACAGTTATTTGCAGCTGTGGTCATCTGAGCCACAGAGCATGCCTGCAGCCAATCAATTTAAGCCTACCAATAATACAGGGCTATCTTATGATACATGAACAATGTGTGATTACAACAGAAATTATGTTTTACAGCAAGATTCTTTTTAAAAAGTGAACATAAAGAAGAGAGGGAACGTACTTTCTTGATGTTTCTGATGGTGTCGTTTCGAGACACTGGGAATTTCAGGAAGATCCCGGTAGGCAGCAGAAAATCCATGAAGATCTCCCGGTCCCCCTCCTTCTCCCACTCCTCCTGCGTCCCATACTTCCCCGGGGGCATGGTGATGGCCTCTCATTTACCGTCAGCTCCCCTGCTGCTGGCCGGAACACAAGCCCAGTCAGAGGAAGAGCCTGGCTGGGGTTAATATAGGTCCACGAATAACATATCTTTACTAACCATGTAGATCATGTGTAAAATCAATGAATGATATGAAAGATGAGAGTAAAGGGGTCTGACTCTGTAGTCTGCTTATTCTGATCAGGTTCATTTTAAAACAGCCTACTTTCTAGTGGAGCTTGGGTAAAATAATCCAGTTTGAGGCCACTGGCCAACATGTTTATTAACTGCATCAGAGTCTGTGTTTTAACAAACAGAAATGCTCAAGGGTCAAATAATGAGAGGACACGAAACAAAGACACTTCTCTTCAACCGAATGAAACCATAAAGTACAGTTTTGAAATCTGCTTCCCAAAAAAACCCACTGAGCGAAGTTTGACGGTTTGCCTTCAACTAAAATTACCATGTTGATTTTACTAAGAGGAAACGTGTGCTGTGAGCGCTGCTTTCTCCGCAGATCAGGGCTGGCCTATAAAAACGCGTCTGTATTTCACCTATCCTCGAACATGAATATATTTCTTGCGCTGGTAGCTGGAAAATATTGTATAAAACAAGAAGGGGAAAAGCTGACATTGAAACGCTCAACAACTCGCATCTAGTTGACATGATGGCGAAAAGCTTTGCCAACCTGTTGGCGCACACACTTGCCTGTCAGCGCCACAGCCCGGTCATCTCCTCATGGTCTCACCGCGGCGAACATGGAGGCTGGAGCATCCCGCTGTCCGATGAGTCTGCTGAGGCTCAGAAATCCACCTGCTCGGCCGGATTGTTGAGCGCCCTGCGCGGCTCCAGCAGCTCCTGCGAGGCGGCGGTGAAGTGTCTCCCAGCCTCGATGCGACGCGCTGTCATTCATGCGATGACGCTGCTGCGCTGCGCAGGGGCCAAGGGACCGTCCGCAAAGAGACGGTGCAGAAACGCCTCCTCCGCCCCCTCCTCCTCCTCCATCTCAGAGGTTACACTTGAAGATAAGCTCCGTCAGTTTAGCATCAGTAAACGAGTAGTAGTGTTTAAAGAAGCAGTAGGCAGGGTTTAACTTTTTTTTTTTTTTCCTGTACTCTTTTAGGAGGCGCTTCTAGAATTAAAAAGGGGGGCAAGATGGGGCCGCCGGCCATCATGGGTGCCCCACATCAAAACCAACCTCCGTATTAGAATTTTAGGAGTTTTAATTTGATAAGTTGTTGTGAAGGAACTTGAAATTTGGGTCTGACAAAAATAAAATAAAAAAATCTAGGGCTGCAACTGACAATCATTTTGATAAACGATTAATCTGTTGACTATTTTGTTCAATAACTGTAATCTGATAGCAAACGTGTTTAATATAAGTTTTTTTTTTTTTCTTTACCGAATTTGAACCAGGTGGAGCTATAAAAATATGCCACTTGAGTTATGGATAGTTTCATCATGCAAAATGTATATATTTTTTGTAAAATGTTGGCCTCATGAATGATCTGAGTGGGTTGTTCTTTCAGCACATTGCCATGTTTTAGAATGTCTTAGATCTGAGTTATTTATGGAGCTAAATGAGACCATGTATTTTTTCATTAAAGTTTTGACCAAACAACTTCCTGGTCTAAAAGGGATCTACATTTAGACTTACAAATAAATCTTTGTAATTTCCAAAAAACCTTTGCAGTATCAGAAAGCTCATAGGTCACATAGCTTGAACCAAATTCATCCTTATTTCAGATGAGGTAATAACGTCGAGGTGCGGGAAAAGACTCTCTGTTTTGATGTGACAACATTTTAACATAATTGTTCCATCCTGACAGTTGGACACAAACAACACACACGTTTTATTTAGTGTTATTAAAGAGCCGAGCTGCACCTGGTTTGAACTGACAAGATGCTCTCTCAGCGTCACCAGAGATGCAGTTCAGTTTGTTTTTATAAATATGTCAGATTAATCAGAATTTTTTTTTTCATTTAATAGTGGTGAAAATACCAACATTATAGTATGTGCTATTATGTTATTCTTTTAGTTCTGAATATATTTGAGCAAAACTGTACAATATTCACTAACTCCTGCATCTAAGTTATGATTTTTATTTTTTTATTAAATACATCTTAAAGGGATACTTCAGATGTCTTTGAAGTGGGTTTTGAAGTGCTGAAAGGTTATGAGTAGTCCCTATCTTATGGTAGATAATTCTCCAAAAGTAAATAATGACTGCAATTGTAACAAATAAATAGATACAGTCTGTGATTTTCTTTAAAAAAATGTTTCCAAGTGTGTCCTGCTCAACGTAAACATTTGTATAGAAAGGAATCTATTTTTAGTTTCCTCGTCTGCTGCTTATCCGGGACCGGGTCACGGGGGCAGCAGTCTCATCAGGGATGCCCAGACTTCCCTCTACCCAGACACCTCCTCCAGCTCCTCTGGGGGAAGCCAGAAGCATTCCCGGTCCAGCCGAGAGACATAGACCCTCCAACGTGTCCTGAGCCATCCTGAGCCTCCTCCTGGTAGGACGTGCCAAGAGTAATTTGAAACAGATGCTGAAGATACCTCACCTGACTCCTCACGATGAGGTGGAGGAGCAGCAGCTCTACTCCGAGCTCCTCACTCTATCTCTAAGGGAGTGCCTGGCCACCCTACGGAGGAAGCTCATTTCAGCCGCTTGTATCCGGGATCTTGTTCTTTCGGTCATGACCCAAAGTTCATGGCCATAGGTGAGGGTAGGAACGTAGACCAACTCTCTTCTCACCAAAATGCAGAGTTTGTGAAGAGGTAATCTATATATAATAAAAAACAAAATTAAATATTTAATTTTGCTGTCACATGATTTTCTATCATTCTATCATATCTAGCATGTTGGCAATTCTACCTGCGGGTGTTAGGTGGGTCTAAACTAAGGGACTGAAGCACATTCTGTGGAACATCAAGTCCTTGAAGTCCAAGCTTTGAACAGGATTTACTGGTGTCCTGTAATTAACTCAAATCTTAAGTCAAAGCTTAAGGATTTCTTTGAATGAATTCATGGCTTTAAGACTACTTCTCAAATCTAAACATAAATAAATAAATGCATTTGAACCATGCATTTCAAGGTAAGAAACCTTCTCTTCAAATAAACGTTATGGGAATCTCCCTTTCTGCCTTCCTTCTTCCTTGTAAGAACAATACAGTCAGTTACATTTCAGCTCTGCTGCAGGGTAAACAGTGAGTTCATGGAAGTGCAACATAAACCACAGTAGTAGCTACAACTGTACTGTAACAAAGAGGAAACGTAGGGGCCACTGTCAGCAGCGTGACATTACAGCTCTCTGTACCCTATTGGCTTATTTTTACACTGAATTTAACAGACCAAATCGCACTGAAACATATTATATCAAATCAAGAGCTCACACAAACAGTACGTTTTTTTTGGCCGGTTGTAATCATTCAGTTTGGTTCCGAATCTCTGTCGTCTACCTCTTCTCAAAAGCCCTTTTTTATTTGCCGTTGTATTTCATGGAGGCTGCTCCTCAGTGAACATAAGACCTGCTTTAGAAGATCTTATCAAGTGTTGCGGGGGAAAAAATGCAACATGAACTTGTGAGTTCAATTCAGACCAGCTGGTGAAAACAAGAAACAAAAAAAACAGGAAGCGACTGAGCAGAAGAGAAACTTTTCGGCCAGGTCGGCAGACTGAAAGCATGAATATGCTTCAAAACCTTTCCCCCTTCAGTGTCGGTAAACTGTTTTCGACTGCAAGCCTGGAGAAAAACAAGCAAACAAAAACAAACCAACAGCTCTGTCATTAACATGGTGCACAGCTGACACTTTAGTCAAGCTGTTCCTCACATATCGCTCAATTTAGCTTTATTTAACCCTTGTATGGTGTTCATATTGTTTTTACTCAGCCAATGTTTCTGGACCTGGTGGACCCGTTGCATTTTGGGATTTTTAATGCCTCACAATCAAACACTTAATTAAAATCGTGATATGAGTGGAAACAAATAATTTTCCTTCAGTAAATAATGAAAATGGGTCCCACAGACCCGAACACCATACAAGGGTTAGAGGAAACATCTCTGTTTGTTCGTGCAAATGTGCACTAGCAGCTTGATTTAAACTTCTGGAGGCTGTAGCCTCAACACACAGCATTTACCGTGATACTCGAGAGCAATCAGACAGCAACACTTTCTACCAGAGATCAGCTCACACAATGAACAAACCAATAATAACAGTTTGGATGTGACCATGTGATGTTTCGGAGGTTGACCTGTTTACTGTCTATCAGCTAAGCTACCCACAGCTCTGTGGTGAAGCCGTGAGAAGGTCTTTTACTTCCCGGATGTGAATTTCAAAACATAGATATAGATATGCATGTATATTCCTTTAGCAACAAAACCAGAGTGGGATTAATTAAAGCAATTTTAGATATAAAAAATATACACACAAAACATATGAATAAGTTGGTTGTGTTAAAAATGTTTTTTAGTGCTCATACAGTGTTTTGCAAAAATATCCACAGCTCTGAAACATTTCCAAATTTGCTTATGTAGATTTTGAAGGGAAAATGTATAGTTTATAATTGGGAAGTAAAGGAAATACGATACAATGCTAATATGTAGTGTGCATCTGAATTCAGTCCTCTTACTCTGATAAACTTAAATAAAATCCTGAAGGCACTTGCCACCAAATGTCGGCCTGAGTGTGATTTAATCTCAGTATAAATTCAGCCGTTCTGAAAAAGTCTCAGAGGTTTGTTAGAGAACATGAGTGAACAAACAGCATCATGAAGACCAAGGAACACAGCTGACAGGTCAGGAAAAACGCTGAGGAGAAGTTTAAAGCAGGATTATGTTAAAATACACTGCCTGGCCAAAAACAAAGTCGCCACCTGGATTTAACTAAGCAAATAGGTAGGAGCCTCCCATTGCATAATTACTGCAATGGGTGATTAAGTTTCAGCTGGCTACAAGTTATTTAACCCCAACTGGTGCATTGAGTTGCTTCTCATTTCTTAAATAACCATGTTGAAAGACACATCCCGTGGTCGTGGAAAAGATGTCAGTCTGTTTCAGAAGGGTCAAACCATTGGCATGCATCAAGCAGAAAAAACATTTAAGGAGATTGCAGAAAATACCAAAATTAGGTGAAGAATTGCCCAACGCATTATTAAAAACTGGAAGGATAGTGAGGACCCATCATCTTCGAGGAAGAAATGTGACAAAAATACTGAATGATCGTGATCAGCGATCACTTAAACCTTTGGTGAAATCAAATCAAAGAGAAACAACAGTAGAACTGCAGGCTATGTTTAATAGTGAAAGTAAGAGCATTTCCACACACACAATGCAACGAGAACTCAGGGAATTGGGACTGAACAGCTGTGTAGCCTCAAGAAAACCACTAATCAGTGAGGCTAACTGGAAAAAAAGGCTTCAATTTGCAGAGAGCATAAAGATTGTACTCTGGAGCAATGGAAGAAGGTCATATGGTCTGATAAGTCCAGATTTACCCTGTTCCAGAGTGATGGGAGCATCAGGGTAAGAAGAGAGGCAGGTGAAGTGATGCACCCATCATGCCTAGTGCCTACTGTACCAGCCTGTGGGGCAGTGCTATAATATGGGGTTGCTGCAGGTGGTCAGGTCTGGGTTCAGCAACAGTATGTGTTCAAAGAATGAGGTCAGCTGACTACCTGAATATAGTGAATGACCAGGTTATTCCATCAATGGATTTTTTCTTCACTGATGGCACGGGCGTATTCCAAGATGACAATGCCAGGATTCATCGGGCTCGAATTGTGAAAGAGTAGTTCAGGGAGCATGAGACATCATTCTCACACATGGATTGACCACCACAGAGTCCAGACCTTAACCCCATTGAGAATCCGTGAATCCAAGAAGGATTTGCGCAGCGGTCAGACTCTACCATCATCAATGCAAGATCTTGGTGAAAAATTAATGCAACACTGGGTGGAAATAAATCTTGTGATATTGTAGAATCTTACCAAAACAATGCCACATCAAATGCGTGCCGTAATCAAAGCTAAAGGTGGTCCAACAAAATATTAGAGTGTGTGACTTTTTTTTTTTGGTGGCGACTGTTTTTTGGCCAGTGTACAATATCCCCAGTTTGAATATCTGACAGACCACTTTTTAATCCATCATCCAAAATGGAAAGAGTATGGCACAAGTGCAAATTTAACAAGACATTGCCAGCCAATCAAATGACAGCCTGGGCAAGGAGAGCATTAATCAGAGAAGCTGCTGAGAGGCCCGTGGTAGCTTTGGAGGAGCTGCAGAGATACATGTCCCAGTTTGGACAATGTGCTAAAAGGACAAAATAACCAGGTATTTATGAAAGCGAGGCGTAAAGAAGCCTGTTGTTAAAAGAAAGCCATAAGAAATCCTGTTTGCAGTTTGTCACAAGCTACAGTACTGTGCAAAAGTTTTAGGCAGGTGTGAAAAATGCTGTAAACATAGAATGCTTTCAGAAATATGAATGCTTGTTTTATTTTTTATCAATGTCCAAAATGCAAATGAGCGAACCCAAACAGAGCCAAAGTCATTAAGAACTATCTTCAGCGTAAAGAAGAACAAAACTTACTGAAAACGATGGTTTGGCCCCTACAGAGCCCTGATCTCAACATCATGGAGTGTGTCTGGACACGAAGAGACAGAAGGATTTGAGAAAGCCTACATTCACAGAAGATCTTTGGTTAGTTCTCCAAGATGTTTGGAAGAACCTACCAGCCGAGTTCCTGCAAGTGTACATAAAAGAACTGATGCTGTTTTGAAGGCGAAGGTGGTCACACCAAATATTGATTTTAGATTTTTCTTTTGTTCATTCACTGCGCTTTGTTGATTGATGAAAATAAATGATTAACACTTGCATTTTTGAAGCATTATTTGTCTACAGCATTTTTACACACCTGCCTAAAACTTTCGCACAGTACCGTATGTGTAGTAGTAGCAGATGTGGAAAAGGGTGCTCTGATTTGATGAGCCCTAAACTGAACCTTTTGACCTGAATGCAAAACACAAACACTCCACATAGCCCTGAATGCACCATCCTCATAATGAAGCATGGCAGTGGCAGCATCATGCTGTGAAAATGGAGCTTAATACAGGGCAATCCTGAACAAAAATCTTTTAGAGGCAGCAGACGACCGAAAGGGGGTTCACCCTAGAGCAGGGAAATGAATGGTGTTGAAACAATAAAAATTATATTTAATGGATATAATGGCCCAATAAATCACTTTAATAGAACCTGTATGACAACATGAAGTAGGCTAAAAGATCTCAAATCATGCCCTGTTCTAAAAAAAACTCAAGAACAGATGAGAAACAAAGAAACTGACATCAGTTTGAAAAAGGTTACGCAACTATTTCTAAAATGCTCTGAAGCACACCAGCAAGTTCTCCTATGAATGACTCTTTCACATGGGGCCAGGGTGATCTGTATATAGCTTTTTCCCTTAATAAATGAAATCATAATTTAATGAAGAGCATTTTGTATTTTGTCATTGTTTCACGTTAAAATTAGTTTTAACATGCTACATACCAGCCTAGCCTTCTTTGTGACAAGTATAAGATGGTGTGGTGCAGCCCAGAGAATGACATCACCTCACACAGCTGTGAACACAGCTATAGAACCATTAAATCACTACATACCCCTTATAGACAATATGAATAGTACAAATTGCTTAAACTTTTCCAAACCTCAATTGTTTTCTAGATTTCTTAAATCACCTTCCTTTGCTCTGCGGCAGCTTAGTGGAATCATGCACCTTTAAGGCTCGTGCTTCCTCTTTTGAGGGCAGTCGTTAAGAAAGGTTAAATAAGAGTAGTTCCGAGAAAAAGTTATTCTGAGAGTTACAGAGAAGGTGGCCCAAATCAAACAAGTAAAACGGGAAGCAAAAACATGTACTTCACTCCTACTTTAGGCCTAAAAGAAAAAAACAAATGAGTGTACAAAGCAGCCAGCAAGACCATGTGACATAGCTATCTAAAAAGTGTGATATATGGTACAGAGCAAATGTTTGGACACACCTTCTCATTCAAAGAGTTTTCTCTATTTTCATGACTATGAATATTGTAGCTTCACACTGAAGGCATCAAAACTATGAATTAACACATGTGGAATTATATACTGGACAAAAAAGTGTGAAACAACTGAAAATATGTCTTATATTCTAGGTTCTTCAAAGTAGCCACCTTCTGCTTTGATTACTGCTCCACACACTCTTGGTATTCTGTTGATGAGCTTCAAGAGGTAGTCACCTGAAATGGTTTTCCAACAGTCTTGAAGGAGTTCCCAGAGATGCTTAGCACTTGTTGGCCCTTTTGCCTTCACTCTGCGGTCAAGCTTACCCCAAATCATCTTGATTGGGTTCAGGTCCGGTGACTGTGGAGGCCAGGTCATCTGGCGCAGCACCCCATCACTCTCCGTCTTGGTCAAATAGCCCTTACACAGCCTGGAGGTGTGTTTGGGGTCATTGTCCTGTTGAAACATAAATGATGGTCCAACTAAACGCAAACCAGATGGAATAGCATGCCGCTGCAAGATGCTGTGGTAGCCATGCTGGTTCAGTATGCCTTCAATTCTGAATAAATCCCCAACAGTGTCACCAGCAAAGCACCCCCACACCATCACACCTCCTCCTCCATGCTTCATGGTGGGAACCAGGCATGTAGAGTCCATCCGTTCACCTCTTCTGCGCCGCACAAAGACACGGTGGTTGGAACCAAAGATCTCAAACTTGGACTCATCAGACCAAAGCACAGATTTCCACTGGTCTAATCTCCATTCCTTGTGTTCTTTAGCCCAAACAAGTCTCTTCTGCTTGTTGCCTGTCCTCAGCAGTGGTTTCCTAGCAGCTATTTTACCATGAAGGCCTGATTCACACAGTCTCCTCTTAACAATTGTTCTAGAGATGTTTCTGCTGCTAGAACTCTGTGTGGCATTGACCTGTTCTCTAATCTGAGCTGCTGTTAACCTGCGATTTCTGAGGCTGGTGACTCGGATGAACTTATCGTCCGCAGCAGAGGTGACTCTTGGTCTTCCTTTCCTGGGGCGGTCCTCATGTGAGCCAGTTTCTTTGTAGAGCTTGATGGTTTTTGCGACTGCACTTGGGGACACTTTCAAAGTTTTCCCAATTGTTCAGGCTGACTGACCTTCATTTCTTAAAGTAATGATGGCCACTTGTTTTTCTTTACTTAGCTGCTTTTTTCCTGCCATAATACAAATTCTAACAGTATATTCAGTAGGACTATCAGTTGTGTACTGTATCCACCTCCTGCACAACACAACTGATGGTCCCAACCCCCATTTATAAGACTTGAAATCCCACTTATTAAACCTGACAGGGCGCACCTGTGAAGTGAAAACCATTTCAGGTGACTACCTCTTGAAGCTCATCAACAGAATACCAAGAGTGTGCGGAGCAGTAATCAAAGCAAAAGGTGGCTACTTTGAAGGACCTAGAATATAAGACATATTTTCAGTTGTTTCACACTTTTTTGTTCAGTATATAATTCCACATGTGTTAATTCATAGTTTTGATGCCTTCAGTGTGAAGCTACAATATTCATAGTCATGAAAATAAAGAAAACTCTTTGAATGAGAAGGTGTGTCCAAACCTTTAGTCTGTTCTGTTTATATATATTTCTTTTTTGCACTGGTGTTTTCAAGCTGCTGCCACAACTGTTTAATGGTCTGGCAGCAACTCAGTCCAACCTTCCCTGAGGCTTCAGTGTCAGCAGAAACACTGTTTGGGTATTAAGCTGAAAAAATGAGATGCTACTAAATGGAAAAAGATCCTGTTAAACACAAGCTGTAATGAATGCAGGTGGAATGGGCTTCTACAGCCACAAGAGGGCGACTTAAGACATTTTAAAGAATGGCAGAATTCTTACTTCTCTCAAACTTCACTTCTTTAGATGTGATGGTGGCTGTTTGCATTGAGCTTCCTATGAGGAGCCATTGTAAAAAATCAAAATGATTGAAAAGCTAATGAAAGTCCATCTAAACTATTACAAAAGAAAACAGTTTTCAGTTTTAGCAATGTCACAGAATGACCTGTTAGCATCATATCAATGATCTTATACAGGTCCTTCTAAAAATATTAGCATATTGTGATAAAGTTAATTATTTTCCATAATGTCATGATGAAAATTTAACATTCATATATTTTAGATTCATTGCACACTAACTGAAATATTTCAGGTCTTTTATTGTCTTAATACGGATGATTTTGGCATACAGCTCATGAAAACCCAAAATTCCTATCTCACAAAATTAGCATATTTCATTCGACCAATAAAAGAAAAGTGTTTTTAATACAAAAAACATCAACCTTCAAATAATCATGTACAGTTATGCACTCAATACTTGGTTGGGAATCCTTTTGCAGAAATGACTGCTTCAATGCGGCGTGGCATGGAGGCAATCAGCCTGTGGCACTGCTGAGGTCTTATGGAGGCCCAGGATGCTTCGATAGCGGCCTTTAGCTCATCCAGAGTGTTGGGTCTTGAGTCTCTCAACGTTCTCTTCACAATATCCCACAGATTCTCTATGGGGTTCAGGTCTGGAGAGTTGGCAGGCCAATTGAGCACAGTGATACCATGGTCAGTAAACCATTTACCAGTGGTTTTGACACTGTGAGCAGGTGCCAGGTCGTGCTGAAAAATGAAATCTTCATCTCCATAAAGCTTTTCAGCAGATGGAAGCATGAAGTGCTCCAAAATCTCCTGATAGCTAGCTGCATTGACCCTGCCCTTGATAAAACACAGTGGACCAACACCAGCAGCTGACACGGCACCCCAGACCATCACTGACTGTGGGTACTTGACACTGGACCTCTGGCATTTTGGCATTTCCTTCTCCCCAGTCTTCCTCCAGACTCTGGCACCTTGATTTCTGAATGACATGCAGAATTTGCTTTCATCCCAAAAAAGTACTTTGGACCACTGAGCAACAGTCCAGTGCTGCTTCTCTGTAGCCCAGGTCAGGCGCTTCTGCCGCTGTTTCTGGTTCAAAAGTGGCTTGACCTGGGGAATGCGGCACCTGTAGCCCATTTCCTGCACACGCCTGTGCACGGTGGCTCTGGATGTTTCTACTCCAGACTCAGTCCACTGCTTCCGCAGGTCCCCCAAGGTCTGGAATCGGCCCTTCTCCACAATCTTCCTCAGGGTCCGGTCACCTCTTCTCGTTGTGCAGCGTTTTCTGCCACACATTTTCCTTCCCACAGACTTCCCACTGAGGTGCCTTGATACAGCACTCTGGGAACAGCCTATTCGTTCAGAAATTTCTTTCTGTGTCTTGCCCTCTTGCTTGAGGGTGTCAATAGTGGCCTTCTGGACAGCAGTCTTACCCATGATTGGGGTTTTGAGTGATGAACCAGGCTGGGAGTTTTAAAGGCCTCAGGAATCTTTTGCAGGTGTTTAGAGTTAACTCGTTGATTCAGATGATTAGGTTCATAGCTCGTTTAGAGACCCTTTTAATGATATGCTAATTTTATGAGATAGGAATTTTGGGTTTTCATGAGCTGTATGCCAAAATCATCCGTATTAAGACAATAAAAGACCTGAAATATTTCAGTTAGTGTGCAATGAATCTAAAATATATGAATGTTAAATTTTCATCATGACATTATGGAAAATAATGAACTTTATCACAATATGCTAATATTTTGAGAAGGACCTGTAGTTAATGTCCTGAGCTTGCTCTTGACCTGTTGTCAAGAGGGGCAACAAGGGAGTTTTTTCAGAAGAAAACATGATGGGCAGACTGACATTCTGCAAGAAATACCAAGATTGGACAGCAGGAGTCTGGGGTAAAGTTTTCCTCCCTTAAAGGCCATTTGGGAAAACTGGAATCAGGTGAAGGACACCATGATACGGTCATACATACAGTCAAGCATCTTGAAAACAATGAAAGAAAGTGTGGGTGAGGAAGCCTCAAAACACTTCCATGAATAAAGAACCCAGAGGTTCACTGAGAGACGGCCAAAAGTTTGTATTTCTGTCATCACAGCAAAGGGAAGCTACTTTAAGGAATCTAAAATATAATTAAAGCTTTTACAATTTTTTGTTGGCTACATAATTACGTGTTCATTAAGTTTCGATGCCTTCAGTGAGAATCTACGTACAAAGTAAATAGTCATAAACATAAAGAAACCCATTAAATGAGAAAGGCGTTCTAAAACTTTTGACCGGTAGTGTAAGTTTCTCAGAGTTTAAAACATTGAAACTTTGCATCCATTGATGGGATGTTCCCCCAATGAGAAACTGTGGTCAAACCTCAAAAAGCACCAATAAAGCAGAAATGGGTCAATACAAGTCTGGGTTTGGCCCAGAAGCAGATTTCCAGTATAGCAGGGCATATTAGAGCCATAAAAAAACACATTTGAATAACCTTGATGCATTTCTCAATGAATGTCTTTAAAAATTAAGAAACGTTCATTATTCAAATTTTTCACATTTTAGAAACACCTGGCAAAAATATCAAACCCTGAACCAGCAAAATCTGTTGGTCCTAAAACTTTCCTCTGAAAACTAAAGTTCATCTTGACAGGAAGTAGAAGTAAAACACAAAATGAGTTAGAAAAAATACATTTATTAAAAAAACAACAAAAAGAAATCAGATACAGATGAAGTTATTATACCAAACAATAACACACTCAGCTTAACAGCAGAAACACAAACCTTCAAACAAATGATGTAAATAATATAAAGATAACTTCATCTCATCATCAAGGGACAGTTTCTGATTTAATGCTACTGGGGATTTGAAACTCCAGAAAAATAAAAATGTATATTGTAGTCATTTTCCAATAAGAAAAAGTTCATTTTGAAAGCAATGAAAATGAGGTTTGTCTCTGAGGTTAATCTTGTTGGAGTAAAAAGATAATTTCCATTCAAACACACAACATGATTTTAAACACAGGCATGTTATACTCAAGTATATATAGGCATAGGTACGTTCAGTGTACAGTCCAAAGAGTTTCCTACACTGCCGTTAAACAGTCTTTCAGACACCCTACAGTAGCATTTTTTGTGTTGTTTTTTTCAATTGATCTGTGCCAATGTGAAGAAAACAACTATGAATTAAAAAAAATTCAAATTACAATACAATTTCTAAGAAAAACTTAACTGCGATACCTTCACAGAAAATAACTAAAAGTCCACATTTCACAAGTGTAACTTACATGTTTTTATAAATTACCATTCACACTAAGAGAAACCAAACACCGCGTGTTACACACTTAACCCCCCCGAGTCAAAGAACTAAATGACTCAGAAAAACAGTGAAAAAACATTTCCAACTTCCAGACATTATACGAGAAGTCTCGTAAAATTAGCTTATACTAAAGCTAGTAAAACAAATATATAACACAGATGGTTTGGTTTAGGAGAACCTTTTGAGTAGAGAATGAATGTGACCTTTACATTAGATGAACTCTAAACAGGGAAACAACAGAGCACCAGTGAATCATTTTGCAGCTGAACATACATAACAATATACGCCAACACCAGTTATCTTTACATTTCAAAACTCAAAATTGTATCTTGTTTTAGGAACCAAGCAAGCCCCTCATTTTGACTGAGAACCAGAAAAGGTTTTCTGCTAATGACAGAAACACACTGATTACAACCAGGGCCAGCAGGTTACATGTGACCCTCAGTGCCCAATCAGCATCAGCTCAAGGGTACACCTAGTGCACATTTCATAATGTGGGTTCTGACACACAGTCAACCATGAGTGAAGGACTGGCCCCTTTTAAACCAGCTATATTCATGTTTTCTTACTGTAATCTAAACAATATAGGAGGTCCGTCTCTAATGGAAAGTCTGCTGAAATCAGTGGATTTTTAATTAAAGACCCAGAAAACAGCGACGACCAGAAGGTGGAGGTTTTCCTGACACAGCTGATTATCAGAAACCACGCGGATATAAAAAGTCCAGAGGGTCAGTCTCTGTTGAGTTCATGAGAAAACAAGCAGCGGACTCGCCGAGGCTTCACCCCCAGCGATGGTAGAGATAGAAGCAGCCGAACAACAGGTTGGCCGTTAGGCTTGTCAACAAAAGCGATGGATAGATGAAATGTTTCACAAAACCTGAAGGGGAACAAAAAACATCTTAATTATGCAACATTATCTTTTCTGCTTGTTTTCAGCGTTTACATTTTTTAATAAAATGGATACAGGCCTCTTTTAGATTGAAGTTAAAAACGTTAAAAATATTTAACATTTGTTGTGCTCACATTTACCATAAAACTAGCTTCTTAAGATGATGGGAGTTGTGTAAATAAGTACAGATCACAATAATAAAGGATGCAGTTACGTGTTTTGGATGGTGGGGCATAAGACTGAACAGCTGTCAGTATAGTAATGCTTCAGAAAATATTGCCAGTGTTTCACATAAACTAAGTGGATGCATGCACTTTAAAGGACATATTTCATGATTTCTGAAACTTTTAATAATGTTCAGGTTCGCGATAGTTACATTAATTTTCATGTTAAAAGTTGAAACAGTGTACAAGTCAGATGACTGAACAGCCAAAAGTTGCATTAGAATGATATTATGTACCCATCACCAAAATCAGGCTTTACTGCAAAATACAAGGACAATTGTAAGCTATACAAGGAAGATTTTAATAATGATTTCTACAGTGTTGAGGAGAAAATCAGGAGAAACGGCATCTGACCTAACATACTGGCACCCTACCCAGGAATTTAAAAGCACTCTATGGCAAGCCCAGTCTGCCTGTAATTTGCCGCAATGATATATGGCAGGTTGTCACAAAACGTATTATTCAAAAATCTAAAACGCTGGCATCATTTAGGAAGACATTGTAAATTCTGCTCAAATTCGGACTGGTATTATGTGCACAGGTGTCATCAAACAGTTGGTCTCAAGCATACCATACCCATATAGGTATAATTTTCTTAAATCGTGTCCTTTGATCCTGCAAAATCCCTTAAAGATGCACATTTTGGGTGGAAAAGTTAAAATACTGATTTATAATCAGATTACAGAAGCAGTCAAACTCTGACTTTAACATTAGTTGGATGACACACTGACAAAAAAGGAGTCACTGTTTCAGCCTTTTTGGAGGGTAAATCCATGCGAGGATAAAGCTTACGAAGAGCAGTTATTTAATTTAATGTGATCCATGGACGGCAGGTGTTCTGTACTGACAGAGAGCCGGAAAAACCATTGTCGACACCTGTAGCCTGGCAATAACATAATGAAATATGCCCCTTAATGACCAATAACATGGCTTAGTCTATGGCATGATAAAATATTTCAGCAACAATTATGAATCCAAATCTAATAACTGAATGTCTTACCGTCTCCCCTTCTTACAAATGAGCTGCCTACCTTTTGGAGCAGTGAAGCTCTCAGGACTTTGTGTTGTTGTGCCAACCTGGCAAGCTGAGGACCCTGAGGAGCTGCTTCGTTTTTCCTCCTCTATCACACTTCCATTTTTTATTAAGGAACTCAAATCTGCAAAGCAATCACATCAAATTTCTCAAAGCCACAATCTGAAGCATCTCAATCATGTAACAAACCTTAAAGGTTACAGAGACACTCAGGCTTGACAATGTTGTACACTGCCATCTAGTGGTGCTACACACATCCTACAACAAACACTACTTTGTCCAGGTCAACCTTAGACGCTCACCATTTTGACTTTGGAAAGGAGATATGTCTCGTGAGAAACAGCCACTGTAAATCGAAGGCGTCGGCTCTACGTAGAAAGGAAATGAAGACACAGGTGGAGAAACAAGCTTTGGATGTGATTCGCAGGAAAAAAGGCGGAGCTTTTGGCCAGTGATGTTGAGACGGGCAGGACTAATGAGGGGACGGCGCTGTCTGGCTGAACCAGAACTGGATGTAAACGACCCAGCCAATGAAGGTGTAGGAGATGGACCAGGGGATGATGGCCGGCTCCCAGATTTCAAAGAGAAGTAATCTAGAAAAAAACCCAAAAACAAAACAGGTGAAAATACTCGTTCAGTACAATGGTATCCGAGAAACAACATGACCATTCAACTAATTTTGGTACCTGATGATGTTGAGTCTTTGTACTGTGAGGCAGGTCTACTACCACTAAACAGGTAACCTGAACCTGAAAATGAGACAAACAAAATACACTACGTCTGGGGGAAAAAAACCTGAAGTCCTTCCTTTAGCCAAGAAATACAAATATATTTCATTTACACATCAAAATATGTGTAAAAGCATAATAATGAAAATTTTAAACAATCTATTTTTAAGGCTATTTGTTCAGATTTATTTGTGTGCATTACATTTTGGCAGCTTTTTGAGCTCCTTCCTTCACTTTGTTGTTTCTTATTGACTTCTTTGCATATTTTATTGTGCTAAATAAACAAGGTTTTATTAAACTTGTAACTTGTTTGTCCATCTTAGACGAGACTGACTCATATTTTCAGATTTTAACTTGAAATGCAGCCTTAACTGATGTGCATAATATAGATGAGCCCTCTACTGAAATATCACATAACTATAATAATTACAGAAGTTTAAAAAAAAGCATTAGTTTGAGACATTTTTTTTTCACTTTAAGCTTTTTTTTGTAGTTTTAGTGTCATCTTAAAATGCAGCATTTTGTTTTGTTTCAAAGCGTTACAAATGTCTTCAAAACATTAAAACTGGACATTTTTGAACAATCTATTTACTTTTCTTTAAATTTTTATGCAAATGGAACAGAAAACTACTAACTTTAAATTAAATAACTTATCAGTTCCATGTGAATTTGAATCTGTACAAAATATAACTATATAACCATATTTAGCATGTTAACCTAAAAGTTAACCATATTTAGAACACAAAAGCTTCTGAAAAAGCTTACCAAAATAAGAAAATTATTTTTATAAAAATGTAAATTTCAGCGTTACCTGTCCTTGTGAGGGAGGGGACTGTTCCGAGGCAGAGGGCTCTACTGAGGCGTCCAGGCAGAGTGGAGGGGGAAGCTTTGCGCTCGCGAGGACCGTGCTGGCGGCTGATTAGCTCAGAAATGTAGGGGGGCGGGGTGAGGATGAAGGGGTCTGCCCCGTCGGGAGGGTGAAAGGGAGGAAGCTGGCTGCTGAAGGGTGGGACTGCAGAGCTGCCTGCAAGGTATCTGTAACACAAAGGCAACGTAATGGTCTACTAGCTCAAAACAAGATCGGAACCAAACTGTTCTGTTACTGAGAGAATATTCTGTGCAGCACCAAGTATCAGTGTGGAAAACTACAGGTGCAGCAATGCTGGATTTAACATTAAAAATTACTTTTTTTTTTTTTACAACACTGACAAAATATTTAGTCTGACACAAACGAGAACAAACTTTGACTCCAATGAAATGCAACTACCGTAAACAGTATATTACTACAGCTGGCAATCTAAACCAAGATTGTATATACATGTATATTATTACTGCGAGTGCCTATAAAACACATACATCTGAAAAACAAAACACAAATACAGCTTTGGCTTTACAAGGAAAAAAAAAGGCGTGAAAAAACACACAAACAAAGATCTGATCTTAGCAAAAAGTTGACAAAGAATTATACAGTTGCTGTTTGTTGTGCAACATTCACAGAGAAAAGAGGTGGAGTCAGAAACATGAGCCCGAATGGGGCATGCAGATTTAAAAATGACCAGAAGCCAGGGTTTTTTTGTTTTGTTTATTGAAACCAGCAACAGAAAGCAGTCATACACACAAAAAAGCTAAACATCAAGATTATGCAAGTATCCATAACACAATGTTTTCATGTGTAAATTCCAATAAACCTCTCAACAATGATGGAGCTCCCTATTCCATGGCTGCGACAGATCAGAAACTGAGACATAATGTTTGAAACGTCTCACAGATCACCCACACAAATCGCTGCAACGTTTAGGTATTTACAGAGCAGTAAAATATATCAACATTATGATGTTAATAGTAGCAATCAATATTTAAACACCACAAAATGTGTTTTTTGTTCTCATAAATAGAAGCTTACATATAGAAATTATCGTAACGGTTTAAACACAGTGCTTTTATAGTTTAATGCTTTACGCAGCGAAATCTAACACTGAAACAGCTTATTATACTGATGCAGACGTTCAAGTTTAAAATGCAGCAAGATACATACTGAGGCTAGGTATTATGAATATCACAGCATAGGAAACATACAGACTAAATATTTTTAACCAATTTTGGGAACAACATGTAAAACTTTGGCAAGTTGTACTTTTACATAAACGAATGCGTGAGATTTACCGTTACTTAAGTATGGATTTGGCATTTGGAGAAACAAATTAGGTTTTTCCGATGGGTTTTGAAAAAGGCAAAATCGTCCTGTAGTATTGAAACACCAACTGTATGAAAAGTTTTGACTTCAACATTTGTTTTTTACGACTGTAAGATGCACTTGGAACTTTTTCCACATTTGGTCTTGTTACAACCACAAACTTTAACCTATTCCATCGGGATGCTATGTTATACCATAACACAGTAACACCTAATTGTGAAGTGGAGGGAGATAAATAAACAGTTCAAAACTAATTTTAGAAATAAAAATCTGGGAAATGTGGCATTTGATACCCCCTAAATGAAATCCAGTAAAGCCAGTTGCCTTCTGAAGGCACCTCATTAGTAAACAGAGTAAACAGAATTTACTAATGTCCATATTTGTTCTTCCTCTTCACAAATGTAGACAGCTTAGTGTTGGTCTATCACACGAAATCCAAATAAAATACCATATTTGTTGTTGTAATGTGACTAAATGTGGAAAAAGATAAAAGGGGTATAAATATGTTTGCAATGTAAATATCATAATCAACAGATGTGGCATAAAGTGTCAGAATACTAAGTGTACACTAAAAATACATCAAATGATCTACTTCATATCTGGGGCTCCAGAAAGTAAATTCACAACAATAAATATAGAAAATTACACACAGTGTTGGTAAATCTTTAGAAATAAACAACAAACTATCTTTTCATAATCTAATAATATTTACAGCCTGTCATGCTCTAAAGCTCCTGCTAACTCTACAGTTAATGCCACTCTTAACAAAGATAAGAACAGTTAGTGAAACATTTTCAATGGGTAATTATTCATTTTCATTTAGTGGAGAAAAGGAAAACAAATGTAGTGTGATATAACGCGTTACGTTCGTGCAATGTTAGTATTTCTAATGCATCAAAAACAGAATGATGACTAAAGGACTCTTAGTGTTGTACAAATACTACATCAAAGTAGTATTTTTTGTTAGAAATCATTATTCAGAATTTGCAGGCTATTTTTGTTTACATAAATCTTGTAAATATTGGCCTATTTATTCACTTTAAATATTTAAATATATTTCAAATCAATTCAGGGAAAAGGGAACAAAAAATGAGTTTACTGAGCACCATCTAATGTTTTAAGCTATAAAATATACCTAAACAAGCCTTTTAGTTTACAGGTCTTCATCTATCAGATTGATACGACTAAGTAAAACATGTATACATCACTACAGTATTGTGCAAAATTTTAGGCACTTTTGATGTTTTTGAGTCAAAGAACAATGGTGATCAGTAGAAAGAGCGTGTAGCCATGATTTAATTGCTACAATCACTACTAGCCTGTCGACTTAATGCAATCAGTCTCCAGTTATATAAAGCAATGGGAAGGCCATGTGAAACAGAGGTGTTGCAGCAGCTCTGAGAGCCAAAAGTAAAACAGGTGAGGACAGACTCGATACAAATTTTCAAAATATACGTTCCAGATTTTATTTTTCTAGATTATGCCATCAGTTTTTTTCTTTTTATCAGACCATGGACACTGGAGTTAACCAATAGTCACCTAGATGGGCTTTACTAACTTTTTTCCCCAACAATTCATTAATTCACACTGCTGAAGCTGGATCCCATACTTTTTCAGACTATTTAAGGCCGCATGAAGGCAATACAAAAAACCCTCTGTAACAATAAGATAGAAGAAACATGTTATTTTAACACTGCTTTACTTTTCTACAGTTTACAGGTAATTATTACCCACATTTCGCAAGTGTTACTTGTTTTCTTTCAGTGTTCAAAAGTTTTGCACAATACTGTACAGAACAAATGCTTTCCAATAATTACAGGCTTCTAGGTGAAGATTGAGGATCCTTTTAAAAAAAGAAAGAGGACATAAAAATGTTGAAATACTCAAATGGCAAAAATCGAGCACTTAAAGACACCATTTGGCAGAAAAAAAAGGCTAGACTTAGATTTTTGACCGTTAAAAAATAAAGCTGGGGGTGTAAAATATTGCAGTAACATAACTGAGTGGTCTCCTAGCTACGCAGAGCTATTATACAAAACAAAAATGTTACAGGATTTGCCTGAATCAGGCATCGTCACCGTAGTATTCTGCCTATATAGTTGAATGTATTTCTTTACTTTAAAAACTAAAATGTATGGATTCAGTTAGTTGAAAGTTCCATCAAATAAGTTCCCACTAAGTTCTCAATTTCCTCAGCTCTTATTTTCAAAAAAAGCAGTTTTCAACAATTATTAGCAAACCAAAGCTACCTGTGTGCCATTTTTTTTTTTTACACCAAAACTGTCTAGAAACAGCAAAAGTAACAATATGCGTTATGCAAACTAGGCTAGGATTTAGTCACATTTTGCGAGTTAACACATAAGTAATTCATGCAATTAAATCTAGGTAGTGTTAATAAATAAATTAGTACATTCAACACACTTTAACACAGAGATTCTAGTACTATGGAAACATACAGTAGTTAATACTAGATGGGAATGTGACTACAATCCCTCAGTAAATCATGATTTTTATGGTCAGTAATAAACTAGAAAAAATGATTATTTTCACAGGATGAATGCTAGAAATATTTGTCCAACCTTTGAAAAAACATGATAAATATTTTCTAAATCGTATACATTGTTGATTGACGGTGATCTCTTCATCTGTTTCTTGCATCTTACAGATGATTTGGCTTTTATGCAAAAACCATTCATCTATTGTACATAATTATACCCTACTGATGTAAAGAGTGTACTATTACTATTTGCATGTCATCGTGTCACATTCAGTTATTCTCACAACAGTACAACAGGGGACAGAATAGAAATGGACAGTGAAATAAAAGAAATGAAAAAATAGCAGATTTCCTCAAATAAAAATGAAATCATGACAGTGTCGCATTATCCTATGATGGTGCTAAATGTATTATTTGTTCCAAGATCTGTCTGTTGTGCTGCTGCAAATGATGACAAATGTGTCTCTTTTACAGTAAAGTTTAGCTTAGAACAGAGGAATCCTGCAGAGGACTCATTGTAATTTTGCACCAACAGGGAGATTTTCGGAGGGAAAACATGGACAACAAGTTGCACATAATTCAAGGACTACTGGGATTTAAAAAGCCTATCACTGGACTAAAGTTTGAACACAACCTTATGCCGAAAAGGGCTGCTATTTAACCCATCCTGATTGGAATTTGAAACGGTGCCCAGTTAGTTATTCCAAGGAAATATGACAACTTCTTCCAACCACAATCAGTTTAAAAAGAAGTCATATTTCTATTAAAGGGCAGTTAAAGGCTTTTATTTGAGGAAAAACTGACCACGGCTACATTTGATCCGGTTACACAAACCACTTCTAGACTCAACAGTCAAAACACAATGTGAACAAATATTACTGCTCAGATTCTGACCTTCGATATTTGGCTCTTCGTTGACCCGGTGGTTTGCGAGTTGCAGCAGCAGCAGCGAGGCCGACGAGGCAACAGAGGGAGATGTTAACAAGCTTTACTGTGTCCATCCAGCTCGGAGTATTGGCCAAGTAGCTCTCAGCCAGGTAGAGGCACAGGACGACAAACCACATGACAGAGCCTATGGCATCAATTCTTCTCAACCTGTATTTTCAAAAGAACAGAGGTGGATTTTTTTGTAGCAAATTGTAAGTTAAAATATTGTTCTGAAAAAACAGGGGTGTGGTGGCCGCTTACCGCATAGGTCCCGCCAAGAAAATAGCTGTAAGACAAGTCATGAGGCCCACAGACACGATTGCCAGCTGGTTGTCCCTGCCATGCTGCCAGACTAACTTGGCATTTTCAACAGCCTTATCTGGGATAAACTCCAGCAGGCCCTGCCACACAGGCAAATCTGTGGTGCTGTCGTTGTTGGCAGTGGATTCGTTGCTGGACTCTGGCTTTGGAGGAATGACGCCCCCGCTTGAGGTCTGTGGCCCATTTGGAGAGAGAGGCTGTTCTGGTAATTTATAGGCAAATGAAGCGAGTAGGAAAGCACAAATCAGGAAAGCAAGGGCCCGTAAGAGTACGACTCCTGTGGGTGAGGACTGAGAATCGGAGCTCTGTGGGAGAGAAAACATGGATCTAATTTTAAACCTTTCATTGAAGAAAAACAAACAAACACATCACTGGGAGATAAACAAATTTTGGCAAAAAAAAAAAAAAAAAAAAAGCCTTCAATTACTTTTGTCTGCAAAGAAAATCAGTCGGAGTACATCTTTCATTGTGTCCCTTGTGATAATGTGGTGATACTCTTGGCTGCGGTCATGTTTTCTTAAGCTAAAATTCATTCATTTAACTACAGACTTTATTAATCTATTTAGACTTTTAGTTGCACTGACCTTCACAAACCCTGAGTCCAATTCTCGCGAGCACCGCAGCGGATGGTTTAGGAGCCTTGTACGAAGCTGACGGTTTTGATATTTTATGTAATATTCCACCGCTGCCTGACAAGGTCTGCATAACTTATACGTCTGCTCCAGGTGATGCTTGTAGGCTTCAATTTCCTCGTCATATTTGTCCTACAAGAGCAAACGAGAAACAGATTTGTAATTCAGCCCCTCTTGAACATTCTGTGATTTAATTGAATTTAAACAAAGTGCTTACATCATCCCTGGGAACATATGAAGCCAACTGCTTGATTTTTGCAGTCTGATTATTATTGCACTTCCTGCACAGCAGCATTTGACAGTTAACCCACTGCAGAGTCGCGGGTGTCTCAGATGAAGGAAGGCTTCCAGATACGCCATGATTAAGATGCTCCATGTACTGAGCTGGGATGGGTTTGTTGTAATCCCCATTCTTATAAAGATAAACAGAAACAGAGGAATTATATAAAAACAGTTTTAAGATGACAAAAAAATAAGACTCCACTACTATGAAAATCAGTTTGGAAAGTACCTCTTGGAAGCCATTGTATTGGTCACAGTTGGGACAATCCCAGCAGTTCCTGTTTCCATAAGGCACTACTGTGTTCTGATTGCAGAACCAGCAGTTTACATTTGCATGAGCAGGCTTCTTCCTGCAATAAAGAAGTGAGTTTTATTTGATTCCAGTGTTTATCAAACATTTTGATGCACAGTCCCCCACTTTAAGCCCCAGGGGCAGCATGTTAAAAGTGGAAAGTATGGAAGAGTTAGAAACTCGTAAGTCTAGGTTATTACAGTATATCGAGGTTTTAAAAAAGTTTAAATTTTTGTTATACAAGTAACTTGAATGATGCGCCAGAGAAAAGTGCCAGAACAACTGGAGTTTTCCCCTTCTAGACTGAGCATAGAGTAACACACGTTTCTCCACCTGTTGCTGTGCAGTGCTGGTCAGCTGGCTGAAAGAAGGCTCCCATGCTTAAAAAAAGACAAATGTAGCAATTTGGGAAAATTTACAGTTGTGAAAAAAATAGTCATGGCGAGTAAGCTAAAGAAACTGTAGATGACACTCTTATTTAGATCACAGAGTTAAACTTAGACATGCACCAATCAATTGGACAGAAGCTGGAGTGGAACAATTCTTCTCTTGTTATCTCTGATCGGTAATCAGCAGGTCAAACTTTGGAAATTAAGATTGTTTTGTAATTTAATGTATTAAAGCTAAGAACTCTCACCATTTTTAATTGATAATTACATACAAGCGTAACATGTAAGGCAGTGTTTTTAGTTTAATAAAAAAAAAATCAGACAAAGCTGAAGGATACATGTTGTAATCCATAAACTGAGGTAATCTTGTAATTCATTTATTATATTTGGGGGAATTAAAAACTTCCACCTAGATCAAGAAACCTGTAGCACTTTTTTCCCCTTTTTTACATGTTGCATTACTTGGACCAAAATAAACAAAAAATATGAACAGTCAATATCAGAACTGGCAGCTCAGACCTCAAAATGGGTTGGTATGGTCCTAAAAAAGCTTGCTCTGTGTATCTCTATTTAAAATTAGGCATCAATCAAAGCATATAACACGATCAAACTGGTTACTTGAAGTTTTTTTTTTTCAGCAAACAAAAAACTGACTGTTGTCAGCATCTGTGAGATTTAATGCCATTTATTAAACTTATAGGGAATTAGCATCAGTTGAAATTGTCACAAAAGGAGTTTATAATAGGGAGGTGCCAAAGATTTATGGTAATTAGACGATGCATTATTATACCGCTTCCAGCACTGGGCAGCACCATATTACAGAAACATGGAGAAATGATAACTTCATGAAAGTGTTTACGATTAGTTAGTACAGCTGTTAGCATCATTAACACATAGGCTAGCATGTTAGCAGACAATTTCTAAAAAGAAAACCACACACACACACACACACACTCACACACAAAATGCACTTATATTGACCTGACCAAGGACTATGTGTTGTATAGGTTGCAACAGTTCCTTCCAAACTAAATCAGACCTAACCCCCAACTTAAAACATTTTGCTAACTGTGCTAGCAAACATAGGACAGTTCGGTTTAGTTGGGGAAAAGACGGAGCGGTTACCTGGTGGCAATTTTGTAGATCAGCGCTCCGCCCGCTACAAACGCCGTAGCTCCAACTCCGCCGTACATTAATTGTGGGTATTCAAATAGCAGCATGTTAAATTTCTCCATTTCTAAGCTAAAATTGTATCGTAGTGTTTAAACTGTGAAGCAAAACACGGCGCGAGGGCGCACGCGGTAAAGCAATTCCTTTTGTTCACGCCCCTGTAACGGAAGCGGAAGTGCGTAATCGCTCGGATGCGTTCCGTTCAGTTTATTCGCTTTACTCCCGTGTTCCACTTAATAAAACACAGGATTTTTATCGATTTAAAAAAAATAATGTCAGTACAAGATCTATATATTTATTAAACACATCCCTCGCCTTGTTAAACGCTGCATTTAATAGCAAATGAGAATTCAAATGTAAAGAAAAAACGATCAACTAAATGCTAGAAGTAGTTCTTGCGTTTTTTAGTAAATGGTGTATAACTTCAAGTGTCTAACTTACTGGAAATGATTTGCTTTACCTTATTTACATTAACGAACGCAATAAAAGTAAACGTACTCTTGCATTGCCCAATTCTTGTTTACTTTCAAAGTAATTAGCACATTTGAACCACGTCTGTTTCAGTACATATGTAAGCAACATAACCGTTCACCAATGTTAAGTGAAAAAAAAATGTCTCCTTTGTGATACATTTTATTACACGTTGTACATAATTAAATAACCCTTTCCTCTTAGATTCCTGCTGTGGAAAAATTTTGAATCAATAACTTTCCAGAAATTCAGAGAAAACCTTAGTTATTTCCGTATTTTTTTTTTTTTTTAATCTTTGAGGAAATATTCACAGTCGCATCATTAAAAACATTTGCTCTTTAAAATCAGAGATGCTTCCCAGCGAGTCCAATTAAGATACAGAATGCATGCATACATTATTTAATTAGGCCTTTTTCTTTTTTTTTTTTTTTTTTGCTAAGGTATAAATAAATAATGATGGGACTGAGACAATGAATGACAGTATCCTGTGCAAAAATATTTTTATTTAAACAAGCATCATGTTTTTTACAGAATGAAACATTTACAACAGAATATAAACGAGTCTGTGCCTTAGTGTTATTAACTGATGTAGCAGCTTAAGAATTATAAAAATAAGAAATTAATAAATAACGTATAGAAACATTTACAATCTGTGTTCAGCATTTGTAAATGCAAAAAAATATGACATAAAATATTTAGGCTCACGTAGCTCTACAACAAATTTCCGAAGTCAACAGGGGGGGGGACCCAACAGAACTGTAAATTTAGATCATGTCAACAGTTCTGGTGGCTTGGTCGGTTTAATTTTTAATGACTTCAAATAAATCTTTGAGAGAATAGCCGATGGGTCCCAAAACAGAGAAATGTTACAAATATTCATGAGCTAATAAAATTTCAAACAGTGAGATATCATGAATTCAACCATCCAACAATAAACAGCAACTTGTATAAACTTGATAACTTGATCAGAACTTGATAAACGACTGACAGCCAGAAAAGGTGAACAACATCAACCGTGAGTCTGTGAACTGGTCAGAATAACTAAAGTCCTTACTGGTCAGGGAAATAAACCAGTGGCGCCTCAGTTTGCCGTTGGTATGTGGTGAACTGTGGGTAGCTGCAAGCCACAGAGACGGTGCCTCCGTCCGGGCTCAACGGCTGGGTCACTCCTCCGTAAGGGTATCCGTTGTGCGGAACCAGCACAGGCGGGTGGCGGTTTTGGTAGGCCCCGTACACGGGGTTGTGGAAATGTGGGGGCGGGCAGTAGGAGCCGCTGGTGGCCACTACGTGGGCGGAACCGAAGACGACCTGTGGTGCACGGTACCCACTTGGCTGGGGCAGCCCCCAGGAACCGCTCACATACGGCTGAAGGTAGAGCGACTCTGGATACTCCGCTGGGTTTCCTGCCAGGTGAGGCGGGCGGGAGGGTCTGTAGGGTCCCCGCACCCGTCTCCGGCGCCGGTAATTCCCTTTCTCGAACATGTCTTCAAACGCCGGGTCCAGCATCCAGTAGTTGCCCTTCCTGTCCCCTCCGCTGTCCCTCGGGACCTTGATGAAACACTCATTAAGAGACAAATTGTGCCGTATGCTGTTCTGCCATCCTTTCTTGTTCTTCTCATAGTAGGGGAACTTTGATATGATGTACTTATAAATCCCGCTCAGTGTTTCCCTCTTGTCTTGGCTCTCCTTGATGGCCATGGCAATGAGAGCCACGTATGAAAACGGCGGCTTCTCCAGCTGGACGGTCCCCTCCTCTTCCTCCGCATCTTTGCACTCTGTTCTGGGAGAACTGGAGCTATCTAGTTGCATTCCCTGGTTCTCGAGGGCTTTCTCCTTTGCAGCCATGACTCAGGTAGACTGTCTGCTTGTGCGCCTCGAACGGTGGAAAAGGAGTGTTTGAATGTGTCAACAGGTGCGGACACTCCGCCCATAGGTTGTAAATGACAGTACTAAGCGCCTTCTTTCATCCTATGCAGTTTCTCACACTATTTATCATAAACAGGTGAGAAACTGCATTGGATGAAAGAAGGCGCTTAGTACTTTCATCATCCAGAATCCCCCATTTTTTTCGTTGAAGCTGGGTCAAAGGACTGCGCTTTAAAAACAAATACGCCTACATTATTCTCACTGTGGAACGAAACCTCTGGATTATTGTAGTTCTTTTGTGTAACCTTTGTATAAATCATTGGCAACAGATGGGCATAGTTTCATGAGGGCTTTTTGTATTTTAATACAGCGCTGCATCTTGTCGATCTTGCAATTGCAGCCTATACTCTATTCCAAACTTGAAACATGGTAATTCATTAGTGTCAGTTAAAAGTTAATTTATTTCAGTAATTCAATTCAAAAAGATTAATCAATCAATATGTATTCATATAATGCTTTATAGCATCAAAAAGATAATCACTGTACAAAAATAAACCAAAATAAAAATACTTAAGATAAATATGTACATATGACATATATATATATATATATATATATATATATATATATATATGTATATGTATATATATATATTTATATATGTATATGTATATATATATATATATATATATGTATCTATAGTTGTATACACATATGCACATATCAGCCTGTAGCTCTCCTGATGTGTTCAAGAAGCCCAAGTTGCTTGAGTAGGGACCTTCAGCTTGTCTGCATGCCTCTCATCTTTCTCTTGACAATACTTCATAATCAGATTATCTGTGGGGTTTAGGTAAGGCCAGGTTGCTATGGCCAGCCAACCACAGTGCTACCATGGTCAGTAGACCAGGTATCGGTACCTTGAGCAGTGTGGGAAAATGCCAAATAGAAAATTAAATCAGCATCTTCATTGTGCAGGAAAAGGTTTGGGTTGGCTATTGGCAACTAATAATAATTCAATTAATAATGAACAATTATTAACAACATGATTGACACAAAAAACATTATTAAGTGCATTATACTGTTAGAATTTAAAATATTTAGTCCGACTAACATATCATTAGCCAGACAACTTTCAGTGTGTCAGGGATTGCCCTGTGAATACCAGCCCAGTATAGAACAATCGAGATAATTTGAGCGCTGTCGTCCAGTAACAGCAAGTCCTATAAGAAATTTTTTAACAAAAATAATCCAACTCCAACTTAAAATATTTCAGTCAACAAACTCTTTAACATGGCTAGTAACACGCAACTAAAACCACTAAGCAAAAATAAAACAATAAGGAAAACTAATGAACTATTAAAATAAGAAACAGAGAAGAAAACCTTAACCAATAAAATAATTGAATGATTATTAATTTTAACTAATTAGGAACAACTAAATGTATGTGTTCAAACAACCAGTTCACAATGCAAACCAGAAGGTTAAATAAAATATTATTTCAATAAAATAATATTTTGAAAGTTTATTATTTACCAAATTAGAAATCAATAACTTTTTGGACAGTTAGTTCTTAATGCTGCTTCAAACAGACATCATTATTTACAAAAAATAAATATTTAAGAAAAAGTTAGTTGTCGAACAAACAGACAGACGAGATGATGTCACAACTCAGTTTTCAAAGATAAAATTTTCTTATTTAGCAACCCTTTTAGCTCCACATACTTTGGTGGCATATTACAGCCAATCTGTATTTAAAAGTACTTATTAAAGTAAAATTAGTAATAAGTTTCAGCACAACCCAAGACCAATAAAACTAGGCCTCAAGGTTTAGAGGCTTATTAGCACTCAAACTCAATGACTATTAGCATTAGCTTAGCAGCAACTTAGCAAAACAATGAAATTTAGATTGTTTCATCCCAAACTAATATGCTCTGCCCAGACACCACCTCCTGAACTGTTCTGAAGAACAGGAGGACAGGAAGTCTAATGAGGCGATGAGTTGCATGGCGGTGATGAACAAAGGAGATTGCTCTTGCTAGCAGCTTGGGGTAGCTTCTGCTTGGCATGTAGGAAGGCATGCGATGCTGGCAGTTCCCATGCTGTCCTCTCTTAGGGCAGTGGAAGGGAAGGCTGCGTCATTCGATGTGATTTGAGACCGTTTCTTCTGAGGAAATATCTGATTCAGATTCTTTTCTGCAGAAGCTCGGAGAGAAATGTTTAAAACAGCTTGTCTTAATTACCCCCGTGATATGAAAGCTGGATGCACAAACACCAGATCATAACTTGACTTGGCTGGTTTACGGTAGATGGGTACACATACCTCAGATTGTACTCAACTTTGGATCAGCCAGCGAAGTCAAAACATTCACACGCTCCCCTTTTGCTGCTCTCGGTGAGCTGCTGGTAAGCCACTCTCCAGTGCTCCTTCAAGGGTTCCAGTTGCCCTCAGCATCATTCTCCAGTGCTCCTCCGAGGGTTCCAGCTGTTCCACCGTCAGTCTCCAAGGTTGCTCAGAGGGTTTCAGCACTTCCACTGCTGTTCTCCAAGGTTAATCCGAGGTTTCTAGTGGTTACACCAATGTTCTCCAGAGCTCCCCCAAGGGTTCCAGCATACCGTGGACCAGACTCCAGGGCTCCTCTGTGGGTTTCAGACTCCAGAGCACCTTTGTTGATCCCTGTCTTCAGAGCTACTCAATGGGTCCCAGTCTTCACAAGGTTCTCCGAAGGTCCTCCAAATGTCCAAGTAATTTGGACTCTGTGGCTCCCTGAAAATACCTTTGGGTCGCCTGCTAGAACTCTAGTGTTTTGTTTTTTGTTTCTTGCCCCCTTGCCAAGGTCCAATCTGCCCCTCTGGTTCAGGTTTTTGTTTTCATGAACATTTGTAGAGTGTCTTAAATCTGCCTGTTGGGGATCCAAGACAATTATTAGCATTTATTCTGCTACATCTTTGTTTACCTTTTCCCATGATTTATTATCTCTTTGAGTCCCAGCTGATTCCTATGCATGTTTATTTGTCTCCCTTCCCAATCCCTGCGTTTGCCTTCTGTCCTAATTGATCCACACATTCTCCTGATTACCTACACCTGCATTCTACGTCATTTCTCCACTTATTCCTCAGTATTTAAACTCACCTATTGTCATTGCTCCCTGGTGGGTCCTCCCGTTTCACTCCCCTACAATGCACTGGTTATTCTTCCTGTTATCCTTGTCCTGTGTTCCTTGTAATTCCTTGTTAGTTCTGATTCTATTATTATTAAATAATGTTCAGCCAACACTACTTCACACCCACACAATGTGACATTTTCTCTTTATTTAAATCATAAATGTATTAAATTCTGCATTAATTCCTTTAAATTAATCAATAGCTAACCCATATAAAACAGTCTACTTTCAAAACATTGCAGATAATGTAAAAGTTGGCCCACTATTTTTAACATTCAATTCAATTGCATCCTTTATCATCATTGTCATAATAAACATAACAATGAAATTTCATTGAGCACTTTCATATACTGCATAGTCAGTGATGTAATAAAGTGAAAAAATGGGGCAAGACCTTTCTCCATGTCCCATAAAAGCCCACTATAAAATTAGCATAATGTACTCAATAAAATGCAATACATAATTTAGTGAATGCACAAGTGTAATAGACAGTAACATTGATACTGCGGCATATAGAGGGCATATCAACACAGAGAGAGAACAAGCAAACAGTTATTTGTTATTAATCAGGTATTTGTCATTAGTCAGGTATGGTGATTGTACCTGGATGAGACTAGTAATAATAAAACAAGTTCTGAGATGTAAACTACTGAAAGGCTCTTGGGGGTCCCCTGTTGGCCTGGGGATCCTAAGCAGTGGCTTAGTTCGCTTATGCCTGGTTTTAACCAGCTACAATGGTTCTGGCAGACAAAATGGGAAATGTTTGGCAAGCCACATCAGTTTTTTGTGCACAGACCCAAATGATGCATACAAAGTAAAAGACACCATACCAAGAGTGAAACATGGAGGGGGCTTGGTTGTGTTCTGGGGCTAATTTGCTGCATCAGCCACAGGATGCGATAAGTCAGTGCTATGTCAAATTTTGTCAAATGTCAAGATAAATATGGAACTTGAAAATACCACAAAACTGTAGTTATTCAGTTTATCTTTGGGTGCATGGAAAGAACCCTGCACTTCCCAGAAAAATAAACTTCAAATGTAAACACAAACTAAACCAAGAACAGAAAAAGGGAAACAATTGATTCCATCTTGTTTTGTAGCTGATAAGCAGCCTCTACACAGGCGGTCTTTCTTCAAGATTTAACCACTCTACCCACAACAGTCAAAACAAGTTTAGAAGCTGTCATGGATTAGTAAAGATTTGTGCATTTTATCTGTGAATGACATTTTTGGGGAGAATAAAGTTTTATATATATATTTGCGCTGTTATGTTAATTTTCATTTACGTACTTATACTACCTATAATTAAGAGAGTTTGAAATTTAAATATCATGAAACCTTAAAATATACTTTATTTTGAAAGGTCAAAGTTGAAGGGAAGATGGATGGAGCTGAATAGAAGACAATCCTAGAAGAAAAAATGCGAAATACTTGAGACTGTGTTGAAGGTTCACATTTACAGCATGATAATTACCCTAAACAAACAACCAGAGCTACAATGGTATGGTTTAGATTTAAGCATATTCATGTTTTAGAATGACTCAGTCAAAGACCAGACCTAAATCCAACTGAAACTCTCTGGCAAGACTTAATAAAGTAAAGTTTACAGATGCTGTGCATCCAATAAGACTGAACAGGAGCTACTTTTTGAAGAAGAATGGGTGAAGAATTGAAGCTCAAGACATGCAAAGCTAGGAGAGGCATTCACCCAATAGACTGCAATTGCTAAGGCTGTAAGTATCGACTCAGAAGGGGCTGAACACAAATGCACACCACACCTGTAGTATTTAATTAGTGAAATACAATTTTAAATGGCTGCATGGCGGCGCAGTTGGTAGCACTGTTGCCTTGCAGCAAGAAGGTTCTGGGTTTGATTCCCAGCTGGGGATCTATCTGTATGGAGTTTGCATGTTCTCTCCTGGTTCTCCAGCTTCCTCCCAAAGTCCAAAAACATGACTGTTAGGTAAATTGGTCTCTTTAAATTGCCCTTAGATGTGAATGAGTGTGTGCATGGTTGTTTCTCCTGTATGTCTCTGTGTTGCCCTGTGATGGACTGGCGACCTGTCCAGGATGTACCCGCCTCTCGCCCATAGACTGCTGGAGATAGGCACCAGCTCCCTGTGACCCACTATGGAAAAAGCAGTATAGAAGATGAATGAATGAAAATTTAACACTGTATAATTTAATAATCAAATCCCAGTAAAATGAATTGAAGTTTGTAATGTGACAAAATGTGAAAAAGTACTGAAAATTTAAGCAAGGCACTGTAGATGCATGGCGTTTTTATTTGTATCAGTATGAGTGTCACGTTGGGGTTTAGGATCGGACCAAAGTGCAGACAAGAGCTCGGCAGGATCATCTTTGTAATTCAAAGATTTATTTACAAGGTCCAAAAACGTAGCAAAAACACTGTAGGAAATGAACCAGAGCCTAGATACAGAGCTTACAAAAACCACTGCAGGTTTCCCGAGGCAAGGCGTGGCAAAAGATTCCCAAAGCAAGGTAATGCAAAAACATAGCATAATCAAGGACGAGAACAAGATGTGACGAACACAAGAAACCACCCACGAACACAGACACCAAACCAACTAATATATTGGGGAAAGACAAAGACAGGTAATCAAGGGAACTGAGAACAGGTGCGACAAGGAGGCAGGGAAGCAAAAGGAACAGGTGAAACAAATATAAAGGCTGAGGAAGAGTGAAAGGAATAAACAATAAACAGAAAACACAAACTTAGCAAGAGAATAAATCAGAGGAGGAAATAAAGAACTAGAATAACTATGAACTAAAGTAAACAGAGAAACTAGATGGAAACATAGAAACAAAAACAATAACCTATAAAATAAACAAAGAGCCCATAAGAAGAATCTAAATTACAAAATAAACAAACCAAACATAAACAATAACTAAAGCTGCAATAAGAACAAATACCTAACCATAACTAAACACAGAGATTCTAAATAAGAATCCAAGGGTGAATAATAATAATAGTAATAATAATAAAAATAATAATACAAACAAAATATAAGGAAGCAACAACAAAAGGAACTAAGAGTCAGAGGAACACAATACACACAAGGAGATGGTAGAGGGAGGAAAATAAACTAATAAACATGATTGAAACATCTACACAAAATAAACCATCACAAGACACCAAAACCAAAGTCCAAAATGTCACACCATGACAAGGAGGGGCTGTGTCAGAAGAAGTTTGTGAGATGTACGTATGTGTTTGAGTGTGGCAGAATAAATTAGGATTTTATCAGCCCCTTATAAAACCAAGATCTTTACATTGTGCTCCTCTGTGACTCCAGTTCTCAGAGGTGATCCATGAAAAAAAGCTACTTTGACTCTTTCCTGCACTTGTACCAACCAGTACATTTCCTACAGTCATACCAAGAATACCTTTTATGCACAGATGGCTACAGAGCTGCATCAGTCCAGAACACCAACTCCCACAGACCCAGTGGCTCAAAACTTTAATCACTTCCTCCTGCGTGCTGACATAGGAGGAGAGTTTGAAAGACAACAGCACGAAGACTCAAAAGGCCCAAATGCTATAATCCTGTGAATTATTCCTAACTGCTTCTATTTTTTTTTAGGTCTGTGGTCCCTATTATTATCTTGGTATGAACGATTTCTCCTTAAATTGATCACAGCTGTAAAGAGCTGACCTGCCATTGGCTATAAAACATAAACAATACTAATAATAAAAAAATAAATTCAGGAATATAAATGAGCATTCAAAACAGCTGGCAGTCCTCCATAGTGTTCTCTGAATGCCATCCTGGTTCACCCTGAGGTCACTGGCAGCATTTTGTTAAACTGCAAACAAAAATAAAGACCCTCCGTCCCTCTCTGACACTTCCGACCCCAGATTGCATTTTAAATATCAAGCAGATTACATTTACATTATAAAAATGAAGAACAAGGGTGGCTTGTTTTGATGAGGTTCCTGGAGAGATCTTTCTCCTTTGAAAGAACACATTGCAGCATAGAAAATTAACAACAAATTTACAAATTTAAACAACTGGCAATACTTATGGACCAATGTTTTTTATGTAGGAAGTGGAGATGTTTGAAGATAAGGCTGAGCATTGTGTTCGATATAAGTCAAACAGAGCATATCAAACACCTTCATCTTGAGGGTGAAGATGTGCTGATAATCTTAACTTGTTCAGCAGGACCTGGGCTGTTTACTGTTACTGAGCCAACCATAAACTCCTCTGTATGTTAAAGTATTATAGAGTCAAACATAAGGCCAACTGTTTGGAATCTGGCTGGATTGTGTTGACTATAAAAGGCTCAATGGCACACTTAAACAATTCACCTAATCCTCTCTACTATTTTAAAATGAGCTCATGTTTCAAGTAGAACAATAAAACAGTGATTTTGTTTCCATTAGAACAATACCAGAAGCTGATCTCTGAATGAAATATGAAGAAAACAAAAACACATGTCTAACATCTCTTAGATGCACACATTCTGAAACTTGAGTCGTCTCCAGGACACCTGGAAAGCTGCATCAGTGATGAAAGGGAACAACAGCCCACGCTTGTTTTGCACAGCAACATGTTTTGTAGATCTCAGGCAATAGTAGTAATTTTAGGCTCAAGAAGCAGACTTCCTTAATCCACATTTTAAAAACTGTTACAAACCCAACAGGCCTGGCCATAAATCAAACTAAAAATCAACTACATTTAAATCTAATAGTGACCTGGACTTCATATTTCTTTCTCTCCTCTACCACTGATTTTTGTCTAAAGGTGTGGTTGTCTCTCATGCGATTAAAATGCGAGTTTTGTGATCATATCACAATCAAGTTGACCTGTTCATCATCTGAGAATGAATCATTCATTCTGCACCGTTCTAGGTGATTGGCTGTCAACCAGTCTTATACCAGTCCTGTCCTGCCCGTACGCCTTCATAGGTAAATCACTTTTAGCTGCAAATTTCCTAAATCTTCATCTGTGAGTTGGTGAAAAAGAAATGCATGTTTAGGTATACAGTGGCTTGTAAAAGTATTCATACCCCTTGAACTTTTCCACATATTGTCACATTACAAAAAAACAATCATAAATATATTTTATTGGAATTATATGTGAAAGACCAACACAAAGTAGTATACAAGTGTGAAGTGGAAAGAAAATTATACATGATTTAAAACATTTTTTACAAATAAAAAACTGAAAAGGGCATTGTGCAAAAGTATTCAGCCCCCCTGAGTCAGTACTTTGTGGAACTACCTTTTGCTGCAATCCCAGCTGCAAGTCTTTTAGGGTGTGTCTCTACCAGCTTTGCATCTAGTGACTGAAATTTTTGCCCATTCTTCTTTGCAAAACAGCTCAAGCTTAGTCAGATTAGATGGAGAGCGTTTGTGAACAGCAGTTTTCAGATCTTGCCACAGATTCTCGATTGGGTTTAGGTCTGGACTTTGACTGGGCCATTCTAACACATGAATAAGTTTTGTTTTAAACCATTCCATTGTAGCCCTGGTTTTATGTTTAGGGTCGTTGTCCTGCTGGAAAGTGAAACTCTGACCCAGTCTCAGGTCTTTGCAGACTTCAACAGGTCTTCTTCCAAGATTTTCCTGTATTTGGCTCCATCCATCTTCTCATCAACTCTGACCACCTTCCCTGTCCCTGCTGAAGAGAAGCTCCCCCAGAGCATGATGCTGCCACCACCATATTTGACAGTGGGGATGATGTGTTCAGAGTTATGTTCAGTGTTAGTTCTCAGCCACACAGCACGGCCTAAAAGTTAAATTTTGATCTCGTCTGAGCAAAGCACCTTCTTCCACATGTTTGCTGTGTCCTCAACATGGCTTCTGGCAAACTGCAAAAACGGGACTTCTTATGGCTTTCTTTTAACAATGGCTCCCTTCTTGCTCTTCCATAAAGACTACATTTGTGCAGTGCACGACTAATAGTTGTCCTGTGGACAGATTCCCCCACCTGAGCTGTGGATCTCTGCAGTTCTTCCAGAGTCACCATGGGCTTCTTGGCTTCATCTCTGATCAGTGCTCTCCTTGTTCGGCCTATAAGTTTAGGTGGACGGCCTTGTCTTGGCAAGTTTATCATTTCCGGATGATGGATTGTACAGTGCTCCGTGAGACGTTCAAAGTTTGGGAAATATTTTTATAGCCTAAGCCTGCTCTAAATTTCTCCAGAACTTCCTCCCTGACCTGTGTGATTTGTTCCTTGAACTTCATGATAAAGTATTTTTGAATTGAATTGAATGATGCTGTTTGCTCCCCAATATTCTCTTAACCAACCTCTGAGGCCGTCACAGAGCGGCTTTTGTACTGAGATTAGATTACACACAGGTGGACCCTATTTAGTCATTAGCAATCATCAAGCAACTTCTGAAGGCAATTAGTTGCATTTAGAGTTAAGGGGGCTGAATGCACACCACACTTTTCAGTTTTTTATGCGTAAAAATATTTTATTTCATGTATATTTTTCATTTGTGGTTTGTTTGTTTTTCATTAATGTTTGTGGTTGTAATGTGACGATATGGGGAAAAGTTCAAGGGGTATGAATATTTTTACAAGCCACTATATATTTCTTTTCCTGTTTGATTATATGCTTGTAGTTTGACATGAAGGGCCTTGCAAAAGTGTTAATACCCTTTGAACTTTTTTCATAGTTTGTTTACAGTCACAAACTTCAAAGCCCTTTATTGGGATTCTACAACACAAAGTTGTGCAGGAGAAGGAAAATGATAATAACAACTCTCTGCCCCCTTGAGTCTTGTAGAACCTCCTTTTACTGCAATTAAACCTGCAAATGTTTTGGTGTATGTCTCTGCCACCTTTGTACATCTAGAGACTGAACATTTTACCCTATTTTTCCAAATAGTTTAAGCCCAGTCAGATTAAATGATGAGCCTCTGTAAAAACCAAATATTTAGTCTTGCCCCAGATTCCGAATTGTTGTAAGTTTTCTTCAGGTTTGCCCCGCTGAAAAAGCAACCCCACAGCATGCTGCTGTCACCACCATGTTATGTAGAGAAATGTGCAGTGTTAGTTTTCCTCCACATATGCATGTAGACCAAAAAGTTCAAACGTCGTTCTCACCTTCTTCAACATGTATGCTACGTCCCTCTACATAACTTGTCTGCAGACTGCAGGCTGCAGGTGGACATTAGAGGACTTCTGAATGTTGTTGTTTGTGAAACAAATTGAAAGTCATTTATTATTTTCAATGGTGTTCACAATTAGGTACCACTTTGTGTTGAATGTATCACATAAATCCCAATAAAACGCATTAAAGTGTTTGGTGGTAATCTCACAAAATGTGGAAAAGTTAAAGCAATATGAATACCTTCAGCAAGCGGTTTATTTCAGCTGCTTGTAATCTTGTAATGTGAGTTTTCTGTTTGGCCTTCATAAACGAGCCTAAAAAAAGTTCTCAGCTTTGGATTTATATTGAAAATAACATTGTGTCAATCTGTTGTCATTTGTCAAAATAGCATTTCTGCCAAGATAATGTTAACATGGCATCCTCAGTGATTGATTGCAAAGGTTATATATTTTTTTTCCACAAAAGGTTTGAAAGGAAAATTTAGGCAGCCTTTCATGTGGAAGCTAAAACCATCTCTGTAGCAACCCAAATCTTTACTTTGACATAGATAGAAGTAATTTCTCCATTATGCACCTCAAGCTTGATCTCTTTTCTGATCAGGTTTTTGACCCCTGTTCATGCTCAGAGAAAATGACAGTGTCCTGTTTGGCTTGTTTTCTCTTGCAGGTTCAACCTGCTGCCACATGTGTGCCTTTTTCTTGAAGCTGTGTGTGCAAAGGTTTGCTGCATCATTACTTCTCAGTTCTCACCTCTTTTCCATGGAACAGCTGGCAACACAGAGGCCAGCCCGAGATAGCAGCGATGTGTGTGACACCTCACTGATAATTGATTTCTATCTAAGGAACAGCCTCTCCTAGTTGTCAGGAGACGTGCAACTGAAGAGAGATCAGTGTTATACAATAACAACTCTGCCAAAAGACCCGGTCTAAGCCTAAACAAATGCATGTTGCTGCAGGATTTTTTTTGTCTTATTTTACTTGGCAGTCTTTTACGCTTCTTTTACGCGAGTTTGTTTCACCTTTGAAAAATGAATAAGCACTCAATACATTTCTCATTAGGGTAAACCTTCTGTAATTGAAGAAAAAGAAGAGAACACAAGAAAAGCAGGCTCTACCTGATGTAGACAAAGAGAATCAAGGTTATTGGCTAAATATTTAACCTATCTTCTGAATAAATAATTCACCGTATTATGAAGCACTGTAAATGTTAGTGTTACACTCACTCATTGTTGAAAGTATGCATATTTCCCCACTTGTTTCCCTAACACAACTGGTATGCCCTTAACTTGTGGAACCCTTAACTCTCTTACACCATCTTGTGGAGATGGAGTAAAAACACATTTTTCCACACTGCAGCACCAAGCATCAAGTGATGTATTCAGAGACGGATTTAGGAGGATTTGAGCCCCAGGGCTACAGCCAGCAAAATACCAGTTTTGGTGGCTGAGAGCTGACCAACTTTGTATTTACTCCTCAGGGACTCAGCATCATTTCTATATATGTATTCATCAATACAAAAATAAAAAAGACCCAAAACGTCAAAGTAACTATGCCAGGCTGTTATGTGGCAATGTAAAACAGTCTCCGAACTACACAAAAACCAATGATAAAGCCATGGAGTGGAGCATGCAGTTAAAGCTCACTTTGTAGCATATGTTGTGCCTTAGATTGGCGGGTAGGTCTGATATATTGGGCTCCTTCCATGAACTCTGAGCTTGTGTTGTCTCCATAGCTTTTCTATAGTGAATGGCTGGGTCATTATAGTTCCAGTGTTTCTCTGAAACGACTGAGTTTCCTTGACTGTGTTTAGGATCATTATCTAAAACATTCACACTTGTTTCATCTTCATCATCCTGGTAAATGGGAGCAAATTTTTAACAAGAAGTCTCGGTACATGTTCCATTCATCCATTCCTTCAATTATAATACGTCTGCCTGAACAGAATGCTTAAAAGCAGGCCTACGCTATGATATTCCCACCTCCAAATATCACTGTTGGTGAGGATAAGCAGTGTCTTTTGACCTCCAAACATGGTGTGTTTTATGGCATTCAGAGAGTTTAACTTTAGTCTGATGTTACCAGATTATATTTTTCCAGTATTTCACAGGCTTGTCTAAATGTTAAACTGGCTTCAACATGCTTTTTCTTCAGCAATGGAGTGTTGCATGCTGAGCGTGCACACAAGCCATGGCGGCCGAGAGGATTATTAGTTATTGTTTTCTTAGAAAAACAATTGTACCTGCCAATTCCAGGTCTTTTTTAAAACTCTCCATGGTAGTCATTGGGTCTTGGACAACTCATCTGATAATTCTTGCAGGGAGAACCTGGTAGTGGCTGGTTTATGGTGTTATGTTGTTCTTTCCACTCCCAGATTATGGCCCCAAACATGCTCACTGGAACCTTCAGTAGCCTAGAGATTCTTCTGTAACCCTCTGTATGGTTTGCAGCAAAATGTTTGGCATGGTCTTGTGAGGGCTCATAGGTTACGGCCATCATGAGATGTCTCTTATGCAACATATTGGTAATGAGACACCTTTTTATAACCCATCAGTTGGGAATGAAGCAGCTGATATTATTCTGCACTAAGAGGTAGGATTGCTTTCTGCAATTACTGATACATTTCTGCTGGTGTCATCTTCTTTTCCTTTCTTCATGTGTTCCTTATGTTTGCTTGTTCTGTAAGGTAACAATGCCAATTACACCTTTAGAAATATTTGTACTTAGGAAATTGGTTATGTGTTCAATACTTACCTTACCCACTGTATCGTTTTACTACACATGAGTTGGTGGGCTAGATATTTTAGGCAGCAAATGAACATTTCCTACTTAGTGTTGATGTGCAAAACAAAAATAGGCAAGTGTAAGAATCTGGGGGAGTTTGACAAAGCCTAAATTGTGATGGCAAGACCACAGAGTCAGAGCATCTCCACAACTGCAGCTCTTTGCCCGATCTGCACTGTTCAGAATGTATTAAAAGTGGTCCAAAGGTATCAACAGTGGTAATCAGGGTCATTGACAGCCAAAGTTTACAGATGAACATGGTGAGTAAAGGCTGGCTTGTGTGGATCGATGCAATAGACGAGCTACTGTATTTCAAATTTTTCTGAAAGTCATTGCTGCTTTGTAGCATGTGGTCCTGTAAAGCCTAGACTAGTTGGGGTGTCCATGCTGTTCACAATGTTATGCCTGATCAGTGTTCATTTCGATGAATTAATTATTTACTCTGTTCCCTCATTTCCTGAACACCGGTGCATTGAAGCATACACTTTAATAATGAATATTTCTATCAAAGTATTTTTATCATTTCTGTCAGATGGGGGCAGCAAAGTGCAACTCAACACCGCCTCTTAAGGCATACATACCTTCAGTTTTTGTGCCACATGGCAAACTATTTTACTTTATAGATTTTTTCAAATAGATCTGAAATGTAACATGTCTGATTGTGTTATTTTGACCATATAATCTGAAGCCCAAAGTGATTTCTTGTTTGAGTTGTGTTTTATATTGTTGCTCTGTGGCAGTAGTGGCACAAAAGTAAGAAGCGAGACTGCCATTCATGTGGAATTGGAATAGATTTATGCCGATCATGACCTTATACCATGACCCCAGACATCTAACACAATGACTAAAAATGATCTTTTATGTGTTGATGCACTGCAGGGAGCATCCCATCATAAAGATCATCAAAACAAAGGGGTCTTCTTACCCTGAAAGCACTATGGTGCTTGAAAAATGTTTTGTGTTTGGCACTGTGGGGGGGGTGACAGGTTTGGTAAACAACATCCAGCGGTGGACCTGGTAACACCTCGGTTCTTCCATCCCATTGCGTCCCCTAACATGCAGCTTTGAAGTCTAAGACGGGAGAAAAATGTCACCAAGGGGTCTGTGGGATTCATGTGAAGAGCCACAAAAACAACACTTCATCAGGGGCACCATTCAGACTGGTGACCAGCAATATATGGGGCAATTCAAATGAGAAGCATTGTGTGAGGTAAAAGCCAAACAGATTTGTCTCATCCCCTGCCTCTTCTTCCTTTTTACAAACTTTTTCATGAGAGACTTTGATGGGGAGAAGATGATGGAAAAACAAAACAGCGTGTCTCGATTGAGTTCAAATAGAAAATAAGTTATAGTGAAATGAGTGGGTGGGACAAAGATGCCACGGCTTGAATTAAAACAACAATTCAGCTAGTGTATCAATCTGTCAGAGATAGGAGAGGGGAGGGAGGATAATCAGGAGGAGTGCATCACAGACCAGAAAGCACTGAGAAAAGTTGATTTCTCTATAGAAAATCTCCCCCTGCTCCTTCTGCAATGTTCAACCCAGGTCCCATCCTCCTGAAATGCTGACGAATTGCTCCCCCTAAAGATTCTCCAACACCCCCAGCTGCCCTCCATGTGCTGGGGCTACACAGACAGCCTGGACCCCAGACCACAGCATACGGAGGCCAGGTCAATTGACCTGCTCTCCCAGCTGGAAATCAACTGAAGTGACTCACAGAGCATCCTGCAACCTCATGCTCTCTGGGGACTCCCAGCTAAACTTGCAGAAACATGAGAATAATCAGCTGACTGGTCAGCTACCAGTAGAACTGTAGACCAATGAGTTGAACACATTGGATAATACTTGGACACATCTGACCCATAAAGCAGGCGCACAACTGATAGCCGAGGCATAATTTGCAGTGCACAGAACACTGAAAGCATGCAAGACGCCTCTGTTACATTAGAGGAAACGCAATTTAGATGTAAACCGAACAAAGTATTCACACCCTTTGAACCTTTACATATTTTGTCACATTAAAGTTCAAGGTATTTAAAATGAATTTATCTTACAGAACAACATAATGTAGTGCATAAATATAATGTGGAACTAAACTTGATACACGGTTTTCAGTTTTTTTCACAATTTCTTTGAACAATAAATGTAAAAAGTCTTGCCCCTTTTCTTGTTACAATATAGCTCAAGCTCAAGCCAGACAAATAACATCAGTGAATAGCAATTTTCAATGTTTACCACAGTTTCTCAATTGGATTTAGGTCTGGACTTTGACTAGGCCATTCTAGAACACGAATCTACTTGGATCTAAACCATTCCATTGCAGCTATGGCTGTATGTTCAGAGTTTTTTCCACGCCAGTCTCAGGTTTTTTGGAGCCTCTAATATGTTTTCTCCCAGGATGGACCTGTATTTGGCTCCATCAATCTTCCCATCAACTTCGACCAGCTTCACTGTCCCTGCTGAGAAAATGCATCCCCACAGCATGATGACACCACCTCCATGTTTCACCAAGTGGCTGGTATTTTCAGGGTGATCTGCCACACATAACATTTTGCATATAGGCCAAAAAGCTCAGCTTTGATCTCATCTGACCAGAGGACCTTGCTCCATATGTTTGCTGTGTCCCCCATATGGTTTGTTGCCAGTTTCAAACAGGGACTTCTTATGTCTTTCAACAGTGGTTTTCTTCTGGCCACTCATCAATTAAGACCAGTTTTGTAGAAAGGAGGACTAATAGTTGTCCTGTTGACAGATTCTCCTAAGCTATGCTATCACATGGCAGATGTTTGGCCAGCAGATTTCATTTATTACCGTCTTCATTTAAAAATATTAAATAAAGCAGCTACATAGCATGCTGTTATTACTGCATTTTGTGTTTGTGCAAGTATTTTATGTTTACAAGAAAACAGGTGTATGTTGGTATGCCTTTCACATTAGATATCAAGGACGAACAAAGTATCTGAGATAGTACTCAGGATTGCTTTTACTGTACAAGAAAAAAAAAAGACTTTGCGTTTAAATCTTAAATAATAAATAAAAAGATAATATCACTCAGAAGGACTATTTTGCAATTTTTCCTTTTATATATTTATTATACTTTCAGGGTTTTAAGGGTTGCTGAGCCAAGTCCCAGAATGATTCTAGAAAGCTGTTAATTTCACATTGTGTGACTGCACTTAATAGCTGTCTAAGTTCCTTTGGTCATCAGGCATATGAAGGTGGAGATAAGGCTAAGCAGCTACCGATCTGACCCAGTAATACCAGAGCTTGGCTTGGCATTCCATAACAGATAGAGCTGGAAGATGAACAGGTGGTCATTAAAACCGCTGCAGAGCCCTCCACAACAATGCGAAGGGCAGGAAGACCAGAGAAGAAAACAGAAGACAAAAGGAAAGAGATAGAAGGGGCATCGGGGAGAGTTAGAGGCTGGGGAGCGTTTGATGCCTGGACTGTGTGCTCCTTAGTGCAGTCTGAGGGCTGTGCTTCAGAGCGGATGTGTTAACAGTTTCAGGCTCAATGGAGGGAGAAATCCCCACAAAGCGAGGTGTACAAATATTGTGGGAAATCCGTCCGCTCTTTAATATTTCATGAAGGCCCACAATCTATTCATAGGACTCCATTCCTTTGGAGAGGCCCACATTCAAGCTCACCCCGCAGACTCAATGGGCAGCCCTTAATTGAGTGCCCGCTCATTCTTCGTCTCCCTGGCAGATTGTTCCCCATGAAAGCCTCCGGCTCTTCATCCTCCTCTTCTTCTCTATGAGAGTGGCGAAAGAAAAGGGGGCATGCCTTGCTGGTGGTGCATGTGGGAGGGAAGAATAAGCAAAGGGGCAGAGGTGGGGGGTAGGTGTGGATCAAATGTGATAATAGGGCAAGAGGTAGTGTGCAGAGATGTGGGGGTAGGGGGCTAATCCTAAGGGTGGATGATGGAGGGGGGCGGCAAGGCAGGAGTGTTGTAACGTGTCTGTGGGTTGGTGTCTGAGGGTTAAGTATGATTGTGGGTGTGTGATTGATTGGCAGGTTAATGCTGCACCCACACAAAGGAAAGGTCTTTTTTGAGATTACTTGTTCTTTTTATCTCCGTTGCATCAAAAATTATAGGGACTGCATTCTTGAGATCTGGGTTTTTCACTTATGATAACATATAATTGTACAGAAGACTTAGGTGATACCCATGGCATTATAAGGTTAATATATTTGCTGATTTAACTCTATTAGACCATGTGAATGATATGGACACTTCTCTAAAAAACTGCTGTTTCAGATCCTATACTTACCTTTTACCCTCTGTTGGAGGATGTGCGTTTTACAGCTAGCTGGGCAGGTTTTTGTCAAATTCCACGATGGCTGTGCACAATTTCTTAGTAATACAGGTCCTTCTCAAAATATTAGCATATTGTGATAAAGTTCATTATTTTCAATAATGTAATGATGAAAATTTAACATTCATATATTTTAGATTCATTGCACACTAACTGAAATATTTCAGGTATTTTATTGTCTTAATACGGATGATTTTGGCATACAGCTCATGAAAACCCAAAATTCCTATCTCACAAAATTAGCATATCATTAAAAGGGTCTCTAAACGAGCTATGAACCTAATCATCTGAATCAACGAGTTAACTCTAAACACCTGCAAAAGATTCCTGAGGCCTTTAAAACTCCCAGCCTGGTTCATCACTCAAAACCCCAATCATGGGTAAGACTGCCGACCTGACTGCTGTCCAGAAGGCCACTATTGACACCCTCAAGCAAGAGGGTAAGACACAGAAAGAAATTTCTGAACAAATAGGCTGTTCCCAGAGTGCTGTATCAAGGCACCTCAGTGGGAAGTCTGTGGGAAGGAAAAAGTGTGGCAGAAAACGCTGCACAACGAGAAGAGGTGACCGGACCCTGAGGAAGATTGTGGAGAAGGGCCGATTCCAGACCTTGGTGGACCTGTGGAAGCAGTGGACTGAGTCTGGAGTAGAAACATCCAGAGCCACCGTGCACAGGCGTGTGCAGGAAATGGGCTACAGGTGCTGCATTCCCCAGGTCAAGCCACTTTTGAACGAGAAACAGCGGCAGAAGCGCCTGACCTGGGCTACAGAGAAGCAGCAATGGACTGTTGCTCAGTGGTCCAAAGTGCTTTTTTCGAATGAAAGCAAATTCTGCATGTCATTCGGAAATCAAGGTGCCAGAGTCTGGAGGAAGACTGGGGAGAAGGAAATGCCAAAATGCCAGAAGTCCAGTGTCAAGTACCCACAGTCAGTGATGGTCTGGGGTGCCGTGTCAGCTGCTGGTGTTGGTCCACTGTGTTTGATCAAGGGCAGGGTCAATGCAGCTAGCTATCAGGAGATTTTGGAGCACTCCATGCTTCCATCTGCTGAAAAGCTTTATGGAGATGAAGATTTCATTTTTCAGCACGACCTGGCACCTGCTCACAGTGCCAAAACCACTGGTAAATGGTTTACTGACCATGGTATCACTGTGCTCAATTGGCCTGCCAACTCTCCTGACCTGAACCCCATAGAGAATCTGTGGGATATTGTGAAGAGAACGTTGAGAGACTCAAGACCCAACACTCTGGATGAGCTAAAGGCCGCTATCGAAGCATCCTGGGCCTCCATCAGACCTCAGCAGTGCCACAGGCTGATTGCCTCCATGCCACGCCGCATTGAAGCAGTCATTTCTGCCAAAGGATTCCCGACCAAGTATTGAGTGCATAACTGTACATGATTATTTGAAGGTTGACGTTTTTTGTATTAAAAACACTTTTCTTTTATTGGTCGGATGAAATATGCTAATTTTGTGAGATAGGAATTTTGGGTTTTCATGAGCTGTATGCCAAAATCATCCGTATTAATACAATAAAAGACCTGAAATATTTCAGTTAGTGTGCAATGAATCTAAAATATATGAATGTTAAATTTTCATCATGACATTATGGAAAATAATGAACTTTATCACAATATGCTAATATTTTGAGAAGGACCTGAAGAGGTTTCATGGAGTACAAAGTCTTTCTTTTTGAATGGTTATAGTTACTGAAAGGTAAAAACCTCAATATTCATCAAAACGAGTCTTTAATCAAGACAAATGTTAAACAATTAAAAGTTTTATAGAAACCTTGTGGGGAAAAGGTGGGTATCCATTGTGATACTGTAGGGAATCTAGTAGATTTTATATACATAAAATATGCATCAGTTGTTTTTTTTTTTATCATTGTCTAAGTAGATGGCGTTCCTTAATATTTACACTAAAAGCCAGTTGTTAATCATGTCATAAAACATAAAAGGTTATTAAATTCTTCTACATGTAGATCATATTCTTGTCTTTGGATGATTTGGATACCTTTGGAAAAGACTGTGCTGCGAAGTAAAGTCCAACTATTTCCTGAAAAGCATTTTATTAGCCTACACTAATAAACAATAGTCATTTTTTAAATATTTTTAGTTTATTTTCTTTAAATTATTTCTGCTGGACAACATTTATAAGAAAATGACTATGTAGTCCCAGAGATGATGTATATCCTGCCTCTACAGTGCATCTGGAAAGTTTTCATCAGCCTTCACTTTACACATTTTTATCTCACAGTCTATTCACAAGGTGAGTACATTTAATTTTATTTCTGTAAACATTACACTCAATACACCATAATGACAGATTGTTTTTCAAATTTATTTAAACAACAACAATGAATAAATCACTGTAAAGCCTTTGCCATGACATTAAAACTGAACTCAGGTGTATCCTCTCTCCACCGATATCCTTTAGACGTTTCCACAGCTTAACTTGAGTACACCCTTTGGTAAGTTCAGCTAATTGCAAATGGTTAAAATTGCACAACCCTGTCCATATAGGTTCTCGTGGTTTAAGCCAAAAAGTCCAGGTAAATGTCTGTAGATGCCTTTGGATAGCACAAACCTGGGGAAGGACACAGAAAAAAAACACAGTGAAAGGTGCTTGGCAGCCTGTCTGGAGTTTGCCAAATTATAATTAAAAATCATAATTAGAAAAAAGTTATTCTAACCAAAAACTCATCAGATCAAAGATACACTCTGGTGATGGGATAATTGGGCTCACAGCACTTAGTAATTACAATTAGTTAATTATCATTAATAATTATTAACCAAAACCACACAAAATGTCACTGTGTTATCAACCGTTTCACCGACTGATGGAGCACTAACCTTATCTTGACAGATAATCCCTCTTACACAAAATAAACCCAAACGCTGTCTCTTTATCTATGTTAACATTTTTTAAACCAATAGTTCCTCTTACAACCAAACTATTCTGGTCCAACAACGTTCACCTAACTAAGCATGCACTATTCTACAAAAAGGCGTGTACTAATAATCAAAAATAAGGACACGTACTCGAGGGTAGATGGAGATCAAACCACTAGGTTATGGACAAATGAGAATAACACAACCTAACTGGATTAATTTGGAACGATGGACAAAACCACAATACTGTGAAACCTTTCTCCGTGTGTGTGTCTCAACAGCGGCTATCAGCTGGTAGAACAGTGGGGCCACGCCCCAGACGCAGACCATCTATCTATCTAGCAGCCATCCCCTCAGCCACTAGCAGCTCATAGCCCCAAATCTCGAACAAAGGGTTGTAAAACTGAGGTGGGAGCTCGGTGGAAAAGCCCCAAGGGAAATAAAATGTTGGAATGAACAATGAAGTGGCCAGGCCACAAGATCCAGACTTCAGTCTGTTTCGAATGAAAAACTTCCAAAGTTCAGCTTCTCCTACTGGCTGATTGGCAGTCAGCAAGACGAACGGATCCAACGATGAATGCATTTCACAGTATTCAGACAGTAAATCAAAACAGTTCAGCATAAAACACTTCAATCAATATTTCATGCAACAATAATACCTTGGATTAACTAATGGTGAAACTAATTCACCTTAACTATGCCTCACCCTGCCCAGACCTCTAAATGCACCTATATACGATTTAAAATAAAAAGAACGAAATTACTTTATCAATTTCTTCTCTTCACTGGCTTGAGGATGGGTCGTGGGTCTGAAGAAAAAACAGGGGGGAACCAGTGTGTGGCCAACCCAAAAAAAATTCTCATCCCTCCAAAACGGGGAAAATATGAGGGACTGCTGCAGCCGACTGAAAAAACAAAGGGAATCTCGTCTCCTTGGAAACAAACCCTCTATGGGTTGCACCTGCGCCTGGTTTGCGTCTAACTGTCTTCGAATGGGGAATACGTATCTTTTGATCTTCTTGTATCAGACAGGTTTCCAGCCTTCTCTTCCGAGAATGGCCAGTGTGGAGGAAAAGTAAACCTGCCCATGAGCTTCTATTTCTCCAGAGATTGCCCCCTAACGTTGTAAGTTACGACTTGGAAATGGCGGCTAAAAGTTTGTTTCCTCGGCTTTTTATAAGCTCTGATGACGTCAGCTTTGATGCCTGTTGAGCTACACAGTAGTCATTTACCTGGCCAAAATGGCTGGTGTGACCCCCAACAGAAATAAGTCAGGTTCAAGCTAATAATGACTGCAGAAATGTACAGGATGTCACTTTTTGGGATGTCCTTGAGTGGCCCAGACTTGATTCTGACTGAAAATCTCTGGACAAATTTGAAAATGGCTGTGCTCCAACACGGCCCCATCCAACTTGAAGGGGTTTGAGAAGTTCTGCAAAGCGAAATGACAGAAACTGACAAAAACAGGTGCACCAACCTTGTAGCTATTATATTCAAATAGACTTGAGGCTGTATTTACTCCCAAAGGTGCTAGTTGAAAGATTAAACTGAATTATTGATTAATATGAAAGCTTGACAGCCTTTGTTCCAAACTCACATTTTATTATTACTGATATACTGAGTGTGACTGTTTTAGGTTGGATTACTATTGGATGTAACAGGACTATTTAAATGTGAACAAACTCGACTAGCAGTGAGAGGAGGAAATATGTCGGGACCTGTTTGTGTGGACTTTGCATGCCCTTCCTTATCACATGTTGGTTATGTCCAGGTACTCTCTCTAAGTTGCTCCTGGGTGTGAGTGTGTGGGTGCTTGGTTGTTTGGGTTGTGTGTCATTATATTGCCCTGTGATAGACTGCCAACCTGTGCAGGGTGAAGCCCACCTCTCTCTTCTATAGTCAGCTGGACAATAGGGGCACCAGGCCCTCTGTGACCATTCAAATATTAAGCGGTTGGAGAGGTTTGATGGATGAACTGTATTTGTCATCCAACAACTAGAAGGTTCACTTAGCATAGCATCTATAAATAGACTCAACTGCACTACAGAATTGTGCAAAATTAGACGTAACAGGAAGTTTTTTTAGCCTATTATAGTTTCACAGCATCAATGATATTAACAATTCACTAGAATTTAAACACCACTGTACAGCTTTATCTGTGGACTTCCTTCAAGGCTTTAATGTTTTCTTTTTTTAGACTTTGCTAAACATTATTTGCATTAGGGCCATACAAAACCGATGTGAATTACTCCGAACATAATTCATCTTAAGAATTCAAAATGACTGGAGAATTGCTTTCACCTGACACTTTATTGGGTACACCTGGCTTGTATCTGGAAGGACCCCATTTTTGCCTTTAGACCTGCGTTAATTCTTTGAAATCTCATGCTTTAGATTCTACACAGTAATGCTCCTCAGAGAGTTTGGTTGATGTTGACATAATAGCTCAACACAACAGCTGCAGATTTGTTGGCTAAACATCCATGATTCGAATCTTCTGTTACACCACAACCCAAAGGTGCTTTGTTGGACTGAGATTTGTTGACTCTGGAGGTCATTGAAGAACAGTGACAACAATATGAAATGATTTGAGCTTAGTAACATGATGTATTATACTGTTGGATATAGATATCGGGATGATGTTGGTACCACTGAGCCCAAGGCACATCAAAAAATATCGACCTCATCATTATACACAACCAGATAAGTGTTCTCCAGGCATCAAACCTCTGACATGACCAAGGCATTTTCATTTACAAACTGTGGCTTCCTGGATATTTTCCTCTTTTTCAGACCATATTCTGTAAACCATAGAGATGATTATGAGTGAACAGTTTCTGAAATACTCAGATCAGCCAGTCTGACACCAAGCATTATGCCACAGTAATGATCACTTAAAATTTTTATTATGATGCTAGCTTTGAACTTCACATCTAAATGCTTAAATGCATTGAGCTGCTGCAACATAATTAACTGAATTACTATTTGTGTTGACAAGCAATTGAACATTACTGGCATATCTAATACAGTGTCCGGAGAGTGTAGATTGATGACCCTTTCACATACTAAGGTGGTCCCTGAGAAATTTAACCTCTATCCTGTTTTTGTGTTTCGTAAATTAGTTAGAACAGCCATTACATCCTATAAATGTACTTTATATAAAACAACAACATGTCTATGTTTGTGCTCTCTGCATGATGCATCTGAGGCCTTTACCTATTTAGTTCTTCAGTTGAACTGATAGGAGATATTTGAGTTCACAAATAAAATAAATGTAAATTAATACAGAAATTTTAGGGCAAAAATGTCTTCTCCCCATGTTGTGTACACAGCCATCTTGGTTCTAAATCTTGTAATCTGAGCCATAAAGCAGGTGTCTCTGAAGGTTTTTTGCCAAATAACAGACACATTTACCAGACACACTAAAAACAAGTTTCTGATTGAAAAACAGAATGAGAAATCTTCCTCAAAATTATTTCATGCTGATGTGTGAGCTGAAGCCATAAATGCATCATAAATGTATACCTCATACCAACAGTGAGTGCTTCATCCATCCTACAGTTGAATCAGTGCAATGCCTCAAGGTGGACGGCCAGCTGGGAGCCTGACCTGAGGGCTCGGCCACAGTTAGGGCTCCTGAGGGCCTCCAGCTGCAGCTCGGGCTCCTGATCCCTGATTAAAGGTCATCCCACTTCTTCTAAGGGCCTGTAAGACCCTGGAAGCCCGGCTCAGTCTTAGTGACACCCCTTCTCCACTCCGATGTGTGTCCAACAGGCTTATGTTGGCTCGTGATGGGTGGAGAGGACCCGCGGAGAAGTGAAAATCCTCCACCTCCACATTACATTCACACACACACAGAACACGCAAGTATGGAGCTGCATACACAAATACTGGATGCATAATTTATCCTGGTGATACCACCCCTAGGATCCAGCACAAGCAGCCCCCTGGTGGAGTGTGGCAAAGCCATGCTAAATGGATTGTGCAGAGGAAGAGATTTAAAGCTTTCATAGTGCTTAGTGTGTTCCAGGCGGCTGAATCTTGGGGCTTTGATGGATTGTTCTCAGGTTCATTTCAGAATTTTCTTGGAAACGTTGGAATTGTCATTGGTGTACACTGGAATTTGAAAACATAGGTTTAATTAAAAAAATAAATTAAGGGTAAAGTGACCTTAGCCATTGTTTTTATGTTCTCAGGGAAGGTTTCAGTCTTTCTATTTTACATTTTGATCATCTCAGGCTCACTGTCACACTAAATAATAGCAAGATTACCACAGAGTAGCTAATTGTACAAAAACACCAATAATGACTTTGTAGAAGTTCACCTGTAACTTCAATTTCCCATAAAGATAAAAGGTAAAACAAGTTTGTTCAGGGTTTAACAAGATGGAATTGGACAAGCTTCTAGATGAATCTTGTAATATGATTGCATTGTGCTTATTAACCTAACAAGTGTAGATGATTAAACCTTAACCCTTGGAGGCCCCTGGCTTCAGGAACACTTTAATCCAGTCATCTCCGGATGCGGGATACGCTCACCGCTCAGTTCCTGGGCTTTTGTATCAGGGGGTATTAACACCACAATTGCTGCCTAAGACTGAGATGCCCACAATATTACCAAACTGCTGACTAGCTTGTCTGAGTGCTCTAAACTGGGGGAGTTTTATTCACCTGTGTAAAACTTTCTGTAGCTTTCAGAGTTCAAACTGCTTAAGGTACTTTAAAATAGATCAGAATGGAAAAATACTGCAAATTGCAGGTATTGATACTGCAATGGATAATGTCTAATTTTGGGCAAAAAAGGTAAAATAGATCATTTTCGGCCTCATTTTATCTGTGTACATATTTGGTGTTTGCAATCTTACACTTGATATAAAGGATGTTCAAAAAGTAAAACAGCCTTAAATCATTTTCTACATATAGTTTTGACAATTACATGATAGATAAACATCCAAGACAAAACAGAAGGCTGCCAAATAAAGGTGTAATTAGTAATTTGTAAGATTATTTTAAACTGAGGAATAAACGGATAAAGGAAAAGAAAAATACTTTCCTACCCTTACCTTAAAATATTCAAACTTTTTCACAATTTACCCCATTCTAACCATAAATGTCTGTATATTTTTTACACATTTTATACAATAGACCAGCAGATATTAGTGCATAACTGTGAACTGAAAGGAAAAGGAAACATGGCTTTTCCTCATTTTTATAAATAAGTATCTGAAAAGTGTGGTGTGTATTTGTATTGAGCCCTGTTTACTCTGATGCCCATAAACAAATTAAATTGAGCCAGTCACAGTCAGTAGTGACCTAAGTTGTGAATAGAGTCCACCAGAGTGAATTCAGCCTCCCTGAGTCAATACTATAGAACCACATTTTTTTGTAGTTACAGCTGCATGTCCCTGGGGGTATGTCTCTACCATCTTTGCACATCTACACACTGAATATTTGGCTCATTCTTCATTGCGAAATAGCTCAGGCTCAGTCAGATTGGATGGAATGTCTATAAACATCGGTTTAAGATTCTTAATTGAATTTAGACCTGAACTTTAACTGAGCCAGTCTTAAACATGAATATATTTTGACCTAAACCATTCAATTATGTCTGGTTGTATGTTTAGGGCTATTATCCTGCTGGACGGTGATCTCTACCCCAGTCTTAGGTCTTGTACAGCCTCTAGCAGGTTGTCTCTGAGGTTTGCCCAGTATTTACGTCTATTCATACGCCCATCAATTTATCAGCTTCAATGTCTCTTTTAAAAAGCATCCCCACCAAATGATGCTGCCACAACCAAGTTTTGTTGTGAGGACCGTGTGTTTAAAGGGATGTGCTTGGTTAGTCATTGAGAAACATGAGAAAACATTGAGAAAAAGAATATCTATCTAGGTTTCATCTGACCTTCACATGCCTGCTGGGTCTATTACATGTGTTATGGCTAACTGTAAATAGAATGTCCTTGAGCCTTTTTTTCAACAATAGTTCTCTTATTGCCACTCTTCCATAAAAAGGCCAGGTTTGTAGAGCGCATGATTAACAGCTGTCCTGTCAAATAATTCCCCCACCTGACCTGTAGATCTCTGGAGCATTTGGTTGCTACTGATTTTATTTAGGAGAATCAGAGTAAAGGGGGTTAAAAACAAATATAGAATCTTATTTGTAAAATAGCGTGTATCTGTTTCCTTCACCTTTACATTTATACATTACTTTGTGTTGGTCGATGACATAAAATCTCAATGAAACAAATTAAAGTTGTTGTGATGTGGCAAAATGTGCAAAAGCTGAAGGGGTATTTCCAAAACACTGTATATGTTGTTTTCAAACTGCTCACAACACTATAACTTACTTTGTAACTAACAGTATGAATGTTCAGGGTTTTCACTGCGGGCTACTGCGTGATTTCGAGCTTAATTTACCAAAGAACCAGCCTATAAATTAATTCTGCTAAGTGGCAGTTCACAATCCCCCTAATTATTTATACTTTTTCTATTGGCTGGGGTGTCACTTAGATAAACACGATGGAGGTTCATCTCATCTGGTCCACAAAACCCCAGAGTGTGCCGCTACCAATGGCTCTGCTGAACTCTGACCCCACTGGGTCACAGGGAGCGTTTGTCCCTCGGTAATTGGACAGAAGGGGGCTTTCGCTCTTAATTTAACCTTTGGGGTCCAAATCCTTTTTTCCCCCTCAGCTCCCATAAAGTCCCTGGTCCTGACCCAGTGTTTTTCAGCCTATCTTTCCACCCCCATCATGTGCCCTTTGAAAGCTGGAGTGTGCTTGCTCTGTCAGAGACAATGGTGGAGTTAGTGACCCCTGACCCAGCAGACTGGGGCCTTTCTTACTGGATCAGGCGCTGCCTTTAGCTACGGTGGGTTATTGCTGCACAGCTTGGCAACAGAAAGAGGGTAAACACTTGTCAAGGTTCTCCTTGTCCAGTCTCAACCCCCAACTTCTTTTCTGCTGTGGTCCCTTGGCATATATTCTCTTCTTTTTAAGAGGTTTTTAGGTCTGTTTAAGGATGGACAGAACCAAAGGCAGGCCTGTTGTTTGGATTTTAAGGCAGCAGCTTCATAATCCATCATTCTGACAGTCCTTTGTTACCTCATTGAAGGGAACAGGAGTCACCCTGTGTACAAAGAAAAATACACTAGTAAAGTAATGTAAATGGTTTGGATGTGCATCTGCTTGTGTTCAGAAGCATTTTGGTGCTTTGTAGTAACACTTTTGTTGAAAACAAAATAAATAAAATGAATTCAACTTATTTCATTGTAAACCTAACATCATACACCAAGACAAGACAGTTTTTCTCTAGGGTCTTAAATAGTTACAAAACATTTATAGATAAAACACAAATGAATAACAACACTAAATAGATTTAAAAAAGAAAATATATACTCATCTTGCATAATGACTACGTGTCAAGTTGTGTGTTGGTCCTCCTTTTTGCGCTCGAGACATAGACTCCATCTGACTCCTTTAGGTGTGCTGTGGTATTTGGCACCAAGATGCAGCAAATTCTTTTGCATTTAAGACCTGAAACTTGCAAGGTAGGGATTCTATGGATCGGATTTGTTTGTCAAACACATCCACAGATTCTCCTTTGCACTGAAATCTTGGAAATTTGGAGGCTACGTCAACACTTGAAGGCATACTGTTTCCATGAAATTTACTACGTAGTCTGTTACAGTGTTTAGGCTGCTGTCACACTGTTTCCCATCATCATCATGTATGCTTTTAGTGCAGTACACGCTATTCCATTCTGAATAGTGTATGTATACTTTAATCAAATGTGTGGAATTTACGGTGTTGTGCTTTGTCAAGACTGGGTATGTTACTTTTACATGACCTCATCTTGTAGTTTAATTTATTTTAACAATAAAAGATCAACTGATCATCTGCGAGTGAAAATGCAATGCTCTTTTCTTGCTCTCAAGAGGCAGTTCGGTTTCTTCCAAATTAATCAGACAATAAGTGATGAAAGTTACACTTTTATCTCCAAACAAGTGATGTTATTAATGGATCATAGGCGTGATATTTGAGCCTTAAATTCTCATTCTTGTCAATTCTTGCTAATTTTTCCTCCAGCTAACACTTCAACTTTAACACAAATGTTCATTTGGTCCTTAGTATATACCACCCACTAGCAGAAGGCTGTGTTACTGTCTGCTGGCTCTGCTTGTGATGTTGCAGTACTGTTTGACTAATGGCAGGAGTTCAGACAATTCATTGAGAAGTTTCTATGTTCAGAGTCTTGATCATGCCACAGCTCTGAAACTGCTCTGATATTGAATGACCCTCTTAGCTGCCCTCACAATCCTTTGAGGACCCCTTTTTTGCCATATTGTTGTATTTGGTTTATGCAACATGGGCATGTGGGAACAACAGAGAAAATACAAATAAGTCTCTAATGATGCAGGAGCTCTACTGTTCTGAATTTCACAGAACTGTGTTGAATTTGATAAATATCAAGAAAGTGGCTTCTGTTCTGTATTCTAGTATTCAAAAATAAACAAAGTACTTCTTGGACTGCCTCTATGTTTTTGCTATAAATTTCCTGAAAAGTATATGTTGACTTTACTGGTGGGCTTCCTTTATATCCTCTGGTTTACCACCATAAAATCATTTAAGGGTTAGATGTTTTTCCCTAGACCTCAATCCTGATTTTTGCTACTTTCAATCCAATAAAAAACTACCCTGAAGTACTTCCTATACCTAATCCCTTGATTCCTGTCCCACATCCCAGTGTATTGCTGTGGAGTTACTGTGGAGACACAGTAATCCTCCTTGTTGCTTGAGTGGTCACTGAAGAGCAACCTCCCGTGTCCAGATGCTGAGCATGCGGCCATGGTGAGTGGAGCATCCTGTGAGTGCTGCAGCCATATGGAATGAATGGGAGGAGTCCTCTTGGGCTGCTGGGCTTTATTTTTAGAGACAGAAGCCCATTGTCCCGGCCCTGCCCTCTGTGCCATTTAATGGTGCAGAACAGCATTGTACAGTATTGTAAACTGCTTTCTGCACCTTTTTCGCCCTGTCAGGCCCTGAATGGCAGAAGACCCTCTCCTGCTTTTACTCTCACACAGTGGGTGTTTTAGGGCCCTCTACTTTTATCCCATTCTTTAACCACCTCCTGCCCTTTCTATTTTTGCTGGTTTTCTCAATATACTATTGAGTGATGGTCTAATTGTCAGGGAACAATTAAGCCATCTGATTCCTCTCCTTTACTTTAGTGCTTTGTTTTAGATTGGAGCTGCATGAGTACAGGATAGCACTGCAGCTCACTTAATTGTCTGTCTGAGATGTCTGCACCATGTTGCAACGCATGACTCCAAATTCTTTTCTCAGTGCTTTTTCCTCGTCTTGTTATGAAGAATTTCGAAATTAAATCACTTTAGAAACTAATATTCATATATGACCTGATCCATTAATAAGACTGTGGAGAGTTGGATCTCCTTAAAACATTAGGAGAGGTGATTTATAGACATTTGTTTAATAATCAAACTACTTTAAGGCCTCATCCTTGTAGGCCCAGTAAATCTGTCTTTTCTCCCGTGTTCACCATGAAATGTGTTCCTTTTTAATAGACAGGTGAAGTAAACAGATGGGGGACAGCTTTGCTTGAGATGTCTGCACACATTCACGCTCAGCCACTCCTTTTGTTCATGTAATGTCACATCTGTGACCCTGTCTGCTCCCTGCTCCCACTCTGCCTTTCATCCTCTTTTCTGCTCATAATTTCCGCTCAATTTCATACTGTCTCGGCCCCTCCCTGCACGTGGAGGCAATTCTATGCTTCAAATCAATCATCAGACCCTCATTTCAAAACCTAATGTAATTTGATCCTTCTCAAACATGCAACACTACACAAAGTGAAAACTTAGGAAAATACACATCAAACAGTACCTTGAACGTTTCCACATTTGTCACATTACAACCACAAACATCAAATTATTTTATTTATGTGATAAACTAGCCAAAAGCTGTGCATAAATGTTAAGTTGAACAAAAACTAAATGTCGTTTTCAACGATTGTTATAAATACGATTCTGACAAGAAACGTATTTATAACAATCTGCATTATTTGCTGTTATTTCAGCTTTTAACTTTATCTTCTCTCTCTGTTTTTCTCTTCCTAGAAGCTACATCTGGCCTGGCTCTGTGTTTTGATGTGGCAGCTTCCGGGACGTGGTGCTGAGAAATCGGCTGAGCTACAGCTGCAAACAACTTAATGCTCACCTTATATAGATGATAAACTTGGCCCTGTCTTTCAGTGTTTAACCCTGTCTCTCCTAGACATTGCTACTGACTGAGCTTTTATTGTGACTAACTGTATGTGCTCTCTTTCATACTCTAGACTTGGAAACTGTCTCAGAGTTCTGAGCTTAGCTGTCTTTCTCTCCTAGATGAAGCCACTAAAGGAGCACTAATGCATGCTCAGTATGAGGGATTGCTGCAAAGTCAATGCGACTGTCCACTGTCACTACATGCTCATCCAGGAGGAGTGAATGCTGCTAGTCACTGACTGGATGCAATCTGCTGGGAATCCTTAGATAGAAAAAAACTTTTAACCAATTTGATAATAAACTGAGTCCGACTGCACTATTTGATAGTTGGGATTAATTGGAATGCATCTACCTGACTTGAAATCTGCATGATTCAATTAATTGACTTTGTAAAGTGCCTTGAGATGACCTGTGTTGTGAGCTGGCGCTATATAGATAAAACTGAAGAAAGTTTTGCAAGAGAACATTGATGAACAAACAGCATCATAAAGAACAAGGAAGACAGCTGACAGGTCAGGGCGGAGGTTGTGGAGAGGTTTAAAGCAAGGTTAGGATATAAAACAATATCCCAAGCTTTAACCTGTTTATCTAAACTAACAGACCGAGCAAGGAGAGCATTAATCAGAGAAGCAGTCAGGAGACCCATCGTAACCCTGGAGAGCTAGAGGGATCCACGGCTCAGTTGGGAGGATCTGTTGACAAGACAGCTATAAGCCATGGACATTACAAATCTGACCCTTATAGAAGATTGATGAGTCATATTTTAAAAAAAGAAGCCAGAAGCAGTCTCAATTGCTTTGCTGCATAAAGGAGACACAGCAAACGTGGAAGACGATGTTCTGTTCAGATTTAACCAACACTGAATTTTTTGGCCTACTTGAAGAACAGGGCCGTGCAGAGACCACTAAAGAGCCAGGCGCTCAAATTAAAATGTGGGCACATATAACTGGATTCTAGGGCAGAATATTAGCTAGAATCTCACTCAGCGTTCAAAGTACTTTAATTTATTAAAAAATAGTAAACATGGAGATATACAATTCAATCAAATCTAGGGAAAACTATAATACAGAACACAATTTTATTAGAGAGCTAGGTCACCAGACATATTTTGTTTTTATACAATTACACTGTTAGAAATATAAACAGAGGGGCCTTTTAGCATACTCTAATAAAGGTTCTAATAATAAATAAAGCAGCCTGGATGTTCTGTACTTACAGTGGCGGTGAAGATGATCCATTCAGAACAGAACAGGTGCATCAAACTTTAACATGGAACTGCAGACAATAAAACGAAAATGAATTGTTGACACATATTACCTTAGTGTTGCATGTCATCATGAGAAAACATAAAGCTTACTGACACTGCTAACGGACCACCAAACTTTCTGTTGAACCTCTTCTATTTCTTTTTTCTTATGTTTTGTGATTACTGATATATACAGGGGTTGGACAATGAAACTGAAACACCTGTCATTTTAGTGTGGGAGGTTTCATGGCTAAATTGGACCAGCCTGGTAGCCAGTCTTCATTGATTGCACATTGCACCAGTAAGAGCAGAGTGTGAAGGTTCAATTAGCAGGGTAAGAGCACAGTTTTGCTCAAAATATTGAAATGCACACAACATTATGGGTGACATACCAGAGTTCAAAAGAGGACAAATTGTTGGTGTACATCTTGCTGGGCCATCTGTGACCAAGACAGCAAGTCTTTGTGATGTATCAAGAGCCACGGTATCCAGGGTAATGTCAGCATACCACCAAGAAGGATGAACCACATCCAACAGGATTAACTGTGGACGCAAGAGGAAGCTGTCTGAAAGGGATGTTCGAGTGCTAACCTGGATTGTATCCAAAAAACATCAAACCACGGCTGCCCAAATCACGGCAGAATTAAATGTGCACCTCAACTCTCCTGTTTCCACCAGAACTGTTCGTCGGGAGCTCCACAGGGTCAATATACACGGCCGGGCCGCTATAACCAAACCTTTGGTCACTCATGCCAATTAATTTACATTTAACTCCATTACATCTGAATATCATTAATAAGTCTTAAACTGGTTGCTTGTAAAATTCAACATAATTCACTACCATACAGCTTTATGTGGACTACATAATATGTATTTTTGTTCTTAACTGTTGTACTCTTTCTAACCCACGTGGTTCACAATCCTCTACCTTTGGCTGCTTGAAGCAGCTCCTTCCTTGTTTGTTTCCTTGTACATTTTCCTTACAAACCATCTTGGAACTAAAACAAACACATTATAACTTATAGTCTAAAAAATATTTTTAAATGCACTACTTAAAATTCACACACTACTATCCAATCGAGGTTTAGAAATTTGTCAATTTAAATTTCTTTGACAGAAATGTGATATAATCTACAAAATAATTTTTTAGAGACAGGTTCATTTCTTTATTCTAACTTCTAAAACAGCTGACTGATAGATGAATACCTGCATTTTCATTGGAATGTGGACGAAAAGCAACTTATTCTGGGCTCCACAGTCTGGCTCTCTGTTTTACTGCGCGAGGGGCCGTTATTGTTGCTACATTTGTGCTACATTGTAGCACAAATATGTGGTACATTGTAATACTTTACCTGCTACATTGTAGCCAGAGCTACACTGGGGCAGACTGACAGAAGCGTGCTGCCACACACAATCTGTGCTACCGAGCCTGTCGACCAGCAAGATGAAGTGTCTTGCCCAAGGACACAACTACTGAGACAGACAGAACGGGGGTTCGAACAGGCAACTCAACAGTTACAGGACGAACCTCTACCACCATCGCCATGGTTGCCCCCGTTAAATAAATAAATCTTTTGTCCAAAAGGGCACTTTTGGGCAAGGAGCCAGAGCAGGTGAGTGAGAGCAGCTGTTTTGGAAATTAAACTATAAAAAATGTAGTTTATGTGAGAAAAAAAAACAAAAAACCCCAGGAGATAATAATCATGTGACTTTCTTTGTATTAAATGCCAGCGAAATTTCGTGTGTGCACTTACAACTGATGATGGTGTTTGGATGAACCTTTTTAAGTAGTTTTTATATCCAGTGTTTTGCAGATTAAACCGTTTCCTTCCACTTTACAATTGTTCGCCACTTTGTGTTTGTCTGTCAGTAACAATTGTGACTAAATACATAGAGTAGGAATACTTTGCAAAACATATTGAGCATAATGAGCTACAATAACATTTAACATCCCTTTGGGATTAATAAAGTATTTTTGAATTGAATTGAACTGATTTTACCAAAAATGAGCATTATTTAGGGATTTCTTAGACATCATCTTTCCATCATCAATATAAAAAAATACAAACGAGGAAATCGAGCGTCTAAATGCTGGGTTTATGCTGTTGGATAGTTTTATTTTATTTTATTTTTCTTATTTTTTTATTATACATGATTTTGTGGGATAGTTTTAACCAAACTTTGAATAGAAATTCTGACCCATTTTGTTGGGTTAGGGAAAGGACTAGGAAGCCTCATCATCAGTTGAACTTATACTGTACAATGACCTAACTGTAACTTCACTAAAGATGGTAAAATTTAGCTTTATGTTAACATCAGTGGGTTGTGTTATTGATTTTGTTTGTGTGTTGCCCTCCATTGCAGGGCAACACACAAACAACCATGCACACACCTAAGGGCAATTTAGAGAGACCAATCAATCTAGCAGGCATGTCTTTGGACTGTGGGAGGAAGCCAGAGTACCCGGAGAGAACCCACACACTCACGGGGAGAACATGCAAACTCCATGCAAAAAAACTCCCGGCCAGGAATCAAACCCAGGACCTTCTTGCTGCAAGGCAACAGTGCTACCAACTGTGCCACCGTGCAACTAGGTTGTTAATTATATTTCATGGAGGTGACTGAAAACAGTTGACGCTATATACTGTAAAAACAACTCTTTTTCACTCTGACATTAAATTAGACAAAATATTTCCTGTTTTTGTCATGTGTTTTAATATTAAAGTTTGACCAAATTGCAGACAGGAGTCCGGGGGCCACATAGTGCACTGAAACAGATTTAATTACAGAAATAAACTGGAGAACTTACAGAACTTGCTCAAGGAGAACAGGACATGGAGCACAGGCAACAAGGAGAACCGGTAACAAGCAATGAAAACCAGTGAGCTTATAAACTGAGGGAAGGACATTGGATCCAGGTGAGCACAGTCAGGGGAATGTGAAACACCTGTGGAAGAGAGCAAACAGGTAGACTAAAGGAAGGTGAACAATAAACACAGAGGGAGCTGAACTAGACAAAATAGAAACCACAAAACCAAAGGGCAAAAAGACTAACACTGATCTAGGAGAATAAAATAAAATACAGAGAAAAATGAAACTAAACACAATGGAATGAACGAATGTGGCAAAACCCCAATGGCAACAATAAACAACCTATATGGCAAGACCTTTCTAGCAATAATAAACAACAAAGTAATAACACAAAAACCTACACAAAACAAACAAACACCAAAGGATAATGACAGTTTTAGGTCAGTTATAATAAAGTGAACATTTTCTTTTTGCTAATTACCAGAATAATGAGTTTTAAATTGTTAGAAGATTTTTTTACAACTTTTCTTCAGACTCAAACATTGATTTACACTAAGATTGCTATGCCTTTAAACAACTGGGAACACTTAGATAATGATGCTGTTGTGGCTTTGTAAGCATAATGACTTAAGAGGGGAGGGCTGCAGTGTGACGCAGATGGTAGCACTGTTGTCTTACACTGAGAAGGTCCTGGGTTCAACTCCTGGCCGAGGGGTCTTTCGGCATGGGGTTTGCATGTTCTCCTTGTGAATGTGTGGGTTATGGTTTTCTTCCACAGTCTAAAAAACATTAAGGTTAGATTCATTTGTCTCTCTAAATTGCTGGGAATGGCTATTTGTCCTATGTGTCTCTGTGCTGCCCTGCAGTGGACTGGGGACCTGTCCAGGGTGTACCCCGCCTCTCCCCCTTAGACCGCTGAAGATAAGCACCTCCTCCCCCACGACCCTGTATGGAAGAAGCAGGTATAGAAAATAGATGGATGGACTTAAGAGGGTAGCCATTTTTATTAATTGTTCTGCCAGTGTTCTGGTTTGCTAGAAAACATAACATAACAACATAACATTTGCCAAAATGAACAAAAATGGCCATAATTACAGCTGAAGGGTAATTTTCTATCAGCCTTTATCAATTTTTAATAAATAATTTACAGGTGAAATCTGTACTGTGATTTTTTTAAAGATAATTTTGTATCCCATTTAAGCCTAGATGGAAAATGAACTGGATTTATATTGCGCTTTTCCAGTCATACTTAGTGCTTTAAACTATAACCACGTTCACCCAATCGCACCCACTAACACATTCATAAACCAATATGCAGAATGGTAGGCAACTTGGGGTTAAGTGCCTTGCCCAGCGACACATCGTGATGTTTTGGGGGGGGAAGCCACATTTTATTTATTTATAAACTAGATGTTTAAGTTGATACATTGCTCTGGCCTCCTGCATTGTTTCCAAGATTTGTCATTTCACAACAGATTTGAAGGTTTTAAAAAATGTTCTAAATTTGTAAAACTTAAAAGTCCCTCCTTGAAACTTTTTCACCTGACACTAAAAATATAACCTGTTTCACTTTTTTACATTTACATTTTAACTTTGCGCTTTGTGTTAATACATATTTTAAACGTGTATAAAATAAGTGTTACAATTTATTTTGTCAATTTTATTATAGAAACTCCATACATGCTTTTTGTTACAGGTTCTTTGTGATCTAAAATAAACATGTCCATTACCTGCAAAATAAAACAAATAAGACTAATTTTTAGAAACTTTCTGGGTTTTTTCACATGCCAGGGAGCAGCTAGTGATCGACCTGTGACAAGAGCTCAGTTCTGAGGTGCTAATGAGAGAACAAGATGACCCGACCACCCCTCCCACACTTTTTACGCTTTGTTTTTCCCCGTGCCCCCCCACCATCATTAGCTTAATGTGTTCCTCTCACTCAGCTAAAAAGGGCCACTGCCAGTTTGGTAAAAAGGTTCTCAAATGCAAATCCATGCCCAGTGCTAATGGAGGTAAATGAAAATTAATGGATTCTCATTCAAAGGCCTTTTCAGTTGCCCGTTCTCCCTCTGTGTTTTCTTAATACGCGGACCTCACACCCCCTCCCCCCCAGCGAATCAAACATATTGCCGTGCACTCGCCATTGTGATGCAATCTGAACGGGAATAAAGGGGAGCAAGGAAGGACATTGCCTTAATACCTGGTTATGTATGAGATGGGAACTTTTATCCTCTGACTTCAACCACAGGCCACGGTGGTTCAGATGTAAATCATGTTATTTTATGACATGAGACTGGGGGTTAACTCATCCACACCTACTACTAGGAATCTTGACAGTTTCTCTCAGCCAGACAAATGTCAGAAAACTTTGGACTTTTTTGCTCACCATATCTTCTTTATTTATCCTGTAAATGCAGCATGGTGCAGTCAAAATCTTGCCAAAAACCTTATAAACGAATATTAGCAGCGTGGATAAAAAGCTCTTTCTTGCAGGATTGGGAAACATGTCAATTTCACAAACTTACTTTTCTGCCTCTGAAGATCTGTAACGTTTAGCTGCAAAGTCCTTCAGACATTTTGAACAAAGATTAATTTTAGAGCTACTTGTTGACAAAATGCAACAGACAGATTTAAACAAACAACCTGCAACAACTTTGAATGCACTTTAGGATCCAGGTGGAGATTTTCAATTTGAACTTAACAGTTTTACTTTATTTAGTTTATCAACTATTTTAAGGATATTTTGCCGAGGCTCAACAATGTTACACGTCTTGGATTTAATCTCAAATTACAGGTGAATTTGGAAAGGAGTGACCTCTAGGAGGGCTAGGAGGGTCCATTCAGTGCCCTGGAAAGATTTTTGTGCTTCTTTGACATTTTGTCAAGTTATAACCAACATTTGTACATTTTAACTGGATTGTTTTTTATTAATTAAGACAGAGTGGAAGATGATTGTGAAGTGGATGGAAAATGGTTTTAGGCATTGTTTTACAAATAAAAATCTGCCCCCCCAAGTTGATTCTTTGTAAAACCACTTTTAGCTGCTATTAAAGATCCAAGTCTATTAGGCCATGTCTCTACCAGCTGTATTATTTACAGAATCAAGTTTTGGACAATCCTTAAATAAGAAAATAATATAAATCCTGCCAGACTGAATAAAGAGCATGTTTGGAAACTAATTTTCAAGTCTTGACCCCGATTCTTAATTAGACTAGACTAGTCTAGACTTTTACTGACACATTTTTATACACAGAAACCAGTCCTTCATATCTCTGGCTGCATGTCTTTCATTGTTATCCTGCTGGAAGGTGAATCTCCCCGCCAGTCTTTTGAAGTCTTTAACAGGCTTTCTTGTCCTATGTGTAACTCCATCAATTTCCCCATCAGCTCTGACCAGCTTCCCTACTCCTGCTAAATAAAAGCATCCCCACAGCAAGATGCTGCCACCATGTTTTCACCATGGTATGTGGCAATGATGAAAGTTGATTTCTTTTTGCTTTCTTTCAACAAAGATTTTCTTCTTGTCACTAGCCCAGCCAGATTTGTGGGGTGCCTGAATATTTTCCTTTTGACAGAATACCTCAACTGAGCTGTAGATCTCTGGAACTCCTCCAGAGTTGCCACGAGTCTCTCGGTTGTTTTATTGCCCATCTATTTTCAGATGATGGATTGAAAAACCATCACATCATCCAAACTCTATATGTGCAGTTAGTTTACCCACAACATGTTCCCTGGCTCTAAAAAGTCAATTTGGGACTACAACTGCAGTCAGTCACTCTGTCATTCATTTGGCTCATGCACAGAAAAAGAAAAGTCAGAACTGAAGCCAATTATCTTAGCTAAACATGCAGGATGACCACTTGGAGGGAAAGGTTGATGATTTCACACAATCTGCAGACATCAGCAGATGTTTTTGTACAGATAGAGGTCACATAACAAGTAAAAACTCCAGTAAATGAAAGTATTTTCTTACCTGATAAACTTTATGCTCACAAACAACAACTGTGGTAGTACCCGCCATAGCATAAACTCTGTTGCATCTTTTCCAAGGGTTGTTGCTTCCCTTAAATGTTGGAGTTTTGTTATTTCATAATCTGGAGCGGAAACAGTTTTTCACAGAGAGACTGCTTTTGCTGGGCTTTCTTTACGGTTTACTTACTGGAACTAATCATCATTTGTAGCAAACCAGCTCACTAAAGCAGTTTTATGTGTTACCAGTTAGTGGACACTTGTCTCATTTGAATAATACACTTAAAACATTTTTTTTAATCAAGAAAACACTTTACGCCCTGCGTACAGCTATAATACGCCTGACACTGTGAATACAGATTATTCAATGATCATCTAAATATTGAACTCACCTTGCAGTTGTTAGAACAGGTGTGCAGACACAGACTTTTTTTTTAAGATGTGCTTTTAACATTGGTTACCTACTTTGAAAAATAATAGAAAGGCTGATTATGATTTATTTATGTTTCATACTTTAAATTTTTACATGTATTCTTAATGTTCCTTTTCTTTCAGAAATATAATCCCCTCTTTGTCAGTCTGTCACAAATAAATACCAATAAGATACATTGAAGTCTGTGGTTGTAAATTAAAAAAGCTGCCTGTCTTGTAAGAGTGGATGTAAGATTCAATGTCAGACAGCTAGTTAGCTCAATCACACAGCAGTTATAATGAGATATAATAGATGGAGATGTCACGTGTGGAAAATAAGATGATTCTGATCCTGCAATCCTCCCTTCTCTGTCGACGCCATTTGTTTACTCATCAATCGATCAGCTTCCATTTTCCTTTTGGTGATTACCCAACCTTCCTTGTTGATACACCGTCTGCCCCCTCTCCTGCAAGCTAAGGAGCAAAAATATAGAAGAGGAGCAAAACATTAACCAGACGGAGGAGAAGTGACAGTGATGAAATGAGTCTGCAGGGATGATGCCGCTGTTATCAACCAAAAGGATGATTGTTCCTGAGCTGTAAACTGCTGCCCAGGGTCAGCAAAGGGGTCACATTTTTAGTGAACTTTTATGTTTTGATGAGACAAAGCCCCATTGTATTGACAAACTAATCTATATTGAGTAAGAGCTAAAAATATAGGCCTATAATTATCTAACTGTAATGGCAACTCTTATAAAATGGCAGCCTAGGCAAGCCTCTCCTTTAGCTGTCCATCAACTATTGGATTAGGGTTTTCCCCATTGACTGTACAAGTCAAGCAATATAGATGTATTTTTTGATCTAATGCATTTGTGCCCTCCCCTTTCTAATAACGTCCTGGGTAACTACTCATATTGCCCCTATTAAAAACTAGCACTGACTTACTGGGTACCAGTTTCAACATTGATCCACTTTATTTCCCTCTGACCCGATGCAAGGGATCTAATCCTGTTATAACTGTGTGAAAGTCTTGCTGCCGTGCATCTGAATTTATAGAATGCTGTGAAAATTGTACACATGCCGTTTAACTCATTGAGTGGAAAGAACTCCCGACCTCCCAGGAAGCGCTATTCATGTAAAACTGAATCACATTCACTGGCTTTGACCACTGACAGATAGCTTTACATCATTCCTCGGACCGTACCGTGAGACCACGGCACCCATCAATTTACCAACCCAAAAAAATACGCACCCGTCAAAACGCCACCACCGACAGATTCTCCTCCTCTGTGCCCCAGAGTTCACACACACAAAATAAGACAAAAACCAACACGTTTCTGAATCCCAAACCAATCAAACCCAATAAAACTAACAAAGCTGGGCGAGGTTTTTGAGTAGGCCATGAAAGAAAAAGAAGAGATGGCCCTACAATGAAAGCTGGTGAAAGGAGGGCCATTTGCTAAGCTATCATTCATGAAGTATGGGTCCCATGCCTGTACAAGCTTGCTCCCAGCTCTACACACTTGTTGCCATTGTGACATGCTGGCAGAGAGAAGCCTCTGTAGTCCCGGGGATCAATTCAAACCCTGACAACACCACACTAAACCAGGGTGCCATTTGTTCTGAAGGAACCCCCTGAAACCTCTCTCCCCGTCTGTCAGGGGGCCTCCGAGCCACTTTGTGTCCATGTGTGTGTGAGAATGTGAGTGGGTGGGAAAGAAGGAGTGAGCAGGGATGTTAATCAAGATTTTGGATGTGGATGGGTGTGGGAGGAGGTCTCCTCGCATGAATATGTGGCAGGGGAGCATGGTCATTATGCTGATTTTCCTTTTTTCTTTTTAGATGTCAGAAGAATACTTTCTTTCACCTTCCTTGTTCCCTCGGCCGGGACAGTCTTCTGCCACCTATGCTGCCCACTTTTATGCTGCAGCAGGGGTGGTCAAAGGAACAGAAATCTGGGAATCAGGTCAATTATGGATGGTGGCTTGCTGATAAGAGTGAAAGAAAGCTAGCGAGAGAAAGCGGGTGTAGCAAGGGAAAGGAACCTGACAGCTGTTTTTTTTCTATTATATAATTTGGATGAACACTGCTGGGTCGGTGCTGCGAGCCCGGCCTGACCCGACCTCTGTTTTTGTCAGACCTGTTTTGACGCTCCTAACTAGATCCGTTCTCACACAGACCTCCCCCTTGAGTAAACGTTTTCCTCCTTCCTGTAACTTCACACGCATCTTTGCACACCTGCAAATTCTCCAGCCGCGGCTTCATTTTCTATTTTGTGCGCAGGCCATTGATGGTGCAGAAAAGAAGCAACAAAGCAGGACAGATATTTGTTCTTTACTTCATTAAGAAACCTGAAGGGTCCCTTTTAAACGCTTCCATGTGAAAGCACAACTCCTGTGCAGTTCACACATCCGTGGTCCTAAAAAACCAAACCGGGCACCGCATCCCGCTGACCACCGCATTGGGTCTGGGTTCATGTTGGTTCTAGCTCACAATGGGACAAGTGGTGACCTTTGGCCTTGGCACTGACCCCCTCTCTTCCAGGGGTTAGGTCCAGAGACAGATGTGGGTAAACTTCCCCACGTGAACAAGAAGAAGGGGCCCGCTTGTTAAAAGACTCTGTTTTCTCCCTTGCCTTGGAGTAAGTAAACCTTTGAGTGGAAGGTGGGTCTAATTGGGAAAAGTCTGGATACGGGTTCAAATAGCAGCGGGTCTGCTGAAGAGGACAAAGGATATCAGTGAGGAGATGGGAGACTAACAATATGTTCCTTTGCTTTTAATTGGAAAATAAACTCGACAAAATGTTTGATAATTGAGGAAGAAATAATTACACTTCTTTCTAAGAGGAGAAAATGAAAGACATTTTTCAACAAATTACATTTTTTATGTAAATTTTTCTAATCATTCATAATGCATTTATCATGATTTTATGTTTTGCCAAAATAGAAAGTGGCACAAATAAAACAGTCTATAACAGATAACTTGAACCAATCTTCACTGCCTAAAGAATTCAGGGCTGCCACTGATTTCACAATACGTCACCAGTAGGTGGCACTCTAGGTCTGAAGGCTCCATAGTGCAACTGTGAGTTTGTCTTATTACAAAAGTGCCAGTTTTCTTAAAAACATTACCCAGAAAAGTCATAAAAGAAGCATTATTTGTGAAAACATCTCTTCAGCTTACACAAGGATAAAACCTAACATCTTGTGTGAATATAATTTCCTATAATTTCAAAACAGCCTTAAATCTGAAGTAAACATTTTCAACTTGATTTAAAATTAGTTGCTAATGTCCGCACTTGATACATGATTCTCAGCAAGGTAACCATTCTGGGTCCCTTGACATTTTTTTATGACATTGACTGTGTTGATGTAACTACAAAAAATATGACCAGGTAATGTATTTTGAAGGGAATCTATTTTGTGTATTTAATATGACTTTCTCTTTGGTATTTTAGTGCAATTGACTTTTGAAAGTCAATTGCAATTGAATTTTTGAAAGCACTACTATAACTATTTAATTTCTGTCTGTTTTATTCTCTTGTGTCAGAATCCATGTTTTATTGTTTTCCACTGGGTATGGATATTTTTTTATGTACTTTAATTACACCAATTTGCATATAAGAGATGAAGGTGGGCTGGGTGGACTTCTGTGGATTGCAGAAAATGGTGAAATCAATCACAATCCCTTGACAATTTTTTGACAATCCCAGGCTCTTTTATTCACTAAAACATGCATTTAAGGGGTTAAAAAGTGTAGAAAATCCATGAACATTTTTCTGTGAATAGGTGTGAAGTTGTTGGCATTCATGAAAACAATTTTGGGGAAAACATCTTGTATATAGTGAGGAAAGATACATGGTCCATCTGTATTCAATCACCTCTAGTCCAATCCCAGTAAAATCCTGTGCAACCAGCTAACTTAGAAAGTCACTGAATCAGTGAATAGAGTCCACCTGTATTCTCAGCCTAAACCCAGCTGTTCTGTAAAGGCCTCAGAGGTTTGTTAAAGAACATTAGTGAAACGTTCAGACATCTATCTTTAATGGAAAAGTGACTAAATGAAGGCCATTGTTTAAAGAAAGGCAGACATCCCATTGACAGTTTATCCAAAGCCATGTTGGGGAGCAGCAAATATGTGGAAGAAGATTTTTTTGCCCCCATGAAAATGCTATAGTTAACATAAAAGTAATACTGCACATCATCCTGAACTCATTATCTCCATGTAATACACGGTGTTGGCATCATCATACTGTGGGGCTGCTGTTTCTTACCTACAAGAAAGCTGGTTTACGTTGATGGAAAGATTGTTGGAGCTAAGTTAAGGGGATTCCTGGAAGAATTAGAGGCTGCAAAGCACTTGGGTTCACTATCCAGGAGGAGAACAACCCTAAACATACAACCAGAGGTACAATGAAAAGGTTTAGATCAAAGCATATTTTAATGTGTTACAATGACATGGTCCAAATCCAAAGGAAACTTATGCCACACGTTTCAGATTTTAATTTGCAAACATTATTCAAGCTTTCTGCTTCACAGTTACAATCTATTTTGTGTTAGTCTAGCACATATAACCTCAAATAAACTCTTGTGGCTGTAGCATGACAAAAGTTTAAGAGGTTTTAATACTTTGCATGCTCCTTTTCGTCTGCCTCCATCCACGTAAAAATGAATTTCTCATCATTGTAGCTCTGATTGGATTTTCTTTACACACCAGTAAATTGCCAGGTCAGAATTGTTGCTGGCTCCTGTGTAATGAACACAAGCAAAAAGAATAATTAAAAACATTATGAGGCTGGCACACCAGTTTAAGAGACAATGGCTGAGAAATGTAATAACACCCTATTTAAATCACCTCAAATGGGACAGCCCGGTTGGACACATGGGAGATCTTTTCTTCTGGATTCCAGACACAGCCCAAAAATGTGAGAGGTCTCAGCTGAGCAGCATCTCTCCCAGTGTGTCCAAGGGAGTACAAGAGACCCGAGTGTCCTGAGAGTGAACTTCTCATTTTTGTCCAGGCTGAAAAGTCATAAATGTCTTGCTCCTATTGTGTGGGAACTCATCTTGGACATTGTCCCCCCTAGCTTTGCCCACCGGTAGCCAATAAGTCGAACATGGTCTCCTATTGAGCAGCAGTCTAGCATTCTTGGCATTTTCAGTCGGCTGTCTGGCATAAGGTCGAAAGAGACACCTTCAAGCAGAGAGACCTTGTTGTGGTGCATTTTCATGGAGAGGAAGCTCTGGTTGTCTCCAAACTGGAATGCTTTTGTCTACAGCAGGTTTTCCAGCAGGCACAGAGAGCGCACAGCTATCTGAAGCATTAGATTAAAACATCAACAAACAGCAAATGTGACTGATGTTTGTATATCTAGATATCATTTTATTCTTTCAGTCTTTTTATACAGCTAAATTATGGTAAGAAATTTACTTTAAAGGTTTTAGTCTAATGTGAAATCATACTGACTGATTTTTTTTTTTTTTACATTGTGAAACATTAAGAAAGTTTGGCTGAATAGTTAACTGTTTAAAACAATATTCAGATCTATGTAACAAATTATACAGCAGCATTTACTGTAAAAAACATGTTGCAGCCTCATGTTGCAGTCATGAATCGAAAGCATTTCTGTAAAAGTTAAAACCTTTAATTCAGTGGTTTCCAGATGAATTTGCTGGGTAACATTTATAGGAAGCTACTGGCAGAAATGTAAAATAACTGTGCAAATCTAAACAAATTTTAACTGAAAACACTGCAAGTTGCTGCTGATACAACATGACAGCAGCAGAATAAATCACAAACTGACTTACCCCCCCCTCAACTGCCATTATTTTCCTCTATAGTGAATCTTCCTCCCACGGATCATGTATGGTAAAAGTATCAATGACAGAATGGAAATATTGCTTTTTAGGCATGTGTAATAATAACTATGGTTACTTGTGGAATGTGGAGTGGAATACCTTCCCTCGCAGACAATAATTGCAGCCTGTGTTTGCTAAATTTACACATTTTAACATTTAGCTGTTTTCTATCATAATTAGCTGCTGAACTGGACACAAAACACAGGCAGGAGTGAGGCAAGAATTTGTCAAAATGTATGTTTAGTGGTGAACAAGATGGACAAATTCACAGAAACCGAAGATGACAAAAAGGAGGGGAAAAAAGGGAAGAACCTGCAGGGCATGAGGCAATGGCAACAGGATGATATGATAGTGACTTATATACACATAAACAAGGAAGGAGTGATTAGTACAAGGAACAGGTGAGAATAATTAGCTGAGGATAGACATGGGATTAATGGAACCACAACAAACACAAGAAAACACTAAAGAAATGCAGAACTCAGACAAGACTTAAGTCCAAGTTTAAAGGGTCATACCAGTTTTCTCTGGACTTACTGTGTTTATTGCTCACCTGTGTAGTAATGTTATGATTGTTTGCTTCTATTCTCATGTAGGTTTGCCCTGTCAAAGTAAAGATAGTTGTGCCACACGACACGGCCTCATGTTCTTCTTTGTCGCGATGCTTTTTTTTGTCCAACCACAGCTGATTCTTTCTTTTTTAGTGCAGTCTCATGTCTTATATGAATAGATGCGTATGTAATTTTAAAATTGGGCAGATTAAAAACATTTTCTGAGGGGCTGTCCTTTTTAAAAGAACTTGAAACTGCAAACAAAAACTGTAAGCATCCAGATAATTAACAGTAAATGGCTTTTATAGAGACCTCCTCATTTGCATTGTACCTAAATATATCTTCTTCTTAGACAGTGAAACAACATGATATTAAGGAGTGATTCTGAGTAATTTATTCACCCGTGTTTCTGTCTGAGTCAGATTATGCTCTAATGTGCTTTGAACCGTTACAAACACATTTTTAACACCAACACCTGCTGTTACAACCAGGCTATCTAGAAGTCCACCCTCATAAAACACACTGACTGGTAACAGCACTTTTGTTCACAGGAACAGTGGGTTCACTTATTTGAGTGATATTTCAACTGATAAAAAATAAAAAATAAAAAATTTCATGTATTCTGCATTATGGTCTTTTTAGCTCTGATTTGTTTGACCCTTAAATAAAATGTTAACAACATGACAGCATACATTTTCTAAAACCTTCTGATTACTTTCAGTGATTAAACTCTTCTTTTAACCAATCTATAGTTTTTTTTAACACATAAAACTCCCCAAAGAAGGAGCTGCAGTTTAAATGGGACTGCTAAGAATACACAGTAACAGTTGATAAAAGACTGGATCCACGTCTCTGATGCAAAACGTTGCCAGACATTTACCAGTGATCATTACATAAAGGTAAATGATATGGTTTATAGTAGGAGAAAATAAAAAACTAAGGAAACTTCCAAACAAACAAGATAAAACTTCCAAGTTTTAACTTTTGAGTGAGCTCCCATCCAAGCCAGCCTCTCTCAGTGTCCAAATTAAATAATAAATGGCGCGGCGCATCATCCTGCACTGTGTCTATGCTGGGCATAAATGATAGTGAATGAATGAACTGAGTTCCTGCAGGGAAAGAGACGGGCCTGACACTGGGTCCTGTCTCCCAGTGAAAGCATCTGTCCAATTACCAGACCAGTGGGAGGACCTGCTTCATTACTGACTCAACAGTGATTCTTGAGTCATGTTTCTGAGGACTACCTTGTTTTTACTGGACTTAGTCCGATAGTTAGAATTAAAGATGACCTATATATTGGAAATTTGCAAAGGCCTCAGAGACCTTTAATGTTGTCTCTGCAATGTAAATACCATAATGCCCTTTAAAAGCAAGTTAAATCATTATAATTGAAAAGGTAGAATGTACTTCATGCTACAATTCAATCTACTGCAATAAGAACGCACTGTCAGCTTTTCCTCCAACATTACGAATATTCTATTTAAAATTGTAGTGAATCTGCCATAAAATCTACAAGGTTCATCCTTGACTATACCCCAAACTTGAAAAAGACTTAACATGCAAGAAACACCTTAAACATCTCACTGCTGGAAGTGAGGAGAACCTTTTCTTAGGCTATTGTAAGAGACTGGTTGCTGACTACAGGAATCATCTCCTTGAAATTACTTCAACCAAATGGTGTAAAAAATTCACTCTGTAGCTGGAAGATATGCTACCCAATGAAGGTCTGTCATCCAAACATTACATATTTAAATTTAGTTTATCAGTGTGTAGGAGTTTCCCTTTTTTGGCCAAAGGAGGTGAGAAAAGCTATTAGGGGGTAGGGTGCCCTAACTTCTTCCTCAGTTAGAACACATATTTTTGTTAATGCCTTTTGTTTGATGAGTAAAACAAGATACATTTTTGTCAGATAAATGCTTTTCCTTCCCTTTATTGTCCGTGTTGAGGTCATCTAATCAACAAACCTTGTTGTAGCTTCTAGTCACCATTATTCAGTACATTCTTCTTAACTTTAACTACCAACAAATTTCTCTGTATGAAGATGAGGGGAAAGTCAGTGAAGAACATGACTCTTACTTGCAGCCTTAACATACAGAGTTAAAGGCATAAAACAGCTTTGCACTGTTTGCTGATGAACCCTGAGGCCTGGTCTTTTACTGCTTTGAATTGAGGGCCTCGTTAATGGGAGATTATTAGATTTAATCTATTAAAGAGGAGCGTGACGTTCCAATCACCCTGGAGGCTCATCAGAGTCTTCTGAAACAGTGGGGGAATTCATCAGACCTTGCCATATGCTGCCTCTCTCATGGCGGGTGGGAGGGGGGTTCCCATTCAAAAACCACCTGAGGCACTTAACTGGCAGGTAGCAGTCAGGGGGTTTCTGTGTGTTGTGTTTTGTTGATACATCTCCGGGTTACCTGCAGAGAGGAGTAGAGAGAGCGTTGCCTTGGGGCGGACGGGTCCGCTGGACAGCAGCAGAGCGGTGAGGTACGGAGGATGATCCTCCTGGGAGTCCTTTGAGCAGCGGCTGCAAGTGGAATGTGGTTATTCAGCAGGTTGCCGTTTTCGACCTGCTTAAGGAGTGTGACTGGAGAATCAAGCTGATGCTAATTGTGGCTGATCTGGGAGTCCGTGACCGGGATTTACCAGTCATCATGACCCATCCATTGTTCAAGTTAGTCAACGCAGACTCTTCCTCTTTGATCTATTTATATAAGAATTGTGGGTTTATCACCAAAACAATGTGGAGGGTTGAAATAAAAGAAATGAAGACACTTTGTTATTTTTTCTTTCTAACAAACAAGACAAACTGTTCCTTTAAAGCAGTTATGGGCTCGCTAATGTATTACAACAGAGCATCTTTAACAATATTGATCTGAATGTAGGACTAAGACTCTCCCTGTTCTCAGAGCAAAAAGCTTCCAAAAAGGAAAACCCAGCAAACATTTGTCAACAACCGTTATCCTGTGGCTAAAAATATAAAAACCAAATTTTTGAGTATTGTTTCATTCTTTTGTAGTCACACAGTAATGCTGGAAAAATGTTAAGGAACGGTTAAATATTAAAATACTTAAAATCACTTTTAATCTGAATCATCTTTTATTATACCAAAGGACACCAGTGATTTAGTTAACATCGTTATTTTAATTAGTAAAAACCATCTTCATTTGACTAAATTAAGTCAGTTAACTGATTGCCTTCATATACAAAATTCAAAAACAAGAAAACTATACATTCCTCAGTAATATTGGGTATGTGCCAGCAGAAATTCCTCTTTTAACCAATGTAATTTAATCTTGGTGTGTGTTTTTGTTCACTTATTCACTGTTATGCCTTGCTTCCTTGTGTTCATATAGAATTGTAAACACTGTTATCTGAGAATTGTCATGATCATGAGGTGTTTGAGTTCCTTTTATGTCTGTGTCTTTATTTCCCTTTATTTCCTCTAGTGTTTCCATTTTATTTATGTCCATTGTTTATTTATTTTCTAGCTCATTCTTGTCTTCTTGTACAATAAAATTTCTCTGTTAGATTATTTCCAGTGTTTCTGTATATCTCAGTTCAGTTTCTGTGGTAATTATTCTCCCTGTTCCTCAGCTCCTCTCTCTTTATTATCATCATTCTCATCTGCTTGTCTGAAGCTCTCTGGTTTTCATCTCTCACTGCTGGTTTCTTCCATTACATTGCTATGTTCCACTGGTATACCTCTTGGCCTGTCGTCCTCTCCAATTCTCCATTTGTGCTCCTTGTACAGGCAGTAAGTTGTTTTTGATGTAATTATTGTTAAAGCCCCACAGTTATCATTCAGTTTGCACTGGGTCCTTCACAAACAAACACATTATGACAAGAATGTGAAACCAGGAAATTTACTGGTTGAATCTTGGATCAAACACCTGTTGTAAATTTTAAGCTCCTTGTTAAAAAAGCAGCAAGTTGTGCAAAAAGTACTGAAACATTGAACAGTTGGACATGTGGATTCAAAGGTTTAGAGAATTTCACCTGTGAAGGTTATAGTGCATTTAGGTTCACCCTGAAATTTCACTCAATACCCGAATATCCCTTACTATTTGTGAGTAGTGTATGTTTGCACAGCTGAAAAATAAAACCTTCAAAGTAACACAACAGCATGATGCTGCTGCCACCTTGTTCCACTAGGGTTATTGTGTTCCTTTGGGCATGTTCAGGGTTCTTTTTACGTCAAATCTATCTTTTGGAACTGTGGCCCAAAACCTCAAGTGTAGCTTCACCAGAACCAAAAATAATCTACTACAATGTTTTGGAATATGTGTTTTCTATCTTGCAACCCTACACCTTAGACCCAAATATATGGAGAATACAGAAGATTGTTCTCACATGTAAAACTCAGCTTGCTCATTGATTGGCTTTGTGTAAAAACTTTAGAAATTATTTATCATGGTATGGTTTTATTTATCTCAAAAATCATGCATTTCAAAAGGGGGTTCACACTATTGAGGGTCACTGTAGGACACAAAGTGCATAAATTGCTGAGATTTGTCATACAAGCCTCTCTCGTCATGGAGAAGGACCAAAACAGGGGCAGGAGGCAGGCTTGACTTCTCAAAAGTACTTGTTTAATGAATAAATCCTGTGCTTAAAGAACAAGGAAGAGAGAGAGCACTAAAAAGGCAATAAACATGGATGCCATGAGGAATTGCAAGTAAATGAAATATAACCTACTAGAGATCATACACAGCCTGAAATGTATTATTTTCTGTTAATTCATCAAGGTTTTTCATTATTTCACATCACATTCTTGCAAACAGTGCCTACCCTGTGCACCCAGTGACACAAAGCGAGCACAATAAAAAACAGAGGAAACACTGACTAAATTAATAAAACAAAGGAAACCCTAAAAATACAGAATTAACAAAATCAAAAGTTGAAAATCCAATAAATTGTCTATGTATTACATTTGTGTTTAAAAATGGGCGATATAAATCAATTTATGTTGAGACTGTTGTAAATTACCGCATGGATATAGGGCTGCGTTCCTTTGGATGGTATGTTCTCAACCATGACTCCATGGATGCGGTCTGCAGCAACATGACTCAGTAGCCTTGCTGTGGCCTGACTGGAATCCCTTTGTTTCTCTTTGGACACGGTGTGACTAACCACAGGGGCTCCAGACCACTGCAGGACAAACACACAGACACACAAGCATACCGCAACGTCAGCCCTCCATACCCACAACTGACGCAGTGCATGTTATTCACTGCAAACTACGTCCCATGAACAAGGTTCAGATTTACTGGCTGGAATAATGATGGGAGGGCAGCTTTGACCCACTGATTAGTTTAAATTTGCATAAGGTCTCTGAACTTCAAAGAACACCAAAGGGTTTTGTTTCCGTAATTGTTTCATGCACTGTTTGCACTGTGGTGATACCATCAAGGCAAACAGTTATAAAGTGACTTTTATTGGAGAGAGTTGTTGAAAGGGGGTTTTAGCCAGGGGAACAATTACACAGATCAAGCTCAGTCATCGGATCAACGTATGTTCGATGGCGCTGTGAGAGCATCGCACCAGCCTGCAAAACTCTTGTCCCCGCTGTGTGCCACAACACTGCGCACAGCTAGCAGATTAAAGGCTTCAGCCCCCTTCGTACCCCTGTTTGTCCCCATCGAGCCTCCAGGTGGGCACTGCTAATGAGCCCCAGTTTTAACTACAGAGAGGGCCTCTTCTTCCCAGGGTTGGCGGAGGCCAAGGAGGGGGCAGAAGGGGGTCTGCTGGCTGGGTCAGTACCAGGCAGGGGGGCTGGGGATGGGACAAGGCTGAGGAACACAAGAGTGAGAGCTAAAAAAAATCCCACTTTTCAGACCCTGTTAATGGCGATCTTGTCTACGAGTGTGGGAAGATCGAGAGTGAGGGCTTTGGGAGAAAAAAGGTTGTGCCACATGGTGCTTTCTGAAACAGAAGTCCACTTTATGCTCTTTGATCTGTGTTTATTGTAAATGGCCACATAGCATTGTACTTGTTTGCATGCTTGCTGAATGCACCGGCGGTAGGTTCTCTTTGCCCTTACAGTGTGGGAGATATTCCTGAGCAAACAACCCCTCCTTCATCCATGACGTGACACAAGAGAGTGCAGTGACTAATGGCAGTGTTTGTCTGACGCTGCCAGCCTCCACTTTTGTTTCCCAGCTGTTTGATGTGATTGATACAAGAGGTTTCAAAGACACAACTTGTCTTTTGGGCAATGTTTGGCCCAAAATAAAAGTTAAAAGGAGAGGGGCTTGCTGTGATCCATGTGAAATCTCCACATCACAGGAAGAAGCCGGGGTGATGATGTTAGGGATTCAGACAGGGTTTTGATGATGGGATGAAGCATGAAGTGACCACAAACAGAAATGTGTTACAAGCCAGTAAGGGTGCAGGTTAATGTTGGGTGAACCAACCAAAAAATACATTTTCATCAAAACATGAATAAAAAAGCTAATTGATCTTAATCGACCTCAGTGAGGAAACAGTGATGATAAAAGGACAATTGATAGTCAACACCTTTGGCTCTAGATGGTGCCGGCACTCATGAAATAAATAAATGAAACACAAAGAGTTATAAAACAAGTGTAATATTTGATTATCTTTACTGTATGTCCAAGGAAGATAAATCTAATTTTGAAATTATACATAGACCATTAATGTTGCTGTAGCTGTATCCGTCTAGTCTTGTCATAATGACACCAGGTTCCAAGGCAGATTTGATTATGGCTGGGAATCCGGAAGTGCTGCTTATACTTTGAAAAACTGACTTTTATCTTCAAGGTGAAGTCTTTTCTTGCAAACAGCCAAGTACAATCTTCCAGCAGTGCGCTGGTGTAAGCTGGCTCTGCAGTGATGAACAGTGAGAATCAATTTGTGAAGAACAGACTCAGACTTGTATCCAGGAATTACAACTTAAATTTAAACAATCAGACTCAACACACAGTAAAATATGAGGATGCCAGAACATTCTTTGGTTGTTTTCTTTTGTAAAACTTTGGCTGTGTGTGCGCAAATGGCTTAGTATTTAGCCAGGTTGTGTATGTTGGAATGGATTTAGTGTTTTTACATGATTTCTTTGAGGCTTTCATTCTCCTTTTTAAATTAAATGGAGCAATACGTATTTTTATTGCTCCATTTATTTTAATTGGAATATTTTGCATCATTGACAACTGTTCAAAATGCATTTTTAAATACACAACCATGGCAATTTGATTTCTGCTTAAAAAATCATTCTCTGGTGTTGAAATCATGTTTCATCACTGTTCTTCTATTGGTTATTTTCATGTGTTGGAAATCTACAAATCTCCATATATGAGATTAAAAGATTAAATTTTTTACAACTTTCCACAAGCCTGGGTGTTATTCCAGGCTTGGAAAACAGTCACCCAAAATTCAAATTGCATATGTGAGATGGGGTAAATAAGAAACTTTATGTGTTTATTCTAAAAACCAGACCATTTATTTGCTAAGACTGACATTTGATTGATAAAAATTTAGAGGTGAAACTCAAGTCTTTTGCTTTTTCTAGCAGGTTTACTTCCAGGATCACCCTGTATTAAGATCCACCCATCTTCCAAACATCCCTGACAAGCTTAGCTGTCCCTGGAGAAGAAAAGCACTCCCACAGCACAATGCTGCCACCATCGTGCTTCACTGTGATGCGATCAGGGTGAGGTGCAGTGCACATTTTAGGTATCCCATGCCACCTCAGTCCTTACATAAATGACAATGAGATGGAAAGAAGACATTAAATCCTCCTCTTGACAATACTTTTTGAAAGAGTCATCTTTTAACAATTCTGTAAAATCCAACATTTTCAGGGTCTTTAAAGCTGTAAAGATGCCATAGAAACTGGCCCCTGGATTAAAATAATTCACATGAGCATAGACATTCACCTTAATGTTAGAAAACAATTACATTTCTCTGCTGTAGAGAAGAGGTGGTAATAAATGAGTGTCACAGACAGTCTGTCACACAGCCGCTGACTATTCAGTCACCACCTCTCAGGGTCTCCACCCAAAAATAAGCAATGATTACTGCTTTTTTTGGTTGTTCTCTATCCCTCTTTGTGTGTAAGAGCAGTTGGTTTTACTGGGGCGCCATCTTCACTCATGTTGGATCCCCTGCCGTGCTGGTCAGTCACAGTGGAATACCCCTGTTTCATAGGTTCATACCACAGCCATAAAGGAGTCTTTGTCACCCGCGAGCGGGGTCATCTCTTCTTTCCGCTGGCCAATACACGCTCACATTCTCCACCTTTTTTATGATTTTGTTTAGCTCACGGCTCCTAAAAAAAAGTACAAAGACTTGAATTATTCACAGGGAAATGGATAAAGGATTAATTTGCATTGATTTTGCTCCAACATAATGGAAATCATTTTTATGAAGAAGAGCGAGAGAGTCATGCATTTTTTTTACCAACAAAACTGGACAAAAAGATCAATGGCACTTTTAATATGGTATATAATCGAGAGAGGAAATCTCAAAACTGCTGCTTTGTGTTTATTGGTCTGAGAGATTTTCCACTTAAGCATTGATAGACTGTGATAGACTGTGATAGACTGTGACTTTTGTGTTGGTGTTTTGGAAATGACACTTTTAGCCTTGGATTGAGAAGACATCAGTCTAAATTTAAATAATTTGGCCTGAGAAGATTTGGAAGTGTTCTTTATAAATCCAAATAGACTGAAGGGCAAGTATGTTAATGCAGCAACAAATGTTCCCTTTTTTTCCACTTCTGTGTTTGTCACCAAAGCCTGTGAAAAATCTTGTTCTCCATTAGATGTATTAGGTTCGGGTGGAACGGATCAGACACAAGCTCAATTGTGGGCCAAAAGAGTTATAAAAAGGACAATTTTCTGCATCATTTTATCTCCGTGTTTGTTTGGTGTTTGTGATCACGCTTACATTGGATATAAAGGAGCTTCGATAAGTGAAACAGTAATACACAACTTCTACATATAGTTTGACAACCAAATTAACGTTTTAATCAACAATGATTATTTAGGGAATAAAAAACACTCATTGGCTTATTAATGTCTGAAATAACTTGTATGTTTGTTTCTATGTTCTTACCCTTGACATTTTTCTTGTCTTGTTACATTACAACCACAAACGCCAAAGTATTTTATTGTTATCTTTTTTAATTTTTTTATTTTATTGAGATTTTTTTGAGAAAATGGTAATTACAGCTGCAAGTACTTTGGGTAAGTCTACCAACTTTAAATATCCAAAGACTGAAATTCCTGTCCGTTTTTCTGCGCAAAAGTGAGATTCCCCATTGTATTTATATCTGGACTTTGATTGGGCCATTCTAACACATGACTAAACTTTGATCCCTGGCTGTATAGAGTCATTGTCCTGTAGGAAGGCAAACATCTATCCCAGTCTCAAGCCTCTAACAGATTTTCTCGCAGGATTTCCCTGCATTTAGCTCCCTACATCGCCGGCATTCAATTTCTATCAACTTTTCTGTCCATGCTATAGAAAAGCATCCCCACAGCATGATGCTGCCATCACCATGTTGTGATCAGGGTAATGGCCATTTTTAGCTTTAGGTGGACACCGAATTTGGCGGGCAGGAAAACAGAGATATTTTGGTCTCTTTTGGCCATATCAGTCATAGCACATTTTTCTTCGCAGCTGTGATTGAGGTGCCGCGGTATGGACGAGCTGCGAGTGCGGACCTCAAAGGCGTGCTAAAATCCTGTAATGTAATTAAGTGGACAGTCTCTCAGATCCATTAGCTCCAAATGGCTTCACAGCCCCACCACCCCAACACATTCATTCAGTCAGTAGGCTGCCCTGTGTTTTTCGAAAGGCAGGGCTCTGAAGTCATCTGAAAAGGGCCTCCTGTGTACTCATAGAGCCCATTGTCTTTGTAAGCCTGTTATCAGCAGGGGAATCGTGGTTCTGCTCTCTGCTGATGATGACTACAGAAATTTATTTAACATATGCAAGAACGTTTGGTTCTGAAAAAAGCAATTTTGCTGTTGAACAAAGGACTTTTCTATCTGTTAAAGCTATTTTAGTGAGAATTATTTAAAGATCTTTATAAATATGAGCAATAATGATTAATCACTTTAAAATATTTGCCTCATTTTTTTACTACCCTTAGTTATCCTTGGGAAACCTCGGAAAACCAACTAAAAAAACTATTTTTTAATAATGTACATTTTTTACAGTCAATGAGTATAATTTTCTGAAGGTTCGCATTCACTATGCCATTCATGATAGCAGTCTCATCTTGTGAGATGTAACCTATAAATCTTTGTTATTTGAGTTAAAAACTATTTAACAAGCGAGCCGAGAAAGCCCCACTCTCATCTAATCGCCAGTAGATAAAAGCGGAGATTGCATTAGCCGTGTAGTTTGCAAAACAACCCTCAAACATTTATTTACGAATCAAATTAAAGGTTCCAGCAATTTCCAAAATTCGATTTAGTGCTTTGTGTTTACCTAATCTCTGGCATTCACACAGACACCAGTGGAAATGTTCAAATGCGTCACTGCACAGCTTTAAAGACCTTCCCCATGTATTGCAATCTAGTGACCCATTCTAAATAACCTATATCATCAGGGGGACTGCTGTTTATAAAGGAGTCCATTGGGATTTCTGCTGAAAGGCTTTTTTGGGTGAAAGCCTGGATGAAAAGTGCAAAGAGAAGGATAAAGGAAGAGTATAGGAGATGTCAGGACGCCTTTGGGAAGAAAACAAACTGCAGAGGCCAATGTGAGTTGACTTAATCTGATTAGACTAACCTCATCAACAGCCCACTTAAAAGGAAGAAGAAAGCCTCGAATCGGGGTGAGAAACAGGAGAAAAGGGTCTCTCTCTCTCTACCCTGAAAGCCACAGAGGGCCCAGTGAAAACACCACATTGTACTGGACATGCTGGTCCGCAGATGGCAAAATGACAACAAGCTGCTTGAAAAGCGAGGCAAATATAACTGATCGCAGAGTTTTTTTCCCCCTGCAGGTATGAAATCAGTTAAGGGAATAATGAGATTAAGGGAGACTAAAATGAAAAACTACCACTTTCACCCCAGTTTGCGGTGCAAACATGCAGCTTTGAAGCTTTTCACTGAATGCTTTCAAAACCATGAGAAATATTCCCAAATTTATATTAATCTATTCAAATGGTGGGATTTCAGCAAAGCACCCTGCTGCCTTTATAAAACATCAAATTGGGAACAGATGAACAAGAGAATTGTTTCTGGTAATAAAAGCACAGTTGATGGGTGTAAAAAAAAAAATAATAATGCATATGGCAACTCCCCATATGTGTGAAACCTCCCTCAACAATACGTATGAAATTTCTCTCTTTGGCTGCTCTGATTGTTTTCCAACCCCTGGAAGCAGAAACCGTCCAACTTATCCTACAGAAATAAGTTAACTTTCATGCTTCAGAATTCAGTCACTCTCCAAGTGAAGCCTCTTGTCTGGATTTTAGGTCAGTTCTCCAAATCCCTGTTCTCTGAGCGAGATGTGGATGCAGGAGTGTTAGACGTCCTTTCATTAAGGACATCAGATCTGCTGCTGTCAGGGTTCTGGCTCTGCTTGTTAAAAATAAACAAAACTATGAAAAAAATAACACATTTTTGATGTCCCGTTATCATCCCTTACATAAAAACGAAAGCTAAAATATTTTGGCCTGATTGTCCTCAAACACCGCCAGTCATGAAGTAAAACAAAACTGGAAAAGTGATTCATTAAAAATAAATGTTTTCGGTGCAGAAATATCATTTGCTGGATTGTCATCAGAAAATTGTGTATTAAATTAATAAGGTGCTTTAAGCTTTTAATGTGAAAATAGGTAGTCAAACAAAATACCCAATGAGTCTTTATCAGTTATAGTCAGGGTCAAACTTATTTACATTTGGCACATTAAAACCACAACATTATAAGTATTTTGCTGCGATTTTATGTGATACACCAACACAAAGTAGTGCATAATTGTGATGTGGAAGAAACATTATACATGGTTTCCCAAATTTTTCTATAAATAAAAATCCAAGAAATGAGGCGTACATTTCACCTCTCTGACCCAGTAATATTTTGCAATTGCATCTGCAAATCTTTTCGGGCATGTCTCCACCAGCTTTGACATTTTTGCCGATTAATTGCTTTTGAAATTTCTCAAGCTCATTCTGACTAGGTTGAGAAGATCTGTGAAAATGTATTTTCAAGTCAAGCCACAGATTCTTAATGGTATTTAGGTCTGTACTTTGACTGGACCATTCTAACGCATGGATATGCTTTGATCTAAAAAAGTGTTTTTCAATCCGGGTCCTCAGGATCCCTTGTACTAAATGTTTGAGGTATTTTCCATACACACCTGACTTAGATGATTAACAGGCTTCTGCAGTATTTAACGACATGCTGAGTAGCTAATGCAATAATTTGAATCAGTTGTGCTGGAGCAGAGCCTGATCTAAAACATGCAGGGCAGTGGGCCCTGGGGACCAGGACTGAGAAACAATGATCTAACCCCTTCACTTGTAGCTTAACCATTTCCAGTCTCAGGTCTTCTGCAATATCTAGTGGGTTTTCTTCCAGGATTTCTCTCTATTTATCGATCTTTCCGTCTCTTCTGACCGGCTTCCCTGTCCCTTTTGAACATAACACACCCCCTCAGCATGATGCTGCCTCTACTATGTTTTACAGTTGGGACAATATGTACAGTGTTAGTTTTTCTCCACACATACCATTTGCATGTACTATAGGTCAAAAAGATTAATTTTTCCTCTCATTTGACCAGAGCAGCATCTTCTACATGTGTGCTATGTCCCCTGCATGCATTATAATACGTTTTAAATAGGCTTTCTTTCAACAGTGACTTTCTTCTTGGACCTTTCCATGAAGGCCAAATATGTGGAGTGCACAGCTATTAGTCCTGTGAGCAGGTTCTCCCACATGAGCTCTTAATTTCTGAAGCTACTCCAGAGTTACCATGGGTCTCTTAGCTGATTATTTCTCTCCTTGCCCAGTCTGCCAGTAGAGGTGAAGGTCCATGTCTTGGTGGGATTGCAGTTGTGCCATCTTTTTTCCATTCCTGTATGTTGTATTGAACAGTGCTCCATTTGATAATCTAATTTTGGGATATTGTTTTGTAACCTAACTCTGTTTTAAAGTTCTTTACAACCTTATCCCTGACATGTCCGGTGTTTCCCTTGTGGGAATGATGTGCAAAGTAAATGAAAAATTCATTTCAGGTCTTATCTAATCAGAGCACCTTCTTCCACAGTGCTGTGCCTCCTACTTGGTTTGTGGTATATTATAAATTAGACGTTTTGTGACTTTCAACAGCTGTCTTCTTTCTTCTTTCCTGAGATTAAACTACACAAAGGTAAACTATTAACTAATGTGATGAACTCTGAATTCAAATGTTTATGCTGTATTTTTAGGGACATCAGATTAAAGAGGGCTGCATATTCATATTCATATTTTATCCATTCATAATTTTGAAAACCATGTAATATTTTACTTGCATTTCAAAGTTATGCAGTACTTTGTGTTTGTGTTGGTCTATCACACATATTCCCAACACATAAACTGAAGTTTGTGGCTATGATGTGAGAAGATGTGAAAAAGTTCACGGGGAATGAATGCTTTTGTAAGCTGTATATTTCTGAAGTTAAGCCCTGTCTGAAACAAATCAAAAACCACCCAAACAGACAGTGTAACAACTCTGTGTTGTGGATTCATTGCTGTAAACACATCACACCTGCAGCACTTGATTTGGGAGCATGTGTTTGAAGGCATTGCCAATCCAACTCAGGCTAATGCTGATATAATTGACTCTCCGTCTGCATTCTGCTCATGGATTTGGAGAAGTGCACAGACTCATTGTAGATCAACAAATTAAGCCGGCAGTGGTCAAAGGAGCTGCTGAGCTCTCAGTGAATCTGGACAACAGACCCCTGAACTCTGCTAAATCTGCAAACACGGCTTCTCCCTCCTTTCTAGCCTGCTTTCATCTCGGCCGACATCTCCTCCTGCAGACCTCTGTGCCTTATAAAGCCAAGTGAAAAGAAAGTACTGTTGGCTCTTGTCTGGTGAATGCAACTCAGCAGCTGAGTTTCTGTTCTACATTCCTTGGTCCAGCAAAGTCAGCATCAGCTTTGATGATGCTCCAGTAAGAGAGTCATTCAAAAAGTTGATTTCAACTAAATGGGGATTCTTTATATGCCTCTGCTTTAGAAATGCAGGAATAAAGAAAGGGTAAATTGAGGGATACCATTTGGAAACGTTGTTAGACCTGTTCTGACTTTTCGGCTATGGATTAACATGTAGTTAATAAATTAAAACCCTGTCGGCTCTGTCGCTTCAGGAAGCAGTTCTGTAATCTCCGTAGCACTCTGTAGAGTTAGCTCTGCTTCATTTGGGCAGATCCGAAAGCAAATAATGACGATTTGAACCCAAGTCCACACAGCTGGCCCTTGAGACTCTGGATCCAGGGTAAAGTGTCCAGCATGCCCCAGCAGAGATCACACATAGAGGGGCATTGAGCCACTGAACAATTATTTATCCTCCACCAGAGACTAGCCGGATGTGTGGCTTAGGAGAGGTTTATTACATTCAGTTTGTTGCAATCCACAGCTGGCCAAGAAAGGGTAAAAGATGTTAGATCAGTTTGAAAACTGACTCATTTGCCTACTTAAAATTATTGCAGGTTCTATTATCAGCGGAGGCCTACTAATTTAACATGTAAATGTGCTGCTGTCAGTTTAAGTCAGGGTTTGGACTGCAGATTAAGAGGAAGCAAGATGTGTCTGTGTTTTCACACTATTTTGGTCAGCTTCAAATTTAAATTATTGTCTTTTTCAGTTATAAATTTTATCTATTCAATTTTATTAGTCTCCGCATTACATAACATAGTTTTACCTTTAAAGTTAAAAATAATGTCAGACAGTATAGTGTGTAAATATTGCAAACAACATTGGCAACATTTTTAATTGCATATTGTTTTAATTGAGATTGACAACCAAACTGAATGAATATTGAAGAACATTTAAAACATAAATTCTTGGTCTTGTTCGTAAGATTTAAAACTAAAAACGTATCTGCCTTTTCTAGATTATGAATCTTTTAAGTGTTTTCAGGAGAGCAACAGCTCTGGACTACAGACAGGTCATTTCTAGATATGCACAGAACTTGGTTTGGTTCTGAGGCCTTTCATGAAGATATCCCCTGGGAAATACTGTTCAGCATTCAAAGTGAAGAACTGATGATCATTCAGTATTATTGGTGTAATCTCCTGTGAGCCTTGGCTAATGTCAGTTATAGCTAACAAAACCAGGTCAAGAAGTCCAACATGGTTCTGAGAAAGTAAAACGTAATGTAAGAACAGGTATTTAGAATCTATTATACACAGAAACAGTGATTTATCTATTCAGAGAGTAGATCCATAACAGCCATCTTGATAAGGTTAATAACAGATATTGATATATATATAATATATATATAATATATATGAATTTGACTTTCAGAATTTACCGCCATAGTTACATTTCATATTGTTTCCTACTTAATCAGTGCATTATAAAAGATGATGAATAATAGGTTAACTATTGATTCTTTTGAATTAAATTAGATAAAATTTGATTGTTTTAAATCTAATTTAAGCATCAAGCTTTCGACTGAAGAGTTTATATTGTGATTATGAGAATAAATATATTTACATAATATATTCCTTTCATTTCTTAGTACAAAGCGTGCTATTTGGATTCTTGAAAAAGAGGATTTACCCATTAGTCTGATGGGTGTTTGATAGTTCTGAGGCTGATAAAGATTTCAGTCAGTCAGTCATTTTCTACCGCTTCTTCCATAGTGGGTCACGGGGGAGCTGGTCCCTATCTCCAGCAGTTTATGGGCAGGAGGAAAAGTATACCCTGGACAGATCGCCTGATATAGATATATATTCCTTTCTTGAGACTGGTGATTATTGATAAATACTGTAAATAAAGTCACTAAATTAAGTCATTAAGACAACTAATTTTACTCATAGCCATTGAGGTTTTCTCTTTGCTTCATGGAGGCTTGATTTATTTGTTGATGCAACATCTGATTTTACCCACTGCTGATTGTTTTAAGAAGTGATTATTTTTAAAGCAGTGCTGCTGAGCATCAAACACCATTCAGATTTATTTTTCAGTTGTGTTATTTCTGTTCAGACATTTTTCATACATACATGTTGTTACATAATTCTCCACAATCAACTTGAATTGGATATTTCACGCTATAATAGATAAAAACCGAGACAGTTAGATTATTTTCCTGTTTATTGTAGGATCTCACACTCTGTTCTTCTCATATTACACAAATTACATCACATATAAACCATTAGGACTGAGGACATCTGATTTATCTTTTCACACACTCAGTTGTAGGACGCTTATTTCATGATGTTCAGTTACTGGCAGAGACAAACAGCATGCGTGATTTTATTTTTCTCTATTATTTACTGTAAGATACTGATTTTGCATATAATTAAATGCCTGCAGGATTAAAAATTTATAATATGACATCCATGTTTTTTAAAGTGAATTTAATTTAGATTTCACTCGGTCAGTTTTATTATTTTTGCACTTTTCTTAATATTGATGAGATTCTGACATTTAAAATTAGTCCGTATAAATTTTTGCATATAATCAATTTTTTCTTTCTTTCTTTCTTACTTATATATATATATATATATATATATATATATATATATATATATATATATATATATAGTGGAAAATATATTTATTTATATATTTTGTACAAAATGTATAAAGTAACAAAGTATTTTGGTACTTTAATGTATTACTGACCATGTTGTTACATTAATTAAAACTCAACTAATTGATTTCTTATAGATTAGTGGTAGGCCTATGCTTCCAAAACATTTAAATGCATTTATGGAACAAATAAATATATTTATCGCACTAATGCCGTAAGTACATTTGTAAAGACATTTTCACAAATAAATTCTACTGAAATGTACTTAAAACTATTTTTGTAGTTTTAAAATACAGTACAGAAATATAGTATATAGCATAAACTTAAACATTTGGGTAATATGTTAATGAATAGTCTGACTACAAGTGTTAAAAGTTTAGGAAAATTATCCATATTTAGTAGTTTTTTGCTCGGAATGCAAGGAAGCGCCACCTTGTGGCGATATGAAAATGAGGGCCGACACTAAAGTTAGATGTTGATCTTCATTCTAGATCATAATTTTTATTAATCAGCAACTGAATAAAGAAACAAAAAAGAAGTATTGTTAATATCATCAACATTTTCTAAATAAAAAGCAGGTGCACCAAGAAAAAACTATTTGTGGTAAACATTTTTGGACATATCTCGAAAATCAGCAACTAAAAATCTGTTCTTCGACAATTTTATACTTAAAATAGAGATTAGATTAGAATAAATCTCACAAAGAGATCAACGTTGAGCGGCACTTTTGTCAAAAAATAAATAAAAACTTATTGACGTTTTTCAAATTAAGTCACTAGATGGCGTCATCCTCCTTCACTGATTTTGAACAGCAACAGGTATCAGATGGAAACGCCAGTTTAAATTATTCGTCTTTGATGGCTGTACTAAGCATTTAAGACCCTGCATCACAGCTTCTTTCAAAAATAGGTTTACAGAGAGACAATAAAAAAAGCTTGCTGCGCCTTTTCAATCTTTTTTGATCCTTTTAATCTTAATATGAGAGCGAAATCTGTTATTAATAGGGAAATGGTAGTATAGACTTCTATTCTATTCTATTCTGCATAACTGCAATATGTCCAGACGGCCAGCTTTGGTTTTTAAATCTCCTTGCTCTATAATCTGCGAGTTTTGGCACGTGCTCTGCGCAAACCCTAGAAGAGACCGTGCGCGAATGGCACGCGGACAGATGTGGCCCTCTCTCCCTCCACCTCCTCTTCGAGCGGCTCCAGCTCCAGGATGATTGACACAGAGGTGGTAGCGCAGCCAATCGGAGAGCGAGCTGCCTTATTTGTGTAAAGTGGCCGCACGCCATTGGCTCGGAGCGTGCTCCTGCGGACCGCCTCGCGTGCCATTACAGACGTCTCCTGGAGGCGCATGAGTACTCCTAAAATAGGGGCGCATTTGTTTTCAAGCTTAGAGAGATTAATTAATTACATTGATTTTCAGATTAAACAATTAAACCTACCCCCTATTTCCTATACTTGAAAGATGAGCATTGATATTTGCATCAAAGGAAAGTGTTGTTTAGCTCCTAATTTGTCGAATTTTTCAATTAGCGTAGACCTTTGAAAGATAAACTACACCAAAACACTCACAAACACGCATCTCATGCACTTTTAACATTTTTGACGAGCAAGGACCAAAGTTGGAGGCAAACATACAGCGAATTCCCCCCCTCGTTATCACTTCACCACCCTGCTCCGCTCTCTCTTTGTTTTTTTGTCCCCGCAGGGCTGATTGAGCAGCGCGTGACTGACGGCCCGCGGGGGTGTTGTCCAATCAGCGGTCTGCCCCGCGCCCAAAGGGTGAGTCCTGTCTGCTATTGGCTGAGGCGAGTGTGGGAAAGAATGCAGAGAGGGTTTCACACGAACTGGGAGCACGCGAGCCGCCTATAAGTACTGCAGCAGCGCGTGTCGGCGGCATAAGACGTAGAGAGGTCGCAGTGCACGGCACCACGCACGGTTTGAACCCGCTCTGGTTCCGGATGACAGCTCGGCGATAACTAGCGGAACAGCTCTGGCGGATCTTTGATGTTCTGCAGTGGCGCAACGTGATTTTTGCTGTTTTTAATCATTCGCTGCGCTTCCAAATAGGATTAACTTCTTCACCCTGTTGTTGCGTTATTATTTTGAACCTGCAGTGATCCATAATGCCAGCTGACACTATGGAAAAGCAGACGGCATCTCCCATCGCTGGAGCTCCTGCCAACGGATCACACACCCCGGACAAGCCAAAAAATGCCAGCGAGCACAGAAAAGTAAGACTTATAACTTGAGAACGTTTTGTAAAATCGTCATCTAGTTTAAAGGTTTTATGTTGGTAGAAAACGCAGAAATATTTACCAGGGATTCTCCTCATTTTTCTACAGTCATCTAAACCCATTATGGAAAAACGTCGGAGGGCAAGAATAAACGAAAGTCTTTCGCAGCTCAAGACCCTCATCCTGGACGCACTTAAGAAAGATGTAAGTCCAGTCAAAACACGTCTCTTCATTGATAAATGTGCTTGAATGTTGTCTAAATTCTTTATGTTTCATGCAGAGCTCCAGACACTCTAAGTTGGAAAAGGCAGACATCCTGGAGATGACGGTGAAGCACTTGAGGAACCTGCAGCGCATGCAGATGAGCGGTAAATTTATATATTCTTGCACATCGTTCGGGAGACTTTATAAGACCGCACATTTCGCAGAGAGCCTACCGCAAACACGCCACTAATATCCTGACTTCTTCTTCTTGCTCTCTGCCAGCAGCGCTCTCGGCAGATGCAACAGTGATGAGCAAATACAGAGCCGGATTCAACGAGTGCATGAACGAGGTGACCCGCTTCCTGTCCACTTCAGAGGGGGTGAACGCGGAGGTGAGGTCGCGGCTCCTCGGCCACCTGTCCAGCTGCATGGGTCAGATGATGTCCGTGAACTACCCGCAGCAGCCTCCGTCCCAGCCGGCGCATCTGGCCCAGCCCCTCCATGTGCAGCTCCCATCCACCCTGCCCATCAGTTCCAAGCTCAGTCCCGCCGAGGCCGTCTCTCCTAAGGTATTCGGTGGGTTCCAGCTGGTGCCCGCAACAGATGGACAGTTCGCCTTTCTGATCCCAAATCCGCCCTTCGCCTCCACCACCACCGCTCCTGTTATCCCCCTCTTCTCCAACGCCGGGGTGCCTGTTGCGGTGAACGCCAGTCCTGTGCACGGCAGCTCCGCGCCTACTGCAGCATCTCCAGTGCACGGAATGACGTCCTTCATTGGGGGGTCCCAGGTGGTCAGTCCCATGGGGGTGAACCCTGGCGCGGAGAACAGTGAAGCGGTGTGGCGGCCTTGGTAGCTAGCAGGGACCAGCCCCTTTTCCAGTTCAAACTTTTACCTAAAACTTTTACACAGCTGTTGCCGGGTTGAGCCTGCGACTTTTCCGCTACAGGATGGCAACTTTAACCACTCGATGCCCCCACTAGTCCTGAATGTTTCGTTTTATGGAACAAATGTTAAAAAAAAAAAACAGCGCATGTCTTGTTTTTGATTTTTGAAATATAATTTATTATTAACTCCAACATTTGGATCTCGGTGATAAAGGTTCAGACAGAAGATTTATAGGAGACCTTTGTTATGAAGTACTTTTTATGAAAAGGTTTAGTTTTGTACAGAGCTGTTATTGATTGCCATACCAAAGCTGTTTTATATTCTGTTTTGTGTTAAAAAGAAAAACAGTTGAAGGTGGGTGGTAACCCAGGGTTTTAATAAATGAGATTTTTTTTATTCATGTCTTCCGTCTGCCTTTGTCCTGTCCTTAAAGAGCCTTTATTGTGTTTAATGCCTTGTGTAAAAGTTATATTTCATGCGTAAAAGTCAAAGGGATGATTTCTCTGATTTAAGCTCCTATGGACGGCTCAAGTGGCACCTTGTCAGCAGTTAGGCGGGAGCTCCTTACATCTGGCTCTTGAGAGAATGGACCCGTCGGACAATAGGGGGTGTATTTTCTATTACTATAAAGGTAATTAAAAGTTTGAAAGGGGTCTCATCCTGTATGCAGCGGGAGGTTTAAGAAGTCTTAAACCCCATTCATGAGCCTGGGAAATGCGCTCAGGGGTTAATGTCACTAACAGATTGCCTCGGCGAAAGAATATGGAAGGATCCTCGCTTTCTTTTGTGCACCAATTGTTCAATTCCGCTCCCAGTGTGTCTGCCTAGATAGATGAGACAACGAGCGAACTTTTTTCCACAGATGAACTTTCGACAGAAAAATCTGTCGCAGGATGTGGAAGATTGGAAATATGATAAAACAATTTCTCATATGAATGTGTTTTCCTCACAGCCCTACACATGTTTAAGCGCACCAAAACGTCTCCACTTCTCTTCCAAGTTTATGTTTATCCCTACGTAAACCTATCTTTCCTCAGTTAGTAGGGTCCGGAACTGGGGGGGCAGTGTTTTTCTGTTTCAAGCGGCGTGGCGCTGGCCGTGTGTCAGCCACTTGTGGTCAGTAGGTTCGGAATAGGTTACAGGTCAAAACCCCTTAACATTTAATACTCCACCGTAGCATCACCTTGGGCGCGCATGTCAGAGAGTGTGTGTGTGTCTAGTGGCAACAGCACATTCATTACTTTCAGTAATTCTCATGGTTCAATGTACCAATCACAATTGTAGTCGGGGATGTTCTCATATTAGGATTTATCATAGTCGTCTTCTTTTAAACCTTATAGATAGGCTTATATCCAGAATTCGACAGAATTATTATTAATATTACAAACGCTAGCGTTAATGTATTTTGTGTGCACATCACCTTGAACACACCATCACCACGATTGATGGCAGCATCATGGATGAAGTGGATGTCTCACATTTGGGAACTAAAATCGCTTTCTTTTAAACTTGAGGGCTTTCAGGCCTATTTAGAGAATGTACACCAATAACATATTATTGGTATTATTAGTTACAAAATTTGGTGTATTGTGTATGTTTTGGTCGAATGTAACTATAACTTTACCAATACAAAAAACATGCCACGTAAGGTTCACATGACCCTAAACACACCATACTCATGGGGAAAGAATGGTTCTGCTGGGTTATACAGAGTCATGCGATGTGGAAGTGTTGGTTTAGAAGGAACACGGAGGCTGGTCAGAGTTCATTTATTGAGCTAGAAACAAGGCAATCTTAGCATAAAACACACCAAAGGCTCCAAAAGACTTCAGACTGAGGTGGAGATTCACCGGAGTAAACTCTAAGCACAAATATATCTACAAATATTTCCATATTTGAATGTTAGGCATTCAGAAATGATTTGTGGTGAGTTTTTCTTTCACAATTTTTTTTTTTTTTTTTTTGCAGTTGGTCCGTGTTTATTCGTATACTTGTGTTTTAGTTTTCACCCTCTAAAGCGCCTGTGCCCTGCAGATGACGCCGCCTGTAACTGGCATACCGAAACTCCGCAGCAAGTGACGCTTCAGCAGCTTTCTTCAACAAGGAGGCATACTGAAACACCAGTTGGCAGCATGTGTGGGTTCTGCGGTTGTTTATCCTCCTTCGCGTCTGAGTTAACAGTTCAGAGATGCCTTTATGGAGCTGAGGTCGTGAGAACCGAGCGAACTAGTCTGCCTGCGGTCTGGCACGATGCCACTTAGTAATTCCCCGCTGGCGGGCCGGTCGAGTAGCTGCTCTGCGGAGGTGAAGAGGCGAACACACGCAGGCGTGGACGCCAAGTGCGCCTGGGTCGATGTAAACATGAGGTTACGATCCAGTGGATATTATTTCATAATAACTTGTGATTCCATGGAAAATAAAGTGCTATGCGTCAGTGATTTCATAAAGTACATCTAAAACCTCCCTAAAAAGATTGAAATGTGCTATCCAGCATCATATTTGCACCCAGAACCTAAAATGTTACAAAGCACAGCAAAAATGTGTTTTTTCAGCAATTTAAGAAAACGAATCAGGCGGGAATCTGTTCCCGGTGATGAAAAGGATTCCTACAGAGGGATGGATGTCCCCTGGGGATGTGCGCGATCGCGTCCCTTGGGAGAAGTCACTATTGAAGGGGGGAGGTCGGGGTCATCAGAGGAGCCACAAATTATCATTCTCATTAGCGACTGAAAGGGAGAACGCGCGCACAACGTGGCCGCCAACCCTTTAACACCATTTTTCCCTCCAAATCCACTATCGCCATTGTTGAAAGGCGTTGTTGTTGTTGTTTAGGCAACACTTTTGTCCTGCAGTGTCTTTCACGGGCAGTTAAGGTGTGCAGATACAAATGCAACTCTGGTCTGTTGCCCCTTTTGTGGAAAAAAAAAAACCTAAAAGCAAAAATTATTCATATGCAGCACATTGATAAAGTATTCGCACCCCTGCATCTTTCAATATTTTGTAACATTACAGCCACAAACGTCAATGGGTTTTTATCTAGATTTAATATGAAAGATCAACACAAAGTAACGCAAAATTGTGAGGTGAAATGAAAAGGCATCAGTAAACTATGCTGCCTTGGGCCCCCAAACATGCAGGGTCCTCCCATAAATGCTTAAAGTTAAACAGACAATAACATTTATATTTGTTTGATTAAATGAGAATATTATGAAGTTTGTTTGACAGTTTCAACAAAGATAAAATAAAAGATTGTAAATAGTTTAAAATTTAAATTTGAGATTTAAATGAGCTTGCATGTTTATTTTGTGAAAACACATACTAAAATCTTCATTGTTTGTTGTGTTGGTTACAATCTAATGCTACGCATTTAAGCTATGCTTTTATTCTTAGTCAATTAAACTTGGCCCTCTCTCCCTCATTCCAACAAATCTGTATTGAACATTGTTAGTGGTGTTGGTGTTCCTAAAAGGAAGAGGGGCCCCGAGTCAAGTCAAGACCCCATACAACCTCAGGCCAGCCCTGGCTGCATACTTCCCAATTTTTGTTGACTAACAAATTCTGAAGTGTGGTATTTCATTGATACTTAGCCCCTCTTACTCTGATACCCCTAAATGAAACCCAGTGCAACCAGTTTGCATTCAGAAGTCCCCTAATCATTAAATATTCAGTCAGTGTGTAATTCAATCTCAGTATAAATCCAGCTGTTCTGTTAAACCATGCATCCTTTTTCATCTCACTTCATAATTATGCACTTCTTTGTGTTGGTTTACCACATGAAATCCCGATAAAATATGTTGGAGTTTGTGGTTAATCCAAACAAGGTTAGTTAGTGCTGTTAGCCTGGATCACTGGGAGATGGTGTGGTCAAATGCAAGGAGGTTTGAACTGGTTTGATATTGATTGGGTATCAGGCTTGATGCTGAACTTTTTGACAGCTGAAATCTGAGGCCTCCTCCTCAGATTTCAGCTGTCTGTGTTCTAACATGACAACATGTGACAAAGTTCAATACTTTTATAGGGCACTGTGTGTATTTAATAAAAGATGCAACAGGATAGCATTTCCAGTTTGCTATAAATGTAAATAATGACGCATCAGTGCTTTTCTACATTAACTTTCAGGGGGATGTCAGTCTCTTTAATGTTTAACCCGTTGACAACCATTTTCCCGAAAAGAGCCCATAATGCTTTCACTGATTTAGAAACACAACCAGCAGATTTTCTTGGTTAAAGTTCCTCCTAATGGATTAAATACAGAAACTAGGAATACTATCCACATTGTTTGCTCTGGTGATGGATTGTTTGAGAGCTGCGCTCCCCCGAGTTTCACACGCTATTTTTGTTTCTTGATGTGAGGACGCTGCAGCCACTAAGACAGAAGGAAATGTTCTGCATGCTTTGGCCACAGGTTCTGGTGAGGGAATGGCAGGGCTGGAAAAGGCCTTCATATGTGTGTGTATGTGTTTGTGTGAAGGCAGTCCTCACACCTGTTTCCTTGAGAAACAGAGAGGAGGGAGGGGCGGGTAAGGACGAGGAGACAGATGGTCAGATATAGGATAGGGACATGATAAAAACGGTGCTGAAACTCAGTAAAAAAGTGGACACATTTACATTTAGGATGTTGAACATGGTCCATGTTGACCTTTTCTTTTCCGTGACCTCACATGTGACACCTTGTTAACAGGCGTTTATTCTTTTATGGTTTACTTGCCATCCTTCTCACCCCATCTGATCTTTTTTGGCTCCCTCCAGGCTTTCACAGCACTTTTTATATTTATAGCAAGGGACCACTTATCTCCCCCCACAGGGCGTGGGTGCGAGGTGTGCAAGCAAAGGAACTGAGGCAGGACGGACTGGCGCACGCAGATGTGTCAGGCCTGATCAAATATCACAGGGTTCGAGTGCCGCGTGGCCTTTGTTGATCCCCGCCGCTTGTCTGCAGGATGTATGTCTGAGGCCAGGTTTAGCTTTTCAGCAGCTTCTTCAGTTTCATGGCATCGGGCCTGCGGTTTACAGCCTTGCCGCTCATGCAGATTCCAAGAGGGAAAGTTAAGGGTCCTCTTGACAGGGCTAGAGGTCAGCCAGGAGACTCCGAGGTAGCCTCAGAGGAGTCCTTTCCTCAAATCTGGACACTTTTTATTTTGGTTTTCTACAAGGCCTCCTGCTTCAGCTTTGCCAGCTGTTCATGTAGTTTAGTAGTTTAGCAACACGAAGTATCCTAAATTAATTATTTGTTAAAATATTAATGTAGAAGATAAAAAAATAAAACATCTTGGTGAAGCTACTGTGGCAAAAATGCATCATTTGTTAATACCGCTCATGTGAAAAACTATGTATTTTGTAATGCAGTATTATAGTTATAGTATTTAGAATATGATAGGTGTCAGTTCATTCTAACTTAGTTTTAGATTTATGCAATTCAATATAAAACCTCTTGAATTAGATAACTCAATATCTCCACCTAGTGTACGAAGGCCACCCCCTACTATGATTGTATGGGTGTATGGGTGTGTGTGTGTGTGTGTGTGTGTGTGTGTGTGTGTGTGTGTGTGTGTGGGTGTGTGTGACTCAACTCGTGTCTCACAACATGTCTTGACTTGTCCCCAATTTGACACTTCAGAGAATCATTTACTATGATCTTACCCATGATGCCACCGTTTCTGTCTGTTGTTTGTGGGTGACACCTCTTCCTCTTTTGTGTGTGTGTATCTCTGTGTGGTGGGCTGCATTGTGCGGTTATATGACTGTGAGAAACAGCATTTAACACATTTCACTGAAGAACTGAATGACTTAAATGCTACACAAACTTTTACCGCTGTCACTTTTGTTTGGCTCACTGCGATTTCTGGGGAACAAACTTTGAGATAAATATCACTTGTAGCCTTAATTTGAAGCATCATGACTTGGTGAGTTTGTCAAAAAGGAAAAGAAAATCGAACCTTATTGTTTTTGTATGTAGAAATGACGGCAGAAATACTAATGCCATTACTTCAACCATTGTTGGAATGTCTTAGAAACAAATTGCTCCGTTTGGCAAAATAAGGTTTGGCGAAATAAGGTTTGGTGAAATGAGGAACTACTGTGGTGCCATTCCCCTTTTTTTTTTCCTTTTTTACATCTCTCAGTCTATGCATTGATTTAACCAACACATTTTCACTGAAGAAGGGAATTGACTCACACCTAAATGGATCCAATACGATTCATTAGAGGTTAGCTCCTGCTGGTAATGTTTTCTAGACCCAGACATACATTTGAAACCAGATAATTAAATGCACTTCAAAAAAAAAAAAAGACATGTAACCATTTCTCTAATTTTTTGACATTAAATCAGACTAAATTATTCCTCTTTTAGATTACTTAGGATTACCAAAATTAATTCTATTTGCTGAATGCCACGATATATTTTTTATAAATCTTTTCTCATTAAGACGTTTACATGTATTTCCCAAATATTTTGTACAATTGCCTTCAGATGGTATGACACACATTTTCAGCTCTGCCCATAGGTTTCTATGACAATCAGATCAGGAATTTGTGACGGCTACTCCAGAACATTTACTGTGTTGTTTTTAAGCATTTGTATAACTAATATGGTGTTGTCCTCAGGGTCATTGTCGTTTTAGAAGAAGCTTTAACTGCTTGGATGATGTTTTAAGATTTTGCTTCATTATTTCCACATAATTCCATCTATTTTATGAAGCACACCAGTCCCTCCTGCAGCACATGATGCAGCTGCTGCCGTACTTCACAAGTGCAATGGTGTTCTCAGGGTTGCAACAGCTCATGTCCTGATATCTTGGTTGATTTTTACATGATGCCACACAAGGAGGCAATATGTTTAAAGTGTTGCCTTAAAATACATTGACACGTGTGCCTCCTCTTTACTTAGACTTTGGGAAATAACATTTCAGAATGTCAAAAAGCCATAACTTGGCTTTTCTAAATTATTGAGAAGTAATCTTTTTACATATTAAAAATCTGTATTTGAAGAAATTAACAGAAATATATCTTAAAAAAAATCAAAACTACAGAACTACAATATGTTGAAAAAGTGGAATGATCAGCACCGTCCTTCTAGAGATCTACTGGAGCATTAGCTTAATTATTACTATTAATTAGATACATTGTGAGGTGCTTTCTGCTACGGACATTGTCAGAGCATTGCTTTTCAGTGGTCATAATAAGAAAAGTGGGCAAGCAGATTTGAGAAACAAAAATAAAGAATAAAAAACACAACTTGCCATTTCTTTGTACAAATCAACAAAAATAATTTACATATTTGATTCATTGTTCAGAAATAGATGCAACTGAACTGCCAGTACACACAATTTAAATTAGAAATTTGTTGCTGTTGTACAGTTTTGAGTGCCTTTAATATGCTGTGCCACAATACTAAATCAATGGGAAAACACAGCAACGCAGTACACTGAATGGCAAAAAATGAAAATTCTTTTTGAATTGTCTCTTTCTTATACATAACTGCCTATACAAATGTGATGAACTCTGAAACTCCTTTGTTGTCGACTTATTATTTTATTTGCATTATTTTAAAAAGCCATTTTACTGTTTTATAAAAATATTCTGCTTCTTTACATTAAAAAAAGCAAAGTCAGCATTCTCTGCATTCTTCTATCAGCAAGTATTCAGTGAAGATCAAGAAGATCAAGGTAAGTCCCATTCCCTGGTATAAATCAAGCAAATGAAACACCCGCCAAAGGATATTCTGCTGTGGAACGTGTTGAAAGACATCCTTTCCTGGTCTGACATAGCACTGTGCAGAGGTCCATGGTCCTATCTGGACCCTGCTCAAGTTAGGTGCTGACAGCCGCACTGTTGTAAGACTATTATCACTTTAGCACTACAGAGAGGGGGGCATTGTCCCCTAAACTGCCAAACAGGATGTCCTGGTGTCTGGTCCCATCTCATCTGGACTGTCTTTTGTGTCTGTGGAGAATGGGACAAATCCCTGCTGCAGATGTGACCATCTTTCAGCTTTTTACAATATTAACCCTTCCTTTTCCTTTTAAGTGTTAAGTCCTTTATTATAAAGGTTTCCCAAATGTAGATTGTGATGCAAAGCAGCAAGCAGACACTGTAAACGAGCATATATGTGTAGCTGTGCTTTCACGCTGAATGTAGCAGTGTAATGAGGGTTATGAGATAAGCCCTAGTCTTCTTTTCCTCTCTCCCCCCCACCAATCTCTTTTCATTCCATGGGAAGGCAAACACTCATCCTCTTGACTCTTTTTTAATGGTAACTGTCGAACAGTGTGTGCTCTACTCGTGGATTTATTGCCTGGATTGTGCAGAGGTGGGTGGTGGTGTGCCGGGGTGGGGTGGGGGGTGTTGACCAAGACTAGTGTCAATAAGTGGTGCAAATAAATGCAATGGGCAAAGATACCTGAGAATGCATCTGAACACACACACACACACACACACACACACACACACACACACACACACACACACCAATTAATACAATACAATTACTTCTTAATGCAATAACCCGTTAAAGAAATATTCAAACATGGTACAAGAGAAATTAGGTATGAAAACTACCCAAAATTTTTATTTTTTGTACATTTAAACTCCCAAAAAGACAAAAACAACCAAGTTACATCTCTACACAGAAAACATTTTATACTCTCCTCGTGCCTCGTTATTAGATTACATAAGAAGAATAACACAATATCAAAAATAGAGGACGAATCATCCTACAGCAACAAGACTTAGTGACTAATAAAAGTTTGCAAAAGCAGAATGAGCACAAAACAGTTTCTCTATCAACAATTTCCTCCTCTTCTGTGGTCATCTGTCACCATTGCCACTGTCAGACTCTTATCTCTTCTGATATAACAAGCAGCTCCTGAGTGGCACTCTACAAAGGGCTTCAGAGGGTAAACTCTGCCTTGTGTCCCCATGTCGGCTGGTGCTGATGGCTCCAGGATGGATCACCCATTCTGCACAAGCACTCATCTGCAGCTCTCCAGATAGCTGAAAAATACTGCTGTGTTAAGATTATCATGGGGCAAATCCACACATTCAACGCTCTCTGATATGTTTTCCTACAGTTGCCATAGGCTATGGAATATTAAAGATGCTTAGTTAATACTAAGGAGAGATTAAAAAACTTCTAATAATTTATGGAGCAGCGCAATGACAAGGAGTAAGTATTTAACAGGAGGGTTTAAAGTCAGGATCTGGACAGGGGAACAGTATCAATGTGAGTTAAGTCCCCTTAATTTCTCAGTCTGATGTTCTATTTGAACTACAGCAAGGCATCTTCACCAAGCATATCTAGATGCCTTCAATGCATTGAGTTGCTGCCATTTGAACAGGTACACTAGGTGGCCAGAAAATCAGTTGTAGAGTGCCACTCTGTTACTCTGTCCCAATTATCCACTTATAATGTGATTTCTTAGGAGGATGACCAAAATAAAGTTATGCACCTGTCATCTGTGTTTATTTTAAACCAAGTATATTATTTCCTTGCACTAATTAGTCTTTTTAGCAAAGGGGATAAGATAAACAGTAAAAAGATCTGGACAAAGCCTACCAGGCACTGAAAAATAAACTAAAATTTGCTATTATGGTTTTGAGTACAGGGCGTACCCTGCCGGGCTGACCAGAGTGTGCACCTAATTCCCTAAAATAAATGAGTAGTTGTCTTCATTTTGATTATAAACACAGCAGTGAGCTTCTGGTGCCCATACCCACTGCAGCTTTTGAGATCAGTCTGAGTCTGAACATTAGAGCGGATATCTTTGTGTGAGATAGCGATGCCCGGCCACCCCCTGCAGCGTTGCTCTGTGCTGAGTGACAGGACCAGTCTGGTTCTACAATGGATGATCTTTGCTGTGTATCTGACTGTATAAACACAAGTGGGACGGTTCCCTCTCACCGAACTCCAGTATTGATCACTCCAGGGAGATCTCACAGCCACGCTCATTGTCCCTCTCGTCTCTTTCTTCACTACTAATCAATAGCTCTTTGTGCTGATTTTTACCCATTGACAAATCACTCTGCCCTGTTCCTTTTGTTAAGATGTCAGTCAAGGAAAAGGTAAAGCTGTACTCACTCAGTACTGAAGAGAAAGAAAAAAAGCTCTTGAAAAAAAGATACTTATGTTGAAGTGTTTGAGAATCTCTTTTTTTTTCCAACTAGACTCCAATTGTTTAAAGACTTTATTTTGAGCAACCGATACATTTCTTGTCCTCTTACAGATTTCTTTTGTTTTTACTTTTTTGTTGGACCTAAATAGTTTGAATCATCAAGCAAAAGTTTAATATGAGACCAAAAAATACCTGAGCAAGTTTGAAGCTATCAAAACCATGGTCTTGTGTGGAAAGTAGTTTAAGTTGTAAACCAACAACTTGTTGAATTTTAGGCAACTGCAAAGCGCCTTTACTGTTGTAATCAGAAAAGCAAAAGTCTCCCACTACATTACACAAACTCGCGAGAACTTCAATAATCCACAAACGTCATGGATCAGGATCAGGTCTTTAGCCGGAACTAATACAATTGTTGAGTTACAAACATGTATGTGAAAGACACACAAAGTGCTTCTTATGAGGCCAAAAAACTTGACTGTTTAACATTTTATTGCTTTTAGTTCATTGATTGATTCCGTAAACGAATCTAATGAGCACCATTTACCACATTCCCCTGTTAAATTTAATCTACCCATGATGTATATGAAGCCCCTAGATTCTTGGGTTTAAAAGAAAAATATTATGCTGATAAAATTGGAGCCTTATTTGTGTTTGTTTCACCCCTTTTATATATATATATACATATCTCTTCCGACCGTCCCTGACGACCTATAAACTTCCTCAAAAATGGAAGTCAGCTTTTACTGTTCCTCTGTTTAAAAGGGGAAGACCCCCTACTTTAAATAACCACGCCTTCTGAACTTTGTCCTAGTTAAAGTTCAAGAAACTCAGCAATGGTCAACCTAGGAGAACTCTCCATACTACTAATATGTCAGTTTCAGTCTGGTTGCAGGAAATAAACACAATAGTATAACAGGAAGATTAAAGGAGTGAATTACATCACTGAACCACTTGACTACAAGCATCGTTGTCACTGATTTACCAAGAGTAAAACACTCGTTAAAGCAGACACTCAGCAGCATTGGCCTTTCTGATCATACCATTGGCTAGTTTCATAAATGTCTTTATCTCAGAAAACAGTGTGTACAGAAAGATGGTTTCACATCCATTTCACTTTCTGTAGCTGAAGGTGTCCCTCAGGGGTCAGTCTTGGGACTACTACTTTTCATTTTCCATGTTAATAATGTTGGCAGTAAAGTTACCACTGCAAATATTATTTATTGTGCTGATGACAATGTTATATAATTCAGCAGAGATATACTCAGCCCGGGTCTCACTCGGTTGCAGTTGGCTTTTGATAAAAAATTCTATTGCTTAAAACTCAGAGAAAACAAAATTCAAAATCCAAGTCACATAACCGCCCATTCATCACCACTTTCAAAGCTTACAGACTATGTGTATATATCTGTTTTTTCATGTGGATTTGTTAATTGTGAACAGAATTTGAAATTTTTAAATTTCCATAATTTGCTCCTTTTACATTTAGATTGTCGATGGGAAACACTGTATCCCTGTTTTAAAATATTGGGAAAGATAAGACACTCAAGATCAAACTTCTCACCTTACGTTTCATCTGTTCTTATATGAAATAAATATTTGTTTATTATTTTTAAACTTTCCTAGTGTTACAGTATAGAACATAATTTTTGCCTCAATTTAAATATCCATAAGAAATGTAGTCTATGGTGCGGGTCTGCTCCTGTTGTCTCCATGGGGTCTGATTTTCTTATTTAAAATAAAACAAAGTTCCCAAATACTATAAAGCCATAATCTGGACTAAATAATTTGTTTTGTGTTACACATGAAGTGGTTTTATTGCTAAAGCTGCTGGTACTATGCAGCAACTGGTGGATTTCATCTACATCTGTCCTGGACAGACACTGAGAAAATATTTCCCACATTTGTCCCCACACGGAGGACATTTAGGTGCTCATAAAGCCAATAAACTGGCTAAACCTTTAAACATTCCTAAACGTCCATCGTAATAGAAAACACGGTGAATTATACCTTCTGCACTCATTCTAATTAACATTTGAATACAGTTTGCCAATAAGACAGATTTGAAGACAAATACTGTTATTTCTTGGGGGAAACACTGACTGCAACCATCATTATTTATTCCAGTTTTCTACAAGACATATTAAAACTGCAATAGCTCGGGTGTGGTGCTGGTGCAGCGGTAGAGCACACGGCCCCCTATGTAGAGAGGCTTTGGCCCTCGACGTAGTTGTCCCCTGGTTTGAGTCCTGGCCACGACGACCTGTGCTGCATGTCTTTCTCTCTCTTCACCTCATTTCCTGCTTACCTTCTTTCAAGACAATGACTAAAGAAGGGCCACTAGTGCTGAAAAATAAAAAAAACTGAAATAGTTTATTCATTTATCATTTGTCCTACAACAACAGAGTGTCTTCAGTCAGAGGCTTCTTCAGATCTGCTGTAAGACGGAGCGCTACAGGAGATCCTTCCTGCCCACAGTCATCAGCATCTACAACGGCTCTTTGAGGAAACCTTCATAATATGAGCTACAACAACCTTTAATTTCCCTTTGGGATTAATAAAGTATTTTTGAATTGAATTGAAATGAATTGAATTTAATGTAACCTCATTTCTGAGGGGTAGGAAACCTTAATCTTGCCTAGAGCATTTTATGATACATAGTATTTGTAACGTCCTTCATCTAATCAGTCAGATGCTGAAATGTTTGTCCTGAAACTATAAAGCCTGTAGCCTAAACGTTTTTATTTATCTAACTACTTTTCTCATCTTTAATTAAAAGCTGTGCATTTCATACCTACAAACAGTGGCTGAACATTTCCCCTGTCTCAAAAAGTAAAGTTTGTGCTTTAAATTATGTCATTTTTATCATATTGTTTTAAACAATTTGTTAAACAGGCACCCTCTAAGGCCCATGCAAACACACAAGCACTAAACAAGCCTAACTGCAAAATAAAAGCTTGTATTATTACCTCACTCCTTTGGTTTTGACAACAGAGGACCCGCCACACTGCCAGGAAATAAAAGTCTCACGAGTCATTAAACGCCTTTGTCTAAATGAGAAATCTCAGGTCTTGAAAGTGTGATGTATGCCCTGCTGTGACCGCAGACATTTAGAATGATGTGAGCCAGACTCTCAGAGAGATCTGATCTGAAGTTCTGAGCCATTGACGTTAGCACCTAGCTACCCCTCAAGCACTTAAAGTAGAGAAATGAGTCAGCCCCTTACTTGATGAATATGTTTGTGACTAATATGTTTGGCAGGCCTATATTATTTCACCTGTCTAAAACATAAATTAAGTCTGTTGCTGCAAAACTAGCTTATCTTTCATTTAAATCAGACTTTTAATGGCTTGAAATGATCATCTGTTATTTGTGACTTTTGGTTTCTCGCCAGATGTACAGTGTTTCTCTCAGGGCATCTTTTGGCAGTCTGTGGGCACAAGCCTTGTCACATGCCAGCAGCCCTCCTCACATGTGTTCATCCCATGCTGCAGCCCATTCTTTCGCATATGGCCACTTGCCATGAGTCAGCAGCAGCGGTCAGAGGTTTCCACTGCTAGACACAACAGTCTGTCCGGGAAAAACAACTCTCTGATGCCTCAGTCTTCCTATATTGTCTGGGATGATTCCGAGTCAAGAGAGACTCATTGTTTGGATGTCTTTGTAGTGCAGGTCCGTTGCAGTAGGAATGTGGGAATTTCCTCCCTCCTGGGTATTTTTAGATCTATGTGTGAATTCAAGAAAGCTGTGCAGTATGGGGTCTAAGGGTGGGGTCTGTACATCTATTCAAGTGTGGGAATCTGCTCATATGATAGCAACAAGGGTGTGTGAGTGAATGCATTTTGGAAACCTGTCTGCTGTTTTCACTAGAAAACTATTGCTGGACTAGAACAAGGGCGAGGCATCCATCTCCCATCTCTAATTAGTTCTGCCTGCATTTGAGCCCTATGTTCTGTTTCAGATCTGACAGCTCAACATAGGATTGCAGTGAAGAATCTGTTAGTTGGAGTATCTTAAGGGGGTTTGACTGGGTCACCTGGGGGTCTCTGACCTCCCAGGGTAATGTTCTTCTTCAGGTCCCCCTCTTTGACACCAGTGAATGGAGGCATCTATGCAGGGGGACGGTCAGGCGGGTGGATGGGGTGAAATTGGGGAATGGACAGGTCATATCCAGAAGGACCTGTCACCTCCAAATTTAAACTGAGTGGGATCTCCTTCCGGGTATCACTCACATCCTGTCAACTTAGCTGACATCTCCTGACACTTTGGCCTGACCTATTCCCTGCAGAGTACACATTTGGTTGTAGGAATCATTGTGTAAAAGGGTGGGTGTGTCTGTGTATACGTGTGTGTGTAAGTGTGTGTGTGTGTGACTGGACATCTGTTGATTCATCCTTAGAAATCACATGCATTGTGCTGTCACATCCTTTATCAGGAGAAACTAATAATTTATCAGGAAAATATATCATCTGATAAAGATCAAATACAATTAAAGAAATGTAATATAAAGTCAGATAACCACAGTGCTTTGCAAAAGTATTCACAGCCCTTGAACGTTTCCCCATTTTGTCAAGTTACATTCACACAATATTGTATATTTTTTATAATGAAGTTTAGACAAAAATTCAGAATGAAAGACTCACCTTCATTGTCTCCACCTTCCAATGACTTCCCCGTGCGTCTCCCGGCCTTCCCATCAGCATCCTGTCCGCCTGATTCTCCATCCAATCACCTTCCGACGCCTTGCTTTTAGAGGACCTTCAGCTGTGTTCATCCTCACTTGTCAACTGAGCTCATCCCTCCTCCACCCCACCTCCACCATCTTCCTTCCCATCTACTCCCGGCTTCCTCGCTCCCTGGCCGCCAATCCACCACCAGTGTCAGATCAGGGGGAAGACATATTTAAATCTAAGCCTTACAAATGATCATCTTAGCTCATGTCATTCTCAGCATTCATGTCTTCCTCCCAGGTCCGAGCGCCAAAAAAATAATCATGTAATTTCTCATCATTAAAACTTTTCTAATTGCCATCCCTTTCTTTGTGAGTCTTTTCAGATTGAATTGGGATTTTATGTAAAATACAAACTCAAAGTAGTGTATTAAAGCATAAAAAATTATCCATGGCTTTCAAAATGTTTTACAAATAAAAATCTGATGTGTTTGTATTCAGCTCCCTATTTACTCTTATACTCTTCAATAAAATCCAAATAATTACCCGTATAACTTATCTACCTACTTGTAATTGTAAAATTCTTTTTGAAAATGTATTCAAATGTCCTAATTTGACATTAAATTTCAAGACATGACCCAAGATTTAGAAAAAATATGAATAACTGTAACATTGTGTATATGTTGATGTGATATATGCTAACTGTGTAGGCTTTTAAATGACATTTAACAAAAAGGGGTTTTCTCTCAAAAGATGAATATTTCGGTTTTTCGGACTCACACTATCAAACGTTCGGTGGATGGTCACATTTATAGCTTCCATGAAAAAAATAACTGTTTGTCTGATTCCAACTTATAACGTTACCTAGTTTAGTAAAATAGATACAGTGCTTTCCAAAAGTATAGTAAATCTTTTCACATTTTGCCCTATTTCAATCATAAACTTCAGTTTATTTTATTAGGATTTGGGGGATAGAACAACACTGAGAAGCACATTAATTATAAACTGAAAGGAAATGATCCATGGTTTTCAAAAATATCTGAAAAGAGTGGCAGACATTTGTTTTTACCTCCCTTTATTCTGATAACCTTCATTAAAATGCAGTAAAACCAAAGGCCTTCAATTAGTAAACACAGTCAATCAATGTGTGATTTTATCTCAGTATAAATGCAGACATTTTGTAAGGGCCTCAGAGGTTTGTTAGAGAACATAAGAAACCAAGCAGCATCACGGAGGCCAAGGAACACAGCAGGCAGGATGAGAAGTTTAAAGTAGGGTTGATTTATAAAAGAGTATGGTGCAGCTTTAAACTTAAGAGTAAAAGCCCTCTTAACTAACAGGTCAGACAAGGAATAATAAAAGAAGCCAGGAGCCCCATCATAACAATGGAGGAGATGCACAGATCCACAGCTCAGGTGGGAGAACCTGAACTAATGATTTATGAATGTGAAGTTTTTAAGCCTAAATGTAAAACGTGTGTAAATATGCCTGGTGCACATCATCAAACATAGCATCTCAATGTTAAAACATGTTGAAACAATGTTAAAACCGTTGGCAGCATCATTCTATGGTGATGCTGCTGTTCAACAGGGTTAAGGAAGCGGACAGGGAGTTGATGAGAAGATGGATGTAGTTAAATGTAGAGCCATCCTAAAAGAAAACCTGTTAGAGGCTACAACAGATTTGAAACAGAGTCAGAGATTTACCTTTCAACCGGACAACAACCCAAAATACACGTCAGAGCTACTAAGGAGTGCTGTGGACCACAGCACATTAATATGTTAGAAAGCAAGAGAAATTTATTTGTATAGCACATTTCAGCAACAGGACAATCCAAAGCGCTTTACATGATGAAAGCTCCAGTTAGAGTCCAGATCTAAATCCAATTAGCAGTTTGTGATAAGACTTCAATATTTGTGTTTACAGATGCTCTCCATCCAATTGAACTATAATAAATGTAAGAGGATGCATCAGTGATTGCAACAAAAGGTGGTTCCAGAAACTAAATAAAAACACCCGTCAAGCTTTTGTAAATGCTCCAACAATACAAAGCACAGAATTCAACAATGGATTATTTTCATCTAATTTTATAATTAAGTATTTCTTGGGTTGATGTACCACATGAAATTCCAATAAAATGCATTTTAAGCTCATGGCTGAAAGCTTGTCTGAATGTGATAAAGTTTAAAAGGAGTTAATTCACTTGAAGGCACTGAATAAAATAATTTGTAAATGTTGACGTCTTCTAACGATAAGATAAAACACCATAGATTAAATCCCTAAAGCTCTAACTAGTATTTTCCTTATAATCTTAATAAGGATCTGAGTAATTTTTAGAGAAGATCAACATCCAAACACACCTTAATTAATGCAAATGATTCACTGAATGCATCATTTAAAGAAAAAACCCATGCATGTTTTAGCATAATTAATGTTGCTTTGCTTAAAAAAAGTCCCACCATGTAAACCCTGTAATGACATCATCACATATTTTAGTACTGAGTAATGAAACAGGTTTATCTTTAAGTCCTTTCTCACACAGCCTGTCCTTCAAGTAGAACTTTGTTTATCTTTTCTATGAGATTTTGTTTTAAAAAAACAATGAAAAGCTCAAAAATATTAATAGGCAAGCTCTTGATTCAATTTACCTTCACTTTAAAGTTTTCAAAATGTAAATCGCCTTTTTGAGTTAATCTCCATCTCCTTTCTTTCTTATAAAAGAAGAGTGGCCTTTAATGTCCGTATTAATGTAGAAGCAGGTGGTAAAGAAGCCTTTGTTAATCACTTAACAATGAATTCTCCCATTTTACATGGTGGCTTTTTCCCCATTCGTTTACTTTTCGTGCATGGGCTGCGGAAACTTTATAAAAAGTTTATCTTACCATGAAATGAGTAGGCACGGATAAATGGCCAACGCGGGGTTTTGTCTGTCAATGCAGTCGAGCTATTGGGGGTCCAGAGACTGGGCAGGTTCGGACCATATGTCACCATTCCGACCCTTTGTGTGGGCGTGTCTCTGTGGCAACCGCATCAGCTGTGGCCATTGTGCACAGGGATTCAATGGCCCATATATTCATTGCTGCCTGGCTTGAGCCTCGCAACAGAAACAAATTGATACATACAAGCTCCCAGCCCCATTTGGCTCACATGACACATTTCAAATGGACAAAAAAAGACATTTTACTCTGCTGAAAATCTTGAGAAAAGCTTGGTTACCATAGTGGCAGTAAAAGCAACCATGGGCCATTAAACTCCAATCAGATGTAAATTTGGGGTGCTCCCACACCCACTGAAACAAAACCCAATGCACACAGCAGACACACATTAAACAGTTTGTTTGCTAATTCACATGTCAGCTTAATGAGTTTTTATTCGCTCAGTCTTTGTTTAAATGAAGAGAATTACAAACTATCATTGATTTATATCTCAGTTCACTCCAGTCGTCTTCGTGTTACCTTTTCATGACTTGCTTTGAGTCAGCTGATTAAAGGACGCAAGGGATATCTTAAAACTTGGGAAATTTTCAACTTGGAGCTGGGAAAACATGTCTGACAACTTCATAAGATGATAAAATACATAAGATACAATCATAACACAATTATTCCAAACAAACCAATCCTGTCTTAAAAGTAGATCTGCTTGTTTTCTGCCTCAGCCAGCTTTTAAATGGTGGGAAAATCACAGTTCATCATAATCAAGTTTTCATCTTAATACGCACTGTCCGTTGCCTTCTCATGATTTCCGTTTTAGTGTTGAAAACAGTGACTGCTTTGTGTGAGGTCATACTGTTATTATTACCCCCCATAAAAATGTCCCGGAGCACAGGAAACAAGTTTTAATGGAAAACGAGGAGCCAGTGGGTGTCACATCTCTGGGACAGGATGGAATGTGCCCATGTGATTGGGCAGAGAAAATATTTTGCTTCACTCGTTGGCTGCAGGTCCGTCTGAGCTTGTCATGCCACGCGGCCCAGTTCAATGGCACATGTGGTGCCGGCTGTTATTGTGATAATGAGAGGTATTGTGTTTAACGTTGCCTGGCCCCTGTTAAAGGGCAGGCAACAAATGGCACGAGGATGTGTACATATTTTTTTAGCCTGACAACATGAAAGAGCTTATTATTGTAATGGCAATGACTGAAAGTGGGGGAAATCCTTAAATATGAAATAATAGAAGTTTCTCTGTCAGAACTGTGAGTGTATTGTGTGTTTATTGTTGGAGCTTTAAAAGAAAATCATACCAGATCATGTGAAAGGAATAAAATATGTAAAACTGAATGCTTTTGATGTTAATTAGAAGTGCGTTTAGTCCTGCAGTAAGCAGGCTGCAGCCTGCTTCATACAGTTAAGATGCTCTGTCATGACAACACCGGTGCAGCGGAAGCTTCCACTGGCTCTGCATCAAGCTGACCCCAGACCCGAACTTAAAAGCATAAAGCTGCAGCCTCCCCATCACTTGTCCATTACTGCTCAGTGCTGCTAGCTATGCCCTGTCTATCTGAGGCAACAGGTTCCATGCATTGCATTGAGAAAAGCAATATAACAAAGTGATGATTAACTGCAGCAGCAACCAGGTCGCACGTTAAATTGGAAAAACGATGTTCCAGACTCTCAATCTATGAAGCACAAACAGTCTTTTTTACAAGACAAGGAGATAAACGCTCTAAGAGGTATAAAGCAAAAATCTGTGGTTTTTTTGGAGGCTTATATACAGAAACATGAAGTCTTGGTTGAAGATAGTTGCATGTGCTTTCTACCCTGGGAGAAGAGGTGAGGGTGGGGCAGCAATATAAAAACCTCTGTGTTCACCTAAACAGAAGGCTAGACTAGAAATACAATAGTAAAGCAGTCTACAAGACAAGACAGATCAGACTATATTTCTTCAGGAAGCTGAGGTCCATCAGTGTTCACAACATGATGCTGTAGATCTTCTATAAGTCTGTTGTGGAGAGGGCAAAATCTTCTGCCTTCATCTGCTGAGGTATTATCAGCCACAATAACGTTTTGAAGAAATTTGGATAATGAGCGCAAGATGCAGCCTCTACTTTCTCCTGGGATTAACAAAGTGCGTTTGTAATTAAATTGATATTATTGTAATGTTAACACTTTTTCATTTGGGAATATTGTTCATTTTAAAATGTAATTAAATACCCTGCAGAGTTGTGGTATCCAATGTAAACTTTTGAAAGTACTAGTTATTTTATTTGATTAGAATACATCCATCTATTTATTTCACGCATCACTGTTGTATGATTGATAGCAGGTGTAATTTCTTGAAAAACTGCAGAACTTAATGGTGAAGTTAATTTGTTATGGTTACAAATCAATGTAACTAATTATATTTTTGAAGTTTTCTAAGTTTCAAACTTTTTTTTCCACCTACTGACATGCACCTGCAAAGCTCTGGTACTAGCTGCACTGTTTTGCAGCCTATAATTAAAGAAACCTTAACTTTAACATGCACGTGGCGTGAAGGATATTTTTAGCAATCATGGTTTAGGTTTTATGAGGAACCAAGACAAATGTGTTTTAAGAATCTAAATTGTCTGTCAATGCAGAGAGAAAAAGCTAAAGATTTTTACCCAGTTTAAAAGACTAAAGGGCAGACATGTTCTTATTGCAAGACGTTCATAGATCTGGCACAGCTATTTGATGTTAAACCACCTCAGTTTCCTAATTTGTTTTCTGCCTGCTATAACTCTAGGCAAAGGGGATTAGCAATTTTAACCTACAAAACGTTAATTTCATAGTATTAGACACAGTTACAGATCCAGAGGGTCGATTTATAGTAGTAAAAATATCAATACATGACCAAAAGTTATGTATTATCAGTATATATGCCCCAAATGTTAATGCCCGCCGATTCTTCCATACTTGATTTTCTGCACTGGCTGAACACTTGGATTGCTCACTTCTTCTTGGGGCAAGAAGAAGTGAGTCAAAATGAAGAAATAGACAGGTTGAGTACAACAGGTGCTCACTACAGTTGGTAATCAACAAATATAGTTAAACAGTACATAAGTGATTAAGGACTTTGCGATGCATGGCGATCTCTTCATCCTAATCACATAGAATATATTTTCTTCTCATGTGTCAATCACTCTTTCTCTCGGTTGGATTATTTCTTAGTCAGCAGCTCGTTGCTGACTGACATTTCAGACACTAAGATACACCCCATAGCTGTCAGCGATCATGCACCCGTCTCCTTAACTCTAATAAATAAAAAAGAAAACCCACAAAGTAAAAGCTGGTGGTTTAATACATCATTGCTTAAGGATAAAGATTTTATCAAATATTTTAAAGAAGAGTGGACTTCATACTTGGATTGAAATGACTTCTGTTCTCTGAGAGGCAGGGAAAGCAGTGATGAGAGGTAAAATAATATAATTCTCATCGCATAAGAAGAAAAAAAGAAAACAAATGTATTCAGGAATTAGAAGAACCCATTAAACTGTTAGAAGCTTCCCAGGAAGAGGAAATGCTGAACAAACTACATAGAGCAAAACTAGAATTAAATGAAATTATTAACAAACAAATCCAATTCTTAGTACAAAGATTTCAAATAGAAAATTTTAAACATCGCAATAATTTAGCCAGCTAGCCAGTTAAAACTAAATAAAGAAAAGACAACTATATTTGCTGTTTAGACTCGACAGGAAATACAGTTTATAATCCTTAAAGAATAAACAGCACTTTCAGAGATTTCTACCAAGCTTTATATTCACCACAGATAGACCCATCAAATAACTTGATTTTGGTCAATTTCTGGATAAAGTGACACAAATTATCAGATAGTCAAGCAATGGCCTCGGATGTACCACTGACATCAGTCGAAATCCAGGAAGCCCTCAAAAGCATGCCCAGTAAAAAGGCTCCAGGCCTAGATGGATTTCCAACACTTCTATAAGGAATTCTGGAACATTTTAGCTTTAATATTCCACAGAATGTTGCAGGAAACCGAGGAAAATGCCAGACTTCTGCCAAATATAAATTCTGCCACCATTAATCTCATGTTAAAACCAGGAAAAAACCCAGTACTTCCAACCAGCTACCGTCCCATATCCCTTATTAACGCTGACCTTAAAATAATCTGTAAAGCTCTCACAAAAAGGTTGGAGAAGATAACCCCTCTCACAAAACATTCGGACCAAACTGGTTTTAAAAGGGAGAGATTACTTAAGTCAATAGACTGTGCCTACAGTAAAAACACTAATATATTGTCTCTAGATGGAGAAAAAGTTTGATAAAGTTAATTAGAAATTCTTATTTGCAATCTTGCATAAATTCGTTTTTGGAAATAATTTCATAAACTGGTTAAAAATATTATACAGGTCCCCAACAGCAAGTATAAGGCCATATAACCAAACATCTTCCTGGTGCCCCTCTGAAGAAGTATTCAGAGGGGCACTGGGCAGGGATGCCCACTTACCCCCTCATTGTTTGCTATTTTTATTGAACCACAAGTGGCAACAATCAGGCAAACTAAAAATATTAAGGGCATAAAATTCATGTACATAGAACATACAATCAGTCTTTATGCAGATGATGAATTACTTTTCACCAGCATTCACAAACCCCTCTCTCTCTCAGGTAATTGGATTGATAAATTATTTCCCAAGAGTTTCAGATTATTCTATAAATTGGTTAAAATCTACAGTTCTTACAATTAATTGTTCTTTTCATAATTCCCTTAATACACAACTGCAGTCAGTGACTATTACATATTTAGGTATTACTGTTTTGGCAGATTTAATAAAACTAAACCACATCCCGCTTAAAAAAAATTGAAAGATCATCTTGCTAGATGGAAATCTCTACCTATATCACTCATTATGTCCTTTTCCTTACCTGCTTGTGTTTTGAGTTCTTGAGTTTGTGTTTTGTTATTTTACCTGGTCTAGTCCTTTGTTTTCTGTCTCCCTGCACCCCAAGCCCACACCTGTTCTGTGTTTTCCCCTGATTGTCTGGTCACGTGTGTCATTGGTTTCCCCTGCGGTCCAGTTTTGTATTTACGCCCGTTTGTTTCCTTTGTTCCCCGCTGGTTCCTTATGTGTTGTTTGTGTTTGTGTGCTCGCCTGGTACCCTGTCCGTGTCTAAGCCATGAGCAATAAAGTGTCGTCTTACCTGCAAACTTCGAGCTTCAGGAGTTCTTCCCCGCATATTGGTCCAACAGAAACCCACATTATGACAATTACTTATTCTTAATGAATAAACTCTCGTCTAACAAGTTTAGATCTCTGGACTCTTCCATCTCTAAAATTCTTCAGGAAGATAAAGAACACTACAGAAGACAAATATAAATTAGGACTAGATCCGCCAAACTTTCATCATTACGTCGTAGCCAATAGCCTGCAATACATCTCAAAATGGTTTAAACACAGTCTTCAAGATAACCCCTGGCTAGACAAAGAATAGACATTATGCAATAGTATTAAGATTTCAGATCAACCATTTATTGGCTCAAATATAAAACGACACGTATGCTTTAAAAGCCTCAAAATCAGCTTATTTCACCTTCCCCCTCAGTTTGCTTGTTCGAGAACTTTGATGATGTCACCATGGAGACAAATTCAGTTCACATTGTTTTCACTGCTTTATTTATCGCTAAGAAAACTATCCTCGTGAATTGCTAAAATAAAAATATTCTCAGCATTTACCTTGCAGGATTATATTAGTCTTGAGACAGCCTCTGCCTCCACATCTCATCAATCTCTCTGAGCTCCTTTGATTGGCTCCATCACCTAGTGGGGGTGGGGGGGCCTTTGGTTTTGTCCTGCAGGGTGTTGTTGCCGATATGGGGTGGATATTTGGGTTTGAGGCATCTGGAATGTTCCTGGGTTGGGATTGCTGGGTTTGTGGCCCCCACCGGGGAGGGACTTTGGTGGTTTTTGGGGGTGACATCTGGTGGCTGCATGTGATGCTTTTGGGGGGGGTTTGTGCCAGCGGATGTATGTTACTGGCCTGTTGGGCCATGTGTCTGGGGGTGCTATGTACCCTTCTTTGCGCAGTGTATTCTTGTTGCGGGTGTTGCGCTGGGCCTGTTGGTCTTCTCTTGGTCACCTCTGTGCGCTTCCGGCTGGTTCATCTTCATTGGTGTTTTGTTACTCCTTTAGTCGGCAGGCTGCGTGTCAGGGCTGGGGATCAGGGTTTGGGAGGTTTTGGGAGGGGTGGGTTGTTGTTCCCATTTCTAGTCTGTTCTCGGTTACCATACCTAGCCTTGGGCTCTTTGGGGTTCAGTGGTGCTGCTGCCCTTGGCCCTGGGGAGGATGTGCTGGTTCCTTCCTCCTTTGGTGGATCTCCTCACTTGTAGAACGGGCTTTGTGCAGTGCTTGTGCTGTGTGGATGTGTCTTCATCAGCTTTTTGGGGATGGAGCTCTCTTGTGGCAGTGTGCCCCTGTGGGGAAGGGATTCATGGTATTTGTGTTTGGAGGCACGTGCTCGATATCTGTGTCCTGGTAAGGGGTGGCCCTGTTTTGAGGTTCATGTTGGGGTCCATGGGGGGGTGGGAGGTTCATGTTGAGATTGTAATTCATTGGAGGGTTGGGACTGTTACATCCCGGGGCAGCTCTGGTTTGTCTTGCTTGTTTGGACCGGGTGGATCCCTTTTTAGGCCCCATCTCTGGATGGAGTCGGTGATCATTGGAGGCCGGAGTCAGGGCGGGGGTTGGGGTTCTGAGGCAGGGTCGTTCGGGTTTGGGCGGTACATGGCCCTAATCTGGACTGGTGGCAGTCGGTACCTGGAGATGGGAGAATAGTGTGTATGAAGAGTTTGGGTGAGTGTACGGCATGTATTTTTGTGTGTCTTTACATTTAGTTTGTGAGTGTTGGTATGTGTATGCAGGGTGCAAATGTGTGATTGTGACTGTGTGCCTGTTTTTCTGTCAGGTTGGGTCTTGGGCCACCCTCTCTCCTGGATCATTTTAGGCCACCCATCATATGTGGGGCCTACCCTCCCCCGCCCTCCCAATACACACCCTGCTGGTGGCTGGTGGCTCTGCCAGCCGTTGCATTGGTGGTACTAGGTGTCCGGGGCTGGGTGCTCGGATGTGTACCTACTCACTCCTGGTGGCTGCTTGGCTCTGTCGGGCCTCTGCCGGGAGTGTGGTGTACCCTTGGGTTTCTGGTCAACTGGTTTGTGGGCTCGTTGCTGCAGCTTCCTGGGGCTTATGCACTGTGGCTGCTGGGTGGTTCCCCCAAGACGTTACCCACATAATTTATACAAAGGATCATGGTTATTGTAGGACTTTATGCTATAAGCTGTATAGACATTTTCTGCCAAAGTACTTTATCTGTGTTTTTTTTTTTTTTGTTACTTTTTTTTGTCTGACACATGTCTTGATAATCTCACTAACAGTACTTGCAGTCCAAAATTTCAAAATCTTCTATATTATTTTAAGCAGTGACCCGTGTGAACCTTGACAGATGATATACATAGTAAAAACCAGGGGCTACTTTTCTTAGCGGGTGAAGGTTGTTTCCCCCCTTAGGCGTTTCATAGTTTTAGTAGTTTTTGGTTGCTTCGTACCCTACGGTGTCTGCCACAGGATATTTCTTACCGATAATTTGTATCTACCAAATGGACGTTTCATACCCCTTTTAAAATACAATTACTATAAGGAAATATTGTTAAGTACAGTAATATTGTATTCTCCAGTAAGTAGCATCTAGCAGGAGGATGTCCTTCACTGATATTAACTGGCATAAACTAGGATCAGAAGCAAAATAAACAGAAATAAAATAAAATTAAAGGTTTTTAGAAAATAATAAATTAAATGTGAAATTTGAGGACATCTATAAACTGAAATGCAATGATTAAATTATAAAAGGGTACAAAATGGTTTGATTACACAATATTAGAAGCAAGGCATGTGTGCAATAAGTACACACATTAAAGGCATGAAGTGGTGTTTTCTTGGTAAAACTGCCATGCTGGGGCATAACAAGGTTTAATACAGATTTAAAGACAGATTGGCTGCTGTTGATGAAGGTTTTAATAAATATGCTGCACTTTTTGCCTTAACAAGAGCTTCCCCTCTGCTTTGCACTAAATCTGAATCAATTCAGAGGATATTGTTTCAGCAACAAGAATAAAAGAGGCTGCATCAGAAGCAAAGAAAAGCACTGAAAAGGAGGCAGTATGGTGTACTGTCTAGAAGTCTGGTGTCCACACAGAACTCTGTCTTGTCCACTGGTGGCTGTGGAGGATTCATTGCTCCATGCCCTCCCAATGCACGTGAGTGGCAGGTCCCTGCAGCCAGTGTCACCCCTCTCTCCCCAAAGCACCACAGATCATCCCACTCCTCTTTTACCCATCTGTCCATCTGAATCTAACAAGGGCTGTCCTCCCAGTTATGTGGGTGCAAAGGAAGAAGAGAGGGGGAAAAAAGTTAAAGAGCAGAGTATCCCATTAGATTCTCTGTGGTCCATGGGCTCCAATTATTCAGAGCTTATCTTTTCAGCTTGGCCGATCCCCAAATGAATAAAGTGCGGGCCACATTACTGCCGGCTCGGTGCACCTCTAAAGAGACTGAAGGAGGATCAGGGATGTGGGTTATAGTGTCAATCTGGCCCTGACCCCGAGGGTTAGGGAGGTGACGTTATGTAGTCAGAGCGCCTTGGCATCCCCTTGCAGCGTATCCATTTAAAACCAGTCTGGATAAATGGGAAAGGGCAATCACATTAGAAGAGGTTTCTGTCTATTTTAAAGTGAAAATGGAAGGAGAAAAAGAAATCTCTAGCCACAAAGTGAGTGACTCTTGACTTTAAAATCAACCCCAAGATGGTGGCAGAAGTCAGAGGGTTAAGCTGGCACACTGAGTGCCTCAAGAGCTGCATGAACTCCCCTCCAAGCATCAAAACAGATGGAAAAGACAACTGTTTTAATACAAACTAAGATTTAGGACGAACATTTCCGATTTCTAAATAATAAAAGTTGCAAAAATCAGTTAAGTGGTTGAGTTAATAAAAAACTAATATAATTTGTTTACCTTAGATAATATTTCTCCTAAGATGCAGATCCTTGCCCTAAAAATTTAAAACAAACCAAGTGTAGGTTTAAACTGAAACTATTTTTGTTTCCAATTAGAAACCTGACTCTTATAAATTAGTATAACATCTTTATACTTCTAAAATATTAAATGCAAAGCAAACAAACATGCTACCCTTAACATGCTCCGCAACACCACAAATAAGTATTTTCTTCTCCCCAGATTTCTTCTGTTTATTTCTTTTTTGTCACATTTACATGTTTTGGATCATTAAACAAATTTTAGTATCAAATATTTACCTTTAGTATTTACCTGAGTAAATCCTAAAAGTATTTTTAATTGATGATATAAGAAAAGATATCCAATCTAGCCTTTTTGTGAAAACATAACTGGTCCCGTGTTAAATCAGGATTTAGTGATTTAATGAGATTTAGTGAGATTAAACACACCTTTGGTTTAATTTCACCCAGGCGTGATTCCTACCTGTAGGATCAAGAAATCACTTTAACAGAAGCTGAAAGACAACACGAAGTAGACTATAATATCTCAAAAAGCAACACATGATTTTCTGAAGACATTCAAGAACAGATGGGAAACACAGCCATTCATATCTACCAATATGGAAAATGTCAAAAAAAACCTTTCCAACGCTTTGGTACTGCAGTGAACCACAGTGAGAGCCATTATCCAGAGATAGAAAAAACATAGAATAGTAGAAAACTTTCATGGAAGTGTCTGGACTACCTAAATTACTCTGAAGAAGTTGGCGACTCATCCAGGAGATCACAAAAGATCCCAGAACAACATCTGCAAACACACCCTCCATTTCGGCTACCTGTATGACCCCTTCTCTTTTCCAATGGTTATAATCAGTCTGACAGAGAGAGGTATCCCAATCCTTGTGGTTTTTAGTATAACAATGACCATCAGTGGGACCCTTTGTGGGGTTCCTTGAGATTACATTGTTGTAAATAAGCACCGTTTAACTAAATAATCTGAACTGAAACTATCTGTGTAGTTATGTTGCTATAGGCTTAGGCTGCTGGAGGACATAACGACCACTTTCACCCTCTTCGCTACATTCTCACACTACTCTCCAATTTTGCATTATTTGCTGTTATTTCAGCTTTTAACCTTGTTTTCTCTTTTCTCTTCCTAGAAGCTACACCTGGCCTGGCTCTGTGTCTACCTGTGACACCTTTCTGGAGAGGGGAATCGTCCGAGCTTCTGCTGGCAACAACTTAATGCTCACCCTCTACCGATGATCCACATAGCCCTGTCTTTTAGTGTTTAACCCTTTCTCTCTCCTAGACATGGCGATTGACTGAGCTTAACTGTAACAAACTCTATGTGCTCTGTTTCAGACTGTCCTTGAAAACTGGCTCACAGTTTATCTGTTCTTTCTTTCTAGGTGAAACGACTAAAAGAGCTACATCCATTAACATTTACTTTTCCTTCCCATAGAAAGTACTCCTGGATCAGTGCTTCTGTGTTCTTTTTGTGTCTCTGCTCTGTTCTCTCAAACCCCCAGTCGGTCGTGGCAGATGGCCGCTCACACTGAGCCTAGTTCTGCTGGAGGTTTCTTTCTGTTAAAAGGGAGTTTTTCCTCTCCACTGTCGCTACATGCATGCTCAGTATGAGGGATTGCTGCAAAGTCAACGCCAGTGACTGTCCACTGTCTCTACATACTCATCCGGAAGGAGGGAATGCTGCGAGACACTGACTGGAAGCAATCTGCTGGGTTTCCTTAGATAGAAAAACTTTTTATCCAATTTGAATAAAAAGCTAACTCCAACTGCACTATTCAATGGTTAGGATTAATTGGAATGTATGTACCTGACTGTTGTGAAGTGCCTTGAGACAACATGTGTTGTGAATTGGCGCTATATAAATAAAAACTGAATCTAAAAGCCTCATGTGCCTCAGTTAAGGTTAGTGTTCATCATTCAAATAAGAGACTGGGCTAAAATAGCATCTGCAAGAGAGCTCCTGGTAAAAACCACTGTTGACCAAAATGAACAAAAAGGCCTGTCTACATTTGCCAGAATTATCTTGATGATCCCATAGACTTTTGGCTAAAAATTTATTTGCTTCTTTGCGACCTGGACAAGTTGTTGTAAATGAGGCACTTTAACAGAAAATTTCCAGCCAGCTGTTTTATAATCTTACTACGAAGCACACTTTGGTTAAACTGTGAGAAAAACAGAAACTGAAGAAGGAAGAACTATGGGGAGGGAACACATTTTCTATGGCCTTGAATCATAGTTATCTGCCTAAATGACTGTGGAAAATTCATAAACGTTTCTAAACAGTCACATAGAAAGAACAGCTTGTGGGAATAATGAACAGCTGATTTTTCCAACTTTCTTTAGCAGCTAGCTGTGCAGCAGTCCTAACATATAGATTTGATTTCTGTTTTGTCACTTTTATTTATGCTCTCTGCTAACAGTTAACATTCTCCATCTCCACTTATCAAAAATGTTCTTTCCTGCTACTTGTGTAAAATAACAGTGGCTATATATCCTTCATTTTGACAGCCTCACAAGCTAGATGGGTCAAACTGCAAAAATGATCAATGAACAGTTTTTTTTAAAATAATAGTATAAATGTAAAGCAAATAAATCTGTGATTTTGCCACTTTCCACAATACTGAACAAATTTATATGTGGCTTTCACTCTGTTTGGTCACACCTCTGTGTGTAGCTTAGAGACACCCCTACATTTGGCACTGAGTCAAGGCATGATGGGAGGCTGGTGGTTCTCTGTTTGAGAGCAACCCTTCTATTCCTGAGAATTTAGACTCTCAGATTTGCCGACAAGTGTTGCTGATCCTTCTTTTTTCTTCTGCCTTAGTAGAGATGGCTGGGAGATCCTCATGCCACCACACAATGCCTAAACAAGCGGGTATGTCTAATTCAATTATGTCCACAGGGCTGTGCCAAGTGGACCCTGGTCCTGTTTGACAGGGATAATGAGCGGGCAGAGAAGAGGAGGAGGGATTGTTGGGGTTGAAGATGGAGTTCTGGGCTCATTCAGATGTTTGCACCTCATTCTTTTTGTTTTCTCCTCCTACACTCATTTTTCCAGATGACCCGGCTTATTCGTTGTTGAATGGAATATGTTGCATTCCAGCATCAGTGCAAATGACTCAGGAGATGGGCAGTAAGAGGCTGGGAATTCTGATAAATTTGACCCCTGAATTCCATGAATTCCACTCTTAGAAATATTTCCAAATCTGCATTCTTTCCCAGCTGCTGAGAATAAGTCATCACATTAAAGTTGGACGATCATTTTCCTTTAAACTAATGCTCGTTTTTTGCACTAATTGAATAAATACAAGCTTAGAGTGGTTTTGTTTTCTATTTCCACTGTTCCAAAGACCTAAAGAGAATCAGACAACTTAGCAAGACTCCACAGACTGTTTTTAAGGGTGTTTTATGTTTTTGCATGTCGTCTTGTTCTGGTTAAAAGTTTTCTGTATTTTCTGTTTCTGTGTGTTGAAAATCTTGGAAATCTATGAATTAATGTTGAGAAGAAACTGAGTCACTAACACTTTAATGTGCAAGATTTAGAGAACAAGGAGACAATCTGAACCCATCCTCAATCTTTTTTAATAATTTTCACTCAGTTATAATTTGCCTGTTTTTTATTTGCTTTATATCAGTTGTTATAAATAATCACTGGTTTCTTTTTCCATCTGCTCCTCTTGGTTTTGATGTTCCTCATATAGCAGTTTCCTCTAGTCATCAGACAAACCTGGGATTAATGTTTTGCTCTACAGGCACAGTGCTGTGAAACCTTCTGGATTTATTTTGCTTTTGCTTTTATCATCAAACTTAAATGTTTCAGATGATCAAACAGATTTTACTATAGAACAAAGTTAAGCCTGAGAAAATACAAATAGTTTTTTTTGTTTGGAGAAAACAAAACAAAACAAAACCAAAACAGATAAAATTTCTAACAAAAATAATTTGAGTGACTTTTGAAGCAATGGCTCATGGGAGTTTTTAACTTCTGCTCTTCTAACTTTCTTTAGCAGCTAGCTGTGCTGCAGTATACAGGTCCTTCTCAAAATATTAGCATATTGTGATAAAGTTCATTATTTTCAATAATGTAATGATGAAAATTTAACATTCATATATTTTAGATTCATTGCACACTAACTGAAATATTTCAGGTCTTTTATTGTCTTAATACGGATGATTTTGGCATACAGCTCATGAAAACCCAAAATTCTATCTCACAAAATTAGCATATCATTAAAAGGGTCTCTAAACGAGCTATGAACCTAATCATCTGAATCAACAAGTTAACTCTAAACACCTGCAAAAGATTCCTGAGGCCTTTAAAACTCCCAGCCTGGTTCATCACTCAAAACCCCAATAATGGGTAAGACTGCCGACCTGACTGCTGTCCAGAAGGCCACTATTGACACCCTCAAGCAAGAGGGTAAGACACAGAAAGAAATTTCTGAACGAATAGGCTGTTCCCAGAGTGCTGTATCAAGGCACTTCAGTGGGAAGTCTGTGGGAAGGAAAAAGTGTGGCAGAAAACGCTGCACAACAAGAAGAGGTGACCGGACCCTGAGGAAGATTGTGGAGAAGGGCCGATTCCAGACCTTGGGGGACCTGCGGAAGCAGTGGATTGAGTCTGGAGTAGAAACATCCAGAGCCACCGTGCACAGGCGTGTGCAGGAAATGGGCTACAGGTGCCGCATTCCCCATGTCAAGCCACTTTTGAACCAGAAACAGCGGCAGAAGCGCCTGACCTGGGCTACAGAGAAGCAGCACTGGACTGTTGCTCAGTGGTCCAAAGTACTTTTTTCGGATGAAAGCAAATTCTGCATGTCATTCGGAAATTAAGGTGCCAGAGTCTGGAGGAAGACTGGGGAGAAGGAAATGCCAAAATGCCAGAAGTCCAGTGTCAAGTACCCACAGTCAGTGATGGTCTGGGGTGCCGTGTCAGCTGCTGGTGTTGGTCCACTGTGTTTTATCAAGGGCAGGGTCAATGCAGCTAGCTATCAGGAGATTTTGGAGCACTTCATGCTTCCATCTGCTGAAAAGCTTTATGGAGATGAAGATTTCATTTTTCAGCACGACCTGGCACCTGCTCACAGTGCCAAAACCACTGGTAAATGGTTTACTGACCATGGTATCACTGTGCTCAATTGGCCTGCCAACTCTCCTGACCTGAACCCCATAGAGAATCTGTGGGATATTGTGAAGAGAACGTTGAGAGACTCAAGACCCAACACTCTGGATGAGCTAAAGGCTGCTATCGAAGCATCCTGGGCCTCCATAAGACCTCAGCAGTGCCACAGGCTGATTGCCTCCATGCCACGCCACATTGAAGCAGTCATTTCTGCCAAAGGATTCCCGACCAAGTATTGAGTGCATAACTGTACATGATTATTTGAAGGTTGAAGTTTTTTGTATTAAAGACACTTTTCTTTTATTGGTCGGATGAAATATGCTAATTTTGTGAGATAGGAATTTTGGGTTTTCATGAGCTGTATGCCAAAATCATCCGTATTAAGACAATAAAAGACCTGAAATATTTCAGTTAGTGTGCAATGAATCTAAAATATATGAATGTTAAATTTTCCTCATTACATTATGGAAAATAATGAACTTTATCACAATATGCTAATATTTTGAGAAGGACCTGTAATTGTTGCCTTACACATAAGCAAAACTGACTAGTGACCTTTTGATGCCGGCTTTGATATTATTTGTTTTTACCTCCATAACAGTAATAGAATTAAAAAAAAGAAATTAATTTTAAAAATTACTTTTGTAGCACTGGCCTTTGGGGGTGTTACTTGCTACTAATTCTAAATTCCTTTAGCAACTAGCTGTGTTGCAGTGCTAATGTTAGCTTGGACCTAAAAACCAATTGGTGAACATATGATTTGTCCTGATTCATTAATTTAGGTTATCCTCCATAAAACTGCCATGGCTATCAACATTTAAGTTAAAACACAATATTTTTTAAGCCACTCATTAGCGATTCAAGGTGTCACTTTTCTAACTTTCTTTAGCAGCTAGATATGCTGCAGTGCTAACATTAGTTGGTACTTCTGCTGTGTCATTTATTTATTGTATCATCCATAATAGTCCCACAGTAAACAAAATAATTAATAAAGGAAAAGAAAATCAGACCTTGAAGCAGTCACTTATAGGTGTTTTAAACCCCATTTTCGTCTTCCTTTGCTGCTGTGCTAACTTTAACTTATACAGGTGGATCTTCTAATTTGACTTTGCTGTTATTTACTTTCTCCTCCATAACAGAGAATAGTCTATTATGTATGCTTATGAATAATATACAATGTTCATTCCTGCTGCATGTGTAAACTTAAGTTACTTTGACCTTCAGCATCAACAGTGTCCCCTCTGGTGCAAATGGTGATTGCAAAAAGGATTCATGAAAGAAATTTAGGGTGTATTCACATCAGGAAAGTCCTTTGGTCCGCTTGTTTTGGTCCGGACCAAAAGCGAACTTTATTTTTTTCATTTGGTGCGGTTTGTTTTCACATTACACTTTTTATAAGTGAACTATTACTTGTAAACAAAGCCACACGGTGGACGATCATTGTTCCCATTGGACAGAAATGACGGGGGCGGGACAGAGCACAGACCCAGAAATTGAGAAAAAGAGCTGTAGACGTGTTGCGTGCAGCACCTCTGTTCTGCATATTTGTGCTGTTATTATAGTTGCAATATTATTGTGAGGCTGAAGAGCAGCTCATTCAACACAGACTTTGAGACGTTACATTAATAATTTTGGAACCCCGTCGGAGAATGCTTGCTGAACACCAACACACACCTTTGCTACCAGCTACGGTGGCTTTTTATGTCCAAAGAGACATACGCTTTTTGTAGTTGGTTCGGATCGGGGCCGGTTTGTATTCAGACCATAAGCGCACCGCACAAGAGTCCGTTTGGAAGCGGACCGAGACCACCTCGAAAAGTGGGTCTCGGTCTGGTTGTTTGGGGGGGACAAGGGGGGAAACGAACTCTGTTCCGTTTAAAGTGGACCAAATGTGGCAAGTGTGAATACACCCTTAGATAACAAGTGAATAATGCTTTCTTTAAAGACTGACAGGGAAATAGATGAAGATGATTCTAAAACAATAAAACAAACAGATCTTTTGTGTGTTGTTTTGTTTTTTTAGGTTTTAGGTTGTTGTTATAAGGTTTTACCAAAGGTGTGCTGGTTTGGAGATCTCATGTGTTGGTGTGAGGCTTAATAATATCCACTCATCCAGTGACAGACAAGAAAGTTTCTAAATAGGATAGCAGTCATGGTTGACAAAAAAATCAGATGCTGCTTAAGAAAATCCACTTTTCTACAACTTTGACACTTTGGATTTCAGCTGGGAACTATCTCAGACCTGAGAGGCTTTTATTTTCACTGAAGTCTCCATGGACTCCTGCTGCTACTCTGGGACCCTTATCCCCAACCACCACAAAAAAGCCCCTTAAACATTTGACTTTCTCACAGAAACAGCTTGCTAAATGGCATTTTTGTAATGGACTCCTGCTAGGGTTCATATGCGTTGTATACCTACATTGCACAAAGTTGAGTCAACACAATTACCATGAGAAAGCTCCCAAAGAAATCCCCCAAAAAGAGTTTTTTTGAATAAAATCAGAAACTATAGAATTCTTTGTTTGCCCATGAAAAAGATGAAAATCAAAGACAGGTCATTTTTTCTATTGGAAACGTGCTGCCAAATGAATGTCTTATTTACATGCCAAAGGAAAGGGCCATCGTTCTAAAAGGATGGGAAATCAGGGGCCTCCGTTATGGTAGAGCTGGTTGGAGAGGCCGTGGCTGCTGCTGCAGCCTCCCTGCCAGGGTGCAGTTAACAAGGCCTTGGCTGAATTAGAGAATGGCAATGAGTTTTTAATTGGTGACACATTATATTTATCAAGCTGACAGCGGAGTGACTGCGCCGTAGCCTTTCTTGTTTTGTCCTTGTGTGCGCATTACTTCCCCCAAGATGCCCCTCTATGATACCCCCCGTCTGCCGGGGTCCCTCACGTGTGAAAAAGGAAGAAAAACATAATAATTGAGCATCAAGTTGAATGATAACACTGAATTATTCATCAAGGTCTTTAAAAGTGCTGGATAAAACAACCCCCCTTCTCTAGGTTTTCTTTCTTTATTTTTTTTTACAAAAGTTCGTTTTTGTTCCTCTATCCAATCACACCAGTTTAAGGCTTTCCATAAAGGCAAATCCTTTTCAGTCCATTTTGTCCATCGTGACAGAAGTTCTGCTGCTAGGACGGAAAAGCTATTAACAAGTGTTTAATATTTGGATGGGAGTGTTTGGTCACCTCTTCTATGGTGGTGTTGATGTGTGGCCTTACATGTATATTTAACACTTAACAACTCTCTGTTGCCACATGACCACATGTCAGAGTTATGTTTAAAATTCAATCAAGTTTCAGCTTTTATAAACGTGTTTAATACAAACAGCCATTCTTTAGAAGTTAATTCATAGTGAGACTTTTGACATGAGCAGAACACTCATGGTAAAACTAAAATACACCCAGTTTTAATTCTAGGGTTATAGTAATTTTGGACACATCTGGGGTTTGGGGGTTGTACTACAGAATATTATTTGCTAGAGATGTTTCAATCCTGATTTTTGGGCTCTGACCTGATTGTAACATCTAAATTTAAAATCTGCCTAATATTTTCTAAAATTGAAGCCTTAATTTAAACCTTTATTGTTGTTTTTGTCCTGGTGTTGTATAAACTAATATGGGGCATTGTCAACTATACTCCAGCAATTGTGCACTTTCTTCAGTTAAATTGCAAGAGTCATAATTACACTACAAGCCTCAGAATGCTCCTTTTATGCCTATACTCAGCGACAGAGCTGCTAAATCTGAGTATAGACAGCTGAAAAGAAGAACTCGGTGGGGACAAAATAGAATTCAAAATGTAACAGTAGTATAAAAATGTCTGCTGTTAGCTCTATGGCGTTAATAGGATGTAAACCGTTGGTAAAATGAAGTGAAAGGCCACTACATCCAGCAATGAAATTCTCCCCAACTGTGTAATTTAAGTTTTTTGGTGTGAACTGTTGGTAATAATTCATGGGCAGAGGCACCCTTACATCATGTTTGTACATGAGATTGAGATAAGTTGCACCAAACAGCTCAATAAAATGTAGGATTACTATTTTAGCAAAACAAAGTCCTAAAAAATGCAACTGGGACATTTTTAAAACTGTCTTTAACAAGTTTTATTTGCAATTAGAGCTGTTAGCACCAGTAGCATGCTAACTGTAACAGCTGCTGGTTCTTTTATTTTTTATGTTTTTTGTATTTTTTTTTCTGTCAAAGTCTTCCAACTGGCTGCAAACATTTTTAAACATTATATGATTCACAGAAAGTAGAATCTGAAAGCTTAAGAGAATAAAAAAACTTTTAACTGAGTTAGCCTTCCTGTTGTCTGCTGGACGTCTTTATAGCTTCTCCATAGTGCTCTAAAGTTTTTACCTCAGTTATCTTGTGCTGAAAAAGAGAAAACACAGAAAGATGTTTGCTATGTCTTTTGTGAAAACATTGAGAACAGTTAGACCTAGTCCACACCTAGCCGGATATCTGGGAAAACGAATGCATTTTCATGCTTTTTGGCCTTTAATCCACACAAAAGGTCTGTTTTACATCACTAAAAATTATTATTTATGAAAACTCCAATAAAGTGGAGATTTCAGAAAACCCTGTATTTATATTTGTGTTTGCGTGTGCACATAGAAAAACTGAGTTTTAGGATCCCGTGCGTCGCAGTCTGCAACAAATAACGCGGCGTTGACGTCAACCCTTGTTGTTGATTTGGCCAAGCAGAGGCCAAGTAGTACAAATGAATGCCAGCAGAGAGGTGCTGATTTTTAGGTTGGTTCGGCCACTTTTTGTCTGTTTGTTTTTACAAGCCCAACTGCTCCAATACGTTGGTGCAAAGGAGAAAGAGTCTTTGGACGTCAGCTGTTTTACACCAACTCTCCCTCCCAATATGGCGGCACAATGCCAGTCAACATCGCCAGTTTGTGTTTTATTAACTTTATATCCAAATACAGTAGTAGTTCAACCTCTATCTGTTCACACAAATGAACCTGCTCGCACCATGTTTCTTTCCTAACAGGAAGTCGTGGTTGTTTTGAAGGATTCTGATTGGCTAATAGGTTTTTGCTCTGCAGTACACCGCCCCCTTTACGTTTAGCATGTTTAAAGCAACACTCAGTGGTGTATTTGTGCGGGTTCATGTAGATGAAAACTTTTCTGAAAACGATCCCATATGTATGATAGTTCTTTTTAAAACGATGGGGAAGATATTTGTTTTTATAAAGACCTGTGTACAAGGCCTTAAAGTTATGGCGGTCCTTTACAATGATAATATCTCCAAAGAATGTGACGTTGGGCAGCAAAGTCCTCTCTCTGTAGCAGGACAACTGCCACTAGCAGGTTTTTGCAACAAACTCTATCCATAAGTTTAACCTCAAGTAATCCAAAAATATATCTAGTCAGCGAAAAGACAACCTGCAGGAACAAAAGACCATCGAATCCAGATGGATCTCGTCAGTACTGGCTCCAGTACTGATTTTGGCTTCTTCTTTACTTAATTGAAAACAAAATTATTGAATCTCCAGTGATTATTTCTGTGAACCCGAGTTTAGATTTGTAAATAAATGTAAAACCTGGTAAAAAAACAAACAGATTATTTATACTTTATAATCATTGGAAACTGTTTTTGTACTATAACTGTATGTACTAGCAGTATGTGCGCCATGTTTCAACAGAGATAGTGACCACATTTTCGCATATAAAGTATCTCATACACATGGCATTAGATGATTTAGAAAAATTGCCAATTGTGATTTATGTGTTGTCAGTATATTTGTTAAACCTTAACATTTAAGGGCTGCACGGTGCCGCATGGAGTTTGCATGCGTGGGTTCTCACCGGGTACTCTGGCTTCCTCCCTTAGTCCAAAGACACGCCTGTTAGGTTAATTGGTCTCTCTAAATTGCCCTTAGGTGTATGAATGAGTGTGTGCATGGAATAAGAAGTAGAAAATGACTAACAGACTTAATATTTAAATGTAAAGCAGTTTGAAAGTTATTTCTGGAACACTAATAATCCTGTAAAGAAAATCTCAAGACAAGCATCTAAGATTTCAAATGCTTTAAGCCTAAATGTTGTGAAATATTTCAGGTTATCAAAAAGTGCATTTTAACATAGAAATGTCATATAAATATGTAAAAACTGCTTAATGCAACTTTAATGTGTGCTTGGAACCAACCTATTGATTTTTGTTCTATGATAACAAATCAAATCTTGAAGCTATGTTGAAAGAAATTCAAGACGGCTCCATTGTTTGGGATTAAACACTACTTGTTTGTGTGCAACAGCAGGTCCCCCGAAGTTTTAGAAGAAACCTTTTGTTATCTTCGGGGCGTTACTACAGCAGACTGGAGGTCCTGGCGATACTCCTTAAATGGTGGTGAAAGGGGAGTTTGGGGCGAAGGAGGCCTAATGAAATATTTAAGATTTAGGCTAAATAGGAACTCTGAAAACGTTTTCAACAAAAAGGGTCGGCCGAGGGCCCCCATTGTCCCGTGGACCTGGCGGAAGCAGGGGCAAGGCTGCTACAGATGTGAGGGGAGCCCATATTGAGTCAGGACGTGCAGGCTCTGGTCACAGCTGTGTTGCACACTCCCACCCCAGCCACCAGGCCCCTGCCTTTGTCAGCCTTTGTGAGGGCTGATTTTACACCAAGCTGATTGCACGGCAACGGCTTTGTGTCAGCAACAAGAAGGCCCTGCCCATTGCTGATCATCAGCGGTCGGTCCCGCTGCATCGCGGGTTCACACATTCATCCCGATCCCATCAGGCCGTGCCTCCTCGTAGCTTTATATTACCTCAAGATGACAAGGTGATGAATCCTTTTTCTGCCAGCTGATATGAGCCACAGTGGAAGGTTTAGGTAGGGAAAGGGGGGTCTTCTCTTATAGGATCTGCCTGTTTAGCGCTTAACTACACTTGATCAATGGAGAGCCCATTCCCAGTAACATATGTCATTCTATTGGCCCAATAAGAGGACTGCATTTACTCATTTCTTTAATAATGATGTCACAAGGTCACCTTGAATAGTTAATGCGCAAAATGGGTGAAGTTAGCTTTTCGTTTTGCAAAAAAAAAAACATCTGGTGAGAAAACAATTGTATTTCAAGTAGTGGGTAAGTGTTAAACCTCTTACTGCCTGAATTTATTTACAGATATTTAAAAATTTAAATTGTGTTTAAGCCTTAAAACAGAAGGCAAAGGGCTTTAAATTTGATCCTTCATCTGAGTGGAATATGCATTAACAGGCATTAGCGGTATGCATACGCCACCTTGACTGTGTGTTGGTTTAAGGTAAATTCCCTGCACTAGTCTACAAGAGGACAAAGTTAAAAAATTGCATTCGTGTTTTGCTCAGGAAAAGTGGTAAGATTTAAGTAATAAAGAACACTGTCACATTAAGAGATTTCATTTATTAAACTTCTAAATGCTAATGTCTCTTTAAAGATATAAATAGTTCAAAGCGTTTTATTTTCATCCCTCAAATTAGAGTAAGAGTCCACCCTTGCATCTAAATCCTCTGGTTTCAATTGAAGCCAAAAGGCGAGTTCAGGCCTGAGCTCAAAAAGAGGGCGCCGCAGCTAAACATCAACTTTAACACGTGACTCACTTTATCCAGTCTTTTTAAAGTGGCTAATGTGAACGACAATGTTGACATCCCCTGGGGAAAAGACTGATTCAGGGGCTTAGAATAATGCAGCCTATTCAAAACAAATCAGGGAATATCTTGGACACTTAAATCAGCAAAGCCTTTAATTGTTTCTGCAGGCATCTCCTGAATTTTACGGCGGTTCTCATAGGGTGGAGCCATCTTGAGGCTGATAGAAGGATTCTCTATTGTGATTAATTGTGATTCAGTATTCAATAATTATTTTTTTAGCATTTTGTCCAAAGTCCTCCATGATGTGGTGCAATCAGTTATCAGCGTCCAGAAATAACCATCAAATATGTTATCCCACACATATTTCCTTGCAGCTGTGTGGAGGTGTCTTGTGCAAATTTAATAAGGCCTTTAGAAAACTGTCACAGGCGGAGTATTTTAAACTATTTGTAGCACAATTGGAAAAATGCAATGCTATGGCATTGCTAAAGCTGGAAAATGTTACAATGAAAGATCCTCTGACTTAGTTTCTGTTTCAGATTTGCCCTGCCAGTCTTTCAAACACTCACTCAACTGTGATACCTAATTGCCCCTGAAAGGTCTGAGGACGGTTGAGCGAGTCAGACTGCAAAGAAAGCTTGATGGAAACCAGATATGAGGATAACTAACCTGTTAGTCTCCTTCCTATTTAATCAGGGGGTTGCTAACCACAGTTTTCTCAGTCTCTCTCTCTTTCTCTTTCTCTCTCTCTCTGTCTCTCTTTCTCTATCTTTCTTTTTCTCTGTTTTTATCAAAGACCTGTCAGGTTTAATGGCCTGTCGGCTGAGTGGGCTTCTGTTGCCCTCTTTTAAAGAAGGTCCAAAGAAGAAAGACGCATGGTCAGCTAATGAAGCTTAATATTCTTTAAAAAGGTTCGGGGGGCAATTAGGAGAACGTTTCCCATGGTTCTCCTCCAAGCGGCCTGTGGCTGCCAGTGCATCAGCTTGATAGAGTCTGAATGCATCTTATTGATAGGGGTCAGAGCTTAGAGGGAGCTGTGTGAGGGGAGGAAAGTGAAAACGGGGTCCCAAACCGCAACCTCAGAATGACTCAGACACACAAATAACCACTAACAGCTCTTCCACTTGTCTGTCTGAATAATATTCAACAGAGCTGAATGACTCTGAGTGCTGCATGACCTCTAGCAGAGATTCACACGTTCTTCTCATTTTTTTCTCATCTTTGATCCTGTGATTGCAGACTGTTTAAAACTGTACAGGGCCATTTACCTAAAGGCACCCAACGGTCCAAAAAGCGAACCGCTTGATGTGAGGATCTTGCTTCACCTGCGTTTGTCCTCACATGCCATGTGGGTCATCTTGCTTGTGGGGTCATGCTCTGGCATGCACTTGGTGTGCAAATGCCACATTTGTGAATTTGCTGGGTCACGACCTCGAAAACAGAGTTGCACTAAGCTATATAGTGTGCAGAGAAGCCACAGGTTTCTGACTGCACAAGAGAAACGAAAAGGCAGCCGAGAAAAATATCAACAATAGAGCTGCCGTTGTGTGAAGCGTCGCATTAAACTTTTGTGATCATGAGAATCACAGTGATTCTTTGCTGTAGAAGGGGCACATTTTTGTTCTTTCATTTTAATAATGACTGCAAAAAACAAAATATGATTGCAAACAATTGACAGAATAAGGGAAGGGCTCTGACACCAACCACTTTCCTATCATCCTAATGTATTTACAGACGCAGACAAATGTTCTGCTACCCTCACAGCTCACTGAAGCAATGCTTCATTTCACCTAAAGAGTGAAACAGATAAAAGCAATTGTTTAATGTATACATACATGCATTTGGTACATCCATCCATCTATCTATCTTCTAAACACGCTTGGTCCTTGCAGGGTTGCCTGGAGGCTGGTGCAGGGGTTGGGGTACATTCAAAACACTGACACACAATCATGCACACTCACAACCAAGGGCAGTTTAGAGTGGCCAATTATCCTGCATGTCTTTGAACTGAACCAGTACATGCACAGGGAGACATATGAACCACATGCAGAAAGGCAAGGATTATACCCAGGACCTTGCTGCTGTACGGCCACAGTGCTAACTGTTCCACCATGCATCCCACCTTTAATATTTGATAGAGTAAACAAAATTGTAAAAATAAAACATTATTTCTTTTTTACTTTACAAAAACAAGCTAAAATTGTATGGACAGATTTATTGGTACCCCAAAAGAGACTTTTAATCCTTCCACTATATTCCTGTTACAAACTAAATGTTTAACCTTAATTTGTATCACATGAACCTTGAAGCTTTTCATTAGTCATTCAATCTATTTAAAGGAATAAATGTGCTACTGTGGAGTTTAGTATTGTGTGCGCCACAATGAACTTAGACTAGAGAAAACAAAGACGAGAGCTGTCTAAGGAAGGAGAAAGAATCTATCATCTTCTCAAAAAAAAGAATATAGATCCCTGTGATAAAGGTGAAGACTACGAGACCATCTCTAAGCAGCTTCACGTTCCTGTGAGCAGGATTATTAAAAATTGTCAGCTTTATAGGACTTAACCCTAACACTATAGGGAAAGTAAAACGAAGAAGGGGTTTGATTGCCTCAGTCGCAGGTAATGGGTCCTCCAACAGCATAATGACCCAAAACATAAAGCTAAAAACAAAATTGGGTGAGAAAGAGATTGGACTATTCTCTAACTGCCCTCCATGGGCCCAGATCTTAATCCAACTTGGGAAAGATCTGAAATTTGCAGAGTAGGAAAGGTCTTTATAACCTGAGACAGTGTAAGCAGTTTTCCCAGGAACAGTAAGCCAAAGAACCCATCAACATATTCAGATGTCCTACTTAAACGCCTAGAGATTGCTCAGAGATTTTTCTCATTTGTTGATATTACAAGCACAAACTTCATTGCATTTTAATGGGCAGTTTTTTGGAAATCTGCCTATTTGCCATTGTAAAATTGCTCTAGCTTGGTCAGACTGGATGGAGAGCATCTATGAACTGTAATTTTCTTGTCTTGCCACAGATTTTCAATTGAATGGAGGTGTGGACTTTGACTGGGCCATTTAAATGCTGTATTTAGCTGGAAAGTCGTCCTCCACCACCTCTCAGGTTTTCTGCAGCCTGTAAAAGGTTTTCTTCGGGGATCGAGCTGTATTTAGCTCCCATCATCTTCCCATCAACTCTGACCAAGATTTTTGTCCCTGCTGAAGAGAAGCATCAACACAGCATGACGCTGCCACCACTACGTATCACAGTGGGGATGCTGTGTTCAGAGTGAAGTGCAGTGTTGTTGCCTAACCCTACTTTAAACTTCTTCAGAGATTTATCCCTGACCTGTCTGTTGTGTTCCTTGGGCTTCATGATTTGTCCTTTAATGTTTTCTAACAAACCTCTGAGGCCTTCACAGAACAGTTGGATCTATACTGAGATTATGATACAACCAGGACTCTATTTATTATTTAGGTGATATCTGAATGCAATTGGTTGCGCTGGACTTTATTTAAAGGTTTTAGAAAAAAGGATCCTAGGTACAAATTCATGGCAGACATTTACATCTTTTTCTGCCCCTTCCACAATTATGAGATACATTATGTTGATCTATCACATAAAAACCAAGTAAAATTCATCAAAGTTTATTGCAGAAAGGTCTGTTCCCGCTCTACACAAGATATTTAAATATTTGCAAAGACAATGCCAAAATATGGAAATATTTTCTTTTTTAAAATTGTTACCTGTGGTGTTTACTGTGGCTGCACGTTGGGATGCTTTACTATAGTCCAACAACATCTGAAGCCGACCGTGTAGGGGCAATTAGAGATGTGTTTTGGGTCAAGGAGAGAGCAGGGGTTTTGTTTGCCACCATCTCATGACTGAATGGACATGTATAGGTGCATGAAAGAAAAGGAGCCAATTAAGAGAGGGCTGGGTTGATTTTTTTGTCCCATGTTGTAATTAGTGACAAGCTCTAAAAAAAAAATTCAAGTATCATTTAGGTTGTTTTGTTGGCCATATCATTAAGACCTAAAGATCCACCCAGGTGCTCCCTGTCTGAATATGTTGGAGGACCATGTGAAGAAAAACTGCAACCCACAATTTTTCAAGTCCTTCCTGGCTCATGTGGGACACCTAGAGTGGTGTCCTCAAAATCTTCCAGTCCAGCCAGCTTTAACAATAACTGATATGCTTTACGTAAGTAGAATACGAGGACTTTATGTCCAACTTCATGAACACAGAGTCTGTTCATGAGGAGTAATTATTTGAGTTCCTCTGAAATTTCAAAGGCACTTCAGGGCCTTTGATGCCGCAGAGCCAGGAAATGAATCACATGCAGTGGTTTTGTGAAGCTTCACTCACACACCAGAGCCAATAAATTAAACAATTTCCTTCTCTTTAAATTGAAAGTTATTTATTTTATCACGTATGAACTGACTTCCTGGTGTGTTTCCGCTTGTTTCTCTCTGTTGATGAATCTTCAGTTTTTCTCAGAGGTGAAGTCTGAGCTGTGTCAAGTGATTGGACTCTTCCTAAACCATAACAGACCAAACAGGAACCATCGGCATGCATATCCGACCAATTAATCGGAAACCATGACACCATAAAATCCCTCCCTGTGACACTCACACACACACACACACACACACACACACACACAAACACACACTCCCTGCTTCCTGACTGGGATACCCGGAGTCCAGCAGCTGCTGTTGGAGTGGGTGGTGCAGGGAGGATAAACGAGGAGCATGGAAAGGATTCAAGTGTGCCATGTTAAAAACTCACAAATGGCCCAGACCCATGGTCACTCTGTCATTAATGTGCCACCACACCACTGGAATCTGACCCAGGGATGCATTCCTACTGTGATGGCCTGCAGCCGGAGCGAGGTTTCCAGGAGGACAGCTGAGAGCAACCAAGGACAAGCAGTGTTAGAGCTGCTGTCATCCTGGTGTGATTTACACTTATAAGTCATTGCAGCAGCAAAATTATTCCCAACTGTTTTTATACAGATGCAAACAAGACATAAAATTAGCTATTTGGAATAAGTTAACTTACTGTAGTTTGTCTTTCTATTAGGATGTCCTTAACAGGTGTTCTGACTCAAAACTACAGATCCACTGGCACCACTTTATTAAAATGAATAAATACAACAGCATGTATATCCTTGAAACCTCTACAGATTTACAGGGCAGACTACATTTCATCAGCATTACACATTTCTCTCATCAATGACATTTAGCACTCTGCAGTCTTCCCTATCCAGTCTTTCCTATTTTCCCTAATTTTCCTATCCATTTTTATGCACAGTGACAGGTGTTTCTGCAGGTCAGTACACGTCTCCAAGTACAGGTAGCTGCCTGTTAGTAATTTGAGATGGGGATATTGGGCCATGCTTTCTCAAACCTTTTTCCTGTGACACCTGAAAAAATCACTAGATTTGATGCAAGCTGTCTTTATGAAAAACAGTGGGTAAGTTGGCAACAATGCACATGATGCAGACAGACAGGAAGCTACTGCAGTCTCTCTCACAGTGTGTGTCACTATGAAGGGTGAAATAGGTATAAGGCTCAGATATACCTTCAAGTGACAGATGTCTCTAGAAAATGTGGATGTCAAGGTGGTCCCTTTGAAGTGTGTACCTTAGCTTGAGGTTTAGGAGTCACTGCGGTTTTCATTTGAAACAGTAGGTGATGCTGCAGATACAATATACATGTATTTAACAATCTTTAGCAGAAGAAGAATCTAAGCAGGAAGTGCATTCTTGATATACAAGTTTAACTATATAGTTTGACTGTACAAACTGTACTTTAAGCCGGGGTTTTGGTCAAGGGGCGCCACATTTAAGCCAGGGGTCAGATTCACCGTCAGAAAATCCTAAATTAACAAATTAATATGCAAGAGCTCTAACACAGTTTTTCAAGTCATCCACAAGAAAATGGTGATAGTTAAAAAAATAGTTTGAGGTGAGTGTATTATGAATCAAAAATAATAAAGTAATCCTAATAACTGTGGTCCCTCATGTTTTCCTGGGACATTATAGCAACAAGACAAAGAACAGGTTGTGATATTACAAACAACTTTGAATGAGGGTAAAGATTCTCCTCCCAACAGAAAGAAAAAAAGAAAGTTGCAAAAGTTTGTGTAGAAAGCTCCTTCTCCCCTTCCTTCACTAACCTACGGCTCAAACCCCTCTCTCCAAAAATATATAAAAATCCTGGGTGGTTTAGCAAATTTTCCTGCAGTGTATATATCCAAAAGCACCATCTCTCAGCACACATGTGTACATAAGAAGTGAGGGCTGACACACAGACCTCCGTCTTGGCTGACTACCAGTGGCCGGAGCAGTACTGGCAGAAAGATCGTGAGAAACAGGGGGGCGACACCCAAATGTCATCACAGCTGCAAAACTGCTGAGCCCAAAAAGGCAAATTACAGAAATATGTACCCCGAGGCTTCCCAACAATGAAAACAGAGGCCCGTTTGAATGGGTTCTGTATGAGTTAAGGAGAACAGTGGAAGTTGTTCTCCAACATGTTTTGTGGGATTCGCTTTGAGCAAGAAACCCCAGAACCCACAGCTGCTGGCAGACTTCAGGGCAGCATTGGGAGCTGTGGGGAAAATTATATGGGTTCAGGCTTGCTTGTGTCATGTTGTTGCTGTTCATCAGACCTGGTGCCCAATGAAAAGGGTGTTCACACACTGTAAATGAAGGAAGGCCATGATGATTTATGCAGGCAGTTATTTTATTAACCGCTGGTATTTCTAAACTAAAGAAAGCAGCTGCGTTTTTAAGCTTTGTGGTTGAATCTACAAGAATGTTCACAAATCATATTTGGATAAAGGCCTTTGTGGTGTTCGGAGAGCATGTAGACACTGTTGTTTCTTAAGAAAGTGATAAAACTTACTTTTTTCAAATAAATATTACAGTTAAAGCTGGTTGTTGCAGGATCAGAAATTTACAAACTGAAATGCTGTTGGGTTAGAAAATTACAAAAACTTATGCCAATAAGTACAAACAAAACCGACATTAGCAAAACTAAATAAACATCACTGTTTGGCAAAAATAACAAGCGTTTAATTGTAATTCACAGGTATTTCATACATATCAAATTTATACAATGAAACTGACAAAAAAATGACAAAGAACTTTAAAATAAAAAAACAGAAATTTTCAAAAAGATTAAAATATACAGAAAAAAACGTAATACTTTGCAGCATTTTTGATACTGTGTTATTTTTTATTATTGCTTTCTTATTCTGAGGTTCTTTCTGATAAGATTTGACAAATATCAATGACCGTATGAAAACAACTCTGCATTGCCTTCATTTGTGCAGAATGATTAAGCATTAAGCAATTCAGCACCTATTTAGAATAAAAAAAATTAAAGTGATGTTTTCATATGTTGCAACACAAGATAATGCTTGCTAGAAGTTGGAGTTTTCTTGATTGAAGCATCTGCCTTGGAACCTTAGAGGTAGCTCAAGAAGTCATAAGAAAACAGATTTCTGACCAGTGTAAACAAACATTTGGTCCATACAAATGGATTCAGTAGCAACCCTGTGTGTCTGCTAAATTGCATTATGAATTTAAATAGCATTTTTCCAGTCATACCAACCATTCAAAGCACTTTACACTAGAATCACATTCACCCAATTGTGCTCATATTCATAAACCAATATGCAGATTGGTTGGCAATGTAAGGTGCCTTGCCCAGCCGCACATCGGCATATGGCAGCTGGAATCGAACCTACAACTTCCAGATTTCAAAAAACTACTCATACCACTGAGCCACCGTCACCTCTCATATGCTCATTAGTTTGCAGCAAGAAGGTCCTGGGTTCGAATCCCCGGCTGGGGTCTTTCTGCATGGAGCTAATATGTTTTGGTGTCTTCACCTTCTCACAGAACTGATCTAACTTAATCAACGAGCCAAAAATCACAGGACTTAAAAAGCAGTGTGAAAATGGGGAACAATAGACAACATCTATTTCTACGTAACTTCTTATTTACTAATCAGGATTCCAAATCCTGTACATTTATTTTCCCCTTTTCTTTCAGTCTCCTGAAGAGAAACTGTGAACATGGGAGAATTCACTTCTCGTGCAAGATTGCTTGCAAAGATTCCTAAGAACAAAGCTGTCACAAATCTTAAAGATGCTACAGGATTTGAACAGATAACATTACTAAAATGCACTGGAGTAATGCATAAAAAACATTGATCCACCAACAAACTGGACTTTCCAGATTAAGAATACAATTTCCTCAATGTTCATGTATATGTAAAAGTAGACATAGTGTACGTTCATTCATCATGAATCCTATTTTACATTTTATGCCAACTAATCCTTTTCTTTTTACTGCAAGTCAGAGCTGATGGAAAGATGGATGGAGCTAAATACAAGACAATCATTGAAGAAAACCTGTTAGAAGCTAAAGAAAAAAAACCCAAGACTTAGCTAGAAGTTAAACAGGACAGGAACCCTAAGCATACATCTTGGGATGGTTTAGATTAAAGCACCTTTGTCAGAATTGGTTAGACCTCAATCTAATCGAGAATCAGTGAAAAGACTTGAAAAATGATGTTCACAGATGCTCTTTATCTAATCTCACTGAGCTTGAGCTATTTTGCAGAGAGGGATGTGTAAAGATTTTAGTGTCTACATGTGTAAAGCTGGTAGAGACAAATCTCAAGAGACCTGCAGCTGTAAGTTGTTGCAATCGTATTGAACCTGGTAATTTTAAAAAGATTTGTGGTGTGTGAATACTTTTGTAAGTTTCTGCGCATCCTCTAATCTTAAATATGCAAGCAAAGGAAAAATACAAACTATATACCAAACTGTAGAAGACATTATAGTCCCTCTCGTTCAACACATGTTAAAAAACATACATAAAACATAACCACATAGTGGCAAGTTTTCAAAACCACACGTTCTGGGAAAACGTAAAATTTTATATGATAGCCTGACTGGATGTGCATGTGGGAAAAACATCTTGAACTATAACAATATTCAACACTACAGAAGTAGGAAAACAAAAATATCTAAAATCTACAATAACTGTTGTGCATTTAAAAAAAACTCTAAGCTATAAAAAGTGAGCTACTTTTAATTTTCATGATGTGTCACTTGAAACAGAAATCACAAATAAAAAGCACTTCTTCCACAGTCCTGCTACTGAACATAATCTCTCAAAGTTACTCCCTGTCAAAGAAAAAGCGATGTGTGTGTGTTTACACATACAGGTGTGCGTCTGCATATTTGTATGCACAACTTTACTATAGTAAAGTAGTGTTACAGTAGTAACACAGTTCATGGTGGTGTTTATTTGTGTCTGGAGAGCGATGGGAAAATTTGAGGGGGGCAGCGGTCAGGTGGGTGCAGAACAAACCATCGTCCGGGTGGGTTTGGGGTGTTAGCTATGTGAGCTTAAGGAAGTGCATGAAGAGAAGGAGTGTGCAGGGAGCAGCAGAAAGGCCTCTGTGCTTGCGCCTTTCAAGGTGTGTTATTTGTTCAAGGCTATCCAAACATTTACAGAGCGCTGGCAGCCCAGGAATGCAGAGGCAGGGCCGAGAGCGAGAGAAGCAGTCGTGGGAAACCGCTGCTCTCCTCAACCTCTGCAGGCTAGTTCCCCCTCGGGCAGAGTGTCAACACAGACAGTGCCAGAGATGTGTGGGCCTGATAGTGACAGCTCCCGTCAGCGGCCAAGCATGCACGCACACACACACCAACACACACACACACACACACACACACACACACACACACACACACACACGGTGTTCCAGCAGGCACGCAGCCTGGCCTATTGCCTCGCTTCTAGACTGACACACATTAACTGACAGAGGCAGAAGCCAGAGCTACCCACTCACTCTCTCACAATTAAATACTGTTTTTCATTTAAACACCCAAACACACGTTCACATCCATGATTCTTTGCGTATTAGAGAAGCATTCAACTTTTAACAACTGCTTTTTGATTAGATTTTGATTCCAGAAAACATTTTATGTTAGCAACTTCCCTTTGAGCTGCAGTTTTCTTTATACCACATATAAATAAAATTTTCTAAAGCGGCTCTGTAACAGCTTCCACATAGAATCCATTAACTGTGATGCATCATCTATCATAAGTAAAATCACATGAAGGCAAAAAACATTATCTCAACGTAGAACATAGAAGTAAAGCTTTCCCTACTGACTGCACTAGATATGTGCCTTGACTTGAGTTTGCAAAGCAAAACGTAAATGTGCAAACATACGGTTTAAACGACAGTGAGCACGATCCCAGGTGAGGACGTGCCTATGCCGACCATGGGAAACATGCCTTCTTGAAAGCTATACCAGGAAGTCAGCTGTCACCGTGCACCGCTGAAGTGATATCCTGTGATAAGAGCTGATTTCAGGAAGCTACCCAGAAGTTCATGGCATGCCTGGGTGCAGAGGGAGTTCACTGATATCTTTGTGTATCTGCTCTAAATTCAGACACAAACACGGAGATAATGCATGGCTGACTCGTTGAACGTCACGCAGATTTGCTAAAACTATTTGGAATTGTGTGAACATGGGTAAAAACAGTTCAGTTAGGAGTAAATTGTCAAACAGGAGGTTCTTAGCAATGAAATGGAAGTTTTCAGACATATCTTTTTCTGTATAACTACAATTTTTGCCTTTTCTTCTTTGAATTGGATTGGATACAGAACATCTGACCATCAGTTTTCAAATCTTGCTGCAGATTATAAATTGGATTCAGATCTGGCCATTCTAGCATATAAGGCCATTCTAACATATAAGTATGCTCTGATTTAAACTACTCCACTGTAGCACTGCCAGTAGTTTTAGGGTCATTGTTCTACTGGAAGGAGAACCTCCACCCAACCCTCCACTCTATTGGAGCCTCTAACAGGTGTTCATCCAGGAATGCCCTGTTTTTATGGTTTACATTGGGGATGCTCACAACTAATAGTTGTCCTGTCAACAGTTTGTCCCACCTGAACAGTGGATCTCTCACCATGGTGGTCCTGGCTGCTTTTCTAAATAATAGTCTTCTTCCACGGCCTGTCCATTAGGGTGGATATTTGTATGAATATTTTTGCAAGGCACTAAGGGCTCAACGCAGCTTACAGTATCATTGGCTGTAATTAATTACTATATACAAAAAAATTGCTCTACCATCAATTAATAAAAACTGTCAATCTTCTTACAGAGGAGACCCTATAAGAGATGCAGGAGATCAGAAATTGTTGACCTCAAGCAGGGATTTAACTTAGTTGACCGCCATTCATTGCAGAACTGTGTAAAGAAAAAAACTGTTTTTACTGGTTCCCAGAAACAGAAACCGCCTATGTGTGTTTCTAGATAGTGGGTTGAGAAAAATGTAATCTAAATCTAAGCCTACGGCTGTTACAGTTGGTGACAATCAGGATGTGCTCTGCTAACCCTCACACTTTCAGAAAACAACTTTTCAAATCAGATATGTTACTCTTGCTGCAAACTAATGCTCCTGACTCAATTGAAATCTTCCATATTCACGATGAAAGCATGTCGAGAAAATGGGTCAGGAGTTTTTAGGAGGAAATTCCAACAGTTTTCTGTTTACAGAAGAAACAAGAAATGAGGCAAAAAAAATCCTTGTAAACATGTCTTGTACCAAAGCAAATCAGCTTTGGAAAAACTGAAAAATATCATTCAGGCAAAAGTGATTATGGGAACCACCATCATTTGATTAAAAAGGCTAATTTGCCTATGTATTGGCAAAATACATTATGTTTGTGTACACATGACTTCAGGTTGGTGAAGCAGCTGCTAAAAACACAAAGAGAAACTGGGTGCAACCACACACACACACACACCCGCACGCGCACACACACACACACGCACACAGACTGGGCTACGCCTCACATGTGATACTTATTGCGTCTGACAGTATGATAAAGCTGAGCGAAACTTTCTAATCACCCTTCTCCTCCAATGTCTCTTTGTCCTCGTGTCAGCCACACACTTCCCCCTTGCTCCCTCTGCCCTGCAGCTCCGTTCACCTGCCCGCACCGCTGCAGGAGTGTCATATTTCAGCGATGAGGCAACTTTGCACCAATGAGCTGCGGTGAGAACGGTTAGGGAGCGTGGTGGGAACTCTCCTCCCATCGCTTGCCTCTCTACCTGGGAACCGAGGCAGCCTCAGGGAAGGACCGCCTATCCGCCCGCTGTCTGAATGAACAGCAAACAAAAAAACTCTCACCAACAGGTGAGTTACACGAGTATGTGTTGGTTTTGCTCCTGTCTATTCATTTTCTCCCCCTCCTCTGCCCTCCATCATCATTGTTTTTCATTCATGGCTGGCGTGCTGCTTTGCATGTTGGCAGAAGTGACAGAAAAGGACACAGAGAAACAAAACATTCAAAGTGTGGGAACTTTTGCTCGTTCCTTTTTTCTCTCTCATGGGCTTTTATCAGCATTAACTCTGCTTGCACAGGTATTTGTACACCTGTGGTACCAGATTAGTTCCAGACTACTTCTTCATTGTTTGCGAAAAAAGGCACAGTGGATATTTTTTTCACAGGTTTCTGCCTGAAGTCACATGTAATCCTGTGCAGAACAGCTGTCAAAGCTTAGATTTTTAAAGCAAACTGTGTTCCTGTTTCACCTAAACTACAATAGTGCATCAAAGCACAAATTGAGGAGGTACTTATGTGCACCCAGTGGATTCTTTGTTGCAAAAATGTATTGCATTTTAACTAAATACATAATGATCTCAGTCCCACCACAGGTTACTCTTTATAGTTCTTTAAAATACTTTTTACTCAAGTCTTCTTTTAGTTAAAGCTATCAATACCTCACACAATGCCTCCTTTAAGAGGGAAAATAATATGTCCTGCTGAAATAACATCCAGCTTTTAGTGTTTGCATGTTATTACATGTAATTCTTGTCAATGCAGCCAGGCTACTCAAGTGCAGCTGAGACAAATCATTATGGAGTCCAAACCCAACAATAAAGGTTGCATATTTGGAAAGGTGCCTGAAATTGATCATTCAGTCAAATAAAAGAATGACATCATATCAGAGACCAAGAAAATAGTTTGTTTGCACTTTGTTGAGCTAGTCTTTAGGAATATGTCCCTAAAGATATTTGCTAATTCTTCTTTGCTAAATAGCCTAAACTCAATCAAACTGGATTAGGAGCATTTATAAACCCGACTTTAACTGGCCCATTCTAACACATGAATATGTGGTGATCTAAACCAGTGGTGCACTGGCAGCATTTAGCAAGACTCAGAAGAAGAAATGTTGGTGTTGCAAGGCAACAGTTGGTAGCACAGTTGCCTTGCAGCAAGAAGGTTCTGGGGTTCGACTCCTGGCCGGGGGTCTTTCTGCATTGAGTTTGCATGTTCTCCCCGTGCATGCGTGGGTTCTCACCGGGTAGTCCGACTTCCTCACACGGTCCAAAAACATGAATGTTAGGTTAATTGGTCTCATTCAATTGCCAGTAGGTGTGAACAACTGTGTACATGGTTGTTTGCCCTGTGTGTGTCTGTGTTGCCCTATGGTCGACTGGCAACCTGTCCAGGGTGTACCCCGCCTCACGCCGGTAGACTGCTGAAGATAGGCACCAGCTCCCCTGTTATCCACTATGGAATAAGCCGTATAGAAGATGGATGCATAGATGTTAAATATAAACAAATTAGCAACAGTAGCCATAACAATATGTTAAATAACATTGATTGAAGATCCACCAGAAACATCTCAAAAGACAAATGAAGAGGGGAAGGTTCTCCCAACTGATGGCAGTGAACCACTGTTCTTTAAATGTCTGTCAAGATTGCATGTAAATATTCCTTTCCGGCTGCAGCTTTCTCTAATTACTGACTCATCCCATGGCACTTCTATGGGGTAGGAACACTGTCAAAAAACAATGTGCATGTAAAGACGGAAATGTGTGCATATTAGTCAATAGTTGTGCATAAGTAAAATCCAAAAGAGGTATTGTATATTTTCTCTGTAAGAATACAAAATAAAATGTTATAACTTAAAGAAATTTCAAACACAAAGTTTGAGTTTACAGTTGTGGTTTATTCTTTATGAATACAATATGCTATAACAGTTTGTGAATACGATTTCTTTTCTTTGAGAATACGAATTTAAATCAGCGACTTGGTGTCACGTGATCTAAGGCTGGTTAGTGGAGCACTAAAACATAGAATATAGTGGGTGGAGTTATACAATGATGTACAGTAGGTGGCGCTATGCACCTCTGAATTTGTTGCCTACCGCCAGCAGAAGAAGAAGCAGCACTATCGCCAAGATGACGGACCAAGAAACTACGGTACAAAGCCAGATAATGTTAAAAAGTTTATATATGTCTTAATGTCGGTAATATATGCTCTTGGTCCGTCATCTTGGCGATAGTGCTGCTGCTGCTTCTTCTTCTTCTTCCTCTGCTGGCGGTACACAACAAGTTCAGAGGTGCATAGCGCCACCTACTGTACATCATTGTATAACTCCACCCACCATATTCTATGTTTTAGTTTTGTATTTCATAAAAATAAGAACAATGCTTTATTTATAATACTCTGGATTTCACCCCTATCTCCCCTCTGTTCCTAATATTCCTTTTAGACTGAATTACCTCCCATTCCGGCACTACGTTTACTGGCGGTGAGGAGTGTGACAGCGCATGCGCAACGCGAATCGACTAACTATGCTCTACTAGCCAGCCTGAGATCACGTGACACCAAGTCGCTGATGTAAATTAGTATCCTCATAGAAAATAAATGGTATTCACAAACTGTTATAGCATATTGTATTCATAAAGAATAAACCACAACTGTAAACTTGAACTTTGTGTTTGTAATTTCTTGAAGCTGTAACATTTTATTTTGTATTCTTATAGAGAAAATATAGAATACCTCTTTTGGATTTTACTTATGCACAACTATTGACTAATATGCTCACATTTCGTCTTTACATACACATTGTTTTTGACAGCGTTCTTACCTCCAAATAATCCTTCTAGGTTTGTTCTGTTTTTATGATTTGTGATTTGTGAATTGTGCTTATGATTCACCGTGCCTTGTAAATTGTCTTAAAATCCCTTAAATCCCATAAATGACTATTAAACGTTTTGTGTTAGCAAGTGATACTGAGACTATAAAATGTCCAAATAATTAAATAACCCGGTAGAAAATGGTTATGATTTAAAAGAGTAGATAAAGTTAACTATTTGAAGAATAATAATCTCTTAGATTGTGTTGGCTGTAAGTGCACAAGGAGCAGTGTGTATTGTTGTGTGCCTCCTCCTAACCAAACAAATGTATCTGATATCAGGCCTGGCAACAAGGTGTGAATGGATCCTTTGTCTTACTTAACTGCTGCACTGTTAACTTGACAGCACAATAAGAACAAGTAAATAGCTGACATTTCACTTCATTTAAAACCCCATGCCCTTCACACCACCTCCTGCTATGACCATTGTCATCCACCGGGGGGATTGTTGAGAGGTTGGCGTTGACTAAAACTACAACAATAATAGATCAACAGCTGTTTCCTGGGCAAGCAGCAACAGGTGCTTTCTCATGAGGTCATTTTGTAAAGTAGCTAAAGTTACAAGAAGAATGAGGTCATCTCAGTTTATTCCCTTTTAACTGAACTAAATTAAGTGAGGGCAATGCTTTAAGTTTTCAAACTGTCAGGTTTAACTGAAGCAAAGACATGGTGTCCTTGATCACACTAGCTCATGTCTGACAGGATTCATTCTAGAAAAATGTTGGCAAAAATGTAACACTGTGGTTTTCACGAGAACCAAGATACAGTATAAGTGAAAGTCTCATCAAAGAAGTTCATTTGGGCACAGTGGAGAGGATGTCCACTGTTTAAGGGACCATTCACAGAGAGGTGTCAGGCTCAGGTTTTTGTCCCACAGCATCCTGAGACAGAGGATACTGTGGGTCACAACTTCATCTCAAAACCTGCTTGATTTGTGAATTTAGAAACACACACTTTAAGTTATCAGTTATTGTTTGCTCAATGCAAGCTGTTCTTTTATTTGCATGGCAACTTTTTAAAGAATTAAAAAAGTATTTCCCCTTTATGTTTTTTTTATTTCCGTCTTCAGCTGAAGTTGGTATCAATAGCAGTGAAGTCCAACACAGTCTGTTTAAACTGCTTTCAGCCTGCTTTTCTTTTACTTTTTGACGGCTCTTTTCCCCTCTTTTGTTCTTTGTCTTTCAGTCTCTGGTTTACAGCAGTTCTGCACAGAAGAAGGAGATGTTTGCTCATTCTCTCACCAGAAGGGGGCTGGTTGAAGGCAATCGCAGTGAGCAAATATGATCTGGAGGTCGTGCCGTAACCACATGCGTGTTCCTGTCACGACTATTAAATTTATTTGACGTGTGCATTCTCACCGTGGTGGCGGATGCCTTTCTTTGAAGTCAATTTACTTTTCACAAGAACAACTACCAGTACTTGAGTCAAGCACAATACTCAGTTAAAAAGAGTGTCTCTATGCAATATGAGAGGAAGGTTCTGCCGAAACTACTTCAGTACTTATATAAGTAAGAAAAACATATATTAGACAGAAATAAATAACTACTCCTATGTCTTATACAGTTGAGGTTCATGTACTTTTCATCCACTGCAACATAAATGAATGTAGTTTATTAAACCCTAAATGATATTTTTGCTGCTATTTTTAAAGTTGTCAAGTTTTTTAATCCATTTGTTAAGTGTTTTATTTATTTTTTTATTTATTGCAGTAACATAATCTCTCACTGAAAAATGTAGAAATACCCAACCTTTTATTTAAGAAATAATGGTTTTAACACAAATTGTAATTAGCACCAGCACAATAACCAGTACCACCCTTGAGACATCTTTAAATCGATTATAAAATAGAAACATTAAATAGATTCATGAACAATATTATAGTTTACACAGCATACCAACTGTTACAAAGTAGATTTAGACTTCTACATTGTGCTGGTTGAAAAAGGATCAGTGTAAGAAGCCACATTGCTTGTTTTTGCATCGTTTGTTTAGTCATTGAGAGATATGCTACCTTTTAATAATGTGGGTTTTCAAACAGCGCGTGCCGTAATTCATTACAAATTATTAAACTATCTACAAAAGAGAGAACAGAAAAAATATTTCAGGTGTAATTGGTGCAACACATAAAACAAGTGAATACATCCAAAGAGAGAGATTGTATTTGGTCAAGTTAAAATGCTGCTTCCTTTTATGTGCTTCGTTGTTACTGTTACATGTCCCTCCCTGTCTCCATAAGGAGGAAGTGACTGGTTGAATCAACACAAAAGTCGGCCAGCCTATAAAGTTAGGTTTAAACAGGCAAGAGAAAGGATGGAGGATGGGAGAAAGCAAAAGGGAAAAAGGAGGGAAACAACTGAGGATAAGAGGTTTATGGCTCATCATTAATTAAAATGAAGAATACTATATTCCTGAAGGAGACCAAACAGCTGAGGAGGACAGGAAGGAAACTGTGCTGCTATAAAACTGCTGTTCTTTGCTTTTACCCTTCTGAACAATGACAAGCATGGGAAATTTGCAATTGTAAAGATTATTGCATGCTAAAAAGGAGTTCTGATAAGTGTTTTGTTAAAGCAATGCTGAATCTTGATTTTTAGAATAGTTAAAAATAAAATAAAACTATCCAAATAGTATTAAAGATCCAATAAAAAAATTTCTACCATTTCTTAAATGTAACTATTTAGCTCTCCAGCTTGGCCACTTTTAAGCCAAATCAGACCCATTATGTCAAAGTTTTGTTCTTCAAAGCTCCCACTGGAAGGGGATCTCTAAGACAAAGCCTTGTTTACACTAATGGCTCACTAGGTTCTTTGCCATAGAAACAAATAGCAGTAGGGGTATATCAATAGAATTTAACATTTTGACATTTTTCCTCCAGCTCTCAAAACCAAATATTGACCAAGCTCCCCTGCATGACTCTCTTTAGTGGAAAACCTTGGCATACAAATCAAGCCAATGCAGCCAGAGCCGCAGGTTGCCAGCCGAGGGTTGAGGCCAACAATAGGCAGCCCAGGATGGGGCTCTCCCACAGGGCAGGCGAAGCGGCCACTGTCCCTAGTCTCAAGCTGGTCCACAGAGGCCCAATGTATGAAAGAGCTCATGCTATCCCGCCCGCTTTAATGATTCCATGAGAGGGGACCAATTGTGTCCGTACTCCAGGAACTGCTGGTGAGTTAGGTGCAGAAGAAGGAGGGACAGTGGGAGCACTCGCATGTGCTGAACAACCCCATAGCAGGCCAGTACCTCTCAAAGGCCAGATTACAATCAATTAGACCCTAATGAGCGGAAAGCTGGACTTGTAACCTGTTGCAGGAGGGTGGCTGTTTTGAAAGCTCCCAGTTGGCAGACACATCAATAACCTCTGAAATAGCCCCTGACTGAAAGCAAGACGCAGCAGGAAGTGTCTAAGAGTGTGGCCATCTATGTCTGTTGCCTTGCCCAACGTAACAGTGTTGTAGTCCTATGGCAACAAACGACAAGAAAACAAACAGCAAAATCATTTCTATGGAACATAACTTTCTTTATATGTCCCTCTTCGGGTTACTGAGCTGTTACTGTTTGCAAATCGTCCACAAAGAGCCCAGAAAAACATCAACTACTTTTAATCTTCTATCCTACTAAATATAAAGGGAGGACCTAGGCTTTCACCAGAGAAAGGCAAAGTGTATGAGTGTGTTTGTCACCGCCCAGCAGGAGAGTTCGTCCTCAGGCCACTCTAACCCGTGGAAACCTTTTCCCCTCCAGGCGATGGTCATATAAGGGAAGGTGAAACAGCAGGAAAAGACGCATTACAGCTTGAGGTGAAATCACGAGGGAGTGAAGTCCTCTAAAAGCTTCTCCAACATCCAGTAATCTATGTTACAACAACAGTGTGTTAGCAGAAAGGACGTAAATGATTAAGTCATAGGAAATTATAATTATCTGTCCAACACTGACAGTGTCTTTCAAAGTTATCCTTTTTCTTTTACATTTTGTCACAATATGAACTAAAACTTTAATGTAATTGTCACAAAGCAGTTAATATCTTGGCATTTCAAAACCTGAAGTATGGTACACATGTATTTAGTCTCCTTCACTCATCCTTAAATAAAATCAAGTTCAACTTCCTTCAGATGTCACCTAATCAGTAAATAGAGTCCACCTGTGCATATGTTCATTTCAGTATAAATCCAGCTTCCTTCAAAGCCTCAAAGGTTTCTTATAGAACAACCTGCATCATTAGGACCAAGCAACACAGCAAACAGGTGAGGGATAAAGATGTGGAGAAGTTTAAAGCAAAGTTAGGCTATTAATCCCAAGCTTGAAACACCTTGCATAGCACTGGTCAATCATCAACGGAAAATGGAAAGAGTATGGCACCACTGCGTACTTCCACCGGTGCAGTAATGCTAAGAGAAAACCTGTTTAAGATTTGAACCGGTGGCTTTTAAACCTGAGGCCAATCCTAAACTTTCTGATATCTTTAAAAAACTTTGACTTCAAAAACTTTGTTCATTCAAATGCGATTTTATTTATTCTTATGCTGCATTATTTTAGCTTTGTTATTTTAGAAATGTCCTAGTTTTTCTCTTGAAAAACAAAGGTCTGAGCAGGCTTGCCTTATTTCACCACAGGATGGGGATTTTGTCTGCACAAAGGTGGACTTCAAAAACAAATGCACTCAAATAGTGAAAATGGAAGAAAATTCAACACAAAATGCATATAGCAGTTATATACTGTAGATACACTTGGGTCATACATACAAAAATTACTCAAATGTTTCTCAGTTGGACAAACTAGGGAAAAGGACTAACGTTGATATTAACATTGATCATTATATATAGCAAAATATTGGAATATGAAATGATGTTTGCTTAGTAAACCACATAATACCTAATTTACTTCATTTTATGCATTTGCATGAGATTATTTAATGCTGTAATATTCTGATTTTCTCTGCTCTCTAGTAGTCTTGCTGCCACTCTGCTTCAGCAATCTCTCACTTATGATTTACATGTTTTAATTGGTCAATAACTGCTTTGTTTCCTTTCATGCAAAGTAATTCATATAACGCTTTGTCACATCATGACTCCACTGTAAACCTCAACCTGAAACTGACACTCAGCAAGAAACCAAATTAACGTTTCAGTGTACTTTTGGCCCACACACTCAGTCAGTAATTTGTGGTGTGAAAACCTGCACCTGCAATCTGTTGGGACTTAGTCGACATGCACAAAAACATATTTGTATTACTTAGGGGTCAACTGCATTAACGCATTGATGAGTCTACAGTTTAGCAGTGTTCTGTCTAACAAGGTTCAATACAGTGAGGAATTTATACCTGCCTGTTATAAAGAAAATAAAACGTTGTGACTGATATGTCTCCAGAAACTCAGCACAGTTTTTGTGTTTTTTGGTCTCTGGAGGATAATTTTAGTCTTCCTGGTCTAGTGGTGTCTCAACTCTTTGAAAATAAATTGTTGCTGTTGGTTGGCAGAGACCATGTGGTCAAAAAAATCTGGACTGCAGATTATCTGCAAGTGGCGTTGGCATTTGTAAATATTGGTTGTAGTCCTCTCTGAAAACCTGAGTAAAATGGGTCCTTCTATACACTGTTCAGAAGTACAACATACTTGATTTAAAAGTTGAGAGGGGAAAATATATAAAGAAGTGCATAAGATTAATAGGCTGCTCTGCTAAAGGGATCTAAATTTTTTTAAAATACAAACCAAAATTGTATGAATGAGCGTGTGCATGGTTGTTTGTGTGTTGCCCTGCGATGGACTGGCGACCTGTCCAGGGTGTACCCCGCCTCTCGCCCATAGACTGCTGGAGATAGGCACCAGCTCCCCCGCGACCCACTATGGAATAAACGGTAGAAAATGACTGACTGACTGACTGACAAACCAAAATTAAGAAACGTGTGGAAAAAAGCTGAAAACTACAATTAAAATGGACCAAAGGGGCGTGGCGGATAAGAACATGTGACCCATGTACAGAGGCTTCAGTCCTCAAACACAGTCCATGACCTGGTTCAACTCCTGGTCCAGGCACGTTTGCTGCATCTCTTCTCCCTCTCTTCACCCTTTTCCTGGCAACCTATTGAGAAATAAAGACACTAGTGCTGAACAAATTCTCAAAAAAGGAAAATAAATGGACCAAAGATGGCCAAAATTACAAAGACTTTGCCAATTATCAGCTCCAGGGTGTTTAAAGAAGGTCTACATGTACCTTTGTGTACTGTTGTAACTGGAAGACACTGATAGCTGGGCTGCATATTGGCATGAAGCCCCCATAAAGTCCAGTTGCTGAAAAAGCAAGATGGGCTGAAAGAAGTTTCCAAAGAACATGCTGACTGGCCTGGATAGAAAGGTGCAACATTTAATGGATTCATTAAAGCAATATTGTTCTTTTTGGGTGTGGGCAGGTTGTCAAACAAGCCCCAAACACTGAATTCATGCCACAGAACACTGTGAAGCATGAAGGCTCAGGTATCATGCTATGGTGTCTGGTTTGTTTATTACGTACAAGGATCAGGAATTCGTTTGAATAAATAAAAATACTTGAAGAGATCATTTTCCGTTGAGCTGAAATGGAAATGTAAACAAATGGGAGTTTCAACAAGAATCCCAGAAACACCATTAAGCAAACTGTATCATGGCTCCAGACCAGAAGGATTAACAGTTAGCCCAGTCTCTGGACCTTAATCCTTTAAAAGCAACTTCTGATATGATACAAGTAGCTGCAGTAAAGAGGTTGGTTTAGGTATATAGTGACTCTTTTTTTATGAAGTAACTTGTTAGCAGTTTAGTTAAATTTCTTCTTCTGTGTTGGTCACAAAAGTAACACACTATCGCACATGTCCTTTTGTAACTTGGACAATTTTGAACATCCGAATACTCACTCTGCTTCACTTTCGGTTGAGTGATGATAAATGCCACCAATTTCACATCATGTTTTGGTTTGGAATAAAATATGCAGTTTTCCTAATGCATTTGTGTTTATGATAAACAAGAAATTTGAGCTTTTTAAACACACTGCTATAATTTTGAACACATCTGTATGCACAGCTTAATAAGCTGCATTGGTAGCTTCTCTGCAGACTTGACAGTCTGAAAAGTTATGCTAAATGAACACACCGGATGCTTAAAAGTAAAGGCAAAGAAACAGGATTGAAACATGATTGAACAACAGAAAGGTTTAGTACAAGTCACTTACAATGCCTTGCAAAATAACCCCCTGGGCTTTTTAAGAAACATATATTTAAACGTTCCTTTAAATGTCCTGATGCAACCAATTACCTTTAAAAATCATATAATTAGTGAAATTAAGTCCACTTGTGTCACTTCATCTGTCAGTATAAACACATATTTTCTGAAATGCCCCAGAAGCTGCAACACCACTAAGCAAGAGCCATCACACCAATCTTTGATAATACCCCTGAGCACCATCAAATCCATCATCTTCAAATGGAAAACAGATGACACCTCAACAAACCTGCCAAGAGAGGGCCGCCTACCAAAACTCACAGGAGGGCATTAATCAGGAACAGCAGAGACCAAAGGTAACACTGAAGGAGTTGCAGAGACCAGAGTATCTATCCATAGGACCCCGATAAATTGTAATTCCATAGAGCTGGGCTTTATGGAAGAAGGGCCAGAAAAAAAAGCCATTATTTAGTGTTAAAAATAAGAAGGTACATTTTTAGTTCACCAAAAGGCAGGTGGTTGACTCTCCCAAATGCACGGAGGAAGGTGCCTTGGTCATAGGAGACTAAAACTGAACTTTTCAGCCACTTAGGAAAACGCTATGTCTGGCACAAACCCAACACATCCCATGATCCTAAGAACACCATCCCCACAGTGAATCATGATGGTGGCAGCATATGGGGATGTTTTTCAGCTGCAGGGACTGGAAAACTGGTCCAACTTGGGAGAAAGATGGATGTTGCTAAATACGTGGATATTCTTGAGTAAAACCTGTCTGCGTGTGATTTGAGACTGGGACGAAGGTTCACCTTCCAGCAGGATAATGACCCGAAGCATACTGCTAAAGCAACAAAGTGACACATTTAAATGTGTTGAAATGGCCTAGTCCAGTTGAGAATCTGAGGTTAGACTTAAAGAACACTACTCACAAGCGAAGACCAGCCAACATGAAGGAGCTGGAGCAGTTTTGCCTTGAGGAATGAGCAAAAATCCCAGTGGCAAGATGTGGCAAGCTCATAGGAACTTATTCAAAACAACTCGGTGCTGTAATTGCTATAACAGGTGGCTCTACAAAGTACTGACTTAAGGGGGGGTGAACAGTTATACACACTGATGTTTTCTGTTATTTTGTCCTATTTGTTTTTTGCTTCACAATTAAAAAAAAGAAATGAAACATCTTCAAAGTTGTAGGCATTGTATGTAAATGAAATGGTGCAAACTTTCAAACGATCCATTTTTATTCCAGGTTGTGAGGCAACAAAACACGGAAAATGCAGAGGTGGGTGAACACGTTTGCGAGGCTCTGCATCTTCACCTCTTCTTATCCCTATATGATTATTGTTCTATAAAACATGTTTTACTGATCTGTTAGCCAATATGCAGTGAGCTCAATAAATCCAATAGCTCTATCCATCCAACAGCCTCTTAATGTCAGTAATTTTCTCCCCATGTTGACCATCTCATGTTCTGATTGTTGTGGGAACATTCAGCAGTCCTAGCTTATCATTTTAATATATGATGCTATTAGTTTCCCCACGTCAAGCAGTTGGGTAGCAGCGCTCACCGCGGTGCCAAAACACTTTTAATTAACCAGAATCCACTGTGAAAACCCAAGCCTCGCCCGGCTCCCCTCCCACAACAACCGAGCATTTCACCTCAGCAACCTCAAAGCAGCAGCTAGTATTTAGTAATATCATGAAGGCCGTCCAGCAGCTTCAGCTATAATGTACCCGTTCAAAGCAGTAACCTCTCACAGTCCCGCCACCCCTCCTTCTAAGGTTATATTACAACACAGTGGGAGCTCAAAAGACTGGACGGGAAGTTCCCAAGATAAGCTGGCATGTTCCCAGGCTGCAGTGGGGGATAGACCAGCATGCCATGCTCTGTGTAGTTACATTAAAAGTAAAGCAGGTTGCTCAAGTTTTGGGTTTTTGTTGGCTCGTTTTCTTCACCAGCTCATTACCTCAGATTCTTGAGAAGAGTCTCTGCTTAAAAACCTCTTGACCCTCAAGACAACCCGGGGAAGTTTCCTCTGTGAGTTTTCTAAGAAACTAAAGCGTAGGCGGCATTATTCATATCAAAACTGTGTTTGTGGAGCAAACGCTTAGTAGATGGCAGACGTGACTCTGTGAGAAAGTAATTATTCTCAGAGGAAATAATGAAGAGTGAGCATATCAAGGATATAAAGGAGAAAACAAAGACACCCAGAAAAGACAAAGAAGAAAGCTCCAGGTGCACCTCGTGCCTTTTCTTTAACCATTTCCTTTTAAATTATAGGATATTGCTCATGTCTGGCCAAAAATGCATTTGTTTTGTTTAATTCTGTTGTTATCTGTCACTTATAAGATTGCTAATACTAATTTTTAAAGTAAGATCTAAACATAAATAAAATCAATAAGAGTTAGGTGATTGAAGATGAGCTCTACATCACTTTTTAGTATCTGTTTTCTTTTATGAATTTTTGTGGCTCTAGCGGCCTTTCCTGACAGCAGAGAGAGAAAGTGTTAGAACATGCAGCAGAGTCTCAAGGTCAGGAATAGATCCCCAAACAGCAGCATCGAGGACTTGTACCTTCAGGTAGACTGAGCACTACCACTAAACCAAGTCTGGACCACACCCCAGTCTGCTTTGGGTTTTAACATTTATCACAGCATCATGATTGCCCAAAGCAGACCCACTGGGTGGAAATATGCTAGATCTATTTTGATGTAGAGGCGTTGCTATCCAAAAAGTCAAGAACAAAAATGCAGCAGTCTAAAACATGCTTCATGTGCAGAAGAAAGCAGTGGTTAACTTGTTTATTTCTGGTCGGTCCTTTTTTATTTTCTGTCTGACAGTTTAGGCGAACACTATGATTTGTTTGGTTGTTTTTCTGCGTTGGGGCAGATTTGCTCTACAAATGGGGGACAATGGGATATTTCCCCTGTTGCAAAACTGACTTTATTAATTTAAAGGGAGGATAAAACATATCTTGGCAACCAAGAGAAAAAGCCATAATAATTATAAGGACACAAAAACCTGGGAACAAAATGACAAAATATATAAATACAGACATACATGTAGAGATACACATACAAATAAAAAGTATAGAAAAGTAGTATCTGTTATCTATAGTTTGAGGATGTTGCATGATCACTTACGTTGCCTGTCCAAAAAAAGTCCCTATCTGGATTAAGGAACTCAAGGGGTTGTGACTAAACAGCTGCGTAGCCTCAGGAAAACCACTGATCATTGAGGAAAATCAAGACAAAAAAGACTAGAGAGGGTAAAGATTGGGCTTTGAAGCAAGGAAATAAGTTCAGATTTTTGCCGTTCCAGAGCGATGGGTGCATCAGGATAAGGAAAGGGCATGAAGTAATGTAAAATTAAGTAAAACTTAATGTTCTCATCCAATAGCAAAACATTGTTCTGGAAACATGTAACACCCATTCTAAAAATTATAATAGAAGGATTTTCTTTTTTTTAAACTGAAATCTATAAAAACGGCTTCACTTAAACAACTTTCTCACGTTTTATGTTGCCATACCTGCAGTGAGTGGAAACTAAGCATTTTTAGAAGGTAACAACGGAAAATGTCCACCTCTGACCAGATGAGGAACACGTCAGCCATTGCTTCCTATTACCCTGTCAGCTATGGCAACAACCAAGCAAATAGCTTCAACTTGCTTCTTGTTATCCAGACCCTCTGTTTGGCCTCTGGTGTTGTATAACTGAGGAGTGTCTGTCCTTAAAAAGCTGCATTCCCCAAGACCCAGACAACCCCAAGAGCACTTATCAGGGACCTCCTGGATTGTTACATGAATGGTGTGGCCTCAATGCAAATGCTTACACACTCTTAAGCAGCAATGCCCAGTACTGACTGCCTGGATCCCTTATTTTCACCGTCTTTTGAGTCCTACTTTATCCAAAGTCCTCTACACCTCAGTGGCAACAGAGTTAATAACATCTAAAGTGTTGATCTGGCATTCAGCATCTAAGCAAGGCATCTTTAAAAATGTTAAGCAACAAACAACACAGTGACACTAACCTGGGGAGGTAAGTTTACCTCATGCAGTTTGCCTCCAAGAATATTGAAAACCTTTGATGCAGAGTAGTTTAGGCAGACATTTTCACAGGGTTTGTGATCCACAGCAATAGAAAGCAAACAAATTACAGATTTGGGAAAGGATTAATTAAGCTTTTCAGCCACAATGGGTCATCAGAGACATGTTTTTATTTATGGCTGGAGAAATTATTCCCTCAGGCATTCTTCACAGAGACCAAGAGGCATGAAGGTTCATACTGAGGTTGCTTACAGGGGACTGCCCATGCCCACAGGAGTCCGACGCCCGCCCTGGCTGAGTCAGATCGAGAGGGCAGCCAGGGTACAGCAAACACACACACACACACACACGCACGCACACACGCACATACTCACACACACAGTGTTTCACTCAGACTTAGGCATTGCACCATGAGGCTCTACAGCCCAGTTATGATTTACAAGCTGCATCCCGTGCCATTTGCATCATCCTCTTGGAAAGCAAATACACTAAAACCCGGCCACATGTTTCTGTATCTGCTCTCAAGATTTATTGTTTTTAATAGCATTAAAAGGTTTTGAGCTTTCCAGGATATCCACGTCACTATGTCTGTTAACTTCCAAGTAAAAGTCAAGACCGATGATAAGATTTTTTTAATTTTTTTATTCTAAACTCCTAAATAATAAGTTTAATTCTGTCATTGCCAATCTGTTCCACTCTAAGTGCAAAACAAAAAAACTACACAAGACTGTTGTTTATGGACTTGTAGTTAGCTTTGCCTCAGCTGTTGTGTCCACATTTGAATCATCTGATTCATTTCTTGATTGTCCAGCTGTCAATGCAAAACAATAAACAAGACAAATATGTGTCATCAAAGCAAGAAATTCCTGGTTTCTACACTCCTTAGCCTGATGTTTTTTGGTCTATATTTAGTGACAGATTGTTTTCCTTTGCTTTGCCCTTATTTATAGTGCAGCAAAAAAACATTTGCCCCCTCACAGATTTCTTCTGTTTTTAGTCTCACCTAAAGTTTCAGATGATGAGTTAATGTTAATAACAAACAAAGATAAGTCCCAAACCCTTTGAAATGGCTCTGTAACCCTTTCTAGACCAACAGACGTCAATGATGTTGCTACTTATCTGTTCTTGAATGTCTTCAGTTGAAGAGAAGATTTGTTGCTTTTTGAGATGTTTTAGCCTACTTCATGGTATCAGACAGGTTCTAGTTAAGTGATTTCTATATTATACATATCAGGGTATAAACATGTCTGGGTGCAGCATGAAAAATTAAACCAGAAATGTGGTTAATTACAGTTAATTAATTATTGAACAAGTGGATGAGTACTGGAATCAGCATTTTGTATTTCTTCATGTTGTGTTTGTAACATATTAAAATTAGTTTAGTGATCTGAAACATATAGTTGTGACAAAAAAGCAAACAAAGCAAAACAGAAAAACTTGTAAATGGGGGAGATGTTTTTTCAAAGTACTGTTAACAGGGACTCATTAAGACCTGGTGTGCATTCAGGATACTGGGAATATATTTAACTGTTTTGTCGTGTATGGTGTATGTTGGATTAAAGTCATCAATGGTCTTGTTAATTAACTAGTAAACAATAAATATACTGTAATTGGAATGAGGTGAACATATAACTTTTGTGAAAATATTGACTTACATTTTTCATATTAGTTTTTTATTATTCTGATGAAGTATGTAAATGTGTACATAACCAGCAATGTATTTTATTGTGAATTAGAATATCTGCACTTTTTACGCACAAAAAATATTAAACACTTGAAGCTGTGCTTTAGTAAAATTTAAGTACAAACTTAATTGTTTCAACTCTGACCTTAAGTTTACTAAAGTATGATCAAATCTGAAAAAAACTTACATTTACATTTCACTATTGAGGGCTGAATCTTTCTAACCAAATTTTATGTAGGGTTACAAAGATTTCAGGGTCACTTAAAGTACCTTTTAGGTTTTTTTGTTTTACATCAAGAGTGTTACCAAAAACCTGCTCTGCTTTTTGTGTCACATGTTGGTCTTAATCAGAAATACATTATACAAGGATTTTAATAAAAGTATACTGGTGGTGTAATTTGTTTGCAATTCATGTGGTAAAGCTATGTGGGGCATAGCAAGTGTAGATTCAGATGTTTTCTGCGTAGAGATAATTCTGTGTCCTGAATAGATACTAGAAAGTTATTTTGAAAAATGTTTTTACATTTTTATTCAAACTGATTAGTTGTAGAGTTGCAGCTCCTGATCAACCTTCAAAAAGTCTGATTAGTTATCAGACTGACTGATCAAGAACATCTGCAGTCATTAAAGAGACAAACTCCATTTGTGAAAAATAGATACCATTGTTGCAAAAGTATTGAACTATTCTCAAATTATAACCCCAAACCTCTGTGTATTTAATGGAATGTTGTTAGACAAACCAACACAAACTAATGCCTTTATATGAAGTGAAAGAGAAATGATAGAATGTTATTTTTTTTCCCAAAAGAAGTTTCAAAAGAGTAGCTAGTATTCAACTCCTTGAGGCCATATTTTAGTTGCAATAACAAGCTGCTCACTTGTTCGTACTATGTTTGAGAATGAGTTTTCTGCCAATTCTTTGCAAAAGAGCTCAAGGTCAGTCAGATTGAATGGAGAGTTTTGTTAAACAGCAATGTTCAAGTCTGGCCACATATTTCCATTTAGATTTAGATCTGGACTTTGACTGGGCCATTTTAACACATAAATATGCTCGTTCCAAATAAATCCATTATAGCATTGGCTCTATGTTTAGGGTCATTGTTCTGCTGGGAGGTGGACCTCTGCCAAGTCTATAGTCTTTTGTAGCCTCTAACAGGTTTTCTTCCAGGAAGGCCCTGTATTCAGCTCCATCCACTTGCCATCCGATCAACTCTGACCAACTTTCTTGTCCCTAAAGAACCTCCCAATCACCACTTGCATAATGCTGCTACCAAAGTGTTTTAATGTGGGGGTTGGATAATGATTGATAGTTTTCTGCCACGCATTTTGTATGTAGGCCAAAAAGACACATTTGGGTATCAGGTAGAACCTTTTTCCACATTTTCCTGTGTCCGCTACATGGTGTGTGACAAACTGCAAACAGGTTGGCTTAAGGCTTTCTGCCAACAATGGCTTTCTTCTTACCACTCTTAAATAAAGGTCAAATTTATGAAGTGCAAGGTTAATACTGTGTCTGTCAGTACATTCTCCCACCTGAGGTGTGCCAACTCATTCATAGCCAATATGGCTGCTTCTCTGATTAATGCTATTTATTTTAGCGACTTCAGGACAAACACCAAGATGCTGAGATGTTAAGGTTGAGCCGATCCCATAGCAGGTTTAAAAGATTAGTTGAGATCCAACTCTATAACCTTCAGAAAAATAAACAACCCACTATACCGTACCCAAACAATTATTTAACGAAAAATAATCCCAGCGATCCCAGTATGAGGAGATCAATAGAAAATAAGGTGAACCACCCGCCCACTCTCTCCCATGAAACTGAAGCAGGTGGGTCAAAAGAAAAATTTTATTGACATTGATAAATAAAAACATATAATTTTTAAACCTTCTAAACATATGAAGCACCTGACATTTTACTTTTATTAAATTTACGGCTCCTGCACTCTCCTTGCCTGTCCAGTGAACTTCTCTACAACTTTACCCCTGATCTGTCAGGTGTTATTTGGTTGTCACTGTGCTTTTTGAGAAGTTTAAGTGGTATAAATACTTCTCCTTGGCACTGCAGGTGGTACAGTTATTAGTTTTGTGTTATTTCTCCATTCTTCCAGCAACATGTCTTGTGCACCCTTTGTCTCCCAGTGATTTATATTTTTAGTCGGTGTGCTTCTGTAGAGACATTCAGAGGAAACACTAACACGGGATCATGATTGTTATCATCCACAGGCAGCAAAAAGTTGTGCCAAATGAGAGGTCAATGTAGCACTTCATGAAAGGTGACATGCTTGCGGTGGTGCTGACAGCTCCACAGATCCATGGGCTGTACAAGCAGTGAGACCAGTGGACAGACGGCTCTATTTCCCAGCAGCATTCACTGTGCGATCCATATGGCGCCTTGCAGTAGGAGAGTGATGTGCTAAGTCTTGATTGGTCTCACCACTTCCTATTGTTTCCCCTGTCACTGATAACCCCAGCAACCTGAGCTGAAGGAAGGAAGGCCATCGCTCGGCTTGCGGAGCCAGGCATGTCAGCTCTTTGTCCTCCAGTAACTTATTAATGAACAGATTCCTCCAAGAGAAGAAAGATTCCTCTCGCCCCTCACCGTATGGTTAACTAAGATTAAACAGCTCTCCAGACGTCCCTCTGAAGAGAGGAAGAGGTTATTGCAAGGAAGGCAGGATACTCTACAAGTTGAACAAATGCAAATGTAAAGTGTGTCATTTGGTACTTTAATTTAGGTTATATAATCTGAACAGTTCAAAAAGCAAAATGTTATTGAAACAACTGGGAGTGATTATTTCAGTAAATGGTAAAACCTACAGATAAACGCAGATGAACAGAGTTGTATCTACTAACCGAGCTGATGGGGCCTGGAGTCAGCCAGGGTCTCCCTTCAAACCTCGCAGGCACTCAGTCGATGCCATGTGTGCATTGCCCTGATTGTGCCACAATGAGCTGATCATCTAGCTTGGCTGGCATTACAGTCACTTCAGTTGTTTAGAGAAAGAAGCAGATCAAGCTGCCATGCCAACAAGTAGCCTGACTGACGATGTGGTCTGACGCCGATTAGAAAACAGGAAGGAAGCGACGGATATCAACCCTTCACAGGGACTATAAATATAACAGAGAATGATCTTACATAATTTTAAAGAGATTTCCACATTATGAAATCTCTTTCAAAAAGTAAAAACTTACACATATGCCCATCTAAAATATGTTTTTTAATGTTTTTTTGATGTACCAAATGTTATTACTAAACATAAAGGTTAAACAGAGTTGGGAAAGAAGACATTTCATCAGTTTTATTGTAAATGGAAAAAAATCTAGTGCAGATTTTATTGGTTTTTAATTATTAGGAAATTTCATTGTATTAAATAACACAGCAGCAAGTTATAATTTTCACCTGAAGCCTCTAGAAAATAGCAGGTTGAATAAAAACATTTGATTCAGTATTTTGTTTGCTGTATTAAGGTGGGGATACGTTTAGCATCATTTAATATTACAAATTTAGAATGTCACTATGTGGCTCACAAATACAGTACCTTGCAAAAGTGTTCATACCTGTTGAACCTTTTATATTTGTCACATTACAACCACAGACTGATTCATTTTATTGAGGTTTCACATGCTAGATCAACACAAAGTGGCACAAAACTGTGAGGTGGAGGGAAAAGAATACAGTCATATTAAATGAATTAGAATATTATTGAAAAATTCATTTACTTTAGTAACTCAATTTAGTAAGTGAAACACATTATATTGCTTGATTACAAACGGATGTTTTAAAGGGCTTATTTTTGATAATTATGATAATTTTCTGCTTACAGTTAATGAAAACAAGACTTTTAAGATTAAAAGGTGGGCATAATGCAAAATATGTTAAATAACCACTTAAAGGTTATTTCCAAAAGGTACTATTAATCATATAAACGAGGCTTATTGGAAAGGATATTCTAGTTTATTGAATATGATTGTACATGGTTTTCTGCAGAAACCCTCAGCTGAGGTTGGCATTCCACAAACCTGGCTTTGGAAGAAGAAAGCCATTGTTAGATAAAAACATCTGTGGTCAGTCAATTCGACTCCGTTTAATTATTTTAGATAGCAACAATTAACAACACGTCGTCTCAAGGCACTCAAGTCAATTCCGTCAAATCATAGAGATTTAAAATCTGTATTGGTAAAAGAAAATGAAAACAAAGCAGCATTTTTGGTTTCATTGTACATTTACATGCTGGTTTGTGTTGTTTTATCACATAAAATCCTAAAAAATTGAAATAAATGCTTGTAACCTGACAAAATGTAACCTGATAAAATGTAACCTGATAAAATGTGACAAAGTGTTGCAAGGCACCATATATAAAAGCATATTCAATACCTTTATGCTGCATGCAACAAATAAATAAAATAACTTAACTTTTATAAAACAATGTGAGGGATGCATGTGGAAATAAAGCTTAGTTGGTGAGGAAGTTGTTCCGTCAGTTGTTTTGTCTAATAATTGGAGGAATGCAGAAAGTGATAGGTGCATGGCTGTTGATGATGTTCAGTGCCCTTTCTGTTGGGTACGTGCATACCCAAAGCTAGTTTGTCATGTTTCTAGATGTGACTAAACTTCCTGAAATAAACCTCCTTAACAACATGCAGTAAAAATGTGACAAACGTGGCATGACTGTTGAACTCCTGTTTTTCACACTCTTCCAGCTAAATTCCCCTGGTAATTGTCAAGCTGCACACATTCATTTTGATATATTTTAATTGCAAAAAGGCAGAAATGCCGCTTTTGGTTTCTGTGTTTACAGCAATAACATAACGATTTACAGTTATGCAAATTGTGCACCTAATCATCCTAATAAACCATTTCATTCACCTAGTGATTTTGGAAACATGGCAGCAATTTAAAGGTGTGTGTTCTGGTCTGTGTTTACACCACGACTGTGGAACTGTTAGAGTTTATATGAACAACTGAAACACCTACACATGTACTAAAATCATTCAGTCATTTTCTACCTCTTCTTCCATGGTGGATCACAGGTAAGCTGGTGCCAATCTTCAGCAATCTATGGGCAGGAGGCAGGGTACACCCTGGACAGGTTGCCAGTCCATCACACAAACATTCACACACCTAAGGGCAATTTAGAGAGACTAATTAACCTAACAGGTATGTCTTTGGACTGTGGGAGGAAGCCGAAGTACCCAGAGAGAACCCATACATGCACGGGGAGAACAGGAAAGACCACCGGCCAGGAGCCAAACCCAGGACCTTCTTGCTGCAAGGCAAAAGTGCTACCAACTGCACCACCAGGCAGCCCTGAGAAAAATCACTTTTTGCTCATTTTAGTTCCTGTGTGGCATGAGTCATGTTAAGTCATTTCAAGTTCATCCTGCTTGCTGAAAGAAAAGATTTACAGCAGCTAGAAATTCAGTCTCTGACGTTATATCAATGTCGGACACTGAATTTGGTGCTGGACCATATGCAACAAAATAAAGGTTTGAATGTTCATGTTTAGCCGGTTTTCCTGTAGCCTTTATTATATCTCGATCAGTGGTTAAGTGTTGCCATCTTGTGTTGATTGTTATGTACTGCAGTACTAAAAGTTTCCGGAGAAAGATCAGAAACTTATTATTGTAGTGCTTCTATGTGTCGTTTGTAATTTATACGTTTTTCTATGCATAGAAGCAACCTTCAGAAGAAATCTAAGCTTTCACCGACATCAATCCAGAGCTTTTCTTTCAAAGAATCTCAGCTTGATTGTGTTTTAAATTAGTCCTGCTGAGAAGGCTTGGTAGATTTGTTGTAATGACTCATAAACATTTTAAAAAGAACCTAAAGCTGTTGAAACATCTTGTATTGTTAGAGTTATCTGAGGTGAGGACAACAAACGTTTTGCTTTTGTGACAAATCAAATTTCACTTTAAATTCTCAGAGTCTCCTCAGGCTGCAGCCAAGGTTAGCCCAATTTAAGACTTATCGCCGAACAAGACTTGTTCCTGGTGTTTGAAACAAGACAGCTTTATTTGCTTGCAGATTTTTCACCTCACAATGCAATCCTTCATGTTACACTAAAATAAAATGATCAAAATCATCTAAACATTAAATTACACACTTGAAATAATCAGTTTATACACTGAAGAAGCCTCTGATGGAACTCTTTTGTTTTATTACAGTCTCATCAAAAGGATGATTTACAAATACATTTGTACATATTTAAAATATTAAAATAAAGAGAATCTGATGCTTAAATTAAAATATTTAAAATATTTTAATGGTATTTCTTCCACAAGTGTCACTTTTAAACTGGAAACAAATCCAAGAAATCTAGGAATCTCTCACTGACATTATATACGAACAGAAATATTCTTAAAATACTGTAGGTTTGATAGTTTGTCATTTTCTTATTTATATAATCTCTATGTGCTGTACATATTTAAACAGCCTGGATCATTTCTAAATAATCCTCAAAGATCTAAAGAGCAAATCAATGCATTCGGATTTCTGTTGCTCTGTTTACTGCAATGCCAGCTTTACTTATCGATATTCTGGGTTAAGGAAAAAAATGTTTTTTACAAAATCACAAGCGCCATAACGAATAATACCCTTCTTTATTTCTCCACCATTCACAGTGAGAAGGATAGTACACTGACTTGTTTTGCCCATTTTATCACATAACAGCCACAAACCTCAGTTTATTTTATTGGGATTTTTATATCATATATCAAAACATAACTGTGCATAATGGTGAACTGAAAGGATAATAATACATTGTTTTTAAATTTTTTTACAAATAAAAATCTGAAAAGTGTTGGAAGCATGATTAGCCCTGATTTATTAATTTGTAGAGCCACCGGTAAGAGATGGAAGTCTTTTTTACCTCTAGAGACTAACGTTTTTGTCCATTTGGCTTTTTAAAATAGATCAAGCTCAGTCAGATTGGGTGGAAAGCATCTGTGAACATCAATTTTCAAACTCTGGCTTTATGTTTCGGTTCATTATCCTGCTGGAAGGTGAACTTCTCCTCTGCAGCCTGTAAGAGGCATCATTGCAGGGTTGTCCTGTTTTAGCTCCAGCATCTTCCCATCAGCTCTAAACAGCTTCCCTGTCACTGAAAATTGAAAAATATTATTTCCAGTACAGGATTCTGCCTCCACTATGTTTTACAGAAGGGACGGTCTGTTCAGAATGATGTGCAGTATTAGTTGTACATTTTGGTTGTATCTGGCCACAGAAGAATCAGAATATGCTTTATTGCCATTGTCACGAGTAGGTCATTATGCTCTCAGTAGAGCACATATAAAAGGACACCAGCAGTCTCTGTGTGATGATCCTTTTCCTAAGAACCCTTAAGAAGTGCAGTCTCTGCTGGGCCTTTTCAGCAGCTCAGAGGTGAGCACGCTGCATGTCAGGTTTTCCTCAACTTGGACTCCCAGGAAGCTGCAGTCCCTGCAGATAATCAGTGTCCGTCCTCTTTTTCCCATACTATTATCTTCTTGGTCTTGGAGATGCTGAGCAGCAAGTTTTCTGTGCACCACGCTGTCAGCTGCCTGTTGTGATACCTCCTCAAAGCGACAAAGAAGTTTCACTCCTCTCCAAGCGAGGCATCACTATCAGCAGCACTTTCTTCTAAGTGTTTGCTGTGTCCCCTACATGGCTTGAGACAAACTGCAGAGAAGTGACTTTTTCCAAGAACTTTAACACTTTGCCATTCTTACATTAAGCCATATATGTGGAGTGCACAAGCAGCAGTTTCTCACTCTCTATAGGTAAACATTAATCGGATTCAGCAATACTTACATTTGGAGATCCACAAGGCTCCATTTTTGGCCCAATGATGTTTTGTGTATGTGTTGCTTTTGGATTCAATTTTTAGAGAACATGATGTAGCCTTCTACTGCTTTGTCGATGATGCTCGGATCTATTTCCTATTAGGATGAGAACAGGGAAGTCTCTAAAACATCATTCAGATTATGGATGAACTAAAATTCCCTTCATATTGATAAAAACAAAAGTGATTTTGTTCCCATAAAAAGCATGGTGGAATATCTGTGATGCTGTGGGCCTGTTTCTTTTCCAAAGGTCCCAGTAACCTTGTTTGTGTACATGGCATCATAAGCTCTTTCAAAAACCAAGAGGTTTTAAAGGGGACATATCATGCAAAATCCACTTTTTTAGCCCTTAAATACATTTTGTTGTGCACCTGCAATCTATAGGAGTGTGGAAAAGTTGAATTTAGTCTCTCCATGTGTTGCGAAGGTATCTTTCTATTTTTTTCCAACTGTTACATCACAGTATTTGATGCGGAACAGCTAAGTAAGGTCATGGACTTCCAGCTGATCAATTTCATGTATCTGCCATATTTCTTTCTTGCTGCGACTTTGTAGTCTGAGCTCAAGTATGCCTACGCTGCAAGAGGATAAGTTTGGTTCGTTTGTTGGTTGTATAATCCCACACAATTCTTTACACCATCCCCCAGCATAAGAACCTCTTCAAAGTGTCTGGTACAATTTTATTTTTTATGGAAATCTACCCACATGACAAGGGGTCAGTTCCTGCTGTCTATAAAAACGACGCAGCAAAGCGGTAAGCTGCAAATAACGCTAAAATGACGATAAACTTTAGACAGAACCGTACTGCGTGTTCTGAATAGTGCTACTACATAAACAGTTTTACATTGTTTTTGCAGTTTTTGTCTTCTTTCTGCGGCACTAGATAATTTTTATCAAACTACAAAAATGGCCCACAGGTCAAAATGGAGTGGTCTATGACCTGCTGGGGGACGGGGTGTAAAGTGCATCAAAAGCATTTAAAAAGACGACACCAAAACGAGTTGCTCGACGCATTTCAGAACAGGGGTTAAAGAAGAGCCTGTGAAGCTAGAATAACAAGGAGTTCAGACCAAAGCATTACAGTTCCACTTTACATAGACCACAACTGAATGATTTAAGCGTGAAAAGGAAGGATTTAAAAGCATGATATGTGCTGTTTAAATAAAACTCTGGTGGACTCTACCTCTAAACTGAAAATGGTTTGTCAGTGAGTATCAGCAGGATGATAAAACATTCACAAACACAGAAATGGTTTAACAGATAAAAGATAAACTTTCTGCCATCAACATTTTAGTTTGCTGATCAAAATCTTGTTGAAAACCTGGGGGATGAGGTGAAGATAACACACAGGATACTGGACAATTTGGAGAGATTGTGCAAGGTGAATGTTACTGTATGCTCCAGCCTTGAGAAATGTTTTAGGAAAAAATTAATCTGTCCAATTGGTAAAATGAGGTTGTACAAGTAATCAACAGCACAGGTGCCAATAAGTTTGATGGGCAGTATTTTATTTTGAGAAATTCTTAAAATGAAGATTTGTTTCCTGCTAAATCAGTATCTTCAAAGGTTGGCTTGTTCTCTACTTTTTATGTGAAATTATGCTACTGAATTAAAATATTTATTTATTTTATGGCTATAAATATCTATGCCAGGGGTGCCAATAATTGTGAGGATGCTGTATACAATTGGTAATTTGTATTGAAACTATAATCTGTATCATTTGTTTTGTGTTTGTATTCATGCCTGCTGTTTGTGGGCTGTAAATATTTAAAAAGCTGGTATCCTTTCTAAACAGCCCCCCAAGATCCAGAGCACAAACCTTTGAATTCTGATTTTTGTCCCTCTGTTTTCTGTAATGAAGTCTATGCAGGCCTGTTTAATGCAGCAGATGCCACCAACCAAGGATGCTTAGTAACGGGACCCCTGTACAAACTCCTTTCTGTTTAAACATGGTGTCAGCAAGCTGCTGCTGAATCTGCCTGTTTACTGGTTCTTGTTTGCAGCTGAATTACTGTTCCTGACATGGTAAACAACCAGCCTGAAATTCTGCCACATTAGAAGCTGTGAAAAAAGCCCAAACAGATCCTAATCTTTACTCACTCATAAGAGCCTAATCCTGTTGATGAAAACAGAATCCCACCCATGTCAAAACAGCCCACCGCCCCAGGTGCAGCAGCCACACACACAGGCTCTGGCTTGTCCCTCTTTATCACTGCTGATAAATGGAAAAGACCCTCTTAGGGAGGCATCCTAGGCTGTGGCTCTGCTAATTAGAGGGCCTGTTTCCCGAAAAATAACTAAAGTGATTAAAATCAGGCAAAGAAGTGGCTAGTTACAGCCTATAAAGTTTACAGGAAAATACAAAAATGTTAGAATGCTTACACATAAAGCCTGACCAGCAGAGTTGAATTATTATTACAATTAGACCGCTACTGTTGATTGTAGAGATAAACTCATAAATGTGTTGGTTTACTTAGAACATCTTTACAATAAAGCAGTGCAGTCTGTTGCCTCATGTGTCGGTTTTTAAGTAATCAGTTGCAAGCCATTCACATTAATCAACACGTTTAGCAATAGTTAAGGCACGTTATACACCTGGTAATTACAATTTAACAGCTGAAAATAGGAGCAGGATTGATTTAAACCTTTCTGTAAGTCTCTCTGATGACTGTAAACAAACCTCCATGTCCTCCTCAGATAAACTCACGGTTCAATGAAAGATTTCACATCATGTGGAAAAATAATCCAGACATCAGTGCTGTAATTTCAGCCTCAGCTCACTGGATTATTTATGAGTTGAAATGCGATTCATATTTTATTATGTAAAATAATGACTTATGTGAACAATTTCGTACTCATACTTCACAATGCAAATACTCTTAACCACTTCCAATGCGATAACTTTCTTTGTATATTTACTTTGTATATTATATATGTTAAAACAAATGTTTTTTAACTATTATTTTAATAATTTTCCCTATCATCTTTTGGGTTATTGACATGGCATCAGGACTTCGTCTGAATTCCTCACTGCCCAAAATGCAATTTTATTCTTTTTAAGATGAATCTGAATTTATCTTCTATGGAGGAAAAACTGCTTCAGTGACAAATATGACTACCTTTTTGGGTTACTATGTAATTTCCTACAGTACATTGCTGTAAAAACATGCAGATTTCTTCTGTTTTTGCTTTTTTTGTAACAAATCGTTCAGATCAGAACCTAGGTTATCTTTCTCTAATATAAAGAATTTCTTTGATGATCTTAAGTGTGACAAAAAGGCAAAAACTGAAGAAATCTGTAAGGGGAAAATACTTTTTCAGTGACTATTGTGCCAAAACAAATATACTTTATTTGTATATACAAAACAAAATACTTTGATTGTCAGTTTATTGCTCAGTGGTTAGGGAATAAGGAGCAAATGGTTAAATGGGACTCAACCTCTTGTTGCCAGTAAAAACTCTTACACAATGTATCAATCTGACTTCCTTTTCAGAGCACTTTTCATACATTCAAATATAACAGTGTACTTTTACAATAGTTTAAATAAGGAAAAAACCTGGAAACATCAATCCAACACACCAGAAAACACTAACCATAGTATATAACATAGTTATTGGATATGTGCAATATATTATTGAATGTAGAACAGAGGAAACACAAATAAAATTATGGATTTCTAAAAACACTTAAAGAGATGTAAATAAACATAAAAAACATCAAAATAAAAAAATAAACATACTAACATTTTATTTACGATCTATATTGGTGCTAAAAACTACATTAAAATGATCAATATTATTAAAGCCATTATGATTTAATAAATAATGCATTTGAACCAAAGACAAACTGACTTCAAATCTGACGAATAAATAAATACACACGATGAAACTATTCTATAAATGAAGATAAAATCATGACGATCATCAAAAAGCCAGGCTGAAACAAATACCTCTTAAATATAAACACCGTTGCACAACCACATTACTCTTCACTATATGATCGAAATCTTGTAGTTGATGGGTCTGACCTTCTGATGTCAGTCTGAACATATATTATTCATGGGTAAACACATTATTTTGCCAAAAGATAAAATGAATAATGTTCTCTGATGCAAACCTCATTGTTTGACTTCATGGGAGTTTTGTATGTCCCATAATAAACCTCATGTTCCTTTTCCCTGACTCTAATGTAGTATTTGGAAACACTGCAGGGGAACGACTTGGATGTACTCTGCAACCATCACGTCATTCTTTTACCAGCTGACCGACACACACTTTCACATGACCCTCATATCTGGCGGGACCTGCTTCTCTATGGTCACTGACAGAGAGGCTACTGCTCCCTCTGCTGGATTTGAACTCTTTTAAAAGGAAATCCCACTGTACAAGTGATAAAAAAAGTCCCAAAATGACCATTACTAGAGTACTACAGAGGTCAGCATACTAAAATTACATTTAAAACTACTGTGTTACTAGTGAAGCTGAGTGGTGGTGGAAAATCTATTTAAAGTTTTGAAATGTTATACCTCTGTCAGACACGGCTGCTGTAAGAATACTGCGTGCATTACGTGATCTAAAGCAACGCTCTATATTTAACAAATCATGGGGCTTGTTGCACTGCTTGCTCTTGCACAAGGAACGCCCACCAGAAAGAATATGACATGGCTGTGCAGAGTCTTCCTCCACCTCTGATCTGTGTGGGCCGAGGTCGCAGCTGAAGCAGTACAGGTAGGAACCTGTGGAAGTATACGCGTTAAATAATCAAAAGGAAACTACAAAAAGACTTCCTGTTTTTATAACAATTTCACTGATGTAAATTCTGGAGTTACATTTTTAGAACATTATTCGCATGATTAATTTTTGCTGCAAAATACTGCACAGATAAAATATGACTAATATTTCATATTATTGCATAACTGTCTGTATTAGTATAGGCAAGACAAATCAAGATGCTTTATATAATGAAAACATAAGAAAGGAAAATGCATAGAAAAAAAAAGTTCATATCATTGACATAATAAAGGAAATATAGAAATGTTGGACAACAGATTGAAACTAATGATGTTTAACAGTCAAAGGTGTACCAGTTTAGTTAACCAGGGCACCTTCAACTTTAACATTTACAGAGATGGAAAACAATTACACGATACATGATAATAATAGTAGTAATAATCTGGGCATTACCATTAAATATCTTATGAATATTACAGAATGTCTTTAAGTAAAACTGGGCTACGCTGCAGTGTCATTAGGACAACAATGGCGCCCTCTATAATTAGCACAGCTTGTGAAGATGGGTAAATAAAAATGAAACACAAATGCATCATTATTGCTGCAGTATACTATGCAGCAATAATGCTGAAATATACACTGAAATAATCAAACCTTGATTTCAGTAAATTTATGAAGTGTTGGGAAAGATCCTACATTAGGAAAACAACAGATTTTTATAAAACCATTGATGTAACAACTGTTGGCACCCCTAACAATTCCTAGAAGATAAATGTAGGTGAAGCATTTTCCATTTTATGCTTTACTTTTTTAGATGATAAGTTTGTGTAGGACTTTCAATGAATAACCCCTGGCTTCTTATATCCCTGGGGTTTCCCTGTGTCACATATAAATGATGATATAATGTAGAAGCCTGTTACTCTTAGCCCCTATTGAAAATGGCAAAGAGAAAAGAACATGCACTTTATCTTGCTGCCACACAAAGTTATAGTAAGGAGGATGGAAAGAAAGATTTTTTTTTAAATCCCGAAGGTCAGCATCTACAGATCTACAACAAAGAAGAGCAGATGGGGGTTACAAAAGTTAGATACAAACATTGTTTAGGAGTCATGCTAAACCTTACTGGTACTTTAACTGTAACTGTTTGCTTTAGTTAGATGAGACTCAATTTGACATAAAACAAGGGATGAATATGTGTAAAAGCACATCATGCCCAACCGTCAAGTACAGTAGAGGATCTGTCATACTGTGGGCCTGCTTCTTTGTCCAAAAGGAATCTTTTTTAGAGTACATGCCATCACTAGCTCCATAAACCCCTAGGCTTTTTAAGAACAATCTGCTGGACTCTACAAATAAACTGTACATTCAAAAAACTAATGAATGATTTTCTTAGCCACTGGATCTTTTATCAGGTAATGACCCAAAATATATGGCTAAATTAACACTGAAATGATTCGACATACACAAAATCAACTGTCTTTTATCTTAGTCATCAACCCTCAAGAAAGAGACAGCATCTGTATTCTCCAACCTTGTAAAGAGAAGTAGAAGTAGACTACATTTTGTCTTGTTTGCAAAATGGGCTTGTACAAAGTAGTAGCAGCAGAGGTAACAACAACTATGGTACACATGATTTCATGTACTCAAAGGTTTAATGTTTCAACATTTTTCAATGCAAGATTATCCTATTGCAATAAAAAATAATATGTGTAAACAAGTGTGGAAAACCCTGATTTTCTTCTTTTAAAGTTATTCTATGTTTGATCTACTGTAGTGCTTTGGGGCATTGTCTTGTTGCATGACCTAACCTTGACTAAGCTTATACCATCAGACAAATGGCCTCAGGTTTGACTTTTTAATATTTAGTATATAGAAAATGTATACCCAACTCAACGACTGCAAAGTGCATAGGTCCTGTAAATAATCTTTATATCATTTTTTGGGAAAGGTTTCATCATTCTCAGCTCTTACATCCACTCTTAGCTTGTGTAGGTTTTATCAACACATTTGTAGTGTTTCTCGCCACACACACTCTTATATTGTTTTCCTTAGTTTATTTTAATGCATGTCAGGTTTTCCCCTCTTTATTGGACAATGATCAGCATATTTGGGGTTCAGCATCTAGACCTCTTTGATACATACCAGGGTAGGAGATCAACCACCAGTCATTCAACTGGAAGATGCCTGCTCTCTCTGTGCCAATGCTGACTCATGAATGATGTCTTCTCAGAAAGCTAAATTTGGCATTATAGTCAACTTGTTATGGGAAAGAGTCCAGATAATTTTATGGTTCTGTACTCATACAGAAAATATGAAAATCATTTCTTTGCACTACAACTAAACACTTGAAATATGCTGCTTAAAATGTTAATTGAGAACATCTACTATATATGCAGTGTTGTTTAAATCATCTTAATGTACTGAATATGCTTTTATATTGCAGGTTCTGTTGAGCGAAGAGCCAGATGGAAGACTTTGAATACAGCTTGGAGATCAGCGACCGAGACTGGGAGTGCTTCTTTGCAGAGTGTGAGGAGTGCAACCAGCTTCCTCCTTCATTAGCACGTGTGGACGATTCAGGAATGAGTGATTTTGATGACCCTTTTCTAGCCCAAAGAGCCAGAAGAGTTGATCCTACACCGGACTCTCTAGGAAATGACCACCCTGTGGCCTGCCTCCCAGAGTGTGGTGGTTCTCTTCTTGTGGAGAGGTGCTTTGGGAAACATGAGAGCAGTGGATTTGATAGCATTCTCTCAGGCAGTGAGGAGGACCTACACCTGCAATCTGTCAACATATTTTTTGAAAGGCTGAAAGGTCTAAGAGAGGCTGAGCCGGGCCCGGATAGGGTTGGAAACAACAAGGAGACAAAGCAAGTGGAGCACCCAGTCAGTGAAAGGACTCTGTCAAAAAGCTGCCCTAAGGTGAACATGCTGCCTGATAGGGTGGAAAAAACCTTTGACAAAATGACCGAGAGGCCTGTCGACACCATCTGGAACATCAATGCAAGGAAAATAGTTACAGCTGAGTCCAACTTTTCCTCAGAACCTGAAACCTGCAGCACCTCTCCCCTCAATTTTTGCAAATCACCTGAAACAGAGTTATTCATAACAGAGGAAGACTTCACAGACAGCGCAGTGGACGAGGCAGCACAGTGCAATCGGCTTCATGACTCAACAGAGAGCGTTGTTGGTTCAGACACAAAAATTCAGCCCTACAGCCTGGAAATGTGGAGAAGCATGAATGACATCAAGCAAGAAGAGCCATTGACAAGTCCAGAAGCTTTCTGTAAAACATCCAGCTCCAGAGAAGATCAAATGTCTACCCCTGAGGGGTCTCAGTTTGTCTCCATGAGGAGGAAGAGGAGAAAAAAGAGACGACTTAGTCTGGAGCCATGTGAAGGTAGGCATCCATGTGAGAGGCACTCAAAGGAGGAGCAGTTAATGGTAAAAGAGGGAAGACGTCTGTTTTTATCAACAGAGACACTTGATTTAAAAGAACAACAGAACAATCTCACATATGTTCTTTCTCCGAATCCCGCCACCATCAAGTTCCCGGAGAATTTCTCTGCTCAGGAAATAAAAATTGAGCTCTCCCTCTCTGTTTCCCCAAGTGACAATCAATGCCAACTATTGCAACAAAGAAAATGTACAGATGGGAATTATTTAACCAAACACACATCCAAGACCCCTCTGAGTCAAAGTGATGACAATGCTAATGATGCAGGAGATTTAGAGCCAAACAATGAGTTTCAGGTTGCAGAATCACCCGGTATGATAGAAAATTCCTGCTTGCCAGTTTCAGCTACTAATATGGAGACAGAAAAGTCAGAAAGTCAGAGGCAGGAGGTGGAATCTGGCAATCTTCGGCCCTCTGATGAAAGATATGTGTCAGTCAGTGACTGTAAAAATGAACAACATGCAAAACATTCAACAGCAGAGGTCAAATCAGTCAGCCCTTTACCGAGCGCAGAATCATGTGCTCCTGTCATGGCAGTCATCCAAAACGACAAACTATCTGCTGCTAAGTCCGACCTGGCCGCTGAGGCTGGAAATTCTGGCCCGGACAAACGCACAGCGTGTCAAAGTGATTCTGAGCGCCTAGAACAGCTGGAAAGGGATGGTCCAAACACATATCAAAGTGACACCGCAGTGGAGGAGACTCACCTTTCTGTGCACACAACAGGAGGGATTGCTTCTCAGCCTAGGGTGAGCTTCCAGGATGAGACTTTGGATAAAGCTACCAGTATTTATTCAACATCAGAGAACATTAATAAGTTGCCAAACGAAAGCTGCTTATCTGGAAATGTTTCTGGTTTAGATGCAGAACACCAAACAGATCCTGCAGAGGTTCTAACTTCAAATTTCTTCTCAGAGGAAAACAAAGAAGAAGAACTGTCACGAATATCCACAAGCAACATTCAGACAGAAACTGAAGCTTCCCAAAGTGAAAACTTACAAACAGAAATCACGCATGTGTCATCCTGTCGCAATCTGGATTCAGAATCTATCCTTTCACTTTCCAATGAAAACCTCACAGACAAGTCTTTAGGTTTTTGTTCATCTGTTATTGAGCATGAATCTGTTCAAGAAGGAAAAGAAAAGCCAAATCTCTTGACTGACCAGGAAGTAAACCATGCTTCTTCTGGATCCAGAAGGCAAGAAGAATCAAAGTTTGACTCGGCAAGCGAAGCAGAGGAAGTTGTCACTTCATCTAAAGATTTGGACAAACTGGACAGGACGCCGAATTCTGTGTTTGCCATGTCGTCGTTTTGGAGGGAGATGGAGAGACTGACAATAAACGACATTTTGGGTGTACGAAATGCAGGCAAATCTGCTCTACTTCCAGATGTAAAAGAAAGTGAGGAAACGTTGGTTGATTCAACCGTTTTAACTGAAGAGGATGAGCCCAAGCTAGAAAAAGCCGCAAAAGAAATGTGTGAAGTTGTTTCATCATCTTCACGAACAGCTAACTGGCACAGTGAACCTGTGCTAATCAGCCAAAGTCCAGATATTTGTCCAGAGCGCACAGTGTTGGAATCTGTGACTGATTCATCCCAACCTGTCCTCACCGAAAGGGCTCAAACATGCCTTAAAAAGATTTCTAAAACAGTCAGTGTGCACAATTTACAGGCTCTGGATTCAGAGTCTTTCAGTTACATGTGCAAATGTGATGCGTTCCACATCTTAGAAGAGCAGGAAACTAGAAACACGAGCTCACTCACTGGAACTTCAGCTGCTAAGAAAGACACAATTTTACCTTCGTCCTCCACGAACACCTACAGGATCTCATTCACAGATATATTTCAGTACTTCTTTGGAGAAAAACAGCCAGTTTCCAGCCAGCCAGCAAGAGAAGATACAAGCACCTTCAGCACTAGTGGAAATTCTGTCCCTGAATCTTACGATCATTTCTTTTCAGAGTTTGACAATGAGAGCTTTTTCTACCCTCTTTTTACAGCAGCAGAGAAAAACAAAGACAAGCCAGTTCCAATATTCTCCTACTCTCGCTCAACTAGCAGAAACTTCCAGTTCCCAGAAGCCTACGAGCATTTCTTTGCTTCCTCCTCATCTGACGATTCCTCTGATGAAGAAGAAAACTGCCGCCCTGTGAAGGTGGTAAGTAGGTTCAGCCGTAAAGTCAGCTCCCCTCAGATTACCACTGATGTATACGAGGACTTCTTCACAGACGGCGACATCACGAGGAATCTCTTCTCTTTGAGTTCGCTCTCCTTCCGGAAGATTAGTTTCACAGCACCCGCAGTCCAGGATGATGAGAGAAACTCGTTGGTCCCTCTAAAGCAGAGCTCCAGACACCGGGTTCAGAAGATAGGTTTTCCTGTGAATGCGCTGGGTGATCCAGATGCGATGTTTCCCGATCCACTGCTGTACCACCTGGAGGAAAGGATTTCCACACAGCTCACACTGCTGCCTTGCAGATACGAAGGCCTGGAGGTGGCTGTTTCTAATCCAAGTAAGCTAAGTTGCTTACAGTGAAATCAGTAAACAAACAAAAAAACCCTGTGGCCCTTTAATATTTTCTGTTACAGTTGTCATAGGCTGAAGTAGTTGCATGGATCCTTAAATAGATACAATAAGAATCTTTTTGTAGCAAATGATAAAGCCACTCAATTATACTCACATCTGAAATCAGATACTTACATACAATGTATAAAAACACTGCATGATATTAAATCAGGCTAAAGATATCTAGTTTTAGCTCAATTAGGATTACTAAACTTCTTTCTATTTGTTAAATGCCATTATAATAGAGAATGTTTTTTACTGAAGTGTTTTTCCATAATATTCATAGTTTTTGGTGAAGTTCTATTTAAAGGATTTCTTGACTACAGGTCAGACATTGGTCATGACTGGTTGTAGCTAGTGAATTTGAACCAAAACATGTGTTAATTCACAACTATACTTCTACATAGAGCCAGGCTGCTTGCTTTTTAAATTTTCATATAACAACATTGTTTAGTTTGAAAGCTGCTTTTTGTATTTACTCTTTTTTTTTTGTTTGTCTGATATTGAAAGAGTTTGATGATCTGAAACACGCATGTGCAACAAAAATGTAGCGGTGCTTCCTGGTGTCTTTCCTGAACTTCTCAACCACTTTTGTTTTCAGCTGTGCTGAACAGTTTGGGACAGATGGGTAAAAATCTGGACACAGCTGTGTTTTCGAACAGGACAATGATCCTTAGCAAACATGAAAACTATTTCTCCGGAAAGAGAGCGATTAAAATAAATAATTAAAAGCCAAAAATTAATACATCATTCTTGTCACTGGGAAGTGCTTGTAAACGTCTCACCAAAGCTGTATCTAAGTACATGCAAGCTAAACCAAATTTAGTTTCGACCACTGGACAGTACAATAGTAACTTATCTGACCTCTTCAGTTTGTCTGTCTTTGTTTATCTCACATGTGGACGGTTGTGATGTAGAAATGTCACCCACCCTGCCGTAACATTCACAACCGGGACAGATTCTCTTTCCTCAGCTGTCAGATGACACCAGGAGAACATGATGTTAGGGCCAAGAGGCATGGTCCTACGTGATAACTCGACTTCACTCAATGAGAGTCTCCTCTAAGCTGCCAAGAGTGCCACAATTTATGCTTAGAGGGGAAATTAAAATATCTCCTCTTGGAGTGTCTTTTTGCAAATCCCTCTTCTACAAGCTGTTATTGCCTTTAATTAATTCTCTAAGTTTTAGTTTACAAAAAGAATATCTTAGGTTTAATGGTTTAGTCGCATCTTTATGGACAGAAACTTTAATTAGTCTTACACGTTTGCATGCAAGAAGTTAGTGCAGGTTTTATAAACTTTTGAGCTGACTTGCTGAAAATAACAAATTTTTACATAGTATTTTATAATCAAATGTGGTGCAGTTGCATAAATACTGCAGTTATTTAAAATTGTTCCCATTGTTTCAGGGTTAGATGCCCCCCTCCTGCCTCTAAAACAATCGGATATGTGTTTGGTTTGTATTGCATTTGCTTCATGGGTGCTGAAGACTGCCAATCCCCAAGTTGGGGATGCCTGGAAGGCCGGTAGGTGTATTATCACGTGTGAAGCACCAATCAGCTTTAATGCAGTATGAGAATTTGCAAACATTGCTTTGTATCTCACTGTAAATTTAAGGCAAATGCTGCTTATTTTTATGTAAAATGCAATGGAAAAATAATACATTCTGAAACATTATTTTGAAATGAAATATGAATGGCAAACTCCACAAGAACCTAAGCAGAATTTGATATTTCAATCTCCTGTGAGTATTGTCACAACGTGTTGGGCTTCTGCTTTCTTTCAGTTCTGCTGGCAAATGTAAGTGCCCTGTCTGCCATCAGATACCTGCGCAAGTATGTCAAAGTGGAAGCTGCAACCAGTGAGAAGTCCTCCTATCCTGCTTTGACACAGTCTTGAGCTTTCTCCATCCAAACATGTCACGAGGCGTGATCCTTTTTCTATACATCTCATGAAAGCTCTAAAGGACATAAGTCTTTAGAAGAAGCATGTGTTTGCCCTAAAGTTTTGTTGACCTATCTAGAAATGAATTTTCTGCTTCAGATTGTTTAATTGTTTGCTAAATGTTTTGGATTTTTTGTCCCTTAAAACCTAAGAGCATTCATGTAAGGTTTCAATTGACCAAAGGCTAGAAAAACGTTTGGAGAAATTTGTAAATAATGTAGCTAAATGGAAATGAGAGGCAGGTTTTCTCTGAGCTGTACAAAACTAAGATGACAGATGAATGTATGATGAGAGAAATGTGAATTTGAGGCACTTTAACATTTTAGTAGAAAGTCTTTGAGCCTTTTTTTCATGTAGCAGATGCTTGTATTACAGTATGTAAAATATTCTCATTACTGATTACTTGTTGAGTTGAAAGGGGTGGGATCTGATGTTGTATTAAACATGGCAGTTTACCAAAAGGAAAGGAATGTTTTATTTTAAGAACAGCATTATGTGCCAGTATCAGTTATATAATAAATTACTTTTAATAAATAAAATTTTGTTTGTGATAGATCATAAGTAAAAGCCTGAGCAGTGTTGTATTCCTGTTTATGTGAAACTGAGCTGCTGGCTTATTTAAAAGAAAAGACGACAAACCAGTATCTGACTTGTGTTCTGATTCTTGTTCAAGGAGCACTTCAACGTGTAGCGGTTTAAACACTAGGGGGCGACATCAGTCCACATAAGGAATTTTAGTCCACTGTTTTTTTGCAGGATTTCTTCAAATTAAACACATTAGAGGGGTTTGTTTTAGGATGAATGACCTGTTTAAAGGTCACACAGCACATCACGAACATCACCAAAGTGGCTTGAGCTTTAGGTCACAATTTATTTGCTAGAGCAGGGGTATCAAACTCCTCAAACTTTTAGATGTGTCCCTGGTCCAACACACCTGAATCAAATGGGTGACTTTCCTTCCTTAGTATGAAGTCAAGTTCTCCAGAGTCCTGCTGAAGAACATATTATTAGATTCAGGTGTGTAGAAGCAGAGGCATATCTAAAGGTTGCAGGACATTGGCCCTCGAGGACTGGAGTTTGACACCTGTGTGGTAGAGAGTTGAATTAATTATTTTATCAACTAAGATAAGTTGTCCAGGTGCTGAGGCAGCAAATTAGTACCCAACCATGATGCTACCACCACTGTAGTTATGATGGTAAGTTTCTGAAATGTTGGGTTAGTTTTACCCAACAATTTTCCAAAAAAGGCTCAGGAATCATCAAGATGTATTTGGAGAAATATAAAACACGCAACTGACTTTTATATTCCTTCAGGTTATCTTCGGCTGACATTTGTTTGAAAATGTTAAACTTTTAGGTGTGACTAAAAAAGACAAAAAGAAATGTGTGCGGGAACAAATTATTTTTCACAGTCCTACACATAATTTTTCTTTAAAACGTTTTAGACCTAAATTAAAAATGTTAACTACTGATTAACTCACTAAATTACACAGTTGTGATTAACAGTAACACTCAGTACTGAGAAAAATATTTTTCTCCAGAAGATGACAAACTTGTCCCACCTAGACTTTGATCTATTTAGTTTCAAATGAGTAAATTTACTTTAATAGGTGCATAATACAGCTACAGGAGTTGGTGGTTTCTGCTGAAACTCAATTCATTTCAGTTGATTTATTTAGCACCATTCACAAACACTGATAAAATGTATGTATGAAAAGCAATATGATCAAATCAATCAGATACAATATAGTCATATACAGGTCCAAATTCAAATATATTTCGATCCTTGTTGAAATACATTGCAGTCAAGATGAGTTCATAATGCTAATTGGTAAAAAGTAATCTATATAAGGATGCCCAGCTGATTGCATCAAGTCATCAGCTCTGCAACAATCCCTCATTCAGAGGAAGCATGTGGACAGTTGATTGCAAGTTGAATGAATAACATTTTATGCAAAAAGTAATCAAAGTGATTCACATTGTTTCAGGAATTAAAAGGCTACAATCACAGAATTAAATGTTTTAAAAATCACCAGTACCTCCACATAGTGTCAACTGAATGCTTAAGAAAGCTGATTTTTAGTCTTCCTTTGTAAACTTCTCTGAACATTGAATACAAATTAGATTCTTTTTTAGTACAAGAGTTCGCATGATTTTTTAGACTAACAGTCCTCCATCAGTTTTGTGTACCAGCTTTGACCAACAGTCAATGTGGGAGAGGAGTGAGACACATTGGACAGATAGTCCATCGCAAAGACCCAAAGGACAGCTATACATACACACACCCTCAGATCTAAGGGCAATTAAAATGAATGTAGCATCCTTGTTTTGGGACAGCCGGAGCAGGACACACAGAGAAACCAGCCATACACACAGACAACATGCCAAGATCAACCAAAAAGGGTTTAAAACCAGAACCAGGAACTGTTAAACTATTAAAAATAAGCTAAAAATAACATCTCAAAAGTGCCAAGAACTTTTTTTTTCTCATAAAATAAAATAAAAAAATTGTATTTTTAAATATTTGTACGCATTAATTTTTTCGCCCTATGTTTCAAAAAACCGTTTTTAAATAATTAAAATCTTCAAAATAAACAGAGATAAACTCAGGTATATTTTCCACTCTTTTATTGTCAAATATTTATAGTAAAAAAAACACACCAACAAAAATAAACAAGTCACACATTTACAGTGCAGGCATAATTACAATGTTAGCACCTTCAGGACAATCGGTTGAAGCCGCATTTATTTCCATCAACAATGCAGCTAAATACATTTACAAACAGTTAAAAAAAATACTCACATTGTACCAAAACAAGCTGTAGTGGAATGCTTTTACTGATTTAATTTACAAAATAGACAAGTATGTGAGAGAATCCTGAAGATAATGCAAATGAAACAGCAACAGTGCAGTAAAAAAAAATACATAAAAAATAATAATAATAAAGCTTCATACAATGTAATGCACGCTCCAATCTTAAATGCTACATATAAACCAGACAAGTGAAGCGTGTCTGTCGCTGTCGCATTGTTTTATTTTATTTCCCACTGTTCATTCACTCGTCAGTTCGCCTCCCTAACATCTGATGAAGCACTTCCTCAGATTTGTTGCTTCACACTGTACACACCAGCAGCAGCTCAGGCTGCGACTCTTGGCTTTTATCATCCCTCTGATAGTGATCTGATGTTTGCGCACGTCCAGACGAGTGCCAGGTCTTTTGTTTTTTTTTTTACGACCATCTCTGCTGAGTTGCCATGGGATCAACGCCCTGGGCCCCAAAGTCTAATCCTGTCCACTGTGTTGAAATTCCACACGCTGGCTGAATCATTCCAGTCTCACCGTCGTACTCCCAAATGTTGTCATAGTCCACTTCCTGGTCATCTGGGTCCGTGGGTTCGAGGTACGAATGGTGATCTAAAAGGGTGAGAAAAAATTCCCAGCCGGTTAGTTTTCAAGTGAACTTTCTCCTGATTGTAAGAACTTGGATGCAGCCCCAGAGCAGGCATATCATTGTCTCATTTCAAACAACAACTTCACAGTATATCCTGTTTTGTAACATGCCACAGTACTTTTATTGTTACTTACTTTAAGTTTCCCTTCTAATATTACATTAAAATGCAGGTAGACAAATAAAATCACGTGTCAGCGGCTTGCTGAAGAATTCCTTTGTAATAAATTCCTGTCGGTTGTGTGCTGTCAGTCACCAAGATGTATATCCTGTCTGAACACTGATCTTCCTAATCGTTCCAGAGGCATGTTTTGCACACTTAATGCACCTTCACTTCTGTAACCTTTCAATCATCTGTCAACTTGCTGACAGAAGCAAGAGCTCAAACAATCCAACCTAAGTGCGCCCAGCGTTAAATTAGTAGTTTAGTGGAGTCTAATTAATGTTCTAGGTCCGTGGGGGTTTTGGTAGTGCTGACTTTCATAAATCATGTTTGTCGGAGGTTTAGATTTACAAGGGTATCAATTATTGTGCCTGTTTTCTAGCCAATCATCAAAAAAGGATCTTTGTCCGGATTATAAGCATCTATTGTGCACACATAGTGCCTTAAAAGTATTACAAATTTACCTTTTTCACCTTTTGTGCCATTGCAACCACAGATTTTATGTAATGGACCAACATAAAGTAATGCATAACTGTGAACTGGAAGGAAAAGACCGCAAGGTTTTCAAAACATTTTACAAAACAAAATCTAAAAAGTTTAGCATGTGTTTCTACTGAGCCCCAAAGAGATAATCCTTTGCTGACCTTTCGCTGTAATTACAACTGTTAGCCTTTTTCAGCATTTCTCCACCAGATTTTTTTACATCTAGATGCTGCAATTTCTGTTGGTTCTTCTTTAAACAGCTCAGGCTCAGTCATATTGGAGGGACATCATCATCATTGTTCAAGTCCTTCTACAGATTCTTTGTGAGATTATTTTTAGACTTTGACTGGGCCGTTCTAACATATGAACATGCTATGATCTAAACTGTATTATTGTAACTCCGGCTGTACGTTTAGGGTTGTTGTCCTGCTGGAAGATGGACCTCTGCCCCAATCTCAATTCTTTTGTAGCCCATCAACACTGACCTATTTTCGGGTCCCTACTAAAAAAAGGGCATCCCCACATTATAATGGTGCCACCACCATGTCTTAGTGTGGGAAGTGTATTAAGAGTAATGTGCTGTTTATTTTTGTCACCTAAAGCCATTGGTAAAAAGGGCAACAACTTTGGTTCCTCTAATCAGAATACCTCCTGTCACATGCTTGCTGTGTCTCCTACTTGGCTTGTGGCATTGACACTTCTTAACGCTTTCTTTCACAATGGTCTTCCTCTTTTTCAGAATAGTTAGATTTGAGGAGCAAACAACTCTGGATTCTTCTAGACCGTCCAGATTGCTTTTCTAATTAATGCTCTCTTTGCCCACCCTGTCACTTTAAGTAGACGTTCATGTCCTGGTAGTGTTCCAGTTATTCCATACTCTTTCCATTTTCAGATGATAGATTGAATAGTGCTCCTTGAGATGCCTGAAGTTCTCTCTATTGTTTTATAACCCAAACCTGCTTCAAACCTTTCCACAACATATCCCTGACCTGTCTGGTGTGCTCTTTGGACTTCATGATGTTCACACAAAAAACCAGGACACCTCCCGGTTCGGTAGGTGTCCTGGTTTTAAAGTCACGGTTTGGTACATTTTCATTCACGTAAAATAAATAAAACTGTATGTTTGTTTTTAGTTCAGTCAGCAATAAACAAGGATTCTTTATAAATTACTAACATTATTTGGATTTTATTATGTTCTAAAACTTGTTAGATTGAATAAAGTAGTATGAGCAGGCATAGCCAATGCCTGGAGATAGATTACAAGACAATATAACCACTTGAAAACGTTCAAAATTAACGTTTAAAAATACTTTAAATAAGACTGTGCCCATATTTGAGTTTAAAGACATGTTTACATCACTTTGGAGTTGTTTTGACATTTTGACATCGTAGTGTCCCAGCTGTACCTGAATGCAGCATGTGTAGCTGTTGGGAAAATCCCTTCCCCGAAAGCTGCATTTTATGCATGAGTTTGGGCTGATTGGATGCTACAGGTAGTCATTTGGACGTCAATGGTTTTTCTCCACTATCTGTGATGTTTACATTTACCTTGAGCAGTTTCAGGTGAGTAATTTGTATTCCAGGTATGGACCTTACCGCTGTTGAAAAACGCTGACATAAAGTTTTGGTTCAGTCCATCTTTTTTTTTTTTTCTCCACTGAAGCTGCATGAGAAACCTTAATGTTACCAAATAGCAGAGTTTAGTGATAGTTGGGAGTCCCCCTCTGTTTTGTTTGGTGTCACTTTTTAAAGTTGCGCTAAGGAACGTTGCGTTGAGCAATTATTTCCGCACTTAACCTGCATGTGTCCAGGTAGAAAACATTTCTGAAAGCATTTGGTTGTACTGGATTTTATTTAGGGGCATCAGAATAAGGGTGCTGGATACAAATATATTGCACACTGTTTTAATTTTATTTTTTTTAGATGTTGAACTCCACCTATCTTTTTCCTTCCACTTTTGTGTTGGCCTATCACATAAAATCCTAATAAAACACATTGTGCTTGTAACTTGACAAAATGGCTAAAGGTTTAAGAGGTATAAATACTTTTGTATGAGCATACCCAAGCCCTTGAGTTCACACAAAAACAAATGAAGTATATAGGAACTTTTCATCAATTCTTACCTGGTGAGTAACCATATGGCATATGAGAAGGGTTCCTCAGAGAGCTTGATGGGAGAAGTATCTGTAAGCAGATGTGAAAACAGAAAAAAGTCAGTTCCTGTGAGGAACTACAACAAACAATCATCATGGTCCAAAGCATGTATTTCATATGCATCTGTTTAAATATCCCCTTCAGCACAAGTATATAAACTAGCTCTTCTTTCTCATAGTGCACTGGCATTTCTCTTTGAAGTCCAGCATTTCAAGAACTGGAGCATCCCGGGAAGTGTAGACCTCTGTGCTCCCTCACCTGCTCCTGAACTTGGCTGGGCATTGGCAGGAGCTTCAATCTCGACACAGCTTCTGCTCTCTGCTCTGCTTGGCTTTGAGGCGTTTCCATGTCTCGGAATGGAATCTGCGCCTGGGTGTTGGCCAGGACCATGCTTCTCCCGGAGCGTCTGCCCATGGGGGGAGTGCGTAGCTGGAAAGAGGAGGGTAGGAGATGGGCATCCTGATGGTGGTGCTGGATTGGTTCGTTCCAGCTCTGCTGCTGAGAGGAACACAAAAATCAAAATATTGGAAATAAATATGTTTCTGTTCATATAACAAATCTTAAACTCTACAAACAAAACTACTAACAATTTATCGTACTTTACATAATCTTTGTAAAAGATTTAACATCCTGAGAGAAAACAATCCCAGCACTAACACTATCTTTGGGTTTGTGAGTGTCCCCTGCTTGCTATCAGACAGTCTGTTCAGGTGTAATCTAAAACTAAAGATCCAGTGTCATTGACCCACTTACCACCGGCCGGGCCTCCTCCAGGCTGAAGATCTCTGGGGTGCAAGGCTCATCGTATAGGGGTGACAATGGTTGACGTGGGGCACACAGGTCAGAGTGACGTTGGCTTGTGTTTAAAGGGTAGTGCAGGGATGTCTGTGGTGTGCTCCAGCTGTTAGACTGATCCAAACAGAATCAAATGTGAGTTAAAGAAGGAGAAATAAGCAGTAGATTTTCCTCAGTTGCAGTCTGTTTCAAAAACCATTTTAGATCATCTCAGACTAATATCTTCAGCTGGAGGGCAATAAAAGCTGCCTGAAAACAGACTAGGTTAGACTTTGTTTATTAATCTTAATACATAGTAAATTATATGCATCGTTAAGCTGATTGATCTTTCAACGCCAGTTTGTGTTATTCCCATCTGTTAACCCCAGAAGATGAGCCCTCCCATGAGCTGACTGTTTGCATTCAGTTACTGCACACATGGCATGTAAAGCGAGGCAACGGTCTCAAAGGGAGTATTTGGTTATTGAGCTCAACGGCAGACTGACTTACCTTGATGAGCGGGGCTTTCTCCAGCCACTGTTGGCTGGAGCGATGCAGGGCAGAGTAGGGAGTGCTGTAGAGCTGAGAAAACGGGGAGCTCTCTGTAGGCTGCAGATAGGAACTGTGCTGGGGCGAGGAGTAGCGCAGCGACAGAGGTCTCAGATTGCGATCTGGCCTGGTTTGGGAGGACACGCTGTTGGTCCTGCTGCCTAGTCGGGCGGTCTCGGTTGAAGAGGGGCGACTGGAGCTGTACTGTAAGAGTCAAAAATCACATCCAGGAGGGAACGTCAGCCATGAAATTTGCCTTGACACCATCAGGGGCCTTATAGACCAGACTCTGTAGCGTCATATTCTGTTTTTAGCTAACAAAGTCTCTTGAGATTGACAGAAAAACATCTTCATTAAATTAATTGGAAGAGTGGTGGTTAAGGTCAAAAGTTTAGCAGCGACATTACTTCTGGGCACCTGGCCCTCTTTTTAAGCTAATTGGATGGACAGGGAGGATGAACAACTCCTCTCCAAGGGGAGTTTGTTCAGTTCTGATAATGTAGAGAGCTTCTGGACTTCGAAAGAACTCAAAGGTTTACAGCAATACTTTTTCTGCTGAATCAGAACTTTGAGAAGAACATCTGAAAGTGATTTTGTTGTTTTGTCTTATATGTTTGAGCTCACCACCTAACATCAGTAACAGGAGTACTGTTGTTTAGTCATTTATTTGATAAGAGGTGTCGCTCATTTCCACTGTAATGTGGGCAGAAGGCAGAGAACAAGCAACTCCAACCACATTATTTAGTGGTTGGAGTTGCTAGTTTAAAGCTTTTAAAGGGGTAGTGTTTATAGCATTTTAGAAGTAAATTTCCCTTAAAAGATTAAAAGTGCTTAATATTTTACCGGCAGTGGATAACTCTCTTGGATCCTTCATTTAGAATAAATCCAGATTAGTTGGCCCTGCAGGCTGAGAGACAGCCTGAGAGGTTCCAAGACCAAAGTGGACTTCTACCATCTTAAGCAACTCCAATATCCAAAACAGCATGTTGGTTTATGCAAACACTGTTGTATGAACATTCAAACTGTTTTCACATTTGCATTGGGCAGTTACAAAAGCTGAAGCAGATGATAAATGGAGGTAAGAGGCGGTACGTCACTAATGATCTTCCTATGTGACAGCAAAAAAATTTTTGCTTTTTATATTGCTTTATTTTTATATGAAACCAGAAACACTACACAGAAAGATCACTGGTGAACACCGCCTCCAACCTCCACTTCCCCTGCAAATAATCATTAGTATCTCTATAATAGCCACAAAAGGCAAACTTGAGGGTAGTTTAAAGGTGAATAAAATAGAGTTTGTACAAACTACCAAGATGTTTATAGAAGTGAATATGTTTTAAGATGGTAGAAATCTGCTTTGCCCTTGGCCCCTCTCAGACTAGGTGTTAGCTTCAGCCTCTGAGACCAACTAATCTTGATTTTTACAAAATGAAGATACCAAGAGAGAACCTCACTTCAGTAATTACTGATCTATTGTTTGAATGAATAGGGCAAGGTTGACTTACACAGAGAGGTTCAGAGTATCCTGGAGACATCAGTTTTTCCTCATGAACTGGTAACTGAAGGTTTAGGGACCCACGGCCACTTGGCGGCTGGCTGTATTTGAGAGACTCCGCTTTTCCCTGGCTGTTTCCACTCCACCTGTCAAACCTTGTTCCCTGCTAGAGATAAAAGAATGCAACATGTTACTGTTTATTGATACAAAAACATGTTTAAATCATTCACTCTGATTCTCTACGTTTCTAGAGGTGGCGAGGACAAGACCTGCAATTCACAGGAAATTAACACAGCATATCATGTCTTGTTATGGTTTTTCTTCATCGTCTATTACTCTAAGCTTCAATGACATAGAAGTAAACTAACTTCATGTGAACTTCGGTTAATCTAACTGGATCTGGAGCTTATTTTAAGTTTTCAGATTGGCTGACAAAATCAGAAGGTCTAGGAATTAAAATCTGTAAGTGAGACAGAAGTTATGTAAAGTAATTCAAAATGTGTGATAGACAGACGGACGGACGGACAGATAGACAGATAGACAGACAGATAGATAGATAGATAGATAGATAGATAGATAGATAGATAGATAGATAGATAGATAGATAGATAGATAGATAGATAGATAGATAGATAGATAGATAGATAGATAGATAGATAGATAGATAGATAGATAGATAGATAGATAGATAGATAGATAGATAGATAGATAGATAGATAGATAGATAGATAGATGGACAGCAACATCATTTGTTTCTGCGTGTGAAATGGAGCAGCCCTCACCTCTGTGTTTGTTGGCGTGTATATGATGTCATACACAGGGGGCGGGGGGGTGAGAACAGGGACGTCAGCAGCTTTGAACTGCTGGATCCAGTCGCAGAACTCTGTTCTGTCCAGACAGGACACCACTATGGGGTTGATCAGCTTGCCTGTGAAGAGAGGACGGAGGAACAAAGCCCGTCATTCGGTCTGCTTGCTCACTGGAATGTGCTACAGCAAGAACATTATTCATCAGGCATTAAAAACCCTCTTATTCATCGAGGGGTTACACTCTGTGACGCAAAATGATTCAAGAGGGTCACTTAGCATAAAACACACATTATAATGTGTACTTATTAACATGCCAGAGTGCTACTGATTCAGTACACCTACCTTCAATCATAAAGGTGTTTGGCTTGATGTCCTGACAGGGAGTGGTTACTGTAATCATGTTGAGTGGAAGTTTGCCCTGTAATCAGAAGGACACTTTAACACAACTCCTTTATGCAAACACATCCAGATTAATGGAAGCACAATATTCAAGTTGAAGAGTATAAGGAGGTGAACAGTACCTTATAGAAGAGTCCGTTGCTCTCCTCTGATAAGATGATCAGGGTCGAGGGGTACAACACCAGCAATCTGTCGCTCTGTTCCTGTGAACATATGTTAATAATGAACCACTTTTTGTTTTTCTCTAGGTAAAATTTAATAATGTAGTAAAATAAAAGTTTCAGTGTTATTCTAGATTATGTTTTAGTATTTTAAATGTTTCTACTCCCTACTTTGGACAGCCATTATCATGTTTCCTGCCTGTGTGGCAGTTTTAAAGGGATAGTTCAGGATTCCTCAAACAAGTTTCTGTTTAAAAATTAAGCTGTTAACTGTGCCTACAGTAAATAACTATCTTGGTGTGTTCATTAAGTATAAAACCTAACGCTCGAACAAGAGTGACATGATTTGTAGATGTTTGAGTTTAATTTTGGGTCTTGTCTCTGATTTTTATTGTTTTTGGTCTCCAGGTGGTGTGTTATAAGTTCATTTCTTTTTGGTTTAATTTCTTATTCATTCTGTTTATGGTTGCTTTTAGTTCTGTTAGGTCTGTAAGAATTTTTCTTTGGTTTTATTGTGTCTTTGAAAATCTGTTTCGTTCTTATCATGTTTTGTTTCCATTCTCAGCCACTGCCACTTTAATCAGCTCCATTCGGTCCACCAACTTCATGCCTATCAGTCTCACTGCTTTCACATGTGAGATACTCCAAATATACTCTTCTGTTCTGTCTACTCCTTGCTGGAGGATACTGTTTGCCTTGCCACGCCTGTTCATGACTGTTGGTTTTTTGCCATGCCGTGCCTGCTCAAGTTTTTTGCCTGTTCATCTCATGTCCAGATGTACGTTTTTTATCTACCCACCATGCTGCCTCTGCCTGCCAGTCTGCAATTGGGTCCATTCCAAGAGAAATCTCTAACAAAGAGGGCCAAAAACCAAAGCGGACTTCTACCATCTTAAACCAACACCACGTCATAGTTTAGGCAAACACCATTTTGTGACCCTTTAAACAGTCATTACAGTTATATACAGAGAAGTTAAATATTCACACAGACTGGTGTTTGGAGGCAGTGCACCCCCAATAATCTTCCTGTGCGAAACGTCCCAAGAACGGAACTTGTAAAGTGAGAGTAATTACTTTAAAAAAAAGATAATGCCGTGTAAAAATAAACAAAATAGCACTCTCTTAAACTTCTTTAATATTTTTGTTGTTTTACACTGCTTAACTTTTATATCAGACTGCTACTCTCACTGGGAACATAGGACATGTTTCATCCTCTGTATGTGTTTCACACAGGAAGATTGTTAGTGGTACACTGCTAACTACATCCGTTTCTCATCATTTCCTGTATACATAAACACTTAATGCAAACATCACAAAAGATTAAGAGTTTATCAAATATTGTTAGCATAAACCATTGAGACATTTTTCAGACTTGGTTTTTTTTAACACAGTAGAGGCCTGCATTGGTCTTGAACCCTCTCAGACTAGCTGTTAGCTTCAGTTTCTAGATTTATACTAAATGAAGATACCAGGTGGGTTATCTACTGCAGATGAGATTAACCACTGATAACATTTTAACAGAACCTCTAAAATCAATAAAAAGCTGAGTTAGCATAGGCTGCTATGACATTTTTGAGAATATAGTTGTTTTAGTACAGTAGACATCTGATTTGGTCTTGGTGCCTCTCAGGCTAGCCGTTTAAAGGTGCAAGAGCTTTATGCTCTTGGACCAACTAATCTGGAAAAAATACTAAATGAAGACTCCAAGAGTCATTTACTACAGGTAAAATATTAACTGCTTATAATGTTTTAATAAAAACCTCTAAGGTTTAAAAAACATGGTGGTAGCATAAACTGCTTTACTGTTTTTCATACTGCAGAAGTCTGGTTTGCTACAACATAATAAGAGTAATAAGTACTGTGCCCAAGACATTAACTGCTTATTCTTTTAACAAAACCTATCTAACTCCTAAAAATAAAACAAAATAGAGTTAGCATAAACCGAGATTTTTTAGATTGGAGTTGTTTTCGGATTATAGTCCACTTTTGTCTTGACCCATATCAAACTACCTGTTAGCCTCTGGGATAAATTAATCTCAATGTTTACTAAATGAAACACCAAGAGAGTTATCTTCTGCAGGATATAAAACAGTAAGTGTCTATAACTTTCTAAAAGAATTTCATTTTTAAAAGTCATTAACTACACCTTCTGAAAGATAAACAGGTATCAAAAACTACTCCCAAGGCAAGAAAGCTTGTGAACCTATCTTTCCTGAGAACTTCAGGAAAGATAAGACCATAAGATCCGGTGCAAACAATTACAAAAAAAACAAAACAGACTTTATCTTTTAATTCTCCATTGAGAAGTTCCCAGTGGAATCTCAGGTCGAACCAGTTCAAGGGGCATTTAAAGGTGCGGCAGACCGACAGAGTTTATGTTTCTTCTCTCTTGTAGAGGGTGTATCTCCGGACAGACAGCTGACATTCCAGCTGTGAGGTGAGTCGAGTCACTCTGTGAGCCGGGCAAATGCCTCTTACACGCCCAGGCCCTAAATCACATCAATAGAGCTGCCGCTGCTTCCCATGGAGAATTAACGGATATTCATGCAAGACGTGTCAGGACTTCTGCTTTGATTAATTGCTGTGTAAAGTTTCTGTAGAAATATTTATAGTGCTCTTATCTGATTCTGTTCGGTTCTGTTCAGAAATGTTTGGCAGCTGGTTGCATGTTGCCAACTCTGTGGTTCACTTCTAAGGAACTATATTCTGTATAGATAGACAGAAGAAATAATATGGACTGCTCCCTTTCTATTTACCCCTTGCATGTTGAGGTAATGTGTAATGTTGCGCAATTTGAAAACTATGTGTGTCACCTGGCTATGTGAACTGATGTTTTTCTGTTTTTATTCATCCTAAGAAAAAATTCCCACACTTTGGAAACATGTTTGTGTCATGAGTTACAGTCCGTTGTACTGTACTTTGTGTTTCCAGAAACCCGCAAGTGACCAGTAAGTGATTCACTCCTGATAAGGAGTGGTGGAGTCGTACCTGGCAGGGCAGGTGCTGCAGTCGGACTTTGGTGACGTAGGTGATGGGGCCCAGGCTGTCCCGCTGAGAGCCCTCCCACTCATAGATGGGCTCCCTGTTGATGGAGTTCCTCAGCTCCTCTCTTCCTTCAGACTTGTTCTGGTTTAGCTGCAAAAAGTACACAATAGATTAGTAAAGTGAAGCGGGATTATCAACAGTGTACATAGGAGAAAAGGGTGGTAAGTGAATTCAAAATCATGATCTGACTTCTATTCTTGGAATTTCGTCCCCCAAAATACTTAAAATCTGAGGCTTATTTACAGCTGCCACCACATTTATTAGACTCCCTGTTAAGACAGGTAAAACATTTTAAAATAAATTATTATTATTATTATAGAATAATCTCACAGAAAAATTTGTCACAGTCAAAAGACAGGCCTTAGTCATTTTTTTTACTTAAAAGAAATGGAAGAATCACAGGCACAGCAGCCCTGTTTTAAAACCACAGTTGGCAACCTATGAGCAGAATGTCAGCCGACTGCACTGATTATGCTCTTGCATCAAAGTACGAATTTATTTTTAGGCTTTCTGCACATATTTACTAAAGATGCAAAAAATAATGATACAGGGTGCCTTACTTCTGTTGTTTTCTTATAACACATCCAGGCTCGCATGTTTCATCAACCTCCTGTGAGTGTGGGGTCAGCATTTAAACCCCGTACAGTTTAAATTAGGTCATAATGCTACCCAAGCCTCTCCCTGTTATGCAGGGCTTCAAGGAAACCCAGCAGTGGCCTTACATGACTCACCGTATTTGCAAACTCGCATATCCTGTTTTATCGGGAGTGGCTGGAAACAAAAGCTAATGTGCCAGGTAGATTAAAATATACAGTCAAGTAATGCCTTTGAATTTGGAAATAGACATTTTGATTTGTCACTCCTTAACTTTTTCCTTCTGCGACTTACTCTCACTCTGGTGTAGTTTTCAGGTTGGACGGCAGTTCCCCCATTCTGCTCGATACTCTCCTGAAGAAGGCCAAACCACAGGTCCATTTCTGCCTGGCTGGAGCAGTAGACGATGATGGGGTTCAGGCTGACACCTGCAGGGATTGAAAAGAAATCAGGTCACTGATCACTGTCTCTGTCTGTCTGTATATACAAGAAGGAATTCACTCTCTGACTTTGTTTACTGCAGGTTATGCAACAAATACAGGAAAGGTTAACACATGTAGACCACATGCAAGACCATGAAAGCCCCTGTTGACCTGCTGTGTTTGGTATTTTTAAGATTGGAGCAAATGCTCCCTCCCACAGACTGCTCTTTCCCAGAGGGGACGAACAGGGCCAGGATGATCCAAGTTGCAATCTCCCTCTACCTATCAGTCCTACACATACCACAGATAACCACCAGAGATATTCTGTTTCATTTCAGCCTGTGGCTTTGTATGCTAATAGTCTGGAACCAAACTGCTGAATGTTGACCGCTCCTCGATAAGCAGTAGCTTGGCTCTGAGTTGTTTTTCTTTTACTGACTCTTAATTAAGGACCCTTACTGGCAATGATTGAACCTTTTCACTCTTTTAAAGGCTTTTCTTGTCTTCTAAATTCCGGCAAGATGTGAGTATTTAAAGCATCTGTTAGTTTACAGAAGTTACAAGCTGTTGTCACAAGCAATTATCCATCATTAGTTCACTTTCACAGCCATATTAATTTAAACTATGCTTCTGGGAATTCTTCAGCTCTCCAGAGCTACGCTTGCTTCGTCACCTTCTAACTCACCAACACTCATCTAACGGAGGAGCTCCTCATCATATCTTCCCCCTGACTCAGATTGTTTTATCCTTACTTCCTCCTGCATGTTTCCTGTCAGCTATGCCTCTCAACAGGCGAAAAAGGGTTCATAGCGAAGAATTTGAGTGCTGAAACACGATACTGGAATGTGAGAAGTTTGATCTAAGAAACTGCAGGACTAATTTACGATAAGGGAACACCAAAGAGTTTCAATTTTATTTTGACATCAGAGACTTTATTCAGTTGGTAAGGATGATAAACTACAATAACAGGAAACTTGCATTGTGATGACTGGGGTAGATTATCACGAAGTGGATTTTGGTTGTCTATATTGTCATAAAAAAAACATCTAATTCATATTTCCAGCCGATGTTGACCTGTGCAGTTTTTGGACCATGCCATAGATCATGTGAAACGACAAGGTTAAGAGCTGTAGCCAGGCTTTTCTGCAGGACAGCTGGGCTGACTAAGATGCACCTGTTGTCTAACAAGCAAGGCTTTTAAGACCAGTTTACCCCCCCTGCCTGACTGATGGATGAAAGGGTCCTGGCTCTAGTTAGTCTGGAGTTTGACTGGAGGTGAAGAGGTGAGGAGGGTCGCGACACCTTTGAATCACTAAAACAGGATAAAACAGGAAAGCCCGAAGCTTGGAAATAGTGTTTTAAGCACAGAGAAATTTCCAGAAGGTGTCCAAACCTCACTCTAACTCTAAACCCTCAGGATTTCCATTGGGAATCATAACCAATAAAACATAACCAATGATTATAACATAGCAAGGCCCTGTGCCAACACCTGCCTGGATTGTTTCTCCTGAAGACAAACTTACCATTTATTTGGAAGGCATATTCCTTGGGTTGGCTGTGATTACAGTTCTGCTGCAGGTTGCAGATGCAAAGCTCCTTCAATGGCAGAGTTCCCTGTGCAACATAAAAAAACAACATGTGCAAAGCCATGAGCAACCAGCTTCCAGACATCATTCTGAATTTCTGCATGTGAAGTGACAATGCTGAAGTATGATCCAGTTTAAAAAGTGGTTTCTCTAAAATTCAGGATGGAAGAAGGGTGACGACTGGCTGTTCTCACCCACTTTTTATATATATCGTATATTTAAATGCATATACCCCTGCCTGACCGATGGGTGAAAGGGTCCTGGCATACCTATGCTTTGTGATTTTGACCTCCAAATATAACAGCAACAATCCTACTTCTACTTCTACTCTAATCATACATTTTTATGATAATAATCATAAAAATAATGTTTAAAATAAAGCCTTATTACCATTGTACAACTTTTATCACAGTGGTCATCTATCGTTTTATAACAAGTACCACCTTAGTAAATACTATGTTTTCCAAGAACTACCACACTAACCTAGACAGAATATAACAGTAGCAGCTACAACAGGACATCGGACTGATATGCAGGACTAGTTGAAGGATACAGTGTAATTATGGGCTCCAATTTTACTTGGATGTTGAATTTCCCTTGTTGGAAGTTGGTAAAAAGAATACAAAAGTCCCTAGAAGTTGGCATATGGAGTGGGAAAGGTTCTGACCCCTCCCAGTCTCAAAATCCAACATGGCTGCCTTACACCCTGAACCTCGTGATAACCGCAGCAACGTTGTTTTTATTTGCACATTTGAAAATGTATGTCTTATTAGAACTGTCATGTACTGTACTATGCGCTGTATAGAACGTGGTGAGAATCAGAATCAGCTTCATTGCCGAGAGAAAACATTGTCTCAGCCTGTGTTGCTAACAGTGGTTTACTTGTTCAGTGAGGAAACCTATTCAGAAACTCAACCGTTTTTCATCTGAACTGAAACATGTTTGAGTTTGATGAGATTTCCAGATCCACGTTCACAGTTAAATGTAACATAGTTTTATTAGCCACTTACGATTGTTCCTAGTTCATAACAGCCAACACATTTGTATTTACCTGGCACTTAATAAATTAAAAATTTACACTAAGTAAAACTAAGAGCAGCCCAAGTTGGACCAGTGGTTCTATTACCACAGTTTGACAGCCACATCCCCCTCTTCCAGCAATAAAGAACAAATCACCACGATACTGAGGTCAGACAGTGTAAATCAGGGATGAATCCCTGTCTGTCTTCTTTCTGAGCTTGTCTGACTAACACCGCATGCAGGTGCGTAGCCTGTCTCTCCTCGGCAAGGAGTTGAGTTCTTAGCATGCACGGTAAACAGATGATTAATGGCCACTAAGGCTTTACGAGACAGCTGATGTAACTTAATCATACTTTCTGTTTACCAACAACGTGCTGGTAGCCAGGAGGGGGGCACATTAAAATTTATGAATTCATAAAAGCGAAACTTGTAAAAATTAAAAAGATATACGTAGATGAGACAGTGTGTCACCGAGGATTTAGAAACGGAAAAACATTCACCTGATAGGTTAGTCCAGTTGTGTTGTTGGAGACAAAATGTAGATGCGTTTCAAAGAGATCCAGGTAGCAGTCATGAATGTCCTGCAGAGGAGTTGGAAGGCCAGGTATTAATAGGTTTAAAACATAGGATGAGATAGAAATGTGTTTAATGAACTATTTTAGACAAAAACTAAAACAGAAAAGCTGTCACAGTTTGTTCGTTTAGCATCGGGTGATTCATGAAATATTTGAGCTTAGTAAGCTGGACCCTTTTATGTGCATGGTTTCCTGTTAAAATACATTGTGTTCTTTTGTCATCATGACGCTATTCCTTTCATCCGTCTTTGCCCTTTGGTTTCTGACAGTGTTGTTGTGTCAAAGCTCTGGAAAATTACAGTTCCCACCGCAAGGAGCCGGCATGTCTTCTATCAGCCTGTGGGATCAGAACAACTCTCTCTACCCCGAGGTTCTAACTGTGTTGGGGATGTTTCACAACTGCAGCAGATGAGAGCATGTCCTAACACAGGCTTGCAGTCTTGTTTGAGGGAAACTGACTGGATTATTCACAACCAGCCCTTACGTCAAAACCAAAGGGTGCTCTCAAAAGCCGCAGAGCAATATCCTGTTTTCACCTGTTTTGTTCAAATCTGGACTTCCCAGGGGTTGAACAGATGACTGGGAGGATAGGATGTGTCATTCTGGGTTTGGTCATTGTTACAAACCGCAATAAGGATTTCAAGGTGATGTTTGTTTTCTTCTGCAGTTGCTTTCCTGATATTTCATTATGCAGTCATTGCTAAATGATTTCGTTCCTCTCACCTGGCAGTGCAGGAAGCGGAAACGGACTTTGGAGCTGTGAATCATTCGTCCAAAATTCTTCACATTGATGCTACTCTTCTTCCACCCACTGGCCGGGTCGTAGGCGAATGGAGGGTCCCATTTTATGTTCTCTATTGTCTGAAGATCTTTAGGAGACATTTCCTGCAACCAGTCACAGTATTAGGGAATAAATATGCAGAAACTATTTTGATATTCCAAGGTGTGTTAAAATCACTGAGAAGTGTTTGCCTGTAGAGATGAAGGAGTTTCTTACCTTCCTTGGGGTGACTGTGCACAGGATATTTATGATGCTGTTGGATTTCTCCTGTCCCTCTTGGGGATTCTTCTTGCGAAACAGACGACTGCTGCTCGAGAGACAAAAATATAATCCATCAATGCTCACAATGGGATGTTTACCATGATTAGAGATCCACAGAAAAAATGGTTGGTCACTATCAGGCCAAGCTGATTTCCAGCTTGAGTGGCTTGTGTTAATCTCAAAAATCTGATCTTTTTCTGCCTGGGAAAGCAGGACGCAGAAAAAACACTCTTCGGCTGCAGGAGAGTGAGAGAGAGCAAGACTCTCAGCAAAAAACATGAAGGCTGCTATGTTGCTGCTATGTTTTTTACAAAAAGGTAAAAGCAATATATTTATTTATATTTATTTAGCTGTTGATGTCATTATATCGAATTATGCTACACTAGCATTGTTAGCATAATCAACTGTTAGTTAGAGAATAGCACATACAATATATGTAAATTTAAGTATTGCGCTTAGAAAATTAACAAAATAAGGCATAATTTTGCATAACTCCAACTGCTAGATTGCACCAAATGCTTCTGATACCATCCTTGGTATGTGTGAAATATGCATTAACCACAATTATTCAACATGAAGACCCAAAGCAGTTTGAGGTAAGTTTGCAATAATAGTCTGCAAAGGGGTTAAGTTGTCAACTCTATAATCGTTTTGTATTGTTTTGCAATAATCATCTAAAATCTCTATTGGCAAATTAAAGGTGGACAAAACTCCCATCAGTGGAATCATTACAATTACAATTTCCAGCTCTTGGTGAGGAAAATACATGTAAATAAAAACAGTCGAATTAAACCCTCATTGCAAATTAATGATCGCCAATCATGGTTTGTGTTTCTTCTCTTACAAGTCAATCAGAGTCACCTGTTTTGTCTTTATTCTCGTCAATGACAGCCATTTAAAATGTAAGAACAATCAGGCCCTGTGCCCCTGATGGTGAGCATATGCATAGGAAAATCAGCACTCAATGCACCACTTTGTCTTGTATGTTGCTCATTTGTTACCATTACTGTCACATTTCTATAAGGAAGCACCCTCGCTGCAAAGATAAAACTGTGGCTCTACTTTTACAGTGTCAGCTCGTACTTTATCTGCTTATCTGTGCACATGTGTGCCAGCATCCTCACCGTGCAACAACGCAGGCCTTTGTTTGCGTGGTGGGAACCAAGGTCTGTCTATTCAAGAAGTCCATATCCAGCATTAATCATTCATTGGTGTCAAGTGAATGATACTGTTCCTTTTTAAATCCCTTTTATTTCAAATTCACTAGCACACAAAGGAAAGTATGAAAGCCTCACACTGCCATGCAACCTTACAGTTGCAACACAGACGAGGTATGCATTGTAGATAATACGCAGGTAATCAGTTTGCACACCCAACATTCCCCAAATCACTGCTGTGGCATTCAGCAGTGCTCTCCCTCATTCTCTTTTGAGAATACCTCAGCCTCACCTGATTCAGTGACACAAAGAGTGAGAAGGCTACAGGAAACCTGAATCTCATTTGGAAGCTCACCAACGTGAACCTATTTGAGACGTTGAGATTTTAAATTGTTTCTAGATTTTGTTTATTTGAAACTTTAGTGACAAACCAGACCTCTAATGACCCCACACTGCATCCACATAAGGCTAATCAGAATCAGATGTGACGATCCTGCAGAGTAGGGACTTGCCCAGGCATTAAAGCCATGAGGGGTGCAGGAAACTACATAGAAAACAAAATATAACCCACTTATGTTTCCTTTTTTCTAAATCTAAAGTCAACAGAGGAGGTCACTCCCTACAAGCTGTAGGGTCAAAAAATTATTTTCTCTTTAATTAATTATGATTAACTGAGGTCAAACCCTATATTTTTTTAGGGAAACCTGATTTACTGACAGCTGGGAGATCATCTTCCCAGGGATGTAAAGAAGAGGCAAATGGTAACTGGATCACTGACACGTGTGTCGGGACAGGCACCGCACACGCACGACTTGGTGTCCAGCCAGTATTTCCATCTGATCCAGAACCAAGCCTGACAAAATTCACGACCCCTCAGCTCAAACTCTGTCAAATACTGAGAATTCCTTCCAGCTGAACTACTGAATCTAAAATAACAAAGTGCAGTGAATGACATGACATGTGCTCAGAAAATACAGTGACACATGTTTGGAAAACCTGAATTAGATGAGCTCTTCTTACCTGTTTCTGCGAATGAAACTCTTGCTGGAGAACCTGAAGTTGTGTTGGGGGACACATGAAATGCTGCTCCCCATGCTGCTCCGGCCTGTGCTGCTTAACTGTGCTCTAAAGGCAAAAATGTACCGTCCGCCTGTGATGGAGAAGTGCAATCCAGAGAAAGAGCTGTGTCCTCCCTGCAGAAGTCAGGCTTGTACTGTGTGAGGTATGGGCAGGGAGAGGATTGTTTAAAGTCAGACTGTGTGAGAGTGAGTGTGTGTGCATAAAAGGGGTGGAGTCCAGGCTGTCTGGTGAATAAGCAGCAGGATTCACACTCCCTGTCAGCTGCCTCTGTCTGCTAAATCAATCCACACAACAAAGGCAAGGAAGACTTGGTAGAAGTGTGCCATTTCACACCTTACATGAGCCAAATGGAGCTCATTGTTGGGTCCCCAGTGCTACTGGGGGTTCACTGGTTGTTGTGTGTCAATCAAAGGGGAAGAGAGGGACTTACCAATGACATGCCCAGACATGAAAATACACACACACTCACACACACTTGGGTATTCTATTTATTACTGGCCTTCATCACATAAGTGTAATTTTGAAGTGTTTTTGCACCCTATGAACCTTTTTTACATTTTGTTACATTACACACACAAACTTCAGTCTGTTTTATTAGGATATTATTCAGTAAAAAAACACAGCATAGCATCAAATAGTGAACTAGAAAGACAGGAATACATGGTCAACATGATAACTCTGAGTTGTTTGCTGGCTTAAGTTAAATCCTATTTGATGGAGAGCGTCTGTGAACATCAATTTTCAATCAAAAGCCTGTTGTCTCACAACAGGTTTTTAATTAGATTCTGGTCTAGACCTTGAATGGGCAATTCTAATGTATTACCATTATTAAATCTGCCTTCTCTTTAGGCTGATTGTCCTGCTGGGAGGTTACTGGTTGCAAAATAAACTCAAGTCACCCGCTCACAGGTTTTCTGCCAGGATTTCAATATATTTCGCTCCATTCATCTTCTCAGCAATTTTTATCCCAGCATTATGCTTCCACTACAATGTTTTACCATGGACATGGAGTGTTCGGAGTGATGTTCTGTGATTCACTTTTCCACCACATATAGTGTTTTATATGTAGGCCAGAATGATTCAATTCAATTCAAAAATACTTTATTAATCCCAAAGTGAAATTAAATGTTGTTATAACTCATATTATGAAGGTTTCCTCAAAGAGCCGTTGTAGATGCTGATGGCTGTGGGCAGGAAGGATCTCCTGTAGCGCTCCGTCTTACAGCAGATCTGAAGAAGCCTCTGACTGAAGACACTCTGTTGTTGTAGGACAGTCTCATGAAGAGGATGCTCAGGGTTCTCCATAATGTTCTTCATTTTATGAAGAATCCGTCTTTCCACAATGATCTCCAGAGGTTCCAGTGGAGTCCCCAGAACAGAGCCAGCCTTCTTTATCAGCTTGTTAAGCTTTTATAAGTCCCTGGAGAGATCACACTCTCACAACAGACTTATAAAAGATGTGCAGCATCTTGCTGCAAACACCAAAGGACCTAAGCTTCCTCAAGAAGTACAGTCTGCTCTGTCCCTTCTTGTAGATGGCTTCACAGTTGCATCTCCACTCTAGTCTGTTGTCCAGGTGAACACCGAGGTATTTATACTCCTCCACCACCTCCACTTCTTCTCCCATGATGGAAATAGTTTTTGACTTATTCCTGTTTCTCTTAAAATCTACAATCATCTCCTTTGTTTTAGTCACGTTCAAAATGAGATGATTGTTTCCACACCATGCCATAAAGCGGTCCACCACCTTCCTGTTACTCAGCTTCTTGTCCATCTCTGATCCACCCCACGACTGCAGAAACATCCGAGTATTTCTGCAGATGACAGGAGTCTGTCTTGTATTGGAAGTCTGAGGTGTACAGAGTGAAAAGGAATGGTGAGAGTACAGTCCCCTGTGGTTCTCCTGTGCTGCTGACTACCTGGTTAGACTCACAACCCTTCAGTCTCACAAACTGTGGTCTATTTGTCAGGTAGTCTTTGATCCAGGAGATTGTTGAGGCCTCCACCTGAGTCTTCTGGAGTTTCTGACAAAGTAAATCAGGTTGGATTGCATTAAATGCACTGGAGAAATCAAAGAACATGATCCTCACAGTGCTGCTGGCTTCGTCCACATGACGGTTGATTTGTTGAAGCAGGTGTATGATGGCATCTTCAACTCCAACTCCACAGCGATAAGCAAACTGAAGGGGGTCCTGATGGTTTACTGTTTGCTTACTCAGGTGGGCCAACAGGAGTCTCTCTAGGATCTTTATGATGTGAGATGTCAGGGCAACAGGTCTATAGTCATTGAGGACTGATGGGTGAGTTTTCTCTGATACCGGAACAAGACTGGAGGTCTTCCACAACACCGGAACCTTCTTCTGGGCCAGGCTAAGGTTGAAGAGGTGCCGCAGAATCCCACAGAGCTGCTCTGCACAGGCCTTCAGGACTCTAGGGCTGACATGATCTGGACCTGCAGCCTTATTCTGATTCAGTCAGTTGTTAATGATCAGCTCTTGTCACCATTTTCTACATATTTTCTGCATCTCCTGCATAGTTTGTGGAAAATTTCAATTTATAGATTTTATGACTTTTTCTTACAATACCTTTCTTCTTCCAACATTTTTTAATTTTTGTTGTTTTTTAATTATATGGACTAATTTATGTCTGGAATAAAGGGTAAAAATATAGCGGCCGTATTTGTGGAGTGTACAATTTATTGGTTTCTTATCAACTGATTTTCCCATCTGAGCTGTTGATCTCTGCAGTTCCTCCCAGGTTACCGCAGGCCTATTGGCTGCTTCTGAGATTAAGGTTCTCCTTGTTCAAACAAGTGAGATTTTCATAGCTCCAAGTCCCCAAGTTTATTTTCTTCAATGATACATTGAACGTGTGAATTTATGGGGCTGTTTGTTCTCCTATGTTGTCAAACAAATCTTTGAGGTTTTCAGATAATGGCTTGATTTATGCTGAGATTAAATTACACACAGAGGAACTCTGTTTATTAATAAGGTGACTTCTTAAGGCAACTGGTTGCAATGCATTTTATTTAGGGGGATAAGAGTATAGAAGACCAATAACAAATGACCACCACAATTTTCAAATATTCATTTGTAAAAAATAAAATAAAATAAAAATCATGTATGATTGACAATTATTCAATATTTTTTGTTGGTCTGTAACATAAAATCCCTTAACAATCACACTGAAACTTGTGGTTCTAATGTGATAAAATGTGATAAAGTCCAAGGGGTCTGAATGCTTTAGCAAGGCACTGTAAATGTGTGGTCTAAGAAAAGATCACCAGATATCAGACATAAAATGTTTGGATCTTAATATCAGAGACAGAGAAATGTGCTCAAAGGTCAGAATTTCCATACGACTAAAGCTGTATGCAAACACATCTCGTTTGCATGTGGAGAGCTTTTTATTTAATGAAATTGTTAGGTTTAAACACCAAACACTTTCACAATTCTGCACAAAGAAAGACACAGAGAAGTTAGTTCATTTTAACCTGCAGGTGAGAGTGTCTCAGAGGCTGCTCAATTACAATCCTCCAAACACACTCTGAAACAGCCCCTGCTCTCTCTGCCTTTTATTCATAAGAGAAGAGGCCCTGGTTACAGAATGTTCCAAGCACAAAAAAGGGAGAGATGCACACTCATAATGATTAGAAACAGCTGCACTGACAGAATGTTCTAGAACATCCTGTCTCTATCTTGCAGCTCTTGTACATATAAGATATAATCACTCTGAACAGCAAGCTTCACTTCTATTAAAGTTAAAACATATATAATCATTAATTAACCCTAACATTTTCCTCCTCTTTATAAATGTTTTAAACACTTGATACATCAATCATTAACCTTTTCTTCTCAGATTTTCAGTTAAGACATCATGGTGTGTTTTATCTGTACATGTCATTAAAAAAGTAGCAGGAGGTCTTTAAGTTTACTGTATACAACTAATTGTCGTTAGGGTCAGGATACAGATCAGGGAAATGCAGAGAAGTCTCTTCTTCTTCCTGGTCATCATCATCATCATCACTGGCTCCTTCTGTCTCCTCAGGTCTCAGGAGGGCATACATCTCTGACATTTCTGTTTTGACTGGCTGAATAGCAGAGGTTATTATACGGGTGCACAAAGCTCTTATACACGGAATACAGCAACATCCACACAATGTGAGAATAGCTGCAAAGACTGCTATTGACATAAGGATAGACAACACTAATTGTTTATATTTACCAAACATTTCTCCAAACCCATCCCACATTGTGGTGTCAACTCCAGAATGATCTTTCATTTTGCTGTTAAGTGACCTAAGGCCCTCCAGGGCCTTGGTGAGGCTCCCATCAGCTGCGGTGTTATTTGGAATAAATGTACAACATTGATGCCCAAATATTGAACATACTCCACCTTTTTCAGCTAAGAGCATATCGACAGCAATTCTATTTTGGAAAGCCATTAAAGAGGTAGCTGACAATTGTTCATGGATGGCTGAGAATCCTTCTTCAGTTTTATTTCCTAGTCGTTGCACATTGTAATGGATGTAATTTATTCTGTCAACATTTTTATTTATTGTGCACCACCAGCATATGGTGGATTCAAAACCTGCTGCTACTTGATCTGCTAATTTATATTCATCAGGAACTCCTCTTGGTATTCCTATGCTATCTATATAAGTAGGGTCGTCTTTACTCCATCCTGATCTTTTTTCTCTATTTTTCCAGGTGTGTGGAAATATGCTGGCTACTGTACCCAACAAATCTGCCACTGAGAGTGGAATGACAGACACGGGAAATATTAATGACACTGATGCACACAAACCAGTTGTGTTGTATGGCAACCTGTCATACAGTTTGTCGTCCCCACACCACCACCAGATGTCGCTGCGTGCTTTAGGTTTAAAGCTGACACCTACTGTTATGGTGGAGGTACATTGATCTTCATTAAGTCTGCTTATGTTTGACCCCACACCTGTTTGGTTTATGCAAGAAAAATTTCCTGGAGCAACCTTATTTGAAAACATCGGTTTTTGTTTTTCAGCTGTAGTCAAGGGATAAATCTTATCCCACATAGTACAGTTTGTTGAGAGTCTTGTGCTGTTCATTACTTCTACTAAGCATTTTTCTGTCAACGTTGAGGGGACCACCTGTAACAGTGGTCTGGCTCCCATACATACTACACAATCTGTTTTTACTGCCTGGGCAGCCTGTTCTGCCATTAAGAGCCAGTTGTTATCTATTTTAGATATTCCTGTAGTTATTTTAAACCAGTCGTCTGTGGTCAGGTTCTCAGGATCAATTCTAACTCCTTTCTCTACTGTTTTTTGAGAGAGAGTCGTTGTATTCTTATGTTCACAAATAAACAGTTGGAAACTGGGATCCGTCCCTGATGAATAGGCCCTTAGTAGGAAAAGCCAACAATCTCCCTGTAAGTTGCTCCCAGGGGGTTTTAGGGAGGTTTTTGTAAGATTCACAGTTAGATATATAGCTGTGCTTGTTGCGTTAAGTTTGAATAGTTTTTTCTGGTGCTTTGCATATGCAGTAGTGCCCCACGTTGGGGTCCATTCATTATTTGCATCAGCTACTATTGTGGCCCATTGTGTTTGTTTTTGATCATTAGTCAAGTACCATTTGTAGTTTTTATAATCTTGGCCTTTTTCTGTTTTACGGCTAAGACTGGTAAGTGGAATGACAAGATTCGTGGTGGTGTTTGACTGCACACACACCATTAATCCGAATTGGTAAGCTCTTTTTGTTCCACACCTGTTATTGTCGTCAGATTCGTCAAGGTCAGATGACCGGGATCTTTTATGCAGTGTTCTATGATTTCTTTCCCATATTAGCAGGGCACCTACAATTATGATCGAGATGACGCCCCCTATTATCAATATCTTTTTGTGTGTTGGCGTGAACATCTTTCTGTAGATTGGCGCCCTTCCTAAAAACCTGTAACAGAGCTGTGGACAATCTTCACCGGTTTGAGACAGCTGCAAACTATGATTGCAGCTCCCTTTGTAGCCGGACTTTCTCTGAAGGTCAGATGAAGAGCTACAATGCTACAACAGATACCACAATGCTATGACCACAACACAAATTATGATGGTTAGAATAAACACTGCTATTAAGAAACTTATTTTAGTCCCCTTTTTGGTCTGAAGTTCCCTTGTGCATTGTGTTTAGCACAGATCAAACATGTTCTACAAAAATTTTTTGAATAAGAGTTAAATCCATATGTTGTGTATATTTTGTTCACTAATCCTACCATTCCTCCTCTCGAGACATGAGAAACTCCATGACTCGAAATTGCTGCCCATTTGTATAGGTTTTTTGGTAGGATAGGTTTATTTTCTGCACAGTGTCTGTTCCTGTGGTGTGTGCCGCACATTTGCATATTGCAAGCTTTTTTGGCAGTTGGACTGCTTGCAATAGCTCTGTTAATAGTGCTGCATGTGTTACAGGTTTTCCAGTGGAGGTAATCATACCCCTATTTTTCCAATGTTGTGCAAAAGTATGCGTTGTTGCATATGCATACTGGCTATCAGTGTATATTGTTGCACTTTTTCCTGTCATTAATTTGCATGCTTCAGTTAAGGCTACTAACTCAGCAGCTTGCGCTGAGTAGTGTGAAGGGAGTGCTTCTGCTTTCAGTACTTTATCAAGAGTTACTACAGCATATCCGGTTTTTGTTTTACCTTTCTCATCTTTTTTGGAAGACCCGTCTACAAATAATGTTTCTCCATCTGTCAGAGGGGTATCTTTTAAGTCTTTTCGGCTTTTTGCTATTTCTTCAGATAATGTTTGGTTTAGTTCTTATTAAAAATAAAAAATAAAAACTCACTCACTGATGAACACAAAAAATGAAGGGCATATTATATCTTATAATCTTAGTTTGTTTTACCCAGTTTTATAGATACAACATACAGTTTCAGTCAGCTTTGTATTTAGTTCAAGTAACTAAAGTTTGTTTCAATTAACTCAAGTTTTCGCTATTTCAGTCCAGTCCAGTAATTCTGTTAAGGTTAATTTAATCTTATGTTAAGTTTGAGTCTAATTCAATCATTTTGAACCTGACTGGAAAAAGTCTAAACATCTGTTAAAATCTTTTTGTTTTACTATAGAGAACTGACCTAATATTATTATGGTAATGTTGAGGACTCTAATTTTTACATAACATGAAACAGACATTTATTTCACAAAAACAGAAAGTCAAACACAGACATTTGGCCACATGAAAGTTTAAATAACCTGTTTGTAAAAGAATTAGGAAAAATTGAAGACAGATCTATGAACTTTCCTATAGTTATCAGTATTTTTAATACAGGTAGAACCTTTGCTATCTTTATATGATTTTTCGGAAAAGATTCTGGAAACCTTATTAAGATATAAATTTGGCAAAGATCATCAGAACATCAGACCTTTATTAGCGCTTTTAATGTCCCTCAAAGATGCATTACAATGAAATCAGTCATTCCCATTCACACACATTCACACACTACTTACTTATTTCTCTGTCAGAGTAATTTTTATTTGCAAATATTTGAACATAATTTGACTTCTATTATTCTTAAAATGCACATTGTTTCCTCATAACCCCTTTTGTTTCCACAAGGTCTGTTTTGAACGCTTCAATTCTTTTTTTTTATTCACCAAGAATCAATAAGGTGGTCTTAGTGGATCCACCTTAAAGGTGTTATCTGTTGGGTGTCATGTTATCATTGTCAGGTCAGTGAGGTTCATAAGTCAGTCAGAACCTTGGTCATTTGTTCTGTGCACATAATGTTTCATAGATCCAGCCTATGATTAATCAGCAAAACTTCCACCTATAGGAGAAAAAATGATTGTTAATGAATGAGCTGCATTTCCTAGGAACACTGTCTTCCTCCTGGATGAGCATCACCTGTTGAAAAACTTTCATCATTGTTTGTTTCACATATTCACTCACATCTTTATATTATATCAGTAGGTGAAGTTGTTAGTATCTCATGTAGACTGACATATACTGTTGCATTTGGAGAAGATCTCAGATTAAATAAACTTAGTTAGAGCTTCAATCCAGGTTCATTTTATGTCTGCAGACTTTAGCCAATTTTTCTTTTCTTTCTTTTTTTTTTTATACATAAAGAGCAAGATTCAAAACATTTTCAAAAGGCAGATTGTGGCAGAATGTAAACAAAACTGCTTATTGATTGACAAAATAACATTCAAGCACACAATCACCATATTAAAAGGCTCTACTTCTAGAGAATCACTAAACTTCTGGGGTCCGGTTTTGGCCCGCGGACCTTGAGTTTGACACATGCAGGGTAGAGTTACAATTTTTTCAGACCTTTCAGCAGAGACAGGCTTCTGCTGTTTGCAGAAGTTTTATCTTTGTTTTCAGGCAGCTGCATCTCTTTGTCAAGGTCGTTTCACAGAGCTGAAATTTAACTTCTCTCAAAGAGGAAAAATCAAGAATGCACACAATCTGAGCCAAATATGGAATTATTTCCCTGTAAAATGAATCTTTTGCATTTTATCATGATATTGTTGGTAGTATAACACCATAGAATGATTTTTAAAGCACCTGTTTCTCACTAATGCTTGCCTACAAAATCTTTTACTCTCAGATTACTTCTTTAACAACTCTAGTCATTGTTCACTGGGTTGTCCAGTTGGACAGTTTCCATGTTGTCCACATTGTCACCTCCTCTTTTAACTTCTTTTACCACGTCCTCTAAAACCACCTCTTAGTCTTTATAATTTGGGGCTACCTTGGTATTCTAAACTGGGATGGGTGGCAGTCCGCCCCCCCCTTTATTTGTTTTCAGTTAAGCTGAAAGTTTTTTTTCTGTGCTTTTCTTAAGGCCTCAGTATTATGGCTGTCAGTTAAAAGCTGCTCTTATTGTTGTTTTTTTTTTTTTAATTCATCTTTTTGTTTTAATCTGTTTATCAACTGTGAGCACTCAGGGACTGAAAAGTCCCCTTTGAAATTATAATCTGGCAAGTTTTTTATTGTCTCTTGAATCTTTTAAATGCATAATCTCCAGTTTAAGATCCCCGTGTAGTTTTAGGATTTCAGTGATAATTAAGTTACCTGAAAATCCGTATTTTTATGCCATCGTGTACATATTTCTGTTAAATCAGAGCTTTTTCTCTGTTCTTCCCCCATTGTTCTTTGTTATTTTTCTCTTTTTAGTTTTCATTATTGCTAATTTTAGATCCCCTTGTAATTTTAAGACATCCTTTGTATCTAATTTGCCCAAAAACCCATGTTTTTTATTTTTTATTCCATCTATGACAGATCATACCTGCTCCTTTTACATAGTTCTCCATAAACTTTACCTCCCCTTCTAAGTCAATTAGTTTACTTTGTTTCTCTTTACTTTGCCCCTTTCCCATTTTGAACTAGATTTAGATCCAGTATGTTTTTTAATACCTGGTGTATTCTAAATACTGGATTTATGTATTTGAAAACAGGATGGTGATCAAGAAGTCAGTTGTGGTAAAATCCACTTCAACCCTGTTCAGGTGGGATTTTCTTGCCTACAAGCATCCACAAAGGCTCACCATTTACTATCTGTTTTCAGTTTATATGAAAAGTAAGGACCTAATGGTCATTACGATTCCATTCACTCTTCCACACGTTTTTCAGTCACACTTTTTTACGCGTTTTACTCTTACTGTAATTACTTTCACAAAAACATAACAGAGGACTCCGCCGTCCTGTGTAGAGTTTAATTAGTCTATTTCAACTAAGGGAGTCTACCCTCCTGCGGAATTTAACTGTCTATTTTAGTTCAACAGAGGACTCCGCCGTCCTGTGTAGAGTTTAATTAGTCTATTTCAACTAAGGGAGTCTACCCTCCTGCGGAATTTAACTGTCTATTTTAGTTCACCTGATAGTGTCTAGAATTGTCAGGGTTTCTCTATACTGTACTATTTTAGGTCATTTGCATTTCATCACTCATTCCTTTTAAATGAAAGACCTACTCACTGGTTCTCTGTGTCCTCGGGAGTACCGTCAGCCGTCAGACCCCAGCCTGTCAGGGAGGGACCAGTCCCGGAAAGGGTATTAGTACTGTGGCCACAGATTTGTCTGGAATCTCACTCACCCACTGGGATCGTCAAGCGTCTTGGTCTCCGGCTCGAAGGCACAAAGAAAGACACAGAGAAGTTAGTTCATTTTAACCTGCAGGTGAGAGTGTCTCAGAGGCTGCTCAATTACAATCCTCCAAACACACTCTGAAACAGCCCCTGCTCTCTCTGCCTTTTATTCATAAGAGAAGAGGCCCTGGTTACAGAATGTTCCAAGCACAAAAAAGGGAGAGATGCACACTCATAATGATTAGAAACAGCTGCACTGACAGAATGTTCTAGAACATCCTGTCTCTATCTTGCAGCTCTTGTACATATAAGATATAATCACTCTGAACAGCAAGCTTCACTTCTATTAAAGTTAAAACATATATAATCATTAATTAACCCTAACAGAAATATAGGCTTTGCCTACAAGCAAAATAATTTATACACTAAAATCAAATCGATGTTCTACATCAACTGATTTCTTTTTAGCCGATTACTTCTTTTTTAAGGAACTGGATAAACATGTACAACACAATAAATGAGTATTTCAACTTTAGCCTTTTTACTTCATTTTTTCCACTAATAATTCATTCTGGTTTGCGTCACTGATGACTCGGAACAAAAATGCTATTTCTGAAGAGCAGATCTCCCTAAATGGATAATATTCAAGTGGTTTTATTGATCAGAAGAGTCAAAGAGTCACAGTCATTCTTGCTCTGCTCAGTATTTAGGTCACTGTCTTGTGGTGAGCTGCTGCATCTTTGTCATAGCTTGAATGCATGCTGCGGTTTGACAGTTAACGTTAACCAGTTCAACCTGTTGCCGGGTAAGTCATTATTTTTCACCTCCCGCAAATGTCGTCCACTGATATGTAATGGAGGGCAGGGTCCATGCCCAAAGTGATGAATTTGGTCACAGCTGGGTGGACACACACGCAGAAAAGCACCAACAAATGTCTCAATCTCCTGATCAGTGGAGAGGAGAAGCCTGTCGGATCCAGCAGCGCCTTTTGCTGCCATGATTAGTTCCTCAGCTCTTTGACGAACAAGTCCAGTCCTCAAGAGCAACTTTCAAAAGCATACCTGCTCCAGCACACCTGAATCAAATGGCTAAATTTCCTCATCAGCAGTCATTAAGCTCTGCAGAGACCTGGTAATGAGTCTTTTCATTCAGGTGTGTTGAAGATGGGATGCATCTAAAAGTTGCAGGATAGCAGCTGTGGAGGACTGGACATGGGCACCCCTGTTGCAGAAAATCCAACCAATTTTAATATCAGACAAGAATAATCTGAGTAAATACTAAAAATAATTTTCAAATAATAATTTCATTTGTGGCCTGGCCTTATACAGGCTGTTTAAAAATCCTCCAACATGGCTGAATTAAATCAATTCACACAATGACAACAAAAACAATATCTTGAGTTCTTAAACCCCCAGAGAAAGTTAAAGTACACATTGAAAGGAGAGAAAATTTTAAAAACATTTTAGTACAGATTTCTGAAATTTGTGTTTTATTAACATTCTAAAACAAAGAGGAATGAATAATTACTTTCTATGTGTTCCCAGTTATGGAAAATGTCATAAAAAGTTATAGAAAGCAATTTCTGAACTTGGTTGAAATCCAAACCCGACCCGTCTTTGTTTCCACTAAATTTTGACAAAACAAGCTACATATTCAATGTGTTTTGCTAGGCAAAATAAGCCTATTGACTGGTAGACCCAAAATAGCCACCCTGTAATAATTTTTTAAGAATTTATGGCACTAGTGACCTTTATTGATTAGTAGCTCAACAGAAAAAGGCCAGCAGAAGAAAGGTGAAGCATGCAGTCTGGGGTCTGGAATCAAACCCTGGACATTTGACTATATCCTTCATATATGGTGCATCTGCCCCACTACCGAGCCATGTGACACCCCAGAAGGCACGTCCAGGATAGGCTTGGGCTGGCATGAGAGTCTCATAGTATGGTAACCTTTGATAAAAATATACAGGATCACATTATTTAAAGAAACACTTAAGAAATTAATACCATGACTGCTTTAACAGAAATGCAACACATTTTCCTGCTGCTGCTAAAATAATATAGCATATTAATAATGTAAGATCAGTATAGCCTCTGTTTCATCATCAGCAAAGTAATAAATATCCTAAAAAGATAACATTAATCTGTTAAGTTATTAACAACTCACCAATAGCCCCATGTCTTCTCGATTCACTAGCAGCTATGGCTAGTAACAAAAACATGTAACATTATATATGGTACACATTAAAGCATTAAACAGTGTTAACTGAACTTGACAAAAATTAACCAGAGACTAGAGAAACCTTGGCAACCTACCCTGCTGACTCTGTCTGACCATTAACAAAAATATGAAGCAAAAATTACCAGAAGCACAAACATTGAGCTGGACTGGTGATGCCAAGATTTGTTTGGGCCAGATCTCAGTTATTAATGTTGGGAAACCTGGTTTAAAAACTTAATTCAAGGCGCATACTTCTCTTAATGGACATTAACACTTCTAGCAAGTGTTTTCATCTGTTGTCTACTGTGTTGTCTTCTCTTTTTATAAAGTGGCTGCTGACTTTCCCACTGTTTATTGGTTGGGCACTAATTAGGAAAATAGCAATAGCCATATTGTTGTTGTTTATCCTTTGGCTTTATTACTCCTGCACTATCAAAAATAGTATCAAGTATTTTTCTTTGTATCGGTATCAAGTTTGATACACTATTATGTCACAGCAAAGATTTTAAGTAAACTGAATTTCTTTATGGTTTTCAATAACATATTGTGCCAAATATAAAATTGTGTTGCTGTTCTACTCATTAAAAACTTTCCTTTAGCTGACCTTTTGTTTGCAGCAAAATGTTGGGGAGGGAAAAACTTTGGTCATTACTTGGTACTGGTACTTGATCTGGCATTTCATTAAAGGCAGTTTAAAATATAAAAGGTTTGATGGAAATTTTTTTTAGCTGTTTTAAAACGGGTACTTGTGGTAAAATTCCCACAGTTCAAAAACAGACCCGTGAGTTATATATAAAATATATGTTAAAATGTTGAGGTAATTTTGCACGTTTCTAGAAGAAGCTCAAAACGTAAACAAGAACAGAATAATAATATTGCCGATTGTGATTTAGAAAAACACCTTGGCACCAGCTCATAAAAACAGCTTTCTAAAAATACCAGGTCTTAATAACCTAAACGTCGAGTTTATTATTAAACTAAATCCTCTAATTCTATTTGCTAATTTGAGGATTACCTGTAAGTGAAACTCAACCAATGACGAAATTTAGCAGAAATGCTGAGTTGATATTAACACACCTTTTTGTTCCGCCTGTGCATGAAAAAAATCTTCCCAGCATGCAGCAAAAAAAGGAAAAACAGTCATTCACTTCTCTTTCGGTTCATCATGCCCAGTTTCAGTTAAATGTATCCAGTTTGTGCAAAAGACATTTTCCAACGAATAACATGCGAAAGTGATACAAGCCAAAGATAAGCCAGGTTAATTGTCACTCTTTAGAGTCATATCTGAAGTCTCTCCAAAAACTGAATAGGATGCTTCAGATCTTCTAAAAGATAGTTTAGCAATAGCTAATATTTAGGTTTTTAATGCGTCCTTTGATTTGTCTCGAAAGAAACAGCTCGGAGTGACACACCCGAGTTGAGCGCGTTCTAGTTCCAGGTTGGAAATCATTGGGATTTGCTATTTGTTGCTGCTAACTACTATTATCAATACAAGTCGACAACCATATATTTCTTTCCATATTATGTGTTCAAATATTAAAGGAATATGATCACAAATGGATATTGACCATTACTGTGTGTCACTGGTTTAAAGTGATACAAACCGTCAGACATGCTTATAAATGGCTAATAGCAGCAGTTTTCCCTAGGTTCCGTATGCGTGCAGCCATATTGGTACCAAACTCTGGGTCTCTTAAATCTAACTTCTGAGTATAAAGAGAACGAACCACTGCTTCCCTACATTAGCATGTTTACTTTAGCATGGTAAGCTTCTTTACTAATAGACTGTTAAGAAATTCATTACTGCCTTTTTTAGATGTTTTTAGCATAATAATGAATACAACTGTGTTATATTTCAACTGTTTTACCTACACGCTAATATTAGATCATGCAAGCTGCTTCAGTGATAGCGGCTGAACATGTCGCATGTAATTTCAAGGCATAATTTAGATTGCTGAAGTGATTTTCGGTGACTTTGGGATCAGCAGACAGAATCTTGTCTGAGTCTCTAGAGAGATGTTCTCATTGAAGAGTTGAGCTACAGGTTAATCAGAGGGAGGCTAAAGTTATCTTGATGTGTTTTTATTCTATAATGGTTTAGACCTATTTGTATTATTTGGGTTACAATCACTGTGTAAAAACAGTCTTTTTTTCTCGCAATTTCTGACATTAAATCTGATTAAACATTTCCTGTTTTTTGGTCAATTCGGATAACCTAAATTACTTCTACCTGCCAACTCCCATAATAAAAAATAAAGACGTTTTGGAACATTTTTTAATTACTTTCTTCAAACTCAGAAGTTAGCACACAGTAGATTATCATGCACTTAAACGGTTTATTTGGAAATGCCCAGATCATGATGTCATGGTTTTGTACACTTCTTATTTCACAACGTTTTAGTTACATGGAAGCAATTCTGTGGATGTCTTTAAAGGCAACACCTCAAACATTCGGCTTAATTGTGTGATATCATGGGACAAGGTTGCAGGAAAAGAACAGTGGACTTGCACAGGTCTGGTCTATTCCTAATTACAATTTCCACATGCCTGATGGAGCTACACTCATCTGTTCGAACATTTATATGCAAGTACAGCACCATGGGAATGTTCAGCCATTATATGGTTTATGTTTCCCAGAGATTAAAACATGTTTTGGTGCAAAATGTGAGAATAAACCCCAGGATTAAATCCAAAACACCTTGTGAAGATTCTAGCTGAAGCTGGAAAAAGAGTCTCATTATCCACCATAAACATGTCCTTTACTGACATGGGCTGAATGGCCACTCATAGAGGAAGAAGGCGCTTTTTAACAAATACTCAGGAAATGTATGTAAAAAAAAGTTGGAAACAAATCTCTAAAAAGCAACTTTTTTATTTTTCTGGCAATACATAAAGAGAAGCAAATGTTGAAATGAACACTGTCCTGCTTTTCCATCAGATGGTTACTATTTTCATGGTTATATCAATCGGCTTTTCAGCTTTCCTCCTTCTGAATATTCATGAGCTCGACAACCCCGACGGTGACAACTAATCGGTTTCTTCAAACTAAGACGACACTGATGGCAACATGCTGCAGGCAACATGTATAAAATATAGTTAATTTGGATTTGCTTTATTTTTAAATCTTAATTTCGTTATGTGCGACACATTTAACGGTAAGCTTTAAACTCGCTAAACCTAAACATTTATTATTCAATTATATTTATCCCTTCCTCCATGTGTGGTGGGCTGAACTTTGTCTCACCCTGAGAAATCACTCGGTTGTGTTTTTCCAGACTGCGCGGATAACTGCGTTAGTGCTAAGGTGACACCTCAGGACAGTAAAATGGAGTCTGGAAATGAGATCCCAAACATCAGGTGTCCAAATGAGAAGCCAAAGTGCTAAAGTTCTCACAGAAGACAACCACAAAGAAAAGCATAATTAGACCCCAGATTTTCTTTGAAGGAAAGATTAGTTTGATTTAGTTTGAAATTACAAATTGCAAAGTTGCTATTACTTGGTGGTAACAAATATCAAGCAGAATAAAAACATCTTACGAAACCCACGCTCATGTTTCAATTTCTATTCTCTGTAAAACAGTAAGCTGGCTAGGTCAGACAATCAGAAAAGCAAAATGTGTATAAATCAACTGACAGTATTTTAAAAAAATTCAAATAAAAAAGAAAATGAATATGGGTGCAGCTAAAAGCTGATTTTGGCTCAGACACCTTTAAGCATTCCCTCCCCTTTTCCATGTTGCCCAGGTTAACATTAAAAGATACGGAAACGTAAACAAGGATGTACTGATCTCCTTTATAGATATGACACATAATAACATGCGTATCTATGTATATGGGAAACATGTATGGAAAGCCTTTAAATCCACCTTTTGCTTTATTTAAATTGGGTACATTTATTCAGTGTGTGTGTGGGTGGGGTGTCAAATCTCTTGTATGTTCCTCAGGGAATTTCCCTGAAAATTGAGGTGTAGCTATAGAGTAACCTTTTCTCCTAGCAGCGCTTTTGTTGCAGTTGTTAATCTACCTCTGTTCTTTTCCAGATCACCACACATCTGCCTTACCTAAATAGCATGTTCATTTGTCTTTTTCATTTTGAAGAGTGGTTAAGACAACTTCTGTGTCACATCGTACCTATACACCAGGGACACAGGAAGACGTGGGCGACTCATTAAAAAGTCCTAGACATTAAAGATTGAATTAAACAAAAGCTTCACTTCAATTTATTTTATTAAAATTTCTTAATCTGAGATTTGTTTTCCACTACCAAACAAATAAACTCAATTTAAAGGTTGGATTTCTTAATATTTCAGTGTGAGATTATGATACCGCAAAAAAGGTTTTTAGCACATCTTCACCAGGGGGACAATATGTGTAGGGCACTGTCAATAAGATACCTGAAATAAACTGTATGTTAAAACAGAAGAGTAAACAATCAATCAAGTAACCTGTTGGGATCAGACCACAGCTCTGGCAGTTCATAAAGAGGCCAGCAAGCATTAGAAACACATGCTTTTAAACTTTACATTCACTTGTAAATAAAAGGCACAGCAGATTATTTGGAAAATATTGGGGAAAAAAAAGTTCAATTGGTTCTTTCAGTCTTAATTTACAAATGATTTACCTCTTGGTATCACCAAATCAAAATTGACCAGAAATCACATGCGGTACGAAACTGCAAACTCCGAATATACCGGGGCTACCATAGAAGCAGCACTGCATACGGCAAGAATAACAATAACAGGAAGTAAAATACTGCCGGAGGATGGTGAAGTAATGGAAGAGCAATGGGGATAATCAGAAGATTAGTGCAGGTGTGGCACGAGGAGAGAAATCTCAAGGCAAAAATAATAACATCTACAAGGAAACAAAGACAGGAGCTGACAAGAAGAGGTAGGAAATCTTTCCAAAATAAACTCAGCACTTTAATAGGAAAAACAGAAAACGTTTTTTTGAATTATGTATTTATTTCCTGTAATTTGATAGTTGGGGCTCAGAAACACTTAGGAAAAAAAGTTAAAATTAAACAACAAATTGTTTCATTACAACATCCTGTAAAATATAAGCACCCTTTACTGTAAGGCTTGGAATATACCCAATTTCAGCTTAAATTTAAAAATGTAGTTTGTCTGGTTGCCAAAAAAGTAGCTGCAAGGTTTAAAAGTTTATATCCAATGCTTGAGAAAGCCTCGTGGTTAACAGACACCGTCAGCATGCTGACATCTACAACCTCACAGCCTGATTAGGGTCTGCAGTCGGGGGACACCGGGTGAGAACGAGGAGGCTGTGCCAGATAAGCTGCAGCAGCTTCTTTAGAGGGAGAACATTCGTCTAGACAAACTGTAACCTCATTAGCATCCAGAGAATAGAGGAGAGGAGCCACAGCCAGAGATACTGAGCTGCTGATTAAATTCTAATACGTGTGGTAGATCACATATTGAACCGGTGCTTCAGTCTTAACTTGGTAGACGTTTTGATAAAATTCATCACAATGATCACATCAATTAGGCTTGTAATGAGAAATAGTCCCTCAGCCTTTAAACTTGCAATATAACACTTCTATTAGTTGGATTCTGTAGGAAAAAACCTGCAGTTAGTTGACTTATATTGGTTTTTTTAATACATGATTAAAAAAGGAAATACTCATTATATTATGATGTATAATATAGACCCAACAATGTAAAAGGAAATGGTGTTCTGACAATATTAAACCGTTTCACATTTTGTCAGGTTATCGCCACAAACTTCAATGTACTTGGATATGAAGGAGACAGAACAACACAACATAGCACATAGGGTAACATTTTGAAGTTGCAAATAAAAAAAAAGGTGTCACAGGAATTTTTGTTCAGCTCCCTTGAATCAATAATTTATAAACCATCTTTCTCTGCAGTTACAGACACAAGTCTTTTGAGATATATCCCTAACAGCTTTGCAGAGCTACAGACTGACTTTTGTGCCTTCTTCACAAAATAACTCAAGCTTATTCAGCTCAAATGGAGATCCTCTGTACCCATCAATCTACAAATCTAGCCACAGATTCTCGATAGGATGTAGTTCTGGACTTTGACTAGGCCATTCCAAAACCTGGATATACTTTAATCTTCCCTTCTAGCTCTGGCTGTAGGTTCCAGGTTGTTGTCCTGCTGGAAGGTGAACTTTCCACCACACATAGCATTTTGCATGTAGGCCAAAAAGTACAAATCTGGCCTCATCTGACCTGAGGAACTGCTCCCCGCAGCATGATGCTGTTGCCACATTTACAGGTGGGGATGATGTGTTCAAGATAATGTGCAGTGTTAGGTTTACTCCACATAAAGCATGTTGGTCAAAAAGTTGAGTTCTGGTCTTATCTGACCAGAACATCTTCTCTGCATGGCTTGTGACATACTGGGGACAATTTCTTTCAACAATAGCTTTCTTCCTGCCAGGAGATCCAGAGAGCGAATATCTCTACAATGCAAGTTTAGGAAAAACTCTTGCATACATTATTCTATTAAATTCTGCTGAGCCAAGGTAACAAAAAATGCAGGGTTAACAGCCCTTTTCATGACATCTATTTTTTTCTACAGCTTTCCACCCAAATTTGACTGTGTGTTTCTGATGAATTAATACAAATCTGACTTTAGATGTAATTAGTGCCCAGATCTGGCAAAGATTCCTAAAATATTGCGTCATGGCAAATTATCTAGTCATATTTTTACATGTTGAAGGGGAATCTAACCTCATCTTCCTCCCTCACATTAACTACCAATTTAATATTCATTTTATTACTTTTCATAAGTTACCTGACACAAAGATATTTAGTGGTTAGAAGACTGTTTATATGTGCGTGAACCTAACTTTCACCCACATTTCTTGTTTTAGAAGATTACTGGTAGCTATTTGGCTGATAGCCAAGGCAGTTAAAGTAAAAAAAAAAAACATGAGCTTCACGTTTACCTTAAAGACATCTGGTGTGGCATCAGTCATTTGGAATGCATTTGTTGTATCAACATGTTTTCTTTTTAGTAAATAATCCCAGTGCAATGCCGTAAAACAGATAAATAGATTAGTTTTCCCCCTGAAAGACCCCCAGCTTGTGGAGGACTTCCACTTTTGCCGTCTGCATGTTTAGTTTTGTGGTGTTTTGGGAGATCCGGCCGAGCGATTCCAGGGACTGCCACAGGTGTGAATGCCATGTGACTGAGGTCAAGAAGAGTGAAAGGGGGAGTGTTCAGCTGTCCGTTTCAGTCACTGTTATAGAGGAGCATGTTGGAAACCTACCAAGGAGATGCATACAGTGAACCTAGCAACGACCTCGCTTTGCAACACAATCTTTACTGTGTGTGTGTGTATGTGTGAGCATATTTTCAGGGAAATTCAGCAGCCCTTCCTATGCTCAGTTGCAAACAGGTATCTAAGCCTGCTGCTTTCATTTAGCAGGTTTATTCAAGCACATGGGGGCGGTTATCACATCTCAAAACATCTTTATTTTATTTTCAAGTGTACGATATTGCTCCACTTCGCAATAGTGCAAAAATTCAACATATTAAAATCTGTCATAAATAACAAACATGTCATAAATAAACAAGTATCACAACATCAACCACAAACTGAAAATAGACTACAGTCACATTGAGATTGCACAAACAGAACTGAGCAATATATGTACATTTCAATCCATAGAATGGAGGCTTTTAGTCTTATGTGAATTGGTGCAGTTTTTTTAACTTATACCTTTACAGAGTAATCACATTCTTATGAAGGCCATCGGAGCTCCAAGTCTACCTCGTACATCTTTGCACACTATTGAAACAGAAGGTAGTTTTTGGGAGGGAGAAAAATAAACAAAATGGATGAACTAAATCCTTTAAAATAAGGAGAAAAGTCAACTTCTTAGAAGTCTGGAATGATATCACTGCACTACACATGAACTGAACTCAGCTATGACTTTAACTAGGCCAAAATGATTCGAGGTGAATTACTCAGTTTAGACAAAGTAGTTTTGCCTTACATTTTTACTTTAACTCTGTTTAAACAAAGTTGAACTTAAAACACATGTTAACCACAGTTTAAACAGAGATGGATCAATTTCAAAGTGGGGTAATAAATAAATGCAACAGGACAGCATCCACTGTCCAAGTCCATCTATCCTGAGGGGAAAACAATGCACCTACATGGGTTTTATCCAAATAATATAGAAAAAGACAATGAATGCTAGCAGATATACAGTGAAGTTCAGGGTCATGTGGCAGTGAATAAACATTAAGAAATGCACTGAATCGCTGCACATCATACCACAGCAAGCAGCTCTCTATACCCTCTGAACCCACAAAAAACGCTCTCAAACGAAGACATTCTTCTTTGTCATTCCCAGTCATGACATGCACATCAGGTGCTTAAATAAATATATCTAAAACCCTCTTAAATAGTCATTGCTTGGGTCTGTTTCTTCCTCTGAGCATCTCTAACTTGAATATATTAGATTTTATAAATACATATACTTCTGTATTATTCGTTGTTTTATATAAATAAAGATCCAAACTCATTTCTGAAGGCCCAGGTTGTTGTTTGTGTCCATGCTTTCCTGCAGTGCTTTTAAACATTGCTCTTTACTGCCACCTAGTGTGGCGCAGCAGCACTACAACTACGTTTCTCATCTTTTTGGGGGTCTGTGCCGATACGTCAACATGCATGGTACGACCACTAAAAAGCTGCATTCCAAAAGTAAAAATCATCCAGTTTCCTTTTTTTTTAAAAATACATTATTGCGAAAACTCCATGAAAGAAAAAGCTTTGCAGAGAACTACAACATCTAACCCAGAAAGCACACATTACAGAATTAGGCTCCTACCTTGTTTTGGAGTGTGTCAAACACTCATCGTGGTGGGCACACCTTTTTTTGTTTGTTTGTTTTGTTTATTTAAGAAATCCGTTTTGAGGGGTATGGTTGTGATAGACAGGGGACTCTCAGGCATCCAAACCAGATAGGGTGCAGTTAAGAGCTAACAGCAACATGGCAACAAAAAAAAAGGAAAAACTAACATATAGGGGGTAATCTTTAATAAATAAAATAAAATGTATTAATTATAATTGTATCATCAATATTATTACTATTGTTATTATTTAAAAATCCTTAGATTTTCCCCTTAGACTAATGTCATGTATCAATGTTGTATGCTATGTAAAGCATGTCTGGTTAGCAAGTCGTGTGCTAATAAGTCTGGAGTGTACTGCACCAAATAAAGAGGGCTCATTCACACGGTCTAGCTTTCTGTGCTCCTAGCAGTCCTCCTCCTCTGCATCTCACACCGAACAGTTGCGTCTCTTCCCAGATCCAGTCTGGGCTGTAGCAGCGGTGGCTGGAGTCAGCCAAACGGTGACCCCGTGTCAAAGGCTGGTGGAGGACACTGAGAGGGTGGGGGAGGAAGGCGGCGGGAAGTTCAGGAGCTCGAGCACCGCCACGCCGACGCTGCTGCGCCGCGTGAACATACAGGAGGCCGCTACCCACTTATTGCTTCGCGGGCTGTATTTTTCAATCGAGTTAAGACTTGAGCTGCCATCGTTGCCTCCCACTGCGTATAACCACCCATCCATAGCCACCAGGTCATGAGTGCTCCTAGAGAAATTAAAAGATGAAGAAATATTACACTATATAGATCTTTTATCAGCTGTATTTGTCTAGATATTTTTATTACAGCACCACATTATTCAGTTTTAGTACAGTTGCAAAGGGATTCCTTTACTCCCATAAACTGTTTGCAAATATTGTCATGTTACAATATCAGACTTAAATGTATTATTTGCCATTTGATGTGGTAGACCAACACAAAGTAGTGCAGAAATATAAAGCGGAAGTAAAAATTGTTTGCTCATTAAAATGCATTGGAATGCATTTTCATTCTGCCCCTTTAACTCTAAGGTCCACACGAAGAAGAAAACACATGTATAGTATGTATGCCGGGCCCATCAGGCATGCAAAGACAACTCATGCGAGGTAAACACAGCAACACGATGGCAGATAAGAACAATGGAGCTTCGAAGGAGAGCTTTATCTGGACTGATGATGAAGTCAGGTTTGTAAAAGAGGAGCAGTAGATACTGCTAGAACTGCCATAATAAAGTCAGTATTTGCCTTAGTATGAACGCAACACTGAATGGTGCCTTGATTGTTGTTCTTCTGAGAGTGAGGTGGATGTGAGTTACAGTAAGAGGTGGAGCTATGATGTCATTGTATCAGAAAAGATGCGTTTTGCTTTTACACACAGGAACACAAAATATGTTTTCAAATCTTTCCATTCTGGGACAAGTTTTTAAAAGTTATCATTTTTGCTCTTCTGAAACGGGGGATCCGTGTGGATGCAACGTCTAAACAACAAAATACCTTTGCGGCTACACCTAAGCTCCTCTCCGTGTGGACGGACCATTCACATCCTTAATGAGAAAATGGATGGAGCTAAATAGAGGACAATCCTGGAAGAAAACCTGTTAGAGTCTGCAGAAGACTTGAGACTGTTGTTCATCTTCGAGCAGGAAAATGACACTAAAGATGCAGTCAGCGCAGCAACAGAATGGTTTAGATCAAAACATGTACCATTTGTTCAATGGCCCAGTAAAAGCCCAGACCTAGATCCATTTATCAAACTGTGCCAAGGCTTGAAAAGTCATTTTTACAGGTGTAAAAGGAGACTCACAGGAACTAAATAAGAAAAGCCCTCAGAGACGCACCATTTATTCATGAGCTGCTATCAGGTTTTCCTTCTTTCTCTGACGTGCTCACATCGAGGAGTAAACCTTAGTGTTTGTGTTCCTCCACAAACACTAAGTAACACAGTAGATCTGCTGATGTGCTCACAAAGACAGCCGTTTCTAAATTTCCCACCATGTGGCAGATCAGAGACAACTCACGTTGCTGTAAACGTGCGCATGTACGTCTGTTCTGCCACTGTTCGTTTTCAGTCATAAGGAAACGTTGATGGTTTCGAAAAGGGATGTCATTTGATATTTATGCCTTAAGAGCAGTAAAAGAGACATGAAAAGACTGAAATCCCTTGGTTTGAACAGAGAACAATGTTTCCTCTGGGATTTCCTTTTTTGACAGGCTACATACAGGCAGACAGCAGGATTTCAAACAAATCACTTTACCTAATATTTACTTTAAAAAAGGTAGAAATCTAAAGGAAGCCTCTCAATTTTTGAAAACAAGTACTACAAACTCCTCTCTTCCATAAAAGTGCACTTTAGGCCATCAGACCAAGAAGGAGCTGATGTTTAACACAGGAACACCTCAGGGATATGTCCTCAGCCCACTCCTCTTCTCCACCTTCACCTACGATTGTTCCCCCATCCATTCCAGTAACATTGTGAAATATGCTAAAGATACCACCATAGTACTGGGTTCCTTCTATTCTATTCTGTTGTATTCTAGACCTAAATAGTTTTCAACGCAATTACTAAACCCCAGGCACTAAAGGGAAATTTTTGTTTTGAAGGATAAAACCTGGACATCTTTAAAATGTGAACGCCTATTTGGCGTGTCATTACTATCAGTTGAAGCTCTACTAAAGCAGGAGGTGATCCTGATGGTTCAGCTTGCTAGGGTGTGTCTCCGTTAATTAGATTTCCTGAAAACAATCCAGGTTATTCATCACCTCTCCCACATTCTTTCTCTCGATCTTTCTGCAGTGCAGCTTTGTGCCAAAAACAACTCTGAGAAGGAACTAAACTCAAAAACACAGAATTTTTAGCTTTGGAAATATTTAACTTGGCAATATTAAGAGCAACAATGTTGGGTTAAGATGGACCCAGGACGTTTTATAACCAGAATATTTAATACAGCTGCGGTGTAGAGTGCGCAGATAGCAGCGTGGTCTTCCCATCTGCAATAGGCAGGCAAAGCAGCCCTGCAGAGGATGGTGAGAGGAACTGAAGGGGTCATTGAAATGACCCAACTCTTATTCAGAATATGTTCCAGAGCTGCTGCGGGACCTGTTACCTTGTCATTGTACTGCAACACCAAAAGCAGAACCTTCGGACTCCTGCACAGCTTTCTGCCTCAAGGTGTTAAAATGCTGAACTGCTGTAAGGATCATGCACTGTACTTATTTCATATGTTTTAATCTATGTTGTATTTCATCAATTTAATACCTTTTGCACAAAAAGATCCCAAAGAAATGTTGTCTTATTGTATTATAAGCTATTATTTATTTAATTAAATGATAATAAACTGCAGTAAATAATGAAGGCGGTATTACAAGTGCTGTGGTTCCTACTTTTTGTTTATGACGTCTATGTTTTTATCAGTCTTGACATTGCCTGTACTGTCTGTGCTGCTGCAGGCTGACCTGCGTATGTTCATGGGGGCGACTCCTTCCCAGGTGTTTGTCTTCGGGTTGAACCGCTCCACCGAGTTCAGGCAGCTGGTGCCGTCGTTGCCTCCCGCGACGTACAGCATGCCGTCCAGCACAGCCACCCCCGCGCTGCTGCGCCGGCTCAGCATGTTAGCGATGGCGGTCCACGCGTTGCTCTGTCCGTCCAAACAAGACACTGACAATCAGTGACGTGTTTTGCACTGCAGATTTAGCTGAACTGATATATTTTGTCTGGAATATTCAGCGAGACTAAAGCAGCCAACATTTCTGAGGATACATTTCTGAGAAGTCTACCTGCGGGTCGTATTTCTCCACTGTTGCCAGATGTGAGGAGCTGTCGTAGCCTCCCACCGCATATAAACTCCCATCTGGAGGGGAAATGAGGAGTAAACACAGCACATAAATATTAGCAGAGACATACCAAGACAGCAACTCCCTCTGTACGTCTGGTATTAATGTCAAATCAGTGGGATATAAACATGCAATAGAACAGTTGTTTAAATCACTATTCCTACCTAGAGTTGCTACTCGAACATATCTCCTTCTGGTACTCATGGCAGCAATTGATGTCCATGTACTGGTCAGAGGGTCGTAACGCTCTGCACTACAAGAACAAAAAATTATCAAAAAATAACTGTCAGACAAACATTAAATCCACCGAAGATAAACGTCAGATTAAATTTACAAAGCCTCGACATGAACAGGATTTTTAACAATAAAGTCTGAAAAGTGTGGCACATATCTGCATTCAGTGCCTCCGAGTCAATAATTATTAGAGCCACTTCCTAAATATTTTGAGGTATATCTCTACCAGTGCATTGAGAATGAAATTTCTGCCAATTCTTTCTTGTAAAATAGTTCAAGTTCAGACAGATTGGATAGATTCTCTGTGTACAACAAATATTCATAACAACATCATATCACTACGGCATGATGCCGAAACCTCCATATTTTACTATGAGGATGGCGTTTTTTTCAGGGTGACGTGCTACCCTAACCCTAGGCCCAAAAGTTCAACCTTGTAGCTCTGACTGTATGTTTAGGGTCAATGTCTTGCTGAAATGTGAGCCTTCCACCACACATACTGTAGCATTTTGCATGTTGGCCTGAAGGTTTAACCAGAGCACTTTCTTCCACATGTTTGCTGTGTCCCCTACAAGCTTTAAACAGGAGCTGCTAATGCTTTCTTTCAGAAATTGTATTCTTCGTGTCACTTTTCCATACAGGCCAGATTTGTGGAGTGCATTACTAATAGTTGTCCTGTCAACGAATTCTCCCACTTAAGGTGTGATTCTCTGCAGCTCCTCCAGAGTGACCATGGGCCTTCTCAGGTTAATGTTCCCCTTCTCTGGTATGCCAGTTCAGGGGGGTCTTAGTAGGTTTGCAGTTGTGCAATGCTTTTTCCATTTTTTAGATGAAGGATTGACAATTACAAAAAACAGCATATTGTTTTAACATCTAATCCTGCTTTTAACCTCTCTGGACCTTATTCCAGCAGGTCAGGAATAAAGCTGTGGAAAGTTCTGCTGTGTACCTCGGTCTTCTTGATGCTCTTTGTTACTAATGTTCTCCAACAAGCCTTAACAGAACAGCTGGATTTATACTGAGGTCTAAACACAGACGGACTATATTTACTAATTAGGTGACTTCTAAAGAATTGGTTGAATTGGATTTTATGTATGGGTGACGGAAGAAAAGGAACTAGAAAGCAAATTTTGAATCATATTTGTTTTCTTCCATACCCATAAAACATAAATACATTGGAAGTTGTAACATGACAAAAACAAAAAGCTTAAAGGGAAATGAAGACTTTTGTAGATACACTGTAGATTTAAAATACCAAGGAGCTATATTTCTCAAAATGTAAGTCTGTAAGTACCTGTTCAGACAGGAGGCGCCATCATAACCCCCAGCAGCGTACAGCAGGCCGTGCAGAACAGCTACACCCAGACAACTCCGCCTCGTTCCCATGGAAACCTCCGGTTGCCAGGAGTTGGTGATGGGATCGTAGGACTCCACAGTTGCGAGATCTGAGGTGCCATCATACCTTAAGAGAAAAGTTAGCAGGAAGTGTCAGCATTGTTCCTTCGGTTAACTCTAAGTAAATACTATGTTTACTCCATGCCTACAGTTTACACAGAGGAAAGAAAACCTGTATCAAATAAAGGAAGATATTAGCTGATTAGTATCAGAATCATGGTTAAAAAAAAGTACAAGTCTGACAGCAAAAGGTCAAAACGTTTCATTTAAAGAGTAATATTTGTAGCCCTCAAACTAACGTCAGTGTTTATCTGTAGATCTGTGATAACATGAGGATCACCCATGTTCAGCAGACCAGTTTGAGCCAGAAAACATGCAGACAGGTGTTTCAGCAGGGGCAAAGAATTACCTCTGCTTAAGCTGCGGAGTAAAGATAAGTTCCCAGGTCTTATATTTCTCGGCACAGGTTCATGTTTTATTAAAGGTCATCTTGGTGGGTATTTATCACTCACCCTCCGACAGCATAGAGCCTGTTCCCGATGGCTGCCACGCCGACTCGCGCACGCCTTGTGGACATGGATGCCACCATGTGCCAGCGATCTGTCCTGGTGTCGTACGCTTCGCAGTCTCCGTGGATGGCGAAAAGGCTGCCCCCGCCTGCAGCAGAAGTTAATATTTGTGCATTTTATTAAATATGCAAGAAGCAAAAACAAAACAAAAAATGATGCATTTTCCAAATGTACCCTAAGATACACCTTCAGGGGCACACTGACCAACGGCAAAGAGCACAGGACTGGCACCCTCACAGCGTCGAGGGCGTGTCCGGCTGTTGCTCAGGACTCCCCTCTGCTCAGGCATCAGGTGGTACTTAAGAGCCTCAATCAGCAGATCTTTGCACTCCGAATGGTGACGCACTAGCAGCTCTGTATCAACGTTGCTCATCAGGAAGTCTCGCTTCAGGAGAGGTAGCCGCACACACTTCATCAGCTGCCGGGACAGAGGAAGGGTGTGTGGAGAATAATGGTTTTTAGGGAAAATATATCGGTTGGGTCTTCTTTAGGGTTGGAAAGCAGAGAATAATATGTGGTAGGATATCCTGACTTACCCAAGGCACATGTTGCCGGCGTCCATCTATGTCGTGTTTCACCCAGCTCAACACGGCCCGATACACCTCCTCCTCAGATGGCACATTTAGATTATCACTGGAGATCAAGTCAAGGACCTGGATAAACACGACGAACAGGTACAATTTTAACCAGAACTTTAAGGGGCATCCTTCCTAACGTCAAATATAACAATTAAAAAGACCTTCAACCCCTCATTCCATCGTAGCTCTGGCTGCCTGCTTAGAGTCGATGTCCAGCTGGGAGGTGAAGCTGCACCACAGTCTCAAGTCTTTTTCATCATCAGACAGGACTGATCTATATTTAGCTCCGACCAACTCAAACCAGCAGCCCTGTCCGGGCCAAAGAAAAGCATCCCCACAGCATGATGCCACCACCACCACCATATTTCATCATAGGAATTGTGTGTTCAGGTTGATAAGCAGAATTTGTTTTTTTCTTTTTTTCCACAACTCAGTGTTTTGCATTTTGGGCAAAAGTTACAGAGCATCTTCTTTTGTTTTTTAACAACTACCTTAATCCAACCCCTCTTCCATGAAGGCCAGATTTGTGGAGTGCACGAATAATAGTTGTGCTGTCAATACATTCTTCAACCTGAGCGTTGGATCTTTGCAGCTCCTCCGGTTACCAATGACCTCTTGGGTGCTTCTCTGATTAATGTGCTCTTTGCCTGACAAAGTGGTGCTGTAATATTTCCATTTTAAAGGCAACATTGGATTTTATTCAGGGATATTAGAGTAAAAGGGGGCAGCACAGCTTTTACTGTTTCCAGATTTTTATAAAAAATAATAATAATGAAACAATTAAATCATATACAGAACAGACTAAAGGTTTGGACACACCTTCCCATTCAAAAAGTTTTCTTTATTTTCATGACCATGAATATTGTAGCTTCACACTGAAGGTATCAAAACTATGAATTAACACATGTGGAATTATATACTGAACAAAAAAGTGTGAAACAACTGAAAATATGTCTTATATTCTAGGTTCTTCAAAGTAGCCACCTTTTGCTTTGATTACTGCTCCGCACACTCTTGGCATTCTGTTGATGAGCTTCAAGAGGTAGTCACCTGAAATGGTTTTCACTTCACAGGTGTGCCCTGTCAGGTTTAATAAGTGGGATTTCAAGCCTTATAAATGGGGGTTGGGACCATCAGTTGTGTTGTGCAGGAGGTGGATACAGTACACAACTGATAGTCCTACTGAATAGACTGTTAGAATTTGTATTATGGCAAGAAAAAAGCAGCTAAGTAAAGAAAAACAAGTGGCCATCATTACTTTAAGAAATGAAGGTCAGTCAGTCTGAACAATTGGGAAAACTTTGAAAGTGTCCCCAAGTGCAGTCGCAAAAACCATCAAGCACTACAAAGAAACTGGCTCACATGAGGACCGCCCCAGGAAAGGAAGACCAAGTGTCACCTCTGCTGCGGACGATAAGTTCATCCGAGTCACCAGCCTCAGAAATCGCAGGTTAACAGCAGCTCAAATTAGAGAACAGGTCAATGCCACACAGAGTTCTAGCAGCAGACACATCTCTAGAACAACTTAAGAGGAGACTGTGTGAATCAGGCCTTCATGGTAAAATAGCTGCTAGGAAACCACTGCTGAGGACAGGCAACAAGCAGAAGAGACTTGTTTGGGCTAAAGAACACAAGGAATGGACATTAGACCAGTTTAAATCTGTGCTTTGGTCTGATGAGTCCAAGTTTGAGATATTTGGTTCCAACCACCGTGTCTTTGTGCGGCGCAGAAGAGTTGAACGGATGGACTCTACATGCCTGGTTCCCACCGTGAAGCATGGAGGAGGAGGTGTGATGGTGTGGGGGTGCTTTGCTGGTGACACTGTTGGGGATTTATTCAAAATTGAACCAGCATGGCTACCACAGCATCTTGCAGCGGCATGCTATTCCATCTGGTTTGTGTTTAGTTGGACCATCATTTATGTTTCAACAGGACAATGACCCCAAACACACCTCCAGGCTGTGTAAGGGCTATTTGACCAAGAAGGAGAGTGATGGGGTGCTGCGCCAGATGACCTGGCCTCCACAGTCACCGGACCTGAACCCAATCGAGACGGTTTGGGTCGAGCTGGACCGCAGAGTGAAGACAAAAGGGCCAACAAGTGCTAAGCATCTCTGGGAACTCCTTCAAGACTGTTGGAAAACCATTTCAGGTGACTACCTCTTGAAGCTCATCAACAGAATGCCAAGAGTGTGTGGAGCAGTAATCAAAGCAAAAGGTGGCTACTTTGAAGAACCTAGAATATAAGACATATTTTCAGTTGTTTCACACTTTTTTGTTCAGTATATAATTCCACGTGTGTTAATTCATGTGTTAATTCATGTGTTAATTCATAGTTTTAATGCCTTCAGTGTGAAGCTACAATATTCATGGTCATGAAAATAAAGACAACTCTGAATGAGAAGGTGTGTCCAAACCTTTGGTCTGTACTGTATACTATACCTTCCACACCACAATCACGATTTGTACATAAACCCTCATTGGAAGCATTGTAGTCAGGTTGTAATGTGATGGAGTGTAAAAAAGGTGAAGAGCTATGAGTCATTTTGTTACTGCTGAACTCCTGCCTCGCCTCCTTCCTCATTGTTCTGGCTTGATCATTTGAAAATGCCACCCAAACAGAATCCGTCCAGATTAAATACAGTTAAGCGTGCACACACGTAAACCCTTCTGTTTTATATTATAGTTTATGTGCCTATGCTGTCATATATTTATAGCTGCCATTATCTGAGCACATAAAACAAATGCAGCAGTCTGAGTGGCTGGCTGGCACTGTTCCCAGGTCAGCGCTAAGCTGGCTGGGCTGGAAGGGAACGGAGTAGCCAGCTGCTGTCGTGGCTGTCGTCTTTTCTGGCCACAGCGACACTTTGCAGCCGCTGAGGAACACAGCCTCCTCTAATTCCTCGTCACAGAGCGAGAGAGAGAGACAGCCCCACCCTGCAGTCACTCCTGCATCTGCATAAACATACTGCATTATATGTTTACCAAAGAGTGCATACAGGAAACTCTTATAAAATAGTAGTAACTGCCCTCTTACTGGAGGCCTGGTGGTAAGGAGTGCAGGAAGAATGTACGACGGGAATTTCAGCAGTCATTAAGATGGAGCCATCAAATGTCATGAATGTGATGCTAGATCAGTGAGCCATCGGCCAAGCTGACTAGTCACAATCCTGTCACGCCTTCTTGATTTCCCCCCACAGAACATATGGGGCATATTTCACAGCCGTGGGGACCTTTCAGAGCAGAGTATATAAATCCAGATCTGGTGCAGATTTGGAGCAGCTGTGGACAGAATAAGGGAAACATCTAGAGGAAATAAAAGAATGAAACTAAAGAAAACTATATCTTTAATCTGTAGCGTAACTGTTGCTGTTTTATTGGCGTGTGCCCACACACTACGAGCGGATGCAGTCTAAGGCCTTTGAAGGGCACTAACACGGTGAGGCTTAGCGTTCGACTCCCATGGAGCACTGCTGTAGGAACACTGATGTGGCGAACAGTGATAATAATGGGAGAGCAACATCAGCCACCGTCATCTGGAAAGACTCAAAGGGCACTTATTTAGAAAGACTAAAAATCTTACAAAACAGTTTTTTGAAGAACCTTTTAAATCCAAGCACATTCCTGCTGGGCTTTTAATATATTACAGATACGACAAAAGAAACTTAATCGTACTGCAGGATTGGAAATAGGAAATACAACAAATAAAATCCTTTAGAAGAGAGTTCAACATCATCTGCTCTCCTGAGACAAAACATAATCCTGACAGGAACTTCCGTTGTAGAACATGTCCTGAATATTTATTCGAGGAAATTATCTACATTTAACTTCAACTGATTAGGAATAATTTGTTTATAATTCTTACAAGGAAATAAAAATACATCTTTTTGTTTTTAATAAAACAGAAACAAATAAACTCCTCAGCCATCAAAATTAACCTAATTATGCCTCTTTTAAACATAGTTACAGCAGCTAAATTAATCTATTTTAGTAGTCTACATGCCAAAACCACATACTGTAACGAATAGGAAAATTTTGTGGTTTGGAGAAACTTTGTGTCTGCCACCCTCAGACCTCATCAGTTCATCTGACTGCAGAACTACAAAATCAACGACACTATCCAGAGCAATATTGTGCATGACTGCACAGGCCAAAATGACATGCCACACTTTTCTCTGGCGCGTAGAGCATACTTACCCCACATGATCCGAAAGCAGAGCCATATCCCCTTCAGAACCCCTGAAGTATAATAATGGCTGGAGTTTAAAGGTGCATTTCCTTCAATATGCTGCAGAAATGTCCATGTTTCTAAAAACCCTGCCATGGAAAGTACCTGCATTGTCATGGCTTCAGTGTGCCAGGTTTTCCAACTTAAATAAGCTTGGAGATTTTGACATAACTCCATAATGACAAGACAAATGAAAAGATAAAAATCTGTTTGATCCGGGGAATTCTCATTCTCTGTCCTGTGAGTCATGCAAAAGTACAGTTTTATTATTTTAGGCTTTAGTCTCCCATAATATTTAGACTACTTTGGTGACACAACTTTCATTAAAGTTGTGTCACCTTTGACACAACTTTATGCAATCAGTACAATGATGAAGAAAAGTCATAAATCCAATATATTCCACAATGAAGTGTAATCTTTCTCAGTTAAACATCATTTAATAATTCTCTGACACATCAGGTATTTTTCTGCCATACCCATGTTCGATAAATACAGGCAAATGTGTGTGAACCATTTGTGTGTGAAGCCATAAAGTGCTTTAAAAGGACAGCACAACAATTTTCACAATAAAACTAAATTCTTCATTTAATTTCTACACCCTTTTTGTGTTGTTCAGGGTCGTTGTGGAAGCTGGAGCCTATCAGAAACTGGGACAGGTCACCGTTGCTTAGGTGGACTGTGCAAGGTCGTCCTCAGGGTGTGAGCTTCCATTTACTAAACATATTAATTAAACTATCTTTGCTTTTTTTTTTTTTACTGAGCCTCCTTTGTTTTCGTGTTAAGTATGCATTACCACTGACTGGGAGACGAGCAGCTAATTAACACCCAACTCATATTCATTTAATACAAGACTCTGTATATTATACCACTGGAACAAAGCACAGATATAAATGCAATGGTTTATCCAATAGAAAATGGTTTCTGATGAGCTCAGACCAATAAGATGAGACTGTTTTGCAGGTTAACCTGCTAATTTGACAAACAAACTAGCTGCAAAACCAATGACGTGAATAAGCTCCAGGTCCTTTTCAGCCCTGGACTTATAAGTATATCTAATAAAATGGTGACATCTAAACTGGTGACACTAACATACTGAAGCCAGAATAGAAACCCTCATTGAAGTGTAGCAGGCGTAAACATGGGTATTTGCTCTATAAACAGTAGAGCAGCTGTGAAAATGTCATCGGCTTTGCCTAATTACCACGTCCAGCACTGGAGCAGCAGCGCTGATGCAGCTGAGCCCAAACAGAAATAAGTGGTGGTTTAGCGGAGTTGATGTACCAAATAAACTGGATAACAGGCACTGTGGAATGATAAAACACCGGCCCTGAAAACACAATTCCACAGGGACATATGGTGGTGGCAGCATCATACTATGGGAATGCTTTACCTCAACAGGGTCAGGAAAGCTACAATGGAATGGTTTAAATCAAAGCATATCCCTGTGTTAGAATGGCCCAGTCAAAGTCTAGACCTAAATCTAATTAAGAATCTGCATGTCATTTTGCTGGCTGTATCTGCAGTGAAATCTGGTTCTATTAACTCAGTGGAGGAGAATACAAATGCTCCCCGTATCGCCATTTCTCCCACATCACAGTGTGCTTCTTTGTGTCGTTCTATCAAATTAAATCCTAATAAAATACATTAAAGTTTGTAGTTTTAATGTGATAAAATGTTAAAATATTAAAATAAGTTGATTAAAAAAAGGGAATACTTTTTGCAAAGTTTGTATAAAACAAAATGTTCAAACTGAACTACCAGCTCATTAGGTAGACAGAGCTTTACGCCCCACAGTGAGAATGCCATTATTAAAATTCATATGCATGAGTCAGCAGAGCACACAGCAGGAGACAGAGACAGCAGCCTACCTACCTGTTTCAGCGGCAGCAGCATGAACTCCTCTGTCTTGGACACTTCCACAAAGTGCTGTAGCACGTACTTGTGCGCCGACTTGAGCAGGTCGCTGCAGGAGTGCGTGTCTGCAAAGCCACGGATGCCCAGGCAGTTGGAGGGGTCCAGCTGACTGAGGAGGAACTTGCAGCATGCATCCCTCACCCCGTTGAGCTGCAGCAGGCTCGCTGCTGGAAGCAAGGTCTGGAGAGAAGGTAATTTACAGGTCAGAGAATAAAATAAAATCCCCTTTTTAATATTTTTGATGGTAGATTTGGCCAACAATTCACAGGCATGAATCAGAGAAACTTCAACCCCACCTGCACGTTACCTTCCCCAACCACAATCTCTGCTGTGTAGGCGTACTGGATGAGCTGCTCCAAAGCCTGAGGGTCGATGTCATGGAGGGTCACATGTGTCTGCCGGCTCTCAGACATCTCATCTGCACACCCACACAGAACCAAATCAGCCAAGTCACGTCCAGCAGCTCATTACTCCAGAAACTCTACCTGATAAAAATCAACTCCCTCATGGGAGCATGACATCTAATGTACACAACCCTGCTGCTAAACATAAGCACAGCTCATTTCTTCCCGTCTATTCAATGAGAGGTTTTGGCTGAGTGATATTTTTCTAAACTTGTTCAACATAAACAGCAGAATTATGCAGGACCTCCCACAAAACAGTTCAAGTTTAGTAGTTCGGTTTACAAACAAATACAAGTTGGAGCCTCAACAGCAGCTCATCTGATAGGACCTCAGACAGGAAAAGTGCCGAGGAAATTTTTAGCTGAAAGGCTGTTGGGACTTTAACTCTACAACAAAAGGAAATGGTTGAAGTTTGCTGTCGGAGCATATTCCGTCTCAGCCTTCCTAATATTGACCTTAATACATTTCAGAGAATAAAATGTATGTCTTTCCAATCTTCCCATCAAGTCTCACCAGCATCTTTGTCTCTGGTAATCTAATGCTGCCACCACCAGGATGGCATTTTCAGGGTGATTTGTCGTAACAATTTCCTGCCAGATCAGTGTTTCGTATGTAGGCCAAGAAGTTCACCTTTGGTCTTGTATGAACAGAGCACCTATTCCCACACGTTTGCTGTGTCCCCTACAGGAGTCGTGACAATATCAAACCTCACTCAAGAATAAAAGCCAGATTTGTGGAGTGTAAACTGTTTCCCCTGCCTAAAGAGTCCCCACCCTGTCTGCTGTGTTCCTTCCCCACCCTTATGATGTTTATTAACTAATGTTCTCTAAAACAAAACCTCGGAGGCCTTCACAGAACAGCTGGATTTGCATTCAGATTAAATTACTCACATGGGAAATATTTTCTGATTAAATGACATGTTGCACTGGACTCTTGCTTTACTTGCATTGCCATACTTGCACACTGATCATCTGCACTGTTGTACTACTCTCGCACCCAATACTGCTCTATATTTACTCTCACTCACTTAAAACTGTGCACATATATTTATATTATATTGTAGATATGTTTATACTGTTTAATTTGTACTGTATTGCACCGACTACGCCAAAACAAATTCCTTGTATGTCCAAAAACGTACTTGGCAATAAAGCTTTTCTGATACTGGATTTTATTGAGGGATGTCAGATTTTAATTTGTAAAAAACAATTTTTTTTTTAGAGGTATGAATACTTTGGCATGCTCTGTAAAGCACAGCATTAAAGCAGATTATCGGGTCAACTCACTGGTAAACATGGCATGGAAGTATGGGCTGCAGGACGCCAGGACCACTTTGTGCGCCTTGATTTCTTTGTTGGAGACATGAAGCACGATGTCACACAGCAGACCGCGCTGTCGCATCCTGTTCATGGAGACGAAGGAATCATGGTAGTGCCGCTTTGAGTTGTGCGAGATGCTGTGCCCATCGCGGTTGAGCAGCTGCATGCCCCCCTCCATCATGATGCCTGGCGCTGCCGTGGTGGGTTTCTGTTTGGGCCGCACACTGGGCAACTGAAACATTAAGAAAACAAAACTCCATCGTCTTATTAAAAAACGTTCTTCTTTCATTCCGCCAGTCTTGAGAGATTTGCCTGTCTACATGGAGGCAGGTGCTTTGACGGGTGTCCTGAGCCATCATCACAAATACTGTCACGGTTGTAGAGGCCATCCTGGCAGCTATGACAGCGAGAAAAGTACGACAACAAAGTGCAGCTGGATGCAACGTGCTGACATGGTTTTAATCACAGAGTCAAGTTTAATTAGATTTTACTTTGACAACTAAAGTGTCAAAATGTTTTTTACTCCTTAAACAATCTCAAATCAAATTAATGCATCATTTATTTGATGTTTTTTTTATTTACAAATTCTTCTGACCAACAGATTCCAACGCAGACACATGTAGGAAGCATCGGAGGACACAAGCTGCAATATATTTAGAAAACAGGTACAAAACAGCTGGGCTACACTTTATTGTCACTGCGAGATCGGTGTGTGCAAAATTAATTTGAGATGCACCAAGTGATAAATGTTCCCTTGCTTGGCTGTTATAGGTGATCAGCAGGACAAATACTGAAAAATACTAATTTCTCTCCAGTAATAATGGCATAAACATTTTAAATTCCAATCATTGTTGCTCTATAAATGCACCAATCACCTCTGATGCACTCTTTTGGTTTCATAAAAATCAGATAAATGCTGAGGTCATATGCTTTGATGCATAAATCTTATCTTATAAGTCCTTCATTTTCTGTTGCATACAAAAAAATACAATATATATCATAAAAGCTGCAGTGCATTTTTTTTTTTTTTGTGCTAAACTATATGAAAAACAAAATGAAATTGGTCAAAATCGGAACTGGCAGGCCAGACCTCAAACGAAACAGGAAATCGGTATGGGCAAGGAGAAGCCCGATCGCTGCATCTCCAATAATAATATTGGCTGTGTGGAATGTGATGTTTCCTGGCTGGTGTATTCCAAGGATTTCAGGAAGAAGCTCAGCCTGCTGGTCGGAGTCACACTGCAGTAGATGATCACAGGTGACACCGCTGATGGTGATTAAGATCATAAAGGATGCAGAGGAAGTTAGACGTCTCGATATTGGGAGCATAGAAACATGATTTTTACTTAACCAATACTCTCATCTCAATACATAATAATAAGAATAATAATATTGCCATCTCATGATTTTCTAATATCGTGCAGCACTACAATAGATCTGAGAGAAACTCCCATTAGATACGCTACGACTGATGCTTCGATACCTAAAAGAAAATAAAAACAAAGCTTAGAGTAGAAATGAATGAGCATAGACTGTGTCAGTTGGTTTTATACCGATCATAAATCCTTACACAGAACCATGCCCTGGCGACAGCCCCATACTAAGAACTAGTAGAAAACAAATGAAAGACCTTCTACTTAAACCACCCCAGTCCCAAATGCTGGTGCCATAAGTCAAAGTCTGTCCCATACCTTCTTCCACCTGTCATAAGGCACATATAGAAACCAAACAAAAAACAAATACCACGGTATTCACTTAATGCTTTGAACAATACAGTACACACATATAGCAGAACACCCTAAGTATACATTTGTCTTGTCACTGGAATAAGGACTGGGGTAAAGATTTATGTAATCTGATTGATCTTTATTTTAAATGCAAAAAACACATTGGAGGAGTTTTATTCTAGTTTTGAAACTCTTAAAAACATAGAAGCTCCACTTTTAAAAGTTTGTTATGAACACGTGACTGTTAGATTCTGGTTTTATTTTTGTTATTGTGCGTTTAGACCTCACCACTGCTTTTGACGCAGTATATTTCAATAATTTGCCTCCCATCTGGGGAATTAAACCTGTACACTTTGATGAGAGCGTCCTCTTTTCTGCTCCGCCCTCCTGAGGAATGCCTCAAGGCTCTATTCTCAGCCCATACTAGGTTCCCCTTGGCTCTACATTAAGGAAATATCACATCGCTATCAATAGCTATGCTAATGATATTAAAATCTACATACAATTAAAGCGCAGCGATTCTCTTTCTCTTGAACTACAATTTGTTCAGATTGCTGAAATCCAAAACTGGATAGAACTAAACCTAAAACAAAATCATGCTCGATTCTGATCGTATTCACAGTCCTACTACTTTGGATCTGGATATCCCAGAGCCTTGCTTCAGAAGGCATGGTAAAAATATAGCTGGAATATAAGATACATATTCTTTGAAGGAAGAAAAGCTTATTTAAATTGATGCTTTTATTCATATTCTTTATCATTTAGTGACCTTAAAATGGTGATCCATATTACTTTCAGGATTTATGCAGTTCTTTGAATGTTGAATTTAACCAGGCGTCCCTATCACAGCTCTAGTTGATCCAGAAAATTGCTACTCTCATTTTTTAACTTGGATAAGAAAACATGAACTTGGTCCCTCTCCTAGCTGGGTCCCTGTTAGTTTTAAGCACGGAGATATCTCATGGATTTCTCAAAGCCTATGCGCCTTTAAGACTTCATTCAGTTTAATCGCTTGCTCCAAGTTAATCCAAAGGGACGATGGAGGCTTTGCAGTGGTTGCCCCTAAATGGTTGAGCAAACTGCCCCGACATGTTAGACTCACAAGACTTACTCTTCAAAGCGCATCTAAAAGTAATATTTCTATTTTATTTCATTGTGTTTTTAGAGTCTGCTCAAGCTTTTCCCTTTGGCTTTTTGTGTACAGCACTACAGTTGTCATGCTTGTCAAAATAAAGGAGATTTATGCACAAGTAACATGCTAAGACAATCCGAGCAAATACACAAACTCCTCCTGAAAGAATATTGACCAGTCTGAAGTCCAAGTTTCACATAACAGGTAAACACATGTCGATCATAGTTCCTGCATCTTGACAATATCCACCAGCTCTCCTGAGTGCACGCTGGCATCTCAAATGTCACCACAGCTGCCTGGCGACCAAACTCCGGATCCCATTTTTCCAAAACACAATAGACCACAAAAGCACCAACTGTATTCCACAATCAGGAAACAATCCCCTCTTAGGCTCCAGGGAATACTGCTGCAAACTGAACCATGCAGACACAGGAGGTTGAGCCTGATGTGACCGCTCTGTATCACAGTTAAACTAAGGAGCAGATCATATGTTTCTTCCTTTTTCTCTCTCGCTGACATCATAATCTAGGCTGCTTAAAACAGGCGAAACCAAATGTTTTGTAAGAGAATAGTTTTTCTTGAGTAATCTGATGGAACCCCGACCCCCACTACATTTATTTAAAATATCAGCACCTATCAGCTGCAGGAAAGAATAAACATCCAGGTTCTTTACCGGTGGTCGTGTTGCGGGTATCCTTGGACACTGTGTCCTCTTCAAATTGATGGGAGAGAAATCAACAACTGTCGCAGTCAGACTGCCTTAAAATCGGTACCATTGTCTGGCTGTTCGGTCCATATTCTAACCACAGCAGCATAGGGAAATATGAAGAAAGCCTCTGTTTTGTGCTGTATGCACTGACGTCAATGCAAAAAAAAAAAAAGAACTGCATGAAAAACTGACATCGGTTTGTTAAGGTGGAGCCACTACAACTCAGAGTACGAATGGCGAAACTGCACAGGCAGCTACAATGTAAAGTCGCAGGAAAAAAAGACGCTCGAATGAAGCAGTTTCACATGCGTAGCTGTCAACCCAACACAATGAATGTGATCGTGAAAAGATGCTATAACAGACCGTCTTAAAAACGATGTTTCGTTTGGTCTGAGTACGGAAGTGCGTTTGGAAAATACATCCCCGCTTTTCGTGAAAGGCGGTGTTTACCATAACAGTATGGTAGGTTAGCCTTTTCAGGTATCCCAGACAGTTACATCAAACAAACACCAACAACTCAACCGTTTGAAGATACATACAGACATATATTGCTATTGCATTACGTTGTATTAGTTTAAAGGTTAGACAACTATTCAATTTTTTTTTTTTTTTTTTGTTCAAACATCAGCATCAAGTTATATAGTATTTAAGCCAAAATCTATTGTTTGGGCGTGTGCTAGCTAAGCTAGTTTTGCCTTCGTTCGGGCTGTAGAAATAAAGGAGGTAGTTCTCACCCGCAGCCGCCTCCGGTGTCGGTGGGACAGCGCTGATTTCTGTAGGTTTGTTAGCTTGCCCAGGTTTGTGGTTATGTAAAGCAACGGCTAAATTAAAAGTAAGAAACTAAACTACCCCCCACCCCACCCCCAGTTCCGGATTATTTGATTTAAACCTCACGTGCTGCATCAAAACACTACACTCTCTTGTGTGCGGAGCGCTGGCTGTTAAATATAGAGGTTTACGTCAACGCTTCGACGCATTTTTGTTTTCCAAACTAAATCATAATTTTTGAAAGGGTCTCTTTTTATCTAAGTCATCGTACCTACTGGTGTTACACTCAAATACATTCATTTTCGGGATGGTTAGTTTCAGTTAATCAAAATTGAAAGTAATGATCCTCGCATATACGAAACGTAAAATCAATTCTATGTCTGCGCATCATTTGTCACCCAGCGAGGCAAGCGGGGCGCCGCGTAGGCGGGGTATGTACGCAACTTCATCTTGGCTGCCCCTTTCGGCTTGGAGAGAACGGAGCTCGCCCACTTTCACTATTTAGATAAATAACAGTGTTGTTTGGTTGCCAAGATAAAAAAAAATAAAAAATTACAGTTACAATCTAAGTATTAACGGCGCACTCAATTACACCTGTTACCCCCACTCCCGATAGATTTTGTTTATTTACTATTTATTTATTTCAATAATTGTTCGCATTTTACAACAAAAAAACACAAGTCATGCTTATGTATTGTAAAATAAGGAACACCGGGACAGATACTCCACAAAACAAACCTGAGTACAACTCACAGATCACCACTGTGCATTACATCCTGACTCACGACTCAAATAGAGACCTGATGTCTATAATGCATAAGCGGTATACATTTCACAAAGCTGCACGGTGGTGTGTGTGAGACTGTGTCACGGCCCAGCGAAGAAAAATGTTCCAGAAACGGTTGCCAGATCTTAAAAAATGTATCCCCTGAATCAAGCAGGTTTTCTTGGACAGATTTTAATACAATAAAAAATAGGTACCCCCATTGTTTTGTTTTGAAAAATGGTGAAAAGGTTGAAATAACCACTTTTCGCGTACAATAATTCCGTGTAGCCAGCATGTAATCTCTATCAGAAGCTAGTAACGTACTCTACCCAGATTGCTTTAACAAGTCACCTCTGACTTCCCGCCAGCAAAAGCACTTTACCTTCCTTTCAAGTAAAAATCTCCTTCAGCCCCACTTCGTCCGCACCTCTACCCGGTTCACCCCCCCGGCTCACCGGTAAGGAACGCACCCATTCGCTGAGCACCAGAGGATTATGGGTATTGCAGTTCGCGTCACGCCGGCGTCACGTTTTGAATCCAGCATGGCAGCGAAACAGAAAAGGTTTGTCAGAAGTTTACTTATGCTAAACGGTGCATTAAACGGTTTATCTGTTGACTCCGAGTGTAATTTAAAGGTTAAGTGATTTCAAGGTAGTTGGGTTATTTAGGAGTTTATCAGAAAGAGCTTAATGTAGTTTGGTTATATTTTAGCCTTCCACGCTGTTAGCATATAGCGGTTATGCTAACACACTTCTTTTCATCTGATGGTCTTTACGACTGTTTTAACACATATTTGCTGCTAATCAACTAGTAGACATTCACACAATCCAACATTTTCACTGTCGCTTCACGCTGAATATCATGTTGTCCTCACAGGTGTGTCAGTTTCTGACTTCTGTTCACTAACTTTATCTACTGTAGAAAACTAGAAGATCTGAGTGTAGACGAGTTCCTGGTCTCAGGCTTCGAGTCTCCAGAGGAAGATGAATCCGAAGAAGAGACTCCGAAGCAGAAGAAAAAGAAAGATGCAGGTCCTACGACGTGAGTATTTTGCTGTGAAATAGTTTACCTTTAAAACCTCACCGTGACATTACAAACACACAATTCAGTGTTTCACTTGTGTTTATGCGATAAACCAACAAAAAGTAGTGCATAATTGAGCTGTAGTAGGAAAAGTATGTATGTTTTTAGTCATTATAAAGTCGGTAAAATGTTTTGTGCATTTTCTCTGATACCCCTCAATAAAATCCAGTACAGCCTTTAGTAAACACACTGTGTGTGTAATTTAATTTGAGGATTAATGCAGCTGTTCTGTGAAGGCTCCAGATGTTTGTTAGTGAACAAACAGCAACAAGAAGACCAAGGAGCACGACAGACAACACAGGGATAAAGTTGTAGAGGTATTTGAAGCAGGGTTAGGTTACAAAACAATATCCCAAGCTTCAAACTTCTCACAGAGCTCTGTTCAGTCCATCATCTAATAATGGAAAAAAGGATGGCACAACTTCTAAAACGACATAGCCATCCATCTAAACTCAACGAGAGCGTTATTCAGTGAAACATCTAAAAGGCCCACAATAACTGGAGGAACTGTGGAGATGCATAGCTTAGGAGAATCTGTTTACAGGAAAGTTAGTTCTGTGATCCAGAAGTATGTCCTCAATGATGGAAGGTTCACCTTTCCAGTTGGACAGCGGGCCTAAACATACAGCCAGAGCTGCAACAGAATGGTTTAGATCGAAGTAACTTTGTGAGTTAGAATGCCTCTGTCAAAGTCCAGATCTAAATCCAATTGATAATCCTTGGTAAGGCTTGAAAATCCGAGTTGACTAAGCTTTGGATGTTTTGCACATAAGAAAGGGCAGAAATTTTAGAACTAGATTTGCAAAGCTGGTAGAGATGACCCTTAAAAGACCTGCACTAAAACCTTGTTCTACGAGTACGTGCTCAGGGGGGCAAAAAGCAAATGCACACCTCCATTTTCAGATTTATAATTTGTAATGTATAATGTAATATAATGTATAATGTTGAAATGTATAATTTTCCTGCCCCTTCACAATTACGCTGTAATGTGTATTTGTCTGTCACAATAAATCCCAATAAAACACATTTAGGCTCATGGTTCTAATGTGACAAAGGATTCAAGGGATGTAAATACTTATGCAAGATGCTGCATATCACTGTTATGAACGCAGATTTGTTTTTGTGTCATGTTAGGAGTAGAAATGAAAAGAAGGGTAAAGCCTCTGAGCATAAGGAGCAGCTGTCCCGGTTAAAGAGCAAAGATCCAGAGTTCTACAAGTTCCTAGAAGACAACGACCAATCACTGCTCCATTTTGATGACACTGACAGCTCTGAGGAAGAGGATGAGAATAAGTACCACAAACTACCATCTGAACTGGAGGTAAGCCAGCCTCTGATTTGTGCGCGTCCGTAATGACTCGTGCGAAGTTATAGATGTTGAGACTGTCACGTTTTCAATGTAGGAAGCTACCTCTGATGAGGACGATGGTGAAGAAGCTTCCAAGAAGACCAAAAAGGCAGCAGAGTCAATCAAAGTCACAGACAAAATGATTGAAGGGTGGAGAGCTGCTTTGAAGAAAGAGCCCACTCCTCGTCTCTTCAGAGAGGTTACGCAGGCCTTTAAAGCTGCCGTTGCCACGACGAAGGGTGAAGGGGGCGGTCAGTGTCGCTACAAGGTGGCTGACAGTTCTGGTAGGTCCTGAACTTGTGAATGCAGCCTCAGAGGGACTTTAATCTGCATTAAACCTACTCAACATACTTAATCATTGGTTTCTGTTCACGATATTTCTATTCTGTACAATTTCACGTGGTAAGCTGTCTTAGCTTAATATATTAGAAAACACGAACCGTAACAGTAGTAAAGATGGCCGTTTTGCTGGTGAGTCGTGACAGCCCGAATCAGTGGGATTCCGTGCAGCTCTGAGGCAAAAAGCATTGCTCGAATGGACCAGAGTCTGATCATTTGTTTGTAAAACATCCTCTTTAGGAATAACATAGATACGTTACCTTTTGCATGCAAGTTTTCATGGGTACAGGTTTTCTTTAGCCTAATAAACACTGGGTCTTAAAAAACTTTAAGAGCAGAATTCAGTTCTGGTATATTTCTGCATATTTGGTATCATTTATTGATAGAACCTGGACTGTCAAAACAACAATCTATAATCAATGAATCTTATCAATACCTCCTGCTTTACCAATCTAGACGTCTGTCACACCAATCATCTGTGAGGAATAGATTTAATTTCTAAAGATTGTGTCAGATTTTAAATGGGCCTTTTTGTGAACATCTGTATGTATAGATCTTCAGAAATCTGCACACTAACTGTATGTTTTTGTGTTCTATTTTATTGAAGTGTTTTTGCTTTACTTAGCTTGTCCATGGTCCACAGATGCTTCCTACTACAAACATACAGGACCAGTTATTTGTTGAGGCCGAGGTTATTCTTGATGCAGAGCTCGGGGTTACTGGACAGTCAGGTCTGGATAAGGATGGGAATTTTGCATTTCCTAAATTTGTTCCATGATCCATCTTTAAGGAGAATATTTTCTCTTTTTGTAAAAAAAAACAAAAAACAAAACACTATCTTCACAATGAATCTATGTTAAAGGTCACATTCACATTAAGCCCTGAGTTTAAAGTTTAGTAAAAAGTGTTGGGTTATATGGACACATCATAGCTTTTTTATTAGATCATATAAATAAAACACAAGCACCTTTAATTAATAGTTACAGTTAATGCTTTGAGATGGATATTGTAGTGAGACCAACATTTAACCATGAAATTACACAAGTTGTGGCTCCAGTTTTTCAGAAATGTATTTTTATTTGCATCACATTTATTTATACAGATAACACGCTCCTTGATCATTTTGATGTAAAGTTGCACAAATATTTGCCTCCATACAGGATCTGAAGTTCCAACACTGAAATACCCATAATGCCCCAGTAGGTAGCAAAAAAAGTGTAATTATTAGTCCATGTATTACCAACATGAGAAGTCACAGAATAATATTTAGAGCATGGATAAAGCTATGGTGTGCTGAAGAGTCCCTGGAAATCTAGGAATGCACTGATCGTTTTTTTTCTAAAACATTTCTGTTTTCTTTCTGAGCTGCCAGTTCTCATTTTGGCTGATTCTGATGAAAGTTTTTTTTTTCTTTTCTGAGGACTACAACACACAAATAAAAGCATATGTCCCTAACCTTTCATATTTTTACAAAACCCATTAAATTGCATTGAAGTTGATGCGTTTATTGTTAGAGGTTTTAGCTTTGACGCATTTAATGAATAGAGGGAAGCAGATGACCTGGTACTCACTGTTTGATCTCTGGCAAATCTATGGATGCATCTTACCCAAAACTGTTTTTTTTTTTCTTTTGGTTTTTTTTGACACGTTGCCGTTTTCTCTCTCTAACCTTTTCAGCAAGCTTGAAGTTAAACGAGTCTCCAAAGGGCTGCAACACTGAACCGAAATATTCAGAAACCCTGAGAGATAAACATTTAGTTATCTGGTTCTGAACAGATACAGTCATATTCAATAAATCAGAATATTATTGAAAAGTTCACAACATTCACATAGTAAAACACATTATTTAGACTATTTACACACAGACTGATGTTTTAAAGCCTCCATTTCTGTTAGTTATAAGGATTTTCCACTTAAAGCAAATTAAAACAAGACATTCAAGATTAGAAGATAACATCAGACCAATTAAAAAAAAAACCTTTTAATGCAGAAATATGGGCTTAATTAAATGTATGTTGTTATTTTAGAAAGGTACTTTCAATCTGACAAAGGGAGTCTCATCGGAAATGCATATTCTAATTTATTGAATATGACTGTATTGTTTTGTTTTTAGTCAAATACACTAAAAGCATCAGTGCTTTTCAGTAATGCCGTAAATATCATTTTATTTTAAAGCTGAAATATTCTGGCAGTTTTTTTTCTTTTTGCATTAATAAAAAACATTTAATTATTTCTTGATGCATTTTGAAGAATACATTTTATTGGTCTCAAGTCTTGTTTTGTTAATGCAATGATAATATTAGATTTGACGCATCAAGTCTCAGTTTTTGCAAATATACGTAAAGTTTCCGTCTTTCATCCCCACAGTGTTCAACGCTTTGGTCCTGTTTTGTATCAGAGATATTCATATGACGCTGCAGAGGATGCTCAACCTCAAGTCCAACAAAGACCAGAAAAAGTATAAAGTCACCAAACCATCTGATCTCGCTTCCAGCTTTAGAAAGATTGTTTTGATCCTGGATTGATTCCTGTTTTGTTCTCAGATTGGTGCTTCCTTCATCCAGTCCAAAATGGCAGAGGAATCTGAACGACATCAAGGTGTATCTCGGCGGAGTAGTTCAGGTTTGTGTTTTGATGAATGCAGAGTAAAATAAAATAGTATCCCTCTAATAGTAGCTTTCCTTTTATGTTGCTCCATCCGTAGCTGTTATCCTGTCTGACAGAAACGACCGTCATCGCTGCCGTCCTGAAGCACGTCAACCAGCTCATACCGTTTTACCTGTGTCTGCCCAAACAGTGTCGGCATCTGCTGAAGGTTAGGCTTTAACCCCACAGGGTTACAGTGAAGAGAGGTTCATGGTGAGAGTCAACCTCTTGTTTTAACCTGCCATCTTTGCTCTACAGCAACTTCTAAAGCAGTGGAGCACAGGGGAGGAAACAAGTCGGGTTCTTGCTTTTCTTGCCCTCAACAAGATCTGCAGACACAAACAGGAAGCGTATCTTAATCTCATTTTAAAGGTGAGCAGCAGAAATTGACTCCTGCACTGCAAGCCTTGTTACACCACTAAAACCAAATGTCTTATTCTCTTGGTTGTTGGTTTCTTTCCTGTTTTGCAGCAAATGTACATTTCCTATGTGCAAAACTGCAAGTTCACATCTCCCAACGCACTCCCCATGATTAACTTCATGCAACGAACTCTGACAGAGATGTACGCCTTGGATACCCAGGCCACCTATCAACAGGCCTTCATCTACATCCGACAGCTGGCCATTCACCTCAGAAACGCCATGACCATGAAGAAAAAGGTTGGTTGGTTCGAGCCCCACGTTCCCACAGAAAGAAAGAATATTTAAAACATTGGTGGAATGCACCACATTTCTTTTCTAAGCGCCTGATTATTTTAGTGCCACAATCTTATGTCAAGAAACGAATTTATGTTCCCACTGATTCCCCGCTTATGGTTTTGTGACTGTTGGCATCTTAGAGGTACAGCTATGTCTATTAGTTGGTTTTAATAGCGTTTTGTCTTTTACTAAATACAATTTTCATTTCAGAACTGTCCCATGTTCTCTTTGTCTGGCATTAAAATCAGATTAATCTGAAACATTTAAGTGCGACAAGAAAGCAAAAACATGAGAAATTCATGAGGGGGAAAATACTTCTTCACAGCCCTGTATGAACAACAATAAAATCCTTTTCTTCCACTGGATAAATTGATACTATAACTGTCTTTAGTATCAATTTGTCCAGCCGTGGAAGAAAAAGGATTCTTTTTGATCCTATAAGTGTCTTTACAATGGGGCTGCACGGTGGTACAGTTGGTAGCACTGTTGCCTTGCAGGAAGAAGGTCCTGGGTTTGACTCCCGGACAGGGGTCTTTCTGCATGGAGTTTGCATGTTCTCCCCGTGCATGTGTGGGTTCTCACCAGCTTCCTCCCACAGTCCAAAGACAGATACGTTAATTGGTTTCTCTAAATTGCCCTTAGGTGTGTGCATGGTTGTTTGCGTGTTGCCCTGCAATGGACCACCTGTCCAGGATGTACCCCGCCTGTAGACTGCTGGCACCAGCTTCCCCGCAACCCACTATGGAAGAAGCAGTATAGAAAATGATGAAATGACTTTACAATGAAATGTTTATAGTAAAATAAGACTCAAAAACAACAGGATGTTACAGAATTGTTTCTGGATCCTGATCAGAGTTCCACAGTGTGTCTGAGAGAACAGCCGCTGTTACACAGCTCTGTCCTTGTTTTTACTAAAAAAAACAAAACAAATACACCTGACATTTTAAATTGTTTTCAGCATCAATGATTATTAATTAGCAAACCAACTAACTATGTTCATTATATCGAAAGTCAACTATTAGCTTAACTGTTAGATTTCCAAAGGATGTCCAGCTTTTCCTAATCTAGCCTTCCCATGAAAGATAGAGTTGGACTCTTTAAAAGAATAAAACAGAGTAACTTTGTTGTAATATGTTCAGCTTAGTAATCTGAGCTGAGGTCTGGCTCCTGTTTAAAAGTAGCAGGCTGAATGAACAACCTACAGGTCTTCATACAAAATAGTTTTCTTTTAAATAGCTTATCACACTTTTTGGTCTTCTTCTAATTTTAAGTCTTCTGCGCTCAGTAACAACTTTCACACCGAGGATTGTTGTCACTGCAGCCTTTAGGAATTTGTGTGTGGTCCATTCACTGATGGGGAAAATATTTTAAGTCTGAGAGGCTGATAACCCCCACCAGAGTACACCGAGTTTAAAAGCCAGGCGGTCACGGTCACCAGCATGTTTCTCAATGCACCTCTTAGGAATCGATTTATCTAACAGCAAATACAGCTACAGAAAGAAAGCATAAATCTACTCTGTCATACGTTTTCTGTCCAAGTGTGACATTGATTTTATTCTATTTTTTAAATTGTTTTTAGGAAACGTATCAGTCGGTGTATAACTGGCAGTTTATTCACTGTCTGTACCTGTGGTGTCGGGTGCTCAGCACCTTGTATCCCAGTGACGTTCTCCAACCACTCATCTATCCTCTCTGCCAAGTCATAATTGGCACCATCAAGTGAGTATTCAGCTTTATTATTATTCCACTCTACATGTTAGATAATCTAAAAAAAAAATGTTTATTGCAGAGGAATCACTTTACTCCTGTTTGAATATGTTAATTGGTGAATGTGTTAACAGCCAGACGTCTTTCATAACCCAGTACCTCTACTCTTGTGTCATTCTGTCTGAATAACTTTACTTTCAGTATTATTAGGAGTAATAGAATTGCAAAAACATTTGAAGAAGCAAACCAGCAAAAGTTTCATTCTTTAATTATGACATCATCTCAAATTAAATTAATATCTGATCTTCTAAAAAGCTGCAGTCAATCAACACAGAAATGCAACTAAGGGCATAATAGTACTCATAAAACATGGTTCAACATATCTATTTTGAGCTCCTGTTTCAGTCCAGGTTCTGCTGTACTAAGTTTTAGATAAGACAATATAATGGATGAGCTGATTAACAGGTAAGAATCTCTACAAAAACATACAGTGGCTTATTAAAGTATTCATACGCCTTGAAGATTTCCACATATTGTCACATTACAACCACTAACATAAATATATTTTTTGGAATTATATGTGAAAGACCAACACAAAGTGGTACACAGTTGTGAAGTGGAAAGAAAATTATACATGATTTCTTTTTTTTCTTTTTTTTACAAAAGAGAACTGAAGATAGCGTTGTGCAAAAGTATTCAGCCCCCCTGAGTCAATACTTTGTGGAACTACCTTTTGCTGCAATCCCAGCTGCAAGTCTTTTAGGGTGTGTCTCTACCAGCTTTGCATCTAGTGACTAAAATTTTTGCCCATTCTTCTTTGCAAAACAGCTCAATCTCAGTCAGATTAGATGGAGAGCGTTTGTGAACAGCAGTTTTCAGATCTCGCCACAGATTCTCGATTGGGTTCAGGTCTGGACTTTGACTGGGCCATTCCAACACATGAATAAGTTTTGTTTTAAACCATTCCATTGTAGCCCTGACTTTATGTTTAGGGTTGTTGTCCTGCTGGAAAGTGAAACTCTGACCCAGTCTCAGGTCTTTGCAGACTTCAACAGGTTTTCTTCCAAGATTTTCCTGTATTTGGCTCCATCCATCTTCTCATCAACTCTGACCACCTTCCCTGTCCCTGCTGAAGAGAAGCAACCCCAGAGCATGATGCTGCCACCACCATATTTGACAGTGGGGATGATGTGTTCAGTGTGGTGTGTAGTGTTAGTTCTCAGCCACACAGCACGGCCTTAAAGTTCAATTTTGGTCTCGTCTGACCTCCTATGGACTTCTTATGGTTTTCTTTTAACAATGGCTTCCTTCTTGCCACTCTTCCATAAAGACCACGTTTGAGCAGTGCACGACTAATGCACTGCTCAAAAAAATAAAGGGAACACTCAAATAACACATCCTAGATCTGAATGAATGAAATATTCTCATTTAATACTTTGTTCTGTACAAAGTTGAATGTGTTGACAACAAAATCACACAAAAATCATCAATGGAAATCAAATTTATGAACCAATGGAGGCCTGGATTTGGAGTCACACACTAAATTAAAGTGGAAAAACACACTACAGGCTGATTTAACTTTGATGTAATGTCCTTAAAACAAGTCAAAATGAGGCTCAGTATTGTGTGTGGCCTCCACGTGCCTCTATGACCTCCCTACAACGCCTGGACATGCTCCTGATGAGACGGCAGATGGTCTCCTGAGAGATCTCCTCCCAGACCTGGACTAAAGCATCCACCAACTCCTGGACAGTCTGTGGTGCAACGTGACGTTGGTGGATGGAGTGAGACATGATGTCCCAGATGTGCTCAATCGGATACAAGTCTGGGGAACGGGCGGGCCAGTCCATAGCTTCAATGTCTTCATCTTGCAGGAACTGCTGACACACTCCAGCCACATGAGGTCTAGCATTGTCCTGCATTAGGAGGAACCCAGGGCCAACCGCACCAGCATATGGTCTCACAAGGGGTCTGAAGATCTCATCTCAGTACCTAATGGCAGTCAGGCTACCTCTGGTGAGCTCATGGAGGGCCATGCAGCCCTCCAAAGAAATACCACCCTACACCATTACTGACCCACTGCTAAACCGGTTATGCTGAAGGATGTTGCAGGCAGCAGATCACTCTCCACGGTGTCTCCAGACTCTGTCACGTCTGTCACATGTGCTCAGTGTGAACCTGCTTTCATCTGTGAAGAGCACAGGGCGCCAGTGGCGAATTTGCCAATCCTGGTGTTCTCTGGCAAATGCCAAGCGTCCTGCAGGTGTTGGGCTGTGAGCACAACCCCTATTTGTGAACGTCGGGCCCTCATACCATCCTCATGGAGTCGGTTTCTAACCGTTTGTGCAGACACATGCACATTTGTGGCCTGCTGGAGGTCATTTTGCAGGGCTCTGGCAGTGCTCCTCCTGTTCCTCCTTGCACAAAGGCGGAGGTAGCGGTCCTGCTGCTGGGTTGTTGCCCTCCTACGGCCTCCTCCACATCTCCTGGTGTACTGGCCTGTCTCCTGGTAGCGCCTCCAGGCTCTGGACACTACGCTGACAGACACAGCAAACCTTCTTGCCACAGCTCGCATTGATGTGCCATCCTGGATGAGCTGCACTACCTGAGCCACTTGTGTGGGTTGTAGAGTCCGTCTTCATGCTACCACGAGTGTGAAAGCACCACCAACATTCAAAAGTGACCAAAACATCAGCCAGAAAGCATAGGTACTGAGAAGTGGTCTGTGATTTCACAGAAGTTTGATTTACTTGGAGTTATAATGTGTTGTTTAAGTGTTCCCTTTATTTTTTTGAGCAGTGTAGTTGTCCTGTGGACAGATTCCCCCACCTGAGCTGTGTATCTCTACAGTTCATCCAGAGTCACCATGGGCCCCTTGGCTTCATCTCTGATCAGTGCTCTCCTAGTTCGGCCTGTAAGTTTAGGTGGACGGACTTGTCTTGGCAAGATTATCATTTCTGGATGATGGATTGTACAGTGCTCCGTGAGACGTTCAAAGCTCGGGAAATCTTTTTATAGCCTAAGCCTGCTCTAAACTTCTCCACATATTTATCCCTGACCTGTCTGGTATGTTCCTTGGACTTCATGATGCTGTTCGCTCTCCAGTATTATTTAACCAACCCCTGAGGCCGTCACAGTGCAAGAGTATTTCTACTAAGATTAGATTACACACAGGTGGACACTATTTAGTCATTAGCAATCATCACGCAACTTCTGAAGGCAATTGGTTGCACTTAAGGTAAAGGGGTATGAATACTTTTACCAGCCACCGTATGCTGATAAAATAAACCACACTTGTATGTGAGGAGGCTTTAAGATAGTAGAGTTTGTCTTCTTGCAACTTCACTTTAACACTGAAAACATTTCAAAAGATGTTCATCCAGTTTGAACTGAAGCACTGCCTTTACATGTCTAGAAAAAAGCTGCATTAAAACAGAAAGGTTTAGTTCCTGTTATGGAAATGATCTACTAAAATCGACAAGGATTGTGTTTCTTAAGGTTTTTGTGCTTTAACCTCATGTAAAATAAAATGCAATATGTAACCAAGTAGGTTTCTCCAGTATGAAAATACTTAATAAAAACAGTTTTAAAACATCACTCATCTGGAGTGCTTGCTGGAAGCAAATTGGTCCTGTTTGTCTTAATTACAAGCCATTACTGGATTGTTTTGTTGTGGACAGCTTTAGATGGCATCTTCATCTGCACATTTTCTGCAGACCCCTTGCAATGCAACAAATTACATTTATATGCCCTCTTGGATGAGAGATGATGGTCTGTGAGAGATTATTCAATAAAACATATTTCCTCCATTTGCATACAATGCTGGATACCGACTGTTATTTTTAACACAGTCGTGTTGGACTGTAAACAGCTTTTTTTAGGGTCTGCCTTTTATCAATGTTTCACACAGTTTAGTTTTGGCCCAGGGCTCTCTCCTGCTGGAGCATAGGTTCAATGACAAATGGAAAATTGGAAATTCAAACTCCTACCACTGGAAGAAAATAGGAGAATAAACAAGAGAAAAGGTACTCATTTGAAAACTTCCCACGAGGTATATTAATGCAACATGATTAGAACTTGAAAACAAATGAACAATGGAGATGAGACAGCTGGATAAATCTTTCAGGGTCTTTTCAGGTCAAGTTGTTTATTTTATGTTTCACAGCTCTAACAGCAATAAGGATCATCACCCTAAAGTTTGAATCGGTTATTAAATATTTAACCGTTATGTTGGTGAAGCCATTCTTTTGCTACATATTTCCCTAACAGCAGGTGGCGACACTGACCGTTGTTTCTTCTTCCAGACTGGTGCCGACATCCAGATATTACCCTCTAAGGATGCACTGCTGCAGAGCCCTCACCTTGCTTTCTAGCAGCACCAACATTTTTGTGCCTGTTCTGCCTTTCCTTGTTGAGGTAAGCCCCAATCCAGACATCAGAGGTTCAGTGAAAATGTTACCAGCAGAGTGAACCTAGGTTTTTACTATCAGAACTCAAAGCAATAAATACCTCAGATGGTGTAAATGATCTTGAACAAACAATAGTGCGTTGGTTGCCTTTGTCTCAAATGGAAACGGTGAAAAGGTAGATGTGATGAAATGTTCCGTCGGTGGTTTGCTGTGGAAAAACATCAGTGACATCTGAAGTGCATCTTGGTCTCAACGGCTACAACCAAAGGAGCTCAGGAGGAAACATGTCGAGGAGCAGAGCTGTGCTTGAGGCACCTTCTGTTATCAGACCAATCAGGGGTCACCAACCGACAGCTTCTTCTCTGGGTCAGGTGTTAATCACGTGCTCGTGTGTCTTGCTTCTGAAAGTTTGCAAAGTGTTTGCACAGGCAGCGAGTCTGTTTTGTGGTTTTTCTGGATAGGAGCAACATGCTGCCGACAGCAACAGGCTCGGCCCACCAGGGAGTGGTCACTTCTGGCTCTACGTTTGTGTGTATCCAGCAGTTTGACCGAAGCGACAGAGGCACGGTTGTGGTTTACACTCTGGTCTTAACGCGCTGTGCAGACCACATCCTTCTTTGCCTATGGCCCAATTCCTCCCCTCCAACGCACTCTCAAAGCCCCCTCCCCCTAACCCCCAGCAGCAAGCTGTGTTTATTTGTGACGCACAACACTTCCTGTTTTTTTTCTCCCTCACTGTTCCCTTCTTGTTAAAGGTGTGCTGCTGGTGTTTTAATTAGAGCAGCAGAAGCACCCCCCTTTCCTCTAGTGTGCCTGTGTGTGTTCTCGTATCTTCGAGGGGGGTGTGATTTGGAACTTCCTGCTTCTGTAGGTGTGTGTTTGTGTGTGTATATGTGTACAATCGCACCAGGGTTGGCCCATGCCTTCCCACTTCCCCCTGGCTCCCCAGCAGACCGCAGACCGCCACCACATCCTATGTTTGTACAGACTGCACCGGCCAGGAGCGTTGCACTGCTGCACACACAGAGAGAGTTAACGACCACGTGCACACACACACACACACACACACACACACACACACACAGGGAGTCAGAAACAGCTTGTCAAAAAAAACTGAATTTTACTTGCACACTGTGGGCAGATGTCAAAATTAAAGCTCATAGACAAATAATCAGCTTCCATGTGTTTTCACAAACTAAGAAAAATTCGTCGTCTCTGCAGGACTGGATCTTATTTCCTGTTTTCTTTGAGGTCTGACCTGCAATTAATAATTTTGACCACCTCTTATTTTCTTTTTCTTTGAAGACTGTAACACGTTAAGAAGAAAAATGGGCTGCAGGTCCTTTTGACTAACATTTTAGGGTTGAATCCAGCATAAAAGTGAAAGAATGAAAAGATAGTCCCCATTTATGCATAAAGGCATATAGTAATAAAATAAATATTAAATAAATAGTACATATGATGTTACTATATGTTACTGTCTTAAAACAGTATAATTGTTTTAAGGCAGTCAAAGTATTTCCAATGAAATCATAATGAACCAGAATCAGCTTTATTCTTAAAGTTTGTGCACACAAAGGATTTGACTTTGGTTCTACTTTGCTCTCAGTAAAGAAATTTGGAATATAAATATAAAAAAAGGGAAATAAAATAAATGTTTGTAAATATAAAGTGCTTTTACAAAAAAGAAAGACGTGGTTGAAAGGTGCAAATATACATTGTATCGAAGTACAGTCTCTGCTGGGCTCCTTACTAGCATTGTCTTTGTGTGAGGACCATCTCAGGTCCCAAGAAAAGGTGGTCCCTACCAACCAGATGTGATTTGCAGCAGACACAGTGATGTTGAGGATGGTGAGGGGTGGCAGAATGGGTGGTGTTCTCCAGAAGTCCACCATCATCTCCACTGTCTTGAGTGGGTTAAGTTCCAGGTGGTTCTGACCGCACCAGTAGACCAGCCGATCCGCTACAAGAGACTTGATTCCAAGAACTGCTTTATGTTACATGAGCAAATACGTACTGACTGACTTCAGTCTGCAGAGCATCAATCATAATGCGCTTGGCCAGAAGATTGTTTCTAGTGTTTTAGCAAGCAGCAAATAACTAAGTTAGCATAATTACTGTTTCTGCTGTTCTGTTGAGTGCAAGCAGATCAAAAACCATTCCCTGTGCAGGTATTAAGTCTAATATACATTAAGACTTTAAGCCTTGTTGCTCCTTAATAGGGGTAATATCTGCACTTTACTATTACATGGCCGTTCAGAAAAACCTGGAAGTTATTTAAAGCATGGTTGGTATCTGAATAGGGTTTTAATAGTAATGTTAGTTTAACACAGCAATACCACCTGCTGGAGAGTATGTCATGTAATAATTAAAAGCAGTTATTGTGTTGTTGCTACATTACTATTAAAGTAGCTTACCTGCATAATGTGTTGTTCACTGACAGATTTAGACATTTGTAGATTATCAGATGGACTCATAACACACGGATTATAATGTTGTCTGTTAAAGCTGCAAATTCACATTAAGTCTAATACTATAATTTAAAAATATGAAATGAACCTTTGCACCATAATATTTGCTCTTGGTGCTTGCTCTATGCATTTTTCTTCTCTCTGCAGAAGTATTTTGGAATCATGCTTTTCTTTTTTCTTTTTTTTTTTTTTTTAGATCTTCCAGCAAGTCGATTTCAACAAGAAACCGGGTCGAATGAGCAAGAAACCGATCAACTTTGCAGTGATCCTGAAGCTGAACAAAGTCAATCTAATGGAGAAAGCCTACAAGGTAAGCATCACTGTGACTGGCTGGGTAAGAGTAGACCACGTTTATTTCTGGTTGCTTCTGAGAAGAAACCGCTGATCAGATGAGTAGTTCACACAGCCCAGGGTGTGTTCAGAAAGGGATTGAGGGCAGCGCTGACAGCCCCTCGTCAGGGCTCTAAAATTGTCCCTGAGTCGCCAAGCTGAGTGCCGCAGCAAAGAGGATTGCAGCACGGCTCTTTGGGATTATCCCTGCGCTCTCCCCCGCGAGGACTGTTTGTACTGCTGTCACCTTAGTTGCCGCCACATAAACTAACAACAAACGGAAATGATCTTCCTAAAACTTTAGAACGCATTAGAGCACGTAGGCCAGAAAGCTGTTTCATTGTGCACTTGTATTTTTTTTAAAAGCTAATAATGGTCAGATTTATTTGTAGTGTACAATATGTCAATATGCTTTGAACAAATAGAAAATCTAACATATCACAAAAGCATTAATTAAAAATACAAATGTATAAAAAGGGCTACCTAAATAACCTTGTGCATCTGAGAATGTTTTCAGTTAAGCCTTTTGCTATGGCTCAGCAATATAAAATTACAACGTAGGTGCAGTCTAAAGTCGTTACTTTAAAAAGCCAATGCCCTTGTTTTAATTCAGGTTGTTTCCTCTTGTTAGTGTTTTGGGCCTGTAGAGAAATTTGTGGCTTACCTGTTTAAAAACAAAAGAAGAAGTCTCTTAACATGCTAAACTAGAAGTCATAACCACTGAACTTACATTCCTCCTGTTTTCATGCATGATGAAAAATCCATTAAAAGGAAATTGATTTGTGTTTAGGTGCAGACTTTAGTTTTGTTTTTTTTGGTAGCTCTTTGATCTCATTAGCAATCAATGGATTCGTTACTGCAATGCCCCAATCAGTGGTTTCAAACAAATGAAAGGTATGGACAAAAATCTTTACTTATTGTTACTAGCTTACTCTCATCCTTCTGTTATCATAAGCAAAACACTAATAGAGATTCACCTAAATGCACCCAATTGGGTGTTTACATTGGAGTTTAACACCACAAAGAGGCCATAGTAATAACTAGAAAACATTTGTGGCTATAAATTTTGTAAGATGACGTGCTAAAGGAGCTGAACTGTGGGAGAAACATTTTGTTTAAACATTAGAAAGTAGCAGAAGTATTAGAAAAGCAAAAAATGTAAAGGACATATGTTGCCAATATACAATAAAAGCACAATGAACGGAAAAGGATGAAACTGAAGCAGAAAACGGCTGAAGAAACAAAGCAGAGATACTTATTGAGTTCCCTACATAGTAGCAAAATATTAAAAGATGAAAATAAAATTAGGTTTAAGAAATACAGTACAAGCAAATTGAATACCAGAAGCCAAGGTAAAGGCGGACAGACCATTTGAATAGTTAGCTAACAATAATTACGGTGAGTCTTTCGACTATGTTAACAGCAGCTTAAATGCTGCTAATGTTAGCTAATGGCTAACAGAGTTGTCGAAGTCTACTTCTTCATCTCTGTGCATTTTTAAAAGTTCATGTTCGGATAGTCAGCCTGCTTTCACTTCAGCTTCTAACCTAAGCATGTTGGCTATCAATAGCAAACATTATCTGCTATGTTAAAGTTGGTTAATGGTATTAGCCAAAATGCTAACATTAGCAATAACTATTCACTGTGTAATAACAGCTAGCCATCGTTGGGTAAAAAACATTACCTAAGAGTTAATGTTGGCATACATCCATCAGTATGCCATGAATATCATATTATGTGAAGATAATGTAAACTTTCTGAATGGCTAAATATCTTCTGTTGTGATTTAGTTTGTTAAAGGAATGAGCTTGGATTCAGAGATGTTGCTGGGTAAATGGCCAAACACTTGCACAAAGCTGTTCTTCAGGTGAATGAGACTTTGAATTTTAAACACGAATATATACAACATTTTTTTCTGTTTTCAGGATGGTATGATTGACCAGCTCTATGACCTGATGCTTGAATACTTTCACACTCAGGCATTCTCCATTGGATTCCCTGAGCTCGTCCTGCCCACCATTATTCAGGTAATCAAGATCCGAGACCTACTTACTGATATTTATCTGCACAATAATGCCTCACGAATCTACTGACTAACGATTAAACAGATTCAGTTTAGTATAGAGGCAGTGATGCAGAACTGAACAGCAGTTTATGTCGTGTATAGAACATTCAGGAAGGCTTCCCTCAGGGGAAACAATCACAAACTCTCCGCCTGAATGCGGCTCATCAGTAGACAGGATCATCTCCTTTTTTTTTTCCCCTCATGCTTCTTGTCCATGCAGCTGAAAGCTTTCTTGAAGGAATGCAAAGTGGCCAATTACTCCAAGCCGATGCGGCAGCTGTTGGATAAGATACAGGAGAACAGCAGCTATATCACAGGACGGAGACAGAAGGCCGCCTTCGGAGTGGCTGATGCTGACGCTGTGGTGAGTAAAGGAGAAGGCGTAGGAGGATTTTTTTAAATTTTTATAAAATTTTACTTTGTGCTGGACTAGTTTTGTGGAGCTTCGGATTTTAAACTAAGTTCGACGGTCCTCAGCTATACAAGTTAAATAGAAAATGTTAAAACATTCCAAAGCAACATGTTTTAGAAAGTTGTTGATGTAAAACTATTTCTCATGTATTTTTACATGTCGAAACACCCTCAGGCTCAATGTTACCAACCGATTATAATCCCAGCACAGTCAGTTTGTAGATCAAAAGATAGAAATAAAATTTTGAGGTTATTATGTCACAGTGACACTTAAAATAATGTCTTTCGTTGTTCTGATGAGATACAGTATTTTGTTTGATGTCTCAGTCACACTTGGATTTTGCTCCGAGACATTTTAGGACAGGTATTTGACCAGTTCATTTCACTTATTGATATTAGATTTAACGGTGCATAATGAACAAACCTTTTCTGCGCTTGAGAGTATAGTTTTAGATGTCTGTAGCTACCAAACCGAAAAATCCTGTTTCATTTTATTAAATTACCTGGAAATCATGTCGATTTGTCACAAGAAACAGCGGCATTTAGGATGCAATTATTCAGATTCATTGTCGAAGGTAAAATTTTGGTTCGAAGCGCAAAGGCAACATATGTCAAAAAAGTTTTTCTTATTACAGTAGAAGCATTCTGAATAGCAGAGGCTAACGTAAAGCAGAAACCAGCAGAACTGAAACAGAGACACCTCTTGAATGGTTATCCCACATAGTACAGAAATATTGCATAAGGACAAGTTTTTTTAAAAGCATGTTGAAAATTAGACAGTACATTGAATAGCAAAAGCTGAAACTGAATCAGAAAAATGCCAAAGAAGCTGAATTAAAAGCACAGACCATCTGAACATGACCTGTTTAAAGAATGTTTTTAGGGCTGAGGAAGCAGCAGACCAGCTTACAGCATATAACATAACATTAAGTCTGTCTACTGTATCGTCAGCTCATTTCTTATCATTAGCATGTTAGCTAACAAGTTGTTCTGCTGTGTTAACAGTTTATATGCTATTATGACATTCTAGTGTTAGCTAAAATGCAAATGTTAGCTAACAATTAGCTATGGACCATTAGCTAACATGCTAATGGTCAGTCTGCTTCTAGGGCGACAGCAGCGTTTAGCAAGCACGTGATGCACAAGAATTTCCGCTGGCTGGTGAGTGCACCACTCGCAGAAAAACCAATTTGTTCAACCATGTGAAATTTAAACAAATGTGACCCATGAGCAACTATTACAGAAAGTGACTGCAGAGTGGCAGCAAGAAGGGTTTGGGTTCTGGAGGCATATTCTCCCTGTGCATGTGTGGATTCTCCCCAGGAACACTGGCTTCCTCCCTAAGTTAAAAAACACACAAATAAATACTTTATTCTCACTGAGAATTTTTCATTCAAAGTAATTCACTTCTCAAGCGAAAAAGTTCAGTTCAGTGTCCAATGAAATAATCATGATCTCAGTATTAACTAAATCTTTCCATAACCGTCAGCGCTAGCAGCAGGTTAGTGTGGTGGCCGTTAATCTGTTTAAACATTTTGCCGTTTTTAGGGTCAAAAATCATCTGTGCAGCAGCTTGCTTTTCCTTCTGTGACCTTATGGATGTGATGGTTGAGATCTTTCAGACAGCTCCACATGTTCAGAGCTTTCTGCTCTGAACATGTGGAGTTCAACATGTGCCACAGTTGAACTCATTGCTCACTGCGCCACACACTGTTACTACATTGTAGTTGTGTTGAGATGAGGCTGTAGTGTCACATGGTATGCACCTCTGGTGTCTTAATTGAGCACAAATACGCCTCATGTTATCGGCCGAGTATGCTCAGGCAAAGTAAATATTAAATAGAAAAAAAAACAGTAATATTGGCCAAACTTTTTTGCCATCTGATCGATTAGCCTGCTTCGATTTTCCTGTTTGTTGTTTTGATCTGAATTGGTTATCTTTAACAGCTAGCCAGCTTTCAACTTCCGATGCATATAATTAGGAGTCATCATCTGATCCAAGTTTTCTCTAATCAACTTGTACTTTCTGCTATGGTTCAGTTCATCCCCACAGAGTTAAAAACTGTCCATGAGGTCACTTTTAGGCAGTCACTTTTACAGCATTGTCTGAACAAAGTGTGAGGCATGTCGGAGCCAAAGTGGCTGATGTGTAAATGACTGAATGCCGTTGGTTTCAGACGGATGAAGCCTGTGTTTCACATCTTTTGTCACAAACGGGTTTCATTTCTTGTAAAACTTGGTTGGAAACATCTGCAGGGTGATGATGCAAGTCACTATTAAAGCTCAAGATCGTATTAATCTGGCGCAATGAGTTTTGCAATTTATGGTTTGATTTACTGATTACAAAAAACATTATGCTTTCACAGAAGTTTATAATTTCAGTTTATTCTGCTGCGGTGTGCCTCAGTAGTTTATCAGCCACTTGCCATCTGAGTTTAACCATTTATCACATTTAAAGGGCCTTATACTGCTTGGTTTTGGCACGTGTTACTTCTGAGGTTAACTCTCTGAAAAGGCTGTTTGCCGTTCAAACAGAGCACAGATAGACTAACACACATCTGAGCCTGCATTACTGCATGTTGAAATGTTGCAGCAGATTTTATGGTTTCAACGGTTTCCCTCATTATCTCCGTCCCATGTTTTATGTTTGACCGTGTATGACCCGTATTAGTAGGTGTGTGGCACCGAGCAATGCTTATGTTGCAACAGACGTTTCCAAGTTTTGTTTATATAAAAAATGTCAACAAACAGTAGGTAAAATGCTTTAATTTTCAACAAAATCCATTGTATGTTATATGAAAACATTTTAGTTCAGTTTTAAATTTGCCTCTTAAATTGAATCATCTTTTTTTTTTTATTATTAACTCTGAGCAAACATGTTTTACTTTAAAAGTGATGGAAATATAAATACAGTGAAGAATTATTGTGATTACTGTGATTAACTCATCCGGTGTTAATATCAAATGGGGTGTAATGAGAAAATATTTTTTTCTTGGGGTGTGGGAGGCTGCTAAAGAGAATGTTCTATGTAATGTAGGCATTTCCATGGAAAATGCACATTATAACCGTGTAGCTGCCCGCTATGCTGACATGCGCTGGCGAGAACCCTGCCCTGTATAAGTCCTGGATAGAGGGAAGGTCAGCCCTGATGATTCTCTCTGCAGACCTGATCGTTGCAGTCTGGACCGGTCCTGTCTTGTGAATGACTCAAACCACACTGAGATGGATGAAGACAGGACAGACTGAATGATGGCAGAGTAGAAGATGACTAGCAGATCCTGTGGAAGGTTGTACTTCTTGAGTTGCCTCAGGAAGGACAGTCTCTGCTGTGCCTTCTTCTGAATAATGTCTATGTGTGAAGACCATCTCAGGTTTCAAGAAATGGTGGTTCCTAGAAACTGGAAGTGGTCCACAGCAGACACCGTGTTGTTGAGGATGGTGAGGGTGCTGTGTGGGGTGGTGTTCTCCGAAAGTCCACCGTCATCTCCACAGTCTTGAGTGTTTTAAGTTCAAGATGGCTCTGACCACACCAGTGGACCAGCTGATCCACCTGCTGTCTGTATGCAGACTCTTCATTGTCCTGGGTCAGTCCAATAACAGTGGTGTCATCTGCAAACTTCAGGAGTTTCACAGACGGGTCCGCTGAGGTGCAGTCATTTGTGTAGAGGAAGAAAAGGAGTGGGGAGAGAACCCACCCCTGGGGGGCGCTGGTGCCGATGGTTCTTGTGTGGGAGAAGATGCTCCCCAGCCTCACCTGCTGCTGCCGGTCCTTCAGGAAGTTGTTGATCCACTGACAGGTTGCGGCCAGGTCTTTGACCATGGCCTCCACATCGATCACAACTGAATGATTTAAGTGTGAAAAGGAAGAATTTAAAGGCTACACAATATATCACAACTATATTGTCACCGCATTATCACTTTGTGCAATATTATCTCCTCCTGTTTGGAGTGCAATAATTGTAGCTAATGTATTTCAAATGTTATGGTAAAGGCCTGCATTTATATAGCGCTTTATACTACAACCGCTCATCCACCCACACATTCACACACTGACAGTGGTAGCTACATTGTAGCCACAGCTGCCCTGTGGCACACTGACAGAAGTGAGGGTGCCATACAATCAGCACCACCAAGCCCTCTGACCACCATCAGCAGGCAAGGCGGGTGAAATGTCTTGCCCAAGGACACGATGACTGAGACAGGCAGAGCGGGCGTTTGAACCAGAAACCCTCCAATTGCAGGATGAACTCCTATCACTGCTGCCACCCAAAATAGTAGCAGTGCAGGAAGCACAGATGAGAAAGAGAGGACAGAAGAAAATAGGCACATATTGTCATCGCTATATTTAATAATATTATCGCCATCACAAGTTTATCCGGTATCATGCAGCACCAATGCAGGTAAACAGGTTTCAGTAAACAAAATGAAGACAAAATTATCAGTGAACATTTTAAACTATCTTCAGCATCTTTTGTTCATGATTAGCACAGTTAGCTCCCTGCTGTTGCAGTTTGAACCACCGTTAATACACTAAACATTTTTTGGCTTTCACTGACTTCTTTTCAAACACCTCACTGTTGCATGGCTAAATTTAGGTCTTCGCTCGGTAGCAGTGCACCCTTTATAGCGCTTCTGTATGGTGCCGTCATCACCAACTTGTCAGAGATGAAAGATGTTAGTCACTTGGAAAAAGCTCTGTAAGGCCAGTAGTAAAAACAACACATACGGATAGTTTCATGGTTCATTTGACCTTAGTTGACCCCCACATATAACCTAAAGGTTCGGCTCTAATAGGAAACAACCACATGGAAATAAAATGATCCAGTCTGATGCCACTAAAGTGAATATGTGAACGTAATCCTCCACAGTCCTTCAATCTTTTTTTAATAGAGTAAAATTGTATTTTTTTATTTTTTATTTAAAAAGTGGTTAATTTTAATCAGTTGTATCTAACTGTTATAAACTGGGTGGGGATGAGCCAAGTTTTGAATATACCTTTGCTGAAATAGTTAAATCCGGTTTTTCCTCTGGGTGGTGCTGTAGTTTAGGAAGGAGCTGCGGGCGAGGCTGCTAATGGAGGAAAGTTTGCTGTATAATCTCTGAGGAATCATCCTGTGGTTATTCAAAGCTCTTACAGGCTTTTAAGGTAGCAGCATGGTTGCATTAATGAGCATCGGTATCTTAGGGCTAAACGGTGAGAATCTCTGTATGTTACAAATCTGCTCATATATGAAGCTTTTTTCTGTGACTTGGCTTCAAGTTTATACCACATTAATATTTAAGAGAATAGCAACAAAGAGATCAAACTGGATGTTCCTGGCTGATGGCTTTGTATGGACCAGGACGGCACCGTGCCAGCTCCTGTCACCTCGGATCTCTGCTCAGCGGAGGCTGTCGCAGTGGCGTGGACTCCCCGGCATCATGGCAGCAGTGGAGGTGTCACTACAGGCGGAGGAGAGTGGACAGCCCTGCTGCTGCCACCGTGGAAAAGGCCACGGCCCCCCTCTGAGCGCCAGCCCCCCGCTTACTAACATGTCACCCAAACTGAGAGTGAGCCTAATTAATTATGCCCTGCTTACATGCAGGGATCGCTCTGGACTCTTTGAAAACAGTTTTGTTTGTTTATTAAAACTCCGAAGATGTCCGTCCCACTGATCTTTAATAGCTGCACAGCAGATTGTGGTGAATGTGTTACGGTTGAACCAAACTGCAGTCTGCTTGTTTTATTGGGTTTGTCGGTCAGATAATGTGATTGGTTCTGATCAATATCATCCACAGACCTTTAAGAGATGGAGAAGAACTCTTCTTTTAGCGCTCGGCAGTCAGTCTTCTGTTTCTGCTTAGTGTGAAGATGCTTTTAAAACTGATATGGTGTCTTGTAAATGTATTCAAACCACTTTTCACTGTTTTATCACCATTAACACAGTGAAGCATGTAACTGTTAAGGGATGAAAGGAGTGAAACACGTTTTTTTTAGGTTTTTTTGTTTTATGCAAATATAAATAAAAACTGGATACACTTATATTTAAGTAGTGCAACAGTACCCAAGACAATAACTGCACTGTTAATATATGTTAATTGATGACCTCATGGAGTGAACGGTGGAAAAGAGTAAAACAATCTCAACCATACAGTCAAGTTTCAGTGTTTTTGTTAGAGAACATCAGTGAACAGACAACATCATGAAGACCAAGGCACACAGCAGACCGGTCAGGGATGAAGCTGTTGAGAGGTTTAGAGTCAGGGTATAAAACAAAAATTCAAAGCTTTGAACATCTCGCAGACGTCTGTATAATCTTTAATTTGAAAATGGAAAGAGGAGGACACAACATGCAACGATTTGGCCGTCCACCTTAACTGACTGGCCAGGCTAGGAGAGCATTAACCAGACAGGCAGCCAGGAGACCCTGGGTAGGACCATAAAATGACTCGTTTGCAGCTTGACACAATCCATGTAGAGGGCACAGCAAACATGTAGAAGAAGGTGCTCTGCACAAATGAGACTTTTTTGGGAAGGAGAAGCTGGGCAAAGTTGATTGGAAGAACCCTGAGACTGGGGTGGAGGTCATCTTCCAGCAGGACAACCACACCAAACATCCAGTCAGGGTTACAATGCAGTGGTGTAGGTCATACACCATAACCATATAAACAAGTTCAAGGCCTTGTATTTTAAGATGGTTTTAGGGCCAAACCTTCTGAAAGTTTCAGAAGGACTCTGTAAAGCTCTCAATAGTTTCTCCACACCTCAATATGTTCTCCATGTGTGTTTTCTGTCAGGCGGCCTGGGAGAAGCAGACCCAGCAGGAAGGGACTCCCCTCACCAAATACTACAGCCAGTGGAAGAAGCTGAGGGAAAAGGAGATCCAGCTGGAGATCTCTGGCAAAGAGAGGGTAATTATCCTGTTAAAAACCCCGCCCATGTGAGCCTCTGTCATCATGAATGGCTTCTCGTTCCTCTCTTCTATCAGTCTGTGTTACCCACAACAATTGCTCTTGTGCATAAATCAAAAAACAGTCATGCTTAATGGTGGAACCTTTTACCGGCAGGGATGATGTAACACCATCTTTTGTGTATTATTTTGTAAAGATGGAGGATCTGGACCTGCCGGAGATCAAACGTAAGAAGATCCAAGAGAAGAAGGCTGAGGACAAGAAGGAATTCAAGGACTTGTTCCACTCTGACAGCGACTCAGACGACAGCGACACGGGACTCAAAATCAAAAGTAAGAAAACTTCCAGTTTGAAACTTGATGTAGTTTTACCCAAGTTTCACCCCAGCTTGTTCTGATAGGACTACTGATTTTGGCCTCTAGGGGGCAGTATGTTGTCACAACAGGTTATAAAGCAAACTTAAAAGGTGATGACTGTTGTCTCCAATTCCTCTGCCTTTATTTGTTAAGATTTGACACCATGATCCAGATCACCCATGACGACGTTACCAAACACCTCCTCTCAGGCTGTTTCTGCGGAAATTAAATCCCAAATTAATCTAAAGAGAAAATCTCTGCTTTATCAGGCTGTTTGGTTCGCTGCCCCTACCCAAGGACCCGATTCATCTTTTAACTTCCCGTACAATTTGTGCGTTCAGGGTCGTCTGTGGGTCACATGTAGCTGCAGCTTTTTTTTCTCACAGCTTTGCACTCGGACGTGCAGCAAGCAAAAAAATCCCTTCAGAAGAAAGGAGGAGGCTGTGCCAGGGTTTTATTTTCCTTTTTTTTAATTGATCTGGACTTCATTGTAGGGAGATCCCACCCCTCCCAACGAATGGGGGGGGGGGGGGGGATCAGTCCTAATTCAAACCAGCCTGCTGGAACAGCTAGAGGTGGCTGCTCCCTCTCCTCAGAGTTGTCTCTGAATGCATGGCCACCACTTCGCCGTCCTGTCAAGGTGTGGCGAAAAGTAGAGAGAGGGAGGTGGGGGGGCTGATGATTCAAACCGTCTGCATGTGCTGGTGATAAGTCATCCAGGTCATCTGGGGGCAAACCTTCGAGGCAGCGCTGCAGAAATCTGCGTGCAGCGCATGAACCTCAAAGAGCAAGAGCGCATTTGTTGTCTCTTAATTCAGACGGGAGCAGAGAACTACCTGATGCTTTATTAGATGTTGTTTATCTCTCTGCGTGTGCGGAGTTGCACACAGAGGAAGCAGCTCTGCTTCGCTTCTTTCCATCACGCCGTCAGCCTCTCATCACGTCTCTAACTTCAAAGCCCATGGACCCCAGTGTGTCCCTTTGGCGAGACAACACACACACAAACACACAATCTCCTCTGAGGACAAGTTCAGAAAAACTCCAAACTTCACACACGCACACTGCCTCTGCCGTCCTGATTGTAGCTCTGGAACCTGTCTGCTGTCTTCATTTGCTATATTTAGGCCGTGAGCAGGAGATGTCTGAAATTGCCGGTAGTAAACTGTCATGGGTGTTTGTGCAGCAGCGGCGGCGGCGCCTGTAATCGACTCTCAGCTCCATCTCAGGAGGAAATAGACACTTCCAGCTGCCTCTGATACCTGGCCCACATATCCGCGTCTCCAAAGTCCTCAGACATCACCGATGCAGAGGCGCAAGCTTAGAGGTATCTGAGGGAAGAAACACGAGACAAAAATCTGTGTGCTTTCATGTTTTTTATTTTCCTCGTAGGTAAGAAGAGCAACCAAGAATCAGACGAAGATAAGGATCTTTCTGACCTGAGCGACGAGGAAGGGCTGGAGGAAGAAGACTCAGGTCAGTATAATATGAGTGTTTATTGACGATAATTTCAGTAGTTATGTTTGTTTTTAAGTGTAAATCACATTTTTTAGATCCATTTAAAAAAAAATTCAGATTATTTTAGACTTTTTGGTTCTGGTTGTTGATCAGACAAATCAAGCAAATAAAAAATGCTTTATATCTGTACAGATATCCGTCAGCCTCTCATCACGTCTCTAACGTCTGGTAAAGATGTGTAAAAATCTTTAAGATAAATTATATGAGAAATGTAGAAAACCCCAAACATTGATTTTAATACATTTAATCTCAAAGGATCAAATAACTTGTTGAAAAGTAACGTTTGTTTTTAACAAAAGTACCAGTGGCACAATTATTGATGCTCCTGATGGTTCTACTGTGTACCACTCTTCATTTAGCTTTCAAGACAACATTCAGTCTTCTTCTAGACATCTCGAGTCCTCAGGATCCAATGATCTGCATGTTTTAGATGTTCCCTGGTCCAACACACTTCATCAAATGAGTGGTTCATTAGTAGGCTCCTGCAGAACCCCAGTACCTTGCTTATGAGATGATTTCTTTTTTAAGTTATGTGCTGAGCTGCAATGATTGGTGGATTATTTCTTGCACCGTTCCGACTCCTGCAAGACCTGCGTGTTGTTTTCCACTTTATACAACATATTTAAGCGTACTTTTACAATGTGACACAACACCACAAGCAAAAAAGAGAGTTGTGCGCTCTCCATCTTGTTTTGTGAACAAATTGAGAGTTGAGAGCTTCTCGATCAAGCTTTTGCTTCCATGGCCTGTGGTCTCTTATTACTGCCACCTGTTGGACTGGAGGTGTGGTGCAGTTTTCTTCACAATTTCCCCAGATGTCATTAGGCTGAGTTAGATACATTTTTCTCAGCCTTTTAGAGTCGAGGGAACAGAAAGCACACAAATTACCCAGGATTTCTTTTTTCTAGGTAAAAAAAAAAAAAAAAATCCCAGGTATTTAAATTCCAGGACTTTCGGTGGAAAAGGAGCTAAGGATTCCAGGGCCATTGGAAGAGAAACAGACCCACAGCATCACAAATCCTCCACCATGCTTAACAGTGAGCATGAGGAGCTATCTATCCTTTGCTTTACTCACACCCCCCTAGTGTGTTTTTTGTCAAGAAGAGCAATCTTAGTCTGATGTGATCAAAGTTAAAAGTCCCAGTAGACCTAAACAAACTCCACATGTTGACGTTTGGGACAGTAGGTCAAAAAGGGATATTTTTGGCCTCATCTTCTAAAAAAAATATAATTTAACTAAGGATTATTTTTCCCTGTTTTAATAAATGTCCACTAATGAATGGTTGAGATTTAGGCTCTTTACCAGGGTTTTATTTTTACTAAAACAAAATGCATTAAAGGAAATTACCAAAACACGAATCACTAATAAAATAAATGGAATCAAGCACACATGAATAATACTGTAATATTTTACCAGAAATTGAAGATATTTAATCATTTAATGTATTTTCAGGAACCGATACATAAAATGCTTATTAGGAACACGTCAACGTTATAAAACACTCATTAAAATTTAAGTAAGCCTCTTTAAATCTGGCTAAAATATGAATTATATAAATTTGTTATATAAAAATAAAAGGAGCGATGAATCTGAGTGAATTTTCAACATTCAGTGCAACATTAAAACTGAGAAGATTTTGAGGGAAGAAGTCACGTAAAATAAATCACTTTCTCTACTTTGTATTGCTAAAAAGGCTTAGAGGTTTTCCAACGTAAAACCTTTACCAGTTCAGGTGTTTCTGAAAGAGCTGATGTTAACCATTTATGGTCTGCTGGAGTGCTAGATCATGTTAACATGCTAAAAAAAATCAATTAAAGGGAATTAGCGTGTGGCTAATTAGTGTATCAATACAAACAGGCTTTACCAAAGCATTTCTAAGCCACTGCCGCTGTTGCTTTGATATAAATCAGTGGGAGACAATCTCAGGGACAGAATGACACAGCAATGTCTCAACAAGGAGCAGCCGAAGCCGCATTTACTGCAAGTACAAACATAATATCTAGAGTTAAAATGAGCTAGTTGCCAGTTTTTGTTTGTTTGGTCAACGAGTTCTTGAGCCATAAAACTCTACATTTTTTGACAAAGTGAAGTCAGCCTCCTGTTGGTCTAATTAGCTGCTGTCAGTATGTGACTTGGTCAGGTGATGTAAGAGCTGTTGTTATTCAGCATGGATATGGAGGTGACTGCTAGGGTCGTATAGTAGAGAGTGTCATTGATGATGGAGTCGAGTAATGGAGACTGCTGGTCTGACTGACTGACACCACTCCGTTATATAAGCACTGAAGATGCTCCAACACTTTTTTAATCCTTTGTTTGGCAGCCTTTGTGGTTCTCTGTAGAAAAAATAAACTTACAGAGTGATAGACCAGATACAAATGATCTGTAAGCACTCAGAACATATTGCTGCATGTTAATGAAGCTGAAGTTAGCAGCTGACTACCCCACCGTTCTGGACTGCATCGGATCGTCTAGTTGGAAAACTAAAAGAGTTAGAACCGAGTACATTGAACCGCAGTTCTTCAGTTTTAAAGTATTTATTCTATTTTAAAAAGGCAACAAATGTGTGATTTCACAGCTGAATTAGGGCCACCTTAGACTGAGACAAATCTGGATTATTCTAAACTACTGATCATTAAAAACCCAGTTCGTGACCCATTGCATTTCATCTTTTATGAAAAAAAAAAATTGTATGCTTATTTAAAGGTTTTCTTGTCTTTGTTGTCTCAGTTTTACTCCTGCAGAGGAACGACAGATTAGATTTAAAGAGCCACTTCTAAGGCTTTGTGGCTCCAGTGAACCACAGTGAGGTTCCTTTGTCCATTTTATCTGGAACGCTTCAGTGTGCCGAAAACACAAAAGTATGAGAGAAATTATTGTCAGAGCAGCGTATAACAAATTACTGCAAACACTATTTATTAGCAAAATAAATAAATAGAATAATGAAATAGAAATATGTTGTTAATCAAAATTAACCACATTAAGCTGGACAAATATCAAAGCAGATGACAACTACATATAATGTCTAGCGATAAAGTTCATGCTCCAACTTTCTATTTAAAAATAAGTAATGTGTCGATATTTTTCATTTCGAAATTTTCTATACAAGCAATTTTATGTTTATTAAAATGTGCTGTATCGTTATACCCTTTTCCTTTAACCACTTTAATATTGAATGAAGAACTCATGGAACAGTTTAAACAAAGCTCTACCGGGCTCCTGAAACATACAGGAAACCTCTGGCCTCCACATGGCATCTGTTCCTAATACAGGATGTCAGAGGCAAGAAACGGCGATCGGGACAACCCTGATGATAGAATACAGTTGTAAAAAGAGTTGAGTTGATGGTGGTTCCATGTAGCAGGGTGGAGATATTAAAGGGCTTGTCCTGATTGTATTCCAGGTGATGAAGACGACGATGAGGATGAAAAAGCCTCTAAGGCTCCTCAGCCGCTCTCCTCTGCTGCTCTGATAAAACTGGCAGAGGGAGATGAAGATGTGGTTGAAGACCTGCAGCTGTCTGATGAAGACTGAGCCTCTGACTTCGTCCCGTGTTCCGTTCATACTTACTGTGTTTGGACTTTGTATTTCAGAATTTTGTATGGCTTCATATGTACAGAACAAATAAGATCAAAATGTAAGTTTATTGAGCAAGAAAACATTTAGGAACCAAGATTGTGGTACCATGTGTCCTTTTTTTTAAATATATTTAATCAGTTGTAGTAGGTGATGGATGCTGAAGCACCCGAGAAAAGAATTGCATCCTCTTGCTCACCTGTAGTTCCCCTCAGGCTTTGAAAGAGGGAGCTTTGAGCCTTGATGAGCCGGGCCTAGCTGGGCTGGACCAGAGGAAGGGTGCGGAGAGGCGGGTGTTGAGCCCTGAGGCGGCGTAGCTTTGCCAGGACGGCAGGGTGTTGTCTGATGCTGTGCCAAGACTCTGCCCAGGTGGTGAAGCTGCAACACAGGCTGTTCTGTTTCTGTGCCAACTCTTCACACCCCCCCCCGCCCGGACCACTGTCTCCTCTGTGTGCATTCATACGCTGAAACGCAACACTTCCACTCTCACTGGCTTTGCTTTCTGGGGTTCTCTGCACATCTTCCCCAAATTCACCACTAAACCGAAGGTGATTTTGCACAAATACCGCATGCATCTCACCATGCAGGGTGGCTTTGTTTTAAACTCCACAAAGCAGGGATTTAATTTAAACAACTCCACGTCACGTTTTCTCTGCACTAGATATCAGCAAACTCAGAAGCTTCTGCTGCAGAAGCTCGCCTAAAGCGAAGGGAAGTCCCACCAGAGTTAACACAGCGTGGTGCTTTGAAGGAGGAAGGTAAGTACGAGTGGGGCTTTGTGTGTGTGTGTGTGTGTACGGAGAGGGTCAGGTTTGCCCCCACAGGTAGGGAGGCCTTGGCCTGCGGCTGAACCTCACACTTCAACAGCTGGTGTTGACCTGAACTGTGCCCCTCACGGGTCACCTCCCCCTCCTCCTCACACACACCAGGAGAGCACATACCTCATCCCCCGCCCTGCACATCCTTACAGAAGAACCACAAACAAGAAGAAAAACGCTTCAAACACACAAGAGACAGCAGTGTATTTTTTCTTTAGGATTTATTTCACCTGTGTGGTGAATAGAAAAATAGGATGAAAACAAAACTTCTGAAGGGAAATCTAGAGAACATTTTTATTAATTCATTGCTTTTTTTATAGTTAAAAAAAATCCATAAGAAAGTCAAAACATTTGCATTAAGAGCTTTGTGCCTTTTTTTTCCCTGCAACCAAGAGAAAACAAAGTAAAAGTATCTTTGGAATCCGTCTTAAGGGCTGATTTTAATACATATCATAATCTCCTTTATCTACTACATCAAAATGCTATAAATATTTTTGTCCTCGTATTTATATGCTGGGTTTGCATTTGAACATCTTTTTTTTTTGTTTGAAATTTTTTTTAAAGAATATTATGAACAAAAGTACCACCAAAGTTCAGCAAGTCACATTTGTCAGTAAAGAAATTCTTACTCGTGCAACTACGTTAAACGAAAAGTGTAAGTACCACCAGAATATTTTCATCTTAAGCGCGATTCTGTACAATTTTGCATGTCGGTCCTACTTTATAGTAGTCAACACAAATATACAATGACATTGTAGACGCCCTCTGAGGCTTCTCCATTTCTTATAAGTGTCGCTCCGCCTCAAACCGTCCACTACAGGTACATCAAAACAAACTAGAATATCAGCAAAAAGTAATTTCAAAAATTGGAATTCGTATAGATTCATTACACACGGCGATCTATTTAAATAGTTCTTTTTTTTAATTTGACTTACAGCTAATGAAAACCCATAATTCATTTTTTCAGAACTTTAGATTTTATAAGACCAATAAAGACATATCACAACCATAGAGGGGACAGTCATTGACACCCTCTACTAGGAGAGGGTCATGGAAAATAAAGTGGAAGAAAAAAAGTACCACCTAAAGGTACCAAAAGCTGTTTCAAGGATCACTGGACCTTAACTCAATAGAGAATCTGTGGCTTCAGGCTGCCATCAAAGCAACCTGGGCTTCCACCTCAGCAGAAACACAGGTTGTTTGCAGCCATGTCATGCCGCATTGATACAGTAATTCATGCAGAAGGAGCCCAAATATCCTGAACGGTACACGGATATACGTATCGGTAGCCCCACATTTCCGTAATACACAAACTTTTTTTTTTAATGGATGTTTTGAGTTTTCATGAGCTGTAAGCTATAACGATCATCTAAATGAACAGAAATAAACTTGAAGTATATCACTGTAATTATCGAATCTATATGATTTTCAGCTTCTGAATCAAATTACTAAAATAAATGAACTTGATACTTTAGTTTATTGATATGCATAAGGCCTCCACATTCCTGATAAACATCAGAAAATGACAGCTCTACCTCAAGAGTCCACAGTACGAGGCCCAAGCTTAGCATTCCCCTGCAGGACCATAAATGCAAAAAGAAACAGATGATGAGTTCCTGTTCCACACATCCGGTCATCTTTGGTATCAGGACAGTGGAATGCATAGTTGCAGTGATATAAGAGGGATCTGGTCAGATCTGGTGGTTTTTCAGCTACAACTTTAGCCTCAATGAAGACCTGGTGATGCTGCTGCTTTGCCTCTGGGAGATGGTCGGGAAGGGAGACGCATTGCTTTTAATTCCTAGGCTCTGCAGAGTAAAGCAGATTCGGAGATGGATAGTGGAGAAACAAAAAGTGAGTGAGGAGAGCTTCCTTCTGCCCAGGAAGGAGAGCAGAGTTTCCGCTAGTGTCTGTCTGATTTGCAAGAATGTCGCGTCTTGTGGCTGGGCTCTGCTTCGTTTTCTTGGCAGCCTGTCTGTGACCAGCTGTCTCCCTTTCCTCCTCTTTCTCTGCTCCTCTGTCACTTCGCATTTCTCCTTTCCACCGCAGTTTCTTTGGGTTCTGCTGGTCTCCAAGCCACTGCAGACACTGTCCACTAGTCTCTTATTCCAGTCTGTTTCCCCATCGATTTCAATTGAAATGTCTAGTTCCCTCACCTCCATTTGTCCACTTCTACGAGGGGGTTTTAGCCTCGTATCTTCCCACCAATGCCGAGCCGGCGCCGTTTTCCTGTTTTGGAGTTGAGCATCCCGCAGTTGGGCCGCTGTACGGAGAGGAGCTGCTGCTGGTTGAGGTGGGGCGGTGCTGCATTGACAGAGAGAGGGCCAGAGGGGTGTCAGATGCCGCAGTCAGGGGGTCTCGATCCCGATCTGGGGGGCGCAGCACAGCAGAAGGTGGAAACGGGAATGCCAGAGGAAATCCTGTCATATAGAAGAGCCTGCCAACGCGGCGCGCCACCTGTTGAGAAGAGACCATACGACTGTAAGAACAGCTTGTTTAGCTTCATGTCGCTGATTTTTTACTTTATTTAAGAGAGAGAAGAAGAGAGGCTGTAGTTTATGGGGCAGGCGAGTTCAGGGGGGTTAGCTACGCTATGCTAAGCTAGTAGTTATCCTAAGGACAGAAACATACACACTCAGCTCCACTCTAACACACTGAAACACACACTCGCAGGTGTGTGGTGTGTGTACCTGTGAGCGGATCTTGAGCGCAGGCCCCAACTTTAGTCCCAGGGTGTTGAGCAGGTGCTCCTCAGTGAGCAGCGGCAGTGTCTCCCCATCAATGGCGTGCTCCCGAAACACCTGGCAGAGACACAGCCGCTTCAGCCACAGCCCCGACAAACACACACACCGTTTCTACCGCAAAACCTCACACACCCATCAGTGTTTATACAGTAGGGATGAAACAGTAATGCAGAATGTGAAGAGTAATTGAGTTATAGCTGACTGGTAGTTTTCCATTGATCTGACAGTAATTTGTTTACTAAATTACTGTCACGGGAGCTGAAAAAGAGACATTCCTCCTGTAAAAACTGATCAAGATCTGTTTAAATTTAAGAATAGTCAAATTTTGCAGCTATCATTTGAAGGGCAGATTGACCATATTATCTTAGATATTTCAGTTTGAAGTGAAGGGAATTATTTAACTTTAAAAAAAACTACTTCATTGCCTTCTGCTGGACCTTTTAAAAGTGTTCCTGGAGTTTTAAATCGCTGCAGTAATTCCTGACTGGTAGTTTAAGTTCAAAACAGTTATACTACCTGCTTTAAAAGTAGACCAGTAACATTTTTATTGCTATTCTGGTCTTCTGACTTCCCCTCCCCTACATGTTGTTGAGGGCTGTCAGTTAGCTGTGTATTATGGTGGAAGAAGTGGAAACCCTCTCAAATCCTTCCCTCATTAAAATGAATAAGGATTAAATCGGTTGGTGACTGGAATGGGACGATGTTAAGCCCTGAGTTCCTACAGTCCAGAAAAGTCTGGGGGTTGGCGCTCTTTTTTCCAGATCTGGATAAGTATGAAAACATTTTATTTCCAGAGTTTATTCCCTGTTCCACTAGCTTAAATGTTCTGCTTCCTTCTGTTTCTGTACTTTCTTTCTATACTTCCTCCCATGGCCCTTCATTTCTTTCTCCCTTGTGTCCTCGTTTATATATACCAGTTCTTCCTTCATAAAGTCCTCCCTACTTTCAACAAGTCCTTCCTATGTTTTCTTTTCCTTCCTCTTGTGTCTGTCCTTCCTTCCTTGCATCCTTTTTTTTGTGTGTTGTACCTTCGTTTCTTACTTGTCCTTTCCTCTTTGTATTATTCCTTCCTCCCAGTTCTTTCCAGGATATTTAAATCCTACCGTCTACAAATAGCTGCCATAATTACATGGTTATGTTTCATATTTTGTATTTTTAAATGAACATAAAGGACTGGAGAAATGCAATTACTACATGAAAAATGTGTAGAAATCCTGAGAGCTTAATCTGCCCTGATCAGCGATCAGTTGGTCGGAAACTCAAAGATTGGATCTTTCTTTCCACCACTGAACGCACCACACCAAGCACTACAAGGTTCTATAAACATGTTGGACAGGTGATGCTTATACATACATTTGATTTAGTGGTACAATCACACTTGATCTCTCATTTGCACACAAATCCTGCTGAAAGAGAGCTTGACCATTCATGCACCTGCACACATCCACAGCAACCTTGAAAACAACCTGCAGTTTTGTTATTTCTACCTCAACATAAGGATGTTCATTTTAAAATACACTAATTGAGTATGTGATGTTATTAATACTCTTCTTCTAAGGTAATTAGCCTGCCCCTGGCCTCTATCTCCTCCTCCCTGTGCTCTTACCTGTGCATATTCGGCACATCCTGCCAGGCTGCTGATGAAGCCGCACACATCCTCCACGCTCCACTTGCTGACGTCCTCCACAGGATTTGACGTGGCTGTGTCCTCCCCGTCCATGAAAAGACCCCCCAAAGAGCCTGGAAAGTTTTTTTTTTAAATCAGCAGTCAGTCAACAATTATGTAAATACACGTAGCAAGCCCACAGCTGCATCATGCGTCCAAATCTGCAATTCTTAAGCTGTGGTGGGTTTAAAGAAGAAAGCCCAATAACGGGATGAAAAGATGGAGTCAATGTGGGCAGACCTTGTACCAATGTACCAGACCTTCCTTCAGACCGTTCCTACACCTTAACATCCATTTAGTGAGATGCCAGAGAACGTGATGGTGTGACCAGCTATATGGAGCACTGCCACCTGTTGTTTACCACTGCTGGTCAGCTGGCTGAAGGAAGGCTTTTACACTTTCCATCTCTTTAAAAAACAAATTCTAGTCATGGTAACACAGACAGGCATGTTGTGGAAACTAAAGGAGTGCCAAGCATCATTATTATTGTAACACTGTTTAAAAACTGCAGGAGGAAAGCTAAGAGTGGCATGTCTTAAACAGCTGACTGCAGGCTGGCTACCTGAGCAAATAGCCTGACTAAATTACCACTTAAGATCAGCTTGTTTTAATCCCACTGGTACGCCATAAAGAGCACAATTAAAAAAGTGGTGAACTTCTAAATTGAAAGAGTTCTGTTGCTCAAATCTATATAATAAAATAAAATCTATAGCCAAATAACTAACAATTAAAGATGAAACAATCAAATGCTTTTTAACAGGGTTTCTGCAAAAGTCTTTTTGAGGCCATGATTCAAACGTCAGACCTGCATGAATTACAAAAAATAAATTAGGCAAGTTAATAACTAATATGGAATACAAGATATCATAAATTATTTTGATTTCAATTCCAGTTGAAGGAGCGCCACAACCCCCAGGATGAGTGTCCCCAACCTTTCAGTTTTGTCACAGCGTTAAATGACCCCCACATTCTTCAGCCAATACTAAAACAAACTTACCAAATACATGCTGAGTTAATTACATGTTAGTTACCAGACATCTAGAAATTTACTCAAAGATGAAGTCTATCCATGAATAACTGGATGACCATGATCAGGACCTACTGTATAATGGATGCTTTTATAGATTTTTTTTACATTCATCTTTATTCTGTTTCAGCCTTAAATCTTGCAATTCCTCCATTTTCTGTTGGATTCCAAGCTACTACGTCAGTGAAAGAAGCTGTAGTACATGTTTCCCTTTTATATGTTAGTCCTTAGAACAAAAAAAACAATCGATCAAAATGGAAATCAGCAGGTCAGACCGTAAAGAAACCTGAGAATCGGTATTTCCAGCTTTGTTTACAGCACAATTGGTGCAGTTCTGGTTATTATTTTTGCAGCAGTGGGAGTAATCATTGCTTTTAAAAAAAAAAGCAATTAAATCATGTTAAACATTTTTTTTGTTTTTTTTATAATTCCTGTAAAACCATGGCATATCAATACGTCTCATATCAGCCTTTGCTTAAATTATGCAGATCTTGTTTTTCCTGTTTAAATCCTCTTATTTGTCATCTACTTTCAGCTGAATAAATGCTGTAACTGCTGCTGCTGATCCAGAAGCAGCCAGCCTGTGTGTTATCACAACAAACTGCCCCTACCCCCTCTGCTGCTGGGGGTGTGTACGTGGGTCATTCTGGGGTCAAAGACAGGGCCACTAACAAGTAGAGGTCGCCACACGGGAGACACGCACACATAGAGTGATGCTAATGGGTTTCACATGTCACCTCTGAGTGTGTGTGTGTGTGTGTGTGTGTGTGTGTGTGTGTGTGTGTGTGTGTTGGGGGCTCTCACCCGCAGGAAAGTAAGGGCCTGCGTAGGGAAATCCAAAGGGCAGCGACTGGGCGTGAAGAGCAGGCAACGGTGGAATGAGCCCCGGTGGCAGATGATATTTAAGATCAGCCTTGCCAAGTCCAGGGGTGAAAAGGTTGCGACTAGGCGACTCGGTATCTGCTGAGCTGGAGGCACTCAGCCTCCCCGAGTTCCCTTTGGTGTCCTTGGCATTCTCACACCCTGCCTTGCCTCCAGTCTCCTTTCCCCTGTTTCTCTCTCTCTCCCTGGGTTTACTGCTGGGCTTGGAAATGAGGCCCTCCTGCCTCTCTTCGCTCATCTCTGTCTCGCTGTCTGAGTCTTTCATCTCCTCGTTGTGCACCTCCATATCTCCTTCCCTTCCCCTGTCATTTCTTCCTCCTCTGTGATCCCCAGCGCGAAGCTCTGGCCGAGCTTCCCTTCGATTGGCCTTTCTGGATTCGGCATCTGGCCCTACAGTGGAGCTCTGCACCTGTATGTCTTTGGGTGTGGAAGATGCCCCTGGTTGTTGTTGTTGCTGGTTGAGGGTGAGGAGGGGAGTGGCGGCCCCATGGCGAAGCACCAGCATCGCATTTGATCGGCGGGCTAGCTCCTCGCGTAGGGGGTGTCCCTCTGGGATGTCGTGGAGACTCCGCAGGGCCGGGTGGTCAGGGGGCAGGCCTGGAGGAAGAGCTCCCAGATGGTCTGAGCTGAGCAGTCGTTGCTGGTGCTGGTGGAGGTTTTCCAACTCCTTCTGTCTCAGCAGCTCTGCAGACATCTCAAGTCTGAGAAGTTAAACAAATAGAGACTTTAATGAAACAAAACATTTTTGCTCGCACCATAAAGTTGCTCTAGCTGTAGTTATACACTCAACATATATGTTCTCTGTTTATTATTACATGCAGCAACACACCTGGCCAGATTCTGCTTCCTTAACAGCTCCTGTTGGCGAGCCAAGATCTCAGCTTGGGCCGGCTGCAGAAAGCCATAACCTGGTGAGGAGACTAAACGTCAGAAATGCAATTTCACCTCCTTGCACAACATTGTGCTAAAAGGTCAATTAGAGCAATAAAATACCTGCACTTAGATTCATTTTGGTGCTACTTCACACTGATCAGGCATAACATTATGACCGCTTTGAGGTGAAATGAAAAAGAGCGATTTCTTTTTTTTTCTACATCACGGCACCTGTTGTGGTTTGGAGGGTCAAGAGTGATCACAGCCCAAGTTAGGGGTATTTGCGTTTTTGTTTTTTTTACTTTGCTCAATAAAAAAACAAATTATGCAATATTCTTAGTCTGATTTTTGTAGAAAAATCTGTTGTAACTCATTGCTTGTTTGTTGTCTTATTAACAGGTAAACCATTTTCTAAAGTTTGATTGTTTTCCTTTTTTTTTTTTTTTCTAGAAATTTTCATTTGTCTATGTTTTGCAGCAAGAATGGAATATGGGTCACTCTATCTGCAAAAACAATTTGATTTAGCCAGATTTAAGTAATGGGTTTGCACAAATCTGCTTTTGACTTGTGCCATTCACTATGAAATTAAAATGAAAACAAAAACACTTGGTTGATAAAAGACGCATACTTTGTGTTGTACCTAACATTTTCTATTTTAGGTCAATTTTGCTTTGCTAGAGAAAATCTTACCTTAAAAATAAAAAAAAAGTGTCATTTGTACTATTTATGGATTGCAGTTGGTGGCTGTAAAAAAAAAAAAAAAATCCAGGGGGCACAAATGGCCCACGGGGCACAGTTTGCACACTGAGTTTAAAATGGCATCCTTTTGGAAATGGTAAAAAGATTTGTAAATAAAACTGCGGGTCCGACATGGAGCCATATAAAGTTTGTTCTTACTAAAATCGAAGCGCACTCACCAGGAGTTTGGCAGAGGGAAGGCATGCCCAGGAAGGGAGGCCGCAGGTGAGGGCCTAAGGTGACGTGAGGACCAGTTGGAGGGGACAGGAGGGGTGGAGGATGGGACAGCTCTCTGTGGACACATAGAAAAGCGAGACATTAGTTCATAAATGGATTTACTTAGTGTATTTAACTGAAGAACACCTTCACCAATAGAAGTGTCCTCTGTGCTCTGAGTTTCAGAGAAGGGAGAAGTGTGTATTCACTTCCAAACCAAAATGTATGCAGTGTATTTTTATCAGGGGCACTCCAGAGGCCCCCATGTCGCCCCAGTGCCTCATCAGTCTTGTCACGCCGCAGCATCCGCCGTTGGCCATTGCTGTGCCTTGGTCGGCAGCCTTTCCTTCCCCCTGCAGCCTCTCGTGCACACATAATGAGGGCTGAATGTACAATGCCAGTGTGTCATGCTCCGACAGCTGGAGCGGCCCCTGCGTCTTGACCGGGGCCACGGGCTGAAGGACCTTCTAATTAACACTCATCTCTTCTCTCCCCTTTTTTTAACGGCCCTCGCTCCGTCTCCCTCCCCGTCGCTCTCTCGACTGCATTGAAAAGATTGAGCATCCTGCAACCTCTTGTTCTGAAAAGACCTCTCCATTATTGCCATCTTCTTTTGTTCTCCTCGAGGGGGAAAGGTTCCTCTCACCTTTCTCCCTCTCTTTCTGTCTTAACCATCTTTTCCCCCTGGTCTTTACTCACATCTCTATACTTCTGTGTCCTAAGAAAATCTAAGTCTTGTTTACAGTTTTTTGTTCCTCTTTCACCTTTAAGTATCGTCCTGCTCCAACCCGTCATCCTGTCTGTTTATTCTACTTATTTCCCTTTCTCCTTCCTTTTTCACTCCTTTTCTTCTCTTCACTCTCATCCTCCTCAGCTAACGGGAACCTTTTTAAGGGACAAAGCACAGACAATGCCTTGCAAATGTAATCACACCCCTTTTGCACACTGTCTTAGTTAAAACCCCAAATTGTAATAATATATTTCAAGTTGTATTTCATGAGATAGACCTACACAAAGTAGTGTGTCATTGTAATGTAGAAAGAAAATGATAAATGGTTTAAACCTTTTTACAAATACAAATCTCCAAAGTGTATTTATACCTGGCCTCCTTTGCTCTCACCCCCCTAAACAAACATAAGGGCACCCTTCTGCCTTCAGTTAAGAAGCAGAGAACACTAGTAAACTAACATGAACACAGCAGTCAGGTCTTGGGGGGGAAAGTTGTGGAGACGTTTGAAGCCGGGTTAGGTTATAAAACTGCAAACCTACCAAGACATGGCCGTCCACCATATACTGTCAGGCCAGGAAAGGAGAGCATTAATTACAAAAGCAGCCAACAGACCTATGGTAGGAGTGGAGGAGCTGCAGAGATTCACTGCTCAAGTTGGAGAATCTTTTGACTATTGACAATTATTATTTTGAAACTACAATTCTGGACAGAAAAAATGCTTAGAACTGATGGGAAGATGGGTGGAGTTACATACAAGACAATCCTTTAGGAAAACCTGTTAGAGGCTGCAGAAGATTTGAAACTGGGGTGGAAGGCCCCTTTCCATTAGGACAATGCCCCTAAACATACCAGAGACTGAAGCATATTCAAGTGTTAACATGGCCAAGTCAAAGTCTAGATCTAAATTTGATTATGAATCTGTGGCAAGTTGGCAAAACTTGAAAACTGATCTTCCAAAGTGATGGTGCTTTTTTTTTTTTGTAAAACATAATGGAGAAGAATCACTGTTTTTATATGTTCAAAGCTGGAAGATATGTACCCTAAAAGACTGGGAGCTGTTACTGAAGATCAGCGTGATTCTACAGTGTTGACTCAGGGACTCAATACAAATGAACGCCACACTTCTCAGATTTTTACTTGGAAAAACCATAACTGTTTTCTCAACTTCACAATCATGCACTAATTTGTGTTTGTCTATTAAATAAAATCCCAATAAAATACACTGAAGTTTGTGGTTTTAAAGCTATAAAATGTGAAAAAGCTCAAGAGGCAAGCCACTGTGGGAAGCTGTCACAGGAATGATCAACATGAACCTTGACCCAAAGCAGATGTCAAGTTTGAGAGGTTTTGAGGTTTGGGTGGATGATGAAGCTGTCCACAGCTATCTCCTTCGCCTTCTTTGGGCTCAGTTTCCAGCTCCGTATAACCACCAAGCTTCTGCCTCCATCGCACCAATCAGTGCTCAGCTGTGTGTGACTGCCGCTCAACAACAGCATACATGGGAAACAAGCTGTGCAAAACAAAGTCAAAACCAACATGGGCACGCAATAAACCGCAGATGTTTTGAGACGATGTTCAAATTAGACAGCGCCTGTCAATCTCCCTCCTCTCTAAAAGGCAGGAACTGCAAGAAGTGCAAAAACACATGCTGAACAGGAGAAGGCAGATGAGATTGAGGGAGAGAAGGTTAGCTGTGTGTGAATATGCGTCATCGATTGTCGCTGAAATGTTAATACTAATCGTATAACTGTACTCTCCGGTGGTGCCTCGCACTCCAGTGGCAGCTCCAATTAATCTTGGGTGAGGGCTGCGGCGCGTGACCCCAGAGCTACTAGCCAGGACCCCGTTAGCCGCTGCTTATGTAATTACACCGCCCAGTGTGTAATCACCTGGCCTAATCCCTCAGGGCCAGCAATTAACCCCACGACGCGCACTTCCACCAGGATAGGCCACGGCGCCCGCAAAGCTCCCATCCACCCCCACCATGGCTCCCGCATGCTAGCCCCTTATCACATCCCCTCCCTTTCTCTCTGATATTCCCTCTCTCTTCCCTCTCCTTGCGCCGCCTTTGCCTAGCGTTAGGCCGCAGATGAATAACGGTCAATTAAAGCTGCATGACTGGGGCTGCCAGGCGTCTGTGCCACCATAATTAGGCCTAATCACGGGGAGGAAAAAGAGGGAGCAGAAAGAAAGAGTGTGCCCGACACTCCCCTTCTCTCCTTTCCTCCATCTCTCCCTCTCTTCCTCCTTTTATAGGAGGCAATTTTGAGGAAGGAGAGGCAGACATTAGGCAAGTATGTGTGTATTGGGTGCATGATGCCCACATGTTTGTGTGCACTTATTTCTCTGAGTTTGTGGTTTTCTTTTAGCACTCTGTGCATTTTGTTTGCAAACCACTGGCATGCTATAAAAAGATGAGGGAAAACATTCACCTAGTGTTTCTTGAAAGAGGTTTAAAAAGAAGCACAGATGCAAATAGAGAGTGCCGGGTGGACTCATCATCACACAGAACTCTTATCAGTGGATTTTGGGCGTCTCTCCCTGCAGAGAGGCCACAGGCTCATGGGGAATTCACTGGTGTGTGGCGACCTGTCAGAACGACGACAGTGGTCCCATCCTGCAACAGCGCAGTGTGTGTTTGTGTGTGTGTGTGTGAGTGAAGGGCTGCCCTTAATGACTGAAGCGTGGGGGGATTAGGAGCGCCGCGCGGCCGCCTTCGGCTCCCTCTCCGCAGGAACACATTTACACAGGAAGCTCATTAAAATGGATGAGGCTCCCTCCACGCTTGCTCTCTCTCCCTCCCTCTATCTCCGTCTCTCCCTGCATTCCCCCCACCCCCCTTTCTCCCCTTATCTCACACTCTCGATTTCCTTACTCTCTATTTTGGTTCATCTCTCTCCGTCACCTCACAGTTTCTTTTTGCTTCACCCCCTTTCTTAGCTCCCATGTTTTCTACTTCCTCGGTCTCTCTTTACTTTTCTCCATCCCTCCCCTATTTGCTTTGCACATGTTTGGTGAGCCTAGTGCCATTTAAGGCCAGACAAATGGAGCGCCAGGCTCTAAGCCTATCGAGCAGCCCTAATGATTTGTTTTTAACAATGGGCCCTAATGGGCCCCAGATAATCAATGATGAGGGGTTGATGGAAAGGTGAGCTGCGGAGCGAGTTAGAGAGGAGAAAGCTTCCATCTCTCGCTCACTTGCTTTCATTTGCTGCTGTTTTTGTTTTACTTTAACTAGGCAATTATATTCATTCATATTTCTTTTCACTTTTAACTCAAGCAAACCCCACGTCTTACTCAGGTTCTTTGGTGGATGGCTGGTACACTCAAACTACTCAGGAGTATGCAGACTTTAAACCCAAGCTCTGCTGCTTAATATCTTGTATCCAATATATGGGCACTAAAATGATTCAGGCTGAAGATGCTTTTCTCTACATGTTAGAGCTGAACTTCAGAGATGCAGCTGGAGAGAACATTTCTTTATAGACCCCACAGAGAAGCATTGTCATGTTAAAACATGAGGGGGGCTTCCCTAAACTATTAATACAATGGTGAATGCATAATACAGCTCAGAGAATATGTTACGCTGTGTCATTTGGATTTTCTTCAAGAGGATGGAAAAAAGGCATAGTCCAAAACTTTCCACAGACTCAAAGTGCTTGGGAGTATTTAACCACCAGAGAAGCCTGGTCAACGTAATTAGGGAGATTTATCCCTTATTTAATAGAGATTAAAATATGCTGATATATTGTTGCTGAATTTCAATACTCAAAAATTATTTAAATGTTTCAGAAGCATGACTCATGGGTCATGACCAAAAGAATGAGATCCCAGATACAAGCGACTGAAATGAGCTTCCTCCGTAGGGTGGCCGGGCACTCCCTTAGAGATAGGGTGAGGAGCTCGGCCATCCAGGAGGAGTTCGGAGTAGAGCCGCTGCTCCTCCACATCGAGAGGAGCCAGTTGAGGTGGCTCGGGCATCTATACCGGATGCATCCTGGACGCCTTCCTCGAGTGGTGTTCCAGGCACGTCCCACCGGGAGGAGGCCCAGGGGACGGCCCAGGACACGCTGGAGGGACTATGTGTCTCGGCTGGCCTGGGAACGCCTTGGGCTCCCCCTGGAGGAGCTGGAGGAGGTGTCTGGAGAGAGGGACGTCTGGGAGTCTCTACTGAGTCTGATGCCCCTGCGACCCTGTCCCAGATGAAGCAGAAGACGACGAGTGCGAGTGTTTCAAAAGCAGCACCTCCAAATACCAGAATAAAAATCCATAATGTGCACTATGGATGCCATCACTATACGCACCTATATACATTTATTTCACAATCTATTTTCAATGCTAATCTCTAAATGTAAAATGATCATCTGAAGGACGACATCCTCCCTTACAAATGTAAAACGGGCCTGAGGGCAATCCATTGGTCCAGGCTCTGTCTATAGAACCGCCCAAATGAGTTTGTCACTTCTTGACAGAACTAATGCAAAGGTCAACTGGTGGCTTGTAGTAGCCTAGAAATACAGTGAGGCTTACAGACAAATTAATATTTGGACTGGGTAATGAAACGGTACAAAGATCCAGGTTTGGTGTTTAGCATGCTTGGGCTGGACATAAACTCCCACCCATGCACTTAAAATGTGGCGTCTCACTTAGATTTTCTTTGCAAGTACGTATTTTCATGAATTTTAGGGATAAACAGAAATACAAAGGCTCAGATTGCACATATTGTATATTATTTTCTGAAGACTGTAATGCAACTCACTTCCATAAGATGAGGAAAAAAACTAAAATGCAGACATTCAACTGCCTTTTGTGATGTCATCAGGGGTATGTTAGCTTGTTTTTTTCGATCACAAAGCTTTTACAACTTGATCGCAAACAAAAAGAAAAACTGACCATGATCTTGTAGGTGACAAACTATACCTAAAAAGAGTTTGATTTTATGAGAAAGTCTTGCTATTTGCCTTAAACTTTTAAAAACTTACAGCGAATCGGAGTTTATAATAAAAAATATTTAACCTTAATGATAATGGGCCAAATAATGTAAAGAGCCATAACATGCCAGTTTAACAGCAAATGGTCAGTGAACAGATAATTACATACAGGGAGAACACCCAGCTGAACGGTTCTACATGTTCCTCATTCATCAATCTTTTTTTATTTACTCCAAAGCACGTATTAAGAGGGATGGGGTTAAAGAGAGCTCACAGGGAGATGTGAGGATGGATTTGGACAGTAATGGATGGATGGACGCTGAGGCCTGGTTAACTCTCCTCAGTCCTGTGTGGCTAATTACTCAGTGCTCTGTCAGAGAACAGGCGCGGCTCGCCGACTACATTCACACTGCACTACTGGCCTCTCAACCTCACACACACACACACACATAAATTAATAGACATCTTCACAAAAACAAACCCAGAGTTAATACGCACGGATAAGAGTGCCGGCTCATAAAATGGAACAAATAAACACACACAAACACTAAGCTCCCCCCTGCTCAGTATAACACACAAAAATGTATACACCCCCACTGTCTCCCAGAGCTGCACCACACAGCGCCTGGCCGATCTGCTTCCTGCTCATTTCCCCCTCCTACCACTCACCAATCTTTCTCTTTGCCTCTCTCACGCACACACAAGCATGCACAAAGATACACACACCCCCTGCTGCCGCACCGCCGGCCCATTATCGATCCCCCGCCTCTCCCGCGCCACATAAATAATCGACAAGCAATTACCCGCCCACTCCCGCTGCCCCTGGATTTGTTTGGGAGGCGTAGGGGCCAACGCTAGGAGGGTGGGGGGTAGAGGGAGGAAGAGCAGGCGTGCAACTCCACAGCGGTGTAGCAGAGATGTTACTGGATCCTTAGTTTAAACATATATGTGGAAACTGGGCAGAGTGAAAAAGCCATACCTGAGATCAGATCTTTCTCAAAAAACAAGACAAAATAAAAGAAACTGCAAACAGGGTATTGATGAAAACTGACAGGTGATTAACCCTTTCAGGTCTTCCACACTCAATTTGTGGATTTGCTGTTAATTTATTTATTATTTTATGACAAACGTTTCTAGTATTGTAAGCTGGAAAAGGCTGCAGGTGTTTACCTGTCGGTGTAATGCGCGTCCCGGTGTTGCGGCAGACCCTGCTTCCGTCTCTGGCTGGATGATGAAGAGCTGCCCGCTGAGGGCAGGTGGGCCTCTAAGGCTACGGGATTCCTGACTGCTGCAGCCAGCGCCTCCTGACGAGCTCGCAGTATGTCTGTGGGAACAGGAGAAGCACAGAGACATGATAAAGATCTGGATGGATTTATAGTCTTAGGCTCATGTTGATGCTGCTACTGTACTGACTTAAATGTGGAAGATTTAAAGTTCATGAACAACACCTAACCAATTTATGATGCTATGCCTTATTGATTCTTTAGCAAGAGATTGAAGGGCAATGAATGCAAAAAGTTTACTGAAAAAAACATATGTTAAAAACTCTACAAATTAACATAAATACTTAGGTCAACCCATGAGTACAAAGGTCATACATTATGCACATAGTGGTAAAAGCCCATCCTTTAATTCACATTTAGAAACAGGAAAAAATGTTTGAGTAAATATGAGAACATACAAAATAAAAAGCCAATAAAGACACAAAGAAGACTCAAGAGAAACTCTGCTGATTATTTTATTGTAGAGATGAGCAGAAATCATTTGGTGCCTGGAACTGGCTGATTTTTAGCCTGACTGGGGACTGGCAAGTAAAAAATACCACATTTTCCCTCTGATAACAGGAAGGTTAAATTGAATACATCAAAGTTTCTCTGTTTTATGCTTTTGAGTCGTCAACCTCAGTGAAGGAACATGGTGGATTTGGACATGTTGGCAGCTTACATTCTCTTGGTAATGCACACAGAGACGGCTGCACCAATCCTGCTAGTCACTAATAAAACATGCTATTGACAGTAAACATTTTTTTCTGCCATCATTTCATCTTCACTTTAAAATAGTAAAACTAGCATCTAAATAGTGTTTTCCAGCTACTGCTTTACCACACACACAGAGTGATTTCGCCTCTGATCCTATGGTAAATAATTGATGACCCTCACAGCAGTAAGGCTCGGAAAAATATTTAATATGCTGTTCTTGTATCTTCTCATATTATAGTTCTTAAATAAAATTGCAATTAGCTTAAAAAATTGGTATCTGCAGAACAAAACCTTTCAAAAAAAACAGAGATCAGAAATCGACCACGAAATTCAGAATCTGTTTTGAACAAATAACAAAAAAGCAGCTTCACACAACAAAAACACAATGTTTTTATTCCTCCCCACCCCTGCCATCATCGTGCCCCCCACCGTCCGTCCCTGCCTTCCCTCCACCTCTTGCCCTCAAACCCTCACCTCATTCCACCTCTTCGGTCCCTCGGCCTCCTCTTTTCCCTCGCAGGAAAAGAGGACTCATTATCAGCCAGGCCAGGCCACACCAGGAGACATGGCTTCTAATGAGAGAAAAATCCATCCGGCTCTTTCTCTCCTCCCTCTCGCTCCCTGCCTCTATCTATCCACTCTTCCCCCCACCACCCACACACACACACACACCCCTTCCGACCCTCCACCACCCTTTTTTTAATTAGACAGATCTCTCGGGAGCTAGGGGCCATTTCCGCCGCCGGTACGGGTGTGACGTGTGTTTTTTTGTGTCTGTGTGATTTAGGTGCCTGCTAGTGCGTGCCCGACTGTGTGTTTTGTGTGTGCGTGTGTGGACTGAAGCAGCTGAGTGGGCGCCGGGGTGGTGGTGGTGGGGGGTGAAGCGACAGATATTAATGCGGCCTAGCTCCGGTGTATCGATCTGTTTGCTGCGCCGGGCCACAGGGGACTTGGCTGGCGGCAGACAAGAGTGTGTGTGGGTGTGTGTGTGGGGGGAGTGGTGGGGTAGAGGTGGGCTGAGAAAGATAAGAGAAGGATGAGAGGTGAAGTGAAGCCCCAGAGCGTGCAAACACACCCACTCACACACACACACACACACAGTTGGGCTGTTGTGCACTTGTGACAGGGAGGAACAGGTGACCTCTGAGTTTGTTGTGGTCACAATCCCATCTCACCAATTATTTTGCATGGCTGGCTTTGTTAAAGGGATGCTTTAGCAATTTTTAGTATGGGACCTTTACAACATCCTCCAAGCAACAGATTTAAAAAGAATCATTGCAGCACACCCAAAGGCATCCTGACCATATCCAGTCTACTCCTCTAACTTTGGGCTTTAGGTGCTGAAAATGTTAACATGCAGCTTTAAATCTTAAACTCACTGCTAGTTTGGAAAGATGAGCAAATTAACTGATTTCTACGGTTTTTTATCAAATTAAATATTACATGATAAACACAAACTATAAATGCTAAATGGTAACAGGTATAAAATGTAAGTTGTAATGATACAGGAGATGGGAAAAAAACAGAAGTTCTGGTCCAAACATACTTTCTATGGAACTGTGTGCTATGCATTGTTTCTATACATAAAAAACCCTTAACTAGTTTAATTTGAATCTTTAGACACCATGCTTTGTAAAATAGCAAAACTAACATTTGGACAGAGCTAAATTGGATTTTAGCAGCAACATGGAGCTATCTGCTGAAAACCTGAAATTATTTACAGCAAATGATGAGTTGAAGGATGATGCATCAACTCAGGTCCTGCGTCACGTCTTTTTTAGATTTCTTTTCTATTGCTGTAGATGGTTCTTAAAGAGCTGTTAGATCTTTTGTTTTTCTACTCTACTCCACTTTTCTCATTTTAGGCACAACCAGCACAATATGCTGACATGCTCTGATACAAGAACTGAAAACTTGAATTTAACAGGTAAGTAGTGATCATTTATTTCTAAGCAACACTTTTAAAACCTGTAGAAGCTGTTACTGTGTACTGATAACTGCCTTTATTTCTTCAGTTTCACCTGTTATTACTATCTATATTTATCCTGTGTATCCTTATAAAACCTCACTGAAACACTGGATCCATATTTTTCTTTCTCCCTCCATTTATTTCTCTTTTATGTGAACAGAGAGTAGCAGGGTCATGCGGGCTCTGCCCTTCAGTGAGTTTGTGTGTGTTTCAGTCCACAGAGTAGGTACTCTGATGCTTAATTTTCCAACTAAAACTCTTGTCTCGTGTTGCAGCTGCTGGAACACAGGACGAGTGTCCCTCTTATTACAAATTAAAGTCCTAATTGAGAACACATAAATACTCACTGGCCTCTTTCTTTGCATTAAGTTATTTTGAAAAAACAGTCCTAGTTTTTGTGCCATCCCATTTTTCTCTCCACCATCATCCCTGAAGTTGTGCTTAAATCCCCTTAGTTAAGCTGGGTTTTCCTCAGCAGGAGAATGAAGGCGAATGCTGCGCTGTTACAGCTTGGCTGGACTAGTGATGAATTTCGCGGATTGGCAGGTAAACAAAAGCCAACATTCATCCGCTAAAACTCTGCATGCACCAGAAAATTAAGTATCTTTTCACGAGGAGGGCATTCTGCCAGTCTTCTAAGCCCGAGCAGCTGTAAATATGCGGTGAGTCTGTAACGCTAAACGGTTTTGTTCTTTGACCAATCACATACTTGGCTTTTCTCTACTTTTTTAGGATAATGCTAAAGATGCTTCGCGTTTTGAGTCGAGCCGAACTGCAGGAGACAAAACATCCTTCTCCTCCTCTTACTTTCATCTGGATCTCTACCCCCACCTCTCATTTTACTTTCCCTCTCCCTCATCCTTCTTTCATCATGTGAAGAGGGAGGGAAAGCCCTCCTGGCCATTTCTACAACCCAGCAACCCCCCTACTCTTCTTTTGCCCATCAGGTCCAACGAGATCTTCTCAAACAACACCTTGCACCTACACACATACACAACCAGACATATGCACACACAGAGATCCTCTTCACCCCCGCCTCTTTCGTGCACACACACACTTTCATTTTCTGTGCCCTACACTTCAAACACATGAAAGGATGCTCTGCGGGGACCAAGGCTAAAGGGAGAGTTGGCGGTAAGGAAAAGGAGGAGGAGGAGGAGGACGGGTGCAGGAGCAAGCTTGAGAGGGAGATGTATAGGAGACATGAGGGGCCCAAGGGGAGTACAGAGGAAGGGGTCATGGGGAGCTTATTTGAGACCAAGTCAATGTCAAGAAGGTCTCGCTCTTGAGAGACAAAACATCCATCTTCCCTTGTCCCATCTTCTGTGTCTAGCTGTCAGTTTCTTATCAAGCTCCACCTGTTAATTAGAGAACAGGAAGTCTACTAACATGTCTTGTAAATAAACTAATAAACTGTCCTCAGATATCTGGAGGAAGTTGCCCAGTGTGCTGCCTAAGGCTCCTGCAGGATCTGACAGGATGTGAGCACACAGACTGCATGTCACTGTGCAGAAATTTGACCAAGAACTTATATCGAGGCTTGTGAAAACAGAGTTCCTTGTGAAAGTATTGATACTTTTTCAACTTTTCCACCTTTTGTCATGTTAAAACTGCAAACTTCAGTGTATTTTATTGGAATTTGAAGCAACAAGCTCAATATAGTGCATAATTGCGAAGTGGAAAGAAAACGATTGATGGTTTTCACCCTTTTTACAAGGTGGTATATTACATAAAATCCCAATACATTAAAGTCTGTGGATTTATTGTGACAAAATGAAAAACAGTCCAAGGGGTGTTTATACCTTTTCAAGACACTGGAGGCAGATTTTTACAGTGGAATGAATGTTTGTTGGATAAAAGAATATAAAGTATAAACTGTCTGTAAAATCAGGAAAGGAGGGGGAGCACCAAAGGGTGTGGACAAAAACCGCCAAGGCTTCTGGGAAAGGAAGCCAGTGATTAGACCAAGCCATAAAACCCTCATAATGTGATGCATTTTGCCTGTAAATCCTCCACGACACAGAGAAAAGGCAATTAAAGCATTTATAGGCCTTTCCCTCTAGATCTGCAGCTAGCATTAAAAATCATTACTAATCAAATAAAAATTAAAGTAGATCAACAAGAATTTGGGCAAAACATCGACTGGATTTTGCTGCAGCGATAAGATTTCATAAAACTTGTGAAATTTGATGGCAGGGTTTTTAGAGGAATTCAAGGAAAATGTTGACATGTAATGAAAGAAAAGTGAAAATACAAACAAGCAAACTGATCAAACCACCATTTTCTATTTTCTGTCTGTAGACAAAAGTAAATGTATAACATGCTGCTGGTTTCCTGCTTGCTGGGAGATTCAAAGTGAGTCAGCTGGCAGCCAATGAGAGTCCCTGAACCATTTGTGGCACAGATTCATATGAGGGCTTGTGGGTGTTGTTAACAGCAGAGCGTCAGGGTGGTCAAAAATCAACCAGAGTGACACTTTGATGCTGGGTGGGCAAGCACCAAAAATAGAAATGTCAGCCATATTTGAGGCCTGGGTTTTACCATGGCAGCAGAGTAGCAGAGCATACCGCATGGCTCTGAACACAGCACTACAGACTGAGGTTAAAAAGCTGCGCTGCATGTCAGTGGATTGGTCACAGCCGATGGAAGACTTTTTTTTAAAGAAGTCATTCAACAGGAAATTGTCACAGAGTCTCAATTAAGTTTCTAGTTTCACCAAAATAAGGTCAACTAGACAAAAAGTTACATTTAACTGTTTCTGGAAAATGAATGGTCAACTGTGCATAATGGTATCTGAGGTGTTGGACATGATAGAGAAGATGACGACAACCACTGACTCCACAGAATAACAAAATAACAGAGCCTGAAGACTTACCGTGGCCGGGTAAACCCATACTGCTCGCCAGCTGGTAGAGGCGTTGCTGCTGCTCCTCAAAGGATCCCTGCTCACTGAGTGCTGACATCACGCGCCTGTAATGCTCCACGGGGCTCATGTGGCCGTGGCTGCTGCCTGCCTCAACCACGGGACTCTGGGAGTTTTCTGGAAACAGGAGAGAGTTTTCACTCATTGACAATTTCTGTGTCATCAGAAAATACATTTAGGATTAAAGAACCAGGACGCAACACCATAATTAACTCGTTACTGGAACAGCGTCTTACAGACGATTCATGGTTCATGAACAATTACAAGTTAATGGCTTTGAATTAAAATCAGTGATCACATATTTGAAAGATTTGTTGTTGATTAACAAAAACATCTGAGGACCACTCAAAATGCACTCAATATAACTCATCTAAAACTAGAAAAGAAATGTTCTTCAATGTAATACTTCCATTTCTTAGCAATCCACAATTTATTGAGATTTAAGCTTCCAGTAAGTCACAGTGAAAACACGCAACACAAGTTTTTTCTTTTTAAAACATTAAAATAAGTCTTCATATCTAAAACAGGGTTCCTACACATTTTCCATTTTAAAATTCCAGACTAGAAATGCACAGAGAAATCAGCTGGTGAAATGGGATCAGAAATTGGTCTCAAAACTCTATACTGTCCATCTCGATTCTCAGTTTTTTTAGAATCAGCTTTGTAGATTTTCTAGTTTAATTAACATTCTTGAACATTTCCTGTAAGAGAAAAGTGTTGCAGCCTTCTTTCAGCCAGGTGACCAGCATTACACAGCAACATGTGGGGAAGGGACACGTCTGTCTAACTAAATACTACAGAAGAAAACTCCAGGACTTTCTTTAGCATCTCTTTAAAATGAATTTTTATAATATGATGGAAATGTTGTTTTGTTTGTTAATTAATTCTTTAAAATCTACCAGCTCCTTGACATCTGTAACGTGGATAACGCTTATTCTAGCACCTTTTTTGGCTGTAAAGATCCATTTTAATTACAAAGTCAAACTTGTGCTGTTCTCAAAGGTCCGGATGAAGGAGAAACTAAAAAGAGCAAAAGGAAATACAATAAATAATGTTTCCAAGCCTAAAATGTTGTACTTTAAGTATTTATTTTAAGACTGAAGCCTCCTTCAGTTACTAGCGAAAAGTTTCTCCACATATTTTTCATCAAAAAGGATAGGAAGCCCCCCTCACATGAAGGTATACACACAGTCATAAACTGATAACATTCTGAGACTAACCCCATGGTGAACTCCTAATTTCTCTGACACAAAGCACCCACAATGCAAGACTAGATTTTAATTGTAAATAAGAAAAGTACAAATAACCATAAGAATAAAATGTATGAGAAAGCATCAAAGTGTTGCAGTGTAAATGATTTTGTCTATGATGTCCACAGAGCTGTCAGTCTTTTCTCGCTCTGACCTCCCTCCTCCCCCGTTCTGTCAATAGTAACATGATCTAAGGCGAAGGTGGTGGGGGATACAAGGGAAGGTGGTTCAGGAGTTAGAAGAAGGAGACAGAAGATGAGGCAGAGGAGGGAGAAGCAGAGGGAAAGCTGGGGTTATTTTTACCCTCCTCCTCCTTATTGAAACCTGAGTCTGGCCCCGGGCAGGCGAGCAGGAGTGGCACTGAGGAGCGGAGGTGGAGGTGCTGAGGGAAGGAAGCAAAACACGCAAGCATCTCTGTCTCCATCGCCGAGCTCCTGCTAATCCAGCCAAGGTCCTAAAGTGTATGTGTTTGCGTGCATATGTGTGTGCTAGTCTGTGCTTGTCTAAAGTTTTCCTTCCCTCTAAACACAGCGGTGGGTGCCGACTTTGCAGCTGAAAGGAAAACAGACATCATTTACACAGCGGCATGGCTCCATCCACACGCTGCTCTCTCTCTGACTCTCTTCTAGTCTATTTCTTTACCTGCATTAGTCATTAAAAGATAGCGTCTTTTGCCAGACTTCACAGCAAGTAGACGTAACCAGCAAATCTAACTCCAACAGGTGTCCAGTCAGGCTTTAGGTGTGGACAGAGCTAAAAGTTAAAATACAACATCAGCCTCGTTTTTTCAAAGATGCTGCACAGGAAATAGGTCTGCTTTATCTACCCTTTTTTATGTGATGATACACCAAAGGGGGAATGTATGCAAAGTCTGTACAGAGGATGTGGGATTTAAAAGCAAGAAAGCAATCCATACACTCCACGAGAAGCTAAATAAAATCACACACGCCTCATTTGCCTAAAGAAAGGAAGCTGAGGCAGAGTGCACTAATGACACACACAACACTAAACAAACACGCTCCCTCTCAACCAATAACTAACCCTATGCATCTTTTAGAAGCGGCCGGGTGTGTCTGAGTAAGACTATAATGGCCGGGAATGAGTGCCTCTATACACAGAGGAAGAGTCTCAAGGCAGAACTGCAGCCGGTCACAGATCACCCAGTGGGCAGAGGGTAGAAAGAGCAGCCAACAGGAGCTCACGTCCTCTTACACACTTTCATGTGATGAATCCTGCACAAAAACCATCAGAGTGAGTTTGTGGAGTGCATGTTTGATAGGACAGGATGTGCGCCGAGCTTTCGCCTGCTGTATAATGCATCAGCCGAGAGGTCTTCCTCTAGTCAACAGGGACGGGGCTCTGTGGCTGCAATGGCCCCACACAGGGTGGCTAGTTTCACACCACACAAGGGGGGGGGGGGGGGGTATAAATAATAGAGAACAGAGGTGGGACAGCAGCACTACAGAGGCGTTGTAGTTTAACCAAGGTGAGATGGTTGTTACAGCCAAGGATGCTATTTTAAACCAGCGCCAAAATATGGCACAATAAAGCAGTTAGATTATCTTTAGTGGAAAGTTGCTGCACTAAAAAATTGTAAAAATCTGTAACTCAAGCTCAGTAATCCACATGAGAAAGAAATAAAAGAAGGAGTTTACACATGATTTAATACTTGACTGGCCGTGATTGGCAGGTTGTAAACAAAAAATCTGATCTTTTTACTCCCACAATCAGTGAATGCATCATACATAGCTCAACGTGAAAGTTGTTACTACAGAAAGAAGACTGAGGTGAAGGTCAGAAGAACAAAAGGAGTAAGAAGCTTTTAGAAAGCAAACTGTATTTTGAGGAAGGGAGACTGGTAGAGCAGATTGCAGGAAGGCTGAATCTGTTGGAGCAAAGTTGCTGTTTTAGCTCATTGTAGCATCTATGGCTCTTATGGAATGTGCTGGATTTGTAGGGAATGGCAATCTGTTGGAAATCTCTTATCTCTGCTAACGACAGGGAATAAAGAGTTATTTACAGTTATTAATGTTAATGGCACTACTTGTGCTAATCATGCTATTCACTGATATAAGGTGCTAAAGAGTTTAAAACGTCAATTCTGATATTGTCTTTGTTTTGAAATAATAGTGAAATCCTGTTAAACTGCAGAGTGTTGTAACGACTGCTTGTTCTCTCGCACACAGTGTGACATCTCCTCTGCTCCTGTTACAATGACAGATCATGAAAGAAATCTTCTTAAGGTTCTTGAATAGTTGTAATAAACGAATAATGTAAAAATATATCACCTAGCAGTAAATCAGAGCTTTTTCTCTAAAATATTAAGTTGGTCACAGATGTTCTTTATGTTTACATAAAAAACAGAAAACTTGAGATTTGGCAAATTGCAAAAATGATAGTAAAACGTACGAGAGCTGTAATCTGTTTTGAAGGAGAAAATATGAAGTATTTAGTTTTAATTGTTAAATCCCTGCGGGATTTTCCTATATTTGTAGGAAGACAGAGCTCTTTAATGTTGAACTGTTTGTGACAAAATTATTGTATTATGTTACTGAATTATATTCCTACATGAGTTCAATTGTCATTTTAACATAAGCAATAAGAAAAATTTTGTAATTTGAAGTTCTTTAGGGAAATTGTAATAATCTTAAATTGTTATCGGCAGGTGAAAGCTTCACAAAATCAGTAATCTGAAACCAACCACATAATCTGTGATTGGTGGATTTCAAGGAATAGTTTAGATTGTGAAGCTGCTGTAAGTTGCTTTCCTTTCCAACAGGAAGGAACATTAAACAATAGACTTGCTCTGTGCACTTCTGCAAACCGCTGTTACACATAACGCCCTGGTCTTGATAGTCATAGATTTTTTTGCAGCAGCTGCTTTACTCTTGATGTTAATTTTTTCTTTGTTCTGCCATCTTTTCAATATTCACCGATTCCCTTTACAAGTCTAAACTTGTACCCTCCACCAAAGGTGCACATTTACTTTGGTTTTATGACATATAAATCTTACCTTTTGGAGAGACACTGCGTGACTTCTTGCTATCAGAGGGACACTCGCTGCTGTTGGGAGAGAAGCTTCTCCTTTTGCCTAGAAGGTCGTCTGTGAATGTAAGACAGAATGAGCGGTCAGAAACAAAAGAGAGGTCTTGGTGCTGATACTGTGCTCTGCTGTGTACCTGCATACATGGCTGCTGCTGTGGAAATGCAAAGCAGAAAGTGATGGTTGGAGAGAAAGTGAAATGGAGGAGGTGAAGCAAGCCACGGGCAGCTGGAGATGTGCCTGTTGTCAGTGATGAGGAGGAAACCAGTACGGCTGAGGATGACAGATCTTTCCAGCTAATTCACATGTGTTGCTCTGTTTGAGGCAGGTGGAAGGGCTCTGTTTCCCTGTGATTTCTCCAATGTCTCTATCCATCAGTATGTACTGAACTTTTATCACCTATCCTCTCCTCCTCTTTTTCCAGATGTTGGAACAAAAGTCTCTGACCTAACTAGTGTGCACTGCATCATCTCTCTTTTCTTCCTTGGAAGTTTCTGTCAGGTGACGTTATGGCTAAATCATGTATTTCTTAGTTTTAGTCCATCCACACTACCTCTCTTACTCTCCCCTGACAACTGCTCATTTCTCCATCTGCTTCAGTCTTCCTCTACTCCCATCTAGATATGTCTGAGCCCTGCTCCCATCAGGAGCTCTTCATCTCTCCTCCCATTAACACTCGCCTCCTCCTCCTCCCTATTGTCCCCCCTGCCACCAAAGAGGAGCATCAAGTGTACAATTACAAATCCCCCACTGCCGTCTCCTCCTCTCCTCCCCTCTCATTCTCCCTGCCCCGTCCTCCTCACCCCCCCCCCCCAAACACACCTCAAATCAATATGGGCTTAATCAGCGGAGGGAGGGGATGCAGAGCACACTGTGCTCAGCGCCGGCAGGAAGGAAAGAGCAGTTTGTCACTGCTTCCTCTATCTTCTTTTATTTTCTGGTGCACCTCTCGTTTTTTTCCAACTATTCTGTTTCTTCCTGCACAAACACAGCCAAGCCACGACAGCTATTGCTTCTCCTCTTTCTCACCTCTCGATGCATATTTTTAGGGATGGAGTGGAGGAGGAGGAGGGGGGTGGTTTTTCCACCCTCGAGGAGAATGATTTCTCTCGCTCTCTCCTGTTCTACAAAGCAATTTTTCATCATTTGTACAGCATGTGTAAACAGCATGCAGAAATAATAATAAAAAAAAGGAGTTGTAAAAAAAAACACAAGCAACATATTTTTGTAGCAAAGCTGGAGCCGGCACAGTTTGGTATTTACGGTCCACGTCAGCTGTCAAAGCCTCGTCTGTCTTCGAGCAAGAAAAACTTTGGTTAATAGAAGGGATCTGTTAATTTGACAGCCATCCTGGAAGTTTTGGTTTTAAATGTAAGTTGAAGCATTGTTTAGCATTTTAATTTGTGAAAAGTTGTGCTCCTGCATTTAAATGAGTTGCTTTTTATCTTGAACTAAGGATGAGTATATCAATCTAACATGAAATCAAAAACTGCAACCACATCTTGACAATTTTACAGTCCCAGGGGTTTTTTAATTCTCTGAGACAGCCTAAAAAGATGTCATGAACAACCCCTTTTTTCCCTTTGGTGTAAATGGTGGACCATTTAGATCTTTTAACCCCACACAGATTAATAAAGTGGTTGGGACTGGGTAATATGAACCAAAACAAATGGTCTGTTGGCCTAATGTCCCATATATAATATCTAAAGCCATTTTATTTTAAAATGTTTTTACTTAATGTTGTGCAAAGTGAATCAGTGCAGAAAGCAAACATGTAAAATAAATAATAGAGCAAGCATCGAAATTCCCTCATAAATAATGTAAATAAACTTTTCAGCCATATGTCAAACACTGAATGTATCCTTTAAATTGTTTATATATCTCTTCACACTGTTAGCACCTCTGCAGGAATAGCAGCCTGATATTTTAGGAACTTTTACTATCATTATCATTACAGCTGTTTATATGTTAGTATGTAGGATCTTACATTACCGGAGAAAACTTAATCAATGCTGCTTGATGAGTTGTATCCAAGGCTCTGATTGCACCCATCTTACTTTCGCAGGCAGGACTGTGTTATTAGTAGTCCTCCAGCCATCCATCTGTTGAAATGTTTGTGTACTCTGATACCAACTGATAGTTAAGGTGCTTTAACACTGTTTATCTTGTTTACATATCCAAAAAGATTGTCTTATGCTGGTCTAAATGTGTAAAAAAAGAGCATATTTTGTGAAACATCTGTGACATCTATGAAGTATGTGCTGCGTTTGATGAACCGCTGCTTGTTATGGCGTAAGTGTACTCAGCCAAAAGGTATAACATTTACAATACACTAGTGGACAAAATAAGTAATTTTTTCCATTATATCAACGTCTTGTTTTTTGGAGTTTTTTTTCCATGCGCAGTGATAGCTTAAACAAATGGAAGGTTTAATCCTCTATATAAACTCTGAGTACCCTGAAGTGGTCAAATAGTTATTAGTTTAAAATTGTAAGAAAATAAGTCAATCTTCCCAGGTATGTCTGTCATTTCAAGAATGCAGCATGCCAAGGTGAGTAAATCTTAATCACTGCATACAGAGCATCTGCATAACATGGCATGAGATTATGTAACAATGTAATCAAGTGATTGCTACATTTTTGAAGCATTTTTGTAAACTTCTCAGCACTGGCACTAATGTAAGATATATATTGTGTCTCTATGCAATTTTGAACATGCCACTGAAAATTTGGACATGACCTATGGTGCATGAAAGTCTAGCTTAGATAAATATGTATTCTTTACAGTCCCAAAAGCACAGAAAGGTGATGCTGGATCATTATTTAATTAAAGGCTTGAAATGACTGAAAGCTTTTGAAGTAGAAGCCTAATACCAAATAAACATATTGGAAAATAGGCAGCAATACATGGTCAGCTACACAAGTTTATCCAGTCAGGTTGCATGAAACCAAATGACAATTTACTCAAAGGACGATTCCTGATATGTTTGCTGAGCTTGTATCAACTTTTACCTTTTCAGGTGCTTCTGCGTAACAGCTACACAACAAAATTTATTTGTAGCCTTATTGTTGTACTTTTCTGTGTACTCTCTGAATAGAAATAGCTATAAAATGCTGACTTGGTGAGATAACTTCCACAGAAACTTAAGAAAGACTGATTACCCGAGTGTCTGAGTGCAGAAAGACACTGAAAGAAAGGCAAAAGAGGGAAAGACTTAGCTGGGAATCTTTGGATTTTGTTGTGCTCCTAAAGGAGTCTTGGTGTGGAAGATGGAGTGAGTGATTTGGAAAGAAAGGGTAAAAAGAAGGTGGTTCACCAATGATCCACTCTTTGATGTTTGTTCTCAGGTTTTAAGGAGATACAGTCCTGATTGCACCCAAAAGAGACTGAGGCAAAAGAAGAAAAGAGCTCTAATGGACAAGAGCATGAATACACACACTTATATGACAATCCTTTCTTTCTCTGTCATCTATTTTTATGATCATGTTTTTTTTTCACATTTTCAAACCTTTTACCATACATTACGTTCACTGGCCCATTCAGGAAAAGGGGAAAAAAAAATCACTGATGGTCTCCATCTATCGTATTAGCGAGTGCTCATTAGTTAAACCTCTCATTCTACCAACACACACACACTCACATCCACACCCACAGCATCTCATGATCAAACACACAAAGTCGAGTTGTCTCTTGAGCCGCTCTCACTCAAGACGCCGTGTCTCCTGAGCAAGTGCCCGAGGGCCAGAGATTTGAGGGCGGAAAGCTTTTAAAGCCAATTAAATGGGGCTTCTTAGAGCACCACGCTCCCTTTTAATGCCAAACCGAGAGCTTTGCAAGCAACTACACAAACCATTTTACCCCCAATGACACTGCTTAGAGTAAAATTTCCAACCCTGTGCCTTTTCCTATTTCCTTAAGTCTACTGAGGAATTACTGATTATAAAGAAAGGAATTCTGTTTTAGCTTCAAACCTGTAATTTTCACTATCAAAATAGGAAAATGATTTAGTGCAAAAATATTATCTTCCTAGTTAGCAAGGTCTACATGGTAACTTTTTAAGGTGTGCTTTAACCTTTGTTTCAGTTGGCTAACTAATATTTGCTGTTTATCTCAGTGAGGGACAGCATGATCAGGAAAGGAGAAAACGGCAAGACCCATGTGTTTCAACTTTTAAGTGACACCGCCAGGGCAAATTTACAGGCAAAGGAAAAATTCCCGATCTTTTTTGTTTTTTGTTTCCTCCTCTCCATTAAACATCAGTTTCCTCCTTCCTTCTCTCCATCCCATAGAGCTTGTTGACAGTGCAGACAGCCAGGCTCCTTAATTCCTCTCTTACGCTGTTAATCTGTCATCTTTATCAGTCCAGAGAAGTGGGAGAGGAGGAGAGTGGACTGTGTGGAGCTGGGGAGCAGAGGGGCGGTGGTGTGACAGGTGGGGACGTGGGGTGGGCCGCCAGCCACAGCCCCCAGATCAATCTACACATTACAGCTGACAGAATGGTGCTAATAACTTATTGATCCCCCTCCGTGCGCCGGGCCTCCGCTGGCCCTGAAAGCCCTGCCATTGATTGGCTTACGGGCCGATGCAGCTGGGAGAGGGAGTGGGAAGAGAGCGGGGGAGGTATAGTTGGTGTTAGCCAGTGGAGCAGGGGGCTAGAGGCGCCTCTGATCATACTGAGAGGAGGATGCACTACCACCATGTGCAAATCAAACACTAAAATTCACTTATTTCATGGCCAAATTCAATACTTTCCCAGACCCAAATTTCCAAAGTTCTCAGTACTTTTAGGTTTTTAAAGCATAAAATACAAAACTTTGATATCAGTTTATGGCAGATATTTCTACAGTGGTTAGGATTCAAATATGTAACCTACAAAACAACTTATGAATGGACATATGGACAGATGGATGGACAGAACAGGTGCAGGAATAAACAGCAGCTTTGCTTGGTCGACATCACAACACACTCACATCGGGACCAATAAGTGAATAAATTTTTGCATTAACATCTTCACTTTACAGCCTGATAAACTGATGTAAAGCCCCCTATTCAATGCAATTCAATGTAATTCAATGTAATTCAATTCAATTCAATTTTATTTATATAGTGCCAATTCACAACACGGGTCGTCTCAAGGCACTTTACAAAGTCAATTCAATCGAATCATACAGATTTCAAGTCAGGTACATACATTCTAATTAATCCTAACCACTGAACAGTGCAGTCAGATTCAGTTATTTATTCAAATTGGTTAAAATGTTTTCTATCTAAGGAAACCCAGCAGATTGCATTGAGTCAGTGACTTGTAGCAGTCACTCCTCCTGGATGAGCATGTAGAGACAGTGGACAGTCACTGGCGTTGACTTTGCAGCATTCCCTCATACTGAGCATGCATGTAGCGACAGTGGAGAGGAAAAACTCCCTTTTAACAGGAAGAAACCTCCAGCAGAACCAGGTTCAGTGTGAGCGGTCATCTGCCACGACCGACTGGGCGTTAGAGAGAACAGAGCAGAGACACAAAGAGAACAAAGAAGCACTGATCCAGGAGTACTTTCTATGGGAAGGAAAAGTAAATGTTAATGGATGTAGCTCCTTTAGTCGTTTCACCTAGAAAGAAAGAACAGATCAACTCTGAGCCAGTTTTCAAGTTTAGAGTCTGAAAGAAAGCATGTAGAGTTAGTTACAGTAAAAGCTCAGTCAGTAGCTATGTCTAGGAGACAGATAGGGTTAAACACTGAAAGACAGGGCCTAGTGTATCATCAGTAGAAGGTGAGCATTAAGTTGTTGGCAGCAGAAGCTTGGCGATGTCCCCCTCCAGAAAGGTGTCACAGGGAGGTGTCCTCTATGTGATGACAATACTTCTGTAAATTACGTAGCTAAATCTATCAACCACTGAAACCTTGTACAAGTGCAGTGGACTGCAAAGCAGAGCCCAAAGAATAAAAGGAAGCTACACAATTTAACACCTGAGAAAAACATAACGGGTATATTTATAACGAAAACTGTCCCAGTGGAGGAGATCACACCATGGAGGAATGAGCAGCAGCAGAGCTGACTTCTTATTGGAGAGAGCTTGTGACCAGCAAACATGGTGGAAATAAAAAAGCTGCTTCCTTCTGTGTGCACTACAAGCTAACCATCAGATCGGGTCTTCAGCTGGAAAGTTTGCAGCCTGTTATATCTTCTTCTTAGACCTGAGAAGACCAATACATTTTCAGACCTAGCTTCAACAAAAGCGACAGATTGATTGAAATGTTTTGAGCTTTTAAGTTTATATCAAATCTTTTTAATTATTTTTAGTCTCTGATTCATGATGCCATAGGAATAAAAAACTTTTATATGCTAAATCTCTAATGACAGAAATGAAGGTTAAAAACGCACGAGAACCCTGAAGATGTAATAAATTACATGCAGCACTAATAAAACATTAAAAGCCTCTATTGACATACAGTATAGTGTTTAGTATTATATAATTTGAGGCTTTAACAATATTAAACAATAGATACAGCCTAAGTTAACTTCTCACAGATGGTTTCAGTCTGTAAATCTGTAAATGCTAAAATCACTGGGACACACGGTAACATTTTCCTGAGCTCTGACTGCCACCTTTACAATGCTTACTTTGTCTAAATTGCAACACACTCAAGTCATTACTGCAAAAACAAACCAAAACTTTATTTTCAAATTTTCGTGTACAAGTTACTTGGTCCTGAAATAAAGAAGATCACAGTAGCTCTCTGGTCTGTGTGACCACAGCTGTGGAAAAATGAGACTGCTGCTTCATGTCTTTTGACATTGCCCTGAAGTCAAGTCCTTTCAGTCTAAGGTGTTTTATTTGATTTCAGAGTTAATGAATACAAATGCTTCTCTCTGTCCTGCTGTGGGCTTATTAGAGGATAAGACAACATACCCATCGTAAAAACGGCAGGAACAGAGTAGCCAGAACAATATTAAATGCTTCGGAACAAAAAGGTTTTTAACTTTATCTTGACCAGTGATTGTCATTATTAAACTATGTGAGTTATCTTCCCACAACCCTAAGTCAACATGTTGCCTTTTTTGGTTGGGCAGAATGTTGAACCATTTTTCCTATCTTTAATTGGAATAAACAAATTTAAAAGAATATCTTTCCACTACCAATCGAATAATTGTTGACATTTTACATAATTGCTCCTTAGTATCTATTAAGGAAGTGGTGGCACTCATTTTTTCCTTAAAAAATACCAGGTTGGATAGGGTATGTGGTATTGTCATCAGCTTAGACTAGGCTTGACATGTTGTATTACTACTAAACGGAAGTTAGAGCATTTTAAAGCTTTCAGGTGTATTTTTAATCCTAGGTTAAAGATGAAACAAGTGTGTGTTGTTTTTCTTTATTTAAAATAACATTGTGGAGCAAAACAACGTTTGGGAAGGCCACATGTTTGGAGCGATATTTACTTGACATGCTGCCATAAATATGTTCATGCTCTAATTATTTTTATTAAATATTTCTATTCTGTGTTTAAAATATTTATAATGTAAGCAGTAGTATCATGCACATCATTTTACTTTTTATTTTTTTTATAGATGTCCTACATTTTAGAGTCTTTTTACAGTCTGATGGGGAATCATGGTGCATGTTTAGGAATGACAATAAACCGGCTATTCAAAGCAAGGCAAGTTTATTTGTATAGAACATTTCGGTAAGAAGACAGTTTATTAAAGTGCTAAAAAATACTTTGCAGTGACAAAATAAGGGCATGTAAATAAAAGTTGAACTGCAGACTAAAATTCATAATGTTTTATTTAATAGTTTACATAGAACAAACAGCTAAAGACAACTCTAAACAAATGGGTTTTTAACCTGCATACTGCCATAAATTGGCTTTAGATGTGAGGCTGCAAATTTGTCTGCTGAAGACCCGATCCAAAGGTGTGTTTGAAGCACAGGGAAGGGAGGTGCAGAGTTTCCATTATCTCCATGAATACGGACTCTACCTAATATTCAATTATCTTTGTTTTTTCTTCTATTGTGATCCTATTGTGCTTTTGGACTTTGAATGCATCAACATGTACTTTGCTGCACTTTTTATGAGATCAGTAAAAATCCAATAAAGGCTTAATGCATAATATTCTGCATCCATATCCTTGTAATTCTGTAATTTTTGCTGTTGAATTCAAAACTAATACCTCTATCAAATATCTTGCTGCACAATGGTTTTTTTCTCTTGTTTATTTGCTACATTTCTCCATAGAAAAAAAATTTTATGGCTCAAAATTGCAATCGGCAAGTGACACTTTAAAAAAAAACACAAAATCAGTAGCGGTCAGAAAGAATCTGATTGGGGCATCTTTAAATGTAACATTTAAATTCATCTGCACAGCTTGAACATCACATTTGCAACATAATGATGTTAAAAACAATACAGTTGCCATATTTGGATACCTGGGTATATCTTGCTACAGTATTAAAACCCAACTGTAGCATCTAACTCCTTGCTTTGAATTTAACTGAGATGTTTCTTTGCTTGAACAAGAAGGCTTCAGGCAAAAAAAAGGAAGAAAGCGCTTATTTAATAGATATATTTGAGAGCATTATCACTGACATAAAAAATGTTGTCTTTGGTTCATGTTTTTATAGGAGCAGCTGAAGCTTCCTATACAAGTTATTTCACTTTTACCTTCTTTTAAAAACCTGTAGATCATCATTTAAACAGGTTTGCTTTTAAAACATGCTAACCAATAAAAACAAATATCTGATCATCATATACTCGTTCCATTGTCAGTTTTTCAGACCACCATGCCAGCATTTAGCTGTCCTCTGCTTATGGCTGCTGCATGCATACCTAACTGTGCATAATAATCTTCCTTTCAAACAACTTATAATTAACCAGTCAATATAGTGTGCAGATGTTTAAGAAGCATCTTGGACCAATGATATGGCAGGTATGATTTAGGCCTAAATGCTTAAGTGACTTAGTTCCACTACGATTTTTTTCACAACTATGCATTAATATCATGTTCAAATGAAACGTGTAAGAACTGTTTGCATCTCATTCCAGTAATAGGCTTTTTAAACAGTGCACTTACACCTCTGTTAATCTTTAAAAATATTTATAACTGCTATTTCCTGTGTGCTTTGGTGAGACCAGGTCAAACATCACCACTGATCCTAGTGTGTTTGCTTTGATGCTAAGGTTCTTTACTATGGTATGCAAACAATAACTTTCTGGGAGCACTTTTAGGAATAATCCTCAGTCACAAATTAAGAAGTCTATAATGAACATGCTGAGCAGCAGATTCACATGCAAGCAAAAATTCAAAAACCACGCAGGGAAAGGTGTACATGCACTAGCACACAGAAATGTGCCCCAAACCGCTGCTGCAACCCGCAGCGCAACACACACACACATGACGACAAGCTGTAACTGCTTCTGGGAGCCTGAGCACGCAGAGCGAGGGAGAGGGAGCGAGTGGCAGCCCGAAAACACCTTATCTGCCTGTTTGAGTCTCCGGTCTGACCACAGAGCCACAGTTTACAGTCTCCACAGGCAGCCAGACTCTCAACGTCGGCGCCCTGCTCCCTCCACCTACCCCCCGCCTCCCTACCCTCCACTTCTCCACCTCTTTCCCACTTCTATCTGAAACAGAGAATGGCTGTGGTGGAGAGAGAGAGCGAAGGATCGAGTGAGGAAGAGGAGGGAGGCAGCCCTCCTGTCTGTCCCTCAGATTTAATTAATGGCCCACTCCAGCACAGAGACAACCTGGCAAGCCTGCTTCCCTTTGCTCCTGACCCCTGACACACACAGACTAAGCCTTCCCCCACCATAGTTACAGGTCTCTCTCCTCTTATACCTCTACCTCACTCATCAGCTTTCTTTTTTCTCTTGATTTCTTCCATCAGTATCCTCTCTCACTTTTTTTAAAGACTTTTAACCCGTCCTTCACAGTTCACCGGCAAACACTTCCGGTAGATAGGCCAAACAGTGGAATTGACTGAGTGCACACAATATCATAGCAGGAAGCTGGTTTTAATATTTCACTCATCTCTTGTACTTCATACACCTTTCACCCACCTATGTGTTTGGATGCAATTTTGAGCCTGTGTTGACTCGCATCTTTATAGCTATGTGTTAGTTGTGTGCCTGAAAATCCGTGTGTGTCTAATTTCACTGGCAGACAGAATTAGAGCCAGTGGCTGATCGGATTGGACGTGTTTACAGACACAAAGCGAGCTGCTTAGGCAGCCTGTTAAAATCTCCCTTTAATGCTCAAACAGGCAGGTTTTAGGGTACTGGGCTCCCTGTGGCATGGGGCATACTGTGCTCACACCGTCCCCCATCATCCCCCCACATTTACCTCAACCTACTAATTCTCCTCCCTTATTAGAAAGAAAAAAATCTATTCCATTGCTTGAACTCTTCCATTAGCTGATTAAGACAGATTTTTTGGGGGGTGGGGTGGCGCTGTCCCAAACTAGGGTCTAAGACCCTACTTAAGCTGGTTGTTACAGTCTGATAGCCTCCTCCTTCTAACCACCCTACCTGATATCACAGGCACCGTATGGTCAATTAATCCGGCAGACAGAGAAGGGGAGCACACAGAAAGAGGGTCTAGAAGTGTCGAGTATGGGGTGATGACGCCACTTGCCGTGCCTCTAGCTAGTGGAATCAAGATGGGAGAGTCGAGAGACTGTGGGCACATTTGGAGGAAAGGCACCGGAATTACCAGTTAATATGCATCTATCTATCTATCTATCTATCTATGTATCTATCTATCTATCTATCTATCTATCTATCTATCTATCTATCTATCTATCTATCTATCTATCTGTCTATCTATCTGTCTATCTGTCTATCTGTCTGTCTGTCTGTCTGTCTGTCTGTCTGTCTGTCTGTCTGTCTGTCTGTGATTTCTTGATTCTTCAGGCCTGGCAGTGATCAGGCTGTGGCTACTGAAATGAACCCGTTTTCCTAACAAAACCTGGTTAATCATTATTTCATGATTTAAAAAGCAGATTATCACATTTTCACACAGGGCCTAGGTGGTTTGGATAGCCTTCGCTATTGTCTGATATTGAAATACATTTATCAGGCTTTACATATATATTCACCTTTACATGCACATGCACTAATTTCAATGTATTGTTATAACATCTGGAATATTAAATGTAAATTACTGTGATATATTTGAAATGAATGATTTATAAATGTAGCCTTGCAGCAATTAATAGTTTGTTAGTAATAAACAGGGAGAAACACAAAACTCAATCATCATCATTAGGCTTTATAATACTACTCAAAATGTGATGGCAACATCCAGCACAGTGAGCTTTCATCGCAGAACAGAACATACTAATAACCGTAGAACAGCCTCAAACAGGTTACTTGACAAATAGCTGTAATTAAATGCAGTCTGTGTCCTATGTGTAAGCTGCAAGAAAAGCTCCAAGGCTAACACATGCACACGATGGTTCCTGGGCTCATATTAAACCAGATTAAAAGCAAACAAAGCTATTTATTCTGAGGTAATTTAAAACAGGGGGTTTAACGCAAAATCCTGGGGTGCGGCAGAGAATCTGGGAAGAACATTAGGCGATCAACTTAAGAGCGACCTTTAGGAAGGAGTAATAAGCTTATCTTCAGTTCCCTCAGCTGAACAAATTAGCGTTAATTACAGAAAATGGAGCATGTACCTGTACAACAGGAATTATAAAAGGTGGCATATATCATCAAGCTAAACATGAAGTAAGAGAGAGGAATATATAAGAGGAAAGAAAAAGGGGGATGATGGGAGATTGTGGGTTTCCTACCTGTGTGTCGAGTACTGGTGCTGTGGTCAGAGGCAGACTGCTCTTCGGGCATACTGTGCTGTCTGGTGTGGTGTAGGTTGGAGATAATTGCAGAGAGGTCACCGTCCCGACTGGAACAAACACACACAGGAAGAGACGGCACACTATGAAAGCAGCTACAAACTTAACTTTACAACCCCAACTGCTTAGCAAAAAAACGATGAAACATGTTAATTCATGCAAATTTGCGCAGCACTCACCACAGAAATCCTTTACTCAGATAGACCAGTGATGTAATAAACACACTCCTTCACACAGACTCAACAGCTACAGGTGGCTGTCCTGTCAGCTGCCTCTTAGCTCTGAGGTCTGTAATGCACTCTGACAGACTACCGCATCCAGCACTTTCAGGTCTCATCCCCGCTCATCTTACGCACTAAGATGTATTAATGAACATATTTACAACTCATAAGTAGTTTAGCAGCTTAAAACCCTAATATGGTTCTTTTTAAACCACAGTTACCGATGGCCGCTTTACAAAAATATGGCAACTAAATACTCTGAAACTATATCTGCATATCCCATCAAATTGCAGTGCTGATCCTATGCCAAATAATGTTATATTTGGAAATTAGCAATGATTTAGTAGTAAAAACATTCATGATAGATCGCTTAAGGTTTTTACTTTCACAAGATTTTAACATGAGGTCCTTCATAAGCAAGAGAGTCTACAAGGATCCTGTCGTATCCTTCAGCACCTAAAGTAGGACCAGGAGAAGGGTTTGCAGATCAGACCTACATTCGATTGGAGCTGTGTCCTTCCAGTTTTTCTATTTGCCATTTTCCTAAACTCCTCACACAACTGTGCCATGAAGGCGTATCATTCGCAATCTGATTACCATCCTGATTGCATTAAAATGGAATGATCATGGGAAATAGGTGCTTAGCATTTGAGGGGCGTATGGCAGTGCTGGAATAGTTAGAGTTGTAGCAAACAATCTGTATAGATGAGCCTCAGAGCTGAATAAACCATGGTTTAAGGTCTAAATATCAGCTACTGCGTCAGTGCAACTGTTCATACTCCTTGAACTTTCTCACATGTTTTTCCTGTTGCAACCAGAAATTTCAACTGATTGTGTTGTGATTTTATGTAACAGCCCAACACAAACATAATGCATGATTCTAACGATAAGAAGTGAAGTGGAAGATAAAGGATAAATGTCTTTACAAGTTTTTACAACAAAAAATCTGAGATGTGTGGCATGCCTTTGTATTCACCCCCCTTTACTCTGACAGCCCTAATTAAAACAACCAACTGATTTCAGAAGTCACCTAACAAGTGGAGTCCATTTGTGTGTGATTTTATCTCAGTAGAAATCCAGCAGTTCTGTGAAGGCCTCTGAGGTTCATTAGAGATCATCAGCGAACAAACAGGATGCAGAACAACAAAGAGATAAAGCCGTGGAGAAGCTTTAAAGCAATGTTAGCTTCTAAAACAATATCCACAATCACAGAACACTGTTCAGTCCAATTATTCCAAAACAGAAAGAGTATGGCTCAACTGCAAACCCAAGCAGCCAAGAGGCACGAGTTAACACTGAAGGAGCTGCAGAGATACACCATTCAGGTTAGGGTCGGGTAGGTGAAACGTGTCATTGACAGCATCATGCTATGGGGAAACTTTTTCTCAGCAAGGACAGGGTAATCTGAGAAAGACTTGATGGGATGATGGATGGAGGTAAATACTGGACAATCCTGGAAGAAAGCCTGTTAGATGCAGCAAAAGACTTAAAACTGACTTGGAGGTTCACCTTCCAGCAGGAGAAAGACTAAACACACAGTCAGAGTTATGATGGAATGATTTAGATCAAGGTATGGTCATGTATTGAAATGGCCTAGTCAAAGTCTAGACCTTAAATTTAATTAACAGTATGTTGTTACACCTGAAAATGATGTTGACTATGGGTGGTTGATTTCACCAAAGCATTTAATTGTGATACTATGGCTAAAGGTTGTAGTAACAATAATATTAATTCTCCCCCATTTTTCTCAGAATTATCTCTCTTTATATAGTGCAAATATTTAGGCTAAATATATTATCAATGTCCAGAGCATCAGTCGACAACTTGTGAAATATAGTATCCTACCAAATATTGCATATAAGCAGTCATTTGCTGTAGGTTATTGAAGTTGCGCACCCTGATATTGCCATTCGATATATTGCGATATACTGCGATTCGATATATTGTGCAGCTCTAATGTTCTTGAATGCTCTCCATGCAATCTCAAAGAGCTTTATTTTTGATTAAAGGAACAGGAAAACATTTCAGTCTGAAGATGTGCAAGGCTTGACTCTGGGGGCCTGAATACAAATGAAAGCAACAAATCAGATTTTCATACACAAAAATAGTCACAATTATGCACTACTGTGTTGTGATCTATCACATAAAGTCTTGATAAAACAATGAAGTATATCGTTGTAATATGATAAAATCAGCAAAAGAAAAAGGGGTATGAATTCTTTTGCAAAGCATAGAGTTCATATAAATCAGATTGAGGAATGTTCATATATTCTTCTGTATTACAACATTGTTTTGTTTTTTCAGATGAGCAACTTCAGCCATGCTGTATTTTAACCAAACAAATCAGCATTCACTCATTGAAACAAGAATCTCCCATAAATGTTTGAATGGTCTCCTTACTAAAAGCACTATCATCTTTCAAGGGGGTCTGGTATGACACCGTAAGCACAGCTTAACGGGGAAGAAGCGGTGAATGGTTCTTGGCTCTTGGCTGCCACCACCGTGACGAGGCCACACTGTTTGCGGCTGCTGGATTTGGGTTTTTTTACAGTCCCATGATTACAGGCTCCTGCTGTAATGTCAGGCTTTGGGTCGCCAAGCTGTTTTCCACACACTAACAGTAAAGCTGAAGGGTAGTGCTGAGGGCGTCACGCTGGCCTCACCAGTCACCTCTCAGTCACAGAGAGCCAGTGACTCAGAAAACAGCCCCAGACAAAACAGCCCCTCTGGTTGCTAGGCTAGGAGACGCTTGATTGGACTTTGACTTCAGACATTTTTGACTAATTACAGACTTCCTTTTTAGGGTGTATCTTGCTAAAATTGGTAGCTATCTGTGTCTGAGAGCCCCATGATTTTCTTGAAACAGAAAATGAGACACAAAGGTTTGTTAAGAGTGATATAACAATGTATTGGACAGGGATTCCAGCAAACCGATGCCCCCTCCACAAACACTACTATGCACCAGCCTTAGAAACTGCAGCCAAATCAATCAGTCAGTCAGCTGCTTTATAACACCATCCTCTGTCCATCATTTAAAGTGATCATGATAATGCCATCCTGAACTACTCAGAGAGGTGACGGGGTTATTATCCCATGGCAAAGTGGTTCCTCTAAGCCATGAACACCAAGGACATTGTTAGTTAGGTAATTAGTGCAGTTCTCTTGAGCTGTCCCGCCTCAGCTTGGGCTAATGAGGGCTTAGCCCTATCCCCACCCACCTCTGCCCTCCCTCCTTCATTTCTATGGGTGGAGACAAGGTCATACTTGACTCATGGAAGATGGAGAGGGGGCTGGGTATGCGGTTTAAAACCCAGTCACCTGAGTCAGCGCTCCCTAAAGAGCTTCTGAGGCTGTGGTAAACTGGGAAGGACGGAGGATAGACGGGGTTATATAGAAGCTATTGGACTTGATAGCTAAGGACATGAGCCACCAGGCCCACGCCGGAGACAATCATCTCATCGTCAGCTCATCCCTAAATTGGTCAACGTTGCCCCTTCATTAGCACATTCTGAGCAGGTGCGCTGACCCCAGGCACAGAGGGACAAATACATGGCAGTACTCAGAAACCTGTCATGGATTTAGCTGGTGTTCAGCATAACTGATCATAACAAAACTGAGGATGATTTCATCAGTCATCTTAATACCTTTGAAATCTGTGCCAGTATAATTTAGCTCGATTTATTTATCCATCCATTTATTCAGTTTTCATGGCTATTTTTTTCACAGGGGACAGAGAACACCCTGGATAGGCTGCCAGTACATCAGAAGCCAACACAAACACAACTCTAAGGGCAATGTAGAATCCCCGTGTTGCCTAACATGCATGGTCTGTGGGAGGAGGCTGGAGTACCTGGGGAGAACCCAGCCATGCAATGGGAAAACAGGCAATCTCCACAGAGAAAGGCTCCAGCTGATATTTAAACTTTCGGCCCTTCTTTTTTATTTTGAAAGTGAACTAACAGGAAATGGGGTGGAGAGAGCGGGGAAAGACATTCAGCAAAAGTTAACAGGCCAGGACTCGAACCCTTGACAGTCTGCATCGGGGACTAAGGACTACATGAGTCGGACGCTCTACCCCTGTGCCAACATTGCCCACAAACCTTGGACCTTCTTGAAGCGAAACAACAGTGCTAACATTATGCCACACCCACCCTCAGCCAATAAGAGGTAAAACCAATCAGTTTTAAAACTAACCTTGTGGTTGAAATGTGATTTAATTGCTACTTTTACACATAAGAGCAACAAAAATATAAAATACTACTGATGCTTTCAATGTAAAAATGTAATATAATGTAACACAAATGTGGCAAGACATACCCCTTAATGACATTCTGCATTGTGTACAAATCTCTCCCGCTAAAAGGCATCAGATTAATCATCAACTTTCGTGTCAATGATGAAAGTGCAAAACCTCAGTGGGAACAAAAATATTTAATCCTATTGGATGGGCATTTTACGGGACATGAAAAGGACACCTGTAGCGTCTTTAGAAATGGTCCCTTCATCTTTGTTTCTGGGAAGTCCAAGTCAGGACAATATTGCTGATGCCAGGATCAATGGACTTTATGATCATTCCATCCTTGAAAATGCTGCAAGTAAAAATATTTTTATATCTTGGATTGATGATAAATCTACCAAAGCAGTGTGGACACATGTCTCACTTCTTTACTGTTTGATCTTTGTTTGAACTTTTAGGTTTAAAATCAACTTATTTCTTATAAAAAATATAACTGTGACCTTTAGTATGCTTTTAGATTTACCATGTTCTTTATTTGAATAAATATTAACCCTAAAAATTAAAAGAAATCTTCTGCTTTTTAACTGCTGCCATAAACATGTAATTTGTGCCTTTGAATCGAATTTACTTTATTTATCAGTAAAATTGAATTGATTTTTATAACAAGTGACACTTGCTGAGTTATGGAAATTAAAGTCATTTAAAGTGGGTGACTGTCGCATTAAAGCAAATCCTTCTTTTCTTATAAATAGATGAGCTCCCCTCCATTAAAGTACACATTGCATCTTAAAGCAGCCCAAGCAACATGAAAAGGCTCTTCCGCTCGCACTAGGAGTCGGCTCAGTATAAATGCACAGTAGTGCCCCACTGTGGCATTGGCACATGAAGCAGAGGCAGCAGAGCTAGAGGTCACAGTGTGAGCTGGCAGAAGCTGGCAGCCCGGCACCCTGACGCCATGTCTCACACCAACACTGGGAAGGCGCTGACAGTCAGACAGCAGGGCTGTGAGGGGGTGCGAGGAGAGAGGGAAATGGAGGAGGCAGAGGAAAGGGTTGTGAGTGCTACATAACATCTGGTGCTTACAGGTTTGCTGAAGACAACAGCCTGAGCACACAGGCTGCTCCCACCTGAGCAGGTGGCCAGCAGAAACGATTGCATACAGCCAGGCGAGATGTAATATTCAGCAAGCAGAGCTCAGAGAGGCTCGGACATGGCTAACTTCTCTGCAGCGATCAACAATAACAACAAAGTGTCTAAAGCAGGACATGTTCCTATTCTTTTTGATGGCCTGGCTGGTTCCCATTAGTGTTTATGTGCATAACAGTCATGCTCCTCACCATCGAATCAAAAGGGAACCAACAACTGCGAGCAGACGAGGTAATGAATAAATACAGGAACAGATACATAAATAAGTAAGAGTAGCCTAGCATCACTTCTCCCAGTTCCCCTGCTGTGCAGGCTGACATTAGGTCGATCCATCAGCCAACAGGGTTTTAGGGTATACACTGCAATGCTGCCATGTTGCACTAAGGCTCCTCAGAGAACAGGACTTGTTATATTTCTCATTTCCGGAGCAATTTATATCCTTTATTAATGATATTTTTGCAAGATGTTCATGTTTTAAGCAACACTTGACCAGCTGCATTTCCTTCTTGCTTCCACAAAACTCTTAGCTTTACTTGATTTCAGCATAGCATTAAGAGGATATATTAAATGATCACCTGTTTACTTCGTAGCTAAAACTGATAAACTTTCAGCTTTAAGCTCCAGAGAAACTGCAAACCTTTTTCCAGTAAAATTATCTAAAAAAAAACAGTACAGTTATGTGTGGCAATAATGAATGTTTTGCTGCTAGTCAACACCTGATAAGCAGCTAAGAGGTATTGACTGTGTTTCCATGGTAAATGCATGCAAACACGGCCAACATGTTTCGAAGTGGAAAGCTCCGCTAAAAAGCTATAAAACCTCCGAGCTCTCTAATTAGTGCTTCGAGGATAGAGCCATTTCCAGTAATATCACACTTTCTGTGACCCCTGACTGGCATAAGGTAATGACACAACCGTTCGATAAATCTGGAGGACAGAATGCCAAGCCCATCAGACAGAGACTGCATGCTATCAGTTTATTTTTCTGAAAAATTTGATTTTTATCTTTTAGAAGTATGAGTCAGTGCTTCTCCATGGAAAGAGGTTTGTGCTGAGAAGCTGAAATGATCATGTACTCTGACAGTAATAAGGTGAGAGTTTAGTAGATGTATAGTAACGACAAAGTATTTCTATTCCTTTCAATGTATTATTATTCTGTTAATTCTTTCCAGATAAACCTATCACTGAAATAAAAAGAAGAGCATTTAAAACCGGTGTGATGTTTGGTAAAAGTCAATATACGGGTTGCTTGATTCACTTTTCTGTTCTGTTACAGAAGAAAAGCTACAACTTTGTGACAAATAGAAATACCAGGATGTTTGAGAGTTTTTAAAACATTTTAGAGGGTGCATCTGAAAGGCAGGCATCATCAGTGGCTGCCGGATAATTGCCCAAACTAAAACAAACTTAAAAACAGTTTTTCTCTGCCTTTGAGCAAGAGACTAAGAGCTTCAGACTGTCCATTCTGCAAGCATCATATTCAGCCCACAAACATGTTTTATTATGACCATAATCTTAGTAATTATGATAGGAGGAAGGAGGAAGTGATGTGTTGTAATTATCTTTCTACAATCTTCAAAGATGACTTATTTCCATGTTTGCAATCAAAAGGTCAATATACTGTTTTCACCACAGCCATTCCACACACAGACTTTCTGAAACAAACATTAAAATTAATATTCATCTGGGCAAGAACAGCCCGAAGCACAAACAGCAAAGCAAAGACAAAGTTCCCCTCAGTGTTCTCAGAAGTGATAACTCCTTCTACCCTCCTGAGGTCCAGAGTAATCATACAACTGACCTGGTTTATTTTGTCTCATTACAACAATAAACTTGAATGGATTTTATTGGGATTATAAGTGACAGAACAACAGAAAGTAGTAAACTACTGTGAAGCTGAAGGACATTGCTACAGTTTTAATTTTATTTTCTAATAAAAATCTAAAAAAGAGCAGCATGCATCTGTATTCAGCCCTAAAGGGTCAACCACCTTTTAGAAGAATTACAGCTGCAGGTCTCCTGGGGTTTGTCTTTACCAGCTCTTTATAGACTGAAATCATTGGAAAATAGCTGAGGCGCAGTCAGGCTAGACCAAGAGCATTTGTCAACATCAATTTTCAATATTTGCCACACATTCTCGGTTGGATTTAGGTCTGGACTTTGACTGGGCCATTCTGAAACTTTCACTGTAGATTCTGCTCTATGTTTATGGTTATGTTCCACAGGATTAGCCCATATTTAGCTCCATCTATCTTCAAATACACGGACCAGATTCCCTGTTCCTGCTGAAGAAACACTATCTGACTAGAAAAAAAAAACTCCCCCACAGCATGATGCCACCACCACCATGTTTCTCTTTGGGGATGGATTCACGTGACATGCAGTGTTAGGTTTTCTACACACATACAATCCTACATGTAGGCCAAAACGCTCAATTTTGGTCACATTTGACCAGAGCATTTGTTTATTATGTGATGCACTGAGTTGATCTCTCACACAAAATCCCAATAATGTACCCTGCAATTTGTGCAATTCTCAAAAAAAGTCAGCAAATACCATAAATACAGAGTAACACTGAGCTTTTCAAGAACAGTTTTTTGACTCATCCCAAACACAAAGTTTATGCTAATTAACCCCAGACTCATCCTAAATGAGAAAAAGACATCCCGGTAAATTACAGCTCATTCTAACTTTACTAAAAACTGGAGTAGACAGAGAGCTCTGAAGTAGCGTCAAAGATCAGCTGCTTAGTTGGGAACATAAACTAGGGAAAATCACCATGACACATCTGATGTATGGATTAGAGTACAGTTACAGTAGACAAGTTGTTACAGCTGAGCGAGTGTGACAGACCTCCCGTCAGCCCCGATGATGTGAGGAAGAAACAGCACAGATACACTGACATATGTGCACAGAGGCCCTGTATTTTTCACATCCATTGACCAAATCCAATTTGTTAAGACCCTTCTACGACTCACTTACGAAGCTGCGGTCAATGGAAATCACATTTTCATGATTGGACATCCCATTATCCTGTTTGTCCAGACCCACGTTGGAGGGATAAAGCCTGGCCCAGACAGATGCCAACGACAGACTGGAGCTGTGGCTCCAGTGTGTCCGCCGCCTTTCAAAAGGGTAAAAACCTGATATATTAGTCATAAGTGTTCTTTAAATTCATTATCATCTTAACACGCCAGCGGCACAAGTGTCAGGGGGAGGGGAGGCCCTCTTAAATGAGGTTAGTGGATCCATTTAAAGCTTCACAGTTGCTGTGCTGTCCGCCACGTCACACGAAAGCCTCAAGACAAGAGAAAACATCCCCCGTTGTACTGAGGTTGCACAAGATGTTTGTGATGAAACTGGGGACTTTCTGAGTTCATCAACAAACAGATTGAGTATTATATCTACCAATTAGATCTTAAAAAAGTTTATGTAATTAAGCAGAAAATCCACTTGGTAATCATGTCGCTAGAAGTTTAGAGAATTATTTTTTCAAGTATAGTCCCAGTCGTTTAGGCCCACTGTGTGAGTTTAAAGGTTCAAACAGGTATTTGATAAATGTGGAGGTTATTCTTTTCAAAAAGAAACAACTTCTTTCCGCTGGAAAGAGTTCCAATAGGTAGAGCTGAAATCCATCACAGCAAGAAATTATCATTAAAATCAGTCTAAAAGTAACAGTCTAAACCATGTAAAATAGATCATGGTACAACACAAAACATAACAGTTAACAATACTAATAACTCCATCCTAATCAACACCCTCAATAAACCTGCTTTCCATCAACGCACAGAATAAAATAAAGCAGACAGCAGACTCAGCCTTTAAATATCGAGCCCAGAAAGATAACAAACTAACAGATCAGTCAAAAAGCTTCAAGCTTTCATTAGCTGGTCAAAGCCCAAATTTAGCATCTGTTAGTAAGACATGGCTGTCTTTTTAAAAATAAGCTTTTTCCCATCTTAAAATGTACCTGAAATAACCCTAATTGCAGACCAAAATACCAAAACACATCTGTCATTGAAGATGTGCCAACCATACCAAAGTGTTCAGTTTTTTCCTTATCAAGGCTTTTTTGAAAGATCAGCATAGCAGCCCCTGGTGAAATTTAACCTACTACCTGCTGTTGGTCTGCTTTGAGTGATTAGGCTAGCTGGATCTCGGGCAGCCATGCCGGCTCGTTGTAAGTAGGCAGTTTTTAAAATCTCAGCCCGGTGCGCCTGCCTTGCAAAGTTTTATTCCAAGGCATTTATCTTATTTTGTTGATAAAATGAACATGGGTTTTTCTGAACAACACGTTTTTAAGACTGTATTGGCTGCTGCAGCTCGCAACACTAGCAATACACTTTATGATGTTCAAAGCAAAGCATCGAGTTTCTGAAGCAGGAGAGCAGCTTTTCTGTAGGTTTTGTCTTCACAACACCAACTGCAACAGCACTGACATGTGCTACAAGACAAATTACCAACGAGTCATATCAAAACAGGGAGTAAAAGTGCTACCTTAAGCTAACCACTGTAGCAAAGTCCCTTGGACAATAACGTGAGTTTATTGAAAATTGTGACTGTACCTATACTCAGAAATATCTTTAAAAAACAAATAATAAAAGTTATCCATGTTCTAAGTGACATTGTTAAAACATTATTGTAGCTTTCTTAACAGCGTTATCTTTTGTTGGAACAACATATTAAGGGTGTCCTGTTGAAGCTCTGGTTGGGACAAAACAGCTGTCACTTTCAGAATCACAGATGTCACACGATCACAATACAAATACAGACCGTGCAATATTGCTGGAATGTAGTATCAGGCTTTGACTCAATTTCATAAAATGCAAATTTTCTTAAATTACTCAGACAGTACCGGGGACAAAAAGTCCTGATAGGGCCATCCCTCTTTGAGACGCAGCATTTCTGCTTACAGGCAAAATCTACCAACAACCAATTATTTTAGATAAAAAGTGACGCCTCACATTTTCTTTATAAAATAAACAAAACAAAGACAGACAAAGCCAAAGCTCCCCAAACTGACGGCTTTTCAGAAATATAGCTGCCATTTTGCATAGCAAGAAAAAGACCCTGCTCACAGAAGATTATGGCCTCACAATTTAAAGGGTGCCTTACTTTTTTCTCATAATATTGTAATGCAGATCCTCCTCCTGCTTGATGTGGGCATGATCCCCACTGGCCCGCTCGCTGCCTTCGCTGTCGTCACTGCTGAAAATCGAGGCCAGCTCCTTCTTGGGCACCCGGTTGGGCGGAAGAGGGATGGTGCGCTTCTCTGCCAAGCGCCCGCGGTTCTGCAAATCAGACACCAGAAGAAACTTTAGCAAGATAATTCAGACAACTCTAGGAAACTATTGTTTCATAAATATTTATCATACAGAAAACATAAATGGAAATTGTTTTAAAATATACAAACACAAATAAGGCTCCCCAATATTTTATTTTGTGGTAATAATTAATGATTTTCTTAAAACGAGGAATATTGCATCTTTCACAGGGAACATCTAGAAACTATGTATTCGGCCCAAAAAAGGTTCAAGCTGTTTAAATGAAAGAAAATTAAGTTTACTGAAACTCATTAATGCGTAGTTAATATTCTCAGCAGCAATTAAATGAGCAATAAATACATATTTCCATTGTTTTTGGTTATGAATCTTTGTTTGAGTCAGTCAGTTCTTATAAAATATGGTAGATTATGACCCCACATCAAACCAAAATAATTATGAGCAACCTCCTGTTGGAAAATCTTATTAACTGGAGCAATACAATCAAATTTCCAAACAGCACACCATGAGTAGATCATTACAGTGATTTAAAATGCCACTAAATTTTCGGTTGTCAAGGTGGGTACGAAACATCCTTAAGGCTCATACCGGTTGACAAATGGTCGGTACAAAATGTCCTATGGCAGACAGCTAGTCAGGATGACCAGGATGTGTGTATAATAAAATTAAATCATCAAAATAAAACTTGAATGAACATGCATTCTCTAAACCAGCTCGCGCTGTGGATCAGTGACTAAATATAGGTTTAAGAAAGCCACACATGGTATAAAATCAGCATTTTATACTTTAACTTAAATAAGCAGGGTTATACGCAGAATATTTTGATCATAGCTGCCAGAATTAGAGAAAAGGGATTTAGACGAGTGTGGCCACACGGGAGTTCAAGAGTAAAGCTGAGTGACCTTTAATGTGACCTAAAGAGGTCACTGCAGATTACCGAGGTGCCATCAGGGAGAAAAAGGCGAACAAGGGCAGAAAGGGGAGTAGAGGAAAAACTTAGCTGAGAGGAGTGGGAGATGCTGGGAGTAAAGAAGAATAAGTCAGAAATTGGAGAAGAGCAAAGGAACAATAGACTGAAAGGACAAGCTAACACAGGAGAGAAGGCAAGCAGATGTGGGTTTGGATATGAGGAGAGAGCAGATGAGAGAAAATACAGAAATAAAGGAGAATGTGGAAGGTCGAACATTAAAGACAAAACACTCCGAAATAGGAGCGCCTTGTCCAGTGTGGGAGACTGGACTTGGATTGGAAACTATATTCTCTTTCACTCTCTGTGCCTACATCTCTGCTCTCCCTCCCGGACGCCTTCAAGCCCTCCAGCTATCCCATCCACCACATGCAACCCCACACTCCTCCACTCCTTCCTCACTCCATCCATCCATTCCAGGAGGTGCGGTAGCTTGAGTGGCAGGCGGGGGCAGGAGGAGGGATACGGGGGGCTCCTAGCCAAGAGGCAAACAGGTGCAGCCCCTCTGGAGTATCTCAAATGGCAGACATTAAAAAAAGTTGGGGGAGCAGAGAAAGATGAAAACATCCCTTAGGATGTGCAGGCCACAGGGTTCTGCACATTGCTTTCCTTTTTCTGTCTTGCCAGGAAAGAGATTTTTCTTGCTTTCCTTTTTTTCCTGCTGGGGCTTTTTACAAGCTGTACTTCACCATCTAAGGATACTGGTTTTACTTTCTGACACTACAGGTCCTTCTTCACAATGTCAAGGTGTAGGAATTTAGTGCTGGAGCCCAAACAGGATGACGAGATAAACGGGACTAAAAGATCACTTCGGACCAAATGAGCCCTTCTGGTCAAGACCAAATCTCATCACATTTTCAGGAAAAGCACTCAGCTGAACCTGTGAACTTTAAACTCAACACCAGTACATGTAAAAGTGTGCAAATGCTCTCAAACACCCGTTCACGTTCCTGACAATTCCCCTCCGAAGCAGGGGTTTTTACTTGGAGCAATGCAATGCAGTACATACAGGAAAAGCTATTCTAAGAGTAGTCGTGACTGCGCCTGTGTGTGTGTGCGCGCGTAGACAACCACCCACATGGCCGTGACATACCCAGGCTGACAGCCCCCATCCCTTCCTCCCTCCTCCCGGAAAGCCCCAATCCTTTCTTTAGTGGCACTGACGCAGAACCGGGGGTGAGCTCCCACTGCTTCCGGCAACACTTCCGTAGCACGGAGGAGGGCTCTCCGAAACAAAACATGAAGCAGAACACACCCCTGGTGGCCCACGCAGCCGTGCTCGAAGGAAGAGCGCAGAGCATGTGCACGTACAAACACACGGGGGTGTTTGCTGAGCCCAAGCAACCTTGCTGTGTGTATGGTCAACCTCCTTTCAGCCATGGAAAAAAGTCTCTCATAAAAGTCCCACTAAAAGCACCTCTATGAATATCACCTCCCACGCTTTCAGTCTGACAGTCAAGCAGCCAAGAAATATATCTGGGCTTCACGTTTAGATGCCAAAAAGAAAAACATCCTCACAGAGACAACATGCATGCAGACACACTGATAACACTGATCCAAGCAGCCTCATCGGGGCAGAATAAAAGCAAGTAAACTAAATACGATATGCACAGAACCAAAAATGCGACAGTTTCAAGAAACAACTTATTCTAACTTTATAAGACTTGAAGAGATACGCTCTATAACCAGACTAACTTTTTGTTCACAACTCATAAGCCTTCTGTATTAATCTGTGTATGTAGTGACCAAAAACACACCAGATCTAACCATTCAAATACATTTAACTATGTCCTCCAGTGCCTTTTAAGATGTAATTGCTGGACTCTTAGATTAGCCTAAATCAACATGTTATACTATCATGACATCCCAGAATCTTGAATAAAAGCGTTAATATTATTATGACCCTGAAATGTTACATTTAAACTAAGTCTGGTCTGAATGTGTAATCTCCTGTAGGAATGAGTCATCTCACTTTACAATTTATCAATTCAGAAAGCTTTTATGGTAATCCATGATTGGCTGAATTTAGATAGTGATCTATGTGTTAATTTTGAAATGTGAGCCATTCTTTTTATTCAATGGAATGACTGCATATTGGAAACCTTGAACACAAAAGCTACTCCAGACAAAGGATAGAATGCTATCTACGATGATAGATTGTTCACAATCTTGTCAGTTCCTGCGTTAAATCAGTCTGGTAGAAAAATACGGTTTGAATGCTTCAAAATCTTCCACTCTGACCCAAGGCTGTGTTGAGATTAGGCTAACCTGCAGAGAATGCAATGTGTATCTCAAGACACCCACAGATGATCTGATAAATTAGCAACAAAACAAAATACACAGCATGCTTTTCACCCCTGAACCACACATCAGTGTGATTTAATATGTTTTGATTCAACATAATGCAATCGAATATGATAAAATCAATTAGAATGGAAGACACGATGCTAAGCAACTAAACGAGAATGATTATTGACCAAAGAAAAATGTATTTTCTGTAAGAAGCCCCTATTTAACTGTGAACATTCATTCAAGTAGCAAAACACTTGGCCACAGCGCAGTGTTAAAAATATATTTATAAATGGAAATAAATGTCTAACAGTCAGTGTTAATCAACACTGTATTCAGCTACATACCATTTTGAACAGTGGAGGTCCTTCTTTGTTTTAACGTGTCACACTGTTGCTGCAGGTCTCCTCCCAAACACTAGGTGTTGCTACTGAAGAAAATAATACTGCTGTATAAACAGAAGAATAGTCCTCCAAGAGTGCTCCCTCAAACACATGGTGTGACACTAACTATTCTTAAATAACATTATAGCCATAAGATTTTTTTATAAATACTTTAAAAGATACTCTTGTATCTTCTTATATTTCAGTTTTCAAAAAGAAATCTGTATCTGCAGGTAAGAGTTTAAAACAACAAAAGAAAAGAAATGGAGATCAAAACTGATTGATCGGTGCATTTCTACTAACCAAGAATCATTTAACACAGCAGCCTCCTGATATCAATAATCAGTTTTACTCACAAAGCAGGTTTCTCAGAGTAAAAACCCTCAATCACAGCCTAAATCTATGATTTCAGTTTTGTGGGGAGGTTGGGTGCATACAATCTTCGTACTGAAGGGCTAAACATTGCTGTAGTAATACTACAGAACAAACTCTCAGTTAGCAAAGAAAAACGTTCTCCTGCTGTATAAATGCTGTTAGATTCTTGTGCTGCACAGATAGAAAACTAAAGACAGATTTTGTATCTACTTTAAGGAACTTAAAATCAACTTCTTTTTTTAAGATACCAAGAAATAATCTGATCCAGGAGGGGATTCTTCTACGCATTAATGTTTTGAAGTTAGTGTTAGCTCTACTGTGGAATAAAAACTACAAAAGGTGGTTAAAACAATGTAATACGTTCTGCTTAAGATGTAGTCAAGCCATGCCACATCATGTAGGAAAAAAGGCAATAGAAAATTCAAATTAAGTAAAAGGTTTTACATTTTTCTGTTCTTTATAGTTTATACATTTATAGGATTATTCCTCTCTATGCAGTCATCCGCAAAGTATTCCTGTCATGGTAATGTTGCTAATGCATCACTTTGCAGCAGCAGTATGTTTTAAATGCAACAAAATGATTCTCAAATAGAAAAAGAACTCAACAGAAGCCAGGCCAGGAAGGGTTTTTGTATTCAAGGAAAGATGATAAGCTTTCTCTCCAAATTTTCTTCAGACTGTTATAAAAGCTCTTGGTGGAAAAGTGAACTAATGAGTGTGTTATTTTTCTCTCTTGTTCTTTCTTCTTACGTTATTTCCTGAAAAGTGCAGTAACCTGCCGCTGGCTCCAGCTAGCGTGAGCAAGCACATACACACACACACACACAGCAGTAGCTGCCGTGACATTCCTGCAGCTGCGCCGCTCTCTCCCAGCCTCACACGCTCCCCCCCGGCAACCTCCCTGGGGGACGAACGCCTAATGAGTCACGCGCCTGTCTGCCGTTACCTCGCAGCCTGTGTGTGTGTGTGTGTGTGTGTGTGTGTGTGTGTGTGTGTGTGTGTGTGTGTGGAGGCGGGGTGGCGGGCCGACTTGGCGCGAGCACTGAGGGGAAAAGGGAGGGGGAGAATGAGGGATGGAGATGGAGGGAGGGAGCGGGAGGACAGTGGGAGAGGGAGTTGAGGCAGTCATTACAGAGATAACCTAAGAGCTTTGAAACAGGGCCAAAACAAACTATTACTTTGCCATGAATAAAATCCAACATTATCTATAGCTCTAACTCTTCTCTGGTCAAATTTCACCTCTTTATCTCTGAATCAAATGTATGAGCGTGACACTCTCACAGGTTAATGTATGAAAAGGTAATTCTGATTCACATTTGTGGACCTTGGACAAACTGAGAGCAGTCAGCAGGTAAACATGACCTGTTATAACCTTGCTACTGTGAATAATCAGATTAAGTAATGGTTTGGTTGGAGTATTAGCAAGGTTCACAGTAAACGGATTTTCCAAGTAACTCAATAATGAAATTTATTTTATTAAATGTGAGCATAATGTCAAAGAAATAATTAAATATTGGAAACCAAAAGGAATAGTTTATACAACAGCTATCATGCTATCATCCATGAACTAAGTTGAACTGCTTGACTCTTCTGGTGAACATTCAGTGACAATAAAAGCCCACTATATTGTACAGGCCACAGGAAAGCTTTAAATCTGCCTTGTTTGGTTATAATCAAATCCTTTGTGCATAAATAAACACACCTGACAAACAACTGTTGAAAACAATGCAAACAGAAGCCTGCTGGTGGCGTGCAGCGGCTTTTCGGCTACCTGTGGCCAACGCGTCGTTTTTGCTGCAGTACCTGAGTAACAAAAGACATCCTTTGTGTTTTTAATAGACTTAAAAGCCAATACACTAAAGCTGAAACTTTGTTGGGTGAGGTTGTTAGCTATGTTCCTAGCCAGGGCTTTCAGAGTTTGCATGTTATTCCTGTGCATGCATGTTTTCTCTCTGGGTATTCATCACACCATCCATAAAGTATTATAGGTTTATTGTCAGGTTTCACCTACCCCGATGTGTGAGTGTGTACTGTGTGTGTCTATATAGCTCTTTGATGGACTAGCGATCTGTGCAGGGTGTACGCCGCTCTCAGTGAGCAGCTATAGAAAATAGATCATAGGATAGATCCATCTGGTGAGATTTTTTTTTTTTTTATATTAGTGTATCACTTTTTACATAATTTCTCTAAAACATTATTTTAACTTACATTAATCAGCATTTTATTTCTATATGTTGCCCAGTTCAACCTTCTTTTTTAATTACAATAGTACAATCGACCAACTATCCAGTGGGTTTCCTACAATGAAACTGTACAGTTAACTTTATATCAGCCTGTTGCTGTTTGTTCCATATATCCCAAAGAAATTAAACTAAAACATCAACGTTTTGCAAGCTAATACATAATGTCATCCTATGGTATAAGATACGTGAAAAGGTGATGATGGAGAGCTATTAATCTAAGGCAGTGTATGCTTAAAATCCATTGAATAGAAAGGCTGATACGCCTCACTGTAGTGTGGCGGGGATATGAGATTTAAGTTCAGATATTCTAGGAGTGTGATGCATTGGATTCCTCATACTGCAAAAAGAAAAGAAGTTAGTTCATTAATGCAACAATTAGTCAGCCATACGACTGTGTACTAATGTATCATCTTTGTGAGGTAAAAAAGGATAACAGCGTGTGTGACGTAAATACAGAATATGGGCAACAATTTTTGAAGGCCATGTGTGAGAAAGAGAAAAAAAAAAGTGAGAAAGCGCTGTAGGGCAAACAGGCATGCGACCAAGACCCACGCCTCACATACACACGGATGCATGCACTTACGCACAAGCAGACACACAAACACGCATGCTCTCTTGCACACTCAGCCCTCACGCGCTGAGCCGAGCGGGCAGTTGCAGCCCAGTGGAGCGACACAAGGCGAGGAGTGGGGGAGGGGGGCTGGTTCGGGGAGGGAAGGCTGCCGGCTCGGCGCTGGGAGGTCAGTGCCGGTGCAATCAGGCGTGCAAGCGCGCCTCTTGCTCTCCCCTTCCCTCTTGTTTCTTTCCTCTTTCCTCCCTTATTCTTTCTATCTGTGTGTGTGTGTGTGTGTGTGTGTGTGTGTGTGTGTGAGTGTGTGTGTGTGTGTGTGTGTGTGTGAAGGCCCACTGAATTTGCCAAAGGGAGGCTTCAGACAGGTAACTACTGTGCCTTTCCTTCCCCCTTAAACCAGGGGAGGACAAGCCAGGAGAGACGTTGTGATTGATAAGAAATTAAGTGTTCGAAATTGATCTTGACAAGTAGAGGGGTCTTCATTAAGGTTATACAAATTTTAATTTCCCCATTTCCCCATAAATGCAAAATAAATATGCAGAGATGCTGAAACAGCTTCAGACATGAAGCAGAAAACCGTAACTACAGCTTTATGGTGGAAGACTTAAACTTAACCAAATGAAGCACCTGAAGCTATAGAAAATTCAAAATCTAGTTGCATTCTGTTATGCCTGCATACTTAAACAAGTTAGTTTTTGGATTTTCTGGTTAATGCATGAAATGTGTAAGATTGACTTAACAGGCCTGCTGGTCTACGTCTATGGTGGCAGAAAACAGCCAAAACCATCTGTGGAAATCACAGGATGAAAGAAGCTAGCGCATAATTCTCCACACGCCACACACAGCTGTTGGGGAGGCAGCTTTTCAACAGACACCGCCATGGGCGTCATCGCAATAAACCACATTAGGCTAACAGACAGATGCTCGAACATATTTGAGCCATATTTTAGCAGAGTGCACACCCAATTGCTCACATTCACATCAATCCCATCAGTGCACTCATCCGGTGTCACACAGCCAATAGATCCAGCATCTTCTAGTACTGAGAACAGCACACACTGAATCTCATGGCTAACTTTGTTGTCCGATTTTGTGTAAAATAATTTATGCCCAGGAAGACAGTATTAAACGTGTTTATTTTCACATGTCAGGCACACATTCAAGCTACTCTCTTTGAAACAGAGGTGTAATTTGTACAACTGAGACACATTAACATACATTAACTACCTTTTTACAAGTAAAAATAAGAAAAATCTGAAAATATTGAGATGCATTTATATCAAGTCTACTTGTGTCACGTCTTGCCTTAGATTCTAAATTGCTGTTAGGTCTGGACTTTGACTGGGCCATTCAAATAAAAGAAAAATACTTTGATCTAAACCTTTCCATCATAGCTCTGGCTGCATGTTTAGGGCAGTGCCATGCTGGAAGGGGATCTTCTGCCCCAGCCATTTGCCACCTCTACCATGTTTACTGAATTTAGCTCCATCCATTATCTGACTAGCTTCTCTTTTGCTGCTGGAGAAAACCAACACCACAGCATGATGCTGCCAACACCATGTTTTGCCATGTATACTACATATAGCTCTTTGCTTGTAGGCCAAGCATAATTTAGTTTCATCTGACCAGAGCACCTTCTACCACACCTTAACTGTATCTTCTACATGGATTATGGTTTTCTTTCTTGGTATTCTTCTATAAAGGCCAGATTACTGGAGTTCACAACTAAGACCCCTCCAGATTCTTTGCAGCTCCCAAACATCAATAAAATGAAGCGTGAAGTCCAAGGTTGTAATATGATAAAATGTAAGAAAAAAAAAACAATGGGTATAAACAATTTTGCAAGGCACTGTCACATCAGCAATCATGTGTCATTTCACTGATTACGACAAACGTTCATTTCGAAAAATGTGTTGAGATGGACTGAAAGTTCTCAGAAAAGAAGCTTGTTATAACTGTGTGTTCGTGCAGATGTGTGTATAGCAGTGAATTTAATTCCATTTTGCCAAGAGGAGCCCTTGATTGGAGGAGGTCTTTACGAGCACGAGGAGGGGAGTGCAATTTCCTCCCGGCCTCCGCCAGTTCCGCTGAAATAACAGAGCAGAGGAAGCCCAGCTCTCCTGGGAGGAGACACACATTCATGCACGGACACACTGGTGCACATGCAAGCCTGACAAGACGGCCAGCACTGGACTTACAAACAATCACGCACAAAGACAAAGCTACAAGGTAACCCAGATATATCAACAGACAAAAACACAGATAAACCAAAAACGTATGATAGAATAATAACTTTAAGGGCTAATAAAGGTTCAAGATGATTTACCTGATTATTAATATACATGACAAATCTACATGTGCACCTTAATACATTGCAATATTATGAAAAAGTTCATTTATTTCGGTAATTAAATTCCAGGAATGAAACTCATATATTACATACACACAAAGTGATATATTTATTTCTGATAATTTTGCTGACTATAACTTCCAGCTACAGAAACCCCAAAATTTTGGTTCATAGAACATTGTGACATAAGACCAATAAAAATGGGAAAAAACCCTCACAGACAAGTCTCCGCAAGGAGGGTAAGCCACAAAAAATACTTGATGCTTGTTTTTCACAGAGTGCTGTTTTCAAGAAGAATACTAATAGAAAGTTGAGTGGCAGCAAAAAGTATACACGTAAAAAGTGCTCAAGCAACAACATCCTTGAGAAGGTTGTGAAGAAAACCTCATTACAGTGTTTTGGAAATAAGTTGTGAACTGCTGCCGGAGTCAGTGCTTCAAGAGCCACCCCACACAGACGTATCCAGGACATGCTGCTACAACTGTTTTGTTTTTGCATTCCTTTTGTTAAGCTAGCATCAGAAACATATTGGTTGGGCCGATGAGACAAAGAACTGGACTGTTGCTCGGGAGTCTAAAGTCCTCTTGTCAGATGAAAGTCAATTTATTTGGATTTCAAGCTCCCAAAGTCTGAAAGAAGAGTGGAGAGTGCTGCTTGAGATCCAGAGTGAGGTTTCCACAGTGAGTGAGAACTTGGGGTACCATGTCATCTGCTGCCGTGGGTCCGCTGTTTTTTATCAAGTCCAAAGTAGGAGTACATGTATACCAGGAAAATTTTAAAGCACTCCATGCTTCCTTCTGCTTAATGGAGATGCTGATTTTATTTTCCAGCAGGACTTGGTCCCTGCCTGCACTGCCAGAAGTACCAATACCTGTTTTAATAAACATGGTATTAGTGTGCTTGTCCTGCCAGCAAACTTTCCTGTCCTTGACCCCACAGAGAATCTACAGAGTACTGTCATCAAACACACCAGACTAAACAACCCAGAAAAGCTGAAGGGTGCTATTAAAGCAACCTGGGCTTCCTGAACACTTCAGCAGAACCACAGACGGAACACCTCCATGCCACGATGCACTCATTTCGCAGTAATTCATGCAAAAGGGGCCCGAAACGTTTTGAGTGCACATACTGCACCGTACATGGACATACTTTTAAGTATGTTGTGTGTTAAAATGATTTTTGGTGTGATATAAGTTTGGTTTTCATTAGCTGTAAGCCATAATCAGGGAAATAATCAGAATAATTAAATAAATGTAAAGTCTAAGTGTATGAATCCATATTATACTGTATATGAGCTTAATTTTTTAACCAAATTACTGAAATCAATAAACCTTTTTAAGATATTCTAACCTGATTTCAGGATGGCTTCCAAATAATCAGAGTTTGCTGCATTTTTAAGCTCTTCAGCAGTTTGTGTTGTCATGAGCAGCTTGTGGGCAGCCAGGTGAAACCTCTTCCCAACAGCTGCTGCTCTTTATGATCGCTTGCCTCATGCCTATAAGCGAAACAAGATCACTCAAAGTTCAGCCGTCAAACTTTCAAAATAAATGTCGGCATGAGGTAATTTGTGTCAGTAGGCAGGCCTGCCTGCATGCATGTGGGTGTGTGTGTGTGTGTGTGTGCGAGAGAGCTCATCAGTGAGGGAGTGCTGCTGCTGCAGCCATGCCCTAAGGGGAGTAAGTCAGTGGGGAGAGAGGAGAGACGCCAGTACAGGCCATACAAGTCCCACTGCCTTACCTCCTCCACCTAACCCTCACTGTCTCGCATGGAGCTGCCAACATGCGCATCAGTGTGAGTGTTTGTGTGTGGGTGTGTGTGTGTGTGTCAGGGCAATATTAACTTCGTGGGTTATGCTTTAGGCTTCACCACCAAACAAGGAGAGGGAGATGAGGAGAAAAGACTACAACAACAACAACCTTAAGGCTCTCATATCTATGCTTACGTAAGTAACAAAGTTTTCTCCGTCATGGCTCTAACTAAAGTGGAACTGCACAAGCCGTGGCAGGCCAAAAAAAACCAATCACTCTTAAATCTGAAATGAGCCTAAACATAACCGAGCACGCTGAGATCCACAAAAAAATGAGACCCCTCTCTTGTTTGATTTGTTTTGGCTGAAACCTTTCTGTTAAGGTGTAGGTCTCCATTCTCGGCTGAAAGAAATGTCACCAGTTTACCTATATCACTCAAACACCTCCGGCTTATCAAAACCGCCTTTGCCTTGCGTGCCTCGCACACAATAATCAGCGGTAGCCATGCTCAGTAGCTTGCTAAGCCTCTTACACCCTTCCCTCAAGATTAGTGCTTGGGAGCGACGACAGATGCGCTCCGTGGTGATAAAAACACACACATTCACAGCCGGCTGCACCTGTGTGAACAGATTTGACGGCGTGCTTGCTCAAAGCTGACACACAGACGCTCAGAGGAACAAAAAAAAAACAGAGGGAGGTGATGCCATAATCGTGACACACCTGCAAGGCCTCAAGGTTTGGCACAGCGCCCCCGGTTCGAGCCCCCGAGGAAAGAGCTAGACAAACAAGAGCTCAACGGCAGACAGGTGAGGAGGAAGCTCATTCAATCCAACTGAAATGATTCTGACCAACAATATGTCTAATGTCTAGGGGAAGTAATTGGCAGTTCAGTGCCTTTAAATCAAGAGGTTATCGATACAAAAGGGCTGAGAGTGGATCTGATGCTCCCGCTGAGAAAAATTACCATCAAAGTTGACGTGTAAGCCTGTGGGGTCCTCAACATGAAGGGTAAAAGAGATGCAGCTTCACAATGTGCTCACACAGATCACTCAAAGATATTACAATGACTGGTCCAACATTTAAAAAAGCCAAACTTAGCTTAATCTTTTAAATAGTAATAACGACAATAAATCATAACATCAATGATGGGTGTATGAAGCAGATGTGGATGATCTGTGATTTTTAGCTGTACTCAGATCAACCAGAGAGGAAAAATGTTCAGTTCAAACCTCATCTAAGGCTCTTTACAGGCAAACAGGTACATATATATAACTTCATGGAACCCAACTTCAATTCAAATCAACCCAATTCTTTCCATAAAGAATTGGGCATAAAGTCACATTCGGATCCAATACGTACATTCCAACTGGTAGAGTTTTCTATCTAAGGATGAATTGTATTGATTTTCCTTCATAAGAGGCTGTGATCCTCATTCAACAATCTTTCAACCCTTTCTATCAAAACCAAAAAAAGTAGCAATTGAGTTAAACCAAAGCGGCAAGTATGAAAAAGCTTTTACTTTTCATTTTAAACATGAGGACAGAGAAAGATCTGAGAGGACGATGCAACACTCTTACCACTGGAGATGAAATCCGGCAGCCGGGACAGTCACAAATGGGAGGGTGCACCTGTAAGATTCCTTTGGACATAAGAGTCTTGAGACTTTTTCCTGAAAACCAAAAGAGGCACACTTCAGTAGATATTTACAAGCCAGTCAATATTTCTCCTCCATCTCATAACGTAAAAGACATTATAAACCTGCTTGAAATAGTTTCAACTTGTCATACCTCCTGCAGATAAACTTTACATACATTCATTTAAGTTTGACATTAACTGTACCCACAGCCCAGTGTGGACAGCTAAAGAGACAGAAGCCTACTGTCATCTGTCCATAAGAATTGGAATAACAAACTATTAGGCTATCAGTTTGAACCTGTGGGCGACATACCTCCCCAAACACACACACACACACATGTATCTTAATGTGTCGGTCCTACCTCTGTGTGTTTGTGTGAGAAAGAGTGCAAAAACTGGAGGTAATTATAACAGAAAATACATCCAAACAAGCCAGGATAACAATATCAGAACAACAGGACAGCTGGTTAGATCGTTTAAGAGGGGAACTACCATTTGTTACTTTAAGTCCAACATGCACTGCGTAAAAACGTCCACTTCCCTGCAAAACTGCACGACCCATCCCGCTATAACGGTTAAAAACATGTCTGCTGAGTCTCTTATTTTGTGTCTTACTTCCACCTCATCCCATCCAGATGCCCCAGTCAGGTAAGCGATCGCAGCCCAAAGTCCGTGTCAAACCCTCGGAGGGAGTGTGGAGGCTATCTATGCGCCTTTTACCCATCTGTCTCCTTACGCACTGACGGCTGTAACCCTTTCACTCCAAAACCCAGCACCGGGCCACCACACTCCACGCAAAGTGGACTCCGTGAAGCTTTAAAGTGATGGCGAATTGTTTCTAAAACAATATGAATGAAAGTTAGTGCGGATCTTACCTTTGTGTCTAATGCTCCGCTTCCAGTCTTTGGCAGTCTCCCGTCCACTGACAAACTGGAACTCGTTAGGGGTGAGCCACTCGCCCCTGTATTTTATCGAGGGTCCCTTACTGCCCTGACACAGTTTGTTGATATAAAGCAAAGCCTTGTTCTCTCCGCACTCCACCTCGATGCACGGCTCTCCGTTGTCGAAGAAGGGCTGAAAGTCGGGGATGGAGGAGAACCTCTCCAGCATCAAGTCGTCCGTGTGGTGGTGGAGGTGCTGGTGATGCAGCGCCGAGTCGTGGAGCCCCAGGTACGCACGGTGATGGGCGAAAATGTGCTCGTAGGGCGGCGGGTGCGGGGTCACCACGGGGATGGCGGTGGCATTTAAAGGGGCAAGATATTCGGACTGGTTGAAGGCGGTCAGAGCCATGTCGTCTCCATCCAGCCGCTCCTTTTTGATGGCAGGCATGTTAGTGGGAGCCGAGCGCGGGGAACGAGTGAGAAGCTGCGCGCCTGATCCAACTTGAGCGTCCTCCTGGCGTACGAGCGGGGCTGAGCCAGACTGGAAGACGCGCCGCTCGAGTTTACGCAGAGGAGCACCCGTTTCGCCGTGAGAGAGCGGTCTGCTGAAGTTGCCGGATATATTCCCATTCAGTAGTTTCCAGCTTGCAGCGGCAGCGTCGCAGCTCTCCTACCTCCCACATTTAATCTCACTCGCTCTGTTAATACCTGACATGCTGGGAAGCCCTGAGCCACTTACATTAGGTTAGATCACCACTGCTCAGTGCGACTCGTCCTATCACATTTGGGTTAATTTAAAAGCTTTTATTCTAATTATACTGAGGCGCAATTTAAAATAAATCAGACCAGTTATTTCCAGGGGAGTATGGATTTATATATGACCAATATTTAGTTTTACAGATGATCTAAAAAAAAAAATTAAACCTTAATGCCACACGTCATTAAACAGAAACCAAACTTAAACTGAGTATTTTTCGCGTCATTAATATCGCTTGGAGTTTTGAAAGAGTTGTTAAGACTCAGACTGCTGGGTGTTGCAGAAGTCACGCTGAAGTTCACAGACCCAGACCAAACAAGATTTGCACTCTCCGCCGCTTCTCAACTTGGCCCATTTAAACTGCGGAGGCTTGGCGAGAGCTCAGCGCAGGAAGGAAGGCGGGGAGGCTGGAGGGAGGACTGCGAGGGACGGCGCCTCAGCGACAAAACCCCCAATGCAGGAACCCTGGACTGGAAGCAGGAGGAAGTAACCTGCCACAAACTCAACAGATTAAAAAGAACTAACTGACGGTTTCGTTTCCACTATTCTGCATCGAGGAACGGGGATCATTTAAATGTTATGTTATGTTATGTTGCAGCTATAAGTGACAGCTCCAATTGGGCTCTTTGTTGAATTTGACACTTAATAATTCAGTCGGTACAAGAACTGAGATTTGATTTTCCACACAGGTCAACATTATACACAACAGCTCAGAAATGTACATACACTGCCTTAATGTTTAGATGTATGTCAGATAGAAATTTGAGGAGAAACCACAAGCTTCTGGCATAACTCTAGCTGGATATTTGAGTTAATTTTAGCCATTTTCCTGGCATAATTCAAGAATTTTCAAAAGGGTCAAGGTCAGGGCTTTTGGTTAGTCTTTTGAATCCATTACAAAACCAGTTTTGATGTGTTTGGAAATATTTTCCAGACAGAACACCCATCTGTGTCCAAGTATCAATCGTCTTACCCAAGCGGTCATCCTCAGGGGAAAGGAAATATGTACAGGATCCACCAAGGCTCAAGTCTATCCTGAACAGAACGCTACTGGAAATGCAACGTTACTGTTTACAGTAAAGTTAGTTTAAGATCAGCATGATGTTAGAGGGTGCCAAAGCAGTCCTTGCTTCAAATTGAACACAACCAGCTTCTGAAATGGCCAGAAACACAACCGGTTTAAATCATCTCTCATCAGAAGGGTGGTCAAATATGCAGCTGAGGTCAATCCAAAAATCTAATGCTGGCTATAAAAAGCATGTAGGTAGCACCCAAGTGTCATTTTTCTCCGAGACATTCATTATTATTATTAGAATATACAGTGTGTATGCATTTAAGCCTGTGAGTATACTCTTTAACCAAGCAAAACAATAAATTCATGCATGCTTCCAAGTTTTGGTTTTAAAAATCATTGAATTTTGTTGCTGTAAATTCATTACAGCATGCAAAACGAACAATTCAAGCACATCCTTAAAAGTTTGAAATGAATGTGAAAGCCATAGCCATAATGAGTGTATGTAAACTTCTGACCAGTTCAGCCAGGAGGTGGGCTGCTGAACAGATGCCACAGGCCACCAGAGTTATCCATGAAGGCCCACACTGGCAGCTCAAACACACTGGGTGGGTTCTGTCCTCCTGTCTGAATGCAACCACCTATTTGTTATACTTCACCTACGATGACTCCACCTTGTCTCCTGTTACCACACAGCACCACCCAACTGTTGAAGTCAAAGATGTCAGACCTAAACCTGTTTTCAGCGTGTCAGACATTGGGGTAAACGTCACAAAATGGGAAAATGTGTGCTGCTACTGGTATTTCACTGAACAAAGAGTTGTTTAAAAATCTTTCACTACTACAGATATAATGGGTTACTTTCAGCTATGAAAAGACAAATCTTTCAAGTATAAATGGCAGTAGTGAGTTGGGTGAAAATGGGCCATTTCAAAGGGCCCTTTTATCATGTTACAAACACAGTCATTAGTGTATTTTACTGGGATTTTATGTGACAGAGCAACACAAAGCAGCAAATAACTGTAAAGTATAAGCAGAGGGACACATTTGTCTGAAAAGGGTTAAATAAACACTTGGAACACATGGAAGAAGGTTATCTGGTCAGATGAGAACAAAGTTAAACTTTTTGGCCTACATATGAAAAACTAGGTGTGGCAGAAAACTAACACCACTAAATGCACCATCCTCGAGGTGAAAACATGGCGGTGGGGGTACTTTTCTTCAACAGGGACACTGAAGCTAGTTAGAGATGATGGGAGACATACACAAAGGTAAATGCATGCTGAACCTGGAAGACAAACTGTTAGAGGCTGCAAATGACTTGAGACTGGGGTGGAGATTCATCTTCTAGCAGGACAACAACCCTAAACTTACAGCCACAGACCAAAGCATTTTCACGTGTTAGACTGGTCCAGTCCAAGTCCACACGTCAATCCAATAAAGAATCTGATGCTCACAGATGTTCTCCGTTCAATGTGTTTGTTGACCTAATTTACAAAGACGTATTAGGCAAGAATTTGTCTTCAGATGTTCAAAGCTGGTGAAAAACACCCCAGATATACCACAGTTCTATGGATGACAAACCTTTCAGTTTTATTTGTAAAATACTTCGAAAACAATCCATACTTTTCCTTGTACAGTTTACAGTTATGCACTACCGGTACAGATACAGAAAGCAAATGCAAAAAAACAACCAGTCTGTAGATGCGTTTCCCTGACCCACATGAGTTTTAAGTGTGCCTTATACTACAAAAAATGTTCTGTTCAACAGTTTTAAACTTTACAAACCTTCTAGAACTGGCTGGTTTTATCCTTTGCATTTAAGTTAAGCAGGTTTGGATACAGATAATATAATAGACGGACATCTGAGTAACCTGTTCAAACCTGTGACTTTAACTCGAGAACAAGCCTGGAACCAGATTTTTTCTGAAAGTGCTTTTCTTCCTCCACGTTGTCTGCAGGGCAGGCTCCCCTGAGCCTCTGGAGCTGCTGAGCAAAACCACATCTGACCCCCATCCAGCGGAGAACCACCCAGGTGGATCTACCACAGACACATGGAATAGCCATTCCAGCAGCAGAGGAGGGGTCCAAAGCTCCGTGTGTCAAGAGCTTATAAATCAGCCCAAACTGCCTCTGACACACACAGGAAGGAGGCACGCCACACACCGCAGGCGGAAGCGGTGCAGGAGACGGCCAGGGTCCATGGCCTGGCCAGAGCTGGTGCGAGGCCTGCATCCAGAACCAGGCGGGCAAACACTCAGCAGACACGCAGAAGCACATGCCAACAGCTACCTCACTATGATGGCAGACTGTACCATGACATGTTTCCACTTGGACACACGGAGCTGTGATGTCTGAGGGGAATGTAATGGAAATAGTGGCTGTGGGAGTTAGGAGAAGAGCAAAACAGATTTTACACACTCAGCTGAAGAAAAGCAGAATAAAAAATAAAGATGAACTGCCTTCGTTCAGCCAAAGTGAGCTCAGTGTGAAATATAAAATTGAAAGGTGACATTTTTCAGCTTAACAATGTCATCTGCCACATCAGTGCACCGAGCGGTCCTGCTGACATAAAACATGAACTGCTGACATTTAGGGCAAATGTTTACAAAACCGTTTCAAGGAAGTGGAACGCTGTGTTTCAGATGAGAAGCTCTCTGATTCTGTTCATCAAACCAGCCCTCACCACATTGAAATGTCTCAATGGAAACCTCGTCGATCAGTGCGTTGGCGCTGGAGCTTGCACCACCGGGAGAGACCTGATGAAACTAGTCATAAAGGGGACACCCATGCCGACGCCCACTGCTCATCCCTGCTCATGACTCACACCCTTGGGCTAATTGCAAAGGGGTTCCCCAAACTTGTACAGTGACAGCACTCCAGCTTTCACATCTTACTAAATTTGGTCAGTGCTAAATGAGTACATTTGTTCCATCAGCATATTGTGTGGCTTTGAAAAAAAAAAACCTCTTGTGATACCGGGGAAACCTTCTGTAACCTTTCATATTTGTTACTTCCTTCTCTACACTTTGGATGTCTTCTGTTTAACAACGAATGAGGAAAACCCAAAGTTAGCATAAATTACAGTCAGCTAGATTATTGTTTTTCTTTTGTTTTTGTCACATCATTTTTGGCAAAGAGCTACCGAAGATTCTGATTATTGATAATTTCACAAAAATAAACTGACTCACATGAAATCTTTATTTTGAAATAATAAAATGGATAATGCTTTTTGTTACCAACCTTCTTCAGACACAGATCTTCTCATTCCTGAAAGATGAATCAAGTGTTATAATAAATAGCTTTAAGGTCTGACTCCCTGTATTTCAGAGTATTTTGTTGACTAGGTTTTAGATGCAGTGCCTTACAAAAGTTTTTATGAAGTTTTTCTATTATGTCATGTTACTACAACTACAAACTGCAATGTGTTTTATTGGGTTTTTATGTGACAAGTAGTGCTTGTCTCTTATGCCTGATTAAGCTAGCAGGATTTTATGGTGATTTTTGACCCGATCATTGTGATGGCTCTTAAAATAATCTCATGAGATATTCCTGCTGTGTGGTGTGTTAAGAGTGATCTGGTCTGCTTGGAAGGACCTCGGGACCGCTCCGACCTCAAATCAGGGATATTCAACACGTTGGATTGTCTTGTTAGTTGTGTTAGTGATGAGACCAAACGTTGATTGCATGTCATTCTGAACACACCATCCCCACCGTGAAACACAGTGGTGGCAGCATCATCCTGTGGACATGATTTATTTCTGAAGGGACAGGGAAACTGGTCAGAGTTGATGGGTAGATGGCTCCAGCTAAATACAGGGCAATTCTGGAAGAAAATCTGTCAGAGTCAGGAAAAGATTTGCAACTGGGATGGAGGTTCACCTTCCTGCAGGGCAATGATCCTAAACCTACAGCCAGAGCTACAATGAAATGCTTTAGTTCAGAGCATATTTGTGTGTTAGTATGACCCAGTCAAATCAAGAAATAAATCCAACTGAGAATCTGTGATAAAACTTGAAACTTGATGTTCACATGTTCTCTCCATGCAGTCAGACAGAGCTTAAAGTACTTTACGAACAACAATAGGCAAAGAATTTCAGCCTCTAGATGTGAAAAGCTGGGAGAAATAACCCAAAAGACTTTCAGGCAGACAGCTAGATTTTATTACCTTAGGCACTGCCGTACCTTCATCTATTACAGAATATATTTATGAAATGCAAAGCTTTAAGTTGCAATGTGAGAAAATGTGAAAAAGTTCAAAGGGTATGAATATTTTTGCATGGCATTATAGGTCTCTTGTTTTAGCCAGAACCGTCACCACCAGCTGTTTCGCTTTTATTTCACAGGCAATGTACAAGTAATGGCTTTTTCTCTGTATTACTGTGTGTAAAATATCACTTTGGTAAAAATATCTTTTGGTGACGTCTCTCCTCATGAGGTTACTGGTTGGTATGAAATGCAAAACTAAAGTTTAGAATTAAAGTTTAGAGTTGATATAACATTTAAAACCAACTGCAAAGCTAACCAAAGAAAAACAACAGTAAAGCACAGAAAGACAATAAAAACAGACAACTAAAATAAAAGACAAAGGAAAAAGATTTCGAGTCTTGCGTTGTATTAAAAGCTAATGAGTCCAGATGTGTTTTAACATGAGAGTAGAAAATATTGAGAGTTGGGGGCGGCTGGTCCCACAGTTCTGACCCACAACTGAAAATGTCCAACCACCTCTGGTTTCTAAATACGGCTGCCATACAATAGGCTCCACCAGGCCCTCTGACCATCATCAGCAGGGTGAAGTGTCTTTCCAAAGGACACAATGTCTGAGGCAACCGCAACGGTTACAAGACAAACCCCTACCCCCTGACCCACGTCGCCCCAAATTACTATAATTACCATTAAATTACTATAATATGATAAAGTACATACTAATTATCTTTCAACCTACAAGTTGGAGTCAGTTATCAAACATTCAAATTTGACTCTTTAATCCATCAAACGACAAAGTTGAAGTGAATAAGTGTGGTGTTCTGTTATCCAACCATAATGAATATACATCATCTAAAGACAATAAAGAAAATACAGAATAAACTTTTTAATGATTTAAAAAGCCATTTAGAAATTAAGTCATCAAAACAGCTAAATCAAATATCACTATATATCTGTAGATTTCTAATCATGACAGGAGCTTCACAGAAAACGTCAAGTTGGACCCCAGAGAGGAAACAACGTGCAGGCTGTTGCCTTCATTCTCAGGGTGCAGTTTTGTCATTTCCTTCTCCTCGTCGTCCAGCGGGATCCCCCCTCCAGAGGCCCCCGCCTCTGCGCCGTCGTTGGCAGCGGCCTCGGAGCCGCAGCGCTGCCGGCGGGGGAGAGAGGTAATAAATAACCCGGGGAGAGGAGCTGAGACTGCCGGGCGGTGCACAGTCTGACCTGACAAATACTCACTGGAAAACCATCAGAGAGCGAGAGCCCACCCCTAGCGCTTGGAGCCAGCCTTTCAGACATGAGCAGCAGAATACATAGGCCTGCCCCTGCTGGAAGAGGGGAAAGAAAGACAGACGGAAGCGTCTCCGTCTCTTCCCCCGTCATCCACAGCCAGACGCCGCCGGAGACACGGCGAGAGTAATTAACGATTAAAGGAGGGGTTGAATTTCTGTTAAAACGTCAGACAATGCCCCTTGGCCAACTTCCCCACAGAAAAACAAGAAACGAGCAACTTAAGAGGTTAAAGGAAAATTAGTTTGTTGGACTTACGTAAACACAGAAGTGATCAAACTTATTTCAAAATGAGCCCCACTGAAAATGTCAATGTAAAACACGCCAGTAGCCCACCTACCAGGTTTGCTGACTACCCACCCTGGCCTTCTGTAGCAATACAGTATAATCAAACTCAATTTAGAGATAAACATTTCTGCTGTTTTTCTGTTTTTGTTACATTGTACAACAGTCTCAGACAAAGATGACCTGAGAAAATACAAAAATCTGTTTTCAAATTAATATAATTTATTATGATGGACAAGGTATCCATGCTACTCTGGCTCAAGTGGAAAAGTATTTGTCCTAAAAAACTAATAACTGGTTGCGTCAGCCATGGCACATCATCAAGCGTTTGTGACTGGGAGTCCTGTGTCACTTTTGAGACCTTTAGCCTACTCTTCTTTGCAGAATTGTTTTAATTCTGCCACATTTGACAGTGTTCAGACGTGAACCTGTGTGTCAAGCCACAGCATCTTAGTGGGCTCTAACTCCAGACTTTGACTAAGCCCCTCCATGTTATTTTATTTTTTGTTTGAGCCATTCAAAGGTGGATTTGCTTTGGATAACTGTCCTGCTAGATACTCCAAATGTGCCTGAGCTAAATATCCTGTACTGGTGGCTGGACGTTCTCATTCAGAATGTTCTGCTTGAAACTTCATGCTTCCATCAATTACAGCAAGTTGTCCAGAATGGTCCGAGTGCCAAGAAGAAGCCCAACAGATGTACTTTCACCAGTGGAGCATACGGCTTTTGCTATAATGCTCCGCTTGATATATATAAAAACTTTATTAGAAATTGCTTTGGGGTTATTTCTATTGCAATGGACACGGAGATGGAACTGAAAGGAAAAAAAAGAAGAGAGGTTGGACAAAAATCTAAAAGGGAGAGAAGGAGATAACAATAGAGGAGAGAAAGAAGGATAAAGAGAATATAAGATAACACCCTAGAAGTCTGCCTCTACACCTGCGGAACGAGTGAGAAAACCACGGGGACAAACAACAAACACATATAACAACAACATCACTGATAATGGGGAGCTCGATACACTCAGAGTAATTTTGGTAGAGCAACTACTCCTGAGAAGGTTCACCACTGTTCCATGTTTTCTCCATTTGTATATAAGGACTCTCATTGTGGTTCAGTGTCTGTGGGTCAATGCATTAGAAATGACTTTGTAACCTTTCCCAGACTGATAGAGATCAGTGACTTTGTTTCTTATGCGTTCTTGAATTTCTTTAAATCAGGTCATGAAGTGTTTTTTGGGGATCTTTTAGCCTACTTCATGTTGCCAGACAGGTTCTAGTCAGTTAATTTCCTGATTCTACAGATCACGCATATATTAGGCCTGGGTGCAGCAGGTGAAATCCAACCAGAAAATGCAGTTTATTACAGTTAGTTCATAATTTTACAAAGGGGCAAATTATAATTTCAAATAGTCCCAGGCTGGTTGGCATTGGTTTTTTCCCCTAAATTTAATCACCCTTTGAACTACAGTTATTGTATATACTGAGGTTATTTTAGTCTGTAACATTTGCTTGATCTGAAACTTTTAGGCAGGGCTGAACAAGTCTGTGAGGGGCTAATACTTTTTAAAGGCACTATAGTTTGTCGCAGATAAAAAACTGCAAAAGTTATTTTCTATTAGTTATGCCATTTGATTATATATGATTATCCAACTGGATAAGATTTACCTCTCAACATTCTCTGGAGAGGCTACAGAAAACATAAATCTACTGATGAGAGTATTTCTGAGCATGCTTTTCCTTTAGTGTGGTTTACTTGCATTCTGTACAACTGCAGCAAACACAACCTGTTTCTGAAAACTGCTCGAATGTCTGGATATTTTCTTACATCAGAACATTGTGGAGCAGTGCCTGAAGAGGATGGGTTTGCTAGATTTCATCATGAAATATTTGTAACACACATAGCAGAGCTGCTACAGAAACAGTATGTCCGTCCTTGAGTTTTATTGTACAGTTCCTAATCGGAGTTGGATTTCTCAGAAAAAAAGACCCAACAGGTTAGATGAAATAATTCATCTGCCACAATATCGACTAAAGCCAGCAGGTCACCTCAAACCATGCTGCAAGCTATCATTCTTTAGTCCAAACACCAAACATCAGAATTGCTATTAGCAGAAATGTTTTGTGGTTAATGGGTTTTTTCCATGTTAGGCTGCATGTTAGATGCATTTAATATACTGAAAGCCTTACTGAGCAAATGTTCTGCTTAAAATGTATATTTGCATGGCAGCTTAAAGCTGTAAATTATCTTAAAACACACACACTGCAGATTAAATGGTTTGGGTGAAGTTGAGTAGTTCACTCCATCTCTCCAAAATCAGCTGCAAAGAAAAGAGTACAAACAGGGTAGAGAAAAGAGCGGCGGTACTGTAGTACTGTTTTCAATCCATCTGAGGAGATAATGTTAGATCATTAACAAGGTCAAATTATCTTTTTATTTTATTTCAAATCTTATTTTACAATTTTGCATTGTTTAAATCAATTCATAGTGAGTTCTGGGTTGTTGGATCCGAAAATGGCACAAAATCCTTTTCAAAAATATTCTAAACAAACAGCTGGCATCTGGGCAGCATCATGCTTGGTACAAATCTAATTTTCATGCCTTTCTAAAACATCCTTCATACATGTCTGATGGAAAAGAGGCAGCCACTCACAGTAAATCAATCAAAAACACAGATGTTGCCTATTTTTCTGTATTGATTTTGTCTGTATTGACTTTAAATACATGGATGATCCAAAAGTTCAACACCCTGCCTGTATGCTTAATGTGTGAAAACAGAATATACCACCTGCAGGCTCTGCTGGAACTCCTAAGTGAAAATATTACAGAGGAACCTAAGGATTATCGAGTGACAACACAGAAAGTGCGGCCTTGCTCTGGTGTCAGATGTTAAAGATGTTCAAAATAAATAAAATTTAAACATAATAATACAACTTCCACAGAGGTTACATAGACTGAATAAGAACAGAAAACAAACATTACTGTTCCTTATTCATGACGCTCAATTTCTCTGCTTAAAAGTACTTTTTTCTTTGCAGAATTGCTTCTTCTGATCAGCTTTTTTTGGTAGTAGTCCTTAGTACATCTGGACCTTTAAAATGCAGCTACCTTTGCAAACTTATTTTCATTTTATGAAGACATGAAACTTCTCAAGGGTCCTGAAGGGAGTTTGGCTCTCCAACGTTGGAATTTGAGGAATTTAATTTCAGAAAACATCTCAGGGGATGCAGGCTCCAGGCCTTGACAATAGTATTTTTCTGCTCAGAAAAATACTACTGGAGATGCATCACAAATGAAGAGGGGGAAATATAAGGATACAAATGTTTTCATACAAGACTCTTTGGAAAAGCTTGAATTTTGGCAATTCACAACAATCCATCTGGTGGTAGAACTAAACAGCACTACAGAAAAACTCACCCGAAGTGTGTTTTACTAATTGCCCACCAGACAGTGTTTTTGGATCAAGATACCACACCAGTCCATCTTTAAATGTAGTTTGAGCCTGAGGTTTAAAAACATTTTAACAGCATTGGAACCTGTAAGCACAGGTAAAACTATCTCCTATTTTAGAAATACATCCACGACCTTAAGATAAATTCTCATCCAAATGCTTGTACAGAAAAAAAAAAACGATCCAAAGATCCTATTAAAACTGTAACAGTGGGACCAGCAGTCTTGTAACTCCAGAATTTTAGAGTTGGCAAGCAGGCAGCGTAACATTAAACCAGCGAGGAGGAGGACTGGGAGGGGGGGTTATGCTGTCGTGTCGGCGCCCTTGGCCTCCCCCAGTGGATCTGTGGGGTCAGGCGGCTGTCTCTGATCCCACACAGCGGCTCTTCCACATGGGATTTATTTTCTTGCTGGATAGGCAGGCAGGCGGCCCAGGAGGATTCTCATTTTAGACCAGCGTCTGTAGCTGTCAACGCCAGCCGACAGAGGCGAGCGGACACCCGACCCCGAGTATCCTCCCTCAACACTCCCCTTTGGACTCCCTCCCCTCCTCCTTTTATTCCCCGTTCACATACACACTAACAGTAAGAATGCATTCACACACAGAATAAAGATTTCAGTTTCTCATCTTGTCTAAATGGAACTTTCACTTAATGCAGATTAGTTTTATATAACTGAATTAAAAACTGAACGTCATTGTTTACTCCGTTTTGTATTTAAACCCCCTGTGCAGTCCAGGAGTCCTTATCTTTGGTTGTAAAGCTCAGTGGTGAACTTCAGGCTTCAACAAGCAATGAAGCCAAGTCTATCCAGAAAAAATGCAGAGCGTCTCCCCTTCCTCCCAAGCGCAGTTAATAATTTGTGCAGTAAAAGATAGTGTGCCTCTCTGAGTTTGTGGGAGTTATTGGCACAGTATTCCCCACCATATTTGTGCGAGGCAGCGATAGGAACATAAATTATTTCTTATCTCTTCCGCAATCCATTTTTCAAAGGGCTCTCTCTGTGTTTGAAGGGTAGCAGCGCCAGCAGCCAAAGCCCAGATAGTGGGCTACATTAGCCTCCAAGAGATCCGGCTTACTGATTCCAAACAAAGCTATATGCACAGAACCCATTGATATGTGCAGGCCCATTTATGTGAACAGTTTAGTAAATGATTAGTCCTCTGAAAGATATAACCCTGAAATAATGGTAACAACTACTAACAACAAAGGCAAAAATTATGAGAGTATCAGGGCAAAGCAAAAGCAAATTTGTATCTACGGGTAAATTATAATATGCCCTCTGATGAGGCTCGTTTGTCAGATTAAAATTACCTTTTGAAAACAACAACCTTTAAGCAGGTTTTAAGCATACATTTGAATAAGTCCACATTTTTGTATTAAAAATATTTTTTGTTGGTCTGATGTAATATGTCGTGCTTTCTTTAGTTGTAAGTGGAAAATCCTAATTAACAGAAATAAAGACTTAAAAACAGTTGGTGTAGTTAATCTATATAATGTGTTTCACATAGTGCATTAAGCTACTGAAATAAATGACCTTTTCAAAAATCGTCTAATTTATTGAGATGTGCCTGCATGTTGTAAAGTCTTGATCATGGACATTCTTTGAAGGCTGCTGACAGACAAAAAGATTCATTCAAACATGTGCAAAAAGAAATTGTGGCGAAGTAAATGGAGGGAAAATGATGCACGATTTTCAGTAAATTATTGAACAAAATAAAAAATCTGAAAAGTGTGGTGCGAATTACTGACTGGGTAGGAGGTAGTGTCACTAGTCAGCATATTTTGATAACTAATATCTTCAACTGGGCTTATTATGTATTGGACCCCTATATCAAGCTAGTATTAGGTAGCTTTAGATAACCCAAACATGCCTTTAGTTCGTATCATTTTGTTTGATACGACATGCCTTCCCTCTCTCTCCTGTATTTATCCTCAGTGCTTTGGGTATCGTGGCCCAGAACCTTCTCTGGCTCTCTTCTTTCACTCCAAGTCTGACAACAGCCATAAACAGAGTAGCAGTCTAGGCTGCTGCTGTGTTTTTTTGTGTCTCTAAATTGAGATGGTACTCAGTTGTAATGGAAAATGAATCAAACCATGTTAAACTGACTCAACCCGAATAGATTAGGTACTAATGGAAAAGGGACTGTCTACCCTACATGGTTTATGGCAAAGTGCACACAGGATTGCGTTTGGATTTCTATCAAAAATGGCTTTCTTCTGGCCACCTAATCATAAAGTTTAGATTTGTTTACTAGTGATAGTTGTCCATTCAACACATTCTCCCATTTGAGCTGTGGATCTCTGCGGTTCCTCCAGAGTTACCATTGCCCCCTTGGCAGCTTCTAATGCCCGGCCTGTCAGCTAAGGCAGACAGCCATCTTTTTGTAGCTTTTGCAGTTGCATTATACTTCCATTTTCAGATGATGGATTGAACAGTGAGATGTTCAAAGCTTGGATATTGTTGATGAATCTAATCCTGCTGTGTTGCCTGGCCTTCACGATGCCTTTTTGTTCACAAACGTTCCCTAACAATCCTCTGAGGCCTTCACGGAAAATCTGGATTACTACCGAGATAGGTTGCACTGGATTTTATTTAGGAATACTAGATTACAGGGGCCTTGATATGAATACACACCACAGATTTCAGGCTTTAAAAAAAAAAAAAAAAAAAGCCTTATTTTCTTTCAACTTTAATGCTTTGTGTTAGACTATTGCAATCCCAAAATGGTTAATAAATTGCAAAATAATTATTTTTTAGGAGGCAATGTTAAAATGTTTTTGAAAAATATTCAGCTCTAAGAACTATCAAGACCTTATTATATGACTTCACATAAACCAGATTAATATTAAAAATCCTTCAGGCCAATAAATGCAAAAAGAAACAAGTTTTTACAGAAAGTGAATAAATTATATGGTGTTGTGAGCCTGCTCTGCATCAGATTTCCAGACTTTAATTAAAACATCTTTGAATCTCTTCCCAAACCTGATCAGTGGTTAAAGTTTAGAAATATTCTTTAGTTCTGGCTGATCAGCGAAGACAAAATGACAAATGATAATATGACACCCTTCTCTGCAAAGCATTGGTTGCTTGCAAAGAATAAACACGAGTTGTTCCAGCTACTATTGATTTTTTTTCCTCCGTGTGATGTGAAACCAGCAATCAGCAGCACGGTTCAAAATAGCCCTGAAACTGGAGCCGAGACGTCAATGAGTCGCCAACACATTTCAATTAGCAAGCCGCCCGGGCCGATCTCTCCCTCGGGGCACAAAGCACACACGGGGTCGACAACACCTAACCCAAGTCCACGTATGGTCTTGTATTGGCTCAAATGAATCTGATAAGGCAAGAGGGGAGGACTCAAACATGCCACAGCTGGTTCGTTGGGTGTTTCTGGATGCATGCCTGAAAATGCAGAAGATAAATTCATTTGTTGGCAGGTTGAATCGGCAAAAATGAAGAAGGCCATTAAACAAATGTGACAAAACTCCAGTGCTGCTACATAATGCAGCACCCTAGCTGTACTAAGAAGGCAGCTATTCTAAAGACCCATTTAGAAATAAATCAACAATCCCACACAAAGTTGGAATTCTGACTTGAAAAGTCCAAGTCTCCGACAGCACAGGGTTCAGTATTTATTACAGCTGCCACACATGCAAACCATAGCAAAACCTGTAGAGATAAGCGCTTCCAAGCTCCAAGCTCTGACCTCTGAGGCAAACTTAATGCACCAGAAGCCACGAGGACTTCACTGACTATTTTAGGACTAAAGACAGTAATTTGTATCAACATGTGAAACCTACTTTTGCTTCTTAAATGTTGCTGGATTATCGGAAGGACATCCAGGTAAATCTCAAAAACCTAGAATATCATGAGTTGATCAATTTTAGTAATTCATAACAGAAAATCCATCATACATTATACAAAACCCAGAATAAAATAAATCAAGTGTTGTTCAGTTAATAAGACCAATAAAAAAGGATTTTGTCCACTGTAAAGTATGTCTATCTACAGTACAGTAATTCCTCTTTTTGCATGAATTACTGCATCAATGCAGCATGGCAATCAGCCTGTGGGTCTGCTGAGATGCAATGGAAGCCCAGGTTGCTTTGATAGCTTCAGGTCATCTACCTTGTTGGGTCTGGTGTCTCGTCTTCCTCCCGACAATACCCTATAGATTGTCTATGGGGCTCAGGTCTGGTCAGTAACACCAAGGTCACTGACAGCTTTTGGTACCTTTGGCAGTGTGGGAAGGTGTCAGGTCCTGCTGGAAAATGAAATCAGCATCTCCGTAAAGCTAGTCAGCAGAAAGAAGCAGAAAATGTTCTATAATGTCCTGGCAGACAATTGCTCCAGCTTTGAATTTAGAGTGGATAAAAGGACATTTCAATAAAAAATCTTATTTTTCTAAACATCTAAAATCAAATACGCGCCTTCTATCTTTTCTTAATACCGCACCATAATGAATGAAAGTAAAGAAGTAGCATCATATCTGGCTAAGTAACAAAAAGTTTAAATGACTCTGAGTCCAAAGTGTGAGAAGAGATAACTGGATGTTTCTGTGTGTTCGTCAACCCTATGCCTTTTGCTCACAGCCATGTTGTTTCATTCTCTGACAGTTCTCATCTACAACAGCAGACTAGTGTTGGAAATGTTTGCAGGCGTCTGTGTGTGTGTGTGTGTGTGTGTGTGTGTGTGTGTGTGTGTGTGTGTGTGTGTGTGCTGTACACTCTCCACCAAGAGGCCAGGGGGTTACGGTGGAACCACGGGGCCACTGCGACAACTCACTGCCCTCCCTTCACAGCCCCCAGACCCCTCTGGCCTTTTGCTCCTCGCCTGGCTGGCAGCCCTGCATCAGAAAGACACACAGATACACACACACACAGTCACAGGCTCTGCAAACCCCTCCTGCATCAGAGTCAGCACACACACACAAAAACACAAGGCTTCTCCACCTCCACCACCACCCCCCGCTCTGGGCCGATCGATACAACTCTTCGCCTTTCATCTGACCAGAGCTTTGGAGGAGCTGCGCTTCCTAAAGAAAACCCAATACAGCACTCCCTCTCAGGGTAGCTTATTCTTTATGTGTGAAGCCAGCCTTCATGTTCATGCGTTTGTCAATGAGAATGTGTGGGGGCGAGCCGCAGAGAAGGAAAGGATTCATGTGCACCAGCTCAAGCTGTGATACATCTGCTAAAAACGACAGATAAATATAAGCTGTTCGATTAGACTGGTGTTGCTAGAAAAGATATGCTTTGAATAAAACATGTAAACATATCTAGAGTGATTCAAAACTTTAAAGCTGCCAGGATCATATAACTCAGCTGTCATGCTCAGCAAGCATATATCACCTTGTTTTGATCAGAATGCCATTCAAAAAAAAAAGTCTACTCACTAAACTTCATGTTCCAACCATGAATAGCTTAAATCTCTCCGGTGAGTAAAATTTGTTTTATGCAGGAGTGCACTCAGGTCTGTATGAGAAAAAGTTCAGTCTTGGAGGAAGATCCTCATGAATACTTTAAAGCGAAGAGAGGCAACATTTGCTAGGTTACAATCTGCCCTAAACTTATCCATCACTTTTCAGAGTTTTTTAAGTATTGTGAGTTTTACCTGCAGCCTCATGTCTTTTCATCCTAGAGATTCCCTCTGCTCTGCTTTGTGGACAGGGAAACATCACTTCCTGTGTGGAAGAGACCACCGAGCATCCAGGTGTTAAAAGAAAAGAGGCTCTCAAGGTCTTAGAGAGGTCAGGTAACAAGCATCACTTCCCAGAACAAAGTAATACCAGATGTGGACAGCTGTGGACATCTGGAACATTGTAGCGGGTTTAACACTAGAAGGGTCCAATCCTATGGTATGAGTTCAGGCAGAACATGACAAAGTCAAACTGATACACCTGGGAAATGGTTGGTATAGGCTGTGGATTAAAGATGAGAAGGAAGCAATTTACTGATGCACTGCCTCCTGTGCGCTTTTGACATCCTGTTGCTGCAATTGTAAAATGAGCATTAATTCTTTTTGTTTTATATGGCGAGACAGTAGTGATTATTGTTCATACTGCGGAGCTAGTAATGTGCTGCTGTGCTGCGAGGAAGGGGCCAAGGATTGTAGTGTCAGAGATCAAAGTTGAAATCACTATTTGGTGATGCTCAGCTTTGTCTGCAGTTTATTACATTTTCCACAATAGCACAACACAATTAAAAAGAAGCCTAAAATATTTGGTTAATTCATAGAGGTACAGGTCCTTGCAAACGAATCCATGTCCATTGAACATTTTTACCATTAAGTGTTAAACTCCAAACTTCGTTTTACTTGGCACTGACACACAAAGTGGTGCGTAGTTATGAGGTTAAAGGAAAATACTATATTTTTTTCAAAGTTTTTATTACAAAAAAAATCAGAAAGGTGTGGAATGCATTAGTATTCAGTGTGTCTGAGTCAATAATTTGTAGAACCACCTTTCATTCCAATAACAGGTCCAGAAATTGTGAATCAAAATTAATGGTTCATTCGCACCCATCTGCAGGACACAATGACATGCTGAGGGTGCAATTTGGCCATCACCTGTGAATCACCTGTGTTGCAGCAAGAACACATCAAAAACATGCAAGTCAGACTCTTCAGAACCGGAGTCGGGACTGGAGTTCATGTGAAAATGCTTTGGTCTGTGGCTGTATGTTTAGGAAGCAAAATCAGAAATTGTGAAATGGCACTAAAGGAAAAGACAGTTTATAATTACATGGTTACGATCAGTTAGCTGTGAAGCTGGTGTCTGCATACACAATTGAACCTTTTTAGACAAAGATTTCTTTCGTAAATGCAATAGTAAAAAAAAAAAAAAAAACGTGACCTGTAGCAAAATCAATCAATACCACAAATCTACATCATAGCGGTGATACATCTTCACTCAGATATGTGCTAGAAAACGTATAACAATGAAGACAAAAAGAAAAAAAAAACTGTTTCACCCTTTGAAGGAAAAGCACCTAAGTACAGTGAGATGATGAAGGCATGTGAGGTAAGACAAAAGTAACTGTCTAAATGTAAATTGGTGACTGGAAAGAATAATAACAGTGTGTGTGTTTGTTGGTGGCTAGGTGCACTATTTTCCAGTCTTTAGAAATTAATGATACAGTTATAGATTGTTTTATATGCAAGTACTTGTAAATTCAAATGTTGTGAGAACAGTTTGTCTATGTTTTGTCTATCCAGAATAGCGTTGTCTGTTTTAATTGGCACTCTGAGTCAAACGCTAGAATCAAGAGGTACCATCGCTGGCTAGACCAAATTGGAACTACTTACTTTACCACCCTCAATGTGCCCCACACAAACCCACACTAGACCTTGGAGGTATGACGTGAAAAAGTGAACAACAGTGAGAAATACAATGGAACACAACAAGCCGCTGCAACATCCATGGAACTGTGGCTGGTGCAACGTAAACAAAGGTGAGCATTGCCACATGGTACTGGGACATTATCCCAGTGGAAATATCTGGCCCTGGGTGACTCAGACACACAAATGGACTGGAGAGACAATTTCCAGACCATCCAAAACAGGCTAATCCTAGACTGATGGTAACCAAATGTCAAGTGAAGGATAAGCATGTTTTGCCAGTTATAACAACTCCCCTGTCATGGCAGAGCACTTCCACACCTGGCCTGTATTTTGACAGTAGCATGTCAAGCAGGTAAAACACATGTTCATCATGTTAACATAAGGTGGTTAGATGGGATTTATTTAATGCATTTCCTGTGAGTACAGTGTTGTGAATAAGTATTTGACCCTTATAGGTTATAAACTGATGGTCGGACATTCTGCTTCAGGATTTTTGGCAGAATTCATGGTGCAAAATTAAATACATAAATTAAGGCAAGTCATCCAAGTTTAGTTGCAGCAATCTGATGATCTCTTTCTAAAATGCTCTTAGTTTAACGCCAAAGGTAACCAGAAATACAGGTCCTTCTCAAAATATTAGCATATTGTGATAAAGTTCATTATTTTCCATAATGTCATGATGGAAATTTAACATTCATATATTTTAGATTCATTGCACACTAATTGAAATATTTCAGGTCTTTTATTGTCTTAATATGGATGATTTTGGCATACAGCTCATGAAAACCCAAAATTCCTATCTCACAAAATTAGCATATCATTAAAAGGGTCTCTAAACGAACTATGAACCTAATCATCTGAATCAACGAGTTAACTCTAAACACCTGCAAAAGATTCCTGAGGCCTTTAAAACTCCCAGCCTGGTTCATCACTCAAAACCCCAATCATGGGTAAGACTGCTGACCTGACTGCTGTCCAGAAGGCCACTATTGACACCCTCAAGCAAGAGGGTAAGACACAGAAAGAAATTTCTGAACGAATAGGCTGTTCCCAGAGTGCTGTCTCAAGGCACCTCAGTGGGAAGTCTGTGGGAAGGAAAAAGTGTGGAGGAAAACACTGCACAACGAGAAGAGGTGACCGGACCCTGAGGAAGATTGTGGAGAAGGGCCGATTCCAGACCTTGGGGGACCTGCGGAAGCAGTGGACTGAGTCTGGAGTAGAAACATTCAGAGCCACCGTGCACAGGCGTGTGCAGGAAATGGGCTACAGGTGCCGCATTCCCCAGGTCAAGCCACTTTTGAACCAGAAACAGCGGCAGAAGCGCCTGACCTGAGCTACAGAGAAGCAGCACTGGACTGTTTTTCGGATGAAAGCAAATTCTGCATGTCATTCGGAAATCAAGGTGCCAGAGTCTGGAGGAAGACTGGGGAGAAGGAAATGCCAAAATGCCAGAAGTCCAGTGTCAAGTACCCACAGTCAGTGATGGTCTGGGGTGCCGTGTCAGCTGCTGGTGTTGGTCCACTGTGTTTTATCAAGGGCAGGGTCAATGCAGCTAGCTATCAGGAGATTTTGGAGCACTTCATGCTTCCATCTGCTGAAAAGCTTTATGGAGATGAAGATTTCATTTTTCAGCACCACCTGGCACCTGCTCACAGTGCCAAAACCACTGGTAAATGGTTTACTGACCATGGTATCACTGTGCTCAATTGGCCTGCCAACTCTCTTGACCTGAACCCCATAGAGAATCTGTGGGATATTGTGAAGAGAACGTTGAGAGACTCAAGACCCAACACTCTGGATGAGCTAAAGGCCGCTATCGAAGCATCCTGGGCCTCCATAAGTCCTCAGTGCCACAGGCTGATTGCCTCCATGCCACGCCGCATTGAAGCAGTCATTTCTGCAAAAGGATTCCCGACCAAGTATTGAGTGCATAACTGTACATGATTATTTGAAGGTTGACGTTTTTTGTATTAAAAACACTTTTCTTTTATTGGTCGAATGAAATATGCTAATTTTGTGAGATAGGAATTTTGGGTTTTCATGAGCTGTATGCCACAATCATCCGTATTAAGACAATAAAATACCTGAAATATTTCAGTTAGTGTGCAATGAATCTAAAATATATGAATGTTAAATTTTCATCATGACATTATGGAAAATAATGAACTTTATCACAATATGCTAATATTTTGAGAAGGACCTGTACACCTTCCAGAAAGTTCCACTTTTGTGGAACCTTTCAAATAGTTTTTTTCCAAATAAAAGACAGGCCTTTGTTCTCATTTTGGTCAGCGGTGGTTTTCACCTTAAAACTCTCCCATGGAGGCCATTTTTGCTAAGTCTCTTTTTTATTGTTGAATCATAAACACTCGCCTCAACTGAGGCAAGTGAGGCCTGCAGTGTTTAGATGTTTTTCTGTGTTCTTTTGTGACCTCCTGGATGAGTCATTGATGCACATTTGGAGTACGTTTGGTAGGATGAACACTGTTCACCAATGTTCCACAAATTCTCCATTTGGGAATAATCCCAAAGCCTTATAAATTACTTGTACCCTTCCCACATTGACAGATGTCAACGACACCTATCAGTGTGGAAGGAAAGTTCCCCACAATCAGGAGGCCAAGAAGAGAACGACGCAGACTGTACAGTGAGGCAACTGTCATAGAAGGTAGATGAACGGAGGATCATTCTGACAAGAAGGTGATTAATGTGAGAGCAACAAAAGGAAAGGAAAACAAGGCTATAAATCAGCTGCTGGGCCTCCATGCTAATTGTAATTGAAATGAATTTGTCTGACCCACAGCGCAGGGAGCATTCTATTGACCAACAGAACCACGTTGTCCAGGCAAACAAAACATGGACATTGGCAAAGAAAATTATAAATGCATACTCTGCTGCCGACATGTTGTAGCCTGTAAATAAAGTTGATTTCTTCAGAAAACCTGCTTATCTCAGTAATAGTGCTGTTCTTTGTGGTTGGTTTGACAAATGTAAAAAGGGAGCTACATGACTCTGCAGACAGATTTGTCCAATCAGACCCATTAAAAACTATTTTTCATCTGGAACTTTATAAACAACTTCATTGGTGTAACTTTCTAATCATACAATAAAATTTTTTTTTACTTATACAAGCAGATATTTCATTGTGTTTATTCTTGTAATTATTGGGTTTTACTGGTGTACCTATGTTACAAAATAGCACATTTTTGTTCATACTGTTTGAGCTTACTTCATTCATTCATAAGTTTTAATTTAGTATGGACAAAATGCCACAATTCCAGGTACCTATCAGGCAGGTTAACCAGACACTGACAACTCAGCTCCACCTACCTCACAAACTGGATACTGGTGAAAATAAACTTACAGTTGTTTCAACTCATGATCTTGGAGTCTGTTGCTGTTTAGAAAGAAAGAAACTTTCCCAACTTGTATAAATGTACAATTTTCCTTCCACATCTTCAGAGGGTTTGTTAACCTTTGTTAATGTTCTGGGCCAATTCAAGGAGTGCAGTCAGACAAATCCTTTGTGTGTTGCAAAAGCGAAACTACCAGTTGTGCTTGATCCCAATCACCAAAGAGGAACTTTCTAAGCTTTGGCTTTGTCAAGTTGAAGGACATTCTGGATACTTCAGCACACCTGGTTTACTCAAAAAACAATTTTTTGTTCACACATTTACTGTATAACAAAATCTATTTTAATATAACCCATTAGATTAAACTCTAAAAGACCAGCTTTGCAAAAAGCGAAGAAAAAAGTGACTTTGGACAAGAAAGATGTGTGGTGAGCTAGATGAGCATTCCCTGCTCCGGTCCCATAGGGATTTGCCTTCCATGTTGTGGTCCAATAAAGTTACCCCAAGAGACAGCAGGCAGCATCCCAGCCTCGCTCCAGGAGGATAACATAGTTACTCATACAAACACATTGGAATACAGTATTTTATAACATACATTCACCAGGTCACACTAAAATTAAACAAATACAAGCTATTTATTCAAAAGTAATCATTGAAATAATATTAGTGGGATCTGTAGAGTGATAATAAATATATAACATACTGTAAGGGGTGATTATCAGCAACATGTCTGCAGTGCTGAAGATTTTACATCCTCTGACATAAACTACACATTAACCACCCTCACATCTTATTGTTCTCTGAACCCTGTAGGTACAACAATAGGAGCAAAGCATCGCCTTTCAATTGTGTCAGACAATGTGCACTGCTCAGCACAGCGGCCTTCGCCAGAACTATTGGGGTTGTGTTTGCTAAATGAGCCAGAGCAACACTGCAGAGCTGATACGACCAGGGGCTTTTCTCTGCCTGCACACACTCTACCCCCCCCCCCCTTCCCCTCCGTCAGAAATCTATATTTCATAAGTGAGCTGTGGAGCTCCAGTGCCCAATTATCAGCAGATAAGGCACAGGAAGCCCTGAAGCGCCGGCACGGCTATTTAGACGGGGAGGGGGGAAGGAGCTGGAGAACGAAAGGCAGGCAGGCAGGCAGGCAGGGACCCAACCCCCCAGGGGCACTTCGCCCTCACTGCGTTATTTTTTTCCTCCTTTTTTTCCCTTTTCTTTCTCTTGCTGACAGCCTCCTCCTCCTCCTCCGCTCCCTTACCTTCGCGGCAGGGTTCAATTAATGCCGGCGGCGGCCAGCACCAGTAGCCTTGCTGAGCCTGGGAGCTGGAGCCTCTATCAGCACACAGCAACACGCAAGGCTGACTCTAACTAGCAAACTGACGTCAAGGCAAGTTGTGTTCAAAAACAAAGGCACATGCATGTGTGCATGCACATGTGCACATAAACTGAGCGGCTTTTAGTGTCTCAGCCATAAACACAACTTGGTCATTCATGTAAGATTTCAAATAAAATTAAAACGTTTTGTTTTTCCTCTGAAACAAGGTAAGTATGGTTTTACTGCAAGCTTTACCCCTTTTGATTTTTTTATGTGAAAATTCCAAGCTTTTCCAGACAAAAACTTCTCAGTTCCCTTGTAGCCAATTTTTAAATACAGAAGTTCAAAAATTAATGGTAGATATTTCTACAGTGGTCAGACTTTAATCTACAGCCCCACAGAAAGGTGATGGGTGGATGATTTAGAGAATGGGAGAAGGAAAAAAAATAAACTTAGTTTTCTTTTTCCATACTTATAGATCAAATGTTTAACCGTTCCAGATTGTGAGAAACTTTGGAATGCTGCTCAGTTTAATATAAAGCTTAACCCCATCTGAATAAAATTTAAATCACTACCAACTACACATTTTTCCTTGTTATTTTGAGATTTTCCGGGTCCACTGCTGCCTCCTCAGACTTTTAAGTGAGGACTTCTCACACTCCTCAGCAACCCTGATCCTTTTTTAGTCATGGGGCAAAACTCATTGTGCCTCTCACGTTTTCAGACCCCAACGAAAAACAAACTCTAACTGCCAACGCTGAGCAAGGTCGGCCAGGGGTCAGGCACAGCTCACGGATACGAGACGGATATCGATTCGCTGGGACAGGCCATTGCACGTACACACATACACACACATTCTTTATTATTTCCCCTCCTCTTTCTCTCTCACTCTACAGTCACAGGGCAGGCATCAGCCAATAGATCAGCCAGGGGCAGGAAATGGACGGGGTCAGAGGAGACATCATTTGTGTGTATGTGCATGCATGTGTGTACATATGATGATAAGACTAACGGCCTGCTGAAAGCAGCTCTTACCTAGAGCTATGCAGGACCTGCAGGCTGTGTCAATTCACCTCCACCTCTAAGCAACCAAGAAAACAGTTCTGGCCACACACTGATGGATTATTTATATACTAATCGTAATAAACTTGCATCCACACAACAACTGCTTGTGTTTGTCTGCATTCAGAGTGCCACACCTTGATATTTATCATTGAAAAATTATATCTCAGTACACTTGCCACCGCAGGACAGTCAGTGTGTGTTTTGCTGTTGCCTAGTTAACTGCATTGGGCAATCCACCAGTGGCTAACGGATTGGGGTAAGGGCAAAGGAGGGATTCAGCAAGTCTGGGCAGACTCCAGGCTCAGCTGGACATGTAAAGCCTCAGCAGTGTATGCGTGATCATGTTTATGTGCCGTACATTATTGCCGTGCATGTGGAAACAACAGCGTGTTTGTGGTGTAATGCACATTTCTACAATATGCGAGAGAAAATTGGAGGGGGGCAGGGGGGGGAGCAGGAGGGCATGCAATGCTCCCAGGCAGAGAAAGGAGGCCAACTCCATCTCTCTCACTATGAGGAGAGACGCCAGTATAAGACGAAACTGGAAATCATGCAGAGCTGCATGATCCCTCTTGTGATGAGTTCAATTAACACATAGCAACTGCAACACAATCTGATTCGTAAAAAAGCCTTAAAAAAAGTATTAAAACCCCTTGAACAAATTCTGCCACGTTACAACAACTTCAATCACTGGGGTTATATGATAAAGTAAACACAGCAGAACATAATTGTAAAGTGGGAGGAAAAGGATGGGCTAAGATAGCCAAATGTAATTCACCAAACAAACAAAAACCTTGAAAGGTGTGGTGCAAATAAGTATTTAGTCTCCTTAAACATGATATCACTACATAAAATCCAGCACAACCAATTGCTTTCAGGATTCACCTGGTTTCTTAAACAGATTTAAACAGTTTGTAACTTAAACTAAATACAGCTGTTCTAAGAGGTTTGTTAGAGAACATTAGTGAACAAAAAGCATCAAGAAGACACAAGGAATACAGCAAACAGGAGTTATTTGGATTTTAAAGATGGATTACGTAATAAAACCTTGTACCAACCTTATAATATCTTACAGAGCACTGTTCAGTTCATAATATAAAAATGGAAAGAGAATGGTACTACTGCATACATGTCAAGACATGGCCGTCCACCTAAAACGTTTTAAAGGAGGTGCTCCTATTAGGTGGGACCTAATTTGGGAACTAATTTGTTGAATAATATATGTTTCATATATGTAAATTGGCAAAAACTTACATTACTCATCACCTTAAACACACTACCTCTATGGTGAAACATGTTGGGGGAGGCATCATGCTGTGGGAAGGTTTTTCTTAAGCAGAGAGAAGGAAGCTGGTCAGACTTAATGCGACGAAAGATGAAGCTACATAGAGGGCAGTCTTGGAAGAAAGCTTGTTAGACGCTTCAAAAGAACTGAGTCTGGGAGAAAGCTTCACCTTCCAGCACGACGTTGTACAGCCAGAGCCACAACATAATGGTTTAGATTATAGCATATTCATGTAATGGAATAGCCCAGTTCAACTCCAGACTTAAACCCCATTAATCTGTGGCAAGACCTGAAAATTGTTAACAGACACTTCCCATCCAATCTGACTAAGCTTGAGTCGTTTTGCAATGATAAATGGCTAAAATAAATGGTCTCTAGATGCGCAAAGCTGGTGGAGACGTTTCCCAAAGGACTGGATGCTGTAACTGCAGCAAAAAGTGGTTCTACAAAGTATTGACACAGGGGCGCTGAATACTATCCCATGTATGTATCCCATACAATAGACATTTTTATTTGTAAAAAAATAAAAACAGTGTATGATTTTCCTTGTACTTCACAAATATGCATTGCTTTGTGTTGGTCTATCACATAAAATCCCAATAAAATACATTAAACTTTGTAGTTATAACCCAACAAAATACAAAAAAAAGTTCAAGAGCTATGAATACTTTTGCAAGACATAATATACTTGAATCTGGCCTCCCAATCTCAAAAACTCTGAGTTCCTCACCAATGAAAACACGCAAAAAGTCGCTTAGCAATTTTAAGAAGGGTTCGATCCCTGTAATACAAAAAACAGATTCCTTCATTGATCAAATAGAAGGGTTAAAATAATTGTTGACATGCAATTTTTAATAAACTGTAAATAAAAACAGAATTGACCTATCATTTGAGAGTTTATCTTCATTTATCAGAAACAAACTTCCTGGTTGAAAGGAAACAGTTAAATCAAAATCTAACAGGGGTATGAGTAGTTTTGGCCTCATATCTATCAAGGTCCCTTTGTAGTTACCAAGGATTTCCCTTTTCTGGCTGTGCAGTATGCAGCTTGCTAGTAAGAGATATGAGATCAACCCAAAGAGAAAAAAAAAGAAGAAAATACAGAGATACAAAGCCAAAACAGAAAGACAGTCAGGGGAAGTGAACTTCCCCCACTGACGCTCTTGTTCCACGACGAGAATCCCCCGGCCGGTAGCCTCAGACATCTGGTTCCAGTTAGCTCTCTGCGCTTTGACGCGCTTCCTGTGCTGCTGCTGCTGCTGCTCCACACAACTCTGGGTGCAACACAGCCCTACCAGGTCCATGACAGCTCTACTCTGTGGAGAAGACGTAGTATAACACACCCAAATACACAGTTAATCATCTGCTGTACATTAGTCAACCAAACGCGAAGAGGCCGTGGCTATACTTGAACACTCAGTGACTCTGTAAAGTAGTCAGGTGCAGATGAAAGTAATCTCACTGAAAATGAGTTCGTAAAACTCAAAGTCATTAAATGATCTGTTACTCTGATGTATCACACATAATGAAAAGCAGCAATAATCAGCAGATTAGTGATACTTAGTTTATGATTGTCTTAAATAAGATGGGAGGCAAAGTAACAACAGCTGAGCATACAGTATGTAAAAAATATGTTAAAAATAAGCTTGTAAGATACTGTTCACATCTTCTACCTAAGCCACACCGAGGCAATTTCCTGTTAGTTACAGTGATATAACAATAAAGAAATTCTGATACATGCAGTGCCTTGCTAAAGTAGTCACACTCCTTGAACGTCTCATATTTTGGATTACAAACCAATGGTTTTGAAACTACTTTAGAAATAAAAAGCTGAAAACTGTGGCATGAATTTATGTTCAGTCCACTTTACTCTGATACTCCTAAATAAAATAAAACTGGAACCAATTGCCTTCAGATGTCACCTAATTAGCTGTGTTCGTTAAAGACCAAAGAAGACAGCAGAAAGGTCAGGGATGAAGTTGCAAAAACGTTCAAAACAGGTTTAAGTTGTAGAACACCATCCTAAGCTCCAGAAATAGAAACCTACCAGGATATGGCCATCCTTCTAAACTGATAAGCCAGGTTTGAAGAGCAGGACATGTGGAAGATGTGTGGGGGAACACCAACAATGCACATGACCCCGAACACGCCATCCGTAAGGTGAAAAACGGTGGTGGAAGCATCCTTCTGTGGGGATGCCTTTCTTCAGCAGGGATTAGGCAACTGGTCAAAGTTGATGGAGAGATGGATGGAGCTAAATACAGGATAGTACTTGTAGAAAAGCACAAAAGAGTTGAAACTGGGACAGAGGTTTACCTTCAAGCAGAATGACCCAAAACATATAGCCACAGATAAATTTAGTTGTTTAGATCAAACCATGTGTTAGCAAGGCCAAGCTAAAGCCCAAACTTAAATCAAAATGGAAATCTGATTTAAGGAAAATGGAAATATTAGCAAGAATATTTTGAAACACTGAAGGTCTTTTTAAATTGTAAGATTTGGTAACTAGTACTGCACCATTGGTGTCATCTATTCTTTGGAAGTCTGATGTTTCAAAGCAACCACCCACTTAGTCAGTCAAAACGCCTCTTAGTGAGGTGATTCCTTGTGTGGGGGAGTGGAAAAGGGTGACCCCAGAATGGAGAGACACATATGAGAGGTACAAAGAAAAAAAAAAAAAAACAAGCACCCACACAAAAATGCTGCCCTGCAATATGAACAGAGTAACCTTGCAACCAACATTGGGGATTGCGAGTAGTGAAAGTGAGAACGAGGGGGAGAGAGGAAGAAACAAAAGTGCATTGTGAAGGAGGTAAAGGGACAGGAAGGAGCTTCTCAAAGGCTTTCCTGCGTTGGAGGGACTCCCTGCACCGGCACCAATTCTCTGTAAACAATTTCTCTGAAATCTTTGTAACACTGGAAATTTGCTGACCTCATATTTAACCACTTTTTTTTAACACAAGACAGACTAATTTCTTTCTAAATTTACCAAAGGCATCATGCAAACATACAGTGAATCAATAGACTACAACTCCATCAAAGTGATGGTTACCTCTGCTTCGCATAAATACCTCCACATCCACATTAAATTTGAGCTTAAATAAAACGTGTTTTCTTTCAAAGAAAAAGAAGCCCTTTAATTTAATCCAATTGGAGGTGAGTGAAAGCAAAACGAGGGCAAATGAAAGTTTAAGGAGGCAGTATTGATCTGTGTGGAGGTTAGAGGTAGGTCACCCCTATCAGAGAATCAACAAACAGCCGCCAGCGCCCTCCTCAGCTAATCCAACTACCTTCTGACCCGCCCTACCGTTTCCATGGCGAATGACCCTGAACTGCACAGACCATATACTCAGCTCATTTCTGAGTGAAAGCAGCTCTGCAAAGATGCTGGAAATACAAAAATATGCTTCACACACAGTCTTCACAGATTTTCCAATAGGACTTGTTAGCCTAACAGAAATTTTCAACTACAGTTTTTTTAGATTTCTTATATATTTCCCACTTTCATTTAGCTTTGATTCGTCTAATATGTGAAGCATAATTTAAATGAGTGACACAAGTTGCAGAAATGTATTCTCACCCACATCTCCTCAAGCAAACAACAAAAAAAAGAGGCTAACATTGTTGCATTGTTTATATTTTCTAGAGCTAAGGGTGTTTATGGAATAAACACAATTTAACTTAAAGAGACGAACAACAATTATTTGTCCTTTACCATACATCAATAACTCAATATGTTAAGGATCAATTTATAATTCACTAAAACCTGTTGTTATGATCCCAAAATTAAAAGAAGGTGATAGTCTGTTGACTTGTAAAAACAGAACGATTAGCATAACTTCAAAGGGATTTTAAAAAATGTTTTCACCCTTGTTTTTATCTTAAAACAAATCCTTTTTGCCACATCAGTACAATTAGGGTTCGGAGCTAACTATTCTGCAGCAACAGCTAGAATAGTAAGCTATTAGAAAAGGTTCGGACTTTGTTCCTTGACCTACGAGTATTTGACCTAGTTACAAATAATATTCTTCCGGCCTAATGAACTGGTATCAATCTTTTTATATTTTGTCAATTTTTGAGCTCTCTCCTTTTGTCCTCTACCCAAGCTGTTAAAATTGATAAACACAGGAAACTAAATTTACGACTGGGGTTCCACAGGGCTCTATACTGGGCACCGTTTTCTTTAGTATGTATGATAATGATTAACCTCGTCATACCTCAGTATATGCAGATGATACTTATATTTTTATTTATGATAAAACCAAAGAAGAAGTCACGAGCAGGTTCATGGCAAAGCTGGCATGCAAGCTCAGCAGAAAGGTTATTCTCTTAAAGCCACTGTGCAGACCTTAAGCCGGATATTATTATTGAGAAAGAATGAATACAAGTTTTTAGTTAAGTATGTAGATACAAAAATTAGTTTTAAACCATTATTTGATAAGTTTGTCCAATACAAACTCTACAAGTTTAGAACATTATAAAACATGCACTATAAATAATTTCCTTCATTGACAGATTTTAGGGAAATAAACCTGTTCAATAATATTTTAAAAAGTACAGAAATACCTTTAATCTATAAATGCCTGTATGGTGGGGCTTCTGCTCCTCTGTTTACACTTTTAATCAACTGTAAATAAAACTACAAAAACTAGAGACACACTAAGGGACATTAATAGACTGTCAGTCCTGATTTCATCTTACCTCATAACAAAATGTAAAGAAATGGCTTTTCGAGAATCAGAACTGCCTGCATTAGTGTTTTTAATTTGATTAACCATGTATTTGTTTTTAACCTTTTGACATTTAATTATTGTGTTCATTTTACGGTTTTATAATACACGGATGCCACATTAACATCACACACAGGGACTAAAGATAGAAACTACAATGTTAGGTAATGTGGGTACATTTAACTTTCTTATCAACTTATTAATGTAAGATCAATGTAGGATGTCCATTTCAAATAAAAAAACTGAAACTGAGTTTGACAGCAATGCCCTTCATATAATCTATTTTGGTCAGAGAAATCCCAGATTCTTGAATTTCCTTATTGTTTCTAAATCACCCTCCCTTCATCCTTCTCTCTTCCTCACACCCCTCCCTCCCTCCAAGGAAGGCAGGCGGTGGGGGTAACCAAGCCTCTGGCAGTGTGTTCCTATCCTGCAGGAGCCCTCAGGTTCCAACCTGTCAATATCCCAGGCAGCATCTTGGCTCTGCTGTGGCTCAGTTAACCTCCTCGCCCACTGCAACCACACGAAGGGCTCCTGTCCCTCTGCCAGTCCAAAGAAAAGCACGTCACCCCTAAGCCATCTTCTCCTCCAAAAAAAATCTGCTCCAAACCACACACACTGCAAATTACATCTGCAAAGGGCAGCATTCTGGCAGGAGCAGCAAGCAATATGGCAGCTGACAGCAGCTTTCTGCAAGGATGTTTTGGATGACGGGCGCACTGGAAGCTTATGAGGGTGAAGATGGAAGAGATGAAGCCCCCAGTGAGAGATAAGCTCAGTGACTAAATGACACAGGTCATTTTGTCTCATAATTATCAATTTTAGAGAGAAAGGGTTGCTTAAAATAACAAAACAAGGAATTTTAAAAAATGTATTTCAATATATGCTGAGAACAGATGTAGAGTCAAGGTGGTGGTCTTGGAGTGAGCTTGTAATCTCCACATGTATGTAGACTCGGTCCCAAGTGTGGTAACAAACATGTGGCAGCATGTCACCAGTCCCATATGAAACACACACACACCCACACACTCTTTTTCCTCCGTGCATGACTGCAAGGCACCGCGGCTGTCTGCCCAGATCTCAGGTTACGGCCCGACCAGACTTTGTGGAAGCTTTCTTCCACACCCTTTCTCCCCTTCTGCAGGCTCCGGAGGACATATCAGGTTGCCGGTTCAGCGCCGACCAGGCTTGGCGCTGGCGGCAGCTTGTGATCTTGGGTGCCGGTGTCCGTTTTATCTCCCACTCTTTGTATCGGCGCAGACTGCTAATGTCTCTGCAGGTGTGTAGGTGTGATTTGCAATACAGTGCCTTCATGTTTAAGAAGACTCATACACATAAAAAGTAGCTCAAACCCCAAATTAATATACCATGTTACATAGTCTACTGTGCAATACAAGTACAAGGAATTTTGACCCCAAACAAGCATGTATTGTTTCATAGGTGTGTAGCAGTGTATATAACTTTGCTTTTAGGTTTATTCCTCTAAAAAAAGAATACTTTATACATATCTGAACAGCTTGCTGTAGCCTGCTTGTTAGAAGAAGCTGCAGGGAAGCAAAACCCACAGGTCAACATGTAGCAGATCTTCTATAGGAGAGGACCTTGTGATGGTTCCAGTGCTAGCTCACTTGCTTTCTAGCCCGGCATAGAACGGCCCTCATGAATTATGCATAGAGACATCTGCCACCTCTGAATTATAGATCTGTAGAGGGCCCAGCATATGGGAACAGCCCAGCAAGTGCTAATGGCTAACTCCCAAAGACAAAATATGGGTTAGAGACGCATGAATGATAGTTAGGTCATGAAACCTTCCAGTCATTTGGGTGTAAGGTGGAATGGAAATGTGATTATTACATGTCTGCTTTTGTATGTGGCTGTGCTTGTTTATACAGAGGCTATACCATATGGGGAAGGTTTTACTGTTTGACAAACAAACAGGTTTTCTTATTTTAAGAATTTCACTTTGCAATATGAGATATTCTTTTGGAAGAAAACAAGTAAAACTATTGTTTCACAGTATTTAAAGAAAATAACCATAAAAATATATGGCTTTATATATTTGTAATATATGCTTTTATCTAAAACAGAAAAGCAAGAATAATGCCTACTGCTGCTCAGTGGTGGTTCTTGCATGAGTATCGCCCTGGGCGAGCACCATGGTACCTTTATCAAAACACGCCGCTGCTCCTGCTAAAAAACATTAAATACCATCTATGAGTTGATTTTGATTCAAAGATTTAAGCAAAAATACTGAATACTTCTAAATGTAGTAGTTTTCAGCTACTTTTTTGCCACTCTGCTCTATAAAGTAGTACAGTAATAAGTTGATATCAGCAGGTAAATTAATAGGAAGCTAAGCTCCCAGCTACACTACTGTTTATACTTAGTCAAAGGTACTGCAATAGCTCTTCACTGCCAGCATGTGCCAGTCACGCTGACATTAACTACATCATAATTTTAAAAAAGAAACCAGTTGTAGCTTTGGTTTTTCTGTGATACTGTTTATCCTTCCATTGCAATTCACTGACTTCTTCAGCTCACATGTGAAGTTTATTGGAAAGAGAGTCAGGACAATGTGAGACAGATGTGGAAAAATTTAATAATTAAAAACTGCTTCAATGTTGTTATGGTTTCGAGTACGGAGAGTCATGTGGCACGTGAGCACCCTAGTCACTGTTTTTAATACTCTCTAGCTACCCAAACTACATGTGTTCACCACAAAAAATGTTAAAGAAAAAAATAACCACCAAAAACTATTTTAATATGTGGAGGGATGGTACAAACTATTTGGGCAAGAACCCTAATAAGAGTGATGGGTGGTGCTCCTTTAGATTCCACACCATTACTGCCTGTTTTTCATTATTAAAAATGTTTCGAAACAGATACATTTGTCTTTCTTGTAAAGTGAGGAAATAGTATAGTAACCCTCATTCAGCCAGCTTCATGGCAGTGTACAGCAACAGCTGGCAGAGGGGCAGTGCTGGGTTATTCTATGCTCCATACAGTTAGGCAAACTGTTCAATCTGGTACCTTCATCTGGTGTAAAAGGACTTCAAACAGTAGGAACGGTATGATACAAAATTGTTTTGGTTTACAAGCATAAACATTTAAAAATCTTGGTATTCCTTAATACAAGTAATTGACATATGTGTATGCCTCACATGACAGAGGTATGAACATCTATGACAATCACAGGCAAGTTACTTAAGAAAGTCAATACAGGAACCTAAGACTAAGTGTCGTACTACAGTACATCATCTTTTTTTAAGCCAAACTCAGCCAAACCAGTGGATCAAAAATAAAAAAAGAAACCATCAATATAACAAGTGAACTGGTATTTCTAAGCCTTTTATGTAGGCTTCCCCCTGCTGAAGTGCAGCCTGCTTGAATATTCTATACCCTGATTGCAGAGCCCACTCTTTAAAGGAGCACAGAGAGTATGGGGGGACTGTATTTTCTTCCGGTCCAGTCAAGCAGGAGGCCTGGTCTAACCGGTACCACTTCGATCGCTGCTTTTTTTTTTTTTTTTTCTCCAGGATTATCCTCTTATCAGCACTGCAAAAGCCAGGCTGTGAAGCGCCAGTAATTAGCCTATCTTTAATTAACGAGCACTCGGCTTCAAAACCACCCACGGCCCGCGTAGGCTCCCGCTTGGAAGGCAGTCGGCACAGCACAAGGATGAGCAGACTTAATCTTGTTTTTGTCTGGGTAAGGGAGAGTGAACGCGTAGAAAAGGGCAAAGTTCATCTTCAAGTAGTTGGGGAGTCGCGCTGTGCAGAACATCCCTCATGCATGCTCGCTTGCAAACAACAAGGGAATCCTGCCACCCACAACTGTTCCACTTCACTGTGCGTATGTGTTTGGGTGTTCATTTGAGGCTGTACACTAGTGTGTATGGATGAATTGCAGCACATAAATCATACTGCCTCCTCACTCTCATTAACAAACCTAAATTTACAGATTTACTTAAGCCTCCTTCAGATCTGCTGTGGAAAGTCAGGTGGGAGGATATGAGGGACAGAAGTCACTTTAATGAGCCTTATTCACATTTACAGGATTCACAACTTTGCTTGTGAATGCTTACTTTTCAGAACTTGCAGTAAAAGAAAGGAATAAATGCTAATTCAGACCTCAGAACTTTTGTTCAACTGAATATAATGGGTACAGATCAAAGAGGACAGGGTCACCCGAAGGCGGTGGGAGCTACATGAGATCTAGATGAAACGAGGAGACCTGGAGAGGGAACGTGGACCATGCCTGAGATTGGCCTGGTCCCGGGACTGTAGAGCAAGATAGGAGACGGCAGCCCCGGCATGCATACATTAGTGGTGCTTAGGCTCACTAATTGCTTCTCACTTAGACAAATCTCCTGCAAATCATGGCTGTGCCGCCAGCACTGCCCGGGCCCCCCGGGAAGCAGAGACGGGAGGCAAGCGGACAGAGCGAGAGACAGGAGGAGGGTGGGGAGGAAGGGCGGAGGGGGAGAAGGAGGAAAGGCAGGGAGGTGGCAAGTGAAGCGTGTGTACCAGAGGCGCTTTGGAGCAGGATGGAGGAAGGAGGAGGATAGGTGGTGGTGAGGAGGAGGGATGCTCCCATGAGAATGGACAGAAACGAAAAGAGAGCGGGAGAGAGAAAAGCAGCACTTCAAGTGTGGCTCTTTCTGCTCATCCATAGTCCAGGCTGAGAATGCCCCCCTCCCAACCTCTCACACCCCTTCACTCACAAGCCCCACCGCTGCTCTGTTCCTCCATCCTCCCCCCACTCCCTCTTCTACAAGCTCTCAGATCTCTGCTCTGCCCCCTCGCTGGCCCCTACTCACTCTCTCCATCGCTCCACAGAAGAGTGAAGGAAAGATGAAACTCTACAAAGAGGGGGGGGGGGGAAATCAATAACACAGATGGATAGCTGGATAACAGGGTCCGGCATGCTTCGGCAGTGAGGCAATCCAGAGGGTGCCCACACAACTTCCACACAGGTGCAGAAAGATGGGCAAAAACAAGACGCAGGGAAGAAGGTGGTGATTAGCCTCAGGAAGTCAGCATTGCCCGAAACACACAAGCACACACTTGTTCATGTACTGCATGCACTACAACATATGGGATACACCCATAAAAGAGTAGTCAAGGCACTAGGCTGTGCATGCACAACTACAACACAACAAAAACATCTAAAACTTTCATCCCATCCTTAATTTTCAACTGGGTAAGGAGATGCAGCAGAGCAGCTAGCGGTATGATGTAACTTGAGGTAAAAGACTACACTCCACCTTAACAATAACATAGCTCAAAAGATCAATATTATTTTCTGATATTGGGTAGCTGAAGGCAACATTTCTTCTGTTGATGTAGGTTTTTCAGGAACAGCAGGCTCCCACCAGGACAACTGTATTCTGTAAACCACTACACCTGAAGTTGAGGCTTAAGAATGTTCCTTAATTAACAAGTTTGAAGCTTTTTCATTGCTGTAGTAATGTCACACAGGTATCCTTAGCACTGGCCAGCACAAAAAAAAAACAGTTTGCTGAAAAAAATTAAGAAATGCCGATTATTTTTACCAAAGCAAGTACCTTCAGTCCAGCAGACTTCTGAAGCATTCAAGAGACAGATGTGAACAAGAAATATTACATTTCTTTGAAACCATTTTGGCGAGGTGGCTGAGATTAGTAAAAACTATCTGCAAAGCCAGTCAGGTTGCTCACATTTGGGTTGCAGCTTGGCCTGAAGCTGGAAGACAAAACATTATCTGTGATTTGCTTCTAATCATCTCAGGATCAGAATTTAACTCAAACAAAAAGCAATAGCAAAATAAGTTCTAACTTTCTGCCACTGCTTTACAGTAAAAGCACCAAAGAAAATAAACATTGACAACATTCCCTTGTAAAACGATTGTAATTAAATGGTAATAAACTCTGCTTTAACCACCTGTGCAAACTGGCCAAATTTGGATCAATCTTGAGTTGGGAGTCGGGGGGCCACACAAAATCCGTCCAGAGGTTGCAAATGGCCCCTGGGCCACACTTTGGACAACCCTGCTCTAAGCAGAACAACAAAGTAGTTTAAGTTTCCTTAAGATACTTGTATGATGGAGGCATCTTTTATTAAATAAACATGGGCAAGCCTGGAATGACCAATACATTATCTGGACTAGTTGGTTATTTATCTTCTTAAAAACAAGGTTACCCTCAGGTAGTTTATTATTTATTCCCTTCATCTAATTTATTTTTCCACTTTTTAAAAAGGTACAGGATAGTAACACAGAATCGAGATCTGAGGCAGGGGTTTTAAATGTGGTGGGTACAGAACTAAAGGCTCTCTTAGAACTGTGTGCGTTCTCATTAACAACAATACCAACATGTCCTGGGACCCAACAAAACCTTTATATTCTGACATTTCAGAAGTTCCAGTTTCTCTAAAACACAGACAATCATGGGACTATTGCATGTTAAGATGGAAATGTGTTGTACTTCTCAAATTCAAATATGAGCTGCTCACTAAAATGGTCTTTCAAAACCTATGGCGCCAGGTTTGTTGAGTCTGTGGTTTTTGTGTTGTTCGAGAATACAGTTAGGTACAAAATTTATCATAATTGTAGAATTAAATTTAAAATTATTTTCAAGCCACCAGGAAGTTTGTTTCTGATAGGAAATGAGACAGTCATCTCTTAATACATAACAACACAATGAAATAGGACAATCAGTTTCAAAACAACATCATGCTTGCATGGATGGATGGACGGACGGACGAATGGATAGATGGCATGTAGAAAATTATTTACACCCTTTTAGATAATCTATGGAAAAATCTTCATGGTCATTACAGCAACCAAATCTGTCTTAAAACTGCTGACCAGCTTTCTGCATGTCTCCACTGGTATTTTAATGATTTACTTTTAGTAATGAGCTCCAAGACTCATTGCCATAACCCTTATCTCCCTCAACAGATTCTCTATTAGATTCAAGTCTAGACTGGCTGGGCCAATATGTTATCACTTCCAGCAAGAAGAGACAAGTTGGCAAAATTTAAAGCTTACTTTAAAAGGGAACGTATCATGCAAAATCCACTTTTTTTAGCCCTTAAATACATTTTCTTGTGCACTTGGAGTCTGTAGGAGTGCAGAAAGGTTGAATTTAGTCTCTCCAGGTGTTGCGGAGATATCTTTATATTCTGTTTGGATCGTATTTATCAGTCTGTTCAGTTTTCTCCATCATCTATTACGTTTTTCCAACTGTTATGTCACAGTTTTAGCTGCTGAACAGCTAAATAAGGTCCCCCACTATTTCTGTCTCAGTCGTTGTGTCCTTGGGAAAGACACTTCACCCACCTTGCCTGCTGATGGCCCCGATGGCCCACCGAGCCCTCTGACCATGTTCGTCGGAGGGTTCGGTGGCGCCTGTGTATGGCCGCCTCACTTCTGTCAGTGGGGCCCAGGGCTGCTGTGACTACAATGTAGCTACCAATGTCAGTGTGTGAATGTGTGGATAAATGGGTGGATGACTGAATGTAGTGTAAAGCGCTTCGGGGTCTCTGGGAAACTTGATAAAGCGCTATACAAGTACAGGCCATTTACCATTTATTTATCACTGCGATTTTGTAGTCCAAGCTCAAGCACGCCAAAGCTGCAAGTGGAAGTCTAAATGATCAGTTGTTGGGTGTATTAACCCACACAATTCATTACACCGCCCCCCAGCATCAGAACCTCTTCAAAGTGCATGGTTAAATTTGATTTTTCATTGAAATCTACCCACATCAGTGGGGAAATTCTTATTTCTCCATTTTAGGAACGCGTGCCTTCAGCAACCTCCACCAGTATCAAGGATTTGCTGAAAGACTTCATCTGATTAAGGGGTCAGTTCCTCCTGTCTAGGGAAACAACGGATGCAGAAAAATGTTAAGCTGCAAATAACGCTAAAATGACAACAAACTATATTTTAGACATGAATTTATTGTGTATTGATACGATGTCCTGGCCATTGTTTTGATAGCAGTAGCATCGTGCCTTCTGCTTATGTTAATGCTGTGTGCTGCTTTTAGCTCCTGGAGGACAGAACCGTGCTGCATTATTTGAATATTATTTTTACATAAACAGTTTTGCAGGGTTTTTGCCGTTTTTGTGGTGCTAGATAATTATTATTAAACTACAAAAATGGCCGAACGGGTCAAAGTGCAGCATTCTCTGACATGCTGAGGGGCGGGATGTAAGCACCTCAATAGCATTTAAAGAGACAGTACCAAAACAAGTTCCTCTCAGACGCACCTCAGAACACAGGTCAAAGAGGAGCCTGTGGAGCTACAATAACAAGGAATTCAGACCAAAGCATTGCAGTTCCACTTTATCTAGACCACAACTGAATGAATTAAGCGTGAAAAGGAAGGATTTAAAAGCATAGTATGTCCCCTTTAAACCTTAAACTGCAAACGGATATGAATAAGTTTGCGTATAACTGTTGGTAAAAAATTATATCAAATTTTAATATCAGGCACAGAAAAAAGTATTTTTTCCTGTGCAAAGGAATTAAGTTGAGGTCGAAGCTCAGAGTGGCTATGTACAATGTGTTGCACAAATGGCTTTATAAAAGATAATAACTAAAATGAAGTGACTGAGACCAACTATTATTTATGCCAGACTAACAAAAGGTATCTTATTTACACAGTGACACTCCACTGTAAAATGTTAAATGGGAGCCAAACATTTCAGGTTGATTTGAAATAATTTCAGATTATGTAAAATCCACATATGGTCAAATTATAAACAAGAGCTCCAGAAAATTAAAAGCAGGTACACAATTGGAGGTGGCACCATCATTTTGGGCTCCCATATGCAACGTCTCCCTCGACACTGGTTTATTTTTATACATATTCTTGGCAAAGTAGATTTGGCTTTTCAGCAAAGTTTACTGTTTCAAACACGGCAAAGTCAGAATTTTACATGCTGTACAGGAGTAACAACAATCTGTATTAATGTACATTCAATGTTTAGCTAATCTTAAAGCTATTCTATTCTCAATGCGTTCTCTGTTGATATTATTAAACATATTTTATACAATCCACCAAGTCATCTGGCTTCAAACCTATCCCAGAGCATGCTGCAACCACCTCCATACTTATGCCTGGTTCACACAGCAAGATTTTAAAATGGTCTGTTGATTTTCAGAACCTGAGGTGTGGGGTACACATGACGATACAAAATTGTAGATCTACCAGATTGGGTCCTACAGTGGGTGGTGTCCCTCCACACAGCAAGCACAACACACACCCCACACAAACAGATTTCACTCACAAATATTCATATGTCAGATGGGAAATCTCACAAACCCTTTCTAGATTAAATGTGAGTTCAGAGGAATTCCCCTCTGTGTTTCCGTCACCTCGCTTTCTGATTGGCTACAGGTCTCATTCAACAGGGTCGTTTGTCCTCTTGGAGCATCCCACCCGGTATGAAATCGGGCCAAGACAATCCAACATGTTGAAAATCCCTGATTGGAGGTCGTAGCGGTCCTGGCGTCCTTTGGAACAGATTAGATCACTCTTAACACACCTAACACAGTAGGAATATCTCACAATATTATCTTTAGAGCCATGCATCATTGTGGTCAACTAACCTTTTTGTGTCTTTCTGGAGATAAATAATTTTTCTGGGGGGATTTTTCTTGTTGATGTAATCTATCTTAATAGCGTTTTTAGAGAGAGGTTAACTTTGTCTGTCAGTCTTTTGTTACTAATTCGAAAATGTAATATTTGTAGATGTAAAAACTAGTGTTCTAGTTGGTTTCAGTACTTGTTGGTTCTGAGCCTGAATGATCCCAGTCCTATTCTGAACCCAGGAAACTTATCAAAGACCTGCTATCACATCCAAATGTTTTCACTGAAAATGTTGCAAACTGCAGTTGTTCATAAATAAGAGGAAAATAAATCTGACTTGTTGAAATGTACAACTCTGTGAGCTCCTTAGATATTTCCAGGGTGCTGTGAGCTGGTCGTTCCAAATGGAGCTGTCACATAAACTCTTCTTATGTTGGCACAGAGATGTTAACAGCTGCAGCCAATCATGATTACTAACGGGAAGTGAAGCGGTCCTGGCAAGTTTAAAAAAAAACAAAAAACTTTTGGAGCTCTCGGTTTTGCTAAATTAATAATCTATGTGGGCGTAAAGACATTTTGGAATCTGTCAGTATAATTTGTACAGCGCAGAGTTCTGAAAAACCCACAATAAATTCAAACTTGAGCTGTAAATTAAGGGGATCTTTCTGTCTGCGAGACCTTTAGGCTCAACAATCAACTTCACAAAAATAATATTTAAATAACTGATAGGAAGCCTAATTTTGCTTTAATATCAACATCTCTATTAAATGTGTGTAAACCCATGATCTGTTTATAGTGTTGTACCTTAGGAAAAGACATATGGACCACAAATAACTCAATGGCGTGCAGCAACATGTGGACTTCCTCAATTTCAGCCATGATGTCCTGAAAAAAAAAACATATTGCAAAAATCTGAGATAAACCAGTAAATGTTAAAGCAAATACAAACAGAAATAATTGCAAATTTACATGTTGAAGGCATAGATCTATGTTTACATTGCCCTGAAAATGTGTCATTCCAAGTTAGTAAGGGCCCTATCATGTTTATTTGGACAAACTTTGGACTTTGAAGGCCCTGGTGATTATGAGGTCCCCGAGGGGACCCTCGGGTTCATTTGCGACAACCGCAGGTAGCCCAGATTTTTGTGAAGTACCTCACAGTGACGTTGGCAATGTAATACACAATGCACAAGAAGGCCACGTCTGAGTAAAAGCACCACAAACATCTATTTCTAGTATAAACTGACTGAGAAGATTGCTGTTACACATCTGAGGAAGGTGTACTTTGTATGGGAAAGAGAATAAGAGAGAGGAAAAAAACATGATGGCTGCAAAAATTGCAAACAATGGATGAAAGGAGAGTAGCAGGAGAAAATAGCAGAGGGAACATAGTCTCTTCCAGCTACCTAAGTCTATAGCAGCTAGTGGTTTTAGCAATTAGAGATTAACTCATGCGACTCTAAACCACTCTAAAGAAATCTAACCAGTTAATATTCATACAGTAATACAAGTTAAAACATAAATCTTTAACAGACTATGAAAGAGGCAGTTGGCATACAGTGAGGAAGTTGAATTTCGTTTTCTTCAGTTAGTTTATGTCAATATTCCCCTATGGAAAAAAAAACAACGTTGCAGATGGTGATCTGAAGACTGATGTACTCAAGGTGTGAAATGTCAACCTTTGGATTATACTGATCTTTATAGTCTTTCCTCTGACTAAAACCAGTACACATTGGACACAATGCTTTTAGCAGCTGTGAGAAAGGTGAAAGGTTATAGACTTTATTATAATGAATGTTACTGATGACCCCTGTCCTCCATACACATATTACACATACAAGCACAAGAACACACACAAACAAGAATGTATTTCATCCCTCTCGGCTCCTACACTCTACACTCCACTCTCTGTAGAAATCACTATAATCATCTCCTGGCCTTTTTAAGGTGATATTTTCTGTTTCAGTAAAAAGCCAGACAACTGCAGGGCAGCCATTAACACAAAGAGACTTTAAGGATGTTTTACAGAATCTATGTGAGAAATGTAGACTTGTTTATTTAGATTAAAAACAATGACTTGCGTAAAATTATTTTGAAATTTGACAAAACTTATATAACTTTTTTAATAAAAAGATTTGTTTAAAAAAAAAAACTATCATAGTAAAAACCTGTTTATTTGCATAATGCCTGACAATGTGGAGAAAGGAACTAAAATAAAGTACATAAACCTTATTAGCAGTGCATATGTATTTACAGTAATTTACCATTTTAACATCCCCCCACTGTTTAAGTAAATGAGTATGATATGTTTAAACACACACATTTAACTAATTAACCAGAGAGTAAAAGCTTATTAATAAATAATTCTTCATATTCAAAACTCAACCTGTCAACATTTTGGATCTCGTAAAAACGAAACAACAGCAGCCCCTACTGGTAAAACTGATACACTGACGTTCCTCAACTCCAGCAGGCTGGAGAGACAGACTCCTTAAAGAGAAAATACATCGGCTCCATCTTGTGGTGCCAATCGTGCATCTCGCTTTACGTTATTAGGAAGCATGTCTAATTTAGGTAGTTAGGATGTAAACTCGAAAACAAACAATTCATACGTGCCAAGAAAAACAAATAATATATGGATAGAAGCTCAAGTTAAAATTTGATGATTAATTACAGCACAAGCACATGTGCTGCAAAAGATTACTCTGGTAATCGATTTTCTTATTTCATTTATGAAAACATCGTTTTAAAAACATTTTATGGAGAAAAAAGACAGACCTAAGAGGTCTTTTTTGTAACAAAACACCCAGGCATATTTTGTCATGAAAATAGTCACGCAAAAACAGTCACAATGGCTACTAAGTAAAATGCAAGAGTTATGCTGATCATGCAATTATTTCAAGACATTTCTGGAAAATAGCAGGACTTTGATCAGAAGCCAATCTGGTTTTTGGTAGCTCCAGAAAGAAACTTTAATGTGATAAAGCCAACATCTGTGCCTGACTTTAATCAGAGAAGCTCCTAAGACAAAGTATGAATGCTGCACATTCATATGACTGATCCATCATAGCTTCAAGCTCCGAAAAGTTGAGCCAATATGTACAAAAACACTATACCCCAATCATGCATTCTTTCTCCAGGCCAGCAGATGGCGACCACTCTGGATGAGTGGGGCATTATGATAAAATCCATTAAGCCCTTATCTGATTCACCGTCACAGGATTTTATAAGCCGTCTTCTGCATCAAAATATTCATTTAATTTCAAAATTGACTGAACGTAGCAGCAGATAGGAACAGCAATATTTACTAATATACAATATTCACACACTTGAAGCAGTGGACAGATGTATAAAGTTGTATTAACCCACCACTGCTCCTGCAACAATACAGGTCCTTCTCAAAATATTAGCATATTGTGATAAAGTTCATTATTTTCCATAATGTCATGATGAAAATTTAACATTCATATATTTTAGATTCATTGCACACTAACTGAAATATTTCAGGTCTTTTATTGTCTTAATATGGATGATTTTGGCATACAGCTCATGAAAACCCAAAATTCCTATCTCACAAAATTAGCATATTTCATCCGACCAATAAAAGAAAAGTGTCTTTAATACAAAAAATGTCAACCTTCAAATAATCATGTACAGTTATGCACTCAATACTTGGTCGGGAATCCTTTGGCAGAAATGACTGCTTCAATGCGGCGTGGCATGGAGGCAATCAGCCTGTGGCACTGCTGAGGTCTTATGGAGGCCCAGGATGCTTCGATAGCGGCCTTTAGCTCATCCAGAGTGTTGGGTCTTGAGTCTCTCAACGTTCTCTTCACAATATCCCACAGATTCTCTATGGGGTTCAGGTCAGGAGAGTTGGCAGGCCAATTGAGCACAGTGATACCATGGTCAGTCAACCATTTACCAGTGGTTTTGGCACTGTGAGCAGGTGCCAGGTTGTGCTGAAAAATGAAATCTTTATCTCCATAAAGCTTTTCAGCAGATGGAAGCATGAAGTGCTCCAAAATCTCCTGATAGCTAGCTGCATTGACCCTGCCCTTGATAAAACACAGTGGACCAACACCAGCAGCTGACACGGCACCCCTGACCATCACTGACTGTGGGTACTTGACACTGGACTTCTGGCATTTTGGCATTTCCTTCTCCCCAGTCTTCCTCCAGACTCTGGCACCTTGATTTCCGAATGACATGCAGAATTTGCTTTCATCCGAAAAAAGTACTTTGGACCATTGAGCAACAGTCCAGTGCTGCTTCTCTGTAGCCCAGGTCAGGCGCTTCTGCCGCTGTTTCTGGTTCAAAAGTGGCTTGACCTGGGGAATGCGGCACCTGTAGCCCATTTTCTGCACACGCCTGTGCATGGTGGCTCTGGATGTTTCTACTCCAGACTCAGTCCACTGCTTCCGCAGGTCCCCCAAGGTCTGGAATCGGCCATTCTCCACAATCTTCCTCAGGGTCCGGTCACCTCTTCTCGTTGTGCAGCGTTTTCTGCCACACTTTTTCCTTCCCACAGACTTCCCACTGAGGTGCCTTGATACAGCACTCTGGGAACAGCCTATTCGTTCAGAAATTTCTTTCTGTGTCTTACCCTCTTGCTTGAGGGTGTCAATAGTGGCCTTCTGGACAGCAGTCAGGTCGGCAGTCTTACCCATGATCTGGGTTTTAAGTGATGAACCAGGCTGGGAGTTTTAAAGGCCTCAGGAATCTTTTGCAGGTGTTTAGAGTTAACTCGTTGATTCAGATGATTAGGTTCATAGCTCGTTTAGAGACCCTTTTAATGATATGCTAATTTTGTGAGATAGGAATTTTGGGTTTTCATGAGCTGTATGCCAAAATCATCCGTATTAAGACAATAAAAGACCTGAAATATTTCAGTTAGTGTGCAATGAATCTAAAATATATGAATGTTAAATTTTCATCATTACATTATGGAAAATAATGAACTTTATCACAATATGCTAATATTTTGAGAAGGACCTGTATTCCCATCACTTCTTATTCATTAAGAAAAACATACTTAATGTTATATAAACTGTGTGATCCAAATTAACAACAAAAAATGGACAAAAAAATAACAATAAAAAAAAATACAGTGCATTCCTTCAATCCCTGTGACTATCATCTTAATAATACAAAACAATAATACATTGGTACAGTAATATAAATGGTACTAATGATAGCAGTAATAATAACAATTATTTAAGTCTGATATTAATCTATAATTGTCTTTTTATATTGTGTTTTTAACCGTTTCATGTTGGACATTCAGACTGCTCCAAAATTTCACCCACAGACAGAAATACAGAAACTTGTTCTTGTTCTAATCGTCTGTGTTTAATATTAACATGTTTCTCTTAACTCATAAACTCCTTTCCTTCTCTTGAATACTCTTTGATTATTCTCTGGCAGTTGGTTATTTTTAGCTTTATACATCATTAGAGATGTTTGTAGTTCAACTAAGTTTTAATCATTTTAGTTGTATAAATAGTGGTTTAGTGTGATCCATTTAATTACTTTTAATGCTCTTTTTTGATGTATGATCAATGACTGTAGTGTTTTGTTGTGATTTTCCCAAACCTCTGCACAGTAACTGAAATAGGGTAAAACTAAGTAGCTGGTCAGAATGCTGAGTGCTATTTTATCTAACAGGTTTGGCTTTGTGGAATATTGAAATACTTCTGGATAATATCCATTGAACATATCTGATGTGAGGTTTCCAAGTTAGTTTATCATCAAAAATTTCAACAAGAAATCTGACTTCATGCACCATTTCAACATCCACTTCATTTATCTGTAGTCAGTTCTTTGTCGATTTTACAGTTTCCAAACAAAATCACGTTGGTTTTGCTCACATTTAAAGAAAGTATCTTTACCATATCTTTAGCTTTTTCCTTCCTTCAGTGACATCTTTTAACAACTGTGAGTATCTCCAACACAGAAAATGTTTGTCATCAGCAAATAATACAAATTTCATAACTACAGATATTTTGCGTATGTCGTTTACGTGAGTTATAAAGAATTAGGACCCAAAATCGACCCTTGCGGAACCCCACAAGCAATGTCCAAACAGTGAGAACTCATATCTCCCAGTTTCATACTGCTGTCTGCCACTTAAATAACTTTTAACCCACTGTACTACAGGCCCTTTGATACCATAGTGTTCCAGCTTCATTAACAGTAAATCATGATTTAAATGGGTCAAAAGCTTTTTTTTAATATCAATAAACACTCCAACAGCATTTTTCCTTTTATCAAGAGCAGTAATACTTCTATTGCTTCTAGTATGTCTAGTGTAATGGTCATTTTGATCTGAAACCATATTGACTTTCAGTGATTCATTCATGTTTTTCTAAGAATGTTTTTAGTCTACTATTAAACAGTTTTTCTAGAATTTTATTTCATAAAGTAATTTTAGGATAAAGCCATAGATATATGGGGAACATGGGAAAAAAACAGCTTTTTCTGGGATTGCAGCTGACAGGTATAGGGGTATTTATTAGTTCAAAAAAATGGGGTTCCTTTACCATATTTATTGCTATGAGCTACAGTGTGTGGTACCAGTATAAATCAATTGTTACAATTCCCTCCAACGTCAATATTATAATGCAGTAACAGAGATATCACTAGGCTGAACGCAGGCATTAAGGCATTCAATGGAAACCCTAGGTTAAAGTAAACATACCTGACTGACAAACATCATTCCCTAAGCAAGTAGCAGACACTAGGAGGCTGCACCATACCTTGTCCCCTTATTAGATTAAACTAAAAATCAAGAAGGAAAAGGACTGTAATAGCACACCCAGTGAATGCTGCTGTGGTGCTATATTGAGTCAAGTCAAGTTTATTTATTTAGCGCTTTTCAGCAACAAGGCACTCAAGGCGCTGTACTTAAGGAAAAACATTACAATGATACAGAAAATCAAACAATAGAGGTGTAAGAGCCAAAGGTAATGTTTGTTTTGTTTATTTGCTTTGGTGGCACAGGTGTTCAGATTTTTTATACACTTCAGGTGATTGTTAGGAGGTGTGGTCTCAGTTATTTAGCTCATGTTGGGGCGTTCCCAACAGGTAGCTGGGTGAAGGTTTTTTTTGCAAACGTTTCTGTTGACCATCATCTCACCACCGTCATTCTAGATCATTATTTTGAACATTATTTCACAATTCTGATCATAAGCAATGAATTTGTTTGATCGAACCAAAGTCTATTGACATACATTTTAAAATAAATACACAAACGCAAATGGAACTTATCATGGCTTATTGGAGACACGTCACAGTACAAAACCCTACTCAGCCAGCAGCGACTATTGTTTTGGATCGAAGTCGCTACATTTAGTCAACAGAAAAACAGCAATGTTTGACCACATGCATCAGAACAATGAAGAGGATTTGTGGATGGAGCTTTCAGAGTGACAACACCATGGATCGGATGACTTTTGACACATTTGGATATTGTTCTTAAAAGGAGCCATATTGGAAAAGCCGCAGCTGATCAATGGCATCGAGGAACGCGGCGCAACATACCCATCAGAAGCGGTAGAAAACGCTAATTCACTCTGTGTGTTGCTGGACATTTCGAACACAGTTTGGAAGTGTCATCGCTTGTCCATTTGGGACATTAGTTTGGCTTGTGTTGTGTGCGCAACTTTGCTTGATTTGGCGAGTGGGAGGAAGCTGCTCTGAGTTTGACAGCTTGTTATGACGTGGATGCTGCAAAAAAGGCATTGACTGTGATTGGTTTTCAAGCTATGTGAAATCATCCGATGCTGTGTTTGATGCATGTGAGAAAGTGACAATGAGTGAAAGCCGATTATGAGCTAGAAGAAAAAAGATCTGCAAAACTGACGGTCAAAGCGCTTTCTTCCAACCAGGTGACAGTGTTTCAAATGTTGGAAGCAGGAGGAGTAAAGGAAGTTCTTCAGGTTCAAACTCCAGAGTTTCAAGTACAACATCAGCGCGTATAATGGCTGAAGCCGAAGCAGCTGCACTGATAGTAAGACAAAAAATACTTAAAGATAAACATGCTTTGGAGGAACATGAAGCACAGTTAAGGAGACAGCGGGAGCAACAAGAGCTGGAAACAAACATGGCTGCTTCAGTTGCAAAAATGAAAGTTTTGGGCGGTTCAAAGGGATCCAGCATTAAAAGTAAATAATCAAAAATATCTAATGGTATGGAGTCATATTTTGAAAAGGGGCAAAAGGAAAGAGAAGTGTTGAATGCTAAAGTTGATGATCTTGTACAAGAAAAACATGTATTTCAGGATCACATAGTTACAGATTCACGATCTGTCTTACCTGCAGACAGAATTATAATTCAACCACAGACTCTTTCTGCAGATCCTTTGATTTACTAGGCAAACACCAGAAATTCACATGAAAATAAATATGTGACATCTCATGTTTCTAGTCATGAAGAACAATGTAACATCTTATCTGTCATGAGTAAACAAAATGAACTCACTGCTTTATTAATCCAACAGCAAGGTCTTTCCTCTTTACCTAAAAAAGAGATCCCAGTTTTTGATGGAGATCCTCTTCAGTACCAGACTTTCATTAAATCATTTGAACACAACATTGCAAGCAGAAATAAAAATCCTGGAGATTGTCTTTATTATTTGGAACAACACACAACAGGACAGCCAAGAGAACTTGTAAGACGTTGCCTACATATGTCTTCAGAAAGAGGATTCAGTAAGGCAAAGTCTTTATTAAAGCAGCATTTTGGCAACGAACACAAACTTGCCATGGCATACAGGTCCTTCTCAAAATATTAGCATATTGTGATAAAGTTAATTATTTTCCATAATCTAATTATGAAAATTTAACATTCATATATTTTAGATTCATTGCACACTAACGGAAATATTTCAGGTCTTTTATTGTCTTAATACGGATGATTTTGGCATACAGCTCATGGAAACCCAAAATTCCTATCTCACAAAATTAGCATATCATTAAAAGGGTCTCTAAACGAGCTATGAACCTAATCATCTGAATCAACGAGTTAACTCTAAACACCTGCAAAAGATTCCTGAGGCCTTTAAAACTCCCAGCCTGGTTCATCACTCAAAACCCCAATCATGGGTAAGACTGCCGACCTGACTGCTGTCCAGAAGGCCACTATTGACACCCTCAAGCAAGAGGGTAAGACACAGAAAGAAATTTCTGAACGAATAGGCTGTTCCCAGAGTGCTGTATCAAGGCACCTCAGTGGGAAGTCTGTGGGAAGGAAAAAGTGTGGCAGAAAACGCTGCACAACGAGAAGAAGTGACCGGACCCTGAGGAAGATTGTGGAGAAGGGCCGATTCCAGACCTTGGGGGACCTGCGGAAGCAGTGGACTGAGTCTGGAGTAGAAACATCCAGAGCCACCGTGCACAGGCGTGTGCAGGAAATGGGCTACAGGTGCCGCATTCCCCAGGTCAAGCCACTTTTGAACCAGAAACAGCGGCAGAAGCGTCTGACCTGGGCTACAGAGAAGCAGCACTGGACTGTTGCTCAGTGGTCCAAAGTACTTTTTTCGGATGAAAGTAAATTCTGCATGTCATTCGGAAATCAAGGTGCCAGAGTTTGGAGGAAGACTGGGGAGAAGGAAATGCCAAAATGCCAGAAGTCCAGTGTCAAGTACCCACAGTCAGTGATGGTCTGGGGTGCCGTGTCAGCTGCTGGTGTTGGTCCACTGTGTTTTATCAAGGGCAGGGTCAATGCAGCTAGCTATCAGGAGATTTTGGAGCACTTCATGCTTCCATCTGCTGAAAAGCTTTATGGAGATGAAGATTTCATTTTTCAGCACAACCTGGCACCTGCTCACAGTGCCAAAACCACTGGTAAATGGTTTACTGACAATGGTATCACTGTGCTCAATTGGCCTGCCAACTCTCCTGACCTGAACCCCATAGAGAATCTGTGGGATATTGTGAAGAGAACATTGAGAGACTCAAGACCCAACACTCTGGATGGGCTAAAGGCCGCTATCGAAGCATCCTGGGCCTCCATAAGACCTCAGCAGTGCCACAGGCTGATTGCCTCCATGCCACGCCGCATTGAAGCAGTCATTTCTGCAAAAGGATTCCCGACCAAGTATTGAGTGCATAACTGTACATGATTATTTGAAGGTTGACGTTTTTTGTATTAAAAACACTTTTATGTTATTGGTCGGATGAAATATGCTAATTTTGTGAGATAGGAATTTTGGGTTTTCATGAGCTGTATGCCACAATCATCCGTATTAAGACAATAAAAGACCTGAAATATTTCAGTTAGTTTGCAATGAATCTAAAATATATGAATGTTAAATTTTCATCATGACATTATGGAAAATAATTAACTTTATCACAATATGCTAATATTTTGAGAAGGACCTTTATATGAACAAAGCTCTCTTATGGTCTTCAATAAAATCAGAGGACACAAAAGCTCTTCAGGCATACACAATATTTCTCAGAGGTTGTTGTAATGCTATGGAAGATCTCAGTAACTTGAAGGAGCTTGATATGCCTGCAAACATGCTTGCCATAGTAAAGAAGTTACCCTACAGGCTGAGAGATAAGTGGAGAATGACAGTCTGTAATTTTCATGAGATAAATAATCGACAAGCTAAATTTAAGGATGTGGTGGATTTTCTGGAAAAATAAGTGAATATTGAATCTGATCCAGTGTTTGGAGACATCAAAGACATCTGCATGACAAACAAAGACACAAGAAAGCTTAAGTCACAAGTTCATGCAAGATTTAAAGAAAGTTATTTTGCTACTTCTGTGACATCATCTGAAAAGGAAAATAATAAAGTTAAACCAATGGAGAAGAATTGCTTGTTCTGCAGAGGTGATCATACCTTAGAAAAGTGTCAAGAGTTGGAAAAGAAAATGCATAAAGAAAAAATCACTTTTCTAAAAGAAAATGGAGTTTGCTTTGGATGTCTTTGTAAAGGACACAGAAAAGACTGCAGAAATCGGCTCAGCTGCAAGATATGTGGTTTAAAACATCCTCAAATGCTACACATCTATCAAAGGAAAATGAACAAATAACAAGAAACAAAGGAACTGGCTCAAGACCATGCAGTAGTCTCTACTCAGACAAGTGCTCTTACTGGGGCCGGTAAAGATGATTTTAAGCTATCAATAGTGCCTGTAAAAGTTAAGGCCAAGAAAGGAAACGAAACAGTGTTCACCTATGCTTTCCTTGATTCAGGAAGCACTGCATCATTTTGTACTGTGAAGCTGATTAATAAGCTGAACATTCAAGGAAGGAGAGCCAACATTCTGCTAAAAACTATGGGACAAAAAAAGGTTGTTGGCACTGATATTATTTAGAAGTTGCTGGATGAATTTCTTGATCTTCCCATTTTATATACTCAGAACACTATGCCAGTGCATAAGGGAAACATTCCACATCAGAACAATAAAATTCGGTGGCCATATTTGAAGTCTGTGCATCTGCCTGAAATTGAGTCTGAGATTGATTTGTTAATTGGCTCAAATGTGCCAAAGGCTCTGGAACCACTGGATGTCATCAGAAGTGGTGGAGATGACCGTATGCTGTTAAAACTGTACTTGGTTGGACAGTTAATGGAACTTTGGGTGAGACACAAGCAGAAGCTCGAGATCAGCCACAGATAAGTGTCAACAGAGTATCCGTAGTGAACTTTGATGAGCTTTGGAACCAGCAGTTTAAAACTGATTTTCCAGAGTGTGCAAGAGAAGAAAAGGAAGTTTCTAAGGAAGATCAGCAGTTTTTGGATAAAGTTTCCAATTCTGCTAAGTTACATGATGGTCATTATTACATAGGGCTCCCATTTAAACATTCAAATGTCTGCATGCCAGATAATAGAAATGTTGCTGTACAATGTCTGCAGAATCTGAAGAAACAATTTGTGAAAAATCCTTCTTTTTTTCAGGAATACAACAACTTCATGTCAGACATAATCTCTGAAGGTTATGCAGAATGAGTACCAGATGATGACTTGGGGCGTAATGATGGCAAGAAACGGTATTTACCACACCATGGAGTCATGCATCCACAAAAGAAAAAACAGTAGTGTTCGACTGAGGAGCCAAGAACCAAGGAGCGTCATTAAACAGTCGGCTCTTACAGGGTCCCGACATGACCAGCACATTGATTGGAGTCCTAACTAGATTTCGTAAAGAACCTGTTGTCATTGGCGCAGACATCAAAGCAATGTTTTATCAGGTCAGAGTACCAGATGAGGATCGAGATGTGTTGAGGTTTCTTTGGCGGCCCAATGGAGATGACGCTCAAGACATGGTTGAATATAGGATGACTGTACATGTTTTTGGAGCAACATCATCTCCCAGTTGTGCAAATTTTGCATTAAGGAAATGTGCTGAAGATCATAAACAACAGTTTAGTCTTTAAGCCATGGACACAATCTTGAACAACTTTTATGTTGACGATTGCCTTGTCTCAACAGCTTCAGAAAGAGATGCAATAGCTCTTTACCATGAGCTCTGTGCAATGTGCTCGAAAGGAGGCTTTCTACTGAACAAGTGGATAAGTAACAGTCGTAATGTACTGGCTGTCATACCTGAAGCTAACAAAGCAAAAGAAATGAAGGAGTTAGACCTAATAAACGAATATCTTCCAGTGGAAAGAGTTTTGGGCGTTCAATGGTGTGTTAGGTCTGATGTATTCAAGTTCAGAATCATTTTAAAAGAACGACCCCTGACAAGACGAGGGATCCTCTCTGCAGTCAGCTCTGTTTATGATCCTCTGGGAATGTTGGCACCAGTAATCTTACTCGCTAAGAAGATTCTGCAAAATCTGTGTCGAAGAAAAATTGGATGGGATGATGCATTACCTGATTCGGTCATACAGGAATGGACTACTTGGATGCATGATCTCCATAAACTTGAGGACTTCAAAGTTAGACGCTGCTTTAAAGCCAGCGACTTTGGAAGTGTGAAGACTGCTCAGTTACATCATTTTGCAGATGCATCTGAGGATGGCTATGGAACAGTAACTTACTTGTTACTAAAGGATGAACTGGACCAAGGACACTGTGTGTTTATAATGGGAAAAGCATGGGTCGCTCCTTTAAAACCAGTTACAATTCCTTGAATGGGGTTAACTGCTGCCACAGTAGCAAGCAGATTGGATGTGATGTGGAAGAAGGAGCTCCAGATGGAACTTGAGGACTCAGTATTTTGGACTGATGCTACCTCAGTGCTGAAATATATCAACAATAAAACAACCAGGTTCCGCACTTTTGTTGCCAACAGAGTTTCTGAAATTGCCAAAGTTTCAAATGCTCTACAATGGAGATATGTTGATACAGGTAACAACCTGGCAGATTTGTCTTCTCGGGGTTTAACAGTGCAATCCTTTTCGAAGAACAAAGAAACGTGGATGACTGGGCCTCCGTTTCTTCTACTACCACAGGAAGAGTGGCCTCAGACTCCTGAAGTGAAAGGAGTGTCATCAAATGACTCTGAAATTAAGACAAGTGTAAATGCTGTTCTAACAGCACAAGAAATTGATCCAGTTTCTCACTTCATTCAACATTTTTCATCCTGGACTCATTTAAAACGTGCAGTGGCATGGATTCTAAGAGTTAAACAACTGCTTCTGCAATGCAGCAGAAAGAGGAAGCAGATTAAGGATGACTCTAAACGCAAACTTGAACTTTACCAGAAGGACTTTCTGGATCCCAGCAATCTCAAGGCTGAAGAGCAGGACAATGCGGAAATAGCCATAATCACCTTTTGCCAAAGGAAGAGGTTTACAGATGAAATTTCCTGTTTAACAAAGGGAATGTATGTTAAAAGAACCAGTCACATTTGTTAACTTAATCCCATCCTGGAAAAAGAGGTACTGAGAGTTGGTCGACGACTCAGCAGAACAGTGATGCCAGAAGAGATGAAACATCCTGTTATTCTGGTTAAAGACTTTCACATTTCTAATCTAATCCTTCAACATATCCATAAAGAGGTGGGTCATGGAGGTCGTAACCACATGCTATCGAAACTACGCCAGAAATACTGGATTCCTGCGGTCACAGTAGCAATAAGAAAAATCATGGCTAAATGTGTTGTGTGTCGGCACATAAATGCTTCACCTGGACATCAGCAAATGGCAGATTTACCCTCACAAAGAGTAACACCTGATGAACCCCCATTTACATATGTTGGAGTTGACAATTTTGGACCATTTCCCGTAAAACGTGGAAGGACTACTGTAAAGTGCTATGGTGTGATATTCACATGTTTAGCCTCAAGAACCATTCATATTGATATGGCATCATCACTGGATACTGACTCCTTTATCAATGCCCTTCGTCGTTCCATTGCCAGATGTGGTCAAGTAAAAGAACTGCGTTCCGACAATGGAACCAATTTTGTAGGAGCCCATCGTGAGCTGAAGGAGTCAATGAAAGATTGGAATCAAGGTCACATACATGATACACTTCTTCAAAAAGGGCATTAAGTGGACTTTCCATCCCCCAGCTGGCTCACATCATGGAGGTGTATGGGAAATACTTATAAGATCTGTGAGAAAAGTTCTTAACTCGACTTTAAATCTACAAAGTCTTGATGAAGAGGGTCTCAGAACTGTTTTATGTGAAGCTGAAGCCATTCTGAACTCTAGACCCATTACAAAAAGCTTCTACATATCCAAATGACCTTGAAGCACTTACCCCAAACCATCTGTTGCTTCTTAAGACTGCACCATCACTTCCACCAGGATGTTTTCAGAAGAATGACACACATGCTCGCCGCAGATGGAGGCAAGTCCAATATACAGGGGTTGGACAATGAAACTGAAACACCTGTCATTTTAGTGTTGGAGGTTTCATGGCTAAATTGGACTAGCCTGGTCACCAGTCTTCATTGATTGCACATTGCACCAGTAAGAGCAGAGTGTGAAGGTTCAATTAGCAGGGTAAGAGCACAGTTTTGCTCAAAATATTGAAATGCACACATTATGGGTGACTTACCAGAGTTCAAAAGAGGACAAATTGTTGGTGCACGTCTTGCTGGCGCATCTGTGACCAAGACAGCAAGTCTTTGTGATGTATCAAGAGCCACGGTATCCAGGGTAATGTCAGCATACCACCAAGAAGGACGAACAACCTCCAACAGGATTAACTGTGGACGCAAGAGGAAGCTGTCTGAAAGGGTTGTTCGGGTGCAAACCTGGATTGTATCCAAAAAACATAAAACCACAGCTGCCCAAATCACGGCAGAATTAAATGTGCACCTCAACTCTCCTGTTTCCACCAGAACTGTCCGTCGGAAGCTCCACAGGGTCAATATACACGGCCGGGCTGCTATGGCCAAACCTTTGGTCACTCATGCCAATGCCAAACGTCGGTTTCAATGGTGCAAGGAGCGCAAATCTTGGGCTGTGGACAATGTGAAACATGTATTGTTCTCTGATGAGTCCACCTTTACTGTTTTCCCCACATCCGGGAGAGTTACGGTGTGGAGAAGTCCCAAAGAAGCGTACCACCCAGACTGTTGCATGCCCAGAGTGAAGCCTGGGGGTGGATCAGTGATGGTGTGGGCTGCCATATCATGGCATTCCCTTGGCCCAAAACTTGTGCTAGATGGGCGTGTCACTGCCAAGGACTACCGAACCATTCTTGAGGACCATGTGCATCCAATGGTTCAAACATTGTATCCTGAAGGCGGTGCCATGTATCAAGATGACAATGCACCAATACACACAGCAAGACTGGTGAAAGATTGGTTTGATGAACATCAAAGTGAAGTTGAACATCTCCCATGGCCTGCACAGTCACCAGATCTAAATATTATTGAGCCACTTTGGGGTGTTTTGGAGGAGCGAGTCAGGAAACGTTTTCCTCCACCAGTATCACAAAGTGACCTGGCCACTATCCTGCAAGAAGAATGGCTTAAAATCCCTCTGACCACTGTGCAGGATTTGTATATGTCATTCCCAAGACGAATTGACGCTGTATTGGCCCCAAAAGGAGGCCCTACACCATACTAATAAATTATTGTGGTCTAAAACCAGGTGTTTCAGTTTCATTGTCCAACCCCTGTATGTGGGATATTTTCTGGAAAAGATGGATTAAGGAATATCTTCCACAACTGCAACAAAGGCATAAATGGTACAACCCAAGACGGAACTTCATGCCAGGAGACATTGTGATCATTGTTGATGAGTCTGCACCACGGAACTCCTGGATAACTGGAAAAATTGAAGAGACTATTCAGGACAAAAAGGGATTTGTTCGTCATCTTCGGATCAAGATAAAGTCTGGATTCCTGAATAGACCCATAAATAAAGTCTGTCTATTGCAGGAGCCAGAGAACATTGGACAAACTGAACTGACATAATCGTTTTCTAGTGACTTGCTTTTACATATGGACCATTAACTTCACGAATTCACTATGGTGTTATGGTTTGTGGTATCGGTGAATGTGGCACTAAAAGGTAATTGAAATGCTTTATAAACCTACAAAGTTTTGAAACTTAATTATTTTATAATTATTATTTGAAGAATAATAATTAGGGGCTGCTATTGTAAGAGCCAAAGTTAATGTTTGTTTTGTTTATTTGCTTTGGTGGCACAGATGTTCAGATTTTTTATACACTTCAGGTGATTGCTAGGAGGTGTGGTCTCAGTTATTTAGCTCATACGGGCATTCCAAACAGGTAGCTGGGTGAAGTTTTTTTTGCAAACTTTTCTGTTGACCATCATTTCACCACCGTCATTCTAGATCATTATTTTGAACGCTATTTCACAATTCTGATCATAAGCAGTGAATTTGTTTGATCAAACCAAAGTTTATTGTCATACATTTTAAAATAAATACACAAAGCGCAAATGGAACTTATCATGGCTTATTGGAGACGCGTCACAGTACAAAACCCTACTCAGCCAGCAGCGACTATTGTTTTGGATCGTAGTCGCTACAAGAGGTAATTAAAAATAATGAGAGAATAGAATGATGGATAAGAAAATTAAAGGAAAATTGGACTAAAAACTTAACTAATAATGTTTACATAACACATTCAAAGGCCATTCTAAACAAATACGTTTTTAATCTTGATTTAAAGCAACTTAGGGTTTCTGCGCTTTTACAGTTTTCTGGGAGTTTATTCCAGATTAGTGGAGCATAAGAACTAAAAGCTGCTTCTCCATGTTTGGTTCTGGTTCTGGGTATGCAGAGTAGATTTGACCCAGAAGACCTGAGAGGTCTGGGTGGTTGATACACTGACAACAAGTCCGTAATGTATTTTGGTGCTAAGCCATTCAGTGATTTATAGACTCACAGAAGTATTTTAAAGTCTATTCTCTGAGCTACAGGGAGCCAGTGTCAGAACTTTAGTGATGTGCTCCACTTTCTTAGTTCTAGTGAGGACGCGGGCAGCAGCGTTCTGGATCAACTGCAGCTGTCTGATCGACTTTTTAGGCAGATCTGTGAAGACACAGTTGCAGTAATAAATTCTACTAAAGATGAATGCATGAATTAGTTTTTCAAAGTCCTGCTGAGACATTAGTCCTTTAATCCTGGAGATGTTCTTTAGGTGATAGAAGGCCGACCTTGTTACTATCTTTATGTGCCTCTGAAGGTTTAGGTCTGAGTCCATCACTACAGCCAGGTTTCGAGCCTGACTGGTGGTGTCTAGCTGTATTAACTGAAGCTGTGTGCTAACTTTTAAACGCTCTTCCTTTGGTCCAAAGATTATTACTTCAGTTTTGTTTTGATTCAGCTGAAGAAGATTTTGGCACATCCAAGCATTGATTTCTTCTAAGCATTTACCCAGCTCTTGAATGGGTTCATGGTCACCTGGTGACATCATAACGTATAGCTGTGTGTTGTCTGCATAGTGATGATAACTTACGTTGTTATTAAAATCTGAGTTAGAGGGAGCATGTAGATATTGAATAGGAGGGGTCCTAAGATAGACCCTTGGGGAATGCCACATGTGATTTTTGTGGTCTCTGATGTAAAGTTACCTACCAACACAAAAAAGTCCCTGTCCTTCAAGTAGGATTTAAACCAATTGAGTGCTGTACCAGAAAGGCCGACCCAGTTTTCCAGGCGCTCTAATAAAATGGAGTGATCAACAGTGTCGAATGCTGCACTAAGGTCCAGTAATACTTGCAGTAAGCATTCCATAGTGTGTGACCTTTGGGTTACCTCACTCCTCTGAGCATCTGTGTTAGGGGAGGAAGCTGTAAAAGCCATTATCAGAAGTTTAATGGTTAAAACCCAGTTAGGATGATGTGTTGGGAAGGACAGATGGGTTCCTAGATAACTTTGTCAACTCTGAACCTGAGAAGGGTCTGGGGTCATAAAACACAGACTCTTTGAAGTTGAGATAACACTGTCATGTTCTGGTGTAAATACTGTGTGTAAATGTTGATCGGGGCTCTGTTTCACTGACTAACCTCAGTGTCAGGGTCTTCAAACGCTGAATGCCTTTGAATAAAACTTATAAAGACAAAGTCCGGATTTTCTCTTGTTATGAGTCAACTTCTACCAACTTTGATAAGAAAATTCCACAACAGGTTCTTCCACAGTCTGCATTTATACGGATGTCATTGAACACCTTGACAAGAGCAGTCTCTGTACTATGGTGAGCACGGAAGCCTGACTGGAAGACATCGAAGCGGTTGGTCGTTGTTAAGAAGTTGTTTAACTGTTGAAACACAGCTTTTTGAATAATCTTACTGATGAAGGGGAGGTTTGATATAGGCCTGTAGTTCTGTAGTAGCAGCTTGTCCAAGTTGTTCTTTTTCAATAGAGGTTTGATAGTTGTTGTTTTCAGGGCCTGGGGAAAAACACCTGACAAAACGGATGTGTTTATTATTTGAGTTAAATCAGACGTTATTCTGGGTAAAGCTTTCTTAAGGAAAGCTGTGGGTAAAAGATCGAGACAGCAGGAGCTTAGTTGGTGTACGATTTCTTCTATGTTTTTGGCATTTGTTTGGTGAAATTGGGACATTTTGTCAAAATCAGTTCTAGTCAGAGACAACTTTGGTTCTGGAGTTTATGTGGATGTGCTGACTGCCCCTCTGATTTTCAGTGAAGAAGTTAGCAAATTCATTGCAGGCCCTGGTAGAGTGGAGTTCAGATGCTACAGTTACAGGAGGGTTTGTTAACCTGTTGACTGTGGCAAATAATGCACGAGCATTGTTTATGTTTTTGCTGATGATCTCAGAAAAGAAAGATTCCCTTGCATTTTTCAGTTGTAGGTTGTATCTGTATAGTCTCTCTTTATAGATAATATAGTGAACTTGGAGAAACGACTTTTACTTTAATTGGAGCAATTAAATCAATGATGTCCAAGATTTTAGAATGAAAGTTATCTACCAGCTCATCTACAGTGTTACAGGGCAAAGTGAAGGTAGAAGAGTACATCTGGTTAAAGGTTTCAGCAGCACCGTCCTTAAAGATGCGTTTTCTTATCATGTCTCTTTGGCAAACTGAGTCATTGCAGATGATGCTTTCAAAAATAACAGAAAAGTGGTCAGATAGGGCAATATCAGTTACAGACACCTTGGAAATGTTTAGACCCTTACCGATGATCAAGTCCAAAATATGTCCCGGTTTGTGCGTTTGCTGTTTAACATGTTGAGTCAAACCAAAATTTCTAAGAGTGTCACATAGATCTATTGCACTTCTGTCTTCAGGATTGTCCAAGTGAATGTTGAAGTCTCCCACAATAATTAAACAGTCATAATCAACACATATCACAGAGATATTGGGTCAAACCCATGTGGAGCTGCTTCTGTCTCCTCCTGCCCGTTTTTTTCTTCAAATGGTGAAGTGCGTATTTTGTTTCTACCTTTAATGGCAGCAGCTGTCGTGTGAATTTTTAGGAGACGGTGCTTTGTTTGCAGTCAGTCCCCTTGTGGTAAAACTATAATTATATCACTGAAGTAGCATCTAAAGGCAAACTCTCTGCTGTAAGCATCAGCATACAGAATTATTTGATGTTGTTAGATGTTTTTCCTGGTCTTTTTGTGACCTCACGGAAGAGTCTTCAATATGCTCTTGGAGTCGTTTTGGAGGACCAGCCGTTCCTGGAGAGGTTGGTTGTGCCTGTCCCATGTTTGCTCTATTTGTGGATGATAGCTCTCGTTGTGGTTTCCTTCCAAATGGTATATAGATTTTAATGTATGTACCTTTATTCATCTGGTCTTGAATTTCTTTAGATTTGGACATGATGTTTTGCTTTTCAGGGTCGTTTAGCCTACTTCATTTCGTCAGACAGGTTCTGTTTAAGAGATTTCCCGATTCTACAGGTCAGGTTGTAAACAGGCTTGGGTGTGGCTAGTTAAATTTCACAAAATATTTTATTAATCACAGTTAATTTATGACTTAACAAAGAGGGGATTATTTTTAGATTTGGAGAGCTTTTTTTCCTTAATAAATGACATCATCTGAAAACTGGACTTAACATTTACTTGAGCTTGTGTCTGATTTTAAAATTAGTCTGATGAAACTTGTAGGAGAGCAAATGTTATTCTCAGTCTTTCTGGTCCATTTTCAAAAAGTCAATATATTAAGAGCTAGACCTAACTTTTAAGGCATTGTGACATCCCAGGGGTTAGTGTTAAATATTACAGTCCAGTCAGTTTCTGCAGCTTTAGATAGATTGCCATGTTGTTTTACTTTTTATAGATGCTAAACAATATTGCACATTTTCTTTTAAAATTAAACTACTTCTTTTGAAATGTTTATAAAGAAGTTTCTAAACGTAGAATGGGGGGCTGATCTTTTAGCTATCAGGCTCCTCTACTGTGGAACCATCTCCCAGTGTTTGTCATTAAGGCAGGTCTGTTTTTACAACGAGGTTTAAAACTTTCCTTTTTGATTAAGCTCACAGTAAGAGTGCCTTAGGTGATACAGAGCTATCTCTATAGTTATACTACTGGAGGACATACTGGCCACCTCTTCTCTCTGCTACTCTCTCCTATTCCTCTCTATCCATGCTTTTTATTTGCAATTATTGTGGACAATAACTTGATTTCTCTGTTTTCTTTTACAGACACTGCACCTGGCCTTCTTGCTCTGTGTTTGACCATCTCAATCCTGAAAGGGGCCATTGACTGATTTATTGTTGCCCTTAACTTTATTTTTTACTTTGTTCTTTATCCGTGGAAAACACATTAGTTAAAATAGCGAGTGAAAGAGCTTCTGCTGTTACTATGTGTACTCTCTAACCAATCAATGTTTATCTTCCTCTCCTGAACAAGGCCACTAATGAAGCCACATTAACTCTGTGTATTCAGATTTTATTTCCCCTATTAATGTTGCGTTCCATTAACCTTGGAAGTCAGAACAGGGAGGTATGAGTTTAAGTCATCTCTGAGTCATAGCGTTCCAGTTTCCTGCTTGTTTTTGTTGGTATTGCCAGCAACTGTAACGGCAGTCATACAACAATAACAATGGCAATAACACTGTGCTACGTGGTATTTCCTTCTTATAAATATCGTCGAAACATATTGTCTTATAAACACTGTAAAGTAGTACGTATACGACGGACTAAATGTTACATAAATAATAATGGACGGCTAAAAACAGTCAAAGTAATAACGTTTTACTACTATTGATGTAAGTAGCGGCCATCTTGAATGCAGAAATCGGGTACGGTAGTGTTGCTCCGACTTTACAACTCGTAATTCCGACTTTCGAAAATATCTGTTGAAATTTCCTACTTGGAGATCGACAATTCCGACTTCTGAGTACAAATGGAACGCATCAGAAGTGCTCTTTTCTGTGTTCGAGTCTTCTTGAACCCCAGTTGGTTGCAGCAGATAGGTGCTCACACCTAGCCTGGTTCCAGATGCAGTTATCTGCCTACTGTTACCACTTGCTTGCTCATGAGGAGGGATTACTTCAAAGTCTTTAAAGATGCAATTAGCTAGAGATCCTTACCTAGATCATTTTTAACCAGATGGCATCCCCGGGCGCCGCACAATGGCAGCCCACTGCTCCCTATAAGGGATGGGTTAAATGCAGAGGACAAATTTCGTTGTAATGTACATGTGCAATGACCAATAAAGATGATGATTATTATTATTATTATTATTATAATCTGGATTAGACCGTCTTGTATGACATTTAGGATCAGACTTGACTTTATAGTTGTCTGGATAATTGATTTGTATTTTTAATTGTTTGTGTATTTCTAGAAATGGAAACAAATTAGACCTTGTTTTCTTGTAAACATACATGAGTTGACTTTTGTTGTAAACTGGCTAAATAAAATAAACTGAATTGAATGTTTTAAATGAGTTTTGAATGTTCAAATAATGTAGAAATGGATCTAGTGTGAATACAACTAGTATATTTCCCTTCAAGAAAGGACATGCAACGCATCAGTGCCTGAACGTTACACCTCAGACAGTTTTACCCAACAGTAATCAGGTTTATGAACAATGGTCTTCAATATAGGCAGATGCTGTGGACTGTTTATGGACAATTTATGAGAAAAGATTTTATACTCGTTTTAATGCTGCTTTGCTGTGTTTAATGTTATATATTTCATTTTATTCTGAAACCTAAACCTGTACAAACAAGAGAGTAAAAATTAAAATCTAGCTAGCAGACAATTTATTTTGATATCATTTCAAAATGGCCGCCATGAATCTTTCATGGCAAATATGTCTCATGAGTGAACAATTTACACATATTAGGGATAGCTTCATTATGCTGTGCAGCTTGGAGGATTTTTCCTGATACTTTTCTACTTTTGGACATTTGTTATGATGCATTGCCATGGCAACGAGGTTGTTTCTTACAACTGGGAGCAGCTGATTAATATCTCAAAATCTCAAATAATACTTCAACTACAACCCCAAATCCCTGATAAGTTGAAAAGGACGACGTCGTGGATGCAGAGCAGGAGCCAAGAAAAGAGAGAGAAGGAGGAAGTTTAAACCATCTCTTCCGTCGATTATGATGGCCAATGTGAGATCGTTGGGAAACAAGTTGGATGAACTCCAAGCTCTACAAAGGACCCAGCCAGAGTACCGGGCATGCAGTATTATGTGTTTTACTGAGACATGGCTGCCGGATCATATCCCTGACTCCAGCGTCTCTCTGCCGGGCTTTTTAAACATACGGGCAGACAGAGATTTAAAGAGGAGCGGCAAATGTAAAGGAGGTGGACTGGCAGTATTTGTGAACAACAGATGGTGTCATCCAGGATATGTTACTGTGAAGTGTCGTCTCTGCAGTCCAGATATTGAATTGTTAGCAGTAAGTTTTCATCCATATTATTTACCCAGAGTTCATCAGTGTTATTTTGGCAACAGTTTACGTTCCACCTTCTGCTATTGCCAACACGGTATGTGATGCCATCAGCTCAGTTGTTGCTAAGCTACAGACACAAAGCCCCAATGCTTTTGTGGCAATTTCTGGTGATTTTAACCACACTTCACTCTCTGCTACACTTCCAACGTTTCAACAGTTTGTCAGCTGCTCTACCAGAGAAAACAAAGTGTTGGATTTGTTTTATGCAAATGTCAAGGACTCGTACATCTCTACAGCAAGACCTCCTCTAGGCAAATCAGATCACAATCTTGTTTTTCTCTGCTCAAAATATAAGCCCCTTGTTCAGAGGCAACCTGTAATAAAGAAGACTGTGAGAAAATGGTCACAGGAAGCTGAAGAAGCTCTGCAAGGTTCCTTTGAGGCTACAGACTGGGACGCACTGTGCCAGCCACTTGGAGAGGACATCATGACTGAGTGTGTAACCGACTATATAAACTTCTGTGTGGATAACATCATCCCCACCAGAACCGTGAGATGCTTCCCCAATAACAAACCTTGGATCACCAGTGACCTGAAGGACCTGCTTAACAAGAAAAAAAGAGCCTTCAGAGAGGAAGACAGGGAATTATTGAGGAGTTTACAGAAGCAACTTAAAGTCAAGATAAGAGACAGCAAGGAGGTGTACAAGAAGAAGCTGGAGAGCAAACTCCAGCAAAACAATATCAGAGATGTGTGGACAGGGATGAAGAAGATCACAGGCTTCAAGCAGAAGGATGATCAGACCAATGAAGGTCTGGACAGAGCCAATGAACTGAACACATTCTTCAAAAGGTTTAGTTCAGAAACAAGCTTCGCATCCTCCTCTCCTGCTCACAGCCAAACAGACATTCCACCCTCCTTTGACCCACAGGATCCACAGCTGTCCAGTAACACCTCAAATGTTTTACCTTCAGTTTGCTTATCGCTGTGGAGTTGGAGTTGAAGATGCCATCATACACCTGCTTCAACAAACCCACTGTCATCTGGACGAAGCCAGCAGCACTGTGGAGGATCATGTTCTTTGATTTCTCCAGTGCATTTAATACAATCCAACCTGAATTGCTTTGTCAAAAACTCCAGAAGACTCAGGTGGAGGCCTCAACAATCTCCTGGATCAAAGACTACCTGACAAACAGACCACAGTTTGTGAGACTGAAGGGTTATGAGTCTAACCAGGTAGTCAGCACCACAGGAGCACCACAGGGGACTGTACTCTCACCATTCCTTTTCACTCTGTACACCTCAGACTTTCGGTTCAAGACAGACTCCTGTCATCTGCAGAAATATTCGGATGATTCTGCAGTCGTGGGGTGGATCAGAGATGGTCAAGAAGCTGAGTACAGGAAGGTGGTGGACCGCTTTGCGGCATGGTGTGGAAACAATCATCTCATTTTGAACGTGACTAAAACAAAGGAGATGATTGTAGATTTTAAGAGAAACAGGAATAAAACAGGAATATTTCTATCATGGGAGAAGAAGTGGAGGTGGCGGAGGAGTATAAATACCTCGGTGTTCACCTGGACAACAGACTAGAGTGGAGATGCAACTGTGAAGCCATCTACAAGAAGGACTACAAGCAGACTGTACTTCTTGAGGAAGCTTAGGTCCTTCGGTGTTTGCAGCAAGATGCTGCATATCTTCTATAAGTATGTTGTGGAAAGTGTGATCTCTTCTGTCATCATCTGCTGGGGAAGCAGCACCAGAGCCAGGGACTTAAAAAAGCTCAACAAGCTAATAAATAATGAATGTTTCTTTGAAGAAACCTTCATAATGAGCTACAACAACATTTAATTTCCCTTTGGGATTAATAAAATATTTTTGAATTGAATTGAATTTTAGTTAATTTTATTTGCATATTTTGTTGGCCTGCCCTTCTCCATGCGGTTAAAAACAGAAAAATGTAAGCTAAATGTTGGCCAAGACCCCCATATTTTTAACGTTTCCATTTTCCCTCTCTGCTTAAAGGGAGTAGTATTCGTAACAGTCTATTTAGTTAAAACGTATTTAATTCGTTACTCGCCGAAAACTAACCGGAAGCCGTGTCTTTAATTAAGTTGCTGAGAATGGAAGCAGCAGTCAGTTCATCAGCAGGCTGATGATGGCGCTGCTGCTAAGCTAACAACATCCGCGCCACAAAGCAGCTGTTATTTTTCTTTAGCTGAATGTTTTTTAATAGTGATAATTTGTTCTTTTTATATAATATTTTAAGAAACTCTTTTTTAGAAGGTAAAGATCTGTTTCTGAATTGTAATCTTCCAAGCATTTGCATATTTATTTAAGGAAAGTCAAACAGAACATTTCAGAAGAGGAAAATCATACCAGCAGTCAAACACGACCGTGGTAGTTTGATGGTATGGGACTGCTATGCTTCTTCAGGACCTGGGTGAATTGCCAGAATTGATAAAGTGGACCTAGTCAAAGCCTGTGTTCTGATTGAGCTTCTGTTTTGTGACCTTCAACAGGCCTTAAGACAATTCTGCACAGGAGAGTGGGCCACAATATCTCTACAGCAATGTAAAAGACTGACATCCCGGTATTACAAATGCTTGACAACAGATGTTGTCATTGAGGTTTGTCCCAACCGGTTATTATGTTTTTGGGGCAATTACTATAACACATAGCTCTAGGTTGTATTGGCTAGCTTTTTTTCCGTAATAAAGGAAAAATTATTTGAAAACGACTTTTTGTAAGTATGCAGATGATCTTTGTCTATTAAAATGTGTTTAATGATCTAAAACATCTAAGAGTGAAAACAGAAGATATCTGTAAAGGGGAAGAAACTTTTCTATTTCCTTATTAATAATGTTACAGGTGGTCGTCTAGCGCCCCCTTCTGGCTCTCTACACAAAAGTGGCAAAAAGCAGCAGCAGCGATTTTAGTCGCATTAGATCAAAGTCTGAAATATATGCAAAATTATTGATCTTGTGTGTTTACACTATGAATTTTTTTTTCTAATTTATGAGCAGAAACAAAAGTAACTCCCAATAAACAAAAACCAAACCAAAGTCCATAATCTCCAGGGACGAGAACAAAAATCCACGAGGCCGATGATCAGGGGGCTGGCAGCGACGAAGTAGCCAGCGAAGTGGTCGATGGTCTGGAGGCCTGCAGCGACGGAGATGCAGGCGTCTAGGAGGCCGGCGGCGACACCAACGAGGACGGATCCGATGATCCGGAGGCCTGCAGCGGAAGAGCCAACGAAGAGGCAGGCGCCTCGGAGGTCAGCGGCGAGGAAGCCGGTGTTCTGGAGGCCTGCAGTGACGTAACCAGCGATGAGGCCGATGATCTGGAGGCCTGCAGCGACGTACCCAGCGATGAGGCTGATGATCCGGAGGCCTGCAGCGACGTAACCAGCGATGAGGCCGATGATCCAGAGGCCTGCAGCGGAGGAGTCAACGAAGAGGCAGGCGCCTCGGAGGCCAGCGGCGAGGAAGCAGGCGCCTCGGAGACCTGCGGCGAGGAACAGGCGCCTCGGAGTATGGCATTGGAGATGCCAGACAAACCCATGAAGCGAGGAGTCAGGCAGTCTACGACGTGGCGAGATGCTTGAGACTTGAACCTGGCGTCCGGCGTGGACCCAGGCTTAGAGTCGTAAGGTGTATGGTCAGGAGTACGGTTAGTCAAAAAGTCAGTCGTCAAATAGTCGAGCTGCAGTGTGTCAGGCTCAGAGTCAGGCTGCAGTGTGTCAGGCAAAGAGTCAGGCTCTAGTGTGTCAGGCAAAGGGTCAGGCTCTAGTGTGTCAGGCAAAGGGTCAGGCTCTAGTGTGTCGGGCAAAGAGTCAAGCTCTAGTGTGTCAGGCAAAGAGTCAGGCTCTAGTGTGTCAGGCAAAGGGTCAGGCTCTAGTGTGTCAGGCAAAGGGTCAGGCTCTAGTGTGTCGGGCAAAGAGTCAAGCTCTAGTGTGTCAGGCAAAGAGTCAAGCTCTAGTGTGTCAGGCAAAGAGTCAAGCTCTAGTGTGTCAGGCAAAGAGTCAGGCTCTAGTGTGTCAGGCAAAGAGTCAGGCTCTAGTGTGTCAGGCAAAGGGTCAGGCTCTGGTGTGTCAGGCAAAGAGTCAAGCTCTAGTGTGTCAGGCAAAGGGTCAGGCTCTGGTGTGTCAGGCAAAGAGTCAAGCTCTAGTGTGTCAGGCAAAGAGTCAGGCTCTAGTGTGTCAGGCAAAGGGTCAGGCTCTGGTGTGTCAGGCAAAGAGTCAGTGGTGCCTAGAACATAGTCAGTCAGTATTTCCAGTAGCACCCCCCAGAGGAAACTGAGCAGGTGCTCTGGACCAGGTCGTGAAGGCAGCCTGACCATGGGCTCCTCCGTGTTGTGACGAGGCTCTGTAGACCGGGCGACGGCCGGCTGAAGCTGTGTAGACCTGGCGACGGCCGGCTGAGGCTCTGTAGACCGGGTGACGGCCGGCTGAGGCTCTGTAGATCGGGCGACGGCCGGCTGAGGCTGTGTAGACCCGGCGACGGCCGGCTGAGGCTCTGTAGGCTTGGCTGCATGCTTTGAGTCCTGAGGCTCGGCTGCATGCTGTGAGTCCAGCGGCTTGGCTGCCCTAACGGCCACGAGAAGAGGGTCGAAGGGACCTCCAGCGGAGAGTGGAGCTGGAGCGTCTAACCATCCCACAGCAAGAAACTCAGCCTGAAGTAATAAGTGCACCTGGTCCAAATCCTCTGGGTGATCTATTAGATGGAGCACGAATCTACAGCAACGATTCCTCATAAGTCTCCTCTTCATTTCCTCCAGCCCGGCTTCAATCCAACTAGGGGCTGGAGGCTGCACTGGCGGCTGAGGAACTGCAGAGGGCGCTGGGTAACCGCCCACCAACTCCGGGGAAGACAGCCGCGAGGAGGTCATGGATGGACCCTCCATGGAATAGTTAGAGGCGCCCACCCGTACCTTCTCGGTGGTGACTGCCCACCGACGATGACGTCGTGCAGGGCAGGACGAAAACCCAGCCGGAAACTCTGCAGCGGCAGGTGGCGATGGAAGCAGCTCGGCTGGAGTTGCTGCAGACGTGGAACGCTTGTGGCGAGAACGACGTCGCTTGGAGGAGGATTGTGCTGGTGAACAACGGTTGCGACTTGGCTCGAAATCCACATCAGCCCAGTCGGCCTCACCGAAGCATTCTTCCATCTCCTCCAGCAATAAAGGTGAGGGCAAAAGTTCCACCTCCTCACCGTACATAGTCCTTAGCGTCTCCACTTGCTGCTTTACCCATAGCTTCATCTCTGTAACTTTGTCCGCTTGGTCCTCATGGCTGGTTCCTAATGTCGAAGAAGGATCTTGGGTCGGACCAAAGTGCAGACAAAGGCAAAAACGTAACAAAACACTGTAGGTACTAATGGCAAAAGCGTAGCATAAGTCTCCAAGCGAAGCATAAATAAAGCAGTCATAGTAGGGAAAGGGGTAGAGACAAACACAAGAACCAGCGACGAACAGAGACACCAAACCAACTAATATACTGGGGAAAGACAAAGGCAGGGAATCAAGGTAACTAATAAACATGAAGCCCAATCCAAAATGGAAACAACTAAACAAAAGTTAACACAAAGCCACAAGCAAAGTCCAAAATTGTCATATCCTGATATTATACCGGCAACAGTTGCTAAAATAAAAAGAGTATCATAAATTGCTGCTTCTTTCAAAGTCAACGTCTTAATTTCAGCAACATTTTAAACAGAGGACTTCCTAAACACAAGTTATTTTAACTGTTAAAGATTTGCTCCGACCCCACATGGCCACGTATTTAACACTTTAACACTGAACATTGACAAAAAGCTGCATGCATTGGATCTGCTGATCAAACCATCTGCATGCTCTGTCATCTGAACCAAAACTTTAATCTGAACCATACTTTAAACGTCCATTTTGCAGAAAGTCTAAGTATGCTGGTGTATCGCAATGGTGCAGATGTTTGGATATATATATTTTTTTGGTTAAGGTTTAGACATATTGAAGAGGTTCAATGTAGTGTTTTGTGCACTCCTTTGTCATTTTGCTAATTCTTACTACAATAAAATAGTCCTTTACAGTATTAATAAAGAAACTAAGGCCATTTTCACCCAACTGTGCCTCCAGTTATCTCCAATGTCATCATTAACCTATCAAAAGCCTGCAAAGTCACTACATTATCATCTGGCCTTACCTAAATTGTTCAAAGGCAATAAAATATTTCACTGTTTAATTCAGTTCATTGTATGCTTTTAATGTCAGATTCATGGACCTCACTATTGTATTGAACATCTTTCAGCAGACCAAGTTGTTGTAACTCACCTTGATCAGGAAACGATGTTAATGAATGCTAAATGCTTGAAAGCAACATATTATTGTAACAGTTTGAGCAACGAGATGCTAGAGATGAGCCAAACAAAAACACGAATACAGTAGATCCAAAGTCATGCTGGTTGGGTCCGGCCAGCAGCTCCCACAGTGGGTTTCAGGACCCTATTCATAAATGTTCAGGAGAAGCAAGCTCTTGAAAAGATCAAATTATCTCTAATTATTTGTAAATGCATATTTTTAAATGACCATGAGATAAAATTAGTAGTCATAAATGGAGAAATATAGTATAGCGGTTGTTGAGGCTGTTTGCGTTGTCACTATGTTCTAAGTTGAGGGGTATAATAGGAATGTTTGTTTCCTTCTGCTAGCAAAATATGAGCTGAAAGTCTCTGCTGCTGTCCTTGCTTGAGTTTGCAAATTAAATTGTTGGGAACAACTGGGAATGGACACATCTGAAGGTGTTAGTGTGAGTGTGTCTTTGTATTTTGTCTATAATAAGGTAGGGCCCACCACACAATAGCAGCTTGAAAAACTCATCTAGCTGTCCTCATCAGTTTAAAGGCAATACTATACGATAATGGGTTATTGAAGGTAGTTGTAACTGATGTTGCAGTGAAAATGAGAATTGCCCAGTCCCACCATCAAGATGTTATTGGGCAGAAATAGTCTTTGAAAACAATATGAGCATGAAGTGATCCATCTTGAAGCCTGTGTAAAATGAAAAACTTGGATTTACGAACCATGTTAGAAAAACAGACTAATCTTGATAATCTTACACAATCTGTTCCTGCAAAGCCTTTATCTTTTTCTCAAAACAAGAACAACAAGGATTTACAGGGTTTAGTAACAACATTGCACTTTTTTCCACTTGTATTTTACCCTCTCCTTGCTCCTGTTATTTCACTACATCCATACCACCTGCCCACAGCACTCTTCCTGTGAATGCACAAACATTAGAAGTGGATCCTCTTGCAGCTTTTATTATACAACAATTGCCCAATGTTCTCTATGTGTGATCTCGTTTTGAGACGTTATTTTCTATGTTTTCTACATTTCTCCTCAGCTGCTCTTCATGGTGTTACAATCCAAAATAAGTGAAGCGAGCACAAAGGCAGAGTTTCTGGTCGGCGTGTGTGTGTGTGTGTGTGTGTGTCTATGTGAGGGGTTGGGTGGAATGGGGGGGGGTAAGACAAACAGGGTGTGACGGGTCCACTCAGCCAAGCCGGAACAGAGGGTCACGCTTGTAGCAGTGCTCCAGACAAGGTCAGCCATGAGGAGACTGACGACCAACACTGGTGGAGATTACACACAATAAGCTGCCCGGGCTCACGTTTCCTTCGCTGGCCTTCTCCTGTCTCTCACTGTTTGCTCCGCTAAGAGCCATTTTGTTTGTTCTAACCAAACTATACCCTCTTTCAGTGTTTCTTTCCTTTAATGAGGGTAACAAGCCTGCTCACAATCTGCTTTTATTCATAATACGCTAACAGACATCACAAAGAAGCCGCTTCTAGACTTAGAGACGCTGAGCTGTAATATAACATGCACAGACAGCAAACCTGCCACACTTTACTCCCACACAGTCACTGAGTTGTTTCTGTCGGCAGTCGGCGGGAGAACACAACTCTGCTGAGTATTTGCAGACACACACACTCTACACAAACACGACCTTATCGGTGTTTACACATATTGCCTGTTGAAGCTCATGTATGCACAGAGTAGCTGTGCAAACTGCAAAAATTTACCTCATCCTCAGTCTGTTTGGTGTATAACAGCTGGCTAATAAAGGGGGGGTGGGGAGGGCGGCCGCTTTGCTGGATTTTCTCTCATATTTCCAAGATTTTATATGTTTTCAGCCGATATTGTTAATCACAGTCTGAGCAACAGAAAATAGTGCTTAACTGTGGAAAGAAAACAAAAAAATTGTTTGCAAAAGGTTTTACAAATTTTACTACTCAAAATCTGAAAAGTGTGGTGTGCATTTGTATTCAGTCCTCTTTAATCTTTTCCCCTAAATAAATAAAAAAATGGACACCATCCTCCTTCAGAAATATCCTGATTAGTAAATAGAGTCCTTCTAGGTGCAATTCACTCCCAGTGTGATTCCAGCTGTTCTGTGGATCCTCAGAGGTCTGCCAGAGAACATTAGAGAACAAACAGCATCATAAAGACCAAGAAACACAGCAGACAGGTCAGGGATGAAGTTGTAGAGAAGCAGCAGGGATAGGTCATAGAATAATATCCCAAGCTTTAAACATCTCACATAACGTTGTTTAATCCATAATCTGAAAACAGAAAGTATGGCACAACTGCATATCTACCAAGACATGATCCACCTTGGCAAGGGAATCGTTAATCTGAGAAGCAGCCAATAGGACTATGGTACCATTGGGGGAGCTGCAGAGCTCCACAGTTTAGGTGGAACAATCTGTGGACAACACAACTATTGAGCGTGCACTCCACAAATCTGACACTTACAGAAAAATAGCAGGAAGGAAACTATCAGCAGAAATACATTAGAAGTCTAGTTTTGACTTTGCCATAAGCCGTATAGGAGACACACCAAACGTGGAAGGTCAGATGGGACCAAAACTCTTTTTGCCCTACGTGCAAAACCCTATGTGTGGCAAAAAACTGACGCTGCACATCACCCTGAACACATCGTACCCCCATAGGATACTTTTCTTTAACAGGGACAGAAAAACTGGTCAAAGCTGACAGGGGTGTCTATGGAGCTAATAAGAGAGCAATCCTGAAAGAAAAACCTGCAAGTCTTGAGATCAGGGGGGAGGTTCAGCTTCCAGCAAAACAGCGACACTAAAGCCAAAACAACAAGGAATGATTCAGATCGAGCTATTTCGCAATGCACAACAGACAGAAATGTTGATTCTTAAAATAAGAAAAACTATTATCCCAAAAGCCCTGAATTGACTGAATACAAATGTTGCAAAACATGTTGAACATCATGTTTATTTATTTTTACCTCTCATATTTATGCACTACTTTGTGTGGATCTATAAAGAGAATCCTAATAAAATACATTGACGTTAGTGATTGTAATATAACAAAATGTAAAACAAAAGGCAAAAAAATTATAGAAATACAGAAGTTTGCAAAAATCTTTTAAACTTTGCTTCTGAAAGCCAGACTTTATTGTAATATTTTAAAGTTGTTCTAGCTCAACATTCTCCATTCTTCTAAAGGCAAATTTAACTTCCAAATACTGAAGACAAACTTAAAAAAAATCTCCTTAAAAATATAGCCCAGGACTACTTTAAAAGATTACAAGTAAACCTATATAACTTAAAGCAAACAGAGGGGATTTAAATGTTTTACACAGTACTTTATGTGTACTCCACTAGAGGACCCCATGCACCACTTTCCCTCCAGATTCAAAGCTCACTGAAGGCAGATGTGCTGGGAGGATTACAGTTTAACCTGAAGAGGGCAGCCTTGTTAAGTGCCTTTTAATATACTGATATCTGCTGTTGCTTCATAATTTAACAACCAACACCGAATGCACTGAAACATGGGGGAATAGAAAGTAAATACTGTCACACTGGTGTCAAAAAGTAAATACAGCTTATTTCTTTCTACTATAAACAACTGGGAGGATGAGACAAACAATCATAATGGTACAACAAACCCAGAGCAGAGAGTAAAAAAGATGATCTAATAAACTGAACGAGCACAAGCTGTAAAACAGTTTAATGGCAGCCTGCAAGGCCCTGCGGCTGCACCCAGTTCAGGAACTGGCGGCTGCAGCTTGTGCGGTGGTGTTCGCTGCTCTTTGTTCTAACCAGAGCATATGCCACAAGCCCTGGCTGCTTTTCCTCAACAGCTGCTAAACCCATTAAATCTGCAGCCAGCCACCGGAGTGGAGGGCGTGCAGAGAGAGAGGGGGGCTCCACTAAGGCATGCACGCCGCTCCATCATAACCCCAGGGGCTGCCATGGAAAAGTGTTCAACATGGAAAAACATCATCAGGAGGAACGCTGTGCGTCCTGTTTGACATGTTTGCAAGGATGTGATTGTGAACTGTTAACGCAAGGCGATGCTGTCAAATTCTTTTTGGTTCCTATTATTGCTTGTCTAATGTAACCTGGATCTAGTGCCGCTTGCCTGCAAGGTAAGGTGCCGTAAAGAAAATGCATTGAGCCTGTTTCACACGGCAAGTGTTTAAAGGAGACTCGATGAGCAGTGTGGTAATAATCCAACATCCATTCTGCATCATTACATGAACTAACATTCCGGCTGTTTGCTCTGTGGTGCAGCTTTGTGCCTCTGGCTTTGAAGCTCAATGATTCCCAGTGCTTCTATTTGCTGTTGCTGCAGGATATCACAGCGCTGTTCATTTCCAGGCTTCACATCACCTCATTAAACTGACCTGTCCCCCTGCACACTATTAAAAACTGCCTTGAGTGGACTTTCCTTTCTCTGAAAAAATAGGATAGAAAATCTGTGTACTTGAGTATCTGTCTTGTTTCGAGGCTTTTGCTTCTCGGCTTTGTTTCACCCTCTCAGCTCTTGAAAGCATCCTCTGATTACATCCTCTGATTAGCAGCCCACCATGGCACCTAAAGTAAGAACATATACATCAATTAAAAACACTTTATTGATCAAAGCCCACACATACAGTTGCATCTTATACATAGCAACAACAAACTTCAACATGTTGTATTGGGATTTTATGTGATAAACAAACACAGAAGGAAAATAGACACGGTTTCAACATTTCTGCTCATTCCTCTTTACAAAATAGCCGGAGCTCAGTCGAGCTGGACGATGAGTATCTAAATATTAATTTTCAAATCTTTGCACAGATGCTTAATTAGATTTAGATCTGGACTTTGACTGGGACATACCTGCTCATCATTTGACTGGACATAAACATTTCCATTGCAGCTCTGGCTGGATGTTTAGGGTCATTGTTCAGCTGGCTTTCTGCTTGCCACTTCTATAGGGGACAGTTAATTGAGAGCACTACTGCTAGTTGTCCTATCAACGGAGTCTCCTACCTGAGCTGTGGATCTCTACAGCTCCTCCAGAGTCTCCATGAGCATTCTGGCTGCTTCTCTGATTTATGGCTCCTTTGCCATTCTTCTCAGTTTAGATGGACAGCCATGCCTTGGTAGGTCTGCACTTGTGCCATACTCTCTTCATTTTCAGGTGATGGACTGAACGGTGCTCAGTGAGATGTTCAGAGCTTGAGATAGTCACAACTTAAAACCCAAAAATGCAGGTTTAAAAATCAGCTTTAATTTATTAAAGAAGGTACAACCATTCTAAAAACAGGGTCCAAAGGAAAATTACTAATCCAAAACATGATTGGCAAAAACTGGAACCAAACAAGCAGGGAACATGACCAACAACAACAGCTTGACAACAGCAGATGATCTAGCAAGGAGAAACTGAAGCACTGGTGAATATGGGCAGAGTGATTACTGGAATGAGAAGGAGGTGGAAGTAATTATTGCTGAGAAAGAAACCAAGAGACTGAAGCTACAGAGGGCAAGCCTGAGCAAAACCGAACACAGTAAACAGAAGACTCTAACTCGGAAACAAATGACAAACAGAACAGGAAGTAAATGGAACCTGGTGCCTGAGGATTACCAAAATAAAACAGGAAATAGAGTCAAGAGGGAGTAATTAAGACTAAAGTGTAAATAATGTACCAGACATTTTAAGTACAATATAAAGGACAGAATGAACAGAAACACAATCTAAAAGATAGTGACAGGAATATAGTTATATAATCTAACTGCTTTAAACTTCACAACTTTCTCCCTGACCAGTCTGCTGTGTTCCTTGATCCCAATGAAGCTGTTTGTTCACCAATGTTCTCTAACAAACATCTGAGGCCTTCACAGAACTGAACAGTACTGTAGCTGACTAATTAGGGAATTGCTAAAGGCAATTGGTTGCAGTGGATTCTAGGGGTATCAGATAAAGGGGGAGTAAAAAAGGATATTAAAACCCTTTGTTTTCTCACCCACGTCACAATTACTAGATGTGCTTCTTTGTGTTGGCTGATGCCAAAATGTGAAAAAATGTGAAACAGTTGAGAAGATATAAATAATCCCTGCATTGCACAGTAAACACGCTCTCCCTTCACTGCACAGTTAGGTACAGATGTTCTTGATTTTTTGTTAAATCTTATAATCTGTAAAATTGCAACCTAGGATATGAACATTAATAAAGCTATTTCAGTAACTACTAAATGGCATATATTCAACTGCTGCTGAAGATATGCCATTATTAAAGCTCCTAAAGTAAGACTTGAAAATGTATTCCTATAGGAAAATGCATTATAGGAATTACAAATAATATGGTGAAACCTTTCCCGGTCTTTGTGAATCAAAACCATTCTGTGTGATACGGCCAGTTTTTAGTTTTCATGCACACACATTGAAACAGAGCATAAAACAGTGAAAGCACACTTATATCCGTTTGCTTTAAGCCATTTTAGCCCACAGCCTTATTATCCTGTGAAATGGAGCAGAAAACGTGTGCTACAGCTGAGGCAATAGGCAGATAGAAAGCAGGCCTCAGAGTAAAAAATGTGACGGCAGCGGCGCTTGAGATGGTCTATTACTGCTGAATCTTCCCACAGAAGCTATTTCCATCCAAGATAAATTGTGCTCCTGAGCAGGGACGAATATTGTGTTCGCAGCCTCCTTCTTTTGATATCCAAGGTGAGGGAGGAGGCGCAGGGTGGCATGCATTTAAACATCTTCTTTTGCCATCTCCTTGGTAGTGTTCGTCCTCAGGGTCTTAAAAAAGCTGGTCCAGCTCGCCCTGTTGGTGGGTTTTATCTGCCAGCAGCCATACAGTGGCAGAGCACTTTCTTCCATGAAGTTGCATTGATGATTAATTTCACAGCAGAGGAGAGGGGGGCAAAAAAACAAAGCCCAATCCATCTGTGTCAGGGCAAGTGGACAGCCCTGTGGCGCAGCAGGTGAACGCTCTGGCAGCACCATCTATCACAGGAACGGCCATTACACAAATACAAGGTCAGGGTGCTCCATGTCTGATGGACCCCCAGCTGCAGCACGATGGCCCTGGTTACACCTCCAAGACCCTGGGTGGCACTAAACCAACTTTTCTTTATAGTCTCTTGATGGGGGAAGCCAATGCGTGAATCTTCCACAATAGCAGACTGATAGCAGGTTCTCCATCCTGATGCCTCCAATATGCCTCCAATACCATTTTTTGCTGCATGAATGGTGCATATTTTAAAATGCATTGTGTTTTCTTTTTGGTGCTACCCATCACACATTAAACCATGAGGTTTTTGGAGATTTTAGTCTGCCCTAGATGTTTTCTTTTGAAGAAAATATTTCTGTCTTGCAGACATCTAGGGAATACAGAAGATTATTATTAACCACTGTCATTAGGCAAAGAGGTAAATCTGGGCTTCCTTATCAGCTCAGCAGATCTCCTTGCCATCACCCTAATCTTTAGCTCAGATCAGACTAAAGCCAGGACTGTGGCTGGGCCGCTCCAAAATGTTAACATTACTTCCTGTCAAAAGAAACATCGTAAAATTAAAGGATTACATTAAACCTAAATCTGCCAGGTATATGAATAATTCTGAGCCAATGTTATTAAAAGAGTTGTGAGGGGCAGCCTGTCGGTTGGAGACCCTTGGACTTGGATATGGAGGACCGATCCTGACAAAATTAAAAATAAAAGCAGAAATGTATATATTTCCTTTTCCTTACACATGCCTTTGTTCTTTTTACATTTCCTCGTCTCTCTTTTTCCTTTACCGTATGCATTTCTCCTTCATTATGCAAATGAGGAGGGCTGCCGTCTTCTCTCCAGCTCCTCTCCTATTGGTCAATAAAGAGGAAGAAGGAGGATCCATGTGCAGGCCGAGGGTGTGTCCCAATTCAGGGGCTGGATCATTCCAAGTCCGTACTTGTGGGCCGATTACGTCACAGCGGCGTGGAAGGTCTCTGAAATGCGGCCGACAAATGTGTCCTTCTTTTGCCCGATTTGAAGGATGCGTTGTGAGTATCCTTCGCGGTCCATCTTTTCCCATGATTCATTGCGGGTTGAAGTGGTTTGGTCAAACAGGGGCAGCCATGGCGGACCACAGTGGCAAAAGCTGTGAGTAAACTGTGAAAAATTACACTTTCTGTGACACAAATGAACTTTTACAATGTTTTTAGTGCGGGAATATAACTATGTAGACGTGAAAAATCTGCTTGATTTGTCAAGACATCGCTTAGTTTCAAACGTGGCGGTGTGGCTAAATCTCTCGTAAAGTCAGAGACATGGATGGGATGCTGCAACTGAGACCTGTGGTTTGTCTTTCTGGATGGTGAGCAAAGCATCACACAGGTGGTCTGCAGATGTTTGTGATTCCTCTTTCATCTATCAAGTTTAAAGGGCTGGCTGGACCACATCACTAAGATGTAATCAGGAATATGCAGAATTAGAAGATGGTGCTCACAAAATATGACAATTAGTTATACCCCTTAAACATTAATCACATCTATAATATTATACTTGCCTGCATACAGTAGTCATGTTCTGGTGGTGTGTGTGTATATATATACACAGTACAGACCAAAGGTTTGGACACACCTTCTCATTCAAAGAGTTTTCTTTATTTTCATGACCATGAATATTGTAGCTTCACACTGAAGGCATCAAAACTATGAATTAACACATGTGGAATTATATACTGAACAAAAAAGTGTGAAACAACTGAAGATATGTCTTATATTCTAGGTTCTTCAAAGTAGCCACCTTTTTCTTTGATTAATGCTCCGCACACTCTTGGCATTCTGTTGATGAGCTTCAAGAGGTAGTCACCTGAAATGGTTTTCACTTAACAGGTGTGCCCTGTCAGGTTTAATAAGTGGGATTTCAAGCCTTATAAATGGGGTTGGGACCATCAGTTGTGTTGTGCAGGAGATGGATACAGTACACAGCTGATAGTCCTACTGAATAGACTGTTAGAATTTGTATTATGGCAAGAAAAAAGTAGCTAAGTAAAGAAAAATGAGTGGCCATCATTACTTTAAGAAATGAAGGTCAGTCAGTCCGAACAATTGGGAAAACTTTGAAAGTGTCCCCAAGTGCAGTCGCAAAAACCATCAAGCGCTACAAAGAAACTGGCTTACATGAGGACCGCCCCAGGAAAGGAATATATATATATATATATATGAGTGGTTCTGCAGGTGGGGACCACAGACCACTTCTCAGTACCTATGCTTTCTGGATGATGTTTTGGTCACTTTTGAATGTTGGTGGTGCTTTCACACTCGTGGTAGCATGAGACGGACTCTACTACCCACACAAGTGGCTCAGGTAGTGCAGCTCATCCAAGATGGTACATCAATGCGAGCTGTGGCAAGAAGGTTTGCTGTGTCTGTCAGCGTAGTGTCCAAAGCCTGGGGGTGCTACCAGGAGACAGGCCAGTACACCAGGAGACGTGGAGGAGGCCATAGGAGGGCAACAACCCAGCAGCAGGACCGCTACCTCCACCTTTGTGCAAGGAGGAACAGGAGGAGCACTGCCAGAGCCCTGCAAAAGGACCTCCAGCAGGCCACAAATGTGTATGTGTCTGCACAAACGGTTAAAAACCAACTCCATGAGGATGGTATGAGGGCCCGACGTCCATAAATAGGGTTTGTGCTCACAGCCCAACACCATGCAGGACGCTTGGCATTTGCCAGAGAACACCAGGATTGGCAAATTCGCCAGTGGCGCCCTGTGCTCTTCACAGATGAAAGCAGGTTCACTCTGAGCACATGTGACAGAGGCTGGTGACTCGGATGAACTTATCGTCCGCAGCAGAGGTGACTCTTGGTCTTCCTTTCCTGGGGAGGTCCTCATGTGAGCCAGTTTCTTTGTAGCGCTTGATGGTTTTTGCGACTGCACTTGGGGACACTTTCAAAGTTTTCCCAATAGTTCGAACTGACTGACCTTCATTTCTTAAAGTAATGATGGCCACTTGTTTCTCTTTACTTAGCTGCTTTTTTCTTGCCATAATACAAATTCTAACAGTCTATTCAGTAGGACTATCAGCTGTGTACTGTATCCACCTCCTGCACAACACAACTGATGGTCCCAACCCCATTTGTAAGGCTTGAAATCCCACTTATTAAACCTGACAGGGCACACCTGTGAAGTGAAAACCATTTCAGGTGACTACCTCTTGAAGCTCATCAACAGAATGTCAAGAGTGTGCGGAGCATTAATCAAAGCAAAAGGTGGCTACTTTGAAGAACCTAGAATATAAGACATATTTTCAGTTGTTTCACACTTTTTGTTCAGTATATAATTCCACATGTGTTAATTCATAGTTTTGATGCCTTCAGTGTGAAGCTACAATATTCATAGTCATGAAAATAAAGACAACTCTTTGAATGAGAAGGTCTCTCTCTCTCTCACTCTCTCTCTCTCTGTAAATATATATATATATAAAGAGAAAGAAAATAAGTATTTGAACACCCTGCAACTTTGCAAGTTATCCAACTTAGAAATCATGGAGGGGTCTGAGGTGCATGTCCACTGTGAGAGACATAATCTCCATATTTGTTTCCTATATTTTGCATTCCTCTATTCCTTAATTTTTGCGTTTTGTTTCTGGTATCAGGTAATGTCAACAGTTTGTAAGTGTAAGATATTAAGGGGCTTTATAATAAATATTCTCTGTATAATTTAGAAAACAGCATACATGTTAAATCCTGCACAAAGAATCCAGCGGTTCCAGTTTTCTAACGCACCACGCTCTCTGATAATGACAGAACTTATTTGCTAAAGCTGGGGTAAAACAAATCTGTTTTTGAGTTGAACAGGGTTATGAAAGCCACATGAGTGCACGTTAAAGGGGTTAGGGTTAGCCACATGGCAGCATGCAGACTGTTTCTAGGTTTCTCTGCCTATTAGGAAGAGGGGAAGTAAATCAGAACCCAGCCTGGAGTCTTAGTTTCCCATAACAAAATAAATTCATGACAGAGAGCGCTGCCAAAAGAACCAATTTTCCTCCACTGTCCCAATATTTTAAGATGACAGCAGAGGATGTTTGATTTTTTTCTGTAGACCCTTATTTTTCCAGATTTCCACTGGCTGAATGCTAAAATTGAAATGCTGCGTGGAGAAGAAGCTGAAATGTCAGGTCTCTGTGACTGACAATGCACAGACACGCCAGTATAAAAGACATGCACAAGGACAGTCAGAAGGGTAGCACCCGGGCCTGACGGAGCAAACGTGAAGTCTCTGCCAACTTAATGCTTTATGACAACACATTAAAGAGGAGCCAGGAAGTCTGGGGAGCGAGCTTTGCATTGTCTCTGCTCTGTCAACAAGGACCCAAACCTGGCACGTTTTATTGGACAAAGAGCTCTTCTGACTCCAGGCTGCTCCTGTGAAATAAAACTCAGGACAAAGAGGCAGAAATAAGGAAGGAGTGTGTTCAGGAGAAGCAGGGTGTGTGAGGGCAGTGGTGAGTAACAGCAGAGGTCTCCTGAGGTTGTTGATGTGTGTGTGTGTGCTGGGTTGGGCGAGGAATGCGCTGGCCGTGCCAGTGGTCGCGCTGGGTTGATCCACTGGTGCGGAGAAGGAGGAAATCCAGATCAGCTATGACAGGAATGTTAGAGCAGATATCATTAGAAGTGCAGGAGCCTCAAACTCAGCAGGCAGCAACACAAACAGATAAACTGACTCACACACATGCTCAGAAGGAGGATATAAGATGGCCAGATCCTGACATGAGGTGGATGTCATGTGGAGGTATGCAGGGACACGGGATCCACCGATTCATCAGAGTGGAAGAACAGAATTCTCTTTTAAGATGTTCTGAAAGTGGAAAACAAAACTTCCTTCATGCTTCTGCCAGAGATCTGAGAGGACCCAGCTTTATAAAATAATGATTTTAATTTGTAATCTGAGAGCAGCTGCAGAAAAGCTGCCATAAGAGGCGATGCCTTGCAGAAGTATTATACCACTTGAACATGTTAAAACCACAATTCTGAGTTCATGTCAAAGAGCAAAACTAAATATAATTCATAATTGGGAAGGAAAATAATACATGATTTTCACAAACTTTCACAAATCAAATTTTGAAATGTGGCACACATTTGGATTTGGTATTTTCTCTTAGCGGAGGCCACCTGGGCATAATTTAATAAAAAAGAAAATGTATAATGGAAGAAAAAAAAACTATTGTTATGAGACACTGCAAAACTAAAACATATTTCAGGTAAATAAATAAAAAAATAAAGTAATAAAATCATCCATTCTTTATCATTCAGTTTAGATATTATTTGAGTGCCAAAGTTCTGAGAAAGCTGAGAAATTCTCTTTGTCAGGATTAAAAAATGACCAAAAGAGAAAATAAAGAACAAAAACACAAGACTGCAGTTCCCAGGTCATCATTTTAAAACTTTCTTCACCTTTAACCTACTTGCTGAACAACTAAACTGAAAAAAATAGCCACCAATTGGTTAGGAGGAGATCTGCATCAATCTGCATGAAAGTGCCTTAAACGTCTGTTGCTGTTAAAAGGATCTGCTCCTCTACTGTCGCTACTGTTCAGGAGGAGGGATTGCTGTAAAGTCAGTGACTCTGTGCAACAGGCTGGGTTTTCTTAGATAGAAACCCTTTTTACCAACTGGCATATTAAACTGAAACAGACTGGATTGTGTTAATAAACTGAATAAATTAATCTGTCAAATCACTGGGATGGTTGATATGTAACATGGTGGAATAATTTTGGCCTTGACTAATGTCGTTCGTTCGTTCGTTCGTCGTCTTCCGCTTATCCAGGACCGGGTCGCGGGGGCAGCAGACTCAGCAGAGATGCCCAGACGTCCCTCTCTCCAGACACCTCCTCCAGCTCCTCCAGGGGGAGCCCAAGGCGTTCCCAGGCCAGCCGAGAGACATAGTCCCTCCAGCGTGTCCTGGGCCGTCCCCTGGGCCTCCTCCCGGTGGGATGTGCCTGGAACACCTCCCGAGGAAGGCGTCCAGGAGGCATCCGGTATAGATGCCCGAGCCACCTCAACTGGCTCCTCTCAATGTGGAGGAGCAGCGGCTCTACTCCGAGCTCCTCCCGGATGGCCGAGCTCCTCACCCTATCTCTAAGGGAGTGCCCGGCCACCCTACGGAGGAAGCTCATTTCAGCCGCTTGTATCCGTGATCTCGTTCTTTCGGTCATGACCCAAAGTTCATGGCCATAGGTGAGGGTAGGAACGTAGACCGACCAGTAAATTGAGAGCTTTGCTTTTCGGCTCAGCTCTCTCTTCACCACAATGGACCGGCACAGCGCCCCCATTACTGTGGCAGCTGCACCGATCCGTCTGTCGATCTCCCGCTCCATTCTTCCCTCACTCGTGAACAAGACCCCGAGATACTTAAACTCCTCCACTTGAGGCAGGAACTCCCCTCCAACCTGAAGAGGACAAGCCACCATTTTCCGGTCGAGTACCATGGCCTCGGACTTGGAGGAGCTGATCCTCATCCCAGCCGCTTCACACTCGGCTGCGAACCGCCACAGCGCATACTGTAGGTCTTGGCTAGAGGGGGCCAGCAGGACCACGTCATCCGCAAAAAGAAGAGATGAAATCCACTGGTCCCCAAACCAGACCCCCTCCGGCCCTTGGTTGCGTCTAGAAATCCTGTCCATAAAAGTTATGAACAGGACCGGCGACAAAGGGCAGCCCTGCCGGAGTCCAACATGCACTGGGAACAGGTCCGACTTAGTGCCGGCAATGCGGACCAAACTCCTGCTCCGCTCGTACAGGGACCGGATGGCCCCTAATAAAGGGCCCCCGATTCCATACTCCTGGAGCACCCCCCACAGGGCATCACGAGGGACACAGTCGAATGCCTTCTCCAGGTCCACAAAACACACGTGAACCGGTTGGGCAAACTCCCATGAACCCTTGAGCACCCTGTAGAGGGTATAGAGCTGGTCCAGTGTTCCACGGCCGGGACGAAAACCACACTGTTCCTCCTGAAGCCGAGGTTCGACTATCGGTCGGACTCTCCTCTCCAATACCCTGGCGTAGGCCTTACCAGGGAGGCTGAGGAGTGTGATCCCCCTGTAGTTGGAACACACCCTCCGGTCCCCCTTCTTATGAAGGGGGACCACCACCCCAGTCTGCCAGTCCAGAGGCACTGTCCCCGACCGCCACGCAATGTTGAAGAGGCGTGTCAACCATGACAGCCCTACAACATCCAGACACTTGAGGTACTCAGGGCGGATCTCATCCACCCCCGAAGCCTTGCCACCGCGGAGCTTTTTAACCACCTCGGTGACTTCAGCCTGGGTGATGAAAGAGTCCAACCCCGAGTCCCCAGCCTCTGTTTCCACCACGGAATGCGTGATGGCAAGATTGAGGAGATCCTCAAAGTACTCCTTCCACCGCCCGATAATGTCCTCAGTCGAGGTCAGCAGTCTCCCGCCCCCACTATAAACAGTGTTGGCAAAGCACTGCTTCCCCCTCCTGAGGCGCCGGACGGTTTGCCAGAATTGCTTCGAGGCCAACCGGTAGTCCTTCTCCATGGCCTCACCGAACTCTTCCCAGGCCCGAGTTTTTGCCTCTGCCACAGCCCGGGCCACAGCACGCTTGGCCTCACGGTACCCGTCAGCCGCCTCAGGAGTCCCACAAGCCAACCACAGCCAATAGGACTCCTTCTTCAGCTTAACTGCATCCCTTACTGCCGGTGTCCACCACCGGGTTCTGGGATTGCCGCCACGACAGGCACCGCAGACCTTACGGCCGCAGCTATGGGCAGCAGCATCGACAATAGATGCAGAGAACATGGTCCACTCGGACTCTATGTCTCCAACATCCCCCAGGATCTGGTCGAAGCTCTCCCGGAGGTGGGAGTTGAATACATCTCTGGCCGAGGGCTCCGCCAGGCGTTCCCAGCAGACCCTCACTATGCGCTTGGGCCTGCCGAGTCTGTCCGGCTTTCTCCTCCTCCAGCGGATCCAACTCACCACCAGGTGATGATCAGTGGACAGCTCAGCCCCTCTCTTCACCCGAGTATCCAAAACATGCGGCCGAAGGTCTGATGATACGACAACAAAGTCGATCATCGACCTCCTGCCTAGGGTGTCCTGGTGCCAAGTGCACTGATGGACACCCTTATGTTTGAACATGGTGTTCGTTATGGACAATCCGTGACTAGCACAGAAGTCCAATAACAAAACACCACCCGGATTCAGATCGGGGAGGCCATTCCTCCCGATCACGCCTCTCCAGGTGTCACTGTCATTCCCCACGTGGGCGTTGAAGTCCCCCATCAGAATAATGGAGTCCCCAGGAGGGGCACTATCCAGCACCCCCGACAGGGACGCCAAGAAGGCAGGGTACTCTGCACTACCACTCGGCCCGTAGGCTGAAATGATAGTCAGAGACCTCTCCCCAACCCGAAGGCGCAGGGATACAACCCTCTCATCCACTGGGGTAAACCCCAACACGAGACGGCTGAGCTGGGGGGCAACAAGCAAACCCACACCAGCCCGCCGCCTCTCCCCGTGGGCCACTCCAGAGTAGAAGAGAGTCCAGCCCCTCTCGAGGAGATGGGTTCCAGAGCCCACGCTGTGCGTGGAGGCGAGCCCGACTATTTCTAGTCGATATCTCTCGACCTCCCGCACAAGCTCAGGCTCCTTCCCCCCCAGCGAGGTGACATTCCACGTCCCTAGAGCCAGCCTAAGCATTCGGGGATCGGGCCGCTGAGGTCTCCACCTTCGTCCGCCACCCAATCCTCTTTGCACCGGTCCCTCACGGTTCCCCCTGCAGGTGGTGGGCCCACTGGGGCCTTGTACAATAATATCCTTTTCATTCCTGATGGAAAATTCCTGGAAAATCTGGAAATTCCTACTTAATTATAACTGGTGGTTGTTTGTCAGCTGAGTTTGTTTGTTACACTGAAAATCTTCAGATCATTAAATAAAGTTTTAAACCAAACAAAGATAAGCTGAATAAAAGTAAGAAGTATTTTTTTCAAATCTGATGATGCCATTTATTAAGAGAAAATAGCTATTTAACCAACCTGGCTCTATCATGGATTCACTGTGATTAACCACATTTTGGACAGATGAGTCAAAACCCAGGCCCGATTACTGTTGGACCTCTAGAAGCCTAGAAGAAACCACTTCAGTAGAACCTGTCAGACAGCGAGAAGTAGACCAAAAACACATCAGAAAGCAACACATCATGATATAACACCTTGATCTCAAGAAATTTAGGAACAGAGAAGAAACAATGTCATTGACATCTATCAGGGACTCCAGTGAACCACAGTGAAAGCCATTATGCACAACTAGAGAAAACATGAAACACTGAACCTTCACAGGAGGGACCTCCCTAACACAATTACTCCAAGAATGCAGCATCGACTCATCCAGGAGGTCACAAAAGAACCCAGGACAACATCTAAAGCACTGCACACCTCATTGCCTCAGTTAACATCAGTGTTCATGATTAAACAAAGAGAGACTGAGCAAAATGGGCAAAAATGGCATCCACCTGAGAGTTCAAAAACAAATACCACTGCTGACACAAAAGAACAAAAAGGGCCACCTGTAATTTACCACAAACATCCTGATGATCCCCAAGACCTCTGGGAAAACAACTGTATGGAATGATGAGACACAGGTGGACCTTTTAGGGAGGTGTGTGTCCGTTATGTCCAGGAACCAACACCACATTTCAGAAAAAGAACATCATACCAGCATTAAAACATGGTGGTGTTGGTGTGACAGTGTGGATTTGTTTTAATGCTTCAGAACCTGGATGACCTGGATAACCGATTAAACTAATACATTTAATTCTCTACCAGAAATTCTTGAAGGAGAATGTCCAGCCATCACTACAGGACCTTAAGGTCATGATCACTTAGGTTCTGCAGCAGGACAATGATCCAAACATCAGCAACCCAACCTCTGACTGGCTAAAAAAAAAAAAGGATGGTTCAGATAGCTTTTTCCTCAATAAATGAAAACTGATTTTTGTATGTACTCAGATTATCTTTGTCTAACATTAACATTTTTGATCATCTGGAGTTTTTAAGTAAAACAGAAGGAATCTGTAAGGAGAAAATACTTTAAAGCAAGGCACATGCTACACTAGCTAATGACAACATCCGGATGTGATTTAACAGCTCATTTCAAATCACATTTTTTAGGACCACGTTTGTGGAAATGTGTTTTTCTTGTAAAATCGTGTGTTGAAGCAGAGGAAGGAAGAAGCCTCACAAGCCGTGTTAGAGAAAGTGGTGATTAGAGTGGTTCGGGGGAGGCCAGAGGTCAGTAACCTGGAGCCTCGATGGTTGCGTCTGTTCCCAGCTCTAGTTGGGATTTCAGTGTTTAACAGCTAAAATGCTGCTTTGACCTTTCTTTGGAAAAAAATAATGTTCGTTTTGACAGATATAAATATTCAGGCTGCAGAAATGTGAGGATGGAGCTTGTTTTAAATAAATCACATGAATGCATACTTGACTCATTTGCATTTTTCAAGCATTTAATTACTTTAATCACATGCATCAAATTCTGACAGCTGTGCTCCATTTATCCAGTTTTTACATAAATACAGGTTGCTTGGTTTGTAAATGACTGAATGTTGGCCCAGATGTGAATGAGCAGGTTTTATTTCAAAAAACAACGTATAAATCATGCCAGCGCCTCTCTTAGTGGGGTTATTCAGAAAGCAGAGGCAGATTTGCTTTTATGTCCGAGTACGGCTTTATTTAGACATAAACAAGAACCTGGTGCAACACAGCTACCTTCCGACTGAGCGCACAAAAAGCACAGGCTCCTCTCTGCCACTGAGCATCAGACTCTGCAGCAGCCAGCCCCAGTGGAGCGGAAGAAAAGACGGGAGGCTCTGTGGTCTGAGACCTGCTGCTGCAGACACAGTAACAGCACAAGACATATTGCTTTTCAGACAGAGAGATGACTTTTTTTAAAGCCATGAATCCCTGTGTGCTTGCCTGAGGGGTACACACAGTATTATGAGAAGGATTTAAGCTGACACAAGTCACAGTCACTACATCGCTGGTGTGAAGGAGGAGGGAATGAATTATTCAAGCAGCCGGATCTGGAGAGCTCTGACGTCTCGTTGTTGTTTTATTGGGGAGGTGAAGCAAGCAGCCAGCAACAAGACGCACCTGCTCTGGAAAGCCTACCACCGTCACACCACATCGGCAGGACACAAACCTGCGAGGAAGCTCAATTTTGCTATTTCTTTCCCCCACCAGAGGACAGGGCATAATTTCAGAGGAGCAGCAGTGGAATAATAGCTCCCTCTCAAAATGACAGCCATGGCCGCAGCACACCATCACAGATTGCAGGTCTATCACTCCCCACTCGCAAGACGAAATGACAGCCCCGCCTCACTGATAGCGAGGCATCTCAGCTTGAGTAGGTGTTCCTCATGGCTTAGCCAGGCTTTGATGTTTTTACAGCGCAGCAGAGCAATATTCGGCTTCGAGATTCACAACCTGCTGCTAAGATGATCTCTCAAAGCTCTGTTTGTGAAGCAGAGAAAATAGAAGGCTGCAAAATAAACCAACAAACCAGAATGAGTGTCTGTTATTCCAGGAAAGTCCCTCAGCTCAAAGAACTACTTACTAAACATATACTAAGAAAAGGGATTAAAGTGTGTTATTTGCAACACAGTTGCAGTACATTCCAGAAGTAATTATACCTCTTGTACGTTTTCAACTTTCAAATTGAAAAAGTATGGCGTGCATTTAGTCCCCTTTTCTGATACCCCTAATTTAAACCCAGTGCAACCAACTTAGAATCTGCTGAAAAGGTAACTAATAGTCAAGGGTTAGATGTTATGTATGGAACACAGTAAACATGTTGAAGAAGATGCTCCGGTGAAATGAGATCAAAATTGTAGTTTTCATTTAACATGCTGAATATGCATAGTGGAAAAACTGAACTCTGAACACCATTCCTACAGTTTAACATGCTGGTGGTGGCAGCATCATGCTGCGGGGATGGGTTTTTTTCAGCTAGCACTGGGAAGCTGGTCAGAGTTAATAGGCGGATGGATGAAGTTAGAATGGTCCTAAATAGAATTGAACACTGGTTGTAAAATCAATGTTCACAGACACTTCTCCAGGTTTGTGACTAAATGTGAAATCCTTACAGGAGACCCTGTATGTTTGTCTTACAGACAGCACGAAGGGGTGATCTGTGGTGTAACTCATTCGTTTATTTTAATTCCACAAATTTTTCAAAAAAATTACAAAATACTCAAATGGAGAGAACACAGGACTCACAATTTTTCTTATTATTTCTACTTTTTGTTTTACATTGTGTCATCCCATGGTGACTACTCATATATACAATAAGCTTCAAGATACCAGTATATATATAAATCTTAGCAGTCAGAATTTACATTCTGCTATTGCCGCTTTGAAACAAGAAGCTAAACCATTGACAACACTTAACATCAAAGGCTTTGGAGACACAAAAAAGAGGGAATAAAAGGAGAGAAGGGAGGATGATGAAGATGATAAGAGAAAGAGAGAAAGATGGGAAATGGTGAGATGGAGTGACAGGCAGTTGTCAGCGTTTCAAAGTCTTTCTGTAAGTTTGAATTTTGCAGGCATTTAGATAAAAATATAGTGCTCAATGGGAAAGATGTGGTCACTTTTAATGCAGGTACAGTTTCTTCAACTGGTTAAAACAAAAACATATAAGAAAAAGCCACCGTTTTTTTTATATGTTCATGACAGTCTTAGTGCATGGGAAAAAAGCAAATAAACATAAACAAATAAAAAACTTGGGCTTGCGCACTAATGTGACATGTAACAGTCAGTGGCACACACAAGCAACACTCCCGAACACCGACAAGCTGGGTGTGTCCTTTAGAAAAACATAAAAACAAGGCATATGATGAAAACATGGACAAAACGATCCCCACGCCTCCTGGTGGTCAGCAGAAACCCAGGAGATGGCAAAAAGGGACTTCAGGTCAGGTCTTGAATTTCTTCAGATCATAGATTCCTTTTCATTTTTTTTTTGGCCTACTTCATGGTGTCAGACAGGTCCTATTAAAGCGGTTTCCTGATATTTCATGTGTAGCAGGTCTTGAACTAGTATTCAATAATTTCCCTTAGCTTCTAAGGTTAATTTGAAAAAAAAAAAGAAAAGAAACTGCCTCCAATTTGGCTTAAAATTGGTCCGTGTCACTAAAAGCACAATTAAAACCAATTCTGTTAAAACCCAACAGACAGCGATGGTGTACTGCTCCTCCTGTTGACTTAAATACAAACGAAAAGGGATAAGACCATTTTAGCAGAGCTCCAGGATGCTCACTCAGTGCAAAAGTTCTCCTTTTTAATCCGCTGCCTCTTCAAGTGTTTCAGTAACTCAACACGTTAAATCTGACAACCCGCTGCGCGTAACAGCTGATGGAGGGATGGATGGATGCGGAGGGCGTGACGGGGGTCATGGTTTCACATACGAGCGTATGTGGGACTAAATCTAACACAGTGAGGTCACAACCGAACCGCAACTTTCAGAAACTGCTTGTATAATGCCATGGTGCTCCCCTCTTAAACAGGGGATAATGCTTCAAAACAAGTTATATTGGAGGCTGAAACGACTTGGAGTCCACACCTAGTAATAATAATAATAATAATAATTATAATTATATGTTTATATATACTATTTACAGACTGAAAAACGCCATGCTGTAGCTTTTCGTAAAATTATGAAAAACTTCCAACAATGTATTAAAATAAACATTGAATTTAAGATAGCACTTGTTATTTTTCCATAAATGGTCTGACAGGTCTTTATTTTTTCTCCTTTTTTTCTTGATAAGCACAGTGTCTTGTTCTAGCACCTACAAAACATCAGGGAAGCTTGTCATGCAGGAGTCTTGAGGATGTTGTCACTACTGGTTATATACCAAAGAAAGTCAATGTCTTGAAAAGTAAAATAAAGGAAAAAGGAAAGAAAATTAAACGTTCTTGACGGGAACTGAAACTGAAGAAAATCAGAAGGTCTGCTTGGCCCTTTTTCTGTTCTTCAAGACTGAAGTTGTTTAGAGGTTCATGAGGAGCCTCCAAGACCGCTGCTTTTGTGACAACTTCCTGTGTCCTGCACTCGTCAGTCGGCGTCTCCCTCCGGTTAGTTACAGCTGCTTGTCACTTTCCTTCTTCAGTCGGCTGAAATAGAAAGAGGACGTTTTAAAATGTGGAAAATCGAAGCCGGTTTACATTCCTGGTCTGAGATTTGGTGCTTATCTGACCTGTAGTAGTCCTCCTGACCAGGCAGAGGTCCCCCATGCATGTGATGGTGCCCGTGGAGCCACTGTTGCTCCATCGCCAGTCTCTGGAGCTCTGCCGATTGGGCGTGCATGGCCTGCAGCTGGTGGGCAGCGGACATCTGTGGTGGTAGACCTCCTGGTAGGTCCCGTGGGTATGGAGCACCTGGAAGGAGGACATATGATCAGGGGGAGTGGTGGAGCTCAGGCTGATGGATTATGAGGAGCTGATGCTGACTGGGAGCTTACCGAAGACCGGGTGGCGCAGCATCTCATGTTCGTGTGGCGGCTGGCCCAGGAGAGGGTTAGGAATGGCGCCGGGTGGGTAAGGGAAGCGTGCCAGGTGAGGTCCGGCTGCCAGGTGATCTACGGCCAGCGGGTGGGCCCCCGCACCTGGAGGACATACAAGACATTCACCACCACCTTCTGGGTGTCAGAGTCTTAGGATCAGGGTACACTCAAGACAGTTTCATACAATGGTACTCCTCTCAAGGTCCAATTCAGCGACTGGTTTCAAATACATTCAGATCCTTTTAGCTTAATGAGGATTCTGAATAGCTTAATTATGAGAGGCTGGTTTAAAACCAGCCTCTCATAATTTCAACTTTTGGGTCAAATTAGTAAAATATTTTAGGGTGAAAGTTCCTCTTAGTCACCGTTCATAGAGATGAGAGAAGTAACACAAGTATACACAAAACATCAGAACTTTAATAAAACAAATACAATGACATTAATATGATCATTTATATCTTCAGAGCCTTGTAAAAGTATTCATACCGCTTAACCTTTTTACATTTTGTCACATAACCACAAACTGCAATGGATTTTATTTGGGGTTTTATGTGATCTCAGTAAGATTTAGTTCAGGACTTTGACTGGGCCAATTCTTCTAACACATAAATAAGCAAAAACACCTATTCCATTGTAGCTCTGGCTGTATATTTAGGGTGTTTGTCTAGGCCTGTTATGATGATAATGATGATGATGTGGCGACCACCATGTTTAATTGTGGGGATGTGCAGTGTTAGTTTTGCTCCACACAGGGCGCTGTGCATAAAGGTCAAAAAAGTCAACTTTGGTCTCATCTGACCAGATCTGCTTTTTTCCATGAGTTTGCTATGGCCCATTCGGGGCTTTTGTCACAAACTGGACTCTCATGACTTTCTTCTTCTTTCTTCTTCTTCAAATTTGTGAAGTTACACCTGATTTTACAGAGTCTTCCACCTGAACAGTGGATCTCTGCAGCTCTTCCAGAGCTACCATGGGCCTCTTGGCTGCTTTTCTGATCAATGCTCTCCTTGCTCAGCCTAGGTGGTCTATGTATTTGTGCCGTTCTCAGATGATGGATTAAACTTTAATTAAACTTGACTTAATTTTATAGTACTGCTTTAAACTTCTCCATAACGTTTTTCCTGGCCTGTTTGCTGTGGTCCTTGGTCTTCATGATGCTGCTTATTCACTAATGTTCTCCAACAAACCTCTGAGGCTTTGGCAGAACAATTGGACCTATACTGAGATTAAATTACACACTAGCGAACCATAATTAACTATCAGGGCAGTTGGTTGCAATGGATTTTATTTAGAGGTATCAGAGTAAAGGACACTGATTATAAAATGCACCATACTTCAGATTGTTTTGTTGTAAAAAAAAGTTGGGAAACCATATTAATTATTTTTCTGATTCACGATTAAGAGCAACTTTGTGTTCTATCATAAAAAAAAAAAAATCATAATTTACATTGAACCCTGTAGTTATTGTTACAAAAGATTCAAGGAGTAAATTATACTTCTGCAAGGCACAGTGCAGTTATCACTGGATACAAATACATAAGACAGACAAGTTTAATAACAAAGTAGAAAGCTTCATTCTGTAGAGTTAATAATACTGCTGTCTGTTGAAGACAGAAACAGACTTAAATAGACATCGTATATTTTAACGTCTATTAACTACTTTTATTCATCTTATACATCAAACAGTTTTGATCTTGTGGCAAATCAGAAATCTTTGAGTTAAGCTACCATAGCATGTTAAAATATCCAGTCATATAAAATTTCCTAATAACAAACTACGTCATAACTGCTACAGCAACACTGTTAAATATAAGCAGGGCTTTCGTTTACCTTGGTGGAGAGGATCTTGCTGGTGGAGGTGGAGGTGGGAGTGGATGTGCGAGTGCTGGTGGTGGTGTGGCGTGACGTTGAACATCTGTAGACGGGCGATGGGGTCGTTGGCCACCGTGGCCATCCTCTCAGCGTGGAGCCTCTCTGCAGCCAACCTCTCTGGGTAGGTCAGGTCTGGCCGAAGCTGGGGCCCCGTGAGGGCGAGCCGTTCACGCTCTAGTGGGTTCAGGCCCGGATGAAAGGAGGCGAAGGGGTGATGGCCGGCCATGGGAGGTAAGGTGAGGGCCCCGTGCCTGGCGAAGTGCTCCATGGGATTTGTGGAAGGATGGAGTGAGTCCATTTCCGGGGGTTTGACTTCAAAACCTGGTTTCATCCTTTCCCTAAGCTCGCGCTCACGGATCTCCCTCTCCCGCATTTCCCGTTCCCGCAGTTCCCGCTCCCGCATGGCCGGGTCGGCGTTGTATAGGCCTGGCATGTGATATGCCAGCAGCGGGTCAGCTGGGTTGAGGGAGACAAAGAACGGGTGATTTCTGTTGGTGGGGGACATGACGTGGGGTCTGGCGTACTCGCTCAGGGTGCGCAGGGCGGGCGTGTCGGGGCCGATGTAAGGTGGCACGGCTGCAATCGTAGTCGGGGGGCCGTCGAACGGGGGACGCATATGAGCGGGGCCGGCCATCGGGGGCTCACCCATTCTGCTTTCATGAGCAGAACTGGAAGCTTTCTGTGAGGGAAACATGTAACACTTAGTGAGACTTAATCATATTTCAAACAAGAAAATGTGAAGGAAGGAAGTACTCACTGCTGCACGCTCCACCTCCTTCTCCCGCTCACGTTCTCTTTCTCTTTCTTTTTCCTTCTCCCTTTCCCGCTCCTTCTCTTCCCTCGCTTTCTGCTCTGCTTCTCTCTTTGCTTTCTCCAGAGCTTCTTCTCTCTTTTTGGCCAGCTTAGACGAAGCCAGCGGAGTGAAGTAGAAATCTGTCCGAGCGCACGAGTTATAACCCCGGTCCAGGTACTTGTAGAACCTGTTGTAAACACCAGAACATTTCAAGTTCATAAATCAGGACTAGTTACAATCAGGTAAGCAAGCTACATGTTAATTGTACATGCTGAATGTCAATGTAATAGTCCATTATTCAAAAAGGAAATAAAATGCCTCTGCAGCCACTTTCACTGCTACACTGACTGAATTAAAATCCTCATTGCTATTCATTGGCAGTCTGAGAATCACTTAAGGACAAGGTAACCATAGATGTCTCGCTGTAATTAATGTCCCTCAGCTCCATCCTCTGTAATCCTAAACTATCAGCCACCTCAGGGCTAATTGTGGCCTTGGACAGACGTTCTGCTGAACACATCAGAGCCTTAAAACATGGAGCCAGCGTTTTTTTGGGGTGCAAACCAGACCTGTAACCACACAGGTAAGTATTAGCTTATATTAGATCTGCTATATTTTAATTGTATACTACAGTGATGGCATCAGTTAAGATTAACCCATATTTTCCTCTTTCTGCTCTGAGCAACCTCCTGCTTGTAGATACTTCGGACGGTTACTGGTAAAAAAAAAAAAAAGGTTCTTAAAATGGCTGAAATATTTTCAGCATATTGTTACTGGAGGAGTCCAAAACTTCACTCCTCGAAGGCCAGTGCCCTAGATTTGTGTCTCTGGTCCAACAATCAAATTGCTGAATTTCCTCTTTAACACATAATCAAGCTCTTCACAGTCCTTCCAATGACCTACATATTTGACTCAGGTGTGCTGAAGCAGTGACACGTTTATTCCAGTCTTTTAAATAGGATGAGAAGAGTTTTCTGCATTGTCCTCTGTTGCTGCACACCACCTGTCAGTTGGCTGAAACAAGGTTCCCAAAATTTTTTCATAAACGGCGCAAAGCACATGGACAGTCATGGTGTGAAAGCTAAAAGAGTGCCACACATCATGCTTATTAAGGAATATCTGAATTAAAATTCGAATTTGAAAGCTATGAGTTGGTCGGCAAGCTGTTCTTAATGAATCAATGTATATGTTTTATTTTTAAATGCAAGTATAAATAACGCAATGCTGTCTGTTTAAGGTTATAGTATCATGACAATCTCATTCCAGCCTGTGCCCAATTGCCGATACAAATAACCAAAACCACAAAGGTATGAAATAAACACCACTCTGTGGTGTTTTGTTGCTGTTTCCAGACGTACCGTGCTGATTGGCTGGCATGGCTGGGCGTATTGACAACAGTGGGCTCCGGGGAGGGGCTCCTCTGTGGGGGAGGCGGGCTCTCCGGCTCTTCGGACTCATCTGGAGGCTCCTCTTTGATGTGTACAGGCGGGACCGCCTGGGTGGGGGGAGCGCAGCTGATCGAGGCAGGGAGTGGCATGGAGATGGAAGAGGATGGGGCAGAAGAAGACGACAACGGTGGCTGTAAGCCAGGCATAGAGTTCAACGAGGAAGGAGAAGGGCCGCTTGGAGGTAGAACTGTGCTGAAAGGATGTGAGGAGAAAGGTGGTGCACCGCTGGGATGTGAGGCCACTGTGGGGGGTGGGAGAGGAGGTGGTGGGGGAGGCTGGTGGCTGGCCGAAGGCGGGAGGCTCTGGGACTGGGTGAGAACTGGAGGCTGAGCCGGTGGAGGTTGGAGCTGCTGCCCCTGAGGCATCAGCTGGAGGGGAGGGGGATGTGCTGATGGAGGATGATGGTTGGATAAAGAGCTGAGGGGCTTTAGGGCAGGAGGTGGAGGCAGGTTTGAAGGCATCTGAGGAAACGGAGGCGCAGACACGTGAGGTGGGTGTTTGTGAGACTGTGGGGTGGCTATCTGAGGGATGGGGGTTGTTGGAGGGGGCTTGATGTGAGGCATGGGCATGGGTGCAGGGGGCAGGGGTTGCTCTCTGGGAGGCTGGCCTCCACTCTGTGAGGATGGCTGGGACTGAGGAGGAGGAGGAGTGTGAGACCTCTGCTGTGACTGGCCAGAGACGATTGGGGGCGGGACTTGAGAGGGAGCCACAGGGAATCCCTGAGGGGTCATGGCATGAGGATGCGGCATGTGTGGAGGACCTGGCTGTAGTGGATGTGACATGGGGGGCATGGGCCCATGGTGAGGGCTGGGTAAAGACTGAGGCGGGACAGAGGAGCCAGGAGGCGGACCCTGAGTCAGAGGCGAATGAGGAGACGGTAGCCTCTGAGGGTGAAGTGACCCTCCAGACTGAATGAGAGACATTGGGCTGGTCTGGGACAGAGGCTGAGGAGGTAGAGAGGTGGAGGCAGCAGTGGGGGCCACTTGTGGAGGCAGAGACGGGGTTGAGGTTGTGGGTGGCACAGGTGCTGAGGAGGCAACTGAAGTGCCAGGTTGACACTGGATGACTGGGGGATGCTGGCTCTGCAGGAGCTGCTGCTGCTGGGCTGAAGAGTCAGAGTCGCTCTCGTTGTCACGGGGGCTGGGGATGCTTGGGGAAGAGCTGCGGTTGTCCTGGTCGATGTCTTTTGGATCGCTGCTGAGCTCCTCATTTATGCTCCTCCCATCAGAGCTCTCGCCCTCCCCCTCTCCCTCCCCATCACATTCTGAGGGCGAGTCTGGCCGAGTGAGCTCCTGTGAGACACACAGGAGAATCAGGTGAAACTCAGCACAATCCACTCTGTACATTAAATACAGCTACATACTTAGAATAACACAAAACCCAGACTGACCTGTGTCTTGGACTTTTTGGCACTGGCCCTTTCAGGTTCCTCTGTGTCTAAAGCTCCCTTCTCTCTTTGTCGTTTGGCACTCTTTATAGGTGAAGGAGCTTCCTCTTTAATCTTCTGTAAAGCAGCAGAGCCATTAGTGGACACATATTTGCATAGAGCCTGTTTTTTATGTATCTATGTCATGTTTACCTTGCTTGGTTTCTTCATGGAGTCCATCTTGCTGTCGGTGCTGTCAGTACTTGCTGCACTCGGCGAAGTGCGTCCACTGGAGCGCAGATCCTCATTGCTAGGCGAGGCTCGGCCATCGGGACTTGCTGTCTGCTTCTTACGACCACTACGTAGCGTTGACATCTGTTATCAGAGTTGTGATGAAGGGTGTTAGGTTTCCATGTGTGGACGTAAAATAAAATTTTTCAAACTTTAGCTTTACTAAGAACTTGTGCATATTTGTACAGAAATTGTATATGAAACCTGTAAAAACCCATGACCAAGAATAAATGGATAAAAGAAGAGATTAGACATAAAAAGTTGGATAGATGAAGAGAGATGGGAGAACGGCTATGGTTGGATGGATGGATAAAGAGCTAGATGGATGGAAGAACAAATAAAAACAGAATAAAGTCTGCAAATACTTTTTATAATTCGGACATGGAAAATATCTAAATTAATGTCCATACATTTCCAGACTGCGTAGGACCCTGGACATAATAAACTGCTATTCCTGTACTATTTATTAAGTGACAACAGACCCTATGGTCTAGCTGTTCATTTCTCCAAGGATAGTTGGAAGATTTGTTTCCTAAAGGTGAAAATAGATGGATGGGTTTGGAGCGTGAGTGTTGGCGCACCGAGCCTCGGTTCCGTCGAGTCCTCATGCTATGCTTCCCGCCAAGCCCATCCTCTTCCTCTTTGACGGGTTTGAACATAAATGGTGGCGGGTCCACGGGCTTCTCGATGGGGGGCAGCTCCCCGTACTTCTTGAAGTGGATGCGGCAGTCGGTGCACAGCAAGATGTTCTCCCGGCCCCCGTGGTGCCAGTCCTTGGAGGCTGTGAAAAGCCATTTACAGTTGTGAAATAAGACACTCTCACAGGGGGTGGCAGGAAATCAACAACACACTGCAATGAACCTCCAGCTACAAAATACAAAGAAGCTCCTTAACTAACTTCTAACTTTACATATCCTGTGATATATCCTGCACCTAAATTGTCAGTGATTTATTATTCTGTGTTAACAAGGTAAAGCCATACGTATTAACGTATTAAAGGCAACTTTAGACTGTTCAGTTGGCAGCCGGCTTCTGGGAGCCAGCTGTATGGGAAAAAGAGGGAAGGATAATGAGGTGGAGAAAGTGAACGAGCTGTGGGCTCATGTCTGATTTGATCAAATTAGTCCTGACATCCTCTGATGCCCATCTGTCACACAGCTCGGTGTTGGGGCGGGATCACACACATCCCAGAACAGACCAGGAATAGCAAACTGAGTCCAAATGATGAAGAGGAGTGCAGAAGCAGTTTCATGTGGTTTGCTTACTGGTAGTGAAGCAGTGGCGGCAGGCGTAGCCCTTCAGCTCCTGTTCGCTGTCTTCACTGTCAAAGTCATCTTCGCTGGCTGAGCTCAGGTCCACTGGAAAAAAGACAAATAAATCACATGCAGTTTTTACACCAGGTTATGCATTCATCTCGATGTCATCTGCCACATACAGCGCCCTGCAAAAGCATTAATACACCTCGATATTTTGACAACAATGGCTCAGTGAATTGTACAGTGAGTTTTGGCAGTAAAAAAAACAATAATTGTAAAAGGTTCTGTGGTGTACATTTGAATTCTCCCCCATCTGAGTCAATACTTTGTAGAACCACCTTTAAATTGCCAATTCAACTGCAAGTCCTTTGCAGAATGTCTGCAAGCTTTGCACATTTACAGACTAAAAAAAATATTTGTTTCCAGATAGGATGAAGAGCATTAATGAACAGTAATTTTCATAGACGCGCTCCGTATATTCTCAATTGAATTCAAGTCACCATTCACATAGCATGAGTATCTAAACTCGGGGGGCGGGGGGGGGTTGTATTTACTAATTAAGTGGCAATTATTTGCAGTAAGATTTAATTCATGGGTATCAGAGTAAAGGGGGCTGGACAAAATCTATCATATTAAATCCCTGTGAAATATATCAAAGTTTGTTGTAACGTGACAAACGTGGGGATGAATACTTTTGCAAGAAACTGTAGTAGGGTTGAGGGGGTACATACAAAACTCGCTTGAGGGTGGGCGTGAGGGGGTGTTGACAGGAGTTGAAGCGGTTCGTGTCTTGATGCGGCGGAAAACAGGCTGGCGGCGGTGTCTTCTGTGGGCTCTGCAGCTGGCTGCCTCTGGTGTCTTCTTCCAATAATAGTAGAAGGTAATCAACTCTCCCTGGAACAGAACAGTAAATACTGTCAAAAGGGTCATACAGACATTTTGTTTTGGTGACTGAATAAAAAAACAACAACTTTAAAGTCAACTTGTTGAAAAAATCTGCAACACAAAACAGTGTTGAGAGCGAAAAGCCACAGTGAAGGTCAGTCCATGTCGGGATTTGTAGGTGCCTGAGGCTTGTTTGTGCTGCAGTGCTGTCTGTCCATGGATTAAGCAAGGAGGCTTGCTGAATGCAGGGATATTAGGATCAGTGCTTTGGTGGCTGCCTGGGTGGCAGGAGGTTGAATGGGAACAAAAGAACATGTCAGGCAGCGCTTTGGCGCTACAAATAGGGAGTGAAATGGCTCCTCGCCCCGTCGCTGGAAGAGTCAATTGAACTTTAATCAAACATTCGGTGAGGTGCACTTGCCAGCAAGCCGGGCGGATAAATCCTACGCACAAAGGGCCGCCAGGAAATCAATAGCCAACTGAAACATTTACACATGCAATCATGGATCAGAAAGCACTTTACTGCAAATTAACAGCTGTTTTCTAACATAGCAATAACATATAAAGCTTTGAAAGGTGCTGACCAGAGCGTTCAAGGGCGAACCTTAACTGTTCTCTCCAATGATACACTCTCACTAGTTAGTAGTCGCCCTGTATCTGGATGACAGATTCACGAAGTATGTTAGGTGATTGTTTGGTGAGCAGCAAGTCACCTGTAATCTTTAAAGCCCAGAGGGCAGCCATCTACAGGCGGAGGTCTGTTAAACTGCTGTTCAACAAAGCTCCCTGGGTTTAATGGCTATTGACTGTTTTCCTTCTCTGCTTCAGCTGCAAAACTTGACATAAATTAGTCAACCCGTTGCTCTCTAAAATGCATTAAAGGCTTTTCAGCAATAGCTCCACATCGTCTGTAGAAATGAGCCAAAAACAAACGAGCGATTTGATAAAAAGGAATGTTTATGAATTGCTTTAAAATGTTTAACTGACACAAAGCCAGCTGCTCAAAAGCATAGTAGGTTGGACTAAAAGGAAACAAAAGGGCTGCAGCAGCTTTAATTTCTTATCGTAGAAAGAAGTCTGCTTGAGGCTGGAAGTGGTTAGCTTTGAGCAAACGCAGGATAGCAGCTTTGATTTGTTTTTTACTTCAACAAGTCGTTTGGGTTTGACATTAAAGAGCAAGCTTGTTTTTTTCTGAATTCCTGCTTTGATTGGTAGATGATGCTCAACTCAGTGGGATTTAGGCCACTTAATAAGATCTCCCTTCATGTGTTTCTTAGGGGAAATTCATATCTACCAGAAACAGTAGGGACTCCCAGTTTATCGGGCAAAGCAGGGCTGGGAGCATTTACTGAGCATGTCGGAGTTCAGAAAAACTGGCTCCTATTTTAGAGGAAATCAAGGTGCTTCGAAAACGTTCCAGGGTTTCCAGACATTTTCCAGACTGGTTCTCTGCACTTCTATCTCAATTTGAAGATAAAATAAAGACGTTCTAAATAGATTTAGGACAGATATTTCAACCTGCAAGTACCAGACACTGGGTGGATGGATGGATGGTTAGATGGACTGAATGGATGGATAGATCAATTGTCAGATGGATGGATAAGAGCATGGACAAATGGATAGATAACGATCAAACTGATGTACGTTTTGGTAAATAATGGATGGATTGATGGAGAACTGGATTAAACTTTTAGAAAATTCGATATGAATAAGACCTGGAAATTGTCCATCCTCTAGTTCCTGTCTCCATTCTTGAATCAAATTCCACACTAGCCTGAGTAAAAAATCTGCTGCAGACAGGGGCATCTTCAGAAGTTGGACCGGTTCTGCTTACAATATTAGCATAAATAAAAAAAGCAAAACATGGTGGATAAATTAAATGAACAGTCAACTCATAATGACACGTATCTCTTCTTAATGCAAATAGCAGGAAACTAATGGTAATTCCTGAGTGTTCCCTGAAAGCGTTGCTGTGTTGCCTCCTGTTTGTCGGTACCAGTACACGCTGGTCGCTTCCTGTGCGCCTCCCTCTTCAACCTGGCCGGGGCCAGCTGGAGAGGCAGGTCGCAGGTCCTAACTGGGGGAAGGTAGGCGTCCTGAAGTGAAATCTAATTGAAATGTGCAGATCAAAAGTGTCGAGCGGTGCCGCATGCTGGCTTTGCTCTGTGCCTGATGACTGTTTCTCAGCAGTGCTTCGCTGCAGGCTGACAACCACACTGCCTCAGGACCAGCTTGGCAGACACGAGGAAAGGTCACCCTGCCTCTCCATCACTTACACTGTGTCAAGTACCATTACATTAGGGTGAGCCTAATGAAAACAATAACTCAGACTTTCAAATGAGAATTTACAGGTGCACCGATGAGCTGCTGCAGCCGGGTGCAAATGAAACTGAACTACAAAGAAGGTGGATTGATAAAGTCTTCATGAATTTAGGCAAGTGAGAGTCACTTTTAATGAGAAAGAAAACTAAAGTGGAATAAAAGCCTGAAAGATGATACTTTCTGTGCAGTTCACAAACAATCATTTTCAATGAGTTACTGTAAACAAAGGAGAGGCTGTTTGTGAGACATAAGACTTTGAATGTGCAGCCACGTTATACAATATGTGAGATAAAAGCAGCCAAACTGCGGCTGAGGGAAGCTTTGCGCTGTAAATTAGTGTCAAGGGGAGACAGACAGATTACCTCTCAGCCTGCCTGCATGTCAAATCCAGGCCCTCTGAAGCCACATCAGTCGCCTCCTCACTCTGACTGTGTACTTTTCTCTGTCAAAGGCACTTTGTCATGCTGCCGTAGGCCCCCAGCAGCACTTTAACTTTCATTACCTTCTGTTTCTACATTACGATATAACGTTTGAGCTGCCAGTAAGGGGTTTAAAAGTGAAATTTATTTTTTTTAAGAGACCAGGAAAAACTCAAAGCTCCATAAACTGCATTCAAAACTGCTCATCTGAATCTAGTAAAAAAATAAAAATGAAATTATTTGACAGAAATCTTGACACGTCCTGGCTTCTGCTTAATAATTTTCTCAGAGTGCAGCAAATTACTGCACAGCGACATAGAGCTTGCTGTTGCTGCTCTGCAGAACATGAGATAGTGACAACATAAGCTCAGCATTATAAGGCTTTTTAGACTGCTTCCATCTGCAGGAGCTTTCTCACTGCTGGATTATCCGACAAGCAAGGGGCTTTACCCCTCCTATCACGACACTCAGGGCTTCCGGTGCGGTTACTGCCACTTAAAACGGGCAGCTACACACAAATACGCGAGTGTGAAATAGATTTATAATATGAGACCATGTGCTAAAACATTTTATCCAAGTGCTACTATGGCGAAGAAGCAGGTCTGAAGTTTTACTCACACAAATTGTCCAATTTTAGTAAGTGGAAATAATTACTTGAATTAAGGCATCGGCTTGTATGATATTCTCATCAACTCGAACTAAAACATCATGGTTTCACTTTGTTTCTAATAAAAAAAACTAGAAACGCATTTATAACATGAACTACTTTTATTTAAAACAGATAAGGAACATTCATATGGACTGACACGAGTTGCTGACTGAATGGTGAAACTCAGCAGGGCACACAATTACCTCCATGCTAGCTCACACGCTTGAATCATTAAGCTCTGTCAGCTGTTACCTTCCGATCTGTCGAGCAGACCAACAAAGACACCATTAAAAGTCTCTCTTAGTGTCAATACTTCAGATTTCCAAAGGACTCAAACATTTTTAAAGCCAGCATGCTCCATGACAGGCAGGGGCTGAAAGCTTAAAAGTATATAACAAAGTAGAGCTGCACAATGCATCAGATATTTCAGTATGTGTGATAATAATGAGGAATGGTCTAATTGTTGGTCAAAGTGTTATGAATTCGTGGTTTACATACTAATAATTTATTGGAAGGAATTTCAGTGCAGTAGATGCTCACACCTGACCACAGAGGATAATGTGGATTAATTAAAACCAATATTATCATCGCAATATTCAACAAAAACGTCACAATCGCATAATTATCCAATTGTCAGGGCCTCTAAAACAGAGCAAGTTACTTCAGCCTTCCTGTTAGCTGCTGAGAGTCTTGCTCTCTCTCCCTGATTGAGCTGCAGACATGCCTCAATTTGTCTTGGAAAATAAATGTTCCTTTTAAATGGTTTACTACAAGATCTTCCTCTAACTTCTTAACCCAGTAACAACTTCGACATTGAAGAGTGGTGTTATGAGTGAAATATAGCAGTAAATGAGCGTGGTGCATTCCGTCACTGGTCGGGCTGATGTCTACTTATAATGCATTTTTCAACACATTCTCCTTATTAAGGATTTCCATTTCTGGATTTCTAAAATCCAAGTCATTGGTCACAGAGTAACAGGCAATACAGAGCAACAAACGACTAATTACATTTTCATACAGCAACTCTGAATGATAATTGTTTTGTTCCATAACAGCACTGAATGTACAACTGGTATTTGTAAAAAAAACAAACAAACAAACATGCTGTTGTGTCACTGTCTCCACCAGTTGGGCCATATTTAACTGATTCTGTATACCTGATAAGTTAACATGTTGAATTCATGTGCTTCCCTCTATGAAAGCTGACATAAGGAATCTAGACACAGTGGCTTTGAAACGGCTTCAGTAATGCGCAGATGTACTGATATGCTAATTAGCCATGTGCTACATTAAAAGCCGCTGCTGCTTTAACAGATATGAAACAGAGCTTAGATGTCTTCAGTGAACCTACATAAAACAAAAATATCTTCCTTGATTAAATGTCAAGATTTTTTCATGTTATTATATCCAGTATTTGTCTTTATAAGAGCCCAAACATGGCAAAGTTTTATTAGAACATATAGTAAGTTAAAAAGGTGTTTTCAGCAATTAGTAATAAAATGTGGTGTCATCCTGACAAAATTTAGACTGAACAAGATAACCTCTTAAATTAATTTAGGCTGCAGCCTAAAGGATGGTTGGGCTGGTGGATGAGCAGGAGCTAGCGTGCATCATCTTCGTCTGGCCTAGGTGGTCCAGTGTGTGCTGGCAGGGCGGAGGTTGAGGGCTGAACTCCTGTGTTTACACCCTCATCCGCTCTCAGGCCCAGACCCGAACAGATGGTTTATGTTTTTCCTGGCAGATTTGTGACAGAGCCACAAAAGGCCCCAGCTTTGACATGAAGCCAAACGGTTAAGGCTGTTGCTGGCAGGGGAAGGAGGAGCGTTTCAGGGGGAGAGCCGACGAGGGTGAGGGCCGAGTATGAAGCAGGGAAGAGCTGAGAAGGAGGAAAGAGCCAGTTGTGGATAACAATAGACAATCAAGACCGAAACCAAGTGAAGACCATGCTGAAGTAAATTCAGCAAATAAATGTGTGCTAAATATTTCAAGCGGTGGGGGGACAGAGAGCACTGGGATGTCATTTCTGAGCTCTGTTCGCTGATGGTGAGTTGTGTAAACATCCATTAGAGCAGTGTGAAGCAGAGCTCCTCCCGTTTCCTCCTTATCCTTCACACGGAGGAGTGCAGATTGCTTCTTGATTCATTTCAGTAAGGTTAGGGGGAAGTATTTTTAAACTAAATCAAACCACAGTTTATTATATATGCGCTTGACCCATGGACTTTGAATTCCTCAACAACCATGGCAGATGTATAATGTTTCGTTTGCAGGGCGAGCTCACTTCCATCACCTCCAATCTGAGTGTTAATATAGGGGGAAAACCTACTGAATGCTTATAGAGTCCAGAAGGCCAGAATTTCACTCAGAGGCGATTACAGAACCATTCCAGTAGAGAGGCACCAATCAGCCTTTTGCTGGCTGATACAGACTTCTGGTTTTCTTTATGTCTAACCTGCCACTTCAGATTTTTTATTTATTTATTTTATTCATAGGACTATAACACATAAAAAAGAAAAAGAAATGTGCTGCAGGTTATCTGAGGAGGTAGCAGCTTTAGTTAATTAAATTATCCACTGATAAAGCAACAAAGCATTGTGTCCCTAACTTTTTAATTTAAAAAAAAATTAAATTCAAATAAAGTGTGTCAAAGTATTTGCTGTTGTTTGGTGTATTTATAAAGAAAGATAGTGGCAATTCTTAGTTTGATGCATTTAATTAATAGAAAAAACTAAATCATAATATACACAATTTGTAGACATTAAAAATCCCAGGGGTGCATTTAAGAGGTTGGGCTTGGAAGAGTAAGAGGATCTCTGCCGGTGGAGCAGGGTGCATGTTGAAAACGGGTTAAATAGACAGCGATGGCCCTGCTGTGCAGCACCTTTCTATAACAGAGTGACTGCAAGAGCTCAGCTTTCACAGGTCAGGGATGAACAGGATGAAGAATCAGCACTCGTGTTTTTCCTGCTGTAAGCGCTTTTCCCCCAATGAAAGCAGACTGGAAGGCAGCAGTGTCTTTGCGCTGGAAACTCGGTCCGGGGTGTTCTGCTGATAAGCCAGTCCGCAAAAAAACACAACAAGTAGCCAACCAAAGACTTAATTACACAGGGAGCTCTATCTATCAGCCTGCTGGAAGATGTTTCCCACATTCAGCTGTGCTGCGTTGCTTTAAGTCTGTTAAAAGAACATCAATATGTGCTGCTTGGGTTTATCTCAGCTGACAGCAATTTTCCTGCCTATACAACTAATTATTCAAGAAACACTGAACCTGCCCTCTCACCACCAGCTGCTGCTGCTGCCAAACCCACCAGGCCATCGTAGTTTGTAGCAGCTTTAATTAGTGTTTTAACCTAAATATTTATAATCAAACCTATCCCCCAAGGTTGGGGCTGCTGGGCTAAGGACAAGGCAATTTATTCAATTTGACGTTCGTACAGATTGTACCAGGGCAAACATCTGCTGTGAGGTTGTGTTGAGAGCACTGCTCTCCTGTTGGCCGTCATGCAGATGACAGCAGCTGGAGGGGACAGAGCGCTCCTTTTTCTCAGAGAAACAAGATGTAACGAGAGCGGCTCGGCACCTTCTGGTTGATCTGAACGCCGGCAAAATGAGATAAGGTAAAAAAAAAAACAAAAAAAACCCCATCAAATTCACAAACACCGATGAGGCTTTGTAGGCCTGGGTGCCCTGAAAACCTGGAAAATAATGTCAACAACATTCATAAACGCTAAAAATCCGGACTGCAAGACTTAAAAATTAACCAATGGATCATCTTCCTGTGCTGTAGGGTACCAAAAGTGCTGTTTAGTTGCTTTTAATCTGATCTGTGGCTTTACGTGTCTTCACTTTGCACAGCTTTTATCGTTTGTTGGACTTTGAAGGTAAAATGGTGAAAAAAAAACAAAAACAATTCTTTACAGTAAAACTAACAGCATTATCACAATTCTACCCCCTGTAAGAAAAAAACTTAACGGTTGGACAGAACTGCACCAAATTTGTGAAATTCTGTCAACGGATGTCAAGTGTAATTGAAATGTATTAGTTAAATAGAAAGAAACAATTTAATTCACCAGCATCGCCGCCAATAAAAAAAAGCTAAAGAACAAGATGAAAATCAAACCGATGCTTTTGTGGGAGATCATAGAACCGCAATGGATAGAATCTGCTTTTTATTTTCTGTTTAGTGAAATTTTTCTGAATTGTGATTTGCAGAGAAAACATGTTCTTGATCCTTAAAAGTATCTAATCATAATCTATAAAATTGTACGGGTTCAAAAAATAATTCAATTTTAATGAGATCAGTACAATAATTTAGCATTTTTGTAAAACTGTTAGAAATTTGACATTATCTTGGTAGAAAAAAAACCTGGTAGTATTTGTTTCATATGAGTTTAAAGAAACATTTTTTCCTTAACAAATATCTTTCAGTTTTAATGTTTTAACATACCTTAAGCCTAATAAAATGTATGGCTCATTCATTTTTACCAGACAATCTGACACTGCACACATAGCCAAATATATTGGGGGGCTGGTGTCTATCTATATTAGGCAGCATTTACACAACACATATGATGGTTTCACTGATCCTAAAAAACAGATTTTTAAGATGCCATCGGTCAGGGAAGCTGAAAATCTTCCACTTCCAGCTTCTCAGTCCATCTCTAGTTCTAACCCTTCACAGTCTAATATCATCATATCACAAACCTCTACCATAAAGGTAAGAATGACTGCACTACTCCATATCAGTGTCCATGTTGATGCTAAAGGTCAAAAGTCTGACCCAAAATGAATGTTGATACTTATGTGAACCAGAGCCAACACCAAGTAAAGGGATTGAAGTCTGGAAAGTTAAAACCACAGAAACCAGAAATAAAACCTAAAAAAACCCAAACAGGTTGATAAAGATACAGACATGCTTACAGCCTTTGCTCTCCGCTTGTAAAATGTTTTTAGTTGCTTCACTGGGTCTATTGGATTATAGTTCTCTCTGTTTTGCTGATCATGTTCATGGTCTATAAATAAACTTTATAATACACTTATGCGAGTATCAAGTAAATAAATTAGTTGTGCTTTTATGCCGCTTAAAATCTCTCTCAGGACACAAAGATACACTGAGCACAGTTTCAAGCAGGAGATCTTTTTACAATAATGTTTTTGTTTAGTGAAGCGGTAACTGAGCACTGAAAACTGGTTTCGTCTGTCATAAAACAGTAAAACAGTAGCTATTTTACAGTATCCTTAACGTCTAAAGAACAAATTACATGCAATTAGTTGCACGATTTATAGGATATTCTTTTGTTTTTCTTCCCTTTAATCTCTAAACGTTTTGGCCTGTCCATATCCGTGTTAAGCTCCACAATAAACAAAGCTGAAATTGATACAGCTCTGTTTAGCAAATACACACAAAAAAACCAACATATTTCCTAAAAACCCCTGCAGTAAAAATATCAGCTCCAGAGTTAATCTCTAATCTGCCATCTCAGCATATTTGGGCTGTTCAAACAGTGGAAGCAGTGAGCTCGTGCTCCATGACGTCCTCACTGGAGTGTAGGAAATGGTGGCAGCAGAGCTAGCTGCAGACAGTCAGACGACACACCCGCTGGGCCTTGCTGTGACTTATATAAGGCATTCCTGACTGCTAGTCAGGCCTGGTGTGTTTGCACAAAGCTGGGTGCGTACCCCTGGCACTGGCTGTTCGAGCGGCGCTGGTGCTTCAGGGGTAGAGCGGCTAATACGAACATGGAGGAGCAGTGAGGGGCAGACAGGCCGTACTGGACCTCTGTAGCCCCCGATATCCGCCCAAAGGCTTTAAGCTCTGCACTGCATGCCAGGATATAGGGCAGGAGTAAGCAGGCTTGTGAAACATACTGCTCAATTTATGAGTAAAACGAGCAAGACTGAAGATTAACCTAAAATATCATCATATTCCAGTGAGGCAGGGACTGATGAGCAATAACTCGGACCATATATGTATTTTTTTTTACATCCTCTGTGCAGCAACCCAGGCATCCTGTAGCGTTTAAAACAAGCTATACCCGTTCTCCACATGTTATAACAGCCATTCCTTCATATGTTTAAAGGCCAGTTTATTTTCCGTGTGCAGGAGGAAAATTAATCTCTTTCTCTGCTTTGTGGCGGCGAGCCCCAATCCTGGAGGAGGTCTATTACTTTTCCTGCCAAGTAAACTCCCCCTCCAGGCTCAACTACATTAATACCTCTTTTATAGCCAATCAACTAGTCGTATATTTCAAAACTGCTAAAAAATAATTGGAACGACTATTATAGAAGAACAGTATTTAGCTTAAGATTCTTACCGCTATAATAATCATAAAGTAAAAAATATCAAATATACAGATTTTTCATAGAATATTAAAGCAATTGTCTACTAGGGTTTGTAGCTATTATTTTACTCCTCTGAAAGTAATATTAAATAAAATGCTAGAGATAGCCAAATAGATTTTTACAGTTATAGTTATTTTAATTTTGATACATTAGGCAAAGAACAGAATAAAAAACAGAAACTGAGTAGTAGTTAAAGTGTTAATGGTGCTGAAAAGTCTTCCTTTAGCCGTTCTGTTTTGCATACAGTAACCTAAATATAACAAGCTGATATTAGCTGGTTAGTTAGGGATCCTATCTGCTCGGGTAGCCAGTTTGCCATCGGCTCCTCAATACTCGCCAAATGTTGTTTTAAGCAGCATTGCCTTAATAAGAGAGATGGGTGGTGCTCCTTTAGTTGCACACCATAAATGTGTTTTTTTTTTTCACTACCAGATATAGTTTTTAACAACCAAATCTTTCCTCTAAGGTCCTAAAAAAGGTTTAGGAGACTTCTTTAAGCCAGCTGAGAGGCAGTGCACAGCAACAGGTGGAAGAGATGCAGGGCTGTGTTATTCTACAGTGTGGAACGTTTTTAAGCTACAGTTGCTAATTGGTAAGCAGCTGACAGCAGGTTGGCTACCTGAGCAGATAGCCTGACTAATTACCCAACTAAAATAAACTCGTTTTACTTCCAGAGTTGGCCTAAAGAGAACTGCAAAAAGTGAAATTATTTTTGAAACGTCTATCTATCATAATCAATATTACAACAAATAAATGTTACAAATAACATTACTATAAATGTATTAAATGTGCACTTTCAGCTGTAGAAGGAACATCTTTGCCCTAATGTTTTAAATAAAAGCAGTTTTTTAATTTCTTTTAATGTTAATACTGTTAAACAGATGTATTTTCAGTCAAGGCTGTCATGCCATTAGAATCAATGCATTTTTAAAACCTTGTTATAACTTCATACCAGAAGCCGACCCACATCTACACCAGTCATCCCCTTTTCAAAAGGTCTGAACTGGTTTTCAGAAATAAAATGACAATGTGGCACAGAGGCAGCGGCACTGAGGAGTTCCTGAGTCTATGAAAGTCTGTGTGTTTGACAGAGGGCTGTTGTACCCTAACCCTGCAACAGACGAGGAAATGAAGCAGATGAGAAGCATGACAAACAATTTGTTTTTTTCCCTTTGATGTCTGTGTCACCATTGTGTCTGCACACTTCCAGCAGGAGCAAAACAACAACGTCTGCAAGGTTCTGTGAATCACAAGGCTTTTCTGAGATTAATTCAGCAGCCAACTCAAAGGTGCAAAGGTTTCTGATGTAAAAAATGCAGAATATTGCTCTTAATTCCCTTTTCAGTATATCTGAAACTTTGCGTTTGTTGACAGTGTTTCGCTTAGGAATCAATATTAGGTTTCAGCGAACAGGAGCAACATCGGTGTTTCGTTTTTCGCCGTTAAACTTCTCATTCAATAAAAGTAAGCAGTCGTTAATCATTATCGAGGGCCAAGATTTGAGTCATTCTGCACCATGACAGAGGTTACACACAGTTGTTCAGCAATGATTACCACAGTGACATTTGTGTTCACTCAAACACAGCGGAGGGAAATGTGGCAACTCAAACAGCCCATGCTGCTAAAATACGCAAATAACACAATTACAGAGTGTGAGAAAGATTAAATAACTGCCATCACAAATCAAAAGCACTGACACTGACGAGCAAAACTCTCAGCTACAAGAGAAAACGACCGCCTCCACTGAGCTTCAAGTATTTTGACAGATAAAGCCTAATCTAATTTATGAGTATTTTAGGATTCTGTTGCCTCCTCTGCAATTTTGATGCACAAATTAAACCATTAAAAAGTATTGAGACAATTTACTGATAAATACTGTAAAGGTTATCAATAATTTGATGCATTTTTCAGCATACATGCAGGACGACCGGGCTACAGCAAAGAGCTAAGATGCAACTTTACAACTAATTTACAAGCAGCAATCATGTCTAGTCCTTCAAGCAGATTTATAACTAACCGTTTCTTGTTCCACAGAGTCTGCTAATGCAGGTCTTACTAATTACAAAACAAGACCTCTAGTTAGAAAGCAGCGGTGCTGAAAATATCTCCCTGAAGATGTTTAACTTCTCAGATTGCCAGTAGTTCCAAGAACGCACCTCGTTTTCTGTGCATCTGTATTTAAAACAGCAAACTCTGTAAATATTTGAGCTGCACAGAAAGAAAAATAAAAGATCTTACCGTTTCTTTGTTGGGCAGCAGCTCTTTCCGGATCCTGAAGAAGTTTTTGCCAAACTGTCTCAGCCCTTTAATGAAGCGCTTCTGCAATTTTTCACAGAAAAAAAAAAAAGAAAGCGAAAGAGAGACAAAAAAAAAAAGGAAAGTTAGTATATGTGAAGTCAGCTAAACTGTGGGTGCAAGAAGTTACTGCTGAGCACCACAACAACAACAAAGGAAAAAAAAGAAGAAAGGTTTTTCTTTTCAGTAGTCAGTGGTTGGAGAGATTTGATGTGTGTGAGAGAAGCCTCTGTAGCGACGTTTAAACTCCGGAGCAAACACAGCCATGTCAGGGCAAAACCAGGAGAGGAAATGACAAGTAAGGCAGGGAGAGACGCTGAGATTAACCTAGTCTTTTCATGTTTTGTGAAAACACAGTTATCCAAACACCGTTGGATGTAAAAACAAACACACTAAGCATGGTGTTAATCTCAAGAGAGAAAGTTCAATGTCAAAACCTCAACTTGGGAGTTGAAAATCAAGAAAATGCCTCAAATTACAACTTACTCCTAATTTTAAAATCTGTAGAATCAACACAAATATCTGACAAGAGAAAAAAGAAGATCAACTTCACCAACACAGAGGTTTCTACTTCAGGACATTGGCTTTAATCAGAAAAAAAAAAAAAAACTAATTTGAACATGCTGCCTCTACTCACCGAGAGCAAAAACAGACAAAAACAAAATCAGAAATCCAAACTACCTAAATGCATTCCTTCTCCTTTAAGAGCCACAGACTGAGAGCCATAAAAAGCGGTGGCTGAAAACATTCACAACCAGCGAAGCAGTCGACCAACAGATTTACTTTCTTGTTCCAGAGGCAAGCCCCGTTCTTCAGTGATCTGCCAACCGCTTCTAACCAAGTAACTCCGGCAAAAAGCGGGGAAAAGTCCACGGGGAGCGCAGCACAAATATCCACGAACCAGCCGCAGGTAAAAGGGAGGGGTGGGGGGCAAATAAATCAGGGACAAATCCACAAGGTCTCCGACAGCACAGCGATTCTTTTTCTTAACAAGAAAGAAATAGCTTGTCACTCTGTGCTCCTCCACTACAAAGGGGAAGGCTTTACATGTGATCTTTCTGCAAGAGAGCCTCTGGTTTGCAGCAGGCTGGAAAACGTGAAGTGGACTCATGTTGGGTGCAGGGCTCATTTCAGCTGTTTCTGCCCCATCTAAATAAACGGGTTCGTGATCTATATCCACCAGAGAGATCACCAACAACTGTTTGTTTACAACAAATCAATAATAGCTGCCTCTTTAACAGGAAACTACAGTGCTCCTTTAAATGCATTCACAGCTTAGGGTGAGTATTCAGAGGTAAAACTAGCTGGGAGCCTGACAGGGGAGGAAAGCAGGCAGGCTGACACAATTTGTGAGGAAAACGCTTCTGGACATGATGGAAGGAAGACCAGTGGGAAGGAAAAGCAGACATGGAGCCTCTAATGAAGTTCAGTTTCCAGCACAGTGAGTTATGTAACCACAGATTGTTTACATATCCAGCTATGGTGTGGAACAAAGGCCAAATATACTGAAGTAAAACAGCCAGCTGCAAAACACAACGTTTTCCCAGGGGGTAAAATTACAGACACGCACAAGAGCTCAGTCTAACCAGGAGATGCAAAACTCTTACATTTAAAGTCTGATCCTAACACGAACACGTTGCCAGTTTTAGGGTGCAACTAAATGACTACTAAACATAAACTAAACCAGTCAGACCATACAGCACATTCTCTGCTGACATCTAAACAAACAGGCCTGTTAAATTACTCTCATGGGATATGAGTTAATTTCCATTTATCACCTTGACGACAGAGTAGTTGATTAGCCAGTAGAAGGAGTAATCTGTAACATAAAGCACTGAGCATAACCTAAAACACCCATCTTCAGCCACTAAAGAGGTCAAGGGGCAGATTAGCATTTGGACTTTCAATAGCTTCACTCAGATATCGTCAACACTGTCAACATGTGATATTAAAATGCCACAATATATTCTTGTCGAATTAACACTGTTTTTATACAGCCTTATCTGGAATTAAGGAGGAGTTCTGAAATCGCCCTGATCTGTTAACAGACAGAGCTTTACAAGTCACTAATAATTAAAGAACACTGACAACAGACAGCAGACTGACAACACTCAACACAAATTAGGAAGTATCTACCACTTTGAAATCATTTGTTGGACACCATTTTAGGTACTTTGTAAAAAAAAAAGGTCATTGTTGACAGAATGACAGACAAGACTGGCTAACCTTTAGCCACTAACAATGCTAAAGCTGGCAACTGCTTCTAGCTTCCCAAGTAAACTAAAGAGCTATTTCACCGTTTCCTAATGAGCCTAGACTACAATTAATCATGTCTATTTGAAAATCTAAAATACTTTATCTGAACAAAGACTGGAAAAACTGCAACTGGCTTATAGTTAGCTGCTAATGATGAAGTCAGTAAGTTACTGAGCAAATGCTACCAGTACAAACTAAAGGGTTATTTCACTCTGTTTGAAGAAGACTTGGACGCTTTTGATCTTTTCTTGGTCAGAATTTAAAATACTTTGACCCAAACACTGAGAAACTGCAACTGGCGTTAAAGTTAGCATATAATTTGTTACTTCCTATTGGCACTAAACTATAGCGCTATTTCACAGTTTCTTCATAAGCCAGAGGGCATTTGATCATCTCGGTCAAAATCTAAAACATCTAGTCTACACAAACAGAGACTGTGACGGGTTAAGAGTTAGCTGCTAAAGATGTTAAAGTTGGCATATGTTTCGTAGTTTTTGTACTGGTACTGAAATAAAGTGCTATTTCACATTGTTAAAAGATTAGTCAATACTGTAACTCTTCATCTGTATATCAAAATGATATACTGATTGATATCTGTACATAATTTTGATAAAATACTGTGAGAATACCACTACAAGCTATCTGCTAACTATGCTAAAATTGGCATCAACTTGATAGCTTTACATCTTCGCTGAACTAAAGGGTCATCTCAAAATTCCTTAATTTGTCTTGGCTGTGATTCATGATCTGTAGTTTAAAACCTAAAATAATAAAACTAATAAAACACTGAGAATCCTTTATTCTGCTAAATGGTAGTTGCTAACCACAATAAAGATGATTTCTATTTCATAGGTTACTATCGGCACTAAAATAGAGGGCTATTTCATTGTTTTTAATTAGTGTTTAAACACTCATAATTCTGGAACTGGCTTTTAGCTCTTGACAATACAAAGCTGACATCTTCTTCATAGCTTTCTATTGATGATAAACTAAAGGGCTACTTCGTTGTTTCCTGAAGAGTTTTGATAGCAAATCATCATCTGCTGAGTGAGGACACTCCAGATTTTTAACAACAGAGTACCATGACTAGTAATCATTTGTTACTAATATCACTAAAATCATTAGTCACATTAGCTAAATAAATGTAACACCTGCTTTAAAGCTTCTGATCAGCACTAACCTAAAGAGCTATTTTAGAATTATTTATGAATTATTATGAGCCTAGAATGCATTTGATCTTCTCTGTGCCAAAATCTTACATACTTATAAATTAAATCTGAACCAAATTAGTCTAAACCAAACAGAGATTTCTTAAAACACAGAATGAGAATTATGAAACCTTTATTCTATTTACGAAAAACACAAAAAAGCATATCCCATGTGTTTTTGGCATTTGGACCTTAAAATTAGAAAATAATAAAAACTAATATATGGACTGATTATACCTGCACTGGATTATTCTACACAGATTACAGATCCTTGGAAACCCCGCTGTGAGTTGTGAAACCTTTACTCTATTTGTGAAAACAAAAAGTGGGTATTCCTAAGTTCTATTGCTAAAATCACACCTTGCTTCATTCTAGTTATCCCAGTTTTCTGTATGGTCTCGTTTCACGAGCTGGCTGTTTCGCTACACCCCTAACTTGAAATATCAGACTGACAAATTTAGCGACGATTAGACAACATTTCCATGTCTCCTTCAATGTATCTTTACACAAGCCTGGAAAGCTATAATGTTGGAAATCAATTAGACCTGCTCGTGTAGTCTGACCTAATCGGGTCATCTTAATTATGTTCCATAACTGTACTTTTTACTCAGTCAAAGCAATCATATCCTAATAGCTGAGCTTCATGCATGCTCCCCCTCCCGCCTCCCTTCAGTTTTCTTTTTCTTGCTGGCTCCCTCCCTCCCTTCTCTCTACATGTCGGCTCCAGTTTAAGGCTCCATTTCAGCTGCCTGGGCTCACTGCTCTCCAGCCCAGCTAATAAATCATCCACCAATCTGCTCCCTGAATCGTTCTGCCCCTGCTCCGACTGCTCCAGCCCTTGGTTGCTAGGGAACAAAGGCAGAGGAGGGGCTCTGAGAGACGGAGAAGCGAGGGTGGGAGGCGATGGGGTTTGGCTGGGTGGAAGTGCTACCAAATGGCCATCCGCTGTGCAGAAACAACAGGCTTCTCTCTCTGAGCGTGTTCCAGAGAGCTGGCGCTTTTTACCCTCCCTGAGTTTCCCCCTCAGAGCCAAACAGTGCACCATTGTGAGGCTTGAGAGGAGACGTATGAAAGGAGGACGAAAGGCAAAAAAAAAAAAAGGGAATATTTCAATAGGCCATTGTGTATGCGTACATCCTGCTCGAAAGCCAATTGTTTGGAGTTGTAAAACTGGTTAAAGATAATGTGGACACAGGCGCACAGATGGTATCGTGATGACAAACAGAGGGCAGAACATAAGTCTGACTAAATGTCATTCCCTCGAAAAAAGTGACGCTGGGCCGCCCAACAGAAAACAAAGCTACATTCACTCAATATGGAGTTATTATACTTGACTTGTTAAAAGATGACCTTTACTGAGCCTGCTGTGTATAAACCCAAAGGGTTGAGGATACTCAGCAGAAATAGCCAACCATACAGATACAGAAAAAAAACACCTTGTTTTATGAAGTATTAACTTGTAGTAAGATTAGTCACGCAGTAAAAGGGAGGAAATCACAACACGCTTGAATAGGAAAAACCGCATTGACTGACACTTTACTACCCACATCCTCTTTGCATAGACACCATACAAAAAGAGATCTATGTTTAGATCTGTAAAAGCTGTGCAGATGTTTTAGCAGACATGGCCTTTTATTACAAGTCTCAAAGAAAGATAGATTTCAGTAGACCCACGTTTCCTCCAGCAGACCAAGTGTAAACGTTACATATTTATCCCATAATAAAGGTGCCAGAACTCACAACATGACCTTTGGAAAGCAAAGTAACAACCACTGCTTTCTCTAGCATGTACTGGCACAAAAGGTGACAGGAAATTCCAGTACACACCCATCCTGCCCCCTATTTTGTTACCAAACACCCAAAAAATACTTTGCTGGCACTGTACCGTAAATGTGATAGAATACACTGATTTTACAGACTCCAAACAGCGATTGGAGCCGTTTCTTTTAGTGTGTTTATTTTTTAATGGTGTGCCTCTGATGTGAGTGTTTGTTTTCTACCACTGGGCGGCGGCTAATTTGTCCTCTCCCCGTTTTTCCGATGCCACCCCCCGCCCCAGCCCGGTGCAGTAATCCATCAGCTACGGACACAGCCGGAGATAAACCATGGCACAGTGCAGCTGGCTGAGAAATAGACCTCCCGTCCTGCAGCAGTCATAGATCAGCCTGTGTCTGACGTGGCGGCACACAGCGAGACTGCGGCTGCTGCTTCTGGTTGTTTATATGGCACCTCCTGTTGGCCGATGTAATGTTAGCACCACTTAGTAACAAGTGCAAAAGACAGCTGCCGCAGGTGACAGGCCTTGTTTTAGCTTTTAGAAGCAAAAGGTGATATTTAAAAATACTTAGTAACAGTATTAATATCCCTTGAATTTGTTCATGTTTTGTCATGTTTTAATCACAACCTTTAATGCATTTTAGAGGACTTTTAGAACACAATCAAGCATTGCCGATAGCTGGAAAAACAAATTCAAATCTAAAAAGTGTAGTCTACATTTGTATTCAGCTCCCCTGGGTCAATTTATAGAACCACTTTTAGCTATAATTACATCTGCTGGTCTTTTGGAGTATGTCTTCACCACCTTTGTACATCTAAAGACAGGATTGTTGCCAATTATTTAATGCAAAATAGCTCAGGCTCATTAAGATTGGATGGAGAGCGTCTGTGAACATCATTTTTCAAGTCTTGCTTTAAACTATCCACTGAATTTAGGTCTGGACTTTGACTATGTCGCTCTAACACATGAATGCACTTTGATCTAAACCCGTCCACTGTAGCTATGGCTGTGTGTTGAGGGTTGTAGTCCTGCTGTAACATGGATCTCCACCCCTGGTCTCAAGTCTTTTGCAGCTTCTAACAGGAACCAGGATTGCCATGCATTTAGCTCCTTCCATCTTTATTCCAACTCAGACCAGCTTTCCAGTCCCTCCTGAAGAAACGTACGTCCCCACAGCATGATGCTGCTACCACCATGTTTCACTATGAGGACGCTGAGTTCAGAGTGGTGTACATTGTTAGTTTTCTGCCACACACACTGCTATTATTTTATGACTACTATTTTCCTACTTTATTTCATGAGCAGAAGTTGTGCAGAGCGACATGACAACTGCCCTCTCAGCCAACTGTGGTTACATGCATTACAGGCACAAACATGCACTCACGCAGACACAAGAAACATTTGGAGGTAAAACATTACTTCCATTTAGCAACATCACTGCAAACATGTAATGTCAATAAAAATCAGAAGAAACAAGTTTGCCTTTTATGTGACGTGCTCTCTGATTTCAACTTGTTGGATTCTGCAGATAAAATCCATCCTATAATAGAAGGGATGAGCTCTAGGGTAACTGCATTCCTCGGTGTGTAAAAAAAGACGACTGCATCATGTCTGACCATCTGAAACAGCTTCCATCCAACCACAACAACAGATTCTATTGTCTGCTCTTTCTCAATGGGTAAATAAACCGGCGCTCTGGCTTTAACAGCCCACTGCAGAAAAGCAACAGGGAGGCTAGGCTACACACTTGATGTTTCTGATAAATTATTCATAGTTTTATATTTTATCTATTTTATAATGCATGAGAGTTTTTTTTTGTAAAATCTTGAGTCATCACTGTGCTCAACAAATGGCAGCGTGTCAAAGATGTTCCAATAACATCAGAGAAACAAACTGCTGAGGAGCTGATTGTCTCAAATGATTCTTCCCCAGCAAGAGGTTGATAACAAGATTTCCCAATTTTGTTGTTTTCTGCAAAGCGGTTCAAAAATTACTTTTAAATGAGCTATCTTTGTGTGTGTGTGTGAAAATTAAATACATTAACACTGAATTCAGAGTTGAAACAAGGTTTACAAGCTACACTACAAGGAAGGGGAGATCGCAGAAGTAGGGTGGGAGAGGCAAGAGACGTCAGAGAGGGGAGCGGGGTGACAAGTGACGCTGCAGACAGGCTGATTCTGTCATTTCAACGGCCCTGCTGTCACTTTTATTCACATCTAAAGCAACTGGGTGGGGTGAAAAAGAGCAGGCAGAGATAATTATGCCAGTCCTGGAGGGGGGTGGGGGTGGATCAGGAGCTAAGAGGAGGCAGAGCAAAGGGTGATAAATAAATGAAGAGCATTAGGGCTTGGCTTCCGTTGGCGCGTCAAGGTTGAGGCTTCATTTGCACCTGTCCTTCAAGGTTGCGGGGCTGAAAAGGCACAAGTGGTGATTAGATCACTGCGAGCCATGTCCTCGACAGGCCGCTGTGGAGACGCTGCCTCCACAGGCAGGTGGAGCATAAGCAGACGGCTGAGTGCCTCCAGAAACAGACACAAACACACACGGCTTTGAACTGGGACCAAAATGCACTGGACACACTGACAACTCCTCAACTACACTTACATAACAGTGCAGAAACATGAATGCATAAACAGAAGGTAATAGCTGAGTCTCTACATGTGACTCAACTTGTATCCAGACAGAAATGGTGCTTTATTTCCAAAGAGATTGTGCTTGATTTTTTGGCAAAAAAAAAAAAAAAAGGTTTCCAGGCTTATTTCAACTGAATAATTAACCAAAAGTGGAACAAAGTTCCCAGCATTTTAAATCTGATTAAGATTTTCTTCTAGGCAACTTTGTAAAGATTACACCCTCAATATATCGGAATCTCTAATGAAGATGAGTAAAAATCCTTGAAACTGTTTTTTGGCAGTAATTTCAAAGGGGACAAACCATGTTTTTAAATCCTTCATTTTCACACTTAATTCGTTCAGTTGTGGTCTAGATAAAGTGGAACTGCAAGGCTTTGATCTGAATTCCTTGTTATTGTAGCTCCATAGGCTCCTCTTTGACCCGTGTTCTGAGGAGTGTCTGAGAGCAACTTATTTTGGTACCATCTCTTTAAATGCTAATGAGGTCCTTACATCCCGCCCCCCTCCAGGTCAAAGAATGTTGCACTTTGACCCGTTCGGCCATTTTTGTAGTTTGATAACATTTATTTAGCGCTGCAGAAACAAGACAAAAACGGCAAAAACAATGCAAAAGTGTTTATATAATAATACTATTTAAAACATGCAGTACGGTTCTGTCCTCCAGGAGCTAAAAGCAGCACACAGCGCTAACATAAGCAGAAGGCACAATGCTACTGCTATCAACACAATGGCCAGGACATCATATCAACACACAATAAATTCAAATCTAAAATATAGTTTGTTGTCATTTTAGCGTTATTTGCAGCTTAATGCTTTGCTGCGTCTGTCGTTTCCATAGACGGAAAGAAAAGATCTCTTAATCAGATGAAGTCTTTCAGCAAATCCTTCTCGATACTGGTGGAGGTTGCTGAAGGCACTCGTTCTTGGAAGTGGAGAAATAGGAATTTCCCAACTGATGTGGAAACATTTCCATGAAAAATAAAATTTAACCAGGTTCTGTTGCTGGGGGGTGGTGTAATGAATTGTGTGGGTTAATACAACCAACAACTGACCCAAACTTATCCTCCTGCAGCCTGGGCATACTTGAGCTCGGACTACAAAATTGCTGAGAGAAATAAAAATGGTGGCTACGCAAAACTGATCTCTGCAACGCCTCAACTTTTTTGCACTGCTACAGAGTCCAAGTGCATGACAAAATGTTTTTAAAGGCTAAAAAAGTGGATTTTGCATGATATGTCCCCTTTAATATCACTGTGTTGAAAACATTTATTCAGCAGGAAAAAATAAATAAAATCTGAATTTATCTGAATTTGCCACAATATGTAATCCTTGCTGTTCATACTTTGTGAAACCCCCTCACCTAACAGGAAAGCACTTTGTCTTCCCCTGTGACATTTCAGTTTTATTTAAATCGATGTCATGGACTCTAACCAGATCCCAAGGAGCTTTGGAAGAAAAACAGGCCGACAGTACTACAGGTCTTCCACCATAATTTATCAATAAGGTTCCTTTAACCTATTTATCCTTTTTAATGCCAAACCCAACTGATGTAATATTTGACCATAGTTGCAGGTAAAATCATAGTTTACCTGGTTACTTGTCTGATGGTATAACAGATTAGGCAGATTTTCTCCCCTGGCTATTTTCTTTGTTCTTTTCCTGACCCAAGTTATAAATGGAAACATATCTATATCTTATTTAAATGGCATGCTCACCTGTCTTGCCCATTTCAGATCATATTTATATATCAGAGTAAGAGAAAGAAAGACGAAGAGAAACAAAATGGTCCAGTTACATGTATTTTATAAGAATTGTTAAGGGTGCCAAAAATTTTAAAAAGTAAAATAAAAAACTGCAACCATTATGTTGTCTCTGTTGAAACTATGAAAAATACCAGTTACTGAAGTGGTCATTTTGTCACAGAGTATCTATGGTGAAGTACTGCAATACAGTCTCCACGCAGCTTTTAAAGCCAAGCGTCAGCAATTATGGTCCAACAAAGGGCTCCTGCTTAATGAAAATGTGCCAGTTGGGTAATTATTTGAGAGATATTTACTCATTACCACCATATATATGAGCCACTACGGGAGAACAAGAAGCAACATCTGAATACAAACCAAAACACACCAAAGGAGGAATCAATGAACTGCCTAAAAGAAAAATAGGATTGTCTGAGATCTATAATCAGATCAGGTAGTAGTGTTATCTTTAAAAAGCAGTGGGTACACAAACATGCAGCCCAGTGTATCAAAATGCATGAAAGCCAAAGCCGCGGTGCTCATTCATTTTGACATGGTGTAATTCAGAGCTTTCACTTCCCTCCTTCCTACCCATGAAGTGGTGTTTGATCAGCCATCTTCTGTTTCCAGCCCTCCGGCAGCTGTGGTGAAATTCACTTCTAAGTACAAATGGAGGCGCACATTACCAGCCCCCCAGTCTTTTCCCATTCCAGACATCCATGCAAATAGATTTATTTTGTGGGTGATAAACAGGACGCAGCTGCTCTTGAGCCGCGGAGGAGCTGGAAAACGAACGAGGGTTTTTACTGATGCCGTGTGAGGCCGGGCCAGGAGCTCTGCTTTACCTCTCAACAGCTCCCTCTAAAGACTAATTCTGCTCTGACCCAAAGTACCTCTTAAATATATCTGGTCGATAAAGAAATCTGATTTGCATGACAGCCTACATTTATTTTTTTATACTGCATGAAAAATACAAAGAAAAGTTCTCTTACCACTTCATCCTCAGACCAGCACTTCTCTATCAGTTTAGGTACCGGCTTCTTCACCAGACGCTGCAGAGCCTTGCCCGCATCATAGCTGCTCTCATGAAGCTGGAAAACAAACAAAATGCATTAAATAAAAAACATTGTTAGACAACAGCATAATAATTACAAATGTTTCTAATGGTCCATAACTAAAGTGGAAGTAAAAGGATAACAGATTTGATTTTTTTTACTAGTAATAGTAAACTGGGCCTGCAGTTGTATCAAGCCTCTCTGAGTCAATCATTTGTAGAACCATACAACGTCTCTACCAGTTTTCAACATCTATACGGACATTTCTGGAGCGGATCACGCCGGAGTGAACTCATCCCGAAGCCTAAAACGGACCAGAGGACCGTAGGTTTGCAGCTGTGCCATACTCTTGATATTTAAGATGCTCAAAGCTTGGGGAATTGATTTATAACCTAACCCTGCTTTGAACCTTCTCCCTGACCTGTTGATTGTGTTTCTTGGTCTTCATGATGCTGTTTGTTCACTAACTCTTCAGCATGAATCCAGCTGTTCTGCGAAGGCCTCAGAGGTTTTAGGCCTCCACAGCAAAGCTGGATTCATACTGCGATTAAATTAAACAGAGGCGTGCTCCTGAATGCAATTGTTCAAACTGGCTTTTAAGGGTTTCGGTGTAAAGGAGGACTAAATACAAATGCATAAATATTTTTAGTTTTTTTTTTTTTATTCAAATGTGCATCATCTTTCTTCGACCTTACAACCATGTGCTACTTTGTGTTAGTCACATAAAACTCCATAAATAAATTGAAGATTGTAGTTTTAGGGTTATAAAATGTGAAAAGGTTCATAGGACATGGGCACTGTAGATGGCTTTTTAAGCGATAACCAAATCATATGTGAAGTTGATATGCAAGATAAGAAATAAAATTATTCCACATCTAGGTGCAACTGAACTTGTCGGGACAAATCCTACAGCATCCGAGGGAAATCCCTGCCAAGACATGAAAACCAGTCTGGAGATGAACAGCACAGTGAAAAGAGGCAATAGCCGTGGAGCTTCAAGCATTCTGTCACATTCAACTACGTGAAACAGGCAGCGCTGGAGCTCTCCCTCTGAGAATAAACAAGCATTACTCATTGGAATTGCAAATAAAGAAGAAGGTCAAGAGACAATGACCTGCTCACTATGCTAATTTTCTAGTTTATAGAATCGGCATATAAATCCCCTGTTTATGATGATTCTAATCTCTTTGTTGTGCTTGATTCGTCTGCATTCATTGTCAATGTGACAGAAAAATCTCTCATTATGCGTAGTGTATTGTTAGCTTCTGAGGATGAGTTCATAGAAAGGAAAAAGATGGGGGGGTGGTCTGCTGTCTCAGAGGCCTTATTATGACCCATCACTGCACAGAGGAAACTGTAACTAAACCTGCACATAAATATCAACATTTCATTTATATTGCGCAACCACTTAGTTGTGCATGATCAAGTGTTCCAGCTGTTGCATAACGGCTTACAGTGTTAAGTGCATTTAATGTAGTGTCATCTCGAGAGGCGGCTAGACAACCATCTTCTGTCGATCCTCCGTCACACATCCCTGCAAAGGCAGCCATGCTCCTGCGGACACAAACAATGGATAACATTAACAAAGCAACAAATAAATAACAGGTTGCATAGCATTGAGAATACTTTTTTACTTTGAGTGGATGAATGCAGGGTTCACCTGAGTTACCTCTGGCATTTAACTTAGAATATCACTCATCATAATGCAAAATAAACAAATATGGTGACCTTGTTTCGATAGCATGTTTATGATCAACCAACAAAACATTCAAACAAGAAGGTAGGATATCACACTGAACAAGAACAAGTAAATAATGCACTGACTGGGTAGGCAAAGATCACCGCTTTATCTTTAAAATTATTCAATTCTGCTTTAAAGCCAGTAAAAGACTTACAAATAGGTTTATACATATAGAGAGGAATTTGAGTTTAGTTTAGTTTTTCTCAAAACAGGAAATGTGTTCATAAGACTGGTAAATACGAAAACTACAGCTGAACAATGTACTGCATCATAATATCAACATAGACAACACAGTAATCAAGCTTTATTTATAGAGCACTTTATATCAATGATTACAACATAAGGTCCTTCACAGACAGAAACAGAAACTACTTTATGAGCGAAACAAGGCAAAGAATAAAATATATAAAGAAATGTGTAGTCAACATATTGATTAATAATAATAATAATCTAGATGCCCTTGATGCCCTCATCTGATATAGATTTCAGTGACTGAGATGCAGGCATTTAGAAAGAGTGGAGGAAAATCATGGAGATGAAACAGAAAGAAAAGAGTAAGAAAAATGTGGATTATTTGGAATCAATATCATTACGACCGCAACAGTTTAAGTGCGTGATTTCCTGTTCTTGTGAAGACTTGATTAAAACAAATAAGTAGAGTAGAAAGTGACATTTGTACAGCTTTGATGATGGCAGACTGGTTGTGTTGCAGTTCATGACTACAGAAACATGGGAAAACACACACCACATGAACTACATCTGATGTATGATATGCTCTCATGTATGATGTACCAGTGAACTCCAACTTTATTAAGCAATAATATGTCAATTATGAACTATAACAAATCACAGATGTTGCACTTTCACTATTTCTAAGTCTTGTAGACATATTTTACATACAAATTATGTAAATGCCCTCAGATCCCAGCTTTGCAATGGCAGAATGACTTCAAATGACATTTATAATCCATCCTAAAACCTTGCAGTGCACATCTTTAGTGAACTCAACGTAAAACTTATATGCGACAGACTTGTGCATTGGGGTGGATTTCTGAGTTTCTCTGGGCTCACCTTGCAGCTCTGAGGTACATAAGAAGGTCACAGTCGTTGACCCCCGGCATCCAGACCAGCTCCTCATTCTCGGTCACGGCCTGGCCACCAGGGGAGGGGAAAGGCTGCAGCTCTGGGAGCTTGGCCTAATTAGGTCCACAGAGAAGGAGAGAGACAGATGGCATCACACTACAAATAGCACACAGGCTTGAAAATAGAAATATCAGCTTACAAAAAACCCCCGGTCATCAACTTTTCACTTTGAGCCTGAGTGGTGACGGTGGAGACGAGTTAGTCACAATGATTTAAAATCCCAACACAAAAAGTCTTTATTGAAAGACAGCAACTCTGCAGGCAATGAACTTCTGTTGTTAAAACAAATATGTGAGTTTGTATAAAACCTCTAAATGAGGGAGACATGTTAATAACCTGCTGATATTTCAGAGGTGGCATTTAATACTAGTTTTTAAAATAAAAGCATCAGCCTCATCACAGGACCAAAGAATGCCAGCGTTGTTTAAATTAGGCAAACAGGACTGAACTCATTTTTGGTTCCTTTATACAGTTTTAATTGGCATATAAGTAATTAATGAATAGTTTCCCAGACGACATAAAGTTGCCATAAGCAGAAATGTTTGTTAATGTATCTGTATTGTAACCATATTGAAAGTAAAATTTAAAATAAAAATGTATAACATTACCTAATTGCTTTTATTTAAAAAAACAAAAACTACTATTCTTGCTGCTAAAATAGCATTTTGATTATTACAGTTATGTTATCAATGATGTTTATTTATAGTTATTATGATTTTGATAAATAAACTTTAGCAAAAGCTGAGAACAGACATAATTAAGGTAATGTTTAAATGCTTGTTGCACAGAATATTATCATTTTTGCTGTTCTGATCTTTACAGCTTAACAAAAGTATATCATGATGGTATTAACCAGTCAGTTAGTTGGGCTATCTACTCCTGGTCAATGTGCAGACAGATGTTTAACAGACTTAAAGTTATTTCAATAACAAACATGAGTGGCACATAGGTTTCCACTATAAGTGACGGAAAAGTGTGTCAGCCTTTTTTCAGGCAGCTGACTGGAAATAAGCAGAAACAGGTAGGGGTGGGGGCAGCACTGCATTACTCTAGGCTCGATACAGCCAGAAAAAAACTCCAACAACTCATTAAGAGGACTTTAAACCAAAACAACGGTATGCTGGAACATTTTGAAACTGTAACCTTTAAAATTTGCTATACCTTGATACTATTAACTGGCCCATGCCTAATATCAACCTTTCACTGTGAGATGCTTAAAATGCTAAATGAGGTGAACTGAAGTTACAAAGGAGTTAGTGATACCTGTACTTTTAATTATAGAAAATGAAAACAAATGAAAAATATATTGTGGCAACTTCTTCTCCATTACCCAAACACCCTTATGCTGTATTTCTGATTTGTACTTATATAATAATTAATTTGGAAAGCTTACATTTATAAAATGAACGTTCCTGAACATTTTTCATCTAGACATTCCTGACTTTCCCGGACTCACCTTTCCAGAGTACTAAGACCTTTACTTTCATTTTAAAATGTAAATTGCTGAAGTTCACCATGACGTTATGCCAGATATTTCTACTGTGGGCAGACTTTAAAACAGAAATGCCATGGATGGATGGATTCAAGGAATGAAGAAAAGAAAAACACAAGGTAGGAAATAAGGAAGAAAGACAAGGAAAGAAGGAACACAAAAGGTAGTAAGTAAGAATTAAGGACAGAAAGAAATAAAGTAGGGTACAAAGAAGGAAGAACAGAAGAAATGAAGGACAGCCACAGAGAGAAGGTAGTAACAGCATAAGAAAGAAAGTAAGGACTTGATAGACACAAGAAAGAGACAGATAGGGCAGAAAGAAAGAAAGAAAGAAAGAAAGAAAGAACTTGAAGTGGGGAGAGAGGAGAGAAAAAAGGACATGAAGAAATAAAGAAAATGAAGGACACACAATTTAGATAATAGTATAGCGAATAAAGCCTGTAAATAGTCCTATTTTTTCATACTTAATTTTTTCCATACTAAAAAAAAAACAAAAAACTGAAAAATTCCTATTTTTTCCAAACCGAGTACGAAACCCTATAAAAATATTTTTATTGCAAAGATAACAGAGCTGCTAGTAACTTAATTGATTTTGCCAATCTGTTGCACATCCTCCGAAAAGGTAAAAACCAAACAACCTGCCGTTTAGTTTGGATCTGAATCTTCCATATGAATGATGCAGTGAGAGGCAGCACCTCATGTCCATGCTGATGTCTGCTGTGCAATGACTTACTTGGTGACTCGGTCCCACTCGGATTTCCCCCTGTGTGCTGTTGAGTCGTCTGGGAAGAAACAAACAGAGCAGATCGTAAAATACATATTTGTCCATTAAAATTATATATACAGAAGTGAAATGTTAAGTTCACTGAATACGACTGAAAAGGCCCAACAAAAGCACAAAAACCACAAGACTGTGGTAGGAAGGCAAAAATAAAAAGTACTTAAATATGAACTTATGACAAAGAGAGGATCATGGCAACAAAGAAGATAAATGTGTCAAAGGGCAATAAGAACATGGTGTTTTATTCTGAGAAGCAAATAGAGATTTCAGGAGAATATTCCCTACACTGCTGTTCAGAGAAAATGTGCAGGCCTCATATTATGGATGCAGCAATAAAAAAGCAGGAGGAGGAGGAAAGGATGTGGAGTCGCTGGCTGTGGATGTGCAGAGCGAGGAGCCTCTGGAAGGGGCTGCTGGTACAAACGCTGGTAGCCATAGAAACTGCTGTTTAATAATAGTGTTCGGATTCTCCAGCTGCAGTGGATTAAAGAAAATGACAAGATGTTCCTTTTGAAAAGCCTTTTCCCTCCCGTGTTGCCAAGGCAACGGTTCTGATTTTCATACAAGCGAATACGAGGCGGCCCAGAATCTGTCAGCATGATTTGCACCCGGAAAAGCTCGCACTCCATCACCCAAACCTGGAGGAAACTCAAGAGGCCAAAACCCTCTGGTTCTCTTTATGATCCTTGCATCCACACAAACCATGTGGTACTCAGGCTCTCCCTTCCCTTCCCAACACGTCTCCTCCTACACAGTTTCTGTGACAGGACCGGGTGATTAAAGGTGTAATCTGAACTATGGCTGACAGGGGTGCTGGCACAGACCTAGACACAAACCCAGCACAAATAAAATAAATAATAAATTCAGCTGCGGTAGGTAACCCTCGCCTTAATAGTTCCCTGTTCATGAGGGTGCTGCAATATTCTATTTTATAACAAACATTCACAGCAGCTATGAAAAACCAGATGTAATACAATAAAATGTCTAACATTAAAAACAAAGAGGGATGAACACTGCAGATAAAATATATTAGTTTCTAGAGGCGCACCAATCATTCATTTGCAGATTGGAATCCTTGATCGGCTCCAATCACTGATTGTTAGGTCAAAATCAGTAAGATCATAATTTTATTTTCCTATTAAGTCAAAGAAATCTCACCTTTCTTCCTCTATAAACACACCAACCTACAGTATGTACTTTGATTTTTAGTAAAACTTAGTTAAAGGATTGACACACATGCTTTGATGCACAAATTAGGATCATCTGTCATTTTCCTAATTTTTGTTAGATGCAGAACTACTAACTTAATCAAAGAACTTCCAGCACATTATCCTGTGTTGTGTGTGATTTTCCTCAGAAAAAGAACAAAAATCCTAATTGGTCAAAATCAGAATCAGCAGGTCACACCTTTAAGAAAACCAGAAATAGTATCGGCCAAGAAAAGCCTGACGGGTGAATCTCAGTGCTGATGACTCAGAAAACCATGAGAGATTTACCAATTCTGTGAATGAATGACCCTACAGATTATACAGTCAGGATCTTGTTTTCATACTCTCACTAATCTGACAGACAATTAGTGCAATTCAGTTTTATTTTTCTGCTGTTTTCTGCTGTTATTAAACTCAGTAAAATGCACGCCAGTGGTTGATGAGTTTATAGATCAAAATGGTGGCAGTCCTTAATTTTAATGCAGTTAATAAATAAATGGTAAATGGACTGAACTTATATAGTACTTTTCCAGTCATACAGATCACTCAAAGCGCTTTACACTAGAGCCACATTCACCCAATTGCACTCACTAACGCTCACACATTCATACACCGATACGCAGATCGGTAGGCAACTTGAGGTTAAGTGCCTTGCCCAGGGGCACATCGACATATGGCAGGAGGAAGCTGGAATCAAACCCACAACCTTCTGATTGCAAGACGACTACTCTTCCTACTGAGCCACAGTCGCCTGATAGAAAACCAACAAAAAAAATCAGACCTTTCAGTATTTAACCAGTCAGGACCCAATAAAGGGAAAATTGACCAATTCCGATCTCTGGGTAATTGATCGGTGCATCTTTTAATCCACCGTTTGTGAAGATGTATGATAGCTGTTTCTTTAGATCTATTTAAGAGAAAGACTTGAAAGCTTGCACTACATTATATACAAACATATCATATTATGCAATAAATTATTGTCTGCTTGAGGTTTACAGAGAAACAAAAAAGCAAAATAAACATACTTTGGACTAACAAGGCTTGTGTTCTTAACAACCAAAGTTGTGCAAATGTGTTTCAGACAATCTGCAGTTGCTCAGGTCCACAGTACATTTGGCAGGAGGTTGTAAGGATAACAAATGAGGACCTATGTTCCAGGATAAAAACAGCATGTCTGATGAAAACCATGCTTTACTGCTGCAAAGGTCCTCAGAGGTGAGACAAAACACAGACTACAGCAGAAAGGTTTCAGGAGTTTCCTTAAAAACAGAAATGCAACTAATAATTGGTTCAAATCGGTGCTAGCCGATTTCCATTGATCAGCAGGTCAAATACTGTAAAAGCAGATTTTAATTCATTCCTTTTAGGCATCAAAACTAAGAACTCTCACCATTTTGAGCTTCCAACAACATCAACCAACAGCATGCACTTTGTTACACTTTAGGTAAAAGAAAAAAAAAAATCCTATAAAAGGTTAGGAACACAAGCTTGAAAATATAAAAAGAGGATAATATTTCAATGTCTTCATTTTGTTGCATTCAAAACAAATACCTCAATCAAAGCTGCAGCATGTTTTTTCTTTTATGTATTATAATCTTTAGAGGGGAAAAAAAAGAAAACCAGCAGGTAAGATCTCAAAGGAAATTGGAAATAGATGTCTACCGGTAAAAGCCTGATCGGTGCATCTCTACAGACTGTAGGCAGACCTGAACAGAAACAGCACACTGCAAAAATGTAGGTCTTATATGTGTAATAAAACCAGTCCTTTGTAAATAATTCAAATATAACTAAGTAAGTTTTTGAGCAAAAATATTTTGGGAGAATATAATTAAAATTATTATTAACAATGTTAACCCTGTCCCTTCACAACAAGTTCAGCTTAAAATCAGCATTAGCACACAATATTGTCAAGTCATTACAGGCTTATTTCCAACACCCAAACAACGTGACAGTCAGGGCAACTTGGTACGCGTGTAATCAAGGAAAACCCCTCCCATTCCATCAATTTCAGCCAATCAGAGCGCCAGACTTGTGGCACACTGACATAATTGCAGTCCGGCTAAGACAGACCAACTTTAAGCTATTAGTATTTGTAGTATTAGTAGTATGAGTTATGATTGCAGCTCAGCGACGCTTTAACACGCCATGTCAGCTTTGCTGTAAACAGGAGCCGCAAAATGGAGCCCGTCTCATCCAGTTATAATAACCCAGCTGGGAGCACATTTATCGGCTCGGCTGTTTGGGCAAGCCCCGCTGCAAACACCGTGCATTTAGCTGGACATTATTAGATGTGGCTTTAAGGTGTAACGGTACATTTCTCCAGTTATTGACAGGGTAAACGGGTAACGGGATGCAAAGCTGCGGTGACAGGCTGAACACATCTTTCCTTCTCCACGACACAAACACAGCCGCTCCAGCGCAATGACAGCAAAGCGGACAGCAAGCAAACATCCCAGCTCAATCAGACAGCCCCATAAAAATATGACGAGCCGACACTACAGCTGTAACACCGGCGAGGGAGAAAAGAGGAGCGCGGACCTACCTCCGGGGGTTGAACAGATCGTCCATTTCTGACATGGAGCCCCGAGGCTGGGTGGTGACACCGTGTGTGCGTCGCTCGCCGGATTAAACTCCCTCCTCTCACACCTATTCCTAGGCGCTCAAAATGGAGAAGCACGCATTCGCCTGCCACGGAGAGGTGCTCACTGAGCTTGTGCTGTGACCTCAGCCTGCACGCACAGCGTCAAGAGCTCCACTCGCTCCTCTGTGGGCTCTACTGAGCATGTGCCGCGACCTCACTCAAAAAAAAAAAAAAGCACGTAAACACACAAGGAGCCACATGCAGGATGGTGTGGGATCCATCTCTGCGCTGTGATCATGCTGCAGATACCTCGCTCTGAATACCCAACGAGCAGAGGAGGAGAGGCAAGAAGGAGGAGGAGGACGAGGGGGGTCTTCATCGGCAACCCCCGGTGCCAACAACACGGACTGCTGTCAGTGCAACATGAGAGATGCTCCTACCAAGACCAGTAGATGGCTGCCAAAGAGGTTCTCCCATTCTGCGCAAATACAGCTCAGCATCTAAAGTGAATTTCTTTATACACACACACACAAACACACAACTTCTTCACTGCATTCAGAGAAGCTACTGCATGAAAACACAGATATGAAACCACTCAGCCTCTAAAAACAGTGACTGTTCTAAGACAGTTACAAATGTCTATGTACCATGTAAAACAATGTGACTTGTTCCTAAAAAGTCAATACAAAAACGTTTAAAATTATACGAAGACTATGAAATCAGGTGGGAAAAAACGGATACCCCATTAAATATTCTGTTTTGTTAACACATGTTTACATATCAATGCCATATTTTTTTTAAATTTATGTTTGGAAAAGAAAGTGATTTAATCAGAGGTAAAGAACAAAAAGGAAAAATGGTGAGACACCCTACCCCCTTACAGTTAGTATTACCCCTTGAAATACCCTAGGTGAGACACTTCTTGTCTCTGACATGCAGCGCTAGATCACCACACAGCCACCACCACGGCTCTGTTTTATTTCTTAAATGTTGTGGTGGTTTTGCACCAGATGTAATGGGATGGACACCCGTTACATCTGAGACCAAAGTCTCACATTTCTCTCATTAGTCCACAGAATGTTTTCCCAAAGGTCTTGGGAATTATCAAGATGTTTTTTGGCAAATATGCAGTGGTTTTTACCATGGAGTTTTCCCATGATAGCCATTTTTACCCAGTCAGTCTCCTTATGGTTAAATCATGAGCAGTGATCTTAAATGAGGCACGTAAGGTCTGCAGTGCATTAGACATGGTCCTAGGTTCCTTTGTATCCTTTGTTTTCACTTTGATAGATGAAATCGGGCCCGAGCGTGGCTAGTGAAACTGAACTAGGCTTTGTGGTTAATCACTGTTATTTACTTAACAGGGGTGGGGGTGTAGAGGTAGTGTGGATAGGGGGTGTTTGTGGTACACTTTCCACACAGGGCCAGGATAGAGTGGATAGCTTTTCTCCCCTTAATAAATTAAATCCTACTTAAAAACAGTATTCGTGATTATTCAGATTATTTATGTTCGATATTAACCTTTGTTTGATGATTTGAAGTGAAACCGAAAGTAAAAACCAAATAAATATGTAAGAAGGTAAATTCAAGCCACTATACGTTAGAATTGCAATGTCAGGGTGTACAATAGTTGTTTTTTTTTTTGCAAAGGACTATTTGGAATGCATTATTTGATGACTATTATATTCAAAGTGTGATGAATCCATGCGTTGCATGCCAATAAGGTGGTCAGCCTTTAAGATACAGAGTCATTGCAGTGGATACCTACTCCTGAGACAGATCATAGTGCTCAAGCTACAACAAATCTCAAAGAGTCGGAAATATTGTTAAAATAAATTAGGAAGAGAAAAGGAAATTATTCTGCAGTAGATATCATCACATATTTAATATCCCCATTGCAAGATGTTTCTCATATGCAGCCTTATTCCATTATCAGATTATTTAACTCACTTTTAGCAGCATGGAAAAAATCCCATTTGTAACAGTGAGGACTGGATATAACCATTTGAAGGGAGATGAAACTTACTGTGCAAAAAGAACCAGACTGAGATCTATCTTCTGTACCTGCCTAATGTACAGCGATGGACTCAGCTGCTGCTAACTGACCCAATGAAGAGACCAATTTCTCAAATCAGAACCGACTTTTCACTGCGTTAGTTTTGTTATTCCACTGCAAATTAAACATCTTAGATGTCAGTCAGTCATTTTCTACCGCTTATTCCATAGTGGGTGGCGGGGGAGCTGGTGCCTATCTCCAGCAGTCTATGGGCAAGAGGCGGGGTACACCCTGGACAGGTCGCCAGTCCATCGCAGGGCAACACACAAACAACCATGCACACCCTCATTCATACACCTAAGGGCAATTTAGAGAGACCAATTAACCTAACAGGCATGTCTTTGGACTGTGGGAGGAAGCCAGAGTACCCGGTGAGAACCCACGCATGCACGGGGAGAACATGCAAACTCCATGCAGAAAGACCCCCGGCCGGGAATCGAACCCAGGACCTTCTTGCTGCAAGGCATCAGTGCTACCAACTGCGCCACCGTGCAGCCCACATCTTAGATGCCCTCTCACTATTCCTCCAGGCCCACAGCATGTTCGAAGCAGCTCAACTAATTTCTATATAAGAAATAATAAACACACCATTTAACCAACAAAACAGCTATTAAAAGGTCATTTGCAACAGTGTTTATATACATGCTAATATTTTGTAGAGAAGTCATTAACGCTTATTAAACAAAATAAGAAGTAAAGAAAGACTTGAAGAATGACAAAAAACAAAGATCCTAACAATAAAATAGCAAAGTAATCAGGATTTTATCTATTTACACCTATGCTTTTCTGGCTGTAATGTGTCACCATTTGAATGTGAAAACAAAAAAAATAGATCAGTAATTAAAACCTGGTGCATAATTTAACTAATCTAATCAATGCCAAAACAATTTAGAAGCCACAGGGGTTTCCCCAGATCATTTTCCATAATTACACTGCATTAGGATCACACTTTGTTTACTGATAAGATTATCAGAGTAAGGAGCAGACGGCATCATTGGAGTATGTACCACCGTCGCAAAAAGCAGAACGATGTAAAAACTAATACGTTTCATGCCTTAAATGTGTTGGTGAAATAGTAATAGAACATTTATACCGTTGGATGTTAAGAAACAATTTATCCAACTGCCATTGAATGAATAATTAGAAAATCAACAGCTCTGCTTTTATTTTAGTTGAATTCTATGAGCTTTAAATATACAGGAACAGCGTTTCCCCTACCATTATCCAAGGGGGGCACCATGCCAACAAGACCACCGCCCCCCCAAAGAGGATCATGGCAGGTAATATATATATATATACAGGGGTTGGACAATGAAACTGAAACACCTGTCATTTTAGTGTGGGAGGTTTCATGGCTAAATTGGACCAGCCTGGTAGCCAGTCTTCATTGCACCAGTAAGAGCAGAGTGTGAAGGTTCAATTAGCAGGGTAAGAGCACAGTTTTGCTCAAAATATTGAAATGCACACAATATTATGGGTGACATACCAGAGTTACAAAGAGGACAAATTGTTGGTGCACGTCTTGCTGGCGCATCTGTGACCAAGACAGCAAGTCTTTGTGATGTATCAAGAACCACGGTATCCAGGGTAATGTCAGCATACCACCAAGAAGGACGAACCACATCCAACAGGATTAACTGTGGACGCAAGAGGAAGCTGTCTGAAAGGGATGTTCGGGTGCTAACCCGGATTGTATCCAAAAAACATAAAACCACGGCTGCCCAAATCACGGCAGAATTAAAAGTGCACCTCAACTCTCCTGTTTCCAACAGAACTGTCCGTCGGGAGCTCCACAGGATCAATATACACGGCCGGGCTGCTATAGCCAAACCTTTGGTCACTCATGCCAATGCCAAACGTCGGTTTCAATGGTGCAAGGAGCGCAAATCTTGGGCTGCGGACAATGTGAAACATGTATTGTTCTCTGATGAGTCCACCTTTACTGTTTTCCCCACATCCGGGAGAGTTACGGTGTGGAGAAGCCCCAAAGAAGCGTACCACCCAGACTGTTGCATGCCCAGAGTGAAGCATGGGGGTGGATCAGTGATGGTTTGGGCTGCCATATCATGGCATTCCCTTGGCCCAATACTTGTGCTAGATGGGCACGTCACTGCCAAGGACTACCAAACCATTCTTGAGGACCATATGCATCCAATGGTTCAAACATTGTATCCTGAAGGCGGTGCCGTGTATCAGGATGACAATGCACCAATACACACAGCAAGACTGGTGAAAGATTGGTTTGATGAACATGAAAGTGAAGTTGAACATCTCCCATGGCCTGCACAGTCACCAGATCTAAATATTATTGAGCCACTTTGGAGTGTTTTGGAGGAGCCAGTCAGGAAACATTTTCCTCCACCAGTATCACGTAGTGACCTGGCCACTATCCTGCAAGAAGAATGGCTTAAAATCCCTCTGACCACTGTGCAGGATTTGTATATGTCATTCCCAAGACGAATTGACGCTGTATTGGCCGCAAAAGGAGGCCCTACACCATACTAATAAATTATTGTGGTCTAAAGCCAGGTGTTTCAGTTTCATTGTTCAACCCCTGTATATAGATAGTTAAAAAGATACATACAGAAAAGACATAAGTACAGCAGGTAGAAGATGAATATGAAACATCGTAGAGTATTTTTTCTTAAACAGGCTGCAGTCAGAGGAAACTATGGGCCCAACCATTCATATATATACAGTACAGACCAAAGGTTTGGACACACCTTCTCATTCAAACAGTTTTCTTTACTTTCATGACTATGAATATTGTAGCTTCACACTGAAGGCATCAAATTAAAATTAACACATGTGGAATTATATACTGAACAAAAAAGTGTGAAACAACTGAAAATATGTCTTATATTCTAGGTCCTTCAAAGTAGCCACCTTTTGCTTTGATTACTGCTCCACACACTCTTGGTATTCTGTTGATGAGCTTCAAGAGGTAGTCACCTGAAATGGTTTTCACTTCACAGGTGTGCCCTGTCAAGTTTAATAAGTGGGATTTCAAGCCTTATAAATGGGGTTGGGACCATCAGTTGTGTTGTGCAGGAGGTGGATACAGTACACAGCTGATAGTCCTACTGAATAGACTTAGAATTTGTATTATGGCAAGAAAAAAGCAGCTAAGTAAAGAAAAACGAGTGGCCATCATTACTTTAAGAAATGAAGGTCAGTCAGTCCAAACAATTGGAAAAACTTTGAAAGTGTCCCCAGGTGCAGTCGCAAAAACCATCAAGCTCTACAAAGAAACTGGCTCACATGAGGACCGCCCCAGCAAAGGATGACCAAGAGTCACCTCTGCTGCGGACGATAAGTTCATCCGAGTCACCAGCCTCAGAAATCGCAGGTTAACAGCAACTCATATTATAGAACAGGTCAATGCCACACAGAGTTCTAGCAGCAGACACATCTCTAGAACAACTTAAGAGGAGACTGTGTGAATCAGGCCTTCATGGTAAAATAGCTGCTAGGAAACCACTGCTGAGGACAGGCAACAAGCAGAAGAGACTTGTTTGGGCTAAAGAACACAAGGAATGGACATTAGACCAGTGGAAATCTGTGCTTTGGTCTGATGAGTCCACGTTTGAGATCTTTGGTTCTAACACCGTGTCTTTGTGCGGCACAGAAGAGGTGAACGGATGGACTCTACATGCCTGGTTCCCACCATGAAGCATGGAGGAGGAGGTGTGAGGTGTGGGGGTGCTTTGCTGGTGACACTGTTGGGGATTTATTCAAAATTGAAGGTATACTGAACCAGCATGGCTACCACAGCATCTTGCAGCGGCATGCTATTCCATCCGGTTTGCGTTTAGTTGGACCATCATTTATTTTTCAACAGGACAATGACCCCAAACACACCTCCAGGCTGTGTAAGGGCCATTTGACCAAGAAGGAGAGTGATGGGAATCTAGATGGTTTGGGGTGAGCTGGACCGCAGAGTGAATGCAAAAGGGCCAACAAGTGCTAAGCATCTCTGGGAACTCCTTCAAGACTGTTGGAAAACCATTTCAGGGGACTACCTCTTGAAGCTCATCAACAGAATACCAAGAGTGTGTGGAGCAGTAATCAAAGCAGAAGGTGACTACTTTGAAGAACCTAGAATATAAGACATATTTTCAGTTGTTTCACACCTTTTTGTTCAGTATAAATTAATTTATATATATATATATATATATATATATATATATATATATATATATACACACTGCTCAAAAAAATAAAGGGAACACTTAAACAACACAATATAAATCCAAGTAAATCAAACTTCTGTGAAATCAAACTGTCCACTTAGGAAGCAACACTGATTGACAATCAATTTCACAGCTGTTGTGCAAATGAAATAGACAACAGGGGGAAATCTTTGGCGATTAGCAAAACACACTCAATAAAGGAGTGGTTCTGCAGGTGGGGACCACAGACCACTTCTCAGTACCTATGCTTTCTGGCTGATGTTTTGGTCACTTTTGAATGTTGGTGGTGCTTTCACACTCATGGTAGCATGAGACGGACTCTACAACCCACACAAGTGGCTCAGGTAGTGCAGCTCATCCAGGATGGCACATCAATGCGAGCTGTGGCAAGAAGGTTTGCTGTGTCTGTCAGCGTAGTGTCCAGAGCCTGGAGGTGCTACCAGGAGACAAGCCAGTACACCAGGAGATGTGGAGGAGGATGTAGGAGGGCAACAACATAGCAGCTGGACCGCTACCTCCGCCTTTGTGCAAGAAGGAACAGGAGGAGCACTGCCAGAGCCCTGCAAAATGACCTCCAGCAGGCCACAAATGTCCATGTGTCTGCACAAACGGTTAGAAACCGACTCCATGAGGATGGTATGAGGGCCCGACGTCCACAAATAGGGGTTGTGCTCACAGCCCAACACCATGCAGGACGCTTGGCATTTGCCAGAGAACATCAGGATTGGCAAATTCGCCAGTGGCGCCCTGTGCTCTTCACAGATGAAATCAGGTTCACACTGAGCACATGTGACAGACGTGACAGAGTCTGGAGACACCGTGGAGAGTGATCTGCTGCCTGCAACATCCTTCAGCATGACCGGTTTGGCAGTGGGTCAGTAATAGTGTGGGGTGGCATTTCTTTGGAGGGCCACACGGCCCTCCATGAGCTCACCAGAGGTAGCCTGACTGCCATTAGGTACCGAGATGAGATCCTCAGACCCCTTGTGAGACCATATGCTGGTGCGGTTGGCCCTGGGTTCCTCCTAATGCAGGACAATGCTAGACCTCATGTGGCTGGAGTGTGTCAGCAGTTCCTGCAAGATGAAGACATTGAAGCTATGGACTGGCCCGCCCGTTCCCCAGACTTGTATCCGATTGAGGGCATCTGGGACATCATGTTTCGCTCCATCCACCAACGTCACGTTGCACCACAGACTGTCCAGGAGTTGGTGGATGCTTTAGTCCAGGTCTGGGAGGAGATCCCTCAGGAGACCATCCGCCGTCTCATCAGGAGCATGTCCAGGTGTTGTAGGGAGGTCATAGAGGCACGTGGAGGCCACACACAATACTGAGCCTCATTTTAACTTGTTTTAAGGACATTACATCAAAGTTGGATCAGCCTGTAGTGTGTTTTTCCACTTTCATTTTGTGTGTGACTCCAAATCCAGGCCTCCATTGGTTCATAAATTTGATTTCCATTGATGATTTTTGTGTGATTTTGTTGTCAGCACATTCAACTTTACACAGAACAAAGTATTAAATGAGAATATTTCATTCATTCATATCTAGGATGTGTTATTTGAGTGTTCCCTTTATTTTTTTTGAGCAGTGTACACACACACACACACGCCACTAGTAAGCGGTATGCTTCTTTAAAACTCAACATGCACTAAATAAGCTTGTAGTTTATGTGGACAGATGACGAGGTTCATCTGTTGCTTCAGGTGATTCTGAATTAAAAAAGCACCAGATTTCAAGAGAACAATGACTGGGAATCATGGCAGAAGAAATACACAGATTTATGCAAAGATTACTTTTTTTAAACTGATCGGCATCCATTATGCTGTTTGCGCACACATTAATTTCTGGTGATTGCAGTCACACTGGGATGTTCCAGTGCTTCCCTGTGAGGGGAGATTCAGTTTTTCTTGTGCATGCGACGACGGAGACCGGGATCCTTCCACTATGGAACCCGTTGTTAAATGGTGCCGTTGTCAAAGAAAACGCACGCCATTGTCGTGTACACGAACAGTTAAAAAATAAATTAATAAAAATCAACAAAACTGTCCTGTTTTAACCAAAAAGTGTCGTGCAAACAGGGCCTAAATTTAGCAAAAGCCTTGATTGCCACGGAGAAAATTTAACGAGAACCTATATTTAATTAAGTCTTAGTATTATTTTCTAATAAGTTCTTTGAACCAAACACATTATGTTGTTATTATGTTAGGTTATTGATGCTTTTTGACAAGTGAAAGTAAACTCATTACTTTGAGTCTTTGACTGTCACTTTGAAAAGTGAGTATATTATTCACCTAATTTACATAGTCCCTTGCAAAAGTATTTATACCCCTTGAACTTCAATAAAATTCTGAACAGCTTCCCTGTTTCCTCCTGAAGAAAAGCCTTCTCCACAGCTTGATGCTGCCACTACCATGTGTCATCCTGGAAACAGCTGTGTTCAGAGAAATTTGCAGTGTCAGTTTTCAGTCACACATTTTGCATGTACACCAGAAAGTTCAGGTTTGGTCTTATTTAACCAGAAAACAGGACTCTATACTGGTTTCCCCTAACAAGAGGTTTCTTCTTGACACTTCCACATTGGCCAGATTAGTAGAGTTCAAAACAAGGAGTTGTCCTGTCAAAACATTGAACCACCTAAGCTGTGCATCTTTGCAGCTCCTCCAGTCAAATCATTTTGTCAGCTTTACAATTTTGCGTGCTATTTTGTGTTGTGTAAAATCCCAAAAGGTAAGTGGAAATTTGTAGTTATAATACGACGGAATCTGAGAAAGGTTCAAGAGGCTTGAATCCTTTTGTAAGATACTGCTTGAGGAACCATTCTAATTTATTTGTTGGAGGTAAACAGACAGCAGCAGCTCACCTGGTCTCTGGGTTGTATCCGAGGATGTAGAAAAAGGAGTCAATCCGGGCTTTGAACTCCCGGGCAGCAAAAATGTCAGAGAAATGGGAAATGTTGCATTTCCCCCTGCAAAACAGAAGACAAACTCTAAGACAAAAACAATGATAATGACAAAGAGAAGCTTGAGCAGAGGTATATGTAATTAAGAGGATGTTTATTTATTGGAGGCAAAAATCCAAGCAGCAAGTTCTATTGTCTGTCAGTGACTGTTGATGATGATGAGGCGTCAGGCTCTGTGTGCTGAAGCTGTAAACATCAGCTGAACATGTCTGCTTCAACTCATCGCGAGATGCTGAGGTGTTGGAGACAGACACCACAGAGATCTAGAGAGATTTTTAACCTGCCTGCCTCCCCCCTCCACCATGACTACCCCCCGATCAGCAGAGAGGGGGTGGGGGGGACTGAGGCTCTGACCACATCTTGATACCATTTCCCGTTTCCAGCACCCTGGTGTCTCACTCTATCAAAATAACAGACATCACACGCATATGGGGCTCGGCTGCCAAGCACAGAAACAGTATCTTCCTCTCCCTGAAAAGATTAAAGGGTGCTAAGGGGAGCCGGCTTCGTAGAGCTGCGGCATTACAGCATCCCACTGGAATTCCTTCCCGTTTATCTAAAGCCTGGAGAATAAGTCAAATCAAAGGGAGCTCTGTGTAGGAGAGGTTGCAGCTAATTTTCCCTGAAATCAGTGGTTTCTGGAAGACATGGCTTTACTGCTCACACATGGTTCTGGTTAAAGAGAAATGGGGGAGCGGGGAGGGGTGCTTAGCCAGGAGCGGGTGAAGAGACGGAGGCAGGGACAAAGAGTGGTTATTGACTGTGTGCATTTCTGCTGACATTAAGCAGAGAAGGTGCCATCAGCTGCACTGCAGAGCTACAGACAGGTACTTCTGGAGTGTACTTGATGCTAAAGCACATTAAATGGAGCTTTGACAGGAAAAAGGCAGGAGTTATTGCTTATATCTTTACACATCTTATGAGGAATGTTTAAACTGAAATGCAGGAATAACATCATCATTTTACCGCTTAGAAAATACAAATCAGGATATTTAATAGAGAACTGTGACCTGCACAGGGGAAAGCATTATATAATAGTGGTGTTTATCTGAAAATACACATAATAATATAATTTAACTTTATATGAATTACAGTTTATTGACAAAGAATTGTGAGATCTAATGGACAGCAGAGGGCGCCACAAAAAGTGGCTCACTTTTTCTGTGATACATGTACAACCTGCATGAAATAAAACATGGGAGCAAAATGATACATTTAGAGTATGCCACATTTGTTATATAAACCTTTGAGTAACTAGACTGAAAGGGCAGACAGCTGAATTTAAAAGAAATCTCATACAAACGATGAGAGCTGTGATTACAAAGCACTGCATTGTTTGTGCTGACGTACCTGAGAGCAGCAGCATGATATGTGTCCACGTAGTCAGAGATGAAGAGTTCTCGACTCCTGATCACCGGGTCTGTGATGACCAGCTCGCGACCAGAATCTGCAGGAAGGAGAACGGGAATATGCTCAATGACACACATTTATCATCTGCATAAAACGACAAACCCATTATTTTATTACAAAGAAGCAACTAAGATCAACTTCTTCCCTTTTTTTTCTATCACATTCATAAAGCCATGGGTGCACATGTCATCTAAGTAGCTCAATATTTTGCTGCTGAATTCAATAAAGTACACCTTCAGGCTTACTGAGATGGCCTTAGTGCTGTTCAACACAAATCTAGTAGAGAGCTGTGGCATGCTGGGGCCAACCTGCTCCAGCAATGTGACGACTACAACCCTAATCATCCAAGGCGCTGCAAGGACTGACCAATATTAGCAGCATGTTTTGTTGAACTGAAGCTGCTTCTAGGAGGAACGGCCTGCTTCATTATCCAAATGCAAAAGAGACACGGCAATCAGGGTTTAATAGCCGATATTGATTTTAGGTCTGCCCTTCAGAGTTCTGCCCTATTTTCTTTCTAACATACACAAACTCACATGTGAACATTTTAAATCCAGAATTACATGGTTATTAAAGGAAAAATGTGCTGCAAGTTCCTTGATAGCAGTAGCAGCTTTGTGCTATTTTAATTTTAAGTAAAAATGTTTTTCCTTTATTGCATTTTGAAGTTGCATTGCATTTTTTACCCAAACTTGACATTTTGTTCCAGTTTAATAATATTTATTTTTATTTAAACAGTTTATCATTTTCTGGCCTTTGTTTTTAACCTCTCTAAATCACTTTGTGTTACACCTGAGGATTAAAAGTGCTCTATAAATAAAATATGACTGAAAAAAAATCTGTTTTTTCAGTATCTTACTGATCTCCAGTCAGAGCCGACTGGAGCCGATAGGGTTCCTACGTATTTTTTATTAAAAAATTTCCCATTTTCAGGCTAAAATTTCTAGATTTTTTCAAATGTTTATTACAACATTCTGGACGTCCGAGGACAAACTATTCACCTTGAACTGATGGAACAGTAATCTTGTCTGTAGGTTTCCCAAATCAGGGCACAACACAATTAAAACTGCAGAATATATCATGAATAAATAGTCGCTACAATGTGAGTGCGTGCAATATTAATATTTCAAGAGAATGCTTGGAATGCAGTATCTGTGGGCTAATATAATCAAAGGGTCAAGAAGTCACACTTTGCATGCCACTGCAATATTCAGTCGGCTTAATGGAGCTTCACTGCAGACCTGACACAGAGAAAAGTCCTCAGGAAGCTGAAGGTCACAGAAAGCGCTGGAAGCACAGGTGAGTCAAAAACCAGATTACCGAAGGCTAAAATGTTAACATGAAGCTGTGATGTGGCAAATAAAAGATCACAAATGTCATACAAATGAAAATTAATATAAAATCCATAACATTTATTAAGACTTATGGGAATTTGGTCATTTAGAAAACTAAAGATGAGAAAAAAAATCTGGAAAATCAACAAATCAATGCCAATTATTTGTTAAAGCCTATACACGTATCCATCTCTCCAGGTTTGATGTTCAGCAGCAAACCATCCCTGGCAGGGCCCATGTTCCTGTGGTTGAGTATGTGTCAGAGCACGGCGAGTCCTCTGGCACTGACGGTGTCGAGAGTGCGAGTGCTCAAGGACCACATGACACTGCGGGTTATTAACACTTGACAGTGCCGCTGTCTGGCCTGAGGGAGTGTTACCCGGGGAACAGCACGGTTCCACGGGATTGGCTTGGCTGCCTTGGATAGCGTCATCTGGTTTCTGTTTGAGATGCAATTCACAGCCAGCTCTCATATCACCCAACAGACCGCGGAGCACAGACAAGTGTGTGTGTGAGAGTGGTGATGCACAGAGATAAGGGTATCTATTTTTGTCCATACGACCCACTCTCACCATTCTCATTGTTGCGATCCTGCACCAGGTGCTGGTACACGGAGTCGGGCACCTCTGACTGGCGGTAGTACCATTTCACGTTCATCAGCAGATGGTCCCGTTTACTCTGAAACACACAGAGAGGGAGAGAAACAGAGCGAGTGAACAGGAGACACGGAGAGCTTCCACAGCAAGATAAACAGACATCATTTAGTTTGATTACAACGTCACAGGCTGGCCTTTTTGGCAAGCAGAGACTCTGTGCAGATGCATTGTTCATGACTTATGCAAAGGGACGCCGAAAATCCTGCAGAGGGACCAAGTCAATTAAAAAGGGATTGCAGGGCATTTACAGATTTAATTAAGTAAACAGTGGAAGTGGTGGAGGGAGGTAGAGGGTGAGTCACAGATTTTCTTCTTTACATAATGACAATAAATAAAATATTCAACAATTTATTAATCTCATTCTTGTACAGGGACAACATATTTCTATGGTTGCCACTTTCTTTATTGCTGCCACCAACTGGCCGTTTCATTAAGTGCATGTCAGAAAGTTAATGTAATCTAATGTTTGGCCAGCAAGTGGCAGCACTGAGGTAGTAAAGAGCCTTTTCAAGCTAGAGGACAAAAAAAGACATGGGCAAGGAAAGGGAAACGGAAAAGGAAAAGGGGGGCTGCACAGAAATCATAAAACCCGAGTCCCATGCTGAGGTAAAAGATGAAAAGGACAAAATTCTGTTTTCATTTCAAGATATGAAACATTTATTGTGCCTTTATATTAAGCCTAACAGAGCGTCACAGTTGTGTGAAAGAACACTAGCAGAGGCTGAAGGAGTGCGACACAGTCCTATTGGCCTGAGCCATCTTGATTAAAGATTCGGCTGCGGCGCACTGAGCAAACAGACTGAGACACCTGCCCCACCTGCAGACAGGAGGGAAAATATGTAGCAGGGTAAAAGGTTATGGTAATCAAAGACAGATGCTTCATCCGCCCTTTCCAGATCCAAGCGAGTCTGTGTGAGGTCGGTGTAAAGATATTTAAAGCCTATGTTGTTATGCTATGTCACTGAGGGATGAGATGGAGCACATACAGCCAAGCAAATCATCACCTCCCTGAAACCTCAAGCCCACCTCTGCTTTACCCATTCTCTCCCTTACTTCTCAGAACAACCACTCTTTATTTCCCCTCTGCAACACATCTTCATTTTATTTCCTCTGGATTTTCTCCCCTCTCTGCACCCATCGAGACGGGAGGGGAGTGAAAGAGTGAGCCTGGACGTGTTAAACAGCAGCTGGCGTGCAGTCAGTCAGCTGCATTTACTGCTGTGGATGATTACAGGAGCACGCACACCACAGTGTGCAGCCACACACAGACTCTTGTGATTCAACAGAGACCCAAACTGATGGAGTGAGACGAGTGAGGAAATATGTGCAGTGACGTCATCTCCCAGCAGTCAGCCTACCCACCCCAACCTCTCGTCTTATCCACACGGTTGCCTTCTAGGACTAACGGCAGGACGAGTCGTTATCTGGTTCCTTTTACATTATTAATCATTTAAGGAGACTATTAATGTTACCTGAGTGTGTCATTCTCTGCCTGCAAAAGCGCTGAAATCAGAGTGAAACACCAAATGTCTTCTGTTGTGCTTTTTTTTTGGCAAAGAAATAAGAATGACAAAGACAACCTGGGTGAAAACAAAAACCAGCTTTCCAATGATGATTTCATTTATTAAGTCTAAGGCAACAATTCTCAAGTTATCCAAACCACTCTGGCCACAACTGACAAAGGAAAAGCCCATTAAACCAAATAACCAGCGACAACAACTTGCATCGAACGTTTGCAAGAAATGCAACACTACAAAGATAGGAAGCAAGTAGTCTTTTGTGGAAATCTGGTGCACTCTCCTTACACCACCTAAGACGGTTTTTGAGCATGAGTGGGCTATTTAAGCTCACTCCACAGCATCTCACTGTTGTTTACTGGAATCTCAAAGGATTAGAAGTATCTTTCTAATCCTTTCCAGACTGATAAAGAGGTTGTCGGTTGAATTTCTTTTAGATCTAGGCATGATGTGTTACCTTTTTTTTTTTTTTTTTTAAACCTACTTCATGTTGTCAGAAAAGTTCTATTTAAGGGGTTTCTTCATTCTACATGTCAAGCAGTGATCGGGGTGGGGGTACGTTGTAAAATTATGGTTAACTACACTTAATCCATAATTTAACAATTATATGGTCAAACATGGTCAGGTTGGTTATAAAAGCTTTATCCCCTTGAAATAAAACCACGTTTTGTATTTACTTAGGTTACCTTTGATGTGAAGTTAGTTTGACGATCTGAAACATCGAAGACTGACAATAAAGCAAAATCATAAGAAATCGGGAAGGGGGAAAAAAAATCATTTTTCATGCCACTGTATGGCAAGTGGAAACATGCAAGCATATCCACAGGGTTAATCTAAACTTACAAAAAGCAGATACCAAATGTTACTTCCACTATAATCAGCATCTTTGTCACTGCAGAGTAGCTGCCACTCACCAGAGAAGATTGCTGCTATGAAGCAGCGTTAAGCCCTCTCAGGCAAAAAGAGGGAGGGAAAACGAAGAGAGAAAGACCGAGTGCGCAACATATGGAGCACGTAGTGGGAGTCGAGCACAGCGTGCAATTATTGCAATTCTATAAACATGTGGGTTGGAAAAAATGAGCAGATAATGCAAGGAGAAAATGAAGCGAGATGACAAACAGCTTGGGCCCGACAAACAGAACTACTAGTGGCCCTGTCTAGATTTTTGCTAAGCCTGCCACAGAAAATGACAGTGAGAACGTATGAGAACCACAATGCTGAACTGATTAGAGACATTCCACGCTGCCCCGTAGAGAGTTGAGGATGGCTAAACCTCGCACAATGTCAGACATCTTTGTCTGTCCTGCCAGAGGCTAAACACAGCTCTGCCCTCCCTCCACATGGGCCATAAACCCTGGGAATGCCTTTGCACATGGGCCAAAAGCCTCACTAACCCACTACTGAGAGATAGAAATAAAATAAGACTGGAAAAAGAGAATGTACAAACAACTGGAGGTGATAAAAATGGCAAAGTAAGGAGATACAAAGTACCTGATTTAGGTTAGGAGAAGTATGAGCATCTCATTTCCTCCCATGTTAAATGAAAACCGTCCTCCTACTGCTTTACTGAAACCCCCCAGGGTACAAAGCTACCCCTTTATGCACTGAGGTGATATAAATCTGACAGTCATGCTTTGGGGGATGAACACAATGGCAACCCCTCCCTCCAGAGGCTCAGACTGGTCTGTGGCGTTCAGCTTCAGCTTACTCATCAGACAGGGATTACAGCAAAGGAGTGGCATTCCTGAGAGGGTAAACAGTAGGTTTAAATATATACTTGGCCTGTCAAAATTTCTTCTGAAGAAAAACAAACAAACAACGCATTCATCTGAGTGTTAGCAGTAGCCAAGACAAGCCCAGCACTGTGTGAGCCAGTTAATTCTGCCTCTGACTAGCTAAAGGTGGCTGGCCCCTGAGGTCCATAATGGCTGTGCAGTGTTCTTTGTGTGGCTGCATGTGTGTGCAGTCAACTCTGGAGCTAGGGCCCCTGAATATAACCACAATACTACAAAGATAGGGAGTAAAAGGGGGCGTACAGGGGTCAGCCTTTATAAGTGCTGTCTCTAAATGTGAAAAGAACCAGCTATGTTATTTGATGGGGGAGATCTGTAGATGTATACACTTAAAAAGATTTGCTGAGAGAAGGATGAATTCTGGTTTAAAGGAAGACTGAATGATGGTGCTTTTTATTGCAAAACACATTCCAGTTAGTGTTTTGTATTTTATAATGCAAACAAAGCAGGTGGAGTGGCAGGTATATGGATACAATGATTAGCAAAGATCAAAACTGTTAAGGACAATTATTTATTCCTTTCACATTGGATGTGTGAAACTTCTGCTAATCTAAACAGTTTTGCAATTTTCATTGCAACATTTCAGACTACTTTTCAACAGTACTGTCCTTTAGTCCCATGGATTGGTGGATTGATTGATTGATTGATTGGATGGATGGATGGATGGATGAACAAAGATGGCTGGATAGTGTATAGATGATTTACCAATGGTTAAATTGATGAAATCGTGGATGGATAGATGCAACTTCTGGACAATAGGACAGAGATTGTATGTTTGGAAATACAAATATTATACCATGCTGTATTTTCTGTATATTCTTAGAAAATGTAGACCCTTGCCTTAGCTTCAAACATTCAGAAATGCAACAGAGCAACTTTGCTATAATAAGTTCAGTCTACCTGCTGTCTGCTGTAAACCTTAGGTTAAAAGTGGCAACCTGAATGAACAGTCAACATGCCTATGTAGAAAAAGCAGATTCCTTTAAAAGAGCTTCCTCTAACCTCATTTTTAAACACCCAAGTGGTGCTGAAGATGGCTAACTTCAAGTCTTTAGTGAATTTGAGTAAATGTCCAGACCTAATTGTTTTTTTTGAGTTGACATCTGGATCAGACGGTATTAGTCATTTTTTAACATATCGACATTGGTTTGATAACCAATAAAACTGGGTGGATATTATTAACCAATATTTATTACAATTTTTTTGCTGTTTGTGTATGTTTTTCTGGAGGCGGAGGGGAGGGGGCTGCCCATGTGGTATTTGTTTGGTCACGTGACAGTGATAGGGATGCAGTGCAGGACTGTAGGGTGTTTAACTGAAGCAGAGAAGCAATGTCAGCGATGTGGTTGTTTTTTCATGGTGTTGAAAGGTTAGTAAGATATATGATATAAAATATCAGTAAATATCAGTTATCGGCCCGAATTTATATATCGGTGCACTCCCAAAAGAAGTGTGGGTTTTTCCAATCTCCCTGCTTTGCTAAACTAAGTCATCCTGGTTGTTGTAATAATTTTGTGCCAAGTCTAAAAGAATACATTCATTCCTCTCAGATTTGCTGAAACTGGCACTTACAGTGCTGCCATTCTGTCAGTCACAATCTATAAACCTAAAGGCTAATAACACACTCCCCCTGCCCTCAGCACATAACTAATGGGGCTTTGCTTTAAACAATACCACATCCTCCTGCTTCCACACGACAGCCTCAGCAGTGCACCTTGTTAACAGGAAACCTCTGTTTATTTTCTGGGCTTTCTAAACACTCTCCTCTTCCTCTGCCAAGTTTTTTAGTGACCCACCATCAACACAAACATTTCCCATCATTGGTGACAACAGCAGCCAAGATCTATGACTTCCTTTAGGAGGTGGCAACCAGGAGTGCGGAAACTGAGATAGATCTAAAACTTACAGACATGGAGCAAAGCGAGGCAGGGTGGGAGGAAAAAAGGAGGAGGGGTGGGGGGGTGGGGGGGGGTGGGTGTGTGTGTCAAAAAAGACAAGGGCAGCAGCAGAGGCTCGGTGTTAGGAAGGAATGCCAAGCAGTTCATCTCTGCTAGAAGGCTGCAGAGCTAACAGCTTAGTTAGCTAATGCCCTAGGGTAGGGGAGCCCTCGGTATGTTAGATCAGTGCTGGTAGCTGTGTGACACGGACACTGGGCTCAAAATGGCTGGGAGGGTGGCGTGTGGGAATGTTCACCTTGCCTGTCGCAAGGGAAGAGCAGGAACGACCGAAGAACAAAAGGCTGACTGAGGCATTTGGAGATGAGATCTGGAAGGACTAATCTGCTGCTCCGACATGATAAGATTAGAGAACGGAGGGCAGGAAAAGCTGGATGGGAGGATCACACGTATAGTTGTATAAACACGCACACAGTAAGATGATGGATCTGATTGGAAAGGTTTTCCGCCACTCCCTCATTTTCTCCTGCTCTCATCGAGACGGAGTGATCTGCCAGCAAACCAGCGCTCAATAAGCACTTCCATCTGGACAACAGAACACCAGCGCATGCTGAAAACCTGCATATGTGTGGCGATGTCTGCTGGCGGGATACAAAGGGATCTGCTGTGGTCATGCAATCTCCAACATCTCAGTGACTGACAGGTTTTAAACGACAAATCACATGCTTAAAGTACTGTGAGGAAATATTTACCTCCTTAAAAAGATTTATTCTGATTTAGCTTTCTTGCCTTAGATCAAACAAAGTTTATTATTAAGACAAATCTTTGCGGATTTGTTTCTAATTCAGCTGCAATGGAGGCTTTCCAAAAGGAACGTCCTGTTTAGGGCCACGCCTCAGCATCTCCATTGCAACAACAAAGCAGCCCCAGACCATCACACTACCACCACCACCATGTCTGACTGTACATTTTCTGAAATTGCTCCACTTTTGTCGGGTCAGTCCACAGACTACGCTCCCCAAAGATGTTTTAGGTCTCGTCTTGGAAGTCTCCTATGGATGGCCTTTTAGCCTTGTCTATTTCTTATTACTGAATCTTGAACGCTGACCTTAACTAAAGATGGTGAGGTCTGCAGTGCTTAAGATGTTGTTTCAGGTTCTTCTGTGACATCCAGGATGAGTTGTCAACTCGCTCTTGGAGTAATTCTGGCATGACCACTCCCGGGAAGGTTCACTGCTGTCCCATGACTCTTATTGTGGTTCACTGGAGTCCCAAAGCCTTAGAAATGGCTTTGTAACCCATTGCATACTGATAGATGTTGATGACCGTGTTTCTCCAACTTATTTACATCAGATAATGCCAGGGGCAGCATGATCTAGCTCCTGTCCTTACTGGGTTTCAATTTACACACTGCTACCTCTTGGGCCTCCTTCTTTGAGGCATGTATAATAACACTAAACAAATGCTGATTACAATGTTTGAGAGGACGAACTGTGCACAAGCTGCTTTCCTGTCTGGCAGCAAGAACAAATGGAGAGTGTGAGAGGGGGAGGGAATGAAGAGGTGAGGTGAGTCCCAGCTGTGGTGGGACTCACGGAGGTCTATCTCTCTGCTTTTTTTTTTGGCTCGACCTGTTTGTATATTAAATCGGCACCCTCTGCTTTGAACACAGCGAGCCCATCTGTCAGCCAGGGTCCATATTGGATTGGATGAGCATTAGCTGAGACAAAGTGGGCAGATTTGCTCGTTTCTCTTTGTGTATGTTGGGTGAGCTCCTTTTAGGCACGAGCACCCACACCTGACTTAAATTTAACCTCCCCCCATCGCTGGACCCAAGAAGACGAAGATAAACTACTTTCACGGATTCACTAGATGCTTTACTGTGCAAATTAATGACAGACAGCAACACATCTGAGAACATTAACAAGTCCTGGTCTCATCCAGAAAAAAGACAAAGAGAGATGGGGGAGTAGCAGGGAAAAAGATGAGGGGGGCTGAGTCACATGAAATTCACAGATGATACTAATTAAGACTTCAGGGCTGAGGGTCACTAATGGTGGATCATACAGGCAACAACAGGCCCCCTTTACACAGCTGAGGGTCACAAGCACAGCACATGACTACTCCATCTGAGGTCTAACACATTGCTCCACTCCATTTTAGCAGCAAAGAGGCCTAATTGGAGCCGTATTTGTTTAATCTCCCCTTTAATATAAATGCTTCCCAAAGGCAGAAGCAGCATGACAAATCCATCAAGTTGACCATGGTTCTCTGCCTTCCAGACGCTGAACAGCGGTGAGAATTGAGAATACTAATGTTGACTACTCGGCTTCATGAAAAAGCTAAGCTGCGTCCAACTCAAATATTTGTCTTTGCCTCCAACACACTTCTGCTGCAGGGCAGTTTTTAGCCAAGAAACCCAAGAACAGCTAAGTGGTGGTAAAGAGAGCAGCACTGTTTCAGTCAGAAGGAGAGGTCTTATGAAGTATGTACTGAAATTACAGTCGTTACCTGAAGAACAAACACAGAGCATCAGGGACCTGACGAAAGATCTTTGGTGACTTAGGCTAAATTCAAATGCAGGTTTTCATAGCGTCTGCAAACCTCAATGTATTTTTACTGGGTTTTATGTGATAGACCCACACCAAGCAGCACATAACAGTCACGTGGAGGGAAAATGATACTTCATTTTCATTTGTTTAACGAACGCAAATCAGAAAAGTGTGACGCGCATATGTTTTCACCCCCTTGAATGAATACTTTGAACAACCAATTTTCACCGTATTAACAGCATCAGGTATTTTGGAGTATCTCTCTACCAGCTTTACACATCCGGAGAGTTAAAATCCTGTCCATTCGTCTTTGCAAAACAACTCAAGCTGGGTCAGGTTGAATGGAGACCAAATGTGAAAATTGTTTTTCGATGTTGGACCTTACTTCTGCCTTCGATACTGTTGACCATCATATCTTGCTCGATAGGCTGAGACATTGGGTGGGTGTATCTGGTTCTGCTTTAGAATGGTTCACTTCATATCTATCTGAACGATGCTTCTGTGTGGCTGCCTCTAGGTACAGGTCCTCTCCAGCCTCCCTTTCTTGTGGTGTCCCCCAAGGTTCTATCCTAGGACCCTTGTTATTTGTATTGTATTTGCTTCCTTTACAGCATATCCTGAGCACTTTTGAGGGCATTTCTTATCACTGTTATGCTGACGATATTCAGCTGTATATTTCCTTTAAGCCTGAACATGTTTTTAAGTTACAGTTGCTGATTGTATGTTTTGAATCTATCAAAAGTTGGATGGCTGATAACTTTCTCCAACTTAAGGATGAAAAAACTGAAGTCCTTGTTTGTGCCCCTGATAGATTTATACCCAGGATAATGGAAGCTCTTGGTCCTCTTGGCAAATTTGCTAAATCTTCCATCAGGAACCTTGGTGTAACCTTTGACTCTGCTTTCTCCTTAGATACCCACATCAAATCTCTGGTTCACTCTTGTTTTTATCATTTACGTAACCTTGCTAAGTTAAGTCCCATTGTGTCACGTTCTGAACTTGAGATTACTATCCATGCACTCATTTCCTCACGTTTGGATTACTGTAATGCTTTATTTACCTGTCTTAGCAAAAACTCCCTGGAACGTCTCCAGGTTGTTCAGAATGCTGCTGCTAGACTTCTGACAAAATCTTCTAAGTATTCCCACTCCACACCGTTACTCATCCAGCTGCAATGGCTCCCCATTAAATTCAGAGCTCAGTTTAAGATTCTGGTCCTGACTTATAGAGGTCTTCATGGTCAAGCCCCAACTTATATCACTGAACTCTTATATCCGTACAATCCCCCCAGGTCTCTGAGGTCATGCGATAAAGTCCTACTGGCTGTACATCACACAAGGCTGAAAACTAAGGGTGATAGAGCTTTTGCAACAGTAGCTCCCCGACTCTGGAACTCTATCCCATTGTGTATAAGGACTGCAGATTCGGTGGTGTCTTTTAAAAAACAGCTAAAAACTCATCTTTTTAGGCTTGCGTTTGGTTAGTTTATTTTTTATTTTATCTTATCTTCTTCTATTTTACATTTATAAATATATTATTCCTATTGTGCTTTGTATTAGTGTTGTGAAGCACTTTGTGATCTGTGTCTTGAGAGGTGCGATATAATATAACACATGAAGATACTTTGATGTAAACCATGTCATTGTATCCCTGGCGGTATGTTTAGGGCCGTTGTCCTGTTGAGGTGAACCTCAGCCCCAGTCTCTTTTTAATTATCTTCTTTTTAGCTCCATCCATCTTCTGATAATCTACAACGTCCCTGTCTCTACTGGAGAAAAGCCACCACCATGTTTCTGAGTGGCCATGGAGTGATGTGCACTGTTTTTAATACAAATAGCATTTTGGCTATAAACCAATAAGTTCAATTGCAAATTGTTTGCAGTTTCCCTGCTTGATTTATGGCAAACTTTAAACAGAAATTCTTAGGCTTTTGTTCAACTAAAGCTTTCTTCTTGACAGTCTTCCATAACGCCCTGATTTGTGGAGGACATAACTAATATTTATCCTATCAACTCAATCTCCCACCTGAGTTGCAGATCACCTCAGCTCCTCCAGAGTCACGATGAACCTTTAGCAGCTTCTCTGGTTGATGCTGTCCATACCCAGCCAGTCAGTTTAAGTGTTTTTGTCCACTTTCTGTTAAACTAAATTGGATGAATGTAAACGGAAACCACACTTTATTTATTTTGTTGTTGTTGAAACATTTGTTGTGTTGGTTCTTTACTTAAAATACTAATAAAACAAATTGAAGTTTGTGGTTATAATGTAACAAAAAGTGAAAAGGTTAAAGCTTTTTGCTTGGCATTAAACTAGGCCGTATGGGAATGAAAAAAGGAAATTAGGAAGAATGTTTCCTTATTTCAAGGAACGTTCAAAGAAGAATAAACCTTGGATATCTCTGCAGCACTAGCAGGTTATAGGAACTCACTCCAGATCCAAGAAAGCCTTCAAATGCTGGCCGTACAAGAACAGCTGGAGGCATTTAGGATAATTCATATCTGGTGTTTAGATCATAATAATGACTTTATTTCCCTCACTTTCATGCCTTGCCTCATGCCTAGTGCAGATTTGTGTGTAACCTAAGATTTTCTCAAGAGAGTGGAGACTTGCCTGGTCTCAGGATAAAACTGATGAGTCACAACTCAGACCTAGAACACTGTTCCCTGTTAACATTATAATATTAAGGTACTTTGTATTGTTCAGATGTTGAACTTTATGATCATAGTGTGAGAAGGTAATGAGACTTCTTTCAAATACTATCTGGTCCGCTGCAGAAAAGCAATGCTCACAGAGAAGGGTGTGGAGAAAGGCTTGTGTGTATCTGTGTGGATTTGCCATATTGGATGTCTGCCCTGGCAGATAATCCAAAACCCTCATGTGTGTACAACCACCAGTGGCAGCTTCCCAAGAAAGCTGAAGCAAAGATAGAGCAGTGTGCTGATTGAGTTCTGTGAAGAAGGACAGGAAATGAGAAAGTTTGCTTTAGGCAACGCAAATCAATGTCTCACTTTAGTGTAATTGACACAAAAACACACACGCAAATTTAACTGACGGGCCTAAGTTTGGGTTTTCAGAGCATGTGAACGGTGAACAGGTTTAACCTGCAAGGAAGGGAGTCCGAAAAGGTTTTTGTGGTTTGTGTGTTTTTATCTGAGCAGGAATGCATTGCTCTGCATCCTCTTAGTGCAGGTGTAAGGTTTAAAGTTAGACATGCACCGATCAATCATCCAGAGATCAGAACCAGACAATTTTCTCTTGATCTGTATTACTAGCAAATAAAACACAGAAAAACTTGTTTTTTCTCCCCCCAATTCATTCAACGCATCAAAACCACTCTTTTCACTCAATAAAATCATCTACAAGAACACATGATGCACCTTTTGGAATTTAACTTCATATCAATGAGAGTCAGGGATAAAGGCTTCACACAGAAATTGGAATAAAATTGTTAATCCCTTATTTTCTGTTAGATTTAAAACTATGTTTATCAAAGAACATGCAGCTATTTTTTTCTCTTTTGTGACAAGTCAGACCTAAATGGAAAAGTGGAAATCAGTATCGGCCAGGTAAACGGCACACAGATATGAACAGCTATTTGACATATATTTATGATCCACCTAATATAGATGCCAAAGCTCATGTCAACAAAGGAATGCATAAAAACAAACACGAACAACCAGGAGGGAAAGGAGTGGTGAAAACCAGCTGCAGATAGAGGAAAATAAGTTGTGAATGATGCAAGCATGCAAACACAGATCTTAACGCAGCGTGTGAAACTGGACAGACAACATTGCGCACAGCCTTAAAGAAAACACAATTAGCTCAAACATTTGTGATTGTACTTTTATCTGCTTCTACAGATATCCAACTCTCAGTCTCTCCCCCCTCCACATCTCCATCTCCATCTGAAGGTGACCTCACCTGTCTGTCAGTCTCTAGCCATGACACTGGCTGTATCAGTAATACACCATGTAAGCTGTGTATCCGCCAGATGCTGCTTGAGCTGAGCAGTGGGTGGTCTGTCAAGCATGCTCGCTTTGTACTATATGCAAATGATCACATGCAAATTACCTGCCTCAGTGTGTGACAGTGTATCAGCAAAGATGCAAATGAAACACGCTATGCAGTGAGTCTGAAGATTTAAAGAGGTTGCAGGCTTTTTTCACAGAAACACAGTTAAAATGGCACTCAGAGAAGCTGCGGAGTGAAAGCTGGAGAAGAATGTGATTGCACACGCATGCACGGACACAGAGGCCAGGAGCTTAGAGCAGCCTCCCTGCTGTGCTTCAACAAGAGGTGTATTGTACACAACACAGCTGCAATAACAAGGTTGGCTCAGTGCTGGAGGGAGATGGGCTCTGCGACCCTCGGACGAGACCGGCGATGGTTTCCATGTTGTGACATGATTGAGGACGAGGTCAAGTGTGTGTCAGAAAACCGCATTTTTCAAATACATTTGTAAAACTGATAATGAATTCCGAGTAACAGTGATAAAACATTTTACTTCTCCTTTAGTGTGAAGCTAGTATAATGCTGGCGTAGATTCTCACTCTGTGGGGTCATGGCATTTCTAGGTGCTTAATAAAAGAAAATGGACTCCCATTCTTGTTGCTAAGAAATCTTTTATCCCTCAATCAAAAGGCTTCTCCTGCTCGTATTAAGGACTGAGAGTTATTGACAGGGCATGCTATCAATGCAGCTAATGGGTGATTAAAACTAAAGAAGCCTTTCAGATGGCACCTGCAACAAAAAGATGTCTGGTTGTTTCTTTTCATACCATTGTAGCTGGGTTTCCATTTAGGCAACCGACTCATGAAAACATCTTTAATTTATTTCAAAAGAGCAAATAAATCAAGAGATACAGTGCCTTGCAAAAGTATGTATGTACCTTAACACCTCCCAGAATTCTAACTCTACTAGAACTCCCAAGCCCGTCAATTTGACGGCGAGCATTCTGGATGTGAGGCGGTGAGGACGTCATCGCATTACATCGGTCAGAATGCTAAAAGTTTTCTTGCACGCTATAAAATTATGGTTTTGACAAGAATTAATAATAGTATTTGATCAAACCCTATTAAGTTGTATTATTATTTATAAATAGTACTGAAAAATAATACAGAGTAGTGGGTACATTTAAAAAAAAACCTTTACTAATCTGACCAAAAGCTGGACAGCTCCATGTTACGCCCCCCTTTCACTCCGCGGACATAAACTAGTGCTAAAAATGCCTTCAGCTCATCCACACTCATGTCCGAGGAGGAATCACCTTCTAAAACTCTGCGGGCCTAAGCCACCCTGCAGCCCTGAACGTGGATGAGCATTTCGGCGTCCACCAAGCAGAGGAACGCGGTCGGGGCATCTTGGATCTGGCGCTCTGTCAACACGTTCTGGCTCTGACGCCTCCCTCTACTTTCTTCCTCCCCTACCACTGTCCACGCAGTGCCACCCTTTCCTATCTCCTCCTTCCCAGATGTGTGCTCGTCTTGTGATGAAAACGCTGTAAAGCGCAGAATAAGATTGTTGTTATTGGGCTACTATATCTATGACCTAACTTATTGTTTATTTCTTTTTCCATTATCAGTACCTTGTTTTTTAGTTTCTTTCCTGCCAGTGAGCTGGTTTGCTGGGTTTATAGCTGGGCACTGGGCACCTGGCTCACCTCCCTGTCTCTGAACCTGCGCTGATTGTGGCACTGTTGCTATAGTTTATATATTATTAGTTTACTAATCTGTAAACTATAGCCTAAAATGATAAAATCATTACCTAGGCTAGTCTTTTACTACCTTGAAATAATGCCCCACAACCTCCTGCTAATGGGACGACTCATGTTTTTTAGCTGGGGGAGTGTCACTCTCGGATCTGCTGTCACTGGAACTGAATGCTGACCAAGAGTCATCAGAATCCCTCTCGACCCCAGAATCACGATAATGTAATTTTTGAAGCATTTCCAATGCCTCTTGAGCAGAAAATATCCTTCTAGAAGCCATTTGTAGGATGCCAACAATCTCCTTCTCAGACTGCATTCTAGAGTGGCGGTTGCTAGGCAACGCTCGCGCATATACTCAGCCGTAGGACAAAAATATCAATGTAATTAATAGGGCCGTCAAAATAGCGGCTCTGGTAGTTAGAGGTACAAATACTTATATCTCTTATTTACTTTATTTTTTTAAAATAGAGACATATGAACACACAAGACACAGGTTTAGAAAAAGTGAGAGTGCCAGGAAGATAAGAGTTATGGCATGTCAAACTCTCAAAACCGTCAAATTGACGGCCCTGGGAGTTCTAGTGTTAACACCTTTTCCACATTTCCTTCCATTTTACGGCTATGAACTTTGTGTTGGTCTATAACATCACAACCCAATAAAACAAACAGTGGTTTGTGGTTTCAACCTGACAAGTTGGAAAAAAGTGTATGAATTTATTTGCAAGATACTGTATATGTTCCTATAAATAAATATGCTAATTGGTATAATAATATAAATTTATAAATAATGCAATAAAAAGCATGCATAAAAATCGCTTTCATTATGAGCTGATTTATTTAACCAGGGTAAAAAACTGGTAGTATAAGAGGAACTGCGTACAAATGTATAAATTATTAAAATTAGAACAAAGGCGAGGCAATAGACACATTTTTTTGCATTTGCTGAGGAGACAGGCTGTGAATACAATAGAAGAGGCTGCTGATATCCTTGTATTGCATTAAAAATGCATCTGTTTAAGCTTAATCCCTTGTTCAAATGATATACAGCAGTATCTAGCTGTGCATTTTGCAAAACAATTTCTCGACTTTGCAAAGTAAATGCATGTTTTTAGCCCAGCAAATATAACTGCTGTCCTCTGCAAAGGCCCTAGCTGCAGATTTCCTAAACAGTAAAACCATAAAACGGTTAGGTAAACAATTGCTCACTAATTGTGAACAAGAGGAAAACATTGCAGTGGTGATGAGCACTGTGTGTACAACACAGGGGTTACCGTTCACACGCATGCACACGCGTACAAACACGGAGCACCCACAGAGACGGGAGCGCGAGACAAAGAGGCTGAACAACACACAAACATCTCGACTCGGTGCAACCTGTGCACATCAAAGCCTTCTCCGCCCATTTATCTGTGCGTGCCTGTGAATCAAAAGGCATTCGTTCAACATGCACACACACACACCACAAACTGACTGCATTTGCTTTATGCAGCAGCAGCATTGTCCAGGATGGGGTAGTAGCTGAGGTTAAGACTTTGTTTTAGACAAAGACATTTAGTGCTTTCTTAAAAAAGCTCCAAGTGTAGATGAGAAGTCAAATGTTGTAGAAGATGAACAGATTCAGAGGAATGCACCCACACTCATATCTAATCTGTGCATCCCAGTGTGACCATATGGTTTGGCGGGGACTTCCTACCCACCACAGAGGAAGTGTCCGTTTACAGAGCACAGCTCAGTTGTCCGCCATTACATCCTGTCTCCCAGCTCTAAACAGCCACGCTCAGCGCAACCCAGCCATGGCTTTGAAGTTAAATCAAGCAGAAGGGAGACACAGTTCACTATACCGTGCAATCAGCATGAGCAGGAGATCGGTTGGAGGGCACGCAACCTGAAAACTGAACAGGGGGTTTGTGCCCCACATTCAGGTTGTTTTTTTCCTGAATTTCATCTTGTTGAGCTGCTGTGGTGGACATCCACCTGTCCTTGTGTGGAGGGTGATGTGGGGGCCTTTACAGCTGGCTCTTAGTAAGAGTGGATGACCGTAATAGATTGTGTGTGAAGAGTGATATGATCGGCTGATGATTGAATGATCGCGCACACACAGACTAACGGTGTGTGCAACCCAACAGGGCGTGGTTATTGATGAGTCTCTCCAACAGTGGGTATCATTGCCATGGCAGCCCATACATTATCATCAATAAGCCACGCCCCTGCCAACATCCCCGGACCAATGGGCAGACACTGGATGATGGTTGAGGGAGGGAGGAAAATGCTAAATGTTATACTTGATTGACACAGAGCTTGTTGTTTACCGGTGCCAGGGAGATTTGCATCTTTTTACAGCCGCCCCTCCTTCCTTTACCCTCCCTCTCATATCTTTCCCCTATGCACCACCACACACACACGAGCCTCACAGCCACAATCCTCGCTGTTTTGCCGGCTCCGCGTGAAGTGGATATTACCCCACCCTGCTGGTGAGATATTGATCAGCTTTCTCCTCCACCTTCTCCTCTCTTCCCTCCACCCTTCATAGGCCTCTGCATTGATTCTCCACCCCCCCTCCCCTCCCGGAGCCCGCCAGCTAGGAGTGATTACACAGGCTGCTCACATACAGTGCAGCAAACACGCATTAGAGCCTTTTGGAAGGGGATGCGGGAAAATGTAGCTGCGTTGTACTTTAAAGGCTATAAAGTTCAGCGGCTGCAGCACAAGCCTTGTGAAAACACTGCTTCTTTTCATTCTAAAGAAACAAAAAAAAAAAAAGCAACCTTAGCGTGACATATTAACACAATAAATCTGGATGTTACAGCATGTTAGCATAACACATAAGCCATCTGGCATCAAGCTGAATCTGCTATGGTGGTTTTTCTTTTTTAAAGGCTCATGTTAAAGAGGACTGTGGTAGAGGTTGACAGGTGGACTCCAGACACCTGGTGATTGTGTGCAGAGGCAAACACAGCTAATACAAGCTCCTTATAAGGAGCTGTGGTGCAGCGCCCATCAGATAAAGACTACCAGCCGGCCGGCTTGAGTCAACATGGTTCGTTTAAACAGCTAGGGATGGGTGTCAAAACTATACAAATACTGTAACAGAGCAAATTCTATCCAAGTACAGCTGCGGTTCCCTTAGGTCAAATTCTAATTCAACCTCTTAGAGATGTGCAATAAATCAAATTTATATATCAATTTTGACACCGAAAGACAACAAAAACAATGCAGTGGACAACAAAAATGATTTATAGTGAAATTGGGCATCAGTCATTTTGCCCCCTATTGCAGTTTGCACTCAACTTTTTCCAGGGTGGAGTTCCTTTACAGTTATATTAAGGTGGTACCCTGACCCCCTTTTGGAGGTTTAAAGTAATGTTAACATTTTGGGTGGTACATTTTCAGTCTGGTAGAGATTCTCAGGGAGCTAAACATTAGGGTGATGGCAAGGAGGCCTTCCTTAAAGACTTTGAGCTCATAATTTAAGATAAATCATCAAAATACCAGTGGAAACAGGTCAAAAGCTTTCACATGTAAAAGGAATAGCCAGCAATTGACGAATTTAACTTATTAAAGGGATGTAACATTTCACTATGAAATATTCACCAACCCTTGTGGAACTTAAATAAGGCCCAATGTGTGAGTTTAGGTTCACAGATTGACCTTTTAAAACAAACAAGCTTCTCTTCTAAGACTGGAAAGCTGCTCTGAGCCTGTGCATGTCCACAACCAAAGTATGGCTTTTTCAAACCTTCCAAGCAGCAAGAGCTGTTGTCTCATTTGTGCAAGCCAGGGTAATAATTACTAAACCAGCCCTCTGCTGTTTACCATATGCCAGCTCTGCTAACAATAGCCCACATAGTATGAAAGGTTTTTGAAGAGAAGTCTGGGCTGTTGAGCTAACAAAGGCCAGTGTGGGCTGATGCAGGAACTGCGGGTGCTTATCTGATTGTAACCTCCCTCTGGCACCGGCAACAATCCAGCCGAGAGTCTAAAGCAACAGGCCACAGATCCCATATATTGTACACGCTCTCTTTGCCATTTGGCATTTAGGTGGCATTTTCGCATGGGGACAAACTGTTTGCACCTAATTATGGTCAGTTGCTGCTGTGTAAAGGCAATCCTCACATGAGCATGGCTGTCAGACATTTTCAGTTTGATACTCTGGGAACCAGTCGGCCTTCTTTTAATGGAAAGCTTCCTCAGTCCCCTTCAATATAGTGTAAAAGCCAGCAGATAGGAAAGTGTAAATACAAGCCCTGCTTCAGAGTGGATGCTGATGAAATGAGGTACGAGGTTTGAGTAAATGTTTGCACAACTCGGCTCTACGGAAAGGAGAGGACGAGAGGTCACCGTCTCTCCACAAAGTCAACCCGGAAAGACGAGGGTCTCAATCGCCTTCATCACTCCTCCTCACCCTCCACCTCTTGATGGAGAGAATCTATGCACTCATTCACCAACTCCATTAGCCACTCTGACAGGGGTTGCACATTAAATCATCCCATTTCACCTGACGAAAAGTGTGAAGGCAGAACTAGAAGTGTGAGGAGGAAGGTTTTTTTTAGTCTATCCTCTGTCATGAGAGAGTAAAAATATTTTGTAATGCCCACAGCCCAGGCCAAGGAGAAAAGGAGCAATATAAAGAGATAATGGAGAAAATGATACCAATCTTACAAGACGGAGCGATGAATTTAAAACAGAGAAAGAGCAAAGGCGATGTCTTGACATGTACAGCAGTCCCTATAAAACACTGATTTAGTATTTTATTACACTAAAGATAAAATGATCAAGGGTTCCTTTGTTGATGTTTTATTCAGAAAAAAGTATTGATTGTCTTTTTGTACAGGTTTCGAATTGTATCATCATCTTAAAGGCTAAAACAAAAATTGTGATTTTATCCATAAATCGTGGTGAATGTTATCAAAACTTGAAAAAATATTCCAAAGCTTTTCATTTAGGGGATGCGATGGCAAAAATGGCTATTTAGATTGTAAGGGTCAATGATTCCTTCCCTGGAAACCACAGACAATTACCTTAACTCTGACATTTACCAAAGACTACCAACATTTCCAAATCCTCCAGAGAACCAAGCAGAGCAACTTTCATCCACTCCATTCAGCTTTACTGTTCCCTGCTACAAGTCTTGCTCTCGTTCACTCTCTTGCAGCCTAAATTAAACGCAGACACGGCTCTTTGTTTAAACTTCTTACACCTCTGCGCTTCCGCACATTATGGAAACGGCCTACTTTGAGTTGTCTTCACACAGTAACAATGTCCACACACCAAGAGTGCAACTATAACGGTACTTTCACTGATCAGAAAAAGATCGGATATGATTTTCCAACTACGCAGACATATAAAAAAGTAATTTTTACAATAAATGGCCCATTAAGCTCAACAGCTGACAGTAGCCGACCTCAAATCTACACGGATCAAAATCCACGTCCTCACTTTAATGTCGAATGCTATTTATCGCTATGCTTGATCTAAAGCACTTTGAATTGCTTTTTTGCATAGAATATCTGACACAATAAAATTGTTTTGCTGTTGCTTTAAAAAGAATATAAAAAGCACTCAGTTTGTTTTAGCAGCTAAAACAACAGAAACATTTTGAGCAGCAGGTCAGATAAAATTTCAAACAGACTGAAATGCAACAGCTTGTCTTTACAACTGCCCAGGGAGCGAAAGAAGCCTTTACATACTGGTAAAGACAGAAGAGATTTAAGAAGGGAGACAGAGACTTAAGGGAGGTCTGCATATTTTAAACCTTTTCATTAAAATAGTGGTCCAGCTAATTTAACTGAGCTTAATAATGCAGACTTTCCCCCCTTTTGCTCTGTATACAAGTGTTAACCGCCTGCTGGAACAAAGGCGGCTCTGTTCACAAACACAACACAGTCGAACTGTTAAGTACATTCCTATAAAGAGAGGAACAAAGAGCATTTGAGAATGGCGGGAGCAGAAATGAATACAGCTACTGAGGGGGATAGCGCAGCTCAGCCCTTTGATGGCAGGAAATGTCTTTACCATCACGGATGGTGTTTATGCTCCTTTGTAGCGTACTTTCAGGACTGAGGCAAAAATAAAACAAACAGTCTTTGCTGGGGAATCTCAGTAAGAATCATGTTTGGAGGAGATTAAGACTCAAAAGAAAAGACAGTCAGTCTGAGGTATGTTCTCTCAAAGAGCAGAGGGATAGGGAAGAGAGCTTAGAGGTAAGGGCGGTTCAGAGCAACGAGAGATACACACCGAAGGAATAATAAAGTGTGCAATCTCTTCTGTGGGAAAAAGAAAAAAGCTCAGACACCTTTCCGCAGACTAAATAAAGTGTGTGCACAAGTGTGGTGAAGCACCCCCCAGCACTGGCAGCTGTGGTTCACTCAGTCGATCCTCTGGCAGTGACAGACTGGCAAAAACAATTTAGACTCGCCCATCAAAGCGCATGCTACGCCAACCACAGCCGGCGGAAACGTGATGCACCACATGGAAAATACATAATCCTCCTCCTGTGTGTCTGGGGGAAAACCTGAGCCGTTCCCTAAAACTTGACTTTCCACTTTCTTTTGAAAACTATCCAGTAACCCGGTATCATCTAACCTCACTGAATGTGAAAAACCTTTTAAGGTGTTAAAGAGGTTGTTTTTTAAAATAATTTACAAGCCGTAAGCCACCTTCTAGAAAGTCTTTTCTTTTTTAGGCACCTAATAAATGTATTACTCGCTCAGATAAAATCAAGGGAAGAAAGTATAAAGCAGGATTAGATTATAAAACAAGACACCAAGTTGTGAAAATCTCACTATCCATCATTTTAAGAACCGGAAGAACAAACCTACCCAGACAGAGTTATCCATCTTAACTAACAGATGAGGGCAATAGCATGCCAGAGGTTTCAGATTTTTAGTTCTGCAAAACCATGTATCATTTCCTTCCACTTTACTAGCTACTAAATATCATATGCCTGGAGTTTGTGGTTATAATGTGACACAATGTAAAAAAGTGTAAGGCACTGCAGCAGCCAATCAAATAGACACTAAAGACAGCAACCTCGACACAAAATAGGATTCAACACTGTTGTAAAGAGACAACAGCTGAAACCCGGACATACAGCAGACGGTCAAATCAAGGAAAGGAGAAAGAAATTAAAAGTGGTTTGACAGGCTGACTCGGCTTTGAGAAACTGTATATCAGTGATCCTTAAACACACAGAGAGCCGTCTTTCGTGATCAAAGCACGAGCACATGTGCACCAGTTGTCTTGCATTAGATCAACAAGCATTCAGAGATGGAGGATAGATGGGGTGAGCTGGGAGTCAAGCTGCAACACATGTACAAAATGTCAGAGGGTCTGTATAAGATTGCAGGGCTGCTGCAGGGGAGCCGCTGCAGATAGCGGCCTGTGTGGACGTTGCTGTTGTTTTAAAGGCTGTGTGAGACAGTGGGTTGAAGGTGCAGGGTGTAGACATTCCTCAGACCTCACATCAATCCCTGAAATTTCCTTTTCTCCTCTGTAATCCTCTCTTTGACCGATGCCCTTCATCCCTCTTTCCTTCCCTTTACTTTCCCTACTGGCAAGAGTTAATTTGCACCATGTGTTCTTTAATGGAGAAAGAAAGGAGAAAAAAACATGACCCTAGTGGAAGCGTGTGAACTCGATACCACTGTAAATCTCCACTTCCACAGACTTACAGCCTCCACCCCTCCTTCCTTCTCCTCTCCTGTTCTCTCTCATTCGTATTTTATTGGCATGTCACACATTGGACAAGCTGGAAATTACACCGAGCTGAGCTGAGAACCAGCGGTGAAGCACGCCAGATTTCTACTTCAACTGAGAGGGAGAAGAGGGGGGTGGAGGACGAAGGAGAAAACAAATGAGGGGACCGATGGAAAGCGGTAATGTGGAAGAAGACCAGGAGGAGGGTTAAAATTAGCCTTCCATTTTCAGAGCAGAGGGCAATCCAATTAAAGCTTCACTGGTCCACACAAATGTGTTTAGTGTCTGCTTACTCAGTGCTGGGTGACCAAGACAGAGATGGGACATTTTCTTTTAAGAGCAACGCTGAATGCAGCTACTGAGACACTGAAAACAAAAATGATGAAAAAAACAAAGCGAGGAAAAAAGGCATTTGTCTACAAGTTCCAGGCATAACAGCACCTTACAAAATGGGTTGCATTGGGATTTTGTGTGATAAATCAGCAAGCAGTGCATGAATGCAGATGGGAAGAAGGATAGATGGTTTTAAAATGTTTTTACAGATAGAAATGTGTGGCTTGCAAACCTTGGTGTATCAGAGTAAAGAGGGTGGTCGACAGAGCTGTACTCCATATTTTTAAAATTTTAATTTGTAAAGAAACAAAAAGCCATGAATCCTTTACCATGAAATACACTGAGGATGTGTTAGTAATTTAGCAACATTTGAAAAAGTTTAAGTGGTATTTTTTTTCCAAGGAACTGTTTAGTCTTTTAAATCATCCAACATAGCACTCAGCCATCCATGGAACAGTTTAGGTTCTTGCAGGAAAACCCGCTCAGCCAATGTAACGAGAGAGCCTCAGTTTTACCAGACCACAGTGTCTGTGTGATCTTCAGAATAAACATAAAGTGACAGTCTCTGCTGCATCTGCTCTTCCAGGCCGAATCTCGGCAGAAATAAAACCAAATGGCATTTAACACAAAACAAAGCTCGGATGTACGATCAACGTCTGGAAGGTGGGAATCATTTCCAACCTTAGAAGATTGTTTGTTGTTGAGAGTTAGGAAAAAAAAACTCAAGAGATTAAGAAAGAAAAGCAAATTTTGTTTTGTGTTTCTGGTCATTTCAGACAATGTAGGTTTCTATTTAGTTCTGCTTCAAACGTCTCAGGTAATTTAATTAAATTACATATGATAAACAAAGAAACGCTGACACAAGAAACAGAAATACAGACACTTCTAGACGGCTGCATGATTGCTAGCATGTTGCATAAAGCTCATAAGATAAAATGTGATAATACATTATATCGCATTGCGAGTAAACTTTGAGGATGAATATTTTCTCCATGGGAAGCATTAAAAAAACATATAAGGTACTGGTTTATTGTTTTGCCAGCTTTAGGTGAGTTTAGCACATGTATTTAAAAGTAGGAATAAGGTCTTCTGTAAAACGTGAATGAGTCACGCAGACACTAATCTAATGGAAATCCAAAAAGAGTAAAAAGTAAGCACAAGTCTTTTCTGTTGAATAATTTAATAACCAACAAGGAGGTGGCCATTGATGGAGCTTTTAAATAGCCTGGTGAAAACCCTCTGACCACTGACCTGCATGGCCCCCTTCAGCAAGGCTAACCGCCCATTGTCTGCACCCACTCCCCATCTGGGAAGCTAATCAACAGACAAGAAACACGTAAAACTCTGTTCTGATTTCAGCCTGCGTACTCTCCCCTATAGTCTATCTGAGGGGAAACAGATGATCCTATTGGCTGTGCAGCTGTTTCCATAGCAGCATTTAGGTGAAGCATAGGGAGGGCAAAAAAAAAGGAGAAAGAAGAGTGCTCTCGGCCCTAAAAGATAAACAGAGGCGGCGAAAAGCCGATGTGAGGGTTGAGTAGTTTTCAAACCCAGTAGGAGGGCTGAATGTAGCTCTATCTGGGTCTGAAATGGGTTAGCTCAATTTTTAATTTTTAATTTATCATCGTGCTCATGTGGACAATCAATCTTACTTGCCTCCCTAAAAAGACAAAGTTCTGGAGCTGTCTGAGAGATGCATGAATGTCTCCGCTTAAACTGAACCCTGATCCAAACATGCAAACTGACACCAGAGTAGGACTAATACTTCCCCGTGTTGCAGGCTGTGACTGCTTAAGAGCGTGTTTGCACAGAAACAGCAGCTGCTGCAGCTTGTGACCCCAGCACCTCGGCTAAATGACCTAATGTTATTACAAAGAATGGATTAAAGGCTTCACCTCAGTGAAAATTGAAGTGTGTAGAGACAGAAGAGAGGAGAATGAAAAAAGGCAGGTTTAGTGGAGAGCCTCATACCTCATAGATAAGTAATAATCTAATGTGACATTGTAAAGAAAGTCACCTTAAAATAAAAAACCTTTGTAATTTCATGTGACAAACCAACATAAGGTAGCGTATAATTAGGAGGTGGAAAGAAAAGGACACATGGTTTACAAATAGAAATCTAAAAAGTACACTCCTGAGCAAACACTTCCCAGAACCACTTCTTGCTGCAATTACAGTTTCAAGTCTTCAGGGGTACGTCTCAGCTTTTTAACTCTAGAGACTGGACCTTCTGGCCATTTTTCTTACAGCTTTCTTTCAACGGTGATTGTCTTCTTCCCACTTTTCCAGAAAGATGGGATTTTTGCCGGGCATGACTAATAGTTGTCATGTCCACAGACACTTTTACATGAGGTGTTGATCTTTGCAGTTCCTCCTGAGTTAGCATGGGCCTCTTGGCTGTTTCTAACAATGATCTCCTTCATCTGGTTTTTCGGTTTAGGTGGATGGCCATGTTTTGGTAGGTTTGCAGTTGTGCAATGCACATTGCATGTTCAGATGATGGATTGAAAGCAGCTCCACGAGAAGTTCTATGCTTGGGATTTTCTTTTATAACCCAAACCTGCTTCAAATCTCCATAAAACCTCCTTCCTGGCCGGTCTGCTGTGATACTTGGTCTTTATGACACTGTTTGTTCACTAATGCTGTCTGACAATTCTCTGAGGCCTTCAGGCCAGCTGGATTTACACAGATTAAATTACATAGAGGTGGACTTTTTTACTATTTGGGTGGCTTCTGAAGGCAAATGGATTTTATTTAGGGGTTCTGAAGTAAAAGTGGCTGAACACAAATGAAGGCTATGCTGTTTTTTGTAAAACAGGTTTTACAGTGTCTTGTTTCCACCTTTCAGTTATGTGCTACTTTGTGTTGGTTAGTTACATTCAATCCCAATAAAACACATTGCACTTGTTGGTTCTAAAAAGATATGATGTGAAAAAGTTTAAATGTTATTCATGCTTTTTCAAGGCTTTGTAAATTTAAAATCTATTTGTGAAAACAATAAATAGGTTTTTATCAATATCCCAGCACATACATGGCAGTTAGGAGGCTTAAATTTGGCATACACTTTTTGTTCTCAAGTCAATTTGAATATAGGTGACAATGAAAGGACAGCCAGCTTTTACTGGCTGTTGCGCTGGGGTTCTTACTGCTTTAAGGCTGCTGCTCAGAGGTAAACACGACAGCTAGAATGCTTCAATCAAACCAGACCCGTCTATAGACAGCTAGATGCCCTGTCAAAGCCACTGCCTCACAAAGGCAAGCATACACTTAAGACAGAAAGACACACACAACTGTGAATGGCCACATCTCCACATGATCATGCCTGTGAAATTTACCAGCTCACTCACAGCAGCTGAGTGGACTCTGGAATGAGGCAAACACAAATACACACACACACACAGAAAATAGCCTCTAATGACTGCAGCGCTCTTCTCTCAGGAGATGGCAGCGGCTGCTGCTCTACTTGATAAATATTAACAAGAAGTGCGACTGATGGTGGTGCTCACTGATCCATAATTGCATTTCAAATGTTCGGTGGGGGCTTGGGTACAGGGTGGTCACGAGGGGGAGAAATGGGAAGATAAATAGGGGAAACTCCAGCTTCTAGGCAGTGACAAGAGAGAAGCCACAACTGTCTAGTCATTCAGCTTTCATCATCTCAGTGCCTCGCTACCAATGAGAAACTCTTTTGTCTATATAGAAACTGAGTGTTACGGTCCAGGATTGTCACATTCACTGACTTCCTGCAGCATGCTTCATCACAGACCACTGACAGTGCTACTGTGAAAAGGAGAGAACATCAGGGTATAGAAAGATGTACGGAAAGTACTCTTTGGACAGCAAATGTACATCTAGTGAAATGTTTTCAGTGATATGAATGCGTGATAGAAGTTAATTGGCCTGTGGATTTCATTGTTAAGCTAATTCAGAGCATTTTGGATTCCATTAGGCCTGTAAGTCAGGGTCTGCAGAAAAACTAATGGCTGCTCATGTTAAGAATGCATATTTATGCACATATATTTGCATCCTTATCAAACATTTTTAATTATGGGCTTTGAATAGGTGGCTTCTTTCCAAGGCGCTATGATGAGTTTTGTCTAGAAACATTTAGTGGTGAACGGTATGATTTCCAGTTGATGCACATGTGAAATGCGAAAACATACAGGTTGTGACATGACAACATACATGAACATTTACAATCACCACAGACAGCGGAAATAATATGTCCTGATGAGGCATTGGTCAGCATGAGAATCTCATTGCATCATAACCTTCAGTAAAAAAACTGTTTCATTGTATCAAGTGCTTATGGTGAAGAATCGCTTTGTCTGTTGTGGTTCTGCTCTTTGTAGAGTTACACAAGTATAATAAGCTGGAATTAGCTGGTGAACTACTGAGGCTATATGCTCTGGTAGCAAACTTTCATTTAGCTGCTTAACAGACATACTGCCCTTAGCTTAACAACTGCAGTTTTAAAACAACTTTAGATCAATAAGAGTGATAGGTGCCGATCCTTTAGTTCCCATGCCTTGCTTTTCAGTGTTTGTTTTTGCAAATGGAAATATCTCCAAAAAGCCAGATATGAATTCCTTGTAAATAAATAAAAACTGTAACAGTCTTCTTTCAGGCCACTGACCAGAAGTGTGCAGCAACAGGAAGTGTGTACTACTCTATGCCTAGTGCTGACTGCATACAATGAACCACAGAAATATGTTTAAAAGCACTGCACCACATTATCTTTACTCAACTCTTACAATTGCACTTGTTCAGGTTTCAAGTTAATCTGCAAAGCAGCCAGTTAGGTGCTCAGGTGAAGAAAAATTGATCACAAAAGTTGATTTTATTTTTACAAAACATACACATGGCTTATTCAATATGATAAATTGAATAAGCCATTTCATAAATGAAGAACCCTGATTTTTTCCAGTCTATGGACACATCAACCAACAGAAGGTACAGTTAAAGGTTAGAGTTTGACGCATAAAGAGGGATAATATGTTCATTACTTTCTGCTGGTCTCAAAACTACTACCTCTAACAAAACACCTGCAGCATATTCTGTCTCTGGTGTATTTAAAAATCGTAGAAATCGGTACTGGCCCAAAAAATCCTGTTAGTTGCATCTCTAGTAAATAAAAGTAACAACAAAAACAAAACCTCACTGATGAGGCATTTAGAGGACAGCCAAAACCTCTTCCACAAATCTTGCCTGTGAGATAAATGGGCAAACTATAAGCACCCTTTTTGTTTTTACACGTCTCATAAATTAGAATGACACAAATAAATTGGCAAAAACCATAAACGAGTTACTTTCCTGCTAGTGCAGAACACATAAAAAAGAAAGTAGCGCCTTTTGCACGTTTGCTGAATCATATTTCATAGTGGAGAGAAAGCACAAGGCATGTTTCTGATAAATATAAACATACAATCCAGCCTGATTCAACAGGGGAAAAAACATTTTATACATACAACCTACACTGGTAATGTGACAAGGAAAATCCTCCGTCTCCTTAAGCTGCTCAGACCTACAGCATACGAGATGGACTTGTGGCAAGATAATTGCATTGTGCGTGGCTCTAATTAAATGTCCAGGAGCAGGAAGATCCTTGGGTGGAAATTTGTGTGAGTGTGCGGGTGTGTGATGGTGTACTAGGCTCCTCAATCTTCTTGTTCCCAGAGGGAGAAATGCTGCAATCACTCCATTAGTGGAAGAGGAAGGGGGGACAGAGAAGCTGGGAGGAAAAAGAGAGAGAAAGATGTGGGGAAGAAAAGGGGGGAGGACAGAACACAGCTGACTTGGCCAATAACAGCAAATGAGGCTAGATACAAGTATAGAGGGAGGTAGGAGGGTCAATGAGCGCCGCGGACATGGACACAATGATGGACACAATGACGCCAATGTGGGATGGGAGGAGGAAGGGAGTGACAACACATAAGGAGGAGAAGGGAGGAATGAGGCGCAGAGACAGATGGATGAGAGTGAGAGAAATGGAGACAGAGGAGACCGTGAAGGTAAGAAAAGAAAGATTGATCGGTGACGTCAGGGTCAGAGGAAAGATGTGGCTTCCGACTGTTGATCGTGTAGCTGCTTTATCGTCTAAAGAGTGTGTGCTCCAACAAGCAGTTCACATGTTTCTTTGTGTGATTGTGTCTTACTGAGCCAGATAAAAAAGCATCAAACTGAAGGATCACAAGAGACAACCGGAATAAAAATCTGTCAGACAATCACGATACAAACGTTCACCTCAATAAAAGGTACTTCCATCAAACATAGAAGGTAAACTAAATATAAAATCATGACAAAAATGGTGAATCAAAACCAGCCATTGAGGACTGAAGCACCTCATTTAACCTAAAGTACAACACAACAGAGAATATGAAATCTTCATAATGAGCCTGCGTGTATTTTAGTCAGCAGAGATTTTACAGTTTCCATTTACAAATCACTTGTATACTCAGTAGAGATGTCCTGACCCAAACCCAACTGAAATTAGGTCCCTGACCAGACTTGACTCCTGATACCAGTTCTTGTTCTACTGCCTGTGATTCGGTCAGTCAGACCCCTCAGCGACCTGCGTGGGCTCGATTGGGTGGCAGATTTCCAAAAATAACCACCTACTGTCGCATGCAGAGCTTGCAAAACTGTATTTTAAGATATACACCTAAATTTGTTAATCTAATTTTCCTTATCAGTCATTTAATCAATCAATATTTCTACACAGCTTTTAGTGTAGAGAGTTGTGCAGAGAGCAGCTGAAACACTAGTCTTTAAATTTTATCATTTTCAAAGGAAAGCACTGAATTTATGAAGCAGAACCTTTTCACTAAGTTTAGTCGGCACACCATTACCTAAAACCACATTGTAATGTTTTATGTTAACAACACCTGAATTATCAATGAGCCATGTCAAAACAGAGAGCAAACATGCTAACATTAGCCTAACATTTTAGCCAAGAGCGCTGCATGAAGATTTTGCCTGTAGGACCCAGAGACAAATTTAGAAACAAATAATAAAGCCACACATGTATTAGGCAACATGTTGTCAGAGTATTACAGCAGCTTTCCTAACAGAGACAGACTGCTGGAGCATGTTGCAGATCTGCAGAAACTCCTGTTAGGACAAAATATTTCTTGCTGTCAAGAAAAACAGAAAAGAGTAGTAGAAGTGTCCAGAACATCATTAGTGGGAATGTGTAATACTGATTAAATGTAGTGTTATTTCACTGCACTGTAAATCTACTGGGTTTTTAACTATACACATGGCACTGATTTTATGATTTTAATGAAGTCCCAGACTGGGATTTGGCAAATTAGCCAAAGGCATAGCTGCTTAGATTGGCGTCTTGGACGACAACAAAAAAGAAATCCTGATCAGGACAACTCTAAAAATTGGTATGTTGACAAAATTAAATGTTTCCTCCTGCCATTTTGTTTCAATATAGGATGAGATTTATTAAAGGGTCAGCATTTTGTTAAACTGGTGCATGTATTTTTGTATAAAATGAGTGTAATGGCTTCAAATGGTCATCTTTGTAGCTGGTCAGACACGCTAGGAGGAAGGCAGGAGGCTGAAATCTATATGACTAGATCAATAAGTCACAGAGGTTGCAGTGGGCACCGCAGCTGCAACTGTTGAGAAAACAAGCGAAGGAAAATGATTGTCCTCCAAGTCAGGAATGACCCCAATCATGATCTAACAATTGATTTTGTTCCTCCCCTATATCTTTTTTTTATTTTTTGCATGTGTTCTTCCTGAAAGTACCAGTTTCTGTACAGGGGATCTAATCTGGGTGTTCTTGCTACCATCCCCACTCAACACAGCGATGGCTGTATTCATGGTTTATACACAGCACTAATTGGATTTACAGGTCATTAGATAAAGAACACAAGCAACACTCTTTCAGCTTAAAGACGGCATCAGATAGGTGAGAAAATAGAGATGACTGCGGGATTGTTTGGTACAGGAGGAATAAAATGTTCTTTCCCTATGCTGTGGCTCTGAAGCCCCATCACACCTGAGTGGCAGGGGGTTGATCAATAATTCGTGAGGCATGAAAAGGTGGAGGAAGGACAAAGAAGCAGGGGGAAATGAGGAAAAAAGAATAATGGCCCTGCTGTTGTCTTTTTTTTTTTTCATCATCACTCACTATGTTTCACTAAATAGTACTGTGGTCAAACATTTCTTTTATTCCAACAAGGCTCATATGATACAAGTTAGACTTTTTCACAGCACCCATCATAGCAGCAGACCTTCTTGTGATTTGTCGTCCTGTGACAAAGTGAACTCACTGAAAAACACTGTACTTGTTTAAAAAATCAGCGGGGCTTGTTGTTTTAACATAGGAGGACAAGAGAGTAGTCTGCTCACAGACATTCAAGCATGCAGATGGCTGGTCATTAATTACAAATGGACTGGGGGAGGGAGTCACAGAGAGACACATACACAGAGTTGAAGGGTGAGGTCAACTAATGCAGCCAGTTTTCTGTCTCTCACTCCCTGGACAATTACCTCTAACTGCCCCTGTGCCTCTCCGGACCCTCTTAATCCAGGTGCAGGTGTGTAGCTTTTTCATGTCAAACTGTATGTGCACAAGAAATGGGTACGTGCAACCCTGAGCACTTTCTAGCTACAATTCCTTTTAAAGTCACGCTGCTGTGGAGAGCGAGCTGCAAGTCCTAAAGCTCACCTTAAAAACTCCTGCACAGGCAACAGCTTTTTAACGTTTTAGTCATGTTAGGATGCTCAAGTTGACTGGCATGCTGGAAACAGAACCTCGACCCCGGACCTGAGTCTTCCGCAGCCAACGGGCCTTTTACCATTTATTTTCCCCGTCACCTATAACCAGCTTCCTGCTCCCTACAGAAAAAAAGCATTCCCACAGCATGATGCTGCCACCACCACCATGGTATACTGTGAGGATGATTGTTTTTTGGGTGATGCTCGGCATTCAGGGTGAAGTACAGGGTTAGTTTGCAACTAAATTTTACTTTTTGCAGGTCGCCCAAAAATGTAATTTAATTTAAATTTTATGACAGCATGATGCTGCCACCACCATGTTTTACTATTGGAATAATGTTGTTTTTGTAATGCTCAGTGTTCAGGTTGGTGTGCAGAGTTAGTTTTCCAACACAAGTAATCTTTTGCATGCATGTCAGATCTGATCAGAGCTTATGGCAACCTGAAAATGGGAAGACCTGTGGCTTCCTTTCAGCAATGGCTGTCTTCTTGCCACCATTTAATAAGGGCAAAATGTGAGGATTTGGTAATGTTGGAGCATTCGGCCCTTGGGTGTTCTGTGCTCTGAACAAAGCCAGTCTAATCAACACTTCCTTCCGCCAGCCAATTAACAATCCCTCCAGAAAGCTTAGCCCTATTTTCACTTGGCAACATAAACTATTCATTAAGTTATTCCAGTTATTTTTGGCCTTAAAAAATGTTGCATAACCACAAAAATATGACCACAGCACTTGTCACACAAAATAACATTAAAAAACTAACAAGCCTGGACACATGATTTCAGGTTTGGTTGATACATTTAGTGAAAATTTCAGCAGACAAGAAGAAACTGTTGGGGTGCAGTGATCTCTTAAGGAAACAGCTTCCATGCAGAAATCCATTATTACAGATGGTGAAAAGCTAACCAAGATCATACTGCACATTACTTGAAAGAGCTCCAGCACGATCGGCTTGAGGCTGTGAAATATTTATGATTCATGTGTATCAGTGAAGCAAAGTATCTGCATCTCTGCAAAAACAATGCGTAGCCTTTCATCTGTAACAACAAAGGCTAATCTATTGTGGTGAACTAACAAGCAGCTTCCCTTTAAGACAGAGAATGCAGTGTGAGACAACTAACTGTGTGTGTGTGTGTGTGTGTGTGTGTGCAGGTGCATTTAAGTGTCCCAACGCTTAGAAAACAAGCACCTCGTTGCTAAACTGACTGAGCTTGATGAATCAGCCATTCTTGCAGCAAATTAAAAACTAATTTCTTTCTTTATGCAGGGAAAGAGGTAATTTTGCCACATTAGGTTGTAGAAAAATCAATTTAAAACAGACGAGGGTTTCCTTCATTAAATCAATTTAGTGCATCTACAAACATCTATATTTTCATTACGAGCATTATTAGACACTACATGCAGCGGACTGCAAATGTGGGTAATATTCAAAGCAGATTCCCTGTGGGGCTTCTATTTGCCCAGGCAACATAGTTCAGGACAAAATGTCATTTTTTAAAACCAGCCTCAATGCAAACCATGTGCACAAGCAGCACCTAGCAATCTTCCAGTATTAAACACCCAGCTTGATTGGTTTGTGGAGCATCTCTGGTTAGCAGAAGAAGAACGGCAAATAAAAATCTACTCACCAGCTTAAAATCCTGAATGCTACAAATGAAGTACGGAGTATTGGGTCGCCGACTCTCGATGTACACACAATCTGCAAGTGAGAAAAGGAAAGAAAAAGGGTTTTAGAGATGATGTTCACACTTATCAGAGCTTTCATGATGTTAAGCAGTCAGACTCGGCAATACATTACGTCTTATGCTGTTACCTCTGCTGAAAAGACATTTTTCTCCTTGAGTCAAATTCAATTGGAATGCGAGTAATAGGATTAAAGACTTTTGGAGCGCTACAAGATTGCCTTTCCAAAGCAAACATTACGCTCATGGGGAATTATGTTATTGTTCCACTTGGTTTATACACCAGTGACTTTAACCTCATCCCACCCAACCCCCACCACCTCGAGTCATCACCATGGAGGCAACGTTGGAGAGACCAAACCTGCAACTCATATTCTGATATTTGACTATTTTGCCTCGCATTTTAAATGAACTTCTAAATATATTTTCATGGGTAGTTTTCAAAGTGCCCAGTGCCACATTTATTGGCAGCAATTGTAAAGATGTGTAGGTAGCCTTAAAATCATCTTCTGTTTGTACTAGCATAACCTCACACAAAATCCTATTATAATGTAACCGTTTTTAAGAAAATCACCAGTAAAAAATATTGGGTCTTCTCCTAAACCATTTTGCAGGGTTGGAGCATACGAACACAAGAATCTTTGACTATCTCTCCAGATCGGTGGCAGTCTGCTTTTTTTTTGGGTCAAAATCGTCAATTTGTAAGTATTTGTGGGACACTAACAATTAGATTTTTATTTTTCTATTTGTACCCAGGCACCACTTAAGACACCCCTGCTCAAGATTCTCTGGTCTTTGCCTCTTTTATATTTACCTACAGGTTTTCGATGGGTCCAGGGATTGTAGTGGCTACTAAAATCAATTGAGTTGTTGTCTGGTGAACAGTTTGTTTTCCTTTGGTCAGATGTTGTGGATCATTGCCTTGTTGAAAGACCCAGTCATAACACATTTGCAGTTTTCTGGCAGAGGCCACCAGATATTTATTTAAGATCTGCTGGTATTTTAATGCACCCTAACAAGGAAATAATGAACTGCTGTTTAGATGTTCCTAGACACTCTTAAAACAGTAAAGTATTTTTGTGATTTTTTTCACAAGGGGTTGCCATAAATGTGGCTGTTCCCTTGATTCTCTCCCATAATCATATAAACAGTGACGTGATGCCTTAATTTGTAATGAAGCCACCAGAGATGTCTCACTCCAAAAAGGGCAAGAGCTTAAAAATTATTTCATAGCATAACACTTTTATACTAGAGGATATGCAACTCACGATTACACTATATGTCTAATTAGCTTTGGATTAGATTGAGCGAAACAAAAAACGAATCCACTCTCATCCATTTTTAAAATGCTGCTCAGTGATGTCAGTGTAGCCCTGTAGCACTGAGTGAGAAGAGCTGGCTGTGTTGTTAGATTAAATGTGACTGGTGGTATGGCTAGGTCGTGAACTCTCATCTCCTTAACAAAACAATAACGTTACAGAGGACGGAAACACGCAGTCACTTCTGTTCAGAAGAGGAGGAGGATGGAGGAAATGGCTAAGCCTGGCACAGCACTCTCAAGACACAACCGATTTTAAGTCACCGATATTACATAGATTACGGTGCTTATGGAACCAAACTGTGAAGAAAGACACATCTCCCTGCCCTATCTGATATACAAAGATCTTATACACACTTAAATATTGCTGTCTACTGATTTAACAGTGATCCAACAAGCTCCTAGTCCTTGTCACAGCAGTGGCTACGGTAGCTTGCAGATTTGGAAGTTCTGATTCAAAGAAAACCAAGAGGTAAGATTTACACTGAAAACACAAACTGCTGGTGTTCATCTCACCAAAAACACACGCTGAGCAGGTTTGAAGCCGAAGCACTAACAAAAGATCTGCAGCTACCTTTTCTTTTTCTCCTCTCAGTGACTGACACTGCCATCATCTGTTATTTATTTGTTTGTGTCAACCCGGCTATCGATCCGGCTGTGGTTTATCTTACCGCTTGCAGAGGAAAAGGAGGCAGAGGGAAATATTAAATGGCCCTGACACCCAAGATACCGTTTGTAGAGGTGCTGGTGTGTACAAGAGCATCACTGACATCATGGGCTTTGTTTTTTTAAGTGTGTGTGCATGTATGTGAGACCCCAGGGTGGGCTTGTTATCTGCTGTGAGCTGAATGAGCTGTTCTAACGGATGGAGGGATGAGGGGGGAGCGGTTATCGCCCACGCTGGGTTTGACTAACGCATTATATCTCTCCTACTACTGGCCTCTTCCTGCTCCCCTCCCAGTTCCTCCTTTACAGCATCCCTGGAAGTCATTTACAAGATAACATGAATGAAAATATCCATCAGTCCTATTGTGTGATGTGTGAGCAGGGCAGGATGGATAAGAGACAGCAAGAAGTTGGTAAGGGAGGAGGAGTAGGGAGCAGGGGGGAACAGAGAGGGGGGAGGGCTGGAGAACAAAAGAGACTAATCTGAAGGAGATGACATGTTTCGGGGGAGTCAAATCAGGGGAATTAGGGTTTAGTGTCCCCCTCACCTGGCCTACAAATTCATTTAGAGGAACCAAATCTCTGTGTCTGCGCCCATGAGCACATCAACAGGCACAAAGAAGAGAGATAGACAATGAAAAAGATAGGAGGTGGCGGTGGGGAGGATGGTGGGGGACAGGGATCTACTTTAATCATTTACAGACAGCGTGGCAGTCTATTCTTCCAACGTCAAAAGCACATTTTGAATTAATTCTGGGCAGTAAAAGTCTACTACCCTTCGGGGCATTTCTCTGAAAGCGACTACAAGGCAAAACTCTATGAATTTCTCTATGAAGTTAAAGCAAAGTTTGCGCCTTAATATTTAGTGTTCAAATGAAAAAGGGAAGGATTGGAGCTCGGGAAGATACTACGAGGAGGAAATATGGTTGAAACGGGCATTCAGCTTCCTCGATGGTCTTCGGGGACTGTTAAACATTCCTGCCATTTTGTGCTTTTGGAAGTGGATCTCCTCGCTCAAGTGGAGAGGTGAAGAGGGGAGGGAGAAAGGGGGGAATGTGTGGGGGATGGGTTTTTTAAGAGACTGAAATGCATGCTGGGTGCGTAGACGTAGCCTTCACCATAGGAGCAAGGAGGCCACAGCAGGACCTTAGCAGAAGAGTGCTCCCATTCCTTCAGCAGCAATAAGTTTAACATCCACTGCTTTCTGCCACAGCACCACAGATAGAGAACAAAAGCTCAATACTCCGACAAACAGGGTTCCTGCACATTTATCATGTACAACTCCCTGACTTTTCCAGAAGCAAGTTTCTTAATACTTATCATTCATTTTAAATCATGACATTTCCATGGCCTTATGGTATGTATTCCTACACCAGGAAAATTGAAAAATATGTAACCTACAACAACAACAAGAAAGCAAGAAAGAAAGAAAGAAAGAAAGAAAGAAAGCAAGCAAGTAAGAAAGCAAGAAAGAAAGAAAGCAAGCAAGAAAGAAAGAAAGAAAGTAAGAAAGCAAGCAAGAAAGAAAGAAAGTAAGAAAGCAAGCAAGTAAGAAAGCAAGAAAGAAAGAAAGCAAGCAAGAAAGAAAGAAAGAAAGTAAGAAAGCAAGCAAGAAAGAAAGAAAGTAAGAAAGAAAGAAAGCAAGCAAGAAAGAAAGAAAGTAAGAAAGAAAGCAAGCAAGAAAGAAAGAAAGCAAGTAAGAAAGCAAGAAAGAAAGAAAGCAAGCAAGAAAGAAAGCAAGAAAGTAAGAAAGAAAGAAAGCAAGCAAGAAAGAAAGTAAGAAAGAAAGCAAGCAAGAAAGAAAGAAAGTAAGAAAGAAAGCAAGCAAGAAAGAAAGTAAGAAAGAAAGAAAGCAAGCAAGTAAGAAAGAAAGAAAGAAAGCAAGAAAGATAGCAAGAAAGCAAGAAAGAAAGATAGCAAGAAAGAAAGCAAGAAGGAAAGAAATAGAGCAGGAGCCAAGAAAAAAGGAAGGGATGTAGGGCAAAGGAAAGGAGGGAAACGAGAAAGAAAGTCAAGACACAAGAACAGAATAGAGGTAGAGCACAAGAAAGTAAAGACAAGTAGGCTGAGATGGAGACAAGGAAGAAAGGAAAGATGCAAAGAACAAAGCAAGGACAGAAGGCAGCGAGTTAAGACAAAGAAGATGGAAAACCGGAAACAGGAAGGAAGAAGGGAAAAACAAAAGAAAGGAATGAAAGTAGGAGGGAAACAAGGAAGGAAAAATAGTTGGAACCAATGAAGGAAGATAATTGGGGCAGAAAAATAGTGGGAAGACACAAGGAAAGAATAGCAAAGATAGAAATGGAGGTAAGACGCGATGGTTCTTGGACAGAGGGAATTGAGGCAGGATACAAGGTAAGAAGGAAGGAAAGAACACACAGAATAAATACCACAAGGAACAAACTGAGGTTACACTGCCACAGCTGACTCCAAAGAACACCGTCATATTGATTATTATGACCTTCTCACACACACACACAAACACACACAAACAGAAAGAGAGGCAATTTCAATCTTGTTGAGCTCTAATTCTTTGTTCAGCCTGCTGTTCTCTTAAGGCTGCCAAGCATGTCTAATCTAAAACACACTTCAGCGAAAAGACCCGTGCAGCATTACTATGAAACAAATATGATGCTGTTTAATTTGCTGCTGCATTCCAACAGCAGGGAGGGGCGGTGGAAGTTCCTGATAACATCAGCCAGGCTTTTTCTTCTCGAAGCCAAAAAAAAAAATGAGTGTTATGAACACAAACATATACAGACAGTGTTTAGTAAACACAGCAGTGGAGAACGAGGGGGGTGAATATTTTAGGATGAGAGACAGGCTTACTAAAATCAAAGGGAGTATTTGTTTAAGTCATGCTTGCAGGTGGTGAGAGTTGGGCATATGGCAGGATGCACCTGCATTGTTAAAATTGCATTGTTGGTGCCGGGCTCAAGCTGAAAAGCACAAATGCAGCAAAACAGCATCTTCAGACCAGCTAGCCCACTCCTCTGGTATACTGATCCAACAATTAATCTGCACAAAATATATGAGCACAAAATATCAGTGTTTCAACTGATTAACCCCATCTCCAGCAGTTCAGAAACACCACCTGGTCCCGGTAGGGTGGTGTTAGATGTAGGCAAGGCCTGAAGGCGGAAGAGACACTCGTGCTCGGCATGTCTTCTGGGCTATGTCTCTACCAGCTTTGCACATATACAGATTAAAAACTTTGCCTTTCACTGCTTGAAAAATAACTCAAGATCAGTGAAATTAGATGCAAAGTGTCTGTGAAAATCTGTGAATGGCTTACGTCAAACATCGAGAAGGAAAAACAAATGCTTTCTTCTCACCACTCTTCCATGAAGGTCAGACTTGTTGAATGCACAACCAATAGCGGTCTTTTCATCAGTGTCAGATTTCATGTGAAAATTATTTATCCCTTTTCCTTCTATTTGACAATCATGCACTACTTTTTGTTGGTCTATCACGGGGATCAGTGACCTTTACAATCTTAGTAAGTCATTTTTACCCTCAGGCAGGTTGTATAAAATCTGTCTAGAGCAACAAAATTACATGAGCCTTTCTGAAAAAATAAAATAAAATCTATATTGTTCGAAAAATAACAGTGTAGTATTATAGTATAGTCATTCTGCAGCAGAAATTGTTTGCAGGTAATCCAATTTCTTTTTTTTTTTTTTTCCACATGTGAAAACTGCTAAAACTAGCCTTATGTTTATTACCTTTACCTTTGAAAACAACACTCAGTAGTTTAAGATTTCTGAGTAATTTAGAGCCACTGTGGAAGCCCTGTAGAGCCATATGAAGCACATCAGAGGTTTGGAGGCTGCAGACCTCTGACTTGTTACATATAATCCCACTAAAATACATTAATTTTCTGATTTTAGTGTTCCAAAATGTACAAAACAGTATGAAGAGGCAATTTGTGCATTTCACTTAACCAAACATGGCAGATTGCACATAATATCAAATTCACTTGAGAGAACACATTTTTACAACTTAGATAGGTGGTTTGACTGAGGCTCCTTTAAATACAATAATGAATGCACATAGGGTGTGACGAGGCTGGAATGCTAATAAAGACAGAGAAAGAAGAATACCGGTGTTACAACTGATTTAACACAGACTCCGGCAGCTCGTTGAGCAAGGCCAGCTGACGGCCAGAGCTGTCTGTTTACTGCTTCCCGCTGGCCAACTCCCAGTGGGGTGGTGTTAAATGTAGCCAAGGCCTATAGGTGCAAAGACACTTGATTCTTCCACAGCTTTCCTTCCTGTTTTCCCTTCTGCCGATCCAACAAGTCCTTCAGGCTGGAAAAGCAATGGGAAATACCTGGCAAGCAATACCATCAGCTCTCTACAATAGGGGCAGGTCTACAGCTGACTTAGCTCCTAGGGGGAAAACAGAGGCTCTTTGACAGTAACCCCCCTCCGTCGACCCAGCTCCTCTCCCTCTCGACTAGCCCACGCTTTCTCATTTAGCAGTCGGCAGGTGGTTGGATTTCACTAAAAAGCTCTTTTCCCAGAGTCTCCAGCGTAAGAGAAGAGAGAGCAGAGCAGAGAGGCTCTTTTAAAAATAGATCTGTTCAGTTAACGGCAGGCTACAGATTTACACTGCCATGTTTCAACAGGAAATGACTCCCAGGGCTTGTCCCTTATGTTTGCTTGACTAGAAGCAGCTAAATGATTGACAGCTAGCCTTTGCAGCTCAGGGAAAATGTTTTGCTAATGTGCAGTGGCAGTTGTCCAACATTTAGTGAGTAACATTTTACTGGCTTTTCACAGTCTACATTTTTACAACAAACCAACCACTTTGAAGCACGCTGAATGAAATGAAGAGTAATGATCTTAAAAAGCTAAATCAAAGAATCAAATACTATTTACAGGTCCATTTGTACATAAATAGCTAAGCTTCCACACTTGAGTGGGTAAAAAGGTCTTCACAGCGATCATATTTATAATTTCATTTTCTGTTAAAGAAATGTTACTTATGCTTATTAAAAATCTTACTAAAATGTGGATCTGCCATGTTTAATTGAATAAAATGACTAATTTGCGCTGAAATATAAAACGCCAGTTAAAGTATTCATCAACTATAAACTTTTTTCACATAAAGTAAACATTTTTCTTTTCCAAATATAAATTTCAAAAGCATACAAAGATACTTGTTACAAGCACTTTTTGTTTTACGGTTTCCTAAGCGACATTATAGTAAAGAAGGCGTGTAAAGAAAAACAAACAAAATAACTAAACAAGAAAAATGAATCCATTAAAATGTTGCGCTACAAGCCATCCTAATAACTTTGCAGTTAACAAGTCATGTGGGTTAGAAAACAAATGTGTGGAAAGAAAACTAACACTGCACCTAACTCTTAACAGACTATCCCTGCCATGAAACATGGTAGTGGCAGCATTATGCTGTTGGGATGCTGTTCCATAGCAGGGACAGGGAAGCATGGTCAGTGTTGATGGGAAGATCTGCTATTATGGCAATGAAACAACCCTGTTGCCAGTAAAAATTGACTAATAAAAGATCAAAATCCCCCCAGAATTATTTCTGCTGCATTAAACAACACGTTTCACAAATATATCAATAGCATACAGATGCGTAAAGCATGATACATAATTAATGAGCTAATACTTATTGCAATACGAACAGTTCTTTGTGACATTGATGCTGCGTGTAGTGATATTGCAAAAATGATACACTTGCGATATGCTGTGCAGTCCTACCTATTCATTCAGCCAAATTTATAGTGGAATGCTGTAGAACAAAGAATATTCATCTGTTGGTGGCCTAGTACAAGTACAGACCACATTCCAATAGAGAATCTGTGACAGGACTTGAAAACTGCTGTTTGCAGAGGCTTGACATACATTCAGACTGAGCTGTAGCCATTCTGCACAAACATGAATGGGGGAAAAATGTCTCTAGATGTGCAAAGCTGGTAGAGAAATGAGAGTGAAAAATGGGTCTACAAAGCATTGACTCAGTGGCTGCATAAAAGTGCATGTTGCACTTGTCAGATACAGTATTTCTTTGTAAAAAATAAAAAATGTGTTTTCCTATTTCAGCAATAATTTACAATCCGAATAAATATATTGAAGTGTGTAATTGTATAGTGAAAAAATCTTATAAGATGTAGTTTAAACAACATGACATGGATATGAAAAAGAAAAACTGAAGCTCTGGTAACGACTGAGAAAATTAGATTTTTATTTGACTACAATCAGTGGGGCTGAAAGGTAAAAGGAAAGTAGGAAGTCTGATTATTGAGCTTTGTGTGTGTTGGATACGTTACTGCGTGCTTTAAATGCATGCTGCACTACCTGTCTCCATTAACAATTCTTATAACACAAAAACACAGGAGGACCTTTTTAAGCCTGTAATTTATTTCTGTATACTGCAATGTATGCAACAAACAAATCATTACCGTCTCACATCCTAAATTACCTAAATTATGTGTTTAGCCAGTTTGTTAGGCAACCAGGCTGTGGGACACATGCTGAGGTAGAATGATAAAAGAGAGTGTGTATCCCAGCGAGGAGGAGACTCCATTTTGATGTTGCCACAGTCAGTCAGTCAATGAAGGAAGGAGGGAGGAATGGAGACAGGAAGGAATGGAGAAAGGAAGGAATGGAGAAAGGAGGGAAGGAAGGAAGGAAGGAGACATGGTAAAGTAGCCAGGTACCAACAACAAGCAGAGTCCCAGTTAATAGTCTGTGGATAAGAATATTCACCTCGCAAATATGTTTAGTGTTTGAAGTGTGAATACCATTGTGTAGCAGTGCTGATGTTGGTTTGCATACGTATCAGTTATTAGAGTACTTTGCATGCATGTGTATCTGTGCACATCTCCTATTGATCCCCTCCTGGCAATGTGTATAATCTCTAAGGAGAGGATCTAGAATATGGAGTGGGGGTGGATGAACACGCTTGGAGGATATTTAGCTGGGCCTGGAGAAGTGGTGAAAGCTCAGCCACAGGGCTCACATCGATCTGGCATGTCTAGCAGTGGACCGTAGAAATGGCCTGGGACACAGTCCCCTGGCCACCATCGCAGACACACTCCTCCATGCTTTTTAAACAGCAGCAGCAAGGCTTGAGTTAGCTGCAGGCCCACCTACAGGCTGGCTGCATTCCCCTTTGCACCAAGTCCAAATGCAATCGATGTGCACTAAGCTGCCTGAAACCATCTTCATGGGATAGAAAGGCTAAGCAGAGAGTATGGAGACAGGGAGAGTTCAATACTAGATTACCTGTTATTTTGGCTGTGATGACACAGGCTGTCTAAAGCTCCACCTGACAAAAGGCAATCACAAGTGGATCAAATTTAGTCGTGCTTTGACGACTGTTCTCCATCATAGTCCTACTCTCCTTACATCTGGGGTGGTGCAAATCCCCCTCTGAGGGTGGTCAGTTTTACATATTGTATGTCACTAGACGGGTATAAAGGGATTTACCATTTAGTAAAGCATAATCCATCGCAGGCTTTGTGCCTGCCTAAGCTGCACGCATCAAATCTGATTGCAAGAAAAGGCTGTTACCAACGACAAGCTGGGAGGAGGCAACCACGCACACAGACACACGCATGGTTCATCACTCGAACAATGAGGATAGGAGACAACAGGAAGTCAGCTGGGGTGGTGGAGGATCTTCTATGATGACACTAGGAGGTAAATTACCACTGAGCATTAAGATGCCAAGGCTGTAGAACCAAGTCAAAACCCATTCTTAATATAAACCAATCTAACAACCCTCGTCGACATGGTGGGAGTGAGTTGAGACACTCCAGCCCCTCTAAACCTGTCAATCTAACTGAAGGAGAGGACAGGAAGCATAAATATTCCCCACAGTGGTTCTGCTGTGCACTCGGATTTGGAAATATAAATATTGGATAGGGCTAGCGCACTGCAACGGTTGCAGATGTTATATGTTTATATGCCTTTTGAACGTTTCATTAATGTGATCAGCTGTTTACATTATTCTTTCCCCTATTTTACTTTGGTCTCTAGAGCGTTTCACTTCAGCACACACTGCCTGCACTTTTACCTGTAAATATTTAGGGTAGGGATGGGCGTTCAAAATGACTCAGCTATGAATCTACCACTGCATTCAGTAGGGATGCACGACATTGATATTAGAAAACCATGCAAGTGTGATATTATTGGTAAATATTTCAGTCATGATATTAGATGCAATAAATCTCCATTTTCCAAACACATCTTTCTCCTCTGTCATGACGTCGCTGCCAACTGTCTGGACAACATCATGTGTGTGAGCATCTCGTGCAGTAAGACTCCCCCCAACAGGCTCAATATATCATATTCATGCAAGACGGCCTTTCCTGACACTATCATAAACATTATAAATATAATAGACAAATAAATTTACTATCAATATAGCAGACACTGATACTACAAAAAAGATATATATATTTGCTGTACATTGTACAACCATTAGACTTAAAGACAATTCTCTGCTCTTAAGAAAGGGTACCTTATTTAGTAGGTCAGAGAGTGACAACTGTAAAAATTTGAAATGGCCGATATGGTTTAAATCAGGATTTGGTGTTTTTTCTTGTAATAATGGTAAAATTGAGAAAAACTATTTTGAAATTCATCACAGTCGGTCTGTCGATAAATTTGTCGCTCCACAGAGTCAGAGCCCCACAACCACAAATACTCCTCTGAAAATAAGAGTTAGGCGTCATCATTCAGGCTACTTCAGTTACACTAGTGGGGCAACTATATCGCAAATCAGCCCACAATAATTGTATTCAATCATATATTTATATTTATTGATGCTCTCATCGGACCAAGCATGAAAAACAATAGCATAAACAGCAAAAGTAACAGTCTCAACCATAGTGGTACCCCTTTAAGAATTTCAGACTTCTATTAGATGTTCTCTATAAGACAATATATCACAATTCATATAACGATAAGCTTTTTTCCAAATAAACCATTATTGGCCCTCCCAGGTGGCCAATAATAGCATTGGAAACAATCCTAGTCTTACAAACTTCCGCGTTAAAGATGCTATAAAAATATAACTGCTTGGTGACCGGTATTGGTTGACTATCACAGCGTTCGGTGGCTCATTACTGCCACACATTGGCCACAAATGTAACAGATTGTGTTAAAAAATAGACCGCATACGGCAAAACGTGATTACAAAGCAACTAATTGATGACTAAATTAGTTGACAACTATTTTAATAATCGATTTTAATCGATTAAAATAATTAGTTGTTTCAGCTCTAATATTAAGAACTACCAGGTCACACTGAAAGCAACACTCTTCAGCATGGAAGTCATTACAGAGCGTTGTTGACTCAGAGTTTTGTCTTTGTTTTAAAATAGTAAATGTTTTATAGCAGCCGCTCTTTTACAGATTTATTTATTTGTTTGAAATTAATTTCTTAGCTTAATAAGCAATAGGATAACTGGATATGCCTATTGCTGAATATGTTCATTCGCCACTTTTTGCTAAGAAGCGGCTTTCCAAAAGTGTAAATACTGTCTAAGAATGGGTTTGGGAACGCTAACAGGTCACAAGGAATGTTGTGTCACGATTTTTTTTTTTTTTACAGAAAATGGCTCCTTTACTCAGTTATTTGATTGTACTTAAACATTTTACACAATATCTAAAGAAGGTAACACTCACTAGAAACATTGGCCAATCGGATAATGGCTCTCCCTATCATAATAGAAGAAACGCCATGCCAGCTACCTGTGGAGTTATGCATAAATTAATGTAGTTAAAGGACACGGCCTCAAACCTTCCATTTTTTCCAATTAGATCCTTCTGCCATGTGAGGTTCCCCTCCACTGCCTGACCTTTCTCTAGCTCCAACATAAATGAGAAGACGTAACAGCAATGATTTAGCTGCAAGGCGCACTGCACTGAGCAGCAGGAGAGCTGAGACCAGCCACCTTGGCCTTCATCTAAAGCTGTTGACATTCTCACCCGTAATAGGAGAAGTTTATGAACAGTACGTGAAAGTGAAGCCAAATGTGCAGCTCTGGATAAGCTTAGTTCTGTTTCCGTTCCCCTTTCATCTGACTCGATGAAGACATTGTGCCACAGCTCAAACATCTACCTCTCCAGGAAACTGGAGAACCCCTTGGCCCCAGAAACGATGGCAGACTTTCAGTGAGTAAGATGGTGTTAGGAAGAAATCGTTATCGTGGCTGTCGTCACAATCACATCATCTAGTGAAGCACCACTTTGCTTTATTGACTCAGCTCAAGACAAAGCTCAGAGTGGGTCACAGGATTGATTGCAAGATGCATCGGCCTTTAGCCTGAGGGAGTGTTTCTGCTGTTAGAGAGTTGATTCTTTGAGGAATCTGCAATCCCTCTGCAGCTCATCACAACTGAGATGACTGCTTCTTTAAGGGAAATCGATTATTGATCAATTAGGTTTTGTTTCCTCTTGTTTCCTTAAGCTACTTTCACCAGGGTTTAGACAGATTTTTCATTGCGGAAATTAAATACTTTTCCAGACTGAATTTTCCAGACTTCTCAATCTTTTAACTTCATTTTAAAAACAGAAAATGCAAAAGTTCATTATGGATTTATAGACATTTCCACTTCAGGCGGAGGTGGGGGTTATTTATAAAATCTGAACAATCCGCATACCAGCAGGAGGGCATAAAGGAAGAAAGGTTGGAAAGGAGGACATGGGGAAGAGAGGAAGGCAGGAAGCAAGGAAGAAAGTACTCCATAAGGGGAAGAGAAAGGAGAAAATAATGTAAATGAAGAAGGGAGAACACAAGGAAGAAGGGAAGAAATAGGGAAGAATAAAAGCGAGAAAAATATAGGTAGGACACAAAGAAGCAACAAAAGACAAGTAGGAAACATGGTCAGAAAGAAAGGCAGGTAGGACGTGAGAAAGCGAAGAAAGACAGACAGGGCATAGGGAAGGAAGCAAAGCAAAATACAAAACGAGGACAGAAGAGAGATGGTAGACAAGGAAGGGAAGACAGGTAGGACACAAGTAAAGAATGAATGAAAGGTAGCAAACCAAGAAGGGATAGAGGTAGGAAACATGGAAAAAGAAAAGACAGGGATGAAACAAGAAAAGAAGGAAAGAAATGTGAGACACAAAGAAGAAATAAAAGACAGGTAGGACACCATGAAGCAGAACTCATGGAAGTATACGTTGAAAGGATTAGTGGAAGAAGTCAGGAGGGAGGGAGGAAGGAAGGACATAACTAAGAATACAAACAAGGAAGGGAGGAAGGACACAACATTGACATTTAGATAAGGAAATAAAAAGGATTCTTATCTTCTTATTTTATTATTCTTTACTTAGTGGGGCCTGGAAAATACTAAAATGAATTCCAAACTTTTCCAGACTGCGTAACAACTGTGTTTTGTAGACAACAAAGCGGGGAACGTATCTGAGCACTTGGTTTGACTTTTGCGAATAGATGACAGCAGTTCATAAAGTGAACCCAGCATGGGTGAAACGACACAGATAGCAGAACAGGATAATGCTGGACAAGAACTTACCTCCAGGTCTGTAAACAACATCGTCCTCTGTAATGAAAGATGTAATCTCTCCATTTTCTGTGCGCTCGTAGCGTGACTTCTTCTTGGGCATCTTCTTTTTGCCCTTCTTGCCGGCCTCCTCGGCCGTGCCACTGCCTCCGCCGGTGCTACCGTTGTCGTTGTCCTCATCTTCGCTGTGCTCGCTTTCTGCATAGTTCTTGGCCCCGCCTTCTAGCGTGCAGCTGCGGCGCGGCCTCGAGCTCTCGCTCTCGCCCCGATCACCGTCCTGCCGGCGAGATTTCCCGGCCTCTCGTTTGTCCCGGTCCCTGTCTCTGTCTTTCTCCCGTTCCTTTTCTTTGTCGGCCGTCATGATCCGCCACGTGCCTTCCTCAGTCCTCTCACGGCTGGGCCTCCGTGAAAGGTAGACTGTGAGCCTGGGCTTCAGAATTCTGAATTTACCAGTCAAATCCAGGGAAAATTCGGCCACACCAACAACCCCAGTGTTTCAGGAAACCTGTGGATAAAACAACAACAATTAACATAGGTTGTTACTAAATCTGAAAAGTGTGGCATGCATTAATAAGCAGTCCGCCTAAGCAAATACTTTCTAGAACCACTTCTTGCTGCAGTTACAGCTGCAAGTCTTGTGGGGTATCTCTTTTACCAGCTTTAATACATCTAAAGGCAAAAAGATTTGCCCATTCTTCTTGGTAAAACTACTTAAGCGCAGCCAGATTGAACAGGAAACAAGTGAACAATAATTTTCAAGTTCTGCTACTGATCCTCAATTGGATTTAGGTGTGGACTTTGACTGGGGCATTTTACCATATGAGCATGCTCTAAAGCATTCCACTGAAGCGCTGGCTGTGAGTTTAAGGTTGTTGCCCTGCTGAAAGGTGAACCTCCCCTCCAGTCTCAACAGTTTTTCTTCCATGATAAAGCAGTATGGTTAATGTTTTATCATGCAAAATCTCAGCTATTGATTACAAATATTGCACAAGATGCACCTTTTCTCAATAAACTCCACTGAACACAAGGATAATAGAAGTTTAAATAGACATATAACAAAAACACAATTTATTTATCTTCTTTCCCATCAACTCTGACCAACATCCTTGTCCGTCCTGAAGAAAGGCATCCCCACAATATCATGCTACCTCCACCATGCATTGTTAGTTTTCTAAAACACATACTATTGTTCATGTAAAATTAGTTATGATAGGAGCACTGTCCTAAACATATTTGCTGCGTCTCCTTCATGGCCTATGGTAAACTTATAGCAGAACGTCTAATAGCTTTCTTCAGGTCAGATTTTGTAGTGCGCACAGCTAATAGCTGGCCTGTAGACAGATTCACAGATTGTGGATCTCTGCCACTCTTCCAGTTACCATGAGCCTCTTGGCTGCTTTTCCAAATGTCCCTTTTTCCCCCCATTTTGTTCACTAATGTTCTCTAAAAAAAACCTCTGCGGGCTTCACGGAAAAGCTGTATTTATACTGAGATTACACACAGGGGGCTCTGTTTACTAATTAGCTGACTACTAAAATCAGTTAGCAGCACTTTAGTTTATTGAAGGGTATCAGAGTAAAGCTAGTGCCAATTTTTCTCAGATTTTTATTTGGAAAAGAAATTGAAAACCACTCGTTTTTTCCTTCCACTTCACAATTATGCACTATTTTAAGTTGGTCTATGACAATAAAGAATAAACATCAATAAGATAAATTGACATTTGTGGTTGTAACATGAGAAAATGTGGAAAACGTGTTGTAAATATTTTTTGCAAGCGACTGTATACTAAACCTATAATCAAAAATGATTTATCCAACAGTAAAAGTAGTACTCTAGTTGATACAGCCACATAAAACATGGAACTCAACTCTCAATGGCAAAGGTAACAGACTAGTGTCTTTGCAGACCACCGATGACATTTCTGCCCGTCCATGTGTGTGTATACTCTGGCTCCTAGACTGCTCTCCAACCTAACCCAATCTACTGCCCGAGCTGACAGTCACCGCTGTGATAATGTGAAGTGACAGCTCTGGAGAGAAGAATACAGCAATCCGCTGGGCGAGGGAGGGGAGAGGAAAGAGCCAGAGTCAGTCATTTGCCATGCTTAGTTCGCTGCCACTTACAGCTATTTTCACCAAACCACCACTTTTTTCCATAAAACCTTCCATAAACACTGAATCAAGCAAAGCTGAAGAAGCGCACACTGTCTGCGCTACACTGCGCCTACACACAGTGCCTACAAGGGACGCTACTCATTTACTGCCAATGTTCACCATCCCCCCCCCGGGAACAGTTTAACTAGAAATGGTTATTATAGCCCCTGGAGGGCTAAGACCAGGCAATCGGCTCCGGTGTCACCATGGTCATAGTGGCAGAGAGTAAGAGAGAAGCTGAAAAATGATGTACAGAGAAAGAGACTGAGCCAGGTAAAACGAAACCACCACTGACAGAAAATTCAAGGGGGGGGGGGGGGCTCAAACAAACACACAACGATACACATTGAAGCCTATGTGACAATCGCCCTCCTTAGCAGCGGGTGCCGTCATCTCACGAGCAGACACCAACTGACAGGGCAGCTGCTCTTGTCGTCGGTTTCAACACAAACACGGAGTCTGATTAAACCGCAGCCTCGTCACAGCCCCATTAATCACCTAATGATGAGTTACCAGGCGACCACTGGGCTGCTGGCACATAATACACACACACACACTCACACATTAGCGAACAGGGGGAAGATGAAAGGGCTATGGAGCTTTCTGACAGGCATGTTCGTGCAAGGATATGCAGCCACAACCAACACATACCTAAGATGGTGTGAAGAGACACTGTTTGGCCCCCTGCTGTGCGTCCCATTCAAAATGAACTTTCTGACACAAGAGCCAAGAGTTCAGGAGGGGAAACACTTGATGGCTAACTATATCACGGCGCTAAATATTAGCTTTGCTTTAGACTTTATGTGACAGGTTTGCCTGACCTTTAAAGCCTGAAATCAACAAAAAAAATGTAATCTTCAGGATTTAAATATATTTTATAATAAATTCATATAACGTCAGAGATGAAAGCTGTTTGTAAACACGTCAAAAATTTGGTTAGAAGACGCCTAACTGCTCTTGCTCTCTACAGTTATACCACTATGTTAATGCGTTCCTAAACATAGGCATCAAATCCAGTCATTCCATTTATTTTTGGAAGCTGGAACTCGGATCTGGGAATGACATCGGCAAACCTAAGCATATTTGAACTGCAAATTACAACTCCGGTTGGATTTGGTAATTGTTGTGCTCGGTCACCAGAATGACCACCATTTTTCACGCAGGCAAACATAAATAGATATTTATTCAGCATTTAATGCATGCAGACACAGTAGCTAAATGATCCCTAACAGAGGCTGAAATGCAGTACATGCGGCCGATTTAATGAAATTCAAACCAACCGAACTGGGAATAGTCTACTGTTGTTGCTACTGCTTCATTTTGAATACACAAAGCAGCCAAACTGGATATGCTAGCAGTACAGTCTAAAAAGATAAATTTTTTAAATGATGCAAGAGGACATTAAAGAGGCTGAACATCTTTTTGGAATGCAAAATGTGCATTCAGACACTTATCAGTTTAAAAGAAATATAATATTTGCTCACTTACATTCACAGTTAGTCCCAGTAGCTAAAGGTTGCACACTGATATTGTGATGATGATATATTAACAATATCTTGAGCAGACCGACAAGATCTGCACTGAGAAATAGAAAATACGCCACACCTAAGGATTAGCACGCCACGTGAGCAACCTTCTTTGGCGAGGAGATTGCTACTGAACGAAAAAATAAATTTGTTTTTTTCCAGCATCAGTAAAAGGTTTAAAAATGAATGCAGAGGAAGCAGAAGTATAAAAAAAACAACCTTTAGTTATCTTTGTTTTATATTACATGAACTTTTCTGCAGTTCCTTCAGGCTGCAGGAGAGTGAGAGAGAGCAAGACTTTCTGCAGTGATCGAATGCTTAACAGAGTACAGCAAAGTTACTGTATTTGATCTATTTAAGCTTTAACTTCTGTCTGTCAGGGAACATTTGAAAATGTTGGCAACCCCATATTCTCTTAAATACAAACAGAGATTGCTGTTATGATGCTTAATAAACATACTATAGACGGTTTCTTTGATGTCTCTAAAACTCTAAAATCATTGTCTTTCATTTTAAAATGGCTTTAGTTAAAAGAACATATTTCAGTTTTTCAATTACCAGTATTCCATAGCTTTAAAATAATATTAAGCAAATAGTATGTTTTACAGTGACTGCTCTTTGACACAAACAGCATGCCTTATAAATAAAGAAATAAGTGTTCATAGCAAGAAGGCTGAAAAATAAAAGATTTTTTATGCTGTAATAGTTCCTAAAGAGCAAGGTAATCAGCTAAAAATGGTACCTGCAGGTCAAAGCTTTACAGAGACTAGAAATCCACCCACAATGCTCTAATTGGCGCCTCTCGACACAGTGCTTTACAAGCAAAGTTAAACATCTACTTGCATTTTACACTTGTTCATTTCAGACTTTGGGTCTACCAGCACGTCTTGAAGGTGTGAAGAACACCAAGGCCTTCACAACTGCACCATTTGATAGCGGTGCCGAAATCCCGAGGGATGCTACAATCTATGTTAAAGCTAAGTACCTCTTCGCTCCTCTAATCAGTAACATAAGCCTCTTCCAATGAAACCAACAAGGGCTCTAAACTGTTGCAAATGGAGGGCTGACCCGCTCTCCTTTGATGCCGCAGGCAGATGTAAGCCCCTGGACGGATCTTTACAATCTAGGTACGATTGGTTTGCATCTGGATATGCTTTACGCAAATTCTTTAACTCCAATTATTTCACAGAAATGCATACACTTGTGTTTGTGTACCCTAAAAGGCCAAAGATTTTCAAATAGAACGGGAGATTTTAGTGGCTTTAATAAGGTAATCTTATGCAAGCAGTGGAAGATGAACATGCGGAGAAATGTAGAAGCAGTCAGTGATTCTGTACCAACGGGAAGAGAGGAAATAAGAAAGAGAGACATGGGAAGAAAGATAGAAACATTTTTTCCTCCAGTACTCAAAAAACAAAGTGCTCAGTGGAAAGCGGCGCTGGCCGATGAATAATACTGTGAGGGGGCAGGTGAGGCCAGGAGCTATTACACATCAATCACTGGGCCAGGACCCTTTGAAAGATACCAGCTGTCTTAATGGAAAAGCAAAGGAGGGGGAAGTGGCGGAAGAGGGGTTGAACAGGTCCCAGCTAACGACGTCTAATCCACCATTTACATTACTGCAATGACGTCGAGGGCTAACAGCCAGCGGGGCCTCTGCTGAAATACATTTTTCTTATGCGGGCCCTTTACACTGAGACCTCTGGCCTGAAAAACCACACGGTTTGTGGCTTGATTAACACATTATCCCCCCCACCAGCGGCCACACAGCACATTTCTGTTACTAAGCGCTGCTTTTTTCCTTCACTCTTGAAAATAAAAGGCATGTTTTATTCATTCCAGTCAACCCCACGATTACCTAAATCTATGATCTGTCAAAGAATAAACAATCAAATCATCAAGCTTTTCTTAAACACATAAGCAGAATGATAAAGCAGTAAGGTTAGTGTTTTATCATGTGAAATCTCAGCAATTGATTACAAATATTGCACAAGAGGCACCTTCTCTCATTAAACTCCACTGAACACAAGGATAATAGAAGTTTAAATGGAAATATAAAAAAGCACAATATGCCCAACACAGTGATTCACTCAGATTAGGGAGAGAGGCTGAAAAGTCATTCACGGCATATTCAATCACAGAACTATGAAGTAGCAAAATGTGATTGGCAAGGATTTAGGGCCGGCTTTGCTCGGGGATTGAATGAAATACTCGCATGAATACAGATTAGAGGAGAACAATGTTAGCATGAATATACACAGGGCTATTAACAACGAGGGCGCCTCAAATTGATCCGAATAAACCAGCCAGATTCTCGGTAGAGCAGGGATCCTGGCTGTGGAGAAGTGGAGCTGCAGCGGGTTTTCGTCAGCCCCAATCCATTACTCAAAGTGATCTAATCTAAGCTGCCAACCAAGCTCCCTAGAAACAACAGCACAATGAAAGGCTCAGCTGGAGGCAGGGGTAGGCCACTTCATATGGGATTCTTTGTGGTCTCTGCACCCTTCCTGCTTTGTCTTACCTGCTGCAATCATGCCTTGCTTTATTCTCGAAGCCCAGGTCTGTTTTAGTGCACGCTGGCAGGGCAAAAAGACTTGTTTTTCAATTTACAGATGATACCCACGTTTTTTCTTTTTCTTTTCCGCTAAAGCTGCGTTAACAAAGGCTCTATTTTTAGACAACATCCGGGGTTACTTTAGTAGGTAAAAACTGTGCTTGAGAAAAATGAAAACAATGGCAGCATAGGGGTTTCCAATAAAAACATCTAAACCTGCTTGGAGACTGCAGCGGTTTACAGCAAAACAACTGCACCAGAGCAGGTTTTAAAACAAAACACAGACAACGGTGAAACATCACAGTCAAGCGTTGGTCTGCAACTAACCACTAGTTTGCTGATTGATTAACGTGCCGATTTTGTCAGTCAATCAATTAAAAATCAGATAGCAAAAGGTGCTTAATAGGAGATTTTTTACAGAATTTGAAACAGGTGAAGCTAAAGCTATGCCACTTGAGTTCTGGATAGAGAATATTTACAGACAAAGAAGGTTTTTAATCCCAAATGCAACATTTTTGTACAATTTTGGCCTAATTACTGTTCTGTGTGGGTTGTTCTTTCAGCAAATGGCATGTTCTGTGTCTGTTTACTCCAGTTATCGATTATTCAATTACTAAATTAGTTGACGATTTTTTCAATAATCAATTAATCATGATTAATCCGATTAATTGTTTCAGCCCTATAGTCAAAAGATATAAACAGACTAATCCCATGGCTCACAATAGAAACTGATACTTTCTTCATCAGAACAATCTAATCTTAGGGCTCTTAAAGACTTTTCAAAGATGGATGGACAGACGGACGGATGGATGGAAGCAGGATAGCTGGATCTACAGAAAGGTGGACGATTTATCTATGGACAGACTGATAAATGGACAAGGAGACAGATGGATGATGCATCAACAGAACCATAGACAGACGTACAGATGGCAGATGGATGGATGAATAAATGGATAGGTGGACGAGCAGATAGATGGATGTCTGGAAACAAATATTTTTCAACATTATTTCCTTTATTCTACATTGTTCCAGCGTTGAAAATGACTTAGATCGAATTCCAGACCTTTCCAGACCTCATACAGACCCTGTAATCAAAAATATTTTTCCACAGACACACCGAAACACCCTGTATGCTCCTCATGGTCTAAGCCTCTACTCCATCACCAAAAAGAAGGCTAAATCCCCCTCCAGTCCATTTGTGGGCTCTCCATAAGAGCTTGAAATGACCCTGAGGCCGCCGCTCCGCAATCCAACACGTCCATTATCTCCAATGTTTGTGAGCAGTGCTTCACTTCGAGGCCTAATACCGGCTGCTTGAAGACACAGCACCTATCGGTTTCTGCCTTGATTCTCTCACCGGAGCAAAGCTGCCATTTCATCGGCTCCGACCGCCTCACAAAACATCACATTTTGACATAACTCCTAGGAGGAGAAATGCCAGGGCTGTCCACCTTCACCCTTTTTGTCTGTCTTCTAAATGAAGCACTTTTAGGAATGCAATGCTGAGCGAGGCCAGTGAAGGACCTCTTTCAATGTGCCGTTGATAACAGTGGCTGGAGAATGTGAGGTATGTGCTGGCAGACAGTGCTATCATAAACGTGGCTCGTAATTGAGTTACCCTGTAGTTCTGTGAGAGGCTGTGTGAAAAAGAGAGTCTGATTCAAAAGGATTTCTAGTGTCTAACATATTCGGTAAGGCTCTGACAATTCAATTTTTTGGTATATAATGCTGCTGAAATGGAAATTTAGCCTCTGGTGAAGCTGGGGTCAGGAGGAGTATAAATACACACCGGGGAGACATTCAACGCTGATTTGTACCAGAGAAGATTTGTATCCTGTTTATGTCTCCAAACGTTTATCTTTATGAAACAGAGCAGAGCTCTAGCAGGGGGAAGGCTGGGGAGTTTCATGACATTTTTTCAATCAGATGTATGCAGAAAAATGATTTACTGGTAGAAAGTAGAGATAGAAAAAACAAAAAGAATCAGTGATTTTTGCCTACTGTTGAAAAGAGTCTTGAGATTTTAATATCTGAGCACTCAATCATGCAGCACTTCCACCGATATTCCGCAATCAAATATCCCCACTCTTCCTCTGCAATCTGCCTATCAGCTTAACAAGCCTATCCATCAGTTCAACTTCAACTAGTAGTCTAAATAAGCACGAGAGAGGAGGAAATGTATTCACACAGCTGCCCTACATCCTCCAGCTACACTAATCACTATGCCACACAGAGAGAAGACGTGCCAACACCGTGGAGGAAAAAAAACCCCAACAAAAATAGATTAGAGTGACAGATAAGACATCTCGGAGGTTTCAGAGTGACGGCGTGGGCCAGCAGGAGCAATGAAGGATACCGTCACGAACGGCGATGGAGGGAAAAACAACAAAGCCACTGAGGTCAGTATGCAAAACAATTTCTCCGCCTAAATTATTGAGCTACACAACGGCTAATTCTGCTCCTTCCTCGAGCAGATGGTCTGGGCGGTGGAGGACAATCCCCTCCTTTCATTGCCTTTTACTGATCCGAGGTAAGAAAGAGGGGGAGAACCTCCACCTCAGTATGGCACAGGATGGTATTACCTCTAATTAAGTAGGTATTTTATTTCATATGCAAACATCAACCGCTGCAACACAACCATCTACACTGGTTTCAAGGGGAAAACACAATAAAAGGGTTTCTTCTTTTCTCTGTTGTTTTCCATCATGTCGCAATTTTAACAAGCAACCAGCGGCGTTTCTCACAAGGTGATGAGTAAATGTCGCAACTAGTGGCGTAAAATAAAAAATCTACATCTGACGTCCTTTTGTTACAGGAAAAGGACTTAATCAGTGAGCCGTCAGCAGGGAGGTGACCGGGTGAAGAACAAGACTGAGCGCAGTGTTCAACCTCGTCACCCTCCATCTACGTCATGTAGGCCGCTGATCACTCAACAGCATGCATTAACTGCAAGATGACCAATGGGCTGCATGATATTAGGAATACATGATGTAGTATTGTTGAATATGGCAAATGATGATATTGGTTAAGGTTACTTACTTTTGCTGTGCAAAATTGCACACATAAAAACATTGGTAGACAATTTTATTCATATTTCCACGATAACATATCAGAGAAAAGCCCTGCTAACATAGCCTAAAAAGCCCAGAGTCTTAGCTCTGTACATTTTTTCACAATCTCCTACATCCTCTCAGAGTAGAAGTTATGAGCTAATGGAGGCAGTGTGACACCACGACTCACCAAGCTGTGGCTAACACTTCTAGACGCCTTACTTTGGTAAACAACAGAGACAGAAAAACAAGCAGAAAACAAACTACAGTCAGGCAATAAGGCTGTGCCATACCAGGAAACATCTATAATGAATACTGCTTTTCTTTTAAAGATATACTACACATTTACGTATCAGCAACATGAGAAGTGGACTAAACTGACTATAGTACAGAACAGAGATACACTGCTCAGACTATTTTCTAGACGATAATTTCCAGGTTTGACCCGTCCATTTTTCCCCCCTAAGGGGTAAAACACACAAAAAACTGAGAAAAACGTTATTCATGGTTCGTGATAAAGGTAGTCGTTTTAAACACTAAGCAAAATAAAGAAATTACATGATTTTTCCCAATAATGCATCAAACATTTGTTCCAAACATTTAATCTGATTTCTATTAAACTCAGAAAACATACAGGTAAGTACAAGCTGCTGAAGATCAGAACTGATCTATGATCAGGTGATCTCTGTCTGCAAGCATGTTTGGTCTGGGTAAACATAATTCTGTATTAAAAAGGGATACATTTATGTGCTGCGATCACAGACTTTTTGCTCGATAAAAAATGTCAACATTTTTAGAACAATCTCATTACTTAGTTTGATTTTGTAGATTTAGTTTACATTTATCTTCTAAGATGCATCAACAATCCACAAGTTTTATAAAGTTAAGAATAAAACAGTTACATGCACAAAAATGCAAACTGTTTTTGTGTGAGTGCAGGTGTTTTTTTAACGAGAAATTTACTAAAGTTGCTTAATCTTTTATCTTTTTTAGCCTATCTCTGTGTAGCCTAAAGATTAACCTTTGCTAAAGCAGAGAGCATGCTGAACATTTTGATGCCTAACACATGGGTATTGTGATGAATTCAAGTGCTTTAAAAGATAAAAAATAATGCAAAAAATGATGGGTGAAGCTTCCATGTTGCTAAAACTGCAATCAAATCCAGGGCGGTGGTGTAAATATGACCAGATTCTGAATGCATCTGCCTTCAGTCATTCCTCCTTTTTACACTACAAAAATATAAACAAAAGGAGGAAAAGGGGTAGATGTGATGAAAATGCTGCTAGGACAAGCAGGATCTCAGAGCTCTCATTCTCTCATACAACATGCAACACCTGGGATTAAGCCTCTTACAGCAGTAGAGTTTTTAGGTTCTGCACACACAGGCAGACCACAAATACACGCAATTTATTTCTAAAAGAGTGAACGGGCCAGACTTGCATGGCTTAGTGCTTTGACTACAAGTGAATGTTTATATCCTCTTCTATGTTTAGACATCAGCAACAAAGGGAACCATTTTCCAAAAATATTAACAGCAGGAGCTTGCTGGTTGAATAATGGGCTTTTGGGAAGGAATTTAAGAATAGAGTACTGAGTATTATACAGTGTACTGTGGTGATCCGGAGATTAACTCTGTCTGTTCATGTGTGAAATGGAGACTTGATCCCTGACTGATAGCGTTCTGTGGCTCCTGCAAACACAAGCTGGATGCCCCCCCTCTGCTAAAAACACAGCCCAACACCTACATAACTCACACTGCCTTCAGTTTGATCGTCTTCTTGATACCGGAGGTGAACAGAGCTGGCGGTGCATCTGAGGTGCTGAGTAAGCCTCAGATATTCTTGGAATGTTAATGTTAGGCTTTGACCATGGCAGCCTCACTGACTTCTCCTCTTGTTACAACTCCATCAATGACAAGGAGAGCACAACTCTGGCCTGCCTGTGCTGTATGTTTTTCTTACTAGAGTGCTAGAATAATTGGTAAACTGCACTGAAGTGCCACTGTGTCATGAGACATTACTGGGAGCTCATCCTATGCTTACATTATGTTTAAGCACCGTATGCTGCATGCATCTGCTATAGGTAGGGCTGCAACAAACCAAATTTTTGTTCATTTGATTGATTTCTTGACTAATTGTTCAAGGAACTGACTAAAATGACCAATTTTCTTTCGTTTTCTTTTACGGCATGGCAAGAGCTATAAAAAAAACGTGGCACTTATTATATAAGTCTTTAAAAAAAACTAATTATGCATGTTGTGAATCTCAAATATAATCAGCCTGAACTAAAAATGAACAAAAAACACCTAGTTTCAGTCATGAGTCACACTGTTTCTACTGAACTATTTAAAACCCTATTAAAAATGTAGTGGAGACAATAACATTCCCATTCAGCACAAATATAAACTGCTTTTTTTTTAGCTTTAAGTTATTTAACGGTTTTTCCGATCATTCATTGAGATTGTAGCATTATCTACCCAGTTAAATGTCCTTAAAAGAGACTGAAACTAAATTAATATGGTTGGCTGCATGAAGACTTACCATTATCACACATTGACCAAGCCAGGACCATATCCTACAGTATTTCCATTTAAAGATTTCAAACTTTTCAAGATTCAGTTTTCTATATTTGATACTTTATTTACACAATTACATGTCTCTCTAAATTGCCCTTAGGAGTGAGCGTGTGTGTGCGTGCATGCATGCATGCATGCACGTTTGTCCTGTGTGTGTCTCTGTGGCGCCCTGCAAAGTGTAACCAGTCAGATTCTTATGCAAGACTTTTTCATCAGTAGCTTCTAACATTCATGCATCACGCTGTGCTTCTGTGTTAAACCAGGACACCAAGCAAAATGTCCAAACCCTCCACTGAACATCATCTAACCTAAAAAAACTCTCAAACTAATTATAATCTGGCTAAGTTATCGCTGAAGCATACCATGACTGCTCCAAACATAGGTGCGAAGAAAAAGAGTTATTCTTTTAAAGATTTAAGAAATTAAAGAAGATTATTTTTAAATGCTGGTCAGTGCCACTGATTATGTGGACCTAGCCGTAGCAATTTGTTTAGTGTGCGGGTTTGTGGCTCTGCACTCTTGTTAAAATAGCTTCCTGCTGCATGTGAAGGCTTATAAAAAGCCACACTGAGCAATTTCAACACAGCAATGTATTCATTAGTCTGTATGCACATGTCAACCTGAAATGTGTTGGCTCTTGTCGTACACATCACCTTTGTTTATAAACAAAACCCACAGCTGCAGCTGGGCAACTGTATTTGCAGTGCTGGTCAGACTGCGTTCCCCACCAATAAATGGCTGGACTGTAATGTGCCTCCACCTTCTATCTTTCTTTCACCAGCTCTTTACCTATATTGCTGTCTCTCCTCATATATCACTTGGGCAAATGGCGTCCTTCACCCTGCTCCCTCCTGTCCCCCCCCTTAAAAGACTGAGGGGACATCTTTGCCTCTGCTGTACTCAATTGACAGCCGTGGCAGCTCCCGCTCACGAAGGACGGGAGGAAGGGAGGGAGGGGGAGCAAGCTCACAAAGGGGAAACGATGCAATGAATAATTGTCTTTCATAACACGCCCCACCCCTCCTTTATTAGCATCAAACAATAATTAGCAGGGAACAAGGGGCAATGGAAAGTCTGTTTTCTGTTTTTTTCCGGAACAAGAGGGTCAATATGCCCCTCAACCCTTTCTCTGTCCTCCCTGTCAAGCAGAAGACACCTCATCGCTCTAAAAACACACTCTTCGCTTATTTATGATGCTAGTTGCTCCGCAGGAGGAAAAAAAGCAGCCTTCGTGCTGCACTCAGCAAAACTGGCCAGATCACTTTACGCAGCATTTCACTTCTTTCCATCTCCACATTCTCATCTCAGCACGACCAGCCGACATTTCAACAACGAAGGAAAAAAAAAAAAAAAAAAAGCCTCCTAATTGTTGTCGTTGGGAGTGGGAGTGAAAACATGTGGGTGTCGGACCCAGGCTGGACTTGATTTGGTTGTAAACATAAAAAGAAACAAAAAATTCTAATTTCTGATCAGCAGTAACAAAGCCAATAGTGATCAAATTAGCTTTGCACTAAGAGCTTCATTGATCTTGCAGCTCATCCGGGCGGATGAGTCCTGGAAAGGCAGCTGGTAATCCAATAGCAGCAACAGGAAAATGCTTCAAGGACTGTTTAGCCACCTATTCTGCGCACAGACGGTCAACATGTCGGCGAATGGCACTCTCCAGACTGATTGGAAGCCTCGGGGCCTTGGGAGCGACAGTGAAATGAATAAGAGCCGCCATGTGACTGAAACCAAGGTACTTGAAAGCCAAAAGTAATTGCTTTCAGCGCAGCTATCGTGTAATGAGTAAACAGGATGATTCAAGCAGAGCCTAAACGAGTGTTTAAATGTACTGAGCAGTAACACTAGCGCACTTATGCAGGCTTCACTTCTTAATCCAAACGCAAATTCTAACGCAAAAACAATGATGATCAATTTAAAGGACCTGTTCTCTCAATAACAAGTGTTACGGCTTCAAAACTGCCAGTGTTTTTTCATCATACCCTCATTACAGTTTCAAATTATTTCCATGAATGCCAGAGAAAGTGCCAGAGTAGTTAAGAGTTTTCTCCGGACTGGATGCGGCATAGAGAACATATGGGGGCATTTGGCCTCTTTCATCAATCCATATATTAATTACCATTATTATAGTTATATTACTTAAGCAGCAGTAGGAATACTTGATGATTTTCTGCTAACAGCAATTAGATCATGCCTAAAATGTTTGTATACATACCATTAAATTGGGGTTCTCCTCAAAGTTACAATAATATCAGATTGTCATACCAACCTGCCTACGACTACTCGATACTTAAAGTGTAATGTGGGGAGAATCATTGGAGGGACACCTGTGTTTATGCTGTAATAGCTTCTCTGTAGCCAGGACAGACACCAACCGTAGCAATCAATTTTGCATGATGTGAGTTACATGCAACAAGCGCCCAGAGGGCAGAGATCCCCTGACATGAAACAAACCAAAGGGCAACTCGTGGTGCTGTTTCTCTCCGCCTTGGCGCTAATGTTGTTGTGCATTAAGTGTAATGCTGCATCTACAACAGTGTCGCTTCTCACACATGCATGCACGCACGACCGTAATACATAAAGGATTCATGAGTGAATGCTCAATAACGGACTGAGTGCATTTTCCTCCTTCGTATCGCTGCAGCAAGAAGAGGAGTAAGGACTCTTCGGCAGCCCCCAGACACACCACAAACACACACTCCTCTCATAGCACTCTAATAACCTTGGGCTGTCTACCAATGACTTTATGAAAGCGTATAGGCTCTAAATAGAAGCTCAATTTCTCACCAGCACTCTGTAACAGCTCTATTTCAGCCAACCTGCCATTAAATATTTATCTCAGCAGAGTGGCGGATATCAAGGTGATAACCATTTAAAAACCCAAACCTAGGGGCTTCTTCCCGCCTCTTATAACCCTGCACTCTCCTAACGCTGCTGCAACAAAAGCATATTTTTTTAAAAGGATTATCTACAAGTGTTCCTTTAATCAGAACTGCAGAAATCCCTGAACAACAGTCCCAGAGGAACACCTTTCTCTGAAGCCCTATCAAAAGGGAGGATCTCCTTCACCAACAGAAGACGGAGTGAGAGTGAGTGTGTTGAGGATAAAAAGATCTGCTGCAACCTCGCTATGATGTCTTCTCAAACAATCTCAGAACAAAGGCCTACATTCTGAAGTGGAGTTATGATGGCACAGGGCTCTTAAGGTTTTCTGTTGCTGTGTGTCTGTCCTATTGGGTTTCAACCCTTTCTCGTACCCTGGCTGCTTGTTATGCTAGTGAGACAAGTCACTGCTGTAGATGGTTGGGTGTACTACAGCAACCAGCGTGCTACTCTGGTGCCAAAGCCGAGAGTCTGTGGGAGGGATTGTGGGCGTTATGGATCACTAGGAGACAGATGTCCAGTCTTGCCCAAAAGCTGACTCAAGCACTAACCCCTCGAGTATTTGGATGTTTGCAAACTGGACTGCTTTCTGTTGGATGTGATCTTTTCTCAGACTTTAGTATACAAACTATCTTTATCAGCAAACGAGTGAGCAGCTCAGTTATATATGATGCAGAAAAGTGGTGTTAGTCAAATCGAGATGCACGGATCAGGCGTCTCGACTTGTTTAATCTGTTAGCTGTGATGCATTTTCAATATGTGACCACAGCCGATTAAGGGACATCTGGCTGATTCTGATCTCTGGTTTTTGAGATTACTAGCACTAACCCTCAATGCTTAGATGTTTGCAAAGTGGACCGCTTTCTGATAGATGAATATTTCTCTAATTTTATTATCCCAGCAGGATTGTAAGTATACATCCACCCAACTGTAAGAGAGAACACACAATAAGGTGTTCAAATTTTTAGCACTGGAAATACTAAAACTCTCCATGTTTTTTCATGACACCAGTCAAGGTTTCCAAATCAGAAACTATTTTAAAGAATATGATAATCAACCTAGAATAGCGACTAACAATTAGCCAGTAGTGGTGTTCTCTCAGTTTTTAGAAGTTATATTTTGCCTGCAACTCTGTGAGACGCTTGTATAGTGAAGCCAAAATACAGCCACACGTCACAGGGTGTCGTTCGCCAGCCCCACAAACAGTCTTTATTAGTCGATGTTGAACAGCTTCCTTTTTGACTTCAAAAATAAGAGTTTTACGCCAACATCAATAAAGCCTGTCAGGTTTAAAAGAATTACCTTAATTTCCAGGACCCGTAATAACTAACCAGACAAATTCCCGTGCCGACACCAACTAGATGGTGCTTCGAAAGACAAAATTCAGTTTGATGAAAAATATTGTCGCATTTTAATATTGCTAGATCTCATTACCAACCTTTCACATGAACCAGAGTATGAAGTTTCCGGTTTTCTATAGAAAAAATAAGCAGAAATTAACTCTGCTGCCAGGATCCATCTAGTAGAAAGAACAACTGGATTTTAAGTGCAAAGAAATGACACCAGGCATGACCACACAGTGAAATGCAACTGTGATTAAGTATCAAATCAATTCTGCAGTTACCCCTTCAGAACAGATGAATGGCAGGGGAATGGTACCATTGTCTTCCACGAACACAATGAGATCCTCTGCTGCGCTCCAGTAAGCAGAATAAGCCCTTTGAGCATCTGTTGTCTTTACCTTACCCTCTCCTTGTTGTAGCGCATGCTGTCACAGTTAATCATTTCCTCAAGATCTCCATTTTCCACAGAAGATTTGCATGTGTGAAGCTCTCCGTGGAGCAGACACAGTTGTGTGAAACAACACGTTTACAACTAAGGTGTATTCAAAGAGCATTTGGGCAGCGCTTCTGAAATGTCGGTATCAGCGTATTGCCTAGGAGTTTCTGCTTGTTTACATATCTGGATTGTGCAGTCATCCCTTCCAGAGAGAATCAACGAAAGCAAAAACAATTACACCCCCCCCCCCCCCCCCCTTTTTACAAGCACAGCCTCTCGCTGACTGCTTCGCCTCAGCTTGACAATCAAGCCCATTAGATCTTTCTGAGAATTAATGCTGGTTAACTTAAAGCACTGACACAAATCAAGACTAGTCATTAGGCTGTCTTTTTAGCATAAAAAAACAGGAATGATTTGCCGGTTCAGAGAGATCATCTCCCTACATGAAGCCTGAGGCAGGCTTTGCTGTCTACCTCATTATTTTTCAGAAGAACAAGGGCGCTGATGAATCCTGTTGGATTAAATGAAAGGTTCTCCTATTATGACCTGCCTTACATGCAGCCGCCGACTGCTGTAAGCTGCTCTCCTCTACAGACAAAAGAAAATGAAGCAACTCGCCAGCACAATAAATATATAGATAAATCACACTCAGCTGAGCTGCGAAAATCAAAGTGAAATAACTGGAGTACATCACTCCCACATGGCTGTACATTCTGCTGTGTTAAAAGCTGTCAAACGCTGGCTTTTTGTGGACACTAACTGAGCAGACAAGCGCCGACCATACAGGAGAAGCGATAAAAAAGACATTTGTTTCTGCTTAGAGGAAATTTTTCCAGATGTGGACGCCCCGCACTGCCCCTGCGCTTCGTTACAGGATGAGACGAGGTGTATGCTGTGTTTTCCCCCCCATTCAGGTTGCCAGGGCGACAAATAAAAAGCAGAATCACCCACACAACTAATCGAATGACAGGGTGACAACAAGTCAATACTTTCTCATTGTGTGGATAAGCAATGCATCTGCATGGTTACAACCAGGGCTTCAAGGGTTTGACTCTGCGCCTTATAATGTGTCAATAACCCTGCTCGGTGCAGCTGTTGAGACCGAATGAAGACACTGCCATCAATAGAGAGCCTTTGTCAAGCATGGTATCATTTACTAGCTAAACAGACTGTGTCTCGACTCAGAGAAGAACACGCACCGCTTGTTGCGAAACAGCGTAAAAAACGTAATTGGACCTTGATTTGTTGAGGTTTAAGGACAAACAACTTGCTCTAAGAGCAGCTATGGCGAGAAGAGTATATTAAGAGAAAAACCTCAGTTATTAAGAGAAATTAGGGAAGCACCAACCGACATCCACTCAGAAAATTCAGGCTGGATCCATTTTGAGCCAATTCCTTTGGGCTCCTTTCTCATTTTTAAGAGTTAAAAAAAAAAAGAAAACCTGGCAATTAGTTTGATATTCAGTACATCTTGTAAAACAAACGGGGGAAAAAAAAAGACTTGATGGAAACAAAATGGAGCACACATCCTCTCTGCAAGCCTGGTTCCACACAAGCGAGATCAATGGGCAAATTTATCAGCAAATATTACCATTCGCCGCCTGGCAAGTAATCATTAAGGAAAGGCACAGATGAATTATTCATCGGCTAATGTATAATTCAGACTTAACAGCAGATTCTATGCATAAATAAGGAGGTGGTATATTTAAACACATTAAATGTTTACTTGATAAAATAGGATATGAACGCGCAGTGTGAATGCTTCCCCTTGGTGATGTCGTTTGATTGCCACTCCCATGGATGCGTGGTTGAAAGGTTGACACCCGAATACAGGTTACTGAGACTGAATGTGTGACCTGAACCAAAACAGCTATCCGGGTGGAGTTCAGAAAGGAAAAATGGTCATTCCTGCATGCTTTTAAGTCAAGAAATCCAGATTGGTGAATAAAACAAAACCTGACTGCTATGCTTTAATTAAATTTTCAGGCACATGATGATTTTGTGTACTGTCTCCATCTCCCTCAGACATCAGCGGCACTTAACCCTCATATTCAGATTGTCAGCCTATTGCTGGTGTCAAAAAGGACTGTCAATGGGTGAGATAAAAAACGTAGAGATGCCCCAATCAGGCTTTTACTGGCCGATAGTATTAAGAACTATAACACATCAGAAAAACTGGTTCTTTAATACCAATAACAGTTTCCTAACAGGGAAAATCAGATACTTACAAGATAAATCCAATTTATGCATGAGAGCATATGTTCCTAACCTTTATCAAATTTTTATTAAACCCAATGAAAAATGCTTTAAGGTATATGTGATCGGCTGATGCACTGTTGCGTTGGTGGACCTTAGTTTTGATTCACAGTCCTCCCAAGGTTGCATCTGCAGTTTTCAGCCACACGTTCTCCTTCTATGAAATTTTCCATATATTCTATATATAATATTTATTGCTTGTTTGTCATGTTTTTTTTGACTGTTATGTCCTGGTTCCCCAAGCGGTTTTCTTTTTATTTTCCCTCTTGTCGTTTTTGGCCCTTCACTATTATCATAGCCTGCCTCCTTTGCTGTTTGAACAACATACGGTCTATCGTGCCTTTAATTTAATAAAATTAATTATGCAGTAAGGGGAAGATCCCATTCTTCCCCTATTGTCAAGCTAATCTGCGTTTACCCGCGCTGTCAGGATACAGGACAGGTCCAAAAAAAGTTGTGCTGCATTTAATGAACAGGCAAAACCATCTGATTTTTCAGTATTTGAAATGCCAGTCACTGTTCAGAGCAGATTAAGGGATTAATTGATTTGCTGGCAAATTTCTAGGAAAAAAAGTAGCAAGGACATACAGGCATCTGATGGTGTTCAGAGCAGGGCGGGTCCACAGGGGATCCTATTTATGACTGAATTAACAAGGACAGACGCCCCCACCCAACCCCCAACTTAACATGTGAGAAAACTGCCCTCTGATGGCCTCAGCTGCTTTAAACATGTACCGACACAGATGATTGGAGAGGTGGTTTTCAATTACCCCAATTCCTAACTCTTCTCTTGCTCCTGAGGTTTATTTTAATTAAAGATATCATCCCCCTTCTTTTACAAAACAGTCTGAATTTTCTATGAACACCAAAAGCTCCATTTCTGTAGTCACCCACCAGAGGGTACTGCCTCCTTAGCAGTTGCTATCATTGTTACCATGTCCATCTGTGACTAAAGTGCTCTAAATGCCTCGATGGAGTATCTGCAAGGACAATAGGTCACCAAGTGCGGAGAGAGCTTGTTCCATTTAGAAATGAAATGCGTCTACAGTCTCAAAAAAAAAAAAAAACCTGAAGAGATTTATCGTCGCAGCTCAAAACCATGGGTGAGTTTCAGAATGGGGGGATGGAAGTGATGGAGACAATGGTATGAAGACTTTGACTCCTAACTCATTTTTCAACTGGCTTTTTAAGAAATCAGGTCTGAAAATGTGTGTTTAAATAAAGTAGTAGCACAAATAAAAGAAGCTGATATCTAAGCAGTTAAGACACAATTTTGCTATATGTTTTAAAATGTGATTTTTAATGTGTCTATATGCTTTCATTTAGGTTGGAGAACCCAACAACTCCATCATGACATTGCAATTACAATAGACAATAACAGAGACATTTAGTCTATTACCCAAATGGAAACGATAAAGACCACAGCAGACTTTCTCATTAAGGAGAAAGTGAGAACCCTGGCAACACTGTATTAAACGCAGCTGAGCTTTCTGATATTCCTCACACACACACACACACACACACACACACACAAGATCATTCTGTTAAAACAACAAGAACCTCAAAGTGTTACTCCACCACCCAGCCACTGCCATCATCCTAACACGGGGAGGAAAAGAGGGGGCAGAGACAACGCATGGTGCAATCCCAGTGAGGGCCATCATGCGAGCAGATTAAATAATGTTTTTCCAATGCCCTGTCAAACATTCAGCTGCCTCTGCAAAGCCAGACAGCCGTTGCACAGCGTCACACTATGGAGCATCTTTCCCTCTGCATGGTCAGAAACAGCCTCTTTGATCCTGTTATCTCCTCTCTGATTCCTCGGAGGTGACACTCATACGCGCGAGCCGCATGTTTACCTCGTCAGCCGTGAGGCTCCTGTTTGGGAAGCAGGGGTGACTCACACTGCTGCTACGCTTCCCCCCCCCCCGGTTTACATGAATCAACAACGTCGGCTACGGACTCAGACCCCCGATCAAATTCCACACTGGATTTAATTTCTCACAAATGAGGGACCGAAGCTGTGCAAATGCAGATGATTGAAATGATTCAGACAGGGGTACAAGCGCGTAAATTAAGATTTAAGTCGTCGTGTTCTCATCTGACAGCGAATCCACTGTGAAATGCTCAGCACTCTCAAGCCATACAAATCCCACAGTGCAAAAACAACTCAGACTTCTGTATACAACTCCATTAAGAGGGCTGACCACTTCCTCTTTCATTCAGTCCACAAGTAGTGAAACTAAATGGATATGCTAACCTCTGGGGGGAGCGAAGGAAGAGGATGTCATTTCTAAAATGAGTTCAGAAGGACAAGCAATGCAAGTTTTCCCATGTGGCAGAGCAGCCTGAGATTATGATTACACGTTGTCCAGATGAATCTGTTGCTGCAATGATGTCTGTTGCACTGTTCAAGTGTTGTTTTTAAGATGAGAGAGATAAGTCTTTCGAAGAAAAAAAAACTCCTGACAATAACGCCAATAAGGCATTTCTTTGAAGCGATACTGAAACAACCCGCATTGGGTTTTATTTCACTATCATGCAAAAAGAAAACTTTGTAATATTCCCGGTTGCAAAAATCACACTTATAATACATGATCGTGGCAGCATTGTGCTGTGGGGATGCTTGCCATCATAGTTATTTAGGTCACACAATACAAAACTGCATCTGGAAAGCTACTAGCAAATAAACAAGTATCCAAACCAATGTGGCTAAATAAATGGAATATATAACACTATTATAACTGTGATAATAAATGTTATTTTATATTACAGGCAGTTGAAATAATTGCTTTTCGGTTGTAAATAAAAGCAATTAGCACATGTTTAGTTTACTTTTTTGTCTTAAAAAAACATGATACTGGGAAACCAGGATATTTTTACTCAAGGTTATCAACCAGTGAGAACCTCAACCTGGCCAATGCCTTCCCCAAACATTAAAACCAGCAATCAAATCCAAGATAAGAGACTTATTACTGCCTGAGTCACCAGTCACTGAGAAAAGCAAGCAACATTACTTTTTACGTGGACATTATCAATAATATAATGTAACAATCTCTATTTTATACCTTGACATCATCATTGCATCCCTCACTTCTCTTTCAAATCTGTAAAAACAACCAATATTAAGTTTATTTTTCATTGAATTCAGTAAAGAGATACATAGTCTTTAAATGCCCAAATCAAATGGATAATTTATGTTGTGTGTCGTTTTCTGAAAACTTTATATTACACACTATTTCTGTTTATTTTGGTTCTCATCCTCATCTTATGATAGATGTCTGATTAAGATCCCTGATCAAACCAAAACAAATATAAGCGACCTCCTGCAGATAGATAATATTTATTGGAATGTCTTGACTTTTCCTTACAGCAGATTAAGAGTAGAACATAAAAAATGACTCTAAATCTTCGGATATCAAAGATGGCATGACAGGTCTCCACGAAGAATCATCAACTCAGAAGCCAGTTCTCAGCTAATATAAACAGACAAACTGGAAATAGGGGGCATTAGCTCCTCCCCATTAGTGATGCAACATCTGGGTGAAGTTAACAGCAGAAAGGGGCGTTTTCTATTACCTGCTCCCACCGTCGTCCTCTCTCCTCTGTCAACTGAGAACCTGTTTGCCTAAGAGTCCATTCCACCCTCTTTGACAACCAATGACTTTGTCCTTTTCTATAATTTACTCATAGTGTAATATATGGGAAATTTGGTTGAGACTCAAATACATGGAATATAACAGCAGAAGATAACTTAGATTCATTTTGGGTCACAATCAGTCATATTTCGTATTAGTCAGCGCTAGGACTGAACTACATTATGTACGATATTTCCGACTATATACAACAATTCATCTTCAAATAAAGAAAAATAATGTAAAAACAATGGTGTAAGTACATGGTTCCAAACCAGTCTATACAGTAATGGATGAAATGGTAACGCATAGTTATGAACTAGCAAAGGTGCAAACTGATATAGAGCATTCACAGGTTCATCGTAAAAAGCAAACAATGGAAGCATACCTTATCAACACAACGTGACGTAGTCACATCCACATGACTTTGAAAAGGTGTGTAAACTATGTAGAGGAAAGGCAGAAAATCTTCACCTCTTTCATTATCTTTACTGCAACATCACCCAATGTGGTGTTATCATACTCAAACTGGATTACTCACATCTGAATCATCAAAGCAGAGGTGACATCCCAGCTAAGGAGCATAAAAAAAGACAACAAAGCGGAAATAGAGGAGATTAGCGCCTAACAATTAGCAATGCAATATCCCAGTCAATTTAATAGCAAAGCAAGATTTTAGGAAGCTGTTTGATTTGAAAGAGATCATCACTTCCTCTTGTCTTTATTTGAATCTCTGTCAGGTGGGAAGCTGTCTTTGTGCTACATGGATTCAGTTTATAGTTATTTAGGTAAACAAGCCCACCTCCCTCTCTTTACAGTAACTCAAAAACAGCACATAAGCCGTACTTTAGACAAATAACTGTAGAGTGTGCCTAAATCCTAAGCTCCAAAACACACAGCTCCCCCCACACACACACACACACAGGGAATGAAAGCCGCATGTGCTTATGCCAGAGTTCATAGCCTCTGGGGTTCAGCAGAGGAGGGGGTTCAAGTTAATTTGGCCCTTCAACAGTTTGGACCTTTTTGAAGCTGATCTCACACCCACACTTCCCTAACCACATTAAAAGAAAAAGACTCAACTATGTTCCATTATTACAGTGCTATGACACCAGAAAACTGAAAATGATAGTGCCATACATTAACAGGGGCACCATTAAGGGTGGGGGAGAAATAAAGAGGTTGATGAATTTGCTGCTTCCTCCTTACCTACTTGCATTCCTATTTCATTTATGTGACTTTGTTTTTCTTTCTTTTTTTAATCAACCAAATAGTTAGTCTTCTAAGCACTTCTATACCAAAAAAACAATTGATTCGATATGTGAGCACATGCTTAGCTAGCCTAAACAATTAAATTTCAAGATCCAACAGAAATATTCAATTTCAAAGAGAACGCAAGATGAGTGACTTATAGTTTACTTTAAGGAAATGTGGTTATATAATAAATCTACCAGCACCAGGTCACTTATTTTAATTTAATGGTTTCTTTATAGCTACAAAATTAAAGCAGTACGGGAGGATGCAGCTATGCATATAGGCACAAACTAGCAAAGGGTAGATTTGGATGTTTCATGGCTATATCGAAAACATTGTTTTGAAATAAGGTTTATTAGGGGAGTGATTTAGAGTCACAACTTACATGTGATGGCCAAAATTAGTAATACCCATGGAAGATTAAGGTTTATAGCCATTTTCATTAAACCAATAAGATTGTTTCTGATGAGGCAGATTGTAATAGGAGAACATAAAGGGAGTATCATCATTGAAGAAGATAATTCAACAGTTTTATTAACTTTCCAGTAAAAAAAAAAAATGGCACATTGTTTCTATCATTCTCAATGAAAGGGGAAAACCTCTTTATAGGCATTATAGCAATCCACCTCTTCTTATAATTGCTGACCAGATTGGTGCATGTCTCCACTTGTATCACCTTTAGTGAGGAGCTGTTTGAGGTTGGAAGGCCTTCCTGCCATCACCCTAATCTTTAAGTTCCCTGCAGAGATTCTGGTAGATTCAAGTCAGGACTCTGGACTGGGCCACTCAAAAACGTTCATGTCATTCTTACCTCATTCTCCACACAGTACAACCCATTAGCTATTAAACCGCTATTACTGACTAGCCAGGGTGCTTCAGAGTCTCCAGCCAAGTTTTACAACAATGCAGCCAACTTTCAGCTCCCCAGAGCACTCAACACATTTGACTCCAGGTCAATCATGCTTCCTCCTCAGAGTATAAACAAAATTAGAAAACTTCTGACTGAAACTACAAGTGTTAACCTGGCTATCACCCACACATCGCTCCACCTTCCTCAAACAAAACTATCCTGCAATCGCCTTTTCTTTTTGTTTTTTACTCACCCGCCAGTCTGCTGATTCTTGGGAGTCCCACAGACCGCTGCAAACAAGTTGAAAAATAAACACGATCCTTGACCCGCGAAATAAAAAAAAAAATAAAAAAAGACAACTGGTTTAAAAAAAAAAAAAAAAAAAAAAATCCAACAACCGGCGAGAAACAAGGCAAACTGGACTCTTTTTTAATTTTTTTAAATCCCGTGTTTAAAAAAAAAAAAAAAGCGCTGCCCGCACGGAGGACAAGGGGGGGGGGGGGGGGGGGGGGGGTTCAGACAGGCGAGTAGTACTACTTGCTTCAACAAAAGACTGTTTCACTTCACTGATAGACTGTTCGCGTCCGAAATAACCGAGGAAACAGGCGCTGCAACGTCAGCTCGGCTGCCCTCGAAGCCGCTCCTGCCGCCTTCGGCCGCGCTGTTCTCGCCGTCGATAACAGCGTCCACATGAAAAGTAACACGGCGCTTGTTCCGAGCGGCAGGAAACCAGCGACTTCTCCGTTAACAGGCGCTGCTTCCTTTTTCCACACACACAAACACACACACCACACACACACACTGCTCCCCTTCGTCTGTTCTCCCTCTTTCCTACACACACACACACACACACACTCCCTATCGCTCCCGTCGTCTCTGTAAGCCCTCCTCCTTCACCACCACCTCCTCTTCAGCTGTTCAACAGACGCATCCACATGGCTGACCTAGTCTTTCTTTATACAGACACTAGTGAAGGAGAATTACGCCGAATGCACTTTTGTTTTTGTTGCTTTGGGTTTATTTTTTTAAAAGAGGGATGAAAAAGCGAAGAAGGCGAGTGAAACAAAAACATGGAGTGGATTTAAAATAATCGTCGGGGATAAAAGAGGGTGGAGGTGGTAGGTTGTTGGGGGGGGGGTGTTGATCGATGGGGAAGGAGCGCTGTGTGCAGCCAAAGTGGCCTGGTCCACCACCACCACCACCACCACCACCATCAGTAGATCAATGATAACGCTTATGGGTATGTGATTGAAACACAAAGGCGAGACAAAGAGAGACGTGAGAGCCTTTAAGGAGTAAAACCTTAATATGTTTCCCTCTGCGCGGAAACGACGCGTTTTAATGTATAAATGACTGCACATCAGAGCAGGTCGCTGATTTAAATGTGAAAAACATTACTATATGCACCTCCTGGGACACACACTGAGAAGAAGGCGACTGGATCAGGCTTGTGCACCTCATTTGCATTTCTGTATAAAGAATTAATTAGTCACCCCACCCATTAAAAGGCAAGAACAAGCAGGGATGATGATGTGACTATAGTTCATTAGCCATATTTGAGAGGCTGATTTTAACTGCCTGCACGTCATGTCAGATTTTGATCTCACTTATTTTCCACAGTCTCTGTGCTCGTTTTGTTTAATGACAGCCAGTGGTAGTTCTTGCATGAATAGTGCCCTGGGTTGAGAACCTTCTACCAAACCCTAAAATTAGTGATCTATTAGACCTTGATCTATTAAGTATTATTAGGTCTTAGGTCTATTAGGTCTTATCTTCTATAGAACAAAAAAACAGATAGCAACTTAGGTAGGTAGACTAATGTGCCATTAAGATTCAAACTTTAGTCAATAGCCTGTCGTGGCATAAAGACATCTTCTCTTACAGTTCTGACCATGTTTACACTGTACAACAGAAGGAGACACCCACTTCAAATTAACTAGACAAGCAAAAAAGTAATAGAAAACTAATTTGGGACCGTTTTTATTTTTTCTGCGGTCTGCTTGTGCCACCCCCTGGGCCATGCCACCCTGAGCAGTGACTTATATCGACCAAATCAAAGGTCACCACTGATGACAAGACAATAAACAGAGCTGTACAATAATCATCCCTATTATCAATGGGTGCAATATGACACCACCAAAAATAGCTTGGGTGTGATGTCTGGTAGGTTTTTATATTGTGAGCATTTGACATGTATCAATGATCTACAAGTAAATATAATACATTTCCAATTAAAGGACTTGACTCATACCAAACCTGACATCTTTTATAGTAAAGCACTTTCAAGATTTATGGGCATAAATTGACTAAATGTTTCAAATCTTACAGAATATTTAATATATCTGTGTACTATTCTCTGCAAACTAGGATTACACGTTTATTTTGTAATCCTAGTAACATTTATTTTAATTGGAGTCACTTTTTCTTAGAGTACCGTGAGAAGTGTAGATAAATGTACTTTCATATATTGGTTGTCAACGTCGATATAAAACGATCAATACTAAACATCCAATGGCAGACGGCTCCACCTCGTAGCCATTAAAGCTGGGTATAAAAAGACCCAAACTACAAAAGTACAGAAAAATGAAAGGGCGAAATCACCAGGATTGGCTCAACCTGCCTTTTGATTACGTACCCCCACAACAAATTTAATAAATTATGGCGATACATAACCATAAAATGTTAAAATCTAACATTTAACTCAACTGAATTGTAGATCATTTTGTGGAAACCGCGGGTCAGTCAACTGCAGTGAAATGTCAGGAAATGACAGATTAGGACATCTGATCAAACCATAACAACACTAGGCAACCTTGTGATGGTAGATATGATTTACTGTAGTCACTTTCCTATATATTTCCTTACAATAACTATAAGCAGATTTTTGAAAATTACTTTTAAGTCATCTGGTGTCAAAGCTCGTACCAAACATCCCACGTTAGACGTAAAAGTATGAAATGGCGAAGGGGCCAAAAGACCAGGACGCCAGACGATAAAGAACCCCAGTTCGTTCAATCTTTGTCTAAAAGCAGCCAATGAGAAGTGAGAGCGGGAAAACAAAGATGGGCTCCTCTACCTTATAAATTAAAAGGATAACTTTCACTAAACCGAACCAGTAGCTTGAAACATTTTCATCGTCTTAAACATGATATTGGATTTCTGTCAGAATCCAATTAAATAAAGCAAATAGTCTGTACTGTGGGCTCTTTCTGCACTAAATCCAAACAGGGAGAGCAGGAGAGATGGGCAGTGAGGATCAATAGAAATTGAGTTTAGGGAGGGAGGGGGGGGGGGCTTCATTGTGCTACAAACCACGTTGGTCGTCTTTGCTTTAGTAGCGCTGGGGGTGGTAGGGGGTCTGCTGTGTGCTGTTAAAACCTCCCTCCAGCTCTAGAGCCAAATTGTCCAGAGAAGTCACACTCCCCCCTCCACATAGTAACCCAACACCACAGCAGCCGTTGCACCTCCCTTATCACAGTATGTATACATTTCACAAGGTCAATGTTTATGATACTTACCCCCACACACACAGTTTGGAGCCTTTTTCTCAGCTACACAAATATTCACAGGCTTCAAGACTGATGAGGAGATGCAAATGCACATCCATCTCGTTTTCTACTGCACCATTTGACAGTTTACCACCAAATGTTTAAAGAAGAAGACAGTCAAACACCAGCGTTTACAGGACATTGTGAGACACTCGCTGGCTCTAGGCAGCAGCAAAGTGCGCTGAGTACTGTGAATCCTCTCTGAAGGCTGTGCAAGGCAAAGCCAGATTGGCTGGAGGGGCAGGCTTCCCTTCCCCAGCAGATGAGATCCCATTATCAGGCAGACGAGAACTCCACCTCCAGGATTTCACAGCTCCTCTGTTTATCACATGGCTCTGTCAAGTTGGGCACCATTAACCGGTAATGAAAGAAGACAACCGGTGCAGTTACAAGCAAAGCACTCCACATTCTACAGGCCTAAGCATGTATCTGTGAAGCTGACTGTGTCTATTCAATTCTGCTCAGCATTCAAACGGGCCATCACAATACCTTTTTACCCGGAGCACCTTCTTCTGCATCTATTGTGCTTCGGATCCTGACAGAATGAAAATATTACTAAACTGCTCTCTGTTCCGAATGCACGGGAAATGAAATCTACCAGGGTTGTGCACTCATTGGAAGAGGAAAATACTTTTCTCGTCATTTTAAAAGGAGAGTTCTTTTTGAGAGGACGTAATACCATAGGTTGAAGTATAACGAAGTACACTATCCTTTTGAATATCATTCATCCACATTGCTGTAAAAAGTACTTGCCTATTTACAGATTTCTTTCTGTTTTTACCTTTTTGTCACACTTAAATGTTTCAAATCATCAAATACAATTTAATATCAGAAAAAAAGATAACAAATTTATACAAAATTATTGCATTTAATAAGGCAAATAAGCTATCGAAACCAACACAATAATTTGTGAAAATATAATTATCTCCCTTGTTAAATCGAGGACTAACTGTGCCACATTTTTGGGCAGCTAAGTTCAGCGTGGCTAGCCTTACTGCCAGACCTGTAGAACCGAGAAACCAGAACCTGTCTGACAAAATGAAGTAGGTTAAAAAAAACTCACAAAGCAACACATTAGAAATGCAAGAACAGATGAGAAACACAGTCATTGTGATATATCTGTCTGGTAAGGGTTTTACAGCCAGTGAACCACATTGAGAGGCTTTATCTATAAATGACGAAAACACGGAACAGCAGTGATCCTTCACCAGAGTGATTCATCCAAGAGGTCACAGAACAATGCAGAAGACCATCTGAAAGCAGGCCTAATGTGCCTCAGCTAAGGTCAGTGCTCATGATTCAACAATAAGAAAGAGGGGAAAACATCTTGATGATTACCAAGACGTTTGGGGAGATATTCTGCAGACTGACTCACAGTCAAACATGGCAGAAGTAGTGTGATGATCTGGGGCATGTAGATGAATTGCTGTAATTGTGGAACCAGGAAGTCTGCTCTCTAGTAGAAAATCCTGAAAAAGAATGTCTAGCATACTTCGGTCTTAAAGCAGGACAATGATCCGAAGCACACCAGCAAATTCACCTCTGAATGGCAAAAAAATAAAGATTTTGGCTTTTTAGTCAGTTATCACAAATTCTTAATGTCAGATGCTGCTGCTAAGGATGGAAAAAACAGTTATTAGCTTTATTAAGTAATTACTTCTCACATAGTAGTACCTTAATAAATAGTAGTAGTTTTCCCTTAATCAATCAAAGAATCATTTGAAAACTACTTTTTGTATTTACTCAGCTGTCTTTGCCTGATATTAAAATGAAAAATGACAGAAATATGTGAGAGGAGCAAATGCTTTTTCACAGCACTATACATCTATGAATAATTAGTACATGTTTTACCAAACAGAATCAAGGGGCAACAAGCACCATCCCAGGCCTGACTACTCAATCTACACTGAATATGCTTCTGTAGCCACTTACACTCATTAAAAATGGATACTTTACAAAATCTGTGGCTGACACAAACTGTTTGCTTTAGCCTGATTTCTCTACAGTGGAGGAAGAGGGGAAAAAAAACACAGGCCACTTAGAGGAGGCAAACTGAGCAAGCACCGGAGCTAAGAGTAAAAGGGCTCAGCAATACAAATAAGTCAGCCAGTAGCTGAAACAACAGGAAAAACAGTGCCACGGATGACTGAGCCAAGGCTGAGAGGAGAGAGACTTGGCAAGCCTAGGAGGCCTCTGCCTCTTAGGTGCTCATATCTAGCAAGTTCATTTAATACAACCACCAGGCTGAGTGGACAAGTTAACTTGGAGAGGGGTTGGGGAGAAGAAAACAGACTTGTTAAGCAAAAAAAGAGGGTTAGGTTTTATTGGTGTAGTGCTGGTATGGAGGGGGGTGTAAGTCAGAAGCTCAAGTTTAACACATGACTAAATCTCTGAAGTCACAAGCTAACCTCACTGGTGCTGAAATATAATAAAAAGCGAGAAAATGACTGTGCTAGATTGGACTTTATGCAGGCATTATCTAAAGCAGCCTTTCTTCTTGAATTAGGAATAGGAACAGTGGTTTTCCAGATGGGGGCTTTAAAGCAGCGCCTGTCTTTGCCACACATACTATATCCATAAAGAACAAAGGTTCTGTGTGAGTGATGTTAGAAGTTACTGTTCCTCGTACGGCGTCCCTTCCTTTTCTCTGCGGCAGGCAAGGCTGACTTCAAATCATTCATTGCCCTTTTTAGCCTTCAGAGGAACCTTAAAGGAAGCACTTTACAAGTTAAGGGAAATCTGAGGGAAAATAGGCCCTAACACGACTAATTAAAACAAGACAGTTTGCCTGGAGGGGGTCGGGAGAAGGGAAGCTACAAACAATCACATTCAGATCCTCAGAAAGTTACTTAAGGAAATCACTCAAGAAAGTGTGCTTAGCTTCATATTCTCTTATTAGATATTCCAACTTGTTGGTGCAATGGAAAAATAAACATAAACCTTAATTTCCTTGGGATCTTATGAGATACATTAACGCAAAGTAGCACATAAGTAGAATGAAAAAAATTCAAGATTTCCAAAATGTTTATACAAATAAAAACCTAAAAGGTATGGTCTGAAGTCTGTGGTTCTCACAAAAAAATGTAACAAAGTTCAAAGGGTATAAATACGTTTTGCAAGACATTGGTATAATTTAAATAAAAATAAATAGTAAGAGGCTACAATATCCTCTTGTCAAAGACTCAAACTGTTAAAAAAAAATAAGTTTCTAAGTGAGCTGTTACAGGGCAAGGCTGTATTTGCTGTCATTAACACTGTTGTAAAAATGCGAGTGAAGCCGAGGTATAGTGTTTCACTTTAAGCAATCAGTGCATGGTCTACCATCACATAGCTATCTTGTTTACATAGCTATTCACAGTCACATTTGGCAGCCTCGCAACGCTGAAAACCAAGACACTTGTAGGCTACATATGTCTATTCTTTTAGCCAAGCTACTCAGGAGAGTAAAAAATGCATGCAGCTGCCATTTTGTAATCTAAACAAAGTAAACCTTAGTCCAGATGGATGCAGCTGCAAGCCACCAGATAAACTGGTCAAATGCATTTTCTCCCAGCACTAAGAAGCCTTAATGAAGATTAGGAGACCATGACACCTATATAGGAAACAACTTTTTCTAAAACGCTACAGTTTTAAAAAGATCACGGTTGGCAAGAAAGATAACAAAAAAAAACAAAAAAAAAGCTGTGAAAGCATAAGCTAAACTAACCAATAAGCAAAAGGAGTAGAAAACAAATGCACAGATGTATTACTTCAGATAACATTTCTCTAAAGCTCCTGATTTTCCACAGACACTCTCTCATATGGACTGTCTGCGTCTGATTCCCCAGGCCAAACAGGGCTTCATTCATCAGAATAAAAGAGCAGTTCAGCTGGCTGTAGCTGCACAGAGAGAACAGGCTCTGAGGAAAGGGACTGGACGTACTTCCAGGAGGCCCAAACGAAGAGAGATAGACAGGGCGCTGCGGTGCAAAAGAGGAAGTTTGCATTTCGGGCAAGACCTTTGGTGAACAAAGACACGAGCAGGATAAACAAACAGTACATGTGTCAGAATCTGGCAGAGGAAAATCTTCAGCTTGTAAAGAAGCATATTGATTAAACGTGGTTAGGGTTTATCTAAGCCTATAAGGGCCAGAAAGCATGAGACAGAGTGGCAGTTGGGGTGTGTAATTATTGTGTGGTTACTGTTTCAGGGCTAATGCGCTCAGATAACCACTGACTGCTCCATTTCACACAGGGCACATAACTGTCTCACCTCCACACGCTGCCACCCTGTGGACAATGAGCAGGGGTGCAGCTTGGTTCAATTGGGGGAGGGGGAACCGAGACTCAGTAAAACACCACATTTCCTCCGCACACAGCAATCCTCAACATGTGTAGGTTTAGTTTTGTGTACAGTGACCTATCCTTTTCTGCTTGGGTACTGATTTTTATTCAGAAATCAATTCCTCTCTGGATACATTTGGCTCCTCTCACTGAGTAAGCCAACAAAGCACCCGAATCATTCAGAGTTAGGTGGTGATACCCTCACGACTTCCATAACAGGTCAGAAGAACACAATTCAGAAGTTTTTTTTCACATTTTGAAACATTTTCCACCTCACTTAACTCACATTCTCTCGTTGCATTTGGTGTGAATCAAGCTTTCTACAGTTTGTACTTAAAATGTCGGTGTTTCAAGACTCAATCTCCCAGAGCTCTCAGTCCTTTGTTGCCTATTGTTAAAAGCTTAATTCAAAGCTTTCTATGAATTTATGGTGGATATTTCTACAGTAGTTAATGTTCAGATATGGTACCTGAAGAAAAACAGAGACAGAGAGAAAGGAAGGAAGGAAGAAAGAGAGGATGAGAGGAATGAAGGGCAAAACAAATGGAAAAAAGGACAGTCAAAACAAGGGGATGAAGCAAGGACAGAAGCAAGGAAGGAGCAAAGAAGGACATAAAAAATGAAGATAGGAAGTAATGAAGGCTGGAAGAAATGAGGGAAGGAAAGTCTGGAAAAAGGAATAAATGAAGAAAAGAAGGTTTGAAGAAGGAAGGAAGGAAGTAATAAACAAATAAAGAATGGATTAAGGACAGAAGTAATGAAAAGAATGAGGGGTGGAAGGAATGAATAAAGAAATTAACCAATGAAGGAAAAACAAAAGAAAAGAAAAAAAGCAACAAAGGAGAGAAGGAACAAATGAAGGTCAGAAACAAGGATGGAAGGAAGAGCAGAAGGAAAGAGAATAGAGGAAACAAGGAAGAAAGCAATGAAGGAGTGAAGAAAGAAAATGTGGAATAGGGATCAGCTTTTATCGTGTCGCTTATAGTTATCGTAAAAAATTAGCATCATCTTATGTCTGAAACCCCCAAGAACTGACATTATTATCAGAATTGCTATTTTTACTATTTTCTCCACTGTTGGTTCCATAAGAGCATTAATAAATATCACTAAACTGGAAAAGGTTATTAAATGCAGGTACTGTGTGCAGCTTAGTGATAAAAATCACACTTCTTTATGTACCTGGGGCCATAAAGTTACCTAGAAAAGACTGCATAGAAGTTGTAAATACTTCATTATTACTGTTATCATTATCACAATTAATAAAAAATATCATAAGGGAGAGAAGGGAGGATAGAGCAAGTGTGGAAGGGAAGGCACAGCTTTTAAACGATGAGATGGGGAATCAATTTCCAGAGTTTTCCAGACTACATCTGAACCCTGATGAATCAGAGCAGAGTAAAGTAATCTGAAAGGCAGACGTACGCTCAGTGTGTCAGCACTGGGTACAGAGAGAAGCTGAGAAAAAAGATGTGGAGACGGCAGACAGTCACAGTGCCGAGGCTGTATCAGAAGATTAGACTGTTTTTGCAGGAGGCATTGGTTAAACCTCAAGTCTACGCGCAGCCAGAGCAGACAGTTTGGAGATCAGTGCTGGGGTCAAGAGGAGCCACTTAACTATGCTTTGGCCTTCCAACCCCTACAGCGTTCAGAATCAGCTATTCCACTGTGGGAGTAGATGGGGAAAAAAGCTTGGCAACCGTATGGCAGCAGGAGGCCACTACATGTTGTAATTCATGATGGTTGTACTTACAACTTTACAAAGTACAAAGCAGGACTAATGGGATCAGCAGAGAGGTGGTAAGATCGCCCTTTAGCCATAATATTCCATATATTAGTTGGCTGCACTGGCACTGATCCCAGTTAACCATCCCAGACTGAAGAAGCAACTGTATTTTATCCACAACTGAACCAACTCATGACCCTCTCATTAATTAGCAAGTTAAGTTATTATGAAATTTAATAGGATTTACAGCTAAGGCCATCCGGACACTTTGATATCTCTAAAAAATAAATTCTTAAAGTCAAAGTAATAGTTTCAGGATTACACTTATTACATGGCAAGCTTACGCCTACACACGTAGCCCTCGTCTTTTATTGTCTAGACAGAAAGAAACGGAGGGAAAAATCTACCATGACCACACAGACTTACTTCTCAGAATAGATGAAGGTAAATTTTTGCAAACATGCACACACTCCGCATGATGCACAAAGCATCAAACATAAAAACTGTCGCGTGTTTGCAGAATAAGGTTAGGAGTCAGTTAAGAGAAAGCACCCCAGTGGGTGGGTGAGAAACAGAGGAATGTTTATCTTACATATTATATAGAAAAGCTGCATGGTGGCCATCTTAACAACATAAACAGCGTGGCACTTCCAGAGGAGGCTCGGTGAGGCATTAGCTCTTGCTCATGAAACACGGATGGAGGAACGAATGGATGGGACGAGTGAGGCAAGGAAGAAAATGGAAAGAGAGGGAGGGGTGGAGGCTGAACGCCTCTCTGTTCCTGCACACATCAGCAGTGGGAGGGCAGGGATGCGCGGAGGCCACAGCGAGCCAATTACCAAACTCATTAAGTAGCCTGCTAGCCATCTTTGAAACTCAGCCTCGTCTGCATTGTGACTGGATTCTCAACTGCTGCTGCAGACACTATAGACACGTGCTAGTTTTAAATAATGCACTTTCCTGCCTAAAAATACTAGTCAGAAACGGAAATAATCAAATTGGAAGTTGGAAAACTTGATAACAAAAAGAGGCCAGTGTGGGAGGGCATGTATTTCATAAGGATTCTGACCACCACAAAACCTTATTGTGAAGTGGAAGAAAACTGTTGAATGGCTTTCAAACCTTTTTACCAAACTGAATGGAGAGCATCTGGGAACATCATTTCCAAATTATATTAAGATTCTCAACTGCAACTGAGATCAGATGTTGACTGGGACACTCTAGCTCTCGCTGAATGTTTTGCTTTGTATTTAGCTCTATCCATCTTCCCACAAACTCGGACCAGCTTCCATGGCCCTGCTGGAAAGAGCCTCTCCACAGCACGATGCCGCCACCACCATGTTCATAGTAGGGATAGTGTGTTTCGGGTGATGCGCTGTGCAACACAAAGCATTTCACACAGGCCAGAGGTTCCCTTATAACCTCCTCTGATCTTCTTCTACATGTTTGCTGTGTCCACTACATGGCTTATGGCAAACGTCAAAGAGGAATGCTTATGGCTTTCTTCCCCTTCTACTTCACAATTATGAAAAATGAAAATAGCAGTTGGACCTTGACAAAAATGGCAAAATGTTCACGAAATATAAATACTTTTACAAGGTATTATATCATTCATAGAGGCACGAACGCAAGTAGGACTGAACAAAGATCTAATAGGTGGAAAAATAGAATTAGGCTGCACGACATGGAGAAATAAGAATCAAAATATTAGCATGAGCAGCATTTGCATTTCAAATCAGTGTTTGAGATTAAACATTTGTTAGCTATTATACTGTAAGTGCCGTAGATGTCCCTTTTAGATCCCATTAATTTATTCACCCTGTTGAATGGAGGCTCACTGCAGTAGATGCTCACACCTGACAAATGTGATAATGCACAACATGCTAAAGCTCAAAGAGAGCGTTGAAGGCATCTAAATGACAGGGGAGAAGAACAGGAAATTGTTTATCACAACTGAAATGATCAGTGTAACATTCAACAATAATATTGCAGTCGCTTGATATCCTGATATTGTGCAGCCCAGGTTAACACAGAGCAAAACGCCCCACTTCAGTCATTGCCTCTGCATCAAGAACCATTGTTCACCAATGCTAACTGCGTTCAGGTCCTACCTCGCTGTCAGACTGCATCCAAACGAGTATTGACACAACGACAGTCCGCGAGAGAAGTACTGGAGGAGGGGAAAAAAACAAAACACCAGACACATTGGAAGGACAGAAAAAAAATGTGAACAATGTGCAAATGGAACAAACAAGGTGAGAACAGATTGACAGTAGAGGTGTTTGCCCGGCTGAAGACGGCTGGCATATTCTACAAAGACTGCAGCTGCAGCACACCACGAAGATGCACAGAGAAACACATATATCACAACACAGCCACATTCATTGTGTCATTTTCAATAAGGAAACCGTGAGCTTCTATTGAGAGCCTGAACTCTTCTACCTATTCTCAATAAACCTCTGGATACACACAGACGAAGACACCTGCAACACACACTGTAACACACACACTCGCCTTCCCCCACCCCTGAACCTCCCCCATTATCCCATGAGCTCTCTCTTCTCTGCCTCGCTTTACAAGAGCTTGGAAATAGAAACATCACAGCTCTGCGTCGGAGCACTTGTTCAATAACATTGACATTTCACATTTCACATTCAGCATCTGCACACGGAGAGATTCTCCGCATTTACTCTCTTTAACTCGCAGAAACAAAGAGCGCACGCTCATGCACTCACACACACACAACTGGTACGTGTTACTGTAAGCAATTTCGAACGTGCAAAGATGAAGATGTCAGTGTTTGTGCAATTTAGTCCTGAATGTGAGCCTGTAATCACATAATGCAGTAATTGGACTGGAAAAGATTCACAGCTTGATTTTAACAAATATTTACAAGTCAGCTTTGTTTGATTCTCAGTTGAAGTCTCAGAAACGCATTTTCAAACAGCACAGCTCCAGTCTTCTCTTTATCGCCACCATACATCACTATCATCATATGTTTGGCCCGCCTGCTCAGGCAGATGATGCAGAAGAGCAATTTACTTTTTTCATTTTTAGGGCAATATTTCTACAGTGAAAATGATGTTAATATGGAGTCCAAACAAAGTATTTGTCTTTTACTAACCATGCTGTTTTGCCTACATTATAATTTAACAGTAAATACAACAATAAATATCCATCGACTTTTATTTCCGAAGCAGACCCATTCATAAAAAATAGCTAGCTTTAGCACACATGTTTGATGTAAGAGTGACCAATTTACCATTTTTGTTAAGGGAGACTAGACTAAAAACTGTCTATACCGTGGTTGCTCTCGGCTTGATTTTGGCCTGTGGGTTATATTTCCAAAAAACTGTGAACTTTTTCAAATCCAGCTAGGTCCATGACAGAAAGATTTTAATACATTTTAAAAGGAGCAACTTTACTGCAGGTTCCACCAGATAATTTGGCCAGAGAAAGGGGATTGCTGAGACTTTAAAAGCTCCAAAAATCAAATTAAGCCCATATTCTGATTTAAAACCACGGCCGTGGTTATCTACAACAGTAAATTAATTTGCCCTTTTTTCAGTCCTCACCTTTTTGCTGGCAGATACTTCTTACTTTTCTTTACAGTTTCGTCTGAAGCTTGGAGAGGGCTTTAGGTTTGAAGAGTCTGAGTCAGCAGTTAGAGGGCTCCTCTCCTTCTATTTAACTGTTGTACCTTGATGGAGCCTTTGGAAGCTTGGTGAACTCTTTGTATCCATCCAGCTGTTAAGGGCTTAATCAAACTGGCTATCCACATGAGTAGATAGCCTGACTAACTAACCAGCTGGATCAATATGAATACAAAAACTCAAAAATGACTGGTAGTAACATTTTAAATTGGCCCATTAAAAATCCTGACTTGAATTTGATAGAGTCTGTGGAAGGAGCTTAAGATTAGGGTGATGGCAATGAGGCCCTCCAGATTTAAAGACTTGGATCTCATCACTAAAGATAAATCGTCCAAACATCAGAGGAAACATGCAAAAAGCCGGTCAGAGGTAATAAGAAAGCAACTCATTGTTTCCACTTGTTGTTGACAGTTTTCAACATGCCACGTTTATTTAAGTAAGTTAAAACATAAATAACATTTTTTCTCCAAAATATTCTTCACAATAAACAATTGAAAACTACAAAATTTAGCAGTCTATATATCTAAATCAACCCAACAAACAAATACATAATTAGTAAAGAGAACATAAATGTCTTTAATTTAGCACCAGTAGGAATGTGGGTTGCTCTTCTTTTTGTAAAAAAAATAAAAATAAAATGAATTTGATCCTGTTATAAACTGATTGTTTGTGTAAATGAGACAATACCGCTGCATTTTGGCTCAATACCCTGAGGAGCAAGCAGGTTATACAATACTGCTGTCTAATATTTAAAGGAAGCAAATAGTCCAAACATGTTCAAAAACCCAGATACACCAACTGGTCACTGCCAACATTTTATCTTTTAGATGTAACCTCACTCTTTTAGGTGGTTTTATCAAACAGTGGCCATCTGAGGACAATATGCAACATGCTGTGGACCACCTACTGTCAAGGCTGAATGGAGTCACCAGGTGCAGTCTAACCTGAGTGACTGAGCAGAGACATCTGTTAGACAGCATTAGTACCATAAGAGCCCTGCCATAACCACAGATTAAATGGCAGCAAATCTGAGGATTAGATCCATCCATGAATAGCCAAAATTGATTTTGCAATTGCTTCAGCAACTCTGGGATTTCCAGAGTGATGGACAATGTGGCCAGACAGGAAAACTCACCAACACACGCCAGGTGTCATCTTCCTTCCAACCATCTCAGCTATAATCCGCTCATACCTCAGTCAACACAAGACATGCAACATCATTCCTTTCAGAAATGCCCATCCAGTTCTCTTCCACAAGTTACAACAGGAGCCACTAAAACACGATCAAGAGGCCTAGAAACGTCCACTCCCATCTTATGGTATGGGAGCTCATGTGAGAGGGAGATTACTTTTGTGCTCTGTGAGTTGAGGTTTATCATTTGTGAGCGGTAGGGGCAGATGTGGATGATGACACAGGCAAACTTGCCTTTCCTTCTTCAGCTGCCTCATCTGGGCCTAAACAGATGAATATGCCCCCCCTCCTGACTGCAGTTTGCTCATTCCCCACTATGACCCTTTTTGGCACAGCAATCTTCCAAATCCTTTCGCTCCAACCCTAATTCACTTTGACCGCTGCAGCCCCTCGACGCTGGCTGACATCACAGAGAAGTTTTACTGTCATGACGTCAGTCCAACCCTTAGGGTCTCTGGTTGCCTGCCACATGTTTAGTGCTAAAACTACTATTTTAAACACAAGGTTAACACTGTGCAAGACCTCTACAGCCCCGACATGGAGAAAATGAGATCTAGTTGCAAGTACACTATGCTTAAACTCACAATAGCAGAGGCAAGGTGTGTTAAGTGTGGATTTGATGGATGACTTCACATGGGTTTTCCACAGAGAAGAAAATGTACTGTTACGTCAGTGCACTGAAAACTGTGCGGACCATATCTATATATATATATATATATATATATATATATATATATATATATATGCAAGGTTTACATTGCATAACAAAAACAGACCATTATAGTCTGTTTTATAGTCTGCCACCATGTACTAATGTGACACATCCTGTAAAACCAAACTGAAAAACTAAACAATTAAGGATAAAAATACAGAAGCTATGAAGCTGCAATAGTCTGGTTGCATAAATACACACCCTTACACTGCTACTTTACATTAAGCATCATTTGATTCAATTTAACCATTCAGCCAAGTGTATCAGCATCCCACATCTAGATTTGACATTATTTACCCATTCTACCTTGTTAAAGGTCTCCAAATCGAGCAGACTGTTAGGACCTCTCCTGTCCACAGTCCTCTTACAACAGGGCCTTTACAAAACTTTAATCTTCTTCTAATAAGGGTATTTTTTTGGTACAAATCTTTAGCTTTCTAGCACACATCTGAAGGTTTGGGTCAAAACCGACTGATATTTAGAACTGCCTGTAATATTATCCACCTTGATAAAAAGTCATTTTGATCTGAAAAGAAGCAACCCCAGAGTCTGAGGCTGCCAATATGCACTATATTGCCAAAAGTATTTGTCGGTCTACTTTTACATCCACTTTGATGACATCTTATTCTTAATCTATAAAAGGTCTAATTTGTTGATACACCCACCGTTGCCAGCAATGGCAACTTTAACTATTCTGTATGCATCTTCTACAAGGTTTAGGAGTGTGTTCAGTTAGATGAGACAACCAGAATTGCAGCCTCTGCTCTTAATTCATCCCAGAGGCGTTCAAGAAGGTTGAGGTCAGGACTCTGTGCAGGCCAGTCAAGGTTCTCCACACTAAACTACATACAACTGCAGCCATGGAAGTGAATGAAACACCAGAATTAATTGATTTGGTGGTGTGACCCAATACCTTTGGCAATATAAAGTGTTTTTCTGAGGGTATCGTGTTTTCTTTGCTGATGTTAAGTGTTGTTTTTCTGCCAAATGTACAAACTGTATGGGTTATGTCTTGCAACCATACGTTTTAGTCCAGATTTGAGGAACAAACATAAGATTAGGTTTACATGTCGAACACAACTAGTAGTTACCAGACCTTTCTTGAGCTCTATCACCAGTCCTATCAGTTTTTTGGCATCCCTGACATCTTTTCATTTTGTCTTTGCATCAGTTTTGGAGAAACATCCATTAGTGTCACTGTTAACCCATGTTTTCTCCAATTATTGATGACTGTTTTCACTGCACCTTGGTATACAAATAATCCCATGGAATTTATTTTGCATCCTTCTGATACTCGTCTTTAAATTAAGGCTTCGGCTGAAAGATGCATACGAGCTAACATTGTGAAAATCATACTAGGACAGCCAAACTGTACTTCTGGTCAATCAAATTCAATAGAATTGATGGCATGTGTAAACTTAGACCGAACACTAAAATTTAACAACTTGCTTCTGGAAAATATTAATTAAATTTTTAAATTTTTCTATAAACAGATTTGCATGATTTTTCAGTTTAATACATGTCACAACTAAAGGTGGATATGTTTTGAAATGATTTACCTTTGTCTTAGTTTTACACATCACACTTGGTATTTAATCAGGGTTGTGTAAACTTGTGATATCCGTTGTATTTTGTCAACAAAAGGGTGCCTGCATCTGGTGCTAGACTTTACTCCTCGCCTCAACATGGCATGTGTATTTAGACACAAGCAGCAACTTTTTAAAATGGCTGCCCTGGTCATATGGAGCCAAATGAAAGCAATTGGCTAATGATTACAGTGTCTTACGAGATATCTCCATTAACCTTTAAAAAGATGTGTGATTAAGTGGAACAGATGAGGAAAAAAAAACATACAGGAGTGAGTTAGGTGGGGGCGAGAGAGACGGAGAAAGTCGGTGTGACAGTAGAGCTGCTCCAATTAGGTAAGCACATTGAGCTGTCAAGCCGGCACATTCATCAACATGCAGAATGCCAGTCAGCAGCAGCAGAAGGCTCGCCTGCGTTTTCCTACTACACTACTGTTAGTGTGCTGCGCTCAGAGAGAGAGGAGGGTGGTGGGTAGTGGAGAATGACTGGGAGGCATTTGCAAAGCACATTTGGACCATTCTCCACAGCATTTGGCAGTGCAAATGTTTCTGTGCATGGTTTGGGTGGGTTTTACTGGCATTTACCCTCCTATAATAAATTGACCGTGAGCCGCTGATGATATCATTATCATACATTCAGTGTAATTATCTGGAGCCACGGAGTGCCAGGATCAATGGATGGCAAAATCTGATTTCATTGATTAGTCTGCCGCTGTTAAGCTGCTAAAACATATTTTGCACACAGTCGATGTGTTGTTGGATGGGCTGTGAATTAATTGGTTCCCTGCCTGTTTGTATACTGCCGCAGGCAGACATGGGGTTAGGCAAGTCAACTGACTTGGCTGGGCCAGTGTGCTACCCCAACTCTTCATGCTGTCAACCACAACAACGACTAGTAAACAATTACGCACTCACAAAAAAAATGTATTAATAAGGGCCAAACATTTTACTATTCAACATGCCTATGGCAAAGTTTAGGATAGAAGTAGTAAAAAAAAAAAAACATAGCAGCTAAAACACGCAAATATAAACCTTCTAGCACAAAGAGAATTTGTCAATTGGGGCGCGGAGCGTAGGTTAGCAGCACAGCACGCAACCCAGCCAACGCAGTCATCGCGGGTACGAGTCCTGACCCCAGAGGCCTGTGCTGCATGTTTTTCCTCTCCACCCACTTCCTGTCTGCCAACTTACGAAAAATAACAAAAATATAGGCCACTTGTGCCACAAAAACAAAGAAACAAAAACAAAGAACAAAGAAAATTTGTCATTTTACATTCAAGCATTTTAAGAGCAAAACCAAAATAAGATATTTTGGCATTTAAAATGAAGGTAAACTTAGAACCTTCTAGAAACATGAACAGTAAGTGTGGCCCCGGTTTAAACAGTTTCAGATCCAAAACAACTCAAATTACCCATCCCATCATTTCCATGGTTTAAACTCATTCGCATAAAATGTCAGGTGACCAGAGCCTCGGCTATATGGAGCACAGAGTACAACAATTCTGCCTTTCGTCCATCATTGCTATGCACTGCCAGTCAGAAGGCTGAAAGAAGGGCACTCACTAAACGTCTCCTGTAACTACAAGAAGGAGAACTTTGGCTGTTTGGAAATTATTCTAGCTGCGAAAAACACGGACAGTCATGGCGTAGAAAAAATTAGAGCGCCACCCATCACTGTTGTTAAGGTTTCCCTTGTAAAACTATGGCTGGTAAGCTACAGGTGACATGTCTGTTAAGCAGCTGACTGGAGGCTCTACCTGAGCAGATATCTTGACGACCTGATTAAGTAGATAATATCAGCTTCTTATTTTTGTGTTAATATATAAAAGAGCAGAATAGGATTTTTTTGGACCAATTTAATAATATATTTCTTTATCGCTGGATATGAACTGATCCCGTTTGTCTTCAAGGGACATTCAATGTGAATTGAAACTATTTAAATAAAACTGAATTGAATGACAAATACATTTTAGGCACAAAACGCTCCTAAAAACTGCTACAAAATTTACCAAGCAATTATATATTCTTTTAAGTCAGTATGTTCACATCAAAACAACAATTAAGGCAGCATAATATAATGTTAACATATCATTGCAATATCAGTGTGCTCAATATTATTATTCAAAGAGCTTTTCGAGTGCAATATTTGTTGGCTAAGACATTCCAAGAGTCACAAACACAGCAAATCTTACAGTGGATTTTTACAGCCCAAGATGGCCGCACGTAACACAGCCAACGGTCACAGAGATCGCTAGAAGAACTCAAGAGGGACAGGAGTGAGGAAAATGGGGATTTATCACAACTGATAGTCATTAACACAATTTCCAACTATCACATGATTTGCTAATATTGTGCAACTCTAATAACACTAAATGATTGTTGAATAAAACATTGTAACTAGAGCTGCACAATGTGTCGCATTGCAATGATCACAAAGGCCTGCTTTGAAGCAGTTATTAGGAGGGAATACTTCAGCCGGGAAGCATCAATGCTCTGCATGCCAGTAACATATCCAGTCAGATGGATGAGCTTCGACTGCACTTGCTGCCTACAGCTGATACAGAATTTAGTGAGAGAGATGCTAAGGTTTACGGAAGGTCATAAGGGCATTGTCATGACAATATGAGAGAGAGAAGAGTGAGGGACATGTGGGTAAACTGCAACAGATACCGTCCTTGTGAAATTCAGTAATATAGTTAATACTCATTTTCCTAATATTGTGCAATCCTAATGTTCAGCATTCTAGTAAATAGGTTACAATATTTTAGAAGCATTAGGAAAAAAATAGAAGCAATTAGATCAATTTAAATTGATCTAATTGTGAAACCGAGATATTTTTACTCAAGGTTATCATACTTTACAAATACCGGCACACCTCCTACTGGCAGAGAAAAAAATGTCACCATCACTTTGAGACTATTAATGCTTTTTAATTTGCTGAAAATTGATCAACTTCACGATTCAATGAATGAATCAAAAACACAATTAGTAAGACTAATAGATTAAGAAAACAAATTTTTTCTAAAAACGTGGCACAAACATTTTAGAAATACAATATAAGAGACTGCCACAACAGGATACAAATCAACACCAACAATAGAAAAAATATGTACCCAACTTTCACTCCTTTCTTTTTGTAAACGCATCTCTCAAGAATCAAAAAGGTACCATTTATATCAGAGCTATTCAATTGCTCGTCTGGAAACATTTAATCACCAGGTCCCTCTTCTGAGCAGTGCTCACGTTTGAATCATGAGCCACTCGCATGTTGCTGCTGCCGACTTGTCTCAATCCTGACTGTGATTTGAGAGCTGGCTGATTTTGTTAGGATGCGGCTGATTGCAAAGAGGCACTGCAGAGAGGAAAGTGGGACATGTACAATGAACAAATACTGATTAATAATATGACACCAACAGCAATGTGAGAGTGATATGAGGTTGCCAAACAGAGTGCATCTTTGCTGAAGGACTCTCCTGTCGCCAAACAAGAGAAGGGGACAGAGATGCACTGATCAGGCCTTTCCAGGTCCGATTCTGATTTCCATTTTTCACTCTGACCTCCAGAAACTGATTTTTATTTTAAGGACTATAAGACTTGAAAGCGATAAAATGTGCTCCAGGTTCTTTGATGCAGGTCATAGTTTTGCATCAAACATAACAGAACTACATTCAGGCATCAAAGCATACAGGGACCCTCCTATGCATACTCCAGTCAAAAAAGTACCCGATCACAAATAATTTTTAAACGTTTATCCGCATACAGTGACATTTAACGTCCACAATTCAGCTAAAAATTCAATCTATTAGAGTTCTGCTAGAATTTGTTGTCCACGATATTTGGTGTTGTCAGGTGACCCCAGAGCATTTCTGTTGAATTTAGGGCTAAAACTTAATCGGAATAATCGTGATTAATCAATTATTGAAATAATCGTTCATTTAGTAATCGAACAATCATTAACTGGATTATACAGACTAAAACATGCCCTTTGCTGAAAGAACAACTCACTGAGAGCAGTAATTAAGACGATTTGCATTCAAGATGAAAAAACCTTCTTTGTCTGTAAATATGCTCTATCCAGAACTCCTCAAGTGGAACAGCTTTAGCTTCACCTGGTTCAAATTCTGTAAAAACAAAAAAAAACCCTATTAAGCACCTTTTGCTGTCCGATTATTATAATAGTCGACAGATAAATCGATTAGCAAAATAATCATTAGCTGCAGCCCTAATTGAATTTAGTTCTGGACTTTCATTCTCCTGTCACATCTAAGTGGAAACATACTTGGACTCAATATAGCGCTGATAAACAAAACACATCATCGCCAGATGCCTGAAGGCTTTGGGGTCCAAACTGAAAACACAGAATGCTGAAATTATAAAAAACTTCTTTAACAAAGTTTGTAGAGTATGTAGACAAGCATCAAGATTATAGATACATTTTATTTCTATTTTTTTTCCACCAGTATTTTTATTTCTATTTGAATTCTACAGGATTTATGATTTATTGAAGCCTCATTATTTTAAAAACATAAAAACCTGGCATTTTAACGATGCTTTGTTAATTATCTTACAGGCATTTTAAACAGTGGATGATGTTAATTGATGCGTTTTAAGGTGTTTAATGTTTAGGGGACACATTATAATTCAGAGTTGATCAATGCAATATTGTCAGTTTACCAATTTAAGGTCAACTGAGTGGTACATCACCAGAAACGGACCATAAAGGTTTTCCGAACCGTGAAAGATGTGCAAGACAGCAACCGCATGTAAATCACATTTTGGCAAATCAAATCTATCTCCAGGGTTAACTCTATTCCTGGGATTGCCTATCATCATCCTTCAGGGAGTGTGATGCAACTTATTTCAGTTTACAAAGGCTAATGCAGGTAAATAACACTGAGCGGACTCCAAATGCTTGACACTAAGCTTCCCGGTATACTAGCCAGCTCGAGTGGGCGAGAAATGAACCTTGTTATGTGTCCTGACACTGGGCCCTGCTCCCCGGCAAATAAAAACATGCCTCTCACTTACTGGCTGCCTGCGCCCGCAGCCCCATACATCAGCATTATAAAGGAGCTCGGCAGCCTCAAGGTCAGCTCAATTTCCTCCTGCCGTTATGAAGTATCAGAATCACAGCAAGAGGGGGCACCCACACACATGTAAAGAAATGATTTAGGGAGCGAGGGATGGGCGGAAAAGAGAGAAAGAGAGGAAGGAGGAAAGAAAAAAGAAGGAGGATGGGATTTGGAGTGTGAAGGAGAGGTGGTGTGTAATACAATAGGGAACTGTGACAAATCACCAGGAGAGAAGCAGCCTCTTCAACAGCAAGGATGTGTGAGTGTGGACATTTGTGAGAAAATGTAGAGCGTATTAAGGCTACTTGTTCATTCCACGCACTAAGAATATAGTAGCCTGCAGTAGAAGTAATAGGATTGAGCAGATTCTGTTTAACAACCTGATTCCACTTGTGTAATCGCTCAAGTGTAGTCTGCGAAACTACTCAGCAATTAGGCCCACTGAAATATTGTTAAAGAAAATGTGAATACGATGTTTACCGTTGACTGTAATTAAATTCTGAGCTGTTACATGGGAGGAACAGCAGCCTAATGCAAACCTAATGCCTTTTTTTACCCTTTTGAGATCTGAGCCCATTCATCACATGCCCAAGCAATTTGATAAATTACACAGAAGCATGAAAGCTGATCATAAGCGTAGCAGAGTGGTGGTGCCTGTGTGTGTGTTTTTGCCTCTGCCTGAGCAGCCAGTCAGCCTTGGCTGCCTGACTGGCTGAGGTTTGACATCTTCAGCAAAGAGCCTGGGGAAATAACAGCAAATTCACTTAATGGCACCACCTCATCATACAGAGAGAGGAGACGGAGAAGGAGAGTTTCTTGAGGTGTTACAAAATGGCTGTGTGCTCTCAGCGGCGGCACTGCCGTCTCCCCTTGGTGGCAGGGGGTGCAGGTGTATGGGTAAACACAGAGTGCACTGAGATCCATCACAGGCCCCGGTCGGCCAACAGCTGTAATTTGCAGTCAACTCTGACCCTTTGCAAAAAGCCAGCCAGCCTGCGAAGCCTCTGTAGAGGTTTTTGTGACAGCACAATCTGGTTTCATGTGTGTGTGTGGTCGCATGCGTGTGTAATGATCTGTGCGTGCATAGTGAAACACACACACGGAGCTAAAAATCAGCCACGGTGTAGATGGCTGCATGTATGTGCATGCTTGGTGGTGCAGGTGTAAGTAAGTATGTGTGCGTGCGTGTATGTTTGTGTCTGCAGGGAGCGTTACAGAGCCATAGGTATAATGGCCCCACTCCATCTTTGTGTGAGGTATTGCAGAACAATCCAGAACAGAGCACAACAGCAGCTGTGAGTAAGCCTGGATTGGATAACATCTCAGGGTAACAGCAGGTATGCTATCAGTGCAGCCCCAATCACCTTTGGGCTATTTCAAGAGCCTCTGACCCCAGCATGACTGGCTGGATGACATCTCCGTGCCAGCAACAGGGGAAGAGCACAAATAAAAAGAAAAAAAACACACTGCTGATGCTTCCTCACAGCTGCATTCCATTCCAGCAGACATAAGCAGCTCTGTAAACGTGGAGCCTTTTCATTAAAAAGGACTCAATCAATAACAGAGCATGCCGTTTTTTGATAATTTACCCAACAGAGATAATACTCTGAGTAATAAACCGCCGTGTAAACACTGGCTGCAATTACCTCAATCCAACTGGGCATAGTCACAGAAAACATTACAAGGTGCATTTTAAATGTCTTTTGGCAGCACTCTGGATGTGGACTTTAATGAAATGATGACTCACAGCTGAAACTGACAGTAATGAAATCAGATTATACGTTCTGTCTCAGCTTCCATGTAGCTGCATGCTGAAAAATACAAACCACATTGGGACGCAGCGCTGATGGTGTAGGGGTTAAGCGCGCGACCATTTACGGAGGCTACAGTCCTCGAAGCCGCCGTCCTGGGATCGAGTCCCAGACCCGGCAACATTTGCCGAATGTCTCCCCCTCTCTCAACCCCTCTTTCCTGTCTGCCTACTGTAAAAAAAAAATTTTTTAAATAAAGGCCACTAGTGCTGAAAAAATATCTTAAAAAATACAAACCACATTTTTATTCCAGAATAACAAAGATGCAAAGAAAAGTTATACAACAAAATCCCCCAGTATGTCAAAATGAACCATCTGTTAATAAGGCCAGCATTATTTATCAATATTACGGCAGTGATACATTTAGCTTTTGAGTAGGACTATGAAGACCAGGTTTTAGCAATATTTTGGGGAAACTAAGACTGTAATCCCGAGTAACTCAGTTAAGGTCCACATATTGCAGTTTTTATGCTCTTCTCATGCGAATGTCCAAACGCACAAAAAAAGCATTAAAATATTCATTTTGTATTTTCACAAATAGATTTAAAGTTTAATTAATCTCAATCTCAGTTACCCAGTTCCAATTTGTTCTTTATTTTTGGATTCTTTGAACTGATGATCAAATGCAGTCTAGACTAGCTTGTTGGGGTATGATCTGCATCGTATCCGTCACTCTGTCAAATGTCTTTTTATACCTGGAACTCAAAATGCTGCTGAATTACCCGTTTCAAGTAACGGCTTATGCTTCTTCAAGGCTTTTGTAGTCAAACAAGCTAGGCAAGCAATAGTCGAAAAGTCGACAGTCACTCCTTATTTCTGCCTCATCTTGCATCATCTCACAAATCTTCTGCTCATAATCGCAAATATTGCTAAAAATACTAGATAACACATGGTTTTGATCATGCAACGTCCTGGAAACCATCTTTACCTTCCTTAACCCTTTATCTACCCTCTGATGAGCAGCAAGTGTAAAATTCTCATAATAATAAATTTGAGGTGTTGTCTTGGCCTCCAAATTTACCAGATCACAAACCAATGAAGAATCAGAGATTTCCTGGACAAACAAGCCTGACCCATGGAGAACAACTTTCAAGACCACAGCACACTTTCAGTGATGTAGTGAGTCCATGCTTCAACAGGTCAGGGCAGTTTTAGCAGCAAACGAGGGAACCAACAAACCATTAGGCAAGTGGTCATAAAGTTATGCCTATATATACAGGGGTTGGACAATGAAACTGAAACACCTGTCATTTTAGTGTGGGAGGTTTCATGGCTAAATTGGACCAGCCTGGTAGCCAGTCTTCATTGATTGCTCATTGCACCAGTAAGAGCAGAGTGTGAAGGTTCAATTAGCAGGGTAAGAGCACAGTTTTGCTCAAAATATTGAAATGCACACAACATTATGGGTGACATACCAGAGTTCAAAAGAGGACAAATTGTTGGTGCACGTCTTGCTGGCGCATCTGTGACCAAGACAGCAAGTCTTTGTGATGTATCAAGAGCCACAGTATCCAGGGTAATGTCAGCATACCACCAAGAAGGACGAACCACATCCAACAGGATTAACTGTGGACGCAAGAGGAAGTTGTCTGAAAGGGATGTTTGGGTGCTAACCCGGATTGTATCCAAAAAACATAAAACCACGGGTGCCCAAATCACGGCAGAATTAAATGTGCACCTCAACTCTCCTGTTTCCACCAGAACTGTCCGTTGGGAGCTCCACAGGGTCAATATACACGGCCGGGCTGCTATAGACAAACCTTTGGTCACTCATGCCAATGCCAAACGTCGGTTTCAATGGTGCAAGGAGCGCAAATCTTGGGCTGTGAACAATGTGAAACATGTATTGTTCTCTGATGAGTCCACCTTTACTGTTTTCCCCACATCTGGGAGAGTTACGGTGTGGAGAAGCCCCAAAGAAGCGTACCACCCAGACTGTTGGATGCCCAGAGTGAAGCATGGGGGTGGATCAGTGATGGTTTGGGCTGCCATATCATGGCATTCCCTTGGCCCAATACTTGTGCTAGATGGGCGCGTCACTGCCAAGGACTACCGAACCATTCTTGAGGACCATGTGCATCCAATGGTTCAAACATTGCATCCTGAAGGCGGTGCCGTGTATCAGGATGACAATGCACCGATACACACAGCAAGACTGGTGAAAGATTGGTTTGATGAACATGAAAGTGAAGTTGAACATCTCCCATGGCCTGCACAGTCACCAGATCTAAATATTATTGAGCCACTTTGGAGTGTTTTGGAGGAGCGAGTCAGGAAACGTTTTCCTCCACCAGTATCATGTAGTGACCTGGCCACTATCCTGCAAGAAGAATGGCTTAAAATCCCTCTGACCACTGTGCAGGACTTGTATATGTCATTCCCAAGACGAATTGACGCTGTATTGGCCGCAAAAGGAGGTCCTACACCATACTAATACATTATTGTGGTCTAAAACCAGGTGTTTCAGTTTCATTGTCCAACCCCTGTATGTTCTCTGCATTGTATTACATCATTTTACTCTCATGCACACACAGCTACTGGCATTTATTCTGTCATTGTAAATAAATAAAAACCATTCAAAATAATGCTGAGTTAAACCCAACCTTGGTTAGAGTCAGTGACATAAGATACTGAAAAAGATGACTAAATGATGAAGATTATTACCTGTATTATTAACAGGATTAATTTCTTGAATAGCTGATTATTCATGAAAAACACCAACAAAAATGTTTTGGATCCACAAAGCATTCTTTTATTCCTCAATAGGATTTGCTCTGCAGAATAAAGTTGATTATTTCCTGTATCAGTGACTAAGCTGTAAAAATATCCATCCATCTGTCTGAGAAAAAATTTCAGATAATGTCACATATAAAAGAGAAGGCAACATATACTGTTTAACATCATACCATCAGAAACGTCGCTATGTTAAATAATATCGCACTGTGCTGTTTTCTAATGTTTTAGCTGTGGTGATTGCTAACAGACCAGCTGATAACAGGTGGGTAACATGTACCAGGGCTCCAGGAGGAAGATGGATGCATCCCTCTTGTATAAAGCCATCTCCCTTCTCCTGTTACTGCCACTATTTGGCTCCCCGCGGTTAGCTTGTCAGACCCCCTTGCCCATGTCTTCTCTCTACACCTGCGAGTGACACTTCGACTGTTCTGTCACCCAACTCTCCTCATTTCACCCTGAGAAAAATCCTCAGCCTTGCCCTGCTAGCTCCCAGCACCCCCTGGGGCCCGGGACAATTAAAACGGGGCAAGGGCTCAGTCAATCTGTCAAGTCACAGTCTCAGAGGGGACCTTGCCTGTATGGCTGCAGATGCAAGAGGATTTTGTCTTGTGAACCCTTCTCCCCTCCCAAAATAATAATGTGCGGTGTCTGTTGTATTTGAGATCAACATTCACTTAAGTGCAAAATGATGGCAGCACATCAACATCCTGGATGCGGTGCAGCCTGGCTTGAGCGATATATTTGGCCTTACAGCATTCAGACATTGCCCAAGTGCACAAACACACGCATCCACAAATCCACTGCTATATTCCAGTGTCAGCCAATTACAGGCCTGCCCTGACTGCCCTTGACTACACTCCCTAGCCTCACTCCACAATCCATGTCAACCTCTCAGCGCTGATTTCTTTTCTGCTCTCCTTGCTCCCTTCTTTGCTGCTTCTTCTTCTTTTACTCTGAATCTGTCTTTAGGGTGTGAAATATTAAGCAAACCTATCTAGATACACCTTCAGGCACAGAATCGGAGCGGTCTCCTGAGCCAGGTAAGAGGTGATAAAAAAAGAAAGAGCAAGGGAGAGAAAACGCAGGAAGGGCTGGTGTAATATGCTTTCAACATTATTAAATAATTTCCTCCCTCGGCGGTCCCAGGTTCTGTTATTCTTCAGTCAGGGTTCAGCAGGCTCAGCTCCTAGGGTTGAGTCTCGCTGCTCTTCTTACCCTGTGCTGCACTAAGCAGGTGTCAGGGGAGTTTCTCCTCAATTAGGCAGAGGTAAAGTAATGCCTCTCTCTGTGGCAGCGCCATGAATACATTAGTCTAGCTGTCACATAAGGCTTCAGTATTGGGACGAGTGGAGACGACACACAGCTGTAGATTATGCAAACAACTGCAAGCACAGGAACATTTCAGTAATACTGTACTACCAGGTATACATAGTAGCCTTAAGTATGTTATTTAAAAACCCTTAACCTTGAGTGGAAAAATACAAAATTAAGTATCTAACCCCTCAACGTTTTTCTCAGTAAATATATTTCCAAAGGCGCTGTTGACAAGAAATTTACACCACATGTTGGTAGCGACCTGAGTAATCCCCACGTACAAAGAAATCACAGACAGTCATGGACACCCAACACAGGGAGGGTAAGCCACAAAAGGTCACTGCTAAAGAAGCTGGTTGTTCATAGAGTGCTGTATCCAAACACATTCATAGAAAGTTGAGTGGTAGGAAAAAGTGTAGTAAGCAAAGGTGCCTCAACAACAAGGATAACTGCAGCCTTGAGAGAACTGTCAAGTAAAATCCATTCAAGAATTTGTGGGACCTTCACAAGGAGTGGAATGAGGCTGGAGTCAGCGCATGAAGAGCCACTACGTACAGACAAAACCCACACATTTTCTACAAATATTGCATTGCTCATGTCAAGCTACTCCTGAACCGCAGACAATGTCAGATATATCTTACCTGAGTTAGGGAGGAAAAAAAACTAGATTGTTGCTCAGTGGTCCAAAGTCCTTGTTTCAGATAAAAGTAGATTCTGCATTTTATTTGGAAATCAAGGTCCTAGAATCTGGAGGAAGACGGGGGAAACAGAGACAACGTTGCTTGGAGTCCAGTGAGAAATCTCCACAGTCAGTGATGGTTTGGGGTGCCATGTCATCTGCTGGTGTTGGTCGACTGTGTTTTCTGAAGTCCACAGTCAATGCAGGCATCTACCAGGAAATTCTAGAGCACTACATGCTTTCCTCTGCTGACAAGCTGTATGGAGATGCTGACTGTATGGAGATGCTGACTTGGCACCTGCCCACACTGCCAAAGCTACCAAAAGCTGGTCCAATGACCACGGTGTTACTGTGCTTGATTGGCCAGAAAACTGGCCTAATCTGAATCCCACAGAAAATCTATTGGGTAATGTCAAGAGTAAGATGAGAGAAACCAGACCAAACAATATAGATGACCTGAAGACCACTATCAAAGTAACACGGGCTTCCATTACATCTCAGCAGAACCACAAGCTGAAGCTTCCATGCCACGCCTCATTGATACAGTAAATTATGCAAAAGGAGCCCCAACCAAGTACTAAGTGCATAGAAATTAAGATACTTTTCAGAACCCAGACCTTTATGTTTAAAATATCCTTTTTATTGATCTTATTCAATCTTCAAATTTCTGAGACATCGAATGCTGTGTTTCATTATCCGTAAACCAGAATCATCAAAATTACAAGAAATGAAGGCTTAACAATTTTCCTCTGTTTAATTAATTAATATATGCTGAATTAAGTGACAAATATATTTAACTTTTTCACAATATTTCTAATTTTGTGAGATGTATAGACATTCACATGTTATTGTCACCAAACAACGGTTTATATTTTCCGGGCCTGAGCAGGTTACCAGTATGCAGGCTTTAAAAGGTCACGGGTTCGAAACTGCAAACATACCGTCATACCGTCCCTACAGTTTAAAGTCTTTAACATCTTTAACGAGAAGCCATTTGAAGTACTGCGGTGACCGGTTGTTTTCCTACTGTTTGATCACCGAGTAATGCGGTACTACACTTCCCCAAACCTTTTGCAGCAGGTTGCTGGTCAGCTGCCTGAAAGATGTTCCCTCGCTCACAAGAAAGACAAATTCTGCTGTTTGAAAATATTTTGGGAGTTAAGACACTTAAGACCTCAAGTTCTACCCAAGCAGATGGCCCAACAAAAAGCCTGACCAATCAACTCGGTTTGTACTTGCGACTATATAAATAACAGAACACCAGAATGGTACAATATTCTGCACAATAAGCTGTTTGTGTTGACAACCTATTTATTTTATTGAGTTAAGACTAGAACAAAACAAGAAATTCATGTTAAGAGGACCAAAAAATTAAATCATGTTATACATTTTTGTTTTTTTAATTTCATGTAAATACTATGATACTGTTAACCTGTATTATGGTTTAAACAGAAGCAATCATTCCTTTCTTCCCAAATCCTTTTCTGAATTACAAAGTAGACGTCTGTATTGAAAAGGGCTGACTGATGACTTTACCCTGTCCCCTTCTCGTCCTTATGAGACACGTCAATGTAAAGATACATGAATGCAGCAGCCCGTCCTCCATTTTCCCGTCCTCCTCCTTCCTTGTCAGAGACTGGATGGGGAGGTGGGGGGGATGACGCAGTAAATACAGATGCAGTGTGAACTATAATTCTGGGGCCCACTGTCTTTTATCTGCCATGACAGCCTCTGCTTCTGTCAAAATCAAACACCCAGGCGTGAGAAGGGGGAGAAGAAAAAAAGCTAGTATTCCCTTTAATAAACTGCCAGGCAAAGCAGAGTAGAAAAGGAGGCACTCAGTTCTGTTCTCCACCGGCCAGGCTTGGCTAGGAAGCAGCAGCTGAGGGAAGTGTTGAAACAGAAATGAAGAGAGAAAGAGAGAGAGAGAGAGCGCTCCTTCAGGCATTAGAAGGTATTATGCTGCTCACACAGGCTCAGGCATCCAGCATCATTGCACTTACCAAGAACCGTCTGAGCCAATCGGTCAGCGGGGAGTGGTGGGTACTCGTGGTGATATGCACACTGAGATGAGGACTGGAGTAAAGAGACAGAGGATGGGGAGGAGGGGAAAGCGCCCACTCAGCACCTGCTCCCAAGCTCGGCTACAGCCCCTTTGAGATGCCAGGGTCAATTAATTACGTCCCTCCCTTAATGCTCTCCATTAGGATAAACAGAAATAAGTGAAGGGCAGTCTGACAATAAGCAGGGCTCTGTACAGTCTCCCAGTAAAACAAAGGATTAGCTCCTGTTAATGTGCAAATATCATGGAGTCAATGCAAGAGTTTGGATTTTCCACACAACAAAATTATCATCTCATCACAATTACTGCATCTGAAATGTGATGATTTGACTAAAATAACCCAAATATGTACTTGGTTTATAGTTGATCAGGGAAATTAATAACTAAATGAATAATCGATACAAGTTCCCTCTAGATGATTCAAGTTACTCTTTGTCTTTTAATGCATTTGTGTTTACTGAAGAAAAGAGGATAAAGAGAGCTGTTGCTTGGAAAATAGGAAGCTTTTTGTTCCAACCTCACAGCTGTCACTAGCACAAGAGGGTCAGTCACTGGCAGCACACACAAGCATTTTCCTTATACGCACAAACACACCTTTGTGCAGCGAGGCAGGGACAAGAATGTAAGGGCTTTAAGGAGCCAAGAGTTCGGCTGGACTGTTCAGGAGGATGGAGGGGTAAAAATCACTAAATACCTGGTCGACAATGGTAAATTAAGACACCTGTAAACGGCATTAATGCGTTTCCTTATAATCCAATTATGAGCAATGTGTGTTCACATAAACCAGCCATTTTCATTTGAGCTCCAGGTCTTCTTTATCACCGTTACCACTGTAAAAATTGAAGCGCCGCTGTGGAAAGGCTCTGCAGTTTTACCTCCATACGAGAGGTCAAGAGGAAAGCAATTGGCTGACAATGATTGTGCCTTGGCTGATTAGGCTATGGTCTACTGCTGAATATTTAGCACTGATTAAGCTAAATCTTGCACAAAGCCATGTGGCTCGCTAACAAAAGGGACAAGCCAGAGGGCAGGGAGAAAAGGCTACTAATCAACAGAGGCTCGCTGAACCCGGCTATCTCAGAATTATTGGCTGGCTCAATCGGATTTTTGCGCTTTTAGGTTACAGATAGCGGTACTCTATCTGTGGTAATGTTACCTAAGAAAAGTAACTGTAAATAAACTCATACAGTGCCTTGATTAAACATTCATAATGTTTTACATTTTTAACCACAAATTTAAATGTATTTTATTGGGGGGTTTTGGTGTTAGACCAACATAAAGTAGTACATTTAGAAATTGTCTAAATATTTGACAAACCTCTGAAAAATCTGGGTTGAATTTTAAATCAAGCCTCTGCGGCCAACACTTTCTAGAACGTCCTTTTGCAGCTATGATGGCTTCAGGTTTCTTGAGGTACTTCTCTACCAGTTTTCACATCTACTGACTGAAATTCTTGCCCATTATTTTGGAGCAAAATAGATCACATTCTGTCACTTGATGGTAAGCATATTTAAATAGGAATTTTATGTCTTGCTACAGATTCTCAGAATGACTCAAAGTCCAGACATGAATCCAACAAGAATATGCTTTGAAACCATTGTAGCTCTGGCTGTATGTTAGGGGCTAGTGAGAATTTGAACCTCCACGCAGGTCTCAAGTCTTTTTGAGCCTCTAACATGTTTTCTCTCAGGATTGCCCTCTATTTTACTGGGCAATTTTATTTAAGCAAATAAAAAAGGCGGCCTCTGGAACCTCTGGAGACCATTGTGCAAAGAAGGATTCTTCATAAAATGAAGAACATTATGGAGAACCCTGAGCATCTTCTTCATGAGACTATTGTACAACGACGAGTGTTTTCAGTCAGAGGCTTCATCAGATCTGCTGTAAGACAGACCGCTACAGGAGATCCTTCCTTCCCACAGCCTTCAGCATCTACAGGGGTTGGACAATGAAACTGAAACACCTGTCATTTTAGTGTGGGAGGTTTCATGGCTAAATTGGACCAGCCTGGTAGCCAGTCTTCATTGATTGCACATTGCACCAGTAAGAGCAGAGTGTGAAGGTTCAATTAGCAGGGTAAGAGCACAGTTTTGCTCAAAATATTGAAATGCACACATCATTATGGGTGACATACCAGAGTTCAAAAGAGGACAAAGTGTTGGTGCACATCTTGCTGGTGCATCTGTGACCAAGACAGCAAGTCTTTGTGATGTATCAAGAGCCATGGTATCCAGGGTAATGTCAGCATACCACCAAGAAGGATGAACCACATCCAACAGGATTAACTGTGGACGCAAGAGGAAGCTGTCTGAAAGGGATGTTCGGGTGCTAATCCGAATTGTATTCAAAAAACATAAAACCACGGCTGCCCAAATCACGGCAGAATTAAATGTGCACCTCAACTCTCCTGTTTCCACCAGAACTGTCCGTCGGGAGCTCCACAGGGTCAATATACACGGCCGGGCTGCTATAGCCAAACCTTTGGTCACTCATGCCAATGCCAAACGTCGGTTTCAATGGTGCAAGGAGCGCAAATCTTGGGCTGTGGACAATGTGAAACATGTATTGTTCTCTGATGAGTCCACCTTTACTGTTTTCCCCAAATCCGGGAGAGATACGGTGTGGAGAAGCCCCAAAGAAGCGTACCACCCAGACTGTTGCATGCCCAGAGTGAAGCATGGGGGTGGATCAGTGATGGTTTGGGCTGCCATATTATGGCATTCCCTTGGCACAATACTTGTGCTAGATGGGCACGTCACCGCCAAGGACTACTGAACCATTCTTGAGGACCATGTGCATCCAATGGTTCAAAAATTGTATCCTGAAGGCGGTGCCGTGTATCAGGATGACAATGTACCAATACACACAGCAAGACTGGTGAAAGATTGGTTTGATAAACATGAAAGTGAAGTTGAACATCTCCCATGGCCTGCACAGTCACCAGATCTAAATATTATTGAGCCACTTTGGGGTGTTTTGGAGGAGCGAGTCAGGAAACGTTTTCCTCCACCAGTATCACGTAGTGACCTGGCCACTATCCTGCAAGAAGAATGGCTTAAAATCCCTCTGACCACTGTGCAGGACTTGTATATGTCATTCCCAAGACGAATTGATGCTGTATTGGCCGCAAAAGGAGGCCCTACACCATACTAATAAATTATTGTGGTCTAAAACCAGGTGTTTCAGTTTCATTGTCCAACCCCTGTACATCTAGATGTTTTCTGAGTGGCCGACTATTAGACGTAATGTCAATAGATTCCCCAGACAAAATGTAAAAAAATAAAAAATAAATTAATACTATTGTAAAGCAACTTGTAGAGCCCTGCAACATGAACAAAACTGACAGAAAAGGCAGTGTAAACCTTTACCCATTCAGGCACATCATAGAGGTAACGTCAACGATACGAATGGTGACTATTAATCAGCTAAACCCAACAATTTCACCACATTAGTAACTGACACACAAAATGGCTTCTACAGCCCACTTATGGAGCTCTTTTGCCCCATCAGTTATTCAGATATTAAAACTGAAGTGCACTACTAATCAAAATTGTGTCGACGAGGAAGATGCTTTGAGAGCGAGAGAGAAAAAAAGGAGACCAGCTTGGTGAAAACGACACCAGAAAAGAGAAATGAGAAGAAGGCAGAGAGATGAGGGGGGGAAAACAAGCAGATGGTTGGAGAAATAGACTTATTTGCAGATTTAACAGTCTTGATCCTCATTGAAGAGGTGAAACTGATTAAGTTCATATCAAACGGCTGCTTATAACACTGCGCCTGTCGCTGAGAGCACAAATCTCAGTCAAGTCAGGTTTTCCTTTTTTTCCATCCACTCTCTCACTTGTCTCTCTTTTATTCAGCATCCCTCAGCCTCCTTAAGCATCAGCTTGTCAGAGTGACAGATGCAGAAACGACCACTGACCTGAATCACTCTTTTCCAGCACATTAACCTGTGTGTCCCTGCACCTTTAACGCAAACCCTGAAACGCCAACATAGGAAAACACTTCGACAAAATCCTGAAGGAAAACTGCCCGACTGGAACTATAACCACAAAAAATAACTGTAGCATCACAGCCACTCCTGGATACCAGAAAGCTGAAATAGAACAGAAAATATCAATCATCTGCTCCAAAATGACGTTCTTTCTTTCCATCCAAGATTGAAAAATAAAAACAACATTGTGCAAGGTGCAGGGGACAAAAACGGTATTGTAAGCCTGGGAACAAACATGGAAAACATCAATACTTTAATTACTCCAGCCCATGTTTATGAAATGCAATAATCATTCATTAAAGATGCAGACAGCGGCAAGCAGGCGGCCTGGCTGGGCATCAGTGCTGGGTGCGATTGTAGGAGAAGGGTGGAGGGGAGGGCTGGCGTAAATGATTCATGGTTTGATATCTCTCCTGTTTAATGGGTTCCTCCGGGGAGCTGCTGGGGCTCCACTGCAGCGTCTTCCTGCCTGGCTCGGCTCGCTTCAGCTCTGCCCAGGCTTCTTCTGCAGCCGCTGTCTGCTCCTCTAGATTACAAAAAGCACTGCCCAAACCATGAAAAGCCACTCACTGAAAACAGAAAGCAGGAATATGAACATACACACAGAAAAGGAACTGGCTTGATTCAATATTGTGTGGCAAAGAATTTGACACCATACAGAGAGAGTGAAGAAAAGAAAAAGCTTATTCTAGAAGGAAACACTTGCTGCAAAAATACTGGGGATACTTGTTACATCTAGTGGGAATATGGTAGCATTTCCTGAAAGATGGAGACACCATCATCCTCTCCATCCCAGCACCAAAGCTTTTTCAACAAACAAGTGTTAGAAATTGGTGACAAAATGCCTCTTAGGAGAGGCCTCTGCAGATCCAGTAAGATCATTTAAAACATTCAAGGCAAAATTTAATACGGATTGATTCTTTAAAGTTCGCTCTAATCACATAACACACGTTTTTTTTCCTCATCTTACAACCAAATTGAACATCACTGATAATCGGGGTTCCATATAAAACAAGAGATTTTTCTTTTAAACCATCAACATATAAACTAAATGAATCCCTGCCGTATTAGAGCCGTGGTGCATTTCATTTATGTGGACAAAGCCGATGCAAACGTTACATTTAGCAACATATGCCTCTTATTTTAATGTGATTTTGTATTAACGTTTTTTCTGTTTGAGCTGAACATGAAGCTGTCTATTCAACAAGTGTATTTTGCTTCCATAATTTCTAATAGAATAACCTCTGAAATTTCTGCAATATGTACACAGTGCAGTTTCTTTATGTAAGTGTTAATCCTCAGCTCCCATGATCCTTTATGGCAATTCTTCTGCTTTCTTACTTTCTTTTAGAGCATCTTGGCTAAGACGTGTAACAACACCTTTAGCTCACAAGACAAGACAATGCTCAATATTAAGTTCATGCGAAGAGAGATTTTAGACCATATTTTCATGAAAGCTAAGAATCCTGTTTTATGTTTGCTTTCACAAATTTGTAATCGAAACAGAACAATTCAGTCTAGTTTTGACAAAGTGCTGCGTTTCATGCAGGACCCAATCTAAGGCAGTCTTCGCACAAAAAAACAGTGTCTACAGGCCAAAATAAGGCATTTTAACAAATCATAAACTGTGTTTTAAAGCATCTCCAAGCGGTGGAAAATAATTTCTCTTACATTTAACCAGTAAAGGTTTATTAAATTTAGAACAGTGACTAGAAAGCTTCATATGAGATATCAGCTTCAGTGTCATTGGCCAGCTGTGGTGCATGGCAAAACTGTCTTACAGTGTTTACAAAACATTCTTGTCTTGTCTGCCAACCTGTTTGTTTATTTCATTTCAACACACAGCCAAGCAAACGATTTTAAAATACTGGGAGCTTCCTTTAAAGCTAATTTAGCCAGTCAAACATCACAGGATCTACTGCCACTCAAAGAACACAAAACCTAGTTTCAACTTGTCATAGTTACGCTCGAAGGAGGAACAGGATCGGTCTTCTACAAATAATCATTATAAATGTATTTGAGTCCATAACTCTGCAAAGCATAAATTTGCTGGCAAGCTAACTATAAGAAAAAAAACATGCAGATGTGCAAGCAAATACAAACGATATCCTCCATAAAAACTTGCTTTTTGTTATAACCTGCTCCAACATTACATATCTGCCTTTTGTTTCTATGGAATAGGATGACATAGAAAAATAACACTCTTGCATTGCCTTACTGCACATTAGACACTGCAGCATACACAATCTGATCAACAACTAAGCCATGCTACCCTGAATTTCTCTCAGATTAGGTTTATATTGGGCATGCGTGCCATTGCTACAGAACTGACGCAACTTAAACTCAAATGTAGCAGCAGTGGCCCAACAATACCATTAGTTACTCTAATACTACGCCATGTCATCTGCACTGATGAAGTTTTGCTTACCTCGGCATGCCATGTGCTTAAAACTATAAGCGAAACTGACGGCATGATCTACTTTCTGAATAATTTGGCTAATAATGATCTTAATTAAATTCCTGGATGGTCAGTTGATTCTTTAATATTAAAAATATATAATAAAGTGAGATTGTGTATCACTGCAAAAATAACGTACCCCATCAAGACTAAGAAGAACACGCTCCCAATAAACATGCACTATTCAAAACAGGAGCAAATAAAAAGGGGCAATCATGCTTCAAACATGTGACAACATTTGATGTTCCACAAATCCCCTTTATGTCTTCGCATTTAGACGTGCAGCAACATGTGTTGGTCAATATGCAAACATAACATGACAAGATAGGAAACAGTACAACAGTTGCATCCCTAATCATCTGGAGGGAAGGCATGGAGAGAGGATTGCCTGCTGAGTGTTTCATCTTTAAATTGCTGTTCTTTTTTTCATTAAATCAGTAAAACCTACTGACTAGGTTTAGCTGCAATGCATATCCCATTGCATAACAAGAAAGCAAAGCAATTCAGGATCAGAGTGAAAAATAGGAATGATTACAGAAAACAACACCTACTGTCACAGACATATGGGTATGATGGTATTGTTTTAAAAACAGACGTGGGGAAAAAAAGTCCTGAACATATCATCTGGGCCTCCACCTTTCCTACCCTCCACTCTGCACCTCCTCCTCACCAAGCCAAATCTGGTGGAAAAAAAGAATGAAGAGATTAAGGTTGTAACGTGTTGGGCTAATCATAACATAGACAGTTTAGTGCCATCTCGCATAATTAAATGCTTTGCACTAACCACCTAATGCATACTAATTTGGAACAATCCACTCCCCGAGTTGGCAGACCATGAAGCTCCCAGCAAAGGAGGTGCTCTCCTCTTTCTCCCTCTGTGTGCTCACGTGAGACACACACACACAACGCAGATTTGTGGACCAGTAAGGTGCTAAAGGTCAGGCCGTGCACTTGAAAGAAAAGGTCAAGCATTATTACAACATGACTAAATAAACAGGCTGTGCACATCGCACAGTCCAGCCGCTGTGGATGCAGGAAGCCTCCAACTACAAGCTGTACTACCTGCCTGCTTGGCCGGCTGGGATTCAGCTTCATCCCTTGTCTTTATCCACATATCCCTCAAGCTCAACGACAGCTGACATGAGGACTGTCATATCCTGGCTAGATTCTTATCGACTCGCTGGCTTTATTGCCCTCTTCTTCCTGAGTCACACACAGCCAAACACATAGCGAGAGGAGGGGAAAAAAAGGGAGGCATTGCTCCTGGAGCGTGCTTTAAAGCACATTAATATTAATTGCAGCAGTAGCTGGGATGATAACACAGACAAGCCCCTGTGAGAGAGACGGGCGCAGTCAGCTCCTGCTTTTTGTTCACAGCCCTACTCATCGGTAGGATGAGCATAGACAGACGATCGCCTGCCGAGTATTTCATCTTCAAATTGTTTGTATTATATTGGAAGGGGGTCTACCCTTCGCCAGCGAGGGGACTTTGTGTTTGCAGATACAGCCACACTGTGTGTGGGTGGGTGGGTGTCTGTGTGTTTGTGCATGTGCTGCAATAAAGCCTTGCAAGATGAATTATTAGACTGACATCAACCACAATTGAAATGTGCTTCAAATAACAGAATGCTTAAGCAATTCTGCTTTTATCTCACATACAACTCCTGGCAGGGCTACCTTTTATGTCCTTCATGCTGAACTCTTGATTCATTGAACAGTGAGCTCAGTTTAAGTAAAAGAAAAAAATAATAATCTACTGCTCCGGTAAGGAAGAAAAACAGAATTTGAGTTGAAGGCTGGATGTTGATGGCTATTTCCACCTCCTGGCTTATTTTCGTCCCCTCCTGTAGAAACAGCTGCTGTACATCCTATGGTTTTACATTTTCCAGAAACCTTTAACAAGAGTATTCATTCGCTTTGATTTTTTTTTTTTTTGTAAACCACAACACTTGATGTGTTTTATTGGGATTTTATGTGATAGGTCAAAACATAATTGCAAAATGGAAGGTAAAGGATACACAGGTTTCAAAAATGTTATTAAAAATCCTAAAAGGGTGGCCTGAATTTGAGGTTAGCTGCCCTTTATAAGGTAGGTCTCTACCAGCTTTGCAAATCTTAGAACTGTTAGTTTCCTCCATTTGTCTCAACAAAGTAGCTCAAGCTCATCCAGACCGGATACAGACAATCTGTCTTGCAACATACAGGTCCTTCTCAAAATATTAGCATATTGTGATAAAGTTCATTATTTTCCATAATGTAATGATGAAAATTTAACATTCATATATTTTAGATTCATTGCACACTAACTGAAATATTTCAGGTCTTTCATTGTCTTAATACGGATGATTTTGGCATACAGCTCATGAAAACCCAAAATTCCTATCTCACAAAATTAGCATATTTCATCCGACCAATAAAAGAAAAGTGTTTTTAATACAAAAAACGTCAACCTTCAAATAATCATGTACAGTTATGCACTCAATACTTGGTCGGGAATCCTTTGGCAGAAATGACTGCTTCAATGCGGCGTGGCATGGAGGCAATCAGCCTGTGGCACTGCTGAGGTCTTATGGAGGCCCAGGATGCTTCGATAGCGGCCTTTAGCTCATCCAGAGTGTTGGGTCTTGAGTCTCTCAACGTTCTCTTCACAATATCCCACAGATTCTCTATGGGGTTCAGGTCAGGAGAGTTGGCAGGCCAACTGAGCACAGTGATACCATGGTCAGTAAACCATTTACCAGTGGTTTTGGCACTGTGAGCAGGTGCCAGGTCGTGCTGAAAAATGAAATCTTCATCTCCATAAAGCTTTTCAGCAGATGGAAGCATGAAGTGCTCCAAAATCTCCTGATAGCTAGCTGCATTGACCCTGCCCTTGATAAAACACAGTGGACCAACACCAGCAGCTGACACGGCACCCCAGACCATCACTGACTGTGGGTACTTGACACTGGACTTCTGGCATTTTGGCATTTCCTTCTCCCCAGTCTTCCTCCAGACTCTGGCACATTGATTTCCGAATGACATGCAGAATTTGCTTTCATCCGAAAAAAGTACTTTGGACCACTGAGCAACAGTCCAGTGCTGCTTCTCTGTAGCCCAGGTCTGGGGAATGCGGCACCTGTAGCCCATTTCCTGCACACGCCTGTGCACGGTGGCTGTGGATGTTTCTACTCCAGACTCAGTCCACTGCTTCCGCAGGTCCCCCAAGGTCTGGAATCGGCCCTTCTCCACAATCTTCCTCAGGGTCCGGTCACCTCTTCTCGTTGTGCAGCGTTTTCTGCCACACTTTTTCCTTCCCACAGACTTCCCACTGAGGTGCCTTGATACAGCACTCTGGGAACAGCCTATTCGTTCAGAAATTTCTTTGTGTGTCTTACCCTCTTGCTTGAGGGTGTCAATAGTGGCCTTCTGGACAGCAGTCAGGTCGGCAGTCTTACCCATGATTGGGGTTTTGAGTGATGAACCAGGCTGGGAGTTTTAAAGGCCTCAGGAATCTTTTGCAGGTGTTTAGAGTTAACTCGTTGATTCAGATGATTAGGTTCATAGCTCGTTTAGAGACCCTTTTAATGATATGCTAATTTTGTGAGATAGGAATTTTGGGTTTTCATGAGCTGTATGCCAAAATCATCCGTATTAAGACAATAAAAGACCTGAAATATTTCAGTTAGTGTGCAATGAATCTAAAATATATGAATGTTAAATTTTCATCATGACATTATGGAAAATAATGAACTTTATCACAATATGCTAATATTTTGAGAAGGACCTGTATTATCAGCTGGATTTTTGCCTGGACTTTGACTAAGCCATTGTTAACACATGTGCATCTAGACCTAAACATTCCATTGTAGCTCTGGCTGTAAGTGTAGAGCTATTGTCCTGCTGGAAGGAGAACCTCCACAATGGTTTCAAGTCTTGGACATTATATCAGGTTTTCTTTCAGGATTCTAATCCATCCATTCCCACAACTAACGCTGCCACTGTCATGTCAGCTTTCTACCACAGAGTGTTTTGCTTGCAGGCCAAATGGGTCAATGTTTGGGCAGTTTCCCACCAGAGGCTATCATTCACTTTCAAAAGGGACAAGAGTTACATTCTTCAGATGGTCAACATCATTTGGGTAGATGTGGAAGCTCTGGTAAACTATGGTAAGCCAGAAGAACTCAGTCTCTTTCCACCTACAAGCAAACCCTGGTGCAGTTCACTAACAGGGTTACCAGGAGAGGAAATGAACCTGATGCATTTGTCTCATGTATACAGAGCAACATGCTGGACAGCTTGTTACCTCCCCTGCAGGACATACTGTGCTGCTTCTTTTTAAAAACCAATTAGGTTAGAACACCTGTGGAAAAAGAGAAACACCAAGTCTGCAGAAATCTGGTGTTCCTCCATTGTTTGTTTTTCTTGTGATCAACTCGGTTGGAGGAGGTGGATTTCTTCCGTTTTTTGTGATTTTTTTCCACACTCTAGGTCAGTGCTTGTTTCTTGCAATATGATCAACTGTTGTAGCGGTGTGATGTTGTCCAGGCAATTAGGTCCATGCATTATGAAAGTAAACAGAATCAAATAAAAAGGTGTGACATTTTTCAGCATTCCCCACCCAATCGAACAGAGTACTGGCGTCAAAGCGTCCTTAATGAAATCTAACCAGGACCATATTGTTATTATTTTTTCCCGGTGAATAGTCCTCCTGTGTTGTTCAAAGTTTGGGATATTGTTTTATATTCTAACTATCTTTTAAACATTATCTGACCTGTATGCTGTCTTCATGAAACTGCTCACTAATGTTCTCCAACAAACCTCTGAGGTCTTCATAGTTCAGCTGGATTTATACTGACATCTAATTATACACAGATAGGCTCTATATACAAATTAGCTGACTTCTCAAGGCCATTATTTACAATGCATTTTATTTAGGCATTTTAGAGCAAAAGGTGGCAGAAAAACAATGCACCCCACACTTTCCTGATTTTTATTAGTAGAATAGTTTAGAAAACCAAATTTAATTTTTCTTTCCACTTAACAATTATGCACTACTTGATCCCAATAAAATACACTAAAGTGTGCGGCTGTAATGTGATAAAATGTGAAAAATGTCAAGGGGTATGCGTATTTTGAAAGCCACATGTGTCAACTGCGTTCTAGAATCAACATACATCCTTTATTACCGCCTCACAGCGGTGGTTTCTTTGCCTGCACGGTTTTGTGCTCCTTTTCCGATTTTCCCCAAGATTCATCAATACCCCATTACCAAGTCAAATCAGGTGGTGCTGCAGATATTTGCAGAAAACCGGGGCTGCAAGGAGCGACACAGACATTAGAGGATTCACTCAAGAAGCCTGGGAGGTTTTCCTCCAGTAGCTGTGCTGGATAACAAACAGGGCGAGGAGGTGAACAGACAGAGAGCGAGAAAAAAAATATTACTGCTTGCTAAATGTGTTTGAGTGGTTTAGGGCTCAGAGGGCAGTGAGGGAAAAAAGAGACGTGCAACTGCATCACTCCAACCTCCTTTAAGCAGCCCACCAGATTGTAATCTCCTGTGCTCCGTAGAGTCGCACATTATTGTTTCTCATTTCATGTGGTACAAACAATTAAAACCTGCCACCAGATTCCTCTGCCCCATGAGCTCCATTTGAAAAACAAAAAAGCAAAGGAAAAACATTCTACGTGCACACCCACATCTTTAAGCTAAACGTCCAGAAATGTCACGCGTATTTCTAACTTTCATCGTCTTTATCACACGGCAACAGTAGCTACAAGATGGACAAGCCCTGTGTAATGTGAGCGGGTACGTGATGAAGAGAAAGGCAAAAAGAGATAGGTAGAGAGTGGGGGTGGGTGGAGAAAAAGTGTCCTCTTAGTTTCCAGTGCCTGCTGTCAACATCTTCATAGCTGCAGCAATATGAAGGAGACAAATAAAACTCTTGGGAAGAGTCAGCCAGCAGAAAGGGAAATAATGAAATAAGGCTAGGCTGTGTTTTTTTCATGTCGAAAATTATAATGTTTTTGTTCATGATTAGGGGAACTATGTGCGGGGACAGGGAGGAGGGGAACACTGCAGGTTCTCCGAGGAAGGTTCTGCCAGAGGTGGTAGTGAATCCCTCCCCTGCGACAAAGCTCTCGCACTTAGGAGTGAAATTTAAACTCTTATTGTTACACTTTTTTTTTTTAAGCTTTCACTCCAAATATTTCATGTGTGTATACTTGTGTGCATGCATCCTAGTGCATAAACATGATGCAATCTTCTTCAGCTGCTGTTCGGCAGCAGCGTTTGTGGCTTCATGCCGAGCACATCCATTTGCTTTATGCCAAGAATAAAGAGAGACAGAAAGTCTGACAGAGCTCTGCTCGCCCTCAATCATACTGGAGAAATGTGAGCGAGCAAACAGAACATCCGCCACCTTGGTGAGAGGTTTGCAGAACGAAGCCTCCCGAAAGGTCCTGCCTGACGCCTTCGTTAAAATTAACCACGGCAAATCAAGATGGGAACGCAACTGACTGGACGCATCCAGCGGGAAATTTCTGAGATGTGACAAGTACTTAATTTAGCTGTCATCCACAGCACCCTGCTAATGTTGAAATATTAAAAAAGAAGGCTGCATTTTATACATAGAATATGTACATATACATAGAATGAGGCTGTAGCACTGCCATGCCACATAGCTGTGGCTTTATTTGAGAAGATCGTGAAATAAGGAGGAGGATATGGCCTTTAAGAGTGAGCTGCTAGGCCACTGCTCGGCTAAGTGACAATGAATCCTACAGCAAGTCGATTTGCTGCTTTTCAGAGCCTGGAAACTTGTCTGGTAGAGTGCTCACAGGGGAGATGCAGAGATGGAAGAATGGAGGGACAAAGGCTCACCTGTAGCTGTCCTCTATTTGTCTGAGCATCCCTCGAGGCTTTTGAGATGCTCGCTACAACAAAGGGGGCTTGTGGGGGGTGTGGGCAGAGGAAAAATGCTCTTCGGCAATCCACAGACAGCAGAGGAAGAAAGGACAAGTTTACAGGTAAACGGAGAATCTGGCTGAAAGCTGAGGCAAGCTCTGGTTTCAAACGATAAATTACAGCACAAATCTGATTAACACAAGAGCACTGTTATCCTTTAGTATTTAAGCTTTACATGCTTTTAATCTTAATATACTTGCCCTGTAGCTTTTAAATTATTTATCCTGTCTTTTTTAAAGAAGTTATTTTGTGTAAATAGTTTTTTTTTATGTGTTCTGTTCGCCAGAGTAGCACTCAGATTTGTTGTCCGAGTGCCAAGAAGAAGCTCAACAGATTTACTTTCACAAGTGGAGCATTACGGCTAACACTATGATGCTCTGCTTGATATATAAATATATAAAAAATACTTCATTATTTCAATTGCAATGGAGAGAGAAACAAAATGGAAATAAAAAAGCAAGAAACAGAGAGAGGTCAGGCAAAAATGAAAAAGGGAGAGAAGGAGAAAAGAAAAGAAGAGAGGAGAGTAAGAAGGGTGAAGAGAATGCAAGATAACACCCTAGAATGCTGCTTCTACACCAGCAGAAACATATATAACAGCAATGTTACTGAAAGGTGCACAGTACTAATGAATGCAAGATGTATTTAGTGGTAACTGCAGCTCAATATAGAACATCTGTGTATCTGTTAACACCTGAATCTAAACACCTGTGGGTTTAAGTGTGAACGCGTTTGTGTATATAAGGTTTCTCCAAAAATATATGCAATAACGAGTGTGAGGATCCACAGACCTGCAACCCTGGACCCAAGACAGACACGGAGGAGATCTGAGCCACAGACATCCAAAGGCCCCCAGAGTATGGGAACCCCGTGAGGACCACTGCCGGGACTACCGCAACCCCCTCAGAGAAGAACAGAGGAGAGTCACAGTGGAACCACCCAGCAGCCACAGTGCAGAAGCCCCGGGGAGCTGCAGCGACAAGCCCACAGGCCCCGCCGGCAGCCGTCTATGCCGGAGCAGATTCAGCCATGGACCCAGAGACCCGAGAGCCCGGGGCACATCACCCCCCAAGCAGAAGCGCGACAAAGCCAAAGGGCCCAGGCCCCAGCAAGCAGGCATCGGGAGTGAGACGACACAAACCAAAGAACCCAGACCCGAACACAGAAAACCACCAATACACCAGCAGGCAGAGACACCAGACACAGCCAGGGAGTGTGGCAGGGAGGATCCAAGCTGATCCAGGAGAGGGAGCAGCCCAAGACCCAACCTGACACAAAAACAGGCGCACAGTCACAGTCACACATTCCCACCCTCATGCGTACTCACCAGACCCTCCCCAGGACAACGCAGTCCCAACCCTCCAATGAATTCCGATCTCAACCCCATGAGCCCTCCACCCCCAAGGATCCCCAATATGAATTTCCTCACAGGGCCACCTCCAACCAGGACACAGTTATTGAACCCATGTGCCCAAGTGCCATAAATCCCCTCCCCATTGGCTCAACCCCACAGGCAACCTCCAACCTCAAAAGCCATTGAAGACACACAGTGGAAGCTCCACACCCAACCCTGCTGCAAGCAACCCCACCACACCCTGCCCCCCACCACACAATGCGCTGCGACAGTGAGGCAAGGGCCCTGCCTAACGTCAACCAGCCTCTGCCCACAAGCGCAACAGAGCAGACATCACTGAGCACCGTACTCACAACGGACCCCCCGACCCCACACCAAGATGGGACAAATTCACCTGGCAAGAGGTCCCTGGCCGGAGACATGCACCCAGGGCCGATGGCCCCCACCATGCCCCCATAACCACACTACATCGCCGCCCTGCAACAACAGTCCAGGGAGAAACACCAACCAGGTCAGTTCCACCGTCACCACTCAGCCAGTTCAACATGTAATCAAATAACTTTTTTGAGTTTAGTAAAAATCATATAAAGGTTAGAGACATCTATTATTTCAGGAACAAATTGGGGTAATCTTATGAATCTTTTATTTTCAGTTAGATTCAAAACTACTAACACTTTCAGATAACAATATACAGCATATTTATATCTATATGCGTTTAAGTCCTTGGGAAAGAAAAAAGAAATATCTAAATCAGCAAGTGAGAATAAAAAAAAAAAAAAAAAAACTGGCATCAGCCAGGAAAAGCCTGATCTGTACATCTTTTAAAAATAAAACCAAAATTAAAAAGGTAGGGTTTTTCATCAGAGTAGATTTCAAGTTTATATTTATTGTGAAAATGCGCCTTGCCGCAGCCACCTTTTGATCTGAAATTGACCACATGGACGTTATTTATATGAATGCTCCCCTTCAGTTCTTCAGAGATGCTGGACCCTGTTTATCATGGAGCTCTTACCCACCGCTGAACTTTATACTGTCTGGATAACTGGCTTTCAGTGTTCATATTTACAAACTAATAGTTTACTAGCTCACTACCCCTGTATCTAACTTACTCAAGCAGCTCAACAACAGCATGCACTTACAGATGGTGAATACATTTAAAATCCCTACAGTAAGTACAGGACCTGGGGAAACAGGCAATGCGTCTTCCATTACGAACAACAAGACCTGAAGCTGTGCAGATTTATTTAACTCGAGGATTTAAACACGTTCCGTGACAACTGAGAAAGCATCCCTGGGTGGTTAATCCATTTTTTATTTCTCACGTCTCCTGGCTTCATTTGACATTTTCAGTTAATTTGTATGCATTTATGTTTTCCAGCACTGTCTTGCATGTTTGTTTAAAACAGGTCTCAATAAGAATTATCTATAAAAACAAAAAGGTTAAATAAAAAATCTTCATCAGCAGCACCTAATTAAAACGTTACAGTCGAATTCAAAGACAGTTCTGCACAGGCAAACAGACATCAGATGTGAACAGCAAGATTTAACCTGACTTTCAAGTCCACAAAGGATGACACAATGTTTTTTTTTTTTTTTGAGTATGGGCAGCAGATGACAGGAGTAATTTGCCAGATCGCTGATTTGAAAAGGAGCCCTTGAAGATGACACAGAAAGACAACTGTATTGTCATCCTAAAGAGGATCTATGAAATCAATGGGACAAGATCAATGCTGTCTCTCCCTCTCTTTCAAAGCACTTTGCATAAAATACAATAACCATTACAGAGGTCACCATCTAGCTCCCAGATTTCCTGTGCAAGGTGTTCAGACATCTACAAAGCTCCTCCGGCCCCCATCAGTTCAAATGTCACTTCTACAACGTCACAAACAAGCAAGCAAGCAAGGAAGGAAGGAAGGAGAACGTGAGGGGAGATATGGGGGTTAGAAAAATCCCCTGGCAAGCCAAAGCCAACGGGAGAGAAAGAGGGTTTGGAAGATACTAGTGCAGTGCCTTCATTAGAGTACAGCAGCTAGCCAAGCACTATAGAAAGAGCTCCTCATCCTCTCAGTTAATTAGGATTTCTGCAGCTTCATTTTAGGGCGAGGGACAGGATGTTGGAGGCTTGATTGCTTTTTATTTGTCAGCCTAACGGCTGCCTTTGCCGCTTTATTAACAGAAGATCTTGCCGATTTACAGCTTTGCAGCAAACATCAATTTCAATAATTACAAGCAAACTGTTGGCAAGTACACAATAAAACACACGCTCCCTTTTTTTCCCCCTCTCTGGATTCTGTCGCCATTCAAAGTGCCCACCCCCTCCTTTGCAGGATCTAATTTCCATAGATGTGCCCTTTTCAAGACTGAATATTATAAACACACACTGATTTGCCTCAGTCGCACTTAGCACTTCAAATATTTTACAACCGACCCCTGGTCAGTAGGGGGTAACAAATACTGAATGCCACATTTACATTCATCATCCAAAACTGAGCAAATGCACTGACACAAAACAAAACAGAAACAATAGAAGAACCTGGTTTCATACAATACGAGTAATGCTAGAGGGGTACTAATCCAACAGCCAGAAACCGTAATCAGACAATTTTCCCTTGATCACCTCTGATCAGTGAAAGTAAAACATTAACAGGGTAAGAATTTATTTTGTGTAAATTTTAAGTCCTATATCTTCTGTTTGAGTCTTTACCTCTATCAAAGAGCCCATCGTACATTATTCTTTTAGCTGTTACAGTCCTTAGAAACAGAAAAGAAATAAATGAATAACTTTAAAGAAAGCTGAAAATCTGTACCTCTTAGTAATAAACGCCACGTCCCCTGATGGGTAAAGAATCCTTATCACTGAATGCAAGATATTTAGGATTGAAAGACAAAGCTGTCTATTGTAAGGATAATGCTGCACGTATGAGAACAACCTGATCCCAGACAATAGGTGCAAGAAATCACACTTTCAAGACAACAGTTAACAGATTCAGCACAGAGTCACAGTTTTCCTTTGAATGAAATCAATAATTGTGTTGCCTTGCAGTATATTGCCTTCCAGTCATCTCATCTGGCTTGCTAATGTTTCTTTCATGATCCAGCCCACTGCTGGTGACATTATAGCTACAGCGCTCGCACAAGTCCCCAATGGATCAGGGAAAATGGTTGGCGTAAAACACAATTAGTACGGTCCATATGGCTGCTAGTGGAGGAGGAGCAGGAGGGCTCCCTTGTGGTTTTGATTGAAGGCTGCTTCTCTGTTACCTTAAAGATCAAACTGCTGTCATAATAATTAGACCATTTGAATTCTGCCACTTGCCTTGGAAAAGAAAAGCAGCACTACTTCAACAGATTACCGCAAAGCAAAAGGATTCTTGGTGAAATAAATTCACCAATCTTGACTGATCGCTGAATCAATTGCTCTTTCATCATGATTCATGGTTCATATTGGATAATGGAGTAAATTTAATGTGAGGGGAGCATTACTTCCTGATTTCATCGTTCAGTCATATCGATTGGTCCGCTGCCCTCGTTTTGACCAATGGAATGTGCTGATAAGAGAGCAATGTGTTCGACCTATGTAAACTGAGCTCAGAGTAAACGATTTACTGTGCTTTAGGCGCGTCTCATTCAGTGATAGCTCTGTATGCCCAGCCTGACAAGCATTTTCTTGCCTGAGAAACGCAGACACCTTTTAGTGAGTAGAAGCGAACAACAACAGCTTGAGGCAACAGATTTATTACAAATTGATCTATTAGATAGCACTGCTGTGCTTCGCTGTTTTCTCTCTCCTCCACTCTCTCTCTCTCTCTCCATTTCTCTCTCTGTGTCTCTGACAACCTTTCCCTGATGGTAACTGAAGTGTATCAGAGAGGAAGTGCTACAGTGGCAAATCTAAACCCAATCCTCAGAACTCATTTTCTCTGTGCTGGCTCCTGGCACCGAGGTGCAAAAGACAAGACGTCCATCTTTAAACCCAGTTGATCCAACGCAAGGACCTAATGCCCGAGCTGAAGCCTCAGCACACTCGATGAGGTCGCTTAACCTGCAAGGGCGATCAAGGACACGCTTTACCGGAAGCACCTTGTGAACAGTTAAACAATGTCACCGGGTCTTTTTCTTCTGGCTACATAAACCCTGAGGACTTACCGTCTTTCCTGCCACCTCCACTAAGACATCAGATGCAGACTCCAAACACAGCCTCATGTGTACAGTCACATCAGTGCTACGCCTATACTAGTCATAGCGACTCCAAAGCACAACCAGCAACTTACCAGAGGATCTTCATCTTGTTTTTTCATCCAGGAAACACAAATACACAACATTAGGAGCCTTAAGGGACACTTTAATTAATGACAGAGCCAGACTGGTCTACACAACAGACTGCTGCTATTGATATACCACTCTATAAAATATTCAATTGAATCAATTATACTGCTTAGACTTGTTCATTAAGGTTTTCTTTCATCACAACTACAGAAGCCAAACTTTAATATAGGGATGCACGATATACTGGCATTACCATCAGTATCGTCCTACGGTAGCCATGTTTTAACATATGGTATCGGTCCAATAAGTACAACTGGGCCAGTATTATATTAACAGCCAATGTTTATTTCTTTGGGCTGTTGTGTACGTGTTTCGGGAGGAGGGATTGGAGGAGGTTGGCCATGTAGTGTTCATCTGGCCATGCGATAGTGAGCGCAGGATTATGGAGTGATTAACTAAAGCAAGGATGCAATGTCAGCGGTTTGATCATCTTTTCAGTGTCAAAATGGTAGTAAAATATAGATAATATATAGAATACCGGTACATATAATTTATCAGCCATAACAGCAATAATAATATTGGATATCGGCCAAATTTTTCATAGCATCCCTAATTTAATTTTGGATTTTATGTGAAGGACCAACACTGAGGGCTGTCAAAATAATAGCAATGTCGATATAATCAATTACTTTTTTTTTTTAGTCCATCAAAAATCGATCTAAACTGACCCTTTCTTATTTGCCATAATTGTCAAACATTTTCTGCCTGTAGTGCAGAAATGTTGAGCGCCTCGTTGAACTGCGGGAAGTCTTTAACTCTGCAAACTTGGCGAGTACAGCCACAAAAAAAAAACATATGCTAACCTCGAATAAGGCAAACGCAAAAGCATTGTTCGGAAGTACTTTCAGGATGACACAGACCAACAGGAAAAAAACAAAATGCTGTAGGATGCCACATGCTAGCTGCGCTAAAACTAGGACACTGATGACTGACAGCAAAGCTCCAATATCTGCAACAGTCAAGTAGTAAACCTCATGTACGACGTAAGCTAATGGTATCGGTTTAAACTAGCTTCATGGACACGGATAGCCCAATCACAGTGCTCTGTTGGTTTGAGCTCCAGCATCGAGATGCTCTTCCCAGCTTCAGAGTTCAAACCACTCTCTGGTCTATATTTTTCACGCTTTATTAAGAACAACAACAATACAGAACATCGCACACATGAAGCGAGAACAAAGGAAATAAACGAAAAGAATAACTTTGAAACAAAATCTCTAAGAGGATTACATGTTTTTAAACAACTTTTTATTCTTGCTGTCCATTATAGAGAAAATCTGCTTAATATACAAAAGTAATTCGAATGATATTTTATTGTCCCTCAGTAGTAACATGTTTTTGTATCAACATCAAATTGACAGATATATGTTAGCATACAGTGGCACCCTATAGATAAGCCAGTATAATAAAATTAAATATTAATGTTGGGACCACACAGCCATGGGTGTTCAACACTAAAACTCCGGTACATACTTTCCTGGAACCTTTCAAAATAAAGTGCATTAACCTTCTTCCAGCACAGCCAGGAAATGGGGTAACTGCGGACTTCCTGTGGCGCCAATACCCAAATAAAAGCCCCACCTTTCCACAAGTCTTTCTCTTCCACACCGATGACCATCGGGTCAGGAGGGAACACAGCGCGCTGAATGTCTTTTGCTGGCAAAAGGACAGAAATTCAACTGGATCCAAGGACCGATCACCGATCATTTGCAAAAGTTAAGTAGAATGAAATACTGTCTGTGTATCCGGTATTTTCATTCATGAACGGAGAAATTAAGGTGTAAGAGTTGCTTACATTTTCTCTTCGAGGCCCCACAGAAGCAAACGGTGTTCCGAGAGAAGCTGTTTCGACAAGCCGAGTCTGGAGGAAAGACGACGGCCACAACCCTGTTTACGGTAACGAACAGCTGGTCACCTTCTGATCGGGAGAAACTGAGGAAGTTAGCGGGAAGCCAACCTTTGTTCACAGAACGAACGCACCTTCTGATCGGAGGAAACTGAAGAAGTTAGCGGGAAGCTAACTCTTTGTTCACGACGGATATCTTCTTCAAACTTCGCCCTTGGACAACCTCAACAGGTTCAGAGTTTGGGTTTTGGGCAGATTAACAGATTGGTTTAGGATGAAATGATCTAAACGTTTTCATGTTATGAAGTTTGTTTTGTGGAACTCGGCTATCTTGGTGCTAGCATGCTACCTGTAGCACCCAGGCCGGTTCGGGTTCTTTGTATGTTTTAAAGCTAAGATAAACTTTATTTAAAGGGTGGTCTTAACCAGAACATTGCTCATAACGCGTCGTCAGCGCTTATGCATTTTAACCCTGGTATTTTAAAGGTATGTGTTGATTCTGGCGCTAAGCTATCTCTAGCTTAGCACTTTAGCTAGCTTCTTTGTTAGCCCAACGGCCAGCCGGTAAGAACACGTGTGCTAGCATTAAGGCTAGTCAACAGAAAGGTTGTTAGTTTTCAAGCTAGTGAATAATAGTCCCTGAACATCATTTACTAAAGTTGATAACTAAGTAAACACCATTAAGCCCCATTTCTCCAGAAAGATTTGGCTCTTTTCCAAAATACTCAATAATATTTCTTTAAATATTATTTTAATAAATGAAGGCAGCTAATTAGACACCGTTGAGAATTAGTCATCCAGGAGGTTGGTTTTATTCAGCAGATTATTATTTAAAACATTATTTTATTAAAATAATATTTAATCTGATCTTGCATTGTGAAGGGTTGTCTAAAGGTTGCTGATTATTTTCTAAGTTAGTTCCAAAACTAACTTAACTTCACTTCCAGATTCTTCAAGATAATCCTTGGTTCTCAAACATAAACATTGCATGGTAATGTTGCATCACTCTTTTTGGTCATAATTTCTAATCATCTTTAATCAACTTGTTTATATTGTACATAGTCCGTTAGTCTTCATTATTCTTTAATTCTGCTTGGTAGTTTAGTTGGATTTTTTTAGCATAGTAAAGAGTTTGTTGATTGAAATATGTTTGACTTTGAGTTGACTTATTTTTGTTAATAAATTCTTGTATTTTAAGAAATTGTGTGAATTCATTCCATGTGTATGCAGAGTTTATGCTGTTCAATAATGCCAGAGCTCGTCTCACACCTTTCTATTCTGTCCTAATACCATCGCCTTAATGGGGCTGGTATTCACAGGACAATCCTTAACAGACCGGAATATTATTTGGTAAAATATTAATATTAAATAATATTCTCAGATTTATATTTACAAAATAGTGGCGTCCCTGGGTGGGCATTATCATGAACAGCTTGCACTGTACATAAATGTGAATGAATAAAACCACAACTGCACATTATTGATGTACCAAGTGATTAGCTTAAAACCAGCTATCACTGGTCACAATAGGACTCAAAACATCAGAGTTCTAACATCAGATGTCACTGATTATATTTAAGAAAACATTATAACTCGTGACACTCCAGGAGTTCACAAATTTAGACTTTCGTCAAAATTAATAACTCCAATGTCTCCGTGCTAGTAACAATCAACTCTGCTACATAAGCAAAATTTTAGATGTTCTGACTCAGTCTGGTTTCTTCTGTGTAAGCAATAACTTGAGACTTGGTTTAACTTCAGTTAACCTCACTGTCCAGACAGTTGCTGCACATCTGGATCCAGAGGCTGTGTTTGTGTAAGACCACAATTGGAAACTGAATTTACTTTGCAGTTAATTTCAATATCTGACCTAATTTTGATGCATGTATCCATTCAGGAGCTTTATAGTTTGTTTTATGGTTTGAAAGAACAGGATTTTTGCCAGATTAAATCCCAAATTTAAACTAATCACCCTGCCATAAAGGGGGGTGAATCAAAAGTCAAATTGCAATTATTACACTTAGGAGGTGTAGCAATTTTCTTTTCCCTTTGCATTTTAAACAAAATTCCCTTAAAGGTTAAGAGTAGTGTCTAATCACTAGTTCTCCCAAAGAAAGGTGAAAAATTAGCTCTAAAATCACAAATATCCTTAGAGAAAGGAGTGGCATTATAACACTTGGAGCATAATGTTATCATAAGTCACAGGTTGAATGATCAACTGGTGCACCCATTTTACAATCAAATGTTTCCAATATATGTATAGTCAGATATACATATATAGCTGGACATACATTTGTTAGATGTTGTTGCTTTTAGCAACATTCTCATAACTTTGTTGTTGTTTTGTAGTGTCTGCCAGAATAATGGAATTAAACTCCATTATTATTAATTCAGCAGACGTGGAGATGCAGAAGGTGGTGGTTGCTGATCTCATCCGTTTGTCTCCAGATGAGCAGGATGCTTTAAATCAGTTTGACCTTGCCACATGTGATCAGAGGATTCAGGAGTTGGTAAACTTCATTAAGTATCCGACTGGAGATGCTCTGATTTCAGATGTTCTTTGTCAGCTTACCTTGTTGTATCAGCAGAAATCACAACTGGAAGCTAAAAGATATTTTCAGTTACAGGCTGACCATCAGATGGCCCTTCAAAGAGAGAATGCTGCAAAGCTTGAGCTCTCAAAAGCTGAGGAGAGGACCAAGAAAGCTGAAGCAAAGTTAGTGGACCTGAAGGCAGATGAGCTCAAGAAAGCTTCATCCCTAAAGGGGGGACAGACCCCCACCTCTCAGGTACCCAATTTGCATTTTCACTCACAGCAGCTGCAGCAGCCACAGCAGGGGGGAGACTCAGACAGCAGGCATCCTGCACCTAGGTCAGAGTCTCCCCCTCCTAAATTCAGCCAAAGTGTCCAACTTACTTCCACAGACCTTAACCGAAATGTTGGAAGTCAGATGGTCTCCAGTGGTTTCCTGCCAAACCCCAGTGCAGTAAACAACCACCAAGATGACCAAGTGCCGGACTCAGCGTGTACAAGTGGCCCGATTCAGTGGGAGGAGCCCTCTTCCAGCCTGATCGGCACCCCTCTCCTTTCTGACTCTGTGTCGACCCCTAGGGACCAGGAGAGAAGCACATGGTTCTCGGGTGACTCAATCCAACCTGACCCAGCACCACTTGCACGAGTCCATTCATTACAAAGCTCTCATTTAAATCATGAGAAAACTTGTTTCCTTCCCCAGAGGTTTTGTCATGATCTTCCACCATTTCATGAACTTAACCAGCATGACTTCTCAGATGGACGTGGTCCACCTTGGGAGCATAGTGTCCGTTTCAAACAGCTTGAATCCCTTGCTAAGGACATAGAAGTTTTTGATCCAGGTAGCCAGGAGTCAAATATTGATGCTTACCTGTGTGAGGTTGAACATTGTCTTCTTGACTTGCGTTTTCCTTCTGATCGTGAGAAGCTGCGGCTTATTTGGAAAACAACAGCTAAGAGTGTTCATGCGTTCATAAAAACTCTTCCTCCAGAAATTAGTGACAGCTATCCAGCTCTCTGCCAGGCTCTTAGAGAAGAGTACTATGTTTACAGAGATGAAGCCGCTGCCACTATTAATGCTTTGACAGTTTTGCAAAAACAGTTCGAACCTCCCAGAGAATATTTCCACCGTTTGAAGACAGCTTATTTTCAGGGATGTTATGCTCCAGGTCTTGAAGAAGACCACACGTTTAAGTTGTTGTTTCTTCACAATCTCCACGTTATCGTGCAGTATGATGTGACTATGCAGTGCATAACGGAGAATCTCTCTATGCAGGAGACTCGTAGATATGCTCAGCTTGTGTGGGAAACACGTGTCAGTTCAGACAGAGCAGGAAAAGGCAAAGTTAGAGTGTTAAACATTCAAACTGAGAACAGGCCTAAGAAGAGGCGCAAAGTAAGTCCCCAAGTGATGCAACAGAACCAGGGGGGTGGTAACTGGCATCAGCCAAAAGACAAGCCACCAGTTAAAAGACAAACACCTTTTCACAGTGCAACATCGAACTGTAAGGTTGGTGGTAAACAGTGGAGCCACTCCAAAGATGTCATCACAGAGGAGGAGTTTGAGATGATCTGCAGGCGTGTTATAACTGAGGTAACGGCATTCCTAAAAGACATGGCAAGCCTGTAAAATCTATCAAACAAGGTATGAAGATGGTAAATATTATATTATATTCTGTTTTAATCTTTTTCTTTCTTATGGTTTGAACTTCAGAAAGTAAGGTTTAAAAGCAGTATTATTATGGTGTAAAAATTATTACGTGACTTTTATTTTTGTTTTTGTTTTTTTTTAAAAACATTTTATTAGTATTAGTCTCTGCCCAAGCCTGCCTCACTCCTGTCCAAACACTAACCTCTGAACCAAAATGGACTGTTGAACTCTGCCTTGCTACAGGAACCCAGTGACTCTTTTCACATGGCTGAGGACGGATTGTTAGCCCCAAAGACTGGATTTCGTCCCATTCTTCGGAACTAAAAGGGGGGATGTTGACCACACAGCCATGGGTGTTCAACACTAAAACTCCGGTACATACTTTCCTGGAACCTTTCAAAATATAGTGCATTAACCGTCTTCCAGCACAGCCAGGAAATGGGGTAACTGCGGACTTCTTGTGGCGCCAATACCCAAATAAAAGCCCCACCTTTCCACAAGTCTTTCTCTTCCACACCGATGACCATCGGGTCAGGAGGGAACACAGCGCGCTGAATGTCTTTTGCTGGCAAAAGGACAGAAATTCAACTGGATCCAAGGACCGATCACCGATCATTTGCAAATGTTAAGTAGAATGAAATACTGTCTGTGTATCCGGTATTTTCATTCATGAACGGAGAAATTAAGGTGTAAGAGTTGCTTACATTTTCTCTTCGAGGCCCCACAGAAGCAAACGGTGTTCCGAGAGAAGCTGTTTCAACAAGCCGAGTCTGGAGGAAAGACGACGGCCCCAACCGTGTTTACGGTAACGAACAGCTGGTCACCTTCTGATCGGGAGAAACTGAGGAAGTTAGCGGGAAGCCAACCTGTGTTCACAGAACGAACGCACCTTCTGATCGGAGGAAACTGAAGAAGTTAGCGGGAAGCTAACTCTTTGTTCACGACGGATATCTTCTTCAAACTTCGCCCTTGGACAACCTCAACAGGTTCAGAGTTTGGGTTTTGGGCAGATTAACAGATTGGTTTGGGATGAAATGATCTAAACGTTTTCATGTTATGAAGTTTGTTTTGTGGAACTCGGCTATCTTGGTGCTAGCATGCTACCTGTAGCACCCAGGCCGGTTCGGGTTCTTTGTATGTTTTAAAGCTAAGATAAACTTTATTTAAAGGGTGGTCTTAACCAGAACATTGCTCATAACGCGCCGTCAGCGCTTATGCATTTTAACCCTGGTATTTTAAAGGTATGTGTTGATTCTGGCGCTAAGCTATCTCTAGCTTAGCACTTTAGCTAGCTTCTTTGTTAGCCCAACGGCCAGCCGGTAAGAACACGTGTGCTAGCATTAAGGCTAGTCAACAGAAAGGTTGTTAGTTTTCAAGCTAGTGAATAATAGTCCCTGAACATCATTTACTAAAGTTGATAACTAAGTAAACACCATTAAGCCCCATTTCTCCAGAAAGATTTGGCTCTTTTCCAAAATACTCAATAATATTTCTTCAAATATTATTTTAATAAATGAAGGCAGCTAATTAGACACCGTTGAGAATTAGTCATCCAGGAGGTTGGTTTTATTCAGCAGATCATTATTTAAAACATTATTTTATTAAAATAATATTTAATCTGATCTTGCATTGTGAAGGGTTGTCTAAAGGTTGCTGATTATTTTCTAAGTTAGTTCCAAAACTAACTTAACTTCACTTCCAGATTCTTCATGATAATCCTTGGTTCTCAAACATAAACATTGCATGGTAATGTTGCATCACTCTTTTTGGTCATAATTTCTAATCATCTTTAATCAACTTGTTTATATTGTACATAGTCCGTTAGTCTTCATTATTCTTTAATTCTGCTTGGTAGTTTAGTTGGATTTTTTTAGCATAGTAAAGAGTTTGTTGATTGAAATATGTTTGACTTTTGAGTTGACTTATTTTTGTTAATAAATTCTTGTATTTTAAGAAATTGTGTGAATTCCTTCCATGTGTGTGCAGAGTTTATGCTGTTCAATAATGCCAGAGCTCGTCTCACACCTTTCTATTCTGTCCTAATACCATCGCCTTAATGGGGCTGGTATTCACAGGACAATCCTTAACAGACCGGAATATTATTTGGTAAAATATTAATATTAAAATATTAATATTAAATAATATTCTCAGATTCATATTTACAACATTAACCTGACTGAATTACAGGTACACACTTCCGTAAAGGACATTAACACTTATACTGTTCCCTTGTCTACTGTTTTGCCAAACAGGGAGGTGACACTTCAGTTATAAATTTTTCTAAATGAGGGTTGAATTGTTCCACACAGACTGGTTTCACCCTAACAAAGAAAGGCCAAATATAGTCATGTTGTAACTTATATTTTGTCTTAAAATCAGTATTGAGTTGAAAATTTTAGTATCATGATAACCCTAATAGGTCGGAAAGTAGGATAAAAACGTTACAGGTCCAAATCGGAACAGAATATCACATGTTCCTGCTGAAAGCTTAAGGTTAAACTAACAGCAGGGGGTTTAGGAGGTTATGTAGCCCATTCAGCCACATGTATTTGCTGAAAAATTGTAACAATGAGTGCTGATAGAAAAGTACCCGCTCTATTGTGCTCCTTTCCTTTAATCACCTCCACTTTTTATCTGTGCTACACAGGAAAAGAGAGCACAGAAAAAGGCCTTTCGGCAGAATACGAGTGTATCTGTGTGTCCCCTGAAAAACCTTGTCATGTTGAAATATTCCAGGGTAGTGTATATGTCTATATAAACATCTTGAGGCAGGCAGCTGCAGGGTGTGTGCGCAGTGTAACACTGGTATGCATTGTTTGTGTTTCTGCACCACGAGCACCATGCAGTGTCATTACATGAGGCAATCTCTTACCTAATCAGTACTGACACACACACACACACACACACACACACACACACACACACACACACACACACACACACACACACACACACACACACACACACACACACACACACACACACACACACACACACACACAGAGTAGCAAAGCAGTCCTCCTCCTCCTTCAACCTCACAGCCCCCCACTCCTCAACCCTTCTCTTCTTCTCCTCAGGAGCCAGCCAGCTGATCCTACACCATTTCATTTTGCTCTCTTACTGAGATGGTGAAAGGCTGGCTGTTATTTTTCCACTTACAATGTATGCTTTTTTGCACCGTCAGTGACAAAGAGCTATTAATAGGCTGCCTCACACTAGAAAACAGGGTTTTGGCCCGAATCCCGTGTGGGGAAAAATCTTTCCCTCGTTTTTTGAAATTAATATAAAAGAAAATTTTATCATAGAAAAATCAAAAGGACTGGGACAAGATATCAGGAAGATAATTGTGGAGCTCCACAAGTCTTATCATCCTTTGCGTACATTTTCTAGAAGCCTGAAGGTGCAATGTTCACCTGTTTGCACAATTACCATGGGAATGGTCAGCCATCATACTGTTCAGAAAGAAAATGTTGTTTAGAGTGAAATGCGCATTTCAACCCGAGAACAAAATCAAAAGACACTTTAAAGATGCTGGCGGAAGGTGGTTGACAATTAAACGACACCTCAGAAAGGAACAAATCGACATTCCGAAAGAAAAAATAACCAGTTTATAGTTTGCAGATACATTCAGGAACAAAAATTTACTTTTTAATTACAGTGCGATTAAACTAAAATTGAAGTGTTTCACCATAATTACTAAGGCAGCACTACATATCGCAAACACATCACCATCGCAATACCAGCATATACAATGTTACTATCCCAAAGGACTGTTTAGAATGCAGTGCTTGTGGGTTATTTCACTCCCAGTGTCATAAATTCAGGTTTTGCAAGACAATAGGATAATCTGCCTGCTGAATGCAGTTTAATGGCAGTGTGAAAGATCACACATAACACAGATGTTAGTACCGAAGATGCCAAATGTCAAAAAGAGTTTTGGATGCACCAAAACGACAGATGAGAAAGAGAGGAGTGAATCGTGTGGATTTATCATTACGGATATTATTATTGCAATATTCAACTTTAATATCACCATCGCAACACTTTCTAAGCTTGCAAACCCTGGGAAAACCATCCCCACTGTGAAGTACGGGGGTGGCAGCATCATACTGTGTGGCTGTTTAGCTGCAGGAGGGACTGGTGTACTATCTAAACCAGCTGCAGCATGAAGGGCAAACACTGTTTGGAAATATTGAAGCAACATCTCAAGACATCAGCCAGGGAGTAGAATCACAATTGGGTCTTCCAGATGGACCATAGTCCCAACATTATAAGGACAACAAAATCAACGTTTTAGAATTGCCGTGACAAAGCGCTGATCTAAGCCAGTGTGAGCAGAGCTGAGTATGGTGGCCTACAAACCTGACAACTATACCAGCTCTGTCCGGAGAAATGGGCCAAAATCCAGGAAAACTAACACAAAAACATTCAACCCAAATCATACAATTCAAAAGGCAATGCTACTAAATACAAAGGGAATGTACATAAACGTCAGATTAAATGGTGGGGGAAAAACTGTGTCTTTTAATACAGTGAAGGTAAAGATCTGGTTTCAACCGTAGTTATGATGAGGAATCTAGAAGAGAGGCAGACACCAACATACCAAAGTTTTTAGGTATCTAGGGCTTCACCCTCTTCATCATGTGTTCGTTTGGCTGTTGCTTCACAGCTGCAATGTTAGCCAAGCCTTGACTTCCAGTTTACACACTTTTCATTGTATAACCACTTAGGTACACAGAGCTGAAAGGACATTAGAATAGGGCCGGTTGCAACACCCTAAATTCAACAGAGAAAATATGCAGGCAGCCTCAGCAACAGAAAACCGCACTGTGCCTTATTAGTTACGATGCATGCATGCCAATCCAACCAGGAGGATTCAGGCAGAATTTGTGAGATGAAGATGAGGCCGACTCACGCAGAAAACAGATTTGATCACATCTAGTACATCAAATACCACCGGCGGCAGGCAGCAAGACAGTTCGCAATTGTTAACACGAACGGCACTTGCAGATACCATCTCCTTGGCACAATTGTTGGAGCTGCAGAGCTAGGCCCGAATCAAACAAAGATGAGAGAAGATGCAGCGTGCTTGGATCTCCTCTTATGAGAGGTGAAGGGAAGCTGTCAAACAACACAAAACGCATCTATTCTTTCCTTTCACTCACATGCTGAGTGGAGGGGGGGGCGGGAAGAGACTGAAGGGGAGAAAGAGGGAGAGGAGGGGGCTGCTCGCCTCATTTCTGCCAGTGTGCCCTGTGCGTGTCAGTCCAATATCTTAAAACAACACATGCACGGCTTTGCTACAGCCAATTACCCTGCTCTTGGCACGGGAACTGAAAAACATCTTCGGAGAACAATAAAGAGAGCTTGGCTTGTTGTGCGTGCTGTCAGTAAGTGCTGACAGATTGTTATTTTTAATGAATATACAGCACTTGAATTGCCCATCAAGAGGTCTTTGAGCGAACATTGCTCCTTTGTTAAGGGCATTAATTTTCTGTGTAACAGCCAGAGATCTTGCAATGAAACAGATACTGAACACTACAAAGGAAAATCTACTTGCCAGCCAATTTTTTTGTCCATTGCGTTGCCTTTGCTACGAGTACGTCTAATCATTTGAATGCATTGGTTGCACATCAAGCTTTGTTTCTTTGTGGGCTCTTGACAACATCTGTTTCACTGCTCACCTACATCTCGCAGCAACCCAACAGTGTTGAATAAAACAATAAATCACCTCCTCTTTTAAGCAACCCTCAGTAGCCACCACAGTTGAAGCTCACCTCAACATCACACACCGTAAAACAATGCCAAGAGGCTTTAATGGTACAGAGCCAGGCAGACAGAGAAAACAGGCGGATTTTAAGGTAAATCTCTTTCTCATAACAAGAGGAGAAAAACAGCAAGCTGCCATTTGTGTGCAACATGGTAATAATGAATTCTAGACCGTGTGCATTGACACGTCATCCAACAAAGAGGTGTCGGAGCACAGGGGAAAAAGGATTTTCCTCATCATTGTCTGGCCTTTGCCACATATTACTCGCAGCCAGCTGCCATTACTCAAACACATACTAGTCATTAAAGGAAAATAGCAGGTTTATTGCACTTCACTTATCATGACTCCGCTGCTACAGCAACCCCAGCGGATTACCCTGCAATAGGCAGGGTGTGTCGTCAGATATGTGACTGAGAGCGATTTTTCAGACCACTCAAAAATTCAACACATACCACGCAACAGAACCGCAAACAAAAGGCCCTAAAAGTTCTGTTTTAAGATATTCTAAATTAGCCTCCTCACAAACCCAGAGGAATTTAACCACCCATTAAGGTGGTTTTCAGTCAGCGTTCTGCTGAAGTGGTAATCAACATATAGCCTGTAATGGCAGATCTCTGTACCTCAACACAGCAAGTTTATATTCTAAATGGTAGGTAAAGAAAACCTAAATCACTGCCACTAAATATGGCCAGAATGAAACACAGACCGCCAGGCATCTGAAATATGATGGTTGAAGGCTTTAGCGATCATAAGTGGATATCTAAAGCTAAAAAGAAATACTAATGTGAAGCTAATCAGTAACTAATCTCTATTTTAGGCAAAAGTTCTCTCTTGATAACCAATTTTAAATATTTTTGGTGTTTTTATAGTGATTATGTACAAACCGGATTCCAAAAAAGTTGGGACACTAAACAAATTGTGAATAAAAACTGAATGCAATGATGTGGAGGTGCCAACATCCAATATGTTATTCAGAATAGAACACAAATCACAGATCAAAAGTTTAAACTGAGAGAATGTATCATTTTAAGAGAAAAATAGGTTGTTTCAAAATTACATGGCATCAACAAATCCCAAAAAAGTTGGGACAAGTAACAATAAGTGGCTGGAAAAAGGAAATTGAGCATATAACGAACAGCTGGAAGACCAATGAACACTAATTAGGTCAATTGACAACATGATTGGGTATAAAAAGAGCTTCTCTGAGTGTCAGTGTCTCTCTGAAGCCAAGATGGTAAGAGGATCACCAATTCCACCATTGTTGCGCAGAAAGATAGTGCAACAATACCAGAATGGTGTTACCCAGCGTAAAATAGCAAAGACTTTCAAGTTATCATCATCAACCGTGCATAACATCATCAAAAGATTCAGAGAATCTGGAACAATCTCTGTGCGTAAGAGTCAATGCTGTAAAACTCTACTGGATGCTCGTAATCTCCGGGCCCTTAAACGTCACTGCACCTCTAACCTCAAGGAAATAACAGAATGGGCTCAGGAATACTTCCAGAAAGCATTGTCAGTGAACACAATCCACCGTGCCATCCGCCGTTGCCAGCTGAAACTCTACAGTGCAAAGAGGAAGCCATTTCTAAGCAAGCTCTACAAGCTCAGACGTTTGCACTGGGCCAGGGGTCTTTTAAAATGGAGTGTGGCAAAATGGAAGACTGCTCTGTGGTCAGATGAGTCACGATTTGAAGTTCTTTATGGAACACTGGGACGCCATGTCACCCGGACCAGAGAGGACAAGGATAACCCAAGTTGTTATCAACATCAGAAGCCTGCACGATGGTACGGGGTTGCATGAGTGCTTGTGGCATGGGCAGCTTGCATGTCTGGAAAGGCACCATTAATGCAGAGAACTGTGTTCAGGTTCTAGAACAACATATGAAGACCTGCATTTTTCAACTAGATGATGCCAGACCACATTCTGCAGCAATCACAACATCATGGCTACGTAGGAGAAGGATCCGGGTACTGAAATGGCCCGCCTGCAGTCCAGATCTTTCACCTATAGAGAACATTTGGCGCATCATAAAGAGGAACGTGCGACAAAGAAGGCCCAAGACGATTGAACAGTTAGAGGCTTGTATTAGACATGAATGGGAGAGCATTTCTATTTCTAAACTTGAGAAACTGGTTCCCTCTGTCCCCAGACGTCTGTTGAGTGTTGTAAGAAGGGGTGTTGCCACACAGTGGTAAAAATGGCCTTGTCTCAACTTTTTTAGGATGCCATGTAATTTTGAAACAACATATTTTCCCTAAAAATGATACATTCTCTCAGTTTAAACTTTTGATCTGTGATTTGTGTTCTATTCTCAGTCAGTCAGTCATTGTCTACCGCTTATTCCATAGTGGGTCGCGGGGGAGCTGGTGCCTATCTCCAGCAGTCTATGGGCGAGAGGCGGGGTACACCCTGGACAGGTCGCCAGTCCATCGCAGGGCAACACACAAACAACCACGCACACACTCATTCATACACCTAAGGGCAATTTAGAGTTACCAATTAACCTAACAGGCATGTCTTTGGACTGTGGGAGGAAGCCAGAGTACCCGGTGAGAACCCACGCATGCACGGGGAGAACATGCAAACTCCATGCAGAAAGACCCCCGGCCGGGAATCGAACCCAGGACCTTCTTGCTGCAAGGCAACAGTGCTACCAACTGCGCCACCGTGTGTTCTATTCTGAATAACATATTAGATGTTGGCACCTCCATATCATTGCATTCAGTTTTTATTCACAATTTGTTTAGTGTCCCAACTTTTTTGGAATCCGGTTTGTACCATTAACACAGTACCATCCTAGTCAGCTACTAGTAGAAGAGAAGTTTTGGGGTTGGTTGTGGATGACTAAGAGCCGGTTACCAGAATCAAGTTATATGGAGAGTTTAAAAAGCTATGGATTCAAATCTGCTCAAATTTTCTGCGAAACTGATCTAACAACACCTACACAATATACCAAATCACAATTGTCGTCTCATAATCAGTTTGTAATGTGGCAATCACAAAGGACTGCTTGGATGCAATATCTGATAGGATAAGACAGTAATACCGAGACATTACTGCCCTCCAGGCCCACTCTTGGTATATATTTTTGGCAATCTAACGCTCATAAAAAGTGGTGGGAACACAGTGATAAAGCAAGGGAAAGATCAGTATCACAGCAACGTTGCTTCCTGTTGCGCATCGAACAACGACATGTTATAAATGACAATAATATACTTGCAATAATTAATGTTACAATGTTGCAATGGGAATAATTTTTGATTTTCTGTTTTAAACAACAGAAATACATTTTTTTATGCAGGAATACCATGAACTTGGGGTCTTTATACTAAAGGTTATCATACTGTGAGAATCCTATAATGGCCCAGGCCTAGTTGTGGATCCATACTTCAAAGTACCAAATTTCACAAAAGGTTGATAAGTTCAGTTCATTGGTGTATTCTTTTTAAGTTGACATTAAAACAAACATTTGTCCTCCGATGAGTACTGCTATTAGGATTTCCTACTAAACTCATTACCTTGACGGAAGCATGAAAATGTAGGGATTTTTTATACTATCTCAAATAAAAGAGCATTGGAACAAGTAAGTTAAAGTCAGGAAGAGTCTGACTTTAAACAGACTAAAGCAATATTAACAATGCGATAAAAATATGACTTTGTTTGTTTAAACTGACTTCTAAAAATTTATCAAGGTTATAGACATGACTCTCAGGACCAACAGTTGGGAGTCAGCAAAAATACATCCCTTCAGATGATTATGTAATAACTGTGACACACCGTGCGACCGAACAACACATTACAAACCACAAGTGTTTCATTTTCTGCCGTGTCTTCCCTATCCAACATGCCATTACTCACAGATCTGAACAGTTGCCAGGGATTGTTTAGATACTCCGAGAGGTGCAGCAGCACGGTACAAAACCTTTTCTTTTTAAGTGACTCAATAAGATGTAGCAGTGAGTTTATTCTGCAGCCAAATGCTGTCAGGATATCTATTGAAGATTTCCTCCAGCCTAATGGTTACAAGTGAGAAAATGCAGATGTTGTCAACATTGAATCGGTTTCTCCCAGCCAACTGAAAATAGCTTGACAGTAATAAATGAAAACAAATGTTTCTCTCGCCTTTGATCAGTCTGCATATTTATTTGCTGTGGTGTAGTTCAGCTTATCAGGGCTTTGCATGCATAAAAGGCTGGGGAAAAAATACCAAAACATTGACACACAATAGGTACAAATAAACACATATTATGTTTTACATAAAATATATGTAAGTATTTTTTTTTTTTACACATAATAAGAGGTCAATAATAATACTCCGATTTTATTTTGTCAGTTTATGTAACATCTCTGTTATCCAGTACTGTCAAAAAAACGATTTGTTTACTATTATTAAACTTATATGACATCACATATCCTTAAATGATGCAAATCTTCATCAACAAAAGCACAAGTCATGAAAATATAACTACCAGACATTGTATATTTAGTTTTGCTGTCAATGTTTTGAACAGTTTATAATTAATGCTACTTTATTTGTTGAGAAATTTTAGCAACAAGCATGTTGCAACTTTCTCTTTTTTTGTTTTGTTTCAACAACTCAGCATGATTGTGCAGCCACCCTACATCAGCATACATTAAAACCCGGCCATATTTTCATCTCAAAGAACCACAAACTACGAGCAACACAACAATAATTAAGGCAAACACAAAGACTGCAAGTTAGCTTCGCTGGCTAACGTTTCCTGGAGCTAATGACAATAGCTCCTGGGGCTCCGTCTACTTCCTGAAACAAAGACGCTACACAAGGCGAGTATAAAATAAGAAACACCTCTAATAATGCATATGAGTAGTCCTGTAGCCTTACATGAAAAGCAAGAAATTAAATAATGTCAAGTTGCGTGTTTGCCACGTACTCTAAGCTAACCGGTGTAAACGAGCCGTTTGTTTCCAGGCCTTAGACGGCACCTAGCTGGCATTCCCAATCAGTGCTAGTGACTAGCCGCTAACATTTGCTTCACGGTAACCAGCAACAGTGAGGGGCAAACAAATGAGCCCAGCAGCTATCAAGCAAGGATGTGCATTAACAGCCCTGCGTTCCCAAACTATTTCCTCACTTTTTTTTTTTTTCATTTTATTTTTGTGGACTGCCGTATATCAAAGGTGAAAAGAAGAAGCTGGTTGCAGCTCACTGCACTTACCTTAAAGAGCTTGCTCTACAACATCTGTGATTTGTTTGATGAGAGACTGCAACAACAAACAATAGCAGCAGCAGGGGCAATTAGCCAACGTTAGTTAGCCAAGTGTCGCCTCTACAACAGTAGTACTACAACAGCTGCAGTGCCACCTGTGTGTCTTTTTCTTATGTAGCTGGAACTAAGCGAGCGGCTTTTGGTATAATGCTGTCATAAATGATGGACTATGAGAATACAGAGGAATCGTTGCCGGGATGCTCAGACTGGTGTGTATGAGAGGTACTCAGCATGACAGCATCCTTCTTCATCTTGGGGTGAGAGCAGTTAGAGGAAGGGCGGGGGGGGGGGGGGGGGGGGGGGGGTTCTTAAAATTCAACCGGTGAAATACCGCCACCCACTGGTCAAGGCAGGGAACACCAGGTTCAATGGAAGTCCTGGAGGCATCTTCTTCCTGATAAAACTACTGTGACCCACTATGGACTGAAGGTTAACTCAGAGGGATAGAATAGAATAGAATAGAATAGAATAGAATAGAATAGAATAGAATAGAATAGAATAGCCTTTCTGTTGAGATCATTAAAATATAGCAATTTGTAAGTATTTATCATTTGGTATGTAAGGGAAATATAAAAAGATTAAGCAAAGGAAATGGCTATAGATAGATAGATAGATAGATAGATAGATAGATAGATAGATAGATAGATAGATAGATAGATAGATAGATAGATAGATAGATAGATAGATAGATAGATAGATAGATAGATAGATAGATAGATAGATAGATAGATAGATAGATAGAAAGTAAAAAATATCAAAAAAATATATATATCGTTTTATGTCAGGTTATATATATTGTATATATATATATATATATATATATATATATATATTGTTTTTTCTTCTTTTTTTAACTTTTTTTACATTTTGTGATATTGCAAGCTCCAACATTGTTGCATTTTTTGGGGATTTTAAGTAATATAACAACAAAAAGTAATGTTTGGTAAACTCCAAAGAAATGTACAGTCTAATTTACATAAAGAATATTACTCAAAAAAATTCTGAAAAGAAAGGAAAACCTGATGTGGGCTCTAATTGGTGCCTTGGTGGTATGTTTTGTGTTATTGTCAGGCTACTAAACCCATCCACAACCCTTCATCAGTGTGTGGGCTTAAGGAACAAGATTTGTATCCAGGTTTTACTGCACATGCCCCCATCTTTTGCCCTTCAAAAAAAGTCTCAAAGTACGCTTGACTGTGGAGACAGCGTTTTTCATACTAAGCATGTCTTTTCCTCCAAACACAGCAGGTTGAATCGATACTGAAGAACTCAATTTTTGTCTTGTCTGTTCACAGAACTTTTTCATAGGCCTTTTCTGAATCATTTACAAGTTCACCTGCAAATTGCAGATATTCCTGTTTATGATGCTCTGTGGTAGGGGAGCTGTAAGATTTTAGTACATTACAGTGTAGCATGTTACCAATGACATTTTTAGTGACTGCGGTTCAAACTCTGTTCAGGTCAATAACAAGCTTGTCCTACTATAGTTTTGAGCCGAAACCTTACCTTTCTCAAGATCATCCTCACATCATAAAGCGAGATCTCGCATGGAGCTCCAGATCAAGAGAGACTGATTGTCATTAGTATTTCTTCATTTTCCTTTTCGGACTTGGAGTCCATTCCATCCTTGTGGAGATCTTCTGCCGAACCACTCAGAAAGTTTACTTACATTCATCTGAGCATGATGTCAGAATTTAATTGATAGCTGATTGAAAGGTCTAATATTTGCCTTTTTTCAGTCTAATCCAAATTTTCTGTGTTTGGAGTCACTGTCCATTTTTTTTCTAAGTTTCAAACATTGAAACCCAAACTGTCATGCTCAGAAGAAAGGAAATTTGTTAGGATGTTCAGCATCAACCACCAAGCCTCCAGTCTATTATCAACTGGAAGATGGTTGAACACCAGTGCCCAAAGTGAGTGCTGTTTAACACCAACTGGGACTGAGAAGGTGCTGGCCCAGAAAGAACCTGTCAACTCAAAATCCACACGTTAAAGTTTGACAGACATCTACAGCTGCTCACAGGGACATGTCTGGAGGAGACATGATACTATACCATGTGCTAAGCATGGTGGTGGTGGTAGCATCATGCTGAGGGCATGTTTTGCTGGTGCAGTGTACAAACCGAGTGGAAGAAGAAAGAATGAGGAGTTCCTCCAAACCTTTGAATTTGTATTATAGCAACAGTTAGATGGTTGAAACTAGGACTCAGGTGGGTTTTTCAACAAGATAAAGACAAACACACTAAAGACAATAATTTTATGGATAAAAAAATAGATAAACCAGGCCAACATTAAGCCTCTGGAATGGCACCAAACCAAACTTTAATGACAATTTGAAAACCGTTTTAAAGCAGGGTTGGTGCTAGATAGAGTTCTTCTATTTCTGACAAGTAGTGAAATACACAAAGTTTTGCTAGAAGCTCACTGACAACTTAAAAAATGGGTTTTACTGCATATTTGTTCTAAGGGACATTTGTCCAAATATTTGTGGGGTTGTATGTGAACATAGATGCAAAGTTTTAACCCCGTTTTGAGAAAATTCACAACTAAACTTCTGCACCTAATTCTTCTCTGACATTGTGTTATTGTCATCAGGGCATCCTAAGGAAGAACATATAAAATGCATCTTTAAAAGCCCAAAGACTCATACTGATGAGTGCATGCAAACCTCTGAGGGGCAAAAACAAAGAGTTTAGTCTATAATTCAGTTGTTTGTATATATTTAGCGATAATTCACAGTAAAAGACATCTCCAGGCCTTTTACTAGACAAACCAGGTCCGATTCATGTTTAAGTTACGTTATAATTGCAATTTCCGCACTGTTCCTGATGTTATTACGTTAGCGTGAGGGGGCATTTTTGCACTTTGACCACAAGATGGCGCCAATCACTTATAGGACAACTCAAATTTCAAGTTGAACCCTTTTCAGATTGTCCTTTCCACCTTACTGAATGAATTTAGCAATAAAATTCGTTTAAATACGTGATTTTTGATTTTGATGAAATCCGCAGCCGAATCTGCGTTACCTGTGGCGTCCCAGTAGAGGCCTGTTGGGGGAGGACCTCTCCTTGGTGATGGTTCAACAATGTAGACAAGTTTAGAAAGGCCTTGAACTAATTTGGTGCGACACAAACCCACTGGCAACACCAGGCAGACCGATGTCCCTACTGAATAGACCTTTATTTATCTTGGCAAGGGCCAAGCAGAAAGCTCCCACTGAGCCTTCAAATTCCTTCACCCAGGAGGAGGGACAGCTATGGGAGTCTCACCACCCTGAGCTCAAGTTTCAACCTCTTTCAGCTCAAACTGCAGCACTGACCAAATAAATTGTTTATACAGGAACGTTTTAATCTTGATACAGAAGTTACACATACAAGTTTCATAACCACAGAAATAAAAATCACAAAGACAGTTTTGAAACTATATTTATTACATATTTCTGCCGGGGCTTACAGTAACACAAGACCTTATCGGAGATGACACATTGCACATACATAACTCTTTACCACTGCTTCAGGCAGGTCCTTACTAGAGTTACAGTTGCTCAAATAATCTGAGGATCACAATCACTACAACTCACAAGAAGCTGAAAAAAATCTCACACAGTAATACAGACACTAACACAAGGACCAACACATTCAGGAGCTAAAGCAGTTTGCAGATGAGTTGAGCCATGAGGCTGTACTAGGAATATAGTGCTGCTTCTCCACGCCACAGACTACAGGCTTGGACCTGGGATTGTAGACGTCTTTTCCATCTTCACTCCATATAGGGCAGGCGACCTAGTGTGGCGTACATGTGTGGGGGATTATTTATGAGCAATGAACACGCAGTGGCCCGAAGAAGTTGACCTGGCTCTCAGATGGGGTGCCTAAATTTCTGGCCGGCGAAGCGGGCCTTGTCACCGAGCTCCTCTTCAATCCTGAGAGAAAGTTAGGCCCAATTTAGTCTCAGAAATTGATGCATTTTTTATTTCTATAAAAAAAAAAAAAAAAAAGAAGCTGTGCATGTTTGTAGAGAAGACTCACCTAAGGAGCTGGTTGTACTTGGCCAAACGCTCGGATCGGCAAGGTGCACCTGTCTTGATCTGCAAGATGTTTAGTGGTACATAAGATCTAAAGCTGAACCATTACAGATTTGTTTACATTTTGCACAAGGCTTCGAAAAGTAATTACCTGTCCAGTGCAGAGGCCGACAACAAGGTCAGCGATGAAGGTGTCCTCGGTCTCTCCAGAGCGGTGGCTCACCATCACCCCCCAGCCATTGCTCTGGGCCATCTTGCAGCTAAAATAAAGGAGAAATGTTTTAGTCTGCTCAAACTGTATTTACGGTGTAGAATTTTCTCAACAGCACGGCTGTGTTATGGACACTCACGCCTGCAGGGACTCTGTGACTGAGCCGATCTGGTTGACCTTCAGCAGCAGGCAGTTACAGGCTTTTTCATCGACGCCCTTGGCGATACGTTTGGGGTTGGTGACTGTGAGATCGTCTCCCACGACCTGGATGCTGGTACTGGCTGTGAATTTGCTCCATGCCTCCCAGTCATCCTGGTCAAAGGGGTCCTCGATGGAAACAACTGAGAGAGAAATGTGGACATTTGAATTATGAGCTCACATCAGTATCTTTGTCAGATCGAAATATAAAATCTTCTCTAATACCATTTATTCCTTAATAAAAGGAGGGTTAAACTCACCTGGGTAATCTTTGACGAAGCTCCTGTAGAGGTCAGCCAGCTTGTCAGGGGTGATGTAGCGGCTGGGGTCATCAGGAGACTTGAAGTCCAGGTCATACTTGCCCCCCTTGTAGAACTCAGAGGCAGCCACATCCATGCCGATGACGATCTTGTCGGTGTAGCCGGCCTTGGCGATGGCGTTCTTTAGCAGCTCCAGAGCTGATTGAAAGCAAAACATTTCAGGATTTTTAACACTAAACACTCTGCATCATCAAGTGGTTTGCCACAGAAGCACACTGACCTGATACTTTGGTCAGAAACTAGCAGGTTATAATTTCAGAGTCGAGTTTTGGTTTTTATTTTAATAAATGCAAGTCTAAAGGTGTGGTATTAAGCAATTCATTTTTAAGAATATGCAACATGTGGTACTATTTCCCACACCTTCTTTGTTTTCCAGGATGTTGGGGGCGAAGCCACCCTCATCTCCTACGTTGGTGGCATCCTTGCCGTATTTCTCCTTGATGACATTCTTTAGGTTGTGGTAGACCTCGGCACCGATCCGCATGGCTTCCTTGAAGCTGCTGGCTCCAACAGGCAAGATCATGAACTCCTGCATGGCCAGCTTGTTGCCTGCATGGGAGCCACCGTTGATGACGTTGAAAGCCTAAAGCCAAGCAGAAAAAGATCATTTTTTCATGCTTGATGAAATCGGGATAGAATACAATGACTTTCGGATCAGGCGCTGACGTCCGTTGGGCTGAGGGCATCGGTCCTCTCAAGAAAGCTCTCAGTGCAGGATACTCACAGGCACAGGGAGGATGACTTCAGGGTTGCCAGCCAGGTCAGCAATGTGGCGGTAGAGGGGAACGCCCTTCTCCGCTGCACCAGCCTTGCACACAGCCAGGGATACACCCAGGATGGCATTAGCACCAAACTTAGCTGAGGGAAAGAAGAGTAATTTAAATGTGTGGCGTATAATGCATGTGTATCAACACTACATTTAAAAAATATCACTGATATATCACAGATTTTTAAAACAGCTTATTAAAATGACCGATGCACGTTTTGTGTTCCTAAAACTACAACTTGTTATGGGTAACTAATATAGGATTCATAAACCTCAGTTAAATTCTCTTTAAATCTGTTTTTAGAAAGTTGTTTCAGCATCACAACGAGAGAACATCCAGAGTAGATGTTTAAATGACTGAAAGGTGGACCTATAAATAAAGTTGATTGGTTATGGAAATGTAGATGCATTGTACATGTGCTTATCCTTTTCCTTTACTTCAGTAGAAATGAAGCCTGAACAGAACTTACAGTATTTTTATTTCACTTTCCTTTAATGCTCTCATTTGCTGCCATTACTTCTACTGTATTTTTTTTTAATCCCATCTGTAAAATACATTGCCCAACATGGGTTTTTAAAAGTGTGATAATAAGATTGACTGGACATAAAGTGCGGCTTTAAGCAGGTACACTGGTTATTGCGTATGGAGCATCCCGTTAACCTGAGAAAGGACAAAAATCTCTCACCGTTTGTACTAGCAATTGCAGAATAAAATTTGAACAGTAATTAAAGCTTTATTTTGCATCTAGTCCTAACCGACTGCACTACTAGTTCTATAACATTCAGAGTAATTTAAAGCTACAATTCATATTTAACAATGAAACTTGTTCTTCTGCAGGAAAATTAACCTTTAATTATTTAAAAATACACCAAACAGGAGTTTATATTATTTGCTGATCACAAGAATGTTGGCAAAATATAAATATTGGTTGCAACAACGCCAGAATCTAAGACGGTTCCAGTATTTAGCGAGGAAAAGAGATAATCAACAAGATGATGAGTAGACTTTAAAACTCAGCAAGACAGACGATACATGTGGCTTATCTGGCTGTTCACTGGGGCCAACATGATAAAGAGACTGGACCCAGTAGTTCACCTTGATTTGAATTTTTTTATGCTTCCACTGAGTTTTTTTTTTTTTTTAAACTAGCATTTTATATGAGTAGACTGCAGATTTTGTTTAGCTGAATTTTTGAAAATGGATGTCAGTTTTTAGATCTTAGAAACTGTTCAGTATAGAAAACGAAAGTGATAATTTTGTCCATGTTGCCCAGCTCTAGTGTCCACATTTGTAAACAACTGGGTCTACGTTCTTAGGACTAACTGGAGGTCCAGAGAGAAGCTTCCCTTGAAAGTCTCTGAAGGTAAAATAGGGTACAATTTGACTGCCAGCCTTTCCTTTATCTTCCCGTTTAGAAAGAACTTCATTTTTTTTTTTTTTATCTGCCCATTAGTTGTACAGCCATGCTTAAAAAAAAAAGTCTGTGCTGCATTCCAGGAAGTCACTGATGTGATTTTGTGTATTAACCAATCAGATTGAAGCTAAAACAAAATATGCACGAGTCAACTTTCTGTCAAATTATCCAATAAAAATAATGATTTCATGCATCAAGCAAGAATCAAAGCTTGTATGTAGCATTGATCATCTGCCTACAATACAGTTTTTCAAGCTGTTTATCCAAAAATAAGTGATTTTTAAAAAACACCCAACAATGACTCATAAATAATGAGCATATGAAAAATTGCTTTACAATGTAGCAGATCTCTGCAAGTCTGTTTTTAAAGCAGCATCTTACACTTGTTTTCTGTGCCATCCATGTCCAGCATCAGCTTGTCGATCTTCTCCTGCTCCACAACGCTCACATCCTTGATTCAGACACAACAGGACAAGTTAAGGTGGAAACATTTATATCAAACAGCTAGTTTAACTTGGTTAGGCGCACACACACACACACACACACACACACACACACACACCAGTAATGTTACGCCAGTATCTGGGAATTTTACTGTGGTAACTATACTAATGCAATTTATGTTAATTAATTACAAAAGGTAAAAAAGTTACTCAGTGGTAATGCATGACTATTTTACATGGAAAGACTGTATAGTTAGTCGTCTGGTTACCAGTGCTGCCAAAATATTTTAAACAGGTTTTCAGAGTCAATGATTTCTGAAATTAGCACGCTCACACACACAAATTAGTCAAACAATGAATGGTCCTACCTTGCTAACCAGTGCAGGTGCAATAGTTTTATTGATATGTTCAACAGCTTTAGAGACACCTGCAAGGGGACAAGCAGACCATGACTGACAGACAGGAGAAGACCATGCAACGCAGGCCATGCAGATGAACACAGAGCACCGGATTTTAAGGATGAGGAAATTATTAGAAGAATATTCACTAATTTAGCTGTTAATTATTCTACTGTTTATTCTTTTTTTAAATCTGTGAACATCTGTTAGTGCCTGATGAACATTAGTCTCAAGAAGCAAACTCATTCTTCATGCTGCTGTGCAGTGCAATGAGTCACCCTAATTTTCCACGTTTTATTTACCTGGTTACATAACGCAGGGGCCAAGAACTCATTTATATATTTAACAGCTCTTTTGACTCCTAACAGGAGAAACAGAAATGGGGAAATTGAAAAGAAATCAGGAAAGAAAGAAAGAAAGCAAGAGTTCATGGAAGTGTTGAAATGAGCTGGAAAGTTATGAAAGGAAGGAAGTGACCAGAGTTTAGAGCGAGCATAGATGGAGATGCTTTACCTTTGCCCATGTAGCGTGTTTTGTCATTGTCACGGAGCTCTAGAGCCTCATAGATGCCGGTGGAAGCACCGCTGGGAACTGCGGCTCTGAAAAGACCTTAAAAACACACGAGACGTTTGGGTTTAAGAATGCTGGCTCTCGCACAAGACAGAATAAAAGAGACATTCAAATAGGACTTCACTAGGACACGCTGCTTCCCAAATTAAATTCCTTTGTTGCACAATAAAACATTTGTTGAGCCCTGTGGTCTGTGCCACAATAAGTGAAAAGCACAAATAGTTTTTACATTCAGCCAAAAGGGAATACAATACGTAGCGAGGAAGTGGTGCTGGCTGTGCTGCGAAAAAGCTGTGATGTAACAGGGGGTGGGGGCGGGGGGGAAAGACCCAACTGAGCATGTGCAGTAAATCTGTGGCAGGATATCAAGTCCTGCCCCCACAAGCACATACCCATTTGAGTCCAAAGTGGATGAAAATCTGAAAAAGGAAAAAGCACACTATTCATTTTGCTCAGTGGAGCAGCAGAGATGGTAGAGTCTGAGGGGATTTGGTGACACAGCCGCTGTCTAGGCCCTGAAGTAATGCCAAACAAAATCATCTGCAGCTAGAAATCAGCATGCAGCAGTAAGGGCCGACTGGCTACAACCAATCAGGCCACAAATCGAGTGCTTTCCCACTCCATCTGCCAAATCTGAACAAAATCCAGTTCAAAGATGTTTCATCAGAACTATAAATGTATTTAGATGGTTGAATAAAAACACCAGTTATATGCAGATAGCTCTACAAGTAGATAAGACAAAGATCAGAGTGTGAATGACTAACAGGACATAAAATGGCACAATAATTATGACAGGCTGCCTCTGGATGCAGCAGGCACTCTCTGGGGTCTGTCTGGGCTGCTAATGGTGTCAAAACAGAGCTGCTGGACTTAAAAGGCAAATCTTTGTCAAAAAGATAAAGATGGGTTTACAGTAAACAGAACAGGCGTCCTAAACTGCTGAATAGATGGCTGTAGAGACAGTGTTTTCAGGCCAGCTGTCGGTCTAATTCTCTTCTACGTCAGTGATCATTCAGGTTGCTTCATTAACATTCTCAGGACATCAGAGTTGAGTAACTTCCTTTGTTTCAACTCAAAGAACACAAACAACCCCATTAAAAAAAAAGAAAAGAAAAAGGGTAGACAGACCATTGGTTGATTAAATTGATCTAAACCGCAGCCAAATGCTTCACAGGTTGAATATTTTACAGCTAAACCAATCAAAGCAATTTAATTAAAGATTTTTAAACAGATGCATCAATCTGGCTTTTCTTGGCCGACGGAGGTTTCTGGCCTTCTGACGCCCGTCCTGGTGATTCCAGTTTCCAGTTAAACATGAATGAGAAAATATCATGCAGGTTCTGATGGAGGTTTCGAGTCCAACAGAAAAAGAAAGAATTACACAATTATCCCCATTTATGCATTAAAGCACATGCCTCCAAATTGTATCAGATTTTTCATAAAATACAAAAAAAATAAACTGCAGAGGACATGCTGTTGGTCGATGCATTTATAGGCTGGAAAATGAATTCATTTTGAATTGTTCTGCAGCAAATAGCCGTCTTAATTCTGATCTCTGGCAGAGGGATCAAATCCAGAACAAATTCACAGGCTTGTTAAAGATACCGACTGTACTGCATGGGTGTTGTGCTCCTAAACCATTACAGTAACAGTAAGCTGTGGTGGCCGTATGATGTTACAGGAGCTATTTTCAAAAGTTCATTTTATCTGATCCACTCTGGGCCTACAGCTGGCGGCAGCATAGGGTCAACAAGCAGCTAAACTGTCCTGAGCTGACGCACTACCTTCAGGGAGGGATATTCATTAGAAATCTTTAAAAACAATTAAGAAATGAATTAACATGTCCGACTTGCACTACAATAGTTTGATGTTTTAATCAAATTGTTCTAAATTACCTGTTATTAGCTGTTATAACAACGTAATGTATTTTTAAAACCAAGTTTCCCAGAAATATTTCATTTCAGAACTCCATGCTTTTCTCAGACTGGAATATCTAGATTATCCAACTGTCTTAAAACAATACCATTTTGGATTACAACAGCCAGGCCAACCTGAGCTGTGGATCATCATTTTTCCTTAAAAAGTACTTTAATACAAGAGAAAAAATAAATAAATCTGCTCCAGGAATTACCAGATTATTCCCATTTATCTAACAAAGCATGTGTCCCTAATCTATAAGTGAATCAGACTTTAAAAAAGGGGCATTTAGAAACTGAAAAAGTGGTTTGGTGTGCTGAACTCAGGTTAGAGTGGGTCCTGGATAAATCCCTGTTTTAGATCTATAAGATGTTCGGAGCACCTATTATAAATGTTTGAGTTCAAGACATTTAATTAGTTGGGTTTTATCATCTGTATGCTTTACAACTCATGAAATAACAGTTCTGACATTAGATTAGCTTCTCAATAGTAGTAAAGGGCTATTTCACATTTAGTTATATTATTTCAAAATCTAGGATACTTGAGACCATTTTCCTACGCAAAAAAAAAAAGAATTTAGAGAACAGCTTTTGGAATATTCAATATTTTTACTTTTGTTGACACATATGATAAACTATGAAACTGTACCAATGGTATGTTTGGCCCCTAAATCAGACCCAGTTTAAGGACTACAGGTCCAGTTTAAAAGCCCAGGGAAAAAAAACAAAACAGGTTCTGTTTAAATGATCAATGTGTTGGACAAAAAGGAAACTCTTAATGTAGTAAAGCAGAGATTTATATATACACATTCCCTAGAAATATGTTTCTAAAAACATCAAGATATTGGAATGACGCGTTTTAAAATTTTCCAGACATATACAAGCTTGGGAATTGATAAAAATCTACATGTCTAACCATTAGGACTGCTTTGCCTGGATGCAAATAATCCCAGGAAGCAAAGATGAGCAATATGTAGAGTTTGTAGAAAAAAATTCACAAGAAGACATTAAGACAGGATACAATACCTTTCTTAGTGTACAGGTCAACTTCCACAGTGGGATTCCCACGGGAGTCAAAAATCTCACGAGCGTGGATCTTCAGGATAGACATCGTTCTGATCTGTTTGAGAGTATAAACACAAAGACTTAATAAAAGAGTGCAGCTCTGAAGGAGACAGGCCACACTGCAGGCTCTCACAGGGGAGTAAACAATGACTTGGCAAAAAATGTCTAAAACATTTAGAGAAACAATAAAACAGTAACCTGAAAATGTAGTCCTGACAAATTTTGATCAGTGTTTTTATGGGTTTCTTAAGCATATGAGCCGAGCCGTACACGTAGCCAGACTGATGCAGTCAGGTCAGGATAGATGGTATGTTCAAGTCATAGAAGGTGTGGCTTCCTGCAGCCGAGTAATCTCTGCAGGTCCGTTCAGTTTATTGAACATGTTGGATTCAACAAAAAAGTATTGCAAAATTCTTGCACAAGTATTCTCTACTGCCAATAATTATGCAACCGTTTTAGATTGCAGTATTTAAACCTAAACGTGTCAAACAAAGAGAATGTGACCAGGCACAAATGGACTGTTTGGTCTCCTTTGGTTAAATGATATGGACTGCAGAGCTGAGTGGCACCCTAATCTCTTACGCGTTCAGCAGAGGTCAGACAGGGTTTCTGACCACGATGCCTGCAGCACTGCATCGATTAGCACTATGCAAACTGTTCCAAATCCATACTCTACAAATGCATTGAAAGCACAGGAAAACATGACCCTTAAAAGCCTGAATGGAAATTTACAAACAGGACACGCTCAAACACACAACTGGAAACAACGTTTAAGTAACCTGAGGCTAGATAACAATCAAAGGCTTTATAAATAGTCAAGTTGACATACTTGCTCAAAATGATGTATTCTTGTAAAGTTGACGACTTGATTCCTTTAATAACTTTCTGCCAACTGGCATAAAAATCATAATTCATTTGACAATTATAATAATGACTGGATTGTAGTGTGATCTTAATGTGGATCAGTGAAATGTCCAAATATGAATTTGATTTGCTTGTATAATTGGATATGAATTCAACCTTTTTGTCTTGTCTGTAGATTACAAATATGAATTGGCCCTCTGTAAAAAACGCAACTGAATCATCCACATACATATGATTCTAAAATATACATACTGCCGAGTGTCAGCTGCTTTGACCAAATAACTCTGTTTTCTTGGACATATAATATCTGCCTTAAAAACTTTTGGATAAACGGACTTTTTGAGCATGTAAACTAGATTTTTGCATTGGAAATTAGAGATCCACCACTGAGTTGGACAGAGATTGAATCAGATGATTTTCCCTGTATCAGCCTGTCAAACACTGTTGAAAACACAAATTCAGGTTCTTTTCCAGTCATTAAAAACCTAAAAACAAAGAACGCCCACCAACTAGTCTATAAATGCTTCAACCAACAGTATGTACTGTTGAATTCAACAATTCTTTTAATTTTCTGTTGGATGCTAAACTTCTACATGTATTAGGAAAGCTGCTGTACATTTCTCCTTTATGAGCCATGTTCATTATGAAAACATAACTGGGGATCAGTCATAATTGGACGGAGTATGTGAATCGTTGGGGGGTGTACAATCAATATCGTCCAGAAAAAACCTGATAAGTGCATCTGTTGGGAAACTAAGTTTCAAATTTAAATACCACCACTTTCCCTAACTGACAACTAGTTTCTTAGTTCTTTAGTAAAAGTCCCGGACAGATTTAGTAAGAATCCAACTGATTGGGCTCCTTTTGAAGTCAAAATGATGAATTAAGTGAAAATGCAGATTAATACTATATACACCAACAATAATTTTTAAAACCTTTACAGAATAAGCAGGAGAGCTACCCCAGGAGAACAAAATGGCATCCATGGATAAATAAATAATTATGGACACCTGATACTTTCTGAAGAACTAAAGGGTTGAAATGGTTTCATGAAAATGCATTTAAAAAGACCCCAAAGTTCTTCAATGAACCGGATAAACCAATATTGGTGTAAATACTCTCTGGATATCCATTTGTTGGACAATGACATTGCCTGAAGCAGATGCCGGAGCCTGTGTAGGCCTGCTGCACACCGTCATTTCCTTTCACAGTAGTCACACCTCCGCCTCTACTGCATTCAACTAGCCCAACTAGTGTGGCACCATCGTGTTCTCCACACATCCTCTACAGCCGAACAAAAGCGTCACCCGTAACCGGTTTTTTTTTAAACTAAATTGAGCGACGCGTCTGCTTCAAGATGGACCCGCAACTTGACACCCCCGAACGTCTTCACACCCCGCAGCTCTAAATGGAGAAAGACGTAGCTACAGCTGACGGCCTGGTTTAAAAATAGACGATGGGCTACAAGCTGCTGCATCCTGCAAGCTAGAGAACCACGAACCAAGAGGGGAAAAAAGCCGTTGGAGCTGTGAAAACACCAGCTAACCCGTCAGTTGTCGGCTAACTCAAAGACAAACCTCTGAGGATGCCGTCAGAGACAAAAACCCGTCATGTAGATAATTATGAGAAAGTGATGAAGTTATAATACGAGTACAAGAGATGTAAGAATAGACAGATAAAGTAATAAGAGCTTACACGTAGTTAGAAAAAGTGGGAAACCGCAGATGCTGTCTCTCTCTCTCGTACGGAAGGCAGGGAAGGCGCTCGTGACGCCGAGAGCCGAATGATAAGTCGACAGAATCAGGAAGCGTGCAACCTGATTGGCTGGGACTGAGTCACCACGCAGAGGAGCGCGAGTGAGGAAGCACGTTCATCGCCGGGTGGCTCTGGCAAGCCGTTTTAACATTTAGTCAAACTACACTAGGTGATGAACATTTCATGGAAAATGCTGCCCTTTATTATACATTAACAGGCATGATTCGGTCTTTAAAAAAAAAAAAAGATTATTCCTCCTTCAATATCCACAGGCATCAGTTATATCTGAGGTCAGGTGACAGTGCCAGACTAAGAGTCTTGCCACTGAGGATTTATAGAACACCACAAAATGGACAAATAATCATCACATTATTGTTCACTCATATTAACATGACCACAAGCATCAATCTCTGCAATGTGACACAAATATAATTTCATTGTGCCAATTTAATTACATTAATCAACATCAGGTGCAGCACTCTGGCTCCATTTTCACACACAAGGCAAAAATACACATCAGGTTAACGTGTCTCTACATTTCCCATTGGAATGACTGTGTGAGGATGGTTCTTTGCCCTTATTTGTCCAACGTCTCGCCCAATGACCGCTGGAGTGTAGTGATACTGGCGAAAGCACTGGGCTGATTTACTTTTGCATCCAGCCCCCTGCAAAAGTTGAGATTGAGATTTTTATTTTCTATAACCATATCCTAAATTAAAAAAGTAAAGATTGTGATCAGATGTCTGAAAGCTAAAAGCACACACAAGATGAGCAGGACATTATTCTTTCTTGAAATAACGATGGTTGAGAGATCTTAAATAAAGTAGATAACGTTAATGGCTCAATCCAGCGTATTATATATGACGAAATGGCTTGCCATACACTACTACATGAAAAATAAGATGCGGATTTTCTTTCATGAAACATCATCAAAAGGACAGTGCACACACAAAGAGATAAGGTTTGACTTTACATTAAACAGATGGTGGGAAACGTGTGTCCTAACTTGTTTTAATCAGTATAAATACAAAGCTGGAGTATGCGGAAAAAAAGATGACGCAGAGATGAGTACGTGCAGAGGAGCAGGCAGGGATCTCCCGAAGCAGCGTTTCGTTGTTGGTCACATGTTAGTTGCGGTCTCGTTTCCTAGCAGTGGCTTCCCTCTGCTCATTACAAACTTCGTGAAATGCATCATTTTTACCCAGCGTAAATCATCATTTCAAATAAATAGGTTTTATGCGAATTTAACACATACTGACAATGAGTGAATGTAAATATGAAGGGTTTACCATTAGATTAATATACCTTTTAAACTTTTTGCCAAACTGTAATGTTCATTTTCAAAAAATACACTCAACTCAAAAATACAATCAACAAATTAGTCATAATGAGTAACTGGTGGGTCCCCCCCTACCAAACTGCCGTTCAGTCTCTGTATGACGCAGTGTTTCTGCAGCTGCGCAGTCCACAGCGTGCAGCATCAATGGCACTACCAACAGAGAAGTAATGACATCCTGCTAACAGTGACCTTGAGACTGCATTGTTTGAAAGACAAATGCGCCCCCTGGTGGTCACACATGTCACACACCTGAAGGCTGCTTTTATGATAAAACTTAAATATGGATATTTTCTCCGTCCAAAAGCACAACATCTTCAGTTACCTGTAGACTGATTCAGTTTTTGTTGTTGTTTAAACCAGTTTTAAAGTGTGAAAAGCTCAGATTTGAGTTAACACCTATAGGATTAAAAGACATAATTATCGCAAAAAGCAGGGTCTGATAATAAGCTGTGGAGGAAAGAGGGCTGATCAGATAATTTGATGCAGATGTGTTGATGAGAAATAAGAAACCGATGAGCTAGGCGGTAGGTTGTTGACTGGAGAAGCAGACACTGGGGACCTCTGGTGGAAGGTTAGACACATGTCAGAAATGTGTTGTCAGAACGACGTTAGAAAGATAAAACGCTATAAATTTACGTACAAGATCAACAACTGATGGTCATTACAATAATTATCTGCTGCTAGATTATTATTTTCTCTTGACCCTGGTAACTTCAAATTTGCAACATCAATAAGAATGTGGACATCCTGTAATTTATTTTTTTGGTCTCTTGTAATAAGAGAGGTGGCTAAGACATAATAAAGTTCTTGAGTAGAGTCATGTAACAGTTTGGGTAGCCCTGCTGATGATTCCAAACTGCTTGTAAAAGTGAATCTCTGTGTACTGGGCCTGTAATGGACAGGCATCCTGACCAGGGTGCGCTCTGCCTTTCCAACCCTTTCTAGTGGGGGTGGCTTCATGCCACACACAACACCTTGTGGAATTAGGAGGTTATGAAAATTTAATTATGTTAAAGACTCAATGACAGCTGAAATATAGGTAGCTATTAAATGATTTGCCCACAGTTCTACTTTTCCACTGGTTTTGAGTCAAAACCTTTTAGTTGTCTGTGAGAACATTGAAAATAAAGAGAAATATCATATTTCAACATCACAGAGTCTAATACTTCATCAAATTCCAGCAAAAGAATGCTTCCATGACCAGAACATTTCAGTTTTGGAATTGTTGAGCCATAGCCTTCTGTGGACAAGAGATGTCTTCACAATCTGATGGATTTGGAAAACGTTTGCAAAGGAGAGTGGGCAAATATTACAAAGTCAATGTTGATAGAAGTCTACCAAATAAGACTGAATGCTGAAATGTAATGATAAGGAGCTTTAACAAAGCTACCTGGTTATTGCCTCTTTTGCATTTTTTCCCTTCCTAACAAATGTGCTTTGTATTTATCAGCTGATTTGCAGAGGATAAATGTCAAATCATATGTAGAAAAAGGTTTGGAATTAATTGTCTTGGTATCATTTTTTTTACACCACAATAGCTGGTCCTTTTAAGAGCCACCCTATAATAGGACTACCTCTGGCAACGTTTTTGTTGGGTTTTCTGAAAAAATAAAAATGCTTTGTTCTGCTGCTGCTTGTGTAAAGTTAATTTGGGGGTAAGTTCCTTCATTCACCATTAAGGGAGTCTGGAGCACAGACAATTTCCTAGTTTGTGCACCAGTATCTCTGGACTTATGCCACAGCCACTGTGGCAAACTGGGTCTCCTACAGCTTGGTCTTCTCTACCCTAATAGCTCAACATCACCAAGACATGCCACTGCCCCAGCAACACCACCATGACTCACAAGCATACACAAGACAACTCTTAACCACTTAGTTTACAACAGATCTGGGTACTGGCAGCACAACCACACTGCCAGTCTACTGATGTTCTGATGCTAATAATCACACACAAACACAATAATATAATACAGGTACAGTACAGGCATTGGAACAATCAAATGATTCAACAAGACAGGCTTCAGCTCCATGGTAAATAGATAGCAGCAAAAACATTAAATATAATCACTATAGAAGCTCAGTTAGAACTAAATTTCCCTGTTAATTTGGATCAATTTATCAATAATTCATCCAATTGTTCCCAAAAGTGTCACTGTTAGCCGAGTTCATCCTTTTTTAGTACCCTGATGGCATATTAGTGTCCCTGAATGTCTGATACCAGTGCCTGCTCCCATCGTGGTAGAATACCTTGGACCAGTAAAGGAAAAGCCCACCGACTGCACGTAGAAATATGATTGGCGGATCAAAAGGTCAATCAGAAATTAACATGTAATTTAGTTTGGGGCTTAAAGTATTCAGAACAGAATGCAGAATATCCCTGAATAAACAAACTGTCTCTTGACAGCATATAGGAATTTCTGATTGGCTTAACCTTTTTCCTAACACAAAACAACACCAGCAGTCTGACAGAAAACTAACCATCAGGGTCATTTGACTCTGTAATACAAGAGAAGTATCTCTCTGATTGTAACCAGATATTAAAAAAAACATAGTGACATACAATTTCCCTTTTTTATTTCTTAGTGAACTTAGGCCTTCTATGAATACTTAAGGTCCTTACAGCTCACCCTGCAGCATGGAAACACACAGGTCCTTCTCAAAATATTAGCATATTGTGATAAAGTTCATTATTTTCCATAATGTCATGATGAAAATTTAACATTCATATATTTTAGATTCATTGCACACTAACTGAAATATTTCAGGTCTTTTATTGTCTTAATACGGATGATTTTGGCATACAGCTCATGAAAACGCAAAATTCCTATCTCACAAAATTAGCATATTTCATCCGGCCAATAAAAGAAAAGTGTTTTTAATACAAAAAACGTCAACCTTCAAATAATCATGTACAGTTATGCACTCAATACTTGGTCGGGAATCCTTTTGCAGAAATGACTGCTTCAATGCGGCGTGGCATGGAGGCAATCAGCCTGTGGCACTGCTGAGGTCTTATGGAGGCCCAGGATGCTTCGATAGCGGCCTTTAGCTCATCCAGAGTGTTGGGTCTTGAGTCTCTCAACGTTCTCTTCACAATATCCCACAGATTCTCTATGGGGTTCAGGTCAGGAGAGTTGGCAGGCCAATTGAGCACAGTGATACCATGGTCAGTAAACCATTTACCAGTGGTTTTGGCACTGTGAGCAGGTGCCAGGTCGTGCTGAAAAATGAAATCTTCATCTCCATAAAGCTTTTCAGCAGATGGAAGCATGAAGTGCTCCAAAATCTCCTGATAGCTAGCTGCATTGACCCTGCCCTTGATAAAACACAGTGGACCAACACCAGCAGCTGACACGGCACCCCAGACCATCACTGACTGTGGGTACTTGACACTGGACTTCTGGCATTTTGGCATTTCCTTCTCCCCAGTCTTCCTCCAGACTCTGGCACCTTGATTTCCGAATGACATGCAGAATTTGCTTTCATCCGAAAAAAGTACTTTGGACCACTGAGCAACAGTCCAGTGCTGCTTCTCTGTAGCCCAGGTCAGGCGCTTCTGCCGCTGTTTCTGGTTCAAAAGTGGCTTGACCTGGGGAATGCGGCACCTGTAGCCCATTTCCTGCACACGCCTGTGCACGGTGGCTCTGGATGTTTCTACTCCAGACTCAGTCCACTGCTTCCGCAGGTCCCCCAAGGTCTGGAATCCGCCCTTCTCCACAATCTTCCTCAGGGTCCGGTCACCTCTTCTCGTTGTGCAGCGTTTTATGCCACACTTTTTCCTTCCCACAGACTTCCCACTGAGGTGCCTTGATACAGCACTCTGGGAACAGCCTATTCGTTCAGAAATTTCTTTCTGTGTCTTACCCTCTTGCTTGAGGGTGTCAATAGTGGCCTTCTGGACAGCAGTCAGGCAAGCAGCATTACCCATGATTGGGGTTTTGAGTGATGAACCAGGTTAGGAGTTTTAAAGGCCTCAGGAATCTTTTGCAGGTGTTTAGAGTTAACTCGTTGATTCAGATGATTAGGTTCATAGCTCGTTTAGAGACCCTTTTAATGATATGCTAATTTTGTGAGATAGGAATTTTGGGTTTTCATGAGCTGTATGCCAAAATCATCCGTATTAAGACAATAAAAGACCTGAAATATTTCAGTTAGTGTGCAATGAATCTAAAATATATGAATGTAAAATTTTCATCATGACATTATGGAAAATAATGAACTTTATCACAATATGCTAATATTTTGAGAAGGACCTGTACAATCACACTCATGTTGCTAATTTTGCATCAGTACTTCATCTAATGTAAAGATCTTAAGACCCAAAATGTTTGATTAATTATAAGCTTAGATTTCTAAAAAGAAACAAAAATTCACATTTGGATAACAGAAGTTTAAAGGAAAACATTCTAACCCATCATGTGTGTAATATATATATGTAGCAAACAATGCGAGCTCTAAACAACAAAAAGGCAACATGCACTGAGGAATACCCTAAAAGCTTTTTTCTGGTACACGAAACCTGAGCAAAATCAACCCTTTTGTGGAAATGCAAGTTTATAGGAATCTTGCAGATATGTGAGCACTTAACGCTGCAGTTTGCCTAAACTAGACCACAAACTGAAGCGCAATTAGTTGCACAATTGATCTATTTTGGAACTATGACAATGTTTCCATTGTAATGGGTTGTGAATAATTCATCAATGCTTTTAAGATCAGTTCTGAAGTTAAGACTCTATCACCAGGAAACAAAACAACCCTGCTTAACTCTTCCTGTAACACTAAACCCCTGACCTTACTGAGACTGCGAAGGATCTAGATCTGATTAATCTTTAAACAACAAACAAAACAGTGATCAAATCCAGGTTACACAAGAGAACAGAAGTTTTGAAAAATGTTAACATATTTAAATTAGAGAAAATAATTTTCATCTGATTTTTATTATGTTTCTCAGTCTGTTCCCTGGATGTCTTTGTGATATGTAGTGGATATGGACACTTCATTTTTGAATTGTCAATTGCAGATCCAGAACAGCCCTCATCCACACAGATGATGTTGGAGTTTTATTACGCTCTGAAGGTCCAAGTGACTTCCGGAGCAATAGAATGTATATATTTTTGTTATGAGAAATCTCAAGGATTTGAATTATGGTAAATTTGAAATGGCCTGTACTTGTATAGTGCTTTGTCTAGTAAGAGGACTCCGAAGTGCTTCACACTACAATCATCCATCCATTCATTCACATACTCACACACTGACAGTGGTGAGCTACATTGTAGCCACAACTGCCCTGGGGCAGACTGACAGAAGCGAGGCTCCCATACAATCAGCACCATCGAGCCCTCTGACCACCATCAGTAGGCAAGGCGGGGTTCAAACCAGCAAACCAAGACGGGCTCCCTGAGCACCTGAGCCACAGTCACCCATCTACAGGTCCTTCTCAAAATATTAGCATATTGTGATAAAGTTCATTATTTTCCATAATGTCATGATGAAAATTTAACATTCATATATTTTAGATTCATTGCACACTAACTGAAATATTTTAGGTCTTTTATTGTCTTAATACGGATGATTTTGGCATACAGCTCATGAAAACCCAAAATTCCTATCTCACAAAATTAGCATATTTCATCCGACCAATAAAAGAAAAGTGTTTTTAATACAAAAAACGTCAACCTTCAAATAATCATGTACAGTTATGCACTCAATACTTGGTCGGGAATCCTTTTGCAGAAATGACTGCTTCAATGCGGCGTGGCATGGAGGCAATCAGCCTGTGGCACTGCTGAGGTCTTATGGAGGCCCAGGATGCTTCGATAGCGGCCTTTAGCTCATCCAGAGTGTTGGGTCTTGAGTCTCTCAACGTTCTCTTCACAATATCCCACAGATTCTCTATGGGGTTCAGGTCAGGAGAGTTGGCAGGCCAATTGAGCACAGTGATACCATGGTCGGTAAACCATTTACTAGTGGTTTTGGCACTGTGAGCAGGTGCCAGGTCGTGCTGAAAAATGAAATCTTCATCTCCATAAAGCTTTTCAGCAGATGGAAGCATGAAGTGCTCCAAAATCTCCTGATAGCTAGCTGCATTGACCCTGCCCTTGATAAAACACAGTGGACCAACACCAGCAGCTGACACGGCACCCCAGACCATCACTGACTGTGGGTACTTGACACTGGACTTCTGGCATTTTGGCATTTCCTTCTCCCCAGTCTTCCTCCAGACTCTGGCACCTTGATTTCCGAATGACATGCAGAATTTGCTTTCATCTGAAAAAAGTACTTTGGACCACTGAGCAACAGTCCAGTGCTGCTTCTCTGTAGCCCAGGTCTGGGGAATGCGGCACCTGTAGCCCATTTTCTGCACACGCCTGTGCACGGTGGCTCTGGATGTTTCTACTCCAGACTCAGTCCACTGCTTCCGCAGGTCCCCCAAGGTCTGGAATCGGCCCTTCTCCACAATCTTCCTCAGGGTCCGGTCACCTCTTCTCGTTGTGCAGCGTTTTATGCCACACTTTTTCCTTCCCACAGACTTCCCACTGAGGTGCCTTGATACAGCACTCTGGGAACAGCCTATTCGTTCAGAAATTTCTTTCTGTGTCTTACCCTCTTGCTTGAGGGTGTCAATAGTGGCCTTCTGGACAGCAGTCAGGTCGGCCGTTTTACCCATGATTGGGGTTTTGAGTGATGAACCAGGTTGGGAGTTTTAAAGGCCTCAGGAATCTTTTGCAGGTGTTTAGAGTTAACTCGTTGATTCAGATGATTAGGTTCATAGCTCGTTTAGAGACCCTTTTAATGATAGGCTAATTTTGTGAGATAGGAATTTTGGGTTTTCATGAGCTGTATGCCAAAATCATCCGTATTAAGACAATAAAAGACCTGAAATATTTCAGTTAGTGTGCAATGAATCTAAAATATATGAATGTTAAATTTTCATCATGACATTATGGAAAATAATGAACTTTATCACAATATGCTAATATTTTGAGAAGGACCTGTATATAAATGGACTCTTTAAATTAAAGAAGGAGCTTCCAACTCACTCTGCTTTCTCTGTGCTTGTCTGCCTTTTGGTCCAGCACTTTTGGCTGACACTTATCGACGCCGCTTCAGATCCCTGAGGGTTGAACCAGGTGAGACGCCACGTGAACTTTATGTAAGATTGAAAGACTTGTTTTCAAGATGGGTTAAACCTGAAAGATCTACTGTACAAGAAATATCTGAGCAGATAATTCTGGAGCAGTTTCTGAGAATGGTTAATCCAGAGTTGGAGATCTGGATACGTGAGCGTGACCCAAAAACGGCAAAAGAAGCAGCTGGCCTGGCAGAGGTTTTCACATCAGCCAGGAAGGGGAGCAAGAGCACCTATTTTGGCCGGGAGACCCACTATGCCCAACCAAGTAAGTCCACTGGGGGTGAACAGGGGTCTGGTCAAGTCCAGGCCAGAAATGTTTCTAGTTCACGGCAGCTTCTCTCCCAAAGACCTCACCAGGTTAAAAAGTCATTCCCCAGGTCGTCAGTCCAAAATATAAGATGTTATAATTGTAATAACTTTGGCCATACTCAACACTTTTGCCCTGCCCTGAAATCAGAGCCATCTCTTTTGTGTGCAGTTCCAAGACCAGCCACAGAGATGGTAGAAAAGAAAGTTTGCACTGTTCCTGTTCTAGTTAATGGGCAAAAAGAGGAAGCTTTGCTTGACTGGGTGCTTCCAGTCTCTGGTGCACGCTAGCTTGATCTCAGAAGAAAAGCTAAGTGGGGTGGGGGCTAAAATAAGTTGTGTGCATGGAGATGAACATGTTTACCCTACAGCTGAGGTTTATTTGACAGTGGGAGGTCAGACGTACCTGTTGCAGGTAGCGGTAGTCCCCTCTTTGCCATATTCAGTTATAATTGGGAATGATATCCCCACCCTATTTGACCTTATACATCAGTCAGACCAAGTGTTCACTGACAGAGACACCATACCAACAGAATCATTGAAACCCTGTCATGTAGTCAAAGAGCACAGAGTGCAAAAACAGGATTGGAAGAGCTGCGCTTCTTTGGGGAGTCTCTGGAAGCAGAGGTGGGAAAGACTAAGAAGTCTAGAGCCCAGAAAAGAAGGGATAAGTTCAAAGGGTCGGGTGATAAGGGGACAGCACCGTTGTCTAAGCTAAAGAACCTATTTGAGTTTGACATTCCCTCAGATTTAGGGGCACTTCAGAGGGATGATCCTACTCTAAAACCCTGGTTTGAAAAGGTGACAGAGGTCGAGGGAACTCGTCAGGGCCAGGTAAACTTTCTGGAAGAAGCAGTTTACATGATTAAAGGAGGCATCTTATACCAGAAAAAAGGAAAGTGTGAAGCTTTAGCCCTCCCACAACAGTTCAGGCACAAAGTGATGGAGCTGGGGCATTCAATTCCCTGGGCAGGTCATATGGCTTTTCACAAGACACTGAGTAGGATCAGCAGCTGTTTTGTTTGGCCAGGAATGTATACTCTGATTTCTAAGTTTTGTAGTTCCTGTGAAAAGTGTCAGTTGACTTCAGGCAAAGGAGTAGCCCGAGCTCAGCTACAACCACTGCCAATCATTGAGACGCCTTTTGAAAGGCTAGGCATGGACGTTGTGGGTCCATTAGAAAGGAGCTCTACAGGTTATCGTTACATATTGGTAATATGTGATTACGCTACACGGTACCCGGAGGCCTTTCCACTTAGATCCATTAAAGCCCGCCATGTTGCTAACTGTCTCTTGCAGCTTTTCTCTAGGGTAGGAATACCAAGGGAAATTCTTACAGATTGTGGGACAAACTTTTTGTCCAAATTATTGAAGCAGGTGTACAAGTTGTTAGGGATTAAGGGACTTAAGACCACCCCTTATCACCTTGGTACCAAAGAAAGATGGCTCCCTCAGGTTCTGCATTGATTTCAGATATTTAAATGCTATGTCCAACTTTGATCCGTACCCGATGCCCAGGGTTGATGACCTATTGGAGAAAGTCGGTTCAGCAAGCTACATTACAACGCTGGACCTGTATAAAGGACACTGGCAAGTGGCTTTGGCACCAGAGGCAAGAGAGCTGACCACCTTCAAAACTCCTTTTGGTATGTACCAATTTAAAGTCATGCCATTTGGGCTTCAGGAGCACCAGCAACATTTCAACATTTAATGGATCATGTACTGAGAGATGTGTCAGCATTTTCTGCAGCATATCTGGATAATGTAGTGTATAGCCAGTCCTGGGAGGAGCACGTGATTCACCTGCAGGAGGTGCTACACCGCATCAGAGTGGCTGGGCTGACTATTAACCCCAAGAAGTGTACTGTAGCCCAGAGGGAAGTGGAGTATTTGGGCTTTGTCATTGGCTTTGGGAAGATAAAACCTCAAGTTGGAAAGATGGAGGCAATTCAGGCCTTCCCAGCAACCACAAAGAAGAAGGTAAGAGGATTTCTTGGTTTGGTGGGCTGGTACAGAAAATTTGTACCTTCTTTTGCAGACCGATCAACTGTACTGACTGACCTAACAAAGGGTTCGGCCCCCAACAAAGTGCAATGGACAGAAGAATGTGATCGGGCATTCAAAGACCTCAAGGCAGCGGTATGTACTCATCCAGTTCTACACAGCCCAGACTTCAGAAAGCCATTCATCTTGCAAACAGATGCTTCAGGAGTGGGGCTTGGAGCGGTCCTTCAACAAGAGGTGGAAGGTGAAAGGAGGCCTGTGGTGTTTTTGAGTCAGAAGCTGCTCGACAGGGAGAAGAGGTACTTAACGGTGGAGAAAGAGTGCTTGGCCATGAAGTGGGCTATCAAGGCCCTCACGTATTATCTTCTGGGACGTCACTTCATTCTAGAGACTGACCATCGTGCCCTTCAGTGGTTAAGACGCATGAGGGATGCCAATGCCCGCATAGGTGCCAGCCATTTGATTTTACGGTTCAGTATAAACCAGGGAAGTTCAATGTGGTTGCTGACTGCTTATCCAGAATGGAGGACTGAGGTTATGTGCTCTTAAGAGAAGGGGGAGGAAATGTAATGAAGAGGTCTTCACTACGTGGACTATTCCTATTTAAGTAATTCATAGCACTTTAAGAGCACCTTTGCACTTTATGAAATGCACTTTAAAAAGCACTTTAACAAACACTTTATTTAGCACTGCACTTTAGGCATGGATTTGCACATAATCATTTGCACACAAGTTTAACTTTTTATTGAATATTTATTGAGTATTTTAGTGATGAGCATGTAGCCTTTTGTTCCAGGCTCTGCACAGCTGCTCCTCATTAAGAAGTGGCATGGGTGTCTGTGAAAGGAGAATTGTTAGTCAGAGCAAATAAGGTCTACTGTTGTGAAACTTGAGCAAATGTTTGTGTAAAGTCTGTTTAAAAGTTTCAGTGAAGGACAAATGTTGTGCTAAGGAAGTGACTCACCTGTCTTTTCTGTGTCCTCTCCAGGGTGTTTGGACAAATACTTCCCCAGGGTTCCAGACACCATTTATAGGTTCCGGGAGAGACCATGGAAAATGTGGGGGATTTGTGCACTTAGTATTTGTGAGGTTTTATGGTGTTTGGGTGTGTAGGTTTAAAAAAAATATAAAATATTTATATAAAGTAAGGGGGAATATGTATATATTTGATAAAATGTATGTTTGAGTTGGAAGTTGTGACATGTTAAATTCCATGTAGAGAATGGTTTAGTCCTTTTATCAGCTGTGCCTATTTAAGGCTACAATTGTGTCTTGTTAAGAGGCTTGATGCTGTTAGGCTTGATGGTGGTAGGAGTTGGAGGGAATGAGAAGGCGGACAGGATGGCAAAGAAGGCAACACAAAACAACATTAGCTTTATAATAAATATTAGTAGGTCAGAGGCAAGAAATATAATTAAACAGAGAATCAGGAAAGAGTGGCAAAAAAGGTGGGATGAAGAAAAGAAAGGAAGATGGTTTTACAGAATCAACAAGATAGTAGGAGAAGTAAGAACAGGAAGAAGGAGTAGAAAAGAGGAAAGATTAATTACAAGATTAAGACTAGGACATACAGGACTTAATTCTACATTGTTCAAGATAAAGAAACATAATACAGGAAAATGTGATTATTGTGGAGAGGAGGAAACAATAGAACATGTAATATTGAAGTGTCAGAAATATGAACAAGAAAGAACAATTTTAAGGAGAGAATTTGTAGGTATTAAAGAAAATTTTATATTGAGAGATACTTTGCAAAGAAGTTTAGGTAGCAAACATATTCAAATTATAATTAGATTTTTCAAAAGCACTAAATTAATAAATAGAATTTGATTGTTGTAATAGTAAATAAGATTTAAAACCATGAAGAACCACACTCCATACCAGTTGGTGGCGGTAATGCACATCTTCAAGTTATTTGCCAACTGCCAAAAAACAACACAGAAGAAGAAGAAGAAGGCTTGATGGTGTGCGCCTGAATAAATCCACTGCTACTTCCACCTTCCTCTGCCGTCACTCTTATTTCTCACCGGTAATCCAGCCGCAAAGGCCTCTGGTTGACAGTCAGGAATATGAGTCTGATTTTACATGTTTTAATATAATGTTATGTAGCATTAATCTGTGTTGCACATGTTGAAATCATTTGGTTATAATGTTAATCCTCCACATACAGCAAAGTGTTTGCAGACAAAAAAACAGTGAGGTTTGCTCAGTCAGTAGTTTTCAGTTTCAGTCTCAGTGAGGTTTTGACATTTTAGTGTGTAAGTGTGAAAAAGTGTTCAGGCGTAAACTTTGTACAGAGTCTTGCCATTTCTTAGATAAAAACAGCGACAGGGCTGTCTTGCCTATTGGCGCAATACGGAGGTGCATTTAACTGATCTGAATAGTTGAAACAGGCAGAAACAGCTGGTTTTCTAAAAACCAAAAAAAATAATAAAGCAATTCTAAAATTAATGAACCTGTTTTCTGTTATAGAAAGAGGAAATTTGTTTTGGTCCAATGGCACCCAGTTCAGAGTTCTGGCCTCCACCTGTCAGTGGGTCACCAACTTGTCCTGATCCGGTGCAGAAAACCTGAAGTCTTCTACCTTGTCTCTTTAAATAAGCCTTTTAATGCTGTCGAGCATGTCTGTAAGTGTTTCTTGCACCAGAGATAAAAACCAACATAACTATGACATCATTCACTATGTTTTGAGCGAATCTATCACTGTGTGGTTTGGCTCATCCACAAAACAGGACAAGTCCAAATCCAAATCATCAGGGCTGACATTCCTTCCATCCAGGACTTGTACAAGTTTAGGGTCAGGAATAGGGCAGCTAACATCTCTGCAGATCCCACACATCCTGCACACAAACTGTTCAGACATTTAACTTCTGCTTGGCGCTACGGAGCGCTATTTGCATAACCAGCCACCACAGAGAAAGTTTCTTCCCTTAGACTTCCTCTCTGATGAACACTTAATAGTGCCCAGATCAATATCATGCATGTCTGCACAATTCAACCATGTCTTTCTTTTTGTAAAAGCACTGCACATATACAGTACATTATACATACATTTACAAAAATATTTTTATTTTCCTTTATATTTCTGAAAAAAAAAAATTCTTGTTTGTGTGCACAAACTTGGCAAATAAAGCTAATTCTGATCCACCATCTGTCAGATAGGCAATTTACTCTGCAGTTATGTAAACATTGGCTCCCTATGAAATAAAACACAAAAAGAGGATGCTTGGTCAACAACGTGTTGCTGTAAAGACATTTCTAGATCCTCCCACTTCCAAAACACCAACATGCTTAAATTCAACACACAAATGAGTCTTGAAGTGTTGTGGCAGAGGTGGAAATCCTCAAAATGTTTGTGGCTCAGGCATTAAGAAGTTTGAACCTCTCAGGAAAGAGTTTGAATATAATTTAATGTTCCACATTGCGATCTCTGATTCTTTTGAGAAAAGGCCTCATGCAGGATGTGTGTATTTGCAGCACAAACAACAAAAGACAAATATTCCAGAGAAGAGCTGTTGAATTGCTGATAGACTGGCTGTACTGTGCAGCTTTCTGTTGTGGACATATGCAGCTGTGAGAGCAGGGCTTGGCTGGGAAAGTGCAATGGATCTTCACGCTCAGTGAACTTCTTTCAAAGGAAGTAAATGAAGCTGAACTGCACAACTCTTCAGCTCCTTCTGGACCTTTTCCTGATTCAGGTTGCTGGATCAACAATGCATTTTGTGCAAACATTACTGTGGTCACCCAACAAGCAGATGATATTTTTGACACAGTAGTGCAATTCCAAGAAACACAGATTCCCTTCTCTTCTTTGAATTTACCAGATTTTTTGTTATAGGGTAATTCCTGGAAGGAAGATTCGAATTACATCAGTATAACAAATTGTGAAAGATGTGTTTCCCTTGTTTTGTGTGTTTATTCCTTGAACTACATCACATTTCATCACATTACACCCACAAACTTTAATAAAATTATTTTATGATTTTATGTGACATCCAACACAAAGTAGCACATAACTGTAAAGTGAAAGGGAAATAATACATGGTTTTCAAATTATTTTACAAATAAAAATGAATATGATTCAATCCTTTGTAAAGTCACATTTTGCTACCACAGCTGTGACTCTTTTTGGGTCTGTTTCCACCACCTTCGCACATCTAGAGACTGAAATCTTTGCAAAATAGTTCAAAATCACTCGTATTGGATGGAGAGCATAGGTGAACAGCAACTTTTAAATCTTGCCACAAATTCCTGGCTATATTTTAGGTATGGACTTTGACTGAGCCTTTCCACTTATGCATATTTAAGGCCAAAATTGCTACAACCACCAACCCAATCTTTTCAATCGTCCAACAAGTTTTCCTCCTGTATTGCTGTGGATTTAGGTCTATCTGTTTTTGTTTCTGCAATTGCACTTCAATAAAAGTAAAATGATGCACTTCTTTGTGTGTCAGGACTTGTGCAGCATAGGACCTAGGAAAGCAGACGAGCAGGCAGCATGACGTGAATGAAAAAGATTTAATAACAAAAAACTCACTCACAGGAGGATACAGGAACCAAAACAATAAACGGGCAGGCAATACAGGCAAAAACAGACATGGGCAGGCAGGCAAGACAGGGTTGGCGTGAATAACTGAACAGGTGTGTATATATGGAGTGTGAACCAGGTGGAGCAAGGAGACAGATAAGCTTGGAGCAGGTGAACCAAATAAAGATAATTGACAGACAGAACAAAACGTGGCTGGAGCAAAACAGACTCTTGAATACAAACTAACAGAAACTAGAAAAACATGAAACTAAAGCATAACCAGATCCAAAAACCAAACTTGACAAAACATGAACTAGAAGACAAATACTAAAGCATGACCAGGAAAATAATAAACAGAAGCATGATTCAAAAACTGAGAAACATATAAGAAAAAAGCAGAAACCAAACAACCCCAAATCATAACATTGTGTTGGTTTGTCACACAGAATCCCCTTAAAGTAAAGTGAAGTAAAGTGATTGTTGTGTGACAAAAATGCAAAAAGGTTAAGGGGTGGGAATACTTCTGCATTGTTCTGTAGAGTAACTTAGAATAAACTGCACTAGAAATCCGACTTACAGTTTTTTAATGAAACATAAAAGACTGATGTGTTGTTATTTACACCATGCTTGCTGCAGGACCTTTATCCTGCATGATATTAATGCATCCATGCAAATACATGCAAAAAAGAAAATACATACAAAAGGTACGACAGACAACACAAGATGATTTCAAATTTTGTAAAAAATATGAGGAAATTCTGTCAAAGCGTTATTAAAGGAGGAAAAAAAACAGCTCAGGGTTTCGTGTAAGGCCGAAAACTTTACAGAAATCAAATACAAATTAAACTGTGCAGAAGGCTATTGACTCTGAACTTGCAAAGACAATAACATAAGGTGTAAAGGTCTGGAAAATTTCTTATTTCAAGAGATTTTCTTTGCTTTAGATAAATGGAGCAGTCCGACAAGAGAACTAAGTTTTTATTTTTCATATTTGTCCTTTTTTGCTGATGGATTCCTGCAGCTTGAATTATGCAGTGTGTGTCACATTCCCCCCCATATTGGTTTTAAATTGCCAGTTTACTTCTGGCTTCTTACAATTACCATTAACGTCCACAGGACTTTAAAAACCATCATTGCACTCATGGTGAGGATGAACCTGGTGATTTACTGGCGAAGATGACAGGCAGGATTCCTGTTTACTTAGAGGCTGAGAAGCATCATGTCTGTGGCTCCTTAATGATCTCATTCTTTGTGCGTAGGACAGTCTTTCATGTCTCCTTCACCCATAATGGTCTGATATACTGGTTTCTTTCTCTAGGCTAGTATAATTTAGTTTTTAGTTTTTTTTGGCCAAATATTAAATCAACTGCTGTTAATGAACTGCAAATAGCACTTCATAAAGGAACATTTTGAATCCAGTTTTTTTTATTGGCTGAACAGTTTATTAAGGTCTTTGCCTCTGAAGACTTTACTTACTCTCGTGTAAGCTAGCTTTATAAAACTTAGACAACTTTAAAGAAAAAAATCAATAGATTAAAACAATTATTTTGTTTCTTGCTTTTTTCTTGCATCTTTCTGTATCTAAGAGCAATAAATTTAGGTGTTGGAAAGTGTTAGTGAAAAATAAAGCTGTAATTGTCCAAACATTTTTTGTTGTTAACGCTATTTTTTTGTTTTCTAGACTGTTAAAAAACATTAATAAATCAATCTAGTTCTATCTAGAAACAGTTTTTTTTTTTGTCTGTTGTGAGACAATATTTACGGTGATGGGAAAAAGAAAGGTTTTAAACCCAACTTTAGCGGCAATAACATGAAGTCATTTTTTAAAATCTCTTTATCATCCTCCTACTTTACCACATTTTTTACAATATTGCATCAGTTCATTGAGGTTTGCAGATAAGCTGTTCTACACAGCTCCCTTAAGCAACCCTTCAGTCAGGCTGAGGTCTGCACTTTTACTGGGCAACTGTAACATCTTGATTTCCTTTGTTTTTGTGCCATTCTGCTGTAGTTTTGGTGTTTTGCTTGTGGTCATTGTCCTGCTGCATTACCCAGTTTTAGTCAAGCTTCAGCTGCTGGACCGATGGGCTTACATTTGACTCTACAATACTTTGGTATACAGAGGAGTTCATGGCCGAATCATTGACTGCAAGGCGCCTAGGTCATATGGCTGCAAAACACAAAACATCATCCCTGATTCACTGTGCTTGAAAGTTGGCATGCTGTGTTTGGTTGTCTCCAAACATTGCGCTGTGCATTAATGGGAAACATCTCTACTTTTGTTTCATCTGTACAAAAGATATTGTTCAAGGAGCCTCTCTTCTCATTTTTGAGAGACATTATTCTGCAACACTTTCAAATAATCCACACTTGTTTCTGTCAGGATCTGTCGCCTTTTCAATTCAATTAAATTCAAAAATACTTTATTAATCCCAAAGGGAAATTAAATGTTGTTGTAGCTCATATTATGAAGGTTTCCTCAAAGAGCTGCTGTAGACGCTGATGGCTGTGGGCAGGAAGGATCTCCTGTAGCGCTCCGTCTTACAGCAGATCTGAAGAAGCCTCTGACTAAAGACACTCTGTTGTTGTAGGACAGTCTCATGAAGAGGATGCTCAGGGTTCTCCATAATGTTCTTCATTTTATGAAGAATCCGTCTTTCCACAATGATCTCCAGAGGTTCCAGAGGAGTCCCAAAACAGAGCCAGCCTTTTTTATCAGCTTGTTGAGCTTTTTTAAGTCCCTGGCTCTGATGCTGCTTCCCCAGCAGATGATGGTAGAAGAGATCACACTTTCCACAACAGACTTATAGAAGATATGCAGCATCTTGCTGCAAACACCAAAGGACCTAAGCTTCCTCAAGAAGTACAGTCTGCTCTGTCCCTTCTTGTAGATGGCTTCACAGTTGCATCTCCACTCTAGTCTGTTGTCCAGGTGAACACCGAGGTATTTATACTCCTCCACCACCTCCACTTCTTCTCCCATGATAGAAATAGTTTTTGACTTATTCCTGTTTCTCTTAAAATCTACAATCATCTCCTTCAATCTCACAAACTGTGGTCTGTTTGCCAGGTAGTCTTTGATCCAGGAGATTGTTGAGGCCTCCACCTGAGGAGGCAGGACTCTGTGGTGGCTTTGTGTTATTTTGAGTGTTTGGTTGTTTCTTCCCCCCTCGTTCATAGCTCCTTTAGTTACTGTTGTTTTTCTTATGACTTAGTATGGTTTTCTCTTTGTTGTCATTGTTACCATTATTATTATGATTGTTCTCTGTTTTCCTTGGGATCTTTAATTAGTTCTCCATCTGGTTTCTCTGTGTTTTATTTGTGGTTAGGTATTTGTTTCTTCCCCCTTGCACTCTTCTGCTTATTAGTTTCTTTTTCTGTTACCTTTCAGTTATACTGTATTCGGTCTTTGTTTCCTAGTCCTCCCAGTCTGGTTCTCTTTATCTTAATTCTCCAGTCCCTCTTTATAGGTTAGCTTTTGTTATTGTTTACTTTTATTCTTGTCCTCGCTTCCTCATTCACAGTTTGTTCTTTCAGTATTGGATTTTAGTTTCTTTTAGGGTCGGCTCACTATCTTGTCTTTAGTCCTTTTCCTCATTTAGTTCTATTAGGTTCACCTGCTCCCTCTGCCTTCCTGCCTTGTCTCACCTGTTCTTAGTTCCTTTGATTACCTGCCTTTGTTCTCCCTTGGTATATTAGTTGTTTTTGTTTCTTTGTCCTTTGCTGGTTCCTCCGATCACATTACCTGATTTGCTCAGTGTTTGCTACGTTCTTATAGTACAACGCAGAAGTTTCGATTGTACTCATGCGTTGCACATGCAGTGAGTTCTGCTATGTTTGCTTGTTCATGACTTGTGAATAAAACTTAAGTTCATGATGAAGATGCTGCTGCCAAGCTCTTGCCTGTGCTTCAGTCCACCCCAAAACCACAACGTGACAGTTTCATCTCTCTTCAATATTCCTGTTATGAATGTAAACAGTTGACATACTAACTGTGGCCTTCAGAGCGTACCATAGTGCTTTTGTTTGTTTGTTTTTTTGCCATTTCTGTAAAAGTTTCACGGTTTGATGTTGAGGTGTAGGTGGGCAGCTCTTTTAAATGTTGACCACTTGTGAATTATCTTAAATACTGAAGAATGATGGGCTCTGAAACCTTCACAAATGGCCTTATAACCGTTCCTAGATTGATGGGAAGCCAACAAGAATTGGTCATGGCTTATTTCCTACCTTCCTGACATTGTGTAAACTCACATTAATGTGCTCAGAGACAACAAACTCCCTAACGTTTTAGAAAAGCACTCACTAATGATCAATCAGACCATTTGATCAGCAGCTCCTGGTTGCTACTTTCACTACTTAAACTCTGTATAAGCAGTAAATTTGTTTCTTTCCAACACACATAGAGAGTCATAGAAATGTTCTTTTCCCCATGATTGTAACCCCCTATACTTATAACTACAGAGTCAAAAAAACTTGAAACATCATTAGGTGAAGTCAAGAAGGCACTCACTCTTCATCACTTCACTGAGGGTGACTCTGAGCTGCCCCACAGCAGGAAGCTCAGAGTAAATTACCCTACAGAGGATTAGGTTCCTTATTAGTCTAGCCTGTGTGACAAAAGCTTTACTGTTTCTCATCCAACTGCTCATGTTAATGACAGGCATTTATTCAAGTGCATCAGCTGTCCAAGGATGGCTTTAGGTAACAATATTGCATGACAGAGTTAATGGAAACAAACATTAAAAAAAAATAAACAGCAGCAGACCAGAAGGCATCTGAACTAGGCAGAATCCAAAATGTCAATTATGGATTATTTCAGCTAAAATGTTGTTTTCTGTGATCAGACAAGGCAAAGTATGGTTTCTCTTTGGTGACCTTCTGGTAGTATTAAGTTGTTCCTATTATGTCATTCAGTGAATGTACTTGCTAATAAAATCCTTTAAAGCGCATGAGACATTCGAGAGCGCCTGGTGGCCAGGTTATTTCCTGGCCAAGCCATGCCCAAACAAGAGATGCAAAGCCATCCCCAAGTGGGCCCACCACCTGCAGGGGGAACCATGGGGGACTGATGCAAAGAGGATCGGGTGCCAGTCAAAGGTAACGGTTGAAGGTGGAGACCTCAGCGACCCAATCCCTGGATGCTCAAACTGGCTCTAGTGATGTAGAATGTCACCTCGATGGGGGGGGAAAGCCTGAGTTTGTGGAGGTAGTTGATAGATACCGGCTACAAATAGTTGGGCACACCTCCATGCGGAGCCTGGGCTCAACCCAGCTCCTTGAAAGAGGATGGACTCTTTTCTTTTCTACTCTGGAGTGGCGCGTGGGGAGAGGTGGCGTGCTGGGGTGGGTTTGCTTGCACTTGGCGCTAGAATACAACTTTGCACTCGTGTCTTGTGCTGCATGTCTTGGACACTTGGATGAAGGGAGGAGCTGAGCTATCTACCTATCGTTGCCTGGTGCTGTGTCGGATCCGCTGGCAGAGGAGGAATGCCCAAACGCATAGTGAGGGTCTGCTGGGAGCGTCTGGTGGAGCACTCAAGGATGTATTCAACTCCCACCTATTCTCTATTGTAAGGTCAGTGGTGCTTGTTACGGCGGCAGTCCCCTGACCCAGTGATAGTAAGGGATGCCTTCAAGCTAAAGAAGGAGTCCTATCGAGGTGCAGCACTGGTGGTGTAGGGGTTCATTGCATGACCAATATACAGAGGCTTCAGTCCTCGACGCAGCAGTGTTCGAGTCCCTTTCCCGGCGATATTTGCCGTATGCCTCTATCCCCATTTCCTGTCTGCCTACTTTTAATGAAAATACTGAAAAAATAAAGGCCACTAGTGCCGCAAAATAAAATCTTTAAAAGAAAAAGAAGAAGTCCTATCGAGCCTGGCTGGCTTGTGGGACTCCTGAGGCTGCTGATAGGTACCGTGAGGCCAAGTGCGCTGTAAGAGAGATTGCCCCTGGACTGGCAGACAGGCGTGGTGGTCCCCCTTAATAAGAAGACCGGAGGGTGTGTTCCAATTACAGGGGGAACATACTCCTCAGCCTATGCCAGGGTATGGGAGAGGAGAGTCCAGGCAATAGTCGAACCTCAGCTTCAGGAGGAGCAGCATGGTTTTTGTCACAGCCATGGAACACTAGACCAGCTCTAATCCCTTGCAGGGTGCTCGAGGGTTCATGAACATTTGCCCAACTGGTTCAAATGTGCTTTGTGGACCTGGGGAAGGCATTTAAGGATAAGGGGTAATGAACTAAATAGTAATAGCTGTGAAAGGAGCAGTTCAACTGAGGCCTTGAAGGAAAATAACATTATGCTGACCGACAATGAAGCTCTGAACCGTGGCCCAGACTTACTCGCAAGATACATTTTATGGTCCCTCTAAAGAGGTGTTCCCTGGACTATCTGAGACTGAAAAGGCATTAGTTGGATCCTCAAAGACTGAAGAGTCTTTCGCCAGACATGCGGAGATGGAAAAGGTGTCAGTGGGACACTCCCAGTCTGTGAAACTGGCGTTGTTCAGACTCTCTGAAACTAAAGAAGAGCCGTTGTTCAGATATTCCAAGTCTGGAAAGGAAACCCTGTCCAGAAACCCTGAGTCTGAAAAAAAGGGATTGAACAGACACCCTGGGACTGAAAATGAAGCATACATGAACACTCTAACATAGACTGAAAAAAAAGTGTTGTCCAGACAACCCGAGACTGAGCACGAGATAACAGTCGCAACCAAAGGACTGAAGAAGAGGTGCTGTCCAGACACCCAAAGACATTTGAAGAGGTTTAATCTGTACAGAAACCGATAAAAGAGTTGTTGGATACCCCAAGACAGGATTGTGATATCAGCCATTGGAGAAAACTGAGGCAGTGAAAGAAAACAAATGGAGGAATAATACAAATACACCCAACAATGGAAATATGAACCTGCTAGTTTTTGAAACGCATCCAAAAACATAGCTAAGCCTGAAGCTGGACATAACAGTTGTCTGACATTCATCAGATGGACATCCACTTTTGGGTTAAACCCCAAGCAAGAAAGTGTGAACATAAAATATATTGTTGAGACATTCAATAAAATTTCTGATCCATTTTCCCTTCGACATCCAGGCAGCAGAAGTAAAACTGCATATTCACACAGAGTGGGTATTTGGAGTTAAAATGTCAGACATGTTGTCATTACTTGTGATCATGTAAATTATTTGATCAACCAGCATCTGCTCCCTTTTTGTCAGAATGACTCAAGTCTTCACCAGCACAATGATATTGGCATGACTGTGCTTGTTAGGAGGTGTCCTTTGACTCCTCAGTTAGTCTCAGCACATTTTCACACCTATAGAGTGAACCGTGCAGAAGAGACTCCTTCTGCAGAGAGAGTAATAAATCTAAAATATATTTGCTAATATATGATTCTTAAATAAGTAAAGTTACCAAATAAATTAATTGTATGAATCGATGATGTTATGAATAAAACAACCAATCACGTATTTGTCCCATAATAAAGTTAGTACAATCCGCAACTAAATTAGAAACAAATTTCAGATAAGAGTCCGACTAGGTCACAGTCAGTTTGGCACCGCAAGGAAGCGCTCTGGGCGGTTTCAGCTGAGCCTTCAACACCTCCCCTCACCACATGGGGTTTAAATGCAGAGAGCAACCCTCTGCGGGGTGTCAGTGTCCTGTGTGACGGATCCTAGACGCAGTGATGGAGGTCCTCTCCGCGTTTGTCTCCACCGCTCTTGTCTGCCTGGTCAATGCCGGAGCCGATACTGATATACACTGGACATACAAAGGTGGGCTTAATTTGCGCTCTTAATATCTTTAAAATATTATTTTACACGGTTAAAGCAGGCGATCCTGGTGCGTAAAACGCGCGTAAAACTGTGCTGCGTGGATTTGTTTTTATGTAAGACACAGAAACTTTTTTTGTTGGTTTTTGTAAATTAAGTAAGGTTGTTAACGGGTTTTTTTTTATGAATCCGTGCTGTTAAACTACTGTTTCACTGCCCTGGTCGGTGTATTTGCCAAGAACGCTTTGGAAAACTGATTCCGTGACATCTGGAGTTTGTTAGGACAGCCATCGGAACAAATTATACTAATAATTAGGTAGCACAGCTGTAGTTTATATTTCGGTGGTGCACACCCAAACATATAACGAACCGCGACAAAATCCAGTTGAGCAGGTTCTGTGTGTTCTTTTTAACACATCTGCAAAGGCATAATGACCCCACTTTAGCATAAACACAAGGGACGATGTGCTGCTTAATATTTGGAGTCATTACAGTGGCGCGTCTTTCTGACTGTGGATGAACGTTTGCCCATTTTCCACACAGAGGGAGCCTTGGACCAGATGCACTGGGCAACCAAATACCCAGCATGTGGAGGCAAGAAACAGTCACCAATTGACATCCAGCGGCGAAACGTCAAGTTCAACCCAGACATGTTACAGCTGGAGCTGAGCGGGTATGACGCTCAGAAGGGAAATTTCCGCATGTCCAACAACGGGCACACGGGTAAAAGTTGTCATGATCTTTGGGACTTTAGTTTTGTGTTTTGTTTATTTTGGTATTTATATTTATATTCTGCTTTCTTGTTCCCTCTGTGTCCTATCAGCCATTTCTCTCATTTGGTCCATCTTCAGTTGCCTTCTCTCACGGCTTCACATTTTCTAATCAACCACCTTGCTCAATCTTCAACTGGACAGCCTAAATATCTCTCAGTTGGTCAGAGCATGCTATTAGTTTTGGCATTAGTTTATGTAGGTTTTTGAACGTACTTTTCTTTTAGTAAAACTGTTTATTTTCACCTGTTCACCTCCTGCCTCCTCCCATCATTTGGGTCCTGCTTTACACCATTTTATGACAAAAAGAATGAAAAAAGAGCATAACTCATCTCATAAATTATTCAACTTTATCTAACTCCGTCAGCTTTTCAAGTGTTTTGCAGCCTTTATAAGGTTTTCTTCCAGCATTGCCCTGTATTTGTCCCCATTCATCTTGCACACGGAGGGCAGAAAACTTTAGCGTCAAAGACTCCATCAACCAGCCACTGCGTGTGCACAGGGGGTGCGAGATGAACGCTGAACATGTAACTAAGCAATAGATTTTTAAATAATCTTTTTGAAGTAGCAGTGCCGCCTCATCATAGGTGGGCGCCCTGGGCAGTGAGCCATTTCACCCATATCAAAAATCACCACTGCATCAGCTACTTGTTTTTATATTTTTTTGTCATAGTGCTATAAAAAAATATTTTATTAATGTAATACTCCCATTGGGCAACTGCCCTACTGAATATTAATTACAGACACAAGAACGGGTCAGTTTTCTGAATTATTTTATGCGATCTTCAAATACATGTAGCCAAGGTTGCTTGGAAGGTAGGAAGACACTGTTGCAAACATCTGAAATACAACAGCTGCACTATAAAGTATTTATCATCTGTGATAAAATCTTTATCAGTTCAAATCGACCTGCCTCCCACAATGAAGATCACCAACGGCCTTCCAGGGAAGTTCACAGCTGTCCAGATGCACCTGCACTGGGGTGGCTGGGGCCTGGAGGAAAGTGGGGCGGAGCACACGATAGATGGCATCCGCTACATGGCAGAGGTGGACTTTGAAACCAGGAGTAAAACACAACTTTATTTAACTTCTGAAAAGGATTGTTTTGTACTTCAAGCCTAATGTGTTCTTTGCTTCCACTTTCTCTTGCAGCTCCACGTTGTTCATTACAATACTGACAAGTACAACACCTTCTCTGAGGCCAAAGATAAGCCAGACGGGTTGGCAGTGCTGGCATTTGTCTATGATGTACGTGTGCCACAAATACCTCTTCCTTTGCTTGTCTACTCACCACCTAAATCAGCTCAGAGAACAGTTTGAGAAACTTATGAGCATTTGTTCTGTTGGATATTTCAAAGAAGTCTTGAAAAAGTGCTGAAACATTATAAATAATAAATTGTTGGTCTTTGAATTTGGTAGTTTTTGTCATAATCCATTTAAGGCTCTATTCAATCTTTGGCTGAAGACCAACTTGTTGAAAAAAGGGTTTGTTTCGAGCATACAGAGACAGGTCTGAGCTATGAGGCACTTCCTTTCCTGAACTTTGAAGTCATTGCTGCAGCAACAGCTCAGCTGACATCCTCTTCAACAGGAGAAAAGGGCAGTCTGTCTATTTTAAACAACTTGTTAAGATTCCTTCAACAATTTGGTGTAGATATTATGCAGGTTTTTGGGATTGTTGGTTTTTATTTACAAAAAAACATGCCTTGCTCCTATGAGAATTCATTTAAAAGATAAAATTACTAGTTAGGAGTTTTTAAAGTCAGGTTTTGCTAAAAGGTTAGGACAATGAATGTCTTCCCAGCAGTAGATAAGTTCTCACAGTGTCTTGATGTAGTATAAACCCACATTAGTTGGAGGCTGGAACTAACAGCTGGTCTGAGAGGTGCCAAAACCTAAGCAGACTTCAACTGCTATAGAATAACTCAAGTCTAGGACATCACAACAGTTTATGGAAACGCAATTCTATGAACTCTTAAGCTGTTGCTACGTTTGCATTTGATGGATATTTATAAATGAGCAAAATGCATGATGAATTCAAGTGTAAAGCTAGAGAATGCATGTCAGAAGTTAAAAATAATGTTGATTTCTCACCACATTTCACACAGTAAGGTTTATGGTACATGTGTTGAGCTGGAGGAGAATGCATTAATGAGCATGTTTTGAAAGTTTGTAAAATAGAGTGCATAAACTCCTATAAGGTTTTTTTCAAACTGAATTTGTTTTGGACAGAATTCAATTTGGTCTTGGGCCCTCTTAAACTATCTACTGTTTTTAGCCTCCTGGACCAGCTTGATTTAAATTAAAGGACCACACCAAGGTAGTTATCTGTTGCAGGTAACATTTTAAGTGCTTATAGCCTTTTAACAAAATGTCGCTTGAACAATTTTGAATTATATCTTTAAGCTGAATAAAGTAAACAGGTTCTCTAGCTTCATATTTTCATCATGCATTTGGCTCACTGAATCCTGAAGTGACCTCGCAACCTCTAATCTTCACTTTTCTGTGTGAAATTGTGGAGCCCATCTCATTGTATTTCAGAACAATATTCATTTTTATGGTGCTCGCACCACATGTTTTTCTATTTGCAGCTTGGACAGAAGTTGTTTCAAGTATTAAAGTATTAAAATGGACCATATGGTCTACAATTGTAAGAGACATTTAGTGTTTTGTGTTCCTTATCATTACCAAGCAGGTTTTTTGATGCCAAAATTTAAATACGTTGTTTTAGTGCATGAATCTCCGGAGTGAAACTTCTTGAGTTTGTGGTCAAGTGAAGTCGGTCAGTTTACACCACAGTTTTCTGTTATACTTCCAGGATGGTCATTTTGAGAACACCTACTACAGTGATTTCATTTCAAACCTGGAGAAAATAAAGTATGCAGGTGAGGTTTCTCTGCATATATAGACTCTTCTTCATAGTAGGCATTAAGTATGTAAAATGCTAAATTGTCTTCTATAGGTTTTACTCCTCAGAGCCCCATTGACTTGACATTGTGTGTCCCTGTTAGGTCAGTCCATGAACATTTCCAACATAGACGTGCGCTCAATGCTCCCTGAGAACCTCAGCCACTTCTTCAGATACGAAGGCTCCCTCACAACTCCCCCCTGCTTTGAGAGTATCATCTGGACTGTGTTCGACACACCAATCACTCTGTCACACAACCAGGTATGATAGGGAAAACACATTAAGGTGCAAGATCCAACTAGAAGTGGTCTTAGTGGTTCCATTAATTTACCCTCTTGCTGCTGCACCCAGATCAGGAAACTGGAGAGCACTCTAATGGATATGGACAATGAGACTCTGTGGAATGATTACCGCATCGCTCAGCCGCTCAATGACCGCGTCGTAGAGTCTTCTTTCCTGCCACGCCTTGGGAAAGGAAGTGTGTGATGACACGTATTTGTCAATTTCTCAGAATTTGTGTGAATTTGTTAGTTTTTAATTTTAGGCATCTTTGTTTGCTTTTTGCCTTCGCAGCATTTTGTCGGCAAGATGAAATTGAGTCCAAGCTCCATAAGATCGAGGGTCTGATAACTTCTCTTGGAAAGAATATCTATTCAGGTGCTTAAACTGTTGGACATGAGTACAGTAAATGCAAAGTCTCTTTTAATATTTTTAACTGTTTTTATTTATTTCTCTTTCACTAGGTGGACGTTCCAGTTCAAGGCCTTCCAAATATGGTAAAAGTTTTAAATCTACTACCAAGTATTTTTTTAAATAACGAGTTTGCACTCACAATAAAAGCACTGCTGGGTACTAAAGTTTGTATTTTCAAGACAGGAGCTTATGAAATACAAACCTTAGAAAAGCACACTAAAAAACCACCTGCTACTTTGGCTGTGTTTGTATTTAGGTCCATGAAATCACAAGAGGCACAAAAGTCAAGCTGATCAGCTAGAGTAGCAAGCATTATGGTGAAGGATTTTCCAAGTATTTCACAAAGATTCTGAGGCATTCAAGTAGCATTTCAGGTAAACGTGGTTCAGCTTTCCATTGGAAAGCAGAAGCAAATGGTGCCGAAATTCTACAAAACTTTAACTGATAAAAACGTGTTCATACTCCTGTATGAATGTGTCCATCTGATTGGTTTTATTGCATATTTGCCATTCGTAAATTTGCATTTCGAACTCAGACCACTTTGACCAGAACGATGTCTTTCTTTCTGGCTGCAAAGCGATTACTTTATTTTTCACTGTTTCGCTCTGGTGTCAACTGGGATTACGGTGATTATAAGCTGTGCTGCAGATTCACACACGGTGATGCTAAAGAGTAGAACTGTGCGTATTAAACATTTAGCAGCCACTTTATTAGGAACACAATTAGTGCCAGAATGGGCCTGCTGACATCAGATTTGCTGATAACTGTATATCTTAACAAGCAATTGCACCAAATAAGAAGGCCGTTGAGTGTCAGTCTGCCAGTTTCAGCACAAGTAGTAAGTAGTAAGTAGTTCTGCAAGATTCTCAAATTATTGTTTAGGACCTAAAAACCATCTTAATCCACTGCATCAAAGAAGCCATACGTTTTTTTATAAAACATTGAGGTTAAAACGTGTCTTGATCACTGAAGATCTTAAATAATGAGATCTGGCCATAATGGTCTGCCATGGTCCTCTTCACAAACTGCTTTTATGTGTTTTATTGCTGGCACATTTTCCTGAAATACATTCGGTGGCTGCCGGCATACAGAATACAAGTAAAAACAACATGCAAATAAAAAAGAAATCTAAATCAGAATCAAAAAAGCCTGTATTTCCATTGCGCATTGTATGAGAGAAAAAGAAAAATGCTCATGAAAAATGCTCAGAAATGAAAAACAAGACTCATCAGTTGCCATATGTGATGTCATTAGAGGCATGTGTTTTAGGAGGGTAGAATTTATCTTTATTAAAAAACATTTCAAAGCTAAATGGCAAAACAAACAGAAAATCTGACTATGACGTGTTCTTCATTTGGAATATCATCTGAGGTGAATTTTAATGATTTTACAGATATGTCTGCCTATTAGCTTTAAAACTATACTGTGATTCAAAAGTGTTTCTTCCTTCTTCAGTGTGATGCAAGTTTTACTTTCTTCTTCAGAGTACGGTGACCTCTTTCCTCTGGTGCTTGGCTTTGATGATAAAAACACTGAAAGCTATGCTCTGGTTCACCTCAACCACCCCATGGATCTGAATGCCTTGACTGTCTGCATGCATGTTCTCCTCAGGGTTGGGGGGGTCCACACTGTCATCTCCTACTCCAGCAGCGGCCGTGACAATGAGCTGATGGTCTCCATCAGTGAGGACACAAATATTAGGGAGGTGGGCCTCTGGATCGGCAACGAGTTTGTTAACATGCTGCACAGCTTGAAGACCCAGGACTGGACCAACTACTGCATCACCTGGTCATCCCACTCAGGCGGGGTGGACCTGTGGATCAATGGCATGGTGGGGGAGCAGAGGCACCTGCAAAGCAGCCACTTAATCAGTCAAGGTGGTAGGTTCATACTGGGCAAAGACCAGGATGGATTTTTGGGAATCTCCAACACAGATGCCTTTGTGGGTAAGATGACGGATGTGAACGTATGGGACTATGTGCTGACCACTGCAGAGATCCGAGACCAGTTTACATGTGAGAGGAACAGCACCGTGGTTGGGAATGTCCTGAGTTGGGGAAGCAGCAAATTCAGTATGTACGGGGGTGTGCAACTGGACAACCAGTACAGATGCTCCTGAACTGGCTGCACAATGAATTCTGGTGAAATATTTCAACTTTCCATGTGAATTATGAGAATTTTTGGGAATCAACTGGTATTTAGACGTAATTTACACATGATAATTAAACAACATGTTCAAACATGAGTATAAAAAAATAATGGTATCATTGGCATAAATAGTTGTTTGCATGTTAAACATTTATATCATGCATCAAATGTATTTATCCAAAATCTAAAAAACTATTGCTTCACTGTAGATGGTCCATGGGCTCAAATGAGTGGCATCAATAGTCCTGTCTCTGGATTTGAAAATGTGGCCCCACTTGTCCAGGGTGGTGGAAATCATCTATCCATGTGCTGGAGAAATGCATAGGGCATGTAGGGGGCGTGGCCTCAAAACCCCGGCAGTAAGTGGCGTGAGATGTGCATGTGATGAAAAGTATAACGAATATATGCATGAAATCTAGTTATTTTAGTCACAGTAATCCTATAATTTATTGTTCTTAGCTGGAAAACCGACATGTATTCCTGTTTGTTATCTTAAATTCCAATTAATTCCCAAAAATTCCCATGGAAAGTTTGCAAATTTCGAAACCTTAGCCCTGAAAACCTTCCTTTGCTTGTTTCAAAATGAGCTTACAATGCTGCAAAACCCCAAACCATCACAGCTGATGGTGTAACCTTTAAAATGTTTATGGTAATGAAGGATAAAATGCCCGACAGGCTTTTGCAGTTCAATATTTTAAATGTGTGCCACAGCTTCATCCATGTATTCATGTCTTTGCATTATAAATAAAGACCTACATGAAAGGATTTGGTTTCTTTAATGTCTGGTCCACACATTCACACCTCTGCAACTGGAGTGGCATCTACTCGTAGTATTTTTAACCTGCAGAAGAATGTTCAAAAATATCCTGCCAAAAACAAATAGCCTGAGTCTGAATCCCTGCAAAGATAAACAATAGAGTCTAAATTAAACTACTGAAGTCCTTCACTGCATCCTGAGCTAATATTTCCTCTCTCAATGCTCTTGTTTATTTCCTCAGAAGGCTGTGATCTTCTCTGCACTCTCCAGGCTCTCTTTGCTGTCTTTCAGAGGGAGATCTCCATCCCCGACTTTGATCTCTGTTTTGTTCCTTTCGGCAAACATCTGGGAAACTTCCAGGAAGGTCTTGTTTTTGGTTTCTGGCACCACCATCCAGATGTAGATTAGCGTGACTAGGCAAATGACTGAAAAAATGATGAAGCTGTAGGGGCCTAGGCCTCTCTGAAAGGGAAGAAAGAAGGAGAGGAAAGGTAATCTGTTTGTCCTCAGGATCAGAGGGATTGTAAATATGTCAGGAAGACACTGCTGGATATAAACAGAAGCCAAGGTGAGGTGAAGTGGGATGAGTGAGTTGATTTTATGGCAATACTCCTCTAGGTTTTGGCTTGTACAACCAAACACATTCCCTACTTGTTTGCTGTTTTTGTTATGTTTTTCTTTATCTAGTAGGTTTCATCTCCGTTTATTTAAAAGAGAACAGCTTGAGTCAGAACTAACGGGAACATGTTGTCTTCTTGCTGAAAATGCTCTAATCAGTATGGTTTACAAACTTAATTCTGTTAAACATCCAGAGCCAACCAATATAAACCCCTTTTCTTCTGGTAAAATGAACGTGAACAGACTACTAGCTATAATTTTTAGTCATATATTCTAAAAGTTTATCACAAACACCACCAGTGAAGTTTCTGATGGCTTCAGATTTAGCATGAAAAGGATTCAAATATATTGAGTTGTACAGAGCTTTGGAAAAAAGATCCTACTTTCACTTTTTGTGACTTTACAATCACACACTTGATGGGACACACTTTTCTTTTTCAGCTACTCTTTATAAAGGCCAGAAGTCTGGAGTTTACAACTAAGAACTGTTTTGTCTCCTACCTGAGCTGTAGATCACTGCAGCTCATCCTAAGTTAAAATTGGTCTCTTGGTTGTTTCTCTGATTAATGCCCTCCTTGCCCTGGCCTGTCAGTCCAGGTGGACGGCCATGTTGTGGTAGGTTTGCAGTTGTGTAATACTCTTTCCATTTTCAACTGTCTGCTGTGTCAAGATTTTCTTGATGCTGTTTATTGACTAATGTTCTGTATGTGTGAACAAATTAAAACCAGATCGACTCTATTAACCAAATAGATGACTTCTAAAGGCAAGTGGTTGTTAATTGAGAAAATTTATAAAAAGCACATAATTTTACTCTACTAGTCCCAATTTGTGTTAGTTTATAGCAATAAAATGCAATAAAACACATTGAAGTTTGGGGTCTTAATATGACAAAACGTGAAAATATTCAGGGGGTATGAACACTTTGGCTTGTCTATTAACTGAAAGTCTTTTTATTGTAGAAATGTAAATATATATTGTAAGTAGTGTAAATTAGAACTTATCAGTGGACATTAAATGTATTATTTTGACTTGCCTTGCTGATTTATTTTTGAACAAAAGAAACAACTGCATATAATTACATATTGACATAATAAGCATCTCTTTCACTGTTGCTGTAACCAACCTCCATGAAGGGGAAAATGAGGCCAACAGCGAAGTTACAGATCCAGTGGACGGAGCCTCCAACCATGAAGGCCGCTGGCCGGGCCGACTGCCTGAACATCTCAGTGGTCACCACGCTCGGAATGGGACCTGCCGACCACACACTGCGTTACCAACATTGCAACAAACCATCACTCTTCTCAAGCCACAGAAAGGAGGTAGACATCTACCACAGCAGTGAGCTGAATTTACTAAATCTGTCATTACATGTCTGGTCCAAGCAGCATTTTAGCTAATGGAGCAGTCTGTTGTAACCGGTGTGTGAGTAAATAACCACTGGTGGGTCAAACTTACTGGGTCCGATGGCATGTCCTATGACGTAGATGATGACGCACGCGATACTGATGTAAGGCATCCATGACACGCTTTCCTATCAACAGATATTAACAGAAAAAAAGAAAGAGCTTTTTAAATGACATTAAAAAGTGTAACTGGAAGCAAAATGATAAAGAAATGAGAATGAATTAACATTTTTACACAATAGCCTTCTGTATGTTTGCTTAGTCATCATCAGTATATGCTGTAACTGGTATCAATCTGAATACAGTGGTTTTAGGAGGGACTGTGCTCACGGTCTATCTGTAATGTATTCTTGCTGGCACTTTGGTTCAGTGACTTAGATTTTCTATCACCTCAGCAAAGAGATGCAAGATCATAATTTTATTCCTCAGAGCAGGTGTGAACTGCAGGTGTGTACTATTAAACACCCCAAAATACTTGCTGTTATTTAGGCCTTGTACTTTAGTTGTTTCTGTGATTAAAACAGCTAAATCAAATGGATTCTTGCTGCAATTGGCCATCAATGTAATAATGAGGTCTTCCGCTTTTCATTCAGCCTCACTTTCAGTACTTGGCTGTGCTTCTTTAGACTGTTTTTGAATGTTTTGACCTGCTTTATCCAGTTTTATTCAGTTGCACATATTATTTAATTGTTGGAATTTCAGACCTGTACAACTGAGAATAGTTGAAGGGCTTTGGGAATTCTGCAATTGAACTACAGAACGTAAGGGTTCAAGTTTATTTTCTTGATCTTCAACAAACAAAACAGGAGAGAAAATTGGAGAGAAAATGGTGCTCTACACACCTGGAGGATTCCTACTTAATCTGGAAAAATAGCCTACTGTTGTATAAAAAGACATTTCACCAAGCTAGAACAGCTTATTTCTCATCATTAATAGAAGAGAACAAGAATAATCCTAGGTTTCTCTTTGGTACAGTTGCTAAACTTACACAGAGTCATAGCTCTGTTGAGCCATTCATTCCCTTAGCTCTTAGCAGCCATGATTTTATGGGATTCTTTTTAAATAAAATTGATTCTATTAAAAATAAAATCTTTGACATACTCCCGAAGATGATTACTTCATCCTCAGCAAGTGAGACAACATTGGAAATAACAGCAGAACCTGATCTGTGTTTGGACTGTTTTGATCCTGTGAAGCTTCCTGAGTTATCAGAAATATTAGCTTCATCTGAACCTTCAACTTGTATGTTAGACCCAATCCCAACCAAATTATTTAAGGAAGTGTTCCCTCTGATTACCAGCCCCATTTTAGATATGATTAATCTATCTTTAGTAAATGGATATGTACCACAAGCTTTTAAGTTAGCTGTAATTAAACCTTTACTTAAGAAACCTTCGCTTGATCGAGATGACCTGAAACATTACAGACCTATATCCAATCTTCCATTCTTATCTAAAATTCTTGAGAAAATAGTTGCTAATCAAATGTGTGAGCATTTACACATCAATGACCTGTTTGAAGAGTTTCAGTCAGGCTTCAGAGCTCATCATAGCACTGAAACAGCTCTGCTGAAAGTCACTAATGATATTCTTATGGCCTCAGATAATGGACTTGTGTCTGTACTGGTTCTGTTAGATCTCAGTGCTGCATTTGATACAGTCGACCACAATATTCTCTTAAAAAGGCTGGAATATGCTGTAGGGATCAGGGGAACAGCGCTAGGCTGGTTTAAATCTTATTTGTCTGACAGATTCCAGTTTGTTCATGTAAATGATAAATCATCTTTAAACTCCAGGGTTAATTGTGGAGTACCACAGGGTTCAGTAGTTGGGCCAATTCTCTTTACTATATATATGCTTCCAATAGGTCAAATTATCAGGCAGCATGGGATATATTTTCACTGTTACGCTGATGATACTCAGCTTTACATATCCATAAATCCTGATGAGCCCAACCAGTTAGATAGACTACAAGCATGTCTTGAAGATATAAAAACTTGGATGACTTTTTGCTTCGAAATTTAAACAAGACAGAAGTTGTCGTCTTTGGACCGGAGTCTTTAAAAAAGAAACTGCTTAGTCAATCACTTAACCTGGATGGCATTAAATTGACCTCCAGTAATAAAGTAAAAAACCTTGGTGTTATGTTTGACCAGGACATGTCATTTAAATCCCATATTAAACAAGTTTCAAGGATTTCCTTCTTTCACCTCCGGAACATTGCCAAAATTAGAAATATCCTATCCAGGAATGAGGCTGAAAAACTAGTCCATGCATTTGTTACTTCAAGGCTGGACTATTGTAATTCTTTACTACCAGGATGTCCAAAAGATGCAGTTAAAAGCCTTCAGCTGATTCAAAATGCTGCAGCGAGAGTTCTGATGAAAATTAAAAAGAGAGATCATATTTCTCCTATTTTAGCTTCCCTTCATTGGCTCCCTGTTAAATCCAGAATAGATTTTAAAATTCTCCTCCTCACATATAAAGCCCTTAATGATCTAGCTCCATCATACATCAGAGATCTGATTGTTCCATATGTTCCTAACAGAGCACTTCGTTCTCAGACTGCAGGTTTGCTGGTGGTTCCTAGAGTCTCTAGAAGTAGAATGGGAGGCAGATCCTTTAGTTATCAGGCTCCTCTCCTGTGGAACCAGCTCCCGGTTTTGGTTCGTGAGGCAGACACCCTGTCTACTTTTAAGGCTAGGCTTAAAACTTTCCTTTTTGATAAACCTTATAGTTAGAGTGGCTTAGTTTATCAGGGAGGGAGCCTTCCTCCCTCCCTGTTGGTTGGAGTAAGGGGGAGTCAGGTTTAGCCTAAACCGGCTCAGTTATGGTTGAGGTGCAAACCCACCCTCCATTTCTGCTACCTGTATAACCCCTTCTCTTTTCCAATGGTTATAATCAGTCTGACAGAGGGAGGTATCCCAATCCTTGTGGTTTTTAGTATAACAATGACCATCAGTGGGACCCTTTGTGGGGTTCCTTGAGACGACATTGTTGTAAATAAGCGCCGTTTAACTAAATAATCTGAACTGAAACTATCTGTGTAGTTATGCTGCTGTAGGTTTAGGCTGTTGGAGGACATAATGACCACTTTCACTCTCTTTGCTACATTCTCACACTACTCTCCAATTTTGCATTATTTGCTGTTATTTCAGCTTTTAACCTTGTTCTCTCTTTTCTCTTCCTAGAAGCTACACCTGGCCTGACTGTGTCTACCTGTGACACCTTTCTGGAGAGGGGAATCATCCGAGCTTCTGCTGGCAACAACTTAATGCTCACCCTCTACCGATGATCCACATGGCCCTGTCTTTCAGCGTTTAACCCTTTCTCTCTCCTAGACATGGCAATTGACTGAGCTTTTACTGTAACTAACTCTATGTGCTCTCTTTCAGACTCTAACCTTGAAAACTGGCTCAGAGTTTATCTGTTCTTTCTTTCTAGATTAAACGACTAAAGGAGCTACATCCATTAACATTTACTTTTCCTTCCCATAGAAAGGACTCCTGGATCAGTGCTTCTGTGTTCTTTTGTGTCTCTGCTCTGTTCTCTCAAAACCCCAGTCGGTCGTGGCAGATGGCCGCTCACACAGCCTGGTTCTGGTTCTGGTGGAGGTTTCTTCCTGTTAAAAGGGAGTTTTTCCTCTCCACTGTCGCTACATGCATGCTCAGTATGAGGGATTGCTGCAAAGTCAACGTCAGTGACTGTCCACTGTCTCTACATGCTCATCTGGGAGGAGTGAATGCTGCAAGTCACTGACTGGATGCAATCTGCTGGGTTTCCTTAAACAGAAAAACATTTTATCCAATTTGAATAAATAACTGAATCTGACTGCACTGTTCAATGGTTAGGATTAATTGGAATGTATGTACCTGACTGTTGTGAAGTGCCTTGAGACGACATGTGTTGTGAATTGGCGCTATATAAATAAAACTGAATTGAATTGAATTGAAATTGAGACAGATTGTAAGCTGTCAGAAATATTGCAGTCAAGCTTTTCTCCCTACATCACCCTTACAGATCCCACAATGTTCTACAGTCTTATAAATGCTTAAAGCTAATATAGCTGAAATGTTTTTGTAATACATTATTTTTGTGAATAGATCAGAGGGCTGCATGGTGGCGCAGTTGGTAGCACTGTTGCCTTGCAGCAAGAAGGTCCTGGGTTCAATTCCTGTCCTGGGGTCTTTCTGCATGGAGTTTGCATGTTCTCCCCATGCATGCGTGGGTTCTCACCGGGTATTCCGGCTACCTCCCACAGTCCAAAGACATGCCTGTTAGGTTAATTGGCCCTTAGGTGTACAAATGAGTGGTTGTATGTGTATGCCCTGCGATGGTCTGGCGACCTGTCCAGGGTGTACCCTGCCTCTCGCCCATAGACTGCTGGAGATAGGCACCAGCTCCCCCACGACCCACTATGGAATAAGTGGTAGAAAATGACTGACTGACTGAGATCAGAGTGTCAATGAACTCCTGTTTCCTTGGGGGAATAAAGATGCAGTGATAGAGAGGTCAATTTCTCTGAGTCAATGCTCACTGTTAAACAACTACAGCAAAAAGAGGCATCTTGGGCCATGAAGTCTCAAAAACAACTACAGGTCCTTCTCAAAATATTAGCATATTGTGATAAAGTTCATTATTTTCCATAATGTCATGATGAAAATTTAACATTCATATATTTTAGATTCATTGCACACTAACTGAAATATTTCAGGTCTTTTATTGTCTTAATACGGATGATTTTGGCATACAGCTCATGAAAACCCAAAATTCCTATCTCACAAAATTAGCATATCATTAAAAGGGTCTCTAAACGAGCTATGAACCTAATCATCTGAATCAACGAGTTAACTCTAAACACCTGCAAAAGATTCCTGAGGCCTTTAAAACTCCCAGCCTGGTTCATCACTCAAAACCCCAATCATGGGTAAGACTGCCGACCTGACTGCTGTCCAGAAGGCCACTATTGACACCCTCAAGCAAGAGGGTAAGACACAGAAAGAAATGTCTGTACGAATAGGCTGTTCCCAGAGTGCTGTATCAAGGCACCTCAGTGGGAAGTCTGTGGGAAGGAAAAAGTGTGGCAGAAAACGCTGCACAACGAGAAGAGGTGACCGGACCCTGAGGAAGATTGTGGAGAAGGGCCAATTCCAGACCTTGGGGGACTTGCGGAAGCAGTGGACTGAGTCTGGAGTAGAAACATCCAGAGCCACCGTGCACAGACGTGTGCAGGAAATGGACTACAGGTGCCGCATTCCCCAGGTCAAGCCACTTTTGAACCAGAAACAGCGGCAGAAGCGCCTGACCTGGGCTACAGAGAAGCAGCACTGGACTGTTGCTCAGTGGTCCAAAGTACTTTTTTCGGATGAAAGCAAATTCTGCATGTCATTCGGAAATCAAGGTGCCAGAGTCTGGAGGAAGACTGGGGAGAAGGAAATGCCAAAATGCCAGAAGTCCAGTGTCAAGTACCCACAGTCAGTGATGGTCTGGGGTGCCGTGTCAGCTGCTGGTGTTGGTCCACTGTGTTTTATCAAGGGCAGGGTCAATGCAGCTAGCTATCAGGAGATTTTGGAGCACTTCATGCTTCCATCTGCTGAAAAGTTTTATGGAGATGAAGATTTCATTTTTCAGTACGACCTGGCACCTGCTCACAGTGCCAAAACCACTGGTAAATGGTTTACTGACCATGGTATCACTGTGCTCAATTGGCCTGCCAACTCTCCTGACCTGAACCCCATAGAGAATCTGTGGGATATTGTGAAGAGAACATTGAGAGACTCAAGACCCAACACTCTGGATGAGCTAAAGGCCGCTATTGAAGCATCCTGGGCCTCCATAAGACCTCAGCAGTGCCACAGGCTGATTGCCTCCATGCCACGCCGCATTGAAGCAGTCATTTCTGCAAAAGGATTCCCGACCAAGTATAGAGTGCATAACTGTACATGATTATTTGAAGGTTGACGTTTTTTGTATTAAAAACACTTTTCTTTTATTGGTCGGATGAAACATGCTAATTTTGTGAGATAGTAATTTTGGGTTTTCATGAGCTGTATGCCAAAATCATCCGTATTAAGACAATAAAAGACCTGAAATATTTCAGTTAGTGTGCAATGAATCTAAAATATATGAATGTTAAATTTTCATCATTACATTGTTGAAAATAATGAACTTTATCACAATATGCTAATATTTTGAGAAGGACCTGTATTATGTGCATGCTAACCAGTTGCTGGGAGGCCTGCCAGGAAAAAGCCTTTTTGGTCCTACCATCTCAAATGTAAATACACGGAGTTTGTAAACCATACAAGGACTTTAACTGGAACAACCCGCTTAGGTCAGATGATGCTAAGATTAAGCTTTTTAAGAATAAATACTTCAGGTGGGTTTGACATGAAACAAAGGATGAATAGAAGTACAAGTAACTCATGCCCTCTGTTATGATCTGTGATGTGGTGGACTTGTATCTTCTCCAAACCCTCTGGGAACATTGTTAGATTGAACCATGAACTTAACTTTTTTGATAAAAAATCTGGTGAACACAGGTTATAAATGGGTCACTGTTGATGAACATTTAGAAATTGTCTTTGTTTTATAGGCTGATAGTCTGTCTGGCCTGACAAAAGGATTTACTCCACCCTGCTCCCTCCTGCTGTATTATATTATTGTCAGGGCTCAGGGCAAACGGCTCTGTTGTAGTTATGGAGATGGTTCTGGGTCTGAGACTTACAAGATAAATGAGGACACTTGGTGCAGAGTAGCCAACACGAATTACAACAGTTGTAACTCTTCCTTTTCCTAAGGGGCCCCTTGAAAGGTTAAATGAATAAAAGCTGATTGAGTGATATTTAGCGATCTCTTTCTTTGTCAAATACGTTTTACCGCAATAGTCGTCTATGAGTCTTTCAGTAGGAAAGATCGAAAAACATATGGTCGACCAGACAAAAAAAAAATCAACCTCTATCCATCAACCTAAAGCCTGTAGAAAATCTGTGGAATGAGCTGAAAGGAAAAGGGCCAGATCTAGAGAGATTGTACAAAGAACAATGGCCAAAGATCTCTCTACTGCAATAAAAGATGAATTTATGTTAAGGCCGGTTACACATCTGTTCCAGGGGTGCCAACAGATGTGGACATCAATAACCGATACATATATCTATCTTACTCTTGCCATAGTACTTGTTTGATTAGTCAGCTGATCAGTAGGGTACAGATTATATTTAAGAGTGAACTTACAGTGTTTTTTGTGTTATCAAAGAATATAGAAACCTGCACAAAGCCTAAAATACCATTGAATAGTATTTATAATATTGTCTGAAAATGTACCTCAGGAGTGTAGGAGTAATTCTGATACCCTTATATTAGTGGAATGGAAAGCCTACTGTACCTCTACAAGCCTGAGACGAGACGGTTTTCAGGTTAGAAGTACATAAATGAAAAATATATATAAATAACAGCTTTGTAGCACTACTACTTCTCGAAACTTCTTTCATTCAATTGCGGTGAACAAAAAGGTTTTACCCCCTTACAGATTTGTGCTACTACACTTAAATCTTTCGAATCATCAAACTTAATAAAATAACTAAAAAAGTCAGTTATCATATGATTATATAGTGTATTAGGGGGGAAAATTTCAATTAATTGTGATTTATCCAAGTTTTTGGTTCAGTTGCAGTAGGCGCACCCAGGCCTGATTATTGACAGACTTTTGGATAAAGAAATCACTTAAACAGAACCTGTCTGACAACATGCAGTAGGCTAAAGGAATTCAAGAACAGATGAAAAACAAAGTTATTGACATCTATCAGTCTGGAAAGGGTTACAACGCTGTTCCTAAGGCTTTGGGACTCCAGTGAGTCACAGTGAAAACATTATCGACAACTGGAGAAAAACTTCCCCTTCCAGAACTGCAAGGCTTTCAAGAGTTCATCAATGACTCATCCAGGAATTCACAAAATTAACCAAAACAACATCTAATGCACTGCAGGCCTCGTCTGCCCAAGTTAAGGTTCATGATTCCACAATAAGAAAGAGAAACTAGGCAAAACGGCATCCCTGCTACAGTTCCCAGGCCAAAACCGCTGCTTACCTAAGACAACAATGTTATTTTTGTTAAAAACATCCTGAGGATCCCCAAGACTGGGGAAAAAATCAGTCGAATGAAGAGACATGTGTGACCATAAAAACAGAAGAAATCTGTAAAAAGGCCAGTAGAGGGCACCAGGGTAACATATTCAAGTTGAGTCACACTGCAGCTTTCACACAGTTTACCTGGAAGTTAAGAGCCACAGTCAGCAGCACACAGGCTCCGCAGCAGATCCCAAATCCCAGAAGAAGGAGAAGCCATCGGCCTGAGGACTCCACAATGAAGACCTGTGAGAACAGACTTCCTGTTCAATTTTAAAGCTTCCAGCTGGCACAATCAGACTGCAGATTTCAGCTCCTCTACTGTAATAGTTTTATTTTCAGGGTACCTACAGCAGCTATAGTCATGAAGACATTCACTGCACCTGTTCCCACTGTAACGTACTGGACGTCCTTCTCATTTACTCCTGCAGAACCATAAATACTGTCTGCGTAGTAGTAGATCTGTAAAAGAAATGCATTAAATGAAAGAAATGCATTAAATGCTACATGAGAATGGAAATGTATCTATGTGGTAGTAGAAAATGGTCAAAACAAAACAAAGATTGCTGTAGGACAAAGCGAAGGATGCCTCACCGCGTTGACCCCTGACAGCTGCTGGCCCATGTTCATAATGATGATGGAGACCAGCTGCCAGCGGAGGGACCGCTGGGACAGCAGGGAGAGCACCGACAGACGGCCCTCAGCCTGCTCCGACTGGTCCTCCAGACACATCTCTTCCATCTCTGCATCCACATCATCCCAGCCACGCAAACGTTGTAATGCTAAGAGGGACAAAACCCACACAGAACACAAATGTATTTAGTTGTCATGCAGCCTTATGAAGCAGTTTTGAGTCATGTGTTCTTACCCTTCCTGCTGTTCTTCTCATCTCTCTTCTGGATAAGCATGTACCTGGGACTTTCTGGGAAGAAGGGCAGGAGAACCAGCTCAATCACAGCAGGAATGCCGGTCAAGCCGAGCAGGATGGTCCAGCCTGGATCAGAACACAGTCAGGTTTCATTTGAAGGCTGAGTCTGGAGAATAAAATAGTAGCAAATATTTACTAGGATTTATGAGCACCTGTGCTGTTGCCTAGTATGTTTCTGATGCCCATCACTTGTGCAGCAAGGATGCCAATAGTGATGAAGAGCTGTGGGACGATGCCAATGGCCCCTCTCAAGTTTTTGGGAGCGAGCTCACCCAGATACATTGGCACTACATTGGATGATAGGCCTGCAAACATGGATAGGGAAAAATAAAATATCTACCCAACCCTGAACTAAAGCTCCATGCAAAAGTATTTATACCACTACATTTTTCCCATTTTTTCAAGTTACCACCAAGAACTTCAATGAAGGTTATTAGGATTTAATGTGAAAAACCAAGGGTGTGCAACCGCCTCCAGAGTTGCACGTAGCTCTTTAGATACTTCACTGTGGTTCTTAGTAACTTTGGCCAAAAACGTTAAAGAATTGTTCAATATTATGAAATGTAAAAGTAATTAAAAATATGTTTGCTTTAGCATTTTTTCCAAGCGTTTTTATGTAGTATATGCATCACATTTCCAGAAAGAATTATACTAAAAGTATAGGAGCAATATTATTTATTTTTATTTAAGAAGCAATTTGTTTTGTCAACAGGTTGCAAACTATGTGCTTTTTCTGTCATCGCTTTCTAAAATATTTAATGTCCCATTGAACAAAATATAGAAGGCCTGAAAACAATAACAAAATAGTTGTTCTTTCATTTAAAAATCTTAACAAATTTCCTAAAAACAAGCAATTTAGTTTTTAAGTGTTGTTTTCACGCCTCCAAGCAAATTTTGTTTAGGAGGACTGAAGGCAAAATGGACCCCTAGGGTTGTAAAGGTTGCTCTCCCCTGCAATGGACAAAGTGGTGCATAATTGAAGTAGAAAAAAATTACAAATGGTTTTCAAAGGTTTTGCGAACAAAAGACTGAAAAGTGTGCTATGCAATTTTATTCAGCTCCCTTTATCCCTAAATAAAACAAAGTGCAACCATGCCTACAAAAGTCACCTAATTAGTCACCTAAATCCACCTTGTATGTAGTTTAATCTCAGTATAAATCCTGCTGTTATATGAATGAAGGGACAGCATCATGAAGACCAAGGAACACAGTAGACAGGTCAGGGAGAAAATTGTGGAGGTGTTTAGGGCAAAACTAGGCTATAAAACAACCCAAACTTTGAACATATTACAGAGCTCTGTTCAATCCATCATCTGAATAATGGTATGGCCCAACTGCAAACCTACCAAGACATGGCTGTCCAACTACAGAAGAAGCAAGACAAGGACAACATTAATCAGAGATTCACCCAAAAGATCGACTGCTGAAGTGGGAGAAACAACTGAGAAGAACATTGTGTCATAAGAAGTTCTATTTGCAGTTTGCCGCAAGTCATGTTGGGGACACAGCAACATATGTAAAAGGTGCTCATCTAAGATAATATCAAAACTGACCCATCTGGCTACATGCGGCAGGCTATGAGTGAAAACTAACCCCATACATCACCCTGAGCACACCATCCCAACGGTGAAACAAGGTGGTGGCAGCATCATGATGTACGGATGTTATTCTTCAGTAGAGATAGGGAAGCTGGTAATAGTTGATGGGAAGCTGGTTAAACAATCCTGGAAGGCTAATCCTGGAAGAAAACCCGTAGAGACTGGAAAAGATTTGAAACTGAGGCAGAGGTTCTCCTTCCAGCAGGAGGACAACGCAAACATAAAGCCAGAGCTACAACAGAGGGGTGCAGATTTCATGTGTTAAAATGGCCCAGTCAAAGTCAAATTGACAAACTGAGATAAGAATTAAAAACTAATGTTAATAGAGGCTCTCCATCCAATCTGACTATGATTGAGCTATTTTGCAATAAAAATGGGCAAAAATGAAAGTGATTTGATGGAGGCAAACCCCACAAAGTAATGACTCTGGGGGCTGAATACAAATATAAACCACACCTTTTAGATTTTTATTTGTAAGAAGAGCTAAAAACTATGAATCATTTCCTTTCCTCTTGACAATTATGCGCAACTTTGTGTTCATCTATCACATCAAATCCCAATAAATACAAAAAAATCTTGTGGTAGTTGTGTGACAAAATATGAAAAAGTTCAAGAAGTATGAATACCTTTGTAGGGTACTGTTAAACAAATGTGTCCAATAAGAAAATACCCAACCTGCACATATCCCCACTATGACCCTGGCCACAATTATGATCTCATAGGACTTGGCGATCTCACTGACTCCCATCATAATCGCTGGGACGATGGAGAAGATGTTATTGAAGAGAAGGGTGCCCTTCCTGTTGCAGGATTGAAGCAGATTAAAGACACTCATTGCAGCTGGATACAGAACTGGCATGTTGGCTGGGAAGGGCTTTTTACCTGCCAAGCTTATTAACCAGAGGAGCCACCATCAGAGATCCAAAAAAGCCTCCGAGTGGGTACATGGACACAGACAGTGACCACAGAAGAGTCAAGAGGTCCTCCCCCATCGGTTCTTTGTAACGATCAGTGTAGGTTTTGTTATAAAACTGTTGCATGAACTGCAGAGAAATGGACAAAGTTGAAAGACATGTGTTTCTGATACAAATCTTAGTTTGGATGATTGTTAAAATAGAAAATAGTTACTGGTGCTGGAGAGTTGACCGCAGCCACATTATATCCATACTGGAAGGATGAACCAAACGCAGAGATAAGAGTAGCTAGTGCCAGAACTGCTGTTAGTCTCTAATGTGGGGGACATGAGGAGACCTCTTTCACCAACACAAACATCATCCATAATGATCATTTAGCCACAGCGACAGATCAAGCGAAACACAGCCTGAAGTGAAACTCACCCCTCTGTGCTCCACAGACTTGTCCAGCTCCGTACTCTCCTTCATGGCTGCAATTAGACTTGTTGTCACTCTCGGCAATAATAACTGCCTTTTGTTATTGCTGCAGGGCTTGCTCCGGCGTGCCCTTCGGACATGATATCAGAGAGTGCGATGAAGATTTACGGCTCGGCTCATGATTATTACTCCCAAGCTGTTGACTTTGCTCTTATGTCTAGGAAGTTTTTTTGTTTTGTTTTACGTAGGTATGGTAGGTGTGTAGGTATGTATACAGTGCCTTGCAAAAGTACTAAAGCCACATCATGTCACATTACAATCACAACTTTAAAGATATTTTGTTGGAATCTTGAATGTGATTGAGTAGTTCATAAATGTGAAGAGGAAGGAAAAGGATGCATGGAATGGATGTGGATCGCTGTGAACATTAGTTTTCAAGACTCGCCACAGTCACAGCTGGATTTAAATCTGGATTTTGCTTGGGAATATGAATTGATCTAATCTATGCGATTGTAGCTCTTACTGTATGAACCTTTGCCGCACTTTGAAGTCTTCTGCTAACTTATAAGACTATCAAAAAAATCAATTAGACATCTTTGACTTCGTTAAAATGCTGCAGCTAGAGTTGTTACAAATACAAGGAGAGACCAGCATATAAGACCGGTTCTGAGGTCGTTACACTGGCTACCTATAACTCAGAAAATAGAGTTTAAAATCTCATTAATGGTTAAAAAAAAACCTAATTACATCTCTGATCTTCTTCAAGGCTACACATGATCAAGATCTTTAAGATCATCGGAATCATACTTACTCACCATTCCAAGATTCAGAACAAAACATGGGAAAGCAGCCTTCAGTTTTTATGCCCCAGAAATCGGAAATAAGCTTCCTATACAGTGCAAAACCGCTCCTACTCTGAGCTCCGTTAAAAGAAGTTAAAAACCTTTTTTTGCCTTGCTTATTCTCAACTACTTTTCTACTTTTTTCTTTTTTTATCTTCTGTGCTATCCCTTTGTTGCTATGAACTAGTTGACTTTGGCTGAAATGTGCTGTATAAATAAAGTTGCCTTGCCTTCTGCAGCCTCTAACAGTTTTTTTCTGCCAGTATTGCATCATGTTTAGCTCCATCCATATTTCCATCAACCCTAACCAGCTTCCCTGTCCCTGCTGAAGAAAAGCATCCCCACAGCATGATGCTGCCACCGCCATGTATCCCTATTGGATGGTGTGCTGAAGGTGAGATGCAATATTAATTATCTTCCACAAATTTTTGCATGTAGGCAAGAAAGTTGAGATTTAGTCTAATCTCATTAGAACACCTTCCTCATGCTTGCTGTTTCTCATGCATGTAAGGTAACAAACTGCAAATAAAACTTCTGATGGCTTTCTTTCACCAACAGTTTACTAGTCTTCTATAAAAGCCAGATTTGTGGAGTGAGTGACTAACACCTGAGCTTTGGATCTCTGGAGCTCACTAGTGTTCTTTAAGGAATATTTGAGGCCTTCACAGAACAGCTAGATATTAAATTACACCATTTCCTTTAGAAGCCTCCTGATTAGTAAACAAAGTACATCTGAGGGCTAATGGTTGCATTGGATTTTCTCTAGGGGTATCAAAGTAAAGGGAGCTAAACACAAATGCATGCCACACTTTTCAGATTTTTAGTAAAAAAAATTAACCTTGTGTATCAAATCAACAATTATGCACCGTTTTGCATTGGTCACGTACATATTAATGAAATACATTGAAGAAACGTGACAAAGGCATCCATTGCTGTTACACCACAGCCCTAGCTCAATTGGTTAAACCAATGAGACTGATTGCTGCCAATAAAAGATAAATGATAAGGATAAGGCACCTGTACTGCTTTTATAAAAACAATTACAACAAGACACTAAAGTAACAAACAGCTGCCTCCTGCAGTTTATTGGTTTTATCTGCTTTTATGCCACAATGAAGATTATTCAAAGAAGAATTCTCTACAGGAGTAAAGCTCCTGCATGTTTCTTCTTCTGTTGACTCTGTTTGCAATCTGTCAAATGGTTCAAATAGATCTCCAAAGCTAAGTCTGTTTGTCTATGCAAGGCCCCTAAAGCTGTATGCTCTTAAAGCTGGATGCCATTTGCTTCAGAGGTGTCTCTGTGCTAAAACAAATAATGTGTTACTTATAGTTAGCGCTAGCTAAAACAAAGGTGTGCAGCTTTAAGCAGTTCTGGTTTCATCTGTGTGTCTTTCTGGTCTTATTTTTTCTTTTAAAGAGTGAAATTCATAGACGACAAAGAACAAGAAATGTTCTCCACGAAACAATCTTCTCTGAAGAAAGAAAGCTGCATTTGTCCTGCATGATAACTGACAAGATAAGTCTGGTGAAACAAACAAACGTGGATTAGGAATCTTATCAGCAAAATAGTAAATAATTTCCTGATTAATTTCAGCAAATGTTTCTCTGAAAGTCAAGCTGAAAGTTAAGAGAGATAGAGACATGAGGTTACCCCTCAGGGGTACATGAGGTTGCAGCTCTTTTAACAGCTGCATTGGGAGAGAATGACTGCAGTTGCCACTCAAGATGACTGTGGTTCAATGAGAAGAGTGGTTGTCTTGCAATCTGAGGGTTGTGGGTTTGATTCCAACTTCCTCCTGGGCAAGACACTTTACCTCACATTGCCTACCGATCTGTGTATATGAATGTATGTAAAGTGCTTTGGGTGGTCAGTATAACTGGAAAGGTGCTATATAAGTTCAGTCCATTTAGTATCATTGCAGTCCAAAGACAAAATAACTTAAAAAGACTCACAAATTTACAAACTTTATGCAGCTACAAGAGAAATGAACAACCGTTTGATTATAAGTAATCAACATGAGTTCCAGCAGAATACATTAAATGGTAAATGACCTGCACTTGTAAAGTGCTTTATCAAGTCAAAGGACCCTAAAGTGCTTTACACTACAATAGTGTGTGGATGGGTGGATCACTGACTGACAGAATTCAGGATGCCATTCAATCAGCGCCACCGAGCCCTCTGACCACCATCACCAGGCAAGATGGTTGAAGTGTCTTGGCCAAGGACACAACAACTGAGACAGACGGACGGGTGTTCGAACCGGCAACTCACTGGTTGCAGGATGAACCCCTACCGATGTAGGTGGAGTAGATGTACAGACCCATTCAGTAAATTAGATTGTTGAAAAGTTCATTTATTTCAGTAACTTAGCTCATTAAGCATTGCACATTATATAGATTAGCTGCACTCCAATTGATGTTTTCATTTTGATTTTGTGCTAACCACCTAATTAAAACAGAACTTCTAAGATTAGACCAATAAAAAAAAACTTTTTTGATACAGAAATGTGGGCTTTTTGAAAGGTATGTTTTATAAATGCTTAAAGATTGCTATTTTCAAAGAAATACTCAGAAATACTTAATCTGACACTAATTTAGTGAATCTGACTGTATGTTCCTGATGATGAAGTGAGAATATTGGATTGAGAACAGAAAGTGATACCAGCCTTATCTTTAGTATTCATCAACTCTGACAGTCATAGCTCTGGATCAGGAAACAAACTGTTGCTTTAAAAAGGTTTGGATTTAGTATGGATAAAATATAGTGGTGAGGGTTAAATGCAAATGCTCAGCATACCATAATTGTTTAGAAAATTATGTGGTCTATTACATAAAATCCCAATAAAAACCATTAAAGGTTGTGGTTGGAGCCAGACAAAATGTGGGTTTACTGAGGTTTGAATAATAATAATAATACATATCTGTGAATCCATTGATTGTAAAAAGATGACTTTGCTATCAGTTTATTTTGTCCCTCAGCTCTAATTAATTTTCCAAGATCAAATTTTCCCTTTTAAGAAGCTCAGATTTTTTTTACGACTTTCTGTTTTTCTTGTTCCGTTGTGCATTTGTTTTTACCCTGTCTGGACTCATTTAACAAGCAGCTGAAACTTTTCCTTAAGACATTTTTTTCATATTAATATATTTATTTTTATTATCTGTATCGTGTAATTTTCTCTGTCCCTTTTTATGAGGCCTTAACCTAATTGTGTTTACTTTTCATGCTTTCTTTGTGGAGCACTTTACTATTTTTGTAAAATGTAATTATTTCAATCAGTGGAGCTCTTCTGCAATCCTTGTTGTAAGTTGACCACAAACGGAACTAGTGCAGGGGTTAAATTTATGGTCAACCTAACCATAAAGTTAAGTTGACAAGTTAATGAAATGAAAGTTGTATATTGTTGTAATGATGTAAAGATGATTGTAAATAGGAATCTGCTCTTAATAACATAACTGGTTAAAGGTTACATTAAATAAATAAATAAAAGAAATATTCAGCAGTGGTGGTTATGACTGCAGTAAACTGGTGGGGGAGCTGATGTGCTGGACAATATCACATGATTTAAAGAAGACACAGGATGTCACATGCTTAGCACAAACTCAAGTTTTACTGGGACTTTAGCTGCTTGCTGCCTTAATGTTCAGACACTGAAGAAATAATAAACCATAGTTACCTTATTCTTTATGTGGCTTCTCTTAAAGGTGTTTTTATGTTCTTGGTGAAAGCTGTTCTGCTATTGGTTTAATGTTCAGTGAATTTGATATTGGCTCTTACAACAACAGAATCAGCTAAATGAACGGTTTGCACCTCTAGCTGTGGTGACCACAGCTCTGAGGTACACTGAACGTAATGAATTACCTGGGCAGAGAGCCAGCGGAGAGGAGAGAGCGCAAACCTCTTCCTTCAGTGTTTCTACCAGCCCGAGGCGTTTCAATGACAGCCAGATCATGCGATGGATTAATTATTGGTGGAAATACAGAGAGAGTGGGCCCTCTTTGTGTTTCCTGGTATCCACAAGGACAAAAAGGGAGTGATTTCCAGTGCCCTGCAAACATATTCATACCCCTTAACTTATGTGAAGATACAACCTCAAACTTTATTTTTTTTAATTAGGATTTTCTGTGATAGACCAACAAAAAGTAGTGAATAATTGTAAGTAAAAGATAAATGGTTAAACAGTAAACATTTTCTACAGGAAAAAAACTACAATGTGTGGCAGGCATTTGTATAGGGCCTTCGTAGAAGGTTCTCTGGTGTCACGTGAGACCTAAACTGGACCATCTAACCTACATGCAAACTAACCTTGCTCATCTCCTTTAAACATCATCCCCACAGTGAAACATGGTGGAGGCAACATCATGCTGTGGGTATGAATTCTTTCAGCAGCAACACGGAGGCTGGTCAGGGTTAATAGGAAGATCAATGACGAAACACAGGGCGGTCCTGGAATAAAACCTGTTAGAAGCTGCAGAATACTCGAGACTAGCGTGGAGGTTCACCTTCCAGCAGGAGAGCAACCCTAAAGCCGGAGCTGCAACGAGGGGCGGAATCCAAATGCATGCCACACTTTTCTTATTTTTATTTGTGAAGTTAAAACCATGAATAATTTTCTTGCCACTTTACAAGTGTGCTCTACTTTGTGTTAGTATATCATGTAACAACATAACACAGTCCACCAAAGTGTTCGGTTGTAGCATACTGTTGTGAAGCAGTGCAGACCCCACATTCACATGCAGTCTGTTTTCCCAGACTTGCCGCCCACTCTGCTGTCATTACTCTTATATTCCCGGCATGAGAGAATGAACTGTGCACTCTGTCCCATTACTCCAATTGAAAGTTGAATAATTAAAACTGCTTATATTAATAAGAACTGTGTAAACAGTGGAAATCCGACTAATGCACGGGAACCAGAAGGATGCACGGGATTTTTTTTCAACCATTAAGGGTGTTGGTTTTGATGCTTAAAGGCTGAATAAATGAGTTCATGCAGCAAATAGTTCATATGATGTGTTTGTTCAAATGTTTTTGAGCTAACTTAGCTACAGCTGTGTTGGATTTAAATTTCTTTAAACATGCCTTGTTTACCTTTTTTAGCTTGTTAAAGTGTACTGCTCCATTCTGTGTTGCAAATATATTTCCTCCAATGCTTGGTCACACTGTGTGTCCTTTTGCACAACTGCATGTCATATATAAGGAATGTTCCAATGGTATTTTTTGTCTCAGACGATGGCATCGTGAGGAGACATAAGAGGGGGGTTATTCATAATCCTACGACTTAAAGAAAACCAAGATCTATTGCAGTAAACAGTCAAAGAGCCATATTATAGTCACTGAGGTTATAAGTTAGTTCGGTGCCATTGTCTGTGATGTGTTTTATTAAGTTTATACCCTCCACTCGGGTCTGTTTTCTCATTTGTTTATGTCCGGCCAAAAGGAGCCTCTAGCAGCAGGGGTCAAGGGAGACGTTCAGGGTCATGAGCGCAGCTCAGGTTACAAGGAGGATGACATGTGATGATCGTTCATGCTTCTCCTGACCACAATGACAGCCATGATGAAGGTGACACGTCACACTGAGGAGGTATTTTGCAACTGCTGCACTAAAATGTGTTGCAACTACCCCGTTACATAAGACGCTTGGAGTTTTAAATAATAGAAAAGCAGAGAAACAGAGCCTGTGATTAGTGCAAAACTGTTTTTTAATTTGGTGTTTTTGTTGTGTTTAAACTGAAAACCTGAAATATTTTAATAAACAAATTGTTTTAAACAGTAAAAAAATATGCTTGGCTATGTATTGCAGAACAAATTTCCACAATAGCTTGGTTTAAAAATCCAGATACTTCATGACCATCTTAAATGCTGCAGCGAGTTTGAGTGAATGAACTCACTTGAGGGAGTACAAACGGTGACACTTATACCACAGCATCAATTTCTGCTTCAGCATTTTATGTCACAACTCATTTTTAGCTAATACTGCTTCTATCAGTTTGTTTTCAAGATTATTTCAGCGACCCTCACAATAATTGACAAATTTGGTTAAGAGAAGCTAAAACTTGGTGCAACTTTGATGCGATGGCATAGTATTACACTAAGAAAATGAGAAAAACACAGAATATTTATTTGATTATTTATTTATTTAAAAGTTTGATTAATAATTATTTTAAAATGCACTTGCTGGTATTTCTGCTACTTTGTTCAACCTGTTTAGAGAACAGGACAGCACATCAAGATAAAAAACACCTGTCTCACTTGAATGTCATGTTCTCTCTTTCTGTCTCACATCATCTTGATAACCCCCAATAAAACCAGAAGTCACTGTTTCCTTAGGACACTCACAGATCAACCTAAAAATAATTGCTTCAGGTGAATGTATGGAAAAACCATTACATGTTCAGAAAGTGTATCAATGGTGATTCTTTCTTATTGTGTTTTATTTAGCCCCTTGAAAATGTACTCAAATTAAAGGGTTTTTTATTCTAAAAGCTTTAATCTTAAGGCTTTTGAAACATCTGACCGGGCATACCAAAACACATGAAAGGCACTGAAAATTTAAAGTGTCTCTTTTTGAGAGAGAATCATACTATTCTTAACATCAAGTGGAAGAAGTATGTCTGTAGCAACACAGGGAGGGTAAAAGATGAAGAGGAATCTGCTACAAAATACTTGTTAAGCAAGAATTAAAGCTTGAAACATGTTTCTAAATATGGGGCTGCCCAGGTGCAGTTGTTAGCACTGCAGATATAAGGTCCAGTGCCTTCTGCACAGTGTGCATGCTCTCCTCGTGCATTCGTGGGTTCTATCCAGGTTCTCCGTTTCCTCCCACATCAAGAAAGATGACGGTTAGATTAACTGGCCTGTCTAAATTGCCCAAATAAATTAACTGTGATGGACAGGTGACCAGTCCATGATGTACCCTGTGTCTCATCCAATGACCACTGGAGATAGGTACCAGCACCCCTCCCCATCCAAGTGTCCAAATATATTATTGGAAAGCAGAGTTTAAAGCAAAGCCCTTGAAATACACCATCATAGCCTACCAAATACTGCATCCAGGTGGTCTTACACACATCGAGATATTTCACACATTGACACTGATGACAATTGAGATATATATTGTGCAGCTCTAGTAAATAGTTAATTTTTTTAATTATAGTGTACAATTAAAAAAATATATGGTGAGAAACAGCAGAAATTTATGACAATAGAAGTACAGTAAGACAAGTATCACACTCAATAGTGTGAACAGTTTTGTAAAACTATGCAAAGCAAAAACCCACACAGACAAGATCTAGAAACTCATCTAGATCTAGAGGTTCATTCCCCACTTTAAGGAAAGTCTTAGTTTTTCTATAAGGCAACTGAAAATAACACTGTGCAAAGCAAAGAAGAAAAGGACTGTGGATATTAAATTGTCCAGAGAAAATACCTGATTTATCTCACTGAGGAAAAAAAAAAGGAAAGCCAGAAGAAAAACCAGTGAAACCAGTAAAATATTTAGCAACTTCGATCCAAACAAGTTAGAAAACACAGTACATTTAAAAGTCTATGAAGTGTTCTTCTGAGTTTCCAAATACTTACAGTGAGTTGGTAAACTAAGACATGGTGCAACATCTGCTGATATCACGTTATCATGAGGCATATTTTTATTCAGTTCAGTTAATCAGTGCTAAAAAACGACCAAACCCACAAGCAGACATGTTACATTTTACATCCCAGCATGATTTTTCTAGTTGCAGAAACATGTAATCAAACACAGATTAAACCACCATGGAAATTCAGTACCAAAGATCCTGCTGCAGGACTGGAATAAGAACTTTTAAAAAGAGGAAACAATATTTCCTTCTGAAAGGTTCAGCTGAATTCAAACAAACCACATCTGCAGTAATGTGTCAAAACCTTCTATGAGGCAACATTAACAGCGTGAAGATGGAAGCTCATGTTAAAGGACAAGGTTTACATTTTATTCAGGACACAAAGTCAGCGATTACATTTTTCTTCTCTTCTCTAAGCACAACCAGCTGCTCAACTTCACAGTGGTAACCTAGTAACAGTACATGATAAATAGAGGTGCTACAGTCAACTGTCCTTAATTTGGTGTAACAGAACCAAGAAACAGCAGAGGAACTATAGGTGAAACGCTGCTTAAGTAAGTATCAGTGAACTTCAGGTAATATCAACCCAACACCGAAAGTGCAAGAAATGTAACAAAGACGATGCAACTGCAGCATCTCCAACTCATGCTTAATGAGGCTTCCTGCACGATAGAAACCTCCACTGCTTCCTTCACCACAGCTATCCAGTCCAAATTCACTCATTACAGAGCGAGGCGTCATCTGTCTGTCTGCACTCGACTGGTGTCTTCTTCTTCTTCTCTCTGAGTGGACGAGTCCTGTCTCGCCTGGTGCCTCTGTGGGGTACCGTCTGAACGCTGCGCCTCTGCTCGACATTTAGAGCAGCAGCAACAGAGCGCAGTGCATAGGCGAGAGCGGATGGGTTGAGTAAACAAAACAAACATCACACAGTTGGCAGCTCCCTGCGAAGTGTTGCCGATACCCTGATGGGACATAGAAAATAACCAGACATTTAGGTTTTTTCTTGCCTAACAATGGTAAAATGTAACAATATAGTGCTTAAAAAAGCCAAACAAGTAAAGTGACAGAGGTGTTTACATTCACTAAATTACTTCTTGGCTTTTAATGATGCATTTGGCCATTCTTTTTACAGCTTTGAAATGTGATGATGTCCTGCCACAGAACCCATAGCTCCACAAATTTTAAACATGGCTCAGTTAAAGGCCATTCCAGAAGCGTGATATTAGCCTGCTCTGTGCTTTGCAAAACCAGTGTTGATGCATGCTTTGAATCAATGCTCAGTTAAAAACACCTAAATGTGTCCAAGTTTCATCCATCTGACCCAAGCTGTCACCCTCACATGAAAGGCAATTGGTTAGAATGGACAAGGAAAACCCAGAAGCCTCAAAATCTCAAGCTTATTGTAGTGTCGTTATCCACAGTGAAGCCACATTAACGTCAGCATGGACTGAGAGAGTACCAGTCATAAAGAAAATTTTTATCCACATGACCAAGCCAAATGGTTCCTGAAGAACTGCTTTGTGATCGGAGGAGACAAAGACTGGGCTCTTTAGACACAATGATAAGAAATATGGTTGGAGGAGTTGATGTAAAATTTTCAAATCTAAAAACAAACAACTGTCAAGCATAGTGGTGGTGGTTACATCATGCCGAGGAGCAGTAGGGCTGCCCAATTTATTTGCAAATATATTATTATTGAAGTATGATTGTACACAATATCATTACTGTGTACAGTATTATAGCAAAGGACTGCAATAAGAATGCATTCAGGCAACTGCGTATTCAACCATGACAGTCGTCCTAAACACACATCAAAACTGGTGTAGGAAAGGTTGAAGCAGGCTGACATTAGGGTTCAGGAATGACTCCAACCTGTATCCTACTGAACATTTGTGAATTGTAAAAGACGAGTCAATGCCAGTTTAAATGAATTGAGCCAGTTCTGATAAGAAGAGTGGTCAAAGAACCTTTTTGATGGCTACAAAAAGTGCAAAAACTGTTTCTCTACAAATTACTGAGGGTCATCTGATCGAGTCTTAGTATGTGTTTAAGCATGTATTGTTCAACCTATATTGATTACCGAAAATCCACACCAAATTCACACTTATGCACTAGTTTTTTCCATTTTTTAAATCATTGCTCATTTCACCCTAGTTTTTTGGTGAAAGATCCCTCTCTGTATCTGTTCAAGGGAATTCATTACAATCCCACAAATAGTATAATATTCATGCTCTTGATGAGTCTGTGCACACTTCTCTTCTTCGCTACATGTCTTCTGTTAGTTCTGAAGAACGGGTTAGGATTGGACACTTCTTTAATCACAAAGCTGGTTTATACAGAACCACAGCTTTAACCACATCCTCTATTACACTCACAAATTCAACAGCTCATCAACTAATGGTGGCACACAGATACTCCCACGCTGACGTGTCATTTGTCAAACACAGCAGACGATAAATGAAAATGACTGAACATGAACACAACTCATCTCCACTAAAAGCAGCCATTTTCACATTTTAAACTCACGTGTAGTGTGACCAACACCGGGTTCTGTCTGACTGGAGAGTCAGCCAGCAGCAGGATGAAGCGCACCGTGCTCCAAATGCGCAGGACGATGAAAATAATGGGGATGAGAGTTAGCTTCACATCTGCCATGGACGAGAAAGACTGCGACGGCGGCCTGTTGGCCAAGATGGGACGGTACTCTGACAGGGCCATGTGCTGCTCCAAACAGAGGACACGGACAAGGGATGACTTACACAAGCACAGGAAATACAAAACAATGCAACGTACCAGCAGAAGCTACGGATCATTTTTCAGGACACAGCAGCAGAACTGAGGCAAATATGATTTTAAAAGATCAGGATTACAGCATTAATTCAGATTTCATAAACTAAAACAACTGCTACAAATCTGAAATGATAAAACCCGATATAACCATAGTGATCTTTTTACAGTAAAAAAAAAAGGTAGTTATTTATTTAAAAAGCAAAGCAAAGAATAGACACAACACCTGATTATGAGGAGGAAAAAACAAAGTGGCTGAAAAATGGTAAATACATGAACGTCTTTTTTTCTGCATCATTGAGACATAAAGTTTGTAATATTCACAATGTCTCATACATGGTCCGCTTTTATAGAACTGGTTCCAAGACGAAGATTTTCTGACAGGTTGCCGTTTAAAGTCGGACATTGGAGGGTCCCTGCTCATGCCTTAGTAGAGCCAATAGTTCTGTCCATCAGTCAGAAGAAGTGAGTCATGGTCACTTAAATATCTGTTCAGACCGGTTTGACATGTTTTAATTACAACTAAAATTACAAATTTACTTTGTTATCAATGTTTCTCCTTTAATCAGGATTCCTACACATTTTTAAAGTCAAAATTCCCTACTTAGTCAAATTTCCAATGTTCTTTAATAATGGTTTGAATTGTTCAATTATAAATACAAAAGCTCATAAGGAATTGTTTCACAGGTTTTAAATCGGAACATAACAGACTACAAGGAGGGATGATCTAACAGATAGAAGAATAGACTGGTGCATGAACGGATTGTTGGATGCAGAAATGCGTGGCTGTCAGATTCAGGAATGGAGTTTTGGATGAAAGGATACATGACAAACAGATGTATGGATGTATGAAAATAAGATTGACAGACGAATGGCCGCATGGACGGACGGTTGGATAGACGGGTTGACTGACAGACGAATGGTCGGATCTGGTTGGATCCAGAAGAATTGACGGATGCATGGATGGATGAATCCCTTTTTTTTACAATTTTCTTTTTTCATATATTTGTTTTTTAAATTCTTAAATCAGATTCTGTGGTCTAAGAAAAATGATGGTAGATCAATTAATAGTGTACCTCTCATCATAATAATTGCTGAAAGACAGTAGATCTAATTTATTCATGATGGACCCCTCTACCTCAGTTTCAGAAATTAGTCAAATGAAATTTAGCTCAGTTTAAACAGAAAAACGTGTATGGGATAGCAGATAGATGGTCCCCTCACTGCTTTGTGGATATGCCTCTTGATCAAGATGTAGAGCACAGGGAGAGTGAGGTAGGCCAGGAACTCCCAGATCTTTCCAGTCAGCAGCATCCACAGGACCCGATCCGGAGCGTGTATCCTGACCCAGCACCAGCCCACAGACACCTCTGATGCATCATAGCCGATCTTGTTGAGACACACAGCGGTGACAGTGATGATCAGAGGAACACCCCAGCTAGAAAACCAAAGCAAGATCCAGTGTTAGTTACCTCAAAGTTCATTCCTTTCTCTTATGATCATCCATGGTGGGTACAAGATCCAAATATACAGCCAAGATACGTGACACCAAGTGAAAGATCATTTCTTTCCTACTAAGATTGATCTGTGTTACTGAGCAAACTGCAGACAGTGCTGCTAGTTTAGTTTTGTATTATAAAACCACAAAATTATTTATACTTTCTGAAAAACAGCATTCACCATCTTCACCTCAAGCAACAGCTCTTCTCTTAAAACACTAAATTGAAAAGATACTTTATTTGAATATTATTCCACAATAAAATAAAGGCAGATTGTTATAAATGCCAAAATGCTAAAGGCTTATAGTTATGTTTCTATGCGTTATATGGATCCTTGCATTATTAAGCATTGCACAAACACAATTAGGACTCCTCCATATGCAAGGAGGCGTACTCAGAAAATCAATTCCCTCCTTATCTCCTCAAAAATCACAGCCTGCTAATGTGCAGAAGACAAATGCAGAGGGTAAAATATTCAGCATGAGATGAAGCAAGGTATAGTGACTGAAGTCCAGTTGACGCAAAACATATTTTCTCATCAGTTCTGTAAACTTTTAAATAAAGCTGTTGCTTTGCATTACAGACGAGTAATAAAAAAATACTCTATGTATCTAAAAGTAACACTTTCTTTGGTAGCTGAATCTGAATAACCCGCCTAGGTTTTTGCACAGATTCCTGTGTCTCATTGGTGCCTTTTGTCCATTTGAATCATTTTTTCCTTTCAAGAAAATAGAGATATAATTTTGTACTAAGATGATTATGATGATTCACCTGCTGTCTAACAAAACCTCAATGTGTGATAAAAATGAAAATGTAAAGTCAGAATATATCTTTGTGATTTGTCCTTGCCTGAAGAAATGGTAGGGATAAACTAGTAGAAACAAAGCTCCTATGAATCTTATACTTCAGCTAAAACATAGATTTAATCTTAACTCAACAAAAATATTTTTATTTCCAAAGCACTGTGTATCTTTTTCATATCAGTGTATTTTGAAGAGGAACAAAAAAAAAAGAGGCTAGGGAACTATCCAGGAGTACAACCCGCCTCTCACGTGACTCTGAACAAAATTAGGCTGAACAGGTTGAGCTCCATCACTACGGAGACCCTGAACAGACCCTGTCGTCTTATTGGCTGCTTCACACAACAAGTCAACAAACAAGAAAAACTTGTTAGGAGCTGCAAGGGACATGAGGCTTTGCAGAGGTTCTCCTTCCAGTAGGACGACACTATACAGTCAGAGATACAACTAAAAGTTCAGATCAAAGTATATTTGTGATGTTGAATGGCCCAGTTAAAGTCCAGACCTAAATCTTAATATGAATCTGCGGCAAGAATAAAAAAATGTTGTTCACAGATGCCCTCTATTCCGTGTGTTTTAGCTTCTTTTTATTTTATTTTATTTTATAAAGCATAACAGGCAAAAAGGTCTGTTTCTAATTGTGGAAGCTAGATGAGACATACCCCAAAGGCCTTGCAGCTGTATTTGCAGCAGTGGTTTTACAATGTACTGCCTGTGAATATTTCGCGTCATTTGTGTGCTGTTGCTCGCTTCATATTCCGCGTGAACTCCGCGTTGCCAAATGGCAACAAACGGCATCGCTTCGCCGCGTCATCAAATAGGAGGAGCTTCTATCTGCTGCTTGCTGGTTTCAACTGAACATGGCGGACATGGATTTCATGGATAATTACGGTGTTTTACCTGTGCAGAGCCGAAAAACGCCGTCGACGTCCCTGGGTTCACCAGATTCTTCAGGGACGTGAACAGTTCAGAGATTACCACCACCTACTCCAGGAGCTGCGTCTGGATGACGGTCGATTTCAGTGGTACTTCCGTCTAACCAGGACCCAGTTCGAAGATCTGCTGTCCTGCGTTGGGAGATTAATCGGCTTCCGGGACACCAACTACCGGCGCTGTATCCCCGCTGCTGAACGCCTGTCCATCTGTCTTCGGTGAGTAAATAAATCTCGGCTCAATAAAAAAACAGCCGATTTCTAATGTCCACATCTCCTAAATATAAGATATTTGTGCCTAAACATAACCAGGCCAGGTCCTTTCTGTACTTGTCTCGGTAAAAGTAATTAGTTGAGTCATACAACTCTGGCTTGCCGCACACCGCCACTATGATCTGGTCCTCCATCTTCACTGGCAACCGCTTCTTCTCCGCTGCGGTCTTTCACCCTACGTCATAGCCACATCCAGTCCCTGATTGGTTGACGCGACGCGAATTTAGGAAAATGTTCAGATTTTTCAACTCGTCCATCGCTCTCGCTCCGGTCCCGCTTCGCTCGGCGCGCCTTCCGCACCGCGTCCTTCGCCACTCCGCTCCTGAACACGCCTCTACATAGGGATAGCATGTAAATCGGCCGCTCCTATCGCAGAATCTGCGTTCGGTGTGAACGCACCATTAGGGGGGCTGAAAAAAAAAAAAAACATGCCACACGTTTCAGATTTCTAGGTGTAAAAAAAAAAAAAAAAAAAAGAAAACCAAAATTTTCCTTCAGATTTACAATTACTTACCACTTTCTGCTGGTCTATCACACAAAAACAAAACAAGCAAGTACACTGACGTTTCGGTTGTGACGTGTCAAAATGTGGAAAAGTTCAAGGGGTGTAAATACTTTTGCAAGGTATTGTAAGTAGATACCTATTAATAATTTTTTACTTGAAAATAATATAAAAATGCAGCATAGCTTGAAATAAATAATAAATTAGCCGGGGTAAATTTTGCCTTATTTTCTAAGTGTTTCCATGGAAACCGTTCGCTTCGCGCTGGAGTTGTTGCGCTTTAGGATGATAAAGTTAGTTTCCGCCGTCCTAAAGTAAAATAAATAAAAACCCTTTTCCTTTTTTTTTTTTTAAACGGAGGAAGATTTTAAGTAGAAGTTTCCCAGTTGGTTCGTGATATTTTTCTGTTTAACAGCTTACCCTAAACTTCCCAACATGCCTCGGGCTGCGCTCGGTGTCTCTTTGAAGCTACTTTTTAAAAGCTAGCTAGTCATATTTATAAAGCGATTTACATACCTGACCAGGTGGAACAACAGTACCAGGCTGTCAGCAACCCTTTGGCTCGACCTGACGATGAACACGTAAAGGTACACGGCGATGGACACGGTCCAAAAGAAACTGCTCGTGTTCGCGAAAGTGGATATGGCTCCCTGAGCGACGCATTCGGGCGAGTCGGTGCGGAAAACACTCCAGACTCCGAAGGCGTAGGAGACGGCCGACAGCCAGTCAGTCACCGAGAGGAAAACCAGCAACCTCCGCGGGGTGGTCCTCAGGTCCGTCCAGATAATGTGTGTGAGGATGATCAGAGAGGAGCCTAGGAAGGACAGAGCGCAGGTACACAACACCACCACCTGCTCAGACAAATACAACTCTGTCTGATTCCCGCTGGCCATCATATTTTAACAGCGAAAACGGGCTGCTAGATGAGAGTTTCCCCTAACACTTCTTGGAGCAGCAAATTTGAACTAGATGTTGTCATGATTTCCCTCAAAAGCAGGCGAAGTTTAAAACTCCCAATCCAGACGAGGCAAACACAACTTTTTTACTCTGCATTTAAGCCCTCCCTCCCCGCCTACGTTTGCACCAACCGGAACCCAAAGCAGAAGTCAGTCAGCTGGCAAAGGGAAGAAACAGGTTTATTTTTGTCCTTAGATTATTTTTTCTCAGCTAGTGTAGCAGCTGTGCTGTCACAGTGTGACACATGACATTAAGGTTAAAAACATATCTAAAAAGACCCACAGATCGAAAAAAGTTAACAAAAATACTTCATATTATCCAAGTAAAAAACTACATTAGAAACCTCTCACAGTTTCACATTTTTGCAGTGGCGCTGCCAAAGGGGGGCCTCGGGGGCAATGGCCACCAATATAACATATGCCATTTTTCATGCCTATTTTGATTGTCCGTCACTCACTCAGACCACTGTTGATTTTTACGGCACATACTTCATTTTTTTTTTTATGTTTTGACTAAAATGTTATGTGGTTCTAGTTGCATTTTTTTGTCATCTATGCTCATATAAGTTTCATTTGACTAAATCTCACCACATTTTTGTCAACGATAGTCATAGAGGAATGCTCATACACCTTTAGAGAAAATCGTTTTTTAACCTACTTGGATATAAATGGAAATAAAGTTATATTTTACAATACAAGGAAACACAAACACTTTTTAAAGCAAGTTTATTTGAATTTTCTATTTGATAAAATAAAAAAAATAATGAAACGTACGCATGTATTCAACATGACAGACAAAATACACAATGTTCTTCATACATGTTTGAATTTCCATTAAATGTTTTTAGAAAGTTTTTTTTCTGGAATCACTATGTTGCTGCCAAATAATTCAGATTAAATGTTCAGACACGTTGAATCAAAAAGACTTAATATGCTCAGGGATTTAAAGTGAACAAATAAATTCTGCACACCCAGGTAACCTACACTGAAAAAAAAATGCATTGGATTTACTTAATTCAATAGTGGACATTGGTTGCACACAAAGGTTTTACTTTGGCAGCAATCCACACTGTTGTGTTCATTTAACACAAAGTTGTTATATTCAGTAAACACAAGTATTTTATGTTGCTACAAAATGATTGAAATGTGTTTGAATAAATTAAGTTCTGGAATCATTTAACTTTTGTCATTTGACTTCAATACAACTCAATCATTTTATTCTAACACAATTTGATTACTTACATTTAACATTAATTTTATTAGCTAATGACACCTTGATAATGTTAATACTTTAATAGCATATATTTCAAAATAAATGTTACTCTAAAAATATACATTATTCTACGTATCCCTCCGCTTACAGGGTACCTGCTCTCAAGCCTGAGCCTTTGGTGATGGACAAAGCGTCTTTTTCCCGCCCCTTACTAGTATGACTGCAGCCAACATTAAATACATGAGCTAACGAAAATGTACTTTGCAGCATTCCATTAATGGGCCCATTAAGTAATCTCTGTACTGTCGGAAAAAATGGCCAAAAACATTAGATGTGCTCCTGGTTGTCCAACAACGCTAGTCAACTACACATCAAATATTTGAGAGCAGATGCTAATTTAGCAGACAGCATTAGCATGGTGAAAAACTACGCCAATAGCTTTACGAAAGCCGTTGCAACAGCACCTAGTATGGCGCACATTATTTATACAAAGTCATTCATTCTGCCTCTTCATGTCCTAGTCTGTTAGATTTAACAAGTTAGGAACATCTAGTTAGAAACATAAAGTTAGCTTGCACAGGAAGTGGCGCATTTAATAATGGCAGCTGAAACGCTGGACATGCCCATTAAACAGCGCAACAAGAATATATCCCTTAAAAACTGGTCTTCGATGTTGCTATCCGAGAATATATTAAATATTGCTGCTTAGTTAATACTGAAATAGATTCCATACTTACCGAGCTGAGCTGCACCGTGCACTTGTTTCGTTGGGGATGTGAAGGAGTCAGATACCGTTGGGCGGGATTTTCTTTTAAACTTTCTCGTTTTAGGAGAGCAATATCGCGAAAGTGATTCACTTTATCCCAAGATGAATTGAACATGTTAAAACACAAACTATGTATATTATGTATTATCTACACAATGCAATTAAATTTTCTTTCAGTAAATAAAACAATCTTGTTAAAGTTAATAAAAGCGTTTACATAGATTCAACAGATGCCAGTTTCCTTTTTTTCAGTGTATGATATAAGAAACGCCTGCTTCTTGATGTTTCTTTAAGTTTATTGTTTTTCTGCAAGCTATTGCTTTAAATTGAAAATCTCTTAATTCTGTTGTGAAATCTGAAATATTGTCATCCACATGCTTTTTGTTTTCTTCATAATGCCAGCATTTGTTTTCCCATGGGTTCTTCAGACCTTAGTGAGAATCTCTACTGGAGACATGTGACCTCCACCTCGTGCTGGACACAAACCGTCATCCACTTCCTGCCGTTAAAGAGGATCAAGTCTCATTGGCTGGTTTTTTAGCTTGCCCTTCCTTTCTGCAAGACTAAAATTAGATCAGATTGCTTTTCATCTCCCACAGTTATATTGGTGTGTCATTTTTATTTGTTGACAACAATGTTAATAATGTTTGTCGTGTTTACCATCATTCTAAATAAGTTTTTATTCAGTTTTTGTCATGTTTTAATCCCTAAAAAAGTTGTTGATTGAAAACTATGACAAAATTATAGTTATTTCATCAAAAAAGGGACAACCTCGTAATAAAGCCCCTGTAATGGCTTTTGGTTTAGATGTACCACCCAAAGATCGGAAGTGGTCCCCATCTGGCCACCCCTTTGAAAACGTTGTGGACACAGACCAGCAACGTTTTCTATTATCAGTGAAAATATTGCGATAGTTTTTATTTTTACAGTTATAATAATACACATTTACTGTACTTCCCCAGATGTGGTGGCTTAAAAAACATGGCAGTTGTTTAAAAATAATAAATAGCCAAAACAACATTAACATTATGAACTAAAACCAAATGCCATCAAAAGTTTTGTCAATTCTTTAATGTATAATGATCTGATCTTAACTGGGTTGGAAAACTATTTAAATCTAACAAAGGTACAAATCCACACATCACTGATCCCACCATGCCATTATTTATTGAATCAAGATGAATCCAAAATTGAAAGTTTGTAACCTTTTAATTTAAGGGGGATATACTTTCTGTACCATTACTGTGAGTAATGAAGTATTTACTGCCACATAGAAACAATATCGGATTGTTTATTTTTCCTTTCACATCCAGTGGGATTTTTTATTTTATACTGCATTGCAAATCCTATACCATCGTCTTTGATCGAATATCACCTTTAGTTTGTTAGGGTTGTTTATTTTATCTGAACTTAAATTGAAAGTGCTGGTTTTATCCTTTTATTAATTCACGGTCTACATCTCCAACCCCTCACACCCAGCACATGCACTATTTGAGTTGCTACCTTTAGGCCATCACCTAAGAGCTCTGCAAACAAAAACATGAAGGCATTAAAAACAGCATTTCCCCACAATCCATCTTATTTAATTGAAATATTCAACTATACATATAAAACTTCCTACAGCGCGACTGTGATTATGGCAGATCTCCCACTGAGCAGCCAGTTCTTTTTTCTTTTTGGTTTTGTTTGTTGTTGTCATTTGTATACCAAATAAATTGAAATACTGGAGGTTTATTTTCCAATTAAAATTAGGACAAGAAATACTAACTACAAATATCTATCTGGCCTGTAAACCTAACTTGACAGAGGGCTGGGAGACTGAAATGATGAGGGATTATTTAAGGTTTTTTCTGAGTAAGCTCAGACCCTGTTAAAATAGCAATAAGCCGCTTGACATACTGTGTTTTATGAGTTCTTCTCTAGGTCTGCATTAGTGGATGATAGGAGTGAAAATCAATAGGGTGATTAGGCAGGCTGGCTCAAACTGCAAAAAAAACAAAGAAAAGGGCTGTATTAAAAAGCGTTTTGCAACTTAAAGGTCTTCCATCAGGCATTGTTTTTAACATAGCTAGAAGTTAATTTACTAAGTGGTGATGCCTTTGGACTTTTTTCTAAAAAGCTCAAAGGATAACCTTCCCCATGCACTGGTCAGATGCATAAATGGATACAGCAGGAAAATGAGTATCACACAACTTGGCATCGAAAGCCAAGAAATCATCTGAAATACGTCAGTATATAGAAAAAATATCCTGCCCCCTATGCAAATTCATATTGTTTAATTTACTCCTAACTGCTGACTTACAAAAGAGTTTCTCATCACCAAGGTATCACACAAGACACATCTCATGATTGGTAAAAGCGAAGTGCTTTCTCGAGAACTTCACAACCATATTGGTGCAAAAACATATTGATTACATTGGTTACAGACATAGTTTCACCATATATCAGCCACAGCCAGGTGCTCCTCACAAGATTTCTGACAGAGGAGTCAAAAGAGCAATGAGAAAAATTGTTCAAGAGCCAAGGAGTACTCACAAAGATCTCAAGACTTTTACTGAGCAAGTACAGGTTTTCCATGAAACAAGAAGTAATAAACTCAACCACCATGGTCTCTATGAAGGTTCACTGCACAAAACTCCACTGTTGAAGAAAAAGCTATAGAGCATTTGGACAGGCCAGTGAAATACAGTCTGGTTAGATGAGATGGAAACATTTACAGGGAAATTCTTCAAGAATCTAAAGATAAAATGAGGTTGGATTTCTTAGCCAGACAATGATCCCGACCTCACAGCCATGGAAACTATCAACTTGTTTCAGGTATAGAAAATAAAGCTCCCCAGAATGGCCCCGTCAATCACCTGACTGAAATCCAATAGAAAGTCAATGGAAGACTAGAATGCATAGAAAAAGCACCAGAACCTTCAAGATCCAAAGACATCAAAATCACACCTGAACAATGCATACATCAAGGCGTCATTACCCAAAGAATATTACCCAATACATTTTGGCAGACATGTTTAGAACTTGGTCTCAGTGTCATTCTACTTTATTACATATAACTATGATTTAACATATATTTTATAGACAATTTACTTTTTATTTCTTTGCATGTGTGGAGTACTTGAGCTGTTTACTAGATCTGGTGTTTCATGTCAAAAGGCCCATTAGATTTATATTTACTGAGAAAAACATTGATGTGTTCAATATGTATTTTCCCCACTGTATGTTCATCCAGAGTTATTTGTGTCTAAAGCAACATTTTGTCCTCTAAATGTAGCCTTTTCAGATATGGTTTGTTGTTCTTTGAATTAGCAGAAAATAAATTTTCTCATTGGAGATTAATAAAACCTTTTGATCCAGTAACGTAAACTGTAAAAAGTAGGGTTGATAATTCTACAATGGCACCCTTTATTTTGGTGTTACTGATATATACTAAGCAATACACACATCGAAGTTTCTTTATTAAATCTTAATTTTACTTTTTTTTTACATTTATTTAGTGCTGCAGTCAACATCTAATACGAAATTAACAATTGGCTGACCTGATAGTCAATTTAAACTGTTAACCGATCTGCAACTGAAGAATTTCACCAGTAAATCAAAAGTACTTGTGAATAAAACAATAACATAAACTGAATTAAAAATGTGCCATCGATAGACATCGTTGGGCCTAAAGTAAAATTTATCCAGCAGCTTGCAGGGCCGCTATGATAACCTGATGACTTGTAACCACTTTGATTAATGAGACGTCTGCTGTTCTTTGTGTCCAGCAGCTGTTAATTATTTCTTGGCCTTGTTGTTGAGGGTTTTCATAGAGCTAGTGTAGTGTAGGAAGGCTGAAAGCCAGAGAAGCAGTGACCTTGTGCGTGAGCCGGAGTTTACTGCTTCTGCATCGCAGCAGCTCAGGAAAGCTGCAACCCCCCTACCCCACCAACCAACCCCCCCTGAGTTGCAGCAGTGCAGCGAAACATCCGGTGGCTTTTTTTTTTTGGAGACTGCAGCAACCACAACATCTGCATTGGAGTCAGAATCGCATGAGCAGGAATGACGTGTTTTTCATTAACATTTGTCTGATTCTTTATGCAAAAACAAAACATCAGAGGAATAAGATAGATTCAGCTGTAATGACTGAGTGAGTCTTTGAATTGATGTGCACATGGTTCATCTGCACTCATTAAGTCTGCTTGTTATCCTAGCAACATCAACTTTTCAGGGGCCTTGGTGCTTTTACACACGGCAAAGTGGTTCACACACAACACAACAAATACATGTGTTATTATGAAACATTTATTTACACCTTTTTACAATTAAAATATAATGAAATGATTTGGCAGCAGCCAATACATTAATAAAATTGACCGAGATGCACTTGCAACTGAAAAAAGGAATCTAGTCCTATTAAGCCATGCACATACTTTTTGACAATAGAAACTAAAAAAGATTAACGTGAGTTGGTGTGGACTTGGATGAACAAAAGCATGCAGAGAGGTTGCTTCCAGTCACAAGATGGCAGCAGACGATCATGGAACTACAGAGTTAAGAGGTTTGATGCCTTGATCCAAATGTAAATGTCGGTAACAGAAAGGCCATGCTCTGTCGATCTGTCTTCACTTAATCCGCTTTTCATTTCAAATTTACAGCCGCAGCCGGGTTCGTTTTGGCGCTGTCTGCCGTGAAAATCTGGGTTCCTCTTTGCATCTCGTGATGATTATTGATCCCAGGGCTTCTTATTGCGAAGAATTTCTGCGGCAGTATACTTGCTGATTGCTTCGTTCTCACTCCTCACAACAACCAGCTAAGACACTGCCAGAGAAACACCCACAGCAGCCGCGGCCTACTGTCCGTCCACCCGTCTGTCCACCTACTTTCTCTCAGCAGGAAATTGGCTGGTTTTAGCTGCACAGTTTGACCTCTTGAGTGTGGCGCTGCTGACGTTTGTACCTCACTTTCCCAGCTTTTCGGTGGTAGGATGTCTCACAAAGACCTACAGAATAAAAGATGTGGAAAAGAAAATGATTGAGTAAGAATTGTTTTAGAAATCACACTTAATTTGAATGTATTTTGGTAGTACCTAAAAAATAAAAGTGCATAAGAAAGTCTGTACATCCTGCTTGTTTCTGAACAGATTCTTCATATCCTGCAGCCTTTTTCTGCAGCATCACTTGAGGTTTGCATAACTTGGGCAAACACAAACACCCCCGAACTAAGAATAGATCTGTCATGACTCATGATTTTGCAACAAAACCTCTGATTTCGTTCTCACCTACTTGTGTGTCTATCTGTTCACTGGAGTACTCTATAACCCGTTGTGTGTTTGACGTAACTGGGGAACAACATCTGAAACAACCCCATCCCCCTTGGTATCGGTTGCGTCCGCTCGCTGCAGAGCTATTTTAGGCCGACTGACCGCTGATGTCTCCGTGCGAGATCTGCTTCTCGGACAGGACAATGGGGATACTGGAGACCGGCGTTGCAGCTGCTGACAAACGAAGGAGAAGAGGGACTTTTCAGTTCTTACATTTGGATCCTGCAGAAGGGTTATTTGCCATCCATCCACTGTACGTCTCTAAATTTTATGAAACAGTTTCGGTTGTATAACTGGGAAATCCAGAGCTTGATTTGTGGTTTTAGCCGCTGGACCTTATCTGATATAAAAAAATGTTAACGTTTTGATGAGAGCGGGCTGCTACATTCACACGCGACATATTTGCTGAAGTATTTTTTTTTTGTCAGAAGAATTCTTCTCATGTCCACAGAGAGGCACAGCGGCTCTTCTTGACCTGTTTTCTGATGCCAAACAGCTGCATCCGTGTCCCTTTGTGTCTTTGTCTGGAGGCCAGACGCCGCCTCCGCTGAGCACATGACGACAGGAATTCCTTCCTGCTCAGGCCTTGATGTAATCCCTAATACAGGGCTGAGGAATGTCAATGAATACGCAGCACTGCTCACTACATGAATGAAAGGCTGCCGCACTGCTTCAGACAGCCGGCTGCAGCGGGAACGGCACAGAGCCTCCACTCATAAAGAAAGACGGTTGTGAAGATTGTGTTTTTAAAAGACAACCCCATCAGATGTCTTGTTTTATCCACAACACAACAAAATATAGTTTATGGTCTTGGAGAATTTATTAATCCAGAAAATATTCAAGGTAAAGAAGGTGGAATTTAAAAAAAATTAATAAATATTGACAAATGGATTTAAGGTGAGGTGCTAAGATTACCAACTCACAAAGTTTAAGATGGATATCCTGAATAAACAACCAACAAATTAGTATGCACTCTACATGGTATTTAGTAGATTTAAATTTAGTTCAAAATAAGTTTACTGTGATGCAACATATAGAACTGTTTTCTATTTTATTTTATTGATCTATGATGTACATTTAGCCTAAAATGTATTTACACCCCTGCCAGATTTAGATTTAAAATTATTTTCATTCAACCAGTACTTTGTTTCTAATAGGACATGAGACAGACATCTCTCAAAAGCAAATAAAAATAAGCAAAAAGCATCGTAAAAGGAGTACCAATTTTGAAAACAATTGTTTGTTTTTCTTTACATTTCATGGAAAAATTAAATGTCAAACATTATTTATACTCCTATCAATAATCAATGGATAAATCTTTATTTAAACCCTTTTTAGAATTGATAACACCTTTGTGCAAGTTTTCATTCTGATTTATCTTTGGTGACAACATCCAAGTCTTTGAGTTTGAAAGGCCTCCTTGCCATCACCCTAATCTTTTGCTCCCTCCAAAGATTCTCTATCAGATTTAAGTCAGGACTTGGTCCCTCCAAAGCATTAATATTACTTCCAGTCAGAAACAAAAAGCATACATTTGGTGCTTTATCCTGAAATTTGACATAAACTGATTGTGGACAATTTTCTCTGGGATTTACTTCCATAAATGTACAACAGTTTTTCCTCAAAATAAGATTTTAATTATAATAATAATAAGTATCATCATTATATGTAGCAGATTATGAAAGAGTGATATTGTTTTTATTATGTCATCTTCTAGAAATGGCGCCAGATATTTTGTGGAACCTCTTCTTTATTGTTTGATAAAATCTCTTGTAATAGCGCAAATTGTAAATCATTAATTAACCATAATCTTTTAATAATTAATCATAAAATAATTTTTATTTATTTATATTATTTTATTTGAAGTTCTTTAATTAGAATGGCCTCTAATGAGATGTTAAAAACAGTATTTATACTGAGTTAGTATGATTTTATAAGCTTTGCCTTAGGATTTGGCCACAGCTCGAAGTTAGTTTACCTGATTTTTCCTTTTTCTTACTTGCTAGTATCATAATATGGAATCTTGCCATTTTTTGTCTGAAAATGCACACAGTTTTGTTTGTGTGTCTTTATGAACGCATAGCAAGGAGACGGATCGACTCAATCATTCATCAGAATGTTTAGCTCTTTTTCCCTGATCTTCTGTGTTTTTCTATCGCAACTTGTTTTAATTCTATCATAAAAAATCCTCTCATTTTAAAAAGTTTTGTAAATGTTTAAAATAACCAGTATTCAGTATATTAGTATATTATAACAATGTGCTTGGCTCGGGTGAACTTCGGTTCAGGTAACCACAGGGCCTCTGCTGCTTCAGCAGCACTCTTGAATAAGTCTACAGTTATGTGACATATCCAACCTACAGGCAATAATTCCTTTCAGGAGCAAAAAAAAAAAATGTCTGCACAGAAACAAACTGACACACTCACACTCTAACCCAAACCAAGGCTCACCTACACCTGACTCCAATGGATCCCACTGCTGTCAGGGCTCAAAATGTGTCATCTATAAAACCAACATCCACCTATCAGCAGCCCCGAGAATTTCATTCCTCATCTCTGGCGCCCCTCGTTTCTCTTCGCTCTACATTTCCTGGTTGTTCCCGTGTCAACTTACAATGCTCCAACAGTCATGCTTCACTGGCTTGGTCCCACTTGGCTCACATAATCATCTTATGGCTAACAATGCTGTTAGTATTTATTGTATAGGGAGATTTGTGTGTGTTGAAGCTTTTAATGTATTAATAACAGGCTGGTGGCCTTTTAATTTAGCATAATCAGAAGTAAGAAAACATTTTGGTCATGAGTAATTATGGGCCTATAGGACATCTCATGTTAAAATACAATGTTTTCCCAGTATTACAGTAATAATGAAAAACTGAAAACAAAAATTTATATCATTAACTAATTGCTTTAATTCAAAACAAAATGCACAATAATTATGACTGCTGCTACATAATCTAACATGTTGACATATATATTTGTTTTTGTTATTTTGCGTTTGAAATCTAGACTGAAACAACAATTTTTAATAAACACCCCCTAATCGTAGCAGTAACTCTTGAGTGCTTATTACAAAGAATATTATCCTTTTGTTGCCATTCTGCTCTTTGTACAGCAACATGTTTAATTTGTCACGAGCCTGGAGTCAGTCGCTTAGACGACACGCCACTCTTCGCTTGTCTAATGTAGTTTTAAAACAGAGTTACCATATTATGAGTGATGCAGTCTTTTTTGTGACTGGAAATATTACCAAACACCTGACTTTTTCTCTTTTTATAAGCTAGGAAAAAGTGTAGGAGCTTTTTTCAGCCAGCTGACCAGCATTCTGCAGCAGTAGGTGAAGGAGGGGTAGTTGTGTGTTACTCTAGGCTTAAAACAGTCAGACACTTCCTCTAACATCACAAAAAGAGAACTTATAACTGCAGGGGCAGAATGATGGAAAATTAAAGATAAATCTTGGTATGCCTTTAAAACTGGTAACCAGTCCATGTCTAGGTGTGAATAAATTCCTTCTACTTCTCCAGACAGGAGCAGGTTAATAGTTCATTTGTCTGCACATGGTGACCACCACAATGAGTTACCAGAAAGCAGACATCTGGGTAGGCTCATGTAAAACTCACGGGTCGTAGTGCACCGGACACTGAACAGTCATCCCCTGAGTCACTGAGGGGTTGGTGTATTCGTGTTTCCACAGGCTTCTATGTGATTTTACTGTTGAGTTTGTCAATAGCGTGATTGCGAGTGACAACGTGGAACGCCTGCCCAGTTTTATCTGCGTCTCTGTGTACACTGTACTGTAATCTTGCAGAAGCGCTGACGACACTTCTCTTTTGAGAGTGAGAGCACTTTTAATGTACTGTCACATCTAAGTAAAAACTATACAGTTTGTGTAGGAACTCTTCCCCTTATTGGTCCTGGCTTTGTAGAGGAGATGCTGCAAATACCAGATTTTCTCTCCACGTCAGACTTCAGCAGGCCACTTTGTAATCTGTATAGCTGTCCTCTGCATTCAGCAACCTCTTCCCTAGTAACCAAGACACTTTCACAACACCGAAAGCTGTCATTTTTAATCTTAATCTTCTATATTTAAATTTAGGCCAACTTGAGGCACTGATGTAGCTTATCTGAGGGCCTCGAGTCGGCATTTTGACTTCCCTGTGCTATAAAATCTAAAATACTCCACAATTAACTGCCTCTCTGTGCAGTAACAGCAAGCCAAGTGATTAAAATAAGTTCTAACATTAAAGTCAGAGGCGATTATTCACACTCACCAGGGAGCAAGGCAGCGGCAGAGCTCCTCCATCCACCCAAATGTGCAGGACGCCGCAGGGTCACTTCATACGAGGTACCAGTTGACCACCAGCTTCTTCTCTTTCTCTCTGTGGGTTCTCTTTCTGTGTGTCTGCTTCACCCAGACAGCACAAGTCAAGACATGTTCCAACATGCCACCAGCGGTCGAACCCGGTGCATGAGCCTAGACCATAGAGGGGGAGGAGCGGAGGATCAGAAAGGGGGAAGCCCAGAAAGGACCCAGCATGACTCAGCCTCCTTCACAGAGTTAGCATAGCTTTCACTTTACAACACTTTAACACATGATGGGGAATCTGCTCAAGCTGACGACATGACACAGCATACAGACAGCTGAGCATAAATATGTCAGAGCAGAGTTTTAATAAACTGGGCCGACTTGTCTTATTATATTTATGTTATAGAAGGAAAAGGAACATTTACCAGCATCCTGGTTGTGTGGTTTGAAGACTTTTTAATGAGATGCTGAAGGATGGTAATGTGGAGCATAGAGTGACACTGCGCTCCCCTTCCCCCACTTGCTGCTGATCACTGCTAGTCAGCTAGCTGAAAAAAGGCTGCTACTCTTTTCCCTTGCTTACAAGAAAGAAATTAATCTGTCTGAAAATATTTCCAGTCTCAAAAGACATGAACCCTCAAGCAGATAGGCTGACTGCTGAACCAGCCAGGGTCTCTGCCGGATCATAAAAAGAGTGTTATTTATTTTAAAAAGTCCTAAAAAATACCCAGGGTGTGAATTTTTTTTTTGCTTAACCATAGATAAATACATTGTTATATTAACTTTTGCTTTTTTGTTTGTTTTACTCGGAGAGGTATTAAATTGAAGTATTAAATTTAACTTACATACATCCTGCCAGCTAATATGACCTTGCCATACTTGCTTGTTACAACATAAAGAGCATAAATCTATGTTCGTTTATGCACATAGATGGGGAGTTAGAGCGGGTGCCCCAAATACAGAGGCTACAGTCCTCGAGGCAGTCGTCTTGGCTTCAATTCACGACCTTGAGACCTTTGCTGCATGTCTTTCCCCCCTTCTCTCTCTTCCCATTTCCTTTCTGATAACTGTCAATAAAGCCACTAGGGCCAAAAAATGTTTTGATAAAAGCTATAAATGTCATTAATAACATTGTTATAACTATATTAATCAATATTTTTATTACAATAAGAGTTTTATTACTACAAGAGTAGAAATAATTGTTGCTTATCTGTTATTTAATAAACGCAGGTAGGTCCTGTTACACATTTTTGTTTACAATTTTTATGTAAGCACCATCAAACTGTTGTTATTTACTCAAGGTTATTATCCCATGAAAAAGTAATTTCTGCCAGTGCACCAAACTCTCACTCTTTATTGTTTGAAGCTGAATGCATAACATTGAAAATGCAAAAGTTAAAAGATCATAAATGTACCTTCAGTTCTGTCTGCGGCAGTTACCAGAAGCTGTAACTGGGCACCAGCACAGCTCACTAATGAAAGCTGCTGATTCATGAGATCACATTATACAGTATCGCTCAATGGGTCACATCACTTACAGATGAAGCCCATCAGTATAAATTATAAAACTGAAATCCAAGGGAATGCATCAGCAAAGACTTGAAATCCATGTGAAATATGAATGCTTACTTTGAGCAGCAACATTTGTTGGATCTGAATTTTAAAGCAATTCATTAATGTAGCGATGAAGAAATCTTCCGTCCGATGGATCAAAGAGATAAATTTGTGTGCAAATGTGCATTGTGTGCTTTTTAGCCACTCATACGTTGAACTGCGCTAAATGTGCCAGGTCATCAGTATCCACGAGTGCTAATTATGTTGAGTAGCTGGGTTTTTTTTAAAATCTACTAGAGGAGGGGTGATGCCAGTTCATCACTGCTGTTAGTGGAAGTTGATCACTAGGCAGATTCTGGCTTCAGTAGCAGAAGCCAGCTCAGCAAAACTCACCTGCTACAATATGGTCTGAGTTTGGCTGCCTGAGCGTCTCTTAAAGTAGTGTACTATACATCTGCGGCGTCACTCTCTGCTGCAGCCCATCAACAGGCCGATGACCTTATCAATGAGAGAGCAAAGTCACTACGATGCTGCACCCAGAGGCAACTCAAAGTGCTTTGAGCTGTGCCTTTAGCTTCATCTTTGTCCCGCTGCCGGCGACTGGAGATGAAATCTGTGAAAATAGCAGAAAAGAAAAACATTGCATGGATTTGGTGGTGTTAATTTATTGACAACCATAATGTAGCACTGCACTCCCAGGGTAGATTTTTGTGAAAGTGCCAACTGTCAATTTATGCAAGAATTAACTTTTTTAACCTATTTACACAAGAGTAACATATGGACATCCACTGAGCGAGGCCACTCAGGAAATTATTTTCTGTTGTATGAAAGTCAAATCTACGCATAAAACCTGAATTTTATTGCCTGTCTTACCTGGGACTGCAGTGAGGCCTCACTTTTATTTCTGTCAGTCAGAGTTCCTGGTAAGGGGGTGGAGGATGGCAGGGGGGGTGCAGAGGAACCCCTAGCCCAGCAAGTTCAAAGCTTGCTGCATTGATTACATCATCGGAACAGGAGTGCTGGAATGGGACAATGCACCATCGGGGGTGAGGAGGGAGGGTGTGTGTGTGTGTGTGTGTGTGTGTGTGTGTTTGTGTGGGGGGGCAATTCATCTGTTTCCTTCTGTTCTGTCTCTAAACTCGGTTTCATCCAGCACTATGCAAGACGGCCTGTGCTGCTTCAATTTGACCACCGCTGTGTCACGTGAGCGAAGGAATCTCTGACTAGTGAATGATGGTGCTGTGTTGCATCTCCATATTTCTGTGTGTGTGTGTGTGTGTGTGTTAGTGCATGTGTGTGGGTGTGCGTGCGTGCGTGCGCTCTGCTGTGGGCCAGCACTGCAGGAGTATAGCTGCTGCAGGACACTGCAGGATCGGTGTTCTGCTGCCTCCTCACTGGCTCTTGCTCTCTTCTCTCTGTTCTCTCTCAGGAAAATTGCTCAAGGAGGATGGTGAAAGCATGTGCTGCATACTTTTTCTGAGGGGGGGGGGGATCACTGAGGTGCAAAACATGCAGTGAGACACTTTGTCGGCCAACTGTACCAGTGAACATGACTACAGTAGGAGAAACTGGAGACTAAGAGAAAAAGAGGAGGATGGAAGGAGAGGAGACTGGTTGGGAGGTAGGGGAGGGGGGCAGGGCAAGAATGGAGGTGCAGGAAACATCAGGTGAGTGCGGCAGTTTCCTGTGCTGGCAGTGCAGCATTCATCCCAGTGAGCCGGTGTGCAGGAGAACTGCAGATGTTCCTGGCTGATGTGAGGCTCAGAACATAGCGCAGCACTTTAGTACTGTCTGCTGTAAGTTCTACAGAGAGCAATCTAAAATCCGTGTTGTCTTAGTACAATTACCTAAAGTGAACTCACTCACCCAAGCATATAGTAAACTGACCCGGCTTCTCTCAAAGCTTGCATTTTAATACTGACTCACATTTTAAACATGCATCGCTTCGTAAAGCTTGTTTTACCTTGTTTTACAGCCTCTCAAAGTTTAGTGAAGAAAGAGAAAAAAGACTGACTTTTAAAATTTCTGAGAAACTGCTGCAGCAAAATGATAGAGTGTAGGAGTATTTCTGCTAAGAGTAATCTTAACATTTCCTTCTATAACTGGAAACTGTATACTTGTTCTTTGTCAGTGTGAGCATGATAAAGTCTTCGTAAAGAATCTAACATTCTCATATAGGACATCAGAGGAGTCATATTTGCACAACTTCATAACTGCACCACAGCTTCCCTGTCCCACACAGGCCACTGTGGCCTCATTTTCATCTTCCTACTCACTACCTAGACTCAGTCATTGTTGCAGATCTTCCTTACAAATTCCAAGTATTTTAATCACAATAAATTCATTGTGTTAAATGTAAACACAAAGCTAGCAGGTGACAAAATGGAAAGATGGAACCAGCAGAGTCAGCAAAGATAGAAGTCTCCACTAGAGGAGCGAACTCTTTGCATCCCGGTAAGTTTTCAGTGCCCTTGTGAGAAATGGAGTCCCGTCGAACAGCTGCTATCTGACAAACCGGGTGCTATTTCCACCCTGTACTATGTGTTAAACATGGATGATGGAGCAGTGGAGCCTGACTGCTAGCTGAGTGGCTCTGTCTGGCTGGCTGCTGCCTGCAAGTGATGAGACAGAAGCAGCCTGGAGCTTTAGCACTGCAGGCATGCACACCAACATGCATATATCAACTCATCTAAGGCTTATTCAAGGAATATGCTACGCTTTTCAAACAGGAAAATACCTAAGGAGATGAACATGCAAGGTAAAGCGGACTAGAGGAGGATGAAATATTTACCTACAGAAGAGTCTGGCACTGCATCACACTGGAGGAGGAGAGGATGAAAACTTCTCTTCACTCTCTCTGAGCCTCTTGGTCACTGGTGATGTGCTTTCATGGCGCGGCAAAGTTGACTGCAGCACTGCCTCCTGAACAGAATGACATTGTTTGCACTCTCTCTCCCTTTACTCCTCCTCCTTTCTCCGGTGCACGCTTGTTCCTCCTCCTCTTCTTTGCACGCTCACTGGCAGCACAAACTGCACAGCTCAGCAGTGTTCCCCCACTGCCGCAGCAGATCCTGCATGAGCTCTGCGTATCTGAGAGGGATGGGACTTTTAAAGGGGAACGCAACCTCCAGGGTCAGTCGGTGTGCACATCCTCTCCTCTCCTCTCCTCTCCTCTCCTCTCCTCTCCTCTCCTCTCCTCTCCTCTCCTCTCCTCTCCTCTCCTCTCCTCAGCATCCCTCCTCCTCCTCCTTTTTCCCACAAGAATCATCAGTGTAAAGGACTCCTCAGAACAGAAAGACCCCCTTTGGGCAAACATAATTCATCATCCACTCTTACTCCTTTTAACACCCCAGCAGGAAGCTTTAAAGGTATCAGGATGAACAGACTCCAAAAGTAGCTGTTCCTGAAAATAATATTAAATAAAAGGAAGTAGATTCATATGACATACTTTTTATAAAAGTTATAAAGGGGTTTATTTATTATTATTTAAAAAATATATTTAATTAAAAAAGAGTGGTGGGAATGTTTTCAATGGTCTTAAGAGGTTTCTTTATATTTCCTTTCACAATTCTTGGAAGGATAGACGTCTCAGAAGTCTTCACATAGAGTATGGAAGATTAGGAAGTGTTACATCATCCAAACTAACCTGATAAAATGTATTTTGGACTGATGTACTAGCATTAACTAAGAATCGTATTTGAATGACTTATGTTGATGTCACAGAATTAGGTGCTTAAATCAAGCTTAACTGTTATTTGAGTAACAGTACAAAATTCCCCTCAATGGATCAAAATGTCTATAAACTCCAACTACCTGCCTTTCTTTACCCATGATGCAATGTTCTACTGGTACCATTCTGCAGTGCACTAAAAAACAGAAAAATCTTGGCCAACTGAATTTGTCTTTTATAGATTACAATGAGAGTGAGATCATCCATCACTTAGTAAGGCTTTGAGCATCACTTTTTTCCCAATGATGTATGTTCTATAACAAAGGTCTTTATCAGTGGTTCGATTCCCTGCTCTCAAATGATGATATTTGGACACCGTGCAGATAATGGTGTCTCCATTAATAATACTTCATGTTTTAGGCATTAGCGTCTTGGCTGTTTTCCTGCAGCAGTGCAGTGCTCTCTGCTTCTCACTGCAGGAGGTTTCTATTTTTTCATAGCTTCTTAGTGCCTTGGCCCTCAGGTAAATGCCTTGAGGCTCTATTTCCTGGAAATAAAAACACGATAGCATCATTTATTTCAAGTTAACCCTGATCCCATATAGTCTAGGTTTATGCTTTTCTCTTTAAAGCTCATTATTTGTATATTATATGAAGGCTTTTCCCCTCAATTAGCTTGCAGCTTCACCCTTGTGAGATGTTGCACTGGTGGTGCAGATTATTGAATCAGTAAAACTCTCACAAAATATTGGGGATTCAGCTACATGAGACTTTCCATATCAAAAAATGCCCACATGAATCATCAGCCATTGAGCAGGGATGTTAGAATAGGAAAATGTTGTATCATGATTCTGTTCAAATTCATCGGCTATCAATCTGATCCTGGTTTTTACAACTGTATTAAAAATATGCTAAACGTATTACCTAATGCTTTAGCATTAAAGAGTAATGCTAAAGCATCATTATTATTAGTAGTACTAACAGCAGGACTAGTTGTAATTTTAGTGGTGGTGATTGTAGCAATATTTGTAAGCATTTTACTCAGTCACTTTGACTTTCTTACCATTGCACACAAAATGTATTCTCCATGTATCTGTGTGAAAGGCCACACACCATCATGTTTTAGAGCCAGAAAATCAAAAAATCTTGAAAGTATAAAAAATAAATGAATAACAATCACCCTTTCTATTTGTTTTCCTTTTTTTTTTTACTCTACAAAAAATGCAAATATGTTGAAGTAAGCATATATCAATTTTGCTACAAAGGCCATGTGTGCAGGAAATGTGGGTAAGCTCTGTGGAAGTAAAAGGTAAGGAAAATTGATTTTGTCCTCAATAACAAGTTGATACTGTCTTTTATTATCTTATATCACAGGCAGACCAAACACACTAATATGTTATTTGAAGTTCAAAGTGCAGAATATATATTCAAGGCTCATATCGCTGAAGGTTTATAGGAAAGCGTCTCAGATCATCTACTGTATTGGTGCTTTGAACAAAATAGAAACTTCTCAGGCTGCTTCTTTGCATTAAGTCTTGTATTTTTAAAATTGCTGTCCTGCCAGCTACGTATTAGCAAGCTCAAATGCTGATAGTCCAAAAAATCTGACATGTTGGTAACAAGTTAAACACATAAAGCAGATCATTCTAAGAAATCTGGATAAAAGTAACTTACTTAGCATTAGCCGATAGGCTTTCCTTCTGAAAACACTGAAGACAAAAACTTATTTTAAGACCTGTTTTTTGCTGTTACAAAGTCCAAGATGTATTGTCGTCGAATACCAAGAGTTTTTCATGGTTGTAATCAAATACAGTTTAATAGTAATTTCGGTTTTAAATGATAATACTAACTGTGCAACATTCTGCTTGGTAACCTTTCAAACCGGGAACTGTGTCTTCTCTATCATGCAGCTGATATCCATATATATTTAAAATTGGCTGCTGCTGGTGCTGCAGAGTCCTGCCGATTCCAAGCTCTCTGCTGCTCTCTGTGACTCCATAGAAAATGACCCCAGCAGCACATCCCTTACCCAGCCCATGCCATGCGTAGTAATGACATTCCTTTTAATGAATAAGGCATGAGGAGTGGCCCTTTTACATGTCCTATTAGATTACCTCGCTATGCTTTACCTGGCTAATGTCACTTCAACACCTCTGGTTCTCTTGACTTAATATTACCCATGGTTAGTGTACCAAAAGCAGCTTTGTGGAAATAAGAGATAGGGGTCATAGATTATGAGTCATCTACATGCACTTGCTTGTATCTATACGTACAGTCATATTCAATAAATCAGAATAATCATCATAATTATCAGAAATAAGGCTCGAGAACATCACGTGTGTAATTAATCTACAGGTCCTTCTCAAAATATTAGCATATTGTGATAAAGTTCATTATTTTCCATAATGTAATGATGAAAATTTAACATTCATATATTTTAGATTCATTGCACACTAACTGAAATATTTCAGGTCTTTTATTGTCTTAATACGGATGATTTTGGCATACAGCTCATGAAAACCCAAAATTCCTGTCTCACAAAATTAGCATATTTCATCCGACCAATAAAAGAAAAGTGTTTTTAATACAAAAAATGTCAACCTTCAAATAATCATGTACAGTTATGCACTCAATACTTGGTCGGGAATCCTTTTGCAGAAATGACTGCTTCAATGCGGCGTGGCATGGAGGCAATCAGCCTGTGGCACTGCTGAGGTCTTATGGAGGCCCAGGATGCTTCGATAGCGGCCTTTAGCTCATCCAGAGTGTTGGGTCTTGAGTCTCTCAACGTTCTCTTCACAATATCCCACAGATTCTGTATGGGGTTCAGGTCAGGAGAGTTGGCAGGCCAATTGAGCACAGTGATACCATGGTCAGTAAACCATTTACTACTGGTTTTGGCACTGTGAGCAGGTGCCAGGTCATGCTGAAAAATGAAATCTTCATTTCCATAAAGCTTTTCAGCAGATGGAAGCATGAAGTGCTCCAAAATCTCCTGATAGCTAGCTGCATTGACCCTGCCCTTGATAAAACACAGTGGACCAACACCAGCAGCTGACACGGCACCCCAGACCATCACTGACTGTGGGTACTTGACACTGGACTTCTGGTGTTTTGGCATTTCCTTCTCCCCAGTCTTCCTCAAGACTCTGGCACCTTGATTTCCGAATGACATGCAGAATTTGCTTTCATCCGTAAAAAGTACTTTGGACCAGTGAGCAACAGTCCAGTGCTGCTTCTCTGTAGCCCAGGTCAGGCGCTTCTGCCGCTGTTTCTGGTTCAAAAGTGGCTTGACCTGGGGAATGCGGCACCTGTAGCCCATTTCCTGCACACGCCTGTGCACGGTGGCTCTGGATGTTTCTACTCCAGACTCAGTCCACTGCTTCCGCAGGTCCCCCAAGGTCTGGAATCGGCCCTTCTCCACAATCTTCCTCAGGGTCCGGTCACCTCTTCTCATTGTGCAGCATTTTCTGCCACACTTTTTCCTTCCCACAGACTTCCCACTGAGGTGCCTTGATACAGCACTCTGGGAACAGCCTATTCGTTCAGAAATTTCTTTCTGAGTCTTACCCTCTTGCTTGAGGGTGTCAATAGTGGCCTTCTGGACAGCAGTCAGGTCGGCAGTCTTACCCATGATTGGGGTTTTGAGTGATGAACCAGGCTGGGAGTTTTAAAGGCCTCAGGAATCTTTTGCAGGTGTTTAGAGTTAACTCATTTATTCAGATGATTAGGTTCATAGCTCGTTTAGAGACCCTTTTAATGATATGCTAATTTTGTGAGATAGGAATTTTGGGTTTTCATGAGCTGTATGCCAAAATCATCCGTATTAAGACAATAAAAGACCTGAAATATTTCAGTTAGTGTGCAATGAATCTAAAATATATGAATGTTAAATTTTCATCATGACATTATGGAAAATAATGAACTTTATCACAATATGCTAATATTTTGAGAAGGACCTGTAGTTAATGTGTTTCACTTGGTGAACTGAGTTACTGAAACTAATGAAGTTTTTATTAATATTCTAATTTATTGAATATGATTGTATGTGAACCTCTTTCTGTTTGCTCCTGATCTGAGAACTAACTCAGTGCTAGGAAATGCTTAGCTAAAACAGGGAACAGCATTTTGAGACCTGGTGTCATGGCATGAACTGTGACAAGTAAGATCCATCTGAGGAAGTAAAGGTTATTTGTCATGTGTGGACTTGTTTGACACATACAGAAAATGGAGTTAGGCCAACCATTGGCTGGTGAGTTAGTATGTGTCCTTTTTTCCTCTCTCTCAGTGTTTCTCTGTTTTTTTTGTGATTCACAGCTCATTCCTCAGCTCTATTGATCTGTCCCGAAAATATAATAGACACATTGATTCACAAGCTCAGCAGCTTGCTTGGTTTACACATCAGTTCAGGCTAATTCTCCATAGTCCTCAGTCAAGATGAAAATTGCTTTGACTGACAATTGACTCCTTGCTCTTGGAAGGTGTAGATTTAAAAGTTGTTTCGGGAAGATTTTCTGCTTCTTTACGTTTGGCAGCATGTATTTTTGTAAAAGTAAAGAAATGGTTGGGAAAATTTTTGGAAACATGTCAAGGCAAAAATATGATCAGTAAAAACTTCCAGTAAAAGGACAACATTTTAAACATACACCAAGCAGTGCAATAACTTAGGAATATTGTTTAATAGAAATAAACAAATTATTCAAATGGTAATTGTAAAGCAATTTTCTTACAAAGTTACAAAGTGCCCTAAAAAGACAGGGTGAGATTGGTTAATGGGCATCTACTAGGGCAATGAAACAAGCCCAGAGATTTTAATAATGCCCTATATTTGCTAGAATACTGTACAAATTCAACTTAATGCAAATATGAAAATCAGATATTACAGCTGAGAGAACCGGGATGGTGTGTGATGTAGAGGTAGAGCAGGCATCTCATATTTGTAGGCTATTAATCCTGGATGCAGCCATCCAGAGTTTGATTCCCAACCTTGAGAGCTTTTCTGCAAGTCTCCACCCTTTAATCTAAGCCTGTTTACTGTCAATAAAGGCCATTAAAAACCACAAAATCTTCTAAACCAAAAACCCCAGAGGGCATTACAATCTTCATTTATGTGAATATTTACATTTTAAGTTCTAAGAAGGAACTACAGCAAGAGCGCATCTTAAAAAGACTTTGAACTGCAGAGTAGCCAGTTTGGCTCTCGGGTAATGATGTACTTGTACCTTTTGCTAAGCATGTTTTGGTGCAAGCTTTCAACAGCTGCCTATATTATCTAGGTACAACTTTAAGTTAGTGTGTTAAAGCTGTCGACACACTAAGGTTTGTGCTTTTTGATCTACATTCTGGAAAGGGCCTCACAATGTTTTTGTTTGTTTTACTGTGAAAGCCTCAGATCTTTGTTAGAAAACATTAACAAACAATATCATAAAGACCAGGGTACAAAACCGGGTTAGGTTATAAACACCATCTTCTCAAGCTTTGAACACAATATCAGAAACTAGAAAGAGTATGACACAACTGCAGAACTACCAAGACATGGTCGTCCAAAAGGAAGCTGTCTGAAAGGGATGTTCGGGTTCTAACCCGGATTGTATCCAAAAAACATAAAACCACGGCTGCCCAAATCACGGCAGAATTAAATGTGCACCTCAACTCTCCTGTTTCCACCAGAACTGTCCGTCGGGAGCTCCACAGGGTCAATATACACGGCCGGGCTGCTATAGCCAAACCTTTGGTCACTCATGCCAATGCCAAACGTTGGTTTCAATGGTGCAAGGAGCACAAATCTTGGGCTGTGAACAATGTGAAACATGTATTGTTCTCTGATGAGTCCACCTTTACTGTTTCCCCCACATCCGGGAGAGTTACGGTGTGGAGAAGCCCCAAAGAAGCGTACCACCCAGACTGTTGCATGTCCAGAGTGAAGCATGGGGGTGGATCAGTGATGGTTTGGGCTGCCATATTATGGCATTCCCTTGGCACAATACTTGTGCTAGATGGGCACGTCACCGCCAAGGACTACTGAACCATTCTTGAGGACCCTGTGCATCCAATGTTTCAAACATTGTATCCTGAAGGTGGTGCCGTGTATCAGGATGACAATGCACCAATACACACAGCAAGACTGGTGAAAGATTGGTTTGATGAACATGAAAGTGAAGTTGAACATCTCCCATGGCCTGCACAGTCACCAGATCTAAATATTATTGAGCCACTTTGGAGTGTTTTGGAGGAGCGAGTCAGGAAACGTTTTCCTCCACCAGTATCACGTAGTGACCTGGCCACTATCCTGCAAGAAGAATGGCTTAAAATACCTCTGACCACTGTGCAGGACTTGTATATGTCATTCCCAAGACGAATTGACGCTGTATTGGCCGCAAAAGGAGGCCCTACACCATACTAATAAATTATTGTGGTCTAAAACCAGGTGTTTCAGTTTCATTGTCCAACCCCTGTAACTCCAAGTAAATCAAACTTCAGTGAAATCAAACTGTCCACTTAGGAAGCAACACTGATTGACAATCAGTTTTACAGGTGTTGTGCAAATGGAAAAGACAACAGGGGGAAATCTTTGGCGATTAGCAAGACACACTCAATAAAGGAGTGGTTCTGCAGGTGGGGACCACAGACCACTTCTCAGTACCTATGCTTTCTGGCAGATGTTTTGGTCACTTTTGAATGTTGGTGGTGCTTTCACACTCGTGGTAGCATGAGACGGACTCTACAACCCACACAAGTGGCTCAGGTAGTGCAGCTCATCCAGGATGGCACATCAATGTGAGCTGTGACAAGAAGGTTTGCTGTGTCTGTCAGCGTCGTGTCCAGAGCCTGGAGGCACTACCAGGAGACAGGCCAGTACACCAGGAGATGTGGAGAAGGCCGTAGGAGGCCAACAACCCAGCAGCAGGACCGCTACCTCCGCCTTTGTGCAAGGAGGAACAGGAGGAGCACCGCCAGAGCCCTGCAAAATGACCTCCAGCAGGCCACAAATGTGCATGTGTCTGCACAAACGGTTAAAAACCGACTCCATGAGGATGGTATGAGGGCCCGACGTCCACAAATAGGGGTTGTGCTCACAGCCCAGGACGCTTGGCATTTGCCAGAGAAAACCAGGATTGGGAAATTCGCCACTGGCGCCCTGTGCTCTTCACAGATGAAAGCAGGTTCACACTGAGCACATGTGACAGAGTCTGGAGACACCGTGGAGAGCGATCTGCTGCCTGCAACATCCTTCAGCATGACCAGTTTGACAGTGGGTCACTAATGGTGTGGGGTGGCCTTTCTTTGGAGGGCTGCAAGGCCCTCCATGAGCTCGCCAGAGGTAGCCTGACTGCCATTAGGTACCGAGATCCTCAGACCTCTTGTGAGACCATATGCTGGTGCGGTTGGCCCTGGGTTCCTCCTAATGCAGGACAATGCTAGACCTCATGTGGCTGGAGTGTGTCAGCAGTTCCTGCAAGATGAAGACATTGAAGCTATGAACTGGCCCGCCCGTTCCCCAGACCTGAATCCGATTGAGCACATCTGGGACATCATGTCTGGCTCCATCCACCAACGTCACGTTGCACCACAGACTGTCCAGGAGTTGGCGGATGCTTTAGTCCAGGTCTGCGTGGAGATCCCTCAGGAGACCATCCGCCGTCTCATCAGGAGCATGCCCAGATGTTGTAGGGAGGTCATAGAGGCACGTGGAGGCCACACACAATACTGAGCCTCATTTTGACTTGTTTTAAGGACATTACATCAAAGTTGGATCAGCCTGTAGTGTGTTTTTCCACTTTCATTTTGTGTGTGACTCCAAATCCAGGCCTCCGTTGGTTAATAAATTTGATTTCCATTGATGATTTTTGTGTGATTTTGTTGTCAGCACATTTAACTTTGTACAGAACAAAGTATTCAATGAGAATATTTAATTCATTCAGATCCAAGATGTATTATTTGAGTTTTCCCTTTATTTTTTTGAGCAGTTTATATACTCAAAGAGAGTAAATACAATGGCACACCACACTTTTCAGATTTTTATTTTCAATAAATGGTATTGTGACACAATGTCCTGTTTGGGCAAAAGGGCGGATATGAATGCTCTGCAATACCGAACCGTGATTCCTGTAAATTGTGGAATATAAAGACTAAGCCTTATATACTTATACACTGAGGGACAGTGTACACTGTATATATACATTAAAGCACAGCACGTCTTTATTAACTGGCGTCTTATTGAACACTAAGTGGAAATTTTAGTTAAGGAAGACTAAAATATTTCTTCCTTAGTTATGTGTCTGTCTGAAACTGAACAATGTAAGATGAAGTGAAGCCTTGTGACATCCATGTGATAGTAAGAATTTCTTTCCCAAAATAGACTTGATAAATAGTCTTATTTAGACCCCGGGCAAAGTTAATGTTAAAAACCTCAATGGTTTATCTGGTTCATACTGATATGGTCTGAGTGGCTGCAACAATCAAAACACTGTGTCTATTAAAATTACATATCCCTAATTATTATTTGTTCTGCTTTTTTACACTGAGAAGACATCTTCTGTTTTCATCTTAACGTGGTATTTTTGCCACTGGGATTGTTCATCAGTGCAGTTTTGAAAACTGGGGAAGACACAAAATTTCTGTTCTGTGCCTTTTAAGAAAGTCTAATAGTTTAGTAGAGGTCGGGGCAGTGGTGGTGGTGTGGAGATTCCCACTGCTGCCTCACAGCAAGAAAGTCCTTAATTCACGTCATATCTTGTGTTTGTATTGGATTTCCATGCTGTAATGGGAATTCTCCAGGCTTTCAGTTGCATCTGGCTATCCAAAAAAACATGGATATCCTTGGCTAAAATAAGGGGCTATGGGAAAATATGAATGAAATTATAGAGTTTTATTTATTTGGTCCTTACATGATAAATTATAAACTGCTTTTGTGGAAGAGGCACTAATTTTCTCTCTAAGTGCTCTTGAACCTATGCAGCAGTTTCCTCTATAGGGTCGAGCCTGTTTATACTGCAGTGTTGCTCGAGGGCATGAAGATTACAGCTGTTCAATATTGATTTCAGCCTGGCGTCTTCAGTGTAGGAATGCATTCGGTTTCTCTGAATCCTCTAACCATATTAACTCTTGGAGATTATAAAATCTCCACATTCTTTTTAACTTTAATACTTTAAGTGTTCTTAAATGGTTCTATCTATTTCACTTCACATCAGAGTGGTAAACTTGTCCTGAACCTTTTTTACTTTGCACCTAAAAACATTCAACTGCAGCTTTGGTGTATTAGCATAATTCAAAATTGTTGAATGGTGCATACCTTGTTGAATGGTAATTGTTACACTTGAACAATTAAAATAGATAAAGCTCTTATTACAAGGGTTTTAAACATGTTTAATGCTAGATCCCACTTTCAATGACTACTACAGTCTCAAAATTATTTAACCTCCTAAAAAAATATTCTTCATAAAAGCAAATATTTACAAATCAGGTGTGGTCTATCTCTGCTGCCAACCTGCAGCTACACCATTGTGCTCCACGAATGGATAACACCCCAGCTTCTCGTTCTCGTTTAGGTGGCTGTGTGAACGCTAGATGCCAGCCAACAAAACCTTTATTCTAAAGGATTTTTTCACCTCTTGTGGCCCGGATCTTCTATTTATAACCAATACATGGATGACCATTGGTGAGTTCAGTGTTTTTTATGGATTTTTGCCTCTGAACTTATCCTGCTTCAGCTCTACGAGGACGGCAGGTCGTGGATGAGGTGTAGCCACTGTTTACAGGGAGAGCAATCTCTGTAAACGGGTTACACCAATATCATCTTACTTTAGCTTCGAGGTGAACTTGTTTGAGCTCGTATCTGCCCTCCCAGTGCTGTTTCATTCCGACCTCCAAAATACAACAGACTTTCTTGCTGACTTTGCAGATCTTTTGGCAGGAGTCCTGTCTGAAGCACTTTGATCAATGGTGTTGTTTTTAAAGTGCTTTATAAATAAAATGATGTAGTTTTGTTTTGTATTGGAGACACCATGTTTAAAATTAGTTGTGTTGAGCTATTCTTGTTTGATTTGATTATTGGACACAACTGCTACTGTCTGTATTCTGATAATAAGCCTAATTTCCAGTGCAAGCGTATACCCAATCTTAATCAGGACATTTTCTTAATAAATCAATTGTCTTTTTTGTAGGATTATACAGTCTAAAACACATTTTGTTAATATATAAAAGTGCTACTTCTTTATCTGCACTTTTGTGTCTACACTATTTTAGTGACCGTATGAGTTTAAATGATTTTTAAATTACTGCGATTGTTTTCTTATGTATTTAAGGCACCATTATAAGACGAGCTGGCATTAAATTTACTTAGATTAATTGATGGGATCCTGACTTTGCAGAGGAAGATCTGTCTGTCTCTGCACCACTGCTTCTTTGCTGACCCCATTTTTTAAAAAACTTAACAGGATCCTCACAGGGCGAAACCCGTAACAACAAATCAGATCAGAGGATGGACTGTACACGCAGATTCAGATTTTGAACTAGATTTTGAGTTCTATAAAGTAATTTCTCCCAGGATCATTCACAGGGATATTAAACATCCTGTTCTAAAGACAGACATGAGAGATATGAAGTTTGGGACATCATCCGTGCCTCCTTCAGTGTGAGATGAATGGTGGTGAAGCAGTGGTGATGGAGAATGGCTGAACGTCTGACAGCTGGCTGCTCGGTCACCACAACAGCCCGCCTGCTTCTGCAGCAGCGCCATAACAAAGCGAAAACACAGATCAGTCATAACTCATCTCTGTGATCGTGGATCGAGCCGTCACAGAATTTCTGTAACATTTTTCACGCAGCCCTTTGATATTTTTTAAGATTAAAAACAAAAAGGCAGCCATGAAAGTTTTGTTTTGTCTTTATTTACCCTCAACAAAAAATGTCTTTGCTGCTATTCATTGGTGCATAATTAAAAGAAACAAAGCAACTTTAACAGAACATCTTGGACCCAGTTATTTATTGTGTTATTTGTGCACAGCAAAGCTGCTGAGCTGCTTATTTCAATCGTTTTTTACTGCTGCATTGTGTTCAGCTTGCTTCTTGGAGAAGTGCCGCATATCCTCGACAGCAGATCGTGTCATTTGTAGAAGTGTGCTGACTCCTGGCCTACATTCACCACTGCCATATGTTACAGTCAAAAGCAGGTAGAGCACACAGGGACAATGACAGAAAATGCACAGGCTTCTCCAGAGTGGCTTGTCGATGCCTGTCTTCCTCTGAAGGTATTCAGCTGCTGCAGCATCTCTAAAGGGGGGGATTCCTGACTCATGCACTGCTTTCAACAAAAACCACAGCACCTCTAAAGGGCTGCATGTTTAATAAGCAACTGTACACTGAAAGATCTGATTTACATTCAGAGGTGAAGTTACAGTTCACACTTTTCCAGTATCTTTTTACCAAATGTGACTTTCTATGTACAAATATGGTACAGTTTTATTTGAACAGTGCTATGAAAAGGCTTATTCTACAAATGTCTTCAGTTTTTACTTTCTGTCACATCTTTCAGATCATCAACCAAATTTCAATATGAGGCAGGGATAGCTTAAGAAAGGTCAAATAACTTATTTGGGGAACCCATTATATGAGTCCCATTATGTCTGGTATGAAACTAACACATTGCAGTAAAGGAACTTTAAACATGTTGATGGTAACATGATGGTGATGTGATGTTTGAGGCTGCTTTGCCTCGTCAGGCTCTGGAAGATTTGCCATGATTGATGGGACTACGAAATCGGCTCTCTGATCGAATATCCTGAGGGAGAATGTCTGGCTATCAGTGTGTAAACCTAAACTCAGGCACACTTGGATTTTACAGTATAACAGTTACTCAAAGCTCACTACTAATTCCTACTTCTGAGTGTGGCAAAACACAAAATTAAGGTTTTGGAGTGACCTATTCAAAGTCTGGACTTAAATCTGACTTGCTTTTGCTCGATCCTAAACAGGCTGTTCATACTGGAAAGCTCTCCTGTGCATTTCTGCAAAGAAGAGTGGGCAAAAACTCCTCCAAATGGATATAAAAAACTCATTACCAGTTACTGCCAACACTTGATGGCAGTTGCCAAGGGTGGCACAGTCAACTGGGGACAATTACGTTTTCACATGAGGTCATTTAGATGGCTCTCTTTCAACTAGTAAATTAAATCATTATTTAAAAACTGCCTATTGTTTTTGTCTTTTTCTGATATTACAATTTGTTTGAGGATCTGAAACTTTTAAGGGGCACATTTCTTTTCGCAACACATGATGAGTTAAATCAAACCACAATTGTGTATTTTCAATTTGCAAGTCAGAATGTAAACCCTTAAAAAGGATGATGTACAATTTTTTTTATGAAAATATGCTGTTTCTAAAACTGAAATAGCTGGGATTCCATTTCATGCTGCTCAAATAGAAGTACTTCACACAAGTATTGGAAACTTACACTACTTACACCCACAGAGGTGCACAAGCAAGTATTTTTTGGCCAGAGAACACTGTACATATGCCTAAAATTAAAATAAACTTCTTATCATGTTTGCTGTTTTGTACTGAGGAAACTGTGTGGCTCATGCTGTGTTTTAAAGATTCAGTAGGATAGAGGGAGGAAAACAATACAGTTCTTGGTGTTTTCAGACTCTGTTTTGGTACTTTTTTCTTAAGGAAAATATCAAATATCAATAGACCTGAGAAAAAATACAAGTGACCCAGCTAGAAAATGCCACCTAACAGAATTAGAGATACCAGGAAGTTGGCTAGTCACAGCAAATGGCTGATTGTCAGCTTGATTGGCCAGCTCAGTGAGGACCAGTGGATCAGAACCTCAAAAGAATTTTAGATCAACTACAACTACACCCTTCTGCGTGGATGTGGTTCGCTACACACCTCAAAACTGGGTGTGGAAGAATTTTAATAATCTCTCAAAGTAGCCTCCACAAAACCCTGGCCTCAACACTGGTCTGTAGAAGGAAAAAATGTAATGAAAAAATAACCAACCTGAATCATGCCAGAAGCTTTTTAATGGCTGCAAAATGGATCTGGTTCACTCAAACCTTTAAGCAGACAAATCCAAATATTAGTGGGAGTGAATGTATATATTTTAGATTGCTTGGATAAATTTCACCCTGTGTGAAAAGAAAATCCACGATATATTTATATTTGTGCACCAAATTGTTTTTAAGAATCTTAAAATCCCAAAATTAACATTCAGCCATGGTCCACATATACAATATAAATTCTTGATACACTGTAGACGCCATCCTGCAGGTTTGAGGATGACCAACGCACCAGATTAATGAAGCTGGATGGTAAACTCCTGCTACGTCAACCAGCAGAAACAGTTCACTTTACTGCTGTGACGTGACAGTTTTTAAAGCATAAAATTGAAATTTTATTTAAAAATCTTACTTTTTCACTGTAAAGACTGTTAGAGGCATTTGCTTATATGAACAAGACACATTTCTGATCAGAGTTACCACGTGTATATGGAAAGCCTCCTCTGCCCACGGCCCAGCGAGGCTCCTCATCCACCTGGGACCCCTCCTGGTTGGATGAGGTGTGCTGTTCCACTGCTGATTGCCTCTCCGTGTTTCAGCAGCAATGCACCATTCAACTATGCGGGCAACTTGACAAATGAGCAGCAATCTGAGCAGTGGGGGGATGCTTGTACTGCACCACATCCTGTCCCGTCCACATCCCTCTACTCTGCAGTGGTTCACCTCCCTTAACAGATGTGCTTTTTACCCTATCCCAGGAAAATAACCAATGAAAGTCACATCAGAAGAATATGTGCTCAGTACACCCCTGCTGACACATGTGTAGAGAGTCCATGAACCTGCACTGTGTCCTTTTTTGTGGCAAAATATTGCCTTTATTGTACATTTCACACCGACTATATTATGAAAGTAACTGTATATAAAGCAACTATTCATGTCAGATATTTAAAAACATGTTAAATAATTTTTTTTTGCTTATACAACAGTCAGGATTTTCTTCTTATTTTGTTTCAGTGTAAATACATTGGATCTCAACAGTATACACACCCCTGTAAAAAAAAAAAAACATTTTTTAAAATCAAATATTTCCAACTTTAATATAACATTTACTCAAGACAATCCAACTGAGAAAAAAAACCAACAAATCTGTTCGGAGGAGCGATATAAAAATAAAAGACGTGCAGTAACATGGTTCCATAAGTGCGCACACAATAAACTAATACCTTGGTGAAACACCTTTTCAATTCATTTCAGCATTCGGTGTTCACACATGCCGTCAACTATGGTAAATCTGATAAATCTTAAATAAATCCAGCTGTTTCAGTGGGATTTTCCTGAAATTTGTCCTTTTCCATACTTGGGCCATAGCTTTAATTTGCAGAGGTTACAAAGGCTCACAATGATCTAATTGTACAACGGTATCTATACAAGGTATATGCAGTTGAAACTCTCTCTGACTTGCAAGCTACCCCTTTTTCCTCCAAATGTAACAATTGTCATTATGGCCAAACACTGAACATTTTGTTTCATCAGACCACAGGACAAGCCTCCAAAACTGAAGGCATTTTCACATTTAAAATATGTTTTTTTTGTACTGTATTGTGCTTTTGGAACATTGGCTTTTTCCTCTCTAAGTGGCCTTTTAGCCCATGTAGGTAAAGGACTTGTTTCACTGTGGATACACTCTCTTACCATCTTTAACCAACATCTTCACAAGTTCTTTTGCTTTTGTTCTGGGGTTCACTCACACATGTTCTTCTCTGGGACACAAAACCCATCTCCTTGAAAGAGATGGTGGCTGGAAAATCCCATCATGTTTTTCCTTGTTATTGTTTGAACAGATGAACGTGGCAACTCCAGGAATCTGGAAATTGTCACGAGGATGAATGAAACATGTGGAGGTCGTCAATTCTCCGCACGATATCTCGGTTGATTTCTTTAGATTTTTCCATGATGTTGCACAATGAAGCAGTGTGTTTGAGGTGTTGCCGTAAAATACTTCCACAGGCACAATAATCTTAGTGCATGTAAACTGCTGAATTTGACAAAAGTAAGAAAGAAATCTAAAAATGTCTGTCTCTCATTCTGGCATTTATATAATATACATAATTTGGGGAATCTTAATTTGCCTAAAATAGGAAAAGTCGGTGAGAAAAAAAATGAAGATGTCTAAAATATATATTGACATAATACATGTATGTAAATATCTGGTTTCAGCTGTATATACATCACAATACATCAACGACGGTCATCAATAATTGAGGAAAATATGGGACCTAACAGATTTTTCCAAAACTAATGAAAACACAAGATGGACACTGGTCCACAAGGGCAACATAAGAGTTACAGTTACACTGAAGGAGCTGCAGCAATTTCCATCAAATACTGGTTGTGTTCTAAGTGTGTCCTCAATGTCATTGTATTCTTCATATGTCTGGACCAAGAAGTAGGGATTGGATTTCTTCCAATAAAACAATATCCAGGCCTGGTTAAAATCTCTCAAAACCTCTTGGGAGAATGTCTTATTACCTGATGCAACCAAACTGGTACTTTAGGGTCACAGTTCTAAAGGATATTTTTTAAACAGAAACAGCATTGCATATAACCAACAGCAATGCTCCGGGGTCACTTTTGTTCAGATGGAACCGAGGTTAGTGGCCAAGGTGTATGAAATTGTGAACAGTTCGAAATACCTGTCAGTTTTGACTGAAAATGCAGTTTGCTACAAAGCTGTCCTCTTAGTTAAATAGTACATTTGTAACATTATGGTGTCATGGTCTCAATTTCAATTCAATTTCAAAGTCTCAAAAACCTGCCGCTTAAACGGGGGTGTTTACACGTTTTTGTGAGCCGCTGCATGTTTACTTTTTGGACCATTAACTCAACAATTTTAGCTGAAATATTTGCAAATATTTTATTGTATCATGGCATTTTTCATGCTAACACAGGCCTTACTGCAATTTCTGCTTATGCACAGCTTTATACGTTGTGATTTTTATCCATAGATTTTTACAGCACATTTATTCAATTTTGTTTATAAGTTTTACATGGTCTTCTAACAACTCTTCTATAAACATGAAATTAAGTATGTAGACTTGAACTGAAAAAATGCAATCTTTCAATATTACACATATGATAAATCCTTACTGCAACTTAACTGTTACTGACTATAATAATGAAAATATTACATAATATAAAGTAACCTTACTCAATGGGCTTCTTAAGTCCTACTATACAAAATAAAAGTGAATGATTTTCTCCTTCATGCCCACTGTGCTAAGAATAGGCAAAGATTATGTTTATTGCTGTGTAAGGATTTTTCTTTTGCAGAGCTGATTTGTGGAGGTCTTATATTGCAAGCACCCTGAAACATAAGATGTCTTCTCACCTATAGCATCAATCTGTTAAAGTGCTCAACCGCCAACAGAACCAAAGAGTTGCAGAATAATAATTTTCAAATTGTATTTGAAGATATTTACAAGAAGAAGCATTGGTTGGTGATGTTTGCTTCAGTTTGGACGCTGAAAGTCGGAACATGAAGTACTTAGCAGCTAAACTAGTTCACCGGCTTACCACTGCATTGGCTGCAACTGCATCCACCCACCGGTCTTCCTCAGAAACTGCAGCTGGGAGCAGGAGAGCAGCAGTGTCTGACGCAGCATGCTATCATTCACCTTGACTGCATGCGCAGCTCGAACTTGCCTCCGTTGCAGCTGTCAATGCATATCTCCATTCACCCCCACCACCCCAGGCCTCCATCCCCTGTGGAGGCAGCACACTCTGCCAGCCGTGGAGTGGGACGTACTATCGATCCTGCTGAACTGATGGTTTCTAAAAGGGAGCCAGTAAGCATGTCTGTTTGCCCCTCCTCCACTGAGGAACGGCCCTGAGATATCACCGAGCTCAGCACATTGCACCATCTCCGCATGGGAAAATGGGATTTTTACCAGCAGATGAGCTGAGTGGAAGGTAATTTAAGTCGCAAAAGCTATGTTCCTAACGGAGGATGTAAAACGAGCCAAGTTACCTTCAGAAGCCTCACACATTGGACAAATAAGGTCATATTTAAAGGTCTCTCTTAATTTAGTCCCTGTCAAGGAGAATTTACAGGACATATGTGAAAATAAGCATGAGGGACTGAGTGAAAAGCCAGTGAATGGGGAAACTCATCAATGAAGCTTTCAGACGTTGATCATGGCGTGTGTGTGTACCTGGCTGCTCTATGTTGGGAAGAAAAAATATCCTGAATGTGTTCAGAGACAAGAGGTGGTATGTGCTTCAAAGCAGCCGCTGGATGGCACTAAAGTACTCAGTTTTAACAAACCTCGCCTGAATTTTGCTGCATTTACTTTGACTCACAAATTCCTCCACATTTGAACCATGGCAGCAACTACCACATACACGAATTTAACTGAACCATTTACCTGAATCATTTACTTGGGGACACTGTTATAGCTGATGATTATATATGAATATTGATTTCTGTTATGATTTCCTTGTTAATGAACAATCTTGGAACAGTTATTGCTTGTTAAGATTTGAGTCTAAAAGACAGGAAGTGATTGTACTGGTTGTCCAGAACATGAAGGTTATGTGCAGGGTGGATCATTCTGTTCAGTTAGGCAGGCAGGTAATTAGGTTTCACCAGCTATGGGAGCTCAAGGTATTGGGGTTTTGCTGAGAAACTTTTTTTTTTCTTGCGAATAAACAAAATGTTAGATTGTCATTTGCCAGGGAGGCATGAAGGTTATTAAAAATAGCATAATCCGATTAAAGGAAATGTGCAACTGAGTGGGATCATTTTAAAAATGTGCAAAATGTGCATTTATAATAATTAAAATAATTTAAAAAAACTAAAGCAAACATACATAAAATAAGATTTAAAAATAACTAATATCCCTTGATAGTTAATCTGTCCTTTCATTTATTTGAATTTGCTCAATCTTTTTAGATTCTAGTGTATTTGGTGCATTCACCTTATTGGAAATTAGCAGTGGCTGAAAACCATCTAACTCTGCTCTGATTGGAAGGAGTTGGGGAAGTCAGCGGGAGGCAGGGAGATGAATGCAGCTTTCAGGACCTCCTGTCAAGCTGTGGAAATGTGAAGGGACCCTTAGGCCTGAGAGCATGGCAGGCAGAGTCCTGACTGGTAGATCTGGAAGATGTCATGTTGAATATTGTGCTGGTCCTTTAAATTGGTGCAATAGATTGTGTCTTGACAAAGGAAGAGTACTGCTTAGGATTTTTCTGATGGAAGGAAATGAAAAGGCTGTTTGGGGCAAACATAGCAGGAGATGTCTGCCACAGCTGTGCAGTCAATATATGACTTTAATAGAACCCTTCTGAAAACATGTAGGACAAAAGATAGTAAAGAAATTCACTAGCAGATTAAAAACAAAGTCATTGACATCTATTAGACTAGAAAGTGTTACAAAGCCATTTCCCAGGCTTATTGGAAATGGCTGCAAGTTGTCCACGGTGATATAACATATCGTATTGAAAAGAAATGCCACTCACAATATGGCGGCGACGTTGACGGTACGATCCGGAAGCCCATGCCGTGTCTACACCTCCCCAACGGGGTTGTTTCCGTCTCACTTCCGGGGCTCCGCCGGATTCATTCTGCAGCCAGAACAGAACCCTCTCATCGTTAAATCGGGAAAAGACAACACAAAATCAGAAAATTATAGACCCATTGCTTTAACATCAAATATATGCAAAATAATGGAAAAAATGATTAATAATAGATTAACATATTATTTGAAAAGCAACGGGTACATTACTAAAGTGCAAAGTGGTTTTAGAAAAGGGAAAAATATTAATGACCCAACGTTGTGTTTAGAACGTGAAATCAGAAGAGCGCAAGTTAATAAAGAAAGTGTAGTAGCTGTATTTTTTGACATAGAGAAAGCTTATGACATGATGTGGGTTGAAGGATTACTGATTAAATTAAATTAAATGAAAATTACTGGGAAAATGTTTTAGCTGGATTCAAAACTTTTTAACAAATAGAACTCTTCAAGTTAGAATAGATCAAGAAATGTCAACAAAATATGTCATAGACATTGGAACACCTCAAGGTGGTATTATAAGTCCAATGTTGTTCACCATAATGATAAACGACGTATTTTCAGAAATTGGAAAAGAAATAGGATGTTCACTTTTTGCTGATGATGGAGCCATATGGAAAAGAGGGAAAAATGTAAGGATAACTGGAAAGAAAATACAGGCTGAGATAAGAAGGATAGAGGAGTGGGCTTTTCAATGGGGATTCAAGTTCTCAGTCAAGAAAACAAAAGTTATGGTAAAAAAAAACAAGAGAGGAAATAACATTAAAATTATATAATCAAGAATTAGAACAAGTTAAATGTATAAAGTTTTTAGGAATATGGTTTTATGAGAAAATCCTATGGAATATACATATTCAGAAAATGATAGATAAATGTAAGAAACTATTAAATATTTTGAGATGTTTGTCTGGCAGTGACTGGGGAGCAGACAGGGAAGCTTTAAAACAAATTTACACAGGATTGATCAGCTCAAATATAGATTATGGAAGTATTATATATGGTTCAGCAGCAAAGACGCACTTGGAAAAATTTAATATTATATAACATCAAGCCTTAAGACTTTGTACAGGAGCTTTCAAAACAACCCCAACAACAGCACTTGAAGTAGAAATGGGAGAAATGCTGTTAGATTTGAGGAGAACACAATTAGCAATAAATTACTGGATAAACTTACAAGGCAATAACCTGGGTCATCTAACATGAGACATCTTGAAGCCAAAAAATTAAAAAAGAGACAAGAAGTTTTGGATGGATCATTAAAAAATAACAGAAGAGTTTCATATACATAATACAGTAATAAGTCCAATACTGCCAATAGCTGTTGTACCAGCCTGGATCTTACCAGAAGCACAATTAATGACATATCTACCATATGTCATTAATGGAAAAAAAAGAAAAGAACATGCATATTAGAGTTGAATACAGTACAGGAATATGTTAACAATTATTATCAATACCTTCAGATTTATACAGATGCATCAAAAACAAATGATAAAAAGGAATGGCATTCTTAGTACCAGAATTTCAAATAAAAATAGGAAAATGAATAACAAATTTTTTATCAGTATACACAGGAGAAATATTGGCAATACTTTTAGCAGACATAAAACCTTTAAAAACAATAACTTGTTCAGATTCAAGCTCAAGCTCAGTATTATTGAGTTTAAAACTTAACCATTCAGACAGCAGGCCAGACATTCTACTAGAAATACAGCAAACTTTATTCAGGCTACAAATGATGGTTTTATCAATAGTATTTTTTATGGGTTCCAGCACATATTGGGGTTAAAGGAAATGAGATGGCAGATAAGATGGCTAAGAAGGCAACACAAAATCATATCAATTTTACAGTACATTTAAGTAAATAAGGAGCAAAGAGCATCATCAAACAAAAATTGAAGGAAGAATGGCAGAAAAGGTGGGATGGAGAAAGAAAAGGAAGATGGTTTTATAGGATCAAAAAGGCAGTTGGTGAAAAAAGAACTGGAAGAAGGAGCAGAAAGGAGGAAAGGGTAATAACAAGACTAAGATTAGGACATACAGGACTTAATTATACACTGTTTAAAATACATAAACATAATACAGGACAACGTGACCACTGTGGGATGGATGAAACAATTGAACATGTTATAGTGTCAGAAATATGAGCTGGAAAGAAGAGGTATGAAGAGAGAATTTGAAAGGATTAAAGAAGAGTTTAGTATAATAGATTCAGTACAAAAGAACATAGGGAGCAAACATATACAAATTATTTAAGATTCCTAAAAAGAACAAAACTATTTGAAAGAATTTGATTATATAAGAAAGATATTAATCCATACCAGTCGGTGGCGGCAATGCACATCATAACGTTATTTGCCAACTGCCAAAAAAATAACACAGAAGAAGAAGAAGAAGAACCCTCTCATCTTTACTGCAGAACGTCACGGGGAGGTACTAATCTGCTGGTGCAGCTGGGAGCATTTTACCACGTGATTCGAGTGATGTCAGAGCAGTCATCACCATTTCATCTAATTCATGTCGGGGGCTCAAATGGTAAAAGGTGAGACGGCGGGGAAAAGAAGGAAAACTACTATGAAGTAGACGAAGACTGACCCGGTTCTCCGTTGATCTCCGCCTCACAATTCAAACAAGGTCAGCTTTCTTTTGTGTTCGTGTAACCTACAGACAAAGCGAATGTTTTGTTTTCGGTGTTCCTCTCTTAACATCCTAAATACATAGGAAAAACAACGGCTGGCTGTTAAGCACTCTGCGTCCCCGAGCGTTGAGCGTAGAGATAAAGTCCCTGTTTTGTCTTTGTAGTCTCTAGATAACATTAACCGCGTTTTGTTGCTGTTTATGCTAATCACAACAGATTTGTATTGCAGTTTTTTTTTTTTTTTTTTGTAACGAACCGGTTTGGTTTCAGGTAAACGGTTAAAAAGTAGCGAGGTTGTCAACCAATGGTCCTTAACGTTCGGGTGACTTGACGTGGAAGTTCGTCGAACGTTAGCTTGGCCTATGGGTGCTTGTATGGAGATTAGCTTTCTTTTAAAACGGCTAACATGACAAACTCAGCGGTTAGTAGGCCCACGGATGGCCGTTTACTCGCTTACCTGAACTAGTGAGCTTTAACAAGACAAGTCAGAATAATAACTTCATTTATAAACAACATTTCAAGGTCTTACGTTAGTCTTCATCAGCAGGTAGTACTGACGAAGACTAACTTAGCTTCTGCTAGCTTTTTTTTGTTTGTCGGGAGGTGAGTATCCTAGCTTATTTAAAGTTGAAGTAACGTGTAGTAAAATGTTTCGAGTTTTAAAGTCAACCAAAGTTTAGAAGGCAGGGTAAACGTAGCAAATCAGTAAGCTCACACACAGCAACTTTACATAGCTAGACAGGACCGTAAAGCACAGTTTTTCAGGGCCAAATGTTAGTCTCATATATATTTTTTATGGAGTTGTAAGAGAGGATTAAACAAACTAAAAAGAAGCTAAACAAAACTCTCTCATACTGTTGGGCTTGCAGTATCTTATCAGTGAAATCAGTGGAGTCTTTGATGTGAGCTGTACTGAGGGCTTGATGTAAACATCCCCAAACTTAGACAATAGGGAACACAAAGGAAGTCTGCATTTGCCACAATAGGATGAACTGGAAAATGGAAGTATCTATTCCAAAAGGGATTGGAGAGGGGGAGTGGTACATTTAAAAAACAAAATCATATTCTTACATTAAAAATCCTATTTTCTTTAGCCTTATCTTGATAAAACATTTTGTGTCCTGAAAGCTGAGTAGCATGCAGAAGGTTTGTTCTTCTCACTGATAAAATGATTGACTTTGGTAAACTTTTAATTATATCTGCCAATCAATAATCTGCCTAAGTTGAACTGGGCACAGTCTAAATTGATCCTTATATGCAAAACAAATGTTTTCTTCTCTCAGCAAATTCAATGAGCCCCTCCTTTTGCATTGTAATCAAGTCTGAACCAAACCAGGGGCCCCGGTCAGTCCAGTCCAAGCCTGGCTTTTAGCCCGCAAAAGAAAGCGAGCCACAAGCCAACCTGTATTACTTCTGTTTGTATTTGTAATAAATTACAATTTAAAAAGTGGGGACTCTTTAATTTGTTATGGTTCGGGTTTTTTTTTTTTTTCCCAATGAAAGGAATAATGGTAAAGTCCTGACTCAAAGGTTTTGCAAATTACCATGTTTCATCCTGTGTGAATGCTGGACAGCCAATGAAAGGGAGATAGTTTACATTCAAATGCAGGCCACTCGTTGCTGGCTTTTTCTAACCTCCTGTTTTCCAATAAGTGAGGAGACATGACCCATTTAAATGGTTGTTTACTTGCATTAGAAGAAGAGCCAAGGCGGTGCTCAATGAACTCTTGTCTACAATTTAATTAGAGTGGCCTTCCCAGCAGCATAATTTTTCACATTACAAAACGCTCTGCACTGTGGCACTGCTGTACAGTGAGACACAGAATGACCACAGGATACCTGAGGCACCTGCATACAAATCCCTTTTAGAATACTATCCTACAAATATATGGGTATTTTGTTGTAAAGCAAAATACAGTTTAACTTTAAAGCACAATTTTGATCCAAAGACGTGTTTAACCTGAACCGTAAATCTCTGTAATAAAACGGTGCAAGTGCCATGTTACATCCGGTTTTTGATGGAAACATGAAAAGGTATATTTTTGCCAGAGATATTGAATGCTCTTTTACTTGGATGTGTTTATGAGGCCATCACACCACCTCTTATTTCTGGCGCATCCGTATCTTTCATTTTAGTGGAATATTGTTGCCCTCTGGAGGAAAAGTAATCTAACGTTTCGTCTTGGTGCTGCTGCTATTGATGTAATTCAATTTTGCACATTTTAGAAGGATTTACCTTCTTGGTTGTTCTTGTATTCTTACCTCCAAGTCCTCATCAATTTTCTTTTTTTTTTCTCTTTCAAATCCAACTTTGTGGCATTAAATCCTGAATTGTCTGGGTCACTATATTAAGTGTTGTCAGGGCTATTTGATTAGCTGTTAAAACTATTACCATTATGTTGCAATTTGTTCTAGTTTATTAAAAGAAGCTGGAGAACCCAGACGTATGAAAGCAGACAACTAATCATTACGTTTTAAATCTTGTTTCTCTCCCATATTTGTGCACTTTAATTTGATTATATATGGAATAATGTAATGGAGACATGCCTCAAAAGACAATTATCTTTTTCCTTGTTTTTTTTGTAAATTCATATAAAACATCCAAATATAATAATGAAATTTTCAATTGGCTGAAAGTTGAGAGAAGCTAGTGTTGTACATTTCCTCCTGGAAATAATACAAAGGTTTTGTGTTTTTTTTTTACTTTCTATAAAGCAGTAGTTTTTCAAAAAAATAGAATTACAAAAATATATAGGGAATTTTTAATTTTAAAATGGTAAACTCAAATGAGAATCTATAATATGTAATTTTTATGTTGTACCATCTGGATAATTTGTTGTAATCGATGAATAATCAGTTCAGGACTGTCTGTTTGGGGTTACACAGTGGTGGGGTTATGAGGCTACAAAACTGTCCTGTGACCAGCTCAAATACTATAAATCAAACACACAAGTTGGAACCATTCCTCACTTTAGTCTCCTGTTTATGAAGTTTTTGTTCATGTCAGCTGGAGAACTCTATGAATGTTGTTTAAAGTTAAAACGACTCTTTCTGTTTGTGTAATCAGTCTATTATAGTTCATCTCTGCTAACAGACGTTAGACTGTTGGGTAACAGAAACTTGCTGATCTTGTTTCTCTAGGTTAGTTGTATTGAGCCGATTTAAAAGGTAAAAACAACGCCAAACGGTCCAAGATTTTAGAGATGAACCTGAGGAAATTTCATCCTATAATCATCAATTGATGTATCATGACGATGGTTCGCCTTCCATAGCTTTCTTAAGGCTGTACAGTAGCAGAAACAAGTTTTCTAAGTAAGTGTCTGAGTATGTCTTGGGACACGGTTGTCCTAACATGTTTTTCTCTCTCTAAGAATCACATGAGAACAAAGGCACTTTTGAGGCCACTTGCAGCCCTGCAGCTCCAAACGTTTAAACCAAGTTCAATTGAAACATGTAGTTTTTTGTTAGATGTAACCATTTCCAACAAACAATGTTTGTATTTTTTTGTTTATGTTAGCTGATCAGGATAACATTAAAGATGTACAGAAAAGTCTTTAGTGTGAAATTATTAATGACTGAAGACCTTGCCAACTACTTCGAGTATCAATGATCTGTTTAAAAGTCAAATGAAACACAGAAGCTGTTATCACCTTTACACTGTATTCCACAGAGGCATGTCAGCTTTTTTGGCAGGCAGCCACTTGACTTGAACTTAAAGAAAAGTTCACATATTAGAGCAAAGTTATTTTTAAGTCCTTTGCCTGGTTTTGACATGTATTGTGGTTGATCCAGATGTAATTGAACTACACTAATGGCATCCATTTACACCTGTCATTTAAATCCATCCTGGGTCAAATGCACCTTGTGGAAAAAAGTATGTAGCCACATTATATGTGGGTTGTTACCTGAACAATTAACAGGTCTGCTGATGATGCCTTCAGTCACTAGCGCTACAGTATCAGACATCAGGCCGACTAGGTTTCAGCCGGGTCTAAATTTCCTGGGTTTTTCGTCTAGAAACTCTTAAAGCTTACGTTAAGATATAATGACTGAGACAGTTAACCATAGATATTGTGGCATTTCTCAAAGCAGCATCAGCAGAGACTTTAACCCATAAAACCGTAGTAAAACCATTTATGGCCCACTGGCAAACCTTTATTAATGTACACGCCTACTGCTGCATAAATGTGACTGGATATTTCAGAGATTTTGCGCCTTGCACGAAATATTTTAAAATGTGAGTTCAGCTGTATTGTGGATAGTGTATTTAATAGCTTTAGGTTAGCTGGCCGCAGTGGTGATGTAATGCTTATCTTTTATTTAAACCAAGAGCTGTTCAGGTTATATTTCTTTAGTTTGTCAAGCTGCCTTGTTTGTTTGGTGGTCTGAATGTGTCCCAGGATGAACTGCCTTCAGACTGCCAAACTATTGCAGATTAAATTGTCCCAGGCCACCCCAAAGAAAACCATCCTCAGTGCTTCTTGAGGAGGTTCACGCCTGGATTTAGCGCTGTCCAGATAACATTGATCACTCATGACATATGTTACTGTGAGGAAAGGATGGGTGAAAAGGATTTAAAGTTTTATCACAGTATTTTATCTGGTGTGATAACAAAAGTGACTAAGAAATATTTACAAAATTTTTTTGGCAGCTGTGTGGCTTTGACTGTGTGTTACCACAGTCAAAGCCACACAAACACAAGTACTCCTTTATTTAAAAAAAAAAACACATTTCAAATGGGCTTCTTCAAGAAACCTGTTGGAGAAGTGTGCTCTCAAAGAATCAACAGTGGTAAAAATAGTTAATGTAACAATTCTGACAGTACTGTTTGTTTTTGGGGTTTCAGACATCATTAATTAGATTTTATCATTGTCACGATAAGTCAATATTCTTATCAGAATAAGAAAATTTTCCTCATGACGGAAAGCGATACAATTAAATGACCATCCCAGCTGAACAGGCCGTGTTTGAACCTTCTCACCTTTCTCATGGAGCCATCTGGATTTGGAAATGTTTGAAGTCTTTTGGAAATATCAGTTCAAAGGTCTACAGCCAAGTGAATGTGTTCAGATTAGGGGTGCACCGATTAATCTGCCCCGATTTCCTTAAATTTGGATGATTGGCTGATACCTCCATGTGAAAGAGTTTTCTTTTTCTCCACCGATCCTATCTATCTCCACAAAGATCTGAAAATCACCAACCGTCTCCTTTTGCTCTGTCATGTGAGAGGGCTGACTGACAGACACCCCCTCCCCTCCCACCAGGTCACGTGTGCGGTTCGCAACTGTTGACAACATAAGATTGGAACATTGAAGGTGTGTTGTGACCTTTTGACCCCTGAAAGTCTTGGTTATAAAGAAAATTGGAATCAGCAGGTCAAGCTTTTCAAAGATCGGTGATTGGCCAGAAAACGGTGCACCTCTAGATTGGATTGCTGTTTTTATAAGTAATGCCAACCCCGCTTGTTGAGAATATTACATGCTAAAGACGAATGCTAGATTCTATAGCCATTTTGACTTGGTTCTAAAATAATAGCAAATCCCTTGTATAAATGATGACCACTCACAGCAAGAGGGTTAGAGAAATATTTTAAATGTTGGTAATAATATTTTAACAAAAATTCATGCCACAAAATTCTGTTCAGGGCACCTATACTCCTGATGCTCACATTGAACATCTGCAGGAAAGAAAATCTTATTGACTTGTTTTGTGTGCTTTCATGTCTCAATTGTCCAGACTGGCCTTTAACACCTCAATTTGGTGGTCTGCATCAGACACAGCACAGCCAAGTGGCATCTCAGGCTGCAGAAGCACGGCGAAGGGGAGGCTCTGAGGCTGAATACTCCCCCCATTGGTCTTCGAGGCGGGGGGAGGAGGAAGAGGTGGTCAACGAAGAGCTGCTATACCCACCTGGAGCATGGGGCAGAAAGTCCCAGGTGGCATTAAAACTATTGACATGCGGGATCCGGCGTTCAGTCCCCTAACATTGGAGCTACAGGCCCTGAGTCACACAAAGCCATCTAGACTAGACCTTCTGTTGGACATGCCTCCCGCCAGCCTGGACACCCAGATCCAGCATTCGTGGCACAACGATGACCGCTCACTCAATGTGTTTGTGAAGGACGACAACAATTTGGTGTTCCATAGGCACCCTGTGGCGCAGAGCACAGACGCCATCAGGGGACGTGTTGGCTACACCAGGGGACTGCATGTATGGGAGATCAACTGGGCGATGCGGCAGAGGGGCACGCACGCAGTGGTTGGTGTTGCAACGAGCGACGCACCGCTGCATTCTGTGGGCTACACGGCTTTGGTGGGAAGCAACTCTGAATCCTGGGGTTGGGACCTGTGCAGAAGTAAACTCTACCACGATGGCAAGAATTTCCCTGGAAAAACCTACCCAGCCTTCCTTGAGCCAGACGACAGCTTCATAATACCAGACTCCCTCTTGGTAGTCCTGGACATGGATGAGGGCACTCTGGGTTACATAGTGGATGGACATTACCTTGGTGTGGCCTTTAGAGGACTCAAAGGCAAGAAGCTGCACCCGATAGTGAGTGCTGTGTGGGGACACTGTGAAATACGAATGCGGTACATAAATGGGCTTGATCGTAAGTATAAAATTTAAATGTCTTAACATGTTGCCGTGAGATTGTTTGTAGAGGTTTTATAGCCAGAGGACTTATTGATGCATCTAAAAAGGCTTCTGTAGAGCACAGCAGGGTTATTTGTAAAATATTTTCTATACTGGCCCTAATTCAGAATTACTGCTATGTATTTTGCAGTTTTGATCAGTTATTTGATCAGTGACTCGCCGTTGTGCCGTAGGGATTTGTGTGTCCTTATGAAGAAGAACTTTCACAGTAAAGACTGATCTTCAAGGGACCTGCCCTACTGTCACTTACTGTACTTTGGCTCAAGTGGTAGGTTGGGGAGCCTCCTGTATAGATGTTAGTAAAACATCGGGAGGTTCTGGATGTTCATGAGCACAAATTGACATTGCTCAGTATCACAGTGATTTATAGAAGACCAATAAGGCCTATAAAAATTGAATAATCCCATTTTTGCTTAGCTTTTGGTGTAGAAACATCCGTGCACATCAGACCCTGTACTCCCCATCTGTCCCAAGTGTTTTGTGCTCATTAGATTTTTATGTCCGACTCTAGTGACCCTAGTTTTGTGCCCGTGCAAGAAAAGGACCAAAGATAATCTCTTATTCACAAAAGCTAGCTTCAGTTTGAAGTGACAGTTTGTCTTTCTCTTAGCTTTAGAGCTAAGCTAAACCCATGCTTTAAGACTGAGGCCATTTCCAGACTCCGAGTGCTCCATATTCAGAGGTAGATGTGTAGCTGGGATTGCACAAGTAAAGCTCCAATACTGGCTTGAACTCTCATATAAACCCACACCCTCTTAGTTGCAGTTAGTTTTCCTCCTACTCATCAGGACAATGGTTTCAAAGGCTTTCATCTGACAGCTTGACTGATGGATCCTACAGAAAGTTTGCAGCTGAAAAAAATCTCCCTACTTCCTGGATAGATTTGGCCACTGGCGCCAAACTTAGACATAGTTTGCATGTGTGGGCCTTACCCCTGCGGGCGATGCACACTACAGTCTACTAGATGAGGTGTTTTGTCTCGTGTTTAAATTTCAAGATGTCTTTTAACTGTTTGTATTGCTTTTGAACACAGGAGACTCATTTCTTTTAGAGTCTAAAAGCATCTCGAGTATATGCATTATATACGTACTTCTGTCCCAGAAGTTTAGATATTCTGTAATTTTTTGTGACTCCACCCCTTTGTGAATTTTTTGTACTTTAAATAGTCTTCATTTTATTTGCAAGCAGGCATGGATCATTGTAAGATTGTCATGGTATGATAGCATTGGGCCTAAATGTGACGGTTTCAGTTTTAATACAAATATACACAATTTGATCGAATATATTTTACTTAAAATTGGCAATTATTCCTGCTGATGCTAAAATGAAATTATAATTGTACTGTTATTCATGATGTAATTAATATTTCGGTTTTCACCCTTTTTATCTAGTAGTACTTTAAAATTGCTTGTTGCAAAGACTATTTTTTTCCTGATCTGCTCTGTTAGTCCAAGAAGTTAATAATCCCCGAGCCCAAATAATTAATTAAAGGAAAACTAGGTTTTGGCTTTCTCAGGAGCATCTGTGTGCACATTGTGCAGAATTATCATGCAACTACAAAAACAATTTCTGATCTCATTTAATTTGTGTTTGTTAACGGAATAATTCAACAAATTAAAATATGCAAATAAAGTCTCCCAGCCAAGGAGTCCTTCAGTTGATGATCAGCCTGTTGCGTAGCAGCAACCACAGCCTCCCAGACACCGCTTAGAGAAAGGGACTGTTTACTTTCACCATAATTAAAATCAATAAAACTCCAGTTCAAGAAGGGACCACAAGTTCTCATTAGGTTTTAGGTCGGGTGAGAAAGGGGGCCGTGTCATTATTCTTTCATCTTTAAGGCCTTTGCTGGCTAGCCATGCAGTGGAGTACTACCATGCATGGGGTGGAGCATTGTCATAAAAATCTGTCTTTTTAAAAAGATGCGGATTTGTCTATCTATCAATACTCTTCTAATAAAACAGGCTCTACGTTTTTGAAGTTTGATTCCTCGTTCAACCAGAAAAGGTCCAACAAGCAAATGTTTAAAAATACCAGCCCATTCCAGTACCTCACTCCCACCATACTGGCGTCTGAGTCAAAGTGGACTTCTGTGCCAGTTATTGGGTATGTCAGGAGTCACTCTCATCGGTCCATAAAACCTTTGAAAATCTGTCTACAGAAATTTCTTGGCCCGGTCTTGAACCGGTGTGTCCTGTTCAGTTGCAATGATTGGGTTTCAGTTGTCCTTACTTTAGCCATGTCTCTGAGGACATAGCACCTTGTACATCTGGACACTCCAAGTAGGTCATAGTTCTGGAACATGTCGGCACTGGAGGATGGAGGAGAATGGGTTCCTGGGAGTTCCACATTTGATTCTTCTGAAATCTTCAGTGGTTATTTCTAAACAGAACGTATGATGGTGCTGTGAACACACCTCAATATCAAGGCAGTTTCAGAGTGCTGCATCATTCTGAAAGACTTGGTTTTTACTATTTAAAGTCAAATATTTTGGGCCCATTTTGCCTGGGGTATAGGAGCTGCCTAATAATCATGCACAAATGGTAAAGTAACACAAGTATTACAACATGGTAGATGGTTGGAGGGTCATTTCACAGTCAGGAAAAGTCTGGAATTTGTATTTTCCAGGTCTGGAGAAGTACAGAAAAAATAGTGTTGTGGAAAAAAGGAATTTCAAAACATTATTCCATACTCCCTTGTCTGAATGTTGCATCCATTTGTCTGTCAATCAATCTGTTTGTCCACCATCCATCTAGCTGTCTGTCTGTCTATTATTTTATCAGTTTGTTGCTCCTTTCACCTATCAGTTTGGTAATCATCTGTTCATCCACTCATCAAGATGTTTGTCCATTTCTATCATCCATCTTCTGTTTGTCCATCATCCATCCACTCTATGAATTCATGGCAGATATTACTGCGGTGGCCAGGATTAAAATATAAAACATGAAGAACTATAGCGAACTTTTGTGCTTATAAATTAAAAATTGACTCATAAGGACAGACAACCTTTGAAATCTGAGTCTGGAAAAATGTGGAATTATAAGATTTAAAATGTGTGGAAATCCTGCAGTTTCCTCCTTGAATGGAGCAAGTAGTGAGATACTAAACCAACATGTTGCTAATGCCAACTGTAGCTTGTCACCTCACTACCTTAGCAAGAGTGATGGGTGGTACTTCTTTAGTTTCCACACCATGACGGTCCATATTCTGGCCCAGTTGTTTCCATCCTGAACTGTTTCAACCAGCTTAGTGAAGGTCCCTCCTTTTACCCAGATGATAGTTTAGTATATATATTTTTTTTAAAGTGAAACTTTGTACTGCTAACAAACCCATTCAGATTGGCAGTTTGTTGTTTACACTGCAACTATTCTCATTGATTGTTAAATGTGGGTTACAGAAAGCATTTGCACATGTCTCTGCAAACTGATCCCATTCCTAACCTTTCTCCCTCTTGCCTCTCCCCCTAGCTGAGCCTCTTTCGCTGATGGACCTATGTAGGCGTTCGGTGAGGGTGGCGTTGGGAAGAGACCGGCTGAATGAAATCCACAGACTTCCCCTGCCAGCCTCTCTCAAGAACTACCTGCTCTACCAATGACGAAGCTGACTGACAACACACTCGGCACTCCCTTGTTTCTTTCTCTGGGATCGTCCTTGGGTTTAACTCGTTTGGCAGCATTACTGAAGCCTCCAGGACCGATTCAGCCACCTGTGTGAATCAGAAAGTATGCTTCTGTCAGTGGCAGAACTCCTCTTTAGTTTCTTATCCTGTTTTTATGACTCTTTTCAATTGTAATCTTTAACTTTATAAAATCAGGAATCACTGAGTACTATGCACACACTGATCCAATTGATGCCCTGACAGTCACCATGTTGGTGAACCCCTTCAAGCTAAGTTTTCTTCAGTTATGCATTCTTGTCTTGTAGCGTTGGAAATCTGAATGAAATTGTGCTATGATGTCACTGAGATGAACACACTGAGCTGAAAATGTTAACACAGTGGTGCACTGCTGTTATCTGGCCACAAGATGGCAGTACACTTGCATCAGTCACAAATTGAGCATTATAAGATTCTGGGTTTTAGAAATAGTTTTTAAATATATATTTGCTGTTCCCATGACACAGGAAAGAGATGGCCATTTTATAGAGAGCTCCTGGCGTACTGAATCCGTTTAAAAGCAGCACAGACCTCACTGCGCTCAGGTTTTCCCTGTAACATGGACGTTTCTGCTCAGCTGCAGCAGTGCGGGAATATCATCAGCATTCCTAAACAGAAAGATAATGTCACTGTGATTATTTGTAGCATGCACCGGCAGGAAACTCTTCTCAACAAACTCTTTTTACCTTTTTTGTCGTTTTATTAGTGCAGTAGTTTTCAATCTTGTGCGGTTGAGGCCCAAGAGCATTTTTAAACTCCCATAATCTCCATGTTTGAGCACTGGTTTGCACAAATTAAAACAAAGAATGGAGGAAAAACATGTAAATATTGGCTGACTTTTGGGCCTCACTGGCAGATAACTGAGAACCATTATGTCTTGTTTGTGTTTATTAAATGTATAGCTGGGGGTCAGGGGTCTTTGGAAGCTGGCTTTGTAGGTGCCTGACATGATAAACTTTAGTTTTAAAGCACCATATTGACAGAAAGCGACAATCTACAGCTGCACAAATGTAATAAAAGTAGGTTAGATTGCCAACAGTTTTTCAAATGCCATATCATAAACTTGTCTGTTTTTAAATGTGTAAGAGTGGTACACCTTACTTTTCCTTGCTTGCTTCCACTTGGTTTGTATTACTTGGTGTAAATGTGTTTGTAAGTATCTATTAAAGATTATTTCACATTATTTGTGTTGTTCATTCTCTTGCTGGAATAGACTTGTCATTTTGTTTGCTCAGGCTATCCTCTTGCGTACAAGCAAACCACTGCTTGAAAAGCGACTTGTGTTCAGGTATGTGTGATGTGGTAAACATTTAAGTTTCTTGTACAAGTTATGCGAGTGTACCATCTAGGAAGGATGATTGAAAATAACCTTTTGAACAGGATCAACTAAAAGTGCACTGATTTCAGAACAAATATCACAGATCACAAGTTTTGTTCAGCATAATTTTTTTTTTTTACACATTTCTTGACTTGGGTAAACGTTTTAGAGTTCTTTAGGGCCCATACTAATTATACCAGCTTCCTAATTCACTTATGCCTTATTCTCTGGTTTTATGCAATCATTTTTGTGTCCTAAAATGTTTATTACCAAATGTCAAGACAAAAAGCTTAGGTTTAATAACAATGGCTACATAAAAGGCAGGATAATGTGTTATCTGTTTGCCATCATGGTTTACACTGTAATAAAAGTCAGCCCTCATTCATTTCCCATGCGATAGTTGGAATTTCTTGTGGAAAAGTTTTGCATTATCAGTCTCCACCCATATGAGGTGTGTTTTCACTCTTTCTGCACCATCAGCTAGTGTCAGCGTCATGCTGGTGGGTAGACGGCTTAGTTCAGGTTCAGCTTTCATTTTATTCCCTCACCACTGAACAAGCAAGACTGTAAATGTCAGACAAAACAACGGCTAGATCTACGATTTTTTTGTTTGCGTGTAAAGTGCTTTAATCATAGGCCTCATCTTTACTGCATCTGAGATACAATGCTCTTGAAAGTTGAAAACATCCCTGTGATGATGCACATATTTCTGAAACCTTTACCACCTGAACAAAATTACAGGTCCTTCTCAAAATATTAGCATATTGTGATAAAGTTCATTATTTTCCATAATGTCATGATGAAAATTTAACATTCATATATTTTAGATTCATTGCACACTAACTGAAATATTTCAGGTATTTTATTGTCTTAATACGAATGATTTTGGCATACAGCTCATGAAAACCCAAAATTCCTATCTCACAAAATTAGCATATCATTAAAAGGGTCTCTAAACGAGCTATGAACCTAATCATCTGAATCAACGAGTTAACTCTAAACACCTGCAAAAGATTCCTGAGGCCTTTAAAACTCCCAGCCTGGTTCATCACTCAAAACCCCAATCATGGGTAAGACTGCTGACCTGACTGCTGTCCAGAAGGCCACTATTGACACCCTCAAGCAAGAGGGTAAGACAAAGAAAGAAATTTCTGAACGAATAGGCTGTTCCCAGAGTGCTGTATCAAGGCACCTCAGTGGGAAGTCTGTGGGAAGGAAAATGTGTGGCAGAAAACGCTGCACAACGAGAAGAAGTGACCGGACCCTGAGGAAGATTGTGGAGAAGGGCCGATTCCAGACCTTGGGGGACCTGCGGAAGCAGTGGACTGAGTCTGGAATAGAAACATCCAGAGCCACTGTGCACAGGCGTGTGCAGGAAATGGGCTACAGGTGCCGCATTCCCCAGACCTGGTCTACAGAGAAGCAGCACTGGACTGTTGCTCGGTGGTCCAAAGTACTTTTTTCGGATGAAAGCAAATTCTGCATGTCATTCGGAAATCAAGGTGCTAGAGTCTGGAGGAAGACTGGGGAGAAGGAAATGCCACAATGCCAGAAGTCCAGTGTCAAGTACCCACAGTCAGTGATGGTCTGGGGTGCCGTGTCAGCTGCTGGTGTTGGTCCACTGTGTTTTATCAAGGGCAGGGTCAATGCAGCTAGCTATCAGGAGATTTTGGAGCACTTCATGCTTCCATCTGCTGAAAAGCTTTATGGAGATGAAGATTTCATTTTTCAGCACAACCTGGCACCTGCTCACAGTGCCAAAACCACTGGTAAATGGTTTTACTGACCATGGTATCACTGTGCTCAATTTGCCTGACAACTGTCCTGACCTGAACCCCATAGAGAATCTGTGGGATATTGTGAAGAGAACGTTGAGAGACTCAAGACCCAACACTCTGGATGAGCTAAAGGCCGCTATCGAAGAATCCTGGGCCTCTATAAGACCTCAGCAGTGCCACAGGCTGATTGCCTCCATGCCACGCCGCATTGAAGCAGTCATTTCTGCAAAAGGATTCCCGACCAAGTATTGAGTGCATAACTGTACATGATTATTTGAAGGTTGACGTTTTTTGTATTAAAAACACTTTTCTTTTATTGGTCGGATGAAATATGCTAATTTTGTGAGATAGGAATTTTGGGTTTTCATGAGCTGTATGCCAAAATCATCCGTATTAAGACAATAAAAGACCTGAAATATTTCAGTTAGTGTGCAATGAATCTAAAATATATGAATGTTAAATTTTCATCATGACATTATGGAAAATAATGAACTTTATCACAATATGCTAATATTTTGAGAAGGACCTGTAGTATTTTCACAAAACTGCTGTATCCAACCCTATACTTGTCTTCTGTCCTCTGGTGGCGGATCTAGGTATAACAGGTTCCACTGTTAATGGATTTTAAAGGCCATTAGTGGAACTAAGTACAATGTGGAGATTCCTGAGCTTTTAAGTGGTTCTTTAATAGAGATCCAAAACACGTAAAAACAACATATAATTAAATGTTTTATACAAAACCTACTGTGAAAATGTATAATTTGCAATACTGTTGGTGCTGTAATAAAGTTATGGATCAGTGAATCAATTGTTTTAGGGGTTTTCTAGATTTAAGTAATCTATGGAAAGCAATGATTGTTGAATAAACCCAAACATTTGTTTTATTGCCTTTCAACATAAAACACCATGGATTTATCATTCATTTTGACCAATTTTAAACAGCAGAATTTTCTAATGTGCACGTGGCTTTTAGTGGGTAATTAAGATCTTCTCCGATGACATTTAGACCAGATATTTTGCTGAAATGGAGTAATGTGGACTGTGTACAGTACAAGAAAGTGCATATAAAGCACGAGAATAGTATTAGATTTCATTCTTTGTTATAAGAAATTAAAGTTAATTAAATCTTAGAACTGGTATAATGTGACACTCTTGCTCTTTGTTTTGGCTGCTGCTTTTAAAATGCTGCAGCTGTGGAAATCCCTGACCTGCCAAATTAAAACAACCAAGCACATTTTAGCCACACAATGCAGAGACCATTGAGAATGTGAATCACTAGATGCCAAACTATCTGTCCACAAATAGCACAGAGCCGTGTGACTGTCAGCTACATGTGACGCCTCGGTTTATGGCAGCCAGGAGCTCAGCTGGACGCCAAAGCAAGTTGTGGGTCTTGAAATATAACTCTTATGTAACTATATGTGATTTGATATCTCTGCTGTCGGGTTGATGGGGGTTGTTTGTTTGCAGTCACACACAAAACTGACATGAATTGTTTATGTTCTTATAATCGACAAACACAATCTGCATTTTAAAATGCAGATTGTGTTTATGTTTATTAAGTACATCTGAATCTTTTTACACAGTAAACTGTGGGAAAATGGGAGGTGAACAACAAATGACCAGTCAATCACACAGCTTACCATACTAGATAATCAAAAGTGTAACGTTTTATTACCATTTTGCAAGAGTTGATCACGTAATAAGACAGAAGGGTAAGTAAATTAATCAATTTCTGTCATGTGAAAAATGCAGGCAGTTCAGTGGGTCATATTTTTTTTTGAAGTTCAAATGCAGTATTGCTCCAACTATTGAGGGATCACACATCTTAGGGAATATCTGTTCCAGGCTGCTGGAAAGGAGATGTCGATCGATTAATGAATCTCAGATTCAGGGAGAGCAGAATGACTTTTGTCATTGGACCACGGTCCGTATTCAGAAAGGACCCTAAGACTAAAAGTAGCTCCTAGTGACGTCATTCTAAGAACAATTTTACAATTTCTTGAATTCTAAGATTTTTCTGACCAGGCTCAGCCTTATATATGTGGAGGAACTCCGTCATTGATCGGGGACTCGGAGCAGAGCTGCTGCTACTCCGCATCGAATGGAGTCAGGTTTGGTAATCTGATCAGAAATGTCTGATCAGCTTCAGGGTTTCCCTGTTAGAACTGTGCAACCTGATCTCAGATAAGTGGAAAACATGTGCCAGTTATGAATTAAATATGTGGTATTCAAGAAAAGAGATATAGCATGTCATATACAGGGGTTGGACAATGAAACTGAAACACCTGTCATTTTAGTGTGGGAGGTTTCATGGCTGAATTGGACCAGTCTGGTAGCCAGTCTTCATTGATTGCACATTGCACCAGTAAGAGCAGAGTGTGAAGGTTCAATTAGCAGAGTAGGAGCACAGTTTTGCTCAAAATATTGAAATGCACACAACATTATGGGTGACATACCAGAGTTCAAAATTGTTGGTGCACGTCTTGCTGGCGCATCTGTGACCAAGACAGCAAGTCTTTGTGATCTATCAAGAGCCACAGTATCCAGGGTAATGTCAGCATACCACCAAGAAGGACGAACCACATCCAACAGGATTAACTGTGGACGCAAGAGGAAGCTGTCTGAAATGGATGTTTGGGTGCTAACCCGGATTGTATCCAAAAAACATAAAACCACAGCTGCCCAAATCATGGCAGAATTAAATGTGCACCTCAACTCTCCTGTTTCCACCAGAACTGTCCATCAGGAGCTCCACAGGGTCAATATACACGGCCAGGCTGCTATAGCCAAACCTTTGGTCACTCATGCCAATGCCAAACGTCGGTTTCAATGGTGCAAGGACCGCAAATCTTGGGCTGTGGACAATGTGAAACATGTATTGTTCTCTGATGAGTCCACCTTTACTGTTTTCCTCACATCCGGGAGAGTTACGGTGTGGAGAAGCCCCAAAGAAGCGTACCACCCAGACTGTTGCATGCCCAGAGTGAAGCATGGGGGTGGATCAGTGATGGTTTGGGCTGCCATATTATGGCATTCCCTTGGCACAATACTTGTGCTAGATGGGCACGTCACCGCCAAGGACTACTGAACCATTCTTGAGGACCATGTGCATCCAATGTTTCAAACATTGTATCCTGAAGGTGGTGCCGTGTATCAGGATGACAATGCACCAATACACACAGCAAGACTGGTGAAAGATTGGTTTGATGAACATGAAAGTGAAGTTGAACATCTCCCATGGCCTGCACAGTCACCAGATCTAGATATTATTGAGCCACTTTGGGGTGTTTTGGAGGAGCGAGTCAGGAAACGTTTTCCTCCACCAGTATCACGTAGTGACCTGGCCACTATCCTGCAAGAAGAATGGCTTAAAATCCCTCTGACCACTGTGCAGGACTTGTATATGTCATTCCCAAGATGAATTGACGCTGTATTGGCCACAAAAGGAGGCCCTACACCATACTAATAAATTATTGTGGTCTAAAACCAGGTGTTTCAGTTTCATTGTCCAACCCCTGTAGATCAAATACATGTGTTAGTGGGTATTATTGAAGGCAAGGAGCAGTGAGATGTAGAAGAATTTCAGTTTTACTGTTTCATTGTTATGTAGAGACAATTTTACTCAAACAGATTTAAATCCCCGCATTTGTTCATCTTTTTACATAAAGCTCAGGATAAGGACCAGCAACTGCAGCAAAAAAAAAAAAAAAAATCAAAAGCAGAGAAATTTTAGAAAGCAGTCCCAAAGAGAACTGAATGGAATAGAAATCGACATGACCAAAAGTTCTTATGTGAAACTAAAATAAACTTAAACCGAGATGCTTCAGTTTTACATGAAATAAAGGAAGCTGTTCATTGAAAGTCCAGTGACTTGGTGTCAGTATTTCCAAAACCTGGAAACCTATTACACTCAGTTAGCTCACAGCCGATTATGTGTGAGATAGTATTTCATAACTGCAGCTAATGTCAAGCATATCAAATATTTGGGCTGGTTTATGTTGACTGAAACTGGTCCAACTTCACAATGTAAACATGAAACAAACAAGAAGTCACCTCTTCTGCTCACCTCTGTCACGTCACATGGCAATCTGAGCACACACCCCTAAGCAGTCACACACATTCATATATTCAGCAGAATTAGAGCTATGTGCCTCTGAAATATGGCACATCAGAGACATGAATACCATGGTAGAGCAGCAGTATCTAATGTCAGAGGTGCGACCATTCACACAAGCCTAAATTAGAGCCGTTGGCATGACTAATAAAAAGTACACCTGATGTTATGCAATATGAGATCATATCCTGCTAGTCCTGATAAAAGCAAATTAACAAACAAAATCCAAACCTACTTTAGTAAGGAAATAAAACGTGTTTTCCAGGTCAACAACCTACTAACAGCAGGTGACATAAACAGTGTGTCTGGTTTAATGAGATGTTTTGGAACAAGATATTGCTGTGACAAACAATGAAGGTGTTAACAAGGTGACTTCATATCTTTTCTATCAGGAAATATCCTTATAGTTTCAGAAGGGATTATTTTCCATGTTTCATTGCATACATTGTAGAAGAAAATTGACACATGAACATGCAACATTTATGATTATGGTCTGTGTTCACATGTGGATTTCCTGTCATAAGAGAGGGGTTGTTTTTCTTTTTCTTCTTATCTCCCCGTTTCCAGACTAATTCCAGGTAAACAGCTGAATGGAACATTTCTAGAAGCTATTATGTCAGCAGGAAGAAGCAGGAAGATAAGCATAGTTCAGCATGTACTTCATGTTATTGTCCTTATGGCATGATGTTACACCTCAGGACAGGACAGGTTATTGCATACAAATTTATATTAGAGCACTATTTTTGCAGCGCATCCATTGTTTGAGCTACTGTATATTAATAATAATCATAATAAGAGGTTAGGGTTAGGGTTAGAAAACTATGCCTTAATTTCCAATTTCAACTCAAAAATTACACACAATGCAGAGGCTGTTTTTGTAAAGTTGCAGTTTAGATTTAAGTTTGAGTTACAGTTTATTAAGTTTAAATGGTCAGTAAATCTTGTCCAATTTTACTGGCACCATCGGTTGATAAGAATCATATTTAGAGTTTGTTTAGATATATTTTTTGAACATTTAAATTCACCAACACTCATAGTTACTCAGATGGGCCGTTGGGGAAATCGTTTGCCTGTCCTTGCATTATATTATAAATGAGAGGAAACATTTCTTAGTCACAGACACCAAAAACAGGGTAAGAATAACTTCAGATAGTTAAGTCAATTTTAAATATTTTTAAGTATGTATTGTTTTGGTTGTTATTTGTACGCTTGCATTTCTGTACTGTATGAATAAAATGTAAGAATAAGAATAATAATACATATCTGAAGAATATTGCTGGTTCTTTGTCTGGTTTATTTTATTCTGATGCTGCTAAAGGTCAGCAGCAGTTCAAAGTCTTGCCCGGTTGTTTTTTCAAGCCTGGTTGGTGTTGGTCGTGTAATTGTGCAACACTTAAAAAAAGGCCAAGGAGACACGGTGAGGACCACGTGTGTCTACGTCAGAACCAACACCCCCGTCCGGCCCTCTGACGTAATATGGGCCGGAACTCTTCACGTCAGCTGCTCGGCTGTACTCTTTCAGATCCAGAAAGCCGGGGACAGGGTCGGACACACGGATACAGGACCAGCCGAACACCGGCATCTTAAAGCCCTGTCTCTCTGCGATTCAACGCGGTTTCTAATCGACCTCAGCAACAATATGGCGGCCAACTAATATCAGGACAAGATGACACAGAAGGACACTCTGCTCCATCTCTTCGCCGGGGGGTGAGTCAGTTTAAGATGATTTAAATCTCATATGTGTGAATATTATTTTTTTAAAACATGTTACCCGTTAATATACGATACGGTTTTTAATGTTTCATACGATGGTGTTTAATCATGGCCAGCTGGTGTTAGCACAGCGCAACCTTTCACGTGTCGTTCAACGTTTTTTATTGTGTTTAATTTAGTGGCCGACTGATAATTTATTAATTTAAATCGATGAAAAGACAGTTAAGGTTTTCTGGGAAAACATTGGACTTTTATTTTATGACTTAACTGACCGGCCGGCCGGCCGGCGAACTCTCTCCAGGGACCATCTCCATGCGGAAGTTTGCTAATCTTCTGCCGCTACGGTTAGCTAAGATGCGCTAGCTAGTTTCTCGACGACTGACGGCGACGTTTTAACAATTTAGTATCGACCTATGGATGAAACCGTTTTTGATGTGCTTCATAATGACGTGGTTTGGTACACTGTCTGTTTTCCTACCGTCGTCATTGTGGCTGGATTTAGCGCAGTCACGTTTAGAGTTAGCTGTTAGCATCAAGATGTCCTTCACTGTATTATGTAAGATTGACGCTATTTTCTGCGAGCAGAGACCTATCTCAACACACAGTGTTTGAATTTCAAAACCCCACATTAACCCCAGCTGACACAATGAACAACTTCAATTACATAATTAATTTTGAAAGGAATTATTTTAATGCTGTCTGGTTGCTAATTTCTTCATTTACCCCTCCAGTTTCATTGCTATTCCTGCAGAGTTTCATCTTACTTTGGCCGTAAAATCTGACTTGTTTGTGTGATAGGTTAATTTATCTCATATCAATCATAAGATTAAAGCTTTCGGTATATTTAGTTGACAGTTAAATCGGTTGTTTGTTGCCTAATGGACAGAGATGACGGGTTACTATAGCAGTTATTTGGGAGAATATAAAATGTTCACTGTACTTGATGTACAAATGTGGTGTGTCATATTAGTCGTGCCTGTTTTAAATATAAAATGTAACAAAAGGAATAAGTTAATTTAGAAATTTAAAAAGAGAGGTAAATAACAATTTAGTCAGGGTTAGGCATGGGTCAGTTTCTTACATCAAGGTATTTCAAGTTATTATAAAGTTATAATTTCAAAACTGCAACAAAAACAAAAAAAATGCTGTTCCTTTGGTAATTTTGCACTACCAGTCAGCTGGCTGATAGAAGGCTCCTACACATTAATGGTTGGCCATAACCATCCTTGTACACGAGTCGCTTGGACCCTCCAGACAACAGTTTCACTCAGAGAAATACATCTTAATTAAGGCCTGAGGAGACAATAATACACCACTGCATCATCATGGGCAAGAAAATGACTAAAAAGAAAGATCAGGTGAGTTCTCACCAGAATATAATTGCATTTTTTTATTTGTGTTGTCGCTGAGAGATAACTTCTCTACTCCAGGAAACTGATTTTTCTTCTGCTCTTGATTTGACCCGTCGTTTTGTCTGCTGTGTTTGGTACTATCCTCTGACTGGGAACGATATTGTCCCTGTCGATACACAAGGCCATCGGGGTTACAAAAATCATGAAATCATTTTGAAATAATATGGGTTAGGAAAAAATGTGGGTAAAGATATGGAAACCGCCCTCCGCTCTCATTAAGGTAATGCTCTGTTTGATTGATATTAAGAATCTACTGCTAATTTCTTTTTTGCTTAAGCTTATATCTAAGTAGCAATAGATAGATGGAATAGATAATGTATCATTAATGCAACAGTCAATACAGTACATTTGCAGTAGTATGATTAATTGTTAAAATACTCGTACTCGTCGTCTTCCGCTTTATCCGGGACCGGGTCGCGGGGGCAGCAGACTCAACAGAGACGCCCAGACGTCCCTCTCTCCAGACACCTCCTCCAGCTCCTCCGGGGGAAGCCCCAGGTGTTCCCAGGCCAGCCGAGAGACATAGTCCCTCCAGCGTGTCCTGGGCCGTCCCCTGGGTCTCCTCACCGTGGGACGTGCCTGGAACACCTCCCGAGGAAGGCGTCCAGGAGGCATCCGGTATAGATGCCCGAGCCACCTCAACTGGCTCCTCTCAATGTGGAGGAGCAGCGGCTCTACTCCGAGCCCCTCCCGGATGGCCGAGCTCCTCACCCTTTCTCTAAGGGAGTGCCCGGCCACCCTACGGAGGAAGCTCATTTCAGCCGCTTGTATCCGGTTGTTAAAATACATGCAGTCATATTTTTGTTTTCAGTGTATGTGTTAAAGCCACAATGCTTAAGGTTATTAAACCACAGGAGTCGCATACCAGCTTAGTGTGGATGTGAAGGACACAACATGATTAAACAAAACGTTTGAGTTTCAAGTTAACCTCGAAGCAGTTTGCTTAAATTTCTTTAGTTTTTTTTATCCAAATAATGTTTGCCGTTGATGCCCATATGATGTTGTCCTGGCTTGACTCTCGAGCTCCACAGACAGTGATACCCTTGTTATGATAACGACTTGGCATACCTGTCTGTTTGGTTTTTGTCAGAACTGCCATGTGGATTGCAAAATAGACACGGTCTAGTTTCTGGCATCAAGTAATACCAAGGTTTTGATAAGCTGTGGTTCAAAACTGCTAAACTTTCCTGCCATACAGTTTTTATGGTCAAAGGTCATATGGATCAGATGCCAGAGAAAGTCCGGTTGTGATTGGAACTTTCTTCAGCAATACCTGCCCCTCCCCAACTTGTTGTCACGAGCTGCTGCTTGGCTTGCTGAAAGAAGGCTAATACACTTTTCACTTGCTCACAGAAAGTTCAGTTTGACTGTATTCCTGGTCAAAAAAAGCTTTTTTAAATCTTTATCAGATCTATCGTTTAAATTTGGTTGTTTTTATTTAAATTAAAATTTTATGTAAATAATGCAGGAAATCTTAGTACTTCTCCTTTTTAACAACCTCATACCAGCCTATGCCTAGAGGAAAACATAATAAAATTTGATTACTCCTTTTCTTACAGGGCATTTGGAGGAGCAGTAATCAGGGAATAGATAACTGGGCCAGGTGTTACTTTTTCCAAGATATTTGACTTTGTCCTTCAGACATGATACAGTACAGAGACTTAGTCTAATCTGCTCTAGATGGCTAAGCTTGTTGCTAGTGATGGTAAACTGTTCGTTTAAAGATGTTCTAGTGAGCTTAATTAACCAGTTGCATAGTTTTTTGTGGAAACCCTTGCGGCGAAAAAGCCTTTCCTCAGACAAACGTCTCTTTTTAATGTGCAATTAGGATGTCTGAGTTGAAGAACCATGTCGACCAGATGTGTTGGGTCTGCTTGAATAATTTCCACAGCGGAAATAGGAAACTGCCTTTGACCATAATTGTTCCCTGCTCCTGGCCTGTAGCTCTTCAGCTGTGTTTTGATGGAAAACCCCTCCTCAGTGAAAGCTAATGAGCAACATCCAATAGCAACAGATTAGTCTGTGGCTGCATGCATGTTTTCTGTATAAATCAAAGCTTACTGAGTTTTTTTGAGACTTTAATGCTTATGATCTTTCTTGTAGGTGCAGTGGCACAGTGGGAGCCATCGTCACCTGCCCACTGGAGGTGTTGAAGACACGGTTGCAGTCATCTGGCCTCACCCTCCGGCCCGTTTTCCAAGTCCAGCTGGGGACCCTCAGTGGTGCAGGGGTTATCAGACCCGGGACGGTTACACCTGGGCTGCTGCAGGTGCTCCGGTAAGACGTTTATCTGTGTGTCACAACAGGCTGGCTCTGTGTGCTGCCTCTGGAGATGTTTTATTTTTCTACCTGTAAACAGAGGGACACCGTGTTCCTTCCCAGCAGCCAGTGCACTCTGGTGTTTATCTGCACTACATTTAGATTGTTGATTGGAAATAATTTGTTCTCAACAAAAGTATAAATCTTGATACGTTTCTTTAGTTCTTGCAAGTGCTTTCAGAGGCCCGTTGCTTTTATGCTCTCAAAATATGCCTTTAATCTTGTCTTGCATAAAGTAAGGATTAAGTACCCTGTCCTGCTCATGTGTAGTGCCTTTAACCAGCTGTTTGTTCTAGTGCATACTCCCTTAGACCTTCTTGCTCGTATGATTTGACTAAAACAAATCTTTGTGCTGTCTATGGACGTGGTCCTTCATCGTGTCTGCAGAGATTTGTTGGGACTCTATCCCAGCTGGCTGAGAAGCAATGAGGGGAGGGCGTTAGTTAACCGCGGTGCTGGGTCAGTGTTATTTTACACTCAGACGACTAGGTTTGCAAACTCAACTGGTCTAGACCGGCGCGAGCTGTTTCTGTGGGCTGCAAATATTACAGAGATGATCTTTTAAAATTGCCAAGCAAGTAAACATTTCTTAGGTGGAGTCTAACAATTTTTATAACATTGCTGACCTGCTATTTATTTGAGTTTTTGTATTTACAGTTTAACTTATAAAGATCAATCAAATTAATCATAGACTCATTGTTCAATCGCTGATGGAGCTCTATGAAATCATTCACATATTTAGGTTGTTTTTGATCAATTTTTTTCCTCTCACATTTTTATTTTTGTTTTTACTTATCTTAATCTGTGTCTGGGAATGCAACTGCTTAAGGTTTTAAAAAAGGGCCGAATTTAAGTGAAAAAACGGACAAAAGGAATAAAATTCATTTCATTGAGCCCTACACTAAAACCGTACAACTTGACATAATTTTGACCTAGAAATTAAGCCTTAATGTCTTTCTTTCAAAAACAGTTTTATTTATTAAATTGTCTTCAGTGCGTGAAATGTGGATTTTTCCTGCAGCCACTTATAGAGCTCTTTAAAACTTATTGCATTTTTTTTGCATGGCTGCTAGTTTTTTAATTTATATGTTTAACAATACAACAGCCTCTGTTTTCATAAAATCATAATTAGCAGCACACAATGAAAAGAAGAATAAGTGTATTTCACGGGGCTCCTACATCGACAGCTTGACATTGAACATTAATTTGACATAAAAAGTGTTCAGTTTGTCATTGTTTGAGAAGAGGTGTCAGCGACAGCAAGAGGTGGAGTTCACAAACCTTGCATGATTAGCAGAGTGTGCATTACTGAACCCCACCCCCCTGCTCAGTTCTTGGCAAGATGGAGCACACTGTCACATGGTGAGGACGGGTCACTTCCTACAAAAAAAACCCTCTTCTGTCAGGATACGTCTGGCGTAACTCGCCAGACACCAACCAGGGCACCAAGTTCAGAGCAGAGTACAGACAGCTGAGCTGATGTAACTCTGAGGAAGATTGCAGCACAGACCTATCACATTCATTCCCTTAATAAAGTCTTGCAAAAAACTGGAACTAAAGTTGGTTTAATTCATGTCTGTGTTTTAAATGTCTCGGCTTTGTATTTGTTACAGATCAATTCTTGAAAAAGAGGGGCCAAGTTCTCTTTTCCGTGGACTGGGGCCGAATCTTGTGGGTGTTGCCCCTTCAAGGTACAGTAGATTCACTGAGCACTCTTATTTAATTCCTCAGGTTGTGCCTCATCATGCATCTATCCTCTCAGTGAAGTTTAAATAATACAGCTTGTTGGTGTAGATGATAATCACACATTCATTTATTGCAAGGCATTCAAAAACAATAAACACAGTGCATGCAGAGAGTTTTACCCTCTCTGCTTTTAAACTTTGACTACATTATATCACACTGAAGCTAAAAGTCAGGCAAAAAAACACAAGTGTTTATTTTTTATTTCTTTAAGAGCTGAAAAAAAAAACTTGTTACATAAACAGGAAGTCGTTGTCATGGCAGTGGCTTCCGAGTCCCATACAGCCGATTTAGTTTGCGTGTGAAGCAGCTGTTGGCATGCGAAGGCTGTTTTTCATAAACCAGGAGGGCAAATACGTGCATTTTAGAATAACAAACACAGTACTGGGAAAAGGTGGCAATTAATCTGCAGCAAAGGTTTGATAGAACATACTTTGATGTATCGACTTCCCCTTTATTCTAATTTTAGTGTCAACAAAGTTCTGTACTTTGGCCTCTTTCCCCATTGCTGATAACCTTGCTATTCCAAATACTTCTAATTCATGTGGCGTTAAATGTTGATTGGACTTTGACACTGGAAAAAGGGTTATGTGTTACCTATAAGTTTACTCTGTGGTTGAATAGTAGCCAGTAGTTCTTTGCTGTTACTGACCAGCTCTGACAGGCGTCTATGCAGAGCATCCTGTGGATATCTCTGGCCTGCCCTGTGCCTATTCAGCTCCCATTCTGGTGCAGCGACAGTCTGTTCTAGAAGCAGAGGAGGGAAAGGGAAATAGCTGACATGAGGAACGGGATTCCTCTAGATACCCACTGTCAAAACCTCACATTCACAGGATTATTGTTGTGCTTTCATATAGCTTTACTTTCATTTTCACATGGAGAGGAATAAAAGCACTCTTGTTGTGGAACAGTGAGCTAATCTGCAGCTCCCTCCAATTAGAGTCCTTATCAGCGTTTCTCTCTTTCAGAGCCATTTACTTTGCTGCATATTCAAAATCAAAGGAGATGTTCAACGGGCTGTTTGTCCCCAACAGTGGACTAGTGCACATGTCCTCAGCTGGTACTGCAGGTGAGCAGTCTGTGCATTTCTCCAAAGTGTTTCTAATCAATAAAAACACTACAGAAATGTTATGCAATTCTGTGCCATAAAAAATATTTATTAAAGCTGTTGATAACACAGCTCTTCATTAAAAGAAACCATTTATTAACCTAAACCTCTATAAGATGACCTTCATTCAATGCTTTTCTTGCTTTGGCTTGTTTGTTTTGTTAAAGTTGAATGTTTTCCTATCCTGTGCCTTAAGATTAAACTTCAAATGTTCGTTGTTCTCAGCTTTTGTTACCAATTCTCTGATGAACCCCATCTGGATGGTCAAGACAAGGATGCAGCTGGAGAAAAAGTATGTTCTACTCTGCTTTTATATTTTATATGCTTATTTTATAATACTTTTAGGCAGATAGTAGCGTTCTGTTTTAGGTCTTGGTAAAACGCACCTATTTTAGGGTGTTGGCAGGTGGTAAAGTATAACTGACCTTCAGCTGAAACCATTTAGGGGGCGTACCCACCATCCCACAGCTCTGCAGTGCATGAGGCAGAGTGTGTGACCAGCCTTTATAAATACGCACCACTGACGCACTGGCCTTCATCCAGGATGCTATATTAACATTAAGTGTGGAGCAGTAGTATCATGTGAAGTTGCAGAAACCAAGTCGGTTCACACTGTCCAGAAGGTCAGGTTTCCTTCCTGCTGCAGAGGCCAGTGAATTTTTAAATATGGAAGATAAATGTTGAAATACACATTGTCTTCATTGGGACTCTTTATGCAGTTTAAAGGTGACAAATCACTTCAGAAGAAAGTTGTTTCCATGTCCTCTCACCTGCATGGCTTTATTAGCAGTAATCTGGTCTGGACCCGATTGTCAGGATTCCATGAATCTTTGTGTCATTTTATTCGGATGCCAGATAAAGTGTAGTAGTAGCAGAAACTGCATGGATCTTCAAAAGCACCTCGTATTAGGAATGGAAGGACTGTAAACAGATCACGTGCTTCATTCATGGAGAGTTTTTATTCTTGTTCCAAAAGATGAATTAAATAAAACTCTTTGTGCTCGTTCAAAATCCTTAATGGTTAGTGTAAGGTACACCATTAAGCCAGCCATTTGATTAGAGATTTTCAAAGGTTACATAATTGTGAGCAAGCTTCAGATAGTGTGATTATAATTGTATGGAATAATAAAAGATGTCCCATTAGGTAGAGATTTACGGCCAAAACCTTTGGTATCAGCCCATTTCCCTTAAAGTCTGACCTGCTGATGCCATTGCTATTTACATTTTTTTTATTCTATGGGCTATAACATATAAAAGAGGAAAACGTATGTTAAGGTTTCATGGATAGAAGAAAATAATATAGATGTTTCTGACCTTTTTATCTGTTTTTATTCATCTAAATCTAATGCTTTTATTGAATAGGGAAATAATCTCATCTTTCATTATTTTACCTGCTGAACAATCAAGGGTGCATTTCCTAACATTTAGTGCAAAGATTAGGAAGACTGTTTGATAATAAATTCATTTTGAGGAACTTTTGTTGTTCTTCATTTTCTGGGTGAGTTGGTGATCATGAAACCATGATAAGTCCTTCAGAAAAGGGCACTTTTGTTTGTTTTCAAAATGACAAAGTAAATAGAAATGTTGTTGATCTGTATACCAATCAAACCATTTTACACTAGAGCCACGTTAACCTTGTCACACTCGCAATCACTAGGGAAAATTCATACACTGATTTGCAACTTTCAGCAACACAAGGGTATTCCTCTTCCCAGTAAGCCACAGTCACCCCACATAAATGATTAGCATGAGGAGGAGGCTTTATTTGCTCCCCCAAACCGTTTACTTTGAGACTCACTGTTACAAACCCACCTACACACAAAACCACAAATTGCTTGTTTTCCTCAAACGTTCTTCATCACTGTTTGTCATCGGCTGCGGCATTGTGTGATTCTTTTACCTCATGGAAAATAAGACCATCAGAGACCACATGTGAACCTTCCACTAACAATCCGTACTGGGTTGACTTTAGGGCCAGAGGAGAGAAGAAGATGAATGCGCTGCAGTGCGCGCGCTACGTTTACAGAACAGAGGGAATCCGGGGTTTCTACCGCGGCCTGACCGCATCCTACGCTGGCATCTCAGAAACCATGATCTGCTTCCTCATCTATGAGACCCTGAAGAAGCACCTCGCCAAGAGCCGGTTCGCCTCCCCGAACGGAGACAACGAGAAAGGAGCATCAGACTTCCTGCGGCTGATGATGGCAGCAGCTTTTTCCAAGGGATGCGCGTCCTGCATAGCTTATCCTCATGGTAAATAACATACATGTACACTTCTAACATAATCCTGATGTGTTTCTGTTTGTCTAACCATTTATACGCCGCGTCTTCACAGAGGTCATCCGGACAAGGCTGCGAGAAGAAGGCAGCAAGTACAAATACTTCTTCCAGACGGGGAGGTTAATTGCTGTGGAGGAAGGCTACGCAGCTTTTTACAGAGGACTTGTTCCACAGCTAATCAGGCAAATCCCAAACACGGCCATTGTCCTGTCCACCTATGAACTCATTGTCCACCTGCTGGGAGATTCCAAGTGACGTGTTTGAAAGTCTGGACTTTCCTCACACACCATGGATTCCACGCTAAAACCCAAGACACACACACGGCGAGAGACCGAAGAAAAACGTAGCACATGCATACTTTCAAAGTGGTCTTTCACAGACTGTTGGGATAAAAGCGTAGCAGCTTTCACTGTCATCCAAAGAGTTGTACACATTATTTAATTGAGAGCTTGTTAGGAGTTTATCAACACGAGGCCTCGGCATTGAAACTGCCTACCTGTGGATGAAGGTCATGGACTAGTTTTAAGTTAACTAAATTATTTTTGTTTTGTAATTTTGAAGATATTTGTTTTATGACTGTACCATAAGTGATGGCGTGGGCAGGTTGACTCGATATCATCCAGAAGTTGTAATACTAATGCTGTTCTTCGCTTAGTAGTGGCAACAGTGGCTGCTATTCTGTTTTACTGTTTGGAATTGATGTTTGAGCTGAAAAGAGATTTATCATATTTTTCCATAAATGCACAACTCTACAGAGGTACATGTGTGTGTTTTTGTTTTTTAAGAAGTTCATATTTTATAAATATAAATAAAAGAAGCCATAAAAGAAGCTGGAGGCTCACTTGATCACAGCATATCAAAGTCTATCACTTACCATTTAGATATTTAATGTTGGGAGGGATTTGTCGCTTAAGAACAATCGTAAAGCAGGGTATTAACAAGGGGTGCCCTGTGACTCGGTGGAAGAGCGGGTGAACCATATGCTGGCTGTACCCCCCGACCCAGCTGTCCAAGGTTTGATTCCCGAGCCATTTACTGCTCGTCTTCCTCTTCTGTCTACACTTCCTCCTGTCAAGCGACTAAGGAATACAGGGCTCTAACGCCACAAAAAAAAAAAACCCATTAAGGCAGATTTACAGTTCTGAGATATTTAATATCACACCTGTTTTTTTTTCTCTGGCAAACCGGATTCACCGACTGTCATCGTTTTCTCAAACATCTAGATTTCTTTCTAATTTTGCTCTCCTGAAATGTATTTACAGCTGCCCCTCGATAAATTAGAATATGGAAAACTATGGTTATTTCCAAAAACTCCATAAACACGAGTGTTTCTGTTATTTTAATGATTTTGGCTAATAGCTAGTAAAAACCCCAAATTAATTTTATGTAATGAGACCAATTTTAAAAATGTATTTTATTATGCGGCAATAATATATTATGGCCCTTGACATTTGTCCAGCAGTCGCTGACACCCTCCACATGCCATGGAAAGTTTAGTGGAAGGAAAAAGAGGGGTGAAAAATGGCATCAGGAATACCTAGTAGTTTTTAAATAAAGCCCATTCAAGAGGCTGGGACTGTGCCTCTATCCAGAGCAGGGGCTACCGCTGTCGGATCCCTTGTGTTAAGCCACTCCTGAACCAGAGATGATGCCAGATATGTTATAGACGAATTTAGGAGAAAATGGACTGGACTGTTGCTCGGTGGTCCAGAGTCATTTTTTCAGATGAAAGTCAAGGTCCTAGATGAATCTGGACTATTACCAAAAATAAGGTGAGATACCAGAACCAACAATCCAAATGAACTGAAGACTGCTGTTTACCTAGTGCTTCATTAACACCTCCACAGCGCCACAGACTGATCTCCTCCAAGCCATGCCACAGTCATGAAGTAATTCATGCAAAAGGAGCCCACACCAAGTTCTGAGTGATATGCTGAAGTGTCCATGGACATACTTTTCAGTAGGTTAGCATTTCCCCATTAAAACCCATTTTTTGTTGGTCTAATGGGAGATTCTAATTTTCCAAGAACCAGAATGTTGGGTTTTCATTAGTTGTAAGCCATAACAATCAAACTTAACAGAAATAAACACTTGAAATAGTGTACATCAGAGTGTGTGTAATGGATCTGCATTTGTTTCACTTTTATTAATATACAGCAGTGATGGTTATGTTGTAGCTCATGTTGAGGTTATTATTCTAAGGTAAAACTGTTGATAAATTGTAAAATGAGCTATAATCACTTCCTAATTGGACTATGACTGTAAACGTTAATTTTGCAGTAGTTAGTCATTGTTTAAGTGCGTTCAGATTTGACTCCCTGAAGCTGGCCAAGGCTGTTTTTTTTTTTTTTCAGAGACCAAACAGCTTCCAAGTTAAACAAACTCTTCCCACTGGGCTCAAGGCCTCTTTGGCTCTATTGTTTGTGCTTTGGCTAGTCATCTACAACAGTAAATTGATAGAAAAAGTGCTTTCTGAAGCAATTCTTAGACACTTGGCGTGTGAAAAAACCCCATGATGACTCCGACATGAATCAGCAGATTAGGTCCACTTCCTTCTGTTTTTGGTTGATTCAGCCACAGTGTCCCTCCGGTCACGCCGGTTGGAACCGACCCGTGAGCAAGTGGGTGGACTGCGGTAGACTGTCATGAGGAGCCATGTGAAAATGCCTGTTCTCTCCAGAAAACATACACACAGTACCACTCCGATAGGTCAAACTACATAAACGGTTTTCACAATTTCACTGATGCCTCATCAGATACTAGAACAACCACCAGGCATCATTTTCAACTTTCTTATGACCTTTCATTCAAACAAAAAACTTATTTTAAATGATCAGGTGATACAGAGGTTGTAAAAGCTTTGGAATAAATTAATTCTATTGATATAGATAAGATAAAGCAAAAATCAAATCTTTAATATATTTGGTCGGGGGACAAAAATTCCAGATAGAAATTTTTCTTTTTGGTAGCCCTAGCAGCCCCTCTAAAATAAATGGAGCTAAAGCATTTCTTTCTTAATCAGAGTTTCTAGGAACTTCTAATCCATGACTGTTTCTCTGGAGCATAAATATGGCAGCACACAGGACCATTTCTTTTAGCTACTTTGCTGGACGGGGATCCATGTTTTACACACAGTAAGGAGGATGATAATGGGGGAAAAATAAAAAATATATATAGCACTTCTCACAAAGTAGCAACATGCTTTACATCTTAAATACATACTAATACACAATTTAAACACAATAAATCAAATTCCAATGCAGTTACAATGCAAAAATAATGCATTATAGTTAAGCAGATACATTTAACTGCCTCTTAAAAACGTCAGCAGTGGTCTAGCTGACATCTAGTGGTCATCTACAGTTAATTATTCATAACCCTGGCTAGCATATTTTTTTTTCTGGCTGTAAATATTATTTATGTTTTTGAATGGGCCAGTCAGAGTGCTGATTTGAATCTGAGAGAATCTGTGGAGGGAGCTACAGATTAGGGTGATGGCAAAGAGGCCTTCCAACCTCAAACACTTGGAGCTCAATGCAAAATGTGAATGGTCAAGAATACCAGTGGAAACAGATAACTGCTCAGCAATTATAAGAATGTTTGGACTGAGATTATTGAGGAAGGTATACATCATTTTCACACACTGTTTCTGATAAAACATAAAAACAGATATATTTTATTTCTAAATTGATACTACTTTTATAGTGTTTTATTCCATTTCAAGAGATGCCTGTTTCACTTCTTATCAGATACAAACTTCTTGGTTAAATGAAGGTAATTTAGTACCTAAATTTCCTGGTGGTATAAAAGGTATTTTGGGTTTAACTGTTGGTACCACACCTTTAGTCACTTTTGCTTGTGAGTCTGGAATTATAGGGACAACCAGTAAATTCTCATTGGCCTAACTCAAGGGAAACAGGTCAGAAAGATATAAAAGATGCCTCAGCATGCACCTTAAAACACAATAAAAACTTCATACTGGACTCTGAAGCTGCTGACTGGAAGCCAAAGCAAGGATGCTGAGACAGAAGTGATGTGATAAAATTAACCACCTCTATGGATGCTATGCTAAGACAAGTAAAAAGGTCTTCAAAGTTCACTGTTAGAAAGTTGCAGCAAAGAGTAGCATCTTGGGGTTGTCAGGTCTCCATGACAATCGTTATTTACCTAGTGTCCAGTTGTTTTGGAGGCATGGCAGAAAACGGCATGTTCTGTCCTATCATCACAAAAACAACACTCTGATAAATGCCTGATGAGGACAGGTTGTTTTGCTTTTGTTTATTGTTTTTTTCAAGAAACATCCAAAAGTATACATATTCTTTTTCACATTTTGTCACGTTATAGCCACAAATTGTAATGTATTTATATGGGATTTTGTGTGCTAGACCAGCCCAAAGTAGTGGATAATTGTGAAATAATAAAAAAGATAGCTTTCAAATAATAAAGATAAAATCTGAAAATTATGGCATGCATTGCATTAAGCCACTCCTCAATTACTGAATTTTAGCTTAGTCAAACTGGATTGAGACTGTCTGTGATAATCAATCTTGAAGTGTTGCCACATGGGAAGTTCTTAATGGACTTTGACTGGTCCATTTTAATACATAAACGAGCTTTGATTTAACCCCATTGTAGCTGTATGCTTAGGCTCTTTGTCCTGCTGGAAGGTGAACCTCCCCTCCAGTCTTAAATCTTTTCCAGTCTCGAACTGTTTTTCTTCCAGCACCAACCTTTAACCTATCGCTCAGATCATTTTCCAGACCCTGCTGAAGAAAAGCATCCCCTCAGCAAGATGTTGCCACCATCATATTTCACAAAGGAGCTTGGTGTGTTCAGGATTATGTGCAGTGGTAGTTTTCTTTTGGCACTCGTACAATTTTACATGAAGGCCTAAAAGTGGAATTTTGGTCTCAACTTTACCGATTGAACCTCCTTTTGCCCAGCCTGTCGGTTTAGGTGTACAGCCATGTGTTTGTTTGCAGTTCTGTTATACGCTACAACTTTATCCCTGACCTGTTTGGTCCTAAATACATTTCAGAGTTGCTGGTCAGATTAGAACAATGTAGACCCCTCAGGTCATCAGAGACCTGCTCACTCAATGTTTGCAGGATCAGAACCAAACAAGAGGAGGAAGCATTTACTGTCTATGCTCCTCAGCTCTGGAACCAACTGCCTGAAAATCTAAGATGTGTAGAAACTGTTGACTTTTGACCTGTATGGGAAAGCTCCTTTTGATTTATAGGAGCTTTCCCATAAAGCCCAAATGTTACTTTATCAGTTTTTTTCTAATATATCTTAACTTTTATTTGTCAAATTTGCTTTTTAACATTTCTTTCCTTTTGCGTGTTCCTTGCATTTTAACAAGCTTCTTTTATCTCTGTTCATTTCTTTCCTATAAAGCATTTGAAAAACGCTTTGCATGAATTGTGCTATACAAATAAACCTGCCTTGACTTGCCTAACAGAGCTCTGAGGCCTTCAGAGAGCAGCTGTACCGCCATATTGAATAAATTAGAATATGCCGTCCGACGAGGCTCGATTTTCAGATTAAAAGTACCTTGTGAGAAAAAAACTCCAACCTTTAATTAGGTATTAAACACTTTCAGGTTTTTATTTGTAGCAAATGTAGCAGTGTTATTTTTGACTAGGACATGTCATTTAAATCCCATATTAAACAGGTTTCTAGGATTTCCTTCTTTCACCTCCGGAACATTGCCAAAATTAGAAATATCCTATCCAAGAGTGACGCTGAAAAACTAGTCCATGCTACATTCTCACACTACTCTCCAATTTTGCATTATTTGCTGTTATTTCAGCTTTTAACTTTGTTCTCTCTTTTCTCTTCCTAGAAGCTACACCTGGCCTGGTTCTGTGTCTACCTGTGACACCTTTCTGGAGAAGCGCATCGTCCAAGCCTCTGCTGGCAACAACTTAATGCTCACCCTCTATCGATGATCCACATAGCCCTGTCTTTTAGTGTTTAACCCTTTCTCTCTCCTAGACATGGAAATTGACTGAGCTTTTACTGTAACTAACTCTATGTGCTCTCTTTCAGACTCTAACCTTGAAAACTGGCTCAAAGTTTATCTGTTCTTTCTTTCTAGATGAAATGACTAAAGGAGCTACATCCACTAACATCTACTTTTCCTTCCCATAGAAAGTACTCCTGGATCAGTGCTTCTGTGTTCTTTTTCTGTCTCTGCTCTGTTCTCTTAAACCCCCAGTCGGTCGTGGCAGATGGCCGCTCACACTGAGCCTGGTTCTGCTGGAGGTTTCTTCCTGTTAAAAGGGAGTTTTTCCTCTCCACTGTCGCTACATGCATGCTCAGTATGAGGGATTGCTGCAAAGTCAACGCCAGTGACTGTCCACTGTCTCTACATGCTCATCCAGGAGGAGTGAATGCTGCAAGTCACTGACTGGATGCAAACTGCTGGGTTTCCTTAGATAGAAAAACGTTTTATCCAATTTGAATAAATAACTGAATCTGACTGCACTGTTCAATGGTTAGGATTAATTGGAATGAACCTGACTTTTGTGAAGTGCCTTGAGACAACATGTGTTGAGAATTGACGCTATATAAATAAACTGAATTGAATTCAAATGTATCACTTTCTCCTTCATAATTATGCATTGCTTTGTGCTTCAGCATAATAATTTGTGAAAACCAATTCTTGATATATGTAAACTGATATACACTGCTCAAAAAAATAAAGGGAACACTTAAACAACACAATATAACTCCAAGTAAATCAAACTTCAGTGAAATCAAACTGTCCACTTAGGAAGCAACACTGATTGACAATCAATTTCACAGTTGTTGTGCAAATGAAATAGACAACAGGGGGAAATCTTTGGCGATTAGCAAGACACACTCAATAAAGGAGTGGTTCTGCAGGTGGGGACCACAGACCACTTCTCAGTACCTATGCTTTCTGGCTGATGTTTTGGTCACTTTTGAATGTTGGTGGTGCTTTCACACTCGTGGTAGCATGAGACGGACTCTACAACCCACACAAGTGGCTCAGGTAGTGCAGCTCATCCAAGATCAATGCGAGCTGTGGCAAGAAGGTTTGCTGTGTCTGTCAGCGTAGTGTCCAGAGCCTGGAGGCGCTACCAGGAGACAGGCCAGTACACCAGGAGACGTGGAGGAGGCCGTAGGAGGGCAACAACCCAGCAGCAGGACCGCTACCTCCGCCTTTGTGCAAGGAGGAACAGGAGGAGCACTGCCAGAGCCCTGCAAAATGACCTCCAGCAGGCCACAAATGTGCATGTGTCTGCACAAACGGTTAGAAACCGACTCCATGAGGATGGTATGAGGGCCTGACGTCCACAAATAGGGGTTGTGCTCACAGCCCAACACCTGCAGGATGCTTGGCATTTGCCAGAGAACACCAGGATTGACAAATTCACCACTGGGGCCCTGTGCTCTTCACAGATGAAAGCAGGTTCACACTGAGCACATGTGACAGACGTGACAGAGTCTGGAGACACCGTGGAGAGCGATCTGCTGCCTGCAACATCCTTCAGCATGACCGGTTTGGCAGTGGGTCAGTAATGGTGTGGGGTGGCATTTCTTTGGAGGGCTGCACGGCCCTCCATGTGCTCACCAGAAGTAGCCTGTCTGCCATTAGGTACCGAGATGAGATCTTCAGACCCCTTGTGAGACCATATGCTGGTGCGGTTGTCCCTGGGTTCCTCCTAATACAGGACAATGCTAGACCTCATGTGGCTGGAGTGTGTCAGCAGTTCCTGCAAGATGAAGACATTGAAGCTATGGACTGGCTCGCCCGTTCCCCAGACCTGAATCCGATTGAGCACATCTGGGACATCATGTCTCGCTCCATCCACCAATGTCACGTTGCACCACAGACTGTCCAGGAGTTGGTGGATGCTTTAGTCCAGGTCTGGGAGGAGATCCCTCAGGAGACCATCCGCCGTCTCATCAGGAGCATGCCCAGGCGTTGTAGGGAGGTCATACAGGCACGTGGAGGTCATACACAATACTGAGCCTCATTTTGACTTGTTTTAAGGACATTACATCAAAGTTGGATCAGCCTGTAGTGTGTTTTTCCACTTTAATTTTGTGTGTGACTCCAAATCCAGGCCTCCATTGGTTAATAAATTTGATTTCCATTGATGATTTTTGTGTGATCTTGTTGTCAGCACATTCAACTTTGTACAGAACAAAGTATTCAATGAGAATATTTCATTCATTCAGATCTAGGATGTGTTATTTGAGTGTCCCCTTTATTTTTTTGAGCAGTGTATTTATATGAATTACACAAGACATGAGAAAGTGTAAAAGATGGCGACCAACTCAGTTTCAGTTTTTCAACCAAAACTGATTCAAAGGTTTGAAAACACAAACATTTTAATCAATAAAACTTTATTTATAGATGCATGTTTCATACTGTCGGGGATAACATAAAGTGCGTTACAATGGTTAAAAACAGGAGGACAGGCCTTTAAACTGTATAGACACTAACAATAACAATTATCAGACAAAGAGACAAAAACAAACCAATGATCATATTGACACAAAACAATAAAGAATTAAAAGTGAGATAAAATATATAAATTATACAGAATGAGGACTGAGACCATTAGGAGTGTTAAATGCAAGTTAAGGGGTACCTTTCAATTGATTCTAAAATGGACCAGTATCCAACACTGAGAAAGTATGATGTTATTTCTCGCTTTCTGGTCCTTGTCAGCATTCTGAAAGCTGAGTTCTAGAGCAGCTGTAATGCAGATATAGTTATTTTAGGAAGAACATAAAGCAGGGTATTACAATAGTATTCAAAAAGTTAAACAAGTTTGAACTAAAGTCTCTGAATTGGACTGGGAGATAAATGGTCGCTCTCTGGGAATGCTCACACGATTAAGTGAATATTTTTGTAACATTTTAGTTTGGTTAACATCAGATATGATGCCGAGGTTATTGACCTGATCAGAATAATTTATGGCCAATGTTTGTGTCAACCAAAACTTCATCCTGATTGAGCTGAAGGAAATTCTTTATGGCCTGCGTTTACAAACACCCTAAGTTATATTTTGGCTTCATCAAAGCATGTAGGCTTTCAACATCATTTTAATTATTCAAGTCAGAATCAGTTCAGCAGGGAACAAAAACATTGACACAGACTATTGTGTGACTGCAAATGCTTCGGAGTCGCGCCTGATTTATTGTTAGGCTCAAATTACATTATGTTTCCATATTCAAATAGCTAGTGGCTTCAATTATTTTGAATGTGGTTGAATAATTTAAGGAAGTACTGGGATGCTCCTGTCCAGGGTGTACCCCTGCCTCTCGCCCATAGACTGCTGGAGATAGGCACCAGCTCCCCCCGTGACCCACTATAGATTAAGCGGTAGAAAATGACTGACTGACTGACTGACTGTGATGCTTTTGTACTCGGTTTAGATTTTCAAGCCACGCCCCCTTGCGTGCCGAGCCTCCGGAAGTGGGAGGCCGGCTTTAAGCTCGAGCCGCGGCTTGTGGTGACCTCCGTCTGCCTCAGGGAGAGGAGCTCCGTGTCGAAACGCTGCTGGGATGTATGGAAGAACGCGGCGGCTCAACGCTAACACAGCTGCAGGCGTGTGAAAGCACATGATAGTGGCAGCCACCCGGGTTGACTAGGAACCTATCAGACCCCCTTTAACGCAGTGATTAAATGTTAATGAAAAGCATTAATTAGCTGGATAATGTCTCTAAGCTTGCTCCAGCCCTGCTTTGTGTATCCGTTGGTTAGCCGCTAGCGCCAGCTCCTTTTCCCCGTTGGTGTCCTTTGTTGCTCCCGGTTAGCGGATGTTTTTCAGCATCTGTCAGAGGCTCCATCACCAGGACGACACCCGGCCGGACGACTGATGGGAGGCTGAGGGAACAATGCCGAGGTTCCTCCGTATCATTTTAACAGGTAAAGCAACAGTGGTTAGCCGAGCTAATCTGCTAGCTAGCACTGTGTCGCTTTTTTGTTCGACGTGATCATTGTGCGACGTTTTTACCAGCGAACACTTAGGCTCTATTGTTATGGTATTTATTTTATTTAATAAATATTTTATTGGTAGATGCCAGCCACTAATTTAAAGCACTTTTAAAGCTGTAGTTTCTTAGGTGTTGAGTTGTATAACGTTGAGGTAAATTTGCTTATAGATTAACCACACATGGTGAAAAATGAGTACAGTACTATTTTTATTGTGTTTTGTTTTAAACACAACAACATAGTATTTTGCTTGGTACCTAAATGTTACACACTCTACGGACCCCCTTTTTGAATAGGGGGACCACCACCCCGGTCTGCCATTGCAGTGGAAGTGAGGCTGTTAACCAACACAACCCTACAACATCCAGAGTCTTAAGGAACTCCGGGCGAATCTCATCCACCGATGAGCCCAAGGTCCCCAGGCTTTGCTTCCTCAGTGGAAGACGTGCCGGTGGGATTGAGGAGGTCTTCGAAGTATCCGGCCCACCGGCCCACAGCACACCCTCCCCACTGTAAACAGTGTTAGTGCTTCCGGAGTCCCACAAGCCAAAAAGACTTGGTAGGACTCCTTCTTCAGCCTGACAGCATCCCACACCGCCGGTGTCCACCAGCAGGTTCGAGGATTGCTGCGGCGACAGGCTTCAACAACCTTGCGACCACGGCTCCGGTAAGGTTCCCCGGCAATGGAGGCACGGAACATGGCCCACTTGGACTCAATGTTCCCCACCTCCCCCAGAACGTGTTTCAAGCTCTCCCGGAGGTGGAAGTTGAAGCTCTGCCTCACGGGAGGCTCCGCCAGACGTTCCCAGCAGACCCTCAAGATTCGTTTGAGTCTGCCAGGTCTGACCGGCATCCTCCCCAACCATCGGAGCCAGCTCACCATCAGGTAGTGGTCAGTGGAAACCTCCGCTCCCCTCTTCACCCGAGTGTCCAAGACATGCGGCCGCAAATCAGATGACACGACGACTAAGTTGATCATCGAACTGCGGCCTAGGGTATCCTGGTATGCTTGAACATGGTGTTAGTTATGAACAATGCACGACGAGCACAGAAGTCCAATAACAAACCACACGGGTTCAGAACGGGAGGGCCATTCTTCCCGACCACACCCCTCCAGGTTTTACTGTCATTACCAACGTGAGCGTTGAAGTACCCTAGTAGAATAAGGGAGTCCCTTGGAGGGGGTGTTGGAGAGCGTGCCTCCGGGGGGCCACCCTACCCACCCTCCATAATGGGTGGGTAGTCTGAACAGCTGTTCTTCAACGAGTCTGCACTGTAACTTGTGACTTTTGAGAAATTATACCTGGGCTTTTTTCACCCTAACCCTTTTACATTTAGAAGTGTCAGATTTCTGTAGTTATTTCTTCAGGTGCAAAGAGTTTTCTGCGTCATTCTAATGTAAACTTGCTTCTACCAGCTGAAGATCATGAAGTACATATTGTTGATGGACTGACATTAGAAACAATAGCATGAGATCGTGCACGTGTCTTTACAAACATTTTGTCAATATAAAAACTATGCTTTGAGACATTACACTAATCTTAAAGGATGCCTGGACCTTTACTTTTCCAGTTTCATCGAGATAGTTCAGAGCTTCACTGTTGAGAAACTTTCAAGCTGACTTAAGACCAACTAAATATTTTAGGATAAAAAGTTGTGGCTTAGATTCAATGGGACAACCCTGGTTCTAGACAAAGAACGGTTCTATATATATTGTAATTAACTTCCAATGATCATCAAACGATAACCTTCTTAATGTAAATAGATACAGATGCTTTCTGTGGTTTTACAAAGTTCTGAATCTGTAACTGCTTGATTACTGTCTTCTCCCTCATAGGCCTGTTGGCTGTTCTGTGTGATGGAGTAGAAGCTTTTGGTGTTGGTGCGTATGGTGAGTCTGGGATGCTAACAGGCTGCATCTGCTTCTTTTGTTGCAGCTTCTGTCTTTAAGTGAATTTTCTCTGATCCACAGGTGGGATGAGAGTAGTGAACGGAGACCACCACTGTTCCGGCAGAGTCGAAGTCAACCTTCACGAGAAGTGGGGGACTATCTGTGACCACGACTGGGATTTGCGGGCAGCTAGTGTGGTGTGCTCGGAGCTGGGTTGCGGCTTCGCTGAATCGGCTTCTCGTGGCGCCGAATTTGGCCCAGGCAGTGGAATGATTGCTTTGCGCTCCGTCCATTGCAAAGGACAGGAATCCAGGTTGATCCACTGTGACGCCTTCATTAACAGGAACTCTTTTTGCACCCATCAGAATGATGCCGGCGTGAAATGCTCAGGTGAGACCTTGCTCTGTTGTTGACACATTGTTGCTTAGTTCAGGGGAGCAGTTTATTAGGTATAAACACGTTAGAAGACATGGCTACTGTAGTTTTTTCATTGTTCATTTAAAAAATACAATTCAAAGTAAGGACATTTATAGTTTAAACCAGATGTTTCCACACACTGGATGAGAAGACTCCTAACCATGGAATGACATTAAATCAGACTAAACCTTCCCTGTTTTTAGGTCAGTTAGGATTACCAAGATTCTTTCTGTTTGGAAAACACCTGAATCATGAGAGCGAGAATTTAGTGGATTTCTTTTACTTTCTTCAAATTCAGAAGTTTACATAATGTCTTTTATTATTTGGTACAATTATGCTTTTAACTGAGTGACTTGGGTCAAGCGTGTGGCTAACCATCCTTAATAGTTTGCTGGAATTTTGGGCCATTCCTGCTAACAGAACTGGTGTTACCGGGTCAGATTTATAGGCTGTCTGTCTCGCTCACAGCTTTTCAGCTTTGCCAACTAATTTCCTGAAAATTGGAGCAGAACTTTGTGATGGCCTCTCCAAAAATTGACTTTGTTGTTTTAAAGCCACTTTGTAACTAATTTCTTTGTATCTGTTGGGTCAGGTTTTATTTAAAAGAAACTTTACCTTCCCGGCTGAGTTCTTGAGACTCTGCTTCCCCATAATAATAATGGCATCTATTTGGTGAAGTGCACCAGTCCGTCCTCTAGCAAAACATCCACACATAATGCTGCCACTGGTTTTTATGTTGCTTTTGGAGTGTGGGCTTCTTCCTGTGTGCGTGGCCTATCAGCCCATGTAGGTGAAGAACCTATTTCACTGTGAACATGGTCACTCTTACAGGCTTCAGCCTGCATCTTCTCAAGGTCTTTAGCTTTTGTTCTGGGGAATGTTGGGAAGTCTAACTGACCTAAAACAGAAACCATTTAGTATGATTTAATGTCGGACAGTGAGGATTAAACATCTTATGTGTCATTTTAAACAATATATGTAAAGGTCTGGTTTCAACTGTTTAATATGTCATTGTTTTGCTCTCAGGTACTTTAATGGAGCCCAGGCTCTCAGTGCTGTCACCTCACTTTGTGTTCTCTGTTGGGGAGTCTGTTCATTTTTACTGCATCATTCAACCACGTGACCGCATCAGCAACGTTCACCTGTACAAGCATGGAGTCGATACGCCGCTGGTCACACAGAGTGCTGACCCGACCCAGATTGGAGTGAGCCTTGTTTTGTCTGATGTAGAAACTTTTCAGCAAGGCAGCTACAGCTGCCAGTACAACATAAGGGGCGGTTTCCCTCCCCACCCGATCAGATCTCCACCCAGCCATCCTGTTAATATTACTGTAGGTAGGTATTAATCTCTGTCCCACTTATACAATACTTTCTTCACCACTTTGCTTTTACTGTTGTACATTGGCTTGAAAGCTCTCCACATGTTGTCAAGTTAAAGCCACAAACTTCAATGTATTTTATAGGGAAATTACATGATGGACGAAGCAGTATTGAATTCTGACATGAAAGCAACGTGATACATGCTTTTCTGAGTTTTTTAAAACTACAAATCTGACCAGAAACTTGCATTTGTAATTAACTGCCTTCATTCTGATACCCCTAAATAAAACCAGTGAAATTTACTTGCTTCTGAAGTTACAGAATTGGGAAATAAGGTCCAACTGTGTTCAGTTTAATGTCATTATAAATATTGATGTTCTTTGAAGGCATGGGGGATTTGTTGGAGAACAAGGAACCCACCAGAGAGATGGAGGATAAAGCTGTGGAGAAGTTTAAACCAGGGTTGTGTTGCAAAACTATCTCCTACGCTATAAATATCTCAGATTGACCCATCATTTATAAATGGAAGGAGTATAACTCGTATGTGTGGTTAACGCTGTCCACGTAAACTGGTAGACTGCACAATGACAAACTATCAATAAGAAAAGCATCCAAGAGGCTTGTTGTAATTCTGGGGGAGCTGAAAAAATCTACAGCTCAGATGGTCTGTCAACGGGACAACTTCTAGTTGTGGACTTCATAAATCTAGTCTTATTAGAGGAGTACCAAGTCAGAAAGGCAGAAAAAGGCCCATTAGCAGTTTGATGCAATCCATGTATGTAACACAGCAAACATGAGTGGCAGCAAAATAACACTACACATCACCCTCATTACAACCTGTTTATGGGAAACATGGAGGTGGTAGCATCATGTTGTGGTGATGGTGTTCTTCAGCAGTGATAGGGAGGCTGGTCAGAGTTGATAGGAAAAGAGATGGAGTTAAATAAAAACCCGTCAGAGGCCTCTAAAGACTTGAGGCTGGGGCAGAGGTTCACCTTCCAGCACTAAACACACAGCCAGAACTACAGTAGAGAGGTTTAAACAAAGCATTAAGTCCTAGAAGGTCATTGATCTTTGTGGTTGTAAGGATGAATACTTTCACAAGATGTGTGGTATTTTGTTGTGCTGTTTTCAGTGCACTGTTTGCATGAGAATATTTACCAGTTTGTAAAGCCAACTACTGATATGCTTTTAAGAAAGACAAATAAGGCACAAACTTTCTGTTGTTTTATTTGTCTCATTCTCTTTTTTTTTTTTTTCCATGGCCAGTTGACCTCTTGACCCCCCATCACTGGTACAACACGTCCTCTGAGGCCCCAGCCGGCTCCGTCATCAAAGGCGAGAGTTTTAATATCACTTGCTCCACCCCTCGGCAGTACCCTGGTGCTTCCTTCCAGCTTCGCCTGGTCCGTTCCAACGGCACGGTCCGGCAGTCCCTCCCAGCAGTCTCCCAGTCTGTTACTTTCACCTTCCCCAACGCCCAGAGCTCAAACGAGGGATACTATTACTGCCTGTATCGGGTCCAGCTGGGCGGACGTACGTTTGTCTCCAGAGAAAGCCAGCCTCTACCTATAGCCATTAAAGGTAAGGCTGTGTTGAAGGTAAAGGTGGGAATCTGAGTGTTCTGAATGAAACTTATAAACGAGTCCTCCCACTTTCAGATCCTGACCCACTACTGAGCCCCATGGTGATCAGCTGGCTTGTGTCTGGGGTGACTTTTGTCATAGCTGTCATCATTATTTTTATTGTGGCGAAGGTGGTGTGTAACAAGGAGAAGAAGCCGTCTGAATTGGAGCGGGAGACCAGAACCTGTGAGTTAATTTCTCCATCACAAGACTTAAAATATCTAGGAATCCTGCTGTATGTGCAATTAGAGTAACAGGGTGTTCTTCTCTTTGCAGGTGTGGACAACACATATGTTGCCTTATCAGTTAACAAGCTTTGATCGAGTCTGCAGGTAACAAATACTTTGGTGCAGGAGTGCACATGTTTAGAAGTGTTGGAAGTCTTGGACATTTTAAAAAAAAAATATTGTCTGGATTTTGTGTTTCAATTAAATGTCTTTCATACCTGGTATTACTAACATATTTTATTTATTACATTTTACACCTGAAAATGGAATCCAACACATATTAAACAAAGTGCCTGACTGTAAAGTGTTGCTAATGATGGCCACCAGTTAGCAACACTGTGCAGAAAAGTCCCAAATGGATCTGACTCTAGGGTGTAGTCCTTCTGTGTGACCCCTGACCTGTTTGATTATGCTGCTTAAAGAGCATTTCCATTTTGGTACTGACCTCCTGTCAATGTAGTGTGGGCAGTAGATCGACGTTTCTCAGTTTTGTTGCATTACTGCATCTTCACAGTTTCAAAGGCAACTGTTGGATCTAGTACTGATTTATTCATATTTCTATTGAAGAGGAAAAATATATGCTATATTTATTTATAGTCATAACGTCACAGATCTGGTTTTACTTAGATTTTAAATGCGCATTGTGTTAATAAAGGACCAAAAACTATGGAAATATCACTTTAATTTAATGCAGGTCATCTAGTTGATATTTATATACAGTGAACTGCAAACGTATTCAAACCTGAACCTAACAATCATAAACTTCAGTTTATTTTATCGGGATTTTAAGTCAAAGTAATACATAATTATAAACTGGAAAATGTGATGTGGAGCAGCAAATAAAAATATACACCTAAAAAAAAAATATAAAGCACAGCCACTTGGCTTCGATAGTCTCCTAATACAGTCCACCTGTGTCTAATTTAATCTCAGTGTAAATCCAGCTGTTCTGTGAAGGACTCAGAGGTTTTGTAGAGACCATTAGAGAACAAACAGCATCACGAAGATCAAGTAAGACTGCAGACAGGTCAGAGAAAAAGATGTGGAGACATTTAAAGGAGGGTTAGGTTATATCCTAACCATTGAACATCTTGTAAAGCAGTCCATTCATCATTAGCAAATGAAATGGGAAGAGTATGGTCCAACTACAAACCCACCAAAACATGGCTGTCCACCTAAACCAACAGGCTGGGCAAGGAGAGCATTGATCAGAGACTCAGTCAAGAAGCCCTTGGTAACTCTGGAGATGGACTACACATCACTACTCATCATGAAGTCCACAGATAAACGTACTAACCAGGAATTGGATGGTTTTGATCAAAACATATTCATGTGTTGGAATGGCCCAGTCAAAGTCCAGACTCTAATTCCAAGCTGATCTTCAGCTAGTTTGCAAAGAAGAACTTGTAAAAATGTCAGTCTGTAGACGTGCGAAGCTGGTGGAATCATAACCCAAAAGAACTGCAGCTGTAATTTCAGCAAAAGGTGATTCTAGAAAGTATTGATTCAACAGGGCTAAATACAAACACAATCTGCACTTTTATATCGAAAACGATGTCAAACTATGTATCATTTGTTCTACTTAAGAAATGATGAACTACTGTATTTCAGTCTGTTCCCTAAAATTGTACCAAAAGTACCAAAAGTAGAATGGCTCAATAGATGTGAATAGTTACATGTTTTTTACCCTTATTGTGCCAATTAGATTAATATTAGTTTTCTGTCCTTCTTTTAATCAGATTTAAATGTGTGGACATCAAGGAGGACTCGAACCGTCTCCAAGCACATCCGAACGGTAGAAGATGTGGATGGAACAGAGGCCACCACCTACTGGTGACTACTGGAACCAGTTTACAACAGTCTGGATGAGGCCGACTTTTATTCAGCACTTCCATGACCGTACGACTGAGTATTAGGGCCAGGCTAAGAAAATCTTTTTAAATTTTTTGGAAATTCCGAGAATAAAGTCGGAATTTGAATGACCGTTCTTACAAAAAGCAGTCTTCCAAGCGTTAAAATGAGGACTGTTGAGCATCTTGTGAAGTTAGACTTCAGTATCTGTTTCACAAATAAGGACATTCTTATTCTTTTAGCACATCAGCATCAAAGTATTGGTATCAGGACTAGACAATTGTGCATATGACCGTCTTGTTTCATAGAAAGAACCACACTGACTTGGAAGAAATTGCTTGTTTTTTGGAAATTGAGCTATTACTTTTTTTCTTGTAATGTTACGACTTTATTCTCGTAATTTCAAACAAATAACGCTCTTAGCCTGGCTCTAATACTCCGTCGTATGATACAGTATGATACTGAACTGGCTTTTTATTCATACCGGAAAACCATGGATATTATTGATATTCAAGCCTATATTGTAATAATGTGCAAGCTGACAGCCACATTGGAGCAACAGCTGTATATGTTAGATATGTTGCTCAGGCCTGGCTGCTGTCACCATCTCAGACGAACCGGATCAGAAACCAGACACTAAACCTTATAGCTAATTAGATGCTTGCCCTCAGAACAATGATCCTTAAAGGATTATAAGATGTGATGCATTTTAAGATTAACACTATGCATTTTCATCTAGCTTTTTTCAATGATGCACTTCATTTTGTAAATGCTGTTGTTTTGTGTGCAGACTGTTAGACAATCTAAACATGTTGCTGATGGTACCTTTCTTTGGAGCAAACTACAAAATGAGGCTTTATAGAAACCTTGCAGTATATGGTTCATTTGTTTTTGTATGTGTTATTTACCATGATGACACTTTGTTTCCTGAATAAAGACTTGAAACACAAAATTCTTACATATACAAGCTCTTTATTATATTTAATTATGAAAACCAGGTACAAAACAAATTACAAACTCTCAATATGTGGATAATGTAGTACAAAAGTGCACCTCTGAGCAAAGCATAAACTAAGCATCAAAGCTTGTCTTCAGCAATACTTTAGATTTTTACGTTGAAAACTTTATGTATTTAACAACAAATACAATTTACAGTTTTATCAGGACTGATATTAAAACGCAGGGGCACTCGAATTTAAAAGTCTGTCTGAAATAAGCATAAAAAGTTATTGTCAGGAAAAAACTATTAAATTGAGTTGCACCGACAAATGAGTTAACGGATTCAAATTCTGTACAGGAAACCCAAACTGAGGTTTGTGTAAATCTTGACTGCCCAACATTTCACCATGCAGACCTTGACCAGGAACTTCAGAGGTTGTTCAAAAGATGTAATCCTTTGAATTTCAGGACAAAACTGGGATTCTTTTAAAACAGGAGAGGACTGATATTACAATTTGGATCACAAAACTACGACCTTTCAATAACCCAATAATAATGTCTTATTTTCCACAAATCCTCAACAATGGTAAAAATTTATCTTCGCTCTGCAATACTTTTAGACCAAAATCAGCAAAACAGCAGCAGGAAACTTAGAGGATCAGACAACCCTGCAATTGGGTGATTAATAGAGAGCTCTTATATACATACAACAAATTGTTTGGTTTGTTCTGCATTTTGGCTTAGAGGTGTGTAGTGAAACTTTGTGAGCAAGAATGTATTTTACCCTTACCTGTACAGTCATGCAAAAGTTGAAAGGACACTCCTTTTAAATCTGAAGAACAATAACACAGTGGAGTCTGGTGGGGATGTGGATTTCTACTCCTGGGGTTAGATTTAAGCTGTTAAAGACCAGATCATTTATACGATAAAAAGACAGAATTCAGAGGGTGTACATTGTTTTTCAACCATGACTGCAGGTAGGTGCAAACAAACTTTAGCTTTAAAAAAAGAAAAAGCACATATTGCATCAACCAATTTGAGCAATGTCTAAAATTCCCCAAGATACATCCACCAAATATAAAAGTCAAAATATACCATCCCTCGACATCAAATCAAGAAAGTTAAAATCACATTATCCCTTTGATAGACTCGTTTATCTCCATATTGGAGAATACCAAGTAGAGGAAGGCTGCCAGAGCCAGGAAGAAGAGCAACTGAAGCCACAGAGGGACCAGGCGGGACGACTTCTGGGCCTTTGGTACCTGTTGTTCCGACTTCATGGCTGTTATCTTTGAGTAGGAGTTCTTGTAGGTGGACGGTGTGTCGTACATGTAGGGCCTAAAACAACAAGTCATACAAGTCAGGCTACAGCTGATCATTTGTCACATATTGACTTGTACCTCCAGAGTTTGAAACAGACATGACTGTTAGATTGCAATTTAATTCACATGTGCTAATGTTTCTTATTTGCCACATCACATGTTGGTTTTAACATTTTTCTGTTTTTTCACTCACTGACTAAATGCACAAATCAACAAAATGCCATTTTACGACCACTCTGGTTTCTAGACAACCTGAAATTTTGTTTGCAAACAAAGAACTAAAACTGATATTTTGGGGAATTTCTATCATAGGAATAAAGACCAAATTTACATACTATGTTTTAAAGAATATGCGGTTAGTCTAGGACACTTATTTCCTAGAGTTATAGACTAACAGCAGTTAGTGGGAATGTTACAGAGCACCAAAAAGGCTCTGACTCTTGGTCCATGGACACGTTTTAAAGGAATACAAAGTTGAGATCATTAATTTAAATCTGTAGTCCAACTTTTCTTTACTTTCATTTATCATGCCACTGCAATGTACATTTTAAAAGTGTTTTTGTCATCAGAAAAAGCACTTTGGATGGTCTTGTTGCTGAAATGTGCTACACTAATAAACTTGCCTTGCCTATAGAGAATAGGACTTAACTATCATTCAAGCAGATTAAAGTTAATACTTTAACCTCAAATATACTGAATTTTTATTTAAAAATACAGAAAAAATCTAGAAATTTAAGTCTGGAAAAGTAAAAAATTGTTTTCTAATGACAAATGTGAAGGAATCCTGGTCATGAAACCCGCTAGATTTAGAAGGCTCAGCTGCTGTTTGAAAATCTCCAACCTAAGGTAATATGCTACATCCTCTAGGATGCACACATGGAAACTGCTGTTAGTAATACTAGCTGCAAAAAGCTCTAATAGAAGATGTTTAGGAGAGACAAACACACACACACACAGTGTGACATCGCCTCAGCTTTTAATATAAAGAAATAATGACAGCTCAAAGGTGCCAAGTTAGAAAAATATCTGTAATGCTTTTTATCTCAAGTCCATTGTGTCTGTTTACAATATAGTCTGTAGGTTCTTTTGCTATTAGAAACACAATGTTTTTGTCCCTAAGGACATACCTGACATGTTTCAACGGAAAACGACCGTCTTCATCAGAGGAGTCACTAAATCGTACACGACGTGTCAATAATCATGTTTGCAGTGGTCCACTGCAAGGTTTTTCATTGAAACATGTCAGGTTTGTCCTTAGGGACAAAAACATTGTGTTTCTAATAGAAAAAGAACCTACAGACTATCTGTAGAGCTGGTCTTAAAACTGACTAATAAATGTAGTAACGTAAGAACATAGAATGACTTTGGGCATTCTTCAAAAGATAAATCAGATTTATTTTTTTTATCATTTTCATAATAATTGTTAAAGTATTGAAAGAACGTAACTGAGGTTTGCAGAAGGAAAAAAATAAACAATATTTTGAACAAACATACTTACTCATCAACCAAATCACTTCCTCTGTATTCAGGCCTTGGCTTTGAGTAGCTCGAGTAAGAAGTCCTGCAGACAGTCAGAAAAGTGTGTATATGTAAAATATTTATTTTGTTATATTCTTTCACTTTCAAGAACTGCTGATTAAAACTTACTCATGTTCATATTCCCTCTCAGTCCATTCTGGTCTGGATCTCACATAAGCCCCACTATAGCAACAAGACAGAGCGGTTGGTAATTGGTAACCCCCTTTTAGTTAAATAAATTGAGTGTAGGAAATAAAACATGAAACTTACCCGTCTCCAGAGATGTCACTTCTGGTCTGAAAGGAGATGGAAACAGACAATAAGTGTTGATGTGAAAACAGCTCATTTACACTATAAGCAGCAGTTTCAGCTGTTACGTTACATACAGAGCTGTTGGTCAGGGTGCTTGGCTTAGATTTTCCAAATAAAAGAAAAATTGTACAGATGACTTTTAGTTGAGACAAATATTTGAGTTTTGACTGTAGTGAGAACAAAAGATGAGTAAAGGTCACAGAAACTTGGAGCACACTTTGTAGCATCGAGACCTAACTTTCTGAGTAAGGTGTGGAGGGGGATACTTACTGGTGTCCTGTAAACATAAGTGACTTCCTCCTCTGTATGAAAACAGAAATATCACGTTAAATATTACGTTTCTGCACGTCAATAACTCACATTCCAGCAAATATCCTGTCCAGAAGTAGCAGAGTTGAGCTGAGTTCAAGAACTGCTGCCCAAAAACACAAAAAAAAAACCTGTATTTAGCTAATTTCTAAAGATTCAAATTGTCAAAACTTTTTGTTTTACATCATCTGACTTTTAATTTGTCAACCTTGGTAAAAAAAAAAAAAAAGGTTAATGCATTGCTGCATTTTACAGTGTATGCATTTATTATCTATAGGGCTCCAATTATTGATTATTTTGTGGATACGGATATATTTTTTGTAGAATTTTGGCCGAATTACTGCTCTCAATGGGTTGTTTGAACAAATGGCATGTTTTAGAGTCTGTGTACACTAGTTAACGATCATTTGATTAATAAATTAGCTGACGATTATTTCAATAAACAAGTAATCACAATTAATCTGATTAGTTATTTCAGCCCTAATAATCTACATTATATTTATCACATACAACATTTTATAGTATGTCAGGATCGGCAGCTAATACCTTATAATATGCTATTAATAAATTAGGAAAGACATAAATCCTATCAGTAAGAATTTGCAATTCTAAAACTGATTTTATGTCTTTATGGGTTAACTTACAACGGAGTCCCTCGTGACTAAAAGCAGTATCATATAATTTTTAACAAAAAACATTGCATAGACAAAAAAAAAAAAATCACAAAAAGTGCAATTTATATTACTATATTATATTTCTATATACTACTATATATATATATATATATATATATATATATATATATATATATTACTATATTTCCCCTGCTTTTAAATGGATACTACCTGGATTTCAAGCATTTAGATAATTTCACAGATCCAACATGCTAGGGCTGCACAAGTTTAGGAAAACAATTTCATTGAGATGAAATTGTTGGATTTTGTGATGATGATATAAGCTGCAGGTAGCCCACATTTATCTCTTTCTTTGTTTTCTGTCATATTCTATTGTGGGCTTCAGGATCTCAGCTACCATGAGCCTTTAGGGCAGTGAGAGTCACTCCCATTGGCCATATAAATTATTGGTGTGCAGAGCATGAATGTGCTTTACTTGGTTATTAAATATTACACTTCATGAAGTTTTTTTGTTGTACTAGTATAAAAACTTATTTTTGGCTCTGATATGTTGTGATAGGTTTGCTTAAGCAATGAAGCAATGAATAAACAAGCGTATGTAACAAAATACAATTTAAGACCTGGTGATGAAAATCTGAGCATATTTAAGACATTTTAAAGCCTAAAATGGGTTTAAAGTCATTCTGGCCCAGTAAGCCATTTACAAAAAGTCATTTATTCCCTTTGCAATATTCACCTTGAACATTTGAAAATATCAGCATTACTTTTACACACTTTTAATGGTCCCCTTTCATATCTTTTAATGTGCTTTTTATGCGTGTCTTGAAGTGTTTTAGGAGCAGGAATCCTGTTGTCTTGTCACCATCTGGGACAGACAATAAAGTTTTCTATTCTATTGTGGGACGTCTTACTGGGAGAGAACTTGGGGAATGTCCCCTCTGGTCTGGGAATTCCTTGGGATCTCCCAATAGATGGTCGGTGGGTGTATGGATAGATAGGAGTGAAATCTACGGGGAAATTGATCAGTAGCTGCCCTGATTTTTAAATGCAGGCATCAGCCATAGAAAAAACCCTACAGGTCAAAATTTACAAAGATGGCACACTAGAAAACTGTGAAGGCTGTTGTTTAACCCTAAAAAGTACCAAGGAAAACCTGTTACAAGACTATTCCTTTACTCTACTTGAACCTTCTGAACTGAAGGTATTTATAAAACTCCAGAAGAGTCTTTATGACTGCAGTGTATAAATGGCTGTTTACCCTCCTCTCTGTAGAAGGTTTTATCAGACGATGGTTTAGCTTTTTTCCCCTTGGTCATGGCTTCCTTCAGCTTCTTCACATACAGATTCCTGGTAGTCTCTGAGTGTAAACAAAGAGGACATACAGACCACCATCAGGAATAATTAACATGCTAAACATCACAGCAGAGCCTTTACTGGTAGAAACTTCACACCGACGGACGGACAGGGGGCCTATGACGGTGATTCACTCACCGACCACAGGTCCATGTTTGATCCCGTATTCGTCCAGCAGATTGCTGATTTCCAGCAAAGACTTGCTACTCAGTGAAGCCATTTCAACCTATTTTGTTCAGGTTCTGTCTTTGGTAAAGATTTTGTTTCTGTTCCCACAAAAAAGAAAACCGAATCGACTCCTCCTACACATAGAAGCTCGGTTTTAATGGCGGCTCTCCGCGGTGATGCACGGTGACGTTCAGAGCTCTAAACCCGCCCTTTCGGAGTTGATGTTAGAGTTAAAACAAGCGCACTCTCCGTCAAATTACGTGCAACTTCCGTTTCACCTTGATTCGTTGTTTTTAATGTCTTACCGACGCAGCGCCACTAACAGGCAAGTATGAATTTCACACATTTTAACCTCTTATGGTAAAACCACAGACCGGAAGGCCATGAATACAGTATCATCTGTAAATTTTGACTGGGACTTTTCTGTAAAAATTCATCTGACTTTAAATACAGTTTGTCACCTACAGAATAACATGTCACTTTTGTTTAAAATAGTTGTTTTTTTCAAGATAAAATGTACTCTCCTAAAAACAAGCTTCCACAATTACATGCCTTTGATGACATCACACAAAGCAACTTAAAAAAAAAAAAAAAAAAAAACACGCATTCAAGTCAAATGCTCCAGAATTTACAGTTAAACCTGAATTTATTCAAACTCCTAGCAGATTTAGTTTTAACATGACTTTTATTCAACCCAAAATTTTGTTTCTGAAAGGAAATGAAAGACATCTTTAAAAAGGCAAAATTACTTTTTTTTTTTTTACTAACAAAATCAGTTTTTATTAACATTTTTTATTAAAAAGTGGCATGTTAAAATTATTTATACCATAATAACAAATTGGTGGAAACATCTTTATTAACTATTACAGCAATCAAACCTTTCCTATATAGATGATGGGTTGCTTCTTGCATGTTTCCACTGGTATTTTGATGACTTATTATTGGTGATGAGCTCCAAGTCTTTGAGGTTGAAAGGCTTCTTTGCCATCATCCTAATCTTTAGTCCCCTCCACAGATTCTCCATTGGATCCAAGTCTGCTCTGTGGCTGAGCCACTCCAAAACATTAATATTACTTCCAGTCTAAAGAAACACTTCACACCTAAATCTCCCAGGCATATAAATAATTTTGGGGTGTAAATTACCTACTTGGGCTTAACTGTATGTGATAATCTGTCAAAAGTTGCTTGTCAACAGTAGTAGTTGCACATTTTGCAGAAAGTCTGTATAATTTCAAGAATATTTATATTTTAATACAGTCTAAGAGAAGAAGATGTTTGTTTTATACTTCTGAATTTGATGTGTACTTGGGTTAAAATGTTCTGTTTGGAAAATGCAATTCATAAATTTTATTTGTAGTGTAAAATTTAATTTACAAAATGATCACCATACAATTCATTAAGAAGTCAGTCAGTCATTTTCTACCGCTTATTCCATAGTGGGTCGTGGGGGAGCTGGTGCCTATCTCCAGCAGTCTATGGGTGAGAGGCAGGGTACACCTTGGACAGGTCGCCAGTCCATCACAGGGCAACACACAAACAACCATGGACACACTCATTCATACACCTAAGGGCAATTTAGAGAGACCAATTAACCTAACAGGCATGTCTTTGGACTGTGGGAGGAAGCCGGAGTACCCGGTGAGAACCCACGCATGCACGGGAATCGAACCCAGGACCTTCTTGCTGCAAGTCAACAGTGCTATCAACTGTGCCACTGTTCATTAAAAAGATTTTTCATAAATTTTTACAAACTTATCTGGAGTAATCAAGATAAAACCTTTATTACAGGGGATCACAGGCAGTAATATGTAGGAGTATTTTATAGTTCAATCTTGTGTCTTTTTAGTTGCCTTTTACATTTATATACTTCTAAAGATCCCTATCACCATCTTAAACAAAAATTGTATTAAGTGTAAGAATCGTATATGTACAGAGTTCTTCTTTCATTCTTCGTAAAACAGTTTTTTCTTCAATTACGACAATAAAAGTAAAATCCCAAAACCAAAATGAGCTGCAGCTCTAAAAAAAGAGAAGCTGTCTGAGCCACTCGGGTTGGTCTGTAGTCAGGCAGAACATCAGCACTCCAGTCGCTGTCAGCACACCCAGCGTCACAATCAGCTTCAGTGTGCTGAGAGACTGTGAGGACAAAGGACAGACTTAGAGCATAACCTTGAAAAGAGACCCTTTAGGTAAGACCTGTGCTTGCATACACACCTTGGGTGTTTCTGTGCAGGTTTGTGTGTTGATAATGTCTGCCGGGATCTGATGCTGCTGAACAATTGCAGGATCATACACAGGTTTTATGTTCAGATCCTCTTCAGGCTCCCTTGGTTCCTAGGTACAGACAAATCACTCTAGTTATACCTTTGTCATGTAAAGTGGATGTTGTAAGTATGTTGAGCTTATTAGTATAATTGTGAAGTTTTTAAAAACATTTTACAAATACAAGTCTGACCAGCCCCCCACGTCTGGCCACTGTTTCTCAATTGACTAGAATCTAAATTTGGACTGAGCCGCTATAACACTTGCATATATTTGATCCAAACCTTCCCATTGCAGCTCAGGCTGTATGTTTAGGGTTGAAGTCTTAAGTCTTTTGCTAACAGGTTCCAGGTTTCTCCCGTATTTAGTTTAATCTATCTTCCCATGAACTCCAACCGGCTTCCCAGTCCCGGCTGAAGAAAAGCATCCTCATAGCATGAAAAAAATCCCTTAAATGCGTTGTTGTAAAATTTGTGGCTATAAAATTTGTGATTGTAACATAGAACATATTAAAAGGTTCAAGGGCGATTAATGATTTTGCAAGGTGTTGTATGTATCTGTGATTTTGTGGTGTGCCCTGTGTGCGAATTAAAATCTTCTTACATCAGATTGTTCTGAAGAGCTCGGGTCCTCCTCCCTGCCTGAGGAGCTGCTGAGGGAGTCTCTGTCACTGCTGAGAAACAACAGTCAAGCAAAAGCTGATGTTCAATCTGTCAGGCTGTGATTCACAGTTTGTTTTAGCACTGACGGTGAATTTTACCTACCTGTCACTGTCATAATAATTAACTTGAGATAAGGGGTCTGCACAAAACTGAACTTTTGTCTGCCTCTCTGAAAACATGAGCATTTGGAAACCGATAAGTTGTGGATTACACAATGACAGTTCAAGGATCTCATATTTGTCTGTGTCCTGAAAACACTGACCTCGCCCGTTCTCGTCCTCGCTGGTGTCGTAAAACTTTTGGAAAGCTTCAATTCTCTGCTTCATCTGTTCAAAGCTTCTCCTCTCTTCGTATCCATCCTCCTCCTCCTCCCGCTGTCCATCTTTTGGGAAGTTTTCGGGTTCATTGTTGAAGAAGAAGCTGTCGTCGATGGATCCTTGGAGGAATGGACTTGATGTTTTTGTATCTTCTCTCTGAACCACAGAGTAGCTGTTAGCATCTTCCTCTAGACACTGATTTTTGTCTGAAGGAGGTGACTCTGTCTCCTCTGTGTCATCAGTAGTTAGGAGGTATTCTGACAGAAAGGTGTTGTTTTCTAACACATCTAACTCTGACCTGAGGAAGTCAGCTAGTTCATATCTGTCATGTCTGATAGTGCTGTCATCATGAAATTTAATGTTCTCCAGTTTTCTGTTGTCTTCAAGATCTTGGGTTCTTGACTGAATTGAAAATACTTCACTGGATCTTCTCAGTGGCTCTTCATCTTCACTAGAGCTATAGGAGTCACTCTTGCTTATCTCCTCTTCATTATCAAAGCGCGTCACACTCAAATTCTCTGGTTTCCTCTCATCTTCTTCTCCAGGTGCCTCATCCAGGCTCATCATCTTATCAGCATTCATCTCTATGTCTCTGCTGAACAAGAACTCTTCCTCCTTTTCATAATCAGCCTCCTCAGACGTGTGGATCCATAGGGTTTCAGTCACAGCTTTTTCCAGGCATTCTTCCTCCCTTGGACAAGGCGAGGCGCCCTGTACGTTAACAGGATTTCTGCCATATTCACCAGAAGAAAGGTCTGAGGGATAATCTGCAAAGCTCTCACCTGCCTCCTCGTGCTCCTCACCTGTGAAGTCTGACATTTTCTCTTGATAAGCCTCACCATCCACTTCAGAAATGAGATCCTGCAGATTCTGGATAGACAGGGAGGGAAACTTCGAACTAGAATCTCCTGGATCGACAGGGTAGGAATTTTCTGGCTCCTCAGAGAGAACGTTTTCTTCTTCAATTTTCATGCCCTCATACTCGGATTCAGAGGAGTCCTCTTCTCTTTCTTGCTCCTCCCCCTCACTCTCAACATGTTTCACTATTGTCTCATTTCTACATTCCAGAGTCTCCTCTTCATCGCTGTCCACCTCTTCTTGCAACTTGTTACTAACTTTAAGTTCATCGACATCCTCCAGGGCTTCAGAGTCCTCATCATCAAGGATCTCATCCTCCTTTTTGGAATCAAGGACATCACCACTGCTACTAATCGACATCAGTGCATCACCTTCTTCCTCCAAGCTTTCAGCCTTCTCATCTTCATCTGTTCCAGAGCAAACAACTTTCTGTTCTTCTTCTCCATCAGAGCTTGTGCTATCATCCTCTGGGGTTTTACTTCTAAAACTGACCCCTTTAAACTCCTCATCCTCATAAGCATTCTCATCTATGCTCAGTGTATCTGCAGTAGGGCCTTCAAACAAAGCTGCACCTTCTGCAGATGCTTCCTGAAGCTGAGCCTCGTCTGTCTCTGTCATTAGATTTTCTGCCTGTTCTTCCGCACTCTTCTCATCAAAGCATACATTCTCAAAGTCCAAATCTCCCATGGAAAACGATGGAACTGAACTCTCTGCAATGAGAAAATATGATCGTATTTCCTACAAGTAAGAAAATAAACATTATTTCAACAAAAATATGTTTCCTACCTGAAAATGCATCAGTGAGAAGATCAGAAAAACCCTCCATCTTAAACACACAAATCAGAATGTTAAACCAGGATTTATATGAAGACTAATTTAAATATGTCGTGACAGACAGTCTCTCCTCTGAAACAAACAGACAGCTCAAAGTAACTCTCCTCTGCTTTGGTTTCAAGTAGCTTCCTGTCGAACGGATTGAGCTTAAATTCACACACAACCACTGAAATATTTGCTGAAAAGCAAGAGATTTGCACCTAAAATGAACTCACCATAAAAGATGAAGATGGAAGAAAATTGTTTTGACTTCTTTGCAAAGTCCAATCTTAAAACCGATGTTTTGTGTCTCTCCGTTGCTGCACAAGCGCACTTTCATGAGCTCATGAAATGATGTCAGCTTTGATGTGGGTTTGGTTTCAGAAGCGCAACACAAACTCCAGCAGATGAAAACGTAGAGTTCAGTGTTGCTTCATGGAGAAACAATGTTTGCTGGTGCCACTGTAATGAGTGCAATGCCACTGTGATGAGGAGTGAGACTAAAAGTACCACAACTGCCAGTGGAGCTTCTGTTGATTGTTTTATTTTATGAAAAACAAGCTAAAATTACAGTTTTAATTTAAAAGATGTCTTGTTAAAGGTGTTCTGCTGTAATCTACAGCTCGTTCCGGAGGAGGTAGCGATGAGTGGGCTTCAGGTCAACTTCCACAGGAAAATGGTCACTTACCTCAAGAGCCTGTAGTGACAAATAACATAAATATTATCATAATACATGCAGAACTGAACTAAAATCAGCTATTTCTCATATTTACCTCTTTCTCTGTGAGGTGGAAATTCTCCTTAAAGTTAAATGCTTGAGCTGAACCAGGAACTACACCAGACATAATCTCCCGTCCGTGCACAATGATCCTGTGTGAAAAATGTTACAGTATCACATTTTATCTGGCCTAATGTAACAATATAGACCATCAGAAGAAGAAAAATGCAAACGTCTGCACACGTGTCCGACTCTGACCAAGACTGATGCAAAAGGCCTTCGTCTTGACTTTAATTGAACTAAAATATGTTTTATTCCACAGATGAGAAGTGAATGATCTTTAAGTCAATGATCTTACTCTGCTATTATAGAACTCAGTAAACTTTTGAAATGGGACAGGATTAAACTGCTGCTTCCTGCCAGAAAGACATTAGCTGGTGGCTGGGAACCGTCTCTCACCGAAATCTTAAACAAAAGTGCAAAAAAGATTGATTTTTTTTCAGCATTTATTGCATAATGTAAGGTATTTTTGTGACCAGCGCCTAATCACATCACACTAGTGTCACTTGCCACTAACAAGAGTGAGATACACAGAACCAAGAAGAACCAGATTTATCAATCCTAATCAACTTTGTTAAGATTCGGTTGAGACGTTTTTACATGTGGTAGCATTTTGTTTGTCTCCTAATTTTCTTTAAAGTTCCTACAAGATTTGTTTTGTTTTGCCTCCCTGGACCTGCAGTACAGACAATGCCGAGCTTGCCTACTGGACTATTATTTTTGCTGTTATCGCCTCGGTTTTGAATTCCAGAAAGAGGAGCCACCAAACATCCAGAGCCCATGTCAGATGAAAACACTTGGGGCTGCCCTGGAGAGAGGACCTTGGAGAAAAATTGAACAGATATTCTGCCATGATTCTCCCTGTATTAAAATTCTTCACTATATTAAAAAACAGGAGACTCAGTAGGACCCAGTGGAGTTCCTGTAGATGTGACACAACAAGACAGCCAAAAACTCAGGTATTTCATTGGCCTTTTCTGGCAAGGAGCCTGCTGGAGCTTAAATGCCTTTCTCCTTTACGTTCACCTGTTTCTCTCCCACGAACATTTCCTTAAACGTTAGCTTGGGACCTAAAAGGTCAAATGATGTATTTGCATACCTCCGCATAAAGCTGCTCGATATTAGGAAAGCAAATAACTGCGATATACTTACTTAGTGATTAAGTTACTTAGCGATATAGTTACTCAGCGATATAGTTAGTGATATAGTAACTTAGCGATGACAATATCAATTTTGATCAACCCATTTCTTTCCTCACTCTTGTCCATATTTTCCATCATCACAATTTCTCCAACAATTTTTGAAAGCTTAAGCATTTTGTTAATTAAGTTTGTGCATTTAGTGGAGTGGAACTGACCATAAATATAATTCAGAGCAAATACATTCAGAGCATTAAGAGTAAATTCAGAGTCTCTTGAAATCTAATAACCTACCAAATGCTGCACCCAGTCTTCAGCAATTGCATTATTGCAAACCTTGTAATTGCAATTAAGATTATGATTCAATATATCATATAGCTCTACCTTTGTGTTTAAAAGTGAGAAAGACAGAGGGATTGACCTTTTGTTAAGATCAGATCTGTGATGAACTAATGCAGTTGTGTAGTAGTTAGGCTTTATGTTTTTTTGGTTGTATAGTATGCAATTAGAGCTCACTGAGAAAGAAGCAACTATCCTTCAGACTGATTACTGATAGAACTGATATGGATCGGATTTTTGATGCATAATTAAGTAGCTATATCAAGTATTACAATAAAAAACACTCATCTGAACGTGCGAGATTCAGTCGGACCTGTCGTAGGCGCACCGCGTTGTCTCTCTGACAGTCGTGTCTTGATTGTCTCCAATCAGCCAATGAAATTTGGGGTCATTCCTCAGGCGCACAGCCTTCCACCCTTTAATGGTGACATAGCTGCAGCCTGCATTTAGGTCCCCCAAGATGATCACATTCTGGTGGAAATTCAAAAAGAAACACGAAGAGGAAGCATGAAATTTCTCTGTATGTAAAGGGGAAGAGAAGCCAATTTGGATCAAGGTGTTGATAAAAACAAAACAGAATTAATTAATGATGTTGATAATAATGGTGTGGGTCAGCCTACGTCAATTTTCCACTTCTGGTGAATCCGTTTGACAACATTGTAGAGCTCATCAATCTCCTTCATGGCTGTTTTAGGACAAGTGTGTTGCCCAATTAGGACAAAATCCTTCACCACTGGAAAATAAGGCATTTTTATAAATGATTTACCTCTGATTTACTACAGGTTTTTATTATCTTATTATCATAAAGGACAACATGTTTGCTACAAGTAATTTCCTTTTAAACATTGCTTAAATATGTTTGCACAAATTCTAGTTTTCGGTCTGAATGAATTCTGCTTGATTTACTTTTCCATCTGATCATCATTTTACCCCGATTTTCTTATAATTTACCAGGGTATAAGATAAAGTTTATATTTATGCTGTAAGAAAATGTTTAACAAATTTATATAAGTCTTAAATTAGCACCTACTCCCTAAAGGTACAAAGCCTTAAGGTAGGGCTCACTTACACATATTCACATTTTGATACAGTACAACCATAAACTTTAATGTATTTTATTGGGATTTAATGTGATAGACCAACACAAATAAGAACAAAGTGTGATATTTTTCACCGAATAAAAATACAGACTGGATTTTTAAAGTTGCTGCTTTTGTCATATTATAATGTTTAATTTCATGAAACAAATTTTGATAACAAAGATAACCTGAGTAAATACAGATGATACTACATTTATTAAGAGAAAAAAGCTATCCAAACCAAAATAGCTTTATGTGCTACTGTAACTGCCCTCTTGTTAAATCATGAATTAACTGATTTGTCTCATTTTCACCAGCAACCCCGGGCCTGATCACAGCCTGACCTGTAAAACCAAGAAGAACCTGAAAGTTACATTGGCATCCAAAGTGTGAACTCATGACACTTTAATATGAGCACACTAATATCGTGTTGACGATATATTCCCAATTGTGCAGCTCTATGAAAAACCCTCCAATAAGTCTCATTTAAAACAATTCTGCAAAGAAGAGTGGTCCAAAATTCCTGTACAATGAATGAGACACAGTTGTTGTCAGTTGATGGGTGAAACCTTATTAAGTTTAGGGGGAAAGTAGTTGTTTACATAGAGCCACGTTGTTTAGCAAAGCTTTTTGTCCTTTAATCAATGAAAAATAATTGAAAATGGCTTTTGCGTTAACTCAAGTTATCTTTGTCTGATGATCTAAAACATTTAAAAACAGAAGAAAAAAGCAAAAACAGAAGAAATCTGTGATAAAATACTTTTTCATGACTATATATCTGAGGTTTGCTTATAGACTGTTATTTTCCAGTTTGTATCCATTGAATTGTTTCTTACATGTAGTGGGGGAGTGAACATGGATGACAAAAGGCTCTCTGGAGAAGACATCAGTCTCATTGGTTCCCTCTCCCTCCAGTTTAGGATGCTGAAAGTGCTCCTTGACTTTTAGCATATTATTCCTGCAGAAGATCACAGAAGAGAGGCCTGTGAGCATATTTCCAGTACCAAGCTCATTCAAAGTAGCAGTTCTGGTTCAATTCAAATTAAATTGAATCAAACTGAATTTTGTTTGACTTAAATTATAGGTCACCTGTAAATGTAGACATATTGCTCTTTGTAGCTCTTCCTCCCAAGTCTTTCACTTTCCACATAGGAATAGAAGTTGGATTTGTCAAATCTGATGGCAACAACATCCGGTTAAAAATGCGACAGATTTCTCACAACAGTTCTTTGATCTTCCAGCAGGCCAAAAGGCTGTACCTGTTAAGATCCTTCACCAAAGCTTTTATTGCCTCTCCTTTAGAGTCTCGAACCTCCTGAATGAGGCACAAATCGCACCGAGAGAGAATCTTGGGGACAAAATTAAAAGAAGAACAAACATAGATCTGTCAGACGCCTGGATTTCCTCACACGTTGATGTAGAAGTTGCTGTAAACTCAGAGCAGAGTACCTTCAGTAGAACACCAATGACCCTCTTGTTGTTTGCCTTTGATTCACCAAAAGTCTGAACATTGAAAGCGCAGATTTTCAGGGAAGACGTGAAGCTGAACACACACAGTCCGACAACAAGCAGCAGCCCAGCAGTCCTCATCTTGAAGACGTGTGTCTCTCTGTGGGTTTACATGAAGTTAGTGAAGTTGCAGAATGAGTTACTGAAGCTTCACAGTGACGCTCAAGGCCCCTGCTTACCTTCAGCGAGATGATGACCAGCAGACTGACCTCAGGCCAGTGGGAATCCATCTCTTTACTGAGCGATGGTGTATTTGGAGAACATACAGGTAAATGTGGCTGTGAACGACAGGGGCTGCGTGCTGTGGATGTGCTGCATCAGTGAATTTTGAGAATGGAGCTTCATCTGGAACTGTTAAAACAACTAGAACACAATGAACAATGGAAGAGGAGCTTTGAGAGGGTTTTGTCCCTGAGGTTTGAGTGTTATCAGACAATAGATGCTGCTGGGTGCTACATCTCTTGCTTCAGGAACAATTACATAAAAAAAGCCATATATTCTGTGTAATGCGCAGCCAAAAAACACAGCCACATCACTGAGAGTGCAGACTGAAATTTATCTTTACTGATACATCTTCAAAAGCCATAACAAACAAAACGTATTTAAAGAACTAAACAAACTCAGCTTCATTAATACCTTTTACTTTATTGTAGCTTTTATTACACAATAAAATTTCGCACTTTAAGTGAAGTAATTTTTTGCCACAAATAAAATGAAATGGTAATAAAGACAAATTATATATTTTTATAACGATCTTACTGCTACTTTAACAGAAGAACAATTGATAAAGATTAAAGAACAATTCAGAAATACTAGTCCACTTACCCATTTCACACTGTAAAAATCAGAAACAAACAAAGAAGTAATTTAAAGAGAGAAATGAGTATTGCTTTGTTCAGCTGTTCCAGCAAAAGCCAGTTTGCCGTCACTCTTATCTCAGTGACACAACAACATCCTGCATTCTTCCTGAATGGACCATTTGGACTTTCTCTCATGTCAAATGTTAATGTAGTGGTTTCCATTGTTAGGGTCTGGCACTAAGGTTCGGGCTCTTTACCTGATCTCAGGAAATCAGAATAACTTTGAAAATATTTGCAAACAACCTATTTTACCATAAATATTACGGGAGACAACAGCAGAGATTATAAAAGGTTAAAGGCCGTTTGTGTTGTGATTATGCTCATGTTAGATGACAGGAGGGTAATGATTTGAAGGAAGGGCTACATTTTAGAAAGCAAAGTATGGACAACAACGAGGAGTTTGGTCATAGCAGTCTGTACATGATGTAGCAGAATAAATACTTGACACAATACAAAGTACAGTACTGAAGGGACATTTTAGGGTGGGACTCTATAATAAATACGATAAACCGCATGAAACATGTTTGTACATAATATTAAAAAGGCTGTATATTGATTAGGCCATCCCACCAATATGGACCAGAATCACCAGCATGACATGCTTTCCCTATCAACTAATGTGGTGCATTAAAACTTCTTACCAGTCAAAGTGAAGCAAAAAGTCACACGTAGGCCTTGCTTCCTCTAGATAAATGTGTAAATGTTTGTTTTTATGATCAAAAATGTAATGTGACATTTGATCATTTATCATATTTTTAGTTCATCTTGATATAAAAGCCAATTTCTTATTTTTCTTTCCTTGATCATCAGCTTTCATGAAGAATAAATAGCAAATTTAAAAGAAATTAATACACACAGCCTGTGTGAAATACAGAAAATAAAAAACAGAAACTTTTGTAATGGGATGTATGTCATCTCCAGTGGACGATTAGGAGCAGCAGGAAGAATTTAAAACTTAAACATGTTAGGCAGACTGTCTGTTCCTTTAAGTGGAACAGAATGTGGAAATAATAAATAAATAATAATAAATTGGTTATCTCTCAGATAAATGAATGTATAACTACATCTTATTCAGATCAATGTGAACCAATCAGGACCATTTTTAGTTAAGATTTTAATCTCATTGTTTAATGATGAAGCACTAGTTTTATGTTCTGTTTGGTTGCTTTTTAATCAATTTGAGATGTAGTGAATCTGAAATGTAACGGATCAAAGAGAGATGATGGCCCAATAAGAACAAAAAAACTCAAGAAACATTGATAATTTATTTATTGAAACAGATGCAAAGCAAAAGGAAAGATCAGTTCCAGAAAACAAAAAGCCCTGCATAAACTCAGGCTCCTAAAGGCCTAAAACTGTCTCTAATTTTTAAAGGATCCTACTGACATGAGAGTACACTATACATGAGAATGTGTACACTATATATAGGGTTTATTTAGTAAGTCGCCTGTTCACTATCTTCACATGCAGAGCACCTTGCAAAAATATTCATACCCCTTAAGCTTTTTAGCATTTTGTTACTTTTCAAACACAAATCTCTATGAATTGTTTTAGGATTTGATTTGATAGACCAACTCAAAGTGGTGCATGGTTGTGAAGAGGAAGGAAGAGGATTAAATAATGGTTTTATATTTCTCTGGAATAAAAATAAGAAACCTTTGGCTTTTATTTGTATTCAGCCCTCCAGAGTTAATACTGTGGAAGCTAAGCTCTACCAGACTAGATAAATAGTATCTGTGTAGAACAATTTTCATGTCATGCCACAGATTCTCAATTGGATATACTGTAGGTCTGGGCCTTTGCTGGGCCACTCTAACACATGAATAAGTTTTCATCTAAACCACTTCATTGTAGTTCCGGCAGTATGTTTTGGGTTGTGGTCCTACTAGAACATAAACCTCCACCCTAGTATCAAGTGTTTTGCAGCCTCTAACAGTTTTTCTTTTAACGTTAACACAGGCACAGACCAGTTTCCCTGTTCCAGATCATGAAGAAAATCATCCCCACAGCATGATTCTGCCACCACCTTGTTTCATGGTGGAAATGGTGTGTTCAGGTGATGTGCAACGGTTAGATTTCCAGCACACATGGTTTTTGCATGTTGAACTAACAGGATATCTAATGACTTTCTTTCGACAATACTGTTCTCCTTGCTTCTCCTTCATAAGGGCCAGATTTGTGGAGTAGATGACAAATTTTTGTCCAGCAGATTTTCTCTTGTGAGCAGCGGATCTCTGCAGCTCCTCCAGAGTTTCAATGTTCTTCTTTGTTGTTTCCCCATCTAATTTTCTCCTTGGCTGGCATGTAAACTGAGGTGGACGGCCATGTCTTGGTAGGTCTGAAATTGTATCGTTCTCCATTCTCAGTGCTAACTGCGATTAAATTACACACAGGTGGACCCTATTTACTACATGGGTCACTTCTGAAATATATTTGGTTGCAATGGAGTTAATTTAGGGGTACCAGAGTAAAAGGGGCAGGAACACACACATTCATACATGTCACACTTTTCAGATTTGTATTGGTTTTTGTTCTACGTCACAATTATGTTTTAGTTTGTGTTGGTCTTTTACATAAAATCTCTATAAAATAAATGGAAGTTTGTGGTTATAACGTAACAAAACGTATCAAAAGCTTTTGCAAGGCACTGTATGTAATGAACTTAATTGTGTTTATATACGTTGATTTTAATATTTCTGCTCATCAGATCAATTCAGATTGAGATAACCTGCAGCAAGGCATTTTGTATTACCTTTTAACATACCTATGTGCATTGCAAGAGGTTTTCTCTCTGAATTATTTGCAGTTTTTGTGTATTTTTGTCCTACTTTCGACGTCCGGATGTGATTGGTCAGATACTCAGAACCACTTCCTTGACTGCAGCAGCTGCAGACAGAAGTTTTAATCACCAGAATGTGTTTGTCTGATGAAAGTCTGTGACCAAAACATCTCTCAACAAAGTCTGTAAGTTTAACATTGAGGGAGAGTTTTGTTTTCTTGGATTATTCCAGTAAAGGTAAACACAGATAGACCCAGGCTCCTAACCATAGCAGATTTCGATTTAAAATTATTTTTATTCAACCAAGAAGTTTGTGTCTGATAGGAAATGAGACATACTTCAAAAGATAGCAATGTAAAAGACAATGTAAAAATGATCAAAAACATAAAACAAAACTTTTATTTTAATTTAATAAAAAAGTAGTGTATTGATAATTATTTATGCCCTTCAGAATAATCCATGAAAAAAGTAAAACATTTATTATAGCAGCCACAATCTTCTTATAATAGCAGATCAGCTTTTTGCACATTTTCGCTGGTATTTTGACAATTTATGATGATGAACTTCAGGTTTTTGAGGTTGAAAGGCCTCCTTGCCATCACCCTAATCTTTAACCCCCTCCACACATTCTCTCAGATTCAAGTCAGGGCTCTGGCTGGGCCACAGCAAGATGTGAATATTACTTCCAGTCTTAAGAAACATGCTGGTAAAAATGTAACGATATGCAATAGTAATTGTGTATTTGTATTTCCCTTGTAGACCATTTATGGCTTTTATTGTGTCATTCATCTTCATTTTTAATGCCTCTTCCATCAAATATTTAAAGTAATTATCTGAATAACCCACAAAACCAAAGCAAACCAACAACAACTGATTAATGTTTTTATTTAACTTTAATAGATCCAGGAGTTTTTTAGGTTTGAAAAAAATGCAAGGCAAAAGAGTCAGTCTTTCTTTATGTTTTTGTTTACAAATTATAGAAATGAATGGGTTTCTTATTATTTGAGGTTGTACTTCTGGCAACACAGTCCCTTTACAGTACATAAGATGTTCCCTGTTCTTGCACTAATCTCATGTTTAGACCCACAGTTTCTGAAAAGGCCTTGTTTGTGAGCTGTAAACAGCTTGAGATCATTTTAAACAGCCGTATTTTAACGTTCTGCACAAACGTACTGTACATTCTCCACATTTTCAACACTTGACACAAACTTTGAGTTCCAGTCTGCAAACTACCACATGAACCACGAACATTTATACTAAAAGTTTTAAAACTAAAACTAAACTACAACAGTAGAAAAGGACAACAACTGTAAAACAGTATTGTCATATTGGTCTAAAACAGCCGGAGTGTTGAGAAGAGGCCATTTGCATGAGATAGTCTTCTATTCTTGCCTCTATGTCTGCACACAGGACTTCTACTTGCTCTCTGAAAGGTGGATGCCACGACCACAGTATGGCAACCCCTACCACAGCGAGGAGCAGGAGGAAGAATAGACAAACCCTCCACCAAGTCCCGCACAGCGTCTAAGCAGAGAGTGAAAAGCATCATATGAAAACACATTCAACAAAGTTTATGCTCTGAAGTAACAATGACTTCATGCTTCTCCTATAAGCAAAAAATATATGCATGGCGCACATATACACACACACAATACTAACTGGTTTCCTGTGGCGGTGGCTGAGCTGCCGGAGCTCGTCTCTGCACTGCGACAGTCGGACCTGGCTGGACTGACACTCCTGCTCCATAGCGTGCAGCTCCGTCTGCAGATCCTCACACTGCTCACACACAGGTCATATGGAAGAAGGACATGCAGACTAAATTTAGCCACAGCCCACCAGAGCCAGATTTACGCTTCAGAATTATATTTAAAGTCAAATTTGCCTTACATGCTTTAACTCTGTTTATAAAACCTTTTACTAAAATGGAAACTTGACCAAATTATTGTGTCTTAAGAAAGTTTAGTTGAGCAAACATGTATTGTATCTGCATTTACATTATAACTACCAAATAAAGTTAATTTCTTTTCTGCTTTACAGCTGGAAGTGGGTTTCTCTAAAATGTGGTTGGAGGTGGTCTCCCAGTCTATTAAATAATCTTAACATGCAGCAGAGAATGAAATCATATTGTAATAGGTCTGTTTTTCTTCCTCTTTGACAAAATTCATGCTGCAGCCTAAACCTTAAAACAATTAGAGCCTTCCCTTGAACATCACCTGCACTGCTACTCTGATAGATAGATAAAGCCACTGTCAGTCACTGTCAGTCACCAATAGATGGAGGTCAACCTGTATAACCTCTAAGCTGCTATACATGCTGTCAAAGATTTCATTTGTATAGAGTCCTTGAATGATTCTACATACAATAACACAGGCCACACCTTTTCTATATTTTGTGGCTAAATCCCAGAAAATGCGAAACCTCTATAATAAAATAATTTTACATAGAGATTAAGCTGAAAAGAGTAAAGATGAATGTAGAAACGTTTTTTTAAAGGTGTACATTCAGGGTATTGCTAAAACGTTAGTTGGACAATTCCCAGACATAATAATAGATCCATCCATCTATCATCTCTACCGGCTTTTCCATGCAGGGTCGCAGGGGAGCTGGTGCCTATTTCCAGCAGTCATTGCACAGGTTGCCAGTCCATCACAGAGATGCAGTAGACCAACAACCATGAACACACACTCTAAGGGCAATTTAGAAAGGCGACTGAACCTAACAGTCATGTTTTTTGGACTGTGAAAGGAAGCCGGAGAACCCGGAGAGAACCCACGCATGCATGGGAGGACATGCCAACTCCAGGCCATGATTTGAACCCAAGACCTTCTTACTGTGCTATAAAATGCACCATATGCAACCAATAGTAACAGATACTTTAATGAAATTCATATTCCATATGAGGAACAAGATCCTGAGCTAGTGTACCCATTTTGTCAAATATCCAACACTAGGAGACACACTGATGTGGCAACAACTGTACAGATTTTCCCAAAAACTTTGTTTAAATTACGGTAATGCCCTTCAAACAAAATGCTAGCCTGGTGTTTAGGCCTGATGGCCTTTACATTTACGGATGTATCTAAATTAAGAATTGATGAACAAGTTCTGGAATCCCAAAACTGAGAAAGCATTGCACAAAGTCTCACTGCTAGCTTGGTAAAACGTTAGTTGGGCCAAGCTCAGCCATAGTAACAGACAATTAGATGAAATTTATATTCCAAACCAAAAACAAGAACCTGAAAAAGTGGCAAACATCCAACACTAGGGAGCACTACAGAGTAGAGACGTTTAAAGATCTGGTTTGCATTAACTTGGAACATATATTCAGGTTAATGTCCTAAGGTAACATTTTCAATATGGTAGCAAAAATGTAAAATAAGCAAATACATTTGACCTTTAAAACAATTCATTACAAATCATCTGTTTATCCTCATGAGCTCACATTTTCAGGATATATTCCTTGTACAAACCTAAACATTAGATAATCTGAAGCTTGTGGTCACTTTTCATTTTCAGATACTAATTTAGGCTAATGCTTTTGATCTGAAGCTTTGGACAACTGCAATGAAATTGTGCACACTTATTTAACACGCCTTTCCCATGAATTGTTTTGAATCTGTACTTCGACTGTCGTACAAAACAATATTACATATTGATGCTAGGGGTCAGACTCGGTCATCCGACATACTTTTAGAGTTTTAGGGCAATTTCAATATTCTAAGTGAATTTTTGAAACTTTGGGAAAATGTTGACATTAGACTTATAATAGATTATCAAAGGTGTGCTCCTCAGTGAAGAGTAACAGCTTGAAATTGTGCAAATTTCTTAAGGAGGTGGATCAAAAACATTTCACAAAAAATACTGCAAATTAAACACTGGGGTGTGCTAAAAACAATGATAACATTAATCTTTCAAAACAATGCATAAAACCTTTATGCCCAGAAACAAACTTCTTCGGAAATTGGTTCTGTGTTGAGTGCCAAGTCCAAAAATCTTAATGTATAATTTGGATTAACATATCTATGAAGTTTAAGAAGCTGGAGTGTTTGTTTTTTTTGTTCAATGACCAAGAAATAACCTTGTATGGAACATTATTCATCCATTTTTGCATGTCTCTAAATGTAAAGCAAAACTGATAATGAGAAACATTTTTTCAAACCTCTGGAAGCGGTTTGCAAAATAATTAGTTGTAATATTTCTTCTTCATTGCTTCTGAACCCACCAACACATGAAGTGTGAGAATGTACTTTAGTTTGTTGTGATCTTATCCTAAGTTTACCTCTTTCTCTTTAAGCTGAAGTTTCTCCTGAGTAAGTCGGAGCTCCTCCTCCACTTGACAGTTCCTGCTGATGGTCAGTTGTATTTCTGCATTGTCTGCCGTGTTACGCTCCTGAATAAAGAAGTTCTGGCTCTCATCGCCACCATCTGTGGGACAGAGAGGATTTTAAACATCTGAGACTTTCTGAAATTGCAGAATTAATTCCTCTAAGCAAACATGACTCAAATGCTTTACCTTGAAAGTTCTGGATTTCCTCTCTTAAAGTTTGGTTGTCCTCCTCCAGCAGGCAGATGTTGTACTGAAGCTCCTGCTTTTCTTGTCTCAGCGATGCCACCTCCATCCTCAGTTCCACCTCTCTGGCTCTGGAAAGCTGCACGAGACACACGTCAGGTTTAATTTTGTTTACTATTTTTTAAGTCACTCAGATTTAAATCTCTAACTCTCTCTGTAGACCATACCTCGACTTCACTGTGTAGCTGCTGTAGCTGGTCATTGCTGAGGTGCTGATTCTCTCTGAGCATTCCCGAGCTTAGCATCAGCTCTTTGTAAAGGCTCTGCCACTTCAGTGCCTCTGCTTGGGCTGTAATGAGAGCTTCCTGTGGACAAGATGTAATTGGGATATCCTAAACAAATCTGCTACAGACCTGATGCACCAATAAGTCTGGCACACAGATCAGTTAAACCCACTTGAGGGAAGAAAGAATATCACATGTGAATTTCACCTGCAGTGTCTCAGCCTGGCAGCGAGCATCAGTTTTCTCCTGAGTGGCCTTCTGCAGAGCAACCAAGGCCTTTTCCTCATACAGTCCCCTCTGCTTCTCCATCTGTAGCATCACTTTCTTCACTCCATCTTTGGGAAACTTCTGTAAGGACACAACATTATACTGTTAGATCTTAAGAAGACCCTTGCAAACTCAGCCTGTAAAATCTGAGCATTGTACAGCGAGGAAGATACATTTTCGTAGAAGTCATAAAGAGACCATCAGCTCTGACTTAAAAAAATACGTAGTTGATTTCTGCTACAGATCCATCTGCTGCTTACCTGCAGGCAGACTTGCAGCTGCGACTCCAGAACCTTGATCTTGTTTCTCAGCAAGTCCTCACTGCAGCGAGACTGTGTGGGTAAGAGAGGAAATGAGAGACTGTCACGCTTTAACCTGCAGATGTAAAATGAATGGTTCATGTAACAACAGCTGTGAGAGACTGCATGTTGATTCATGTGCTCATTTAAGAGATGCACACACATAACCAAAGATCACAAAATGTGCATCCACTGAAAGCCACAAAAATTATAACATACCTTTGCCAGAGACTACTTTAAAATATGAATAACTTAACATATTAATTAAAACTGCACCTAAGTTGTTTAAAGAAATAAAAAAAAATATTTAGTATTTTCCTCTCACACATTTCAACCAGAGTAGCCAGAAGAAAGCTACAGAGGATGCATTGCACCTATAATAGTGACTTCAGATAGCTACACCCTTCCTGTGTTAGAGCGTCAGTTTGCACTCGTTCTATACATGAAAACGGAAGCAGGAAGTTTCAAACCACAAGCTGCACAGGCCTTCCTGAGAAATTAGCTGCCAAACAGTGCTACTGCTGGGTACAAAACTGACACATTTTACCATAAAAACAATTGAGGGAGAAGAATGACCAAAATTAGGATGATCTTATGGGATAAAATAACGAAAACTGCACCCCCTTAAGGTCGAAAAAGCATCTTACTGTCCATAACACGTCTGATGAGTTCACAAGGTTTTTGGAGATCTCTGTCAGGACTGCTAGCTTCTTCTTCAGTGTCTCCTCTCTCCACAGGGCTTCCTGAGAAGAAAGCAAACAGAAGAGCGATGAAACATAGACTGAGCACATTCATTTAGCCTATTGGTTTACATAGGTCTGCTTTAAATGAATAAAACAAAAAAAGATGAGGGTGTGGTTTCCCTTACCTGCAAGTAGTCTGATAATCTCTGAACATCCTTTTGTGAAAGAGATGAGACATATTTAAAACAAGTTGAACTTGTATGTAAAACCCTAAAGAAAAATACATTTTGCTTTAGACGGTTGGATGGAGATTCTGGGGAAGTGACATGTTTTCAGACACTAAAGTGACACTGATCCCAAATTTTCAAATCACATATTAAACAGGCTCCATATATGCACCAAGCACAACCGAATATGACCAAACTTAACTCATTTCGTCAAACTTGCATCAAACAGGACAAACCATGACCAAACATGATCCAATATGAAAATAAACATGAGCAAACAGACATCAAAAGCATTAACAAACATGGATCAAACATGCAAATACTAGCGTGTTGATACTTACTGATTCTTTGACTGTGACAAACCCAGACCTGTGTGAAAGCAAATATTTCATTAGTAAAAACACACCATGCGCCTTCATATAATAAGGATTATATTTCTTGTAAAATTTTAATCAAACTCACTCTGTTTGTACACTGATCTCTTGAAGTGTCTTTTTTTTAGTTTGTACTGATGATTTCTGGTGAATCGTTGCTGTATAATTCAATGTTTTGGTGCTTGTGTTTTGTGCTATAAGAAAGAGCAAAGCCAACTATTGTTAGTGGAACAGATCAGACATAGTTTGCTGGAGAAAATATGGAACAATTTTCCAGTTTCTTTTACTTTTTGTCCAGTGCTGGGTGGATTCTGTTGCGGAAGTAGATGTCTGTTTCCTTGCCTGACCTTTCTCCTGTTTCTCCTGTTTTGTCACTATTGTTGATTCTGACCAAAGTAAAGCCTGAGAAAACAGGATGGATAAGAAGAGGATACATATTCATATTTAATCTAAAAATGCACAGGAGACCAAAAACATTACAAAGAAACATTTACCCATTTACTGGTGCTTGGATAATCACTTATCCTACTCTCTGGTGTTAGAATCATTTCTTCATGTCCATCAGCAGAGGGGAACCTTTGTGTTTTTGTGACCAGTTTCTCAGATTTACTCCTCGATCTATAATGTCTGTGTTGATGCAACTCTGAAAGATAATCTACATCCGTGGAACAGATAATGCACCCCGAGCTGCGGGGCTCCGGGCTCACTGATCTCCTCCTCAGAAACTCCAACTGCCTCTTTTCCTTTAGCTGCTTCTTGATCTGTCTCGTGTCGAGCTCTCTCGTAGGGCTTCGACAAGAGGTCACATTGTTGCGTCCACGTAAATACTCGCGTTTCTCAGCTCGATAGTCAACTTTTCTGTCAAACTCTCTCTCTTGGAAGTGTCGTATTCTGCTGAAGTCCAGGAGGTCCATGGCAGCTCCCAGGGCTCTTATGCAGACACAAAGCTGCAAGGAAAAACATGATGATAGAGGGAATACAGAAAGTAAACACTTTGTAGGGTAGATAAGAGTAGGTGAGAAGAATCAGGTCTTAAAGTGAATCTGAACTTGTATAAACGTTATGCTCCAAACATTTTAATCACAAGATACTTTCTATTGTTATTCAGAGGAAAGCTATTGATTAAAACCAGCAACTCTACTCCAAGCTATTTTGACCTGTCCGACAAACTTTAAAGTGAAAGCCGATGTGTAATCTGAACAACTTGGACGCAATGTCTTTGTGAAGCATACGGGATGACCCAAGTTTGGAGGTATCTCCCCAAAAAGTATTACTCAGAAAGCTTCTTTACAATCTATTTCCACAGTTGTCAACAAGAGACTCCTGCAGGCCCTGCCAACTGTTGATTACAGCCGTGCAGGTGCAAGATAATGTAAAGAAAAACAAATGCCAAAGAATAAGCATGAAAGCATGACAATGAGGCTCACCTTTTAGACTATCTCATTCATTGAGAAAAATTCTTCTAGAGAGGTCGAGAAGTCGTCCATTTTCTTCCTCTCCCCTACAGCAGCGCCCGGGTTTTTGTCAGCGTTTCACATGTAGCTGTTTCTGTTGAGCATTATTTTACAGGAAGTGAAGAGAACCACAGCGTCATATGTTCCTCTATCTCAGCAGCCACTCGCACCACGCTGATGCCACACACGGGTGGGCCCCAAGATTAGAGACAGACAGGTCAGATCCCCCCTCCCCACCAATACAGGCCCGGCGACTGGGATAAAACAGTAGAGCTGAAGGTCTGTTGAAGTATGCTGAGAACTGATGACGACATAGGCAACTCATTGCTGCATTTATGGCAATTACAGACTGACTTCAGAGGGATTTATTTAGTATATATTATTTAGTATGATTTTTGTATATATTTATTTTTTCCTTTATCTTGTATTCTTGTTTTATTGTTTGTGGTGTTACATTTAAGACTCCTGTGAGAACTTGAAACTTTTGTGGCCCTACGTTTTTAATTTTCACCCTGTTTGGATAAATAAATATATATATAATAAATTCATTTCATCCACTAACTTCTTGATTGTAATATCACTGTAGTTTTTTAAATATGCAGTGTTAATTGTGAGTTCAAGAATGCCACAGCAGTAATGACATTCCATTGTTACTTATTGAATTGATTAAATGTATGTAACTGTGTTAGATGGACAGTTTTGATTTTTCAGTACATATAGTTCTTATTTACAGGGGTTGGACAATGAAACTGAAACACCTGTCATTTTAGTGTGGGAGGTTTCATGGCTAAATTGGACCAGTCTGGTAGCCAGTCTTCATTGATTGCACATTGCACCAGTAAGAGCAGAGTGTGAAGGTTCAATTAGCAGGGTAAGAGCACAGTTTTGCTCAAAATATTGAAATGCACACAATATTATGGGTGACATACCAGAGTTCAAAAGAGGACAAATTGTTGGTGCACGTCTTGCTGGCGCATCTGTGACCAAGACAGCAAGTCTTTGTGATGTATCAAGAGCCACGGTCTCCAGAGTAATGTCAGCATACCACCAAGAAGGACGAACCACATCCAACAGGATTAACTGTGGATGCAAGAGGAAGCTGTCTGAAAGGGATGTTCGGGTGCTAACCCAGATTGTATCCAAAAAACAAAACCACGGCTGCCCAAATCACGGCAGAATTAAATGTGCACCTCAACTCTCCTGTTTCCACCAGAACTGTCCGTCGGGAGCTCCACAGGGTCAATATACACGGCCGGGCTGCTATAGCCAAACCTTTGGTCACTCATGCCAATGCCAAACGTCGGTTTCAATGGTGCAAGGAGCACAAATCTTGGGCTGTGGACAATGTGAAACATGTATTGTTCCACCTTTACTGTTTCCCCCACATCCGGGAGAGTTACGGTGTGGAGAAGCCCCAAAGAAGCGTACCACCCAGACTGTTGCATGCCCAGAGTGAAGCATGGGGGTGGATCAGTGATGGTTTGGGCTGCCATATCATGGCATTCCCTTGGCCCAATACTTGTGCTAGATGGGCGCGTCACTGCCAAGGACTACCGAACCATTCTTGAGGACCATGTGCATCCAATGGTTCAAACATTGTATCCTGAAGGCGGTGCCGTGTATCAGGATGACAATGCACCAATACACACAGCAAGACTGGTGAAAGATTGGTTTGATGAACATGAAAGTGAAGTTGAACATCTCCCATGGCCTGCACAGTCACCAGATCTAAATATTATTGAGCCACTTTGGGGTGTTTTGGAGGAGCAAGTCAGGAAACGTTTTCTTCCACCAGTATCACGTAGTGACCTGGCCACTATCCTGCAAGAAGAATGGCTTAAAATCCCTCTGACCACTGTGCAGGACTTGTATATGTCATTCCCAAGACGAACTGACGCTGTATTGGCCGCAAAAGGAGGCCCTACACCATACTAATAAATTATTGTGGTCTAAAACCAGGTGTTTCAGTTTCATTGTCCAACCCCTGTACATACCCACAGGGCTACAAGTGGAGGTCATACAGGGATTGTAAATCTTAAACATGTTTTCTTTTTTAAAATTAATGAGATGGAGAATCCCTGAAAACTAATGAAAATATAACTTAGAAAATAGTTGTGAATGCAACCAATGTTTTTTATTTTGACTATGTTAAATGTTGTGATTATTATAGGTTGATAAATGTTTTTCTTAAACTGAAAATAATAAATGTTTTTGCAAGGGATCCATCAGAATTGACCGAAAGTGCATGAAATTTTTATAAGTAAACTAGTGTCTGCTCTTTAGCAGCTATTCGTGTGTGTCTTGTTTATTTACTCTTACTGCTTATGTTGTGTTATAAAACACTTTGGTAATGGCCTATTTTGTCAAATGTTGTCATTCATAGCACTTACATAGAATTGTTCCCATCACTGCCGTTTAATACTAAGTAGACCTCAATATTTCTGCATCTGGACGCTTAAAGCTGTATATGTGCGTGCAGCGCCATCTGGTGGTTGATGAGTTTAGCACGTTTAGGAAACATGAACAAGAGCTGTTCTGTAATCTCGCGATCTTTCCCGAGTCTCCGTCATCCTTGTGGCTTTGCAGAAGGGCACAGAGAGGCCGAAACAAGGTGCCCGGCGAAGTACAAATCGGCACTTCATTCTTCAAACATGCTATCCAGACTTGTTTTTCTTTCAGGTCTGTGTTGAGCAACTTTTGTCATATTGCGGTACTAAATGGTTATTTTTGAGGAGAGTCTCCGCTTAGAGTAATTAAATTTTAAAATGACTGAATGTGAAGGGTAAACTGTAGGCCGCGCACTCAATGATACATGCTATTGCTAACTGGCTAATGATGAAGCTAATAACATTTGTGGGTTTGAAGTTCTTGCTAATAATTCAGCGAATACTTGCTTGTTTAACTAGATGCAATCTAACACTGCAGAGATATTAGTCATTACTTTGGTTTCTTTTTATTTGACTAACCTGAAGCTACATTAGCTAGCGGTAACTGCACGCCTGCTAATGTCAGTGTTTTTTAAGGATTTTAGACCCTAAAACTTGTTATGAAGCTATTCTTCTATCTGTCCACAACCTGTTAATGTGATATTTAGCAAATATTTTCTGACGTTGTCGTATCTTGTGTTAAAAGCCCAAAGATGGTTTATATTTGTGTAATTTTGCCCTTTAATTCAATATTTTAAATTGGCATCGGGTAGGTTGAGGTGAAATCGTGCAGTTGTGAAAACTGATTTAAACAACAGTTTGTTGTACAATAATGCAATTATGACGTTGTTAATATAATGTAAAGCTAACATTATTTTAACCTTGGACTAATTTGTCGTTTTCCCTGTTTGCAGCCGGCTCTCTGAAAGGCAGTGGCCCCATTGGAGCTGGGTTTGTATCTTAATATTTCTTCCTATGTTTTTCCCGTTTTTATCTTCCTCTATATCATGCTGGTCCCACAGCAGAGGAGCGTCAGATCCAGCAAGTTTGCTGCATGTTACGTTACAGTCAGAACTCTGACTTTTTATATTGTGGACACATTTTAAAGTTGTTTTTTGGGGTGTTGTCCTCTTCCAACTGTTGTGAACTGGGTATGGCATGGAGTTGCAAGAACCTGCAACAGTCTTCCTCCCTCACTCACGATCATTTCCACTTTATTCAAATCTTATATTTTGCCATGTCCAAAGCCCAGCCCATTAAGCTGTCTCCACCATGCTTGAAAGATGGTTAAAAGGCCTCACTTAATTTGTTCTGCATCTCACAAATGTTCTTCCGTTTGACCTGAAAACCTGAGTCTTGGGCCTGTCTGTCAGCAGCGCCTGGTTCCAGTCTTCCAGAATCCATTTTGTGCTCTCTTATCTCAGTCCTTTATTTTACTGGTACGTCTAAAATGCCTTTTCTCTGGCTATTTTTATGTGAAGTCCAACATCATGAACTCACCTCTTCAGTGTTGATGCTAAAACTGGTGTTTGAAAAATTATTATTATTATTTTTTTTGCTAGAGCTGTGAGTGTGTCCTTTTGGACAGTTCTTTCACCCCTCTTCCCTGTCCTTTTTAAAGCCAGTTTGTGCTGTACTCTAAATGGAGTATTCTTTTTAGCATGGTGAGAGATATTTAATGTTAAATAACCTTATTTTCTTATAGGCAACTCTCCTAAGGACTTTCTTTCTTCTTTTCCCATTTTGTGCCTTGTATGAACAAACAGCTGAAGATGCTTCAGATACAAAACTAACCTAAATAATGCTCCCCTGTATGTGAAATTAATATTCAAGCCTGCAGAACAAACAAAGGTTTTCAGATCATTTAACCTGATAAAATGATCAAGCTAAATTAACAGCCACAGCAGGAGATTGATGCAGTGGATGGACAGTTTTACTTGATAAAATAGTTTGTAATATGCAAAAAAAAAAATTTCTTTTAAGAAAATGATTTGCCAGGGATCCCAAACATTGGAGTGGCAGTGTCCATGCATTGCAAAAGAGGAGAGGCCTCTTGAAATCAGTGCTTCAGTAATCTGCGCTAAAACAAAATGAGAAACATTTTGCAACCTCGATAGTTTCATGCCATCTCTCTGTGGATGCACAAACAAAACAGTGTAGGTGTCTGTTGAATACAAGCGGAGATGAGATGAATCGGGTTAAACGCGTACTGATTCATCTACTGATGATAAATCCAGCAGAAACTTCTCATTTAGTTGTAATTTGTCTAAAAACAGACTAGTAACTGAGTCCAAATTAGATCTGCATCATTATGGACAAAAAATTATTTTGGTCATATTAAAACACCAATATTTAACAGAAGTAGTCACGGTATATTAGTAAGTATTTTGCATTTAATGCATTTTAGAACAGAATAGAAGTGCAGTTGCAAAGCAGAATGCAGTAAAATGTCAGATTTTTATTTTCTGATCATTTGTAATTCAAATCAGAATTGAAATACAAGTAAAAGTACCGTATTTTCCGCACTATAAGGCGCACCGGATTATAAGGCGCATAGAATAGAAGCTACTGCAGTCAAACGTTTGACTGGGGTTGCGTTATGCATCCACTAGATGGAGCTGTGCTAAAGACAATGTCAACAAAACAGTCAGTCAAACTTTATTAATACACTACAAACCAGCGTTCTGATAACTCCATTCACTCTCATGGTAAGGTCTCCTCTACATAGAAATCTATTGAATAGAGCCAACCGCACGTTAGGAATGCATTGGAGTCTATGAAGTTGAAGTTGAAATCAAACGTTAGTTAAAACGTGAAAGGGAACTTTTCCCTGATTCAGTAAACACGTAAAAGAAACAGTTTGATGCACTAAATCAAACGTTAGTACTGTTAACCTTTCCTGTTTCTGTCCCCTGACCGTAGTCTGATGACACAGGGGAGACGCTTTCTCCAGGGCCGAAGTTACTAGTTTCCTCTGGGTTAACTCCCTCACTCATACGTTGCTGAGTTGAGCATGAAGAAACAGCATCAAAACACTGAGTTGTTGACGAGATTCGGGGTTCTTTTTAATGACTTTGCAGCACGTAAAAACACAGGGCTTACAGACTCATACACCGCTGCTCCGGTCGCCGTCTCTACCCACCCCACACGCACAATAATACCGACGTCACTCCTTCACTCTTGATTCTCAGCTACGGCAGCACACAGCGCCACCTCTGTCCGGAGGAGTAATGTCAACATCTTCCATACACACACACGAAACATACACCCCACACACTGAGCTTCTAATCACATATAGTTCAGGCAATTCCTGCAACAGTACATTCAAACGTTATACACACACAAGTGGTGTTGGACTAGGAATAAGCACAGTACAGATGTTTACCGCTATTACTTCGGCGACGCCCCTGACTACGGTAGCCGTAATGCTGCAAGCGGTGCGGCTTTGTAGTTTACCAGTCGTACTGAAACATTTTGACAGAGCGCCGTGTACAACCAGTATGGATCAACCAATTAACCAATTGATCCATATATAAGGCGCTCCGGATTACAAGGCGCACTGTCATTTTTTGAAAAAATTCAAGGTTTTTAAGTGCGCCTTATAGTGTGGAAAATACGGTAACTGTACAACTGAATCCCATTTTTAGAATATTATTTCATTGTTTTCAAAAAACACCTAAATCTGTTATTGTAACAGCAGTTATGAAAACCAGGAAAGGTCAGAGAAAGAGAAGTCAGCAGGAGCATGATCAGAAGCAGCCTGCTGCCCTTTCTGTAATAACATATAATGTTATGTAATAGTTATTAAAAATATTAAGCACATAATGTCTGTCGTAGTTACTAATCTTTCTGTTCCTTCCAGTCTGGTCCAGGCGTCTCGTTCCCTCCAAACATCCTCCCAGAGTCTGGCCCCCGTACCCCCGTTGCCAGAGAAGGGAGGTAAAGTCCGCTATGGCCTCATCCCAGAGGAGCTTTTCCAGCTCTTGTATCCCAAAACTGGGGTTACAGGTGGGTATTTGTATTACGCTTTCAGGTTTTTGTTTTTTTTACTCATTTCATCTCCTTCTCTGGTCAAAACCATAGAGTCCTGAACTCAGCTGCCTGGGTCATCACCAAAACCCCCTTCTACAATCACATCTCTCCTGTCCTGAAGCTGCTTCACTTGCTCCCGGTCAAATCTTGTATTATTTTCAAAATTCTTCTTCTCACTTTCAAGCCCATCCACAATCTCACCTCTCTGTTGTGATTATTAATCTGAGAATATTATTTAATATCAATATTTTAATATTTTATAAAATAATATTTCGGTCTGTTAAGGGTTGTCCTGTAAATACCAGCCCAGTAAGGCGATGGTATTAGGACAAAATAGAAAGATGTGAGACGAGCTCTGACATTATTGATCAGCATAAACTCTGCACATATATGGAATGAATTCACACAATTTCTTAAAATACAAGAATTTATTAACAAAAATAAGTCAACTCAAAGTCAAACATATTTCAATCAACAAACTCTTTACTATGCTAAAATAATCCAACTAAACTACCAAGCAGAACTAAAGAATAACGAAGACTAATGAGTTATGTACAATATAAACAAGTTGATTAAAGATGATTGAAAACCATGACCAAAGGAGTGATGCAACATTACCATACAATGTTTATGTTTGAGAACCAAGGATTATCTTGAAGAATCTGGAAATGAAGTTAAGTTTTGGAACTAACTTAGGAAATAATCAGCAACCTTTAGACAAACATTCATACTGCAAGATCAGATAAAATATTATTTTAATAAAATAATGTTTTAAATAATGATCTGCTGAATAAAACCAACCTTCTGGATGACTAATTCTCAACGGTGTCTCATTAGCTGCCTTTATTAAAATAATATTCAAAGAAATATTATTAAGGGTATATTTTGGAAAAGAGCCAAATCTTTCTGGAGAAATGGGGCTTAATGGTGTTTACTTAGTTATCAACTCTAGCAAATGATGTTAGGGACACATTATTTATTGGATTGAAAACTAAACCTTTCTGGGTAAATATTATTTAGTAGCAAGCACGTGTCCTTACCTATTAGCAGTTGAAGCTAACAAAAGAAGCTGATAGCTTAGCACCAGATTCAAACACATACCTTTAAAATACCAGGGTCAATAAAAGGGTTAAAATGCATATACGGACGGCGCGTTATGATCAATCTTCTGTTTAAAATCACCCTTCAAGTAAAGTTTGTCTTAACTTTAAAAACACACAAACACAGAACACTTGCTAGCACCAAGATAGCTGAGTTCAACCCAAACAAAACCAAACTTCATAAAAAGAAAAACGTTTAGATCATTTCAATCTAAATCTTTCTATTATCGTTCTGCCCAAAACACTTAACCTCATGAACTGTGGTGAGGAATGTTGTCCAAGCGACGATGAAGTTTGAAGAAGGTATCCCCAGTGAACAATGGTTAGCTTCCCGCTAACCTCCAGCTGTGGATGAAAAACTGCTCGTTGTGTCCGCCAACCACGCTGCACGTTAACACGGTGATGCGGCCTCTGCTGTCTTCCTTCCAGACTGGGAGACCGCTCCGCTTGGCTTCATAGAGACCGCGCGTCTCTGTAGGGAACTTTTCTGGGACAATTTGCTTCTGCAGGCCTCAGAGAAAAAGTAAGCAACTCTTACACCTTAATTTCCCCGTTCATGAATGAAAATACCGGATACACAGACAGTATTTCATTCGTACTTATCTTTGCATATGATCGATGATCGTATGACATCCTTGGATCCAGTTGAAGAGTTTATGTCTGTTTGACAGCAAAGAGACATCAGCGTGCTTGTCTCCCCTATCTGGTCCCTTTCGAAGGCCGTGTGGAAGAGGGCGGATGTAGCAACAGCTGTGCTTTTATTTGGGTAGTGGCGTCACAGGAAGTCCGCAGTTATCCCGTTTCCTGGCTGTGCCGGAAGAAGGTTAATGCACTTTATTTTGAAAAGTTCCAGAAAAGTCTGTACCGGAGCTTAATGTTTTATCCGTGGCTGTGGGTCCCAACACCTCCATATCTGTCTGACCTCCTACACGTTTCCATCCCCTCCCGCTCCAGCAGATCAGCCCCCTCCCTCCTTCCCTCTGTACCATCTGCTCGCCTCACCACCATGGCGTGCAGTGCTTTCAGTAGCTCTGCCCCTCGACTTTGGGAACTCTTTGACCCCCGACCTACGAACGGTCGCCCCTCTGTCATTGCTCAAAACTGGTTTGAAACCCATCTTTTTAGCTTAGCCCATCTTTCTTAACTCTACTCACTTGTATTTTCTTTTTTTTTTTTTTTTTTCCTTTATTAATGTTTGATTTTATTGACTGTTGGCCCATTTTTGTAAAGTGTTGAGTGTCCTAAAAGGCACATATTTAAAAAAAAAAAAGCGTTATTTTTATTATTATTATAAACGTTTCACAAACCAAGTTTGTGTTACTAGTTCAGTTAATTAACTAATGTTTTCTTCTTTCACCAGGACCATACATGCTAGGCACTGGGCTTCTCGTCTACCTGCTTTCCAAGGAGATCTATGTCATCAACCATGAGACCTTTGCTGCTGCCTCCATTGGTGCCGTTATCATTTATGGTGTCAAGAAATTCGGTCCAAGCGTTGCAGCATTTGCCGACAAACTAAATGAGGTGCGTACATATTTGGCTTTTGGTCAATAAATAATTCCATATTTGCCTATAATGTTGATGCAGAGGCTTGTGAGCATCTGGTGTTTGTGGTTTCAGTGGGCAGTCTGCTCTATTTAACATGGTCTATGTTTTTTCCCAGTTGGTCTGTATTTGGTTAGTCAGTAAAGCTAAATACACTGCTCAAAAAACTAAAGGGAACACTCAAATAACACATCCTAGATCTGAATGAATGAAATATTCTCATTGAATACTTTGTTCTGTACAAAGTTGAATGTGCTGACAACAAAATTACACAAAAATCATCCGATCATCTTGTGAAAAGAGGGATGGTTAAAGATCCCTTTATAATGAAATACCACCCACACCATTACTGACCCACTGCCAAACCGGTCATGCTGAAAGATGTTGCAGGCAGCAGATCGCTCTCCACGGTGTCTCCAGACTCTGTCACGTCTGTCACATGTGCTCAGTGTGAACCTGCTTTCATCTGTGAAGAGCACAGGGCACCAGTGGTGAATCCTGGTTTTCTCTGGCAAATGCCAAGCGTCCTGCATGGTGTTGGGCTGTGAGCACAACCCCTATTTGTGGACGTCGGGCCCTCATACCATCCTCATGGAGTCGGTTTCTAAACGTTTTTGCAGACACATGCACATTTGTGGCCTGCTGGAGGTCATTTTGCAGGGCTCTGGCAGTGCTCCTCCTGTTCCTTGTTGCACAAAGGTGGAGGTAGCGGTCCTGCTGCTGGGTTGTTGCCCTCCTACGGCCTCCTCCACGTCTCCTGGTGTACTGGCCTGTCTCATGGTAGCGCCTCCAGGCTCTGGACACTACGCTGACAGACACAGCAAACCTTCTTGCCACAGCTCGCATTGATGTGCCATCCTGGATGAGCTGCACTACCTGAGCCACTTGTGTGGGTTGTAGAGTCCGTCTCATGCTACCACGAGTGTGAAAGCACCACCAACATTCAAAAGTGACCAAAACATCATCCAGAAAGCATAGGTAGTAAGAAGTGGTCTGTGGTCCCCACCTGCAGAACCACTCCTTTATTGAGTATCTTGCTAATTGCCAAAGATTTTCCCCTGTTGTCTTTTCCATTTGAACAACAGCTGTGAAATTAATTGTCAATCAGTGTTGCTTCCTAAGTGGACAGTTTGATTTCACAGAAGTTTGATTCACTTGGAGTTATATTATGTTGTTTAAGTGTTCCCTTTATTTTTTTGAGCAGTGTATATACTACAAGACTTTCAGATTTCTCAGAAGACTCGGAGGAAACTGTAAAGGATTGGTTACTGTCTAAATCCTTAAAACCAGAGAGGCGGGTAGATTCAAAGGGTTAACTGGGATGCCCTTGCTTTGGGGGTGTCTGATTCAACAAGACTAAAATAAACATGATTTAAAAGATCTTATTCTGTCTTGTTTCATCATGAAACCGCTGCAGGATGTGTCTCAGATATATTCTGCAGCGGTGTAATGTTGCTGTGCACAATAGTAATACTGCAAAGAATTGTTTGGAATGCAGTATTTGTTGCCAATTATTTTTTAAAGTGTCTTTAATTCATTTCTAGCTTGTCGGGTACATATCCAACCTGTTGGATGGAGTTTCCTTTCATTAGTACCCACACCTGGCTTAGATGCTGGTGCACAACAGGTTAAAGGTCACAGAGTGTTTGAAGTCTTGCAAGAACAAAGAGAGGCGAGAGGAAACTGTGGATTTATCGCAATTGATATCATCATTGTATTAACTAACAATTATTTGTAGTGTGCTTTGCCCAGTTGTTAACAAGCATCCATTCTTTCATCTCTAGGTCATCTATTACCATATAAATGATGCTTAATATTTAATATTTGTTTCTCGTTGGCAACAGCTCTGTTTTAGTATTTTTCGTCAAGCCTTTATGAGCTCGACAATCATTTCTCTGGTTCTGCTCCTCTCAGGAAAAAGTATCCAAGGCCCAGGAGGTGAAGGACCTCGCCATGTCGAGCCTGGCTCAGGCTGTTGAGGATGAGAAGAAGGAACAGTGGAGAGTTGAGGGAAGATCGATGCTGTTTGACGCCAAGAGGGTAGGCGCCACTGACTTTTGACCTGTGGATCGTGAGATTGTCACACTTTTACAGGAACTTTGGGTCGTATCTGGGATTTATGGAGAGCTACAAGAATTTTAAAGAGATTTTACTGACCTGGTAACAAATGAAACCTCTAAGAACACATTAAATGAATTCATAATATGCATCTAGATAGTGAGGACACATTTCTATATCGTACCGCGAGCTTCACTGCAGTGTTAAGTTAAGCTTTTTAAAAGTATTAACTTTAATGTCAGAGAATAGACTGTGGACAGGCTAATCAGGTCCTACTTGTTCCAGGTATCCCAAATTCAACCTGTGGGCAGTTTGTTACACAAAACTTTATTAGGAAAAATAAATAAATAAATGCACAATTTGTTTTCTGTTTTTTATGACCTTACATTTTTATGTAATCCTAACTGAAAGGACTCCTGTGTTTGTCAGGGAAGATGATTGTTTTAGCTCCAGATGAATGTTTGAGGGTGGGGTTTGTAACGCCACAATTTTAACAGACAAATCTCTTTATCCTGAATTATAAATGTATCTAAATTTTGATTTTCCTGCTTCTCAGAACAACGTGGCCATGCTACTGGAGACCAACTACAGAGAGAGGCTACACATGGTGACCAACGAGGTAAAGAGGCGCTTGGATTATCAGATTGCCCTTCAGAACCTGCACCGCCGCATGGAGCAGGAACACATGATCAACTGGGTGGAGAAGAGCGTCATCGGCAGCATCACTCCTCAGCAGGTCAGTCCTTTTTTTATCTAAGGGCTGGAGCTGGATGACAACCTGGAGCGTTGCTGTTGTGAAAAGAGACCCCCTCCCGTAGCCTCATTGGAAAAGTATTCTGTGCAATAAAGATAAGTGCCTTTTTATGGCTGAGTTGCTCTAGTGTTGTTTTTTTTACTGTATTGACTGGGATACAAGATAACTGGGATTGAAATGTAATCCAGTGTATCTCCCTTTGTTTCATTTTTGATGAAATAATATTTTGAAATTTGTTTTGAAATATTCCAACTGGTTATTATGTGTTAACGACACATTTTACATTCTGTCCTTATTTATGTAACTGAGACGAGCCTAAATTGCAAAAAGAGTTCTGCCGTTATAGGAGCTCAGTGAGTGGCAGACTAATGATTTACTGAATCTTTCATAAGGATCAGTTAATGTGAGAATATCTCTAAAAATGTCAGGTTTGTTTTCTACAGAAAAAGTAAAGAATTGATAATCATTCTTCAACATTAAATACATTCAGAAAAGTTTTTGTTTCAACACTTTTTTCCTCATTTTATAAACTAAAAGATTAAAATCTGAGACATGACCAGTGAAGCGTCTATAAATAGATGATTATGTCCTTTTTATCTTTAATTTCATGCCTCACACTTGAATTTCTGTCCAACTCACTGATCATTTTGGTTTTTTAAATCAAGCCAGTATATTTATGTAGCACAATAGGACCTTATAGATTAAGAATGGGATGTCATCAAAATATATGTAAAAGTAGACGGAGAAATACTTTTGGCAACATAGTGTAGTATAACACACAATTAGAATAAAAAGAAATCCTTTAAATCCTTGAATGCAGAACACAGGAAGGAAAGCCGCAGAGAAATGTACTCTTAATGAAATTTCCTGTTTTATATTTTTCATGAATCTTCCTGGACTGTAGGACAATTATTTCTGTGTTACATAAGCAGTGGTGACCGTCGAGGACTGGACTCTTTGCTGAACGTTATTACTCCAAGTGTATACTTAATAAACATTAATAAACTGATAGTAAATATAGTTTTTATTTTCCTCTGATAACAGTAGACATCAGAACTGACCCATCATGAAGAAGGTTGAAACTTCATATTAACAGAAAACAATTGGCTTTTACAAAAACAGATTAAAAAAATTATAATGGCGTACTGCTAGGGAACCGTGTTAGGGTGAATATGTTGCAACTGAATTCAGGAAACAATCCATATGGAAGCTAGTTTTTCAAAATAAAAGCATTTTGTTTTTTTTGATTTGTGGGATAAATTAACACTATATGCATGTTTCTATTTACAGTTTTTATGCAGGCCAGATGAGGATCTAGAAATGTTCAGGAGGCCACAATGCTGGACCTGTTGTTCCAGAACTTGGTCTGGTTTAGATAAAAAACAAAGCATTAAGTTTTCTTTGTTTATCGTTACAAACAAATTAATAACGGATTACAAGCTTTGCTTTAAATAATCAGTATTTTAGTAAAGAAAACTCCAATCCAGGTTTTATATAATTTTATATTAAAACAAATCTGATCCTGGTTGACCCAGTCTAGCAGTTTTATAAAGCTGAAAACCAATTTATGCGTTCTGTTATGATGATTTGTGAAACATGCCGATCGATAAAGATAAATGTGCTTTGCTCACATGGACAGAATATTCTAGAAACTTCTGAAAAAGAAATCATGAAATTTAAGTCTGGAAATAAATTAATTTTTTCAAATGGAAGGTTTTTAGAAACCCTGTTGTGGAAATGGCAGGAACCTAAGACCTGGATCTCAACATCAACAGACCTCATTCAGCATGTTCAGGTTTATAGCAGAGCAGTGAAGAAGAGACTCAACCAGCATGTTTGTTGGGAAAGATTGCCTTCTCTCCAAGAAAGACATGCACAACTATAAAACCATTAGTTTTAGTTTTTCATTTTTGTTTGAAGCTGCGCTTCCATCTGGACAGATGGAAAACATGATGTCCTCATTTCCTAAATTTTATGATGGTGTCTTCTCTGCCATCTGGCCATCAGGTCTGCTAACCTGACACTGGACCTCTATTCTTGCAGGTTTCTTATCCGTACTAGTTCTCATCTTCTGTTTTTTTTTTTTTTCCCCCAGGAAAAGGAGAGCATCGCCAAGTGCATCGCAGACTTAAAGGCGCTGGCCAAGACCACCCAGGCCAAAGCTACGTTGTAAACCTCCCTGATCCTGAAGACTACTCGGACCCTCAGCTCATAGTTCCAAGACGAGACGTTGTTTCTTTACAGAATTAACTGTTTCTCTTCAACAGTTGTCTCTGTCAACATTATGGGTGTGTACAGTATTTACACGTCAACAGATGGTAAAATAAATAACTCTTATTCAACCAAACCCTTCTTGTTTCTTTTTTTCCAATATTCTGATTGAACTTTGTCCTGTTTGCTATTATAAAACATTCTTGAGCTGCATTATTGCATAAATGGAGAACTTGGCAAGCCTTTATATCTGAAGACCGCTATATAAAGCTGCGCCTACCCTTTGGAACCATAATGAGTCACAGCGTATCTGCCCTTAAGATGACAAGTCAGGCTGCCGCTCTCAATCTGTCACTCCTGTAAGAACATTGCACTTTGATCCTTGAGCATTTAGGCGGAAGTCATGAAAAATGTTCTGACTTCCCTGATCGTCTTAAGATGTTTTCTGCCATGAGACGAGTCGGAGGAATAGAATTTTGAAAAGAACGGAGCGATGACTCCAGAGCGGAGCTGATAGTCAAAGGTGAGGACTGGATGGAGAAAGTCTGCCAAGTTTTACAGTAAGTAGGTGTAATAGGGGGACGAGTATAACCTTTACTGGTGGCACTATTGCTTCCTGTTACTGAGATTGAAAATGTGTTTGCTTTTGCATTATCAGGAAAAGTCATTTTGTATCTTACATTAGGTCCAGGGGCTATGTGTTGAATTGATAGTTAGGATACTGGGCTTGATTTAGTTTTTTTTTTTTTTGGTCAAATGTTCTGATAAAAAGCTCTAAATTTACATTTTTGCCTTAAGGCAAAAACCTTGGCTCAAAACAATCTCAAAGCAAACCCACTGCTGTTGGTCTTTGCAGTCATGGGATAAAGTCTTGAGCATAGTTTGATCATTATTCAACCTTTTTGTTAATTTAAACCCTGAATTTATCACAGATCCTGTAACTTATTAACTTGGCATTGCCCTTTTAGTGTCAACCACCTCTGGATTTCATTTTCATGCTGCCTTTTAGCTTAACATGGTCATTATTGGACAATAATGTTCTGTTCTAGCAGAAGTAGAAAGTAAACACTGGTAGATCTTTGCTAAAGAGGCTCATGTTGGCAAATATAAAAAGGGTCTTTATTTAAACTACAGCAGCGTTTTAAAATGAGAAACATCAAACCGCTGATTTAACTACAGTAAATATCAAAATCAGAAGCTGTTGTATTTTTATGAATGTGGAAATTGACTGAGCATGCCAACTACAAACATTTATCTGTTTCAAACCATAGATGAGTGTAGATTATGAAAATAGTTTTGCAGCAATAAAACTTGTGTAATTTAAAGAAATGACAAATCCACAAAAATCCTTAATCCTTCAAAAAACAACGTTAAGCGAATTATCAAGTCAAAGTGTAAAATAGCTTTGAAATAACACCTCAATCTGATATGTAAAAAAGATACAAAGATAAACAGGTTTGCATAGCAGTTCGCAAAGCTTAGGAAGATAAAAGCAGTAATGCAAAACTAATCACACCTGTAAAACCACCGTGCAAAAAAAATTCAACCTTTGAAAAAACCAGAACAAAACAAATTCAGATCAATAATCTCTTTCAAGAATGTCCTGGAAAAGACAGACCTACAGCTTAAAACTGGACAAATCACCACAATCAAACCCTAATGAACACATACATAATTAGCGTTTTTATATAAATCAAAAAAGGGATGCATCTACAGCCAGATGATTCTACTTTTAATGAGAAAACTTTTAAAAATGTTGCAGGAGACCGTATCAGGTCTGCTGACAGAAAGACCTGAACCTTTGGTATAAACTGCGAAAGAACATCCTGGGACTGAAGGCTGTAATCTTCTGAATGTTTTACCTCAATATAGATCTGGAGATATGAGGGCAGCTGGTCCACAATACAGCTCAGACTGAAATTATTCATACCACTCGCAGATTTACATTTAAAGTGATCTTTTATTTTAACTAAGTTTTTCTCTGACTGAAAGGAATATTACAAGCGGTCCAGTCAGTGAATCTGATAAAGAATCTGTGGAGGGAGCTAAAGGTAAGTGTGATGGCAAGGAGGCCTTCCAACCTCAGACTTTTCCATTATAAGAAGAGCATAAATACTTTTTGACATTTATTAAAATAAAAAAAACAAACAAAAAAATTTTAATCCTAAATTTGGTACACATATTTTTGGGTTTAACTGTAGTCTTGTATATTAAAAATATACCTATGCTTCAGTCTGCAAGTGGATAAGTCAGACCATCCAACACAGGCATTCAACAATCGATGGTTTGTAAGCCTTTTACAAATTGGCAATGAATCTAAAAGCTCTTTCACAAAAGGTAAACAAGGCATGTTTTCTTTGAGACGATGCAAATAATATGTATTAAAATCACAGTATTATAATCTAGTAGAGACAGAAATGTAGCAGCAACAAAAGACAAGGTGGATAAAAAAAAACAGTGAACTTTTTCGCCAACATTTGAATCTAAGATATGAACATAAGAGTTGTCAAATAGAATTGCAGTTATTAAAAAAAAAAAAAAACAATACTGTCAAAAATAGTGATCTAGAGGATAGTTGGGGGGGAGGGCTTCAGACTGACCCCTGAAGGATACCGTTTGCTAAAGTAAGTGGTAAAACCAGCTACCTGTACCCATGGGGGATCATGTGGCCAATTACAATTTGTTCTCTAGAGCCTGAGAAGTTTTAATCTGAGCATTTTGTTGTCCTGACAGAGATCCTTTTTACGCTGGTTGGAGTCAATTCCCAGTTAGCCCTGCCATCCTGAAATCTGAGCCACAGTAGATCCATAATGCTTAGAAACGGCCCACAACGACCTTTCTCCTACTCCCCAAGGTATGTTTAACTAGCAGTCATGTTTGAATTCACTAAGGCCCTCTTATAAGCTTTCCAACACTTAAGTCCTCACCCTTGCTAAGAGATGCCAGTTATTCTCAACCAATATTTATTCAGGCTTGATGAAAATCTGACATGTTCTTTGGACTTTGGATGTCCAGTCTTGACCACTTTCAGAGAAATGTTTTTGTTTGTTAAGCCACTTTTGTCAGACCTAGGCATCATTCAGATATATAAGGGCTCCTTGTTTTTTAGTTTGCAGTCTGTCACACAGAAATTTATTGTCTCAATTTGTTCAGCTTAATCTACAAAATGAAAAACGTGTTACACAGCAGATGCTTGATGGAAAAAACTAAGCTCTGTGTCTGGTGTTTGCTGGATTTATCTCCATTTCTTAAGGATATGACTTTGAGACACTGTTAATTGGCTGTAAATGGTGTATTAGGGTTGGAAACATGTCTTTCCTTCACATTCCTACTCTCCTCAGATTTTATCCAACTGCAGAGTATGTTGTAAGGGTAACGTACAAGAACTAGACAGAAAATAAGTGAAAAAGTCCAAATAGAACAATGCAAACTTTGGTAAAGATAGCTTAGTTGAAAAATGTCTGGCTCCTTGGAAGTAAAATAAAGAAACTATCAGTGCTTGTTTGTATGTTACGATATTGAATATTAATACGATTTTTTTAATTGGCATGTTATGCTGATTTCAAAACATTATTTCATTTTTTTGTGTCTACTTCCTGTTAAGGGGTTTCTCTCCGGATGACTTCCCTCAGAGGCGAGCTTTTCAACAAGATGAGCCCAAAGAATCGCTGCTGCATAGAAACAGCATGTCGAGACCCAGTGGAAGATTCATATACAGTATGTCCAGAAATAAACACACACATCCTCTTTAAATGTGTACAATGATGTTCTTGGTAAAAACATTATATTTAGGCATTATTTTCATCAGTGCAGAGAAAGGAATATACCGAGTCGCTTAACAGAAATCCAGAGAGCTTTCAAGTCAGAGCGGAGGTAGGAAATCTGCTCCTGCGTTGGGACATGCTCCTTAGCACAGTCTTAGTCCTAACTCCTCTTTATAAAACTCCTCTCCTCTCCACAGCATCTGTTCACCTGTGAGCTGGATGGTCACGATGTGAAGACAGAAGACGACTGTGTGGCTAAGCTCAAGCGGCTGGATGGCAAAGGTCGACTGTGGCCTCAAGAGATGATCTTAGAGATAAAGGGAGCCTATCTTCTGCTCTGTGACATTGAGACCAAGGTTGGTAGTGATCGGCAGATTAATAATAAATTAAATACTTTGGAAAACAGAAATGGATGAATGTTTTAGAAGTAAAAGTGACTCTTGAGACATGGCCTAAATGCGACTGTTCCACAGTTATTAGCTTTCAGTAAGACCTTTAAAAAAAATCAATAGTCTGATAAGATTAAGACTCTTCTGTACATTGACTTGGTAAAACGTTTGACTGGAAATTTATTTAAAAAAAACATAGGCAGGGTTTGGTTCAGAAAGAAGGTGGAGGCACACTACTGACTCACTACTGAGTCAAGACTGTGAAGCTACAGAATCTGGAATTAAGAGTCTGATCTAAAGGAACAGCAAAGCAATTGTAGAGTCGTAGATGATGTTTTAATTTTTGTTGGCACAGTCCTGGGAAAAACAAAGTAGACAAACGGTAATCCCACCAGTTTAAAGAAGTAAAGTTAGAAGCCAGTTGCTGCTAATCAGATTAACTAATCAGCACCAAGTTTGACCAGTTCTATTACAGCAGGACTTTTGTGAGTTTGCTGGGGAAATAAATCAGCAAATACCTTAGAAAACCAGTTGTTGCTGCCTGTGTGTTAAGGGTTATACGGCTATTTCCAAACAATCCGAGGTTCATCATTCTACCTTGAGAAGGATTGTTCATACGTGGTTTACATTTAAGACAGTTGCCACTATTCTCAGAAGTGGATCTCCCAACAATTTTACCCAAAATCCGACAAAATGTCGCCAACCATATGAAAATCTGAAAACAACAGAAAGTGTTATACTGTTTAGTGAAAAATGGAAACAGCTACAAACATATAACAAAGACCAGATGACAATACAACTTTTCCATGGAGACAGAACCCACATACAAGACAAAATAAAAACAAATAAATGTAATTCATGTTTCTGATGAAGGATTTTGCACAAAGGACGCATCTGTAGGGGACCCAAAATGGGTCTAGTCTAGAACGCAGTGCAACTGAATCTAATTAATCTGGTGGAAGCATTTGGAAGTTGTTTGTATCTTCAGCTCAGACAGTTTTTCAATTAAGACAAGGTAAATATAAACAATAACCAATCAAGTTAGCATTTGGTTGTTTTAAGAAAAATGTTGTAAGAATTGTATAGTTACAAAGGAAGTTGTTTATATTTTTCCAATTAGAAGCAAAAAGGTCCTGGGTTCAAATCGTGAGCAGGGCCTTTCTGTGTGTGTGGAGTTTGCATGTTTTCCTTGTGCATGTGTTGGTTTTTTGTAATTGAGGTTTCACCCCCAGTGCAGAAACATGCATGTTAGGCTAAATGGTCACTCTAAATTGTCCTTACATGTAAATATGTATGGACGGCCATGTGTCTGTGTTGCCTTGTAATGCATTGGCGACCTGTTGGGTGTGCCTCGCTCCTCGAACATTGACCTCTGTAGATAGGCAGCAGCCCTCCAAAGAACCTGCAAGGAATAAGAGTGTGAAGAAAATTATTGAATACTCTTGAAAGCTGTGTTTTAATCACAACAACAATAAAGATATATGGTACACAGTTAATAAGAAATGATCGAGTTGTCTACTTTACCTCAAGCAAAACAAGGCCAGAGAAATATTAAGGGTCAAAAAAGATTTTAAACCTAAACATTTTAGATACAAGATCATAAAGTCTGTATTGATAAGGTTTGATAGAATAAAGTTAAGTTTGGCTTTTTATTACCATAGCCACAATGCTGTAAGGTTAGTTTGAAGTTTAGCAAAGAACATGGCTTTGTTAAGTGTCAACAAACTAACTGTCTAGGCTTAGTGGCATACCCTGATTTAATGGAACATAATTTTATTTTCTCTGTTTTTAATTTGTTTTAAGGGATGGAGTTGGAAATTTTACAAAGATGTACACATAGTCATTGCAGCAACATTATCAAGAGCTAGAGAGGACAAAAATAGATTCAAATTTAATGGGGAGAGCTCAAGGTAGAGCCACTGCTTCTCCTCATTGAAAGGAGTTAGCTGAGGTGGTTCTGGCATTTAATTAGCAGGTCTCCTGAGCGCCTCCCTTTGGAAGGTTTCTCGGGCACGTCCCACTGGGAGGAGACCCTGGTTACACCCAGAACTTGCCCTAAGAGCGCCTCATGGTCCCCTAGAATGAGCTGGAGGATGTCGCCCGGGGAGCAGGATATCTGGGATTTCCTCCTGGACTTCCCCTTTTTGTTGTTTTCGCAAATTAAGGTTTCCTAAATCTCTAATTGCCAAATGCAGTCTGTTCTTCTTTAAAAAAAAAAACAATTAAAGAAATCTTTTTAATTTAGAAGCAAACAATAAAATGTTCAGATACCAAATTCAGCATCATCCGCCTCCTATGGTGTAAAGCCATAGCGCTGACTCTGTGCACACTAAATGAGGGAGCTCATTATCATTGACAGGACATGCACATAAACAAAAGGCAATGCTTTTACTATGAAGCTCGTCTTGTGGGGTTCCTCTGTGTGACGCCCTGGGCAAAAAGCCATATCGCCCACAGATAAAATTGCCACTTTTTCACCTTGTTCAGTTAAGCTGTCTGTTTACTGTGTCTTAATATTCAATCCAATATTTCTGAAACTGTTTGATAAGCAAAATATGATAGTTTTAAAAGTTCATAAAAACATTTTTCCTCCCATTTTCTAACAAATGATTTTTGACAAGGCTCTGTATACACCAGTTGATTAATTTGTAGCGACTCATTCGGATCATATAGGCAGAGTTGGATTCAATGCCTCTGATGAGCATCATGGAAACCCGTGCAGTGCTGGACAGCTGCGCCTACGACTCTCTGCTGACAGTAACTGTGCAGGACCCCAGCAAGCGTGTCCCCCAGGTCTTCATGTTCCAGTGTGAGGAGACTGGGGTGAGGTTTGCATTTCACAACAACCCTTTACTTTGAGCTTCTGGACACTCGAAAGAAAAACAAAAAATATGCTGCCATTATCTGTACATTCTGTTGGGGTATGATTAAAGCCAGGTCTTGTTGTTTTATCAGGCAGAGAACATTAAAGCTGATCTGGACAAGGCACTGCAGAGAGGCGGCAATGACATGAACCCACGCAGAGTGACACCTGACATCAGGTACATGGCTCAAAAATATGAATTACAAAGGTAGAAGACAAGCAGTGACATCTTTGTGTTAATGTTGTTAAGAAATAATCTTGAAAATATCCTTAGTCGGCAGAACTCAGGAAGCTTCCGGCAGAATGGGCTCCGTCCTATGCAGCAGGAGAGGAACCTGCCCCCCCCGGACTATGTGGCCCCACAGTGGAACAACCAACAGCCAGGTACGCTCAAAGCAAGTGGGTAAAATAATGTACCGGTATATACAGTGCCCTGCAGAAGGATTCATAGCCCTTGAATTTTTAAACACTTAGTTTTTGTGACATGTATTTGAATTAAACCCCTCTATTTAGATTCCCCTAAATAAAGTCCAGTCCAACGAGTTGCTTTCAGGAGTCATAATATTAAATATAGTAAATGTTTTGTTTTTAAAGAACATCAGAGAACAAAAAGCCACACGGAGAAACACAGCAAGCCGATCATGGGTAAAGTTGTGGAGAGGTTTGAAGCATTTTTGGCTTATAAGACAATGTCACAAGCTTTGATCTCACAGAGCACTGTTAAAAGAAAGCATTATCTAGAAAAGCAACCAAGAGGCCCATGGTAACAGTGGATGAGCTGCAGAGATCCACGGCTCAGGTTAGAGAAGCGGTTAACCATTAGTCATACATTACACAAATCAGGCATTTACAGAAAAAACAGCAAGAAGGAATCTGTTATGGACTGAAAACCAGAAAAAGTCCTCTTTGAAATTTGACACAAACCATGTTGGGGACACCATAACCTTGTGGAAGAAGGTTTGCTGGTCAGATAAGACCAAGTTAATATTTTGGGTTAACAGGAAACTGCTTTGTGAGGCAGAAAGCTCACCACATCCCCCTGAACTCTGAAACATGGTGATGGCTGCATCATGCTGTGGACATGCTTTTCATTGGCAGGGAAACTGGGAGATGATAGAAAGATGGATGGAGCCAAATACAGAATAATCCTGAAAGAAAAGCTTTTAAAGGCTGCAAAAAAGTTCAGACTTGGGGTAGAGGTTCACCAAACCTAAACATAAAGCCAGAGATACAATGACATGGGCTAGATTAAAGCATTGTCTTTACATTAGAATGTCCCAGTCAAAGTCCATACCTAAGTTGAATTAACAATCTATGGCAAGACTTGAAAAAAAAAAAGGATCTATACAGATCCTTTCCATCCAGTCTTGAACTGTTTTGGAAAGAAACATGGGCAACAATATTTAGCGTCTAAATGTTTGAAACTGCTGCCCGTAGACTGCTGGAGATCTGCACCAGCCCCCCAGTGACACACTATGGAATAAGCGTATAGAAGATGAAGGAATGAATGTTTGGCACTTGTAGAGACAGACCCTAACAGACTGCCAGCTGTAACTGCAGTGAAAGTGGGTTCAACAGAGTAATGAGTCCAGAGGCCTGAATACATAAATATGGCACATTTTTCAGATTTTTATTTGTACACCATTTTAGAAAACAGCTTTTTCCTTTAATTTCATACTTATCTGGTACATAGTGTTGGTTTAAGACATAAAATCCCAGTGAAGTACATTGAAGGTTGTTATTATAACATGATAATATGTGAAAGGGTTCACGGTCTAATAAATACTTTAGGTCAGAACTGTAAGTCAACAATAAGGAGAAACTCTAATCAAATTACCTTATCTATATTTTTTTCAAATCTCCTCTAAGAAATGTTTTAGGTCATTACATACCAAGCAACAAACTCAAATGACTGTCACTGTTCTCTTTAATTTTTCACTTTATTTCCATTTAGATTTTATGCCTGACCCACGTCCCTATTCTCCCGAAGAAGAAATGTCAAATTATTCAGATCTTCATGATTCAGAAATGCCCTTTCAGGGCGCAGAGATAGACAGGAGCACGGTGAGTGCTGCAACAACTCTCCTCACATGCATCACTTTGTTCAAAATTATCACTATAAATTCTGAAGTTGTCTCTGTGTTCCCAAGGCAAAGATTACCTAGCTTTGTGCTTCTGTTGCTTCAATTTATGTTTTTATTCCTTTCCTCAGGAAATTTTTAACCACGTTTTAAATGATGTGGAGATCTTCGTGGACAGAGTAGTACAAGCTGCAAATACATCTCCGGCGAATGAAGGCAAGAACAAGAAGAAGGCCTCTAAGAAGAAAAAACAAAAAGGTAACATTTCTCAGAGATCAGGTGCTGATCAGAAGATGCTTGGACTTAGACAGGTTTATGATGTGACTGTGTTTCTGCAGCACCATCAATGACCAATCTGCCACACTGGGATGATTATAGCTCATATCTTCAAAAAGTTAAATATGGATTCAATCTGCTGGTAAATACTAGTTCGTTCCCTACATTTCGCAGATGATTCAGAAAGAGATTGGCTGAGCAGTAATCTGTAACTGCAGTTGAAAAACAAAACTTTTCTCAACATTACAGGGCCAGCTGAATGGATTTCTGACCAACCCCAGCGCTGATGAGTATGTGCATTTCCTCTTCACCTGTCTGGGCAATGTAAGCTCTTAACACTCCATTTATTTCCACTGTTTGGCTCATATTTCTCTGTCTCAGTTGTGACAGTACTTGTTTAATTTTTCCACAGACAGTTCCTCTATATCCCCTTGATCTGCCTCAGACAATCATCTCTCCCCTGCTGACTCTGGAGGCAGTGAAGCTGCTCAATGACACGGTGGTCCCAGATGAGAAACGCTTATGGGGGACTCTGGGAGATTGCTGGGCCATCCCCAGGTAGACCAGCTTTTACAGGGATCTGGTTCTTTTTAATTTCAGAAAGCCCGTAAAAGCTCCCCAGATAAAACCCACTCACGCAAGTTCTTGACCTGCCACGCCCAGCACTTGGGCGTAGGCATCCAGCACCATATAAACACAGGTCAGAGTTTTAGTTGATTCTCTAACATGAGGAAAAATGGCAGAAAGGCGTGTTATAGCATGAGTCACTACTGGAAAAATAAAACTAATCAATAATATCAGTGGATTTGTTGTTTTAGGTCATTGAACTAGAGGTCTCTCCTATCAACAGCTTCTTTTAGGCTCTTATGTTAGAAAATTCATATCTAATTTAAGTGAATGTAGTAAAAACATTCATTCATGATCCTTGATCTCTTTTATAGTTTCTGGTGTTACAAACACAAGTTTCTATGTATTTTATTTTGGTTTTATGTGATAGACCAATACAAAGCAGCACATTATTATAAAGTTCAAGGAAAAAAAGGTGTTTTTTTTTGTAGTATCTTATTTTGCTGAGGTTACATCTGCAAGTCTTTGTCAGTTTGCAAATCTACAAACTTTTTAGCCATAATTCTTTGTAAAGAAGCTCATGCACAGTTAGATTAGGAGACCCTCTGTGAACATAAATCTTGTAACAAAATGTTACAAATTCTAAATCAAATTTATGTCTGGACTTTGACTGGACTACTGTAACACATGATGAATATACTGCATTGCTCTGGCTATACGTCTAAGGTTGTTGCCCTGCTGGAAGGTGGACCTCTGCCCCTGTCTCAGATTTGTTGCAGCTTCTAACAGGTTTTCCTCCAGGATTGTCCTGAATTTAGCTCTGTCTAGCTTTCCTGTCTGTGCTTAAGAAAAGCATCTCACAGCATGATGCTGCCACCCACATGTTTCACCTTGGGGTTAGTGTGTTTAGCGTGATGTTTGGTGTTGATTGTCTGCTACACATAAATTGCTGTGAAAAATATTTCACCCTTTAGATCTTTTCTGGTTTTGCTTTTTTGTCACACTTAAAATATTTTAGATAATCAATCAAATTTTACTATGACACAAAAATAACATGAGTGAATAGAAAAGTACTCAGGTCAAAAAAGTTACTCAAACTGACCTGTTAAAATATAACTACCCTGTAAATGTAATAACTAGTGATACCATCCTTGCCCAGAACTACTGCCATCAAGTTTTTGCAGTAGCTGGCAAGAGTTTTTTGACTTCGCTGTGGAGGAATTTTTGTCATTTTGTTCAGTCTCGTTCCTATTGTTGAATCACGAGTACTGCCCTTAAATGAGGCAGGTGAGGCCTGCAGAGCTCTATTAAATGTTGTTCTGGGTTTAAAAAAACCCAGAACAACATGGGTTCTGGATGAGTCCTTGATTTGTTCTCTCCATTTGTGGACCAAGGATCTCACTGGGATACACGGGAGTCCCAAAGCCTTACAAATGGCTTAGTTACCCTGTCTAGACACATAGATCTCAGTGCCTTTGTTTAAGCTCTCATCTGTTCTTGAATTTCTTTAGATCAAGAGATGATGCCTTTATGTTTGAGATCTTTTAGCCAACTTCATGTTGTCAGACAGGTTCTAGTCCAGTGATTTCTTGATTCTACAGGTCTAGCTGTAATCTGGCGTGGGTGTCTCAAGTGAAATTGAATTGGATAGGTTTTTTTCCCTAATAAATCATATAATTTAAAAATAGTTTTTTGTATTTACTTCGGTTATCTTAGTCTATTAATTCAATTTGTTTAATCTGAAATAAATGTCACAAAAAACAAAAGTAAAAACAGTTGAAATCTGTGTGGGGGCAAATACCTTTTCCACAGCATTGTGGTAGTTTGCATGTAGGCAAAAAGGCTTTATTTTTGGTCATGTCAGAGTACAACAAATTTGTCTATTAAACCCTTGAAATACCAATATTTATCTATAAACATAAATATAAGCTATCCAGCTTCTAGCTTTGCCTTTTTTAGCATCAACAGTAACCATGTCAAATAATTTCTTAAACTTTCTTGAGAAAGGCTCGCCTGACAAAAAAGACAAATCCATTCAAAAAAATACATCGTTTTACTTTTCTGCAGGAATGCTGACACATCTGGAAACAAAAAAACAGTTTGATTTTCTTGAACTAATTTGAAGCTACCCTTCTTCTTGCTCCCAGGTCTGCCTGGCCGGATGATGATGTCAGACCTTACATCCCTGTGTTTTATGACGGCTGGCAGCCTCCTGCACCCGTTCACCAACCTCCTGAACTTCCTCGGAACCGTCCGTTGAACAGAAGCCAGCGATTTCCACCTGGCGGACCTGGAGGAGAAATGAGCCACGGCCAGAATCACTCACCCAGGGCTGTGCTTCGGCAGGCTGACGAGGTTGAATATGTTGTGCTTTAGAAGACGTTATTCACCTGTTAACACAACACATTAAGTTCTGTATGTACCTGTATATGACAGATAAGAGTGCAAACCTTTAAGTTGACAGTAGTTGAAATTATTACCTCTAAAAAAAATTAGCTTTGACAATCAGCATCTGTTATCCTGCTGTTCTACAAAGCACCAGGTAAACATGTTTCGTCTGAGGAAACAGTCGATATGGTTCTTATCATGATGTACCTTGTGCCTTTTACAGCCCGTGTCTAATGGTCGAATGAGCTCACCCCATCAACAGTGAGTTTTATCAACAACATCTGCAGGGTCGCACGCAGCTAACATTTCCTCATTTCTCTCATTGAGTTCTTCTCAATTATTATGTAATACTTGAACAAAATGTGTTGTCTGTCCCGGTTCCAGCCCGAGCGAGCCACCGCTCTACATGCGTGTCATGTACAGCTTTTCGGCAAGGAACAACCAGGAGCTGACCGTCATGCAGGGAGAGGTGGTTCGGGTAAGAAGACTAACTTGATGAAAAAGTATACCTAGCGAGAGAATTTGTATTCACCTCTCAAGAGGCCATTTGTGGAGGAGCTGTAGAGATCAACAGCTTAGGTGGGAGGATATGTCGACAGTGCGGTCTGACTAATTTGGTAGAGTAGCAAGAGGAAAGCCATTGTTGAGAAAAAAACACCATTACTTTGTGAATAATGCATAATTTTCCTCATCATTTTCTTCCATAAATCCCCAGTGTTGTCTCAAAGTCTCTTGGATCTGGAACATTTTTAGTCCCATCATCTAATTAAGCAAATTGTTAAAAAACACTTCCCTGAGAGTTCGAACAAGTTTGGCCTTGTTGGAACTGCAAAGAACCAAAATCCAGACTTAATAATCTTTAATCTTCAAAAGTCAGTTCAATTAAATTTCTCTGTTTAATCAAGCTTGTTTTTTATTCTTGCAGAGAATCACAGCAATAAGGATATCAGGGTATTTTTTTTAAAGTTTCAGGATCTGTTTTCCTCCTTCACAGGTGGTTCAGAAATTAAAGCCATGGTGGCTTGTTCAAAACTCCCATAACGAGGAAGGCAGCGTTCCTCCAAACATTTTGGAGCCAGTTGAGAGAGACGGCTCCATGGCAGAGCAGCGGGTGAGCCAAGAGGACTGTGGTGCTATTGATATACAAAACTAACAGATTTCACATGTAAGAGCTCATTCTCTTCACTCTGCTTCCCAGTGGGACTCACGTGGCCCCATTACTCTCGACTTCAACTCCAGTCCTGCAGAAGTGAAGGCATGGCTTGAGTACAAAGGTTTCTTGAGACTGTGAGGACTAGTCTTTAACTTTAAGATGTTTATTCTGTAAATAAGGAATGCTTTACAAAGAATACATGGGCAATGATGGGTTCTCCAACTTCTCTTGGACAGCACAATCTCCTCCCTTGGTGTCTTGACTGGAAGACAGCTTCTGGAAATGTCCAAAGAGAATCTCAGGACTGTGTGCCCAGAGGAAGCTGGAAAAGTTTTCTTCCAGCTTCAATCTGTTAAGTCATCACTTGCAGTAAGTAATGTTCCCTCATTTAAAGATGCAGCGACTGCAGTTTTGTACCATGTTACCAATGTTTAAGCTGCCAATGTTGATTTTAGCTCATTCTAATAATTCAGGGAAAATTAACAGCATTGCAGTTTTAATGTAATCTTAACATTGGGGTGCATTGATAAGTAAAATCCAACTCATTCTTCTGTTTTGATTGGTCAGTTTGAGTTCAAATCTGTACATATAAAAGGCAGATGCAGAGGGTAACTGAGCTCTACAGTTCTGTGTTGTATTTGTAATCAGATGAACAGCTGCACAAAACCCAAACAAAATAATCATTTCTACTAAAGCACATTCTTAATTTCTCATGAAACTTTAATTGTTTCCCCACTAAAAGCAATGTATCCTATTAAAGGTCAGACTTTGTTTTACTGTTCAGTAAGATTATGCTGCAGCAATAGATATGTTTTACTGAGGATGCCAAATTCTCAATTCAATTCAATTCAGTTATTTATATAGCGCAACACATGTTGTCTCAAGGCACTTCACAACAGTCAGGTACATACTGGTCCTTCTCAAAATATTAGCATATTGTGATGAAGTTCATTATTTTCCATAATGTCATGATGAAAATTTAACATTCATATATTTTAGATTCATTGCACACTAACTGAAATATTTCAGGTCTTTTATTGTCTTAATACAGATGATTTTGGCATACAGCTCATGAAAACCCAAAATTCCTATCTCACAAAATTAGCATATCATTAAAAGGGTCTCTAAACGAGCTATGAACCTAATCATCTGAATCAACGAGTTAACTCTAAACACCTGCAAAAGATTCCTGAGGCCTTTAAAACTCCCAGCCTGGTTCATCACTCAAAACCCCAATTATGGGTAAGACTGCCGACCTGACTGCTGTCCAGAAGGCCACTATTGACACCCTCAAGCAAGAGGGTAAGACACAGAAAGAAATTTCTGAACGAATAGGCTGTTCCCAGAGTGCTGTATCAAGGCACCTCAGTGGGAAGTCTGTGGGAAGGAAAAAGTGTGGCAGAAAACGCTGCACAACGAGAAGAGGTGACCGGACCCTGAGGAAGATTGTGGAGAAGGGCCGATTCCAGACCTTGGGGGACCTGCGGAAGCAGTGGACTGAGTCTGGAGTAGAAACATCCAGAGCCACCGTGCACAGGTGTGTGCAGGAAATGGGCTACAGGTGCCGCATTCCCCAGACCTGGGCTACAGAGAAGAAGCACTGGACTGTTGCTCAGTGGTCCAAAGTACTTTTTTCAGATGAAAGCAAATTCTGCATGTCATTCGGAAATCAAGGTGCCAGAGTCTGGAGGAAGACTGGGGAGAAGGAAATGCCAAAATGCCAGAAGTCCAGTGTCAAGTACCCACAGTCAGTGATGGTCTGGGGTGCCGTGTCAGCTGCTGGTGTTGGTCCACTGTGTTTTATCAAGGGCAGGGTCAATGCAGCTAGCTATCAGGAGATTTTGGAGCACTTCATGCTTCCATCTGCTGAAAAGCTTTATGGAGATGAAGATTTCATTTTTCAGCACGACCTGGCACCTGCTCACAGTGCCAAAACCACTGGTAAATGGTTTACTGACCATGGTATCACTGTGCTCAATTGGCCTGCCAACTCTCCTGACCTGAACCCCATAGAGAATCTGTGGGATATTGTGAAGAGAACGTTGAGAGACTCAAGACCCAACATTCTGGATGAGCTAAAGGCCGCTATCAAAGCATCCTTGGCCTCCATAAGACCTCAGCAGTGCCACAGGCTGATTGCCTCCATGCCACGCCGCATTGAAGCAGTCATTTCTGCAAAAGGATTCCCGACCAAGTATTGAGTGCATAACTGTACATGATTATTTGAAGGTTGACGTTTTTTGTATTAAAAACACTTTTCTTTTATTGGTCGGATGAAATATGCTAATTTTGTGAGATAGGAATTTTGGGTTTTCATGAGCTGTATGCCAAAATCATCCGTATTAATACAATAAAAGACCTGAAATATTTCAGTTAGTGTGCAATGAATCTAAAATATATGAATGTTAAATTTTTATCATGACATTATGGCAAATAATTAACTTTATCACAATATGCTAACATTCCAATTAGTCCTAACAATTGACCATTGCAGTCAGATTCAGTTATTTATTCAAATTGGATAAAACATTTTTCTGTCTAAGGAAACCCAGCAGTTTGCATCCAGTCAGTGACTTGCAGCATTCCCTCCTCCTGGATGAGCATGTAGAGACTATGGACAGTGACTGGCGTTGACTTTGCAGCAATCCCTCATACTGAGCATGCATGTAGCGACAGTGGAGAGGAAAAACTCCCTTTTAACAGGAAGAAACCTCCAGCAGAACCAGGCTCAGTGTGAGCGGCCATCTGCCACGACCGACTGGGGGTTTTAGAGAACAGAGCAGAGACACAAAGAGAACAAAGAAGCACTGATCCAGGAGTACTTTCTATGGGAAGGATAAGTAAATGTTAATGGATGTAGCTCCTTTAGTCGTTTCACCTAGAAAGAAAGAACAGATAAACTCTGAGCCAGTTTTCAAGGTTAGAGTCTGAAAAAGAGCACATAGAGTTAATTACAGTAAAGCTCAGTCAATCGCCATGTCTAGGAGAGAGAAAGGGTTAAACACTGAAAGACAGGGCCATGTGGATCATCGGTAGAGGGTGAGCATTAAGTTGTTGCCAGCAGAAGCTTGGATGATGCCCCCCTCCAGAAAGGTGTCACAGGTAGACACAGAGTCAGGCCAGGTGTTGCTTCTAGGAAGAGAAAAGAGAGAGTACATAAAGTTAAAAACTGAAATAACAGCAAATAATGCAAAATTGGAGAGTAGTGTGAGAATGTAGCGAAGAGGGTGAAAGTGGTCATTGTGTCCTCCAGCAGCCTAAGCCTATAGCAGCATAACTACACAGAGATAGCTCAGGATAACCTAAGCCACTCTAACTATAAGCTTTATCAAAAAGGAAAGTTTTAAGCCTAGCCTTAAAAGTAGACAGGGTGTCTGCCTCACGGAATAAAACTGGGAGCTGGTTCCACAAGAGAGGAGCCTGATAACTAAAGGATCTGCCTCCCATTCTACTTTTAGAGACTCTAGGAACCACCAGTAAACCTGCAGTCTGAGAACGAAGTGCTCTGTTAGGAACACATGGAACAATCAGATCTCTGATGTATGATGGAGCTGGATCATTAAGGGCTTTATATTTGAGGAGGAGAATTTTAAATTCTATTCTGGATTTAACAGGGAGCCAATGAAGGGAAGCTAAAATAGGAGAAATATGATCTCTCTTTTTAATTTTCATCAGAACTCTTGCTGCAGCATTTTGAATCACCTCAAGGCTTTTAACTGCATTTTGTGGACATCCTGATAGTAAAGAATTACAATAGTCCAGCCTTGAAGTAACAAATGCATGGACTAGTTTTTCAGCGTCATTCCTGGATAGGATATTTCTAATTTTGGCAATGTTCCGGAGGTGAAAGAAGGAAATCCTTGAAACCTGTTTAATATGGGATTTAAATGACATGTCCTGGTCAAAAATAACACCAAGGTTTTTTACTTTATTACTGGAGGTCAATTTAATGCCATCCAGGTTAAGTGATTGACTAAGCAGTTTCTTTTTTAAAGACTCCGGTCCAAAGACGACAACTTCTGTCTTGTCTAAATTTCGAAGCAAAAAGTCATCCAAGTTTTTATATCTTCAAGACATGCTTGTAGTCTATCGAACTGGTTGGGCTCATCAGGATTTATGGATATGTAAAGCTGAGTATCATCAGCGTAACAGTGAAAATATATCCCATGCTGCCTGATAATTTGACCTATTGGAAGCATATATATAGTAAAGAGAATTGGCCCAACTACTGAACCCTGTGGTACTCCACAATTAACCCTGGAGTTTAAAGATGATTTATCATTTACATGAACAAACTGGAATCTGTCAGACAAATAAGATTTAAACCAGCCTAGCGCTGTTCCCCTGATCCCTACAGCATATTCTAGCCTTTTTAAGAGAATATTATGGTCAACTGTATCAAATGCAGCACTGAGATCTAACAGAACCAGTACAGACACAAGTCCATTATCTGAGGCCATAAGAATATCATTAGTGACTTTCAGCAGAGCTGTTTCAGTGCTATGATGAGCTCTGAAGCCTGACTGAAACTCTTCAAACAGGTCATTGCTGTTTAAATGCTCACATATTTGATTAGCAACTATTTTCTCAAGAATTTTAGATAAGAATGGAAGATTGGATATAGGTCTGTAATGTTTCAGGTCATCTCGATCAAGCGAAGGTTTCTTAAGTAAAGGTTTAATTACAGCTAACTTAAAAGCTTGTGGTACATATCCATTTACTAAAGATAGATTAATCATATCTAAAATGGGGCTGGTAATCAGAGGGAACACTTCCTTAAATAATTTGGTTGGGATTGGGTCTAACATACAAGTTGAAGGTTTAGATGAAGCTAATATTTCTGATAACTCAGGAAGCTTCACAGGATCAAAACAGTCCAAACACAAATCCAGGTTCTACAGTTACTTTGGCTAGCACTGTAGTTTATTTATAACAGGGCCGTCTGACATGAATAAGCTAAACTTTACACATGAAAATATCCCTGCAGCTGCTATGGTCTCAAATACTTAGTTTTAAAATAAACTAGATTTTACACATTTAAGGAGCAGCCAAGACAGTACAAGGAAAGCTTTATTAACTAGTAGGGAGTAAATCTGGTTGACCAACTACTGCTTCCTCTGACTTTAGTTATCACAATGAGCTACCTTTAAGCAATTTGTACAACCCCCTATTTCCATCAGATTACATCTCGGCATGTATAAAACATCTGTCAATCAGTAATGCTTCCTTTTTTTTGTCCTGCAGCTCTCCAGTGAGCCGTCACAAATGTACAACGGCCGCTACTGACAGCAGCTGTGATACTAAAACATCTCGATTCAATGGTAGTTCTAGTCCCAGCATCATCTAATTCAGTATGTTTATTTTCCAGAAAGATTGGTCTGATTTTTTGTATAGCATATAAAATAGTAATCAGTCATTTGAAGTAGTAATTCTACATGTTAATTACTAACCTTTGTATTAAGCCAATCCGCACTATTGCCTCTAATTATATCTTGAGTCAACCACACATATATAAATATATAAAGTGTAATACTTTCTGCTGCAATAAGTTATTGTGTTTTTCTTGATGAATGATTATCACATGTGATTTATTGTAGAAAGTTTGATGTTAAAAATAAAAACAAATTGAAATGAAATTGTTTATTCTGTCAATAACACATGGGTTACAAAACTAAGTGCTTTGACTGAAATTAAAGTTTTCACTTGCACATTTTCATAAACAACAGTATAAAGTTGCTTTTTTAATCCAAACTATTACAAAACAACGGGTCATAGACTGCTGGAGATAGGCACCAGCTTCTCCGTGACCCACTATGAAATAAGCGGTAGAAAATGACTGACTGATCTTTGGAAAGACTGATTAAAGGACACAAAACCTTAATGAACTACAAACAAAGATGGTAAATTTACTCCTGAATTAAAGTTTCTCCAGTAAGTTGCACTTGGGGAAAGCACTTTGTATTTCTAAGGCAAAGGCAAGTTTAGTCTTCACTCCTTCTTGTTTCCCCATTTGGCCATCCTGTTGTTGACAGGAGTCTTCATGAATCTGTCGGACTTCATGTAGGCAGCAATTTTCTCCAGAGCCTACAATGATGGGATAAGTGATAAGTCAAGGGGAGAAGAAAGGAGCTCCTCTGGCTCTGATAAGTGTTAAAATCATTTCAGCACAAAGCAATCAGATATTTGACCACATATTTACTCATGTCCCAAAGATGGTATCACACAAACCAAAAAGAGTAGGAGCATCTATGCACTTTTTGCAATTGTTAGCATCAGATAGTAGAGTGTTCTCACCTCAAAACGATCCATAAGATCTCTGAGGTTCTTGTAGTCATCCAAGCATGTAGGAAGAAACATCCTGTGTTGATCTAGAAGCTCATACATGATGAAGTCCACAAAGGTGATCTATTGGGAGCGGAAATCATTAACAGTATTTAAATGCATCTCTAAAAGTAAACTCAGGCATTCAGTAATATACAGAAATTGAATTCATAATAAATATGCAGCAACTGATTTATCAAACCCGGGTTCAACAAACCCAGGGTTTCTTGGAGCTCTTCGTCTCAACTTCCCCCACACATAATGTGTAGTGCAAAAGTCTTCAACTGTGTGACAGCGTTTGTGATTCTGGTTAAGTGCAAAGTCAGCAAGATGTAAATTAACTTATGAATATATTGCTGCCAAATAATTGCAGCTGGAATGGATATTGCACTTCTGATTGTCAGGGTTCATATATCCAGAAATGGACCCAAACAGGTTGCTGCAGAACAAAAAAAAGTGCTAAAAATAACAATTTGTATATATTTGTTTTCTTTTAAATCTTAAATCCTTTAATCTGCTTCACAAATAATCACATTTATAAAAGTTATTGTTTTTTCATATCATTCCCTACATTGTGTAAAGAAAAAAATAAATAATCAACTATGAGGTGTAGAGCTGAACGTTTAGGGAGTATGTGGTTTATCCAGACTAAATTACTGTCTTGTGGTAATATACTCTATTTCTCTAAAACAAAATAAAGCAATTTAGACCCCCTAACATTAGTTATGTTGCCAACTAGTAGTTAAATATGCAATTTTAAAATAAAAAAAATTCTAATTTCAACTACGATTTTCAGAGATGAACAGAACGTTAGTGAGAGCAAACAAAACATTTTGTTGAACATTTTTCTATAAAAAGGCATATGATCTTGATCATACGTTTCTAAAATATGATGAGATATTAAAAGGTATTCCCAAAAAAAACCCAAAAAACTAAATGTTTGTCCAATGTTGTTCATCTTCTGTCTCTGAAACTCTTTTACTTACAGGTCCTTCTCAAAATATTAGCATATTGTGATAAAGTTAATTATTTTCCATAATGTCATGATGAAAATTTAACATACATATATTTTAGATTCATTGCACACTAACTGAAATATTTCAGGTCTTTTATTGTCTTAATACGGATGATTTTGGCATACAGCTCATGAAAACCCAAAATTCCTATCTCACAAAATTAGCATATCATTAAAGGGTCTCTAAACGAGCTATGAACCTAATAATCTGAATCAACGAGTTAACTCTAAACACCTGCAAAAGATTCCTGAGGCCTTTAAAACTCCCAGCCTGGTTCATCACTCAAAACCCCAATCATGGGTAAGACTGCCGACCTGACTGCTGTCCAGAAGGCCACTATTGACACCCTCAAGCAAGAGGGTAAGACACAGAAAGACATTTCTGAACGAATAGGCTGTTCCCAGAGTGCTGTATCAAGGCACCTCAGTGGGAAGTCTGTGGGAAGGAAAAAGTGTGGCAGAAAACGCTGCACAACGAGAAGAGGTGACTGGACCCTGAGGAAGATTGTGGAGAAGGGCCGATTCCAGACATTGGGGGACCTGCGGAAGCAGTGGACTGAGTCTGGAGTAGAAACATCCAGAGCCACCGTGCACAGGCGTGTGCAGGAAATGGGCTACAGGTGCCGCATTCCCCAGGTCAAGCCACTTTTGAACCAGAAACAGCGGCAGAAGCGCCTGACCTGGGCTACCGAGAAGCAGCACTGGACTGTTGCTCAGTGGTCCAAAGTACTTTTTTCGGATGAAAGCAAATTCTGCATGTCATTCAGAAATCAAGGTGCCAGAGTCTGGAGGAAGACTGGGGAGAAGGAAATGCCAAAATGCCAGAAGTCCAGTGTCAAGTACCCACAGTCAGTGATGGTCTGGGGTGCCGTGTCAGCTGCTGGTGTTGGTCCACTGTGTTTTATCAAGGGCAGGGTCAATGCAGCTAGCTATCAGGAGATTTTGGAGCACTTCATGCTTCCATCTGCTGAAAAGCTTTATGGAGATGAAGATTTCATTTTTCAGCACGACCTGGCACCTGCTCACAGTGCCAAAACCACTGGTAAATGGTTTACTGACCATGGTATCACTGTGCTCAATTGGCCTGCCAACTCTCCTGACCTGAACCCCATAGAGAATCTGTGGGATATTGTGAAGAGAACGTTGAGAGACTCAAGACCCAACACTCTGGATGAGCTAAAGGCCGCTATCGAAGCATCCTGTGCCTCCATAAGACCTCAGTGCCACAGGCTGATTGCCTCCATGCCACGCCGCATTGAAGCAGTCATTTCTGCAAAAGGATTCCCGACCAAGTATTGAGTGCATAACTGTACATGATTATTTGAAGGTTGACGTTTTTTGTATTAAAAACACTTTTCTTTTATTGGTCGGATGAAATATGCTAATTTTGTGAGATAGGAATTTTGGGTTTTCATGAGCTGTATGCCAAAATCATCCATATTAAGAAAATAAAAGACCTGAAATATTTCAGTTAGTGTGCAATGAATCTAAAATAAATGAATGTTAAATTTTCATCATGACATTATGGAAAATAATGAACTTTATCACAATATGCTAATATTTTGAGAAGGACCTGTATGTGAGAAAGCCTGTACCGCCTCCTGCTGGTCTCATTGTGCAACATCTGAAATCAATCTCAAAGCAAACAAACCAGATGCATTTATTCTGTCACTTCAAATTCCTCAAAAGGTAAGATTCACACTGTTTAGATATGAGTTTTTTTCCAGTGCATGTTTCAAATCTGCTTACATCAATAATTTGGTCAAATATGCAACTGGGTCATCAACAGAGAACATGCTTAAAAATATTAGCCTGTAACTAATGAGCTGTGAGGTGGCCACAAAGCAGTGACAAGTAGATGCAAAGTTAATGAATTACTGGTGGATCAAACAGAATATAGATTTTATTTATTATCAATATAAGATCCATCATTCAGCAACTCCTGGATCCAAAAATAAGCAGATGACATTTTCAACGACTTTATCATAATATGATTAGTCAGAGGTGTGGTATTTACAGCTGCTGAGAAACATACAATAACCAATATAATGAGATGACTTACCTTATCACCAGCAAACCACTTCCTGTCTCCCAGGAAGTCAGAGAACTGCTTCAGCACACCTGGCAGTGACTTGAGGTACCCGGGCTTTTTGTTCTCCTGATTTCAGGCAGGGGAGGGTTGCTTTAGTGGACACTCAGGTGTAATGTGAATACACTTTTAAGTCATCTTCTTACCATGTCAAGGTAGCACAGCATTACAAAGCCATTTCTAAAGTCCATGGCCTGGTTCTCCATCACGTCCAACCTGATCTTTTCATCCTCAGTCTCTCCGCCTGTTATCACCCCAAAGTCCACAGAGATAACATTTGCAAGTACAAAACTGTTAAATTTGGGAGAAATGTTGATGTGTTGTTTATGACAGATCCCAGTACTTACACATATTGTGCTTTCGGGCGATGTATCTCATAATGGCATTGCTCTGCGTTATCTTCCTGTCTCCATCCACCAGGTAGGGCAGCTATGGTGTGGGTTAATCACAAAACCTTCAGCAACAAATCACTTAAACCTGCTTTATGGTAGAAGTAAAGCAAAAGATTGCTTACATTGGCGAAGTCAATTCCAAGCTTTTCTTTCTCACCAAACCAGCAGCTTTTGTCATAGTCTGGAGCTATGAGAGAGAAATATGTCCAGTTGTGCAATTGATTAAAATCTTTTGGTTATATACTGACTTTTAAAAAAAAAATCTGTTAGCTGAAATAATGCATCACCTTCACCACAGACGTAAAACTTGTCCTTGTAGTTGGTGCCGGTGTACTCCAGGAGGAGGCGGATGGGCTGGGCAAGCTGTACACATTCAGAAATTAGGGAGACACTTTTTCCATTGTCAATATCTACATTTAATTTACTGTAATTTTCACTGATGGTTGATATTTTAATCCTTACAAATATTGGCCCAAAATATTTATTGGCTAGACAATATACAGGCCTTCCTCTGGAAATAACCGTTTCTTACTTTTTATGGTTATCAAATGTGTCACAATGGCAAAGCTAGAAAGATGGAGTACAGCATCTGAGTAGGTTTTAATCACATTAAACCAGTAGCTTGTGAAAAAGAAACCCAGTTCTATATGCTGTAATTTTATTAGCTTGCCAATCAGTGTCTTCAAGAAACCCTTTTTAACACACACTTCTCCACTAAAACCCTACATTAGCAGAGCTAATTTAGCTAAGATGAACATAATTACTCAATTTCCCAACCCAACATTATTAAAAGGGAAAAAAGTAAAACATTTGTGTCATTTTAGTGCTTGTTTAATGGTGTAAATAATAGTTTACAAGATGCCATGATGTTCTGGTTTAGGTCATACAGGTCATAGCCATACAATTGATTAAAGGTTGTTGAAGCAGAGACACACCAGTGTTGGGACCCCAGCCATAGGTACAACATGAAAGGCCAGTAAGAACCTTTCTGGAACTTTCAAAATAAAGTCGCATTAACCTACCCCTAGCAGAGCCAGGAACAGGGAATAACAGCGGACTTCCCGTGACGTCACTGTCAATAAAAACCCCGCTTTTGCAACAAACAGGCCTCTTCCCGCCCCGGACAACTTTTCCTCAACATGGTTCACGTAAGAGGTTGTGTTTTGGGCAGAGAGTAGTTTAGAACGAACTAATCTAAACATTTTTCGTTTTATGACGTTTGGTTGTGTTGAAACTGTTTGTGTTCTGTGTGTTTTTTTTTTTTTTTAAGTTAAGACAAACTTTATTTAAAGGGTGATATAAAACACAGAAGATCGGCCGTAACGCGCCGTCACCGTTTATGCCTTTTAACCCTTTTATTAATGGTATTTTAAAGGTCTGTTTGATTCTGATGATAAGCTATAATCTTCTTTTGTTAGCCCCAACTGCTAACAGCTAAGAACACGTGCTTGCCTACTAAAGATAATTTACCCAAAAAGGTCTGTTTCAATCTAGGAAATATTTCCCTAAATATTATTTTTCTAAACTTGATAACTAAGTAAACACCATTAAGACACATTTCTCTAGAAAAATGTGGTTCTTATTTAAAATAATATTTCCTTAAATATTATTTTACTATATCCTTAATATTTCTTTAAATATAATTTTAATAAATAAAGGCAGCCAATTAAACACCGTTGAGAATTGGTCATCCAGAAGGTTGGTTTTATTCAGCAAATCATTCTTTAAAATATTATTTTATTAAAATAATGTTTTATCTAATCTTGCATTATGAATGCTGGTTTAAAGGTATACCAGTTATTGTTGGTTCCAAGACTAATTTAACTTAATTTCCAGATTCTTCAAGATAATCCTTGTTTAACGGGATGCTCCTGTTGGTTTTACGGCCCCACGCAGCAGCTTAATTCGCCTATACCTTGGGCCGGCTCTGGAGGCACCTATGACTGTCCAGGGTTGTTCAACATTTACAGATTTAATGTTTTAATGGAGCAGAATAGCTACAGCAGCATGTTTGCATATGGTTATTCTTCCTATGAGATGCATGTGGCAGGATTAAATAATTTCTACAGTTACTCTTACATGTATTTGAGAAAAATAAAATCACTATAGTAAATATTCTATTACTTGAGTTCAGTATTTGTGTACCTTCCCCGCCCCCTCTCTGCACATACCACAGATTAGGAACCTCTAGGTTCTAGACCAAACCTTTAATCTTGATAAGGGTACCAGCATGTTGAAGTCGAAGCCAACAATATGCCTGAACTTGAACCAGGTGTTTGAGGTGAGTTGGCTGCCCATAAATCACACACCAAACTGCCCGATTTTCATAACAAGCGAGTAAAATGTCTAATATTTGAATCCGCGGGCATTCCTCGCCCACAGTCTGCAGAACACTCAAATAAATAACCCAGGGGAAAGGCAGATCACGGTCCAATTAATTCAAACCATAAAACCGTTACTAGCGTCACCGATAAGGGTCTAACGCGCGCGCGCAGATGACGGGTGCCGTTACACAACATTTTCGCTGCTAGCTAACACCTCGAAACACCTCATTAAAACACACCGTTGTGTGCAGCTCAACTCTGACTCAGTTTTTTTTTATGTGATGTAGAAGGTGAACAGAAAGCTGACGGGCTCTGGTGACTGTCCACCAGTCTGCCATTAATAACAGCTTGAAGAGCTGCAAGCTGGTTAGTCAAACAACGACCCAAAATGACTCAACTTACCCCGCGAATGTCCCAGTAAGCGAGAACCATGGACATTTTGATTCACTTTTCGATAGCTTGCGTGGTTTGGAAGAGGAAACTGCAGGAGCAAACAAAGCACTGGATTATGTGTGAGTGTGTGAAGGAAGACGCAAAGGAGGGGAGGTGTTTTATAGGCTGAGACACACAGAAGGAGGAGAGGAAGGTGGGTGGGGTGAGTCTCCACCGGTTCGGTCATTGTTGCTCTGAACCTGTTCTGTGGGTTTATTGGAGGAGGCTGCACAAATCTAAGCAGATATCCTTCTTAACCCCACCACCCTACGTGAAATAAATTTGTATCATCGAGAGGTTTGAACTAATCTCATGCGAAGCCGCAAGTCTGGAACTTTCGATGGCAGCCGTCTTGAAAAACAGGTACTGTAAAATGACCCTTTGTGCAGGGATTACGTAGATTCCTATGAAAACAAAAAGTTGTGTCGCAACATGTACTGACATTTTGGAACGGTTTCTGTTGAAGAATAAAGAAAAGTAAACATCAGCCAACCAAGCCCGTTCTGCACACGAAGGCTTAAAACTATTAAACATTCATTACAGTTTTGCTTCTGCAAATATAAACTTCTATAATATGACTTTTTTGTTTATATTTCTTAGAAAATAACATGCACGGACGTTTTTTCACATTTAAAAGGCTTCTATTAAAAATTCTATACATATTTAATGATGCTAAAATACTCACTGGCCACTGTATTAGGTGCACTATGTGTTTGACCTTTTTTTTTTAACCTTCTTAGCTATTTTAATTCTTAATGTGACATGGACCATTATCCTGCTGGAAGTAGCCATGAGAAGATGAACATGCTCAACGATGACATGTTGACTGAGGCATTTAAATAATGATCAGTTGGTACTGAAGTCCCCAAAGTTTGCCAAGAAAATAACCCCATCCCCCCCAAACATTCACACCATTACACCAGCACAAACCACTGATACAAGGCAGGATGGATCTGTCTTAAATTGTTTATGAGAAATTCTGAGCCTGCCATCTGAATGTTGCAGTGAAACTCAAGAGTCATCAGACCAGGCAACATTTTTCCAAGCTGTTGTCCGATGTTGCTATGTGTGTTGTTGACTAAGTTTCCCATCCTAAACTGACAGAAGTGGCATTCTCTGTGGTCTCCTGCTGCTGAAGATAATGTGCTTCAAGGTTTTATATGTTCTGTGTTAAAAGATGATTTTCTGCATGCCTTGGAGGTTATTTGAGCTACTGTTGCTTTTCTATGATCTTCAGCTGTCTGACCATTCTCTTGTGACCTCTGACATTAACAAGGCTGAATAGTTTCTTCTTTTCCAGAAAAATCTCTGTAAGACCAAGAGATGGCTGTGCCAGAAAATCTAATTAAATCAGCAGTTTCTGAAATACTCAGACAAGTCTGTCTGGCATCAGCAACCATGCCCTGTTCAAAGTCCACAAACTCCCCTTTTTCCCTTTCTGATGCTCAGTTTGAACATCAGCAAGTCATCTTCAACCCATCTAGATGTATAAATGCTTTGAGTTTCTGACATGTGATTGGTTGATTCAGAATTTGTGTAAACAAGCAAATGATCGAGTGTATCTAATAAAGTGGTTGGTGTTTCTCTTTACTAAAATCCCGATTCTGTTTAAGCACATGAGCTGAGAAAATTGCTACTAGCGTAAATTAAAGACAACATCTATCCTGTTATACTGGCCACACTTATACTCGATAGAGTAAAAAAGTTAGAAGTTGCAGAATGTAGTAAGGTGTGGGTTCGTTTCACTATTGTACCTGCAAAACCCAAAGTTGAACTCTACTTGCCTGCAGAAAGCTCCTCCACAATAACAACAGAACTGAGGTGCAGTAACAAGTCAGCATTAGTTTTGATGGTTAGTATGTGAGCCTTTAGGTTATATTTTTAGGATTGGGGCAATGGGCAAAAATGATACATTGTGTTGCTGACAGTCTGAACTCCATTCTCATGCAGAAACATGAGCCTACAGCGGTCACCAAGATCTTCCCATTGGGGGTAAGTGATCTGTTAAATATTTATCAAACCTGTAAAGCAGAAGTGATTTACTTGTGCAAAGTAATATTCAATAATAAGCTGTTTTATTTAAACCATGCTTAGATTATGACACACACAATATTTGTTTTTATATATTTTTACAGTTTTACATTCAAAAAGCTGCTCTAAATATTTTTTTTATATTTTGCTTGTCAAAAAGATAATATATCTAAACTCTAATTGAGGTTCACAGTATGGTATGTATTTTTTTTCTTCAACTTTGAAAAAGCAGATATCTATTTGGTCTAAAATTCTTTGAACTTCCCTTCTAGCTGACTTTGACCTACATTAGTATACGCTGAACTGAATCCTCTCACACCGAACAACATGGTCTTTGTTTTGCACCTTTGGATCACTCATTTACACACTCCCACAAAACCCCTTGTGAATATCAAGCGCTGGCTAAAAAAAAAAAAGAGAGAAGCCCTTATTTCTTTCTTTACACCATTTTCAGTAAGCAGCTTTTAAACAACTGAGAAAAGCCCTGCTTCATGAAAATACATTAGGTATAAAAGTACAAAAACAAAAAGAGAAAGATTATGACAACAGATCTAAAGTAATTCAATTCAATTCAGTTTATTTATATAGCGCCAATTCACAACAGCACTTCACAACAGTCAGGTTCATACATTCCAATTAGTCCTAACAATTGAACAGTGCAGTCAGATTCAGTTATTTATTCAAATTGGATAAAACATGTTTCTGTCTAAGGAAACCCAGCAGTTTGCATCTAGTCAGAGATTTGCAGCATTCCCTCCTCCCGGATGAGGATGTAGAGACAGTGGACAGTCACTGGCGTTGACTTTGCAGCAATCCCTCATACTGAGCATGCATGTAGCGACAGTGGAGAGGAAAAACTCCCTTTTAACAGGAAGAAACCTCCAGCAGAACCAGGCTCAGTGTGAGCGGCCATCTGCCACGACCGACTGGGGGTTTGAGAGAAGTAGGACACTAAATAGGGCTTTACAAGTAGATGTCTTTCAAATCCTTAAACCTTAGTTTTATTTTCAATTTGGCACTAGATCAACTGTGCAAGAAGTTGAAAACTGACAGAACAGATCACTGTGTATTATTTGGTTCATTTTTACTCAGAAAGGTATGTAATAGAGGTGCACCATTCATTCAACCTGCAATTAGAATCAAACAAATTTCCATTGAGCAGCTCTGACCAACCTTTAGCAGATCAAATAATGAGAAATCAGATTTTACTTTCCCCCATATATATTAAATATATTAACTCTAAGACATTTCAAATGAATTCAGTCATTAAGGGAAAATGCTATCCAAACCAATCTAGCCCTATGTAAAAACGTAAGTGACCCCTAAAGATAATAACAAGTTGAGCCACCCTTAGTAGCAACAACTAACATTAAGAGTTTGCAAGGTTATACTACAGTATCTGAATTTGAGTCATTCAGAGGTGGCTTTGTTACTGTGCTGTGTATCATTGTCTTGCTGCAGAACAAAGTGTGATAGGCTTATGGTCCTGCACTGATGGATAGACATTCTCCAGTATATTAATTTAGTCACTACTCATTGATGTACTTTATAAAATGTAATGATAAGACTGAATCTCAAACAGAAAGAAGCCAAGTCAGATAAAAATTCAGAGTAGATACATTCATTTTAATCAGTCAAAAGACATGCTAACGTAAAGAAGGGTTTTCTCAACATTGGTACAAGTGTTTTGTCTCCAAAATTCAGTAATGAAAGTTATTACAGTAAATATGTTGGTCCATCGGTTGATGAGAACAAACATGTGGACTTTTCCTGAGTTGCAAATTAATTTCCGTTGAATCAAACTTTACTTATTAATCCCTGAACTCTGCATCATCTCCTCCAGGAATAACGTTGTTGTTCTTCACTTCTACTTCACTTTCTTGAATGACCATTGGGCCATGCGGTTGTTGATAGGTTCCTTGATGTATCTGTTTGACTTTATATATGCAGCAACCCTGTCCAGAGCCTAAAACAAAATACAAAACAAACAAACATCACTTTTTGGTAAGGTGCATTAAAGCCTGAGTTGATGACTTGCATGATGTCGTATTTGCTCAAATTGTAAACTTTCTCTTATAATACTACAGGAAAGCTGGAAAGAAGACATTTATAAAAACAACCAATAATCCCTTTCTTAAGTGTAGCTATGGGTTGTCACCGAAAAAACTATCTCTGGGGACAGCTAACACAGAGGAAGTAAACGGTGGTGGACAGTACAGCGTAGACATTAGACGGCAGAGTGTACTTACCTCAAAACGGTCCAAAAATGCTTTGAGGTTCTTGAAGTTATCCAAGCAGGGAGGATGAAACATTCTCTGCATATCCAGCATCTCGTACATGATGAAGTCCACATAGGTGATCTGGTTTAAAAATAAATAAATAAATAAATAAATATATAACATATTTGAAACATTACTCAGCAGCTAAGGTTAAAGTTGATACAGTAGATTGTGTAAATAAATCTAATGTTACTATTTTGATGCAACCTCTATTTGCACAATGGACAAATGTATGGTTAACATAAGAGATCAATGCCTAGGTTTGTCCACGGAGTCAAAAGTAGTAATATTTTGATGAATCTAGGACTGCACAAATTTAAGAAAAATTACATTGTGATATTATAGTAGAATATTACTATGCGAGTTTCTATGACAGTTAACCCTAATTTTTCTGGGTACACTCTCTTTTCTATCACCACAATGTTTACACGACTTTCCCTGAGCTTTCTGTTCTTGGCCACTAATATCTATACTGGTTTAGGGTTACAGAGGATAGTGAAAGTCCATCCAAGTGTCCAAATATGTTACTGGAAAGCAGACTTTCTGTGATGAAAATTTGTGATTCAGTATATTGTACAGCTCTAGATTCATCCAATGCATGGATGGTAGGAGGGCTCTACAACCAACGACTATTTAGCTAATCAATCAATATGTCGACAATTTATCAATTCATCAATTAATAATCGGATAGCAAAAGGTGCTTAATAGCAAGTTGAAGCTAAAACTGCCACTTGAGGAGATCTGGATTGAGCATATTTACAGACAAACAAGGTTTTTCATCTTAAATGCAAAATATATTTTTGTACAATTTTGGCCTAATTGTTGCTCTGACTGGGTTGTTCTTTCAGCAAATGGCATGTTTTAGAGTCTGTATACCCCAGTTAACAATTATTTGATAACTAAATTAGTTGACGATTATTTCAACAATGATTAATCACGATTATTCCGATGAATTGTTTCAGCTCTAGATGGTTGTGAATTGTAATAGATCCCAGAAGGTAAATCTTTATGTGTTTTATGTGAAAACTGTTTAACTTGTTCTGGATCTGTGAAGATTTTGGTAACTGTTTCAGCATATCAGCTTTATAATACCAGAATTCAGGATTACATATTTTTATAAAAATAATAAAAACTAATAAAACCATTGAAAAAATTTATGTAGTTTTATTAATTACTGTTAACCCTTTAATGTTTATAAGATAAGTTACCTTGTCACCAGCAAACCACTTCCTGTGTCCCAGGAAATCAGAGAACAGCTTCAGTGAATCTGGCAGTGCCTTCAAGTAATCTGGCTTTAGGCCTTCCTGATTTCAGAGATGTAAGACTGGTGTTAGGGGAGATTAAGACTAATTAAGTAAGCCTGAATATTGTGCAGTTACATAGTAATATACATACAAGGTCACCGTAGCACATCCTCACAAAGCTGGCTCTAAGGTCTAAGCACTGCTGCTCCAGCATGTCCACTCTGATCTTCTCCTCCTCAGTCTCTCCACCTGTTTAAGAATCAAAGTTTTCAGAACCAAGAAGCAATGCCTACAATTTTGAAAATTAAAAATAGGTTTTTAAGAAAAAACACTGCATTACAATACGAGTTATATATGTCTTTTAAACAAAATGCTTGTATGGGACAAGTAATACTCACACAAGTTGTGCTTTCGGGCGATGTATCTCAGGATCGCCATGCTCTGTGTCACCTTCTTGTCTCCATCAATCAGGTAGGGCAGCTTTGGTGAAATGTAAATAATATCCACATTATAAAAACAACAACAAAAACACTTAAACCTGCCTCAGAATATAAGTTAACTAAACAAGCAAAACTCTCTTACATTAGGGAAGTCTAATCCAAGCTTGAATTTTTCATTAAACCAGCAGCTTTTGTCAAAGCCCGGGGCTATCAGAGAAAAATAGGAGTTCAGTTACCGAAATAAACTGAATATGTAGGTGTGTTTGCTGAAATGGCTATAATTTACCATCACCAACGACATAAAACTTCTCCTTGTAGTCTGACTTGGTGTACTCCAACATAAGGCGGATGTGTCCGGCAAACTGCAGACGTTAAGAGGTGGAAGAGAAGTGAGTTTAAGGTTGTACAAGCTCAGAGATTTTCACATAAATGCAATCAGAGGACGTACTTACACACACACACACAATCAGTTAACTATGACACGGCCAATAACCAAAGATACACAAACCAAACTCAGGCTTTATATCTCCTTTGAAATACTTCCTTTTACTTGAGGGTGCTAAGATCTTCTGACTTCTTAGTTATGTTCAAGCTTTATTCTTCAAAATTTATTTATTATTATTAACACATTTATTTTCATCAACATAATGTAACAATGACCCTGTGTCTAAATGTGGGTTATCTGCAAGTTTGTTACAAATAAGCGTTTGTTGCAGCTTTGCAAAAATGAATCACAGAATCAAGAGGTCTTTGCACATAGTGCCAATGGTAATGCCTTCCACTTCAGATTTACAGTTATTTTCCTCTACAACTAACTGTTTCAGAGCCAAATCAAAGGCATGTGGATTCTGAGGCAATACTGGGTCCTCTTTGAAAATGGATGATTGGAGCTAAGCTGCTTCTGTTTAGTCAGCGTGAATTATCAAAAGAAAACACCAGCGGCTTCGCAGGGGCATCTTTTCTGTGGTAAATATTGCTGCACGAAAAAGACATGGGTGAGTTTACAAGAGATAAACAATTATAACAAACTATAACAAATAATTTACTCTTTATTAGTAGTAGTAGGGTGGTGCCATTTGGCAGAATGAAACACATTCACTGTCCCCTTTTTGATCCATATGATTGATGCTGTCAATGCAGGCTGTAAACAAAAAATAGTACCCGCGGAACCTCCCAGCTGTCATTGGATGAAATCCAGAGCAAAAGCCTGGTCAATCATAAGCCTGTGGAGCACCACCGTTGCTATTGTGTTATCTGATTATGTGCTGAAGTGTTAAATAGCACTTTAAAAACTTGGTGTGGACTGTTTGGCTATAAAAAAACATCTTTTACTTAAGGTTTCTGTTAAGGCAGTTGGTGTAAAACAGTTGGTGACATCTTCTGGTTAAGGAAGTGAAAGCAGCCATTTCAAATGTTTACAGAGACAGGTCATAAAGACTGTATTTGCTCTGATTACTACTCTGCACAATGGTCATTTCCTTATATAAATATAACATTATAAGGTTTAAAAACATTACTTCCAAACAGAATTATTTAAATGTTTCAGCTGCTCAAAAACAAAATGCCTGACATAAGTTGCATTTTAAATTTGTGGGAGTTGAGTAGTTAAAGGTCGTTTGGATGTTGGCCGTTATCCACAGCTAAAGAGCTCCAAACGCATGAAGGTTTAGCAATTCTTTCTAAGTAAAACAGATGTCACTTACCCCGCGAACATCCCAGTAAGCCAGTAACATGGTCATCTTGATTCTCCTTGTTTTGAGTGAGTGCGTCTCAGAGAAAAGTGGGTGGTGATTCTGCCGCTGCAAAAAGATTAATCGGCAGTGAAGTGGGGAAGAGAAAAGTCTTTTATATCCTGTGATCCAACAGGAGGAAGAGGTGGGTGGGGTAACAAGCGAAGGCAGCTGTGCATGTACACAGTAAGAGTGATTGAGTTAAGAAAAAGTGCTGACTCACGGCTATTCACTGGCCGCACAAGAAACACATGCATGAAAGCAAAATGATTCTTTATTAATGATCTCTTGTTTCAGTTTAAGATCAAAATGATCTTTTGGCATTTTTTAATCAGCTGCTTTTGAGGTCTGAAATATGCATGGATGGTTTAACTAAATTGACATAACTTAAAGAGCAGTGAAGGCCAGCAAACATGGTTGGCAGGACTCTGATTGTACAGGGGCTCCTTATCAAAATATCATAATATGACTGAAAATGACAAATATTTTCATTAATTTCTACCTTTTTTAAACTTTATTGAGTATTAACCTGGAGAGTTTGAGTGAAAGAGGGAGAATCAAGGTCGCAGTGGTTAGTAACCCACGTCAGATTTGATATGAATCAAGCAAGCTCACAATTACTTAGCATAATTCTTTACTTATAAAAAAGATAAGAACATTTTATGGCCATTCCAGCAGCTTTTAAAATTGTGCTGAGTCACAGTTTGCTGGCCTAATCTTATCTTAGGTAGGCTGAACATCTTCATATTCATGAACATATTCAGTTCAATTTTTAAATTATGAAAGGCTTTGAGCAACACAGTGACCAGTTCAACTATGGTCTGTAATTTTATTTTGTCTGGGTGATTTATTTATTTTTTCATTCTTTCATGCTTGCTATCTCCCATGAATAAAATATGTTATGCAGTTCTTTATTCAGAATAATGAAATGTTTTGTAAAAATTGGTTGAATATATCAATATGTGTGGTTACAACCATCACTCTAATAGAGTAGGTGACAGGGTCTGTACAACACAACACATCTTCTAATGGCTCCCTCCTCATCTTTCCAAGAATCTTAAAGCTAATAGCCAGAATTGTTTTGTAAAAACTCACTTAAGATATAGTTGTTACCTATACAAACAACATGTCATAGTTTCTTATTCTATTTATTTTTTTGTAAATCACTGCTTAAGTATAAATCTGCCCTTCTAAAAACAAGCTTTCATGCAGACAAGCCTCTGGTGACATCACATAAGGCAGCTGATCGTAATATTTTTTTAGAGCTTGCTCATTTGTATTTTCTTGATTTTTTTGTCTGTTATTTTAGGAAAGGACAGGAGAGACTACAATGATGGACTAACTAGCTGACACAGAACCAAGAATCTATGCCCAATCATATTAACTAAAGCCGAATCACCTTGGTTACAATTTGGTTGCATTATTGTTTTCCATAACCTTTCAGCAAAATGTTATTTTGTTTACTTACATCCCTTTAACACTTGAGGTAGTCACAAACATTTAAAAACTAAAGAAGAGGGAATACAGGACTGAGGAGCGGCAGCGGCTCAAGTCTGCAAGTGTGCTTTGAGCAGAGACACTGGGGGACTTTCCAATGTCCATCTGATCTGAGAAATAGGCTGATCAGCAGATTCTCATGCAGAAAACATGTTGCACAATGATTTTGCTTATATTCAAAGCACTGAATGCATTAGAATAATCCTGCATTTGTATGATGACATAGAGCTCAACTCTGTGGGGAAATCTCCCACAGAAATCCAACAACATTTTACACAAATTACTCAGGAGAATGCTACAAGTTGTAGGCCACATCCTTTGGTTCCATAATCCCTGTTGCCTGATCTCGGTCGATCGACTTGCATGAAAAGCCAAAGTGATGAAACTCATTTTAACACGTGTGCTGAATCAGCTGTTGTGTCTTTTATGACTAAAATAATGTGTTCGTCATTTTTAACACAACAAATTTATTAAAATTCATCACATTAGTCGTTTCACCTAGAATGAAAGAACAGATAAACTCTGAGCCAGTTTTCAAGGTTAGAGTTTGAAAGAGAGCAAATAGAGTTAGTCACAGTAGAAGCTCAGTCAATTGCCATGTCTAGGAGAGAGAAAGGGTTAAACGCTGAAAGACAGGGCCATGTGGGTCATCGGTAGAGGGTGAGCATTAAGTTGTTGCCAGCAGAAGCTTGGATGATTCCCCTCTCCAGAAAGGTGTCACAGGTAGACACAGAGTCAGGCCAGGTGTAGCTTCTAGGAAGAGAAAAGAGAGAACAAGGTTAAAAGCTGAAATAACAGCAAATAATGCAAAATTGGAGAGTAGTGTGAGAATGTAGCAAAGAGAGTTAAAGTGGTCATTATGTCCTCCAGCAGCCTAAACCTACAGCAGCATAACTACACAGATAGTTTCAGTTCAGATTATTTAGTTAAGCGGCGCTTATTTACAACAATGTCGTCTCAAGGAACCTCACAAAGGGTCCCACTGATGGTCATTGTAATACTAAAAACCACAAGGACTGGGATACCTCTCTCTGTCAGACTGATTATAACCATTGGAAAAGAGAAGGGGTCATACAGGTAGCAGAAATGGAGGGTGTGTTTGCACCTCAACCATAACTGAGCCGGTTTAGGCTAAACCTGACTCCCCCTTACTCCAACCAACAGGGAGGGAGGAAGGCTCCCTCCCTGATAAACTAAGCCACTCTAACTGTAAGCTTTATCAAAAAGGAAAGTTTTAAGCCTAGCCTTAAAAGTAGACAGGGTGTCTGCCTCACGAACCAAAACTGGGAGCTGGTTCCACAGGAGAGGAGCTCAATAACTAAAGGATCTGCCTCCCATTCTACTTTTAGAGACTCTAGGAACCACCAGCAAACTTGCAGTCTGAGAACAAAGTGCTCTGTTAGGAACGTATGGAACAATCAGATCTCTGATGTATGATGGAGCTAGATCATTAAGGGCTTTATATGTGAGGAAGATAATTTTAAAATCTATTCTGGATTTAACAGGGAGCCAATGAAGGGAAGCTAAAGTAGGAGAAATATGATCTCTCTTTTTAACTTTCATCAGAACTCTTGCTGCAGCATTTTGAATCAGCTGAAGGCTTTTAACTGCATTTTGTGGACATTCTGGTAGTAAAGAATTACAATAGTCCAGCCTTGAAGTAACAAATGCATGGACTAGTTTTTCAGTGTCACTCTTGGACAGGATATTTCTAATTTTGGCAATGTTCCGGAGGTGAAAGAAGGAAATCCTAGAAACCTGTTTAATATGGGATTTGAATGACATGTCCTGGTCAAAAATAACACCAAGGTTTTTTACTTTATTTCCGGAGGTCAATTTAATGCCATCCAGTTTAAGTGATTGACTAAGCAGTTTCTTTTTTAAAGACTCCGGTCCAAAGACGACAACTTTTGTCTTGTCTGAATTTAGAAGCAAAATATTTTAAGTCATCCAAGTTTTTATATCTTCAAGACATGCTTGTAGTCTATCTAACTGTTTGGGCTCATCAGGATTTATGGATAAGTAAAGCTGAGTATCATCAGCGTAACAGTGAAAATATATACCATGCTGCCTGATAATTTGACCTATTGGAAGCATATATATAGTAAAGAGAATTGGCCCAAGTACTGAACCCTGTGGTACTCCACAATTAACCCTGGAGTTTAAAGATGATTTATCATTTACATGAACAAACTGGAATCTGTCAGACAGATAAGATTTAAACCAGCCTAGCGCTGTTCCCCTGATCCCAACAAATGTGCAAAATATCTAACACCTGCAATGTGTTAAAACTTTTGTTACATATTTTGATACACTTTGTGTTAAAATTAACACAAAATATGTTTTTCATTGGACATCTTTTCTTTGTGGAAGTTTTTCACAAATCTCTTCTAAGAGGGTGACGGTTGCCTCATGGAGCTTTGATTTTAACAAGTTTATTAATGCCCGCTTATCTACTTGATTCTTGTGGCTTTTGTGATATTATCAACCCTGAATCACACAAAGCAGCACCGATAATTTGTGAAATCCAGTTTTCAAAATCCACACTTCGTTACCTAGATGTTTTTAATTTTCATTGTACTTTTGTTAGTGAAAACAAACAAACTACCTTCAAAATTAAACCATAAAGGGTAAGAACATCAGATTTCTGTAAAAACTAAAATTATTTTTCTAAATCTATCTGTGCTACTGGCTAAGACACAGAACTACATTTAAATAAAATTTTAGCAGAACAAAGCAACTGTTTGTGAATATTCTCTTTTAGATTTCCAGGTTTATTTATTTGGGCAAATGTTTTTGGGTCTAAATCACTGACAAAGAAATAAAAAGGTTTTACAAACCACATCAAGAGTTTGAAAATATGCATCTGTCTGTGCCGTCCACTTATCAACAGGTACAGGTACAGGAGCTATGAACAGGTACAGGGCAACAAAGAGAAGCTTACTTAGCTCTTTCTAATCACTGCCTGCTCAATATTTGCCCAGTTCCTTGAATTGAATTTACAGACAAGGAAGAGACATTACCAACTAATTATTCACATTCGAATAACTTTTGTTTTCTCAATAAAGACAGCAGCTACATTTATAAAAGAGAAGAACACTCCAACATAAGTAATATTTATTTAGACACAAATGGCAATAATATTCCAGATAGGACTGATACAATTTTCAGGAAGGACACATTTGTTTGGATTTTAAACAGCCCTAAACCCTCCTGATGACACCAGGATCCATAAGGCAGGAGTTTTAAAACAACTTTCAACTTGGTCAAGCTTATAAATAATTTATTTGTATATCTGCCCCTTCTTTTTTGTGTGCAAGGGGTATAAACTGAACACTATATTCACATGTGTTTCTGTAAAGAACACATGGTGATGAACATAGGTCAAACCATCAGCAGATACAGAGTCATAAAGCTAGTAAAATATTTTACTACAAAAGTGTAGTATCACTGTAACCTAGAAACATATACTGACGTGCCCTCATGCAACATTATGAATCGCTGTTAAGAAATATGACAAAACATAGCAGGTAACTCAGGATGGAGATTTTGCATTTTTGGTAACACGGTCCAGGGACAACAACCATGCACAGACACCTAAAGATGGTTTAGTGTTACTATTTAATCTAACATGCACATTTTTGGACAAGAGTTTTCAGAGAGTACTCCACAAGGACAACATGCAAACTACATAGAAAAATCTAGGCCAAGATTTGTATTGGCAACCTTTAATTAGGCTTCACACTGCCTCCGGGGCAGCCTCTTAAACATAATTTCTCATTAAATGTATGTCAAGACGCAGATCAAATTTGTTTCCCAGAATCCCATTATCACTATCTACAGCTTTTTTGAATGTAGAGAAAAATAATATGGTCACCTTTGCCTGCTGAAAGACCAAAACCCACCTACCAAAATTGTAGTTTGTGAACTATCAGGGGATTTTAAAACACTTAGCCCATCTTTGAATAGATGGTATTCTGTTTTTATTGGCATCCCGCAGTTTCACGGGTATCCACACTGTTGCTACAAGTGCCGGGATGTAATGTGGTACAATCCAAATCTGTAATAAGTTAAACCTTACAACCCTTGAGCTTTTTGGACTTTCTCACGTTACAGCCTCAAACTTCAGTGGATTCGGTGGACATGGAAAAACATTTTCAAACTTTTGAACAAATCTGAAAATTGTGACATGCATTTGTATTTAGCCCCCTTTACTCTCATACCCCCAAATAAAACCATTCTGAATACAACTTGTTACAAAGTCTCTTAATCAGTAAATAAAGTCAACCTGTGTGTAATTTAATCTCTGTACAAATACAGTTTTATTGTGAAAAGCCTTGTAAGAGAACATTAGTGAACAGGAAAGCTAACACTGAATACCTCCTTGAACCCTCCAATCCCCATGATGGTGACAGCATCATGGGGTGGAGATGCCTTTCTACAGCAGGGACGGGGAACCTGGTCAGAGTTGATGGGAAGAGAAGGTAAATATCAGGATTTACTAAAGAAAACCTGTTGGGATTGGGATAATGATCCTCCTTCCCACAGGACAACAACCCTACACATACATCCAGAGCTTTAATAGAATGGTTTAGTTCAAATAATATTTAAGTTTTAGAATGGCCCAGTCAAAGTCCAGACCGAAATCCATTTCAGAATCTTTTGTAAATTAATGTTCACAGAAGCTCTTCAGCCAATCTGATGAGCTTGAGCTTTAGGAGAATGGACAAAAATGTCAGTCTCAAAATGTGCCAAGCTGGTAGAGACGTACCCCAAAAGACCTTTGGCTGTAATTGCAGCAAAATGTGGTTCCACATAGAATTGACCCGTGCCTGAATACAAATGCATGCCAAACTTTTATATTATTCAATTAGAATCTTATAATAGAAAATGCTCAAAATAATTTTCCTTCCACTTTAAATCATTCAAAATCAAATATGAAAAAGTTCAAGATGTATGAATACATTTGCCAGGCTCTAGTTTTAAAATGAAACCCTATAATTTCACTGTACTTATGAGTTTTCTACTCAATAAAAGCAGGAATGTCGATTTTTTTTAGTGGACAGATACTGACTTTCAGGTTTGCAGACTCTGCAGATGGCTCTGAACTTTTTGTGAAGTGACCTGTAAAATTTCAAGGATGGTAAATCTATTCACTTTTTTACTCCTGTTATAGTAAGTTTGGCATTACAGTCTGGCGTTACAGCAGGAACAGTGGCTGCAAGGCTCAATAACAAACTACATACCAACTGTAAAATAAAATGCTGTAAATTTACAGGAAACTATCAACAAGAGTAGAACATATTGTGGTAAAATATTTTGTGATGCTCAAAAAATGTGTTTAGTTAGCAAAAAACAAATATTGATAAAACCCTTAAATAGCCAGAAAAGTAGCCAAATACTGGAACTCCATGCTCCTGATCCTAACTGCAGATCTGGTAAATATATTATTTTTAATGCCTTGTTTAACTTTTTTCTCTTTTCACAGTCAGTCTTTGATTCTGTTTATTATTCGGTTTCACTTTGTAAATGTGTAAGACGTTGTACAACAATTACAGACATTGAACATAAATGGTCACAGAATATGGTAACAGCCTATGGTACTCGTAGAAGGAAATAGTGACATTTTGGAAACAACATCAGAAATCAAGCAAACAGTCCAAGAAACTAAAGGAAGAAAACTGGGGTAACACAGATTTTAATTTCTGATGTTAGCAGCTCATGATCATCCCATATGGAAGGTTTTTCTTATCTTTCACAGGTGTAATATGTTTCTATGCAAGTGCATAGAATATAGTGTATGTCCTGATGTGGAAATATGGACTGTGTTGAGCTGTCTGTGCTGCACATTCAAGTCTCTGCCTGCACCGCTCCCATACACAGTGCCCCCTCCTCCTCAATGGTCTCCAGCTCATCTGTGCGAATGGCCTGTGTAATTAAATTCAGCTCCTCACACATGGTCTCATAGCGGTACGCCACGCGGATGTCGGGGACGTTGGTGCGTCTGATGTCATTACTCTCCTGTCCTTCTTTGATGTAGTTCGGACCGAGCCAGCAACTCTTCACCTGATGGGAGCAGTGGGAAATAAAACATGTCTGCAGAACAATACACTATTTTATAACAGTTAAACAGTAAAGCAAGTTAATATGTAATGTGTTATAAAGATGAATTCAACCTTATGAGAGAATCCGCTCATTAAGACGCTGTTCCTGGCTAGCTCACACATGTCACAGGAGCTCAGTTTCCACACCTGAGCTGCAATGCTGTACTCCTCCATCAAGGGCTCCTTCACAACATAAACACATGCACTTAAATCAGTACAGGTTAAGGGCAGTTTCCCAAACAGGATTTAAATATAACCAAGAGTAGATTTTAATCTAGATCAATTTATCTTGTTTAAAAAAGCTCCTTTTAAAAGGCAGACTATTGCCAACACGTGTACCATAAGGTCTAAAACTAAAGTGAAGTGAATTATAATAAAGTCACTTCTACTACACTGCTTCCCAAACATATTAATACCCCTTGTACTGCTTCATATTTTGTCATGTTACAACTTCAGGCTGGGGCGGCTGGGACGGGGCGGTTCGCAGCCGAGTGTGAAGCGGCTGGGACAAAGATCAGCTCCTCCAAGTCCGAGGCCATGGTCCTCAACCGGAAAAGGGGGGCTTTTCTCTTCAGGTTGGAGGGGAGTTCCTGCCTCAAGTGGAGAAGTTCAAGTATCTTGGGGTCTTGTTCACGAGTGAGGGAAGAATGAAGCGGGAGACCGACAGATGGATCGGTGCGGCTGCCACAGTAATGGGGACGCTGTGCCGATCCGTTGTGGTGAAGAGGGAGCTGAGCCGATTTACCGGTCGGTCTACGTTCCTACCCTCACCTATGGCCATGAACTTTGGATCATGACCGAAAGAACGAGATCCCGGATACAAGCGGCTGAAATGAGCTTCCTCCGTAGGGTGGCCGGGCACTCCCTTAGAGATAAGGTGAGGAGCTCGGCCGTCTGGGAGGGGCTCGGAGTAGAGCCGCTGCTCCTCCACATCGAGAAGATCCAGTTGAGGTGGCTCGGGCATCTATACCGGATGCCTCCTGGACGCCTTCCTCGGGAGGTGTTCCAGGCACGTCCCACCGGGTGGAGGCCCAGGGGACGGCCCAGGACACGCTGGAGGGACTATGTCTCTCCAGCGTGGCCTTGGAACGCCTTGGGCTCCCCCCGGAGGAGCTGGAGGAGGTGTCTGGTGAGAGGGACGTCTGGGTGTCTCTGCTGAGTCTGCTGCCCCCGTGACCCGGTCCCGGATAAGCGGAAGACGACGAGTACGAGTACAACGTCGGGCCTAAATGTATTTTACTTAAATTTTATGCAACTGACCAACACAGAATAGTGAAGAATTTTGAAGTTGAAGTAAAATGACAATCTGAAAAGTGCAGAGTGCATTTGTATTTAACCAACATTTATTCCAAAAATCCTGAATACAATCCACTGCAATCAATTACCTTCAGGTCACCTAATTAGTAGATAAAGAGTCTGACACCAGCACATTAACGAGGGAACTATCCAAAAAGCCCATGGTAACTATGGAGGAGTTGCATAGGTCCTTAGCTCAGGTGGAAGACTCTATGGACACTACTACTATTAGCTGTGTACTCTAAAAACATGACCTTTATGGAAGAGTTGCAAGAAAAAAAGCCATTGCCGCAAAAGACTTAAAACCAGGGTTGTAATCTTTGAGCAGGACAACCATGCTAACTTTACATCCATACCTACAAATAAATGGTTTCGATTAAAGCATATCCATGTGTAAGAATAGTGCGGTCATGGTCCAGACCTAAATCCATGCCAGAATCTGTAGCAAGACTTAAAAATGTATATTCAACAAATTTCAGTCTCTAGACGTGAAAAGCTGGTAGAAACTTGCAGCTGGAACCATAGTGAAATGACAGTGTTTAGGACCATGAATAATTTATGTTTGCACTTCACAGCTATGCCCTAGTTTGTGTGGGTCTGTTGCATAAAACTTAAATAAAAACCATCGCAGGGTGTGGATGTAACGTGACGAAACATGGCCCCACCAGGGCCATGTGGGGAGGACTGCATAGGTGATAAAAAATGATTGTATATTTTCTTATTATACATTTAAACTTTATATTTTCATGTGCTTTATAAGGTGAAAGTAAATGAAAGCAGACTGAAAATTGATATTTTTATTTATATTTGTTTTAGTTATTAAATAAAACAAACAAACAATAAAAAATAACATAACATGTATGCTAACCTCTGTGTGCTAAACCAATGTGTTAAGGGGTTCAAACTATTTGTTATTAAGTAATAATTTTTAATTGTAGAACTTTATTGTATGTAATGATTAACTTCTTTTCTTATGTGGCCTTCATGAATTCAACAAAGTTCAAGTAGGCGGTATAGGCATACCTACTCTTTATAATTATTATTCAGTTTATTTATTACTTATTTAAATGCTGGTCTTTACGAGTTTTTTAAATATCTTGATGAAGGCCACTGCTGCCTCCATGTAGAGGTTCTGTTGAAACTCTGACTTCAGTTGTGAGTTGGTGAGGCCTGACCTTGGTAAAGTGAAACTGCAGAGGATCGTCTGTTGACAGAGAAACCATGAGCCCTCGGGACAGGTACTCTGGCAGAGGGTTACGATGGTAGCTGAGGAACAGGCTGTTATTGCTGAGAGGAGACATAGCAATGCCGATCTGAGCCAAATAATACAGATACTGCAGCACAGGAGCCTGGAGGAGAAACAGGGAGATGATGTTGTAACATGCACATGGTGGATTCCCTTATTTCTCAAAGTATTTTAAAGAGGTGAAAGTAAACCTAAAAACATTCGTATTCAATAGGCCTGATGTTCTGACCAGTTCCTTTAAATTTAAAGTTTCTTAAAAAGGTCCAATAAAAACATATCCTGCACAAATTTAGTTTGTGATTTTGGAGTCCCACCTTTCTGAGCAGCAGTCCATGGGAGATGTTCTCTGATAGCATGAACCCAGACACCAGGTGGTGGATCGGCCCCGCTTCCCCACAGTGAGGGCGCAGAACAAGGGTGTGAAACCCACGATGCCTGGAATTAAAACACAGCGTAAATAGTGGGAACCCAGCGAGGAACACAGCCTGAATATATCTACATTTTAAGCTTTTCTCCAGTGACACGCAACAAAGAAATGAGTGATAAAACTAAAGGATTTGAGAATTTATTCTTTGGGTAGAGACCTTCAACAATTACATTAAACTACCAGATCCACTAAAGTGTGTTCTAACTTACCTGCGCAGGTGGTTCAACACAGTCATGTTTGCATACATATAATATAGGTAGTATGAATATGGCGGGTTGTCCTCCTCTGTCCAGTTGGCTGGCAGGGGACTGTCCAGGTTGAAGATATGCTGCTCTGGTTTGGATTCATCATCCACACTGTCAAAGCCAACAATCTGTGAGGGAACAAAGTGCAGATCTGTTAGAAAACCCTCTGAGGAGGATGTGAAGGTAATGTGGAGGATCGGATTCACGTAGATTCTCGGTGAAGTTGCCGTACATGCTGAAGAAAGAGGTGCAGTTCTGGATGGCTGCCAGGGTTGATTGTGACCTCAAACAGAGGCCTGAAGATATTCTCGAGCATTTCTTGGAAGTTGGACAGCTGTCTCTTTGTATGGTAGACATCACTATGAGAGAAGAACAAAAACAAATTAATAACTCAGTAATAAATCACTGTTGCACTTATTTAGTGTGCCGGATATTCGCAATGATATTTGGCTGTTTGGAAACCTAAAGGAGGAAGTTAAGTTATTGCAGAAGAAGTAACCAATTCATTCATTTAGATAAATCTCACAACGGAGCAATTTTAATGCTGGGATTAATAAAGTACATCTGATTGTCCTATCTGCAAGCAGCCTCAGCAAAAAAACAGGAAATGAAGATTAGAACAGGAAGTTATTAGAATGAGATGAACAAGAAAACATGGATAAAAGATAAACAATGTGATACTGAATCTGGAAGTTTACCTTAAATCACATTTTATGAATGAAATGTGATCCAAGCAAACAATAATAACAATAATGATGCATATGGTTGTTTTGTGAGTAACTCAAAAAGCTCAATGACACATTTGCATTAAAACTTTCTCACAGCTGGGATATCAGCTTGTTAAACTTGTGTTACTCTGTAAAAAGCAGAATGACATAAAAAGGTATATTACTATGCATAAGCACGGTTGGAAAACTATTACATTTAGTGGGTGTTTATATATGAATGTATGAAGTACTATAAAAGTAGCCCTGTAAAGGTTTTAACACTTTTAGTGTACTAAATATACAAAATGACATCAAATACAAAACTGTTATTGAATATTGGTTTAAAAGTGTCACAATCTATCATAAAAATAATTTGCTAAATATTTTAATATGATTGTTTAAATAATACAACAATAAATACATTATACAAATGAGAAAAAATTGTATAAATAATTATATAAATGTGTCAGTTATTAAATTATTACACAACAGATTAATTAAATTTATAAACCATTAAATAAAACTTGTGTTTGTTATATATTAAAGTCAGTTTAAATTTGAATAAATGATGTTCATATTTATTTCATAGCAGCTAAAATATTACATTTCCTATTGTGATATATATATATATATTATATTTCATATCCAACTGTTCTTCTATTATTGCATAAATCAACATTTTCTCAATGGCATATGTATTTATTGAATACTGGCACTTTATACCCTCTAGTATTTGAGTGCGTATACTTGAGTACATGTTGGATTTACACCAATGGAGAAACTCACAATAGTCGTGGCACTTGTACAAGCCAACGCACGTTGTTGGAGTAGACCTGATGTCTGACGGCCCACTTGGCCAGCTTGTCCCACTCGTTTCTGGAGCGCCCATAGACGGACAGCCGGAGCTCCACGTTCTGGTACTTGCTTTCCTCCAGGTCAGCCATCACTTCCTGAGAAGCAGTGAAGAGAACAGTCACTAGAGGGCGCTAGTGCTTTAACAATACAGTCAGGACTTTACAGGCAGTGTCTAAAGTGAAAGAGATGGTCTATGCTTCTAATGAGGACCTTTATAATGTGACCGAAGTATTTCCCCTCGATATAGTTGTCGGTTTTGATGAAGATCTCTCTCAGGATGGATTCGCCAATGGGATTATATTTGGCGTTAAATTTGTCAAATCGATGGAATGTGTTGCGGTCCTGGAGACAGGAAACAGATAAAACTATTTGTTGCAGTCTTTTATTCTTATTATCCCAGCTCCAGTTTAAAAGGTGTATTACTTACAGCATGCATGTCCAGAGTGTCCACACTAAGGTCAAAGGCTGTCAGGTTCATACTCTCAAACACCTCCATGAGTGTCTGACCTTTGCCTTTCTCCATGTGCACAATATCTTTTGGATACTTCTTCATGGCTCTTTTGATAAAACGAAGAAGATGCTTCTGGTTCATGCAAGATGAAGCATGAATGTGAGTGTCTACCTGTAAAACAAACAGGAATAAAAAAAGGTTTCTGATTCTGGATTACTGCCATTTATTATGATGATGTACAAAAAGGTTTGATTTTTACCTTACGGATATTGTAAAAGTCTCGATGGGGGACCTGTTTTTGTGCTGCTAGCTCCTTCATCTCATTTAGCAGAATGTGCATCTGGAACTTGGAGCTGAGATACTGCAGCCGACGATAGCAGAAGGACTTTCTATGGGGAAGGGAGACGATGTGGCACACTATTTGGTTTTAAACTGATTTGAAATATTCAGTGCTTTGCAAAAGTAATCATAGCACTCACTTCTTTTTCACATTTTGTCAAAAACTTCAAATTAATTTATATTGCTTTGTGATTTGTGTGGCTCAACATAAAGTTGTGCATTATGTAACATTAAACAAACAAAAAAAAAAAATACACGGTTTTCAAAGTTGTTTTACAAATATCCTGCAATAAACTACTTCACACATCTCCACAATTTTCACTCTGACCTTTCTGCTGTGTTCCTTTGTCTTCATGGTGCTGTTTGTTCTCTAATTTTCTTTAACAAACCTCTGAGGCCTTCACAGAACAGCTGGATTTATACTAAATTACACACTGGTGATTTTATATATAGATATTTGGTCAGTTGGTTTCACTGGATTTCATTTGAGGGTCTTGGAATAAAGGGTGCTGAATGCAAATGCATGCAAGACTTTACAGATTTGTATTTATAAAACATTTTGAAAACCCTGTAACCTTTTCCTTCCACTCCATAATTATGCACATGATGTTGGCCTATAAAATAAAATGGCAATACAAATTTGAGGGCTAGAGAAACTTTTGCAAGGCTGTATTATGTATCTCATATAAAATAATTAAGTCAACAGAATTTATTGGGAACTGCAGCTTACACCGGTCCATTAATAATGAGGGCCATCATGACGTTCATATCAGCGATGTAGTCCTGCAGGTCTGGATATGGCAGGTCCAGCTCTGTGCTCCTGTTAGCAATATTACAGTTAAACAATTTTGCCTGCTTCCACGTGAGTCTAAAAACATATAACTTCTCATACTGAGCATGAAACACCAAGAGAATGTTTTACTTTTCCATTATGTCCCTGCTGGTGTACACATGCATGACGCCGTTCACCATCTTACAGCCGTAACCCACATCAGGGGGCATGCTGGCGGGGTCCTGGTTCTCGTACGGGTGTGTGTCAGAAGCAGATGGGTGCACTGGGGCATCTGTGAGGGGGCAGAAAAGCGTGCTCAATCTGAGCTCAGCAGCCCACACACTGTGGCAGCATGTTCAGGGGTGTGTAACAGATTGTAGAGCTTAAAATCTGTGGGGGTGCCAGGGTATATTTCACTGAGAAAGTACTACTGTGCTAATTTAGCATTTCATAATCAGATTCAGAGGGGCCACCACCATAGCTTCATATACTTTGATGTTAAATAAATAAAACATGTAAAAGAAAAAAAGACAAAAAGTAACACATTTTACTTTATATATTGTACAATGTTGAAGCATGTCTGATTTCTACTGTGCGTTTTTAGGCTTTCACTCCTGAAAAGTGCTAATTTCTCTAACTGGTCAGCTGGTGGGGTCAGAAAAAACAGTTGAGCGAAAGGTGCTCATTTGTTGTTTCAAACGTGCTAAACGAGTTGCTAGGCAGACATGCAAATGACGCTCGTGGTGAAGTTTTAAACAAAAGAACAAAAGCTTTGGCACCAAGTGAGATATTTCAAAGAGCTCACTAGCAGCAGAAAATTCTGGTGTGAACTTTAGAGATTTTGTCCATGTATTAAAAATCTACATCACGGGGAACTTCAACTGGTGGCCTCCATGCCATGTGAAGACTATTAAATCCAGCTAACAATTAGAAAATATGTGAATCAACCACCAGAAAGAGTCAGCGACAATGCAATCACTTAGTATATATGCGAATACTCTGTTCTTCCTGTTACATTTCTTTTAATTTGTGTTCATTCATTTATCTTTTTACATGTTAATTTGAAACCAATTTCCTTTAACATTTATCATAATGTGCAACAATTTACAGGTAAATGACATTATATTATTATAAAGTCTCCCCAATGCCATCAATATATGATAGAAGAAACTAAACTAACAGAGCTGCTGCAGAAATATTAAGGACCCTTGCTGTAATCAGTAGGGGTTTCTTCCTGAGCCCGGCACAAACCTCTCTTTTTCGTGAACAACGCTACCAGAAAATACAGCAGTGAAGGGGAATGATGCTAATTTGCAGTTTCAGAGTCTTTATGAAATTAAAGGGCTATTTCTTGCTTTTAATAATCTGGACTCCATTTGAAAGTCTAAACCAAACTTTTACAAACATTTCTTTTTTGTTTTCAATGCTCCTGATAAGTTATATAATACAAAGTTCAGTTGATTTGTTAAATGGGGTTTTGTCCCAAGATGGGTTGGGAGGGAGTACTAGGGGATTTATTATGGTTAGTCCTTTTTTCACATTGCACCAGTTTTTTGACATGCAAAATGAGAAACAAATTCGAGAGGCACGTATTTGTCTGGAGGGAGGAGCCAATCAACGAGTATGTTTGCCTGTATGGTCAGGCGTCTCAGTCAGCCGAGAGGTGCACAATGGAGCAACCAAAACAATGACCGAAGTTACCATTCCTCGACTACTTTCTACTTCTCAAAGAACGTTTAGATCATATAAATGTCCTACAAAACTTTTAGTAGATTTACACTAGAGATGCTTTTAAAAGATGGAGTGAACTTGGTGATCGACAAGGTTTCAAAAGTAATGAGGAGTTGTCAAAGTTTCCTTTCAACTGGTAAAAACAAAATAAATGATTGTATTTTTACGAGTTATAATAAGGAGTTTCTTTAAAAAACAAATAATGCTGTAAATAATTGTAATATGCTTACCTTACAATAGGCCAGTACACCCCTAGCTTGAATGCTAACCAGACCTAAATCACATGTAATGTCAGTCTGTAGTTTGAACATCAACCTAACTGTGAAAGAGGAGGGAGGAGAATGAAAGGGGATTCATCTTACATTGTATGTGATGTAGGCTGAGTTATTAGTATAGCATTCAACCTTGGCTGGCTATATCGTCCTATTGTTCTTATTTTCAGGTCAGTGCAGTTATGCTCTCACCGATGGCCCTGCATGTTTATGTAGGAGGCGTGGATTGTAGCTCCTTCAGGAGGGAAGGGGGAGCAGAAGCGGGACCTAAAGATTTAAAAATCTCTACTTGCTTGCTTATAACAGTGTGAATACAGGGAAGTGATGCTGTACGTGCCAACCTGCAGTGATGCTGGTCTCCGTGGTCTCTTCAAAATCCTCCTCCTCCTCATAGATATCTAAGTACAGAGGTCTCTCGCTCAGCTCCTGCAGGTAGCGAGCCGTGGTCCTGCAGAAGCTCTGCAGCGACAGACCCATGTACTTTTGTCTAATGAACAGAGCCTTCACCACACATTTGGCAGCATCCAATAGATCTGTGAATGGAACCTGCAGAGAACAGCAATGGATTAAAAAAGGTGTAAAGATAGAGTACAGCTTTATGAGGGAGGAGGTGTTACATTAACGGCGAAGAAACACAGAAAGTCTCATTTTAAACATCTGCTCCTCACCCCACATTTCTCCTCTCCAGAAATAGAGACTCTCTGGTACTCCTTCTCTGGAACCGGGTCTCTCTCCTGCGTATTAGGAGCCTGGCTCTGCTCCTTCATGAATCTGAAAACAGATCCATAAACCTATGAAAGTTTGTCTAATGATAGCAATTTTTCTTTAATACTGAAATCTTTGCAGACTCACTCCAGGTCTGTGGCACTGTCCGTCTTCATGAACTCCTGTTTGGCTCGGAGGAGGATGTCAGGTTCGAACCTGAGCACAGAGGAGCCAAACTCACTTAGGGATCTTCACTTTGCAAACAAAACCACCTGTGTTGCTGCATTAATTACATGCTTCATTACTTTCTGTCACTTACTTGACATCCTGGCTAATCTGCCGCTCAAGGCGGTGGCGCTTCTCCTCCAGCTGTTCGATGGGACTGTCCTCTGGAAACTCGTAGGGGGCGCTCCGCATCTCACTCTCTGCCAGGCTGCGGGAGAACAGCTCCTTCACACAGAAGCAGAAACATGTAAAACTGACGTTAGTTTAAAAGAAACCTATTAATGTTAGTTTAGCTCAATGGGAGAGTTCAGACCTCAGCTATCTCCTTGTATTTTCCGTCCATGGAGGTGCGCAGGTCAATAGATTGTTTCAGTGCCACTGGGATCCCAGGTAAGGAATGCTGGGTAGTGAGGAGGCGGCGAGGACCACGAAGTTCAACTGCAGAAACACAGGGAGCGAAAGTGGCATCTTAGCAAAAACAAAAGGGTTTTTGCCATTTCTTTTGTATAGGTTTGGCACTAACTTTTACATTTTTATTTTAAGTGTGTGTTTATCTGTTTTATCATACAGTTGAAACCAAATATTTACATACACTGCACTAAAAGAGACATTTAACTTTAACTTTTAGTTTTTTTTCTCACCGTCTAACATTTATTCAGACTAAGCCTTTTCTCTTTCAGGTCATTTATCAAAACATTTCTATTTGCTAAATGGCAGAATAAGGAGGTATTGATCTTTTAAAAGATCTTGTTAAAATAGCTTTCAAATCAGAAGCCAGTAAGCTTCTTTTAAGTTAATCTACAACATTTGCACTAAATGAAACCACTATTATAAATGTATCTTAAGGTCAACACCTCAAACACACTGCTTTCTTCTGTGACATCATGGAAATATCTAAAAAAAAATAAGCCAAGACATCAGGGAGTGAATTATGGACCTCCACAACTCTGGTTAATCCATGGGTTCAAATTCCAGATACCTAAGGAAGCTACCCTCTCCAGTTCAAATAATTACATGAAATTATAAACACTATAGGAATATTCAGCCAATCATAAAACTGTGTCCCAGAGATGAACATGTTTAGGTGCAAAATGAGTAAATCAAGACCTTGTGAAGATGCTTGCTGAAGCTGATACGTGTGTGTCATTATTCACAATGAAACAAGTCCTATACCAACATGGACTGGAAGGTCACTCGTTGATGAAGAAGCCATCAATCCAAATAGCAACATTAAAGCCAGATTAGAGTTTGTACTCTTGGTCCTTACCTACCTTGATTTTTGGAAACATGTCCTGTGGTCTGATTAAACTAAAATTGAAGGGCTCGACCAAGTGTTTTGACCCAAACATCGTTACTGTCAGAGGAAAAAGGGGAACCCTTACAACGTCAACTCTTTGCCTTATGATGACAACAACCTTTAAGATGGAGATGGAGTCCTTTTTGTAATGCACTAATGCCTGGGTTTGTTGTTCCATACGTAACATTTATTTTTTCTGAAACTTTTAGCTGCTTTCTTGGCAGCGCTATCCTTACCTTTTTTTTTCTTTTTCTTTTACATATTTTCTGATTTCAGATATAAAAACATAAAGAGCTGTAAGCCTGAACAGATAAAAAAAAGTTGTGTACATGATGAGACTAGTTTTGTAGGTATGTTCCTGTCAGAAAGGCTTTACACCTCAGCAGGCTGGTCAAAGATTAGACCTCTTTGCTGTCTCATCCATTTCATTGCCATATCTTGAACCTGACAGTTCTTTTTGTTGCACACAAATGTTCTTTCTCTCATCCAGACGCTGGACATGCTGTAATTATTCTTTGGTGTATTTAATTTAAACTGTTGGCAAGCCCAAATACAGTGTGGACTTCCTTAGCATGTCAAATCTCTTAGGCCAAGCATTGACACAGTAGCTTTTTATAATCTTAATAAACCTAGAACCTAGCATAAAAAAGGAGTATTGTGGAAAAAGCTCAGATCTAACTCACACTTTGTAATTTCTGCAACATGAACCCACTTAGCAGTGACAAAACGGTCCACTCAGTGGACTCATTGGCTGTTTGTGCCTTCACACACAATGAACCATTGAGGCGAAGAGCCCATCAGCACGGAGGAAGACAGGCCACTGTTGCCCTGCAAGAGCCTGGTTTACATAGACTCAGATGTCATGGGCAGATGAGGAGGCCCTCGAAACATTGAAATCCTTGCGACAAGGATGGAAGTGAGTACTCTATTATTAAGAGACAGAAATGACAGGAGACTGGTGTATCTCCTCACCATGGGTGTATTTTTAGACAGATATCCATCTTTAGCCTGAAACTATACACCTGTCAATGAAATATTCATCATCATGTTAAATATTTAATCGCATGCATGGTGGAGTGTCAGTGGGTCTGATGTCCCTCAGTATTTATAGACCATGTTTAGAAAGAGGCCAGTAAGGATGCACAGTGTTAAAATAAAAAAAGCCAGGAGATGCAGAAAAAATGGCTGTTAAAAACTAATAGCACTCAACCCACCACACATTTTTATCACATTCGGCCTAACACCATCCAATCAACACATCCCACTCAACACAGAGAACAAGTTAGCTCGGACCACATGGCAGCAATGTCAAAACATAGACTGGAGACTCTGAGGAACAAGGAGAGAAACACAGATTTCTCCTATATAAATAATATCCAAGAATAAGAAATATCAAACTTAGGAATGTTTTCAAGAATGTTGTAAGATGAGTTAGCAAAACTCTTACATAAGACATTTAGCTTAAATCACCCTGTTCCTGAAGCTATTTTAATTTTAAAGATTCAGGAAATGTTTGATAAAACGATCATTTAAAATGAAACATCAATACATATTTTAAACATGTTATTGTATGATATGTTTTGCAAAGTCGTTTTGATTTGTTGCTCTGTGATAGACTTGCGATCTCTCCACGGTGCACCCCACCTTTCACCTCTCGATGTATGTGCACCATGGATAACCTTCTCATCAAATGAAACAACATTAGTGGTCTTAAGTATTACTATAGCACCTTTACAATATGTAGCATCTCAGTAGCTTAGAGGTCAGGAACCCTTTATCACAGCGCAGGAGATCCTGAGTATGAGCCCCAATGAATACTTGCTCATTTATTTGCCAGTTTTTGCTTTGCTAGCCACATACTGATTTAACAAGACTATTAAATGTGTTTACAGCTACAATTAGTTTAAAAATAGTCCTAAAAATAATTCAAACAAATATCATTGGTTTACCATACTAAAATATTGCTCATATTTCTCAATTTATGACTCATTAATACTTAATGTTGCCAGGTGTCTCCCAAACTTCACCTGCTAGAGAGATAATTTAGTCAAATGTGTTTAGGCAAGAAAACATCTAAAACATACAGAACATCGGGTCCTAAGAACCAGACCCAAAAAGCACTTCATTAGTCAATGGATTGAAGTGTAAATCTACATGTCCCTTATTTAATCAAAAGACTAATTTTCATTTCATTTAATTTCCTTTGCCCAGTGTTATATATTCTAAGTTACAAAACTTAACATCAATATTACTGCAGTCAGTTTAAGGATTTTCACAAAATCCTTACATTTAAGATACAAAACAAGGCTGAATATATAAAAAAAAAATATAGAAAAGCATGCTAAACTGCAGTCTACAAGCCACAAATAGATACTCCCCTGTTTATAAGATCTGGCACATCTGTGCAGTGGCAGTCAAAGATGTTATTTCTGCTGTCAGTCCAATGCATATTAAACTGCCATAATGACACCAGACACTGGTGTGGAGGGCAGGATGCAACATCCACAATGGGCTGCAGTAAGGCTGAGCCCAGCCAGTGCTTCCAGACCTAGAGCTAAGCCCCAAATGTGTGCTATATTTGGATCGGTAGTGTTTATGGTTATATAACGACTTATCCCCTCACGGTCAGAGAGCAAACCGCTCTGAAATTAAAGCCATCAGTGTTTCACTCGGAAGTAATCTGGCTGCATGAAGGTTTCATTGATTAGAGTTGTCCTGCAAAATGAGTTGGATCCAACGATCCAAGACATGTTGAATAAAAGGCAACCCTTATTGCTCCATACCTACTGAGTCATAATAAGGTTAAATAGGGTTCAGACTGCTGAGAGAAAGGCTGTAGATGTACAATCACCAGGGGGCCTCATGTATAAATGGTGCCTACGCACCAAAATCTTACGCCGCAATGTTTCACGCACAACCCAGTATGTATAAAAATTTATGTTGCATGAAAGGGTGCACTAATCCACGAAAACGTTTGACCTGCTGTGAAAATGTGCAGTAGCCACACAAAGCTTTTCAATCAACAGTAACAAACTTCAAAGTCCTAAAACTAAACCTAAAAGCCTAAAAATTGCCCAGGACAATTACTTTGGAGCTCTGCATGGAACTGGCCACAGTGCAACAGAGGAAAACCAGGAGGAACCATGTGTCGCCGGTACCAGTTCAAGTTCTCAAGACGGTGCAGTCGTCTCAACAGGAACCTTTCAGCAGGAGCTGACTTACGGGGTCAGGTTTTAAACAGTCATCCATGAGCTGTGCCATGCCACCCATACGGGACGGTCTCATCCATATGTCCCCTAAACTGTGGTTGTCATTTGCAGCAAGGAGCAGATTTCCAAATGTAATCAGAGCTATAGACTCATACTGCTAAGCAGGTTCCCTGCACGATGACTGGCTTATAAAGTACTTCATATAGAGTGTGGTGATTTTCCTGTAAGGCATATTCAGGTCATTATGATGATCTGCATTGAGCTATAATTAAGTTTGTCATTCAAGAAGTTGTTAGTTTGCTGTAGTTCACTACAAATATCTGTCATGGCGTATAGACAAAGTCTCTCTGTGACTGCAACAGCACCATTGCCATGGTTATTTGGGCATGTGGTGGATGCCTTCCAGGTATTTATACTACTTTGCAAATGTACTTGGGCCGGGGGCGGCGCGCGGTCTAAGATGCATGTTCAACTGACTCCGATTCCACGCAAAGTGGGATCTATGAAGGAACATGTGTGGTGACACATGCACACATGGTTTTATAAATCTGGCTTTTTTGTGCGCCGCAAGTTTCAGAATTTCTCCCTACCTCAAAGTTTAGTATGAAAGCTGCGCATGAGGCCCCAGGGCGCTTTAGTAGGCACACTTGTTCAATTACTTTAACACGAACTGTGAATCCGTCAAACACTTGTCAGAAACTCAGAGCATTTAGGCATCCACACAGATAACTTGCTGAAGTTCAAACAGAGGATCAGAATGGGAATGAAAGGGGATTTAAATGACTTTTAACATGCTGTGGGTGTTGGTGTCACAGCGTATGAATATGTCAGAAAGGAACTGTATAACATTATCATGGCGATATGGACAGAAATCTCTGAGGAATGTTTCCAATAGTTTATTGAATCTATTATACAAAAAAATAAAGCAATTCTGAGAACAAGGTGTGCCTAATAGAGTGACCAGTGAGTGTATATTTTATATGGTATGGAGACCAAAATGATTCCTGACTCCTGTAAAAATCAAATGAGATACAGACAACAGGTAGAAGGACATATGATCTTAATAGCCAAAGGACTCAATGTTAGGAGTTACAAAACAACTTGTAAACTTCAAGATCTGCATATTTGTCTCTTTATAGATGTCTGGAAATGTTTACCTTCAAACCCAGACCCCTTCTTTACTGCTAATCAGAGTAAATGTTCAGCATAAATAAATTCCAACATCATCCCTTACTCTCTCTGGCTTTACCACCAACCAGGCCACTCTACAAACCACAATAGTCTACGTGCGTCTGTGGATTTCTAATATTTACAATAATGGCCGTGACTCATTGCCTCTGTGGTAAATGTCTCACAGTAAAACCTGCGTATTCTCACAGATGAGGGATAGCTATGGGACATTGGAGACTAACAATGCCGTAGAAGAGGTAAACTCAGAGCAGAATTTGATTTATTTATGATGCTTAGTGGGTCGAATTTGAAAAGGCTTTCCAGTAAAATTGTCAAACAAAATGGAAGAAGCAAGAATTTTCAAATTATACATATTATTCATGTTGTTTGTCCTAAAAAATGTGTTTCAAACTTACTGAATGCTAACTGTCTCTGGTACTTCTGCATTTTGTCCAACTGGTAAATTTGAGCTACTTACAATCCTTTAGTAGACCTGCATATTATGACAATTAAGCAGCATTTAAACACCTGTTTCCTTATTGTTCAACATCCATCTGACAACTCTGAAACTCGTTCCATCCGCAGAGATGTTTTTTTTTTTTTTTTATCTCGACACCAGTATTACGTGCATGCCCACAGGCCAGAATTGTTATATGAACAACTTCCTCTCTTTTTCTGCTTTTCAGCCTTCCCTGTGTAAACTAATAAATACTAAAAGCCAGGATGCTATCCAGCTTTACAGCCCATCTAAGATCCCACAGCTTCAGCAAGTTGCAGGCATTATCGATCTGGGCTTATTCCTTGTGCACACTTGCACCTTTTCACCCACTCTGGAAAGGCACAAGGAAGCACAAGTTTGTGGGGCGATCAATCAGCACACTGTCTCTTCAGCACTCTAAAGACAGCACTGCTCCGGGCTTTTACACCAAGCCTTCAGAGGACAGGCAGAGGAGAGGAGAGTGGTGATGATTGGGAAAAAGGGAGAGGAATAAAGGAGGTTATTTTGTGCTCTTTTGTAATGAGGCATTAAGGGTAGTAGAGCGTACCTGTCTCCTCAGAGCCAGTTTTAACCAGCAGCTAGCAGAGCCAAGGGAGGACAGATAGACGGAAGGAGGGAAAGAGACACTGTCCTGGCTGGGAGATGGAGCATGCCAAACAGCAAATGGCCCAGGATGGCGACTGCTGTCCTTTCAGCATGGGTTAAACATGATGAGAGGCAGGGAGTGATGGAGAGAAACAAGAAAGAAACACTCCAAGTCAAAAACTGCAAATACACTCGCTCGCATATGTGCCTGTACATCAATGCACTCACAGAGTCAACATCAGTCATCTCTGCTGCCATCCATAATCTGACCCTGTCATACATACACAGAACAGGTCCGGCAGATCCATTAACTTCCCCACACAGCCCCCCTCTGCTCTGTCTGCCTCCTGGTTCAGGCCAGCTGTCGCTGCACTAGCTGCCTCTGGAGCTGATCTTCCTCATTTAAAAGCCTCTGACATCAATCTGGACTATACCACAGGGAGATGAGAAGGCGGGGGGGAGGCGAAGAGCATCAGCAGAAAATACTGACTCTTCGGGGTTGAATTGCCTGAGCAGCACCCCTCTCTTCTCCGCTCAGTCGTCTGTGCTGTGTTTTGCTGAAGGGACCATGTGTTCGGGATGTTTGTGTCATGAATGTGTGAACAAAACGGTGCTGTCTCAGCTGTAAGGTTTGACAAATCCTTGTTTGTATTTTTCCTTGAAGCTTCATGTACCTGTGACTATATCTGCCATTACTAAAAAGTATAATGGCATGTAGGACAAGGAAGCAAGAGCAAGATCAGATTAATAGTAGTAAAATGGCGTACAAACAGAGCTAAGGAAACCATCCAAAATAAATCCATTATAGACTAGGTTCAAGGACAAGGTACATAACCTTCTTATTGCAAAATTCATCATATTTTGAACCATAAAGGGTCTCCATGGGAAAAACCACCCTGGGGTGCTCTACCTTTGACTTACAAATACCAAAAGGCCGGACTGGAATTAATTAAAATGCATGCTGACTAGAAGAAATTTTTTAGACTGATGAGGAAGAAAATGTAGCTATTTGGTCAGTCACAACTTAAAAAGTACACTTTCAATGAAACAAAATATCATGCTTTCTTTGCAACAAAGGAGGAAGCTTGGTTTTGCTATGGGGCTGAAGGTTTTGCTGCAGCACAGCATAGTGAAGTCCTAAGACTACAAAGCAAAACACTGTGACACTACCCAGCATCAGAAACGCAGCTCACGGGTTCTTCATCAGGATAACACACACAGCTTATTGCACTAAAACGTTGGTCTCTTCTTTGATGGTTGTTTTTGGGCCCAGATCTTAATCCTATGGACTGTCTTTGAAAAATCTGAAAAATTGCAAAGTGCAGAAGACTGCTCTCTTCAAGGCTAAGATAGCAGGACTCACTTGTTAAAAACTATTGCTGCATAAGGAGCCTCCACAAAACTTAAAATTTGTGCACCAGCTTTTTTTCCAGGTTATTTTCCATACTTCCATCAATTGTTTGTTTATACCCGCTTATCCATGCAGGGTGGTGGAGTGCTGGTGCCTATCTCCAGTGGCCATTGGACCAGAGGCAGGGTACATCTGGACTGGTTGCTAATCATCACAGGACAACGCAAAGACACACACAGAACAAACAACCAGGCACACACACTCTCACTGCTAAGGGTAATTTAGAGAGACGAATTAATCAACCATGCATGTTTTTGGACAATGGACGGAAGTCGGAAGAGCCAAAGAGAACTCCATGGTGCATGAAGAGAACTTCACACAGAAAGCTTCTTTCTTTTTCTTTTTATGTTCAGTAGGGATTAAAGAACATTGATCAATTCATCATAATGAATAGTGATTTAACAGGGTTGGATAGTTGGGTTTAGAGTTTCTTCACTGGTTTGTATATATCCTGATATATATATATATATATATATATATACAAAGTCCTGATATGTTGCCCTTTGCCTTTTTCAGGTTGGTTGCCTAAAGTTTGCGTTTTATTTAATATTTACTCATCTCCTCTGGAATGGGGTACATACAAAATTCCTTGCAGAAGAAGGTCCGATTAACAGTGCATGACCTTAAGCTAAAGCACACTTGGTTTATGTAGAAAGACAATGGGGTAAATGACACCTGCTCTGAGGGGTTTAAAAAGACCAAAATGAGGGTTTTGTAGTGGCCTATTCAAAATCAATAGATGTAAATCCTATTCGGATGCTGCAGCACAACCTTCATCCTGAACAAACCCTCCGTTGTGGCTGAATTTAAACAACTCTGCAAAAAAGAGTGGACCAAAATTCCACCAGTGCAATTTAACAGATTCATTGTCATTTATCGCAAACTGCTGATGGCAGCTGTTTCCCTTAAGTGCAGCACTGAAACATTTAATTTTTTCAAAGACACAAAGACAGAACAAATCAATAAGGGGAGAGAATACTTTTTCATAGCCCTGCAATCTTCCCTGCTTTCTGTATTATTTTGTTGAGCCTGTTATTTTTATCCCGCCTCATTTCTTTCTGGTTAAGACACTGTTCACCCATTATGAACTATTAACTATTTGTTCCTGTGTTGTTTCTTGCTTCTCGGTTGATTTCAGTCCATTTGATCTCACTGCTTTAGATGTTCTTGTGTTTTGTCTATCCTGCTTGTCAGTTCAGGAATACTTAAGCTGCAGTTCTGCTAAAGTATTTTTGAATTGAATTGAATTAAAAAAAACCTCAACATTTACCTTCTGAATATAATATAACAGTATGGAGGCCTCCTCAGAAACTCTCTGCAATTCCACATGACTGAAATAAAAAACTAAAAAACTAGAAAGGCACTCAGATGTTGCAGACCTCTGCCAAGGCCACTGCATGTCAGCTGTTGACAGGGTGAGGAACCATGTGGGAATTCCAACTTGTCACACCATGGTCTCACAATGATAATGAATCCTTCAAAAAATCCTGGATCCAGATGGTGCTTCTCATCACCACCAAAATCTAATTATCTGTTCCTTGTCCTTATACGCACCTTGTCTGAAACTTTTATCAAAATCCGTTCATAACTTTTTGAGTTATTTTGCAAATAGACAGACGGGCAGACCAACGGCAATGAAAAAAAACCTCCTTGGTGGACATAAACATCCCTACTCCATACCCATCCTGATAGGCACTGTCATCATATGCCTGTGCTTCTGGGTTTGTGCTCTGTTTACTTTCTGTGCACCTCACTCGCTTTATTTCAGTTCATTCAGATTTATTAGTTTCATTCTGGTGTTTAGATGTTTTAGTTTGTATTTCCTTATACATCTGCCTCCTCCGTGTTTATGTTCTTTAGCTTCTTGTTTACTACTTACATTACTATTTATTGAGTTGTGTTTTATTCCCTGCTCATCTGTGTTAATCAGCCTCCCCCTATCAGTTACTCTGCATTCCTTGTCACCAGATGCCTCATATTCCTCCTGATTAGTTCCCCTGGTTCATTGGTCCATTCTCCAACCTACCACAGTATTTATACCCTCTGATTTTATTGTTCTCCACCGGTTCCTCCTGAAAACTGCCCTATAAATCTTCCCTGCCCATGTTCTGTGTCTTGTTCTTTTTGTATGTCTCTTGTTTATTATTACTATTATTAAAAATAAGTCTTCTACTCACCATGCAGCTCCCTTGCTCTGCTCTGCACTTTGGTCCAACCCAAAACCACCATTTAATGACAGGCAGGACATTTTGTATTTTCCATTCACCAAAAAAGTAAACCCACCTGATCAGAGCACCAAAAAATAAATGTTCTCAATTCTTATGTAGGTTAATCTCAGACGTTACTCAAATACAAATTGGTTTTCAAGAGCTCTAATCAGTTTTCAGTCTGTGAGCAGAGTATAACAATTGAAAAATGGGATTTATTCAGAGCAGGCGCTCTCTAATGGTCAATCAGAGCATTACAGCCAAACAACCGCTTTTATAATGATTCATTTTGATGCATGATTATTTGTATAACTATTCATATTAATGCATTTCCATCAAATCTCTACATACAAATGAAAGTGGTTTACAGTGCATTATGGATATTTTTAGTCAGTCAAGTAATCATCAGTTCTGCAGCTCTTAACGATTCATCTGAGAAGTACATGGAGCTGTTTAAAAATGGAACATTGACAGGTATTTCCCACACTTCCTCCATGCTGTCATCTATAAATTTCCCATTTAGTTTGGTTAATATTTTAGAAAGTTTAGTGTTTATAGGCTAAACTCGTAACATTTGTGTTGGATAGTAAATTAAACAAAAATAGTTACAAATTAAAGCCAAAGGTTGGAAACAAAACAAATATTTTCAGACATCAAAAAATACAATCTAATGTCCTAAACAGAACTGTACCTTTCAAACACGACTGAGTCTCTCTGAGATACCAGGATATTGGAGAGGAGAGTCCGACCGATAGTCGAACCCCGGCTTCAGGAGGAACAGTGTGGTTTTCGTCCCGGCCGTGGAACACTGGACCAGCTCTATACCCTCTACAGGGTACTCGAGGGTTCATGGGAGTTTGCCCAACCGGTCCACATGTGTTTTGTGGACCTGGAGAAAGCATTCGACTGTGTCCCTCGTGATGCCCTGTGGGGGGTGCTCCAGGAGTATGGAATCGGGGGCCCTTTACTAGGGGCCATCCGGTCTCTGTACGAGCTGAGCAGGAGTTTGGTCCGCATTGCCGGCACTAAATCGGACCTGTTCCCGGTGCATGTTGGACTCTGGCAGGTCCTATTCATAACTTTTATGGACGGGATTTCTAAGCGCAGCCAAGGGCCAGAGGGGGTCTGGTTTGGGGACCAGAGGATTTTGTCTCTTCTTTTTGCAGATGACGTGGTCCTGCTGGCCCCCTCTAGCCAAGACCTACAGCATGCGCTGTGGCGGTTCGCTGCCGAGTGTGAAGCGGCTGGGATGAAGATCAGCTCCTCCAAGTCCGAGGCCATGGTTCTCGACCGGAAAAGGGTGGCTTGTCCTTCAGGTTCGAGGGGAGTTCCTGCCTCAAGTGGAGGAGTTTAAGTATCTCGGGGTCTTGTTCACGAGTGAGGGAAGAATGGAGCGGGAGATCGACAGACGGATCGGTGCGGCTGCCACAGTAATGGGGGCGCTGTGCTGGTCCGTTGTGGTGAGAAAGAGTTGAGCCTAAAAGCGAAGCTCTCGATTTACCGGTCAGTCTACATTCCTACCCTCACCTATGGCCATGAACTTTGGGTCATAACCGAAAGAACGAGATCTTGGATACAAGCGGCTGAAATGAACTTCCTCCGTAGGGTGGCCGGGCACTCCCTTAGAGATAGGGTGAGGAGCTCGGCCATCCGGGAGGGGCTCGGAGTAGAGCCGCTGCTCCTCCACATTGAGAGGAACCAGTTGAGGTGGCTCGGGCATCTATACCGGATGCCTCCTGGACGCCTTCCTCGGGAGGCGTTCCAGGCACGTCCCACTGGAAGGAGGCCCAGGGGACGGCCCAGGACACGCTGGAGGGACTATGTCTCTCAGCTGGCCTGGGAACGTCTGGGTGTGTCTGCTGCCCCCGCGACCATTCAAAGAGTTGTCTTTATTGTCATGACTATGAATATTGTATTTTCACACTGAAGGCATCAAAACTATGAATTAACACATGTGGAATTATGTACTGAACAAAAAATTGTGAAACAACTGAAAATATGTTTTATATTCTAGGTTCTTCAAAGTAGCCACCTTTTGCTTTGATTACTGCTCCACACACTCTTGGATTATCATTTTAATCAATTTACAAATTGAGCAGTCTTGGAGAAGAAAATGAAAATGCAGTTTGAATGATTAATTTTTAATTGTATTAATGAGTCAAAAAATGCAGCTTCATTTTGAAAATGAAAAAGCATTGTATTAATCCATTTTAATTTGAATATTGGGACACATTTGCTTCCATAATTAGAAACCCATTCAAAGTCCTGTTCAAAGTTTGCAACAAGCCATACAGGGGACACGACAAACATGAATAAATATGCTCTGATCCGATTGGAAAAAAACTGAATTTTTTAATCTATATGCAAAACATTATATGTGGAGGGAAATTAACACTGCACATCACCATGAACACAACTGGGGAGGACCGATCCTGACAAAATTAAAAATAAAAGCAGGAATATATATATTTTGTTTTTCCTTTTCTTTACTCAGGCATTTTCATCAAGAAATGTAAATGTTTTCTTTTTCCTTTTCCTTACACATGCCTTTGTTCAATTTACAGTTCCTTGCCTCTCTTTTTCCTTTACCGTATGCATTTATCCTTCATTATGCAAATGAGGAGGACTGCCGGGAGTTACTACGGTGGGAGCGGAAAACTCCGAACACGTCGGAGCACGTCTACACAGTTATATTCCCGCACTAAAAACATTGTAAAAGTTCATTTGTGTCACAGAAAGTGTAATTTTTCACAGTTTACTCACAGCTTTTGCCACTGTGGTCCGCCATGGCTGCCCCTGCTTGACCAAACCACTTCGATCCGCAATGAATCATGGGAAAAGATGGACCGCGAAGGATACTCACAACGCATCCTTCAAATCGGGCAAAAGAAGGACACTTTTGTCGGCAGCATCTGACAGACCTTACGCGCCGCGCTGTGACGTAATCAGCCACAAGTACGCACTTGGAAGGATCCAGCCCCTGAATTGGGACACACCCTCGGCCTGCACATGGATCCTCCTCCTTCCTGTTTATTGACCAATAGGAGAGGAGCTGGAGAGAAGACGGCAGCCCTCCTCATTTGCATAATGAAGGAGAAATGCATACGGTAAAGGAAAAAGAGAGATGAGGAAATGTAAAAAGAACAAAGACATGTGTAAGGAAAAGGAAATATATACATTTCTTGATGAAAATGCATGTCTAAGGAAAAGGAAAAACAAAATATATATATTTCTGCTTTTATTTTTAATTTTGTCAGGATCGGTCCTCCATTCACAACATCCCCCTGCTGAAACATGGTGGTGGCCGCATCATCAAATGGGGATGCTTTTCTTCAACAGGCGCAGGGAAGCTGGTCAGAAAGATAAAAGAAAGATGGATCCATCTGAAAAGATGGATCCAGCTAAAAACAGGACAGTACTGTAAGAAATCCTCTTAGATGCTAAAGTCTCAGAACAGTGGTGATTGCTCTAAGACTGCAAGGGAAGCTCAGCTTCCCCTAAAATGTCAAAAAATAAGTGATCAAATATATACTGTTGTGTGTACATGTCATTGACTAAATATACGCTACAATGTGCTCAACTTTTGTTCAGAATCAGCTTCTTATCATTGGTAACGACGCGGGTTTCCTCTCACTCATTCCCGCAGCTTCACAGTGATTTAAACTGAGTTCAGCAGCGAAGCAAAAATGCTGGGCTTTGTCCCGCCCATCGGACGCTCAGCGTCTGTGTGGGTCTATGGGGCAGTGGGCTGGCCTCGGCTGGCCCGGACGCTCAGCTTCTGCATGATGATTGGATGATCTGTCTAAGGCTGAATCCCTTTTTGATTGACAGCGAAATGAACGAATCAGCGATCTTGAAATTGAGCTTCCCCTTCTTGAAAGACCAGCATCCGCCACTGTCTCAGAACCAAGGTAAAACTGGGAGGGGGTTCACCTTCCAACAGGAAAATAACCCTAAACATACAGCCAGAGCTATAATGAAATGGTTTAGTTGACAGCATATTTATATATTAGAATGGCCCAGTCAAAACCCAGATTAAAAGTCAATTCAGAACCTGTGGCAGGACCTGTAAATTACTGTTCACAGATAACATTCGTCCAATTTCACTGACCCTAAGCTATTTATCAAAGACGCAGGGATACAATTTATTGTTTTCTTGATGTTTGAAACTGTAGCTGTAATTACAGACAAATGTGGTTCTACAAAGCATTGACTCTGGGGGGCTGAAAACAAATGCATGCTACATTTATTTGCACAAAATGTTTTAAACCTTGTATGATTTTCCTTCTACTTTGGAAATATGCACCACTTTGAGTTGGTATATCACATTTATTCAAACTATAGAAAATTGAAGTGTGTGGTTGTAATGTGACAATATGTGAAAAGGTTCAAGGTACATAAAAACTTTTGCAAGGCTCTGTAATGTATAATTTTATATTTTTCAGCCTGCTATTAAAGCACTTTCCACCAAATAATTTTACCCTGAATTAATGTCAGACAGCTGTTATCACTTAAGCAAATATCTACTGCTGCATTAATTTACAGCCATTTGCACACATTTTAGAGGTTCAACACGTCCAAATTGTTTCAGCTTGGCGTGGGCGCACTGGTGAGTGGGTGTCTCTAATCTCAGAACTACCCTTTTCACACCTAGATAAGAGCTTCATCCAAACCTGGTCTTTGCTGAGCTTCACCCTGCGATGATATAATATATACAAACACTTTCCACAAATCTGCTGCACAAAAACTGCACAAAATGCATTTCAGCTCTGTGTTGTTTTGATCCTGCAACATATTCTCACATGTACTCCCCTTCAGCTGAGCTGGTTGACTTGTTAAAGGGGATAATGCGCTTTTACTGCATGCAGGTGTTGTTTATCCGCCAGGTTGAAAGGTGTTACACAATCTATATTTATATTTCAATTGAAAGTGCATGCAGCAGAAACAAATCCTTTAAAGACTAATTAATCATTTGACAAGACGATAGTTAACTATCTGATTTAATGCATTTAAATCATGACATTTCTCCAGTCTGATTTTGCTGCATTCACAGTTACAATACTGTACAATCTGCCCCCCAACTACACGAGTGCCTTTGCAAAAAAGCATGAAACAAAAGAGATGAGTCTCCTAAATGTCATATTTGCTTACTCAGATGGTTCCCTGCAGCATTAACATAAAATGTGAATGTTGTTTTTCATGTGCCTCTGCAGAGAGTGTCTACATTCAAACCCTGAAGGCTTCAGAACTGAATCTATAGACAGTCTGTGCTTTCTGTCCAGCTGAGAAGGTAATAGAAAGCTATCTCAACCAAAGCAGCATCTTTGCAATTATTTTACCAGACATGAGAGCATGTTTATAATTATGTTTTCATTTATGAGTTATAAAAGTGGGTAATTGCTAAGAACATCTTGATCTGGGAGCTGGTGATTTTCTCAGCCTTCCTGCTTTTAGATTAGTGTCAGTAATGTAACAAAACTATTGAGCACATTGACCATAAATTGAAGCCACAGCATGCCACTGTCGGTTCCCAATAGTGATATGAACATGAAAACATTTTTGAGAAAATGCACTTAAATAATCCTAGATTTTGAGAATATACGCTAAATCAAGAGGGACATATGAACTTCAGATTTTATCATGGTATAAAGTCGGGACCTCACAAACACAAACACTGCTCTAAAGATAACATAAACCATTAAAAAGAAAGCTTATTTGCTATAATTACAATTACACTGTGAAGTGTAATTTTACCACTAAACTGTACATAATAATTACTTTCATTCCTGTTTTTTCTCTCATGAAACAAACAATAGAAAAATAATGGTTTTAGTGTACACACCACTGTTAAAATGTCAGGAATTGTGATCTAACAAGAGAGACTTTGATAGATTATTTCAAACCCTTTTCCACATATAATAGAACAACCATTTTATACAATCCAATAGAAAAACAAACACATTTACTATAGGAAAAAATATTAAAAAAATAAAATGTGCCATAACCTTGTTGCACACATGTTCACACCCTTTTGATTCAGTTTCAGTATTCAGTGTTCTTGAGTTCACACCTGCTTTGAAATGAACCTGAACCCAAGAGTAGGAAGTAGGATGAACAGCATTAATTTCCAACAGGTTCTGATTGTGTTTTACATGTGACAACAATCTCCTTGATTTTCCCTTTGTCTGGACTAAGGAGTAGGGTTGCAAGACAAAAGTATTTTCTTCCGAAGAAAACATCTAGACATGCATCGACTCTCCAATTCTTGTGGCAGAATGTGTTACAGTCTGATGAAACCAAAATTGAATTTGTTGGCCACAATTCCAAATTTATGTTTAAGGCAAAAAAAAACAACAACTCTTAACATCACCGATAAAACACAATACTTACATTGAAAGATATTTGGGTGGCAGCATCATGCTCTGGGATTAGCTTTCTTCAGACGGGACTGAGATTTTCGTCAGGGTGGATGAAGTTATGAATAGTTTCAAAAATCAAGTCATTTTTGCCCCAAACACTCGGATGTCTGATACAACGTTAAAGATGAGGAAGGAGTTAACTTTCAGCATTACAATAAGTCTAAGCAAACATCTAAATCAACAAAAGGATGATTTAATGCAAGACAACTATTGTTTTGAAATGCTCCCGAACTGAATCCGACAAAAAACTTGAGGGGTCACCTGAAGAGGGGTGTGAACATAATATTTCAACTGGATCTTACAGATTTGGAGAACTTTTGCAAATATTACTAAATCAAGATGTGGCCCGTTTATATAATCCTACTTCAGAAGACCGAATGCTGATATTGAATCAAAACATATTTTATTAAAGTATTAGTTCAAGGCTGTACACATTTATGCAACCTGGTTATTGTGCATTTTTAAACATTTTTTTCCTTAGAGCAGATTTATTCATCTCATAGTTTAATTATACAGGATAAACGTCTAATTTTTTGTGGAAAAGGTTTTTAAATTATTTTTATTATGGTCTATTTTTTGTGTAATGGTGACCTGGCATTTTAACGGGTTTGTACACTTTTGAGAGCCTTTGTAAGTGAAACAGCAAAATTTAAATCACAACCATACCATTAAGTTTTACATTTTGCAAACAGCATCGTCACAACTCTAATTACAATATGTTTTTACTACAATTGTCCCTCTGTATTTCCACTTGTCTAATCTGAATATTCTTGCAAAGAGAAAAAACTAAAACCTGCAGTGGTGCAGAAAATTATCTGCCGGTATTTTGTTTCTCATCATGAAAAGGTAACCCTAGATGGCCAAATGTGGCGCTAAATGTGACTGATAAGGTCTTAAAAAGTGACTGGACACAGGGATACTTTCATTCTGTTTCAGATTTTTCCCCTCAGCCTCATATCACTGGAATGAATGAACAAGTTTTGCATTTCAGAGAAATGTAGCTGGAGCAGGATATGACGCCTCCTCTTTGTGGTTCGGATAAAAGGCTGACCGACATGTGCATTTATCAGAGTGGAGACTAATCCTCTCTTTCAGCCGAGGACAAAGTCCTGAGGTACCAACATACGTATTCTCTCTATGCAGTTAACCAGCTGAGCAAAAAACCCACTCATCAAGTTTGTGCTCTCAAGAAAAAAGTATGTAATCTATTTGCACAATGCCTTAAAAGCAGTCATCCTATAGCCAAGTGATTATTCAGTTTTAAACATGGCAGCTAGCAACATACTGTCTTCACCTGAGAAACACAAGTCATGCAACATCCACTGCTGTGGTGTATTGGAGTGCAAATGTGCAAAAAGCTCTGTGAAACTGAAGAATGTTTTGTCTATTCTATAAACAAGCCCGAAAGCCTGAAAAAAAAAAAAAAGACAACAGAAAGGCTTTACACAAATATTAAACTGCAGAGTATAATATCTGAAATCTTCCCCAGATAACAACCTTCCTATAATCAACAGGTTTGCATTTCAACTACTGCAAACCTCTTCCAACTAAAACAAAAGTAATGCACTGCCTTCTTTACCCTGTAAGCCTTTTCTGTTACTCATCTTCTAAAACAGTCTAAATGGAAACATGGGATTTGAGGTCCATGTGAGACTTTTCTCACCTCCTCTACTCACCTGTGCTGGCTGTGTACTGTAGGCTGCCCCGCTTCTTATATGAGGAGAGGGGCTTGCTTTTGGCCCCAGAGCCACCGACTGCGGTTCCGGAGGGCAGGTTGGAGGACATGATCCCAGGTCGTGTCACTTGGCTTGGCTCGAATGTGAGGAAGAAGAGGAAGAAAACTGAGTGAGTCAGGCTGAGCTGTGGGGGACGAAGAGATGCTGGACACGTAAGGAAGGAGAGGAAAAGAAGAAGGAGGAGGACAGACAGGAGAGAGATAGAGGAGATGTAGCACAGATGCTTGTAGCTTGAGGGAGTCTTACTGCAGTTAGCGTGAGTGTGTGAGCAGGGACTTCCAGACTCAGTGGTCCAGCATCAGCATCCCTCTGCAGAGAAACAGACCCCGCCCCTCTGAAAAGACCCTGGTGCCTGAGCTGCAACGTTGATGGGGGTGGAGGTTGATGAAGGGGCTTGTGTTCCCCCCCATCATGCGCGAAAAAACCCCCACACACCCACACAAATATATGGGCACGCACAACTACAAATCACGCTCGCTGTTCTGCTGTTGCCATGACGACTACAAATCTGCACTCTGTAGTACAGAGTAGGGGAGAGCAAACTTCTCATAATAAATAATAAATAATCTATGTGATTGCATTAAATTTAACAAGTAAGGGTGAAAAGTAGCATCACAGTAAAGTGATAAAATCAACACTTGCCTTACCTGCACAGTGTTAGTAAAACAGAGACAACACAGCTAAAACCCTGCTCTGCAAGATCAGTTTAAACAAGAACAGGCTCAAAATTCAGATCGCACAAATTAAAACTGAGTTATTTCTCTTTCATGATTCAACACTGAAACAATGTGGACTGAATGTAAAGTCCCCAAACTACTAATTTACATTCATCGATCACATTTGAACATAAAGATGTCTTCCAAAAAAGGTTAAAAATAATAATGTTGAAACTGGCATATCAGTTACATCCTCTGGGACCATTAGTTGCTTGCTTTCTGCCAGTTGTTTCCCCACATCTGATTGCTTCTCCTATATTCTCTGCTCACACATACTGTATCATAATGTGACTGAAATCACTGCTGTCACTAGCATACATTCAGAGACGCCGCAAGGAATTAGTTGATGTCTAAAACTTGACTGGCCCTGGCTGGTTAGCGGCCAGTTGGAAACTCAAAACTTCGTCATGTTTGGGCATTTTACTTTTAATTACTATTATTTTTCTACGTTTTTTTTCTTTGCCACAATTAATATGCCTATTTCCCCCTATATGCTTTGTGCCGTTTGTTCTTTCCCCTCTGTCTGTTTATAATTACCCAATCTGGTGCCTTAAACCACCTGTGACACAACAGACCTTAAAGTCAACTGTGTGACAGGTTTAATGTCCCATTTTCGTCCTTTTGTAGAGCAAATGTGCCTCTGACACTACAAGGCAACCAGACCCACCATGCTGTTTGCCAAAGCTGCTGATTTTTACAGTTAGCAATGCTAACTGTGATTTTTACTAACATGAGATGCAAAACAGTTTAAACTATTCACCAAATCATTTTTTTTTTTTTTTTAGCAGAAACCTGTTTTACAGCCGCTGCCATCTCACCTAAGTTACCTCTGCTCAGAATGTACTTAATGACCACTCCCAATAAGAAAATATCTTAAACGCAGTTTTTATAGTCACTAAAGAGAAATCAGTATCTGTTAAACTCATCAAACTTTATAAAACTCAGCTACAAATCTGTTATTTGTGCATTTCTATTTGTATTTTCAGTTTTTGTTGTTAGAAAGCAAAAGGAGTCTGAAAGTCTGATAAAAAGCAACCTACTAAGAAACAGTCTTGCTGCATGGTGCACTCAGCAGACGCCTATTATGGTGCCCAAAATGGTCAAAGTTGGTGATAAAGTAAAAAACAACAACATTGTTTGACATTACCACCATTACCCACGTACAGATAATCTAAAAGCATGTATGAAGAATAAAGTAAGACCTCTCAATTAGAGGTGTCACACTAGAAATTACCAAATTCCCAGACTTGTTTCTTCCAGTTGCTTTAAACGCATTATTTCTTCGTTTATGTGAATTAGCTTTGGCAAGTAATCATTTTCCTATGGTAATTTCCTTCCTTTTTAGGAGCATTGACACACATCAGCCTTACTTGCTTGTCTTTCCCATTTTTAAGAGTGGCTAAGAGAAATTGGCATCTGTGTCAGAACGTTGTGGATTAATTATTAAATATTTATAGAAACTCTGATCAACTTAAAAAAGTAAAGTATAGTTAAAAAACACATTTACCTCATAGGAATTGCTTGGAGAGTCAGTAAGTGTTGTGTAAGTACTGCAAGTGTGTCCAGAAATTTTTGTTGTTTCTAATTGTGAGGTTTTGCCCACTGAATTAATGTACACAAATAAAAGTTGGATTCGTCTAAAGTTTTCAGTGTGAGATTATGCTATTGCAACAAAAGATGGATTTACTGTAAGGCTTTTTACACATCTTTACCAGAGTGGCATTGAACGTAAAGAGCACTTTTGAAATTAGCCACTAGAAGATTATTGTTGAACTAGATGATTATATGTTGCTCTTTTTCTTCAAGTAATGCATAAAAAGAGTGATGCATTTGTTGCTTCTGGCTGGGTAGTTTGCCATTAACAGGGATGGTTCTGCAACTAATGGCTTACTTAAAGCCTCCAGTTAATGTAAAATGCTGCCAGTAATTAGCATGAGAGGTGAGATTTCTCCATCATTTAAAATGTTTCTCCTCACATGCTAGGTTTAAAATGACCAAGCTCCATCTTTTCTTTAGAGCACCTAACTCTGGGGTCTTCATCTGTTAGGCTCTTCTCCTGTGAAATAAATTCCCAGGTTTACTTTCAGAACAGTCCTTTTTTAAAGTTCGGAGTGAAATGTTCCTGTTCTGTAACATATACAGTCACTGCTGGTTAATTTGATGGTGAATATTGTTACTTTATGTTCAAGTCTCCCATAAATGAGTTGGCACTTTACGGACCATTTTTAATTTATTTATTAAAAGGCACATTATGGTACTTGTTTACATTATGACCTACAGTTGTTGCTAAAATTAATACAGACAAGCCCTTAACAGTGTTTATTGTTTTTCTTTGCTCGCTTTCCTTTTTTTTTGTCGGAACAACACTGATGACTGTCCTCCCATGATGTAGTTGTGCTAAGGTGTTTTCAGTCCATTCATCCTCAATTTTCTTTGTGTAACATGCCTGAAAATCAATCAATGAATCAAACTTTATTTATAAAGCGATTTACATACCAAAGTGACCAAAGTGCAGTACAGGTCCACGAAACAAAGAAATAAAAACATTAAATAAGCAAACAGGATTGACATTATCAATTCATTGTGAAGTGATAATATAAAAAAATAAGAACAATTTGGATTAAAATTAAATATTAGCCACTAAGTTCCATCTCTTTCTAATAGGTAAATTGTAGGGATATACACTCAAGGCTAATGTTTTTCTTTTCATTATCCTTTTTTTAAAGAAAAATATTCCAGTTTCAAAGCTTTGGTATGCTGAAATCTCGTACATAAAAACGTAATTTGTAAGCTTCTACAGGCCCGCCAAGAAAACCTGCCTGACCAGTGTTTGTAAACAGGGTTTTATTTTTAGTAAGTTACAATAATATATTCTTACAAATAGCATTTCTATATGAACATGACCACAGTTTCCTTTTTACTGACAAGAACTGCATTCCTCCATGTCAATTCAAAATATCCTTGACAGACCTATTAGATTTATCATAAAAACCCTCCATGCTGACGGAGACCCAGGATCTTCAAAACATGATTTTTTATTACCTCAAAGTTTCTTAAAAACATAAAGTCTGCGAATCTGTCCTTTTAGTCAGCAGAATGATTACAGGTCCTTCTCAAAATATTAGCATATTGTGATAAAGTTCATTACTGAAATATTTCAGGTCTTTTATTGTCTTAATACGGATGATTTTGGCATACAGCTCATGAAAACCCAAAATTCCTATCTCACAAAATTAGCATATTTCATCCGACCAATAAAAGAAAAATTTTTTTAATACAAAAAATGTCAACCTTCAAATAATCATGTACAGTTATGCACTCAATACTTGGTCGGGAATCCTTTTGCAGAAATGACTGCTTCAATGCCACGTGGCATGGAGGCAATCAGCCTGTGGCACTGCTGAGGTCTTATGGAGGCCCAGGATGCTTCGATAGCGGCCTTTAGCTCATCCAGAGTGTTGGGTCTTGAGTCTCTCAACGTTCTCTTCACAATATCCCACAGATTCTCTATGGGGTTCAGGTCAGGAGAGTTGGCAGGCCAATTGAGCACAGTGATACCATGGTCAGTAAACCATTTACCAGTGGTTTTGGCACTGTGAGCAGGTGCCAGGTCGTGCTGAAAAATGAAATCTTCATCTCCATAAAGCTTTCAGCAGATGGAAGCATGAAGTGCTCCAAAATCTCCTGATAGCTAACTGCATTGACCCTGCCCTTGATAAAACACAGTGGACCAACACCAGCAGCTGACACGGCACCCCAGACCATCACTGACTGTGGGTACTTGACACTGGACTTCTGGCATTTTGGCATTTCCTTCTCCCCAGTCCTCCTCTAGACTCTGGCACCTTGATTTCCAAATGACATGCAGAATTTGCTTTCATCTGAAAAAAGTACTTTGGACCACTGAGCAACAGTCCAGTGCTGCTTCTCTGTAGCCCAGGTCAGGCGCTTCTGCCGCTGTTTCTGGTTCAAAAGTGGCTTGACCTGGGGAATGCGGCACCTGTAGTCCATTTCCTGCACACGCCTGTGCACGGTGGCTCTGGATGTTTCTACTCTGAATCTGTTTGGGGTGTGAATAATTGCTGTAACTGTACATAGACAATAATATTTTAATGTAGCTAATCATTACCTCATACTTTTGGCATTAGGTGTTTACTGCTTACTGTCATTAATATTCAGCTGTTGTCCCTTTTGCTAACAAAATGACTAAGCAACAGGTGTTTTTCTTTTTGTCTAATTTTGTTTTCTCTGATCTTTTTTCACCCTTTTCTTGATGAACAGTTTTATAGCTCACTGATCAATAATTAAAGTAATTTTTATTCTTAAAACAGTGTTTCTATTTGTATTATGCATCAATTTTAGTGTATTCACACAGGTTTTAGGATATTGCAGTTCTTTGAGACATTTCAGCGTGTTTTTGGGCTAGGTGTTGATCTTTACTTTGGAGAATGATGTCTTAACTATGTTAGCGACAGATGTCCAAATAGACAAGTTTGTAAATATTTTTGTATTACTAAGATCTTTGATCAGCTTCTTTGCTCAATATGCTCTCATTTTCATTCCTCCAAAAATGTTTTCCAATATTTATTCTTGAATGCTCAGAGTTAGGGATCCAAGTTAAAAAGATTCAACTCATTGTGTGCACACCCTGACTAAACCTTAGTTCTTTGGATCTTTTTTAGAAAAAAGACAAAGCCTAAAGCTGCAAAAGGCTCCAAAGGTATTTTGTAAGACTTTATTTGGCATTTCCACACAAGAGCAACAGCCTACCCAAATGAAATGACTGAAGTGACAAAGAACCAAAGTTTAACAGCAACTTCTCTGAGGAAATCTCTACAAATTGTTAAAATCTTTGGTAACGCTCCCACTAATAGGAAAATTAAAAATGTATGACTTAAAGGACACTCAAAATTAAAATACTGTTTTGGTTCAGTTGTTCAGTTGTTTTCTGGGTCTTACAGCCCAGAAGACATTGTGTACATCCTGCAAGGGTTATAAGTACAGAGAGACAAACAATCATGATCACATTATTCTGAATTTATGGTGAGACTGTTATGTACTGAACCATCTCACTGCCAACTAAGAGTTTAATGGGGTCAAACATGTATGAATACACTCAGCAGGTTGGACTGTGTGTGTGTGTGTGTGTCTTTTTACTTATTTATATGACTAAAGCTCTAGAAAGAAATTGCAACAGTGGGGAACATGCGCCCTCTTGTGGTATGAGGAGCAGTTAAACTTAGTGTAACCCAGCACCAGACTGCAGTCACCACTTGACCTTTTCAATCAAGATAGTGAATAATGTATTTTTGAAGCTTTATTTGCACATCTTCTTTACCCTTTCAAGAACAAACACTGACAGCAGCTATATATAACAGCACAATAAATTACAAAAACAAGAAAATAAGTATTTGTAAAAATGGCAAATACCCTCAACAACCACGGTTTCTCAGATTTTCGCACCAACACGGGAATAATAATCTCTTTTCTCACAGGTCTACTCATGCTCTGCCAAAGCGAGTCTGTCTATAAATCCATCAACAGATTTTCAGCTGGATTGAAGTTGAGGCCCTGCCTTCGCCACTATAGGCAATTGACCCTCCGATGTACAGAATCAGAATCATGCTAGAAGATGAACAACCTGCCCTGCTTTGATCATGTTTTACCAGCTCTCCCGTTCTCCTCTAATGGGTAAAACAACACCTTTATGCTTAAATCATGCAGGGAGAATTTGTTTTAGGAAGGTTTTGGGTCACTTGGAGAGTCACCAGTCTGAAACTCAAGCCATTTCTGCATACTTGGTCAGTCTTGGACTCTTCCAAGTCTGACCGATTAATCTTTCAGATATTAGCTAGATTTCCTATCTCTACATTGCTCTGAGCACTACTTGAGGGGATTTACCCTTTGACTGCTGGTGTTAGGCAACAGCACCCCAAGGCCACCCTTCAAATATAAAAGGTGGAAAATCACTGGTTTAGCTGTCCTGGTTCTGATTTTTCTTTAATCATTTTTAAATTTCTTATGTGAAGCCAAGCTAATTTATATATATTTAACATTTTGAGAACATGTTGATCTTTAATACAGCCTGCTGTTTCATTCTCTTCTTATCTGTTTTGTAATATTTGATAACAGTCACACAGTTCAACAATATGAAGAATATGAGTGTACAGTAATATAACTAAAAGGACACAGTCAGATTTTCTTCAAAAAAGTGTCCTTACAAGATTTACATTCTAGTATCTTTGACCACTAGAGACACTTTTCCATGTGCACCATATAGCTAAGTCAATAACTATTCATACCTCTGGCAGATTTAGAGTTATAATTATTCTTCTTCACCCGAGAAGTTTATTTCCAATAGAAACTGTCAGTCAGTCAGTCAGCCTTTATTTACATTAAAGCAGTCAACCCCTTTCCTTTAATTGCTCACCCACTTTTTGCATGTCTCCCCTTATATTTTGACAATTATGCTTTTGTGATGAGCTGCAAGTATTTGAGGTTATAACGCCACATTGTCATCACCCTAATCTCTAACTCCATCCACAGGATCTCAATTAGATTAGAGTTGAGACTTTGACTGGGCCCTCCAAAATTTGTTAAAATTATATCTAGTCTGAAGAAACATGTAATCTTTCAACCTCTTTTTTATTGAGGAATGTTAAAGTTGGATATGAAGGTCTGAACCCTTAATGACATGAGACATTTCTATTTAGTTTATTGCTGACTTTTCGTTTGCTAAAGCCTGTGTTCAGTGCTTTAAGGTCTACGATTCTTCGTGAATATGGAGGATTACATCTCTAAACAAGCTTTTGTGTTGGTCTATTGATGATCAAAACATACAGTCAGAGTACGAGAAATCGTGATTTTTGCAAAACATATGAAGACATACATTCTTTTTTTTAGCATTGTGACAACACTGTTTCCTTTGAGGACATTCTCTGAGCAGATAAAATGTGTCTATGGATGAACTGACTGGGTTCTCCAATAGGTCTTCAGATGTAAGGTATACATTCACATCTTCAGTTTAGGTCCATTACCTGACAGTGTGTCAGGACTTTTGCTGCAGAGCTGATCCACTTCTTAATCCTTATTAGGCCACAGAAAAATACACACTGACCTTAGACACACTGCCTCTTGCTTAGCAGCAGTGACACATTTATACATGTAGCTACAATGTTTGCAAGAAGCTCAGCATTGCAAAATGCATCTTAAATGGTTTCAGAGGCCTCATCAGAATCTGGATTAAATGGATGAAATAAAATTATAGTGAACAGTGTATTTAGATGTAAGACAGCTTTAAAGTAATTATTCATTTCTCCTGCTGCTCACGTCTAGATCTCACTTTGATTGGGGGAGGGGGGCTTAATTAAAACAACTGAAGAGCCAAGAAGTAAACCAGACATTTTATTCTCAAGCAAATATTTGGCAATACGTTTCAGGACATTTTCTTTCCTTTATTATCCAATAATAAATCCAATGTTTAGTCAAAAAATGTTTCTAGACATGATCACAGAGGTTTTCCAGGGGAGCTGTGTGTGCTTAATAAGAATTCAATATTCTACACAAAGTCAACAAATATCTAAAATTACCTCAACGTGTCTCTGCTGTGTCATTTTACCGCATTTGCTTCCTAAAAGCACCAACAACATATCTATCATATCTATTAAGTACTTCTACTATGGTGACTATTAATCGCTAACAAAATCACTACAATAAATATTGATGTAAACAACTGCCACATTGCTTAAATTGATACACTGATTGTAAGCAATCCCACATTTTTGAAGCAATGGTTCATGAAAGCCTTAAACTGCTACTTTTCTAACTTCCTGTAACAGTCACCTGTGCTACAGTACTAATTTTGCCCACATCTATAACAGCATTATAGTTAAGATTTTGTTTGCATCTCTCTGCTCACAATACAATACAATATTATTAGCTGCTGCAGTTTTTGCTATGAGAAAAGTTGCTATGTGCTAGAACAGAGTTATTGCTGCTAATAATTATGTATATTATGTTTGTATTTTATTTACCCTAAAATGTTCTCCTGGCCCATGAGTACCTTTTTTGTGTTTTTGTTCTCCTCTTTACCCCCCAGTTGGTTACAGAGGATGGATGCTCATTCTAAGCCTGTTCAGTTGGAGGTTTTTTTCCTGTTGAAATGAGATGTTTCTTTCTACTGTCACCTCATGCACCAATGAAAAACCTGCCATATCCTCTTTACCAATGTCAAATAGCTTTTGGTGGAAGGAAGTGTGATGGTGTTTTTTAGGCAAAAATTTAACTGTGGTTATCAATGTACATTTTATTGTACAGAGTGGCAAAGGTTCCACCTCAACGTATCATTAGTGGGACTTATTTGTTTTGCCCTCAAATGAAAAGCTCTTAGAGTAAAACCATCTGAGCTTATCAGTGGCTGGCAGCCTTTTGTAATGGAGCCTACTGAGGATTATACACACATCCATTTCCACCAAAGACAAAATCAAACCTCATCTTTTAAAGAGAAAAACTGGATATTAGTGAGGCTTTCAGGATCAAAGAGGTCTTTGGTCCAGCTTAATCACCTGCCAAACAGGATGGTTTGTTTAAAGAGGCTATTCTGTTCAACCTCACTGAAACTCATTTTATTAGGAGAATCAGCCATTTTTTATCCCCAAAAAATTACCCACAGCATTCATGCAGTGGAGAAGTCATTAGTAGGCTTTCACCCTTACCAGCTCATCCATATTAATGTGGTGCAAAGCAAATTTTTTTCTTCTCCTTCTTATGTCATGATGTAACATGGTTCGTCCCTGTTACTCAGATTGATCTGAGACTCTGTGAATAATCTCGTCAACAGATCAGAGCCAATGTGGCTGTGCACAGAGTGGGGCCTACACCGACCATGGCCTAATGGGATTGGCTGCCACCACCTGATATGTTGCAGCAATTAGCCTGCTTGAAAGCATTCATGCAATTAGGCTGCAAACAGCAGGTTGCATGAAATTAGTGCAACATTAGCAGCAGAGTGAATTGTAGTGCTGAGTATTTCAGGACATAACTGGCCAATTGTAGATTTCCAAGATTAAAGTCAGGATATAGTCAAGAAGGTGCTACTGTTTGCATATATATTCTGTGGAAATTTGTTTTTTAAATGTATTTTTATCAGTTATCAATATGCCAAACAGTTACTCATTCAGTTGCACCAGTCAGTCGGTCCACTGTTTGTTTTTTGAGCCCGTTTGACCTTGACAGCACTTACCCAGACCTCAGGCTATCTGCCAAGATGAAAATGTTGACCCAAATTTTGTTCGACTGGCTCCACCTACAGTCCACAGAATCTGTCAGGACTCTGGCAGAGCTACTCCAAAACATCACTTCCAGTTTGAAAAAAAATTTTGAAAAAATTATTTTAAACCTAAATATGCCAGGGTATCAATAATAATAATAATAATAACACTTTTATTATTATTATTATTATAATAACACTCCTGATATTGATAGTATTTCAGAGAACAATCAGACTTAATTTTACCTTATAAGCAGTTTGACACTATTAATAGTTGGTAATTATCTACTTGATAGCCTCATACATACATGCAGATGATGGTTTCTGATCAGTTCAGTTAATTTCAGAACTCTGTTGTCCCTCAGGAGGAAATTTATATACTAGTGGTCAAGAAAACAAGAAGACCAAAATCACAAGACAAAACATCATATAATACAGGCAACCTGACCACTTTAGCCATTAAAAGAAATTGGTTAAATTACTCAAAAACGTATTTTGTGCTTCTTAAAATGCAGTGGAAGATTTGGCTGATTGCTTTGGACCAGCAGAAAACCTAAATCTTGTGGGGCCTGTACCTCTGACCAGATGGAAGAAGAACAGGTTCCTCTTTTAAAGGATGATCAGTGTTGATTAAAATTTACCCTTGAATTCCTCAAGGTTTGTCTTTGCCAAAATTCGTTTGAGGATAGTTACTGCAGTTTCATTAACGGAATCGTTTTAATGCTATGCTGCAAGAGTGTGAATGGTACAGTAATGGATTATATCAGCTCTTATGTTTTACCTTATTTTGTGCACACAAATATTTTTCCTGCATGATCCTGCATGATCATGATTCGTTCCTTTTATTCTTTGTTTCCGTCCTCACTGGTCAGTCCTGTTTTGATATCAAAGTTAGACTTATGGTTAATTGGGTGGTTGTAATGGTATTGCTAAGTTGGGTATGTTGGTTGTTTAAGTGCATGGCACTCCAGGTAAAGAGTCATATTTTACCACAGTGACATATTTAAAAAATCCTACCTTTAATTCCAGTACATTTATTTACTGGGGAAACAAAATCTCAAGAAATTTATTTTTTACATCATGTGCATCACAGTTGTTGCTTTGCTGTTGTCTGTAGCTTTTATAGCCATCTTTTTCAATTAGGACGACACTCAGTCTTCTCCTTTAACCTTTTTACGGGGTTTTTTCATTACCCATTTGTCCTTTCCCAATCTCTCCAGCTTGACCAGTGTCCTGCGTCCTCTTTTCTCTCTAGCTCACACAGGCTTTTTAGTTTACTGTTTAAATATCTGGGTAAAATGTCTCAGTTGAACATGGACTGCATAAAATACATAATAATATCCAGAACAAAAGAGATAAGGCATTACAAAATAATTTCTGTAGGATTTATCTGAAATCGCCATGAAAGAAGGTGAATTTTGTTTTAACACAGAACAATTTCTGTGTTGATTTGGCCATATGGTTTGGATCACTGAGTGACCCAATCAATCAGATTTTATTTAAAATCTCCAGATTAAAAATTAGAGTTCTTAGTGCCATGCACTTTAACAATGTTAAAGGTCCTTTGAAACAGGATCAGGCTCACAGAAATACAGATCCTCTGCCATACTTCACAGTGGGCATGAGACGTTGTTGCCAAAATGCTCAAGCTTTGTCTCATCTAAACAAAGCACATAGTTTCAGTGTTTTTTTTTTCTCTAAGGGTGAGCTTTGAAGATATTTTCCCCTCCCTTATGAAGATCAACAAATATCTGTTTTGCTTGAAAGGCATGTTTGCTTCTCTTTCCCATTTTGAAGAGGGGCTAAGAGAAGCGTCTCTGCGTGATGTCACATCGATACTTCAGAAATCATTAATTAAAACGTCCTGACACTCTAATTAACTCCAAAAAGTAAAGTGTAAATAAAAAAAAGTGTTTTAGTTGTATTTATTTTATGGGAAATGTGGAGGTTGACAATAATTTAGATTACTTAATGTGGGGTTTTCCCTTTTAAACAAATGCATTGAAACTAAATGTTTTTTTTTTTTTTTTTTTTTTCAGTGTGAGATTATGCAGCTGCAATAAAACATAAATTTATTTTAAAGCTTTTTACACAGTGGTACCAAAAATGTAAACTCATTGTTGTTTTTAAACTAATACATTTAGAGATTATTATTTGCAAACAGACATATTCTCTTTATTTATTTGCATTCTACACACTATGGGAGTAAATTTGCCTGTTGATTTCAACACATACTTTAGTCAGTGTTTACAGAGGGAATCTGCCTTTGATGGAATTAGAGCTCTCATATACAGTTTCTCAGTATCAGGCTTCTGACAAGCAGTAACCCAGCAGTCATGAAGACAACACCCACTGATCTCTACCTTTACACCACAACAGGCTGCTGAAAGATCAGCAGTTCTGGTCCCGCAGCATAATCTGGCCTTGTATAACCTCCACATCTCTTCAAAACAATTACACAAATATACATTTTATTTGGGGTCACCAAAATGTGTGAGATCCAACCGGAACCGATGCAGATTGTGTAATGTGTACCATGCATTCAGGTCATGTAATCATTGAGACCCCTCTGAACGGCGCAGTGGAGCCACGGTTGCTGTATTTAGCAGCTACCTAACCACCTGGGATTTAAACCTCTTAGCTGTAAGAAGTTTATAAGACCTTAATGCCTGCCTCCTGTCTTGTCCATGTGACAGATGCTGAAGTCAAGAGCACATCGAGCATAAAATTCAGTTGGGATCAAAAGAGTAACACTGAAGAAACAATTTAAATGGAAAATGTTTCTGATATAAAAACAATGAACATGCATCTTACGTATTATCAGTAAAACAAAGAGCAATAAGTTTCTTGCATTGGTATGCTCCATATTTGTACAGTAATAACTATAGGTTGTTTTTAACATGCATTATGTGCACAACACCAAGTCACATCAGATCATTTAAAAACAAATAATAATCGTATTGACTTCCAATAGTCTCAGATATGTCTGAGATAATTTCTCCTTCTTTTACATCAATCCCCACTGCCCTCAATAGACTAAATGGATTGTATGGCCAATCAGGAAGAGGCCCCTCCTAAGTCCACGTTTAAGAACAGGGAATTAAGAAGTGAATCTCTGCTGATGAAAACCAATGACTTCATTTGAGCCTCCACGACACTCCATCGAATCAAGACACATACAGGAAGGCTCAGCCCCCAACTTTCCAATCCCCTTCCGCTCCAAAATCACCTTCAGCACAATTAGTGCTGTGATTGGATTCTCTGCAGGTGCTCACATAGACCCGTCAAAATTTCCTTTCTCGAGGACCTTGAGAGTGCGGAGGAAGAAATCATGGGTGCAGGAGCCAGTGCTGAGGACAAAAAGTCCAAGGAATTAGAAAAACAGCTCCAGGAAGATGCCGATAAGGAGGCTAAAACAGTCAAACTGCTGCTGCTTGGTGAGTCGTCTTGAAAGTGGTCCTTGTTAGATAAAGTCATATTTTTTATCTTTTGCTGCAGGTGATGCACACTGCTTTGACTGATGGGTTTCAGATTCAGAAGACTTGGAGTACTCAGATCAATTTAAAGTTTTCTGAGTCTGCAATAACTTCAGAGAAAAGAGATGAAAACAATCAGCTAGTTTGACTACTTTTACTTCTAGGTTTGAAGACGAAAGTCAAATCCAACCATAACACAAAATTTGACCAGCAAAGGTTGGAAGTCGAAAGTTTCACTCTGAATCTACTCACCTTCTTGCATTTTGGTTCTGAACCAATTGATTTTGGTTTACAGCTCTCCCCGGATATTTTTGTAACTGCTAAATGCACTGGCTGCAGAGATGAAGCATAACCCCACTTCCACAATTTAGAATTGCACCCCAGCGAAAAGAAATCGTCACACAGAGTAGGTTTAAAAAAGTATGGCGGTAAAAAAGTTAATCCACAGCCTTAGATGACACTCAGGGAAAGTATTTACTGAATAATATATAGAGAAGATAAAAACTGTGAACACTTGTAAAAGGTTTTCATGTTAGTCATTGATGCTCAATATAACTGCTGCATAGCTTGACTTTTGTTTAAGCAGAGTTTCCTTGCAAATCTGGTAAGTTTATTAAAAACAGTCGCATCTCTTAGCTGGTCAGCAGCTGCTGACTTTCTAGTTCTAACAAAAAGACGCAGCTTCTTAAAAGATCACTGACTTTAGTCTAAATGAATCACAGCCCTGCAGTGATACGACAATCCGATTAGCTAACGGGTTTAGTGCAGATTCACTTGCTGAGGTCTTTGTTGATGTTCAACTCATACATAATGTGTAAAAAATGTTTCATAGCATTTAAATCTGACTGATTTAAATTGGTTCTCATTCTAGATTTTAAACTGATCTATATTTTATCCAATAGATTTTGGGATATTTTATAAATTACACAATAATAATTTTACCTTTCTAAAAGAAACTGTAGTTTGTTCCTCTTTTCATGTAATTCACACTGATGAATCTTGCAGTTTTCTGTCCCTGGCAAAGACAGTAATAACAGCCAAATAATTAAAGGAGAGCCCCCTGGTGGTAGAGGCAAAGAACTACAGATAGCCAAAATCTGAACATGTTTGGAGATTATTTATAAACTGAGGACCAGATGTATAAACGTGTCAATCTGTGAAATAAACACAAGTGATTTTTCTAATATAGCCCCACATGAAAACTTTAAGATTATTAAAAACTAAAACATATAAAAGACACATTAAAGCAGCTACAACCTGCTTTGAAGATGTAACGAGTTCTAGGAAAAGAAATGCAAGAAATGCAAATAGGAAGTTTAAGCAAATAGCAAAGAATTACTGTGATTGTCAACTTCACTAATTTCTTTGCACATTTAAATACCCCCCTTTTGGTTAGCAAAATTGACTTGAAAATAACATGATGGCACTTAACCTCTGTTGTGGTGAATGCTATATGTTTGAATGACATTTAAAAGTTGTCCTCTCACTCAATAACGATCACTAGCAGGGGTAAAAACCTGTGATCTTCTTTAAAAAGGTTGGATGAACCCTTTAAAAGCTCAGCAGTAAGTCTGGAGCTTAATGTGGCTTCAGTGAGAGCGAGGCGGTCATCTCTGACCGCTCTGTGACGGCATAAACTCCTTCAGCTCAGCGGCAGCTTTCGTGGAAGTGCAGAGCCTGATCTGCTTGGAAGCTTTTCTTCAGCCAGCACATCCAATTCTGCCGCTGAAATCATGTGATTAACCTACATTAGGCTTGCATGCACATTGCTCAGATAAATGGCAAATGGACTGAGTTTATTTGGTGCTTTTCTAGTCATACCAACCACTCTAAACGCTTTACACTAGAACCATATTCACCAAATTGTACTCACTAACGAGCACATGCTCATACACCGATTCGCAGATCAGTAGGCAACTTGAGGTTAAGTGCCTTGCCCAGGGACACATCAGTATGAGATAACCAGAAGCTGCAATCTAACCCAAAACCTTCCGATTGCAAGACGACCACTTTTCCTACAGTCATTCAGAGGCAAAACTAAATATTACAGTTCATGCAATGTGGTTTGCCAATGTGCAGTCTGCTGATGAGCATGGATGTAATTTATTAAGAAATGTTTAATGGTCAGACGTCTCCAAAGAATACTGGACAACCAAATTACTTTGAGGAAAAAACTCAGCAACATAATGAACAAATTAGCTTTTTTGGTGTGCTTTAATGTGATGTTGTTTCTTCAGCTAATGCACCTGCAGGAACAGCCCTCTTTAAAGAACCTTACAACCACCCAAACTTTACTGATCACTCTGACCTGTGGATTATAAGCAGAAATAGTTGTGCATATAATAATCAACAACGTCAACATGCCCTTTAAATCTTGCATTAATTTCATATTCATATTGACTTATTTATTCCATAATGTTTGGTGCATTCATTTTAATCAGATGTCCTTGCTCAGTGCCCTGAATTAGCAACAGGTTCGGTTTTTATGAGTTTATCTTGTAAATCTTTGATTGCATTTGTCACACAGTGTCAAACAGTTTGCACAGACATGTGTACTCCACAAACAACACTTTAAATCACATGTAAAATTTTTATAAAAAGGACAAAGTGCCATGATTCGGTACTGGGTAAAAAAACTCAACCAAACTAAAAATATTGGTTATTGTTAGAAGAAATTCAATGCCTCATATAATTTTAAACATTGAAAGTCTGATATTAAAGCACAGTCTTTAGATCATAAACATATATGTTTGATTGATGAAAAAAATGCATTGTAGAGAAGTCCAGACATGTCTTTACAGACATTTGCCTTCTTTTTCAGGTGCTGGTGAGTCAGGAAAAAGCACCATTGTAAAACAAATGAAGTAAGTAATGACTGGCATAAATGTTCAGGTTTATTTTAGCGATGAGAGCAGAGATAAAACAATCCACAGGGTGGGACTGTGGGCAACTAAATATATATGTTGGAGCTCTGGAACCAGTTAGCTTTAGTTGTACTTTTGTGAAGCTTAATAAATGAAGCAACTTTTATTTGATTATTGTGATATTTAGCATACACTGTTTCATATGACCTTTCCTCTACCTCAGTCAGGGTCAGTGATGAAAAATTGCTTTTTTTGCTCACACACAGGATTCTTCACCAAGGTGGTTACACAAAAGAGGAGCAACTGGAGTTTAGAGCAATCATCTTTGGCAACATCCTGCAGTCTGCTCTGGCTATCATCAGGGGCATGGAGATGCTTGCCATTGATTTTGGCTCATCCTCTGGACAGGTATACTGTCGTACTTAAAAGATGAACAGCAGACATGTCTGATGCAGAATATTAAAAATAAACTTGCATTTAGAAAATGAAAAATAAACAAGAGAAATAAATAAATAAAAATAAACTTGCATTTATGATCTGTGTTTATTGTGCATGACACCACAGGAGGATGCACAGAAGCTGCAGAACTTGTCAGACTCCATCGAAGAGGGAACAATGCCTCCTGAGCTGGCCGATGTCATCAAGAAGCTGTGGAAAGACTCTGGAGTGCAGGCTGCGTATGAGAGAGCTGCTGAGTTCCAACTGAACGACTCTGCTGGCTAGTGAGAACCTGTCCTTGACATAAAAACAAACTAAAATGACTGATCAATGACTGATCAATAAGTGTGTGTAAATACGAAGGGCTTATATGTGAATCTTGATTGTTCTGATGTTTGTCCTGACATCTTCAGCTACCTGAGTGAAATGGACAGAATCTGTCTGTCGGACTACATGCCCACCGAGCAGGACGTGCTGCGATCTCGAGTCAAAACAACTGGTATCATTGAGGAACAGTTCTCCTGCAAAGAGTTGCACTTCAGGTGAGCTCCAACCCAGCCAACATTTACATATTGAGCCCATATGTGTAGAAAATGGGTTGAATAATGGGCCCAATGTAGGAAACGTATTGGACCCCAAGTTAACTTCTTACCTGGTTTGATGCAGAACAGCCGTGGGGAAAAATTTAACTCATATTGGGGTGTTTGGCCCAATTTCAACAGATTTTTCGCAATACCCATTTGAGAGCCATCAAAGATCTATATAAGTGTCCAAAAAGTCTTGTTTTAGCCCTGGCTCAGTTCTTAGTCATCCAGCCTGTGCAAAAGCCACACGGGCCTCACTTATACATGTTAGCTGGGAATTAAAAGAACAAACTAAAAGCTTGGTGGGTCCAGACACTTAAAGAGCTTGTCACACTTTTCTGTGCTGTACAGGATGTTTGATGTGGGAGGACAGAGGTCAGAGAGAAAGAAGTGGATCCACTGTTTCGAGGGTGTGACCTGCATCATCTTTTGCGGCGCTCTCAGTGCTTACGACATGGTGCTCGTAGAAGATGATGAAGTGGTGAGTTAGAACAGCCGCTATGTGGTTTTAAAATAAAAATAAAATGTAACATGACAGTGAGTAACTCTCCGTATTTGTCATTGGGGCTTCCAGAACCGCATGCATGAGTCCCTCCATCTATTCAACAGCATTTGCAACCATAGATTCTTCGCTCTGACCTCCATTGTGCTTTTCCTCAACAAGAAGGATCTCTTCGAAGAGAAGATCAAGAAAGTCCATCTGAGTATCTGCTTCCCAGACTATGACGGTAAGGGAAATAATAAATAAGAATTATAGAGACTAGGTACGGACTGCTTTTAGTAAAAATGCTATGATATCACAATTATTTACAAAAATATAAAAATCACTTATTTTCCACATAAGCATTGTTACTCTATAGATGGATTTAAAACATGGGGTTATTTCTTTCTTTTATGAGGTCTCCATCCACTGTTGCAGGAAAGTAGACGCTATTGCTTAAATAGCAGTCAATGCAGCATTCTATTTAGTACAAATTTAAACATAAAATAGGTAAACAGAAGTTTTGTGAGTTTTGGGTGCTTGAATATCATGTTAAATCATAATATGTCATCTCCTCTGTTTGGTGATTTTCAACATTTCTAAGAAAACCTTTGGAATAATGGGACCAAAAGTCCATCCATTCAGGCTGCCTCCACTAAAATGGGTAAATTGTCTTGAAGTTATCAGGAGATATATAAAAGCCTAATTTTTTTAAAGCCAAATTATTTATAATATTTTAATTACTTATATTTATGGGGCACTTGATCTTAAACAGTTAAAATTGCTTTGCTATGTGGATTTTTTTAACTACCTTGCCTTCTTGGAAAGAGCATAGTTATATGTTGGAATTAAGAAACTGGCTGGTGATTGAGATTATTAGGTATTGTTTTGTCACCTGGAGATACAATAAAGCGGTTATATGTCCAAATATGAAACATCCATCATCTTGCTGGGGTTGTTTATCAGCTGTGTGGAGCAAGGTTGAAGTGAAGGATTTAGTCCATTTACAGTTTTCCTGTATAGCTTTGCCAATTAGTGACTAGAAGTTAGGTCATATAATTGCTTGTCTGTTTTCAGGCACCTAAAACTTCTAAAACGCGTCTCTTTGATTATTTTGAACTTTTCTTGATCCAAACAGCCCAGTAGTACTTCCTTTCCAAAGAGAAGAAACCCAGTCACACTTTCTCTGGCATCTCAATAAAAGGACATTAAACTATATAAACTGTATGATGGGGAGTTTTAGGTTTGAAGCCATGTGATAATTTTGTCATTACATTTAAATTCATTTTTTGTCATAGTCGTTTCACATAGATATAATTAAATTTTATAATGGATTACATGTCTTTCATTTTAGTGATGTAGGAAGACACCACAGCATAGTAGAATTATGTATTTATCACTGTAGCATACACAATTTGATCACCATATTAGATAGGTTGCAAACTGATATTTTGGACATTTAGAAAAACTCTCGCAGCTCTCACTCGACATCTATACAGCACATGTAAACCCCTGCCACAGAGTCAACGCAACTATTACAAAAATATCATAGCAATGATTCAATAATAGCATTACGTTATCGCTTTCTATGCTGTCAGCACTGATAAAGATTCACTAACCTCAGCATGATGGATGTTTTAAACTGAAAGTGAAAGTGACTCAAATCCTATATTTAACTGGCCACTTGGTCAGTTAAGATCATTGAAATATGATCTCCAAATGATTAGTTGATCATTGAATATAAAACAAAATTGTTGCTAATAAAAACAAAAAAAAATGACATGGTGATAAAAAAAATGGTAAAAACACTGATGCAGCAGAAGACTGAGAACTCCATGCCGTTGATCCCAATACATTTGCACTATTGAAACTGGGCGTGCATCAAAGATGACATGCATACTCCAAACATATGACAGGACTAGAAGTTCCACACAATCCCCTTCGTTTCCTCTTATTTAGAGAAACCTGAGATGTTTTTCTTTTAATATAACAGCATAAATGCCTTTAAAGGAAACAGTGACAGCAGCTTTTGTCACAAGTTAGTCATCTTTGGTCATTTTAGTTAGTCTAGCTTTAGTTGGCTACATGTACAATAGGTTTCGTCACAACGCTAGTGAAAAGTAGTGTTGGACATTAATTATATTATATTTTTAATGGTTAACTAGATCTGATTGGGTGTCTCCTCGCTCCAACATTTTCACATTACTTGTTGACAAAAATCTCCATCATTTTACTCATAGTTTTACCCTTTTTGTTTAAATTTTCATGAAGTTTTTTTCTAGTTTCTGTCTGTATAAAAGTTTGATGATAAAATGTATTCACATTTTTCATCAACAAATGGATAACTGTAAAAAACCGAAACTAAATAAAACCATTGTATACCTTGATAGCAGAAACCAGCCCATGCCTGGCCCAGATTATAACTGACGACAGGGCAGCGTTAGTACGTCTCTATTACCGATGCATGTATGTCGAAAAAATGTTTTCAGGTCCCAACACGTATGATGACGCCAGCACCTACATCAAGACACAATTCTTGGATCTGAACATGAAGAAGGGTCAGAAAGAAATCTATTCCCACTTGACCTGTGCCACAGACACAAAGAATGTCGAGATCGTGTTCAACGCCGTGACGGACATCATCATCAAAGAAAACCTTAAAGACTGCGGTCTGTTCTAAGCAGCTCCAAAGTGAAAGGAGAGAGGTACGGGACAACATCTACTATATACTGTGTTCCTATACAGTAATAGGACCCACATGAGGCAGACCCCTGCAAATTCAATTAAGTAAATATTACCTGACCACCCTGTGTTGCCTGGCAACAACACCTGGCCATAACATGAGCAAACAGAAACTCAACAAGAACGTTTAGACCCGGTGAGACTGCTGAGTATGACAAATATAAATAATATGACTGATGTAATCCCTGTAATGACTTGTGATAAAGATCCATTATTCTTTTTATTTATATCCTTCCATCCTTCCAACATTTAAAAACAGAAGAAAATGCTTAATAAGATTTTAACATATTTTACTCATGTTTGCTCATTTCAGAAAATCTTTTTCAACCTTAACCCCACACACATTAGCATTAAGAAAGAAGTGTATTGATGGAGCACAGAGGGTCCTCAGACTGTCCTGTTTTATGCCATCGTCTCCATGCCAAGTTGTGGTTGAATGCTCCTAAAGAACATAACCATCTCTGACGTTATCTTCCTGCAACTCGCTGCATGTCCAGCTGGGTCAAAACCATTACGAAGTCACCATGTGAATGTTGTGGAACTACAGATTTCTACACAACTAAAAAGGTTAAAGGTGTGAAGATGAAATAGATACTACTTTGATCCTCACTGCGTTTTTGAAACTTATAAATTGTAAATGATAATTACTCTGAAAGCCAAGATCTGTAATATATCTAAAACAATTTGGGAGAACTATAAATATTCTGAATAGACATTTAATTTTTTGTTTTATTTTTGAGTACAATAGTCTCTGTGAACTTGATATTTAAGCTGAAAAGTTTCTGAGCAAATATCTCTGATATTCCCAGTGCTTCCAGTTTGTCCAGATTACAAACCCAATTGTGCACGTATCAAATCTAAATAGTGTTAATGTATTGAATTCACTTAACATTTTAATGTGATGAAAAAATCTGACAACAACAAACATGATAGATGAACTTTGTACATAACAATAGTAAAGTAATATTTTGGATGATGAATTATCTGGAAACATATAAGAGGAAAACACTAGAGGATGGATGCTTCATGATGAAAAGTGAATGGAAATCGACTGTGTTCTTTCTTATGAAATGTAGAGGCATGAAATAAAGATGCATTAACTTCACATGTGTGTATGTCTCTTTGCTGCAGAATTACATCACCATTGAACAAAGTAGATCAAATTAGAAAAAAGGCTGTCAAAACAACTTTAGCCTGCTGCTTGTTGAGGACAATGCTGCTGTTTTATAAATACCGTTTCAATGTAAGGGGAAATTGCAGCACACGGAAGGGAAGTTCATAACTGATAGATGAAAAGAAATTAATACTACATTTATTAATTCAGATGTTTTTCTTGGATAAATTTATCAACTGATCATTTCTTTTTAGCCAGGTAAATAATGCAGTGGAAATGCAGAAGATAATAATGGTTCTTATGGTGGGAAAGGGTCTTTCATCTTGTTATTATACAGAACTCAGAATAGTTTGTTACCCAGTGAATGTATATTACTGCGCTGCTTTTATAACCAGTGAGTTTATAAACTCAGTTCTAGATTCATGCATCGCCATTTTGTCCAACATCATAAAAAACGATTTCATACTTGTATAATTATGCGTATCAGTTTATTTTACTTTTTAGTTTAATTATTTTGTAATTATGAATATCTATATTTATAAAGTCCATTTAAACTCACCTATAATTTAATTTTACAGAATATTATTGTCTGAAGGCTTTTTATTACAAACTAATTTTGTTAGTTTTGATCAACATTTGGATGCAATGACGTGGCTCAGAGTTGCCTCTCTGGTTCTGGAATACCAAGGTTTAATTAAACAGTTAAGAAAACGCTGCTACAACAGCAACCCAAGATAGGTACCTACTTCAAGTAAGATACTGACGGCTCATAACCTCTCCATAGAGACCTAAAAAATAATCCAACTATTCTATTAATTATGAAACAGTGCAGTTCAACTGAATAACTTTAATGTAGCGTCTTTATGTAAAAAAATCCAGCGCTTTGGCACCCAGTTCATGGACAATGCATCAACATTTCAGCTTGTCCAACAATGAAATGCTGAAGACTTAATGAAGAGATTTACCTAGATCAAAGATACAGTGGAAATTTTGGATTAAAAAGCTGATGATCTGTTGGGAATAAATCAGCAAAAGAAACTCACAAAACCTCCATTTATCCCAACCTGAGACAAGTAGATTAATGAAAGTCAGACTTTATTTTGCTGTTTACAAGCTTTAGCCTTTGCACAACAGCTGGAACACAAAAGCTCTCTGTTAAGACAGATGTAACCCTGAAGTGTAAAATCATTGTCCTGATGATCTCTGTCACGAGATATCCTTCTTTGATCATGGACCGACTATGCCAGCATTGTTCTTTAAATAATATCCTCTGTAATTCAGTCCTTCAGTAATAAAGCCTGACTTATCCTGATTTTAGGATCAGTATCTGCTTAAAATTAATCCAAACATGTGCAAACATTTTGGGTGTCCTGTGGGAGCCTTTCAACAGAACACCATGGAGGGAAGAAATTGGTAAACCCAGTAGTTCAGTAATGTATAAAACCAAATTTAGTAACAATAACATGGAGTTTCTACACAACTTCTTTTGAGGTCCCACAATGAAGCATGTCAACCAGGTCCAGTTCTGGATCAGAGTCAATGTAACACCTTCATCCTTTTTTTTTCAGTGTAGTAGTTTTGTTGCTGTGTTCAAATAATTGTCCTATTGATGACCAAATGTAGGCCAAACTTTAACTAATTCTCTTGAACTGAGAACTTTGGTATACAGCGGAGTCCGGCTGTTCGACTTAATGTCTAGAATGTGGCCAGGTCCTGTGGTTGCAGAACAGACCCAAATCCTTCCACCATCATGCTTGAAAGCTGACGGGCGGTACGTGTTCTAATATATGTTGAGTTATCTAAAATCGTGGTGATGAAGCTCTACTTTGGTTTCAACTTACCATAGGATGACAGACGTCTCTGGGTTCATTATGATGAAACCTTGCTAATCTAAAACATATGGCTGCATTCATTTGAGAGCAAAGATACATTCTCCTACTACTATTCTCGTTCAGTATTTTTCAAAAATGGCCAAAAATGGAACTTGCTGAGACATTCACTCCTGGGGGAACGCCCTAAATTGGCTGTTATTTTAACTCTACAGTCCAATTGAAGCAGCGAGGGTGTATTTATTTTTTCAGATAACCACATTAACATTAAGGGAAATTTTATTTTTACCATGACTGCACAGCAGCAGCAAATATTATAAGCATGGCTAAAGGCCAAAAACACCTCTACATTTCTATAAAGATACCCACTTTTATGTTTTCAGTATATCACCTCAAAAGAAAAAACAGACAAGAATTGACCTTTACTGATTAAATAATATTAGCCATATTTATAGTCCACTTAAAAAATAAAATGTGAATAAACAAGCAGAATAAAATAAAAATGTCCTTTCAAACTGATTTCATCAGGGATTTGTTTCAGGATTAAAATATTGTTCACTACATTGTGCTCTAGTTTAAATCACAATAACTAAGTGGACAATTGGTATGCAACTGATTTCATTGGACTCTATCTGCTTTCAAACAATAACATCACATATAATATATATAAACTGCTCACATCAAAATCTTTTCACATACTACAAATATTAAAAGTATTAAATCGATAAACAACATCTAATAATTAAAATAAAACTTACCAAAAAGCAAAAAGTTGTTAAAAGATAAACACAGACATTAAAGACAAGACACAACAAATAGAAATGTGAACTGAATTTTCATAAACCACGGTGAAATGTAGTGTTGAGCTATTTTTTCTTTTTCTTTTCTGTTTTGGTCCTTTTGCAGATGACAAACTACAGTATATGTGAATGCAAGTGAGACCTCATGTGTCTGGATAATCAAATGATATTAAATACATCTGGACTCACAGAAATCATTTCAAACGTCCCTAGGTCACTTTCTTCAAGTGTGCACCACATCTGAAAATTTAACTGAGAGAAAAGTGGCCAGAGTTGCCCTTTAGATCCTGCTTGTAGCTAGGCCACAAGTGTAGTCTTTAGTTAAAAACTATGTTCCAATTCGTCAAGACATCCCAGAAATCCAGAATCTTTCAAATCACCTGCAAATGAAACAAAAACATATTACTGATACATCACTATTCAGAAACAGAACAATGTCATAAACACCCAGAGGTTTTCATATCATTCATATCCTTTCTACTCATAAGTGTATACATTTAGATTTAAAATTAATTTCAATTTGTTTCTGATAGGAAATAAGACAGGCATATCTCAAAAGATAATAAAACCTCAAAAGGCAGCCCCTCCAAACATGAGCTTGAAGGGCCTCCTAGCCTCCACTCTATAGCTCCCTTCACAGATTGTCTGTCAGATCCAAGTAGGGACTCTGCCCATAGGACTACTCCGAAACATTTATATAATTTTAAATAAAGAAGAATAAGATAATTGTTTCTAATACTTTTCAGGTTTTGGTCCCTAAAATAAAAAATAACAAAGACATGTGACATTAGCTATCAAGATCCACTAATGATATTGCCTCATCTGGATATAAAGTGTCATTTAATATTTTTCAGAAATTAACCGTTGTGATGTTATGAAATAATACTTAAAATTATGTATGGAAATTATGGACATTGCAGGTAAGTTTATGAGGGTGAAAACGTTTGACCAATCCAATACCAAACTATTCTGCACAGCAGCAGGTCTTAGCTAAAGAGTCCTGATTCTAAACCACACTGACCTGCCTGAGGTCCAGTTTGTCTGACACTGAAAATATTGACACAAAATGTAGCAATGACAAAATATACAAAATTCATCCATTTCAAACAAGTATGAGAACATGCAACATGCTATCTGACAATGCCACAAAATTCTAATTAAATATAATTTTATTCTTAATAAAATATTCTTGTGTCAACATTTGAAAGGTTTAACCAATGTTAGCATAGTTAGCAGTTAACAGATGGTTGTGTGGTTTTAAGATGTTCTTTCTTCTTGTAATAATCTATGTAAATTTAAAGTTCATTAAGTAAAGTTGGTGTTCCAACTGCCAACTTTAGCTTGTTAACATTTAGCATGTTAGCAGGCTAACATTAGCATGTTCCAAAGATTGCAGCTGAAAATTCTGCAGTTTTGAGGTCAATGATTAGCAATGTTCCACACTTATACACTAAATTATTTGATCAGGTCTTAGTTAACCCATGTCAGGATTTTACTGTAGTTTTCAAGGATAGTTATTATTATTTCTTTTTATTCTCTTGTTTTGGCTTGTGCCCTTGAGTTAGGTGTAATGTCAAAAAATAATGACACTGCATTAAATATTTAGTTCTTTATTAAGAAAAGTTTACATATTGATGTTTAACCTGTTAATTATTTATCTGGGAAAAATAAATTGATTCAGATTCAGGTCTGGTATGAGGTCCATCTCCCAAAATACTGTTTTAGTTTACCCCAGATGTGCTCTCTGTTCTGGTGTCCAAATGACTCATCTGTTTAAAGAACATTATTCCAGAAGTCCTGATCTTTGTCCATGTTCTCTCTGACTGTTGTCTGGCCTTCAAGTTACAACATAAGTAAAATAAATAAGGTACAGTTATTAAAAATGGCATACTGATGTATGGATATTCAAGATTTTCACATCTTCTGTATTTTTGAACCAGTAAATCTTTTTTGTGGCTCTAAGTGCTCAAAGAGAATACTTGAGCTGACTACCTTAGTGTTTGGATCTTTGGATGGATGGATGGATGGATGGATGGATGGATACAACATGTAAACAACAGAAGAGTAATCAAAGTCTTGAAATTCAAATATTTACCCATACCCTGGTTTCTTTTGGCATATTTATCCAAACTAAATCTGTGAAGGATTGTTGGACATGGAGCTATCTAACAACTGAAACAAACAGATAATATTAATATATTATTAGAAGCTCAGCTACAGTTCAGCATATTGACCTGGAAGGTAGCAGGAGCATCAGTAGAGTCCAATCTCTCTCAGGTTGATCTTGATGATGACATCAGTGACCGCATCAAACACAAACTGCACATTCTTGGTGTCTGTGGCACAAGTGAAGTGGGTGTAGATATCTTTTGTGTCCTTTCGTTTATTTAGGTCTTCAAACTGGCACTGGATGTAAGCTGCTGCCTCTTCATATGAGTTCTCATCTAAAATAAAAAAAAAGTCATGGTACCACTGCATAATACTGCTTACACTGTCACAGAACTTAGAGGTTACTTTCCCTGAACGAATATGTTACTTACCCTGAACTTAGAGGTTACTTTTACTTAAGTTAGAGATTACTGTCCCAACAACTTAGAGGTTACTTTGTTCAAATTCAAGGTTACATCCCCTGGATTTAGAGGTTACCTTCCCAAAACATAGAGGGTATTTTCTCAGAACTGAGAGGTTACTTTCCCCAAATTTAGAGGTTACTTCCCCAGATATTAGAGGTTACTTCCCCAGATTTTAGAGGCTACTTTCCCTGACCTTAAAGGTCACTTTCCAGTAAATTCGTTTTCTAGAATTTAAGAAATACTTTCTGGGAACTTTCATTAAACTCAATGGATACCTTACCTGAACTTACGAGGTACTTTCAGGGAACTTTGCAGGTACCCTTCTGGAACTTGTGTGGCACTTACTACATACTAAGTTTGGGTAAAGTACTTGGCACATTTTGGAAAGTAGCTGATAAGTTTTGGGAAAGTAACCTCTACGTTTGTGGATATCGTGGACTGTGTTATGTGTTACAACCTGGCAAAAAGCTGTTCTTTCAGGACCAGTTGTTATGTTCCCTTGTATTGAGAAGCTCTAAAACGCTTTAGAGCTATGTATTAATTAATTAATATTATAAAACATAAATCAATATCCCAAAGTTCAGAAAATAATTAATTCAAAACAGAATCAGAGATTATTACTAAAACAGTATTTTTAATTTAAAAGTTGACTTTCAGATGTAACAAATAAAGGAGCAGTTACAGAAAATCTGAGACTATAAGAAGAAATTCTTAACAAAATGTTAATGTACAGATTTGTCTCACCGGTGTACTCAGGGTAGCAGATAGTAAGTGGACTCCTGGCGATCTTCTCTTCGAACAAGTCCTTTTTGTTAAGGAAGAGGATGACGGAGGTGACCGTAAACCATTTATTGTTGCAGATGGAGTCAAACAGCTTCATGCTCTCGTGCATCCGGTTCTGTGGAAGACATCTGTTGTTAATTTACCCCAAATATGGCTATTTCACATGTTACAGACTAAACTCTGTTGTTTCACTTTATAGCCTTTTAAAACCTTGCAAGCACTGAACTATTTAGTGCCAGCGGGTGTAAAGGCTCCAATTTATTGCTGCGACTTCATGTGGCTCATAAATGAAATGCCACATGTAATGCTGTAAGAAATCAAGCTTATAAAGTCGTATTTCACAAAGCAGGGCTTGCCAATAAACTTTCAAAAACGTACAGTAAGTTGCAGTCACTATTTTTTAATTTTTGCTGATTGACTCGCCTAAAGAGAGTGAGAAAGCCAACAATAAATCTTGTTAAAAGCGAGTCTTGGAGATTGTTTTTTTTCTCCCTCTCTTAACATCTTCTTTACAACGAGTGATGATATGATCTTGTAGCAATTTCCTGATTTAAGAAGGTCAGGACACATCTGCCATACTATATGACATATACACTTCTTTTTCCATGTTGAAGAAATGGGCTTCTGTGTAATGTAGAAATGTAGAATCAAGAATTCATTAAGTCATTTAAAGGTTTACACTCCGATCGCCTTAAGAAAGAAAAGTATAAATTACAAAAAATGCTGCAGTTAAACATTTTACAAGAATTGTCAGGGCTACCAATAATTGTGGCACGTCTGATTTTACTAAAACCAAATATTTCCTATAACACCATTCTGCGACTGAAAAGATCTGAAGTTAAAGTTTTTGCAGAAAAGATTAATTTATTTTAGATTTAAATTATGCTATTTATGCTTCTAAACATGTTGAATAACCATATTAAAGGTTAGACAACAATAATTACAAGGTTCTGCAGGGGAGCCTTGAGCCAACCATAAGCAACAAACTACCTGATATATTCACCCAAATTTCAACCTTTTGAGAATCCAGTCCGATCAACCAGCATGCTCCCACAAATATCAGCCACAAAGATGCTTGAATGACAATGTTGGCCAGTCAGATACTACATAAAGGATTTTTGCATGTTTCCTCTGGTATTTTGCCAATTTATCTAATCTTTAGGTCTCTTCACAAATTCTCTATCAGATTCTGAGTAACTCAAAAAAGTTATCAGAAGATGTACTCAAACTAACTTTAAACCTAAATCTGTCAGGGATATGAATAATCTCTGGCTGAACTGTCGCTGCTTCAACTGTAGCTGGACCCATTGTCAGTCTTTTACTTTACTGATCCTACTTGGCAGTTTTGGATGATGTTTTGCAGGTCTTGGCTGGATATACAGTCATCATTTCAGTCTTCCTTAGTTTATTACTTGATGCTCCTCCAAGAGTTTTTTATCGCCAAATTATGCAGAAGCTGTCTGGATCTCAACACACATATCGGGGGTTTTCTGCAGCAGTATAATATACAACTAAATCCCACTGAAGAACAAAGGTGACCAAAAAACAGGAAAAACCACAAATAACACCTACTGTAAGGTCCCCAAGTTATGTGCACAGAATGCAAAAGTTGGTCTGTTATAAGGGAGATTTTGATACAGTTAAACTGTAATTTACATCGAAATAGCAAAACAAATTGAAAACTAGATTGTGACATTTTGTTTTATAGAAAGCGACATATATGTTATGAGAGTTTGATTGATTTTCGATCTTAGCCAGCTTGTTTAGGATGCAGCCACGGTTTAATTTTCCACACCCGCACACCTTTTTAACTTATGACCACAGAATATTGATCTTGTGGCTGTAAATCATGAACTCATGGCCACTCCAGCAATTGCACATCCATCACTTACCATTTCCTCATCCTCAGCCAAGACGAGGTCATAGTCACTGAGCGCTACACAGAAAATGATGGCTGTGACTCCTTCAAAACAGTGGATCCACTTCTTTCTTTCTGAGCGCTGACCGCCGACATCAAACATCCTGCGGACACACAAACACACTGACTTAGTGCATTAATAAATGAGTTTACTCAGATCACTTTGATTATCATTTCAATATCGGCGGTTTACAAGGTTTTGTAATCCAGGGCTCAGGCACGCAGGGCTCAGGCCACCTGACTTTGTAATCTCCTGTTTGTGTGTGCGCTGCATTCGCCTCCACCTGAGGCGTTCTGTGGCAAACCAAAGCTATACTAAGCTGACACAGAAATGAAATGAAATGTCTGTCCTGCTACACCAATTCAGTGATTATACATTTTAAGGTTCTGATCACCGATGCTATTACAGTTAATGCTTTACCAATATTTCAAAGTACAGAACCTGGAAGGAAAAAATTAAATACTGGAAAGAGGAGTGAAGCAATCCAATTACAAAGATGGCTTGTGAAGTATTACACCAAAATCCATCAGCATTTATAAAATAGGTCATAATTTGCATGCGTAGTGTCTCAAAGCAACGTCATCTGAAGCTCAGCAGCCAAAAGGAAGGGGAAAATAAAAACACACAAAGAATATTATTAAACAGGGCCTTACAAAAGTATTAATTCCCATGAAACATTCTCATCTTTGTCCTGTTAGAACCATAAACTTCAATATATTTTATTGGGATTTTATGACGTGTAAAGACATGGTTTTAAAAATCGATTACAAATTGAAAATCAGAACAATTTGCCATGCATTTGTGTTCTGCGCCTCCTACTTTGAATCTAGTGCAGAAGTCACCTAAACACAGTTTAATTAATCATCACAAATATGGAAAAAGTAAGGTACAACTAAACTGACAGCCCAGGTAAGGAGAGCATTAATCTAAGAAGAACCCAATAGGCCCATGGTAACTCAGCAGGAGCTGCAGAAATCCACAGCTTAGGTGGGATAGTTTGTAAACAAGACAAATATTAGTCATGCACTCCACAAATCTGGGCTTTATGAAAAAGTAGAAAGCGATATTTTAAGAAAGCCACAATAAGTTGCATTTACAGTTTAGCACATACCATGAAGAGGAAACAGCAAATATGTGGAATTAGCTGTTCTTTTCAGACAAGACAAAATTTAAACCTTCTGGCCAAAACACCAAACTCTTTGTGTGGTAAAACGAACACAACACATTCAATTCAATTCAATTCAATTCAAAGATACTTTATTGATCCCCGAGGGGAAATTAGAATTCCAGTACAACCCATCCAAACATACATCATGACACAAGACAAGGGGGGGACGGGTCACCGAGGCTTTGCTGCCCACTCACAGGCGCTGCCCTTGCTAGATGAGAAAAGAGGCCACATTAAGAAAGTAGAGGGAAAAAAATGTATTTCACACTTTATCCTTGGCAAGATACAGTTTGAGATTGAAAAAAACCTCGGCACAAAGAAGCAACGCTGGGAACGGTGAAGGTGGTGTGAGGGGGTGCGGGAGACAGAGAAAAAGCGTCCTCCTCCACCGAGAGCAGAAAGAAAAAGAATCACCCTAGACACGACATCTGTATGATGAGACATAATGGTGGCAGTATCATGCTGTAGGGATGCTGTTCTTCAGCAGGTACAGGGAGGTTGGTCAGAGCTTAAGGGAATATGGATGAAGGTAAATACATGATAATCATGGAAGAAAACCCGCAAGAAGCTCCAAAAGACTTGAGACTGCGACACTTGCAGCAGGAAAATGATCCTAAATATGCAGCGAGAGCTATAATGCAATAGTGTAGGTCAATGTATAGTCACATTAGAATTGCCTAGTCAAAGTACAGATATAAATTGAATTGTTAATCTGTAGCAGGACTTGAAAACTGATGTTCACATGCTCTCTGTGCAATCTGACCGAGCCTGAGCTATTTTGGAAAAGGCAATATTTCTGTTTCTAGATGTGCAAAGCTGGTACAGATGTACTCTGAAGACTTGAAGCCGTAAAGGTCAACAAAGTATCAACTCTGAGGGGCTATGTACATGTCACACTACTTAGACTTGTATCATTTCGTTTTCATTTATGTGCTACTTTGTGTAAAATTCAACATTAAAGACAATAAACTTTGTGATTGTAATGTAACAAGTGTAAAACTTCGAGGGGTATGAATAACTCTGCCAGGCACTAATAACTAAACCTATTAAAACATGTCTATGTACTTTTATTTCTTTATGTATGAAGATATTATGAATTTCTACAAAACAATCGAAGCAAAATGTATTTGACAAGTAAACGGAACAACGAAGCCATCCACTATTATCTCCAAACAATACAGCAACCTGACTCAGGAGTGTTAAGCTTAAGAGGTTGTTTTCGTAGCAACAAAAGCTCTGTCAAGATATAATGTCTGTCATGATTTAGCAGTACTAACTTGAAGTAGAGATCTTTGAAGGTGAAGTGGGTTTCTACGATCCCAGTGGTCTTCACGCGGGTCCGCAGCACATCCTGCTGAGTTGGGATGTAGTTCGACTTGCAGATCCTGTCCAAGGCATTCAAGTAGCTGAGGGACACAAAAGGACATGATCTAAGAGCAAATATTTAGGTTTGTAGAAAACCCCAAACTGTTTCTGTGATTCAGTGTTTGTTTTCATCTTCCGTCAACATCATGCAGTTTAATCAAGTTCTGAAGTGGCTTTTAAAACTTAAAATGTCATGCTCGGCAGGAAAACATTTGTCAGATACTTAAGCTTGGTCATGTAGAGCAAAACATCTGAGGACGCCACAGAACAATACTAAATATGGGCTCATATTTTCATGGATGATAAACACTGGCTTCTTGTGGGCTGAGTACATACAGACTAACTCCACTGGTTCCTCTTGTCGCACAGTTTGCACAGTGCAAAGAGAGTCATGACAACTCAGGTGTTTGTACAACAAAGAATACGTTCTTCACACTGAGCAAAATCTTTGCTCAGGATGGGCGTGATATGAAGGGAAACAGTCGGCAGAAAACAGAGAACTGCATGAGCTGCTTCTGTGTTTGATTAGTAATATAAGACAATATTTGGCTCCTTGTTTGCTTTTTCACTAAAACAGACTCTTTCAGTCAGTGGTTGACTATAGTAACAAACTGACACCATTTTGTCATTAGTATAGTAATATAAAGCGCCTTGCAAAAGTCTTCATATCCCATTTAGTAACGTCAACCACAAATTTTAGTATGTATTTTACAGAGATTTCACATGATAAACCAAAACAAGGTAGTGTACAATTTAGCAGGCAAAATGTTTTCAAAATGTTTTTTAATTATATTTCTTTTAACAAATAAAAATCTAAAAACATGGTCTGGATTTAGATTCTTTACAATAACTTACTACTTTGTGTTTGTCTACCACATAAAATGAAAATTAAATGCAGTTAGCGGTTGCAACATCTAAATATGTGAAAACATGCAAAGCACTGTAAGTAGCAATTCAAAAGTCAACCCAGAAAAAGTAGAGATGCGAGGAGGGGCATTTTCCATTTTTACATGGTCATAAAACCACCAACAGAGCTGTGTTCAGACCTCAGTTTATATAAAAATGCTGGAGCTGATAATTAATGTGCATTGCTTGGTGTGAAGTTCTCACTATGCAGCCGAGTCATTGAGCTGATACTCTCGAGATCGATCAAAGCAAGCCTGGACACCGCTGTCGTTCCACAGCTTGTGAATCACACCGGTCAGCTCCGGAGACATCACTCCTTCCTCCGCTGTGCTCGCCAGGGTGAACAGCTGCCGCGCATCATCCTGGAAACAAGATCAATAACTGCTGACGCTGTAAAAGGACTCCTGTGGTGATTTAAACCACAAGGTTAGGATAAGGTTGTTAACTTACTGCCCGGGAAGCATCCCCAAAATCTATCTTCAGCAGCCCCATTGCCCTGATGATGGCCATGATGGACTGGATGGTATTGCTGTACACCACCACTTTGTATTGCTTGCACTCTTCTTCTGAGTAGCCATCCTCATGAATGATTCTGACGCATAAATTAAACAAAACAGACTCTCAGATTTCACATAAATATTTAACAGTTCAATGCAGGTTAAACAGTCATACATCTAATTACACATTTGCCAGATCTCATGCAGCACTGTCATTAGTACTGGACTTTTAGCTTCAGTGAGCAAACGGCATGCGTAATGTGGGAACCGGCGGATTATATTCAAGCCCTGCCAGGCAACAACAAGCCTTTGTGGCCTTTGTCTAACACGCTATGTAAAGAAGGGGCTTTGTCCTTTGCCTGAGTGGCGCAAAGTAAAGTTTCAACTGTGCCGCCACAACTTTTCCAGACAGATGAGCTCAACAATGTGGCAGTTAAAAGAGGGAGTGAGCCTCTTTCTTTAGCATGGTATAAAAATAGCAGAAAAAATCCCTGCAGAAACTGTTAAAAGTCATGAAAATTATCATCCTGATTGTGATAAAAGTTTGGACTTACTTCATCTGCTTGACAATAGTGCTTTTCCCAGATTCCCCAGCACCTGGAAAAAAAGAAGGAGTGATATGAAGCATCTGATATCATTTTCCACTCGTTCTCCATGTAGTATGTTTAGGCAGTGCATTCACTCATTTATGGTGGAGGGATTGGTGATCTGTTATACATTAGGTCGTATAAAAAACAATAGAAAGATGTTATCTGGATGGAAATTATCTACATGCAGGTATATCAAGTATTAAAAGTTGGGGGTTGGAAGCCGCTAAAAAATCCCATCATGCTTTTTGTACGGTTTAAAATCATTTAAAGAAGTGCTAGACAAGAATTTTAGAGTGACCAGCCTTTTCACTGGCCTTATGGAGCCTAGTAATGCAACACTGCCCCTCCCCCACCCGTTGACGGCTAAACCTACTTAGCCATCTAATGATGGCTGCTACACTTACAAGAATAGCATATTCAACTATTTGGAAGATTATTTGGAAAAACGTGGACGTCATGGTATGAAAAACACCCCTCACTGTTATTAAGTACCGAATCTTTTCACTTATTTTTACAGTTTGTTTTTTGTATTCAGTTCCATTATGAATAGTTTTCCAGATTTTAGATGAAGACTTTAATGTAGTTGTTATGATCCTGGACTGTTTGTCTGCACCATCTCTGTCTGCATGCTGATCGTCTCTGTGCTGCAGCTTTTAGGAGGATTGCTTTCACCTGCTCCTTCCCAGCCAGCTCCCTAATTACGCCTCACCTGCTCCCCCTGTGCACCTGGCTTTTTGAGCAGCACACTGACAAACAGCACCAGATTATCAAAAGCCTTGTGTGAGTAAATGTCCAGCGTTCCCTCTTTGCCTGCCTGACTGACTCTGATCTCATTTACAGTGCCTTGCGAAAGTATTCGGCCCCCTCGTCACCAGCATACGTATAAATTGGTCAGAAGGTTTGGCTCTCCACCAAGCATCTTACCCTGCAAGTGGAGAGTAAGAAACTAGCACTTTGTTTTATTGGATCTTTCCCCATATCCAAAGTGGCGAACTCGGTGGCAGTCCGTCTCCAGTTGCCTCGCTCCATGAGAATTCACCCTACATTCCATGTGTCCCAGGTCAAGCCCTACATCACGGCCCGTCTGGATGTGTGCTTACATGTTAGGATATGGTAATTAAAATGTTATATTTCTGTAGTAGCAGTTGGAAAAAATGTGCATTGATGGTTTAAATAAAAGCAATTACGTCATGTTATACATTGTTATTTCAAATTAATATTGGTCTACAGTTAAACTGTGTTATTTTTATTCAAGCTTATCATACTGTGAGATTCTCTTACTGGCTCATGCTTTTACATTGGGAGCGGGACTTTCATGAAATCTTGTAACATTGTCTTGGTCAACATTTCTCCAGACTTTCTAAATGTCTGTGAAGCATTTTCTTTTGAATATGGCTGCTTTTTCACTTGTCTTCAGTCTAGTCTTGTCCCTGACCATGAAGTTTTCAGCTAATACCTCTGTAGGACTCACCTTGTGAAAATTTTTCTGTTTTGCTTTTTCATTGGTTGCTCGTTCTTACTTAATTTGTGTTCTGTTCTTAAGAATGGACTACAAAATGATGTATGTGTGTTTAAAAAAATAGGACAAGTGGACAGGTGGAGAACAAAAGCAGTAGTGTCAGGTCTTGGGGATCAGCAGTGGTTATCGCCTTGGAACACTCCCATGGAAGTAATCGTTGTACAGTTTTCTTTATTATTAATGACTTTGTTTCTGTTTCTGTTCTATTTTTCAAATCAGGGCATGATGTGTTGCTTAGTGAGAGCTTTTAATCTACTTCATGTTGTAAAGACAGGTTCTCTATTAGGTTTCCCCAAATAAACAAAATAATTTTAAACACTGTAATTTATATTAACTCAATTTATTTTTGTCTGATACTGAAATTTGTTTGATAATCTGAATCATTTAAGTCTGACAACAAGGAAACACAACAATGTGGGGGCAGAGGGGGCAAATACTTTTCCAAAGCACTGTATATTTTGATCTATGAGTTCAGCAATGCCTGTGTTTTCTTTGTCATTTTTCATAGACTCAAGGTACCTAAAGATGCATTTGAAGTTGTATTTGTATTTTGTTGTTATGTAAACACAACACTAGTCAACCAATTGAGTTTAGCAGCTTTGTTACCCTAAAGCAAGCAAAAATCAAGAGAATTGTCTTTTAATAACTTTTGGAAAACTGAGATAACTATAAACAAATGCAAGAAAATGTGTCTCTTAGTAACAAGGTATAAAGAAAACAGGAGGCACCAAGACTTTTGCACAGTACTGTCACTGGTAAGAGTGAAAGCAGAGAAGAAATTGGCATGACATAATTTTTCACAATATTAGCCATCTGTGATGAATGATAAACTGATGACTGACATATGAGAGGTCAAATCATCCCAAAGCCTCCATTACAGTAAGTAATATTTTAATACTAATGCGCAGGTAAAGGATTTCACTTGAGCAATCAATTTCTGCAACAGTCAGCCAAACAGGAAGCATCTGTCATGTTTCTGGCTGTGACCGTGTTATCCCACTGCAGGGACAATCCCACATATCACACTGCTCTGGCCGTCAAAGAGCGGAGGGGCCATCCAATCAACACGTATGACTCAAAAGAGTGTGTCAGCAGTTTGAGGGTCCCCCCAATAACAAACACCAACCTGTTGGCTGGCCCAAACCCAGCTGTGCACATCGATGGAAGCTGTTCGCAGGAAGGCCTCATGCTAGTCCGGCTCTTATTACTTTTTCTTAACAATCGTTAGGATTGTGTCTGACGTACCAGTTGCATTAACTGGTATCATGAAATTCTGCTGGACAGAACACCTGGAATGTGTAACCTTTGTCTGGTAAATGCCATACACCTTCAGTTATTTATTTTCAGTAAAATCATACAAATGCAAAAAAAACATCTGGCTACAGGCTTTTTATACAAAGGAAACATACTTAAAATAACTGTTTCAGAGACTCAGCAGTGCTTCTTATAATATTTATGGAAATGTTCTTATTCAACTAAAACAACAGAAACAGAAAGAATGCAGCTGGTTTTATCTGTAAACAGGAATGTCTAACAGAGGGGTGTCCAAGTGGTGGCCCTGAGACCATTTGCAGCCTCTGGACTGATTTTGTGAGGCCCCTGACTGGGTTTCTAGAATGGTACAAATTTGGCACACCAGCACAGGTGGTTGATGCAGATAGAGACATTTTTTAGTTAGGCAAAAATGTTTCTAACAATTTAAAATCTTACAATGGTAAATGTTAGGTACAGCACAAAGAATTAGTCTTGTTATAACCATACTTTTTCCTTCTCTTTTAATTTCAGAATAAAAAGGAGCAGATATATGCAGTGATGTTTACTCAAAAGCAGACTTGGATAGTACCAAATATGCTTTTAATGAATTTATTAAACTTGGCTAAATGTGTTTAGAGTTAGCAAAGAAAACATGACCCAAATTCTTGTTGCTGAGAATGGAAAAATAAATTCTAGGCCAACAAAATGGAAAACAGTGAAACCTCTTTTAATAAGGAAAACATGTAAAACCCTTTCTATGTTTTGGATGTACAATAATTTACACATCCCTTTTCTACAAAGATCAGACTACTTTATTTGTTTAATTAAAAGATTGCATGAGTACTTTCAGTTTAACAATTTTGGCCCAAAATGTCTAGACACCACTGGTTTGACATATTAACATAGCTCTTAATACCAAAGCTAGTCACATTGAATAAACGTGAATATTTTTGAAAAGTTAATTTATTTAAGTAACTTAATTCACTAAGTGAAACATGTTATATAGATTAATTACACAGAAGATTTATGTTTTCAAGCCTCACTTTCTGTTAATAGTGGTGATTTTCAGCTAATGAAAACACATTTAACATTAAAATATAACATCAGACCATTAAAACACTTTTTATTACAGAAATGTGAGCTTAATGAAAATTATGTTTAATATCTGCTTTTAGGTTGTTCTTTTCAAAAGGTACATTAATCTGAAAAACCTTATCAGAATGTATATTCTAATTTAGTGAATTTGACTGTTAACTTAAAACATAGAGAGAAATTCATATAATGACACAAGCAAAAATTCAAGAGCCATTACAGGTCCTTCTCAAAATATTAGCATATTGTGATAAAGTTCATTATTTTCCATAATGTCATGATGAAAATTTAACATTCATATATTTTAGATTCATTGCACACTAACTGAAATATTTCAGGTCTTTTATTGTCTTAATACAGATGATTTTGGCATACAGCTCATGAAAACCCAAAATTCCTATCTCACAAAATTAGCATATCATTAAAAGGGTCTCTAAACGAGCTATGAACCTAATCATCTGAATCAACGAGTTAACTCTAAACACCTGCAAAAGATTCGTGAGGCCTTTAAAACTCCCAGCCTGGTTCATCACTCAAAACCCCAATCATGGGTAAGACTGCCGACCTGACTGCTGTCCAGAAGGCCACTATTGACACCCTCAAGCAAGAGGGTAAGACACAGAAAGAAATTTCTGAACAAATAGGCTGTTCCCAGAGTGCTGTATCAAGGCACCTCAGTGGGAAGTCTGTGGGAAGGAAAATGTGTGGCAGAAAACGCTGCACAACGAGAAGAGGTGACCGGACCCTGAGGAAGATTGTGGAGAAGGGCCGATTCCAGACCTTGGGGGACCTGCGGAAGCAGTGGACTGAGTCTGGAGTAGAAACATCCAGAGCCACCGTGCACAGGCGTGTGCAGGAAATGGGCTACAGGTGCCGCATTCCCCAGGTCAAGCCACTTTTGAACCAGAAACAGCGGCAGAAGCGCCTAACCTGGGCTACAGAGAAGCAGCACTGGACTGTTGCTCAGTGGTCCAAAGTACTTTTTTCGGATGAAAGCAAATTCTGCATGTCATTCGGAAATCAAGGTGCCAGAGTCTGGAGGAAGACTGGGGAGAAGGAAATGCCAAAATGCCAGAAGTCCAGTGTCAAGGACCCACAGTCAGTGATGGTCTGGGGTGCCGTGTCAGCTGCTGGTGTTGGTTCACTGTGTTTTATCAAGGGCAGGGTCAATGCAGCTAGCTATCAGGAGATTTTGGAGCACTTCATGCTTCCATCTGCTGAAAAGCTTTATGGAGATGAAGATTTCATTTTTCAGCACGACCTGGCACCTGCTCACAGTGCCAAAACCACTGGTAAATGGTTTACTGACCATGGTATCACTGTGCTCAATTGGCCTGCCAACTCTCCTGACCTGAACCCCATAGAGAATCTGTGGGATATTGTGAAGAGAACGTTGAGAGACTCAAGACCCAACACTCTGGATGAGCTAAAGGCCGCTATCGAAGCATCCTGGGCCTCCATAAGACCTCAGCAGTGCCACAGGCTGATTGCCTCCATGCCACGCCGCATTGAAGCAGTCATTTCTGCCAAAGGATTCCCGACCAAGTATTGAGTGCATAACTGTACATGATTATTTGAAGGTTGACGTTTTTTGTATTAAAAACACTTTTCTTTTATTGGTCAGATGAAATATGCTAATTTTGTGAGATAGGAATTTTGGGTTTTCATGAGCTGTATGCCAAAATCATCCGTATTAAGACAATAAAAGACATGAAATATTTCAGTTAGTGTGCAATGAATCTAAAATATATGAATGTTAAATTTTCATCATGACATTATGGAAAATAATGAACTTTATCACAATATGCTAATATTTTGAGAAGGACCTGTAGACTTCCAATAGCTTTCTGATTTGGCTAAACCGGTTAAACAGCATGTAACTTCTAACAAAAGTCTGAACTCCTGCAGTCACACTTTAACTTTACACAATATGCAGCACCTGCGTTATCTTAACATACAATTTTATAACAAAACTACAGGTTATTATGATGAACTGCAACCAAACGAATGACAATGGTGCTATTGTCCTCTGGTCAAATGAGAGAAAATCTGACTTTTCTTTACATGATGGATACTGCAGTTGTACAATTAAACTCTTATAGGATTATTATGCTGACTGCTTAATTAAATGTTGTAACTTAAGTGGCCTCCACTCATTACTGGTATAATTCTGTGTTTAAAGGACAAAAATAATTGTAGAGGCAATAAGACTGTGGAAAATGATTTCTTTAAGAACCGCAGTAATAAACTTTACAGGATTTACTGTACAGTCTTAAGAACCGTGGGTATCTCTGTTACTATGACAGGCATACTAGAATGAAGCATTGATAGCCATTAGTGTTCAATGCATGACCCCTCTATTATCATTGCTTTAAAAATAAAATAAAATGCTTTAAATATTTGCAATTCTTAGAAAAATGAGGGAACACAACCTCGCTGGGTGTTTCCTTCTAAAATGTGGCTCCAGTTTCACTTTTCCCAAAGAAATATCACTTTCTCCCCAAAACAATGTACAACCAGCAATGTAAAACAGAACAATCATGTTCACATCAGTTTTATCAGTCATTTCCCATGTTCTTTGTTTACTGGAACCAACTGTCCCTAGAACTTTAATAATGCAAGCAGGCCTCTCATGACCACATACTAACATCATGGATTAGGTATCAAACTGATTTTCAGACAAATTAAATACAAATGCTAAATGCCATGGCATAGGAGGTTTGCATGATTTGAAGGGGAAAAGTAGATATTAAAGGTTTAATCAAGAAAAAACAAGACATTTTAGGTGCAATTCTTTGAAAGCAAAACAGCATCAAAATTATTAATTCACAAATACTTTACTATAAAGACAGAATTATTGTTTATATTTTTGTAGAAAAAAAAAGAGATATCATAACATTTTATGTTCCTAAAATGATTAGTGTTTTTCATCATCAAAATAATTTATGCAACACTGGACATCAGACCTCCTGTCTTTACATGAAACCGAAACTGGAGGGGTGGAAGTGTGAAATTAAAGTTCAGCTTTAAGTGCACACAAAAACAATACACTGCACTTTGCGAAAGTAATCTCACCCCTTTAGGGTTTTTTTTTTGCATTTGACACATTTTAATTACAAACTTCAATTTTCCCAAGTCCATAATTGCAAACCTTCCAAGATATGCAGCCTAGATACCCATGGTAACTCTGAAAAAGGTGTAGAGATCTACAGCTCAGATGGGAGAACCTGTTGAATGGACACTATAAATCATATTAGTTGTCTTTACTATACAAATGCAAGTATGGCAATTTAAGGAGGAGTAGCAAGAAATATTGTTGAAATAGAGCCAAATCTTGTTTGCATTCGAAGCACCACGTGTGTTGAAAAACTAACACTGCACATCTCCCTGAACATGCCATTCCTGCAGTGAAATTTGGTGCTGTCGGGATGTTTTTCTTCAGCAGGGACAGGGAAGCTGGTTAAAGTGTATGGGAAGAGAGATGAAGTTAAATACAGGGAAATCCTGGAAGAAAACCTGTTAGAAGTTGTGAAAGACTTGAGACAGGGGCAGCAGGACAACAACCCTAAACATACAGCCAGAGTTTCAATCGTGTTAGAAAGGTCCAGTAAAAAACACACCTAAATCTAATTCACTCGTACTTATACTCATCGTCTTCCGCTTTATTTGGGACCGGGTCGCGGGGGCAGCAGACTCAGCAGAGACACCGAGACGTCCCTCTCCCCAGACACCTCCTCCAGCTCCTCCGGGGGAAGCCCCAGGTGTTCCCAGGCCAGCCGAGAGACATAGTCCCTCCAGCGTGTCCTGGGTCGTCCCCTGGGCCTCCTCCCTGTGGGACGTGCCTGGAACACCTCCCGAGGAAGGCGTCCAGGAGGCATCCGGTATAGATGCCTGAGCCACCTCAACTGGCTCCTCTCGATGTGGAGGAGCAGCGGCTCTACTCCGAGCCCCTCCTGGATGGCCGAGCTCCTCACCCTATCTCTAAGGGAGTGCCCGGCCACCCTACGGAGGAAGCTCATTTCAGCCGCTTGTATCCGTGATCTCGTTCTTTCGATCATGACCCAAAGTTCATGGCCATAGGTGAGGGTAGGAACGTAGACCAACCGGTAAATCGAGAGCTTCGCTTTTCGGCTCAGCTCTCTTTTCACCACAACGGACCAGCTCAGTGCCCCCATTACTGTGGCAGCCGCACTGATCTGTCTGTTGATCTCCCGCTCCATTCTTCCCTCACTCGTGAACAAGACCCCGAGATACTTAAACTCCTCCACTTGAGGCTAATTCAATTCAATTCAATTCAAAAATACTTTATTAATCCCAAAGGGAAATTAAATGTTGTTGTAGCTCATTATGAAGGTTTCTTCAAAGAGCCGTTGTAGATGCTGATGGCTGTGGCAGGAAGGATCTCCTGTAGCGTCTGTCTTACAGCAGATCTGAAGAAGCCTCTGACTGAAGACACTCTGTTGTTGTAGGACAGTCTCATGAAGAGGATGCTCAGGGTTCTCCATAATGTTCATTTTATGAAGAATCCGTCTTTCCACAATGATCTCCAGAGGTTCCAGAGGAGTCCCAAAACAGAGCCAGCCTTTTTTATCAGCTTGTTGAGCTTTTTTAAGTCCCTGGCTCTGATGCTGCTTCCCCAGCAGATGATGGTAGAAGAGATCACACTTTCCACAACAGACTTATAGAAGATATGCAGCATCTTGCTGCAAACACCAAAGGACCTAAGCTTCCTCAAGAAGTACAGTCTGCTCCGAATTAGCTTAAGAATCTGTGGCAACACAGATGCTTTCTGAATTGTCTGACTGCGCTGGAGCTAGAAATATTTCTGTCTTTTGGGAGACACATCACTAAGGACTTAGTGGTGCAATTGCAACAAAAGGTGGTTCTTCAACGTATTGATTCAGAGAAGCTGAATACATGCGGCACTTCTCTGATTTTTATATCGGAAATGCCATTATTATTTTTTCTTCAACTTCAGAATTCTGCAGTACTTTGTGTTGGTCTATCACAAAAAATACTAACAAAATACCTTGCGGGTTGTGGCTGTAACAGGACTAAATGGGAAAAGGCTCAAGCAATTTTAATACTTTTGCAAAAGACTGTGACTACACTGTGAAATTGAACATTAAACCTGTACAATATCAGGAAAACAGACAATTAACCTACATTTTCCTGACTTATTCATTCTTTTCCTTCATCACAAGGTCCACCACTGCTCTTTGTAAGCTTTTTAAGCATCTTAGACGCTAATTATATAACTAAAGTGTGGCCATAGAGGGCATTGAAAGTCTATGCAACATGCCAATTATATTACTTGCATGCAGAATTTCAATGCATGTCACTTAAAATATACTATCCTACCAAATATTGTGTCCAAGCCATTTTTTGTTATTTTGATATCGCACACATTAATACTGGAACTGTGATTGTGAATCGATATATTGTGCAGCTGTACTGAAAACTAACACCAGCTAAAAATCCATCCTATAAAGAGATGGTGTTCCATACATTGCACAAAGATGCACTGCAAGAATCAAAAGCCATTAAGCCTAAGTAAAGTTGAGCAGTATGATTTATAATTGCACTTCTTCCACTGCATCTTTGGACCTGAACATAAACTGACGGATTGGTCAAATCACTATATTCTAGATTTTACTCTTTAAAGTAAAGCAATAGTGATAATAGATGACCAAGATACTGCCATAGGACTTTTTATTCTGTTGCAGCAGAACAACAATTTCCCCCTGCAACAACTGCTGAATTGTGCAATGCCAGTGTTGCTGAGGAACCAACTCATTTCAGAAAGTTGAACTAAATAGCATGAATTGTTCAAAACACCTTCCTAAAAAACTGGATCCTGAAATTTTTCTTCACCTCTTATTTAAAACTGCTAGAAATAACTGATTAGAGCTTAAACTTCCAACAACTGTTCCTTAATGACGAAAGTTTGCATTTACATTTACCAGTACATGCAAAAGAAATCCTAGCTGCGTGTTGACAGCAGCATAGGGTAAAATGAACTCTCCTTGCTTTCAGTTCTGTGAAGGGGAAGCATTAATATGCTGCGTCAGTTCTTAGTGGGTTATAGAGGCAGTGAAAGCCTGTGTACATGTGAATCACTGCAGGTCAAACTCAAACAGCTTGTGACAAACTATTTCCATAAACATATCATCTTAGTTCATCATGGCAGCAAACCAATATGTGCTTTGTTTAGTAAATCATGAAAAACTACAGCATAACTACAGTAAGTTTTTTAGGGCTGCGAAATTAAAAATATTTGTGCTGTTTTTTTCTTTAAGGAAGCAGCTGGGAACAAGCATCAAAACTATTGGCTTAACATTTTTCTGTATGAAAGAGGTGTCAGAACTCATTCTTGTGGCCTTTAGAAGCTGGATATTGTGTTTAGATCACTGTTCAACAGGAAATAAATCCTCTAATTGTTTGGTCGAGCTGACGGCAGCAGCAGAGATTTAAGCTTGTCACAGGAGAAGACAAATTGCGCTGATCCACATCATCAGTCCTGAGTGCAACCAGTCCCCTCATTCACAGCATTTCTTGGCTGATTATCAACGCTGGGCGTCTGCCAGCTCACAAGCCAACTATGCGCAGGCATTCACAGTGATTCAAACCCACACAGAAGTCAGACTCCAAACCAAGCTTCGTTTAACAGGAATCTAAACTTTGGATATTTCTCATGTATCATTGTTTGTGGTCAAATAGGAGAACGGTTTCATTGCAAGGGTGTAAGGGGCTCTTAAAATACTGCGGTTTTCAACAGAAAACTGGAGCCACATTTTTTCCTGTTTTCCCCTCTAAACCTCCGGTTCCAGTACAGACAGGGAGTGATTGGCTGGAAAAATCTCTGTGGGTAGTATTTCAGAATAAATGTTTCCACACAATGAGATTTTAGCCATAAAAACAACTAGTCCTTTTTAGGTTGGACTGGAACAGTACCTTAAAATGTATTCATACACCTCAAATTTTTCACAGTTTGCCCCGTTACAACCACAAACTTCTGTGTATTTGTTTTCGAGATTTAATGCCCAGACCAAGATAAGCACAAAGTAATGCAAACCTTTCTGGGTTTTTTAAAAATAAAATCTGAAATGTGTGACTTGCATACACTTGAACCCACATGTTTACATACAATGTATAAAAAGACTTTAAATCACACTAACCTTTTCCTGTTTAGGTCAATTAGGATTACCAAGATTATGCATGTTTGTGAAATACCAAGATAATAAGGAAGATATATTTGTTACTTACCACCACCTGCAGGGGGAACCGTGAGGGACCGGTGCAAAGAGGATTGGGTGGCGGACGAAGGTGGAGACCTCAGCGGCCCGATCCCCGGATGCTTAGGCTGGCTCTAGGGACGTGGAATGTCACCTCGCTGAGGGGGAAAGAGCCTGAGCTTGTGCGGGAAGTCGAGAGATATCGACTAGAAATAGTCGGGCTCGCCGCCACGCACAGCGTGGGCTCTGGAACCCATCTCCTTGAGAGGGGTTGGACTCTCTTCTACTCTGGAGTGGCCCACGGGGAGAGGCGGCGGGCTGGTGTGGGTTTGCTTGTTGACCCCCAGCTCAGCCGTCTCGTGTTGGGGTTTACCCCAGTGGATGAGAGGGTCGTATCCCTGCGCCTTCGGGTTGGGGAGAGGTCTCTGACTATCATTTCAGCCTACGGGCCGAGTGGTAGTGCAGAGTACCCGACCTTCTTGGCGTCCCTGTCGGGGGTGCTGGATAGTGCCCCTCCCGGGGACTCCATTATTCTGCTGGGGGACTTCAACGCCCACGTGGGGAACGACAGTGACACCTGGAGAGGCGTGATCGGGAGGAATGGCCTCCCCAATCTGAATCTGAGTGGTGTTTTGTTATTGGACTTCTGTGCTAGTCACGGATTGTCCATAACGAACACCATGTTCAAACATAAGGGTTTCCATCAGTGCACTTGGCACCAGGACACCCTAGGCAGGAGGTCGATGATCGACTTTATTGTCGTATCATCAGACCTTCGGCCGCATGTTTTGGACACTCGGGTGAAGAGAGGGGCTGAGCTGTCCACTGATCATCACCTGGTGGTGAGTTGGATCCGCTGGAGGAGGAGAAAGCCAGACAGACTTGGCTGGCCCAAGCGCATAGTGAGGGTCTGCTGGGAAAGCCTGGTGGAGCCCTCGGCCAGGGATGTATTCAACTCCCACCTCCGGGAGAGCTTCGACCAGATCCCGGGGGATGTTGGAGACATAGAGTCCGAGTGGACCATGTTCTCCACATCTATTGTCGATGCTGCTGCCCATAGCTGCGGCCGTAAGGTCTGCGGTGCCTGTCGTGGCGGCAATCCCAGAACCCAGTGGTGGACACCGGCAGTAAGGGATGCTGTTAAGCTGAAGAAGGAGTCCTATCGGCTGTGGTTGGCTTGTGGGACTCCTAAGGTGGCTGACGGGTACCGTGAGGCCAAGCGTGCTGCGGCCCGGGCTGTGGCAGAGGCAAAAACTCGGGCCTGGGAAGAGTTCGGTGAGGCCATGGAGAAGGACTACCGGTTGGCCTCGAAGCGATTCTGGCAAACCGTCCGGCGCCTCAGGAGGGGGAAGCAGTGCTTCGCCAACACTGTTTATAGTGGGGGCAGGAGACTGCTGACCTCGACTGAGGACATTATCGGGCGGTGGAAGGAGTACTTCGAGGATCTCCTCAATCCTGCCATCACACATTCCGTGGTGGAAACAGAGGCTGGGGACTCGGGGTTGGACTCTTTCATCACCCAGGCTGAAGTCAGGGTTAACCCTAACCCTAACCCTAACTCACCGAGGTGTTTAAAAAGCTCCGCGGTGGCAAGGCTTCGGGGGTGGATGAGATCCGCCCTGAGTACCTCAAGTCTCTGGGTGTTGTAGGGCTGTCATGGTGGACACACCTCTTCAACATTGCGTGGCGGTCGGGGACAGTGCCTCTGGACTGGCAGACTGGGGTGGTGGTCCCCCTTTATAAGAAGGGGTACCGTAGGGTGTGTTCCAACTACAGGGGGATCACACTCCTCAGCCTCCCTGGTAAGGCCTACGCCAGGGTATTGGAGAGGAGAGTCCGACCGTGAGTCGAACCTCGGCTTCAGGAGGAGCAGTGTGGTTTTCGTCCTGGCCGTGGAACACTGGACCAGCTCTATACCCTCTACAGGGTGCTCGAGGGTTCATGGGAGTTTGCCCAACCGGTTCACATGTGTTTTGTGGACCTGGAGAAGGCATTCGACTGTGTCCCTCGTGATGCCCTGTGGGGGGTGCTCCAGGAGTATGGAATCGGGGGCCCTTTACTAGGGGCCATCCGGTCCCTGTACGAGCGGAGCAGGAGTTTGGTTCGCATTGCCGGCACTAAGTCGGACCTGTTCCCAGTGCATGTTGGACTCCGGCAGGGCTGCCCTTTGTCACCGGTCCTGTTCATAACTTTTATGGACAGGATTTCTAGACGCAGCCAAGGGCTGGAGGGGGTCTGGTTTGGGGACCAGTGGATTTTGTCTCTTCTTTTGGCAGATGACGTGGTCCTGCTGGCCCCCTCTAGCCAAGACCTACAGCATGCGCTGTGGCGGTTCGCAGCCGAGTGTGAAGTGGCTGGGATGAGGATCAGCTCCTCCAAGTCCGAGGCCATGGTACTCGACCGGAAAAGGGTGGCTTGTCCTCTTCAGGTTGGAGGGGAGTTCCTGCCTCAAGTGGAGGAGTTTAAGTATCTCGGGGTCTTGTTCACGAGTGAGGGAAGAATGGAGCGGGAGATCGACAGACGGATCGGTGCGGCTGCCACAGTAATGGGGGCGCTGTGCCAGTCCATTGTGGTGAAGAGAGAGCTGAGCCGAAAAGCAAAGCTCTCAATTTACCGGTCGGTCTACGTTCCTACCCTCACTTATGGCCATGAACTTTGGGTCATGACCGAAAGAACGAGATCCCGGATACAAGCGGCTGAAATGAGCTTCCTCCGTAGGGTGGCCGGGCACTCCCTTAGAGATAGGGTGAGGAGCTCGGCCATCCGGGAGGGGCTCGGAGTAGAGCCGCTGCTTCTCCACATCGAGAGGAGCCAGTAGAGGTGGCCCGGGCATCTATACCGGATGGCTCCTGGACGCCTTCCTCGGGAGGTGTTCCAGGCACGTCCCACCGGGAGGAGGCCCAGGGGACGGCCCAGGACACGCTGGAGGGACTATGTCTCTCGGCTGGCCTGGGAACGCCTTGGGCTCCCCCTGGAGGAACTGGAGGAGGTGTCTGGAGAGAGGGACGTCTGGGCATCTCTGCTGAGTCTGCTGCCCCCGCGACCCGGATAAGCGGAAGACGACGAGTACGAGTACTTTCTTCAAATATAGTAGTTTACATAAACTGAGAGCAATCTACTTTTAAACAAAGTGGGAAAGTCTGGATGATGATGCCTTGGCTTTGTAAGATTCTAAATGGTTAAGATTTGAGTTAATGTGAACCAAAATTGGGGATGCATTTCAGGGTTACATTTAGAACAAATTGCTTCCTTACGTGACATCATAGAAAAATAAATATAAGCAAAGATATCAAGAAGAGACTTGTGAACCTCCACAAATCTAGGTAATCCTTGGGTATATTTTTCCAGTTTGGGGGTGTTTTGCTGCATGAAGGACTAGTGCACTCCACAAAATAGATGGTATCAAGAGGAAGGAACATATTGTGGAAGTTAATGCTTGTGCATAAAAGGATCTTCTAAATTGACTATGATCCTTTCAACAAATTAGTTACAAAGTGGCATGACTGCGTTACGGCAGTTCTGTCAGAAGGAATGGGCTAAAATTTCAGCAAACTATTGTGAGAAGCTTCAGGAAGAATATTTCAGATGTTTGACACAGGACATACAGTTTAAAGTCATCCAGCCATCCATCCATCTTGTGTACCAGCTTCTTCTGTACAAGGTCACAGGGGAGCTGGTGCCTATCTCCAGTGGTCGACGGGCGAGAGGCAGGCTACACCCTGGACAGGTCACCAGTCCAACACAGAGACACACAGGAACCACAACCGTGCACACACCCATTCACACCTAAGGGCAATTTAGAGAGACCAATCAACCTAGTTTAAAATCATATTCTGAAAAGTATTAAGTAAAGAGAATATAAAAATAGACTCTGATAGACATATAATATTTTGTGTTGGTCTAAGACTCTGCACCGGCAGCGGTTGTAACATGACAAAATGTGGCTCAGTTTTGGGGACTCCTCTAGAACCTCTGGACATGATTGTGCAAGGAAGGATTCTTCATAAAATTAAGAACATTATGGGAACCCTGAACATCCTCCTTATGAAACCGTCATACCACAATAGAGTGTCTTCAGTCAGAGGCTTCTTCAGATCTGCTGTAAGACAGACCGCAAAGGAAGATCTTTACTGCCCACAGCCATCAGCATCTACAACGTAAGTACAAGTATCTATGAACTGAAATGAACTGGAATTATAGCAACAACCATGAGTGGTTCTATAGACCAAATACAGCAATTGTTGCTAGTGGTTGCCACTGGTGATAACAACTAATGTAAAGTGCGATATCTGCAGAAGGGTAATCTAAAACAGAGGTGGTATATTTTCCTCTTGTCTCGTCAAAACAAATCAGATTCCCTGCTTAGATTCAATTAACTCGCTGATTCGGCTCCTCTGTGATTATTACCAACAGGCTCATTCGTTCCTCAGACAAACCATATCTGCCTCATTAGATTATCACTAATAAACACATTTCAGTGCTCAGAAATATGACTGCTGAGCGGAGATGCTTCTAAGCGATTTAAAATGCATTCTGCTGCAGTTGCTTCAGGACGTCCTGCAGCATGACTTAGTACGTAACATCTGTCCTCAGAATCCTACATCTAATTACATATCTGGTACTCTTGTTGACCCTGAGAAGATGTTTCAGTCCAGCACTAATTGGTTTATCTCAAAAAATGTTGCACAGATAATATAAAATCCAGTCAGAGTCTAATACGATAGTTATATGGGTGTCATTTATTTTTCTAAAGTTTGGTGGGGTCAATTTTAAAACTGAAGTATTTCAACAGCCCAAAGTGCAATTAATAGTACTGCACAAAGGTGCAGAACTGTGCATTCCACTTTTCTTTATATTTTGCTTCCAATAAGCTACACTTTCTTGTAATCTTTTAAAGTTGCCAATAGCCCTCCATCTTTTTGAATTTCTTCCAGTTTTTTTGTTGTTTTTGTTTTCAGATTTTGGACCGTTTAAAGGCTTGAGGCAAACTGGAAATGCTGAGTGCAGCTGGGCAGATAATCCTGCTGGCAATTCTGTGAGGTCCACACCCCCACGCTGGGGGAGAATCAATATATATGAGCAGAGAATTACACAAATAAAACAAAATTCTGAAAGAAATCTTTAAAAAATAGCCAATCTCCAATGCTCACAGAAGATGTAGGTTAAAAAAAAGGAATTATGTCAGGTGGTTGAAATTTCTCCACCAATTTAAGTGATTGAACTATTGTTGCTAATGTGAAAACTGAATCTGATTTAAACTCAAATTAGGATAATTTGTTTTGGTGTTCTGTGTTAAAAAAGGTTTTCTTAAATGTTAAAGAGTGAAACAAAAGCTTTGTTCTGTTTCCTTTCCAAAGAGTGCACCATTACAATGATTGTATTGAAATATTAAAAATGAAGGTCTGATTCGTTATTATTATTAAGATATTTAAACAGTTTCAGTCAAATAGTATTCACACCCGTGGAACTACTTTACATTTTGTCACATAACAAAAATCCCAGCAGAATACACAGATGTTTATTCTATTGGGATTTTTATATGATAGACCAACACAGAGGAACACAGAATAGTGAAGGGGATGGAAAATAATACATTATTTAAAATTTTTCTTACAAATAGGAATCTAAAAAAAATGTCCATGCTTTTGCATTCAAAATACAGCAGACAGGTCAGGGAGGAAATTGTGGAGAGGTTTAAACCAAGGTTAGGTTATAAAACAATATCCCAGGCTTCAAACATATAAAGCACTACTGTTTAATCCATCAATGGAAAATGAGAAGAGCATGGCACAACTGCCAAGACATAGCTCTCCACCAAAACTGACAGGCCAGTAAGAATAGCGTTAATCAAAGGAAGCCAAGATAACCATAAAAACTATTGAGGAGCTGCAGAGACCTGCAGCCCAAGTGGGTGAATCTTTCTACAAGAAAACTATCGGTCGTTCACTCCGCAAATCTCCCCTGTCTGGCAAAAAGAAAGCCATTGCTGAAAGAAAGTCGAAATAAATCTGTCATATGGTAGTTTGGAAAAGGACTTAAGAGTAGAGACTGATTGGCAAAACAGTGTGTTTTAGTAATGAACAAGAGAGAACAAGTCATGGAATACAGGAAGTGGAGCGCATGGAAGAAGGGGTCCTCTCAGATAGGATTAAACTGTTTGGCCTAAATATTTCCACTGTGAAGCATCATGTTGTGGGGATGCTTTTCTTCATCATTGACAGCTAAACTGGTTGGTGATAATGGGAAGAAGGGTGAAGCTAAATACTGAGCAATCCTGAGAGAAAACCTGTTAGCGGCTGCAAAAAACATGACACTGAGATGGAGGTTCACTTTTTAGCAAGACAAAAACCGTAAACACACAGCCAGAGCGACTGTTTAGATAAAAGCATATTTAAGTGTTGGAATGGCCCAGCCAACGTCCTAACATAAATTCAGTTGAGAATCTGTGGTCAGACTTGCAAACAGAAGTTTAGAGATATTCCCCATCCAATCTGACTAAGCTTGAATTACTTTGTAAAGAATGAGCAACAATTTCAGTCACTCCAAAAGGCTTGCAGCTGCAGTTTTAGCAAAAGGACCTTCTCCAAAGTAGTGTCTCAGGGGGGCGGAATCCAAATGCATGCCACACTTCACAATTAAGCAATGCTTTTTGTTGGTAAATCACATAAAATCCCAATAAAATGCTTTAAATTTGTTTTGGTATTAATTTGACAAAATGTGAAAGACTGCAACTTGTGCAAACAGTGTATCTTCTTATTTAGAATAAGGGCAATATAATACAATTTTGTTGTGCACACATATGGACACACAAAAATATTCACCAGGAGGATCTTCTGCCCCAGATAGATTATGCACACCAGGTCCTCCAGGTCATGTCTGATTTCTCATGGAGCTCTTTGCCCCTTTAGAAAGTAGGAATTAGAAACATGGAACTGAACATAGTGGAAGAGGAATACAACACGTAAAATGTGTTTGTCAGTTTTATATCGTTACATTCCTTAAATCAGGCTAATATCAGGTTCAGGTATAATCCTAAAACACCAATAGCACATGTGATGAGGGAGAGCAGCTCGATGCTAGCAACTTCCGCTCTAAAGGTCTAGTATTTGGTGATTACAACCATCATGACGATAAACATTATGAAAAGATCTAATGGAAAGAGATGGAGTTTAATTTGTCCCACTTGGGCTACTGTAGTAGCAAAATGGAAAAATAATAATGCTGGATCTAGGGGTGGGCAATGTAGACTATGGGCTATCGTATGTTTTCTTATGATACAGTGGCATTTATTGCAATAGCCATCTTAGTGTTTTTGCCTTTAAACTTCTCCCTGCATTGACAGTCAAAATCCTACGACTATCCTTATAATGCTTTTAAATAACATGCAAAACTGTTGGTAAGTTGTTTTACAAATCACTAAGTATTTATAAGGCACTTTTTATACATTGAAGCAGAATCACTATTTGGCAGGAAGAGATGCACCAGTCAATCAGCCAGAAATCAAATTTTCCCTTGATCATTTGTGATCGGTGATATGAAGATAAAATAAAGAAAAATATAAATTCCTCCTTTTAATAAAATGCATCAGAACTTACAACTGTCAACATTTTCAGTCTATCAATCAAAAGCTAAAACTCAAAGTTAGGGACATCTGCTGTGGTTCATGAATCTTGTAATTACTTCATTTTCTGAATGATTCATAATTAGTACCTCTATCAAAGAACCTGCAACATGTGTTTTTTTTTTTTCTTTTATGTGTTATTGTTTTTAGAATAAAAACATTGGTCAACATTGGAATCGGCAGGTGAGACAAAGAAAATTGGGAACTGGCCCGGAAAAGCCTGATTTCGCATTTCCACTTTTAATGCTCCTCTCACTCTTTCTTATGCACTAGAATCTTGGTGTCTAAAGTCTCTACATCTAAGTAACTGGTGGATTAGCTATTTATTAGTCATCTAGAAGGGAAGTCTAATTACAAAGTCTTACCATTATCTATAGAGCCTATTTGCTACACCAGTAAGTACTGCAACTATACTGCTAAAACCAAAGGGAAATCATCATTAGAGTTCATTGGTGTTATTGCAGGATGACAAATTCTTGTCATGGTCATTTCTTTCCCCCAGTGTATCATAAATAAAACATTATTGCCAATCCATAATAGCTTCACAGCGATTCACATCCAACTACATACATAATTAGCTTGCCAAAAGGCTTCTTTTCAGTAACACACAATGTTTTTTTTTAAATCATTGTTAAGTCATTATAAACACAGTATAAAATATCCGGGTGTTAATATCATCAAGAAGTTAATTTGTTTCGGTAATTCAAAAAGTGAAGCTCAAGTGTTTATTTCTGTTGGTTTACAGCTAATGAAAACCCCAAACTCAGTTTCTCAGAAAATCTGATTACATAATACTAAAAAAAGATTTTTAATACAGACATTTAGGCCTAGACTTCAACAATCCTTCAATCAGTTCTGTTTACTGTACAGTGTATGTACTTAATACTTGCTCTTTTTGCATGAATTACTGCATTAATGCGGCGCGGCATGAAGGCGATCAACCTGTGGTTCTGCTGAGGTGTACTGGAAGTCCAGGTTGCTTTGATAGTGGTCCTAAGGTCATCTACATTATTGGGTCTGGTGTCTCTCCTCTTCCTCTTGATGATACCCAATGGATTCTTTGTGGGGTTCAGGTCAGTTGAGTTTCCGATCAAGCACAGTAACACCATGGTCACTGAACAAGCTTTTGTTACCTTTTTTGGTGTGGGCAAGTGCCAAAACCTGCTGAAAAATGAAATAAGCATCTCCATGATGCTTGTCAGCAGCAGTAAGAATGAAGTGCTCTAAAATTTCCTGATAGATGGCTGCATTGACTGTCAATCAAGTGAACCAAACCAGCTGATGACATGGTACCCCAAATCATCATTGACAGTGGAAGCTTCACACTGGACTTCAAACAGCTCAGATACGGGGCCTCTCCAGTCTTCTTTCAGATGCCGGGACCTTGATTTCCAAATGAAATGCAAACGTTACTTTTATCTGAAAAGACGACATTGGACCGCTGAGCAACAATCCAGTTCTTTTTCTCCTGAGCCCAATAAGACACTGCTGATGTCTCTGCTTCGGAAGTGGCTTAACACATAGAATGAAACAATTGTAGCTGGTGTTCAGGAAACATATGTGTGTGGAGGCTCTTGAAGCACTGACTCTATCCGCAGTCCACGCCTAATAAATCTCACCCAAACTCCTTAATAAGCTTTACTTCACAATTCTCTTTTTTCTGCCATCATCCCTCTTGCTTGTGCAGCTTTTTCTACCACATCTTTCCTTCCACTAAACTTTCCATGAAACGTTGCATTCAAAATAAAGCAAATTTAGGAGAAATAAGCACCTGAATTATATCAGACTTTGTATAATGATTCTATTAAATAGTTTTATTTTGTGAACTGACTCACTGATTTAAATGAACTTTTAGATGATACTCTGATTTGTTTACATGCACCTATAAATGCCAGCTTAAATGCAGATTGAAAAACATTTCCTGTTCATTGCTACATGCTTTGGATTGATGACCCAGCGATTGTTCAGCTTCTCAGACCTGGAGTAAAACAGGCTTTCAGCTTTATCCAACATCTTCATTAACAAATGACAGTCCTCTTATATAAGTAGGCTATCCTTTTTCTTTTCAGCAAATAAGCGTTGAGAGAAAACCACTGCACAGCCAAGCACTTGCAGTTGCTCTCTGACCAACATCTGGTTTCTTTCTGACAGTTTTCCCAGGAAACGATGAGTCCCAAATCTCCCAGCTCCCTAACTGGGAGAGAAAGGGGAGGAGAGCAGGAGTGACCCAAACTAAAAATAAGTCGCTGTGAAACAATGGCAATTAAAAAAAGTAACTTTAAGTTATTAAAGCAGTAAAAAGAGGCATCATGTATGGTTTCATACCGAGTAGAAGCAGCTTCACCTCTCTGGATGATTTTTCTTTGTCCTCTCGAAGGTTTTTGTCAATCATTTTGCTCCTCTCCACTGCAGCTTTATCGTCGGCGCTGATGGTGCAGCCCATTTTTTGTTTGTTTTTTCTCTAAAACAACTTTTTCGGCTTCGGATAGTGGCTTCAGAGACCGCCCTGCTCCGCAGCTCCTGGCTCGGTGTGAGCAGAAGTTCCCCAGCCGGGAGGAGAAGCTCAGAGAGAGGGAAAGGCGTTGGCACCGAGAGCTGCGTCCAAATCAACCCTCAATCTGATATTGCTGAGCTCAACCAAGCTTCAGCCCTGTCTCTCCTGTCCGGACTGACCGTTTAATAAAATAAAATAATCTCCAAAAAATATTTGTTTAAAGGCGCTTAGTCAATTTCTAAGAAAAAAAACAAAAAACAAGCGCAACTACATGAGCTTTTAAAGAAAGGTCTTCAAATTCATTCAAAAACGAAAAAAAATGCATATATATATCTATATATATATAGATATATATATAGATATATATATTAATATGATTATTTTACAATTTTCGTAACAGCAGCACCTTGATCTAGTAGTTCCAGCTGCAAACTGAGAACGAGAAAAAGAAAAAAAAAATCCAACCACTAGCCCTCTGGGAAATGCAGTCAATTCTGAAAGCAGACGGGAAACAAAATCCTCCAATGAACCAAGTTTAACTAAAGCCAAACACGATGACGGGACGTGAGTAAGTTTCTCTCTGTAGTCACCTTTCAATTAAAACTTTAAAAGTTTTGGGTGATGCAATAGCGCCCCCAAATGACCTATACCGGAACTGCAGCTTGTGATTCGTATCATAAAATTTACCCGGCATGCAGATTGATGTGTTTCTGTAATCACGAAACCGTACTATTTATAACACTTCTACCCGAAAATCCGCAAATAAAGTATATCAACTATTATTTTTACTTGTAAGCGGCTGCGAGATGTGCAAACGTGACCCCGGCTGTCAGTTTAGTGCTAACAGGTACCAGCATGTAAAAACTTTCAGCAAATCATTATAAATTGACGCAATAGTCTATTAGTTCTAAGAGATATGGTAACTTTTTTTAGAGAAGAGGTAATAGGACTTCCATTTTTTAAATGATAAAGATAATTTTGTATGTTTAATAAATACATTTTCTAAAAGCATCTTCAAACAATTTTAATGGGCACCTATAGAGTAAGCCAGGTGTCCCCAAACATATCAGCCTGTGACCCCGAAAATAACAGTAACAGAGACTGGCGGCCCCCTTATTGGTGGCCTGGCGAGCCCCTAACAATACATCTAATCATTTCACTCTATATGACAGGTCAGGGAGAAAGTTATGGAGAGATAGAGTTAAGTTGTAAAAAAAAAAAACAAGCTTTAAATATTTAGTTAAACACTGTTCAGCCCAGCATAGAAAAGGTATGGCACAACAACAAACCTATCAAGATATGGCTGTCCACCTTAACAGCAAGGAAAGGATTAATCAGACAAGAAGCCATGAGGCCTATTGCAACTCTGAAGGAGCTGGATTAAACCTCAGCTCAGGTGGGAGAATCTGTTGACAGGAAAGCTATTAGTTGTGCAATCTACAAATCTGGACTTTGTGGAAGAGTGGCAAGATGAAAATCTTAAGCTTCCTTTGCAGTTTGTCACGAACCATGTAGGTTACACAGAAACATGTGGAAGACACTACATATCACACTAAACACATCATCCCCATGGTGAAACATGGTGACAGCAGCTTAATGCTGCTGGGATGCTTTTCTTCATCAGGGTTAGGGTTAGGGAAACTGATCAGAGTTGTTGGGCCAATAAATAGAGCTAAATACAGGACAGTCCTGAAAGAAAACCTGTTAGAGGCAGCAAAAAACTTGAGACTGGGGCGAAGGTTCACCTTTCAGCAGAATGACCCTAAACATACAGTCAAGTCTAAAATAGCATGGTTTAGATCAAATAATGATCATGTGTTACTATGGTCCCGTCAATGTCCAGACCTGTATCCACTTGAGAATTTGTGGCAAGACTTGAAACATTGATTCAGAGCAGCTGAACAAATGCATGACACACTGGTCAAAATTCTATTTGTAAAACAAAGAACAAGAAAAACAAATTTATAATTTTTCTTCCACTTGAAGATTAAGCTAATAAAATCCAAGTAAAGTATTTTCATGTTTGTGGTTGTAACTTAAGAAAATGTGAAAAGGTTTAAGAGATATCAATACTATTCTAAGGCTTGGTACATATCTGACTTCTACAATGAATATTAGTTTGAAAGTTAATCATCTATTGTTTAACTGAGGGAACTAGAAAAGCAATGTGTTTATATAAATTAATTTAAATAAGCCTCACTCCTTTTTCCTGATCCCATCACCACTGCTATCTCTGCACATCACCAAGGCAACAGCTGATTTCCAAGAAGTCAGGATTTGAGAGTTGGTGAGAATTCCTTGTAATTGAGTTAATCTCTGGTCCATCGCTGCCCTCAGCCTCCTTACCATGTCTTGTTCAAGGTGTTACAAGTCTCTGTGTGTCATCTCTTCTGAACCTATTTCAAGGCTTGTTTACACCTAAATTCTCCCAACTATTGAAGGCGCTTTGCCCCAGTGACCTTCAGAAGTGACAGGATGGTGGCTGCTGTTCTCGAGCACTTTTATCAAGTGTTGTAGCTGGTAACAAAGGTCGGAGTGTTTGAAGTGTTGCTGCGCACTGCAGGAGGCGGCCTGCACTGCTCGACATGAAGCCTGTGAGGTTGTGACTGATGGGGAGCAGCACAGGAGAGGGTATAAAAATGAAAAGGATCAGGAAATAGACAATGAGCTCTAAGTAAACCTGGACCAACCACTCATTAAACACCTAGAAAAATAATGTATATAGAGATTAATGTATGTATGTATGTATATACACTCACCGGCCACTTTATTAGGTACACCTTGCTTGTACCGGGATGGACCCCCTTTTGCCTTCAGAACTGCCTCAATCCTTCGTGGCACAGATTCAACAAGGTACTGGAAACATTCCTCAGAGAGTTTGGTCCATATTGACATGATAGCATCACACAGATGCTGCAGATTTGTCGGCTGCATCCATGATGCGAATCTCCCAAAGGTGCTCTATTGGATTGAGATCTGGTGACTGTGGAGGCCATTTGAGTCCAGTGAACTCATTCTCATGTTCAAGAAACCAGTCTGAGATTAGTTTTATTACATGGCGCGTTATCCTGCTGGAAGTAACCATCAGAAGATGGGGACACTGTGGTCATAAAGGGATGGACATGGTCAGCAACAATACTCAGGTAGGCTGTGGCGTTGACACGATGCTCAATTGGTACTGAGGGGCCCAAAGTGTGCCAAGAAAATATCCCCCACACCATTACACCACCACCACCAGCCTGAATCGTTGATACAAGGCAGGATGGATCCATGTTTTCATGTTGTTGACGCCAAATTCTGACCCTACTATCCGAATGTCGCAGCAGAAATCGAGACTCATCAGACCAGGCAACGTTTTTCCAATCTTCTATTGTCCAATTTTGGTGAGCCTGTATGAATTGTAGCCTCAGTTTCCTGTTCTTAGCTGACAGGAATGGCACCCAGTGTGGTCTTCTGCTGTTGTAGCCCATCCACCTCAAGGTTCGACGTGTTGTGCATCCAGAGATGCTCTTCTGCATGCCTTGTTTATAACGAGTGGTTATTTGAGTTACTGTTGCCTTTCTATCAGCTCGAACCAGTCTGGCCATTCTCCTCTGACCTCTGGCATCAACAAGGTATTTGCGTCCACAGAACTGCCGCTCACTGGATATTTTCTCTTTATCGGACCATTCTCTGTAAACCCTAGAGATAGTATCGAGTGAAAATCCCAGTAGATCAGCAGTTTCTGAAATATTCAAACCAGCCCGTCTGGCACCAACAACCATGCCACGTTCAAAGTCACTTAAATCACCTTTCTTCCCCATTCTGATGCTCAGTTTGAACTGCAGCAGATTGTCTTGACCATGTCTACGTGCCTAAATGCATTAAGTTGCTGCCATGTGATTGGCTGATTACAATTTGCGTTAACGAGCAGTGTACCTAATAAAGTGGCCGGTGAGTGTATGTATGTGGTGTAACAATATGCATAGATTTTATTTAGGCAAAGTTAATAACAGCAAAAGTTAAATTCCATCCAATGTTTAACGTGTCTCTTTCAACAAAGTAAGTTAATACACTTACTTTGAGTGAGTCTAAAGTGCATGCATCCTCATATTTTAGAGCCAAAAAAACCCCAAAATCCTTAATGTATGAAACATAAATAAATTATTAAAAGTAAGGACAAGTAGTTTTGAAATTACCATGTGGAAGATTAAAATATTTAGCTAAAACCTTCAGCTTATCCAAAACGCTGCAGCAAGAGAAGTCATACTGTTTCCTATTTTAGCTTCTCTTCATTGATTCCCTGTTAAATCCAGAATTTTATGTAAAATTCTCCTTCCCACATTTAAAACCCTTAACAATCAAGCACCATAATACATCAGATATCTGATTGTTCCATATGTTCAGAGATCTGATTGTTCAATATGTTCAGTTCTGTTTATTTATATAGAGGCAACTTGTGGCAAATATTGTCTCAAGGATTTTTACAAAAAAAAAGTCAATTCAGTCGAATCCTTCACACAGATTCCAAGTCAGTTACATAAGCTCCTTTTCCACCGAAGGCCCAAGGATTTGATTTACCCGGATAAAAGGAATTATGGGAATTTTGGTACTATTGGGAAGTTGCGAAGAAACTGCAATACACATTCAGTCCAGCAGATGGCCATACTCCTTTACTCCTTTAAGTAGTAAATTAGTTTAAATTTAAACTGATAAATGATAGTAGATGATGAGCAGCTTTAGAGTTTTACAGTTGGTTAATTCCTTCCATTATTTCTTAAATTGCACTGGATCCATAAGCAGGAAACGTTTAACCCTAAGCCAATCTTAGAGAAATGTGTATTTGTATGTACAAGTAAAATTCAAAGTGGTCTGATCATCAGCCCTGCATTAAAATATTTACTACAGAACTTTGGCAGAACAGTTTAAACTTAATTCCTACATTAACTGAAAATATCTAACATCAAAAATTTTACATTTTATACTCTGGTACTCTGGTTATTCACCCCATGCCTACTAAACGCTTCATATTCACCGAAATCAGGCAGCAGTTAGTGGAGAAGTCTCAGTTCAAATCCCATTATGCAATGTTGGTGCAATGCCTAGCTTCACCACCAGGAAAGTGGAATCACCCTGGTTAATTTGTATCAAAACAAGCATGGAAAAGGGAGTTATACATTCCAAATTGATCCTAGTTATCAAACAATGCAGCCAAGTTCAGTTTATTATTTAAATCAATTAAAAAGTTTTCTATCTAAGGAAACCCAGCAGATTGCATCAAGTCATTAACGCATCATTCACTCCTCCTGGACGAGCTTGTAATCACAGTGGACTGATGCTTACATTGTGTTGTTGACTTCGCAGGAATCCCTCATACTGAGCATGCATGTAGTGACAGCGTAAAGGAAAACTCCCCTGTTCCCAACAGAGCACTTCGCTCTCAGACTGCAGGTTTACTGGTGGTTCCTACAATTTCTCTATATTTTCTCTAAAAGTACAACAAGAGGCAGATTTTTTAGCAACCAGACTCCTCTTCTGTGAAGCCAAATACCAGTTTTAGTCCACAAGGATACTGTCTACTACTATTCCAGATTAAGGTTAACATTTTCCTTTTTGATAAAGCTTATAGTTAGACTAGCTTACTTTGCCCTGAGCTAGCTATGTAGTTAGGCTGCTTTAGGCTTAGGCTGCTGGGGGACACACTGATGATTTTTCATCAATCTGCTACTTTCTCATAATACTTTCATCCGTTTTTTGCACTTATGCTTATCTGTTCTCTCCCTGTTTTCTCTCTTCATAGAAGCTACATCTCGCCTCATATTTTGTTTACTTGTGGACACACACCTGGAGGGGGGCATTTTCAAAGCTATTGCTGCCAACTTATCTTGGTATAGATAATACACTTGACAAACTCGGTCATATATTCTGTTTTTCATGGCACAGGTCTCGCTACTGACTCGTGGCTGTGTGTAGCTGTGATTCTCTCCAAGACAAAGCCATGAAAGAAACCACTTCTACCATTAACTGACGGAAAGGAGTTTTTCTTTCCACTGTTATCACACGCATGTTTATAAGGGATTGCTGCACAGTTAACAACTTAAAGCAATTGATTGTTTATTGTTGCTACACGCTTGTTCTTGCTCTATTATTTAATGCCTTTAAAAACTCACTTTTGTGCTTCTCCATTTCATACTTCTTGCTTTTATTTACTCTTTGTCAGATCCTCCTGTTACTTACCTTTTATCTTCTGCTGCCAACCGGTTCCCCTTTCAATGTGCATCCTTAACTGTTGATGGTTTTTGATGATTTTAACAGTTTAATAAACAGCTATTTTGCCTACATTCAGTTTACTTTCTCACACTACTGTACTTGGAATTAAAAGGCTCATAAACTGAAGGGATGAACCAGCATTGTGTTTACACATAGGACTCAACTAAGCAAAGGAATAAGTATGCCTAAGTGCCGTACTGTAGGTAGTGGGGAAGCCTGATAAAATTCAAATGTCCACTTTAGAGATATCCAGATCTGGTCCATAATAATGTGTCCTGTATCCATATTTAAATGATCAGTATTACATTCCCTGACAAAATTCAGATACAAATATTTGCTGTTTGTGTACTGTTTAAGATTTTATATCCCACCACCAGTGATTCATGCAACTGCATTTTGTGCAGTCAGTTACTGTCAGGGAGGGCTGAGGCTGTGCAGGGATGAGCCAAGGAGCATCATAGTGAGCTGAAATGATTTTTAATAATGGTATTAAAACAAGAACTTACAAGGATCAGGATGGTGAACACAGGCAGGTAACATAACTTGGGTAGGAAATACATGAGGGAATGGACAGGTAGCAAGTAGGGTGGAACTAGTTGCGAGAACAGAAAACCATAAAGAATAAATACTGACGTAGGGTGGAGAATTGATCAATGAACACAAGGAGTTAATCAGAAGAGAATGAGAAGCAACTGATGGAACAGGGACTGAAGGTGAGTGACTAATTAACACAGATGAGCATGGAGTAAAGGGAGGTAACATAAAACATCTGAGTGAAATGAGACTACCAAAAGAACATAAACAGGGAGAAAAGATCAACAGGAAAATACAAATTGAACCATCTAACAGAATCCAGGGAAGTAACAACCTAAACACCAAAATGAATCTAATAAACTGAAATAAATGTCTTAAAGATGTAACTTTCATATACTCCTCATCTAAAGACTGAAACTTATTTTGTCTTTCACTCAACTACGTTAGTCATTTTATTCATACAAAATATATCATTGTCAGTACAAAAACTGAACAGAAAATTTGTGATAAAGCACCGAAAGTTTAAAGAAAAACTTTTAAAAACTATAAGAAACCATCAGAAAAAAACATACAGCCATAAAAAATATTTTAAGTTAATAGAAATGATGTTGGTAAAAGTTTGACATAGCATCCAGTCTTTCTCGAAATACCTCTTTGCTTACATCCTGTTCTTAACCAAATTCAACTTTGTTTTAATTCCTGTTTGCATCACACACACACACACAGACACACACACACACACACACACACACACACACACACTCACTCTTGTTTTACTATATGTAGTGAGGACCATGTGTTGACTCCCATTGACTTCCATTGATTTTCAGTCACTTTCAACCCCTTCTATTCTCTAACCCTGACAATAACCCTAAACCTAACTATTACCAGTGCATGCCTAACCCTAACCTTAACCTAAACTCAATTCACACCTTAGTCCTAAACCTAACCGTTAGCAAAATAGGTCGTGAGGACCAGCAAAATGTCCTCACTTTGGTACAAATGGTCCTCAATTTGATGGTGAAATCGGGAAATTGGTTCTCACTGTGATGCCAAGACAGGAACACACACACACACACATACTATGAAACACAGAGGCAAAGAGCAGACACACTCAGTTGCAGGGCAGAAGAAAAAAGACAGCTCATGTGATACTTGCAGTTATGGATCTAAACATATCTGTGGCAAAAACAAGCACAACACTTGGGTTAAAATCCTTGCTGTATTCTTTAATGAGTTCAGCAGATGGAGAGTACACAGGAGGAATAACAGTCTTTTCAGTTCAGGTTCAAAAAGAGATGCACACAGGAAAATTAACACATCCCTGGTTTGATACAGAGGACAACACTGTAGTTAAAAAGTACATAATTATCCACCTTCCACCAGTTCAGCAGGTTGCTTCTCCATCTTTGGAAGTGACAGATGTTGGCATACATGTATTTTAATGCATTTTATCAGACCGGTCAGGGCAGTTTTGCTGCTATTGTTAACGACGCTGGTGTTATAAATCATGGCATTTTAAATCATCTTGTTTACAATACACAAACTGAGGAAGATAGAAGACCACCGTTCTGATTCATTCTTTTTTTTCTTTTTGTAAAAAACATTTAAAACTGAAAAACATGTCATACGTTCTCGGAACACGGTCTGCAACAAGGTCAAACAACAAGAAAATTAAGTGTTAGGTGTTGCCCTGACAAAGAGATCCTTTTTTGTTGTGGCTGCTTGCCTTATTTTCACAGTCTTGTGATCACGCTGACTCTCCTGTACGAGGCAGTCCTGAATAGATGAAAACAGCAAAAAATGTGCCTTTACTTAAGAGATTTGTGAATCTGTCGTCTTTGGGATGTTGGTCACCACTCATGTGACTTGTACAAGCTGTTTTGCTTTCTGCCTGGGAACAATAAGTGTTTCTAGCTTTCCATATGTGTGTGAGGGGTTGTCACACCTCTGTGCTGTGTGTAGCCACAACAAGCCTGGTTGTTTATTGCACAAACATGAGAGCGCTCCCACCACTCTGGTGTTTACCTGTAAACAGCGCAGACATCACAGGGTGTAATGAGCACCGTGTCGTATTCCTGCAGTTATTCTAACATGGCGTGGCTGCTGTTTTCTGATGGAGCCTAAAACCCGGTCGTACTGCTACTGCTGCTAAAAAAACTAAACCAGCCACAATGTTTGTCTTTGAGTGGAAAGGGTTGAAATCACAAGTCTCCCATTTTGGTGAGGAGGTGATAATCACAAGACTAAGAACAGATAAACATGATAATAACATCTTGGAAAATGGCTAAAAATACACTCTAAGCCTGTTTATTATAAATACCAGCTGCAGCAGAAGCTGTGAAACAATCCTGTTCAACACAATAAAAGTTTAAATTCTTAGACACATCATTTTTATTTAAAGCTTTTGGAATATTGCATCCGTTTAAGCCTTGGTGGTTTGAAGTGAAACATCAAATAAGTTCATAGAGGAAAACGGATGATTCACTACAATAAGTTAAAATCTTTAGTAAAAGTAAAAAAATATCTTTCTTTGTACATTATGTTCACATTGGTTATTTTTCCTAATTAAATAGTTTAAGTCCATGGCTCCCAAATTGTGGTTCTTGGGCTGCATTTAGCGGTACTCAGAACATATTTTGCTATCGGTTATTGGCAAGATAAAAAAAAAAACTGACTGTGATGTTCTAGAAGACAGCGAACACGAGACAACCAGACTACTTATGTTGTGCTCCATTTACAGTCCGAACTGTGGTCTAGGCATGACATCAAACCCAACTGAATCATGTTAGAAGTTTGAAAACCAGTTGCATTTGCTAACTGATTAGCCTACTCAACTACTGTTAAGGACAATCTTTACATTTTGGTGAAACAAGTTCTTTAAAGGGGACTGTATGGCACTATTTCTTTTGTTATGTCTATCACTGTGTTTTAGATGGAAGCATCCATATTGTATTTTGATGTTCAGAGTTGATGAGAAACCTCCAACTTTCCCTCTCACATTTCCAATTTCCAATCGACCATACGGTTGCGTTTTTCAGGTCAAACTTGAAGAATTGCACTTTTGAGTAAAAATGGAGCTCATTGCTACACCTCACCCTTTAACCTATAAAATAGAACTAGACTTTTTTTCAATTCATTTTCTGAGTCCCTGTTGAGCTACTTTAAAAACTTATTATTTACCAGAAAAAATATTTACCAAATTATAAAAAAAGGTTGTGAACCACTGGTTTATATCATTGCTAGCAATTTGTCTCTGAGTCAATTGGATCTAATTGTCAAAGGGCTTCTCTTTTATTCTTAAAACACAGACGTTAAATAAAATTACCTGAAGGACAATAAATCCATATTAAAATCCAACATTTTCGAAGTGAAAATAGTGCTTTGCTTTGTGCATTAGCCCCATTATCACTGAGGTCACTTTGTTTATATGGAAGATACTGATTGATGTTGAACACTTAATAAATAAACACATTTCTGGAGAGAAATTTAAGATGCCCCCCAGCACTTAACAACTGTTCTTTCCCTGATTTATGCTCTTGCAATGTTTCAGAGCTTCTTCATGTTTATACTGTATAAGGTTTGTCACTTCACTTGAACTGTAACCAAAACATAAAATGTCATGTGACGCAGAGCAAAAACAGCATGACACAGTATGACTACCATAACATGTAACATGACAGTCAGCAATACACAAAACTGGAATTCTTCAAAGGGTAGGGCTCCAACCCAAAGCCCAACCCTACACCACATTTTCAGCCAGCTGGATTTGTCACTTGAAAAAAAAAATGTTGCAGCATAAATAAGAAATACTATGAATAAGACTAAACATGTTCATTGTGTTATTAGGTGGTAGAAGAAACAGCATTTGAGGCAACTATATCTCTGGTACAGTCTTGCAGCAGTTCTCCAATACACAAAGCTCATTGTTCAGCCGTTGCTGCTGTATGAACTCTGTGGTTTCCTCAAGGATCTGCCCTGGGATGTGGAAGTCAGCTGGCATGTCTTGCTCAACAGCTGATTCCTGAGCACCCTCAGTTCCTGCTTCCTCCAGGCAGACTCTGCTGTGAGAGTTGCAGGGCTCCAGATTGCATCCAGTGCCCTGAAGGAACTGTAAAAAGTTCTCTTCGATGGAGGCTTCACGGCTGGGCAGCTGCGCCCCCTCAGTGGGCCCAGCCCCTTTGAAAATACAAGCCAGGTGGCGGCCCAGCTCCTCTCGAATCTGTCGGTTCAGGCAGCCGTAGAAAAAGGGGTTGGAGGTGAAGCAGAAATAGCCGATCCATGTGACCACGTCCTCCAGTTGGGTCAGCGAGGCCGGAGAGGTGGAAATGACAGCTGAGTAGAGGTGAAAGGAGAAATATGGCAGCCAACAGCAGAAGAACTGACCTCCGACTGCCACCAAAACTGCTGCGGCCTTTCCGCCGCTGAAGATCCTTTGAGGAGTTGCACGTGCTCTGGGGCCTCCAAGACTTGCTGCCATGGTGGAGTGGCTGCTGACAGAGTCGGATCGTTGCCTTGACGTGTCCACCCAGGTGCGGTTGGGTTCACGATGCATGGATGCCACTCGGGCCACCTTAAACATATTGTAGTAGACCACCAAAATGATCAGCATGGGGCACAGAAAATAGATTACAGTAAAGGAAACCATAAAAATTAGGCTTGTGGTCCTGCCTCCTGTCCAGTGGAGGGAGCAGTGTCTCTGACTTGGAATGAGGACTTCAGGGGTCCCCACAGTCGGGGTCCCCTGGAGCAGATATCCTAGCAGGGGCAACATTGACATAATGAGAGCTTTAATCCAGATCCCAACTAGCACCGCTACCACCACCCCGACCGTCATTTTCACCTCATGACGCATGGGATAGACAATGTAGTAGTACCGCTCCACGTTGATTGCACATATGGTGAGGATGGTAACACTCACTAGACACACACTCAGGCAAAGGTAACTTCGACACAGGGCCTCGTCCTCCAGGATCCGGTCTGACAGCATCCCCAGAGGCATCACGAGGAGTGCCGCCATCAGGTCCACTAGACAGAGGTGGAACACGAAGGCAAACTTCCTCAGCTGAGGCGTTTTAGTAATGACAACGATCACAGCCAAGTTCCCCACCACGGCCAGAACGTCCATGACGAGCATAGCACACAACCCCAAGCTCTGACTAAGATCTATCCTATTCTCAGCAGTGCTGATTGGCCCAGTTAAGTTGGAGGTATTTGGCCAAAAAGAGGTTTGGAATGAGGAAGCAGATGCATTGTTCCAGGAGGGCCTTGGTTTGATGGGATGCTCCATGAGAGGATGGAATGAAGAGGAGGGAGTTTGCTGAATTTCACGGGTCCATCACCCATCCTCCTCTGTTGAAGGGCGTCTCTGAGAAGTTCAGCGGTTGGTTTTGGTCATAGTAACTGGAAGCTTGCAGGCGCTGAACCTAGTAGATTTGACTGTGGAGTTTTGCAGATGATGACTCAAGTGTTAACCTGATGTAGATGAGCTTGTAACTAAAGCAGTCCTCTCTTGACTATCCCACTCAGTAAAGTCCTGAAAGAAAAAGAGCACTGTTTAGTACTGCTTTACACGAAGATTAGAAACTTCTCTTGTAATAAATTAGTTCTTTTGATGAGTGTGCTTCAAAGACTAAAACTAGTAGTCTGTGTGAGGTTTTTAAGATGCGCAATATCATACATAACATCAAAACTCCAACCTCCTATCCTTATTTAGCATTCTGTATGCTTGGCCAAGTAAAAACATAGATTAGATGTAGTAGAGCTAATGAGCAATTTAATAGCTTTCAGTTGTGCAAGATAGTTTTTTCCTTTAAATGCACTGCCCTGTGTTGGCCCAAACCTTTTCTGTCACTTAAACGTTATTAATCTCTATGCCGGCTGCACTTATTTACAGCCAAGGCCATGATTTATCGGATATTTTGACATCTGTATCCTCAGATGTGTGTTTTCAGGGCAGCTACTCCCCCCCCCCCCCCCCCCCCCCCCCCCCCCCCCCCTCCCCCAGGGGAGAAGCTGAAAGCAAAAGCTTGGACCATATGTCCCCATTAGTTGAGTGAAGAAGAAATTATGCATGTGCAAATAAACTGCAAAACTCAGCAATACAGAGCTCCCTGCTGTCTTAAGTGATGTGAAGAGGAGATCGATGAACGCTTTTCATATTGCATAAATCTTGACCTGACTTCCTGCCATTAGGAAAATACCAGAAAGTAGATATTCTTTACAGACATCTTATAAAATTAAACAAAACACATCCGTTTGGTTGTGGGTCACCCTCAGCAGTCTTTGCTAGTGGAGTAGGCAGTGTTTACTGTCACAACCTTACATAGATGTATTCCCACACAATGTGAAAGCTCAGGAATAAGCACTAAAGCGTTGGTACATTTCCATATGCTGCTCACCTGCAGGTGCAAGTTTTCCACTTCATAAGTGTCACGGGCTATGTCCCCTGCAAGGCTACTCATGTTTTCCTGTCTACTTATGCGCACAACAGGTGAAATGATCACCTGAAAGATCTGCCTGTAAGATAGTGGGTAGTGTTTTCTAAACAGGTCAGAGGGACAGTCACCTATTGAAATTACCTAGGATGGATCAGCAACTGTGGATTATTATTTTAAAGTAGGTAGGAACTGAAGGTATACCAAGGTTATAAAAAGCTACAGGTTCAAAACCACAAAGAAAATCCCATCTTACTACAGTTTAATGCCCTTTTAAAGAGATGTTGCAGTTGGCAGGACATGAATGCTGTTTTATCTGACTGTACAAAGTGATGTCTGGCTGCCCCTCCACCACCTGGTGCTTTGCACTGCAGGTCAGCTGGCTGAAAGAAGGCTATTACACTTTTCCCTTGCTGACAAGAAAGACAAAATTAGGCTGTTTTGATATATTTCCAATTGAAAAAATACACTGACAGTGTTGGAGTGGAACACAAGGAGCTCCACCCATCCCTCTTATTCAGTTAAGTTTGTGCATCAGATCAAAAATAACTATAAGTGTTACAGATAACATTGTTATGACTGTAAAAATTTATATTTTATAATATAATAGCAGTAGTAGGGGAGATTATTGCTTTACTTTTTTAATATACGCAGTTAGATCCTGTTTCATATTTTTTTAATAATAACTTTAAGTTTTTTGAGTTTACCTAAAGGTTTTCATACTATGAAAATCTAATACTTGCCCACTACTGTAAGGCTAAAAATTATCATCACTTTGCTGCACAGAGAAACAGGCTAGTTTTTAAGGTCTCAGCAGAACATCATCTGAAAAGCACAAGAATTTTAAAATTATCCATTTAATTAGATCTAAACCACAAAACTATTTATTGAAGGAAGGAACCATTCAACACAGTCTAGCACAGTTAGTTTAATCAAATCAGTGATAGCAGTGGAATTTAAGTTCAAAGTTGGACTCAGCCTGGTAAGAAATGTATGCAAATCTACAATCCAAGGCTGTACAGAATCCCTCGGACTGCTGACTGGAAAACATATGACACTGACATATGCACATGACACTGTTTGCTGCAAGCAGAAAAAGTAGGCTGTTGTTCAAGCATACCTCTCACTGCACAGTTTTCTGACTTCCCTGCAGCAACGCACAAGCGACTGTCATGATACGGCATGGAAAACGAGGTGTCTGTTTTTATAATTTGTTTTACATGAAAATGAAGGGATGTAACAGAATATACTGCCTTATGAGTCATTCATTCTACCTTCAACCCACCTACTTGTTCTGCTGAGGAGGGCAGCAATGGCTGAAGATGTGTGTGATGAATAGTCAGTGACATACCTGAGTCTGCAGCGGGCTGCTTCCTCCTGTGAAGGTTCCCAGTCTGCTGAGGCACCGCTGACCTGTTTCGCTTTCTCACCCACACACACAGCAAACGCTCATAGACACCACGTCACAGCGAGGGAGGGAAAGGAGGAGTAGGAGGAGGGGGAAGAGGAGAATCCTGAGTCTCCTCCTCACCTGGGCCCATTCAATTTGCCATCTCTCAGACCAAGCGCATGCTTTCTTGTCGTTCAGTCACACACACACACACACACACACACACACACACACACACACACACACACACACACACACAAACACACACACACACACACTCACACACACCTCTATCCACCCATCTTTGTCTTTGCCTTACTGATCAAGGCGATCCAGAGGCAAGAAAAGGAGCAGAAATGAATGATGCACAAATGAGTGGACATACTCCCCCACACTTTCAAACCCAGGCTCCTGGTCTCACTGAGAGCGACTGCAGAGCTGTGCAGGCAGGCACTGGTGGGCAGGCAGGTTCCCCTGTTCTCCACTGGGTCTTAGTGCCTCGCTGCATCTTCTGTCCAAATGAAGGAATTTCCCTGCTTTTCACCATTTCATGTGGCTGTACCACAGGTCCAGCCAGGTCCTGTTAACATTCACCTCGATTCTTAGGATCAGTGGTTTGTTTAACAAAATTTGAACAAACTTTTATCCCATGGCAAATCAGGCAAAAGCATTATCACCAGGCTGGATTGTTGATTTGGGGATAGTAGTGGTCAACGTTATTAAAAAGATATCAACCCAGCCCAAAAATATACAACTTACTCTTAAAGGCCTTTCTGGAGGTTTTACTTGTCCTTCACATTTAAATGTTTCAGATCATCTAACTAATTTTAATATCTGACACATATAACCTGAGTAAATACAAAATGCGGTTTTCAGATGATAATTTTATATTTTAAGGTAACAAAGCTACCCAAGGCATAACTGTCCTTTTATCCTATTGTCATATTCAATAAATTAGAATATTATTCAAACATTCATTTATTTTAGCAACATTTCGCTAAGTGAAACACATTATATAGATTAATTACACACATTTTTCAGGCCTTTTATTCTGGCAATTATGATGATTTTTCACTTACAGCTAATAAAAACACATAACATAGGATTAGAATATTGCATCAGACCAATAAAAAACAGTTTTAATATAGAAATGCGGGCCTAATGAAAAGTATACTGAATACCTGCTTAGAGGTGGTTATTTCTAAAAGGTACTTTTATTTTACAAACAAGCCTAATTGAAATTCATATTCTAATTTATTGAATATATTTGTAATAACTGGTTGTGCCACCTTTGACAGCTTTCAGAGTTGGACTTGCTGATGTGCTTTGGATCAAGAAACCTACATAATGAGCTACAACAACAGTTTTAGTTAGACAGATTTTTTTTAAGTCTTGAGGATCATCATTCTCTGGTGACCTCATGGATTGTTAATCGAGAGAAAATAAACCCAAAAATTTGGTTAATAACAGATTAATGACTTAATAAGAAAAGCAATTATATTTTGACATAAGCCAACTTTTTCCTTAAGAAATGAAATCAACATTTACAAAGAGCTTTTTGTTTTTACTCAGGTAAAGGGTGCCAATACTTTTTCATATCACTGTAGGGAAGCAAACATCAGGAGTGTTGTGACGCCTCATACCAATATCCATGTGTCAATTGGCACCTTTAACCCCCTTAGAAACATTGTGCTGAGATGCATCTAGTCATAACTGGACTTCATGACTGGATTTCAGCTGTGGGTAGTTTTTCATCACAAACATCAACAAATATGAATCAAAACCTGTCGCATCATTACTTCAAGCATCATCCGCCAACTAAATGCTTCCATTGTTTAGTAAAGAATTACGAGGTTATATTTCTTGATGGCAGGCTTAAGGGTGGATGGGTGTACTGGAATTCTAATTTCCCCTCGGGGATCAATAAAGTATCTTTGAATTGAATTGAATTGAATTGAATAGTTTTACACAGGTCGGTTTATGAGCCAGTTCAGGCATCAAAATGGAGTTGCCTTTTAAACTGTTGCTTCCGGTGAACCAAACTGACCCACTGCAGTCCTTCTTTTAAACAGTACGTGTCACAACAGAAGTAATCTGCATTATTTCATCAAGCGATAGCAAAAGAATATAGAGGAAGTGCATTTCTCACTTTTATGCATTTTCTTATTTTTTGTAACATTTTGTTCTGCTGATGTGTGTACCCCTTGTTCGCTCTGCTTACTGACAGAATCAGTTTTTTGGTGCAGGTGCAGCAGTGCTGCTCTCTGCATCACTATGTGCAGCCTTAAGTTAATGTAAAATGAGATTTATTTTTCTTAGAGGTGAATTGTATTAATATTTTATTCACATGGGTGGTTTGTCTTATATTTGAAGGAATTATATTTTCTTTATCAAGTATACGTGCCAGGTGGAATGATACATTAAAAAGGAGGGTGTTCAGTTGATTCAATGTATGTACAGTTTGGAAATTGTTTTTATTAAAAAGCCTGCAGTTACTTGAACTCTGAGTTGTCCCCGTGCTATCTCTTACCCACGAACCACAGTACAGAGTTAACGTGAGTGTAAACCAACTACACCAATAAGAACAGAAGCAATTGCACAAATGAGAGAGAAAACATTTCATGCTGACTAAAAAGGTGCAAAACGGTAAAGATGTGCATTCCGTTACATCTAGTGAAAACTAAAACAACATTTCAGAAAAATTATTTTGTGTGGTACAGTATGCTTTGCCACTTCAGGACCTGAACGACTAGCTGTAAGTGATGGAATATGTAAACTCAAGGGCCCCTATAAATGACTCACAAAACACAAAATGAAGGTTTTTGAGTCAAGCAAACGCTTGATGTTAGTTCGTGCCACCAAGAGTAGCACAATCAGTTATTAGGTTTAAGGGGCAATACTTTTTCACATAGGATTACATTTGTTTAGATAGTTATTTTCCTAAACGAATGAAATAATAATAATAATTTATTTCTATAGCCCTTTACAATAACTACTAGGTTAAAAAAGAGCTTTGCAGTGTGTAAAACAAAATGAAACACATAAAACACAAGCAATAAAACAGCATCAGGATAAAAAAAAAAAGATATAAAAAATAAGAAACAATAGAAAAATGGATGTAAAACGTGTCACAAGCCATTTTAAATAGATATGTCCAAAGTCTTGACTTGAAGAGGCACAGGTTAGAGATCAGTCTTAATTCGGCCTGGAGTTTCTTCTAAAATCTAGGAGCTGCCTCTATCACCCCAGTGATAATATTTAGATCTGGGCTCTTCCAACAGGCGCTGATTTGAGGCCCTCAAGACTTGGCCATGCACACAAACAGTTAAATGATCACACAAATACAGTGGAGCCAAACCATTTAGAGCTTAAAAACTAGCATTAACAGTTTAATAAAAGTATTGGTGTGATGTGATCCTGTTTCCTAGTGGTTGTTCTGAGACTGGCAGCTGCATTCTTGATTCTTGGTTAGGAGGCAACTTAATGAAGACTGGTTTATACCAAAAGGAGTTCAATAAACTTTCTTTGAATATTTACAGGTAATTGTTCGTTTCTGGTCTTGAATAGAATCTGCAGTGTTTGAAAGTCCACCAAACCATGTATTTTTAGTATTGTTGATTGAATGAATAGTGGGTTAGTGTGAGCTCGATATCCAGCATTACTAATGATTCTTATTGCAATTTTTTGCAAGCTGACTATTGGATCTGGACCAGTTTTGTAATTGTTGCCCCAAACCTCCACACAATAATTCAACAGTAATATTAATGAGCAGTATAATCTATGTAGTGATTTTTGATTCAATAAATATTTTGCTTTGTATAAAATCGCCCAAGGTTTTTGATACTTTATTTTGTATATGTTTTATATAACTTTTCCAGTTTAGTTTTTCACCAATTATGACATGAAATGTATTTTCTTTTACTCTTTTAATATCAACAACCAGTATTTCAAGTTTTACTTCACCTACCTCTTTAGAGTTTCCAAAAACATTATTTTTGTCTTATTCAAATTTAATGATAATTTGTTTTGAGTGAATCACTGTGTTAATTTACTCATTTCTATTTGTGTCGTCTCTTAATTCCGTTAGGTTGTGACTTGCGCAAAACAAATTTGTTTCATCAGCAAACAACACGGCTTTAAATACTTGAGAAAGATTGCAAAGGTCATTAATTTATATTAATATATAGTAACATATAAAATAAGTTATTTTGGGCCCACTACTGCCCCATGGGGGATGCCACAAACAACATATGAAGAACAAAAATGTTAAAGTTTTACAAACCGTTTCCTATTTTTTTTAAATAATTTCTCGTCCATTGTAATGCAATACCCCTTATCTTGTATCTGTTCAATTTTTCTATTAACATTTTTGATTTATTGTATCAAATGCGTTTTTTTAAATCTATAAAAAGTAAATCTATAAAAAGTAAATCTATAAAATGTTTTTTTGATCAATGCTATTTGTAATTTCTTCAACGGAGTCCATCGAAGCAAGTGTTGTAGACTTGTTTCCCCTGAAACCATACTCACTTTCATGTAATAATTAGCATTTTTCCGCAAATTTATACAGTTTTTTGCAGCAAAGTTTTTTTTTAATATTTTGGAAAATTGTGGTCTATAGTTGGTAAAATGTTGCTCGTTGCCAGATTTGAACATCGGTATGACATTAGCTATCTTCATACTGTTTGGAACTGTCCATGTAATGAATGATAGATCACAAATATGCACTAATGGTTTTGAGATTATGTTAATTACGTATTTTATGTTTATGTTATTTTATGTTTTTAAAGAACAATATTTATTGTACAGGTCACAAAATACTTTTAGGAAATGCTCATATGCCTCATCTGTCTCCATTGTCTCATATATTGCAGACCAGTCTTGCTCCATTAAATCATTCTTAAATGCATTAATATGTTCAACCGATCGCATACGTCTATAATATTAGTTTCTCTCTGAGTTATTATTTTTGCTTGGTTGATTCACTATTCTAAATATAGGTAAATGATCACTAATGTAATTTATCAGCAGACCGCTTACTGTGCTGTTGCTTAGATCATTTGTAAAAATGTTATCAGTAAGAGTTGCACTGTGTTGTGATTCTAAATGGTTTAGTTACTTTGGGAATTAAAGTCAAACTGTACATTGTATTCATACATTCTTCAGTTGCAATGTGATTACTTGGATTAAGCACATCAGTATTTATATCCCCACATATATACATTTTGTTATTACTTGTCCTTGTAAACATGACCTCCACCCAGTCCTTTGATAATTCAATACTTGAGCCAGGTGCTCTGTATAAACAACTGATGACAATGTTTTTAGCACCCTCCATTATAAGCTCAGTACTTATACATTCCAGCAAATTGTCCAGTGTTATTGTCATATTTTCTATGATCCTGTAGTTCAAGTTTTTGTCCACAAACAAGGCCACTCCTCCCCTTCTTTTATCTTGCCTGTTTATATGGTTCAGTTCATATCCATTCAGTTCAAAATTTGCTCCTTTGTTCATGTAAAGAGAGAAAGGTAAGGTGCTAAGGTTGGAGCTTTGTGGGATGCCACAAGAAAGAGGGGCAGTAGAAGAAGACAGGTCATCAATCATTACAGAGAAAGATTTCTTTTTTAAGTATGAGGCAAACCATTTAAGTGCCGTACCTCATATTCCAACATTTTGACTTAAACGTGACGGGAAGACTGAGTGATCCACTGTGTCAAACGATGTCGTGAGGTCAAGCAGCAGCAAGATAGCTGAGCATCCAACATTTATAGATCGTGCAATATCATGGACTTTTAAGAGTGCAGTTTCAGTGCTGTGATGGAATCGAAAAGCCAGAATTAAACTTTTCAAAAATAAAATTTGTTTATAAAAAGGACTCCAGTTTATCAAAAAACACTTTTTCTAAGATTTAAGAAAGAAAGGGGAAGACAAAATGACACAGGAAATATTATGTATGACAGATTTACAATATTTATGCGGAAAGTTGCAAAATAATATATAAACAATAGTCAAAAAGAAAAAAGGGGAGGTGAGATACAGGTCTAAAATTTGAAAGTACAGAGGGATCCAAACTCAGCATTTTAAGTAGAGGTCTGACCACCGCATGTTTAGAGATCCCACAATTTCAAATATATGCAAATGAAGGCAGTTTAAACTGATCAAACAGAACAGATTGAGCTGGGTTGATCATCAGGTCATTACCACTACACACATTCATTGTTCTGCTAGTGACATGCCTTACAGAGAGCACTTTACCTACAAAAAACTAAGAACATTTTCAACTGTGGTAACAGTCGTAACATCAGTTATTGCTGAAGTGCATGGATTTAAGGCAGAGTTAATTGTATAGAGTTAATAGCCTCTTTTTCAAATCATCATTTAAAAACTGCGTTTCATATTTACTCAGGTTATTTTTGGTCTAATTAAAAATTCTGAAACATTTAAGTGTGATAAACAGAAAATCTGTAGGGGCAAATACTTTTTACTCTATCCATTTACGTCATTGTGCCACATAAAATGGCTTATCGCAGTTTGCTTTGGACACACGAAGAAGCTTTGTTGATGTACAGTGGTTACTGTTGTATCTGTCAACTCCTTTCATACTTTCCTGTTACTGTACCTTACTGTTAGGCTGTGAAAAAAGAATTTACATGGATGGGATTTTCTGTCACTTCTTTCTTTCACACTGCGTGATTTCTAATGAACCCAGATGAGTTCTTGAGTCATTGCTTCTTTTCTCCACTAAATCAATTGGTGATTTAAAATCATATTTATTTATTGATCCAATAACTACTTTGTTTGTCTCTTGAAGGTTGTCTTTTGCGGGCCTGTTGTTGCAGTTGCTGCTAAACAGCTTGTCTCATTCATTAAGGAAAAACACAATATAAGATTTTTAGATTTTTATTTTTACTGAGCTTTGTGTCTGAATGTTACAAGAACCTGGGGTTGATTTTACAAATAACAAGTTTATTGTATGATAATCAGAGGTATTTTCAAGCTGGAAAGTGAGCACAGTGGCCTCTTTGTGTGCGTTGATGTGCGTGTGCATCCTGTGACCGCGCTCGTGTCTGAGGTGTTGAATCATGACGGAAATAGCAGATCCTTGGTCATGCCAGCAGCACCAATCACAAGGAAGGGAAACACAATGGTTTCCATAGCAACACCAACTTTAGCTTCCCTGTCTGCCCCTACTGCCCCCCAGCACCAACCTCAGGGTAAACTTCCTTAAACCCTGCATCTCCATTTGGAAAGCCATCCATTGTGTCATGTAACTGTGTTTTGCTTGTGATTGTTCTGTTCTCTGTATTTAACTAAACACAGGTGGGCTGAATAAAATTCAATTACTGCTGCTCTCATGTGACTGTGCCATCGCTATCTTAGATCTTACCAGTAGGGGGAGCTCTCACATTTAATAAGTTATGTCTAAAAATCCATGAAAACATCTTTTTTTGCTGCATAGAAGCGCTAATCTGATTCATGCTTATAGAGCAGACAACTCTGCCTGAATACATGCTCAGCTAGGTCACCATCATCCAGATTTATTTATTTTTGCTTTTATCAAGCTAGGCATGATGCCGGTAAATGACTTTATTAAGCTCTCAAGGTGAATTCCTGCAGTTTGAGATGGAAAAGGTGCAAAACAAATGATGCGGTTGCTTTTTCTATGTCTGAGTGCATTTAGGCCTGTTGATCCGATCTGCAGGACCACAGTTAAGGACACAAAGGGATCAAGATTCAGCTTACGTCACATCCGGAGAGGATACATTGTTCTACAAAGGTCATTTGGCATTAATTCAAACAGAGCTGGATGGTTTCAGAAATGCTTTAATTTCCACCTTGAGTGAAACCCAAGACAGAAGATTTAATGGACAGATACATTTCAAAACTAAACCAGTCCTAATAAAAAACTGAAATGCTAGGAGTTTCCTCTGATTAGATTAGTATTCTCTCTTGATGCTTAAGAAACGGACTATGTTGATTCTGAGAACCGAAAGTCCCATCATAGTAAAGAAGTGAGGATGCACACAATAAAAACATAAATTTTCAGATCAACGTTGCTCATTCTGTTGTACTTAATCTCTACTGCAAACCACAAACCAAGCAAAATACAGCCCCTTGGAACAGTATTCACAACCCTTTTCCACATTTTGTTACATTACAGCTATAAACATCAGTGTATATTGTTTTAATTTTATGTGACAAACCAACACAAAAAGTGCATATTTGAGAGGCAGGAAAAAAATTATACACAGCTTTTACATTAGAAAAGTGTTGAAATACATTTGTATCGCACCCTCTTTACTCTGATAACCATGATAAATCTAGTCTCTTCAAAGGCCACCTACTTCCTAAATAGTCTGCCTATGTATGATTTGACCTAACTATGAACCAAACTCTTCTGTGAAGGCCTCAGAGATTTGTTGAATTACACTAGTCAACAAGGTCTAGGTTTTCTGTTTTTTTGCAAATAGAAATCCCTCCTCCTGTCAACTCTGTCATTTCCTGTTCCTTCTGGAAAAAATATATGATGGCACGATGCCACCAGCATGTTGGTAAGCACATGGTGGTGGCAGCACCAGCATGGTGACAATTTCTGTTATCTTTTCAGCTTGTAGTTTTTGTAAAACTACAAGCTACAAGCTATTTTGACTTTCTTTTAACAATGGCTTTCTTCTTACCAATCTTCCATCAAAGTCAGATTTGTAATTGCTCTCCTATCAACAGATTCTCCCACCTGAGCTGAGGATTTCTGTAGCACCTCCAGAGTTACTGTTGGACTATTGCTTGCTTCTCTGATTAATACTCTCCTTAAAAGGTTTGCAGCTATATTATTGCCATCTTCATACAATTGATTGAACTTGCTCCGTGAGATGCTTGGGAAAGTGTTTATAAATTAACCCTGCGTTAAATTTCCTCACAGCTTTATCCCTGACCTATCTGCTGTGTTCCTTGGTCTTCATGATGTTTGTTTACTAAAGTTCTCTAACAATACTCTAAAGCCTTTACAGAACAGTATGTATAATGATACTAAGCTACATACAGGCAGACTCCACAGTATTTACAAGTACTGTGACATTTGAAGGCTGCTGACATCATTCGATTTTTACACAGCTGGTGCATGTTTCTTTCTCACAAACTGATGGGCTGGGGTTGCTGGCGCTGGCCGAATGGTTGGGCAGGCTTGGCGATGTGCTGCTCTGCTGGCTGTTGTGTCTGGGGAGGGGATCGAGGCGGTGGGGTAGAGAGTGGTGTGGGGGACTGCAGCATGTGGGGTAGGGGGGCTGTATCCTCTTCTTGGATGTGGGGTCACTGGCATCTGAATCAGCTTAGCGGCGGTGGTAGCGCTGAGCTGGATAATGTTTCTACCTGGGCTATTGTTGCAGTGGCACTGATGTGGTGTATTTGTATGGTTGCGGGGGCGTGGTGGGGGACGCCAGCCCCGAGTGCTTGCCGCTGGCCCGGGACCTCTGTGTGGGAGTTGCTTCGTCAGCAATTCGGGGACGAAGCTCACCTGTGGGGCTGTGCCTATGTGCTGTTCGGAGGGGATTCATGGTGTTTGGGTTCGGAGGCATGTGTTTGATATCTGTGTCCTGGTTGGGGGTGGCCCTGTGGAGAAATTCATGTTGAGGTTCATTGGGGTTGGGGGACTCATGGGGTTGGGATCGGTATTAATTGGGGTACTATTTTATTCTGTAGCGGCTCTGGTTGGCGGGCTAGTTTGGACCATGTAGACCCCTCTTTTTGTACATGGCCCCCTCTTCGGATGAGGATGGCGGTCGTTGGGGACTGGTGTCAAGGCGGGGTGTCGGGGTACGGGCCGGTGTCGCTCAGCTACAGGCACTAGCCCGGGCTAGCCCGGACCAGGTTTAGGTGCTGGGGCGGTCTGCCTGGATCTGTTCGCGCAGAGACAGCTGCTGGGGGGGCTTGTGGGCTCGTCGCTGCAGCTCCCTGGGGCTTCTGCACTGTGGCTGCTGGGTGGTTTCCCTGGGACTCTCCCCTGCTCTTCTCTGGGAGGGTTGCGGTAGTCCTCCTGGGGTTCCTGCGGTCTGGGGAGGCCTTTATATGTCTGTGGCTCGGATCTCCTCCGAAACTGGCCAGAGTCCAGGGGAGCACGTCTGTGGCTCCTCACACTCACTATTGCATATTTTTATGGAGAACATTATATACACATGCGCTCTCACACTCAGACTCACGGGTGTTTAGATTCAGGTATTAACAAATACACAAATGTTCTATACTGAGCCGTATTTACCACTAAATACATCTTACATTGATAAGTACCGTGCACTTTTTGGTAAAAATCCTGGTAATATGAACGTTTCTGCAGGTGTAGAAGCAAGCAGGGTGTTATCTTGTATTCTCTTCATTCTTCTTTCTTTCCTCCATTCTATTCTCCTTTTCTCTTCTTTTCCTTTTTGCCCCACCTTTCTCTCTTTCGTGCTTTTTTTTTTTTCCTTTTTGTTTCTGTGTCCGTGTCCGTAAAAATTTTAATAATCCCCAAGCAGTTTCTAGTAAAGTTAATTTTTATAAATATCAAGCAGAGCTTTAAAGTGTTAGCTGTAATGCTCCACCTGTGAAAGTAAATCTGTTAGGCTTTGTCTTGGCACTGAGACAACAATTCTGAGTGCCAGACAGGACATGGTTAAAAAGAAAAAAAAAAAGGCAATCATTGTAAAGGGGGCTGAATGCAAATGTGTGCCATGCTTTATTTGTAAAACACTTTGAATATCCTCATGCTTTTAACCTCGCCACTTCTCAAAAATTCAAAAATGTTTCACTTGTCTGGTAGAATAGTGGCAGATACAGCAGAAAAATATATTTTGTTTCATGAATTTCCTAAACAGATAGTCTGGATACAATGTGATAGCTTGCTGGGAGCTCTTGGAGAACCTGTTCTGCATAAATAGCCAGGAAATATGCTGTCCAGCAACAGTAACTGGTTTGTACTTTTTCATTTCCAGTGTCAAGCGTTGCTGTCCAACTAGACACAATTAGCACTCTCTGCTGAGTCCAGGTTGGCACTTACATCCTGCACACTCTGAGTCAATGATGAGTACTGATCTCCAGCACTACCGTCTGCCAAGGGAGGCAAAATAATGCTGAAATATTCAAAGCAAGAGAAATGTTGTAAAGACTACTTTTAAAAACATGAGTACATTATGGGCATTTAATTTACCACATGTTTTAGATGTTTATTAAACAATATAGGACACCATTTTTAGTGATCAGATGTTTAGTATCTCTTCTAAAACTCCTGTACATTAATGTTTGTAATTACCTTATTGGTGGTGTACCATAATTTCACTGATTCATCTGTTAATTTATTCAATTCAGTTTCAGTTCAATTCAGTTTATTTATATAGCGCACAAGTCATCTCATGGCACTTTACAAAGTCAGTTCAATCAAATCATACAAATTTCAAGTCAGGTACATACATTCCAATTAATCCTAACTATTAAACAATTCAAATTGGTTAAAAAGTATTTCTATCTAAGGAAACCCAGCAGATTGCATCGAGTCAGAGACTTGCAGCATTCCCTCCTCCTGGATGAGCATGTAGAGACAGTGGACAGTCACTGGCGTTGACTTTGCAGCAATCCCTCATACTGAGCATTAATGTAGAGACAGGGGAGAGGAAAACTCCCTTTTAACAGGAAGAAACCTCCAGCAGAACCAGGCTGAGTGTGAGCGGCCATCTGCCACGACCAACTGGGGGTTTGAGAGACACTAAAAAAATACAGAAGCACTGATCCAAGAGTACTTTCTTGGGAAAGAAACATTAATGGTTGTTCTACCTTTAGTGGCTTCATTTAGGAGAGAAAGACAGCTAAGCAGATTAACTCTGAGCCAGTTTCCAAGTCTAAAGTATAAAAGAGAGCACATACAGTTAGTCACAGTAGAAGCTGAGCCAGTAGCTATGTCTAGGAGAGACTGAGTTAAAACACTGAAAGACAGGGCCAAGTGTATCATCTGTAGAAGGTGAGCTTTAAGTTGTTGGCAGCAGAAGCTTGGACGATGTCCCCCTCCAGAAAGGTGCCGCGGCTAAAAACAGAGCCAGGCCAGGTGAAGCTTCTAGGAAGAGAAAAAATAGAGAGAGAACAAAGAGTTAAAAGCTGAAATAACAGCAAATAATGCAAAAATGGAGAGTAATATGAGAATGTAGCAGAGAGAGTGAAAGTGGTCATTATGTCATCCAGCAGCCTAAGCCTATAGCAGCATAACTACAGAGAGATAGCTCAGGATAACCTAAGCTACTCTTAACTATAAGTTTTATCAAAAAGGAAAGTTTTAAGCCTAGCCTTAAAAGTAGACAGGGTGTCTGCCTCACGGACTAAAACTGGGAGCTGGTTCCACAGGAGAGGAGCCTGATAACTAAAGGTTCTGCCTCCCATTCTACTTTTAGAGACTCTAGGAACCACCAGCAAACTTGTAGTCTGAGAACGAAGTGCTCTGTTAGGAATATATGGAACAATCAGATCTCGGATGTATGATGGAGCTAAATCATTAAGGGCTTTATATGTGAGGAGGAGAATTTTAAATTCTATTCTGGATTTAACAGGGAGCCAATGAAGGGAAGCTAAAGTAGGGGAAATATGATCTCTCTTTTTAATTTTCATCAGAACTCTTGCTGCAGCATTTTGGATCAGCTGAAGGCTTTGAACTGCATTTTGTGGACATCCTGATATTAAAGAATTACAGCATTCAGCTAACAAATACAGGGACTAGTTTTTCACCGTCACTCCTCGAGATATTTCCAATTTTGGCAATATCACAGAGGAAGAAAGGTTCCTAGAAACCTTAATATGGGATTTAAATTACATGTCCTGGTCAAAAATAACATCAAGGTTCTTTACATTAATACCGGAGGTCAATTTAATGCCATTCAGATTAATTGATTGACAGCAGTTTCTTTTCAAAGACTTCAGTTTATGATCATATGAACATGTGACGATGTTGATAAAGAGAACAATTTGGATATTTTTAGCATTTTCTGTGGTGCAGAGAGGTGAGCGGTCCTTGATGCAGTCATAATTGGCCTTCAGCTGATCTTGCTTAGCTATAAACACCACCTTCATAAGTTAAAGGGGCATACAGCTTAGAAATGCACAGAGATGGACACGGTCACAATGAAGCTCGACCAAATACACCAACTGGTGCACAAACATTTAACTTCAGTTTGTTTGCTTTATGATAACTGCTTCAAAGATGTGTAATTAGGCTGAATTTCTTACCATTTTAACTGAATCGCCTTTTTTTTTAAATCTCTTTAAGTGGTTTACTTGTTTTCACAAGTCATCTTGAATATTTTTGACACAAACAAAATTACAAATTAATGCAGCAGAACAAGGGCAAGATTTTTTTCAATGTTTTTTCAAATAAAAAATGAAGAAAAAAAAAAAAATCCCTTAAGCGGTTTCAAACTTATTGGAGCAGATAATCCTTAATCACAAGACACTGAAGGTTTTAAATAGGGAGGGTCCGATATGATATTTTTCTGCCGATACCGATGTACGATAATTGTATTGCTGCTGTGGCCGATATCCGATATTTGCTAATATTAAAATGAATGGAAATTTTAAATATTCATACTAATAATAATAGGAAAAATTCAGATTTTTTTTTTTTTTTATTGAAAATGCAAATTTGCCTTTAAATTGTACAATCACATTGCACTGGCCTTAAAATGTTTAGCCAAAGATGTAGCAGGAACATTTACAAAGCCCCTGTAACAACAAACAGCCATAAAAAAATAGAAGCTCAGCTTATCTGACTGTAAACCTATTTGATGTAACTGTCAACATCCACCTTCAGTTTTAGGTATGAACTTAAGTGTGCTCACGAATGCGTGCAGCAACAACCTTGTATAGTTCAGGTAGTCCAGTGTCGGAAAACAAATGGCGATTCGGTATGCTGTAGCGGGGCTCAGTGTGTTCCATGAGCCGACAAAACCCTGTGTTCTCTACTATACAGAAAGGCTGGTCGTCCAGCGCAATCATTCGGTTATCCTCTTTGTTATAGATATGGCTTTCGCTGAATCTTTGCTGAATTTCTTTGTTTTCTCCAGTGCTTGTGCAATAGTTCCCTGTTTAACGGTAGCTCCGGGCTTGATTACATTAGCTTGTTGCTGGTATTCATTGTACACCAATGGGTGTTTAGTTTTCAAATGTGTTCTTAAATTTGTGGTATTGAAAGACCTCGCGTGCTCACCACCCCGCATAACTTCACCTTTGCACGAATTGCATATTGCTATTCGGCTGTCTTCTTGGGAAACCGTAAAATACTTCCAGACTGCTGACATGTTGGCTTTAGCGTTGACCTGCCATTGAACTTAATTGGAGCGTCTCCAGCTGCGTTCAGGGACTGTTTGGAATCCCGCAGTCACACAAACCAAACAATATGACATTGGGGAACATTTTTACTCATCGGACCGATATTGATATAAAAAGAAATTAGATATATCGGCCGATAATATCTGCCGTGCAGATTTATCCTCCATCCCTAGTTTTAAACCAGAAGAAGTGCAACTATCCCTTTACTCAATTCTTTTGCTCATTGCAGTTAAATCAACCCATTTACAGTAGTTTAAAAACTAAAATTACAGTTTGAATCTGACAGTAAATAAATGTTAATGTCAGAATCTGCCGTCTCTGCCTCTCCTGCTTACCTTCTTCCACCACCAGGTGCTGCTGAGGGCTGCGTCTCTGGGTGCGACAGGTGTTCCTCATTTTGATGATCATCTGGAAGAGTAGGGGACGGATCGCCAGCACTTCTTTGGCTGAGTGTTTTGCCTACAGCGGTACCATCACCTGGCCAGATCTTGTATTTTGAAAATCTGTGTCTCTTTGATTAAGAGAAATTACTCACCGTTTCTGTCTCGCTCCTTCCAGGTTCCATATACAGTCTTTTGACTCAGTCTGATGGTTTATTGCACCCTGCTTCAGAAGAACCCGGATTAAGTTCCAGCTGGCTGTCCGTTCTCCGGTACTCTTTCCTCGCCTGCACGCACCCAGTCCACCCTCCAACGATCCGCTTACTTGGACCACGGAAGTTCCTGGTGGATTCTCAGAAGAGGTCCCCCTGGACTCATTTGCCATCTCCCTGGCGGATCTAGTCCTCCCTGCACACCGTAAGCCTTCTGAAACTGTTAGCTGTCACTCACCAAGTACTTACCTGACTTGTTTCCCTCTTTTTTGCAGTCCTCCGTTTCCTGTCTGCATGGCTAGCCCTGATCATTATCTGTTCCAGAATTCTAGCAATAAACTTCCAAAACTGTTTACTGTTCTCTGAGTGTTCTTCCGCATGTGGGTTAAGTCGGCCGTTAAAACAATGACAGTTAAGAGAAAATGGTTTTAGTTGGTTCATGCAAATGACAGAAAAAATAAATACAAAACTCATACGACTGTTGGGTAGTTTTTATAGACACCAGTCAGAGCAGTCTGCTTGCAGAAAGATGGCTGCATTATCTTCAGCAGAAACAAGACTCTCACCAACCTATCAACTCTTTTCATTTATTGCACCTAAGATTACAAATTTATATTCATTCGGACACCCTCTTTTGGATTCATTATAACAATACAATTAAGATGTTTTACATGTAGGGTGAATAGCTGCCATTAAATTCCCTCTTGAAAAAATAAATAATTACAACCAGTAATTACTGTTACTAATAACCATGACAAGTAGTATCAGTAATGTAGCTCACAGAAGCATAATTGCTAAAGAAAAACAGAAACATATCTGTAACTAGATGGGAGGATGAATTGTCAGTGAACTAAAAGTTAAAAGTACTTCATCATGATCAAACATGGCAAATTTGATTTGCATGTGATGAGGAGGGCTCTGTTTGAAACATCCATGGTTTACTGATCCAAGAAGTCTACAAGAGAGGAATCAGTTTACTGAGTGTAGCTTTATTTTGCTGATATGAAAATGTGTCTTGGACTAAAAACTTCAGAGGATATAATTGGTTTTGGCCTGTCATTTGTGGTAGAACAGGGTATCTAATATGTGTCTTATGTTTTTTGCTTTTTTTTTACATTGTTCTACCTTTTCAGTTTAATCTGCTTAGCCTTTCTTAATTTTTTTGTTTTTTTCCAATGAGAATTCAGAGATCTGTAGCAAAGTACATGTAGCTCTAGGTGCAAAAACATTTTGGCAACCATTTTTGACCCAAGAGTGATTTATCTTAGCCCAAATGTATATTTCAATAATATATATTTATAATATATATTTTAATAATATATATGTAGGATCTGTAACTTGTCTTTTTCCTCATAAAGTCATTCTAATCAGTTAAAGACCTGAATTTATCCTGGTAAACGTCAGTGCTATCTATCTATCTATCTATCTATCTATCTATCTATCTATCTATCTATCTATCCATCTATCTCATCTTGTCTGTACTATAGAGCTGCAATATTAGTTAAAACACAAGTAAACTTTTCAACCATAGTTCTGCATACCATATGGAAAGCTGGATGCCTAAATGTGTGACTTTGTCACCTGTAGTTGCAAAGTTGTTAAAAGTGAGAAGGATAGAAAGCTTGCAACACTCGGCACCAAGAACACCAAAGGTAGCCACGGCTCCTGAAACCCACAGCAGTCCTAAGCAGAAAGACACCAGTGCTTCCTCAGAGCAGGTATGTATGACAAAGAGGTAGGTCATCAATTGAGGACAGGATAGAGAGACTAAATGTACATCCTTCAATCAAACGAGGTGTGAAAATCTTAACAGGTGGGCGGGACTTTCGGTGGCGGGACATCTTAGGGCGGGACTTCCGGTGGCAGGACTTCCAGTGACGTAACCGGATATCGTCATTAACCGGATGTTGTCATTACAAGGAAGCTAATCTTTCTAATTGTATGTTTTTAGATGTTTTTTTACATCTAAAAACAAAACATGTAGTTTCTCCACTTTAAAGGTCACTCAGGTTAATGCAGGCACAAAAAATTCTGATAAAAAGAGAGAACCTGACAGAATTGTAAATTCATTTTGTTTTATCGCGGGTTATTTAGATGGATGTTTTTACATCTAAAAAAAAAAAAACAAGAAAGGCAAAAAAAGTAGATGCAGAACCTTTCGTCCTCTGCTCAAATGTTTGAGCAATCTAATCTGCACCAGCAACTTGTAGAGATGATCTAAAAACAGAGAAACATATGAACTGAAAAAATAGTTAAAAAGTAAGCCAAACATGGAATTATCTAAAATTTTATGAGTGCTCAGTATGCTGTTTCCAAATTAGAAATGGATTCTACAGCTAAAAGACCTTGTTTGGAATCATGAGACACTCCATTTGGTAAAATGGATGATAATTTTAGTTACCTTAAGCTTTTCTTTTTTCATCTTAGAGCAATAGTTATTGATGATTTAGAGAAAACAGTTTTCTCCTCATCCCACGTGGGAGCCAGAGGTTGTAACCTGTATGTCTATGTAAAACGTCACCAGAAACTGAAAAAATAAAAAATAAAGGTTATAAAGTCCTCAGACATGTCACTGTTTATTGAATTAAGGCAGAAATCCACAGCTGTTTCTTGTTTATTGTCTCAGACAAAGTCTTCACACCAACTGTAGTCAAAGTAATTAAGAGGACTGTGCTCTTTTCCTGGCCATAAGTCTCGAGCATTGCCTCTGACAATTCACATCCCCTGTTTATTGAATTAACGCATCTGCGCTGTTGCTGAGGTAGAACACTTGTAAAGAGAAACAAAAAATGTCGGAACATATTTCAGGAAACGAAGAAGGTGGTGAACATTCTGCTTCTATCGAGAAATACAACGCAATCTTCAGTAGTAAGTATTCATCTTTAAGAATTTCTTAAGTGCTTGTGAATGCTCGTTGGATAATAATAATGTTTAACTTATATTCTTTAGAACCCCCGAGTGACGAGCTGGATGGTATCGTTTTTACACAGTCTGACTATGGTAATTATTAACTGCAACAACATCTGGTTTAGTCAACTGATGAATGCTATTTTGTGATTTAAAATAGAAATGAAATAAATTCTAATTACAGATTTAACAAGAGACTTATTCCTGAACGTTGGAGAGGTCAGCGTTTGTAACTGTCTGCCTCCGAAAAAAAATCAAAGTTGAGACGGAAACTTGTCTTTAAAAAAGACAATCCGATCCCAGCTAAACATGAAATAGAGGGCGAAGCCATTCATGCGCCACAGTCCCCTGACCATGCGCCGGAAAAATTAACAGCTCCGGAAGAGGAGAGTAAATAAAAAAATAATAAATAAATATATATATATATATATATATATATATATTTCTATGCATATGTTTTCACAGGTCTATGCGATATTGCAGACTTGTTTTAACCCCTGATAAAATATTTTACGGATATATCAAATGATTTAATCCAGAACCCAAGCCTGGATAACATTCAGCAGAACTGTACCAGTTCAGTGCAGGAAGAGTTGGAACCGCCCGGAACCATTCAAATACCCCGTGTACGGAGTAAGTTATAGTATTTCAAATTCTGTTCTATCCAAATCTTCACAGAAACCAGATTTTTCTTTTTCAAAAGACCTGCATTGTAAGATAACTTTATTTTGTTTCACAGAATATCTTAAATTGAGGAAAAGACGGCGACTCTGTGCTCTGTATACCAGGGTGAGGCTTGTTAGAGGTTTATTGAATGGTAAGTTTAATTCTTATTATACTCATTTACCTACTGAATTAATTCATCACACATGCACTGAATGAGATAAGGAATGTTGTTGCTCAACTCGGTGAAATTCCTGTTAATGCAGAAGTAGCAGATAACATCGGGTTAAATGCATCTCCTGCTAACAGTGAAAATGTAATAAATTAAAATCTGTACGGTGACTTTTTACGCACATTAGAACAGGCTGTTGAAGATTTAAATAGAACACCGTCTCCATCCAGCATTCAGCAAAATGAATCAGCTGACTTACAAATTCCTTCAACGTCACACGCCGCTGATCATACTGGGCAGCATGGCGGCAATTTCAATCCGGAGGTTGCAGTCAACCCTGATCAATTGAGGGAGATCCTCCTGCGACTGTTGAACGTGAACATTTTAATAACATTGAAATAAGGAGACCTTTCACCATCCCACCTCCCTGCCTTGGGAATGTCCCTGATCTCGCTGCAATCTATATAAACATCATGCATATTCTCACTGAATTAGCCGATACTGCAAGATCTTTAGCCAGACGTAATGATGTTGTGCAGCTAGAATTAGTCAATAACTATTGCTCTAAGATGAAAAAAGAAAAGCTTAAGGTAACTAAAATTATCATCCATTTTACCAAATGGAGTGTCTCATGATTCCAAACAAGGTCTTTTAGCTGTAGAATCCATTTCTAATTTGGAAACAGCATACTGAGCACTCATAAAATTTTAGATAATTCCATGTTTGGCTTACTTTTTAACTATTTTTTCAGTTCATATGTTTCTCTGTTTTTAGATCATCTCTACAAGTTGCTGGTGCAGATTAGATTGCTCAAACATTTGAGCAGAGGAAGAAAGGTTCTGCATCTACTTTTTTTGCCTTTCTTGTTTTTTTTTTTTAGATGTAAAAACATCCATCTAAATAACCCGCGATAAAACAAAATGAATTTACAATTCTGTCAGGTTCTCTCTTTTTATCAGACTTTTTTGTGCCTGCATTAACCTAAGTGACCTTTAAAGTGGATAAACTACATGTTTTGTTTTTAGATGTAAAAAACATCTAAAAACATACAATTAGAAAGATTTGCTTCCTTGTAATGACAACATCCGGTTAATGACAACATCCGGTTAATGACGATATCCGGTTACGTCACTGGAAGTCCTGCCACCGGAAGTCCCGCCCACCTGTTAAGATTTTCACACCTCGTTTGATTGAAGGATGTACATTTAGTCTCTCAGGATTTAGAGAAAACAGGTATATTTATTTTTTTATTTCTTCAGATTTTGGTGTATGGAGTGATTACAAAAGGTTCAGTGTAAATGCACTGTTTTCAGTCTACATATTTACACATATACTTCAAAACCTGGGTCCTTGTTTACTAGTGCTGCACACCAGCAGGTCTTGTTTGATTAAATTTGCATGCTCTCCTTGTGCATGTGTGGGGTTTTTTCCAGCACGTCCACCTCTTCACTTAAAAATACCAACATCTAAGGTCAATTGAATAATCTGAATTGACCTTTCTAAATCAAGGGTGCACAGTTGTTTGTTTTGTGATGGATAGTCACATGGTCTGGAGGCCACACAGCCCTCTTGGGTACTAAAATAGATGGTAAATGAATGAATGAAAGATGGCCCTTATACACTGCTCAAAAAAATAAAGGGAACACTCAAATAACACATCCTAGATCTGAATGAAAGAAATATTCTCATTGAATACTTTGTTCTGTACAATGTTGAATGTGCTGACAACAAAATCAGACAAAAATCATCAATGGAAATCAAATTTATTAACCAATGGAGGCCTGGATTTGGAGTCACACACAAAATTAGTGGAAAAACACACTACAGGCTGATCCAACTTTGATGTAACGGGCGGGCCAGTCCATAGCTTCAATGTCTTCATCTTGCAAGAACTGCTGACACACTCCAGCCACATGAGGTCTAGCATTGTCCTGCATTAGGAGGAACCCAGGGCCAACTGCACCAGCATATGGTCTCACAAGGGGTCTGAGGATCTCATCTCAGTACCTAATGGCAGACAGGCTACCTCTGGCGAGCACATGGAGGGCCGTGTGGCCCTCCAAAGAAATGCCACCCCACACCATTACTGACCCACTGCCAAACCGGTCATGCTGAAGGCAGCAGATCGCTCTCCACGGTGTCTCCAGACTCTGTCACGTCTGTCACATGTGCTCAGTGTGAACCTGCTTTCATCTGTGAAGAGCACAGGGCGCCAGTGGCGAATTTGCCAATCCTGGTGTTTTCTGGCAATTGTTTACAAATGTTGCTCAGTGGTCCAGAGTCCTCTTTTCAGATGAAAATAATTGTTACCATTTATTTGCTTGAAGTCCACAGTGATAATTTGGGGTACCCTGTTATCTGCTGGTGTTGGTCCACTGGGTTTTCTGAAGTCCACAGTCATCACAGCCATCTAACAGGAAATTTTAGAGCACTTCATGCTTACTTCTGCTGACAAGCTTTTTGGAGATGCTGTTCATTTTTCATCAGGACTTAGCACCTTCCCACACTGTCAAAGGTACCAAAAGCTGGTTTAATTACCATGGTGTTACTGTGCTTGATCGGCCACCAAACTCAACTGACCTGAACCCCACAGAGAATCTATTGTGTATCATTAAGAGTAGGAGGAGAGAAACCAAGCCCAATAATGCAGATGACCTGAAGACCACTATCAAAGCAACCTTGGCTTCCATTACACTTCAGCAGAACCGCAGGTTGATCACCTCCATGCCACACTGTGTTGATACAGTAATTCATGCCAAAAGTTACTGTTACTCGTGTTTGTGATTTTCTTTGTTACCTTATGCTTTATTATTTTCATTCCTTTTTCATGCTGGGCTGTATTCTGTTTGGGTTTGTACAGTTTTCTGTGTGTTAGTTTCTGCTCAGCCACACATTAGATTCTCTCAGTGTCCTCTGGTTTCTGTCTCAGCTGTATTTACCCAGTCAATGGATCTACCTGGCACTGGTTTCTTTTGTCACCATCCCCAGAATATAACCCCTCCTAGTTGATTCATTCAGTGCAAGTTTATTCTGTTGTACCTTCCATTTTGTTTGTCCCAGTTTTGCCTTGTTTCCTTGAGTCTCCAGTTTCTGTCTTCACCTCATGTAAGTTTGGACTGTTTTGGTCTAATTACAGATCCTTGGGTCCAGAACTATAATTCATGACGCCCACAGTTAATCCAACAGCAAGACTACTATAAATAAGGTGGACGATACTGTCTGCCTCCTTTGAAGGAAAATATAATGATATGAGTATTTTAAAGCTTTTACTCATTAATGTATAATTTACCGAAACAATAAGCAGAACAGATGGCGATGCTGATACTTATAACATAGTTTCTTTTCTTTTAGCAATTTATGTTAGAGCCAACCGAGGCTGACATTTCATTGTGCCACACCATTATTGTGAAGAAAAAATTTATACTCTGACTGATTACCTGATTTTTTGCTCAAAACTGATTCTCATTTTAATTGTAATTTGACTGTAACAAAACAATTCCCCTCTTTGTCATTCATTTTCATTTTAGAAGGAAAAAAATATTCTGACTGATGAAACTAATGACACACTACAAACCCTGATAAAGACGGCTTGTTCAGAAGTGGCTAACGGGCCATGGAGTTATTTGAAATAAAGAGTTGTGTGTTGTGTGTGAATCCCACACTCCCACTCTTCACAATCCATTCTCTCTGGCCTGACAGCTGGTGAAAACTATTACTAAATGTGCAAATTAACATTAGGTGGTAGAAATTGTCATACCAATCCATATTTATGAGAACATCACAAATGCCAGAGGTCTGCAAAAGTAAAACAGTGACATGACACATTTTCTGCATAGTTTGTTAGAGTTTGTCTCAGTGGGTCAGGACACGATGTGCTGCTCCTGAAAACCATCTCTCACGACTGACTGCAGCCAGAAACAGCTCAGTATAGTTTGATCCCTCGTTTTGGGCTTTTCTTTCCTCAGCAGGCTGGTGTGTAGAGGAGCAAGAGGAGGGGGAGGAGATGAGATAGTGAGATCCAAGCAGATGCTGCATGGTTAATAATGCAGGCCAGCTGTCATTATTTAGATGGGTGACAAAGTGAAAATCAGCCAAGCAGCTTTCAATATGGACACACACAGGCCAGGCGATTCAAGAGGAACACACGAAGCTGCAACTGCAAAACCTATTGACAGATTTACCTGCTTTTAACTTAAGACATAGTCAGGGATCAGTTTTATTTAAAAATAAATCAGGAATTTAAACATGTATTGACTTTTTTGACAAAAGTTAAATCATAAAAGTGAAACCCTTACAGCTTAGCATTAAAACAAAACTGGCCTTAGAGTCCATTAAAAAGTGAAAGTGAAAGTTGCTTTTATGTTGTTTTTTGTACTGATGAAACGAAGGACATTTATAACTGAGTTTTTAACCCTGCTGATCTGCAGGTTTCTTGCAGATGGACATTGATTTCACTTCTCTCTGACAGATTTTACATTGCCTCTTATACTTGCACAAGTTGAAACACGTGCAAATATTCATAAAACTCTGAAGCCTATCAGTAAATATTTATGGTACTGGGCAACACAAATAAACTATAAATAAGCAAACAATATTCAGCTCATCTGTTTTGCATGCATGTCTGCAATACATCAAGTCTAAAAAAAACTGTCTTGTATCTAGAATCTAGCGCCACATTAAGGATATTCTTTTTTTTGTGCTACCATCCTTTGTGCTAAAACAGGCTGCAGCTTAAAGTGAAAACTATCAAAGCTGGAGCTATACCTGCTTCCTGCTTGGTTTTTATACCTTTGTGATTCATTCTATTGTTTATTTCCTCACAGTTAGAAAGTGTACTTTGATTTAGTCATGACAATTCAGTGTAGTTAAAGCAACACTGCAGGAACTTCTCTAACCATTTTGTAACTATTGTTTTTAATTTATCTGTTATGTCCCTCTGGGACTCCATGTCTGTTATATTGCATATTTGGAGAGTAAAATAAGGAGATTAACTCAAAGCCTTTCAAATGAGATTCTAGCTCAGGAACAGATTACAAAATAATAATGTTTTAATACAGTATTAATGGTGGGGAAGATAACAATTGTGTGTGGGCTTGTGTCTGTAAATTTATAGGTTCATCAGGGGTAAAGCATATCACAGAAGAAAAACAAAAATGTCAAAATAATCTCTTAGTGGATAACATAGAAAGGTTCTGACTCAAATGGCTAAATCAGATAAAACCAGGAAAAAATGCATTAACAAAGTTAAAAAAAACAACTATTTGTCTGTGTCAGAGCTGCTGTATCCTTTAAAGTCACACTATTTTACATGCAACTGCAAAAACGTCATGAAATGAACAACAAATGGGCATGTTGCGAACTGTAGATCGGAGTAAACTAACTTAGAAGCTGCTTAGGGCCTCCACTCCAGCAGGGGGCCCTCAAGAAAACTGGAATTGTCACTGAAGACTAGTTAACAAATGTAACACAAATGGATGCACGTTTTAGTTTATACCATACGAATGTGCTGCTTGATCATTTTCATTCTCTGCTGCTTCGGCAGATTTAACTTCTAAACTCTTGAAACCACAAAAAAAAAAGATCTTATTTAGGTGGAAATAGACAATGGATGGATGCATTGCAGTGCCATTATATATATATATATATATATATATGTGTGACGTGACCAGTGGGATTGAAGCAACACATATTTAATTGTGCAGCCAATTAATGTAACATGTTTTAGTAATTTTAGTTATTTATTGCCAGTTGTTATCCAAAATATTTGTAATGTTGCACAAACATTCAGACAGGCATATTGGCATGGAGCTGTGGAGTGAGGTTGAAAGGTCCCCAAATCTAATTCTTTTTAGACCCCATACAACCTTGGCCTGAGTCTGCTTTAAGGATTAATAACAACAGCAATAAGAGAAGCAGAGTCTTATAAAAATCCCCTGAAATTTACCACAAGCTTGTCCCCTTGGTTATTTATAGACCAACACAGGTTAAAAACAGTTCTGGGTATTTAACACAATGGTCCCTTGTGACGTTTTGGTGTCACTGTGTGTGATGGCTGGACTCTAGCAAGTTATTCTATATACTGACACAGCACATCTATAACACACTGAATATCTTGGTGACAGCTTTGTGAAGTAGTCACACAAGGAACAGAGTGGTTGAATGAATTAAAATTTAAACAATGGAAAAAATAAACCGAAGGAAAAGGATGAATAATTAGAGTACAATGAAGTTTTTATGACACAACACAACAAACTAAAAAACCAATTCAAGATGATGGTACTTAAAGAGGTGGTTCTTGTTAATGGTTTCATACCCAAAAATGTATCTTTTAATTGTTTCCACCATTGAGGTTTGTGATTTAAAAACTATCACAGTTGAAGTGAAAAATATGGGCTTTAGAGTTTAAAAATGATGGCTGAAATGTAACAGTATTTTTCAGTCTGAAATTCTTAGCATGCTCCCTACCTAAAGCTCCACCATGATGATTCAGTTTAAAACCAAAAGGTATTACCTCCCTAGCAGTTCCTTTGCTCTGGGGCAGAAATGTTTTTCTTTGGATTTGTTTTTTGCAGATTAGTTTTTAACCCTGTCCAGTAGAAATGGAGGAGGAGAAAGAACGGCAGTAGAAAACTACTCTGGTTTTTGGCGAAGGTTTCTGAAGCGGAAAGTTATTTTTATATATTTATTTGACACTTAGAAAAAATGTTGTTTGTTTTTCAAATAACATGGCTAAATAAAATAAATGTTTACCATTCCAGGTTATATTACAGGTTCACTTTCACATGTTGTGGTTTACTTGTAATTTCAAAAGCAAGTTGAGGAATATAGGCAACAACCATCAAGTCAAAATGTAGCCATATACACATACAATCAGGTGAATAAAGACACTTTAATAAATTTTGTAGTTCTTTCAAAAGAGTTATTAACATATCACGTCTAATCTTTTTTTATTTATCTCTGGAAATCTCTGGATAAATTGTTTTAATTTCAGATAAATGTCAGAAAGCTAATCTTGTTTTATTTATTTTAAAAAACTTATAGTGAAAAAACATTATACTAAAAAATTGCAGTTTAACTGAAGAAAACGCTTGAGCACCTACCCCCTAACAGCTACTCTTGCTACCTTTGGCTAAAATATTTTCATTGAGACGCTTCTTGTCTCTGACATCACCCTGAGGGAAGTCTGCGTCACTCCTCACTTTTGGCTGTGAGATGTTTGAGGAGTTTCTTTCATGTTCATCGCAGGACTTCTCGTTTCTTAATTCTCAGCCAGTGCTTGGTGGATCTACTGGTATGTCTTGGGCCACCGTCATGTAGCAGGGTCCAGTTCTGCGTCAGCTTAAAGTTTTAACAAAAGGTCGCACATATTCCTCATCCACACCCTCTGGTGCATGGTAAAATTCATGGTTGATTCTATGATGGTGAGCTGGACAGGTTCCTGCTGCAACAGGGCTGTTATGGTGTCAGAATAATTCAGTTTAACAAAAATCCGTCCAGAGAACAGTAGTCCAGAAGTCCTGGTATTTGTCTGCATTCTATGTGGCAGACTTTAATCTGGTCTTTATGTTTTTCTTAGAGTGCAAAGGTTTGCTCCTCTCACACCTCCCATGGAAGTTAAACTTATTCAGTCTCTTCCTTTCTTAACAACAGTAGCAAGAGCCAGCTGTAGGTCTGTTGATGACATTTTAGGGCTTTTGGAGATTTCTTTTAGCATCTTGTGGTTTGCTCCTTCAATGTTATTGATGTTATTTACCTGGGTGAAGTTTGTGTCATTTCAGGTGGGAATATATGTGGGGGTGTCCTGACTCTTTCCTCTCCAGAAATGTATTTGTTTTTATTACAATTTACAAAACGTTTTTAAAAGTCTTTTGTTCACTTTTCATTACTTAAACATCTCAGTATAGATGAAATTGTTATCCAGCATCCATTTGTCTGAATATGTTAGAAAAACACACGAGGTGTTGTGGCGTGTCCAAGTTTTTTCACATGACTATATTTGCCCCTAAGCATCGTAGAGTAAAATTCAATTTTATACATAACAGAAATGATTAATATTTTTGTTCAAACTAAACTGTAAACATCTGGAAGCTTGCTGATTCAACACAGTGAGCTCTTTCACTTCTGATGTTTCCTCACTGAATGTAAGATCTTGGCGAGAACTCTGGTATAGGTCAGAGCAGTTGAGATTAACCTTGAGAGGAACCAGCACCTGAATAATAGATCACCTCCTGCAGCACGGAAATGACTGACTCATTCACTCCCTCATCCTTCATTCCAACGGCTCCAGCAGCCATTACATAATAACTCCACAGTTTAACGTGGGGCTGGGGTTGCATCCCCCAGTCGCTGCTGTTACTGCAGCTGCTGCTGAAACAGCTTTTTGGGTTCGCCTTCTAGTGGTGCACATCCCACATGCTGACGAGATCAAGCTAAGAGTGGGGACTGATTAAAAAAGGAAAAGCCTAAAACTTGTTTTTGAAATCCTCTTACTAAGTCACCACAGTGCCGTCATGCATGAAGCCTTTTGTCTTATGCAATGAGTGCAGTCAGGTTTTATTTTGGCTCTCGTTGTGAAGGCCAGAGTTCAGAGGAAACAGGAGGAGAGGTGATGCGTAATGGGAGACCTCAGCGGACCTCTTTCTAGTGTCAGGGAATGTCAGGAATCAAGAAGAGATGACTGACTGCTTTAAGTGTGATGTTTAATTTTAGAAGGATCCAAGGGTCCATTGTTTGAAGAAGTATCCATTGAGTTGCTCTGACACACTCATCGTTGTAAAGATAGAGAATTGCCTCACCTCCTTTGCCTGTGATGACAAGGAAGATCCTCATGTGTCCTTCTGTATCTACAGCTGAGATCTGGTTAAATAAAGTCACGCAGTAAACACTCCTGATCTAATGATGCAACCGGAATCTTGTCCTTTAAAGACAAAGGACATTTTGTTCAGCTCTCCCACTTCTGCACTTTCAGTCCGACTGCTCTCCCTTTTTGTTTCTTTAAGGATCAACAAATCACAGCACTTCATCCGTTTATGTTGTAGTGGATATTTTATTTTATATAAAGGTAAGGCAATTTAAAACTCGGTATCATATGAGGATGTTATAAAGTAATACTTCCATATATAGCATACTGATGTTTCTGGAGGAAAAAAACTAGTTTCATTCCTTTAACAAACTTTGCTCCATCATTTTAATTTTAATTGGTTCAAGAACAGCTCTCCATCTTTCTTTTCTTATTATAGTGTCTTGATTATTCTGTAAAAAGAGAAATCCAGGACTGTTTGCCCTCAGCCTCATTACAGCGCTGCACTCGTAACACGCAGACTCAATTTTCTGTCTACCCTGGAGCTCAATCATTGCCATTTCACTGGAGAGCTGTAGAGACTGCCTCTTCACAGAGACTCAATGTGCTTCTACTGGCCACAGACACAGGTGCTGCAGAGCGAAATGTGAAGGGTGGAAGAAAAAAAAGCCAAGTGCTCAGCAGACAGGTCTCACAGAGCTTTCATTTGTCCTCTCCAGCTTGATGGACAAAGAGAACAAAAGATAGACCAGGTCTCTGTCATTATCTAGGGGTATTTTCTCGTTCAAGTAGGTAAGTTGGTTATTCATTCTGCTGCCAGACTGACTGTCCAGAGCTGGATCTAAAAGGAAATTATACCCCAAAAACTGGAATAGGCACATTTTCTCATTTTACAACTGCATAATTCAATGTATTTTGATGCATTGCTTGATTAAACAAAACACACGAACCACACATTCAACAACATGTGCATAACCATGAAGTGCATTTAGAGGTCACCCTCTTGGTCGACAAAGTCCACCTTGTGTGTAATTTAATGTCAGGATAAATACAGATTTTTGTTAAAGAACCTTAGTGAATAAATAGCATCATGAAGACAACAGCAGACACTTGTAGAGAAGTTTAAAACAGGGTTAGGTAATGAGATAATATCCCGAGATTTAAACATCTAACAGAGCACTATATAATTCATCCATCCATTTCCTATACCCACTTCCTCCATACAGGCTCACAGGAGAGCTGGTGCCTATCTCCAGCGGTCTATGGGCGAGAGGTGAGGTACACCCTGGAGAGCCAATCCATCGTAGGACAACAAAGCGGACAAACAACAATGCACACACCCATTCACACCTAAGGGCAATTTAGAGAGACCAGTTAACCTACCCTAAACTCCCATGTGCATACTAGGGAAGAACATGCAAACTCCATGCAGAAAGACCCCATGCTGAGAGTTGAACCCAGGTCCTTTTTCTCACAGCAAGGCAATAGTGCTACCAACTGTGCAACAGTTCTGCCCCACTATATAATCCATCATCTGCGATAGAAAGGGTATGGCACAACTACAAACATACCAAGAAATGGGCATCCTTCTGAAATGATGAACAAGTAGCAAAAAGGCTCTGAAGGAGTTGCAGAGATCCACCATTCAGATGGGAGAATCTGTTGTGTGCTGCAAAAATTTGACTTTTACAAAAGAGCGACAAAAAGAAATCCTTGAGAATTCCTGTTTAAAGTTGGCCACAAACCATGCAGAAGAAGGTGGTCTGATCAGATAACCATAACTCATCTTTTTGGTCCACGTGCAAAACACTGTGGTGGAAAACTGGTCTGTTCTCATTTTCTGTCCAGTCGTTATTCCTGACCATGACAGCATGCTATACAGTATGTGTGTTTTTAAAAAAGGCAAGGGGACAAGTGGTGGACAAAAGAGTACATATTAGACTTAAAATAGCCATCTGTAATAAATAAATAGTATCTGAAAGTCTTGAAAGTCAAGAAATGAAAAATGCAAACATAACAATACCAGTTAAGGATTTGGGCAAATTTTCTCATTTAGAAAAGATAACAATGAAAGCCAAAATATCCATCCACTGTGGGCTAGGTTTTCAGATAATAGCTTTATGGGACTCAACTTTTTCTGGCTATTTTGACAACCAATGAGATTACTCCATACTAATTCTAGTCAATTGCATGTAAACGTGGTTACGTTACTACAATCATATCTGTCAACCTGTCCATCTAAAATTCAATAACATAGATGTGTGCATGATATTTATTTCCATTATTTAATTAACACGAGAGTTAAACTGACACATAATGGTAATGTACAGGGGTACAAAATAGACTAAGGCTGGGATGAAATAGTCAGTACTAACTGGCTAATTGCCTTGAAACCAGCTAAACAAACAAATAAACAACAACAACAAACTCAAAAAATGACTGTGGGCAGAAAATAAACTTAAATTGCAGCAAAGCTTACCACCAAAACATGGAAAGGTCTTCAACACTTTTGAAGAAACATTGAGCAGGATACGTTTGCACGATTAAAGGAACGTCACTTAATGGAAGCAGATTATAAAGAAATGGTGGATGAATGAAGACCTTTGCTGTGATTTCTACAGATAGTCTGCAGGCTATAATTGCAACTACAATTTATGGGTGGGAGAAATGTATAACCTTTGTTCCTGACACAAGAAGCAAAACATTACAGCACTGACTTGGTGACACATCCTGCCCTCCCCTGTGGCCTTCATCCTATTGGCCAAGAACAAGGGCAAGCCTAACACTGGAAAGACAGGGAGTTACTCTGTTTTCCCGTTTACTTCATTAGCTGTGAATTATCTCTGTCCACTGAGGCCAGCCGAAATGCATCAATAGTTTTATGATCTCCCTGAGGAAAGAATTAACGGGTATTAAAAACAGCCTGGGAAGCTCGTCTGAGTCTAAACAAAACAAAACGATAGTCACAGATTTAATATTATATATATCTGTAATGAGTTATATCAGTTTTAGCTGAGAGAATAATAATTACAATAGTGTAAATGCAGTGGTGATTGCTTTAACTAGAGAGCGAAAACAAGGAGCAGCCTGCCTTGTTATTATAACCATTGTCAGTGACACCTGCAGCCTTTCTCCGTGATTTAGAGTCGGGGTCTCTGCCATCAAAGGCTAAAATCTGACTGGTTGCTAAGCAATGGGAAAACAAGACATGCCAATATAACAGGCAGCTTTTTTGTTTTCTTGAGAGCATACACCGTCCACTGTGGCGTTTTTCTTGAGATACGATTGTTGGGTGACCTCTCGTCAACAAACACAACACTGAAGTGTGGCCATGGAAACCAGGAGCAGCTCAGACAGCTAAACAAAGATTACTGTTTTTTATTATCAGTGAGACAATTACCGCATCTACTTGTGTCAGTTTTCTTTCAAAACTGTAAAAAAAACGTAAAACAAAAAAAGAGTGTTATCATTTTGTTATGTTAAAACCCCAAACAGCAGTATCTTACTGTGAATTTATGTGAAAGACTGACACAAAATATTGTATATTTGTAAAGTGGGAGGGATAGCATGCATTTCTAGTCAGCCCCCCTCACATGTCTAGAGACTGAAATTTTAACCCTGACTTCTCTGCAAAAAAAGGTTGCGTTCACTCAGATAAGAGTGTCTGTGAACATCAAAACTTGGCATAGATTCTTAATTAGAATTACCTCTGGAGATTAATTGGGTCCTTCTGACTCTTGAACATAATTTGAGCTAAACCATTTAATTGTAGCTCTGGTTGGAGGTCTACTGTCGTCAACCTGCAAGAGAAAGAACCTCCACCCAAGTCTCAATTCCTTCCCAACTGGAAACAGGGTTTATTTGAGGAGTACATGGCATTTAACTGGCATTTAACTACATCTGTCTTCCCAACAACTGTGATTAACTTTTCTGTTCCTGCTGAAAAAAGCCTCACCACAGCATGATGTTTGCCACCACCATATTTCACTGTGGGGAATATGTCTTCAGGGTGATATGCAGTTTTGGTTTTCCACCATGCACAGGGTTTGCATGTTAGTTCCACTCTGGTCTCTTCTAACCAATGCACCTTTTTCTAAGTTTGGTGGCTCTTGGAAAAGTGGAAACTGGACTCCTTCTTACTTCTTGTCAACATGGGCTTTTATACACTTCTTAGATTTTTATTTGTAAATAACCTTCTTTCACTTTACAGCTATATGCTCCTTTGTGATAGTCAGTGACATAAAATCCCAATAAAACAAACTGTATTTGTGTCAGGCTGTTAGCAACAAATGACATACAGGTTTAGCTGTCTGTTATGTAAAGACAGCAATGGTTAACTCTTTTAGGTAATGGTCATGAAAGATTAATAGATTTTTATTTATTTTTCAGCACTATGCACATGTTTATCTCACAACAGAAAAGATGCATTGCACCAAATTTAGCTACGACTGTCATCCTTTAGGCAGACAAAAAAGTTTAAAATACAAAAACAAAACACTTAAAATATAACTGGAGAGTTAAAACAACTCTACTGTAAATCATATTTTAAGTTAACACATATCTAATATATTTACGCTTCCTAGTTTCTTTGTCTAATTACTGCATTTAAACAGCAAGCTTGAAAGAACATAAAATGGAGAATTTTTAACAAGGAAAATATTAATATCTGTTTTACAAAGACACAAAAGTGTCATCCTTCAGCGAACGGACTTGACCCACATGCAGAAAGTACACTCTGGAGAACAGCTGAGTTTCTTTAAAAGGTTTATTTACAGGGGGACAATGTAAGTGAAGAGGGGAAGTCGGTGATGATAACTGTAGGAGGGAAAAGGAACAAGTGAGTGACGAAATAAGGCTGTGGTAGGTTTTCTAATGATAGGTCTGTGTCTTACTTGATAATGGAAGACGTCCGCCAGGGGAGAAGGATGCGGGGCCTGGGAAGTGCTGCGGAGATGTTTTGGAAGGTAAGTCCTTGACTGTGGCTGGAGATAATCCAAAGTTGCGGCTGGGCACTAGGTGAGGCACGGCGGAGGGTGGACAGGGTTCGTCTGCGAGGAGGCGCATAGAAAGCGGAGCCAGGTAGCTGCCAGCTAGAAGTGGATCCGAGAGGGTAACTGTGGCGTAGACTCTTGGTACGTTGACTGGTTCTCGTTCTGTAGCCAGAGGTCATGACCTCTGTGGTCTGGAAGCTGGGTATCTCGATAGATCCAGAGGAATCCGTTGACCTGGGACGGAGAATATCAGAATTTAATCAAAGCCTCAATCTTTAGAAAACTGTTGCATTAACATAGTACGTGTGTCGCCTCTCACCAGTGGACACTAGCGCCATCTAGGGGCTAAGCACAGTAAGCAGCAGGAAAAAAAAAGAACAGCAACACATCGAAACTCCCATACCCCGACAAAAAGAGTAGTACAACAAGATATGACAAGAGAGTCTGGGCTGTCCGAGCTTAGGTTACAGGTTTTAAATTATTGCAAAAGGAACAATTTAAAAGGGTTTCTTGTCTGAATGTGGCCTGCCCCCATTGAAATGAATGCCATGCGGAGTCATTTATTATAATTGTGTTTTGATCTTTATAACTCAATGAAGATGCATGTGATTTTGGCTGCAGTAAAGTAAAGTTTGAGATGTTACTGTACTCTTTACGTCATAGTCTACTATCAATGTGAACTTTTTGTTTACTTTGCCTTCTTGTACTTGCTTGTCTTCTTTTTTTTTATAATTTACACACATTTTCTTTTTTTTTCATTTTCATTCTTTACCCCTTTAAGGAAGAAGAGGGTAGAAATCAAACTGTCTATCTATCTTGTATTGTGTCAGATATACCTCTTTCCATACTTTTACTCTCTAACCTCTACTGTCTTCATCTTCATCTTGATTCCCATGCTCATCCTTATCAGTCTCACTTTCTCCTGGCAAGTATTCTTGCATCTCATCATCTCCATTGCTTGTTGCTTCTATTTCATCTTCACTGTGCTCAACTGGAAGTGTGATTGGCGCTCTCTCCTGCCTTGGAGTGGTACAAAATAAGGCTGAATTCATTTTGTGAATGGAGAAAAATGTGTGGAACTAATAAACAAAAAGACAGTCCAGGTTTTACCTTAACAGTAGACTGTAGTCCACAGAGTATGGTAATAGCCTGAACCTGATTTTACTGCAGGCTACATGTTTCACATGGTTCTTCTTTAAATTGCAAATATCAAACAAAATGACTATAAATGACATGCCTTTGAACAGCATATATACACGCCATCAAAATGTTAATTGTTATTACCCAGCTCAAATACTATTGAAGAATATTAAAAAATATGTTTAGATCAGGGGGACATTAGTCAAAGCAGTGATGTATGGATGTTCATGAGAGACGAATTTCAATAAGTGTTTTAATGTGTACCGTAGTTGTTGAGGGCAGATCATAAAGGTTCACTGTTGCCTCAGGGCAACATATGCAATTTTCCATAATGGTACATAGTTGTCTCAGGGTTGCATTTTAGCAATTCTATATTATGTCATTGAGAAAAAACTTTATTAAACAATCAAACATTACAGTTTATTCATCCATTAGTGTAAATAGCTTCCTTCTGGATGGAAAAAATAAAAAAGGGTTAGAATATGGCTTAAAGAAAGTCATGTGACTTTGTTTTTTTCCACATGTTGCTTTTTTCAAAGGTATACATTTTGGAGATTTGAGAAGCCTAAAATGGGTTTCTTGTCTGTGGGCAACATGGCAACTATAGATGATTAAATACAAACTCATATCATGTTGTAGATCCATCTGATATAATCTGTGCAGCTACATGGTGTTTCTATCATATCAAAAAAACAGCCACCCTGACACAGCGGTGATGGTGTAGGGGTTAAGCGTGCGACCATGTACGGAGGCTACAGTCCTTGAAGCGGTTGTCCAGGGTTTGAGTCCCGGACCTGCCGATATTTGATGAATGTCTCCCCCTCTCTCTAGCCCTCTTTCCTGTCTACCTACTGTCTAAAAAGGCTACTAGTGCCAAAAAATATGTCTAAAAAAACAGCCACCCACAATTTACGTTAAGGTGAGTCAGAAACATACACACTAGGTCATTTTTGCAGTTGCAACCTGAAGTTGCAGACTTTGAAACTGCAGTCTGGTATGTATGTGAGAAGAATTAGGGTCACCTACAGGTCCTTCTCAAAATATTAGCATATTGTGATAAAGTTAATTATTTTCCATAATGTCATGATGAAAATTTAACATTCATATATTTTAGATTCATTGCACACTAACTGAAATATTTCAGGTCTTTTATTGTCTTAATACGGATGATTGTGGCATACAGCTCATGAAAACCCAAAATTCCTATCTCACAAAATTAGCATATTTCATCCGACCAATAAAAGAAAAGTGATTTTAATACAAAAAACGTCAACCTTCAAATAATCATGTACAGTTATGCACTCAATACTTGGTCGGGAATCCTTTTGCAGAAATGACTGCTTCAATGCGGCGTGGCATGGAGGCAATCACCCTGTGGCACTGCTGAGGTCTTATGGAGGCCCAGAATGCTTCGATAGCGGCCTTTAGCTCATCCAGAGTGTTGGGTCTTGAGTCTCTCAACGTTCTCTTCACAATATCCCACAGATTCTCTATGGGGTTCAGGTCAGGAGAGTTGGCAGGCCAATTGAGCACAGTGATACCATGGTCAGTAAACCATTTACCAGTGGTTTTGGCACTGTGAGCAGGTGCCAGGTCGTGCTGAAAAATGAAATCTTCATCTCCATAAAGCTTTTCAGCAGATGGAAGCATGAAGTGCTCCAAAATCTCCTGATAGCTAGCTGCATTGACCCTGCCCTTGATAAAACACAGTGGACCAACACCAGCAGCTGACACGGCACCCCAGACCATCACTGACTGTGGGTACTTGACACTGGACTTCTGGCATTTTGGCATTTCCTTCTCCCCAGTCTTCCTCCAGACTCTGGCACCTTGATTTCCGAATGACATGCAGAATTTGCTTTCATCCGAAAAAAGTACTTTGGACCACTGAGCAACAGTCCAGTGCTGCTTCTCTGTAGCCCAGGTCAGGCGCTTCTGCCGCTGTTTCTGGTTCAAAAGTGGCTTGACCTGGGGAATGCGGCACCTGTAGCCCATTTCCTGCACACGCCTGTAACGGCGGCTCTGGATGTTTCTACTCCAGACTCAGTCCACTGCTTCCGCAGGTCCCCCAAGGTCTGGAATCGGCCCTTCTCCACAATCTTCCTCAGGGTCCGGTCACCTCTTCTCGTTGTGCAGCGTTTTCTGCCACACTTTTTCCTTCCCACAGACTTCCCACTGAGGTGCCTTGATACAGCACTCTGGGAACAGCCTATTCGTTCAGAAATTTCTTTCTGTGTCTTACCCTCTTGCTTGAGGGTGTCAATAGTGGCCTTCTGGACAGCAGTCAGGTCGGCAGTCTTACCCATGATTGGGGTTTTGAGTGATGAACCAGGCTGGGAGGTTTAAAGGCCCCAGGAATCTTTTGCAGGTGTTTAGAGTTAACTCGTGGATTCAGATGATTAGGTTCATAGCTCGTTTAGAGACCCTTTTAATGATATGCTAATTTTGTGAGATAGGAATTTTGGGTTTTCATGAGCTGTATGCCAAAATCATCCGTATTAAGATAATAAAAGACCTGAAATATTTCAGTTAGTGTGCAATGAATCTAAAATATATGAATGTTAAATTTTCATCATGACATTATGGAAAATAATGAACTTTATCACAATATGCTAATATTTTGAGAAGGACCTGTACAGTGCTGCCACCATGTTATGGCAACAAAGTGACTTATAAGAGCTTTCTTTTCCAAGTTTTTAATCCATTCACATTTTATAAATATTTTAACACAAAAAGCTTGTGTTTTAAGAAAGTAAATCTGGTAACTGACATTTATTGGCTAATATTTTGTGTTAATATTGATGTCTTCCTGAAGTCTAACTTGCAGATATGAAGAAACTCAATTGGATCAGGTGCTTGAAAGAACTAGAGAAGACAAGGCCACCCTGGTTTGCCAAAGAGCCAAGCCAGTCGACTAAAGGCCGCAAGCAGTTGCCAGGCAACACTATCCCTATCGCTGCAGGAAGTGAAGTCGAACAGAACACTAATCACTTTCAGCTCCATCTCACCAGCATCACAGTGCTAGATACACACACACACACACACACACACACACGGTCATACAGAGGTTTCACTGCGGGTTCAGACTCACTGCTTTTTTTTTTTTTTTTTACAAGGTTTTCTCTTCCCATGTATGCATACATGTGTGTAAGTAAGAGAATCAATCCCTGAGAGAAAATAATGACAATTTTGTCTGTCAAGAATCCCAACAGACTGCAATTACGTGCACTGTGTAAACATTGTTTGCTTGTTCCTGGAAACAAGTCAAACCAGCTTCAGCAAATTCATCTTTCAGTTCTTTATTTAGCTCAGAACATTATTAAAGCAAATAGTAAAACATATTTAAAAGGCAACTTTTACTTCAGATGTGTTTGTTTCTTATCCAGGAAAAAAGATAAAAGAAAAAGAGCCAAAATATAAGACTGGGAGAACGTAGCTTAAAAGTTTTTATATTAAACTAAAAGAGTGCAGCAGTCAATGAAGTATAAAGATGAGATTAGAAAAAAACTGGATCAAAGATCCATCTATATATTAGGGAAGTCCTATCCAAAATTATTTTGTTCCAGATAACAACCCAAGTCATTTAATAATTGGCTCTCATTGGCATCAAGTCCCAATCTGATACTGCAGTCTCTGCTATCAGCTTTTCTTGACAGCGACAGATATTTTGTCAAAACAGGAGTTTCTGCATCTCAGTCTTAATATGCTGCTCCAACACAGGTTAAACCAGCACATTGCTTTATCATTTGTTTCCAGAAAATTATCATGCAGATCAGTTTGCTGAAGTTGTTAGCTAACGTTAGCGTGTTTCCTTCTTGTTTTGATAAGACTTGTTGAAAATAGTATTTCAACATTTCAACGTGGTCCCAGATTATCTTGTGGAGGGAAAGTTGTTCCCCTGCTTCAAAAACCTCTTCCTAACACAGAAAAATGGTTAAGGACATCTGAACAACAGATAGCACAGACAGACCATTAGCTGCATCACCCAATAGAGTCTCTCCTTCACTGTGAACCTCATCGTATAGAGTAAAAATGTTTATAATCCAAATTTGTTAGATCAACAAAATAATAATAATACACGTTTTCAAGTCGTGAACACTGAAATTAGCCAGAGTGTTTAATAATCAGCCACACAAAATGTGGTCACACAGCTTACTGGCTAAAGCTATGCAGCAGATATAAAATCACAGGCAGCACAACACCCACAAACAAATGTGGCTCAGTGGGAAGAGTAGTCGAGAACATTAAACTAGCTGGGGTGTTTAATGTTTGCAATCCAAAAATTGTGGGTTTGATTCCACCTTCCTCCTGCCACATGTCGATGTGCCACTAGGCAAGGCACTTAACCTTAAGTTGCCTACCCATCCGCGTACCATTGTATGAATGTGTGCACAATTGTGAGTGCGTTTAGGTGAATGTGGCTCTAGTGTAAAGCGTTATGAGTGGTCGGTATGACTGGAAGGGTGCTATATAGGTTCAGTCCATTCACCATTTAATCATTTAAAAATAAAAGCCTTGGTCAGGACGTTGATTGGGACAGTGGGGTCCAAACCACCCCAATTCCCCCCAAATAGTATTAAAACTAATGTAACGTTGTCTATTTGCAAATAAAGCTTTTTTTATCTGCTGTAACATTTGTGGCATAGACATGCTTTTACTATTATAATTTCTGCTATTCAGTCTGATTTTTTAAAATAATCTCAACATTTGTCTACTGAGGTCCTAACCCCAACTTTGGGAATCACTGGCTTAGATCCAGCGTTACTTTAAACCACAGAAAAAGGTTAAGGGTGAAGTCTTCAAATTGGGTACAAATCTGGTAACTCGTGTCACAGAAAAAATTAGGTGTGGCTTGATAAAATCATTTGAACAAGCTGATAGATTCTGGTACATTTTGAATGTTGTGATTAGGAAATATCTATTCTGTTCTTAGAATTACCTGATAACAAAACGCTTGCATTTTCTCACTTCCTGACATGATGAAATTCAGTTCGGGGGGAAGGTTAGCTGAATTTTTGCTCTTTTGGAAAGAAATTTATATTTTTTACAGAACAATTGGAACAAGAGCAGAATTTAAAGAAAGAGTAGCAAAAATTCAAACATCCATAAACAACATTTACAATCAATTAAGAAAGTACGATAGAATTAATACCCTGATGAAGAAACAAAAGAATGACCACATTTTAAAATATTTGATCATATAGGGCTGCATGGTAGGACTGTCTTGCAGCAGGAAGGTCCTGAGTTCAAATCCTGACTTGGCCTCTTTCTGCATGGAGTTTCCATGTTCTCCTTGCACATGCGTGGGTTCTCTCCAGGTACTCTAGCTTTCTCCTACAGTCCAAAAACATGACTGGTAGATTAACTGGTCTCTCTGTGTATGCGTGGTTGTTTTTCATGTGTCTCTGCGTTGCCCTGTGATGGACTGGCGACCTGTCCTGGCTGTACCTCGCCTCTCGCCCAATGACCACTGGAGATAGGCACCAGCCCCACTGTCACCCTGCAAGGATAACCTGGTATAGACAATGGATGAATTGATCATATCGCATAATGCAATCAAAATGGAATTAATGACTTTAAAATGATCCCATGTTTTGACATATTTTAACAATGTCTGAAGTAATACACTTTGGTACTATGAGTGGGAGGCTATAGCAGCTTACTGGAAATGTACCGGCCCTCCCAGCTTTGCCAAAAATATGAATTGCAGCTGGAGCTCTGTGAATCAAGGAGACTTCCCAAAAAAAAAAAAAAAGAATCTCAGAAAGCAGTTTGTGGGTGGATTCACTTGAATAAAAGAACTGACAAGGTGTTCCCTCTGCACAATTGGCGCAGACTTCATCAAAAACATAAACAATGTGAGCCCAGAGTGTAAAAATACCCAGAGCTGCGAAACAGACTGGTGGCCGTCTGCAATCCCAAAGCTCTCATCCACAAAAAAAAGGCCCTGATGGCAGGATTAAAGATGTTCCCTTTAAATACCCAAGGATTTTTTTTTGTTGGATGTCTCTTCAGTTTTAAGGCCTTCAAAGACTGATATAAATACAACCGAACTGTCTGTGTGCAAAGTTAAGACACCTGGCAATACCTTAATCACAGCTGAATCACGTAGATTACTCACTGTAGACTAAAATAATTACTCAATTTACATAGTCCACTGTAGTGTCTGAGAGCCTACGTATATGGAGACAAAATAAAAATAGTAGCACTACTCAGAACACGTAGTCACAGTCGAGACACTCAGCTGTCAGATGGTTATAGGGATGATATGAAGGAAGAAGGAGGGAAGAATGTGGCAGTTTTGTTTCACATTGTGCCACATGTGAGTGAAATCTGTGCCTTTCTTTATAAGAGAAAAAAATCTGGCTCAGATGTCAGAAATAAAAAATATGCCCCATTAAGAGAAATGTAGAAATGCATTAACTGTTCCTGTTTGTTTTACAGCAAACCTGCAGATGAACAGAGATCAACAATGACCAGCATTAATATTTAATGCTGATACGCAGACGTTTCTGTATTCCGTTTCTGTAAAGAAAATAACCCCAAATAGAGCACAATTGTTAAGCGGGAAGAAAATCATACTTGGTTTTTCCAATTGAAAATCTGAAAATGCCTGTATTTGTATTCAGCCCCCTGAGTCAACAGTTTATAGAACCACCCTTTGCTGCAGTTGCAGCTGGAAGTCTTTTGACGTATGTCTCTACCATCTTTGCACATATGATTTCCCCCATTACTTTTGACAAAATGTTTTTAGCTTAGTCACGTTGGATAGAGTGTCTGTGAATATCAGTTTTCTTACCTTGCCACAGATTCTCAGGTGAATTTATGCCTGAACTTTGACTAGGCTGTATTCACATTACTGTCCTTTAATCAAAACCATTTTATTGTAGCTCTGGCTGTATCTTTAGGGCCATTGTTCGGCTGAAAGACGAACCTCTACCCCAGTCTCAAGTCTTTCTTCCAGCTTCTAACAGGTTTTTCGTCCAAAGCATCCCCACCGCATAATCCTGCCACCACCATGCTTTATAATGGGCATGATTTGTTCAGGATGATGTGCAATGTTAGCTTTCCACCACAAATTGCATTTTGCATGTATGTTAAAAGGTTACATTTTGGTCTTATATGACCAGAGCACCTCCTTTTACATGTTTGTTGTGTCTTCTACATATTTTTTGACAATCTGCATGTAGGCTTTCACATTATATGTGTCTTTCACATAGCCTGGGTTTGTGGAGAGAACAAACAGGGTAAGGGTCTTCACGATAATGTTTGTTCACCAATGATCACTAATAACCTCTGAGGCCTTTACTGAACCGCTGGATGTATCTTGAGATTAGATTACACATAAATTGATTCTATTTAGGGTTATAAGAGTTAAGGGGCGTGAATGAAAAACCCCACAGTAGAAAATTGCATTTTTTTTCTTCCACTTCACAATTATGCACTACACTTGTGCTGGACTGTTAAATACAATCCCAGTAAAACCCATTAAGGTCTGGTTATTTGGCCACGTGGCCTATTATAGAACCTAATTACGACGATTTTAATGTGTTTCCTTCTGTATCTTCATGCCATGAGGAGTTGTTTAGCTTGAAAATCATAATCATTCCTGTCACATGCGCTGTATTATCCGGCTCTCTGTGGACTTTTCCGTTTCCTCTCCTGGGCTTTCAGCGCGTCTTTGGCGCGGTCACTTTCAGTAAACAGCGCATATTGAGTTTGAGTGCATTACCGATAAACGAGTCCACCACTGCAGCAGCAGCTCTGCGTGGAAAGAGCCGCATGCAGGCCTGCGTGGAACCGCAGGAAGCCTGTCGTACATCGACATACATTTCTAATGATCCCTGTGGCTTGTGCTGCTGATCAGACCGAACTTGAGCCGAACCTGCACCGAAATGCGCCAGTTACGTGAAAGAGACGTCTGATAGCTGCGGAGTAAAGCATTCTAATAAATAAGAACTAGAACCTGATAACTACATGATGATGCTTAATTGAATGAACGCGTGTTTTCTGCGCTTTACGTAAGCTGCTGTTTTTATTGGGGTTTTTTTTGCGTAATTTTGCGCCGGGTGTTGGGTGCCTCGTGGAGCGGGATTATTTTGCCAAGGAGATCTGAATAGGGGCTCTCCCTCCTCCCTGCATCAGCCCTCCTCAGCAGCAGACACGGAAGCCCGCTCAGACAGTTCTTCGTCTGCAGAAACACCGTAAACAAACGCAGGGAGCTCTTTTCATGAAATCCGCGTCGCCTCCACTGCTGCTGCTGCTGCTGCTGCTGCACCCCGATTCAAGGCAAGTGTCATCTCCATCTTTATTTCTTTGTACTTGTTATTCTGTCAACATGATGGTGCAAGGCAACGGCTTGCACAGCTCTTACATAAAATGAACGCAGAGCAGTTTGGGAACATGACACGACGTGGTACATGTATTTGCATGATTTTTGCCCGTGTGCGTTTATTTGTTTGGACTTTTTTACTGTGTGCGGCAGTGGGCAGCTGTGTCAGGGAGATCAAGTAATGGCGAGGTACACAGAGGGAGATGGGCAGAGCAAAGGAAATCAAAGCTGTGTCTTCCAGGAGTGTGAATACACATGGGTTAGCGTGACTACCGTTTTCGTGCGTCTGTTTGTTTTAAAGGCAGACACGCAAAACTGCGGGGACTTAAAAGATTTCAGATGCATTATCATTTAAACATATAATTTACTATAGTGAAATATTAATTTTTTTCAGAAATAATTTGAGTTACTACATTTCCTGTATATTTCCTGAGCCAGTTTGGTTAGTGATGGTTATTATGAAGTGTCCATCAGAGCCGGCACAAGGTCGTACAGGGCCTTAAGCAGATTTTAATATGGGGGCCCAATACTTTTTCACCATTCAACTACTGGCCACCGTTTTGTAGTTGTCATGATTTGCCTGTGTTAGATATTTGAGTTTTTTCTTGAATCTGTTGTTTTGTTCTGTAGTTGCTGTTGTTTCAGTTCTTCCTATTTGTTTCCTGTATTAATGTACATTTTGAGTTCTGTTAGATTCTTTCCAGTGTTTCTGTGGTCTTGCTCATCTGTGTTCATTAGCCTGCCTCCTACAGTTGTTCTGCGTTCTCCCTGCCACCAGCTGCTTCACATTTCATCTGACTAGCTCTTCTAGTTCACTGCACATTTCTCCACCTTGCCTCTGTATTGAAACTCTAGTTTTTATTACCGTATTTTCCACACTATAAGGCGCACTTAAAAACCATTCATTTTTTCAAAAAATGACAGTGCGCCTTGTAATCCGGAGCGCCTTATATATGGATCAATTGGTTAATTGGTTGATCCATACTGGTTGTACACGGCGCTCTGTCAAAATGTTTCAGTATGACTGGTAAACTACAAAGCCGCACCGCTTGCAGCATTACGGCTACCGTAGTCAGGGGTGTCGCCGAAGTAATAGCGGTAAACACCTGTACTGTGCTTACTCCTAGTCCAACACCACTTGTGTGTGTATAACGACCCCAAAATTGCACCATTTGAGAGACACGCTTACGATGCTGAGTTCAAACTCAAGGCTGTCAGCTACGCAGTCGAACATGGGAATAGAGCAGCAGCGAGATAATTCAACAGTTAACGCTACTATATTGTGAATGTACTAACGTTTGATTTAGTGCATCAAACTGTTTCTTTTACGTGTTTACTGAATCAGGGAAAAGTTCCCTTTCACGTTTTAACTAACGTTTGATTTCAACTTCAACTTCATAGACTACAATGCATTCCTAACGTGCGGTTGGCTCTATTCAATAGAATTCTATGTAGAGGAGACCTTACCATGAGAGTGAATGGAGTTATCAGAACGCTGGTTTGTAGTGTATTAATAAAGTTTGACTGACTGACTTATCTGACTGTTTTGTTGACATTCTCTTTAGCTCCATCTAGTGGATGCATAACGCAACCCCAGTCAAACGTTTGACTGCAGTAGCTTCTATTCTATGCGCCTTATAATCCGGTGCGCCTTATAGTGCGGAAAATACGGTACTCGCCACTGGATCCTTCTGTTTATCATGAACAGTCTGTCCATGACTGTTTGCCTGCCCAATCCATGCCCGTCTCATCACTTTTAATCCGTGTCCTGTTTCACTCCTCTGTAAATTATCAGTTCAGATATTATTAAATACTTTACTCACCATGTGGCTTCAATCCTCCTGTTCGCAGATTTATCCTGCAAAACCCCGGCCTAATATGGCCGTAGTGGGTCCTCTTTGGACTCAGAAGCCAGGTTTTCCAGTTCCCAGTTAGAAAAAAAACAAGACGGGTCCTGAAGTCAGGATTCCAGTCTTGAGTTTTGCATCCAATATGACCACTGCGCATATAGAATGTGGTAAATGGTGCAGGTATAAACTATTTATTAACACTTGTATTGGTCTGTAAACCAGAGCCCACACAGTACCGAAAATGTTAATTAACAAATTTTTCTTCTCTATTCAAATTCATAAAATAGAAAAGAAATATTTTAGCAGCTTGTTTTACTAATAGTACTTAGCACCAGACCAAACGCTCTATACCTGGATGTGATGTCATTCCCAGCTCCATAATTGTCAAGATGGATTTTGCAGCAGTTACAGTGGGCATGAAACATGACTCGACCACAGACACAAGAAGCAGAAGAATACTGGAAGTTATACATTTTGACAATGATCACATACTGCAACTATCAACTGCAGTGCCTTGCAAAAGTATTCACACCCTTTCAACCTTTTCATCTATTGGCACTTAACAAGCACAGACTCTAAAGTATTTTGTTGTGTGGTGTGCAGTTGTATTTAGACCCCCTTTACTCTGCCACCAACAAATTTACTAAGTATATGCCTTCTGAAAGCATATACTTTACATAGTACATAAAATCCATGTGTGTAATTTAACCACAGTGCAAATACTACTGTTGTGTTTTTCCATAATAATGGAAGATCGGGGATAAAGGTCAAATCTACCAAATCAGAGCTGCACACCTAAACTGACAAACCAGGAAGGAGAGTGTTAATCAGAGAAGCAGTCAAAAGACTCTTGATAACCCTGGAGGAGCTGCAAAGATTCATAGCTCAGGTGAGGGAATCTGTTGACCGGACAATTATTAATCTTGTACTCAGCAAAGCTGGCCGTTATGGAAAAGTGGCAAGAAGATAGCCATTGTAGAAAGACATAAGAAGACCCATTTGCAGTTTGCCACAGGCCATTAAGGGAACAAAGCAAACATATGGATAGAAGTGCTCTGTTCAAATGTGTCCCAAATGAATAATTTTAGCCTACATGCAAATGTTTGTGGCAGATATCCAAAGCTGAATATAACCCTGAACACACCATCCTCAACAATGGTATGGTGATGGCAGCATCATGCTATGGGAAGTCTTTTCTTTAAAAGTGACAAGGAGGTTGGTCAGAGTTGATGGGAAGTTTGATAGAGTTGTATACAGGACAATCATGAAAGAAGACATCCTAAATGTACAAATATGAAATTTTGAAATGTATATCGTGTCGGAAAATCCAAGTGTTCCTGGGGCCCCCTGAGAATTTTGGGGACCTAAGCAGTGGCTAGGTTTGGTTTACCTCAGGCCGTCTCATTACAGTTTTATCCTGCATTAAAGCATGAAATAAAATACAGAGTTTTCAAATGCATTGATATGATTAGAATATTTTCCATTAACTGCATATGTTATGTTTTGTTTTAAAATCTAAAAACGTGCTTGTGTTGTTTTTCAGCTTCTATTCACCAACGTGCTTGGGGCTACTACATCCTTGAGCTATTTCCTAAAAATGGGATCATAATAAACCTCTAGAGGATCGAGAACAACTGCTATTATGTTGCAATCTTCTTCCAGAATAGGTGAAACTTTACCTCTCTGTAAGTTTCACAGTAATTTGCCGAGATGGGCCCTGTTCCTCTCCCTCTGCTCGGCTCTCCTCTGGCTTCCTGAGGCAGCGGGATCTACACTGAACTGCCATACGACATGCATCTGCGCTTCAAATATTGTCAGCTGCTCCAAGATGAACCTGAGTGCTGTTCCCACTGGTCTGCCACTCTACGCCGCTGTGCTGGATCTCAGCTACAATGAGATAGCTCGGCTCAGATCGGAGTGGACTGCAGTCAAGCTCCCGAATCTCCACAACCTCTTGCTCAGCCACAATAATCTTCTTTTCCTTTCCTCTGAAGCTTTTACAAATGTGAAGCAACTGCGCTACTTGGACCTGTCCTCCAACAAACTGCAGCAGCTGGATGAGTTTGTTTTTGAGCCTTTGGTCAACTTGGAGGTCCTTTTGCTCTACAATAACCAAATTTCACAGATTGACAAAACAGCCTTTGCAACCATGGCCAACCTTCAGAAACTGTACCTCAGCCAGAACCATATCTCCCGCTTCCCAGAGGAGCTGATCAAAGACAGGTACCGCCTGGAGAAACTCAGCCTCCTGGATGTGTCGTCCAACAGGATCAAAAAGATGCCCATAGATGACCTTAAGACACTGCCTACCTGGATCAAAAATGGCCTCTACTTCCACAACAACCCTCTGCAGTGTACCTGTAATCTCTACATGCTCCTGGCCCACTGGAACATTCGAAAGCTGAATTCTGCTGTGGACTTCACTGATGACTACACATGCATCCTGCCTAATTCACAAAAATCCCAGATTTTCAGTCTCAGTGGTGAAAGCATGAACTGCAGCACATTCAAGGAGGCAGATGAAGAGGCTTTCCTGGAGCAAACACTCGTCCTCAACTGTGACACCAAACACCGGGACATGATAAAGACTTGGACATTGCCTGGGGACGTGTTGGTGACGTCTGGAGACAACCAGACATCAAAGGTCCTGTCAAACGGGAACCTGCAGATAAGTCCGGTTAGGTATGAGGACTCTGGGACCTACACATGCTTTGCTGCAAGTGAAAGATTTAATGAGACTATCTACATTGTGCTAAAGGTTCACAACTTCACCATGCACGGGACAGGGGAGACTTTTAACACAGCTTATACTACCTTGGTGGGTTGCCTGGCCAGTGTGGTGCTGGTGCTCATGTACCTCTACTTGACGCCGTGCCGCTGTTTCTGCTGCCCCAACAAGGGTAAGACCCGGGGTGAGGACAGCATCCACTCCTCAATGCTCAGCGTCACTCCCACCCACGAGGACCCGGCGCTGAAGGCCGACCTGAACAGGCATGTTGCGTTCATCGACTCCAAAGACTTGCAGGGCCAGAACGGCAAGGTGAATCCCAATGGGGACGAGGACAATGATGATCTGCATGGAGAGGCTGGCTCTATCATGAAGGGGAAGAGGAAGAAATCGGTAGCAGAATCCATTAGCTCCGTCTTCTCAGACACTCCCATGGTGGTTTGAGTCGACAGTGACATTAATGGCACATCACGAGCCATGATTTATTGAGTTTAAACTGTGACCTTGTGCAAGAAAAGGATAAAGGGATGGATAGCAAATTTATAACAGCATCTCAAATGGAGTTCAAAACAGTCTTGTTGTCAAAGAGAACAATAAGCCTGACTTTTCCAGCGTTTCAATCTGTAGCAATTACTATTCATACTGTGAAGAAAAGGAGGCATAAGCGGACTGTGGAACCTATTAGAGAATACAAGATGCAGCTGTTATTAGCACTCAGGAAGTAATGCACTACAGCCATTTGAGAATTGTGAAAAATGCACAAGATCTCCAAGAACATCTTACATTTGGCATAGATTAAAACTGTGCTTTGCTCATATTTATATTCATTATGGAAAATTAAAATAGACTGCAACGTATCATACCTTCTATCTCTCAATACAGGAACATAAACCGACGTCACCAGGCTGTGAGTAGAAATGACATTAACCTTGAGTTATATATAGTGACACAGCATGCCATAAAACCCTATTATACAATATCCTACAGCTTGAGAAACCTAATGAAGGTAAGAAAATATGGATTTCTCAAATTCAAAACAAAAAGAGGTTTTTACCTGATCCTTAGTTGAGATAGACTGATCCAGTTTCATAGTCTTGGTAGTACAGCCATATTTGGCAGCTATTTATCACTTAAACAAAACATAGTAAGGGTTAGGGTTTCATAGTTGTATGGTACACGATTATTAAGTAACCCTGCACATGAATGATTGTGCAATAAAACTTCCCTTATTGTTTATTTACATCTACAGTAAAAACCAAACAATTCTTTGCTTGCCTTTCACAGGTAATCACATGCAGTGTCGTCTGCAGATACACATAAGGTGCACAGAGGTATTTTATGACCGATTATTAACATGTTGTCTTTATTCTGTAAACACAAAGGGTACCAAACTCCTTACAAGGACGGAAGCTGTTCTAGTTCTCGTCCGCTGACGTGCCACATGCTGTTAAATTTTCCTCTTGGCAAAGTAACAGCATCAGTCGTACTAATCCAGAGCTTAAAGCTCTAATGCTTAACTAACGCTGTTTTATGTTACTTTATTCTTTAGAAGAGGTGCACCTTACAGGACAGCTGAAAGTCTATACTTTTCAATGTTTGAATAAATACTTACCGGTACTCAGATGTGATAAGATGTAGTTGGAAGAATAATGTCTGACTCAGTCAATAGTTCCCAGTGTCACACCTGAAATGTAGCTTTTTATTTCCTTTGCTTGCTAGAATGTGATGATTTTTTGTATCAGCAGTAAAGTGTTAGAGTCTGAGTAACAGTAAAACCTTAATGGTTTCCATCTTAAAAATAAGTTTATGAATAATAAAGTGGAGGCTGTACATTATTGGCAGGAAGAGCTACTTTTAGTCACATAGCTGTGGACAAAAATTAAATTACCAAGACTTTTTCTAAACAAATAGTGCACGATTGTTGAAGTGGGATTCTATTAAAAGGTTATAAGATGTTAATAACTTGCAGGTCCTACAGGCTAAAGCTAACAGCTAGTCTGGGGCAAACACATCTACCATCTTAAAATAACATTTGTCAGGTTTGCATTTTAGAGGTCTTCAGAGGAGAAACTGCATTGATATGTTACTTGATTATATGTTGATTATTACAGTCAGAAACCAGAAGAAAGCTTGAAAAGGTTTCCTATCACGCATGTGCCAACCAGAAATAACAACCTGCATTACCCAGAAAGGGTTTAGGGTAGTGGAGCCCTTGAGTGATGTTGGCCCAGCTGTTTAGATCATGCAGCTTTAGACTATTGGTTATTTAGACAGAAATGGATAATTATTTACACTGGAAATGGAGGATGGAGATGGTGCGCTATGAAGAATGTCAAATCTGTAGTGGAAACACAAAGCATTGCGAGTGGTGTTACTGTGACAGGAAACACTAGTGCAAGTATCTGTTTCACACAGAAAGATCATTGGTTCTGCAACACCTTTTAGGTCTATTTCTGGTGTAGATAACCAATTAATAATATATGCAAATATATTGATGGTTGAAAAGTTTAAAAAGATAGGTTGAGGAGCTCTGCCATCTGGGAGGGGCTCAGAGTAGAGCTGCTGCTCCTACACTTTTAGAGAAGCCAGTTGAGGTGGCTTGGGCAACTATACCTGATGCCTCCTGGACACCTTCCTCGGGAGGTGTTCCAGGCACGTCCCACCAGGAGGAGGCCCAGGGCACGGCCCAGGACGCGCTGGAGGGACTTTGTCTCTTGGCTGGCCTGGGAACGCCTTGGGCTCCCCCTGGAGGAGCTGGAGGAGGTGTTTCGGGAGAGGGACGTATGGGTGTCTTACTGAGTCTGATGCCCCCACGACCCGGTCCCGGATGAAGCAGAAGACGACAAGTACGAGTAAGTTTAAGGTTTGAATAAAAAGTGGAGTTGTAGAAGCCTGCTTTTGGTCTAGGCCCATCTGTGTCCCACATTCAGTGTCTGGTAGCAAGTAATCTGGATTTATACAAAATAAAATGACAAGACCTGCAGCATATCATTTTCCAGTCAAAGTAACTACTGAATAGAAATGGTCAGGCAGTGTAAAAAAAACGAAAAATCGTTCAAAATATATACATTTCCTTTTATACCTCTTTCTTTTTATATCAAAACAGTTTTCCTGATTAGATTTTTATGTGTCTTTCTCAGTATTTTTCTGGTGACAGAGACTTTTAAAGATTGTTTTCCAAAATTGTTTATGCATGTGGACTGGATCCACCATAGTGGAACAGTTTTTTGTGGGTTAATCCACATTTGTCTCACTTTGTCCTGACCCTGATGCAAGAATTATGCCTAACACCTTGATACTATCCAGAAGGAGTGGTTTCATTAAATTGTACTGGGTTTATGTTGTAGCACAACAAGGCCAGCTGGGTGTAAATGCTAATTGCATCATTTGAATGGAAGACGCTTCAGTCTGGTTTCCATACCTTTAAATCAGCGGGGATCGATCGTATTATCATGAGTCACCGCAACACAAAAAGAGGCGTTTTTTTTGCCTTCAAATATACTGACAGCCTCAGTTCAGCCCAGATGTGTTTGCTTTGTTTCTTTCCCTGTCATTATTAAGCTGCCCTTTCTTAGGCTCGAAAGCAGTCATTCAGCCAGGCAATGAATGCCATGCCCTTTAAATAGTCTGCAATTTGTTTGTGAGGGGAAACAACTGGAGCTTTCATCAAGCGGTTGCACTCCAACTGAGTCATATGGTTGGAAAGTGCAGTATATTCCAAAGTATCCGTTATGCCTTTGAGTTGCTATTCAAAACAAAAATACTAAACAATTAATAATTAGATAAAATCACATCTTCAAAACAAAAAATCTATTTACACGTTTCTGGTTGAAATGTTTTCTTATGCAAAATTGGTGGAATATTCACAGTTGCTGCTTGCACCACAGCATCTCCTATGTGGGTGAGAAAAGGAAGTCACACTTGTCAGAGAGGTGCTGTGTGCGAATCATATCACTCTGTCACACGCTGAAACACCAGGTGGAGAAACAGACAGCAGCAGAAAATACCAAGCCACACTTTAAAAAAGCTGCATATAGAACCCTCACAAACAGGTTGCATTGGTCCAAGAAAGAGATCCATTTTAAGGATTTTTACAGATTTTTTCCATTTGCAGCTGAAATAAATGCTTTTATCCATCAGATTTTGATGTGTTGTCACTTAAGACTGCTGAGATCACAAACAGATATTGTGGTTTTTGAGTGGCTCAGCAAATTACTCGACCATTACAGAGAAAAGATTCCTTGTTGGACCCCACTAGATCCACTCTGTTTGTCCTTCACAGTTCAGTTCATCTAGTAGTCCTGTATAGCGATCGGTTAAGTGCTTTTGCAAAGGTTCTAAAATAGAGGAGAAAGACTTGGCTTTGTTTTTCTCTAAAGCAAATCTGCCTTTGTGTATATCTATATCAACAATTTATATATATATCTCTATATATATCTATGTATGTATTAAGACACATTCTGCGTTCAGTATTGATTAGCTGTGTACTGACTGTTTTCTTGTATATTCCAATACTGTTCATTTTGCATTTCGTCTGCCTTTGTGCTAATGTTAGCCGTTCCAACATCCAAGTCTTATTATAAATGTTTATTTTTAAGCAGGGTGGAGATTAGCTATTCTTTATTAAAATGGCTGGGTGAACAGAAAAATGTCTAAACATGTGATCGAAATCTGCATGGAGAGAAAACCAGTTTATTTTTTAATAACTCAAGTATAAATCCTAATCTAGTCTATCCTAATGAATACACTGCATCTTGGCTCCAGTTATATTTAATGAGTATTGGACTTTGTTCCTAAAGCCATACCAAAATAAAAACACAGTGCTTTACTTGATTGTTACGCCATATGATGTAGGGAGCTGCTGGCTTGTGACTCAGAGAAATGATAAACATGGGAGGGTTTGAAAAGCCTCCTAAACAGTAGGGAAATAGAGTTCCTCAGGACTAACTATATGATGTTTATTAAACTTGACAACGTTTGCAGTATCTTTAAAGGAAACCACTTAATCTTAATATTTCCGCACCTTGCAGGCTCTTTGCTCTTAGTTTAGATAAATCCAGCCAGATTAAAAAGGGAAGAGAGTGCTCCCTTACTGCCCCGCTCCAGATAATCATCCTTCATCCATAGCTATAAAGTAGCAATCAGCCATGAGGTGGTGAGTCAGAAAGCTTGTTGCTTTTACTGTGTCCGCAGGATAAGAAGGGAGCTTTAAGCAGCACTGAAAGCACTGTGTTTATTGACCACAACTTTAAAGATGATAAGGTTGGTCACTGCCATAAAAACTTAAACGCCTCGTAGCTGAAGGATAATGGCTTTGCATGGTATGCTTAGAAGCTTCTCTGGCTGCACCCTATAGTCTGGATGTAAACTATAGGCATTAAAGAAGAGAAATATACAATAATTTGACATAATAAAAGATAACAGATTTACCAACTCGTGTTGTCTTTTTTGTCTCTATCTCAATCATAGCTGAAGGACCATTATGTTGCTTACTATGGCTCAAGTTGTGTTGTACTGCCCTCTGGTGGTAAAACATGCATTGCACACCCATTAGTGTCCACCTGCAAAGTTTTTAGAAATTATTCTTCATAAACTTATACATCAGTATAAAAAAGAAAGGGGGCAGTAATTTCCAAGCTGTGGCATAAGCAGTATCGTATTAAGGATAAAAGCAAATAGCTATCTTAAGACTTTTCAAATATACTGATTGTACTGGTTGAAGTATTTCTAAACTTTCAAAAACTTTCCAGTGCACTATTGGGGTCATATTCTGAAGATGTAAATAACATCACTTTGCCACAAGCCAGCCAAGACCTGGTACTCCAGATTTCTGATAGCCATCAAAAAGAATAATCAGAAGACCTGCCAAGGCAGTCTTCATAGGCATCTAGGGATGAAAAATCATGGATTTATTTTAGCAGAACAATCACCCTAAACACATGAAAATTATAAATTGACTTCAGAGAAAGAAACTTAACCTGCAAGAATGGCCCAGTCAATCACTAAACTCGAAGCCAACTGAATGTTTATGGAAAGAACTGAATCTAACGTCAATAGGCTCATCAGAAAAACATTGACATGTTCAGTACTCGTTTTCCCCACTTCAAATTAAGGAAAAAGTGCCTCATAAACACGTTTGTCTTGATTTGTTTTTGAGAGAAGAAAATAAGGCTGTATGGTATTGTTTGACTTTATTCAACAAGCCTAAAACTAATTTGGGACACTTAGTTCCTAATCAGTCACATTAAATGTTTAAAGTAGATGAATCAAAACAAAACCGCTTTTAAAAGTGTAACCTGCCACATGGATAACAATGACTGCACAGTTTGTGAACTGGCCTGTTAGGTCTGGAAAAATGTTTATATAGCTGTTACAGTTTAAACTAATATTTGAATCTGCTAATCAAAGCCAGGAAGTTAGTCTGTATATTAATATTTTTGGCAATTAAATACATAACATGGCTAATTACAATTTACTTTATAAAACTTTCTGTATGCCCACTGATTAATACACCACCTCTGCTTCCCTTATTATACTGTTGATTGTCCAAACGTAAGCAGCATTGACTTAATTATTTTTTAATGCACAGGATTGGACGACGACTCATCCTTCCAGACTGTAACAGCAGTTAAGCCCCATTTGTGAGGATTTAAAATACAAACACAATGTTCCAGAGGTGCACTATTAACTAAATGATAAGGAAAATAATTATGGCAGATACAGAGATAAAAAGCAGATATTGCTTAGACCAAAACAAGTTACATTTGTTTTTGTAAAATCATTCCCTTCTTATATAAGAGAACAGGTATGCAGAGAATTAGGAATAACTTGAACACAACTCAAATGTTAAAACAACTGATTGAATTACACAACAGTGCAACCAAACAGAAACACTGAAAATGCCTTTGCAAGGGCATTTTTCTCAAAAAGAAGGACAAAAGATATCTTCTGTATTGAGAAACAAATTTTAGTTGGGAACTGTAACAGTTTTACATGTAAAATGGGGAACATGGTCATAACGGGTAGAACAGAAACACTGCATTCAGCATAATATTCAGATGTTATAGTAATATTTCTAGTTTAAACTAACAGCAATCAATAAAACCACACAAAAGAAAAAAAAGGCAAATGTTTGACTTTCAAACAATCTCACATTGGCAGTTAAACCCTATATATTTTAGACCTGGGTTTAATTTTTCCTCAGCGCATTCAAGTATTTTAAATGAAACTGGAACTATGATTTATACACATAGCAGCCCTGAGGTTTTTTATTATTAATCACAGAAATGATTTATTGTACAAAGATATTGTTTATCTGTAATACCTTCTGAAAAAGGGTCACTTCGTTATCCATGCTTGGGTATGCAGGTGTTAAAGCAGGTTTTGTTCTACATTTGTACCTTCAGGACCCCTCTGAAGGGGCTTTGCCATCTATAAACTCAATAAAACAAAGTTAGCTTCCGTTAGTATTAAGTGAGCCAGTCTATTAATTTTTGGCAAAACAATATATTTTAGTACCTTTTGAAATGAATTTGACAAAATGCATTTTTGATGGAAATAAACATAAAATTAGAATCAGTCCTGCAAAAAGTGCAGTGAGTTGTACATGTTAGACTCTTCTGAAATGAGGAAGCCGTGTAGTTACGATGGCGTAGCTCCAGCTTCAACGTTGGCAGGACGGTTTGTCTTGTGGAAAGGGGTTTCTTTGTATATAAACCAACAGTTTCCTCCCCACAGGATGAGGTTAAGGAATCCAAATATCTGCAGGGGAGTTAAGACATAAATGAAATACAGTGCCAACACAAATCAATTTGTGTTAAGTAATTACAAATAATTTGTAATTATTGCTCAAGAGTTAATACTTTGTAGAACTACAGCTGCAAATCTTTCAAGGAATATCTCTACCAGCCTTTACATTTAGAGTGTGGCATTTTGGCCCATACTTCTTTGTAAAATAGCTCAAGCTCAGTCAGGTTGATCTAAACCATCCAGTTGTAGCATGGGCTATTTGATTAGGATTGTTGTCCTGCTCTCTCTAAAGAATATTACATGTTTTCTTCCATGATTGGCTTATATTTGGCTTCATCCATCTTCCCATCAACTCTAAGCCGTTTCTCTGACCCTGCTAAAGAAAAAAACATGGTGTGATGCTGCAGCCGCCACCACCACGTTTAACCATGAAGTGTTTAACCATGAACTACCAGGAACAAGTTCTTCCACATGCTCTCCGTTTCTTCTATGTGGCTTGTGGCAAGGAGGACATCTTCTGGCTTTATTTTTTAGCAACAACTTTCTTCTTGCCAGTCTCCTATTAACTTTGTGGAGTACATGTATAACAGTTGTTGGGAGCTCCTCCTGGATCTTTCCCCAGCCTGCCAGTGTAGGTTGACGGCCATAACTTGCTTGATAATGCTATACGACATAACCCTGGTGACTTCTGAAGGAAACTGGTTGCACTGGATATTACTTAGAATTATCAGAGTAAAGGGAGCTGAATACAAATGCACACCACACTTTTGAGATCTTTTTCAAATTTTAAAAACCGTCAGTCAATCATTTTCTACCGCTTATTCCATAGTGGGTCGTGGGGGAGCTGGTGCCTATCTCCAGCAGTCTATGGGCGAGAGGCGGTACACCCTGGACAGATCGCCAGTCCATCACAGGGCAACACACAAACAACCACGCACACACTCATTCATACACCTAAGGGCAATTTAGAGTGACCAATTAACCTAACAGGCATGTCTTTGGACTGTGGGAGGAAGCTGGAGTACCCGGTGAGAACCCACGCATGCACGGGGAGAACATGCAAACTCCATGCAGAAAGACCCCCAGCCGGGATTCGAACCCAGGACCTTCTTGCTGCAAGGCAACAGTGCTAACAACTGCGCCACCGTGCAGCCCATGTTGAAAACCATGATTCCTTATACTTCAATTTCACAGGTATGCCCTACTTTGTGTTAACCTATCATTTAAAAATCCACATAAAGCTCGTCCATGAAACATGACAAAATGTGCAACAGTTTAAGAGATATGAATAATTTAGCAAATAACCATGTGTATGCTTGGGTCATGCGCACAAACCTTTTTTAAGAAATAATAAGTTGTATTATAACTCACCACGGAGGCATTTAATTTGCCCATACTGGGTGTAGCTCCTGCGCTGCACGTGGCATTTTTGCAAACTTTAAGTGAAGTGATAATAGTTAAAGGACTTGTGGCCCATTTGACATCAGTCAAGCCTTTGGCCCAGGCAGAGGAAGATACCAGCCACAAGAAGGCCAAGGCTGCAGTCACCAACAGATCCTAAGGAAACAGCAAACAAAGAATAAGTATACAACAAGTTTGATCTTGTGTAGAAGGTCTAAGATCTGTTTTTGTTTCCTGATCTGACTTAATCAACCGTAACACCGAAGATCAAATTTCTGCAGTCCAATTTAGCAGTTTATTAACTCTGTAAGTCAGCCATGAGTTACTCAAATGATCATGTAAAACATAAAAGGAAGAATGCTGACCATAGGAAAAAAAGCCACCGAAAGCATAAATGTATCTTAACATGTTATCATTGCTTGTTCTCTTGTATTAAATGCTTCAGATTTTATCTGTTGGACATCAGAGAAAGTTTGACTCTTAATCTCTGTAACAAACACCACTGCTTTAAATCTTGTTTGCACTAAATGACCCACCGAGATAAAACAATTAAGTCTATCTGGGGGAGTCTATGCAAGTTCAGGAAAGAAGAAGTTCTCATCAGAAACCAGTAATGAAAAACAGAAGTTTATTTCAATTTATTTCAAAAAAAAAAAAAAAAAATACTGAAGTAAAAACAAGACACTTTCAGTGTACACACAGAAATTCTTACATTGAATTTAATACTTTTTAATCCGTTTTTTTTTTTATACCATCACAAACATTTTTAATACCAACATGACCTCCAGCTGCAAGTGTAGCGTCAACCCTTTGAACTTCAGTTGGGGGCAACTATAAATTAATGGATCATTTTCTTAACATTCGTAGTACAGGGGTTGGACAATGAAACTGAAACACCTGGTTTTAGACCACAATAATTTATTAGTATGGTGTAGGGCCTCCTTTTGCGGCCAATACAGCGTCAATTCATCTTGAATGACATATACAAGTCCTGCACAGTGGTCAGAGGGATTTTAAGCCATTCTTCTTACAGGATAGTGGCCAGGTCACTACGTGATACTGGTGGAGGAAAACGTTTCCTGACTCGCTCCTCCAAAACACCCCAAAGTGGCTCAATAATATTTAGATCTGGTGACTGTGCAGACCATGGGAGATGTTCAACTTCACTTTCATGTTCATCAAACCAATCTTTCACCAGTCTTGCTGTGTGTATTGGTGCATTGTCATCCTGATACACGACACCGCCTTCAGGATACAATGTTTGAACCATTGGATGCACATGGTCCTCAAGAATGGTTCGGTAGTCCTTGGCAGTGACGCGCCCATCTAGCACAAGTATTGGGCCAAGGGAATGCCATGATATGGCAGCCCAAACCATCACTGATCCACCCCCATGCTTCACTCTGGGCATGCAACAGTCTGGGTGGTACGCTTCTTTGGGGCTTCTCCACACCGTAACTCTCCCGAATGTGGGGAAAACAGTAAAGGTGGACTCATCAGAGAACAATACATGTTTCACATTGTCCACAGCCCAAGATTTGCGCTCCTTGCACCATTGAAACCAATGTTTGGCATTGGCATGAGTGACCAAAGGATTGGCTATAGCAGCCCGGCTGTGTATATTGACCCTGTGGAGCTCCCGACGGACAGTTCTGGTGGAAACAGGAGAGTTGAGGTGCACATTTAATTCTGCCGTGATTTGGGCAGCCGTGGTTTTATGTTTTTTGGATACAATCCGGGTTAGAACCCGAACATCCCTTTCAGACAGCTTCCTCTTGCGTCCACAGTTAATCCTGTTGGATGTAGTTCATCCTTCTTGGTTGTATGCTGACATTACCCTGGATACCGTGGCTCTTGATACATCACAAAGACTTGCTGTCTTGGTCACAGATGCGCCAGCAAGACGTGCACCAACAATTTGTCCTCTTTTGAACTCTGGTATGTCACCCATAATGTTGTGTGCATTTCAATATTTTGAGCAAAACAGTGCTCTTACCCTGCTAATTGAACCTTCACACTCTGCTCTTACTGGTGCAATGTGCAATCAATGAAGACTGGCTACCAGGCTGGTCCAATTTAGCCTTGAAACCTCCCACACTAAAATGACAGGTGTTTCAGTTTCATTGTCCAACCCCTGTAAGTAGGAGTAGTAATGCTTGCAATTCAAATCAATTACCTATTGGCATATAGTTGCTGTTTCCAGGCACCACAGCAATTTCAGCTCGCAATGCTGAACTGGGGCATAGAGTTGTAGGTCTACTCATGGTGCTGGGGGGCTTACTGCTGGAAGCGGCTTGCAGGAGAACGTTGCTATTTATTGTCTTTTTACAGACATTTTACAGAGCCTCTCGGCTGTTACCAATTTCTGGGCCTGGCCAGTCTTTGAATCTGGTGTCCTCTAGGCAGATGTTCAAAAAGATGCATATCTCCATGACGTTTTGGCAGCAATCCGGCCATAAGGCTATTGAGTTAGAGCATAATAAAGTCTATGGTTAAAGCAAAAACCGAGGTGCCAATAGTTTTACCACCAACACACACTGACTGACGTCATGACATCATTGATATCAATCAAGTCCACATCAAATTTATATAATATAGGCTGAATGAGTTTATTACAAGGATAAACATTTTTTTTTTTTTTACGTTTTTTTTTTTTATTACATGCGAGGCCGGATGTAGAAAACACACTCAGACGTGGAATTTGTGGACAGTTTCATCAGGAAATGAATCATATACTTTGTCAGTGCAAATTGTGGTGTAGAGGCTGGGCCAAGGTTGTCCTTTCTCTTTGCTAGTGATGATGTTTTCATTATTTTAAATACGAAAATACAATCAAACTAAATCAAAATGTCTGATCATCTGTTTCTGATCACATAAGTAAAATCAAAATTACAAATGAATTCATCTCTAGTTTTCTAATTTTTCGTTACTGGTTTCTGATGAGACCAAAACATGAACAAACCGGGGATTTTTTGGGTATTATTGTTTATTTTCTCCCATCCAGACTCCATAATGTTACATAGAAAGCGTTCTTATTGGGTTATGATATTAAAAAGGACTTTAAACAAAACAAATTTGTTAAAATCTTTGGTTTAATTTAACAATTAATTGATTAAATGCCACAAACATGAAAAAATACATGCTGCAAGTTCTCTAGTTGAAGTTGTCTTGAAATCCAACAAAAAATGAAGAGATTTGAAGATCATCTCCAATTATGCAGCACAGCACCCTGCCTAACTGCAAGAGGTGGCTAAATTTAATCTTTCCCCAGAATTCAAACAAAATGGAAACAAGCTCATATTAAAAAAATCCTGTAGAATAATACTATGAAGAAGCTTCTCTAAGCTAATGTTTTCAGTAAGCAACAGAGTCCTTCAGTTGTGGCCAAGCTACCTCACAGTCACATGCGTTACTAACTCATGGCAACACAGTAATATTGCTCCTCCAGTGTTGCCTGTGTTGCTTGCTGACAGAAATGTTTACACAACACTGATGTCCTTCATTTGCCTGTAAACCCCACCCTACCCAGTCTTTCACTCACACAGCTCCATTACACTTTCTCCAAACTCAAGTCAGATTCCAGCATGAAGCGACTCCTCTGAGGCAAGGCTGTCTAAAGTGCAGCCCGACAGCAATTTGCCCCCCCGCCGCCTTAATTTCAGAATGGTACACATTTGGACCTTTAGCATAAGCATGTGAGGCAGATGGACACTTTTTGTCATTCTTAGGGTGAAATTCTTACTGAACTTCTATATTTTCCTAAAGTGGAAATCGTTCGCTACTATTAGGACAGGTTTTTGCAGTTTTTTTTTATTTCAACTTCATGGAAAGTGGGACCATAAATATCCGACAGACTTTGGCACATATTTTCATTAAACTTGCCAAAACACAGAAAGCTTTTCAAAGAAAGAGTGACTCATACGCCAGTCTTGCTAAAAGAATATGCTAAAAACCTTTTTAAGACCAAAATAGTAAAAAACATTTTACCCCCAAAAAATAATAATTGAGGAACTGCTTGCTTTCCACATGCAAATGCTTGGCACCCTTTTTATGTTTTAGATCTACAATAATTTGCTAATTTGTTTCTTTATTTAAACAAATTGGTGTTTAATTCATTGCAAAGAAGGAAAAACAAATGATGTTTTTAATTGGGGGGGAAAGATGCCCTACAATTGATCCAGTCATCCTAAAAGACATTCTTGCCTAAATGTATCTTTACTCCTGTTTCATCTCATCCATTTAAACACAGGTAGAGAATAGAAGAAACCCATGCAAACGTACCATGATGGGACCACGAGAGGATTCTCTGTACAGGTGCTGATAGCCCAGATAGAGGATTAATGACGCGGTGCTGTAGAGGAAAGCCAGTACCCCGATACAGACGTAAAACTGCGCGGAAGACGAATGATCCCCAGTCAGGTAGAACTCAATGCTTGTCGATTCGTTGGTAGTACAGTTAGGAACCTTGTAGGGATGCTGCATCAATCTTTGCAAAAAATAGACAGAAGTTTTTGTTTTTTTTAAGAAAACCAGAGTTTTATACAGTCTGCATTTTAAAAAGCCTAAAATCTTCCATCATTCCCTTCCCACAATTTGAATGAGATGCCAGAGAAGGTACCGCAGTGACTTTTTCATTCTATAGAAAGTAATGCAGTCCTGTCCCTCCCTAGGCACAAGAAATTATTATAACGTGGCAACAAAGTCCTGTCTCATGTGGATATGACATGTAACAGGTACCAGAAATAATTAATGACAACTTCCCAGAACCTCATTTTTTTTTAAAAACATACTTTCTTGTTTTTCTTTGTTTTTTTTGTGTGTAAATAATTTCATATTTTTACCTGAGGTTATCCTACTGGTAAGGGTGGTAGACCAGCCCCTGTCTATTGGTGAAACGCTGTGGTTTGCTTGAACATACCTGAATGGGTAGTTGAATTCAGCGTGTATTTCCTCCAACTTGCTTTGTTTGCACTGGATGTTGAAGCTGGTGGAGCCGCTGTAACCTCCAGTTGTAGCAAAGGCGAAAATGGAAAACAGCTGTAACCTCAGAGGAAAGATGGAGAGAAAACATGGTCGGAGAAAAAATGAGGAAGGATGTTGAATTAAGAAGCTCTGATCTAACGCTACCAAATATACAAGAACACACTTTCTTGTATATTATGAAAGGTTTTTGACAGGAAGTAAGTCTAGATAACATAATTTTGAATGCAGGGCTTACAATAAAAAAAATACAGTTGAAGGGGTGAAAATGGCGAGGCAACGGGGAGACGGAAGCAGCAAATGCTTGGTTAGATATTGCAATATTTGTCTACACACTTTAAACTGAGTGCACACTTTCACCGTGAGCTGCACAGAGGGTTGAGCATGATTCAGTCCATTATTAACCGGGCAACCGCGACGCATTCCACATTTAACCTCAAATAATGACTCCTATAGGCGTGGAGAGGGTCACAAGACCAACACCCTAATCAATTTGAGAGGTATTTCAGGCAAGCAGAGATGAGCTGCCCCCGTAGAAAACACACACCCAACACCGCACACATAAACAGGCCATATGGTTAACAAATCCAGCAAAACTCACCCATTCTAGCACCCGGATAAACGCTAAAGGCTCCTTTAGGGGTCCAAAGTCAAGCGTAAATCCTGATGAGAGCACTTTCTAATAAAAATAAAGACAGAACAAATTAGAAAATAAAAGCTAGTCTACTATCGAGGGGGGTTTATCGAAAAAAAAAAAAAAAGAGGTGTGCAGGTTGAAAAAACAATCTATTTTTGTGGTCGCCTCTGACTGTTGCGGCCCCTAATGTCAGCGCCGTTACCTGAGCAACGGATTCCATATTCTGTCCGAGAAGAAACGCACAGTAATAAAACTTATCCGCTCCCTTTTGGCCTCGAAGCTCCGCGCAGGCTGGTTCTGTCGTGTCAAACTTTTCAGCGGATCGCAGCGGCTGACACGTGATCACAGAAGGTCAGGCTTAGACGAGAGAGGACGGTAGGGGGCGCTGCTGGGAAATGAGAGAAATAAGGGTTTTTGCACACCTCGTGTTATGGAGAATAATTTCTAAAAGCCGGAACGTTCTTCTACGTTTCTTCTTCACTAGTGCAAAATAAGTATGCAGATGAATGTTTACATTTGTAGATGAGCAACCACCCACCCTACCCAGATGATAGGGGTGTGGGTGAGAGAAAGGTTTATATTTTAATAAATAAACATCATGTTGTCTGTTCTATAGAACTGCAATATTAGTTAAAACACAAATGGTTAAAATAGATTATTGAGCTATGGTTCTTTTTTCAAGTGTCTTGTCTGAGTATTTCAGGCAAACCATTTGGAAAGCTGGATGCCTACATGTGTGAATTTGTCACCTGGAGTTGCAAAGGTGTTAGAATGGTGATGTACTGTATGTATGTATGTGAAATCCCTAAATTATAATCATGTGTGAGTTTTTATACTTTATGTGTGTGAAAATTAGGCTGAGAGTTTGGATATTTGTCTCCTAAAACACAGGATTTAACCAGTGATGCATCTAGGAAGACAAACATTTTTGCAGTACTAATGCGTTCCTCTATAATTTTTGACGCTATGCAAGTTTGGAACCGGCAACTTACTTTCTGCATCTGGCTGTCTTGTCCCATTTATTGTGTGGGAAATAAATGCCAGGTCAGACTGGTAACCAAAGCACCATGAATGAGGTCCAGAGTTTCTTTGTGGGGATAGAAGAAACGTAACAAAAGAATAACTGTCTCTCTCTGCAGCACTCAGAAGCCTTTGCTCTCAGATAGGCACATGACATACTGTTTTAAGTGTGCCAAAAGGCACCTGAATGACTGAACCTCAATGCATTCACTGATGAGAAGTTGTGTTTAGCCTGTAGCCAGAATAAAGGACTTTTAACTATTATAATAAATTGTGTAATGCTCTTTAAAAATATGCATTCTTAAGTCACCCACAGAGGGTCAGGTCAGCCTCAGATTGCTCTTTCTTCCAGTAATTTATGCTGCCTTTTTCACCTTTACTAATACAATTTAATTTAAAATCACTTTGTGTAGGGCTATGATTTCCAGAGAACATCTCTTCAAGAAGCATACAAGTGATGAATACATGCAGATTTATTTTAACATAACAAATGCAGTGTGTTTTTTTTCTTTATTTCAAATAGTCAGGGTTAAGCGATGTTGTCTGCTACAGACAACAAAATTGAGGTTGTTACCAAATATGTGAGATACAGATTTCACAATAGCTTTTGTAACAATAAAAATGTACCTGAAAAAACACTTCACTGTGCCTTAGTGTAACATATGTAACAGTCCATCTTAAGGGTGCCTCTGAAAATCTCCATTTGTAGGGCCCAATAGCTCAGTGACAATTTCCCCAAATCTGTATTACAGCAACCAATATCAAGTATTTTATGGCAATTTTATGTGATAAACCAAGAAGAAATAGTTTATAAGTGGAAGACAAATGACACACACAAGGTTTGACAAATAGAAATCTGAATAGTGTGACATATATTTCTGTTCAGTCTTCTCTTCCAGGATTTCCTTGTATTTAGATCCATCCATCTTCCCCTCAACTGTAACCAGTGTCCTGTTCTGGCTAAAAAAAAAACATATATATATATATATATATAGAGGGGTTGGACAATGAAACTGAAACACCTGTCATTTTAGTGTGGGAGGTTTCATGGCTAAATTGGACCAGCCTGGTAGCCAGTCTTCATTGATTGCACATTGCACCAGTAAGAGCAGAGTGTGAAGGTTCAATTAGCAGGGTAAGAGCACAGTTTTGCTCAAAATATTGAAATGCACACAACATTATGGGTGACATACCAGAGCTCAAAAGAGGACAAATTGTTGGTGCACGTCTTGCTGGCGCATCTGTGACCAAGACAGCAAGTAAGCAAGTTGATGAACATGAAAGTGAAGTTGAACATCTCCCATGGCCTGCACAGTCACCAGATCTAAATATTATTGAGCCACTTTGGGGTGTTTTGGGGAAGCGAGTCAGGAAACGTTTTCCTCCACCAGTATCACGTAGTGACCTGGCCACTATCCTGCAAGAAGAATGGCTTAAAATCCCTCTGACCACTGTGCAGGACTTGTATATGTCATTCAAGATGAACTGATGCTGTATTGGCCACAAAAGGAGGCCCTACACCATACTAATAAATTATTGTGGTCTAAAGCCAGGTGTTTCAGTTTCATTGTCCAACCCCTGTATATATATATATATATATATATATACTGTATATATATATATATATATATATATATATATATACTGTATATATATATATATATATATATATATATATACTGTATATATATATACTGTATATATATATATATATATATATATATATGTATATATATATATATATATATATATATATATACTGTATATATATATATAAAACGTGTGTGTGTGTGTGTGAATCGTTCGTTGCCCTTCCACCTCACACTCATGGTCTACTTTTGATTTTTCAGGTCTATCACATGAACATCCAATATAGCACACTAAAATTTTGTAGTCTGACATAATTTGAAAAAGTACAAGGTGTGAATATTAAAAAATGTAGGACTTGGCAACATTTTATTTATAGAAATGCCATGATCCTGAGGAGTTAGGTTTTCATTTGCCTTCATGTTATTTATCATTTTCATTGTTGTTATGTTCTATAGTTCTTGCCATACCCTGTTGTTATTTTTGCCATTTGGGTTTGTCATATACATTTCCTTGTGCTCATTATTGTTAGGTCTGTTTCTTTAGTTCATTCATTTGTGTTTTTCTTGTGATCCTTTTACATTTAGATTGTTTCCTGTTAGATCTCTGTTTGATATATTCCTTAGGTTTTCTTGCTCAGCTCCATTCATTTTTGTCTTTTCTCCTCTTCTCTGCTCTGCTCTTTTCTTTTGTCTCAGCAGCTCCAAATATTTGTTGATTGCTCTGTTTTCTCCTTGCCTCAGCTGCAACTCCTATTGGTTTGTTTGTCATTTCTCTACCCCTGCCTCATAATAAAATGGTTTTCTTTGTTCCTCACTGGATCCTTCCATTACAATGCCTGTTATTTCCTTGTGGTTCTGCCCAGTCCTCTGTCCAGGTCTGAGCTCTGTTCTCCTTATGGCAGCCTGCAAGTTTCTGTATTTTACTTTTTCCATTAAAACCATTCTGACTCATAATGCTGCTTATTCTGGTTCTGCCAGCACCAACTGACCACTGATCATACAAATCTGAGAAATACAACTTAAACTGTGTTATTAATTACAATTAGATGTCCAAATATCTAATTTAGATATTATTTTTGGTCACCTTTAGATTAACCAATAAAATGTACATTTCCTCTATCTAAACATGGTTTTCTTTTAGATATTTTGCAATTGAATAGTCTGAAAACTACATTTTGAGACTTATTTAATGAAGCATTCATGTGCATAAAACAGATTCATTATTACATAATCTTTGCTAACTCCGATGAGGTTCGTTTGTCAAATCAAAAGAAGTCTACCTTTTGAAAAGGATAATTTTTAAGCAGGTATTGAACATCATTTTTATCAAGTCCACATTTCTGTGTTAAAAACGTTTTTCTATTCTATTTTGCCAATATACAAAGAAAAACCTTCATTTTCGTTGTTTATGTCAATATAGTTTAAATGTTTACAGGTAAATACGTTCCAGTGTTGGTTTGTGCAAAGGTTGTTGGCAAATTCCTCTCAGCCAATAATTGTCAACTTTCCTTGTTTTCTTCAGACCTAACCAGTAAAACGTAGCCCCATCTATATTAAAACACTGTTAGTGTTCGCTGGTGGGTAGTGTGCTTAACAGGAAATGGGCTCCCAAATCAAAATATACTTAAGGCTCCATGCATAGTGAAACTACCACAGTTTTTTTTTAACAATGTTAAAGCAGGCAGAGACAGAATCAGTGTCTAAAATGGTACAGACAGATAATTAAGCAAAATAAATTTACCTTTACACAGACTTTAAATTAACAGAAAGTTAAGTTACTGAATGGACATAACCATTACTAAGTTTTAGTTGTCAGTTTCGCTGATAGTTATCAAGAAAGAGTGTAAATAAGTCCTAAGACCTTACATTCCTCAACGTGACAAGCTGTGAATTTAAAATGAGCACTTTTAGTTGTTTTGAAATGACTAAAACGTAATAGACAGCATTTTGTTTTGGGATTATAGCTTCCTACTTTGTTTTTTTTTTTTTTTTTTTTTGTTGCTGCTGGTTCACACACTTGCTAGACTGGTTAAGCAAATGAGGAAAAGCAAATACCTACTGCTCTGCTCTGCCCATTTCTCAAAATACCTTATTAAACAGCTATTTCAATTGGCAACGCCAAAATCAAACATTAGAACTCACTTCAAGGTTTTTCTGTAATGGATATAAATGATCAGTAATCAGTAATGAACGTTAAGTCTCTAACAACGATTTGTTCCTCAGATGCTCTTTTTGTATTCTGACAGAAAGTTGACACAAATTGAAAATGCATGGTAGTATTGCTCAACCGACCATGACTGTCGTTTGACAGCTAATTATCTAGTCCAAGCATTTTATCATTTAACCAATCAGAAAATCCAAGGGGCGGGGCATGATGCGGAATAGGCCAATCACAACTGAGCACAGCAGTACAACAGGCAGACAATTTGTCTCAAGCTACAGTATATTATGCTGCCAGTGCGAGTAATTAGTGTCACACCAGCCGGTTTAATTTCCACCAAAAATTCAGATAATTTCCTGTTTTTTTTTTTAATACTTCTTGCATTTTTGCAGACAAACGGCTACGGCTTCAAAGGACGTCCCTTGTTTTCAAAGCAGGTACAGTCGCTGTCATTTTGTTGATGTCATCCGCCGCGGAGCTGCAGCGACCTTCAATTCCTCAACAAGGCTGGGGTAAACAAAGACTCGCTTGGAGGTTTTAGTGTTTTCCTTTTATTTTTGTCGCCTTTTTCTTTGCCGCTCTCACCAGCAGCAGGATGGGACGCCCGCTTCAAGGTCTGTTGCTTTTCGCTGTCTGCGCTCTCCATGTCGGGGGCTTGGATTTCCAGCCGGGATCCCAAGCTCTCACACAGTCGGTGTCCATGAGGCGCTCCGGCGTGAAGGAGAGAGCCGCGCAAATCGTGAAGAGGTCCCTGCCGTCGTGGCTGACCGCATCGCACAACCACAGGATAAGGCGAAGGAGCGCCGAGCAGAGCGATTCGTGCAAACAGCACCAAGGGTTTCAGAGCAAGTTAACTGACAACACCCACAGTGTAAGTTACCATCAGAGGTCCTGTTTCAAGTCGCAGTCCGAGAATTAAATTGCGCCTAGGGAGGGAGAATAGTGCGCAGGTGCTTGGATAGGGCCTAATCTGCTGTTCAGGGTAGATGAAAGCAGCTTTTTCTATTTCACGTTCAATTCTCAGTGGCTAGATACAACAAATCACACGGGTTTAACATTTATAGAGCCGACCCGAGGCATAAGCGAACTAAACTGCTTTTTAGAGCCTCCAAACAATTGCTGTTAAACAGAGATCGAAAGTTCATATCTGCTTATCAAGAATAGTCTGCTTTGGTAACCGGATATTCTCGTCAGAAACCAATAATGTGAAACAAACAAACCAACAAAGTTGAATTTTACTTTAAGATGCAGAAACACTGAATTGAAACATAGACCGTTTCTCTTTTAAGAAGTTTACAATTTTATTTTTATTTACAATTTTTAAAGTAATTTAAACAAACTAATAAACTATATATTTTTTTTTCATGTAGAATGGCACATACGCCTGCAAGCATATAGGAGGCGTTATTTCTTCTGCTCAAAGGGGTTCTGCCACACATTTTGCCCCACAAAACAAATCTAGATTAACAAAGACAGACACAATAAGCGAGATCTAAACTTGTGATGAGTTTGAATGGCGATAAGTAGTTTAAAAACAATCACATTGTGAGCCTGTGTTTGAAAAAAAGAACATTTTCCGTGTGGGAGGTGACAATAACGGGGTGAAGCATATACTTTGATAGTCCAGGTTAAGGTGGGGAGGCGGTCACAACATGAGGAAATAGACCAGTCTTTCATTTCTCATTGATAGTGATTCAATTTCTTTTATAATTCTTAATATAAAATTAGACAAATCTTAACCAGTTTAGGTTTCTGTGTATCCTAAAAAACTAAACCGTATTCCAAATTAATATTTTGTGTTTTATTAATGGTTTCTGTTGTGAAAATCCAATCTCTTCATGGTTATATTGTTTACATAATTACAATTTAATGCCACCAGTTTCATAATTTCTGCAGCTACATATCAGCCTGTAATTGCCATTTTTCAGTTTTAAAAAATGTTACCTCTTCTTTGGCATTCAAATCTAATTTGTTTTGAAATGCTGTTAATGCTGGCTCACAGTTGAAGGACCTAACAGTTAGTTGGATCCCACTTCTGCTTAATGCCCCATACAACTTTGTGCTGGCCCTGTTTGTATAAAACAGAACAGCCAATGAAAACTAAAATACAGTTTTTTGGGTTTTTTCAGCTCTTCAAGCTAAGATTTTTAGCTTGTATGCCAAGTTGTTGTGGTTTTATTTCCTCTGATTTTTTTTATTTCCTTTTTAAAATTTAGTGCAGTATAATAAAATCTAGTTAAACAACAATCAGACCTAGTATCTGTGACCCACCTTTATTTATCCTCTGGAGCTTACAACATTAATTGTATTTGTCTGCCGATCTGAAAGTTAAATTGCCTGAATGCTGACAGGAAACTTGAGCCAGGAGAAATCCTTGTGACTGACGATATGTTGGTTATTTTGTAATTAAAAGCTGTGCTTGTGTGGTGGTTAAAGCAGTTTGGAAGTAGGAAGCCTGGTGAGGTAACAGAGACAGTGTTTGTTTTTTTTCAAGAGTCTACCCATGAAGACCAGCTTATAAGATATCTGCAAATCTACTCCTTACAAACCAAACCAGAGACTAAGAATCCTGTGCTGTTTATTTGCCTAGCTCACTGGTGCCATGTGATCAACTTTGCATGGCGTACTTTGTATACTTGGCCCCAGTAATCTCAGGTTGAGAGAGCTCCTCGAGGCTCAGCCTTCTCTTTTCTTACAGGTTACCATGCAGGTCCCACAGGCACTGGGCCTGCTTACAGCATAAATAGCTCTAAGCACAACGTAAGATGAGTAATGAGCCACTAATTGTTGTTTTAAGAAATTAATCTTAAAGAGCCAGCAGGTCTTTCTTTGACAGTGAAGGCAAAACTAAACAGATTTTTATCTGTCTTTTGTACATTTTATCATATATGTTTGTACACTGTAAGAGGAAGAGACGTCCAACCTAATAAAGTGAATAGGAATATTCAAAAAGAGGTTTTAAAAAAATAAGCAAAGGCCACTTACCAGTTTCAAAGTGTGCCTCAGCTACCAGTAAAAAGTTACTGTTTACACTGTGCACAACTGGTCAGCTGGGTTAAACAATGCCATCATACTTTTCTTCTCCTTACCAAACAATACAAATAAATCTGTTTGGAAAATATCAGTTTTTGAAAAACATGGAATGACATTGTGTGGAAACTTAAAAGTACCACTCATTACATTTAAGTAATGCTGTTTTGAAAAGTTCTGGTGGGCAGCAAATAGCAGTGTGTCTGTGAAGCAGATCGACTACCGGAGCAGGTATCCTGTTAATGTCAGCTGGTTATGTTTGTGTTAGTGTATGAGGAGCAAAATGGCTAAAAGGTATTACCTTCTGCACAATAAGCACTTGAAAACCACTTCTGAAATTAACAAGTGGTTAGTCAATATCTTTTCTTGGCTCTTATTATGAAAATGAAAATAAATGTTTTATATCCATGGTTCTCAAAGTATGGTGTACGTACAATTGGTGGCACTTGGGCTGCACTGTACTCAGAATACATGTCGGTAATAATTGTTAGTAAGGTAAATAAAAACACATCAACTGTGATGTGAGTTAACAAGAAAAACAAGTGCTGGTGTCTATAAATGCAGTGTTTTGTTTAACTTTGATCTGGAAATAACTTAATCATGTTCGAGTCCAAATTCAGAAGTCAATGGGATCTGCTAACTCACATGTTCACCAACCAGGCTATTAGTAATCCAAGTTACAACAATGTATTTCTCTGCATTTTACCCTCACACAACTGTAGCAATATGTTCATTAAAGAGACTTTTATAGTACTGTATGTGTACAGCTGGTATAATAACATACATACTGTCAGAAATTAAAATGAACTGTTTTCCTTTGGCTATCACTAAGTTTCATATAAAGGTGACATATTGGATTCTGACGTTTTGATGAGGAACCTCTTATTTTCAGTCTCTGAATCCTGACGTTTGAGGGACCTTTCTGTTTTTCAAATTTGAAACTTCGAATTTTAATCTCTTCAGTAAAAATGGAAAGCATAAATAACTCACATCTGTCATCCAGTCATTCAGTGCCAAAAGATAATGTCTCAAAACAGAGGGGCAGGGGAAAAGAAACTAACTCTCATTTATATAGTAATACAAGGTATTAACAGCTGGTCTAAGGAATATCTCACATGTAGCCTTTAACTAGAGTTGGTGATTGTCACTTGGTCCCATTTTGTCAGCTATGTGATAAAGTATATATGAATTACTCAGATAAATATCTGTTTAAAATACTCTTAAGTCACTGTTTGTTCTGTTTTCTTCAGTTTAAGTTCGATGATCTGAGTGGCTCAGTGTCACTGGCCTGGGTTGGCGATGGCACAGGGGTGAGTGTTTTGCACATCAGGACATGATTAGGTCAGTTAAGGTTGGTTCTTTTAGTGTATGACAGTCTCCTTGCAAATATTTACATTCACATTTTATGTTTGCATTTTACAATATCGCTCCTAATTGATAAGTGTTTCCTGAAGTTGATCTTTTGTTCTTCGCAGGTCATTCTGACTTTGACCACATTTCAGGTGCCTTTCTTCATGTTAAGATTTGGCCAGTCCAAACTCTACCGTAGGTAGGTCTTTTAAGCTCATCTGTTATGAAATTACACATGGTGTGTGTCAGGTTGCATCTCATTTTTGTTGCAACTTCTTCTTTGCCAGTGAGAACTATGGGAAGTCGTTTGAGGACGTGACCAGTTTAATCAACAACACTTTCATTTTAACGGAGTTTGGCATAGCGATCGGCCCTGAGAATTCAGGCAAAGTAAGCCACATCCTCTTCCATGTGTTCAGTGTCATCTGGTTGCTTTTAATTTGTCAAGACAGAACCACTGTACTGAGCTCTGAACAGTGACATTTGGACTCTGGCTTTTAGGTGATCCTGACAGCTGAAGTCTCTGGAGGTGATGGGTATCGTATTTTTGTCTCCAGTGACTTTGGGAAGACATTTGTCCACCAGGACTTGCCTTTCGATCCCCTGATACAGATCTCATACAATCCTGAGAACTCTAATGTGCTTGCAGTCCGTAGTAGCAGGGTAAGAAGTGCATACAGAAGATGTTTATGAAAATAAAACCAAGTTGGTTGGACAAGAATGATGCTGAAACCCCAACTTGTTTTATGTGACTATCAAACACATTCTCTCTAATAAGAAAATGGGCAGCACATTTTGACATTTGAGTGTGGATATTTTTGTTTCCTGTTTAAAGGATTGAAAAATAAGATCTTTATGTTGCAGCATTTCTGATAAAATTTTAAAAGAATATGAAATGAGTTCAGTTTAGAAATGCTTGTTGTAACTCTTACCTGCCCAAATTTCTTCAAAGAGTTGAGGAATTGAGGCGTGGTTCTTATAAGACTACTAGCTAACGGCTAGTTAGTTGTAGCAAAGAAGCTAATGGCTTGTTGGCATGAGCTGAAAAACCAAACGTTTGCTAGCAGCATTGCAGTGCTAGCAAACAGTGTTTTATGGATTTCCATTATTTAATTCAATAGATTTCTTTATTCATTTTATGATTTTACTAAATTACATTTTTCTTGAGTTTCAAACATATTGTTTTTGCTAACAGAAAATCCATAAACTGCTGTGGATTGTTTGAAAATTTTACATATAAAGTCTAAAAATGTTTGATTCAAAAAATGTTATCTTCTACATAGCACATTTTCAAAATGGGAAAGAAAAGAGAATGTGTAAAATGCTAAAACATGCCCATATCTACAGCTGGAGCAAAAAATACAATTAAAATGTATTCACGTTTTTCATAATTCTACATATTCGCCTATTTTAAAGGTAAAAAAAACTACATTTTAAATATTTTTTGAAAATTTGTAGAACAAAGAGATGAATCATCACTGAATAGCCTAATTTATGAGGCTCACACACCTGTTTGTTTGCTTGGTGGTTATTAATGTGACTCTGGAGTTTATGAGCTGGTCTACTTGTATGTGAACCTCTTAAGTTTACTTTGAATGAAATTGTAAGTTAATATTTGTTTGCATTCTCAGAATGAACTTTGGCTTTCTGAAGATTTTGGACGCAGCTGGAAGAAGATTCACGACATGGTGTGCCTTTTTAAATGGTGAGAAACAATATAATTAATTAATATCCCCAACGGTTTTATGTTTAGAAGCGCTTCTAGTCTGATGATGATCTTTCATCTCAGGCTGTTAAACTGATTCGGTATAGGAAGACAGTTTAGTTCCTACTGTGAATAAAGTGGACAAAGCAAACATTTTCAAAAGTTCAGCAGGCTGTATGTGGATATTCTCACATGTTAATTTTTGCTGATACAGTAGGTGGCAAATAAGAATCAGTGAGGCTTATGGTGCCTCTGCAGAAGCTGCAAAGGTCAGGTAGGCAAATCAAGTGACAGAACAACTATTAGTTGTGTCCTTCACAAATGTGGCCTATTATAGAAAAGTGGGAAGTTAAATAATTTGTTCTGCTCAGATGAGTTTAACATTAAACCTTCTGATCTACATTCAAAATGTTGTCTGTGGCAGAAAAGCTACTATGGTAATGTGAGGACACCAGCAACACTAAGAAAAAAACTTGTTAAAACTATTGGCGGAATAACACATTTCAGCTTGTGGCCTTGTAGGGTCTCTCCAGGCACCTTGGGTGTAGGCACAGTTTTGCATTTGCAACATTTAGAAAGCTAACTGAACCCCCCCGACACATCATCCTTGTGGTGAGACATGAGGTGATGGTGAATACTTTTCTCCTTCAAGGATGAATAAGCTGATCAGAGTTGACTGGAAGATGGGCGATCCTACAAGAGAACCTGTCAGAAGTGGCAACAGACTCATGTAGTTTAGGACAGAGGCTTGCTTTCCAACAAAGCAAAGCATCTTCCAAGATTTTGAGGTTTTAATGCTTATGCAAACCAAACATTTAATCAAAACAAAATGAGCACCTCATTATGTTGGTCTACCACATAAAATCCCAACAAAATTCATTGAAGTTTGGGGTTATAATGTGTCCAAATTTGCAAAAGTTCAAAGGGTTTGAACATGAAAGCAACTTCACTGTAAGTAATCTTTAGAGGTTTTCCTCAGTCCTCAATGTTTTTATCATTATTATTAATCAATCTCTTGGAACTGTCACCTACGTTTTATTTATAACAGTTGAGAAATAGGTGAAATGTCGAATGAACATTGGCAGGAAAGCTGTCTGTAATTGTTTTCCTCACATACCCATGATCATCTCTCCTTTTGTGTATCTTTCCATCTAGGGCAAAGAAAAATACCATCTTCTTTACAGCCAGCAAAAATGGATCCTGCAGTAAGTGATTCCTCTCAGAGCAAAACTGAAGATCTGCACTCTGACATTTTACTAATTTTGTTTTTATATTTTGATCTGGTTAAACTACATGAAATTTAAACTTTTTTAGATTTTTAAAGGACAGGGTAAATTATTCAAATAACACCCAATAAAAAACACTGACATGAGTAATTATAATAAGACCGTAAAAATTGATGACAGATGAGTCAAACCATGTCTTATAAGGATTTGTTCTTATATACTGTATGGACCTAACTGTTAGACGTTTGCATATTTTTGATGCACTTTTGTTTATGACCTGTCTGTATGATTTAGGTGATAGGGGAATGTTCAAGCTGAAGAGGACCACAGACCTGGGTAAAACCGTCAAGATTGTTGCCAGTAAGATCTTCTCTTTTGGCCTGGGTGGACGCTTCCTCTTTGCTTCAATAATGACTGGAAAGGTCAGTCTAAAGACGAATTTTTTTTCAAAGGTGTATGATTAAAACATCAGTAGAAACCTTTAATTGTTTAGACTTCTAGGTTTGTAAGAAAATGAATTCTGGTATTTGCACATCTAGAAGAAAAAGAGAAGTAGCTGAAGTAAGATGCCATTGTCGCAAAAGAGGAAGCATAACACTTCTCACATTAACCTAAAATAATTTTAAAAGACATGTAATTCTATTTTAGTTTTCAGTATTTGATATGTCTATTAGATGTTTATTAGAACCATCTGAAGTGCCTGCCAAGGGACATTTGGATATAATGTGTGCATTCCTTTTAAAAATGCATATATCATTACCAAAAAAGCTTGAAAAAATGAAACGAAGTACAGAGTTACCATTTTTGCTACAAAGATCATATGTTCAGGAAGTATGCTCCTTTGAAGGAAACACAGCTTTCCTAAAAAAATAAAAATAAATTGCCCTAGGATTATAAAACAGTTGGAATCTTGAACCTCTTCCACAAAACATTTCTGTTTTTTTAAATCTGCAAAGACAAGCCAACTCTAAGCTTCCTCTAGCTATTCATAAATAACAAGTGTAGACAATCCCACACAGCTGGGAGTTTCTAAAAATATACTTGGCTGTGCGGGGCGAAAGAAGGCTTCACGCAACGTCAACTTCAGCACTACGCATAAAATCTGCTTCGGAAGTCATACTATTCTTTATGAATGGTGGACAAACACACTGCAGCGATCCTGTTATTGGCCTGAGAAAATGTTCAAAGTTAAATGAAATGTTTTGCATTCTTAATCTTCCCCCTAAGAAGTTAATCTACTGGGAGTCAAACCTTGTAAATCGTGCTGCTGGCTTGTCATACAAAGCATACACTATCAGTCTACAGGCAAACTGGGCTCCCAACAGAATACTTTAAAATCCTCATGGGTGGTTCCAGTTTGTTAGCTATCCAAGCTAATGCACAGCAACATTTCTATTGACTTTGTCATTCTCTCTGAATCAATCAACATATAAATTTCCACTTTATGAGCTCAAATTTGAGCTGGAGACTTTATCTAAACTTTGTTCCTAGGTGGTCAAATATGCATTGGATTCCAAATGTCCTCACTCTTCTGTAACTTTGACTGAGTTCTTGGCTGTCTTGTGGATTTTTTTCCTCACCCACTTTATGTTGTTAAACATATTAACTACTGTGAGTTACAACACTGAACACAGGTGAAAAATAGATGTTTTAAAAAAAAAATGATGATACATGCCATTAAAACTGGCTTCTGTGTGGTTCCATTTCTTTTGCTCTGACTTGAACTGCATTCTGCCCACTTCTGCTTCTCTGTCTGAGCAGGGCACTCTGAGGATGATCCACGTCTCCACTGATCAGGGTGAGACCTGGAACATGGCTCAGCTGCCTCCTGTTGGTCACGAGCAATTCTACTCCATCCTGTCAGCAAATGACGATATGGTCTTCATGCATGTTGATGAGCCTGGAGGTCAGAGCATGCAGTAACTCAGATGTTCACCTATCATATAATGAAACAGTGTTGGTATAGAGCTGTGGCAGAAATGGTCATACAGTAGGTGTGTTTAGTAACATAGAGAGATTGCTGCAAGGTGACTACTTTTGCAAGATGTTTATATATTAAGTAAATAAAGCATTCAAATTAGTTACTTAACAGGTTTTGCACATGCAAAGTTTGGGCTGTGGTATTGATGGGCCTATCTGTTTATGAGTTTTAACTTTAACTTGAATTTATTCCAGATGCAAAAAGGCTCTTATGTGTTATCACATCCTTATCAAGTCCTGTGTGATCCTATTTACAGATAGTGGTTTTGGTACAATTTATGTTTCGGATGATCGAGGCACAGTCTACTCCAAGTCACTGGAGCGCCACCTTTATACAACCACAGGGGGCGACACTGACTTCACCAACGTCACTTCCCTGCGAGGAGTCTTCATCACCAGTGTCTTGGCAGAAGGTACTTTGTGTTTTTTTTAACATACAATGCTCAGCATACTCATACTACACATCACGAAAAATATCCCCTCAGCATGATGCTGCCACCACTAGGATTTATGATGGGTATGGTGAGTTCAGGGTAAACATTACATTTTTCATGTAGATCAAGAAATTACATTTTGGTCTCCCTTAACCAGAGTCACCATGGGCTTCTTGGCTGCTTCTCTATTGCTCTCCTGGCCAGGCCTGTTGATTTTAGCTGGACTTCCATGTCTTGGTAGAGTTGCAGTTGTGCCATACTCTTTCTATTTTAGATGGTGCCCTTTTATAACCTTACCCTACTTTAAACTTCTCCACAACATTCTCCTTGACCTGTCTGTTATGTTCCTTGGTCTTCATGGTGTTAATGTTCTCTAACAAACCTATTGGGTCTTCACAGAGCAGCTGGATTTTATTGATTTTCAATTATACTGGTGTTTTTTGTTTTTTTTTACTTGCTGACTTCTGAAGGCAAAAGGCTTGACTGCATTTAATTTAAGGGTGTCACAGTTGAGGGGTATTAAGACAAATGCAGAGAACATTTGTATTTGTAAAAAAACAAAACTTTCCACTTCAGTTTTGCATCACTTAGTGTTCTATTCCACTCGTGTGTAGCTATAATGTCACAAAATGTGAAAAGCTTAAGGGATGTGAATACTTGAGCAAAACACTGTACCAGGGCTCAGCCCAGGTTTGGTTCTCAGATGCCTGTAAATACTTTCTCTTTGTGTCTCTGTTTCCAGATAACTCTTTGCAGTCTGTGGTGTCCTTTGATCAAGGAGGAGAGTGGGTTCCCCTGCGGAAACCTGTCAACACAGAGTGTGATGCTACGGCCAAGGACCCAAACCAGGTATAGCTAGACAAAGAACTGCTGTGTTCATTGAAAAAAAAATCTGTTGTATTGATAGTTTTGCATATCAGTATGTTAAGGTGTGATTCTGACTTTTTGCAGCAACCACATAACAAATTAGGTTTGTTTTTGTTTTTTTTCAACCTGCAGTGCACTCTCCACATTCATGCGGCTTACAGCATTGCTATGAAGATGAAAGTCCCCATGCTGCCTCTGACTGAGCCCAACGCTGTGGGTCTAATCTTAGCTCATGGTAATCATGTTAACATTGCTGTACAGAAATGTTTGAAACACACCCAATTGCTTTTTGGTTTATGAGCATTTTGACATGTTTCTTCAGGCAGTGTCGGGGATGCCATCTCTGTGATGAAATCGGATGTGTATGTGTCCGATGATGGGGGCTACTCCTGGATGAAGGCTCTGACTGGGCCCCATCACTATGCTGTGCTGGACTCAGGGGGACTGCTGGTGGCTGTTGAGGACAATGGCGAACCCATCAACAAGATCAAGTGAGTAGCATAGTTGGTATGAATGTAAAGCCTAGGATGATGATTTGCTTCTGTAGCTGTTGATTTCAAATGAAAGTATTTGAGTTAAATGGATTTAACTTGTGCTAAGATAGATAAAGTATTTAGCATCTTGCGTATTGCTCAAGGAATGCCTCTGAAGGTTTTAAGCTGTCCTTGTACTAAACACACGAATATGTATAGGATTTGCTGCTAATTTAGATGCATTTGGTAGCAAAAACATACAAAAATCAGTGAGCAGCCTGTGCTTTCCTCGGCTCTCGCTTTTATTCTGAAACATTTAGCACTCTTTAACCTTCCTGACAGATTTTCCACTGATGAAGGACAATGCTGGAGTGTTTACATCTTCACCAAAGACCCAATCTCGTTTACGGGGTTGGCATCAGAGCCGGGAGCCCGCTCCATGAATGTCAGCATCTGGGGCTACAGAAACTCCCTCATCAGCCAGTACTGGGTCTCCTTTACCATCGACTTCAGGGAACTCCTCACCAGAGACTGCAAGTCATGCAATAAAACAGATTATTCCTAATGTGACTTCATTAGGGTTTCAATTATAATTTTTTTTAACTTAACTGATGTTTCTAGGTGACGACAACGATTATGTGCAGTGGTTGGCTCACTCTGATGACATAAGCGACCCGAACGATGGCTGCATGCTGGGTTACAAAGAGAAGTTCCTGCGGCTCAGAAAGGACTCTGTTTGCTGGAATGGACGTGATTATGTTGTGAACACACAGCCAACACCATGTCAATGCACCCTGGATGACTTCTTGTGGTAAGATACAGAGCAGATGTTTCTTTTCTTGTTCAAACCTGAAAATCCTATTCAAGAACCTTTTGCTTATCAACTTGTAGATGTTCCTATTAATAGTGGGATTAATGTTACTGCTTACAGTGATTTGCGAAACATTCATAACCCTTAAACCTTTCCACAGTTTATGACATTACACCCAAAATTCAATGTATTTTAATAAGGGCTTTAAGCGGTAGCCCAACAAAAAATAGTTCAAATCTGTGAAGTGGAAGAAAATGATGCTTAGTTTTCAAACTTATTTGCAAATAAAAGCCTGGAAAAGGTTCTGTGCATTTGTATTCAGCCTTCACTCCGATTCCCCTAAATAAAAGCCACTATATTCAACATCCTTCAGAATGAAACAATTAACATACTCCACTTGTGACAAAATTAACCTTTTAATGTTTGTTAGAGAACATTAGTGAACAAACCGCATCATGAAGACCAAGAAACACAGCAGACACTTAAGGAAGAAAGTTGTGGAGAGATGAAAAGCAGTTAGGTTATTCAACAATTTCCCAACCTTTGAACATCTGAAAAGGAAGAGGATGGCACAACTGCATATGTACCAAGACATGACTGTCCACTTAAATTGCATGGCCAGGCAAGGAGAGCATTAATCGGGGAAGCAGCCAAGAGATCCAAAGCTCAGGTGGATGACTCTGTTGATAGGACAAGTATACAAATGCAAGTCTGGCAAGTTAAGGAGGAGTGGCAAGAAAAATTGTTGAAGTGGTGCCAAATCCTGTTTTCATTTGAGGAACCCTGTGTGTGGAAAAACTAACACTGCATCACCCTTAACCCATCAGCCCCACAATGACACATGGTGACAGAAGCCTCAGACTTTGTGAAAGCTTTTCTTTTGCAAGGCGAGTGAAGCTTGTTTAAGCTGAATATATAACAGGTGTCAGTTTTCTTTCACTTTAAAGGTATAATGTGGAAAAGGGTTAAAGGGTATGATTACTTTAACAAGAGGGTAATAACTCATCCTGGTATTGTGTGACTCTTTGCAGTGACTTTGGATACTCTCGTAAAGAGAACAGCTCGGAGTGTGTGGAGCAGCTGGACCTGCAGGGCAAAGTGTTGGAGTTCTGCCTCAATGGCAAAGAGGAGCAACTGCAGACCAGCGGGTAAGGTTTCAGATTCAGTCACATCTGGTTTTAAGTCCTCTTTAAACTCCACTTGCTGTCAAAAGCAGCAGCTCTGTGCCTAAATGTATTAGCCTTATGCTTGTTAGCCCTCGCCTTTTTATAATTAATTTTCCATAACCTAATTAAACTTGTTTCTAAGTGAGCATCTTTGTTGATTTCTGGACATTATGTTGAGCAGAGTATTGCCAATGTTGCAGTGTTGATTTAGCTGAAATCATGCTGGGTACAAGCAACAAGTCTGTGTTGGTGGATGAAGTGACAAGATTAGCCAGAATAAGGAAGTAATTGTTATATAGAAAGAGGTGAGAGGAAGCTGATGAGGCTGTTGCAAGTAAGTGTAAATGTTGCCCAAAAATAAACTTTAGGCTAGTTTTACTAGCATGATTGTACATTTCTAACTGGTTAACAATTATTACAAGTCAACTTGGAAAAAAAAGATAGTTTATTTCTTATATTGTATCAATCAAAATCATGCACAAATCTCTGAACAACTATAAAACACTTTCTGGTGGAGGGTTATAAAATAATTTGTGTTTTGCTCCACAGGTACAGGAAAATCCCTGGAGATAAATGTGTTGGAGGGGAGATGCCTCAGCGTAAAGAGATTGACCTCAGTAAGAGGTGTGTCAGTGATCTGGTTGCTCCAGAGATTCAGGTTAGTGTCTCTGCTAAACAAAGATTTATCTCATTCACTTATTTATCTGTGATCTGTTTCTGTCGTTGCATTTCCCACATTTCTGTCTGAATCTTCTGCAGACAAATAGTCACTCCTTTAAGTCTGTGGCTATAGTGTTGGCAGTCATCATTGTCATGCTTCTGAGTGTCGCAGCAGGAGTGATCTTTGTAAGGAAATATGTCTGCGGTGGCAGGTGGGTGTATATCAGCTTATTTACCTCATAAACCGCACACCTAATACATATTCTCTGCATTTATTTCTAAATTATAAGTCGAAACATTTTGAATGGTTCTGAATGCTCTGACAGTGTTTTTAAATGTGTCCTGCAGGTTTTTGGTGCACAGGTACTCTGTGTTGCAGCAACACGTTGAGGACAATGCAGCGGATGGGATGGACGAACCGCTGGACAACAACCACACTCCCAATGGCAAAATAGAGTTTCATGATGACTCCGATGAGGTATGTTGGAAAAGCAATTTCTCCTGAACATAACACACACACACTCTTGTTTTACTACATGTTGAGGACCTTGCATTGACTCTAATTGACTTTGTTGATTTCCATTCATTTTCAACCCTTTCCATGGCCTCATCCTGACCCTACCCCTAAACCTAACAATTACCAGTACATACTTAACCCTAAGCTTAGCCTTAACTCAATTCACGCCTTAGTCCTAAACCTAAACCTTACCACTAGCAAAATGGCAAGTGAGGACCATGAAAATGTCCTTACTTTACAACAAACAGCACTCACTTTGTGAAATACGAAACATGATCCTCACTCAGCCGCAAAAAACAAGCACACACACATACACACAAAGTCTTTGGATTTTCTGCCAAAGACAGTAAATGTAAGCTGACTATATAGTCACTTATGTTTCTTGCTCTAGGGAATTATAAATATTAGGCCTGACATAAAAATAAGTAAATTAAAGAGTACATGAAGGTTTTTATTATCAATAGGCAAAGAAGAGCAAGCATTTGTGCTATAATGCCATGGTTAATATTAGATATACAATGCCATCCCCATTTATTGGCACCCATATCAAAGATGTGTAAAAGCCTTGAAATTAACTGCAGTAGCAAAATGTGATGCCTGAAAATGTAACGAAACCTCACATATGCAGGATATCTCAGGCTTGATTTGGGATTGAAAGACCATCCAGACGCAGCTCAAACTGCAGATTAGGATGTATGAATGAGGCTTGACATTGATCTTTCTGACAACAAAACATTTTAGGTTGGTCTGACATAAAACAGATGTTTATGATGAATATGTTGAGAAGCATCTTATTTCTACTTTAAACTATGGTAGAGGATTTGTGGTGCTGTGGGCCCTGGGAGGTAAAGTAGAGTGCATGGCATCATGAACTGTTGGAAGTGTCACTGGGCTATCGTAACTGTCTTGTTACTTGCTTTTTAAAATTTATAATTCACAAACTGCAGCTAATACAAAATACAGTGGTCCATATTCTCACAGGTACTGAGATATCTGAACATATCGCTCCACTTCTTAGATCTTTGAAGCAGTAGAAAGCGGAATAACTTTTAAAATTGTGTTGCAAAGTATTAAATTGCCTTTTCCACACTATTATATAAATGAATCTTAAAAAATTGTGATAATTTCAGTTTCAAATATTTTTTGAAGATGTTTAATCAAATAGAAGTAGGTTTTACATTTGTTTTTAAATCAAACCTTGTTTGCTTATTTTAGTCAATTTATTGTTTATACGATTTGCTTTGCTCCTATGCAAATGCTTGAACATACTTTACATGTGTGGAGCTAAAATCCAAACAAATACAACTGAGTGTTCATTGGTTGGGACATTGAAGTCACGAGTAAAGTTTTGACAGATTCTCCCATGATCATTACACTGTGCAGACAGGGACATTTTTCCTTGTTACTGAACAAGTTGTTTTTGCAGCTGGATGTTTCTATGGATTAACTTTTTATCTCGGAGACCTCCATGGTTAAATGGTCAGTTACAATCTGGCCAGGTTTCAGGGACCAGCTCTCTAGTTAGGGTTGAGGTAAGACTCGGGTCGGGTTAAATTATGAGTAAACATGTAGTAACCTGAAACGGACATGGCCTCTCCATGATTCAACCTTGAAACATCGCAATATGACACCGACCTGAAAAAGGTGACTCAGAAAGTAATAGTCCTTACACCATAAAGCGATTTTTAGAGTTTAGACACATGTAGGTCACTTGAGTAACAGGGTTAGGTGTGCATGTGTAAGCAGAGCCATATTTACTCACCTGTGTTGGTTCTGGATTTAGTGGCATGCAGTTTTGTTTTTTTCTTCTGTTTGTGCAGGATCTGCTTGAATAGCAGGCGCCACCTGTTAACCAAGCGAGCAACAGGTTTTCCTGCAGCCAGCCGCTGTTCCTGTCACTCACCTCTCTGGCTACTCCTTCCTTTCACCCACTGATGTAAACTTCAGCCTCAGCGACAGACTGCTGTCATTGTGAGGTCAAATGAATGTACGGAGGTTTCCTGAAACTTAAAGCCGCAGTTGAAGAGAACCATGAAGGAAATCTTGTCGCGTTTTAAGGTATCTGTTTTGAGAGAGTTATGATCTTTGAGTATTTTTTAATTCAGTAAATAAAGATGCAGCTGAACTGCTGACAGAGATTGACTAAAAAATTGAGTTATATAAAGTCTCCTCTATTTTACGGGTCCTGCCTCTTCCATCTCATGGAACTGTTCCTGGAAAAGTTTCTTTATTTTACTTTTAAATATTTGTTTTCTTCATTCATTTGTACAAAAATACATTTTCTTTAACAGTTATTAATCAGATATCAGTCTGAGTGCTGGAACAGTCACAGCTGGCCTCTGGTTAATAATTCTCACGGACAAGTTGAGTCTTAATCCTTTTTTATGGAAGTACTTATGCCAAATGTTTCCATGTTCCTGAGAGCTAGAAATTTCACTAATTGGTGAAGTCTTCCACTTTTCTGTGTTGTTGGAGTACAAGTCTGCAGATCTTTGCATTGTGGTGAAGTTACAAGAGATGCACCGATCAGAATTTTCCTGGCCAATACTGATTTCCAGTTTTGAGCTCTGACCTTCCGATCTTGACTGATCTCCTTTTTTTTTTTTTTTTTCTCCATTTTAATGAAAAAAAAAACAATGGTTATTAGATGTACTGCAGTTTTGAGCAGGTTGTAGTGTTGAATCCAACAGAAAATTAAGAAGTTAAGATTATCCATATTTAGGCATATTTTCCTTACCTCTTATCTATTTTTTTTTTTTTTTTTTTTTTTTTTTTTTTTTTTTTTTAGCAACCCTGAAGTCCATAAATGTAAATGCTGTTTGCTGATGCATTCGTTGACTATACAGGTACTTCTCAAAAAATTAGCATATTGTGATAAAGTTCATTATTTTCTATAATGTAATGATGAAAATTTAACATTCATATATTTTAGATTCATTGCACACTAACTGAAATATTTCAGGTCTTTTATTGTCTCATTACGGATGATTTTGGCATACAGCTCATGAAAACCCAAAATTCCTATCTCACAAAATTAGCATATTTCATCCGACCAATAAAAGAAAAGTGATTTTAATACAAACGTCAACCTTCAAATAATCATGTACAGTTATGCACTCAATACTTGGTCGGGAATCCTTTTGCAGAAATGACTGCGTCAATGCGGCGTGGCATGGAGGCAATCAGCTTGTGGCACTGCTGAGGTCTTATGGAGGCCCAGGATGCTTCGATAGCGGCCTTTAGCTCATCCAGAGTGTTGGGTCTTGAGTCTCTCAACGTTCTCTTCACAATATCCCACAGATTCTCTATGGGGTTCAGGTCAGGACAGTTGTCAGGCAAATTGAGCACAGTGATACCATGGTCAGTAAACCATTTACCAGTGGTTTTGGCACTGTGAGCAGGTGCCAGGTCGTGCTGAAAAATGAAATCTTCATCTCCATAAAGCTTTTCAGCAGATGGAAGCATGAAGTGCTCCAAAATCTCCTGATAGCTAGCTGCATTGACCCTGCCCTTGATAAAACACAGTGGACCAACACCAGCAGCTGACACGGCACCCCAGACCATCACTGACTGTGGGTACTTGACACTGGACTTCTGGCATTTTGGCATTTCCTTCTCCCCAGTCTTCCTCCAGACTCTGGCACCTTGATTTCTGAATGACATGCAGAATTTGCTTTCATCCGAAAAAAGTACTTTGGACCACTGAGTAACAGTCCAGTGCTGCTTCTCTGTAGCCCAGGTCTGGGGAATGCGGCACCTGTAGCCCATTTCCTGCACACGCCTGTGCACGGTGGCTCTGTATGTTTCTACTCCAGACTCAGTCCACTGCTTCCACAGGTCCCCCAAGGTCTGGAATCGGCCCTTCTCCACAATCTTCCTCAGGGTCCGGTCACCTCTTCTCGTTGTGCAGTGTTTTCTGCCACACTTTTTCCTTCCCACAGACTTCCCACTGAGGTGCCTTGATACAGCACTCTGGGAACAGCCTATTCGTTCAGAAATGTCTTTCTGTGTCTTACCCTCTTGCTTGAGGGTGTCAATAGTGGCCTTCTGGACAGCAGTCAGGTCGGCAGTCTTACCCATGATTGGGTTTTGAGTGATGAACCAGGCTGGGAGTTTTAAAGGCCTCAGGAATCTTTTGCAGGTGTTTAGAGTTAACTCGTTGATTCAGATGATTAGGTTCATAGCTCGTTTAGAGACCCTTTTAATGATATGCTAATTTTGTGAGATAGGAATTTTGGGTTTTCATGAGCTGTATGCCAAAATCATCCGTATTAAGACAATAAAAGACCTGAAATATTTCAGTTAGTGTGCAATGAATCTAAAATATATGAATGTTAAATTTTCATCATGACATTATGGAAAATAATGAACTTTATCACAATATGCTAATATTTTGAGAAGGACCTGTAAATGATGGGAATTCTGAGTTTTGATGTATTTAACAGGAAAAAAGAAAATTTATGTTTTTCAGTGTTTGATTTGCAGATCACTAATCAGAGCCAGTCGTGAGAAAATTGGCCCGATTACGATTTCTTGCCGATTGATCGGAAATGAGGCATTTCTATGAGGTTTGATAGCAATAACCTGTGAGGATTTTGTATATTTAAGATATTGTGCTTGCATGACAATTACACCTTTTGGCACAAGTTTTCCTGTTTATCCAAACAAATGAAGTATCGTGCCCAGGATGTGTTTAAAACTCTGACTGAAGTTCTAACTACTGAAAGCACAAACACCCCCTTGTATGTTCGACATTTGTCAATGAATATTTTTCTTAAATCAGACCTATTGTAACTGTAGTGATCACTGGAATCCTATATACGCCGTGTTTGTAATAATCTGAGGGGTTTTTATACTATCATCTACAAAATTGTGACATATCTTTTGCAACAACTAGAAAACCAAATGTATAAAAAAAATTAGTGATGGAAACGTAAAGGCAATGCAAAGAAGGTAATAAATTATGTTAATGTTGTATAGCATCATTACTGCTGTACCCTCTTAGGAGTTGGATAAGGTGCAATACAAATGTTAATGGTTGTCTTTTACACTGAACTGCTGTTTTATCTGTAACCATGTCTCAGATTTTTCTTAAACAGTTTTTGCACAGTCTTGAGTTAAATATTTTATAGGTTTACATTATTTATGACCAGCTGGTGTAGAGTGCAGTGAATTGGATGTGGTTAAGCAAGTGCCTGGGTGTGAATCTGACATGTGGCTGGTGGCTATCATTTTATTAGCTTGAACACTTATGTCAGTGACGACCCCAAGTTGCACGCATTCCCCTAAAAATGACCTTCTGGAGCAGTAAATCTCTATTTTATACAAGTTCATGCTAAACTGCATGTAAAATGTGAACGACACTTTAAATCTGGAGATTTTTAAAAGCGAATATCTCAAATCTATTTTTTATTAAAATTAATTCTGTCGGAGACTGTTTGACAAGAGATTAAGCTCAAAAGGAGGAAAAAAAGGTTACTGTGTAGCTGCATTACATCACATTGGTAGAAGGTCTATTACAGGAAGCTTTATTGCATCTTTACAGGAATATGTTTTCCTTACATGTTGAACTGCTATATTGGTTTGAAAGAGTCATTGTGATTGGTTGTGTAAATATTCAAGCTTGGACATTTGTAATTGCTGTTTCTCTTTTCTGTATATTGGAGGCTATTTTCTCTGGGTTTGGCAATAAAGCAATGTTCCTCGTTTTTGTGTTTACCTGTTATTTCATATAAACACCAATTTAATTTTTTTTTATTGCTTTAAAACCTTAGTTTAATTTAAATGTTGTTTCCAAGATCTTGTGCTTTAATTTTAGATCAAGTTCTTGTAAGTAGAGTGACAAATGGCTTGTGTGTAGAAAATTAGGAACTCCTGATCAATAACTTGCTGTTGATCCCACCATAATATATTTCTAACTGTATAGTAGGGGGAGTAGAACTGACAGAGTTGATTTTGTGGTTTTACTTTTTTGATCTGTATGGCCATATACCTTGTTTTTTTTTTTTTTTTTTTTATTCATTAATTTAAATTATAAATATTTTCAGTGTAAATTCTTGGGATTTTATGTGATAGACCAACATCAAGTAGTGTATTACTTTAAAACAGCAGAAAAATGTGGCAAAAACTATATAATTTGAAATATGAAGAGTGGCAGGCCTTTACTCTGATACTTCTAAATAAACACTAGCACCACTAATTGTATTCAGCCGTTTGCCACAAGCCATGAAGAGGACAAAGCAAACGTGCAGAAGGGTCTCTGCTGAGACAAAACCAAGTTTGAACTTTTTGGCCTACATATAAAACGCGGTGTGGTGGAAAACTAAGACTGTACATCACCCTGAACACAATATTCTCACGTTATCTGGTGCAGGCAGCATCATGCTGTGTGAATATTTTGTTTTTCAGGGTCTGCAGGAAGATTGGTCTGAGTTGATGGTGCTAAATTCAGGTCCTTCTCAAAATATTAGCATATTGTGATAAAGTTTATTTTCCATAATGTCATGATGAAAATTTAACATTCATATATTTTAGATTCATTGCACACTAACTGAAATATTCCAGGTCTTTTATTGTCTTAATACGGATGATTTTGGCATACAGCTCATGAAAACCCCAAATTCCTATCTCACAAAATTAGCATATTTCATCCGACCAATAAAAGAAAAGTGTTTTTAATACAAAAAACGTCAACCTTCAAATAATCATGTACAGTTATGCACTCAATACTTAGTCGGGAATCCTTTGGCAGAAATGACTGCTTCAATGCGGCGTGGCATGGAGGCAATCAGCCTGTGGCACTGCTGAGGTCTTATGGAGGCCCAGGATGCTTCGATAGCGGCCTTTAGCTCATCCAGAGTGTTGGGTCTTGAGTCTCTCAACGTTCTCTTCACAATATCCCACAGATTCTCTATGGGGTTCAGGTCAGGAGAGTTGGCAGGCCAAATGAGGTGCCTTGATACAGCACTCTGGGAACAGCCTATTTGTTCAGAAATTTCTTTCTGTGTCTTACCCTCTTGCTTGAGGGTGTCAATAGTGGCCTTCTGGACAGCAGTCAGGTCGGCAGTCTTACCCATGATTGGGGTTTTGAGTGATGAACCAGGCTGGGAGTTTTAAAGGTCTCAGGAATCTTTTGCAGGTGTTTAGAGTTAACTCGTTGATTCAGATGATTAGGTTCATAGCTCGTTTAGAGACCCTTTTAATGATATGCTAATTTTGTGAGATAGGAATTTTGGGTTTTCATGAGCTGTATGCCAAAATCATCCGTATTAAGACAATAAAAGACCTGAAATATTTCAATTAGTGTGCAATGAATCTAAAATATATGAATGTTACATTTTCATCATGACATTATGGAAAATAATAAACTTTATCACAATATGCTAATATTTTGAGAAGGACCTGTAGAAGGGGAATCCTTGAAAAACATGTTAGAGTTGGAAACATACAGCAAAAGCTATAAAGAAATACCTTCTATCAGGTATTAGAATGGCTCAGTCAAAGTCCAGGCCTAAATTCAATTGAGAAACTGTAGCACTACATCAATAACTGATGTTCATCTGAGTTTGAGCTATTTTGCAAAGATCTCTAGTTGTACAAGTCTGGTAGAGACTTTCACTACAGAGTGGAACTGCAGCAACAGTTACTTTTAATAAAGTACTGACTCAGCAAGGCTGAAAGCCAGTGTCCACCACACTTTTGTTTTTATTTGTAAAAACAATTTTTGAAAACCATGCATCACTCCTATTAAACAATTATGCACTGCTATGTGTTGGCCTGTCACATAAAATTGCAGCAACACAAATTTAGGTTTGTTGTTTGACAAAACATGGAAAAATTCCAGGGGGTATAAATATTTTTGCAAGGCACTGTGACTTTATTTGCCACAATGTGCCCCTGCTGCGAAAGTTGCCATTGCTGCAGTAGTTAGTATCTCTAGTGGTATAGTCAGAGAATTAGATTTGATATATGGGTGGAGTTTGTGACTGTATGTTTCTGGTCTGAAAAAGCAAAGGATGCAGATTCTGGTGAGCACACATGAAAAGTCCTTCAAGGATAAACTAATTCAATGTGACATTTAATTTATACAAAAGAAATTATGTTGAAGAAATCCTATTTTTCCACACTTTATATCACAACAAAAAACCAAGTGTTTCAGATTTTCTCCTGGCTCTGTGACACACACACACCACACACACAATTATACTGCCAACACCTTTTTTTTCAAACATGCAAAAAGGAATTACCATCAATGTACACTTTTGCAACAGGAAATTTCTGCATACAGTCAAATGTAGCACAACACCTTGAGGATGTGGTCATGAAACCTCAGACTGAGTTTGCAGCTATGACATCTTTCTGCAAAGAATCATAATACGAGGAGTTCTGAACCCGTGTGTCTGAGCGATATATTTTAATCCGAATGACGTTGAAACGTTACATTGGCAGTAGTGTGAACTTAAAATGCCTTTAAATCAAATAAAACAAAATATTTTGGAGTAAAACGGCATCTGGTTTCACACTTTCAGCAAACATGTACTATTCAAGAGTAAATCTATGCAACTTAACCTACTGAAATCTATGCTGAAAACTGCTTGAATTTTGAAAAGGTGGAAGAGCCTTGAACATGGGTGGTTCTAGACAGGGGCCAACAGGGACCAGTGCCCTTGTAGAACTGGTCCAGGCCCTGTACTGAAGACATAATACTAAATCAATTTCTTATGATATATGCTGGCACTGAAACCGTAATTTATTGGTCTCAATTTTATTTTTTACCTTTTACAGTTTTACTTTAACAATGAATTTAAAACTAAGGTGTTGCAATTTTAACTTCAGCCGGATCAGGGATCTGCCACCTGTAGCCTCAGAGCTGCAAGTGACTCTGTGGCTCACTTATTATGTTAAATTATGAAATATTGCCATTTATTTTTTTTTTTCATTCTTTTGTTCTGTGCCCCAAGGAAGAAACCCTGGCCCCACCCTTGCCCCCCTGTTACATTTGGTCTAGAACCGCCACTGTCCTTGAATATGAGAAGAATTTAAATATTTAGGGGGAAACAGATTTAGAGGTTTATGTTGGGATAACTACAGCCAGTTTTCCCTAAAGCTGACATTAAATTGTCGGGTTCTCTGTCATGCTGTAAAGATGTCCTTTTGCAAGTTTCACTTACAAATTTGCAGAGGACTGAATGCAAATGGTGAAAAGCATGCATTATTTTCCTTTCACTTCAGTTATTTGTTACTTTGTCTTAATCAGTTTTATAAAAATCTAATAACATATGAAGTTTGTGGTTGTAAAGTGAAAAGGTTATACCATGAATACTCTGTAAAGCACATATATGAAATAAACCAAAATATCCAAAAAGGTCAACAAATAGCTTTAACAAACTGATAAAAAAATAATGTTTAATTCCATAGATTTTCTTAAATGCTCATAGCAAAATCAATAATAAATGATGAGAATTTCTGAGATGATTATTTATTACAGTAATTCTAATACACATATATGTTCATCCAGCATTTCAACTTATTTTGCCCTCAGGTTCTATACAAAAAGTTTCCCTCTGCATCAAAGACATCGTTCCCCACCTGCACCACAGGTGAGGGTTTATCTATTTCCAGAAGCTCCCCAAGATACTCCTCTGTCATCAGCTGTCCATCCCAGCTCTCCTCATGCTCCTCACCCTCCTCTGTTGGCTTTGTACCAATACCACCCTCATCTACAGCTGACCCTGTCACTGTAGCATCTTTACAAATCCCAGCTGGTAACTTTGGAGGCTGAACGGGGGACCCCAAACCTTTATTTTTCATTAACATCTGAGTCTGAGTAGTCACAGAAATCAGAGCATCTTCTGTCCTTCTGGGTGTAAGTATGGCTAGTGTTTGACTCTGAGGCAACTTCAGCTGTTTCTCCTGCGTCCTGCTACCTGAATGCAACACCTGCTGGCCGAGTCTAGCCATTACATTAGCATCCTGTTTGGCTTTCTTTTCTGGAGAGGGGGTAAACTTGCTCTTCAGGACCCTTATGATGACGTCTGAGGGGACAGAGAAGCCCTCTGCAAGTCGCTCTATTGTCCACTCCTCTGGCTGCTCTTGCTTCAGATATCTGAATGAAATGTGGGGAAAGTGTCAGCAACCCTTACGGTCTAAAGAGTCATTTTAACTTTTGCTTCTACTAAACGAAATTTATTTAGAGCTGCAAAACCTACATGACCCTTCAGAAAAAGAACAAAACACCTGCTATGTAAATTTGTTATGTTTTATGGATAAGATTACCCCCAATTTTACTTTTAAGTTTCAGAAGAAAGAAAAACTACGACGTTAAACAAAGAGTGTGCATTTTATTAACTGAAATATTTTACATTTGTGGAAAATTAAGGGGGGAAAGCACACAGACTCCAAGTCTCTGGCAAAGAAACGAACTAAACAAAAACTATTTCTCCTCGTGTAATCTGTTGCATGAAAACACTTCGAACTGCTCAATCTAGCCTTTTAATATTACCCACATATTAAAAAAACAAAGATCAGTAGTGTGAGGAAAACAAGACCCTCACCTTACTTGCTCAATAGCATCCCATGATAGCTTCCTCTGGGGGGCTCCTGATGGAGTCATTTTCCTTCTTATCATATTATACTTCACTGATCGCTGTCTCTTTCTCTCCTTGCTGAAAAACACGAGATACGGGGTTTATAGTGATTATAACGCAGTATGTTTGCATTCAGAGTCCGTATTATAGCTGTAATAATATATAATGGATCTTACTCCAGGACAGCTTGAAGCTTATCCTCCAGCCCCTCCAGCTCAGGCTCTATATCGTCGTTGAATCTGGACCTTTGAGATCTGTCTCCGTCTCGGCTCACATAGCTCTGTCCCACCCAGGCTTTGTTCCTACTTCTGCTGCAGAATCTGACGCCGTTTAAATAAACGGAGGGACTCAAAGAAGGAGCTGAAAACTTAGAGAGGAGGCAGAGGAATTGTAGAGAACGGGCCATGTTGCTTCATTAGCGTGCTATGCTAACCTTGTCGCTCAACAAAAAAACTAAGCCGGATGGACAAATAATATTTCCATTAATGGAAGACGTGTGTTTATCTTACATAAAAAGTACAAGACCTTGAACGAAATCAGAGACCCCCCTTAGTCTTCACATGCACACCTCCATAGTGAGAATACTTCCGCAAACACAGCTGCACTGGAAACAATGCAGTGCTGCCACCTGGCGAGATGGAGGACCATTTTTTTAAACCCAAGTCTCAGAGTAGGTATCTACTAGACATAAATAAATATGTATATAATGGTGTCTGCAACATGTTCTCTGTAGAGTCGAACATAAACTCCAAAAATGCTTCTTCTTATAGTGGCAACAGGAAAGGTTACTCCTATCGAACTCCAAAGGTGTCAAATTTGACTAAGTTTATAAATAAATAAATAGTGCATGATACTGAAGTTAAATAAATTACAATAAATATTATAATTTTTTATATTTATTTAAATATTAAAATGATTTATTAAATACATAATTGAATAGCTAAATATAGCAATCATTAAAAAATGAATTGATTATATGTTGAAACTGTGAATAACCATTTCAATAGTTATTTCTATTTTTTATAGTTCCTGTGCTACACTCCAGCATGGCATAATTTATATCATTAATGTAGCTCACTAGAGTAGACCCTGACATTTGATTAGTTAATCTGCACAGCAAGTCAACTTAAAACCAATTACTGTCGCAGTGTTAGCCCTCACCACATCCAACATCTCGTTAAGGGAGAATAATTAAATTAATGGATAAATCATTTGTTAAATGTACAATAAATTACGTTTGCACTGACAAAAAAGAAAAAAAACTTTTGTGTAAACATTTAGAATTATTTATCTCTTTAATTATTTCAACTGTAGCAAAATAACTGTAATAATAATAATAAAATAATAATATATATATTTTTTTGATTTGACCAAATAATGTCTTATTTTAATAAATTATTTTCATGTTTGTTTATTTCCAGTTCATTTAATAAGAAATATTTCAATGTTACCAAATTAACTAATTATTGAATTTAATGTGGCAGTTTTGGCCCTGGATATAGATTTTTTGAGCAATTTTATGCAACATGTGAATAGAGTTTTCACAGCAAATAACACAAAGAGAACACTAGGTAGGCTGGTTGTATTTTGAAAATAAAATGATTGACAGATATCTTAATCACTTTAAATGCATGATGTACACAGCTTCTTACAATTGTACAGCACAACATAAAATCTGTCATTAATAAAAGATCAATCAATCAGTGTATTCATTCTCTTGCATCTTCATCGCTGGTCTGACTTCCTGGCAAGTAGTTTAGTCTGTCTATGAAGTTCACCTGATAATGAATCTTCTATGGTGGTAGTTTGTTGGAGCACCAGCTCATCTGCAGTTGAGAGGAAGCAGTTAGATGAGTTCATTAGGAAGGCCAGCTCTGTCCTGGGTTTCCCCCTTGGCCTAGTGCAGGTGGTGGCAGATGGATGGAATCCAGCAAAAATAACATCACAGTTGGATAATGGCTCCCAACCCATGTATGAAGCTGTTTCAGAACTGGAGAGATCCTTCAGTGAAAGACTGCTGCATCTAAGGTGCACAAAGGAGTGTTATTGTAGGTCCTTCCTCCCAGCAGCTGTTAGACTTTACTTCTCCCAACAAACTCAGTTTTCATTCTTTATGTAAATGGTGAGCTGTTGTTTTTCTCATGCACAATTACAAATGTGCTTTTTTGTAAATGTTCAAATCACAAAAAACTAATTGCCTGAAATTATTATTATTATCACCGTTATTTTTATTATTATTAATGCTAATTTAGGTTAATTGTAGCATAACGTTAATTTATATTTATTAGGACAATAACTAGCATTTTGTAATTATTGGCAGATTTAGCACCACCCACTGGCAGATAAGGTTACTGCACCCTGCTCCATGCCCTGTAGTCATGCGCCACGCAGCTGCGCATCTCCTCCCAGCTGCCGTTGTTTCATTTGCGCCATTTTGTCCGCTCACTTTGTTGATTGGGTTTTAGCGAGCTGTACTGGAGCCAATCAGAGGGAAACCGGACAGTGAAGATACGGTAAGGGAGCCACGATTGAAGGCATTGGTAGTTGTCAGCACGGATTGGTTTGTCATGGACCAACCAAATTACTAACCCTGCTTAATGCAGGAAAAAAATTAAATTTGAGTGTAAATTTGACCGCTGTGTCCTCGGACTTGTTTAGCCACAAAGACCTTCGTCTTCTCGCTCGGTGTTGGGCTTCTGCGGGGGGAATCATGAGCTCTCTGCTGCACTAATGTTAGCTTTTGTTAGCTAAAATGACTGTTAAACAAAGCGGCGTTTGCCAATGAAGTCGTAAACCCAGCTGCAGACGACTTTGCCAGCTAATGTTTAGTAATAATTCAAAACAAGAATCAAAACGCCCTATTTTCCCCGTGAAGATAGCGAGCATCCATTTTGTGCTTTCTAGAATTTACCGTCATGCTCACAGCCTGCTCTGATGATAGCTTTGTTAGCCCCATATTATTACGACTCACAAAATACTCGTAAATATAGCCCAGCATGTACTCCTATATTATCCCAGACACACAGTTATATTTAAGATACATTCCTGAATGGATTCAAGATAAGTAAGCGGTGCATATTAAAACTAAAGCAACCAAATACGGCAAAATGAATAATAATAAATAAAAAAAAACCCGTCTAATTTTACGAGATAAAAGCCTAAAAGACAGTTATGTTGGATTGGTAAAATATCTGTTGGAAATCAGATGTAGTTTTTTTTTATGTGACTACTGCAGACTATAACTGTACATGTCTTTGTCTCAGGAGGATTGAACATATTAAGTCATGGAGCAGTACACCACTGCCACCACTACAACAGGGGAGCAGATTGTTGTGCAGACTGCTAATGGACAGATCCAGCAGCAGGTGAGTCCACAGTGGATTTGCTACTATATTCCTGTTTTTTTAAATCAAATTAAATTTTCTAAAGCAGCCAGATTACAGGAGCCCTTCAAGCAGTCAGATGTAGTTTTCTGATATTTACCAATAAGCTCAAAGTTACTTTAAACAGTGCCACATTTTATGTAAAAACATAAAAAATCATTTTTTTACTCTTTGTTTTCTGGCTGGAAAAAATTGCAACAAACGGCAGAGAAACATTGTATCCGAATATAGTTTTCAAACAATATTAATAAAATTTTATGTTTAATTTTTTTTAAGTACACCTCTCTAAGGGCTGCTCAGTATCAGGAAAATGCATTATTTGTAGTATTGTTGCTGAAAAATGTGATGATGGTGACATCTGCTACAATTAATCCAAAATTTTCTGACTCTTTTCTGTCTTTACCATTACGCAGTGTCTCCATCTCTCTCATTCAGCTTTAGAGTTGGTCGACGGTAGTTTGAATCCATCAAATTGGCCCAGTATATTATAAATAAGTAAATATTGTGTCCAACCAATGCTTTGTGATTATTGCATTGTACACAGTGACATTGCGATAACTATTGCAGGATGTATTGTGCAGTTCTAATTTCATTAGTCAACGTTATCTTCACATATATTCGCATTTCTTTCAGTAAATACTTATTTCGTACCCGTGTGCCTAGAAGAGGCCTGTTAAGCTTAGTTGTTAAATATGTCTTGATGATTTTATATTGCACTGTTTCCATTGATTGTGGTTCTACTGTGGTCATTTGAGTTTTATGAAAATATGAGAGATTATGACCACTGTTCAAAGCAGGAGTGATCCAGAACCATATTTCCTTGTGGACTGTGAGTAGATTATAGAACATTAGTTACAATCATCAGTTGTAATAGTAGGTACAAAATGTTCCGAAAGCTCGTATGAACTGATGCAGGGTTGGTATGAAACGTCATGTGGAAGACTGTTCCTTCTTGTACCCAAAGTGACCAAAGCTTTTTATTAACCCCTACAAAGCACTGTTTTAAATGTTTAGAGTAACGTCTAAGGCTCTCATACAAAAGCCCTCTTTCAAATCTTCAAATACAGAACCTAGGTGGGTGATCCCATTAACCTAATTATCTTTACTGATTTCTTAGTTTGTATACCTTTGATCAGTATCTTTCTGAAGCACTACTTACAGCTTTATTGTTTTCTTTCTGCAGATCCTTTGATGCATGTGCATAATGTCTTTATGTTGCCATTTACTTTGATCATATGACCTGATCCACTTTAAATCTGAGTCGACTTGCTGCGACCAGATTTCTTCAGGATCCTTTCTAGCTGGTGGATACAATGTGAAGGGTAAAAAAAAAATCATCAGGCGGTCTGCAGAAAACACTCAGTCAGCTCGAGAACTTTTTCTTTAAGACGACAATCTCAAATACACAGCCACAGTGCTCAAGATAGTTATGACAAAATGTCTTATTGTCCTTGATGATGCATTTATTATTTCCACCCAGAAGACGAAGATCAGTCGGCAAAGGTATTAGTTATTTTGGTCTTAACTGTACTTGTCTGAGAGTGTAATGTCCTGCCTTGCCTGCAGACACAAGGCACAGTAACGGCTGTGCAGCTGCAAGCAGAGGCGCCAGGCCAGCAGGTGCAGACACTCCAGGTAGTGGTGTCACAGCCGTCCTGTCACTGCAGTAACACTTTAATAAGTGACCAGTTTGCATGCTGTACCCAGGGCTGTTTTCATGACCTGTCCGTGCTCTTTGGTCCCTCATCTTTTTCCACCAAGCATTTCCTGCAACTACCTGTACTGCATGTTCCTCAGCACAGTGTGTTGTGTTTGCCAGCCTTTAATGTGTGCCTTTCCTGCCATGGCTGTGAAAGAAAAAAACAAATAGACCACTGCATTTGTCTGAAGTAGTTTGTCTCTGGCTTTACACAGGCTTTTTCCTGTGTGGCATATCTTCATCTACAAAATGCATTTTGCACATAGTAAGGAGTTTGTAAGTTAAACCATTCGACCATTGTCAGTTACACACATCTTGTCTTAGACTTTAAAGAGAAAAAGGTGAAGGTGACCTTTCGATGTTATGTAAAAGCTGAGAGATTTTTGAAACCTGCTGCAATAACAAAGAAGGGGGGGGGGGGGGGGGGGGGGGGGGGGGGGGGGGGGGGGGGGGAATGAGCAAAATATGTACATTTAATTACAAGTAAAATTTACAATGCTACAATAAATGGTTGTCATAAGGTGCTGTTCAGTTATGTGGAAACAAAATTATGGGTTTTTGAAGAAATCTTATCTGTTGCACCAAAACTAAGAGTATTCCTGCAAAACCAAATGTAGCCTGATTAATTTTCAATTTTGTGGATAAAATTGTTTTTGTCGTCATCTGGAGCCATAATTTAATAACACACCTCAGCTCTACATCTAGGAACAAAAAGTAAACAGCGATAGATTAACACTTTTATCCCACTTTTGGTTGGAAGTTGTGTTTTTCACTTGCATGCAGCCCCGTAAGTCCCATGTAAGCGCTGATGGGATAAGCCGTGTCCGAGCTGCTTTAACGGCTCTCTGTACCTCTTTGCAGGTCCAGGGACAGCCCCTAATGGTACAGGTGAGCGGCGGACAGCTCATCACATCTTCAGGGCAGCCCATCATGGTGCAAGCCATGTCAGGAAGTCAGGGCCAGACCATAATGCAAGTTCCTGTGTCCGCAGCTCAAGGTCTGCAGCAGGTAAAAGACGAGTCCGTCCCGAAGATCTGTTATTAGGTTTAACCACGGTGTGAGTAACTCTGTCATCGTTCTGGAGAAGTTGAACTTCACAACACATACTGTTCCGTATCACAGAATGTAATGTTACTTGTTTTGCATGTTTATGGTCATGGAAACATTTTGTATTGGTTTTAATGTGTTATTGATTTTCAGTTAAGACTCGTTTGATTATCTCCATAGATCCAGCTGGTGCAGCCTGGTCAGATACAGCTGCAAGGCGGGCAGACTCTGCAGCTCCAAGGCCAGCAGGGTCAGCCTCAGCAAATCATCATCCAGCAGCCCCAGACAGCTATAACTGCTGGACAGAACCAGGTCATTTATTTTAATGGTCTTTAGTATTATTACCAATCCCGTTAGTACCACAAGCTGAACCTAAAAGTCTGTGTATTCTGTCTTTGCTTTTGGTTTTACAGTTGGGTTTTTGATTATAAACCAGTCTTAATTCAGCTGTTAACTTGATGCTGCTGTTATCCATTGTGTGGCAACTGTTTTATTTCAGGCCACTCTTACGTATGTATGGGCTGGTATGAGGGTCACACAATGATTATTAGTTGAATGCAGCTATCAGTATTACAGTTAAGGCTACTGTAGTCGTAATGATATATTTTAGGGAGGCCATAACAATGATATTAATGTTGGATATTAATATTGGTCTGAATTGTTATATCAGTGCATCCCTGATTTATTGGTTTTTTTATACATAGACTTAAGAAAAAATATTTATAAACCCCCTCTGAATTTAATATTCATTTTCAAGTTCTTATTACACAGAATATGTACCTTTTTGCCATTCTACTGTTTATAGAGTAGCACAAGTATAACAAGCTGATCGGTCAGGCTGTCTGCATTGTTAGCCTGCAGTAGGCTGTTTATAGGTTGCCACCTGGAGCTCTAAAATGGTTCATACCAGTAACCTAGCTGTGTCTGTAATTACTATTTTGTTAAGTTATAGCATTTTGCAAATATAGTTTCGTATTGATTGCGTTAAACTACTCACAAAAGCTTACTTGATTATTATCTTTTAAAATGAGGTTTTAGTTATAAAACTGCTAAATAATTCAATCAAAAGGCTGTAAATGAGTACAGGAAGTTCTTTATTTTCTAATTTCTTTTCTTCTTAATTCTGTAAATCAGAGCCAGCAGATCAGCGTACAGGGGCAACAGGTGGCACAGACAGCAGACGGACAGACCATCGTCTACCAGCCCGTCAGCGCAGATGGTTCTGTTCTGCAGCAGGGTACATTTCTTTTTTTGGTCTTGTGTAATCTATATTAAAACATACTTATTTATTTTTCAGTTGTGAATTGAAACAATTTTTATGTGTTAATTATTTCTCTACAGGAATGATCACAATTCCCGCGTCCAGCCTGGCAGGTGCCCAAATAGTACAAGCAGCAGGGGGCGCCAACACCAACACTAGCAACAGCGGCCAAGGCACTGTGACCGTCACCCTGCCTGTCTCTGGCAACATGGTCAATACAGGTGGAATGGTCATGGTAAGATCCTGTTCAGAGGTACTCAGCATGTCTGTTTTTTTTTTCTTTTTACATCTAGACCGACACAGGGTGCAGAGTTTGGAGTAACGAGCGCCAACGGTAGCAAGTTTACGGTTTTGTCACAGAGGTTGTTGGGATCATTTGCTCTGTAGATTGAATATTTAAGTGAAACACTCATGAGTCATCACACCTACCCACCTTTTCTGTTACATGTTTAATGTAAATGTATGTGACATTCTCATAATAGTATTTACAAGACAAATGGCTTTAAAATAGTCTTTTCCAGATAACTGAAAGCAGCACATTACTATGGATGACGTGTGTGTGTGTGTGTGAGTGTGTGTGTGTGTGTGCGTGCGTGCGTGCGTGCGTGCGTGCGTGTGTGTGTGTGTGTGTGTATCAGACACCCATTTTTGGGACTTTTCGTTAGTTCACAAATTCTTTGATTCTGTGTGAAAGCAGCAGTCAGATCAGAATCGGCCTACTAAGTAAATGGAAACATCTGTTTAGGTGAAAATGGTGTGATGGTTGTAAAGTGTTGTATTAGTAAAGCACAGTGACTGATTAATTGATTTAAGTTACATTTTAGCTTTAGTTTTTTTGTCAGTATAATATTTTAAACACGGCAAAAAGTTTTGAATACTTTGTTCTTGTTTCTGTTCCTTCACCTATCAGATGGTGCCTGGCGGTGGTGGCGTTCCCACAATGCAGCGTATCCCCCTGCCAGGGGCCGAAATGCTGGAAGAGGAGCCTCTGTACGTCAATGCCAAACAGTATCATCGTATCCTGAAGCGAAGACAAGCCCGGGCCAAGCTGGAGGCTGAGGGCAAGATCCCCAAGGAGAGGAGGGTATGAAATGTTTGTACTAGAAGATCTACAATGCAGTTTAGCTTCACTTAAAACAAACACATTAGTCATTTATGTCGTCAGATTTTGATGCATAAACATAAATTAAAATAATGAATAAACTTCTACAAAATTTAGTAGCAGTGCTGAAATAAACATAGTTATTGTGCTGAATATTAGTCATCTTTGCTGGTCTCCTCTTAGCTGGTGGGCCGTCAGCTGTTTAACAGACACGCCAGCTGAACAGTTGCTTTAAAGCGGGGCTACTTTAATAGGAGGAGGCATGCACAGCAACAGGTGGGGATGGGCAGGGTGCTTTACGCTCTATAAAGCCAGTGTAAACGTTAGTAACACTGGGACCTTTCTGTTGTATTTCATTAAAAATAACTTTTTTGGATATGAACAGCATAACAGAACATTGTAGCGCTTTTAAAACTAACATTTTAACACCTCAGTATACATTCATACCGGGTTACTGGGGCATGAGTAATACATTTAAAGCAATTTTCTTTTATCTGGTGCAGTGTTATTTTTAGTTAGAATAAGTTAACTGACCCATATATAGAACTGAAAAAAATGTTGTTTGTGTTAGTTTTAAAAGAGGGTACTTTTTTCATTTTGGTTTTAGGATTTTTGAGGCTACATATAAATACATTAGTGCACTTTCCTTCTTAGCAGTTAAGTTTGGCGCCTTTTTAAAGTGGGTCCAAAGGAATGTGAACTGTTGCTACAGGACTGTGTATGTGCTTGGTTATATTGTGGTATAATTACTGACTTACTGAAATCCGACAGGCCTTTTGGGGACCGTGGCCCGGTCCTAATGCTGTGGGCCCCCACTTTCAGGTGTTGGGATTAGAGCTATTGTGCTAATTGATTTAGTGTAAGTGTAAAGATTAGGCAGAAATGGAGTTAGTAAAATGAATGGAAGTCAGAAGTACAAACTTGTGTGTTTGTTTGTTTCCCTTTTTTCCCTTCAGAGCAAATAAAGACAAACTATAAAGCTTAATTATGATCATAAAATGATTCTATGATGTTGGGACATCATAGGAAAATGTAAAGCTGGGTTACATCACTGTCTACTCTTTAGTGGTAATACAGAAAGGAATGAATCCATTTATTTTAATTTTACAATTAATTAATAGTCTTTTATTTCCATGTCTCCTGCAGAAATACTTACACGAGTCTCGTCACCGCCATGCTATGCAGCGTAAGCGTGGAGATGGAGGACGGTTCTTCTCCCCTAAAGAAAAGGAGGAGGCGGCTTTAGGCCTATCACAAGTAAGACGTTTGATGGGAGGAAAAAGATGCATATTAAGTGTACAATTCCCAAAATTACAGCTTCTCAGCTATACATTTTCAAGTATTCATGATGCATAGATCATTTAAAAGGTCACTTTTAAGATTTAAGCATGTCTGGAACGTATGGAGGCAGAAAACGGCATGGAAGAATGAAAATTACTAGAATGTATTCCTAATTTTATCATTTAAAAGATAAAATTCAGAATTGTGTGAAAGATAAGGAGCTTTTTACATTGACTTATAATTAATGTCTTATCTTTAATATGACTTCATAAACTCCATGTTTATTGAAAACAATGTTTGAAAGGACAATTTTATTGTTTTTTTGGCTTCCAGACCTTAGATCAACGTTTAAAACATAATACGTTTTTAAACATTTTTGAGCTGTGACTTGTTTAACTGGCTACAAAGCACCATGATTCGGGGAACTTTTTTAAATAAAACAAGAGGAATCAGAGGTTATAATGTATTTAAGAAAAATCCATTCTGGAACTGTCAAAGAATTTAATATGGTGCAAATCTAGAGTTTTTCAAATACCAATAAAAAGTGAAAAAGTCATTTACAACATTGCCAAATCTGAAGACGACATCAGCATAGTTTTAAAGTTATTTGTTTATCATATGCACAGTAATACATAGCACAATGTACAATGAATTGTTTTTATATACAGGTCCTTCTCAAAATATTAGCATATTGTGATAAAGTTCATTATTTTCCATAATGTCATGATGAAAATTTAACATTCATATATTTTAGATTCATTGCACACTAACTGAAATATTTCAGGTCTTTTATTGTCTTAATACGGATGATTTTGGCATACAGCTCATGAAAACCCAAAATTCCTATCTCATAAAATTAGCATATTTCATCCGACCAATAAAAGAAAAATGTTTTTAATACAAAAAACGTCAACCTTCAAATAATCATGTACAGTTATGCACTCAATACTTGGTCGGGAATCCTTTTGCAGAAATGACTGCTTCAATGCAGCGTGGCATGGAGGCAATCAGCCTGTGGCACTGCTGAGGTCTTATGGAGGCCCAGGATGCTTCGATAGCGGCCTTTAGCTCATCCAGAGTGTTGGGTCTTGAGTCTCTCAACGTTCTCTTCACAATATCCAACAGATTCTCTATGGGGTTCAGGTCAGGAGAGTTGGCAGGCCAATTGAGCACAGCGATACCATGGTCAGTAAACCATTTACCAGTGGTTTTGGCACTGTGAGCAGGTGCCGGGTCGTGCTGAAAAATGAAATCTTCATCTCCATAAAGCTTTTCAGCAGATGGAAGCATGAAGTGCTCCAAAATCTCCTGATAGCTAGCTGCATTGACCCTGCCCTTGATAAAACACAGTGGACCAACACCAGCAGCTGACACGGCACCCCAGACCATCACTGACTGTGGGTACTTGACACTGGACTTCTGGCATTTTGGCATTTCCTTCTCCCCAGTCTTCCTCCAGACTCTGGCACCTTGATTTCCAAATGACATGCAGAATTTGCTTTCATCCGAAAAAAGTACTTTGGACCACTGAGCAACAGTCCAGTGCTGCTTCTCTGTAGCCCAGGTCAGGTGCTTCTGCCGCTGTTTCTGGTTCAAAAGTGGCTTGACCTGGGGAATGCGGCACCTGTAGCCCATTTCCTGCACACGCCTGTGCACGGTGGCTCTGGATGTTTCTACTCCAGACTCAGTCCACTGCTTCCGCAGGTCCCCCAAGGTCTGGAATCAGCCCTTCTCCACAATCTTCCTCAGGGACCCCGAGGTCACCTCTTCTCGTTGTGCAGCGTTTTCTGCCACACTTTTTCCTTCCCACAGACTTCCCACTGAGGTGCCTTGATACAGCACTCTGGGAACAGCCTATTCGTTCAGAAATTTCTTTCTGTGTCTTACCCTCTTGCTTGAGGGTGTCAATAGTGGCCTTCTGGACAGCAGTCAGGTCGGCAGTCTTACCCATGATTGGGGTTTTGAGTGATGAACCAGGCTGGGAGTTTTAAAGGCCTCAGGAATCTTTTGCAGGTGTTTAGAGTTAACTCGTTGATTCAGATGATTAGGTTCATAGCTCGTTTAGAGACCCTTTTAATGATATGCTAATTTTGTGAGATAGGAATTTTGGGTTTTCATGAGCTGTATGCCAAAATCATCCGTATTAAGACAATAAAAGACCTGAAATATTTCAGTTAGTGTGCAATGAATCTAAAATATATGAATGTTAAATTTTCATCATGACATTATGGAAAATAATGAACTTTATCACAATATGCTAATATTTTGAGAAGGACCTGTATAATGCATATCCCTGTATATGCATATGTGAACATGTTTGCACTCAAAAGATGAAAATATTAAAAATGAGAAAAAGAAAATTGAGTTTTGCTCTTGATAAAAATGTTTATACAATTAAATTCATAACTGTAGAAGCAAGGTGTGTGGTCCAGTTGGGCTAGAGGGAAGACAGTCTTTGTCATTCTGTCAGTTTTGGACTCGATGAGTGGAAGCACTGACCTGATGGTGGTGGTCAGAAGAAATGGTATCCTGGGGAATTCCGCTGTTTAAGGATCTTCTTAGCCATTGCCCTGCAACAATCTGAACAGATGTCGTCCTGTGATTTGTAGAAAATGCAGATACTGCTCAAATGTCCAGAATGTTGTAAAAACTGACAGAAACATGTTTAAATTTGAGTCTGGAAAAGTATGGAATTAAGAAATTTAAAATAAGCAGGAACCCTTGTAAAGCTCATCAGAATAAATTGTTTGTTTTTTGGGGGGGTTTTGCAGCAGGAAATAGCCCCAGCAGCATCAGATGAGACCGTGACTCAGATGATCAGAGTGTCGTAGCATTATCCCTGACATCGTGGCCTGCCTGAGACTCTTCTTCCCAGCTAAGCATTCGACACACTCTTCAGTAGGTCCTCCTCGCCTCAACACAACCAGCGGTGCTTTCACTGTGGGGTTTTTTCTTCTCTCTCAACTTCTTCACTGGTCTTCCAGGGAGCTGGCTGCGTCACAGCTAAGCCAGTGAAAATCTCTGTTCTTCTTCTTTAAAATGGAGGACGTTATCATGTTGGCTGAGCCCTGTTTTGTTTTTGTTTTTTCTTAAGGATTTTTTGGCAACTCCTCACACAGAGGAAAAGACAGTCATGAAGCCATACTCTGTCATACCCTGGTCTGTTGAAAATTCGTTGATTTGTCTCCAGTTGACACTTTTGCTTTAAACAGTTTTATAAATGGTACCTTTTTTGTTTTTTGAGGCATTTGTTAATTTACGCCAACCTGCTGTTTATATCATTGATTCCTGCTTTATACAAAAAATATAATTATTTAAATCCATGTACTTTTTGGACTTGTCTTATGGCTGCATAGTACATGGTACTCCACAGATGTGATAGTAATGTGAAGACATTGTATAGAAGGACTTTTGTTCCCCATACAAGTTTTGTGGATGCATTTTATACACTTTATGGATGGACTTAGTGCTTTGCTGGAAAAAAAAGTGTTTCTTTGTATTACACACTTCATTCATGCATAGTTGAAAACCTTTCATCTGTAAGTCCACCTAGGAGTTTTTTTTTTCTTTGTAGATAGAGATTTTTATCCATCAATGTTAATATTTTTTTTATAATTGTGAAAAGGTCATTGTCTTCAATAACAACCTGTCAATTAAAATTTTATTACGAAACTCTAGGTATTTTGTTTCTTTACTTAAGAACTAATTAGGAAACCCAACGAGCCTTTAAATGGGGGCAAACATGGTTTTAGTGGATTTTTAAAATTATTTTTAGTAAACCATAAACAGTACCTTGTAAACATAACCAATTTAACCTTTTTTCATTTTTTAATGTTACAACCACAGCCTTTAATGTATTTTATTTGGATTTTGTGTGATAGCACAAAATGGTAGAAGGAAAAGGTTGTTTTTGTTACAAGTAAAGAATTTGTACAATGTGTCATGCATTTGTAATCAGGACTTAAATCTATAATTTGCCATTACCTGGAAATTTGCTTTGATCTAATCACTTATTGATAGCTCTTGCTTTATATTGATTATCGTTTTTTTTTTTCCCGCTAAGGATAAACCTCCACAACAGTCTCAAGTCTTTAGCACAGTTTTTTTCCCTGGATAGCACAGTAACAGGCTCCGTTCATCTTTCATCAACTGTGACCAGCTTCCCTGTCCAGCATCCACACAGCATGATGCTGCCACTACTGTATTTAAAGCTTTGGGGGTTGGTGTGTTCAGGCGGATGAGTTGTCAGTTTTTCTCCACAAATAGTGTTTTGCAAGGATGGCCCAGAGGTTGAATTATTTCAATTGGTTGCAGTGGATTTTAAAGGTTTTAACAAAGAAAATGGGACTTAATACAAATACAGACAAAATATTTCTGAATTTTTTTAAATCAAAAAATTAATAAAAATCATGACTTTTTTTTCTTGTCCACCGCCACCCCTCAATTTTTATCTGCTTATGTAGCGGATTTAAATGGTTCCTCTCATCCCAAGTAATGGTAAACTGAAAGCTTTTAGGACTGGATGTTTTTTTTTCCTAAAGACATAGGAGTTCCTGCAGAAAGACTTGAAAGGGATGTCCAGATGGGGGTTACCTATAATCATGGGGTGGTACACTAAGGGCCTTAGCAGAATTCCTTGGGTTTGATTAGGCTGTTGTCATATTTAGGAGGGTGGAGGCACAGTCATACAAAAAAATCACATATGCAGTATTCAATACTGCAACTCACTGAAGTATGTTCTCTTCTTAACCCTTAGGGTTCTCTTATTGGCGCTCCACCTGAGTACCTAGGGCACAGAACAATGCTCTTTTAAGGATTGCCTTAATGTATAAAAACCTTTTCATATTTTTTTGTGAATGTCACTTTAGTCCTCAGTATTTAAAACAAATCTTAATGAAATCGTAACGTTTTACCCCTTAAATGCCTATTTTTCTTTTAAAGATCCACCCCCCGCCCACCACTGTTCTGATCAATATCTATTTTATTTTTCTATCCTTTAGGTTATTTTTTTTTAATTTCCCATTCAGTATAAGTAAATTGGTACATTTACAGTATATGGAATACAAATTCTGAAAGGATTTCATCACCAAAAAATAATAATAATGATGCACTTATTGAAAATGAGCACTTTTATGGGAGTCATGGGCATCATAAGGCTACAGGGAAAATATTTCTTTACTCAATTTAAAAGGCATATGAAAGACTTGAAAGGGAGAATAAAAAAATATTGAAACAGAAAAAAACATGGACCTCGGAGACCTAAATAAATATAATTTATAATGGCGTCTGGCCATTGCTCCCACTGATTCCCCCTCCGCACACCCTGTCCGAGTCATGGCCCAAATGTTAAGACAATTTAAAACAGGATACAAGTCGGATAATGTTTTTTGTATCTATTCCTGCGCAGGACCCTTTAAGCATAACGAGCGCAGCAAATCAGAAGCTGTGGATTATCTATATTGATCACACAATAAACCAATCACAGCAAAGAAGGCGGGACTTGTTCCCAGCCTCCTTGGCAACGGTCACACTGACTTTGCGGACTAAGGTTTACTGTATGCCAACTGACGACGAGTCGTATGCGTAGGATGTAAATACTTTGACAGCTCTTCACGAATCTTCGTGTCTTTCTTTTCTGTGTTCTGTCTTCCGGTTGGAGCGCTGTCTGGATGACCACGGCCTGAATGCAGCCTACTTCCTCAGGTGACAGGCTGATCCTACCGCCCCCTCCCATCAGAGATGCTTCAGTCTGAGGTTGACTCTACAACGCAGGACCAGCAACTGCCTCTGCAGGTCTTTTAGAGAACGGAAGAAGCCAGAAAACTTGACCTAAGCGTCTTCTTCTTACTCATCTAGATCAGAGGGTTCGTGTTGCCCTGTGCTTCAAAATCTGTTCGGCACTTTAAGCCACAAACTGAAGTGCAAAGAAGGCGACGGACGGAGCTAACGGTAGTTTAAACTCCACTCACAGCCGGCTTTACCCCCTCCTTCATTGAGTATCACTTGGATGCGATGACTGACTCGGCGGTGGACAGCAAAACGGAGGTCAAGCAGGCCACAAAATATGTGAAAGAGACCGAAAACGTCGCGGAGAAATACTCCGCGTTGACCGTCAGCAAGAACACCAGCGACGTGAACATGAACGTTGGAGAGATGCCCTCCGCGGCGTTCACCGCAGTCCCGACACTGAAGTCGGTGAAGAAGGTAAGGAACGTGATGCCCGCCATCACTCGCTGCCATTGGGCAGAGAGCGGCCGGTCACATGTGAGGAGGACACGTTTACGTTGGTGCGCAGAACCGTGCTGCGGTCAATGAGGCTACTGCTGGACAGCAGAGGGAAAGAAACCATGATAAATGTGCTGCAAATGTACATTTATTAAGATTATCCATAATCCTAAATATTAAGTGCGGTTGAAATTAAACAGTAGTCGGAATCCAGTTGGGATAGTAGTTCCAATGGGACCTATATGAATATTTGTTACCATTTGAAGCACAGATTTCACTCAATAGTATAAGAAGCCATGCCTCATTGTTTTAGTAGAATCATAACTTTATTTTTTAATACTGATGTGATGTGTAATTTTAAAGCAGCTTTCACATAAACAGGATTAGTGTCAAGCTTTAAGTATTTTTATAAAGTTTCTTTAGAGTGCAGATGGAATGTAAACGTTTCTTGTTTTAAAACACAACTTTGATGTAAGGCCTTAGTAAGCTCCATCTTAAATGTGTGTGTGTGTGTGTGTGTGTGTGGGGGGGGGGGGGGTCCACACTAAGTATGTGGATTTTTTTAAAGAAAACATCCAACCACCCAAAACCTGATGTTAGGCTGCTTTTCTTAGAGGTGCAGGAATGTGTCTATACTCTTGCAAACAGAGAAGCACCAATTAATCTGATTGTGGACTGGCAAGTCAAATATATATTTATATATCCTATTCATTACATGATTCAAAACTGAGAACCCCCTCTATTTTCACTTTATAAACACAAACTAACAGCATGCACTTCGATGCCTGTCTTTGAGTTCAATAAAAATCAGATAAAGGTTAGGCACACAGGCTTTGATGCATTACTGGGGATATTCTTGTAGCCTAATTCTTTCATTTTCAGTTGGATTTAAAGCTACTTCTTCCATAAAGTACTTTTCTTTTTTTTTATTTGATTTTATTTCTCAAAAAGCACCAGAATTCTTTCAAAATTAAAACAATTAATTTTAAGGCCTAAATAACAACTAGAAATTGCTACCATTCAGGAAAAGCTTGTTCAGTGCATCTGTGATTTTTTTTATTTTTATGTTCTCATACGGTGTTGATTTAATGTAAACATTGTGTATTTTGAAAACACCACTAAGCAAAGATGATCTTTTTTAATCTTTTAATTTTAGTCCTTAGTAAAGTGGAAAAAATGCATAGTTTATCAAACCTCAGCTTGAATGTAGTTGAGGGGGAGTTTCCACACTAAATATGTGCTACTTAATATGATGGAGGCTTTTCTTTCATGCAGCTTTTCTTATGTGAAGGAACATGGATGTTCAACTTGTTACTAGAGATCCATCAATCAGTCATCCAGAAATTAGAACGGCTAATTTTTCCTAATTGGTTCTGATCGGTGATCTGCAGGTCAGATACAAAATAATCTTTTTTCCCTATTCATTAAATGGATCCAAAGTAAGACCCCCCTTAAATTCTGTTCAATAAACACAGTGTGTACTTTTTTGAGTTTAAATTAAAAGATCTGATGATGCACATTTGCTTTGATGCATGAATGATGATAATCTTATTTCTTTATTTTCAGTTCAAAAGTTCTGCCTCTATCAAAGAAACATTTTTCTCTTTTATGTCTTACAGCCCTTAGAAAAAAATAGCTATCAGTCAAAGTGGGGATTGATAAAGAAAACAGAAAATCAACATGGCAAGGTAAAACGTGAGCAGTTCATCCCTTTTAGTTAACCATAGTCACAAATCCATATCACTGTTGGCCTGGTCAGCCTCGACTTCGCTCAGGGTTCTGATGTGGGTGGGTATCTTGAGTTTTTGGAACAGCTTGACAAAAGGGTATTTGCCACACACTGTGCACCCGAGGGAAAAGACGTTGAATGTCTTGGCTGCGCTACATTGGCACAAAACAAAAAGACTTTCTCCAGGCGGATATTCAGGTTACACATCCACTGCTGGTTCCCAGTGTTTATCCACTGCTGGTGGCATGTCGCAAATTTCTTTTGTGTTAACCACAATTTAACATTATTTACACAAAACATCTCAAACAAACATGATCTCATTACTTTTATTTAAAGGAGAAAAAGCAACATTATTCTTTATTCATAATCATGCTGAAGTAATATAAAATAAGTATTATTACTGTTATAATATTGTTATAACATTCACTATGATATAGTTTGATATACTTGTTTTCTGTCATGATTACCATTTGTTGAACAAAAGTAGACAAGGAGAAATGATATTCCACAGTGTTGCATTAATTATAGACCAAAAAGTCTAGGCAGCATTGTAAACTTATTATATCTAGCATAAATAGCAGCACTTACCATATTTATGTTTTTAAGCAAAACAAAAAAAAACAACATAAGGGAGGCAGGGGAAAAAAAATTAACAGCGGTATCATGGGAAAACTGTACTAAATGTCTTTGAAACATTTATTTTTACCATCTGATGTTTGTCAAAGTTTAGATTGTGAACAAGACATTTCTTAAATTTTCATCACAATTATTCCTCACTTTTACCCAGAGCCAGCCCAAAATTAAATGAGTAGAGTTTGATTTGCGGCCCAGTTGCAGTTTATACTGTATTATGACACTATAAATAGCAGTAAATCAACATGTGGAAACAAAATTATTCCTCTAACTTATTTTTTTGATCTAGCAGTCGTGTTGAGAGTAAAACGTTTCAATGTAGAGTTATAAAAAGAGGATCAATTTTCATTTATTTATTATGTAGTTGACAGTTATATTGTGCATGAAATTTGTCTTAAGCAAAGACACAAGCAGCAAACAACAGCTGGTGAAATTAAATTATGACTACGAACTATGAATATTTTCATATGATTACATTTGTCAGTTCTTTAAAATCCCAAATAATTTGAAAGAATTAAAAAAAAATTAATTTGCTATTCATAAACCTTTGAAGCAAACTTAAAGTAGGCTCACTCTTAACCACACCGATATCTGTATACAGTCATATTCAATAAATTAGAATATGCTTTGTGATGAGGCTTGTTTGTGAGATTAAAGTGCATTTCCAAATTGACAACTTCTAAGCAGGTATTAAAGATACTTTTGATTAAGCTCACCTGTCTGTCTTAAAAATGTTGTCGTATTGGCCTGATGTAATATTCTAATCTTAAAGGGGACATATCATGGTTTAAATTTCTTCCTTTTCCCACTTAAATCATTCAGTTGTGGTCTATGTAAAGTGAAACTGTAATGCTCTGGTCTGAGTTCCTTGTTATTATAACTCCACAGGTTCCTCTTTTAGCCCTGTTCTGAGGAGCGTCTGAGAGCAACTCGTTTTGGTGCCATCTCTTTAAATGTTACTGAAGAACTTCACACCCTGCCCCCTTCCAGGTCACAGAGAGTTCCACTCCACCCCTTTCAGCCATTTTTGTAGTTTGATAACAGAGATACAATTATCTAGCACTGCAGAAACAAGACAAAAACAGCAAAAACAATGCAAAACTGTTTATGTAATAATACTATTCAAAACACGTAGTACGGCTCTGTCCTCAAGGAGCTAAAAGCAGCACACAGCGCTAACATAAGCAGAAGGCACAATGCTACTGCTATCAAAACAATGGCCAGGACGTCGTATCAACACACAATAAAATAATGTTTGTTGTCATTTTAGCGTTATTTGCAGCTTACCGCTTTGCTGCGTTCGTCGTTTCCATAGGCAGGAAGAACTGCCCTTAATCAGATGGAGTCTTTCGGCAAATCCTTCTTGATGCTGGCAGAGGTTGCTGAAGTAGTTGTCCTTGAAGTGGGGAAATAGGATTTTCCCCACTGATGTGGGAACATTTCCATGAAAAATTTAATTTAACAAGGCACTTTGAAGAGGTTCTGTCGCTGGGGGATGGTGTACAACAACCGAACATTTACTTATCCACTTGCAGCCTCGGCATACAGGTCCTTCTCAAAATATTAGCATATTGTGATAAAGTTCATTATTTTCCATAATGTAATGATGAAAATTTAACATTCATACATTTTAGATTCATTGCACACTAACTGAAATATTTCAGGTCTTTTATTGTCTTAATACGGATGATTTTGGCAGCTCATGAAAACCCTAAAGGGGGTTCAGGTCAGGAGAGTTGGCAGGCCAATTGAGCACAGTGATACCATGGTCAGTAAACCATTTACCAGTGGTTTTGGCACTGAGCAGGTGCCAGGTCGTGCTGAAAAATGAAATCTTCATCTCCATAAAGCTTTTCAGCAGATGGAAACATGAAGTGCTCCAAAATCTCCTGATAGCTAGCTGCATTGACCCTGCCCTTGATAAAACACAGTGGACCAAAACCAGCAGCTGGTCCCCCAAGGTCTGGAATGGGCCCTTCTCCACAATCTTCCTCAGGGACCCTGAGGTCACCTCTTCTCATTGTGCAGCGTTTTCTGCCACACTTTTTCCTTCCCACAGACTTCCCACTGAGGTGCCTTGATATAGCACTCTGGGAACAGCCTATTCGTTCAGAAATTTCTTTCTGTGTCTTACCCTCTTGCTTGAGGGTGTCAATAGTGGCCTTCTGGACAGCAGTCAGGTCGGCAGTCTTACCCATGATTGGGGTTTTGAGTGATGAACCAGGCTGGGAGTTTTAAAGGCCTCAGGAATCTTTTGCAGGTGTTTAGAGTTAACTCGTTGATTCAGATGATTAGGTTCATAGCTCGTTTAGAGACCCTTTTAATAATATGCTAATTTTGTGAGATAGGAATTTTGGGTTTTCATGAGCTGTATGCCAAAATCATCCGTATTAAGACAATAAAAGACCTGAAATATTTCAGTTAGTGTGCAATGAATCTAAAATATATGAATGTTAAATTTTCATCATTACATTATGGAAAATAATGAACTTTATCACAATATGCTAATATTTTGAGAAGGACCAGTACATGCGCTTGGACTGCAAAATTGCAGTGAGAAGTAAAATGGCCGATACGCAAAATTGGTAGCCGGAAGTCCATGACTTTATTTAGCAGTTCTGAACGGATTGAAAAATATGACCCAAACAGAATGTAAAGATATCGGTGCTGTACCTGGAGAGACTGGGTTGACCATTTCTGCAAGGTTTTGCAAGATATGTCCCCTTTAAATGTTGTGTTTTCATTCCCTGTAAGTGGAAAATCATCATAATTAACAGAAATAAAACCTGAAAAAATAAGTGTGTGTAATTAATCTATATAATGTGTTTCACTTAGTGAATTGAGTTACTGAATGGGTCTGTATTTTATGTGGGAAGTGCATGCAGGTGCCCTCTGTTGGGGTGGATGTCCAACTATTTTAAAATTAGTCTCTGTAACACAATTTTCCCGCGAATGCAGAAACTGAAAGAAAACATCTTAATATTGAAGAAATTGGGCAGTAATTGGCATGATATTAGGATTAAAGATGTGACAAAAGAAAATTGTGACGCATGGTAGGCATATTTCATTTCTACATTTTGCAAGTCCAAAGTCGTCCGGGAATGACGTGAAAGAGGAAATCCCGGGTCATTCATTGTGTGAGCGTCAATGACAAACTGCCAAGTTGCGTTAAAAACAGCGTTAATATGGTGAAACAGTGCATTCACAATTCACAAAAGAAAAGATGTCAGAGGTCGGGATATTTTACAGACGAAGGAGAATGTCGAAGCAGAGTCTATGGCCATGCTGTTCAGTGGATCTGATTGGAAAAGATTGCCAAAGAAAATGTTGCTGCTGCTGCTAAACGCATCAAGGCTCAGCAGGTAAGAACACTTCCTTGTCACAAAAGTGCATTTAGATATCGGCAGTTATTGTTAAAAATTAAAAATGCAAAATAATTATTTTTATTATTATTGATAATAGTAATAATCTGAATTTATTATTATTAAAATAAGATAAATTACACATGCATACGATATGTTTAAATAAACGTTTCTCTAAAGATTCTAATATCCATGCTGAGCACTTCGTGTAACCCTGGATTTACACTGTATCTGCCCCAGTCCGCTCCGGTCCACTGCAAAGCCCGGAGGAGCTCCAAGAACCATACGCAGATCGCGCAGTGAAAGCCAGTGATAAATGCAGTAGCAAGTCCAAAACAACTAATTCTGTGGAAATTAAACTGCTTTATATTTCGGTTTATGCATTCTGATATCTTTATGTGCTTTGTTCTACACTGGTGAGTTCACTGATTGCAGCAAAGCTATATTTGTTGCTTAGTTTAGTGCATTTAATGTTTAATTGCTCAGTTTATAATACCTTAGTTAACCCAGTAAGATCTAGTCTGTCTTTAATGAATTATTTTTAAAATCCGGATGTTGTGCTCGTTCTGTTTCCTGGTGGTGTGGTATGATTCATGCATATTGACTCTGGCCTTGCTCTGGCATCTGGCAACAATAGACTGGTCGAATTAGATGGCCGTCCGCACTTGTGCGCTGCCATCTGATGAAAGCTGACTTGGTTCTTCGGACTCTGCACTCTGTGATAGTGACTGACATATATCTAAAGAAGCATCAGATTCTTCGATGTTTTCTGTGTTGCTGCCATTGTAGCAGCAGTAAGTTTACGTGCGGGGTTCCCCTGTGATGTCATAAAAGAGCGCAGCCTTTTATGCCTTTTTAGGGAAACTTATGACTACAAATCTCAACAATTTCTGTTCTGCAGGTGGGGACCACAGACCACTTCTCAGTACCTATGCTTTCTGGCTGATGTTTTGGTCACTTTTGAATGTTGGTGGTGCTTTCACACTCGTGTTAGCATGAGACGGACTCTACAACCCACACAAGTGGCTCAGGTAGTGCAGCTCATCCAGGATGGCACATCAATGCGAGCTGTGGCAAGAAGGTTTGCTGTGTCTGTCAGCATAGTGTCCAGAGCCTGGAGGCGCTACCAGGAGACAGGCCAGTACACCAGGAGACGTGGAGGAGGACGTAGGAGGGCAACAACCCAGCAGCAGGACCGCTACCTCCGCCTTTGTGCAAGGAGGAACAGGAGGAACACTGCCAGAGCCCTGCAAAATGACCTCCAGCAGGCCACAAATGTGCATGTGTCTGCACAAACGTTTAAAAACCGACTCCATAAGGATGGTATGAGGGCCCGACGTCCACAAATAGGGTTTGTGCTCACAGCCCAACGCCGTGCAGGACGCTTGGCATTTGCCAGAGAACACCAGGTTTGGCAAATTCGCCACTGGCGCCCTGTGCTCTTCACAGATGAAATCAGGTTCACACTGAGCACATGTGACAGACGTGACAGAGTCTGGAGACACCGTGGAGAGCGATCTGCTGCCTGCAACATCCTTCAGCATAACCGGTTTGGCAGTGGGTCAGTAATGGTGTAGGGTGGCATTTCTTTGGATGGCCGCAAGGCCTTCCATGTGTTCACCAGAGGTAGCCTGACTGCTATTAGGTACTGAGATGAGATCCTCAGACCCCTTGTGAGACCATATGCTGGTTTGGTTGGCCCTGGGTTCCTCCTAATGCAGGACAATGCCTCATGTGGCTGGAGTGTGTCAGCAGTTCCTGCAAGATGAAAACATTGAAGCTATGGACTTGCCAGCGCCGTTCCCCAGACCTGAATCCAATTGAGCACATCTGGGACATCATGTTTCGCTTCATCCACCAATGTCACGTTGCACTACAGACTGTCCAGGAGTTGGCAGATCCTTTAGTCCAGGTCTGGGAGGAGATCTCTCAGGAGACCATCTGCCGTCTCATCAGGAGCATGACCAGGCGTTGTAGGGAGGTCATACAGGCACGTGGAGGTCACACACAATACTGAGCCTCATTTTGACTTGTTTTAAGGACATTACATCAAAGTTGGATCAGCCTGTAGTGTGTTTTTCCACTTTAATTTAGTGTGTGACTCCAAATCCAGGCCTCCATTGGTTAATAAATTTGATTTCCATTGATGATTTTTGTGTGATTTTGTTGTCAGCACATTCAACTTTGTACAGAACAAAGTATTCAATGAGAATATTTAATTCATTCAGATCTAGGATGTGTTATTTGAGTGTTCCCTACATTTAATTTTGCTGCAAGGCAAGAGTGCTACCAGCTGCGCCACCGTACAGATAAACATTAAGATAAAATATAAATTAAACACCAGCTAACTTTAATTGCACAGACTGTGTATACCTTTTTGTTTTTCTGCTCATTGCTAGGGAACATAAGTATACCAAGTTGATGTTGGCTCGTTAATCTGTTGGTATATCTGCTCTGGCAGCTAACCTGCAGTAGGCTGCTTAACAGTCGTGCAGTTAATGGCAGGCCAACTGTAATTGCAGTGTTATTTTAATATGACCTCTTGATAGCGCTCATTTAGTTTTAGTCAACATGACTGTCCACTTTTTTTAGACTAGGAATATGTCCATATTGTCAAAAATGGGAAGGGACACACTGTGGTACTCTGTGCTCCCTACACCAAGACAAAACTCAGGTCACTCCAGGAATTTCTTTGGCCTCTCATTACAAGGACTTAAAATTACAACTCATTACAAGGACTGTAGAAATAGTATGGTTCAAAATATCACTGGATTGAAACAGCAACTTTTTAAACCCTTGGTTTTCCTTTATACCCCTAACTAGCCCATGCCCAGTTGTGAGGAGTACAATCTTGACAGTAGTGTTAGCTTGGGAAGTGGATGGAATGCACATTTTCTTTCCCACAAGCCTGCCTTAAATTCGTGTAGAGGCTGTATTTTGACCTGACCGCAGCTTTAAAGTGTTAAATATTGATATTGGTGCTGGTATAAGGTCTTCCAGAAGATACTTAAAAATGTTACCTTTTAAGGTTAAGCAATTTTAAATTAGCACAGATGGAATATTTATAAAAATATGCTTTAATGACAGGAATGTACTATTTTAAATGATTATATAGTATTGGTAGAACTTTTGTTTAACTGTTATCTGGGATTTGTAGTTTATTTGCAGTTGTGCTGTTTAATATAACCTTTAACATCCAGTTGATGAAGTTGCTGTTTAGACTAAAATGACTTGCTTGTAGGGGTGGGCAGTATGACTATTTAAGATCATGAAATGTTGGAATAAGTTGATGAGAGACTATGATATTATCTATAAATTGCTGCTGTATGCTACATCAATTTTATTTTCCTCCTTGACTTTTATCTTCATAAATGTTCTTCCTCGTAGAGATTTGTTGACTTTACATGAGCGATGGTGTTTTTTTTACACCAAAGTCTTTTTCAACTACAGTTTTTTAATTTGGCTAAATAGCCTGAGACTGAGTTTACTTAAGTCTTATTAAAAATCAGTTGTCGGCAAAATTGCGCAAACAGATAAAAATTGGGTAAAAAGGTTATTTGGCTTACATGCTTAGTTATATTATTTTTCTTTAATTGTTTTACATTGGGACATTTTAACCAACAGTGATTGGATTTTGTTGTAATATAAAAAAAATCTTGACATTTTTGCCATATTACTCACCTATATTGGCATGTTTTATTTCTTGTGACTCAACAGTGTTTGCCAAATGGGTCATACAGTACATCAATGTTCTGCAGAAGTTGTATTGTGGCAACTTTTTATGTCCCTTTGTGGACAATCAGTGGCTGAGGTAAACCTCAAGCTATCATAACCTTTAGAAATTTATTTACATATTGTGTAAAAATGGTAATAGATTTGAATAAACACTTGTGACAATTTATTATCCTGTATATTCTACCTCACAATCTGCTTGTATGTTGTAATAAAGATAGAAGTTTTAAATAAGTCCAAGTTACTGTAGAAACATATTAGATAATTAGAAAGTTATGTAATATCAGCAAATTGACAGAAGGTTCTTGAAGGCTCATTCATATTGAACTTTTTCTAAGTATTCACCTGGAATGTAAAATCCTGGGTTATTGTCTTAGTTTCACATTTATTTATGTGCTTGTGATTTGACTTCTCCATAGAAAGTCATATGCTCATAATGTGCACCGTATTATATAAGAAAAAAAATAGACATATTTATGTTCCCAGCAGCAGGGCTCAGAAACTTTAAAATATTAGTTTAGACCTCCTTCCTGTCTGACAGGCAATAATGCGTGGACTGTGAACCGCCTCAGGGAGCCTGTTTGGAAACATATTGAATGATAGGAATGTGCAGCGGCTTTATGAAAACAAAGCTGTGTGTTATGAATAAATCTGAGAGTTCGGTGTCTGACTCAGTCACCTGTTTGCAAAATTAGTAAAACAGCTTCTACATATCACTGTAAGAACATAAACATTTACATTATTTTGAATGACCTTGCATTGACTTTGAGGTACTGTTATGTTATGAAAATGTGTGGTGAATAAATACAATTGATCAGAAGTGAGTGTGGTGGTGGGTGAGTCAAAGAACAGCAAACCTCTGCCTCCTCCCTTTTTCAATACAAAACAGTTATGCAATACGCCCCCTTGGGAATAGGACTCACATTGAATTTGTTCCTGCATCATCATTTTGTCTGTGATCCCTGTGGTGGTGTGGACTGCTGTATGCTCGGTCTGAACAGTGTCTTGCTAAAATATTATTGATCTTCTCCACATTTTGTCATTCTACCAGTATAAACCTGAATGGATTTTATTGGGATTTTATGTGACAGACCAACACAAAGTGGTGCAAAATTGTAAAGTGGAGGAAAAACACGTATGGTTTTCCAAAAAAAAAAGAAAGAAAAGTCTTAGGTTTGCTTTGCATTTGAGCCACTGTTGAGAACACTGTCATTCTCCTTCCACCTCACAACTATGGACTACTATGTCTTGGCCTGTCACATACAATCCAAGTAAATTACATTGAAGTTAGTAGTTAATGTGTAAAAACATGAAAAGTTCAAACAGGTGTTAATATGATATGTGAGATACAGCGACTTGCTATAAGGATATCAGAGGCAACTTTTATAGCAGTAATTTCTTAACAACAAAGTTTAAGTAAGATTTCTTTACCTATAAAGCACTAAAACAACAAGTAGCATAAAAAGTATACTAAAAATAAGTACATCCAAGTAGAGATAGGTCTGATCCGAAAAGGTATTGATATTGGCTCTTGACTCAGATAGCTGGCTGAGGCCACAGATCCAAACGGCATGGTCCTTGTGTTGCTCCAGATCATGTTTAACTGATTTTACTCTACAAGCTTAAGCAAATACATTGTACCTAAAAAGATGTTTCAAATATGTATATTTTTAGATTGAGCCAATTGTTTATAGGTCAGTCATGGCCTGGTGTTGAAGCCCAGTTTCAGTGAACAGGATGCTCTACAGCAGAGTGGGCACCTTTCTGCGCAGCATAGCCCACTTTAGAGATATTCTACCGCTGAAAAAGAGAAAAGAGGAGTTGGAGGTTGGTTGTGTGTTTTGTGCAGAGGTGGAAGCTGTGTCAGACTATCACAGAAATGTTAACCGAGGAGAAATGTCTGGAGCTTCACAGAGGAGCAGGAAGGTTTGGCAGCAACATGAGGACAAGTGCAAAACAGAACTTTGCTTTGTTTATGCAACAGTAAAGATGACAGTGCCGTGGCTTATTTAGATTCACTTATATATCAAAGGGCACCAAAACATCACTAAATGTTAAAAAACATTAAGGAATGGAAAATATCGGTATGGGTAGATATTTAAGTGTAAATACCAGGATGGGATCAGAATCCAAACAACTTGGATTGAAGCATCTCTAAATTCAAGTACAAATGGTCAAGAAAATTAGAAATCTCTTTCAATCTTTATCCATAGTTAAGAGGAGATCTGGGATTTTATGTTGATGGGACATCTGTGGGGTTTGGGACCAACAGAGTAACTGGACTTTCCTCTCATTTTCCACATTTCATAGCTCAACAAATAAAAGTGAATAATTTGTTTTCATCCCTTTTTGATTTTAATCACATGAAGTCCTTCCTTCAGCTTTTGTTAGATTTGATCAATGTGCTGTATTTCAATCATTGTGAGACTATCCATTGTCCTCTAAATAGATCGCAATAGTTTGCAATTTTAATCTTTTTCCAAAGCTCTAGAAGGTCTGACAGACCTAGACAGGTCTGAGTACAGCGGAATGGATTATATTCAGTAATGACGAGAAATCAAAGTCAGAGCTGTAACGAGATAAGGTAGGTGAGGGCCAGGCTGTAGAGTTGGAAGTCAAAGTTCAAGATGCAAGCTTCCAGGTTCTCTAAACACTGTCCTGCATTCATCATTTTCAATCTGGTAAACCCTTCATGCCAGTGATTAGCCAGTGATTATAAATTTGCCAGAGGAGTGTATTGAACTATCCCTCTCCTGGTCGGACTTCTCTCTCTCTCTTTCTCTCTTTACCTTAGTATAAAATGCCTGTTTTTTGTAACGGTGACATGAGGTTTTGCCTTTAAATGTACACTCCATAATAATTGATTCCAACAAAAGCTTTAAACAATCTTATGGAGACTAGATGGCCTGAAGGTACCAGATTTTGGTAAAGTTCCCTAACAGTGATTATTTATTCTACTTTACCAACCTCCTAACTGTGTGTAGTGACAAAGTAAACTCAGACCCGTGTCCAGTTTTGTTTGCCTCCATTGTGTCCATTGTTTTAAACTTTGATTATTGCTCTGACTGTAGATATTGGCTATTCAACTATATTTATAGTAATAATTACATAGGTATGGTATAATTGTTCAAAAAGAGAATTTTGCCAAAGCTACATTAAGATGAACAAAACAACACATCCTAATATGCCTCATTATTTTTCAATGTTGCCCTTAAGGCCAAGATACCTACATGATTTTACTCTTTTTTTTTTTTTAAATCAAATTAAAACATTTGATTAAAAAAAAAAAAAACATTAATTAAAACATCAAATTAAAACATCCCCCAGTGGGCCCACCACCTGCAGGGGGAACCGTGAGGGACCGGTGCAAAGAGGATTGGACGGCGGACGAAGGTGGAGACCTCGGCGGCCCGATCCCCGGATGCTTAGGCTGGCTCTAGGGACGTGGAATGTCACCTCGCTGGGGGGCAAGTAGCCTGAGCTGGTGCGGGAGGTCGAGAGATATTGACTAGAAATAGTCGGGCTCGCCTCCACGCACAGTGTGGGCTCTGGAACCCATCTCCTCAAGAGGGGCTGGACTCTCTTCTACTCTGGAGTGGCCCACGGGGAGAGGCGGCGGGCTAGGGTGGATTTGCTTGTCGCCCCCCAGCTCAGCCGTCTCGTGTTGGGGTTTACCCCAGTGGATGAGCGGGTCGCATCCCTGCGCCTTCGGGTTGGGGAGAGGTCTCTGACTATCATTTCAGCCTACGGGCCGAGTGGTAGTGCGGAGTACCTGGTCTTCTTGGCGTCCCTGTCGGGGGTGCTGGATAGTGCCCCTCCTGGGGACTCCATTATTCTGCTGGGGTACTTCAACGCCCATGTGGGAAATGACAGTGACACCTGGAGAGGCGTGATCGGGAGGAATGGCCTCCCCGATCTGAATCCGAGTAGTGTTTTGTTATTGGACTTCTGTGCTAGTCACGGATTGTCCATAATGAACACCATGTTCAAACATAAGGGTGTCCATCAGTGCACTTGGCACCAGGATACCCTAGGCAGGAGGTCAATGATCGACTTTGTTGTCGTATCATCAGACCTTCGGCCGCATGTTTTGGACACTCGGGTGAAGAGAGGGGCTAAGCTGTCCACTGATCACCACCTGGTGGAGAGTTGGATCCGCTGGGGGAGGAGAAAGCCGGACAGACTTGGCAGGCCCAAGCGCATAGTGAGGGTCTGCTGGGAACGTCTGGCGGACCCCATGGCCAGGGATGTATTCAACTCTCACCTCCGGGAGAGCTTTGACCAGATTCCAAGGGATATTGGAGACATAGAGTCCGAGTGCACCATGTTCTCTGCATCTATTGTCGATGCTGCTGCCCGTAGCTGCGGCCGTATGGTCTGCGGTGCCTGTCGCGGCGGCAATCCCCGAACCCGGTGGTGGACACCGGCAGTAAGGTACGCTGTCAAGCTGAAGAAGGAGTCCTATCGGCTGTGGTTGGCTTGTGGGACTCCTGAGGCGGCTGACGGGTACCGTGGGGCCAAGCGTGCCGCGGCCCGGACGGTGGCAGAGGCAAAAACTCGGACCTGGGAGGAGTTCGGTGAGGCCATGGAGAAGGACTACCGGTTGGCCCCGAAGCGATTCTGGCAAACTGTCCGCCGCCTCAGGAGGGGGAAGTAGTACTTCGCCAACACTGTTCACAGTGGGGGTGGGGAGCTGCTGACCTCGACTGGGGACATTATCGGCCGGTGGAAGGAGTACTTCGAGGATCTCCTCAATCCTGCCATCACGCATTCCCTGGTGGAAACAGAGGCTGGGGACCCGGGGTTGGACTCTTTCATCACCCAGGCTGAAGTTACCGAGGTGGTTAAAAAGCTCCGCGGTGGCAGGGCTTCGGGGTTGGATGAGATCCGCCCTGAGTACCTCAAGTCTTTGGATGTTGTGGGGCTGTCATGGTTGACACGCCTCTTCAACATTGCGTGGCGGACTGGGACAGTGCCTTTGGATTGGCAGACTGGGGTGGTGGTCCCCCTTCATAAGGGTGACCGGAGGTTGTGTTCCAACTATAGGGGATCACGCTGCTCAGGCTCCCTGGTAAGGTCTACGCCAGGGTATTGGAGAGAAGAGTCCGGCCGATAGTCAAACCCCGGCTTCAGGAGGAGCAGTGTGGTTTTCGTCCCGGCCGTGGAACACTGGACCAGCTCTATACCCTCTACAGGGTACTCGAGGGTTCATGGGAGTTTGCCCAACCGGTCCACATGTGTTTTGTGGACCTGGAGAAAGCATTCGACTGTGTCCCTTGTGATGCCCTGTGGGGGGTGCTCCAGGAGTATGGAATCGAGGGCCCTTTACTAGGGGCCATCCAATCTCTGTACAAGTGGAGCAGGAGTTTGGTTCGCATTGCCGGCACTAAGTCGGACCTGTTCCCGGTGCATGTTGGACTCCGGCATGGCTGCCCTTTGTCACCGGTCCTGTTCATAACTTTTATGGACGGGATTTCTAGGCGCAGCCAAGGGCCGGAGGGGGTCTGGTTTGGGGACCAGAGAATTTCATCTCTTCTTTTTGCAGATGACGTGGTCCTGCTGGCCCCCTCTAGCCAAGACCTACAGCATGCACTGGGGCAGTTCGCAGCCGAGTGTGAAGCGGCTGGGATGAAGATCAGCTCCTCCAAGTCTGAGGCCATGGTTCTCGACCGGAAAAGGGTGGCTTGTCCTCTTCAGGTCTCTGCTGAGTCTGCTGCCCCAGTCCCAGATAAAGCGGAAGACGACGAGTACGAGTAAATTAAAACATTCAAATACATACGCACATGCACGTAGATACATTTAGGTCATTTAAGTTAAATACAACAAAAATAAATAAGGAGTAGTTCCCAAAGGAAGACTTTTTCGAAGTGGGGAGGTTCTACTAAGAGGTGATATGCAGTCAGTATCTTACCTGCAGTAGGTAACTCTTCTGTCGTTTTTCACTTTGATGTTAAAATAACTGCAGTCTCAAATAAAATTTCTTAAGGTTCATTTACGCATTTACTTTATACACATTTTCATTACCTTAGATGATTATTTACACAAAAGGTACCCATCACTTTTGGAACATACTGCAACAAGTGCAAATGTGTGCATATTTAGGGATTGGTGTTGTTTTAACATGGCCAAGCTCTAATTTAGACTTCCTCTGACTTCCTGCTACCTGAAAAACTAATTTTGGTTTCAATAAAGTAAAGATCCCATCTACTACAAGTAAGATAGTGACTGCTCATAACGTCTTAACAGAACCTTGCTTCAAAAAAGTGTGAACTATCCCTTTGAGTCTGTGTCTCTTTACTGCAAGTGTTTGTTCATGAAATAAGGCTGTGCGTTATCTTAATCAGGAGAACTTATAGTTTCAGCCAGAGGTCACATAGTTTGTGAGGAAGGCAGGATTAGTGCAAAATGTGTTTTTTTCACAACACAGTGTAATCGGTCATGCATGCATTGATTTAAACAGCAGCCTTTGCATACCAAGAGAAGTGCGTTGATTTCAGAGCTACACTTCATTTAAATCTTGCCTTACTGTGTGCACTGTTTTACCCACTGTGTTGATTGTCTTTGACTGGTTGAATGCAGTGGCTGCGACTGGTAAGAATCGAGGATATGTGTGGATTACAGTTAGATGGTGCCATAGAGCCACAGTGGTGGTGTCTGGTTAAGTAGTTTTCATTGCCTTATGTCAGGGCCACACATTGAGCCTTTACGCCACTGACCGACTGTCACACTCTGCGGCTTAAGTCTGTGACCTGGCCTGTTATCTGAGAAAGAAAGGGTATTTTTAGCTTCAGGATGGGTCTAAAGAGATGCCTAATGATGCAGCAGAAGGCTAATGGAGAACCGATTTAATTCCTCCTGCCAATCCCAGTGCATTTAGTGCTGCAAATCAGGAACTCATGCTGAAAATACGAGCTCCAACAAATGTGTTTTTGCGCTTGCGATATTGTTATATATCTGGATCATATGATGCTCTCACTGCACTTAAACAAAATCCCCATAAAATAAGACGTGAAGTCCTCAGCAGCTGGTTGTCAAGGGCAAAGCAAGGCAAACGGCAGGAGAGAGAGGCTCTGTTGGAATTGACCTCCCCTTTACGTCTTGGCCTGTTTCAGTCCATGTTGGCCATTTAGAAATGACGCTAATAGGTGGGAACCTCCCCCTGAGCTGCCTGGGAGTGTTCTGGGATAATAGCATCAGGGACACCTGGTACCATCGTACGCACACACACAGGACAGGCTCAGAGAGGTAGGCTAGAAAACTGAAGAGAGCAGCAGGCAGTGACCGGCAGCTATGGCCCACAAGCATGGACATGGAAGAGAACGGGTGAGTTGCTTTTAATGATTCACAGGAAATTTATCTTTCAGGTACATAGATCCCTTTGGATCACTTGTGGCTTGGGACAGGTTACAATCTTCTTGTCGCAATATGCAGTACTGTTCTACGTTCAACTAGAAATCTTTCAACTGAAATGATGTTATCTCAAGTAGCAAAAACATGATGCAGACAGCAATTATCATTTACATTATCTTATGTTGTAACCAGAAAAGGCAAACAGTCTTGTTGAAATGTTCGTGAATTGGGAAAGAAAAGTTCAAAGTGTGTGCTGAATCCACATGAATTGGTCCAGAGTAAAACTAAATGTACTGTTTTCAAAGCATTTGAGAAAGGCCACAGTCTCAGTTGTGAAAACAGAGCCATGCAGAGATCTGCTCTGTTCACCCTGACTCCCAAGCTTCTTGAGTTTCTCTTTAGCTGCATAGTAGATTGTTGAAGTCAAGGTGTGACTGCCAGTGAATGAGGGATCATGAGGTCAAAAAGTTAAGTGACTGAAACTACTACTGTTTAGCATTATCTTGTTATTACAAATTACAAATTCAGCATTTAGCAGGAGAACGAACCCCATTCATCTGCCTGTGAGGTCACTTCCTGAAAAATGAGCCACATGATTCTTGGCTTTTTGACTTTACTCACTTTGTTGTATTTATGTAATTCTTTAAGTTGTTACTCCTTAACACGTTCTATCAAGCTTGACCTGTGCATGTGCTGCAGTGCATTTCACACAGATCTTACACATCACAGTGGTTTTATTCTAGTATCTGTGTGGCCCCTGATACATCGTACTGTTTTGTCAACTCCACCGACCCGCTCGGCAGTTTGCACTCCAAACACAAGTTATGTACATTAAAAATAAGATGCCAAAGGAGCCAGACAGCGTTGTCCCAAACGTCTCAGGAGGGCAGCAGTGTGAACTGTGTGTGGACCGCCAGTGACTGACTTGCAACACCATTCTGACAAGTCAAATGATCAGGAGTTGAGGACACACACACAGAGAAAATTCAGAAAAATGTTTTGCATGCCGTCTGTGCAGCTGCCATAATTGCATGACACTGTACAGTGTTATGACTGTACACAACAGTCATAACATCAAACATCAAAGTGCAATAATGGATACATGAGTATGAATTCTTGGATAGGCAGACAGTATGGCCGTCAGAAGCACTCCCAATCAAGATTTAAACATGATTTCAGTATTATTTGTTTCAGTTAGAGAAGAACAGATCAGAATATTTTTAAACGTTTGACTTCTTGATGGTGATTTTGGTCGGTTTTGATTTCTCTTTAGGGGCAATAAGATAAGAAGATGTAAGAAATTCTAAATATTTTTTTCAAGCATTCCTGCTAAATGCAGTCAGTACTTATTTTACCTATATTAGGAGCAGAGGCAACATCACACTGTGGGAAATCAGTTGCTCTAAAATAGGATTTTACATATAAAATACATCCTGTAATAGTTATTAGCTTGAATAGAGCTTAACTAAAACAGCACTGTCTGCATTCCCTGTTGAGAATGTAGGTCCATAGATCAACTTTGAGGTCTCCAAAAGGCTGGCAACGTGACTTGACAGATAGAGGTTGAAAGCTCAAATGGTCAAAATAGAGCAACTTTGCTGTACCCTGTGCTGCCATCCGCTGAAAGCCTTGCTCTCTCCCTCTCTTTCGCAGCTTGAATGTACTGCAGATATATCTCATAATGTCATAGGAAATGTGCTTAACTTACAGTGGGTAAAATAAGTATTGAAAATGTCAAAGGTTTTCTCAGTATATGTATTTCTAAAATCTCTGTTGACATAAAATTCACACCAGATGTCAGTAACAACCCAAATAATCTGCACATAAACATAAATCAAAGCGAATTAATCCAGAAATGAAGTTATGATTTAAAAATTGCAATGAAGTAGGGAATAACGATTGAATACATAAACTGAAATGTATTCAATACTTTATGGAAAAGCCATTTTGCAATGACAACTTCAAGATGTCTCCTGTATGCATTCTCAAGTGTGATTTTGATCCTTTCTTTTAAACAAACTGTCTTCAAATCTTCGAGGTTTTGGAGGTCCTTTTTTATGCACTCTAATCTTCAGTTCTTTCCACACAGTTTCAATTGGCTCTCTGCAAATGGTTCTTAGTGTTTGAACAACTCTTTTGACCAATCGCCTGACTCCTTTGTCGGAAATCGTATGAGGGGCACATGGCTGGAGCGGTTTTAGGGGGAATTCTGTTCTTTTTTTTTTTTTTTGCCAAAGTAAGACTTTTTTGGTTAAAGTCTGTTTGTTTTTTCCAATTGTACTACTCTGTGCTAAAACCTGGTAAGGATAAACTTTTTTTTAGGCCATCAGTTAATATTAAATCAGCTGATATTGATTTGCACAAAACAGCAGATATTATTTCAAATTTTGGACAAATTTCCCCTGGTTTCTTGGCTTTCTGTCTTTTTGCACATCCTTTCTTCACGTGTTCAAAACGTATTCTCTGTGTCATTTCATTTTATTATAACTCATTTGTGAACTAAGTCATCAGTTACTTTCTCTGTGCATCTCTAGTTTCAGTGTTATACAGATGATCTGTTTAAGCTTGCAGTATTTCCTTTTTTTTCTATCACCAATTATATAAAGCAAAAATTGAGTAAAATGAAAGGACATCACGTAATCCCAGCAGACTTTCTGTTTCTGGTGAGGAACAGAGTTACATGTGGCACTGTGACGTAACAGTATATTTTCTTTAATATTTCCCTACACCTGTTTAAAGCTTATAACTGGAAAAATGTGTTTTGATGCTGGAACCTCAGAACGGATTCTCACACAGTTGCGACTTTTATTAAAAGCAAGGCTACAACATACAGAGCCTAATCAAGCTTTTGCTGATCCGATTCATGTGTTTCCAGGGCTTTGATCTTTGCCGCTTTGAAGGCTTTGGTTAACATGATGAATAACATCTAGCATCTAACAACAACTCAAGCCTGTGTATCTGAACAAAGCATAAATCACAGCGAAGGAGAGCACATCTAAAAATAATCAGCAGCTCTCTTCTTCCTGATCCACCTGTGCTTTACAAAAACAAGCAGATTTCCCTTTTTTTCTAAAGGACAGTTATGAGGCTGAAACAGCAAAATAGTCCAAATATAAACAGTTATGTAAGCATATTACAGAGCATCTTCACTGTTAATGTGTAACGATGATGATGACCCTTTTTTGTCCCTGTCTACCCATGATTTCAATGTTGAATTTTGTTGTTTTATTCAGATTCAGTTTGCGAATGCAGAGGACAAGCAGGAATTCAGCAAGTATCCGACCAAGGCAGGTCGCCGCTCCCTCTCACGTTCCATCTCACAGTCCTCCACAGACAGCTACAGCTCAGGTACTGTAACCCAGACATTTCAATACAGATCCACCCGTTAACTTTAGGTATCAGTGATTTTAAAATGTACATATATGCTTTTGAAAGGCTTCTGCACATCCATAAATGCTTTTTTTTTTTTTACATATTTGTCAATTTGTGTTTTTATTTGGATTTTAGGGGATAGACCAACACAAGGTAGTGTATAACTACGGAGTGAATTAAAACAATAATGCCTCACTTTTACAAGAGAAATCTGGAAAGTGTGGCTTATATATTTATTCCCCTTTATACTCTGATACTCCTAAATAAAATCCATGGCAACCAACCGCCTTCAAAACTCACCTTATTAGTAAATCTGTTCTGCATGTGTGTAATTTAATCTCCGTATAAATCCAGCTGTTCTGTGAAGGCTATGAGGTTTATTAGAGAACAAACAGCTTCATGAAGACCAATGAACACAGCAGACAGGTCAGGGATAAGGTTATGGAGACGTTTAAAGCAGAGTTATTAATCAATTTACCAAGCTTTGAATTTTTTTTGTATGGCATACCATTCAATCCATCATCTAATAATGGAAACACTTGGGCTCAACTCGGGGTGGGAAAAATCTTTTGACCATGAATGAAATCTGGCCTTTATGAAAGAGAGGCAAGAAGATATGCTTTGGTAAAAGAAAACCATATGAAGTCCTGTTTTCCACATGGCAAAATGAGATAACTTTTTCAAGGAAGGTGCTCTGGTCAGATGAGACCAAATTTAAATTATATATAGGCTTAAATTCATAATTAGCCAAACACACTATTTCCCACTGTGGAACATAACAACATGACTGCATCATGCTGTGAGAATGCTTTCTTCAGTAGGCACTGGGAAGATGGTCAGAATTGATTGGATGGTGGCTGGAGCTAAATACAACTCAATATGGAAGGAAACCACTTACAGACAGCTAAAGACCAGACTGGGACAGAGGTTAACCTACCAGCAGGAACATTTTAATTTAATATATTAATTTATTTAACAGGGACAATGTACATTAATTGACATTGCTGTAAATACATTGCTGTATGGGAATCATCCAATTAGCCATTTGTCATTCGTTGTCACTGGACAAATGAAAATATTTGTCTCACTAAAAACAACAGGTAACACTATGACAATACAAAGTTTAAATGAACATAAAACATAAATGAACATTAAATACAGTTATCACCCTTCCATTTCACAATTATGCTCTACTTTGTGTTGTCCTATTACATAAAATCCCAATAAAATAAATCAAAGTCTGTGGTTGCAACTTGACAAAGTGTGAATACTTTTACAAGGTGCTGTAAACACACACAGGAAGTGTGCACAGAGGTCCCTCCTTTCTCACAATAGATTTGAAGTATAGATTTCATAATTAGCTCCGCCTGCGTGTTTTAACACAAAGGTGACCTTTTGTGTTCTGCTCTTTCCAGCTGCATCCTACACCGACAGCTCGGATGATGAAACATCCCCACGGGACAAAGCCCAGGTCAACAGCCATGGCAGCACCGACTTCTGTGTGAAGAACATAAAACAGGCTGAATTCGGCCGGCGAGAAATTGAAATAGCGGAGCAAGGTACTCACAGATGTGTACATTCAGAAGATAATATTGCTTTTTACATGCAGTAGTAGAAATCACAACAGTAGATGTTTTTTGATTAGTGTAGCTCTAATTTATTTAGCTTTTCGATTATAATGGAATCGTGTCTGCTGTAAATACATGATGAATGGCTAGTTTCTCAATTGCTTTACTATTAGACGCTCTGTATAATAGACTGCTTGGAAACAAAGAAAGGTTGGAGTTTCTTGTCCCTGAATATTAGTCATATAACTGCTTAAACACTACATGTTAAAATGTTCCAATTTCACAGCAGTTAACATCTCTGGTATTAGGCAGTGTGTTATTTCATCCATCCATCAGTCCGGCCTTTTCTTGAAGGTTCACAGGTGGGGGCTTTTGCATATCTCCAGGGTGTACCCCACCTCTCGCTCAATGACAACTAGTCTATTATAGGACAACACAGAGACATACATGACAGTCATGCACACACCCACTTATACCTAATGGCAATTTAGAGTAATCAGTTGACCTAACAGTCATGTTTTGGGTCTGTGGGATGCTGGAGTACCCTAAGAGAACCCATGCATGCACAGGGAGAACATACACACTCCATGCAGAAAGATCCCAGGTAAGGATTCCAACTCAGGACCCTGTTGCTGCAAGGCAACAGTGCTACCAACTATGCAGCTCAATGTGTTTTTCAGAAAACATTATTGCAGCTGTTTCTTCTGTTCTTTTTATTTCAACTCTCTAAGATCTGGGTGTTGTAGTCCCTTTCCTCTGTCTGCTGTCCTCCAAGCTGTTTACATTGTTCATGTGATGTATGAATTTCTTGACTAGTGTTTATTAGGCTTTAAACCTGCAGGACTGCAGATGCTACTTTACTGTTGGTAAACTCATCTGTCAATTTTCAGTTGTTCTCTTCATAACCATCTTGTAGAAAGGGATTATTATTTTCTTTACAAAAGCAGCTCATTCTTCACTCGTCAAAATCCGACTCTAATCTTAGGTTTAAAAGTGCAAACGTAGAGCTTATGTGTTGATTATTATGCACCTTTTTCATACACTCGTCACACTATTGTGTTTTTTAGGGGTTCCTAAGCATATTGAAACGTAATGAATTTTATTTTTTCATTAAACACTTCCAGCATTTAACAAGTTTTTCATTTACTTCTTTCTGCATGGAGTTTGCATGTTCTCCCTGTGCATGCATGGGTTCTCTCTGGGTACTCTAGCTTCCTCCGACAGTCCAAAGATGTGCCTGTTAGGTTAATTGGCCTCTCTAAATTGCTCTTAGGCGTGAATGAGTGTATGCATGGTTGTTTGTCCTGTGTGTGGCTGTGTTGCCCTGCGATGAACTGGCGACCTGTCCAGGGTGTACCCCACCTCCTGCCCATAGACTGCTGAAGATAGGCACCAGCTTCCCCGTGACCCACTGTGAAAGAAGTGGTAGAAAATGAATGACTGACTAACTGACTTTAGTCCTTACACAAACACCTAAACAGTAATAGATGTTGGTTTTTTTGTCTTTTATTTGCTGAATTGCAACATATCTTTTAGTCCAATCCATAAATGTATGCTCATCACAAATCAAAAAAGGACTCTACACCCTCTTTGATGAAAGTTTTAAACTGGACCTATAGTTCTTAAGTCGGCTGTTGTTTAGATGCAAAAAAACATTAACACTAATACTTTTAGTTGTGGCTGCACGGTGGTGCAGTTGGTAGCACTGATGCCTTGCAGCAAGAAGGTCCTGGGTTCGATTCCCGGCCGGGGATCTTTCTGCATGGAGTTTGCATGTTCTCCCCATGCATGCGTGGGTTCTCACCGGGTACTCCAGCTTCCTCCCACAGTCCAAAGACATGCCTGTTAGGTTAATTGGTCTCTCTAAATTGTCCCTTAGGTGTATGAATGAGTGTGCATGGTTGTTTTTGTGTTGCCCTGCGATGGACTGGCGACCTGTCCAGGGTGTATCCTGCCTCTCGCCCATAGATTGCTGGAGATAGGCACCAGCTCCCCCGCGACCCACTATGGAATAAGCGGTAGAAAATGACTGACTGACTTTTAGTTTGGAAACAAAAGACAAATTTTGCCTCAAAGAATCTGTATTTAGTGTAGGATTGTCTCATCTAGTGTCATATATTTAAAAAAAGAAGTGAACTAAGTTCTGAGACAGAAATAGCCCCTGATATGATAAAGTAGCAGCCTTGTGTTTCTACGGCATACGAAGATACAAGGTCCCAGCCCTTTTTAAGTATATGAAATTAAAGCATGTGATCTCCAGGTAAGACAGGCTGCCATGTTTTTTTTTGTTTGACGTGTTGAGCATAGCAACATATAACTTACATTTGGATGGCTGCAAAAAAAATGACGTTTGTGCAACGTAAATAGCAATGACCGGATAATATTAATGCTGCTAAATCTTGTGGTACACTGTGCAGACACTTTGTCTGCACTAATGATGAGGATTCAATGACCTTGTGATACTGCCCTGCCATGTACTGCCAAGTTCTGCATGCAGTTACCTATTCTGAGAACAGCCTTCAAGCTGCTTCATCTGAATTTCAAATGTCAATGTTGACAGTAAAAGCTAAGTTTTATTGGCAGCCTAGCCAGTACACTTCATCATTTTCCTGTTTTTTTTTTTTTAAAGTTTAGTATATATGCACAGTCACCATCTTCTTATGATGTTCAGTCAAATTTGGTTATTGGGTTCCTGTTTTCCTAACTTCTAAACTGATATTTTCATTGAAAAACCTTAAAATGTGTTTAAAAATAAAAGCCAAACTTGCTCTGTTTGAGTTAAAGAGCTCTGTTCGTAATATTGAAGTATCATGTATTCCCTTTACAGACATGTCTGCCCTGATCTCGCTGAGGAAGAGAGCCCAGGGGGAGAAGCCGCTGGCTGGTGCAAAGATTGTGGGCTGTACCCATATCACTGCTCAGACAGCCGTATGTTCTGTCGTCTCGTCCTGTTTAGTGCAGGTCTATCTAATATTTTGTTACAGCTCACATCTTCTAAATGTATGCATGTGTGCAATCCATCATACCCTTCTAGGTCCTGATTGAAACTCTGGTGGCCCTCGGTGCCCAGTGCCGCTGGACTGCCTGTAACATCTACTCCACTCAAAACGAGGTGGCCGCTGCTCTTGCTGAGACTGGTGATTTTTTTTTTCCTTCATAAGCGTGGGACTTTTTCTTTATAACTTCCTAGTTTAAGACATAATCTTCTCTGAAAGTCACACCTTAACACTTTGGTAACATGAAGAAAAGGTTTATGTGAACAGCAACATTTGTAGGAATAACAGGGATAGGCCCCCACTCTTCAGAAAAAAATAACAAAGGGATTGTTTTTTTAACAAACCAAAAAGATTACATTCAAATTTCATAACAGAGACCAACAGGAGGTGCGGCGCTGGTGGTGTAGGGGTATATAGAGGCTATAGTCCTCGATGCGGCCGTCCGGGGTTTAAGTCCCGGATCCAGCGACCTTTTCTGAATATCTTCGCCTTTTTCTTGTCTGCCTACTGTTCAAAAATGAAAAATAAAAGGCCTCTAGTGCCAAAAAAATATCTAAAACAAAACTGAGACAGACAGGAAGCTGAAGCACCCAACACAGTCTCTCCTTCACCGTGAACATTATTTTAAACGGGAGAAATGCTGTGGTTGTTGTTGAAAACCCAGGTTCATTGGATCAACAATATATTGTACAAGACCTAAAATACAGTTTAACACGTGGAAACGATAACAAGCTGTAGTTTGTCAAAACTGGCCATACAAAATGTGACTGCATGTCCTACAGGGAGTGCCGATGGCATAATCATGGTATTGGGAGTTGAATTTAATGAAAGCATCCAAATATTGACATTTTATTCTACTTTATTCTGGATCCTGAGCTACAAAACAGATAACCATAAATATTATAAGCTTCAATCTGTATGTTTTCTAATTTGTTTATTGATTATTATTGATTTTTGTTTTTTTGGTAAAGTTGTGTTTTTTGTAATTTCTTTGTGACATTTTCTGTTATTTTGACCTTAGGTGTAACTTTAACGGTAAGACTGAATGAACTCTGTGACCTTGAAAGTTAACTGTTGCACGCTTATGTTTTTATTGTGTTATGCACCCTAATGGGCCTGTTGCTCACGCTGTCTCTGCTCATCATATGTGTTTTGCTTCCTGCAGGTGTACCTGTGTTTGCGTGGAAAGGTGAATCAGAGGACGACTTCTGGTGGTGCATCGATCGCTGTGTCAATACCGACGGCTGGCAGGCCAATATGGTATAATGAGTGCAGTCACATCATAAATTTAACACCTGCCTTTGGGGCTTTCCTAAATCTTTGATGCAGCTCAATTATGTTATTTTTTTCTTTTTAAATAAAAGATCTTGGATGATGGTGGAGATTTAACCCACTGGGTTTACAAGAAATATCCCAGCGTGTTCAAAAAGGCACGAGGAATTGTGGAGGAGAGTGTCACTGGTGTTCACAGGTCAGATAGTTTCATCATTATTATTTTAAGCCTCTATCTCAACTGTGGCATGGCCTCTTGTTACTGATGTGTTTTCCTGGGAAAGTCAGACTTTACCTGAAAGCATTCGCTGATAAATAACATTCTAAATATCGTTCCAACAGGAACCGTATCCGAAGCTTTTATAAAAGTCATGTTGCTATTGATACCTGACTTTATGGGTTGACTTAAGGGCATTCGAGAAACGTGACACAGCTAATATATACCCTTCCATAGACTCAATTAGCCGCAATGCTTTAGAAAGCTTAATGTTATAAAGACAGATGTCTCACTTTCATTGGATATATACAAAGGTGTCATGTGACCAGATCTGCCTAAACGCGGCTCCTAATGTGTTCTCTCAGATTGTACCAGTTATCTAAGGCAGGTAAACTGTGTGTCCCTGCAATGAATGTGAATGACTCGGTTACAAAGCAGAAGTTTGACAACCTCTACTGCTGCCGCGAATCTATTCTGGATGGGTGAGCAAATTAGAAATTTTAAAATATTAACAGTAGAAACCAGATATTTACATACATGTAAAAAAAGACTCATAACCTTTTTTCACACTGTCTGACATTAACCAGACTAAGCTTTTCCTTTTTAGGGCAGTTTGGATTACCAAAATAATTTGTTCGTCAAATGACAGAATAATGAGAGAGACAAATTTTAGAGGTTTTTTTTTTTTTTTTTTTTAAATTCACAAGTCAGCATAGATGTACTTACAATTAGGTGGAAATGCCCTCAGCAGTATGACTTGGGTTGAACGTTGTTAGGCTTCTCACAACAGATAGCTGGGATTTTGGCCCAGTCCTCCAGACAGAATTGATATAACTGAGTCCGGTTTGTATGCCACTTTCCTAGAAAACACCTTTTTTAGCTCTGCCCAAAATCTGTCAATGGGAGTAAGATCAGGGCTTTTTGATAGCCACCCCCAAAACTTTGTCAATGACAAGCTTTAACTTCCTGACTTATGTCTTTAGGTGCTGCTTCAATATATGCATATATTGTTCTTTCCTCATGATGCCATGTATTTTGTGAAGTGCAACAGCCCGTCCTGCAGCAAAACGCCCCCACAACGTTATGCTGCCACCCCCGTTCTTCACAGTTGGGATGATGTTCTCCAGCTTATGAGCTTCCCCCCATTTTCTTCCAAATGTAACACTGGTCATTATGGTCAAACACTAGAACTTTAGTTTCATCAGAACACAGTATATGTCTGCAAACAAATTTTTGTTTTTGTCCCTGAGTGCATTTGTAAACTGTAACCGGCTTTCCTATGTTACTTCTCAGTGGCCTTTCAGCCCATCTCTGTGCAGGATTCATTTCACTGTGGATAGTAACGGTATATTCAGCCTTCACATCTTCTTTTGCTTATTTTTGTTGGGTTGATACATTTCACACCAAATCCTGTTTGTCTCTGCCAAGCTTACGAAGCCACGGCATCATCACCTGGGTTTCTCACACTGTTTAAAAGCATAATAATCCAAAGTATGTAGGAGATTTTAAATAAACTAGTAAAAAAAGTATCCAAAATGTTCTCTCTCTTTATTGTGGCATTTAGCAAATAGAGAAAGAATTCATAACACCCTAACGGAGCTAAAACAGAAAACCTTTAGTTTAATTTAATGTTGGACAGTAAAGAAAAAAAATATATTTTTAGTGATGATGTACAACAAAAAAATTTAAATAAAGATGATCCATGATGATCATGATCTTTTATTTTGCTTTCCTCTGACAGCCTGAAGAGGACCACAGACATCATGTTTGGAGGCAAACAAGTGGTTGTGTGTGGTTATGGGGAGGTGAGTCATTCCTAAATAAAAGAAAAAACAAAGAACAAAGGCTTTTACTTGAAATGATTGAATTTCCACTGTAGCAGCTGACCTTTTTATTGCACTGCCTTGTGATTTGTAGGTGGGAAAAGGCTGCTGCACTGCTCTTAAAGCCCTCGGTGCCATTGTTTGCATCACAGAGATTGACCCCATCTGTGCCCTGCAGGCATGGTGAGTCACTGCACTCCTCCATCAATAAATGTGCGCCACTAAAATTTCTGTGTTGTGCATCAAATTAGCTGTGATGCCAAATTATGCATTATTATAGACAGAGACTGTCTCTCTTGCACAAACAAATACAAATATCTGATTTGTGTCCACGCAGTATGGACGGATTTCGAGTGGTCAAGCTGAGCGAGGTGATCCGGCAGATGGACGTGGTGATAACTTGCACTGGTACTCAGTCCCATGCAGTGACACCTCTTACTTCTGCTTTAATGATCACATTAGAATACTCTTCTGGAGTTGGATAAAACACAACTTTTCAGTAATTCTTCAGGGATTATTTTCAATGTTCATCAGTTTTCCTTTTTTTTAATGCAGGCAACAAGAATGTTGTTTCCAGAGAACATCTTGACCGAATGAAGAATGGCTGTATTGTCTGCAATATGGGACATTCCAATACCGAGATCGATGTGGTAATTTCATTGTTTTTCTGTGTGTTGGACATTTCTGCCTGAGTATTTCTGTTTACAGTTTGTGTTGAAGAATAGAATAGAATAGAATAGAATAGAATAGAAAAACCCTATTTTGTTCTTTCTGATAGCATATAATCTTGTAAACTCTACATATATGCCTTAATGTTTGATTTATCCAGATTAAAGCTCTTGATTTAGAATTTAGGGGGATCAGATGTAAAGAACAACTTGGTTAAGCTCCATCTGTTATTAAAGGTGAGGTATGTGGAATGTGACCCTTAACCTGGTTTGGTTTAGCCCCTTATTTATTTTTTATAATATTTTTGTTTTCAGAAACAGGATAAATCTTAAAATATAACAGTGTGTTTTAAAGATTCTCTGTTCAGTGTAGAATAATTCAGTTTATGTTTGATCAGTCCAATAATTTTTGACTTTTATGTATGGATAATCAAATACAGTCCAAATTTCTTAAAAAAAATCAGAAACAGCCCTTTTCTTTCCCAACTGTGGTGTACAGAAATGCAGCATTTCTATGCCGTCTTAAAAGTCGAATTCACTTTAATTATTTTCCAGGTCTGAGTATGTATGCAAGAAAAATGAGCATCAAAAATATTTGATTTTTCCAGGCCTTTTTCCTTCTTTCATTTTCAAAAATCCATTTGCTAATACAGATTCATAAATAATGTGCGATGGTTTTCACATTTAGAATAATTTAACATGCTTTGCACCATGCTTTTATCATTTTATCCATCTTCATTAATGGTTTTGATGACTGACTGAATAAAAAGTCTTTTATTAAAAAGGAGCCATTTTCTACCGTTTTGGTCTCTAGAAATCTAGGGATTCAGGTTTCACTGGATCTGTGGTTCTGCATCGTCAAACAAATGTCCAACATATCACTTCTGTATTTTAAACAATGGTCACAATGATAGACTGAAATAAAAAAGGACTTGGACTTCCTCCTGTGTTGGACTAAAATTTGATTGACACCGACACTGACTTAAGGTCTCGTCATGAAGCAACAAATAGGACCCTAAAAGGATAGAGCCTGGAGCTTTCTGAATAGCTTCATTCCCTTGATGGTTAACTGTTTATTTATTAGAATAATTTAAGAATAGACATCAGCTTTCATCAAGTCACAGCCTGATACTTTGTTGAAGTTAATAAAATCAATGCCATGTATACTGCTGACTTTAAAATGCAGTAAAGTAGACTTATTTACTCACCCTTGTCTTTAGGACTCTCCTATGTGTTTCTTGACTGAAAGTAGCAGACGTTTTATCCCAACCAGAGTTTCTGCAGGTCAGCCTCCACATGCTGCTCTAGCGTGGGATAATTAGGTTAAAGAAGCTGCTAAAATTCTTACAACAAATTCTTAAAACAGCTTCTTCAATTGTTTCAAAGGCTTATCTGACTCAATGCATACAGCCACAGTCCTGCTCCTGCTGACAATGTTTACATCCAGAGAAGTTTGCTGCAGTGTTAGGCACCATAAGTATGTTTACTCTCTGCTTTGATGTCTCTTTGATAATAAAATATATTCCAGTGCGGTTCTAGTTAATTTTGTGAGAATGAAACCTATATTGAGTTAGAGCTAGGTTTGTTACTAGAGTTGTAAAATTGAATTACATCTGTTGAAGGTAAACTAAGCGCAGCGCCCTCTGCTGGGCAGCGTCTTTGCATGCCTGAGGGGAGCAGGGTACAGACATATTAGAGACACACAGTGAGCCTCTAAAGTATGGAAGCAAATCGTTACCATATTTCAAATGAAAAAGCATTTCCAGAAATGCTTTTTCATTTTAAGAATGTGGCTGCATTATTTGACCCATAAATAAAATTAGTAATCAATCATCCTATTTGCATTTGCATTTTCTTCTTCATGACTGCACATTTTATGCCATAATCAAAAAGAAAACAAAGTAGACATTGCTTTTTCATTTTCGTGGTCTGCCCGCAAAGTACTGCCCAGAACTGGAAAACAAAAAAGCATTCCGAGCGGCGGGCGCAGCAGAGTGACGTCAGCAGCCGCTCTTCCTCAGCACCTTGCTGACCGAGCTACCCATCTTGTTCGGTAGGGGGCGCTGTGCACATCTGCATTGCATTATATTGCAAACGTGCCGAGAAATTAATTGAATTGCAGCCGAGCTCAATTTGTGGCAGTGGCAGACAGAAATGCCACTAATTTTATTTATGGGTCAAATAACGCAGCCACATTCTTAAAATGAAAAAGCATTTCTGTAAATGCTTTTTCATTTGAAATATGGTAACGATTTGCTTCCATACTAAAGAGCTCCTGCAGCTTCTCTCTTTTTTACATTGTTATGCGAGCATAAGAAAATCTGCCACACCTCAGCCTGTCTATTATGAAGTGCAGCAAACAAATTCACAGACAGTAGACCAGCAACAGGTTTTGGGAGTAGAATTTAATCAGGGACTTCCGATAAGTGTTAACAAAAAAATTAACCTAACCCAACACCTAACGGATCCTAGGCATCGGATCCCGTACTGAATAGACACAGTGGTAATTCCACTGATAGGTAAAAATAAAATACTTAATTATTTTTGTTCTGGTAGGAGGGTCTGGGCTGTGGTTTCATGGGATCTTACTTCATAAGTATCACCCATCTGAACAGGGTTAAAGACACATCCTTTCATGGAAGTGTGATACTCGTACTTGTACTCGTACTTGTCGTCTTCCGCTTGTCCGGGACCGGGTCGCGGGGGCAGCAGACTCAGCAGAGACGCCCAGACGTCCCTTTCTCCAGACACCTCCTCCAGCTCCTCCAGGGGGAGCCCAAGGCGTTCCCAGGCCAGCCGTTGAAGTCCCCCAGCAGAATAATGGAGTCCCCGGGAGGGGCGCTATCCAGCACCCCCGACAGGGATGCCAAGAAGGCCGGGTACTCTGCACTACCACTCGGCCCGTAGGCTGAAATGATAGTCAGAGACCTCTCCCCAACCCGAAGGCGCAGGGATACAACCCTCTCATCCACTGGGGTAAACCCCAACACGAGATGGCTGAGCTGGGGGGGCAACAAGCAAACCCAACAAAGTCGAACTCATTTGTGTTTGTCTTGTCTGAGCTGTTTTTGTGACAGATGGCTCATAATTTTTCCCTTCTTAATGAATTTGTTTGTGTGTTTTCTTTTTGTGCGCCCTCAGGCGAGTCTACGCAGCCCTGAACTGACCTGGGAGAGGGTTCGCTCTCAGGTCGACCACATCATCTGGCCTGATGGAAAAAGGGTGATTGTGCTGGCAGAGGTAATGTCCCAGGACAAGTGTACAAAAAATCCTCACAGTTTCTGTTTTTGGGGTGTTTTCATATTTCAGACTTCTAATTTATTTAGTTTGTTCACAGAATTTATAATAAACTTTTTGTATGTGTTCTGTTCTTCTCAGGGTCGTCTTTTAAATCTGAGCTGTTCTACAGTGCCAACATTTGTGTTGTCCATCACTGCTACTACCCAGGTCAATTTTACTTGCTCTGCAGCAGAATAATGTTTGCAGGTGTTGCTTGTCAGGCTTACATCAACTGTGTGCTCTGTGCTGTGTGTAGGCTCTGGCCTTGATTGAGCTGTACAACGCTCCAGAAGGACGTTACAAACAAGATGTTTATCTTCTGCCCAAGAAAATGGGTATGAGTTTTTCCAAATCCTCCTCACTGCTGCCACCTTAAGGCTTACCTAAGAATTTTATCCAGTTATCCAGTGTGAATTGCTCTCTGTTTCTGCTCCAAGATGAGTATGTGGCCAGTCTGCACCTGCCCAACTTTGATGCTCACCTGACAGAGCTGTCTGACGAGCAGGCTAAATACATGGGGCTGAACAAGAACGGGCCATTCAAGCCAAATTATTACAGGTTGGAGTCACGTTGTCCTTTCCTACGATTACTTTTCATTTTAAATGACATGATAAACAGATAAGATTGATAAAATGCAAAGAAGTCCAATAACACTGTGTTTACTTCACAGGTACTAATAAAGATGTCTGCTACTCAGCGAAACGTTGTCCTGGGATTAAAAGAGATATCTATTTTATTTTCTAAACTACTGCAAGATGAAGGAATTATTTTACTTATGCTGAATGTAACTTATTAATAGCACCTCAGAAGTAGATTTAAAAATGACATGTTAAGACATATAGAGAACTTATAATATATAATCAATTAACACTGGTCTGTCTTGTGTTCAAAAGCATCCTACTTGCATGCATTGATGTTTCTGTGTTTTTAGTTGTTACTGATTTTGTTTCTTGATCACAGAGTTGTTGATTTGTTTGTTTACTCTATTTACGCACAGTGCCAAACTATGGCTGTTTCTGTTTTAAGCCAGAGTTTAGGCTGAGCCAAAGCAAACTCTGTGTTGGTATGTACAGGGGTTGGACAATGAAACTGAAACACCTGGTTTTAGACCACAATAATTTATTAGTATGGTGTAGGGCCTCCTTTTGCGGCCAATACAGCGTCAATTCATCTTGGGAATGACATATACAAGTCCTGCACAGTGGTCAGAGGGATTTTAAGCCATTCTTCTTGCAGGATAGTGGCCAGGTCACTACGTGATACTGGTGGAGGAAAACGTTTCCTGACTCGCTCCTCCAAAACACCCCAAAGTGGCTCAATAATATTTAGATCTGGTGACTGTGCAGGCCATGGGAGATGTTCAACTTCACTTTCATGTTCATCAAACCAATCTTTCACCAGTTGCTGTGTGTATTGGTGCATTGTCATCCTGATACATGGCACCGCCTTCAGGATACAATGTTTGAACCATTGGATGCACATGGTCCTCAAGAATGGTTCGGTAGTCCTTGGCAGTGACGCGCCCATCTAGCACAAGTATTGGGCCAAGGGAATGCCATGATATGGCAGCCCAAACCATCACTGATCCACCCCCATGCTTCACTCTGGGCTTGCAACAGTCTGGGTGGTACGCTTCTTTGGGGCTTCTCCACAACGTAACTCTCCCAGATGTGGGGAAAACAGTAAAGGTGGACTCATCAGAGAACAATACATGTTTCACATTGTCCACAGCCCAAGATTTGCGCTCCTTGCACCATTGAAACCGACGTTTGGCATTGGCATGAGTGACCAAAGGTTTGGCTATAGCAGCCCAGCCGTGTATATTGACCCTGTGGAGCTCCCGACGGACAGTTCTGGTAGAAACAGGAGAGTTGAGGTGCACATTTAATTCTGCCGTGATTTGGGCAGCTGTGGTTTTATGTTTTTTGGATACAATCCGGGTTAGCACCCGAACATCCCTTTCAGACAGCTTCCTCTTGCATCTACAGTTAATCCTGTTGGATGTGGTTCATCCTTCTTGGTGGTATGCTGACATTTCAATATTTTGAGCAAAACTGTGCTCTTACCCTGCTAATTGAACCTTCACACTCTGCTCTTATTGGTGCAATGTGTAATCAATGAAGACTGGCTACCAGACTGGTCCAATTTAGCCTTGAAACCTCCCACACTAAAATGACAGGTGTTTTAGTTTCATTGTCCAACCCCTGTACAATCTTTGAGATGTTTCGTATGCATTCAAACATGTTTAAATACAATCTGCACATAAGCCCTAAAAGGTGACATCCACTCATTCTTGAAATATAGAAAATGTAGAAGTATTCATATCCCTTTTTCACATTTTGTGATGTTACAATCACAAGCTTCAATGTGTTTTATAGATATTTTATGACAGATCATCATAAGGTAGCTCATAACTGTGAAGTTGAAGAGGATACATCAATTTCAGAATATTTATAAATTAAAATCTGAAAAATGTTGCATGCAATGGATTTCAACCCTCCCAAGCAAATATTTTTTTAGAACCACCTTTCACTACAATTAGAGCTGCACATGTTTTATGGTATGTCTCTACCACCTTTTCACATTCAGAGACTAACATTTTGTCCATTCTTCTTTGCAAAATAGTTCAAGCTCATTCAAAATTTTGAAAACTGTTTCTGTTTCTGTTGAACTCTGACTGTATGTTCAGGGTTATTTTCCTGCTGAAAGGGGAACCTCCACCCCAGTTTCAAGCCTGGCTGCCTCTGGTTTCCTTCCAGGATTGCTATATCCCAGCTGAACCCCCCCCCCCCCCCCTTGCTGTCACCATGTTACACAATGGGGATGATGTGTAATTCTTCCCTGCATAGTGCAAAACTCTTTGCTAAAATTGTTATATTTTTGTCTCACCTGACCAGAACATCTACCTTGTGGCAAACAGTAAATGAGACTTCTTTCAATGGTGGCTCCACTTTGTAGAGTGCACAGCTAATGGTAGTACTGTTGACAGATTCTTCAAACTGTGCTGTGGATCTCTGCAGCTCCTCCAGAGTAGCTATTTGTCGTTTGGTTGCTTCTCTGACCAATGGTGTCCTTACCAGGCCTGTTAGTTCAGGTGAACGGCTATATCTTGGTAGGTTTGGAGTTGAGCCAGTCTTTTCCATTTTCAGGTAACTCCTGATGTCTCCTGGTGTCTTTTGTCCTTGTAAAAAAGAAAGAAAAACTTAAAACCCTTTATCCCTTTTCTCTCACTTCAAAAATATGCTACTTAGTGTTGTTTTTCCAAATAAAATCCATTGAAGTTTTTGGTTATAACATAACAGAAGGTAAGAACGTTTAAAGGATGTGATTACTTTTTCAAGGCATCAACACTGATTGAATGTTGTATATTCAACAGCAAATGATGGTAAAGATTAAGGCTTTACTTATTGCTGAAGGGATTTTTGGAAAAGCCTGAGAAGTAAAGCAACAATAGGTTTGTCAATAAATGACACATTTTCTTATGTATTTCCAACTTTCCCTTTGCTCCCTGACATTCCACTCCTGATCTCTGTCACTGTAAAAGTCTTTTGCCTGGATGATGCCTTTTAAGGCCATGGTATGAATGTGCCTTTTTGATTCTATACAACTCTGTATTCAAATAGGTTGAGACACTGTTTTAAATGGAATTAACTGAAAATAGCACCCAAGATTGGATTGTATTTACAGACAGTGTATTTTGATCTTTCTGGTAGGAATTATTGATTCAGCAAAATACTAAAATATCTGTCTGGGAGAATTAAGGATTAGCATGAGAGAAATGTCTTAAGCAAATATTTAAAATTACCCTTATTAAAACTAGAAATCAGATTAGAACTATAATAGAACTGAATGCAAGGAGTTGCTTATTTCAGCAAGACAATAACTAAACAGTGATGAGTCCAGGTATCTACAGTCTTGAGATTAAATATTTTTTTGTATTAATTAAACTAGTAGTACAAAACAGTCCCTTACCTCATTTAGGTGAATTTAAGTAATATATAACATGATTAAAATGATTATTTTTTAAATGTGTCGTCAGAATCAGTTAAAAATAAGCAGACTATAATGTTTAGCTTCAACAGCTGCACTATTTACTTTAGTTAGGAAATCCCACAAGTGTCCGAACTTGTTTTCAAACAGGTTTAAAATACCAACCATCAGCACTGACCTTAATTCAACCAATCATTCCTTTTTTTAATCACTAATATTTAAACGTAATGTCTTCCTTCCACTGCTTCTGGTAGTAATTGTAACTCTAATGTATGAGATGTAATTAAAGAAAAATATTGAACTTTATGTTGGGCGTATGATTGTCACTGTCTTAATTTGATTCAACTGGGTCACCTTAAGTAACATTTTAAATGATTAAAATGACATTAAGTGTGTGTGTACTATGTATGTTCATTCATGCATTAAATCAGCAATAAAGCAATGCTTTTTAACTGACTTTAAAAGTGTGTTGTTTTTTTTTTTTGGGAGGACAAGTAATTTTGGAGATAAAATTGGAGTTGAAGACAGACAGAAGTTTCTCCTAACTGCTACATTCTCTTCATTGCTTTCCTCCCAGTCAATCCAGAGTGTCATACCACTCTCCCTCTCTAGAATATTCACAGACTCTCGTGCTCCATGCTAGCTGCATTAGTTTCTAATATTAACTGTTTGGTCACTGGGCCCGAAGGAGGAGAAGCGGGGTACTGAGAGCCTACTGGAAACCTGAGTGTTGCTATATAAGCAATCAGCCTGACCTAGTCCAGGCAGTTTCAAAAGAAAACTCAAAGGCAGAAGCTGGCTTGAAGGCAACTCCCAGGGAAATCCTTCCTCACCCTAAGTCTTACTGCACCAAGGAGATTAGCACTAACTGTAAGTAGCTGTAATTCTATAATTTTTAAGGTCAAATATTTCTGTGAAAACATGAGTCTAATAATGGGTAAGGGTTATTTCAGGCCATTTATACTCTTTATTAAATGTTGAAAGATTTTGTAAATTATGTCAAATGGAATTTGTGTAAAGATTTGTCTCATGAAATACTGTTTTATAATCTTGAGCATCTTGTCATCTCTTTACACCTTGGTTCAAAGTAGCCATGCTCAGTGTTACTTTTTAAGGCTGTCTCTAGCAATACAGGTCCTTCTCAAAATATTAGCATATTGTGATAAAGTTCATTATTTTCCATAATGTCATGATGAAAATTTAACATTCATATATTTTAGATTCATTGCACACTAACTGAAATATTTCAGGTCTTTTATTGTCTTAATACGGATGATTTTGGCATACAGCTCATGAAAACCCAAAATTACTATCTCACAAAATTAGCATATTTCATCCGACCAATAAAAGAAAATTGTTTATAATACAAAAAACGTCAACCTTCAAATAATCATGTACAGTTATGCACTCAATACTTGGTCGGGAATCCTTTTGCAGAAATGACTGCTTCAATGCGGCGTGGCATGGAGGCAATCAGCCTGTGGCACTGCTGAGGTCTTATGGAGGCCCAGGATGCTTCGATAGCGGCCTTTAGCTCATCCAGAGTGTTGGGTCTTGAGTCTCTCAACGTTCTCTTCACAATATCCCACAGATTCTCTATGGGGTTCAGGTCAGGAGAGTTGGCAGGCCAATTGAGCACAGTGATACCATGGTCAGTAAACCATTTACCAGTGGTTTTGGCACTGTGAGCAGGTGCCAGGTCGTGCTGAAAAATGAAATCTTCATCTCCATAAAGCTTTTCAGCAGATGGAAGCATGAAGTGCTCCAAAATCTCCTGATAGCTAGCTGCATTGACCCTGCCCTTGATAAAACACAGTGGACCAACACCAGCAGCTGACACGGCACCCCAGACCATCACTGACTGTGGGTACTTGACACTGGACTTCTGGCATTTTGGCATTTCCTTCTCCCCAGTCTTCCTCCAGACTCTGGCACCTTGATTTCCGAATGACATGCAGAATTTGCTTTCATCCGAAAAAAGTACTTTGGACCACAACAGTCCAGTGCTGCTTCTCTGTAGCCCAGGTCAGGCGCTTCTGCCGCTGTTTCTGGTTCAAAAGTGGCTTGACTTGGGGAATGCGGCACCTGTAGCCCATTTCCTGCACACGCCTGTAACGGCGGCTCTGAATGTTTCTATTCCAGACTCAGTCCACTGCTTCCGCAGGTCCCCCAAGGTCTGGAATCGGCCCTTCTCCACAATCTTCCTCAGGGTCCGGTCACCTCTTCTCGTTGTGCAGCGTTTTCTGCCACACTTTTTCCTTCCCACAGACGTCCCACTGAGGTGCCTTGATATAGCACTCTGGGAACAGCCTATTCGTTCAGAAATTTCTTTCTGTGTCTTACCCTCTTGCTTGAGGGTGTCAATAGTGGCCTTCTGGACAACAGTCAGGTCGGCAGTCTTACCCATGATTGGGGTTTTGAGTGATGAACCAGGCTGGGAGTTTTAAAGGCCCCAGGAATCTTTTGCAGGTGTTTAGAGTTAACTCGTTGATTCAGATGATTAGGTTCATAGCTCGTTTAGAGACCCTTTTAATGATATGCTAATTTTGTGAGATAGGAATTTTGGGTTTTCATGAGCTGTATGCCAAAATCATCCGTATTAAGACAATAAAAGACCTGAAATATTTCAGTTAGTGTGCAATGAATCTAAAATATATGAATGTTAAATTTTCATCATTACATTATGGAAAATAATGAACTTTATCACAATATGCTAATATTTTGAGAAGGACCTATACGTCTAGAGGCTTGCTGAAGGTTCTTTTGTCTTCACATGTTGGTTGGTTTTATAGAAAATGCAACAAAATGTAAGTTTTATTATTTGGAAACAATTTGTTCCAACATCTTCGATAGATTCTGTTACAATATTACCAAAGATAACAGTTGGAACAGCATCAAATAATAATGATGTCAGTAAGAAACAGAAAACTGTCCAGTTAAAGACACTTACCTTAACTAGTTGAACTATCATTTTATGCCACCTTTACATCTAATAGCTCTTTATGAATTAACTTGTGGTGCAAACTGCTGTTTTATTATCAAACGGGTTCAGCTATTGAATTAAGGAGAAGCTCAGATAATTCATACATCTGAGTTAGTGGCAAAAAGAGGTCAGGTATAAAGACTAATGTGACAATTTGTTACAATGAGGGACTATTACTCAAGACAAAAAGAAAAAGTATGTACTGTCCAAGTATTAACTGACTCAGACCCTAAGTTTAAATAGAAGTCAACTGGACTTCTCTTGTTTCTTAAAGGTTTTACCTTATAAAAGTCACATTTCAAGAACTCTTAAGGGCAAAGGTGACCCTTCTCTCTATTCAGTTTAGTGTTTTGGTTGTTGTCACTTGACCATCCAAACATGTCCCTAACAATGTGAGTTGTTTTGGGTTGCATGTCTCAAGGTCCTGAATATCAGCTAATCCACCTGGGAAGATGAGTCAAGGATGCACTATGGGTGTTAGAAAGAAACAATTAGAGGTCACCATGTGACTCTGAGATCTAAATGCATGATGAACCCAAATGTTTTCATTAGTATTAGGTCCTTACAGTTTACCTTTAAAATATTACCTTTAAAATAATATTTTGTTCACTCTGATTTTGTCTAGGTACATCTCACCAAGCAAGATGTCATCAGCTAAGGGAATATCCATTGGCATCGATCTGGGTACCACCTACTCTTGTGTTGGGGTTTTCCAGCAAGGGAAAGTGGAAATCATTGCCAACGATCAAGGCAACAGGACAACCCCCAGCTACATGGCCTTTACTGACACAGAGAGGCTCACCGGAGATGCTGCCAAGAACCAAGTTGCCATGAACCCCACCAACACAATCTTTGATGCCAAACGACTCATTGGAAGAAGGTTTGATGACCCAGTGGTCCAGTCTGACATCAAGCTCTGGCCCTTTAAGGTAACCAATGACAATGGCAAGCCTAAAGTCCAGGTGAAATAAGGGAGAATAAGGGAGAAATAAAGACCTTCTGTCCTGAGGAGATTTCCTCGATGGTCCTGGTTAAAATGAGAGAAATAGCCGAGGCCTTTCTGGGTCAGAGGGTGTTGAATGCGGTCATCACAGTGCCAGCTTACTTTAATGATTCCCAGAGGCAAGCCACAAAGGATGCTGGAGTGATCTCTGGACTAAATGTTCTGCGGATTATAAATGAGCCCACAGCAGCAGCCATTGCCTACGGCCTGGATAAAGATAAAAGAGGAGAGCGCAATGTCCTCATTTTTGATCTTGGCGGAGGCACTTTTGACGTGTCTATCCTGACCATTGAGGACGGCATATTTGAGGTGAAAGCCACAGCAGGGGACACACACCTTGGCGGGGAGGACTTTGACAACCGAATGGTCAGCCACTTTGTGGAGGAGTTTAAAAGAAAACAAAAGAAGGATATCAGCCAGAACAAGAGAGCAGTGAGGAGACTGCGCACAGCTTGTGAGAGAGCAAAGAGGACCTTGTCCTCCAGCACTCGGGCCAGCATTGAGATTGACTCGCTCTTTGAGGGCATTGACTTTTACACCTCAATCACACGGGCACGTTTTGAGGAGCTCAACTCAGACCTCTTCAGGGGAACTCTAGAGCCAGTTGAGAAGGCCCTACAAGATGCTAAGCTGGATAAATCCAATATTCATGAAATTGTCCTAGTTGGTGGCTCTACAAGAATTCCCAAAGTCCAGAAGCTCCTATGGGATTTTTTCAATGGTAGAGATCTAAATAAGACCATCAACCCTGATGAGGCGGTAGCCTATGGTGCAGCAGTTCAGGCTGCTATCCTCATGGGTGACACCTCAGAGAATGTCCAAGATCTACTGCTCCTGGATGTGGCACCCTTGTCTCTGGGCATTGAGACAGCTGGTGGGGTTATGACACCCCTTATCAAGCGGAACACCACCATCCCCACGAAGCAAACTCAGATCTTCTCCACATACTCAGATAACCAGCCAGGAGTCCTGATTCAGGTGATTGAAGGTGAGAGAGCTATGACCAAGGACAACAACCTCCTGGGAAAGTTTGAGCTCACAGGTCTCCCCCCTGCTTCCAGAGGAGTGCCACAGATAGAAGTCACTTTTGACGTTGAGATCGAGAAGATGGTGCAGGACGCAGACAAGTACAAGGCAGAGGATGGCATCCAAAGAGAGAAGATCGCAGCAAAGAATTCTCTGGAATCCTATGCTTACCACATGAAGAGCAGTGTTGAGGATGATGCCTTGAAAGGAAAAATCAGCGAGGAGGAAAAAAAACTAGTCGCTGACAAATGCAGCCAGACAATTTCCTGGCTTGAGAACAACCAGCTGGCAGAGAAGGATGAGTATGAACATCAGCAAAATGAGCTGGAGAGGGTGTGCAAACCAATTGTGACAAAGTTGTACCAAGGAGCAGCATCAGGGAGCTGCAGCAGCCAGGCTGGAGGTAGCTCTCATGGTCCCACTATCGAGGAGGTTGACTAAACCTACGGACTGCAGAATTTCACTTCTGGTGAAAGATTTCTGACTGATCCAAAACTTTTCATTGTTTCCAGATATTAATAATAAACATATTTTGGAAAACACTATTTGTCTTTAATTTTGATTAACCATTCAGTATTTTTTATTTAAGTACTTTATCATTTGAGGTTATGTGAACAAATACACCTGCAAAGATTCACATAAATAAGCCCAATGAAAACAGATATTTTGGGAGTGTTGTTATAGAATGACAGAATTAGCTGAAAGGCGGCCATCAAATGCAATGATAATGCCGTCACAGATTATTCATCTTCCATATACAGGTGCATCTCAGGTTATTTCATTATCAACAAAGTTTTAATTAATTTGATTAATTAAATTAAAGGGGGAAACTTGGGTTTTGTATAAATTCATTATGCAAATATATTTAAATGGTTTATCTCTGTTGTGTTTAATTATTATGGCTCACAGCTCATGAAAACACAAGATTCAGTTTCTTAGAAAATTGGTATGTTACATAAAATAAAAAAGGATTTTTTAACTCATATTATGGCCACACAATCATGGATAGGACTGCTGACCTGACAGTTCCCCAGCAGATAGTAAATGAACAGTCCACAAATAAGGTAAGCCACATAAAATTAAAATGGCTGATGAAGTGCTATGACCAATCATATTTATGGAAAGTTGAGTGGAAGGAAAACCTTTGGTTGAAAAGGCAAAGAAATACAGAAATAGCCACAGCATTGGGAGTTTGGGAGAGATTCATGGAGCGTGCACTTCAGCTTCAAGAGCCACGACACACAGAGGTATCTTGGACATTGGCTACAACTGTCCTATTCCTTGTATTAAGCCACTCCTAAACCAGAGACAATGGCACAAGGGTATTGGGCTAAGGAAAAAAAGACTGGACTGTTGCTTGTGGTTTAAAGTCCTCTTTGCATCCAAAAGAAAAATTAACCAGGGAAAGAAGGTCCTAGGCTGTAGATGAAGAGTGGAGAGGGAGAGAATCCAATCTGCTTGAGATCCAGTTATAAGTTCCCACACTATGATGATCTGGAGAATGATGTCATAATTTAGTGCTGTGTTTTAACAAGTCCAAAGTCAGCACAGTCATCCAACAGCAAATTTTAGAGCATTTCCTGTTTCCTCCTGCAGACACGATTTTTGGAGAAGCAGATTTAATTTCCCAGCAGGACTTCTCCCCTGCCTACACTGCCAAAAGTACAAATAGCGACTTTCAGCTGCCATAGAATGGCATTTCTGTTCTAAAAGTCCTTTTTTATTGGTCGTATGTAATATTCAAATTTTCTGGGAAACTGAGTTTCGAGTTTCCATCAGATGTAAGCCTTAATCTTCAAAATTAACAGAAATAAACGTTTGTAATACATCACCGAGTGTAATGAAACAATATAATATGCAGGTTTCACCTCTATAACTTGAAATATTAATTGTTCAATGCCATTCTGATTTATCGAGATGCACCTATAATTTAGGTTCATTTAACATGTTGTTAATTAAATCCTCCACTAGAGGGAAACCTGGACTTGTTAGTTCGCTAAACACACAAGAAACCCAACAACTACCTGTTGGATCAAACTGTGAGCTAATATTTACTGATTAAATAAATGAAAACATTGTAGGGGCGAAAATGAGATAAAAACAAGACCTCTTAATTAGTTCAGTAAAATGAGTTAATTAGATTGTGTCTATGTGTAATAAAAGAAATAATTTTCAACAGATCAAACGTAAAAAACGTCCAGTGTCAAATAACAGATCATAGTATTTAATGAATGTGCAGTGCAGCGCAATCCAGAGGAAACCGGCCAAATTAAGCAGGATCATTGCTCTCCTCTCTCTGTCTCACGCAAACACTTCATCATTAGCCCGCCTTTCTAATTAGAGGGAGCCGCGCTTCAACAAACGATGCGTCAGCCATCAGCAGGCGAAGGGTTAACTCGGTCATCCTGTTGTTCTCTGTGCTCCGTCCAACCTGACCGTGTCGCTAAGGGAGAAGAGGCTGCGCTTCAGGAGGTGCAACAGATCCCCAGCTGGGAAACGGGCTCACATCTGGCGCGCAAGAAGAGCCCCATTTTTAGCGCAAGCTGTGCATGTGTAGCTCATCTGAGCTGGATCAGCTTTCCTGTCTGAGTGGAGAGCAGGAAAGTTGACAGGGATTAGAGCTGGAGGTCGTATTAGGTCTAAAAAGGATAGATTGGGTTTGGATAGGGAGCGTTTGCCGTGCGCAATAAGCCAACTGTATGTTAATAAACCATAATAATGACCATATGGAAAAGGTCAGTTGGAAACATCTGAACCAACACAGTGAGATCTCCTACGGGTGGTTTCCTTCACTTTCATGTTGTCTGATTTTTTTTCTGCCTGCATAAACCCATGGGTCAGCACCAGGACTGAGCTCTGACTCTGAAGTGAGGACGCACCTTCTCTCAACATTGTGATAGTTCCTCTCCTCAAGCGGACAGCAGCGGGAAGCGGGAGCGACAAGCTTCTAAATGATCAGCTCGGTGTGCGTTTCGTCTTACCGAGGGCGCAAGTCAGGAAACAAACCCCCGTCTAAATCATGTCTGAAGGAGGAGATGGCCAGAGGCGAGGACTCGGAAAAAATCATCATTAACGTCGGCGGCACCCGGCATGAGACCTACAAGAGCACCCTCCGGACCCTACCGGGGACGCGTCTGGCCTGGCTAGCCGAGTCGGACTCTCAGGGCTGCAGCTCCGAATCGGACGCCGAGCCCCCGATCGCCTCCGAGTTCTTCTTCGACAGACACCCGGGCATCTTCGCCTATGTGCTCAACTACTACCGGACCGGGAAGCTGCACTGTCCTGCGGACGTGTGCGGCCCGTTCTTCGAGGAGGAGCTGGCCTTCTGGGGCATTGATGACAGCGACGTGGAACCGTGCTGCTGGATGACCTACCGGCAGCACCGGGAGGCGGAGGAGGCCCTGGAGATATTCGAGCCGCCCGACGCGGAGGACACAGACGATGACAGAGGCACGCCGGTTCGGTTCGGCATTGAGGACTGCAACGACAGGTCCAGGGGTTGCTGGGAAGTTTGGCGGCCCAAATTGTGGGCCTTGTTTGACGACCCCTACTCATCCAAAGCAGCCAGGGTGAGTTCACCTGATGGGTTCTCTTTGGACCCTCTTGGTTTCCAGATTGAGACCAGAACATCTTGTGATTTATTTTTTTGAATATATTTTTTTCTTGCTCAGAATCAACAGGTGTCCCTAAAAGTTTCCTTCAGTTTCAGACAGCAGCAATACTATGCGTTCCTAGATTTATAGGCTACAGAAATATAAACAGTAATGATCAACTTTATGAATTAATCAGTCAGAAATATTCCTGATATGTAGTTCGATGTATTACATCAAAACTGATACATACTATAAAAAGAGATGAATAGATCAATCCCCCAGAGATCGGAATTGGCCAGTTTCCCCTTTATCCACTCTGGCAGGTGAAATACTAAAAAACATGGTGTATTTTCTTCCATGTGGTATTATTGTTTGAAAGAAAAGAATCATAATCAGTCAAGCTTAGAATCAGTGGGTCTTTTAAAAGGTGATTATGGCCTGTGGGTCAGGTGGTAGGATTCGTCCTGTAACTGATAGGTTGCTGGTTTAAACCCCTGCTGTCTGTCTCTGGCATTGTGTCCTTGAGCAAGATACTTCACCCACCTTTCCTGTTACATTGTAGCTTAGCTGGAATCCTTCTTTTTGTTTTCATTAATAGTGAAGCATCCCCAAACAACATGCTGATTTTTAAAGACTCTGTAACCGGTGCAGAATAATTTATTCCTGGTTTGACTAAACAGTACTGATTATTATGTTTATGTTTGTTTAAATCTATGGTGGTCCTAAAAGCAAAAAACACTTTTGTGTTTTTGCAAGTTTAAAGTTTTCATTAATCTCAAACTTTGCTTTAAAGAATCTCTTCAGTGTAGAGGCATCTAGAAGTCATGACGTGTGGTTTTGGAGCAGGACCCAAGCACAGACAGGAGTGTTGGATGAACATAATGAAGTTTATTAATAAAGGACAAGGAGCTTATAAGGAGGACATGACGAGGAACATGGCAGAGTAACAGTGGGAAGAGTAACTGGAGATACAGACATAAAACGGGAGAATCCAGCAGGGAACAATGCAAACCACAGAGATTAAATACTAAGGAAGCTTTTAGATATGTCTTAGAGGAGAAAAATGACATTGATTAGCTGCTGTCTGTCTGCTTTCATTTTATATGGAAACACTCAGTGTTGATTGGCAGCATCATCACTGTATTTTATGATGGGTTTTTGTAAAAAGATCAACACAAAGTAGTGCATAACTGTAATGTGGAAGAAAGATGACACATGATTTGCAAATTTCCTTGCAAATAGAAATCTTAAAAGTGCGGTGTGCATTTGTATTCAGCCTCCAGAATTGCTCCTTGCTATAACAACTTTTCATTGTGATTTCTGCTGCAAGACTTTTTGTTTATGTCTCTAACAGGTTGGAACGTCTAGAGAAAGTCTGGCCCTATTGTAGCTCAGTCAGATTGCAGTGTGTTCATGACTATTTATCTCCATAATTCCTGAAAATGCCTAACTACAACAAAAAGTAAACGAACTCGCCATACGTTAAATACGTCCTATGAAATGGTCTGTTTACACAAATGAAGTGTGCAATGTGTAGGTATAAAAGCTGACCGTTCTTGTCTCTCCATACCTGCTGTCACTCTATAGTCTATGATTTTGGTTCTGTGAGTCCACCGTTTACTTGGGACCCCTGAAAGCATATTTTAAAGCAACTATTACCAAGTTAGACAGTGACTTTAAATTAGAGCAGGTGTAAAGTCTTGCTCCTGTCTGGACAATTCTTTCTCCATTCCTCTCTGAGCTTTTCCATCCCTACTTACCTTCTCGGTCCCTCAGGTTGGCCAAGCAGAAGCACCTGCAGGTACCAAGGTGTAGGAGGAAGCTCAGAGGGGGCTGGTCCTTCTCTATTGGTGCTCCTCAACTGTGGAACAACCACATTACGCACGAGAGAGGCTCCTTCACTGCCTATTTTTAAAACTTGTCTTTTATTCCATGGCTTTCAGCATCAGCAAGACTTAGCTTGACCTTGTTTGTTTTAATTGTTTTTTGTGTTTAATATTTTAGAGTTCTTGTGTTTCAGCTGTGGTTCTTTTAAAGTGATTTATAAATAAGGTTGGTATGGTATGGTATTTTATGTAAGCTAAACCTAATAAACTGTGATGGCCTGGCGACTTGTTGAAGGTGTACCATCCAGTGACTGGTGGAGATTGGCATTTAGGTCAGAATACACTATATTGTCAAAAGTATTTGGTCACTTGCCTTTACACCCATACAAACTTTATTGACCACTAATTCTTAATACAAATGCCTTAAGTTGGTGTTGGACCACCCGTTGGAGCTACAGGAGCTTCAACTCCCATTAGAAGGATGTCTACAAGGTTAAGGAGTATGTTTGTAGGAATTTTTCACCATTCTTCCATAACTGCATTTGTGAGGTCAGACACTGATGTTGAGCACAAAGACCTGGCTCACACTTGCTGCTCTAATTTATCCCAAAGGTGTTTTTTTGGTTGTAAAGTCTCTGTGCAGGCCAGTCAAGTTCTTCCACATCAAACATGTTCATCTATGCCCCTATGGACCTTCCTCTTTTCATTGGTGCACAGTCAAGAACATCAAATAGCCATTTCAAAAGTGTTCCCACGAAGTCACGAGCAAATTGTCCAAATTGTATTTAGGTGCTGAAACAATCTGAGTTTCTTTGACTTTTTTTAACTAAAGGACCAGGCATTTTTTCTGAAAAACATATAATCCCCTCTGAGAATTATTCATCCCTCCAGATAACACCTCTCCCCTGCTCTAGAGTTCAGCGCCAGCATGCCTTGCACCACTTCATCAGACTCTTTGAATTGTGCTTGATGATGTAAGGGTTGGATGCAGCTGTTCGGCATTGGATACCCATTCCATGAATCATTCTTCGCACTTTTCCTGAGCTAATCTGAAGGCCACATGAAATGTGAAGTTTTAGACATTCCCAATTGCTTCCACTTCGTTAGAGTTGACTGTGGACTATTTAAGCAGGTCCAGCAGTTTAATGGATCTCATGCTGCAGAGCATACAAGCAAGCAGTCAAAGATATGCTAAACAGATACAGAACCAACAAAGTGTGCACATCTTTTTCTTTGATAATCCATGAAAATCCAAGAAGGAGAGAATGACATTGGGATTGTTATATGAGGATGGTTCTGTAGGTTATGCACAAGGTAGGTGCGCCTTTCACAGTGCAGCATCACAGAAACAGTGGCTACTAAGATGAATGTAATGGTCCTTTCATGCTCCTTAAACTCCTACAGAGTTACTGAGGTGTCGGTTATACATAACGCTGATTTCAATAACTTTTCTCTACTTTTGGTCGGGTGATGTGCCACCAGCCATCACCCGAAGTCTTTAAAAGCCCTCCAAGCAGTTCAACACAATTTTGCCTGAGTCATTTGTATTTTCCCAGTCCACCCTTTCTGGGATAAAAGGTCTTGGTCTGGGGGTAGGACTTTCAGAGTAGCCCGGGATTGTTGAGCGACGGGGTTATGTGCTGAGCAACAATTAATGATTGCAGACTTCTGCTCTCCTGCCATATTTAAAACCTCGTGTGGTTGTTGTTTTCTAAGACGCTGTCTTTGGGCGATCGCCTGCCTTCTTTTCTTTGCAGATTACTGGGTTTCAATTATAATGTGGTACTAGTATAAGGATATGGGGTTCTCGGTTCCAGCTTTGCTTGTTTAGCCTTCCGTTTCTTATTAACACCACCCACTTGGACTGGAGGTGTAGTGCAGTTATCTTAAAATTTCTGTGACCTTTCAGAGCAGTGGAAACAGTAAACACAAATTACCCAGGATTTCCTTTTACCAGGATAAGAAAATTCCCAAGTATTTAAATCCCAAGAAAAGGGGCTATTGAGCCTATGTTTCAGAAAATACTTAACTGGAAGAAAAAACAGATATATAACCAATAAACAGACAAATAGGTGGAAACAAAGAAATGGCATTGTATTTATCCCAGCAGAAACAGCAGAAATTATCACCCAGCTCAGTGGTATTTGCAACACTTTACAATGTGATGGAAACCAGTCAGTTTTGGTAATAAACAACAATCCCACTGTGGGTATTTAGAAAAATAAATACAACTGACATATCAAGGCAAAAATAAGGCAGTCTCAGTTATTTTCTTACCAGTAATTATGTACATCTTTCTTTAAATAAAACAGATGTTGCTCTGTGGTAAATTGAACGTGAACTCTGTTGAGCTGAACTTGCTTTTATTCTTTTACTGGGGATATACAGCACTTCGGCTGTAGGCTATTGAAAGGGTGCTATATGCCTAATGGCTCAATAACAAAAGCTCCAGAGTGTTCATTGAAGTAACAATGAAAGCAGGTATCAAGTATCATCAGCAGAAATGATCAGGCCAGAAAGCAAAATGCATTTAGCTGAGAAAGGTTCATTCTGTCTGTAGTATCTGCTTAGTGGTATGTTCAGAACATTTATTTTGCTCAAATATGATGTTCTTACTGCAGTCTGGTGAAACTACAACTGTTTCAACAGACTGTTTGCCCACCCTCATGGAACATTGGACATCTGCAGCTTCTGTGTTGTTTCACAGACATGCACCATATCTCCCAGTTCATCACTTCTGTCTGTCAGGGCTGTATGTTTACATATGAATCCATTTGGGAGATTATGCCAACTAAAACAACAGTGTAGATTTGTATATTTAGTGCAAGAAGTTTCACATTGACCCAATCATAATGCTCTGTCCACTTCCTCTCTGGACAGAACATGTATGTATGTTTACTCCATGTGTGCATTATAAGAGCATGCTCTCTGAGAAGATGAAGGGACTCACATTACTTTTATGGCCTTTTTATTTCAAAGAGCTTCTGAGCTCAGTTCAGGTAATGTGATTCCTGATAGCCATGGAGAAGCTCATCTGTTTGTCGTTAAAGCCACATCCTTGCAAAGACCTGATTTTAGGTGCATGTCTGCTAAGGTCAGCTGTCCTTCCTGTGTTATGACCACTGCTCTTTATGTGAGGTTTTTAAATACTGCTGACAGAGGTGAAATGACTGGAACATCATTCTGTATTTGAAACAAACTGCAATTAAATCACTGATTTTCAGTTTGAATGTGAAGGTATTTGCAGAGCCTTGTGAAGTTCCCCTTGCATTGTTTTTACATTTCTTCAAGGTGATGTCTAGTGTTAGTTTTACTCCACCAGAGAAATTTGCATATAGGTCACATAGATGGATTTTGGTTTAATTTTTCCAGAGGACCTTCTTTCACATGTTTGCATGCTCTGCGTTCTGCTACATGACTTTTGGCAAACAGCAAATGGGGCTTCTTTTATTTTTGTTTTATTTTTGTAGATTGCACGACTAACACTTGTCCAAGAAACGCAATTTCCCACCTGAGCTGTGAATCTCCGAAGCTCCTCCAAAGTTACCCTGGGTCTCTCGTGCTTCTTTAATTTATGCTCTCCCTGCCTGGCCTGTCAGTTTAGATGAACATCCATCTCTTGGTATGTTTCCAGTTGTGCCATGCTCTTTTCAGTTGAATGCTCTGTGAGATGTTCAGTTTGGGATATTGTTTTATAACCTAATCGTGCTTTAAACTTCTCCACATCTTTCTCCCTTAACTTTCCTAATTTCAAATAGCTAGAATGGCTGATGAACTTATACTAAGTAATCTTTTTAAATGTTCAAGTCATTCAACCTGTGTTTCCTCCCTTGTGAGTGTGAGAAATGACCCTGACTATCAAGTCATCAACTCTGAGTCGGTTTTAAAAATAAATGGGGCTCAGCTGCTGTGCAGCAGGCTACACAGATAGATTCTGCAGATGTTTTTGGCTGCCTTTTTAACATAAAGAAAAAGGAACCAAATGATTCACTGCAACGTTATTTGACATAATGACTATAATAGAAACCAACATGATGTGATGGATCTGGGGTTGATGAACTATTAGACTAAGGTTAGACAGCTTTTATCTGTCGTTTTTCTTCAGCATGTCCCTACGTGTGAAAGCAAACTAAAAAACTAATGAGGGATTCAATGTCTCTGATCAACGGCTGACTGGATTTTGAGTTTGAATCAGTTAAAACCATTCATGAACTAAATGTGTAAATAGGAGCAGGGGTTGAGAAACCACATTGGCAGTGAAAACTTGGAATTAATGTCATTAATTTGAGCCTGTAATGATGCATTAATTCTTTTTCCGGGGTGGAAGTATTATACAACAAAAATACAAACAACTTTAATGACTTTCAAAACTTGGAATGCACAAATTCAGATCCCTTTTAGATTTTCTCTTATCCGCTTAATTAAACATATAGACTAAAATATGTTCACACACACCCACTAATATTTGGTTAGAAATCAATTAGAGGGTCCCAGAGAAACTACACACCATCCCAACACCTTACCAATCAGGCACGGTAATGGTAGCATCTTAGTGAGGGTCTCCCCACCTACAAGTTGTACTGGTACTTTGCACAATCTCAAATAGATTAGCACAATCCTAAACTGGTTTTAGCAAAATCTCCTTTTCACAGCTACAGTTGCTTCAGTATTCTGTAGCTAAACTTTTTAAATGAACCGGAAAGTATATCTTTGTTTGCTTCATTGACTTATGGCGTTTTAGTATTGATTTTACAGTTTCATTGTTGACTCATAAAACGTTTAATGCTCAAGCTCTTTCGTATTTGTCAAATTGCCAAGATCCAAGATCTCCAGATCCCTTTTGTCTGATTATTGTTTGCTCTTACTTGATCCGAGGTCTTGGCTGGGTCACGTAGAGGATTGCTGTCATGGCTTCTTAATTTTTGTCTCTACGCCTTAAAATACCTCCAACTTTTATTTTTAATTAATGTTTTTCCAGAATTTTACTGCTTTTATGACCACTGTAATGGACTGAGGTAAAAGCAAAACTTCCAGGTTTAATGAATCCGGTTAAACAAACAGCAATTGGTAATAATCACATACCAAAGATGAGAAATTAGTTGTTAAAAATAATTAATTGAACTAAATGTGGGATTACAAATAGACAAAATGTGTCAAAACCAATCAGTGAACTTATTGCAAACTAAAGTGTGTCTTTGTGTTTGGAGGAGCATGAGCCTTACCACCTTTACTGGAGTGTGGCCATGGGTTTGGCCCTCACAACTACAGTACGTCTGTCTTTCTCCCATTTCATTTCATTACTATTTTATGTGCAGCCTTTAACTATTTAAGCTTGGTCTTTAACCCTGCTTAAATAAAGCAAATGGACTAAATAAACAAGACTTGAATTGCTTATATGCAGAAGACAAAAGTCAGAACGATCTGAAGTATTAGCCTGAGTTTCTCAAACCAGAGGCAAGCAGATGACCAATCAGAGTGTAGGGTTTGTAGAAGAGCAGAATTTTGCCATTGAAAACATATTTAAACCATAACCACAAACTCTCTTTCATGTATTATTAACTTTTACAACAGAAATTATTTCCCTTCTTTTGCTATTTTCTAAGCTAAACAACATTTGCTGCCTAAATATTTGCAGACATACACCCAGTATGTTTTTTTGTTAAAGGGACCAAAATAAACCAGAGACCATCCCAAAGCAATGTGGGAAATTTCTAATTGTTATTTTGATGCTGCAACATATTAACATATGCATAACATAACATATGCAGATGTATAAAGATGATCAGAAAACACATATATATGCATCTGGGCTAGTTTCTGTAATTTGTTAGATAATTGTTACTTCTTAAACTTGCAAGAGAAAAATGTAATTGGTTAAATATCTTTTAATTTGCTTACATTTACTGAGTAATTTGGATAACCAAATAGGTATTTTACTGTGACCTTCGGGATTCAACCAAAACAATGATAATGACAACATAACTATTAATCTTATTGTGGAAATAGATAATATACAAGAAAATATTTCTGCATGTATTTAAATAGGTTTTACTTCCATGATAAGCATATGGAGAGGTTTTCAGAGCTTTGTGGTCTCAGTATTGTGAAATCAAATTTAGCATAAAATACAACAAGTTTAATTTTTTTAATTTAATTTCAACATGTAAGTTTTTCCTCAAATGGCATATTTTTTCTTTTCTTCAAAAGGGGGTATTGATTTAAGATTAAGATATAAAGACATTTAATTTATACCCGTGTATTATCTTTTTTTTTTTTTTTTTTTGTGCAAAATATCAAAGTTAGAAATGTTTTTAAATTTATCAGATTCATTTCTTTGCTACATTTTTAGAATTAATCATTCTGTCTTGACTTATTTTTTCCCTGTATGTAAACTTAAAGTGACAGCAACACTGTCACCACGTTTTGAATAAAACTTTACCCAAGCTTTGGAAACTAAGGTTTTACCAAACAAATTAATATATGCTCCTTATCAAATAGAAATAAGTCAGTGTTGTTAAACAGCTTTGCTAATGTTGCTTGAAGAAACTCTATGCAATTAACCGTCTGCATGCTTTGTCAGGACAATTGACTTAATGCAATTGATACAATTGCCTGGTTTACTTAGAAACGTTTTATAAATTGCTATAATAAATCGAATTTAACTGCAAAGTGTAATAACTTGGATCAAACTGTAATGTGTGTAACTGATCTGTCTATGTTATTGGATTAAATGAATTACATGTTTCAGAATATAAAATGCATCTGTTTGTTTCGTAGGTAACTCGAGATGACATTTGTTGCGAGTTGGCGATATATAAATAAATGAATAAAATTGAATTAAACTGAATTATTCACAGCATTTTTTTAAATTCTTACTCTATTTTATGTGGATCTGCCACTGTTTGAAACACACGATTTGATTTTTCCACCTTATCAAAGCAGCAGAGTCTTTTTAAAGGCATCATCCTGTCAGCGTTTTCACAGTTACCACCTGGCTCCTGTTACTGCTTGCCCCATACTTGTGAGAAACACTTAAAGTTTTTTCACCGAAGCAGTAAAGTTTTAAAATGAAAGTCAATAACATGGAGGTCCGGCTGGCCTGAAGCGTCAGTTTTAGTGTTTTTATCTCTATTCTCTATTTCCACTGCTGCTGTTTTAAATTGCTACAAATGTTTAGAGTTCTCATTTGTCCGATTGCGCTATGTGCGGCTGTCCTTTGCTTGAAGTGCAAACCAATTTCCCCACGAGGACAAATAAAAGTAAAGTAACAAGTTGTATGACACTTAATGTTTTGGAAAAGAGTTATAATATCTATAATAGTGTTTTTATTCCTGCTTACCTTTTAGCTGCTCACGGATAATAGTTCAGTATCATAAAGCCTGCACATGTGAAGCTGCGGAATTTGTTTTGTACAGAAAATAATGAAAAAACTCTACACAGCAAACTTCGTTTCAGTTTACTGGGAGACAAAAACAATTAATTAATTATTCTGTTCACATTAGTCAGTTGGATTTTAATAATATTTTAGATTGGGAGAGTGTACGTAATCATCATTTACTAATAGAAGTGTTTAAATGGACCAGTCATGGATTCTCTAGCTTGTAATATTTGTTTATTCCAATTTTGTCTACTGCTAAAAAAACAGCATTTATAACAAACCAATTACTCCAAAACAGCCGCAGGTTGCAAAGTTTTTTAATTCTGTCAGAGAGTCCAGCTTGACTCCAGCGATGTCGTTGGCCTTGCGGATCAGTCTGTTCAGTCTTATGGTGTCCTCCACCCTCAGCCTACTGCCCCAGCATACCACAGCATACAGGATAGCACTGGCAACTACAGACTTATAGAACATTCTCAGCAAGGTCCGGCAGATGTTGAAGGACCTCAACTGCCTCAGAAAGTAGAGGCGACTTTGGCCCTTCCTGTAGAGAGCTTCAGTGTTCTTGACCCAGTCCAGTTTCTTATCAATGTGGAGCTCCAGATATTTATATTCAGCCACAATGTCCACACTGACCCCCTGGATGGAAACAGGGGTCAGTGGCATCCTAGTCCTCAGATCCACCACCAGTTCCTTAGTCTTTTCTCACATTTAGCTGCAGGTGGTTCAGCCCACACTATGTGACAAATTTGCCTACAGCAGCCCTGTACTCAACCCCATCGTCCTCTCTGATACAACCAACCACAGCTGAGAACTTCTGTAGATGACAGGACTCATAGCTGAAGTCGGTTGTATAGAGGGTAAAGAGGAAGGGAGAGAGGACAGTCCCTTGTGGAGCCCCTGTGTTGCTGACAACACTGTCTGACACAGTGTCGCTGGCGAACTAACTGTGGTCTGCCAGTCAGATAGTCCACAATCCAGGACACATGGGACGGTCCACTTGCATTGCCGTCTGCTTCTCACCCTGTAAAGCGGGAGGGATGGTGTTGAATGCACCGGAGAAGTAAAAAAACATAATTCTAACAGTGCTCGCAAGCTGGTCCAGGTGAGTGTATACACGGTTGAGCAGGAAGATGACGGCATCCTCAACTCCAAGTTTAGGCTGGTAGGCAAACTGCAAGGGGTCCAAGTGTGGTTGGACCAGGGGCCGGAGCCTCTCCCGGACGAGTCTCTCGAGAGTCTCCATGATGTGGGGACTCTGGGGAGTCTTAATGCAAGTTGTCCTGGTTCTGAATCAGCAAAGCAACCCTGACCATCACGCCACCACCACCACCATGTTTGACTGTAAGATGTTCTTTTCCCAAAATGCTGTGTTAGTTTTATGCCAGATGCAACTGAATGCACACATTACAAAAAGTTCCACTTTTGACTCATCAGTCCACAGAATATTTTCCCAAAAGTCTTGGAGATTATTTGTTATTTTAGCAAGTGTGATACTGACCGTTGTGTTTTTTTTTGGTCAGCAGTAGGTTTCAGGTGGAACTCTCCCATGGCGGCCATTTTTTGTTAAGTCTGATACTGAATCATGAACACTGAACGTAACTGAGGGAAGTGAGGCCTGCTGTGCTTTAGATGGTGTTCTGGGTTCTTCCCTGACCTCTTGGAAGAGTCGTTGATACACACTTGGAGGCCTTTCCTAGGAAGGTCTACCACTGCTCCATGTTTTCGTCATTTGTGGACGAAGACTCTTACTGTTTGCTGGAGTCTCAAAGCCTTAGACATGTTTTTTTTAACCCTTTCCATACTGACAGAGGTCAATGACTTTCTCATCTGTTCCTGAATTTCGTGATGTGTTGCTTTTGAGATCCTTTAGCCTACTTTATGTTGTCAGATAGGTGCTATTTAAGTGACTTGTTGATTCTACTGGTCAGGGTGTAATCAGGTTTGGGTGTGGCTTGTAAAGTAGAACAAGAAAGTCTCGGTAAATAATAGTTAATTCAGAATTTACAAACAGAGGTGGTTATATTTTCACATAAGTCAGGTTGGTTTGATGACCTCTCTCTTAATAAATGAAACCATCTTTAGAAACAGTTTTTTAAAGATATTTTTTCGGCACTAGTGGCCTTTATTTTCCATTTTTTTGACAGTAGGTAGACAGGAAAGAGGGGTAGAGAGAGGGAGAGACATTCTGTAAATGTCGCCGGGTCTGGGACTCGAACCCGGGACAGCCGCCATTCAAGGACTGTAGCGTCTGTATATGGTTGCGCGCTTTCGTCCCTACACCATCAGCGCCGCCGAAACAGTTTTTTATATTTAATTAGATTATCTCATCTGATCTTATACTTTGCTGTATGATCTAAATGATTTACACTACCGGTAAAAAGTTTTAGAATGCTTTCCTCACTTAATTGGTCTCTTTATTTTAATGACAATTTAAATTTTAGATTCTCACCAGAGACAACAAACCTGTGAATGAGCACACATGGGATTATGTAGTAAATAAAAAGTGTGAAATAACTCTAAACATTTTTATATTTTAGATTCTTCAAAATAGCCACTCTTTGCTTTGATTACTGCTTTGCTCTCTTAGCATTCTCTCCATGAGCTTCATGAGGTGGTCACCTGAAATGGTTTTCCAAAGAGTCTTGAAAGAACTTTCCAGAGGTTCATTGAGAGACGGCCTAAGGTTAATATTTCGGTCATCATAGCAATGGGCGGATACTTTAAGGAATCTAAAATATAAAACATATTTAAAGTTCTTTTACAATTTTTGGTTTGCTACAGAATTGCATATGTTTTCATTTACTGTTTTGATGCCTTCATTGAGAATCAATGTAAATAGTCATAAACATAAAGAAAACCTGTTCCAAAACCTTTGACCGGTAGTGTAAGTGTGAGAAAAAAAAACAGCACAGACCGAATAAATCTGTGAGGGGCCAAATACGTTTTCACAGCACTGTACTAGCAAAGTAGATTGATAATGTTTTTATCTCTTACATTTTTTGTGATCATTTGAAGTCAAACCTGAAAATAAAGTAAAATTTGATTAATTACAAGCCTCTGGATGTCTCCTTTCACGAATTAGACTAATAACTTTTACATCATAGAAAGATACTATAGAATCCCAGATTAACACTGGGAAAAGTATCTTGTTATATTATGTGCAATAATTAAGACGTCTTCAGTGTTAGCAAACATTTGAGAAGGAGATAATATAATCATTTAAACACATAACATCTTATTTGACTACATACAAGAGCAACCCTCTTCCTCTTTTCAGAAGCAGCTTTTTGAAGCTGCTTTTGATCCTCCAATGTAATTTTTCTCAAAATGTTTCCACAGCAAACACAGTAGTTATAGACAATGTAGTTCTTGTGTGAATGATCCTCATAATCCACTTGTGGCTACCCTCTGTGAAGGAGGATCCTCACCTCTCACCTGCTGGCTGAGTACTGTTCTCCTGTTTCTGCTCATCATACATTAAGGTTCAATAAAGTGTAAAAAAACATATAGCCCATGAAAGAACTGAGACTTAGACCTCCTCTAATCATTTTATCCAGTTATACATCATGTGTAGATAATCACCACCATTTCTCCAGATATTTTTGGCTCTGTGAATTTATAAAATATAAATGTCTGATAATGAAGTACCCAGCAGAGATGTGGGTGTCAAGCCGAGGGCTGGAGATTAATTCTTTGTCCTCAGGTGCACAGACTCTCAGACATGAATCAATGTGATATGAGTTCCATGAAAATCAGAGTTACTCCTATTAGCTCTCTGGAGAGCTCAGTGGGTTTGTTACTGGGCTATTTTCACATATTATACCCATACTAGTGGTAACAGCATAATGCTCAGCAGCTTGGGGTAATCACTGTGATGGGAGTCCTCAGCTGCTGCCTCACAACCTGCTGCTTGATGTTTTTCCTGCTTTGTTCCCTCCTGCTCGAACTTTTCCAGCTAGGATGGGGCTGCTTTCTTCTGTGGAGAGCTTGGCTATCTGCACACCCAATAACATTACCCTTTGTTAACAATTAATTAAATGATTGAGCATCAAAATGTTAGCAGCTTTGTGATGTCAGCCAGGAGTTTATAGGCTTTTTGGAACAATGAATTTGGCAATAAACTGACAGCGTTTTGCAGCTAGAAAGGATGTGCAAGGAAGAGATGTGACTAGATAGATGAATAGACTGAACACCTGCGTAGATTCTGATTGAGGATATGATCAGCCAATCCTATTTGTATTTGCAGTCTGTGGACATTTTCTTTTGCAGTCCAAGTGATTCTCGCTGGCCGAATGATGGCCATTGATGGAGATAGAGTTATCAAGCAATTGATATCAGGAGGATACAAACTGGATGGAGATTATTATTATTTTTCCGTTCTTTAAGTCGATTAAACAATAAAAACATACGTTTTGTTACAAATGTTTGCTGGTAGAAATATGTGGACCGTGTCAACTATGAGAACTAGAAAGACTTTGAGACTGTTGTTTATTTACAGATGCACCAAATGCTAAAGACCATGAGGTCCTCTTAAGATAACAACAACCCTGACAATATTGGGATTCTATGGACAGATTATTGACAGATCCATCCAAAAGGACAAAATGGATTTAGTTTCAAATGAGCATCTATAGTCGGTAAAACTGATTTCTTTTGTGCTGATTTTGTTACAGCAACAACCAAGCTTCCATTCCCAAGGCTTGTCTTAATATGGTCTTTTTGTTGACCCTTCAACTGACAACTTTTCCCCAAGTCTGCTTTTCAGTTATAAATGCGTACAATGTACTTGTATGACATTTGCTTAAATTAGAGAAAGTCTTGGTAGCCTGTTTGGGTGTAATGGTGTTGAGATCTATATCAGAATAGAAATGGCAGTGGTCTGACTGTGTTATTGTGTTGCCAGTTTATGACCCATCTGCTACAAGCTAAGTGATTAACTAGGTAGAAATAAGACTTTTGCTTGAGTTCAAGGTTTAAGAGTCAGCATTTACAACTGCAACCTGTTTTGTTTGAGTATTCATTGCCTTCCTAAATTTCAATCGGTTTTGTTTTAAATAAGATGCGCCAGCCTGAGCCTCAGCATTTTTTTTTGCCAACTTTGTCAGTCAGATCACTATATTTCGTAAACCCCAATCCATTTTTTCTCTGTAAATGACAGTAAAAAATAAATCAAAACAGCCAACAGAAGTTAGGAGTAACGAAGGCCTTCATAGAAATGTATTAAAGTAAAAAGTATGATTTTATTGTTAAAATGTAGTGTAGTGAAAGTAATATGTTTTCCAAAAAAATGCTACTCAAGTAAAGTACAAATTCTCAAAAACTGTACTTCAGTATAGTACTCAAGTAAACTTTGTTACTGCCCACCTCTGTTTTCAAAGGAAGGCAAGTGAATACTTTAGGTAATAATGTATAGTGGACTGTATGTCAGACAAAAACATGGGCACAGTCGCCCTTTCAAATTCCTTGTCTTCATAGACATCAACAGCTTTGTGACACAACTGGTTTGGCTTAGGATTCATTCCTTCTTGTTTAACACAGTCCAAGATGGAAACACTTAGGTGGCTAAAGGATGTCTTTAGAGGTTTTGAGGCTTATTTTGAGCCACGCAGACAGATTTCTTGGCAAAGACTCACATTTACACACAGAAATAATGAGCAAGAGAAATAACATTTCTTTAGTCTCGAAGATGAGCAGTTTCCAGGCAGCTTCCTGCAGACACATGCTCAATACGTGTGAGGTCATGCAATTGTTACAGTTTGGTGATGTTTCAACTGTTGTCATGTCTCCTAGAGCATTGATAATCTTTCCTGCAGAGATGCCCCCAGCTGTAGATAGTCGCCTCTGTTTAGTAAAGAGATAAACCACTTGGCATTTCAGTAAACCATAAGGCTGTCAGGCTGTTAGGCCCATTGCGGGCCTTTAGGACTCCAGCAGCTGGTGGTTTTATCTAGACTTGGCTGTTTTGTTGGTATATTATCAGTAAATACTGGATTTGTCCCGGTGTCTGCTGTCGTTGGTTAACGCTATAGAGCAGCCTATGGTCTCTGGGAAAGGAAGCTTGAGGGTGGAAAAAGATCTGTTGTGCGTTTTTCTTTATCTGATGTTGTGGTCCTGCTGTGTGGGTCTTGTGTGTTAGCTGGGTGCTAACAGTCCAGCTAACTGTGATTTAGAAGTGAGAGTATAAACAACATTTATCCACTTTGTAAAGTGATTCATTCTGAAGCCAGGTGAAAGAAAAGCAGATGTGTCCAATGTATATGTGGGCCAATCCATACAGGAATTTACATATATTAAACAGCTGAACCCAAAATTATCCAAACCCTTGTCAGATTTAATATTACCAACGTGTTTCTTTTGATTGGAATTAATATTAATGTTTTTGAGCAGTTCATCAAGAGCCCAGACTTTAATCTGACAGAGAATCTGTGAAGGGAACCAAAGATCAGGGAGATGGTAAGGACACTGTCCAATCTCAAAGACTTGCCGCATCATCAATGATAAATCATCCGAATACCAGAGGAAACGTGCAGAAAGCTTGTTAGCATTTATAAGAATGGTTAAGCTGCTGTAATGCCAATAAAGGTATTTGCATTGGGTATTTATAATAGTTTAACTGTCATGGCTTGTGTAGCGAAGGACCGTGGAATGCAGACTGACAGGCAGCATGACTGCAGGTGAAATGATTTAATGAACAAAAAACTTACTTCAGAGGTTGATGGCAAAAACAGACATGGGCAGGCTGGCAAGACAGGCTTGGCATGAGCAAAAGGACAAGACATGAACATAGTGAGTGAATGATCCAAAATGTTTCCGCAAGGAATGAACAGAACAGATGTGTGTATATATAGAACAAGAACCAGGTGAAACGAGGAGACTGAATGCTAGGTGCAGGTGAACCGAATAAAGTTAATTGTCAGACAGGAGAGAACAAAACGTGGCTGGAGCGAAACAGAGACTCTTGAATACAAACTAATAGAAACACAACTAGTAAACCATGAAACTAAAGCATAACCAGGTCCAAAAAACCTAACTTGGCAAAACATGAACAAGAAGACAAAAACTAAAGCATGACCAGGAAAATAATAAACAGAAGCATAATTCAAAACCTATCAAGAATAATAATAATAATAACTAGAACATTTCGGAAGAAATTTAGACGGGGCCTGCCTCTTGGTGCGTGCTTCTCGGACCGGAGCTTGCTATTTTTTATTTTATTTCATTGTCTATGCTATTATCAGCTTAAAATATTACTAGTAACTCTGGAAGACTGAGGCTTTTATTTTGAAATTTTCAGTAAGCCTTATTTTAAAAGGCCAACACTGGGTGAGCTCCAACATTAGTGTGAAGCCCAGTCCTGCAATGATCTATGGTTTAAAGTGTAAAGGGTTTTATTTTGTAGAGCATGTTTTGTATTATTTTGAAAGTCCAGCATGGTTGTACTTTCAGGTCTGGGTTAGTTCCATTAGTTAAATAGAACCCGCTTGCTATTTAAAAATCATTTTCCATGCACTTGTCAGCTCAGAAAATCCATAGTAACTATGGAAGGTTGAGGCTTTTATTTTGAAAGTTTCAGTAACCCTTATTTCAAAGGACCAGCATAGTCCCATTTCCAACACTGGGTGAGTTCCAACATTAGTGTGAAGCCCAGTGCTGCAATCATCTATTGTTTAAAATGTAAAGGCTTTGATTTTGTAGAGCATTTTCTGTCTTATTTTGAAAGACCAGTATAGTTGTCCTTTCAGGTATGGGTTACTTCCACTAGTTATATAGAAGCTGCTTGCTGTTCCAAAATCATTGTGTATACTGTTATCAGCTTAAAAAGAAATCAATAATAATTATGGAAGGTTGAGGCTTTTATTTTGAAAGTTTTAGTGCTCTTCTGAAATCATTGTCTATGCTATTATCAGCTTTCTAAAATCATTAGTAAGCATGGACGTTTGATGAAGGAAATTACCCTTTAGGGTTAATCACTGTTGTCTGGGTGTTGGAACACCAGTACATGCTGTTTAAGTATCCCACACAAAATGGCTGCCATGAAGATGGTCAAAGGGTTAGGGGTCGGGTCATGTTTAAGCCATAGAAATGAATGAAAATCAATGAAAGTCCTTAAAAAGATAGATGGATGTGTGTGTGTGTGTGTGTGTGTGTGTGTGTGTGTGTGTGTGTGTCTGTGTGTGTCTGTGTGTGTGTGTGTGTGTGTGTGTGTGTGTCTGTGTGTGTGTGTGTGTGTGTGTGTGTGTGTGTGTCTGTGTGTGTGTGTGTGTGGGTGTGTGTGTGTCTGTGTGTGTGTGTGTGTGGGTGTGTGTGTGTCTGTGTGTGTGTGTGTCTGTGTGTGTGTGTGTGTGGGTGTGTGTCTCAGTGTGAGACACAGAGAGGCAGAAAGAAAGACAGAATCACATCCAGACATATACAGTAGGAGATACACAGAGCTATAAATAGAACAGTGAGGAATGAATCAGCCAATCAGCAAAGAGCATCAGTGTAACTTGACACCTGCTGTTTCTCACTCACGCAGCACCTCACTCTGTGTCTCCCCTGGTCTAGGCTTTATAACATGGAGGCGCATGCTCCCGAACAACTGGCCATAACTCTGAAACCGTAGGGGCGATCGATGTCATTCTTGGACTGTTTTTATCAGAACGGATAGGGGATCGAGAATATTAACACATTTTTGTTGAAAATATAATAATAAAGGCACAACACTAGGTGAAAAGAGGGAAAATGGAGAAAAAGACAAAAATGCAAAATGCCTGAACATGCTCCGAACAAAGTCTAATATCTGGTATACATGGTATTTGAAAATTTTTTGAACTGTTGGTGAAAGCCATCCCTCGTTCCCAATCATGGAGATTTTCATAGCTCTATGTCATTCACAGTATAAAATATGATTTTTGAAAGAAATGGTGTCACTCATGGATTACAGGTCAAGCTCTCATTGAAAATACATGGGAGAAGGCCTACAGAAATCTACTGACTCCTGGCGATCAGGGGGGTTTTGACAAAAAACTGTGAGACCTAGAACAATTTTGAAGTTATTGTGTGAAAGCAGAGGCCCGGCCCTACAATCTGACCAAAAATGGTGACTTTAGAGCAACATTTGTGTCCGTGAATGCAAGTTAAAAATAATTTTTCCTGAAAAAATCCCCTCTTTCTACACTCTAGTAACTGCCATCTCCACTGTTAGTGGGATTTTCTCGCAAACTTTGTGTCGCTTGGAGTCTAATTTTAGAGAAACCGTAGCAGTTATCAACAAACCGTTTTCATTTCTGAAGAGCCGGCGGATTTTTCTACAAACTGAAAGTCAAACTGTGTTTCTAGGTGAAAGTATGGCGATACAGTGTAGCCTCAAAAACAGTGAATTTTGAGGATTCCTTCCGCCCCTGACTCCATTCATTCCTATGGGGATTTTGGGGGGTGGTTTGTCATTAATTACGTCGCCATGGTAACTCGAAACACCAATAAAAGTAATAGCACACCTCCTGGGACCGAGCCGGACGTTTTGATGTATATATTGTGGGGGTGCGCGATACGGTTCGCTAGTAATAGGTGCCTCCATGCAATGCATGGGGCATTGAATGCATTGCTTAAATTAGAGAAAGCATTGCTATCGCAGCCCCCAATAAGAAGAAGAACAACCCAAAAACACCCACTCGTGACATTAACTACATTTCAACATGCTATTTTTTAAAAATTAAAACAGATAATCTTTTCTCAAAATGTATACTTTTTTCTCTCATTTCCTATGAGAAACAAAATTTGAAATACATCTAAATCAGCCATGGGTGTGAACTATTTTGGAAATAACTGCAATTACAGACAGCTGGAGCTAGTGTATATTAACCTAGTTTATTTGTCCTTTCTTTTGCTGTTTAGGTGACATAACAAACAACAACAAAATAAATTTTGAATAAAATCTTCTGTCTGGAGTCCTTTTTTTCTGAACAGCAATCTGGATCTGCCATTGAAGACCCCTTTTTCATGATTGCTCTGCTTTATGTCAGTGAGTGTATGCAGCTCACTGGATTTACTTTCCAGCATCCCTTTAAAAATAACTTCCCGTTTACTGAGCAGGGAAGAACAGTAGGCGATGCTGGGGTAACGGTGATACAATAACCACCCAGTACAATGAATCACAGAAAGAGTGAACACAGAAACAGTAATGGTGACGTAATCAGTCTATGAATGTTTGGATCTGGAACCCCATAATTCCTTGTTTTGTGTGTTTCTGTGACAGATGGGTTGAAGATGTAACTTTGCAGGTTTATAACCCAAAATGCAAACTGTTATTATTTATTCAACAACCACCTATTATTCATATCAGCAGATTATGTTATAACCATATCTGGATTCAGATGCTTCTGGACAAATCTTTTCTTGCTGAACATAATTTGGCCCAAAGTTAAGCTCAGCTAGAGATCTGTTGAACCTTTTTGACAGCTCATGCTTCCATTCAAAGTGTGGCTTCTGCCTTTATCGCAAACCTAGACCTCTCTACAACAGATTGCTCTAACAATGTATGATTGAGGGCTTTGTGATGTCAGGAGGTATTGGATGTTGAGGATGGATGAATGGATGAGAGGAGGAGGAAGTCAGTGGATTTACAGATGGGCATGGTAAAGGCTGGGGAAGTGGGTCAGTGTGGGGCTGGGTGACTGTGGTGGTGATGTGTCACCAGCACTCAGCAGTTTAATAAGTGGGAAACAAAGGAGGGGAGAGCAGATTAATGGGACGCCAACAGAGAGATGAGGTAGGAATGTAAATGGATGAGAATGGGTGGAGGGTTATTGAAAAACGGGGCTGAAATATTTTATGAAGGTATATATGTGAACACAATGATGTGAGAAAGTATTTACTCCCCTTATAGTATTCTCTATTTTTTTTGTCACACTTAAATGTTTCAGATCATCGTGTAGGTTTTTTTAATGTCAGACGAAGATAACCTGAGTAAAAAAAGAAAACCTTACGAATGATGATTTCATTATTAAGAGCAAAACGCTGTCTAAACCAGTCTGGTCCTGTGTGAAAAAGTAATTGCCCCCTAAATCTAAACCCTGGTTCTGTTACCCTTGGTGTCTATAAGTGATTTCTTGATGCTGCTGTGGAGGAATTTTGGTCCACTCTTCTTTGCAGAATTGTTTTAATTTAGCCACAGGGTTTTCCAGCATATAAGGTCACGACAAAGCATCTCAATTGGATTTTTGTCTGATCTTTGGCTAGGACACTTCTTTTTTTTTTAAGCTGTTCACAGGTGGACTTACTGGTGGGCTTTAGATTACTGTCCTGCTGCAAAACCCAACTGAGCATTAGTTTAGGGTAATTAACTAATGGTCAAACATTCTCTATTTTTGGTTAGAGCGCCGAGTTCATTCGGTGGCAGATCATTCAGGCTCTGTAGCTCAACACAGCTCCCAGCATGCCACTGCCAACAGCATGTTTGACTGTTGGTATGATAATAGTAATTCAGCCATATTGTTTGTCATGGCATGTAGCGAAAATGTGTAAATCAGGCTATATCATTCAGTGAATGCAGGTTTTGTTTTTCCTTACCAAATCATTCTACTGGAATTAAAAGTTAGATTTTTTTCTGAATTGTTTAGTGTGAGATGATGCTGCTGAAATAAAAGATGAATTGTATTTTACACATCTGTACCGGGGTGTTAATCAGTGTTGTGGATGCTGTGTACATTAAAATAAGAAATCTAATTTATACTTCTTTTAAGCAACCTAAATGTGCAGAATCATAACAGATTCACCCCTTTGTCTCAGTGCAGGGTGTGTTTATTTTTGCCTTGTAAGGATGTCTCCTGTGAGCTTCTCCCAGGACAGAGCTGAGGCCTTTTCTTCACTTCATGCAGCAAAGTCATCATCTTCCCCAAAGGTCTATGAGTGTTGTCATGGATGATTCCTGCAGTACAGCAATATAATGTTGATGCTGTTTTGAACATGAACTTCACTAAATAAATCCCTATTATTCAGACTCTTACTGTGCTTTTCTTTTTCACTGTAGTTGTTCCTAATGAGTTTTACATGCTTTATTTGTTTTTCTAATTCCAGACCCGAAAGAACACCTAGCTAAATGAAAATAATAGTCCGAGTAGGGAGAGAATGTACAGGTTACAGGGACGTTATTTATCCAGCTGGAAAGTCAGAAAGGAGAGTCATCTTACTATTAGTGCAGGCTGCAGGTAACACAGAAGACAGATCATGTATGAGTAAGCGCCCAGCATGACATGCGCAGGTAGTTTTGTAAAACAGGTGGGCTGCCTGTATACAGTCAATATAATCTGTTATATATTTAAGTTTTACATCTAAAAATAAAAACAGCATTTAGAGGATGGCTCACTTAATCATAACCGATAAATCTAATAAGACAGGAATGAAGTCTCTATAAGTCTATTTGATTATTTTCCTGGACATTGTGTTCCGTGTGAAATGGTTTTGGTTAATTTCATAAACTCATCTGTGTTGAGGTTTTACTAAATAGCCCAAAAAAAAAAAATCCTCACATTTATTTAAAATATGTAAATAGCAGCTTTCCAATGGAAGTGTACACAGTGCTGGCGTCGTCAGAGCTCCTTCTGCCGTCTGTGACAGGCAGGGGATCCCAGATCACGAAAAGTGAACTTTCAGAAAACTCCCAACTACAGTAGCAGACTGTTTTAACTGTGGTTTATTTACTGCCCAGCAGTAATAGAAGGTCCAGGAAAGCTGAAGTGAACAGAGCGTTAGCAGAAATTTTATGTTTTGCATTTTGTATTTTATATGTACATTGAAACACCGAGGTGGCAGTAGTTTTTAGTTTTGAGGTCTCAGTTCTTTGTATATTCAATAGACATTTATCTTTTTCAGAGACCAAAAAGTTCCCAGTTTTTCCACCTTTTAATATTAGTTGTAGATTTTAGTTGTTGTTAGATTTTAAACACTATCCCAATTATTGTTATTCAGTTTCTATGCAATATAGTAATTATAGTTTATGTAGGTTGATCCACACAAAATGCAAATTTAACAAATTATACAAAGTACATCATAATCAAATAGATTATCTGACATATTAGAAAAGATTACTAAATTGAATGCATCTGATTCTGATCTCCAGCTAGGTCAGACATTTTGGAAATGTCAACTGTACGACACAATATATAAGTTCTCATTGGCTTCACTTCTGCAAAGTTCACATAACTGCAAAGCAAATGTCCCAGCAATGATCTAATAATAATATCATATAATATTATTGCAGGGGTTCTTTGTTGCTGAATTATCAAACAGGATGAACAACCAGCAGTCACGAAGAGGACCATATGAAGAAAAAGGGCAGTTTTCCAGAGCTCCCAACAATTTAAAAATTTTAAAAAGGTCTTTAGCAGGTTTCAACAATACCAGGTTTTGGCACAAAGGTCACTGCATCATCAGTTTGTCAGGATTAAAGCTTAAACTTGACCCCCATCACAGTCCACTGCTGAACCACACTACCATCTCCATATACAGGGGTTGGACAATGAAACTGAAACACCTGGTTTTAGACCACAATAATGTATTAGTATGGTGTAGGGCCTCCTTTTGCGGCCAATACAGCGTCAATTCATCTTGGGAATGACATATACAAGTCCTGCACAGTGATCAGAGGGATTTTAAGCCATTCTTCCTGCAGGAATCAGAATCAGAATCAGAATCAGAAAAGCTTTATTGCCAAGTACGTTTTTGGACATACAAGGAATTTGTTTTGGCGTAGTCGGTGCAATACAGTACAAATTAAACAGTACAAACATATCTACAATATAATATAAATATAAGTGCACAGTTTTAAGTGAGTGAGAGTAAATATAGAGCAGTATAAGATGCAAGAGCAATACAACAGTGCAGGTGATCATTGTGCAAGTAAAGCAGTGCAAGTAAGCAGGAGTCCAAGCTGAGCGTTAATGTAACGCATAGAGTTACAGGTTACAGGTGTCCTGTCAGCAAAAAAAGGGGGGGTGTGGGGGAAAGGGGGAATGTCAGGGTGGTTTCCGGGCTTTGTTAACCAGGCTGGTGGCAGATGGGAAAAAACTGTTCTTGTGGCGTGAGGTTTTGGTCCGGATGGACCGCAGCCTCCTGCCAGAGGGGAGAGTCTCAAAGAGTCTGTGACCGGGGTGGGAGGGATCAGCCAGAATCTTCCCTGCCCGCTTCAGGGTCCTGGAGGTGTACAGTTCCTGGAGCGACAGTAGACTGCAGCCAATCACCTTCTCAGCAGACCGAATGACACGCTGCAGCCTGCCCTTATCCTTGGCTGTAGCAGCGGCGTACCAGATGGTGATGGAGGAGGTGAGGATGGACTCAATGATGGCTGTGTAGAAGTGCACCATCATAGTCTTTGGCAGGTTGAATTTCTTCAGCTGCCGCAGGAAGAACATCCTCTGCTGGGCTTTCTTGATGAGGGAGCTGATGTTTGGCTCCCACTTGAGATCCTGGGAGATGATGGTTCCCAGGAAGCGGAAAGATTCCACAGTGTCAATTGTGGAGTCACAGAGGGTGATGGGGGCAGGTGGGGCTGGGTTCTGCCTGAAGTTCACAACCATCTCCACTGTCTTTAGAGCGTTGAGCTCAAGGCTGTTCTGGCTGCACCAGTCCAACAGATGGTCCACTTCCCATCTGTACGCGGACTCGTCACCATCAGAGATGAGTCCGATCAGGGTGGTGTCGTCCGCAAACTTCAGAAGCTTGACAGACTGGTGACTGGAGGTGCAGCTGTTGGTGTACAGGGAGAAGAGCAGAGGAGAGAGAACACAGCCTTGGGGGGAACCAAGGATGGTCAGGGAGTCAGAGACGTGCTTCCCCAGCCTCACGCGCTGCTTCCTGTCAGACAGGAAGTCAGTGATCCACCTGCAGGTGGAGTCGGGCACACTCAGCTGGGAGAGCTTCTCCTGGAGCAGAGCTGGGACGATGGTGTTGAAGGCAGAGCTGAAATCCACAAACAGGATCCTGGCATAGGTTCCTGTGGAGTCCAGGTGCCGGAGGATGAAGTGAAGGGCTAGGTTGACTGCATCATCTACAGACCTGTTGGCTCTGTAGGCAAACTGCAGGGGGTCCAGGAGGGGGTCGGTGATGTCTTTTAGGTGTGAGAGCACAAGGCGCTCAAAGGACTTCATCACCACAGAGGTCAGGGCGACGGGTCTGAAGTCATTAAGCCCTGTGGTCCTTGGCTTCTTGGGAACAGGGACGATGGTGGAGGACTTGAAGCAGGCTGGCACATGACATGTCTCCAGTGAGGTGTTAAAAATGTCTGTGAAGACTGGAGACAGCTGATCAGCGCAGTGCTTCAGGCTGGCTGGTGAGACAGAATCCGGACCAGCAGCTTTCCGGGGGTTCTGTCTCCTGAAGAGTTTGTTGACGTCCCTCTCCTGGATGGAAAGAGCCGTCCTCGGCGTGGGTAGGGGGCTGGTGGGGGTTGGAGGTGCCAAGGCCCCTCTTGAGGTTGGGGAGGTGGGGGTGGTGGATTGTGGCTGCAGCTGTTGGGGGGCGTCGTGGGAGATGGTTGCAGGACTGTCCCTTTGTCTTTCAAAGCGGCAGTAGAACTCGTTCAGGTCGTTGGCGAGGCGTCGGTCGTTGATGGAGTGGGGGGCTTTCGGCTTGTAGTTGGTGATTTGCTTGAGCCCTTTCCAGACAGACGCAGAGTCGTTGGCTGAGAACTGGTTTTGGAGCTTCTCAGAGTACAGTCGTTTGGCCTCTTTCACTGCCTTGCCAAACTTGTACTTAGCCTCTCTGTATATGTCTTTGTCCCCACTCCTGAAGGCCTCTTCCTTATCCAGTCTTAACCTTCTGAGTTTAGCTGTGAACCAGGGTTTGTCGTTGTTGTAACTCACCCTGGTGCATGATGGTACACAGCTGTCCTCACAGAAGCTGATGTAGGAAGTCACAGCCTCTGTGTACTCGTCCAGACTGTTGGTAGTAGTCCTGAACATATCCCAGTCTGTACAGCCTAAACACGCCTGGAGATTCTCCACAGCCTCACTGCTCCACTTCCTTGTCGTCCTCACAACAGGTTTGCAGAGCTTTAGTTTCTGCCTGTATGCAGGAATCAGGTGGACCATGATGTGGTCGGATTGGACCAGTGCAGCACGTGGGACGGCGTGATAAGCGTCTCTGATGGTGGTGTAACAGTGATCCAGAATGTTGTCCTCTCTGGTCGGACATTTTATAAACTGTCTGTATTTGGGAAGTTCGTGGGTCAGATTACCTTTGTTAAAGTCACCAGCGACGATTACTAAGGAGTCCGGGTTGGTCCGCTCCACACTCAGTATCTGGTCGGCGAGCATGCGCTGTGCGACCTGCACGTTAGCTTGCGGTGGGATGTAAACACCGACCAGGATGAACGAAGCGAACTCAACGGGGGGAATAGAAAGACTTACAGTTTATGATGAAGGCTTCCAGGTCTGGAGAACAGTGCTGCTGAATCACTGTCACGTCGTTGCACCAACCACTGTTGAGGTAAAAACAGATTCCTCCACCTTTCGCTTTGCCGGAGAGTTCCGTGTCTCTGTCCGCTCTATAGAGCTGGAATCCTGCCAGCTGCAGCGCAGAGTCCGGTATTAATCCACACAGCCACGTCTCCGTGAAGCACAAAACTGCCGATGAATAAAAGTCCCTGTTTTTCCCCAACAACAGTTGTAGTTCCTCCATTTTGTTGGGAAGTGAGCGCACGTTAGAGAGAAATATTCCAGGTAATGGTGTTCGTAGTCCACGCTGGCGAAGACGTACCAGCACCCCAGCCCGTTTCCCTCTCTTCCGGCGTTTCACCGCGTGAACAAAGGTGAGCGGAACCTTTGACCAGAATGTCCAAATATTCCAGAGCAGTAGGTAGAAAAGTGGGAAATAACTCCTCTGGTGTAGTAGCCCTGATGTTCATGAGTTCTTCTCTGGTGAGAGAGCTCCGGGTACCATCACAGAAGACCGTTTTAAAGCAAAAAACAAAACAAAACAATGCGCACCAACACGCCGAGGCGACCATCTGCGGCGCCATCTTGTTGTTATCAAAAACAAGTGGCTAGGATAGTGGCTAGGTCACTATGTGATACTGGTGGAGGAAAACGTTTCCTGACTCGCTCCTCCAAAACACCCCAAAGTGGCTCAATAATATTTAGATCTGGTGACTTTGCAGGCCATGGGAGATGTTCAACTTCACTTTCATGTTCATCAAACCAATCTTTCACCAGTCTTGCTGTGTGTATTGGTGCATTGTCATCCTGATACAAGGCACCGCCTTCAGGATACAATGTTTGAACCATTGGATGCACATGGTCCTCAAGAATGGTTCGGTAGTCCTTGGCAGTGACGCACCCATCTAGCACAAGTATTGGGCCAAGGGAATGCCATGATATGGCAGCCCAAACCATCACTGATCCACCCCCATGCTTCACTCTGGGCATGCAACAGTCTGGGTGGTACGCTTCTTTGGGGCTTCTCCACATCGTAACTCTCCCGAATGTGGGGAAAACAGTAAAGGTGGACTCATCAGAGAACAATACATGTTTCACATTGTCCACATCCCAAGATTTGCGCTCCTTGCACCATTGAAACCAACGTTTGGCATTGGCATGAGTGACCAAAGGTTTGGCTATAGCAGCCCAGCCGTGTATATTGACCCTGTGGAGCTCCCGACAGACAGTTCTGGTGGAAACAGGAGAGTTGAGGTGCACATTTAATTCTGCCGTGATTTGGGCAGCCATGGTTTTATGTTTTTTGGATACAATCCGAGTTAGCACCCGAACATCCCTTTCAGACAGCTTCCTCTTGCGTTCACAGTTAATCCTGTTGGATGTGGTTCATCCTTCTTGGTGGTATGCTGACATTACCCTGGATACCGTGGCTCTTGATACATCACAAAGACTTGCTCTCTTGGTCACAGATGCGCCAGCAAGACGTGCACCAACAATTTGTCCTCTTTTGAACTCTGGTATGTCACCCATAATGTTGTGAGCATTTCAATATTTTGAGCAAAATTGTGCTCTTACCCTGCTAATTGAACCTTCACACTCTGCACTTACTGGTGCAATGTGCAATCAATGAAGACTGGCTAACAGGTTGGTCCAATTTAGCCATGAAACCTCCCACACTAAAATGACTGGTGTTTCAGTTTCATTGTCCATCCCCTGTAGATATAGTGAACACAACTACTTTAAGTTACCTACCCACTGCTAACATTATTTACACACACAACCTACATCTGACAACTAAGTAATACAGATAAACTAATATCATTCCTGACATGCAAAGCTTTACAGCCAAGGATAAATAATGACAGAATAATCTTGTCACCGTTTTTGAAGAATTTTGTTCTGAGCTTTTTGTGGCACCTGAAGTTAAATAAGCTTGTTAATAATTGTAACCTTGAATTGTCTGTCACCTAAAACTAAAATAACATTTACAGCATGACACTTTTTGGAAATGATTTTCATTTCATTTTCTTGTCTGTTATTGCTAATTTCAGTATAAAAGAAGCAAGGAAAACATGGTATCATGGTTGTAAATGCTGATTATCTGTTTCAAACAGGGAGTGGCGATCATCTCTCTCTTCTTCATCCTGGTGTCCATCACCACCTTCTGCTTGGAGACCCATCAAGCCTTCGATGTAGAAGAAAACATCACAGAGCAAGTTCCCTTCGGAAACATCACAAAAAATGAGTTTAGGACTGAGATTGTCACCAACCCAAAACTCATCATGGTGGAGGGAATATGTGTGGTGTGGTTCACCTTTGAATTCCTGGTTCGAATTATCTGCTGCCCAAACAAACTGGCCTTCATCAAAAACACACTCAACATCATTGACTTTGTGGCCATTCTGCCATTCTACCTTGAGATGAGTTTGAGAGGTTTGTCGTCCAAAGCGGCCAGCAACGTGCTTGGTTTCCTCCGCGTGGTGCGCTTTGTGAGGATCTTGCGAATCTTCAAGCTCACACGTCACTTTGTAGGCCTGCGTGTCCTGGGTCACACGCTGAGGGCCAGTGTCAATGAATTCCTCCTGCTCGTTATTTTCTTGGCGCTGGGAGTGCTCATCTTTGCCACCATGATCTACTACGCCGAGCGCATCGGAGTGACCTACAACCCAGAGATTAAGAACCACTTCAGAAACATCCCTATCAGCTTCTGGTGGGCAGTGGTCACAATGACGACACTGGGCTATGGGGACATGTATCCCCAGACCTGGCTGGGTATGATGGTGGGGGCGTTGTGTGCGCTGGCTGGCGTGCTGACCATCGCTATGCCTGTCCCTGTAATCGTCAACAACTTTGGCATGTATTACTCGCTGGCTATGGCGAAGCAGAAGCTGCCAAAAAAGAAGAAGAGGCACACCCAAAACCCAGACGCACCGACCGACTCGGCCTCGTTTGTGAAATCAGAAACAAACTCACACATAGACAGCACTCAGAGCGACACGTGTCCGCTGGCAGCTGAGGAGAGCAGCAGCAGGAATCGCTCAGGTGAGGTCAAGATGTCATGGTAAAATATAACAATATACGCTTGCCTTTTGTGTAGTAACATGCATATAACAACTGAGGTGGTGAATGAATTTATGTTTTTGGCGCTCATTGCTTTAAAGGGTTCAGAAGTTTTGATGTGAGGTTTTATTATAAAATTATAAGCAATTATTATCCTACCTTCAGTTGATTACTGTCTGGCTTCAAGGTTGAACAATATAGACCAAATTTATCGCAATATCACTGTTCACGTTATGCATATCACAAATAAATGTCTGGACTGCAATACATGCCGGCTAAGTATTTAAGCACCATACATTCAGACTCTCTATGCCTGTGATATAGTTGGGGACACTTAAGGCCTGATGTTCAAAATGTGTGCATGTACAAAATCACAGGCAAACCTGTTTGCGTCCACAAACCTAATCTGCAGACCAGGTGCTAATCGGATTGCGTGTGTAAAATGTAAAATAATTGTATTCTCTTCCATTAGATGGAGATGCTATATCAACAGTTTGCCTCTACAAACAGTATAAATCCTTTGTTCACCCAGGAATAGAGCACTGTTAAATAATGTTGGGGGAGAGCTGTGAACGTCATGGAAAAACCAGCATTGTTTAATGATCAGGGGCTGTATTCACAAAGAATCCTAAGACTAAAAGTGGCTTCTAGTGACATCTTAGAATTTCTTGAATTCGAATATTTTTCATAAAATTTTCCCTCAGTAGTGTAAAAGTTATTCACAAAGCACCTTAGGCCTTAAGAGAGCTCCTAACGTGAAGAAATGTTAAGATCAGTGAGGAGGACCTTTAGTGAACCTAAGAGTGTCTTAAGCTGGCAAGATGGCGGAAAGACCGAGAGGAAAGAGAGATATTCTCTGAACAATGAACACCAGTGAATAAAACGCTACCGGCTCAACCCTCAGGGATCCACCCCCTAAACAGTCAAATAAATTAACTTCTATAAAAACCATGCAATTATTAATATAGAATATGATAAACTTTATCATCCCTCTGGGCAAAATTATAGTGGAAATGATAGTGAATAGTTTCAGCAGCAGGACAGATTAAAGGTGCACCTCTAGTAAGGTAATATTAGGAAGGACAAATAAATAACAGAAACAACAATAAAATAACCATGAATAAAAAGTGAACAAAATTACAAACAATATAGTACAGAATTATTTAAACATTTAGAGACTGTAAAATGCTTTCAAAAAATACATTTAGAAAAAATTGGAAAGATCGAATATATATATATATATATATGCATAAATGCAAAAACTAGAATAATCTAAGGACTACATACACAGAAGGAAGATGTAAATGAGGTGAATAATTATTTGCTGTATTGTTCATGATGATGACAGAAGCCTAAGCCTACATTTTTATCTACAATGCTCCCTGTCTGTGGAGAAGGGTGTTCTGCTATCTCCTCTCTAGCTTCTGATTGCAGCAGGAACCAGAGCTGCTCACATTCCAGGCTGGTGCTGAAAACAGAGGGGACGACACATTGATCTGCTGGGAATGGACGGTTTGTTCCCACCGTGAGCCCAGGACCAAATCTACCTTTCAACACTCCTCTATTCTCCTTCACCAGCAGGCTCTGCTCCTCTGTTCAGTTCGGTTTTCTCCACTTTTTGTTTCTCCATTTTGTTTTAGTCATTTTACTAAACTAAACCTCATTATACAAGAAGGAGATCACAGGAAAATGCTGAATTTTAATATTAATATAACATTAATTAATATGAAATAGATGCAGTATGAAAACAACCAGCCTTGAAAGCAGGCGCGTAGGTAGACCTGGGCCTCCGGGGCGGAAGCCCCGGATGTTTTCTGAAGAGCCCCGGATTTCTTGATAGAAGAAATTTAGAAAAAGATTCAGCCACAAAATGGTATTGGACTTCACATTTTTATTTAAAAACAATCTTTTTTTTTTTCAATTGTGTTCCATATAATCACCTCCCGCTCCACCTAACCTGACAATGAGTTAAAAGGATAAGAATAGTTATTTGCGTCCTCGCAGCACCGCGAATGCGCAACTACGCGCACAGTCAGAGACGGACTCCATTCTGGAGAAGTCCAGAACAGCAGTTTACTCCAGGTCGACCTGCCTCCTTCATTATGTGAAAAGTTACACTGAGCGGCTCAAACAGGGTGCATTTCAGAGCAACTATGGAGCCAACCAGAGAGAGGGAGCCTGGTGGGTGTGTATGTTCAGGAACAGGTGGACGCCGAGCGGTATAACCCAGGAGAAGATGGCGGTAAAACCTGAATGCTGACTCGGAATGGGCTAATTGTAAGTTACAGCTAATCACTGATTCACCCAGCAAGACCTGAGGTGTAGGTTCACTCTAATGAGCATCTTCAGGGTCATGATGAGGGACCTTCACCTGCTACTTCATGAATCTTCAACCTGTTGTCACTTTGGCATTTGTTAGGTATTAATTAGTCAAACTCAGAGGAAAGAAGTAATGACACAGGGTCTCTGTTTTTCTTGCGCAAGAGGTAGCTTGCTCTCTGCAGTAAAAACTACAAAGTATTGGCACCCTTTCTCTTTATTTATATACATACTGGTTCACACACACAGTTCAACAGACAGTTCAGGCATTTAGGGTGTGTGTGTGTGTGTGTGTGTGTGTGTCTGTGTGTGTGTGTCTGTGTGTGTGTGGGGGGTCAGAAGGGTTAGGGTGCATGTGTTTTGCTTTTAAACAGAGAGGGAGTGGGGACTGGTACAAGCAGCCCCCAGATGTTACCGATAGTAGCATAACTCACTCCTCTCCCCCCGTCTCCCTTTCTGTGGCATGTGGGAGGGAAGAGCACTTTGTACAGACATGAGTGATAAACAATACAAAAGTTTTCAAACCGTAACAGTCCCTCCTTTTTTTATCACAAATAAAGTCATGATTAGATACATGTAAAAGAAAACACTCTGTGTGAGCGAAAAACCCACGGACGGAAAGCAGATTATGTTGTGGGAAAAATACTCACACGCCCCTCCGCCCAAGGCGACAATCAACCATGGTAGAGTATAATAATAATAAAACAATGTAATAAAAAAATAAATAAAAATAATTTTAATAAAAGTAAAAGAATTAAAACAAGCCTTGTTCATGTCATCATTGTACTTTTTCTCATTTCACTTAAATAGAAACTTCTTTCGATTTTCTGCTATAAAGTCATTTTATGAAGTACAATTATGAGTACACTCAGGCGTCAAAGATATTTTCATTTACAACATGTCATCATAGGAGTAGCGGTCTTTATTTTGTAGCTCGGTAAAATAAACCTTTTCTGTGTCATCATAGTTATTTGTCTTTGGGTTCAGTGTGTTGGCAACATTTACACACAGTATTTAAAGAGTATGTGGGTGTTACCTCAACTTAAAAGAGTTTGTGCTTTATGGCCCTAGACCCTCCTCGGGTCAGGGGTAACCAAGTTATCTATGAGCAGACAAAGGACCATGTTAATGTTAGGTATTAATTAGTCAAACTCAGAGGAAAGAAGTAATGACACAGGGTCTCTGTTTTTCTTGCGCAAGAGGTAGCTTGCTCTCTGCAGTAAGAACTACAAAGTATTGGCACCCTTTCTCTTTATTTATATACATGCTGGTTCAAACACACAGTTCAACAGACAGTTCAGGCATTTAAGGTGTGTGTGTGTGTGTGTGGGGGGGGGGGGGGGGGGGGGGGGTCAGAAGGGTTAGGGTGCATGTGTTTTGCTTTTAAACAGAGAGGGAGTGGGGACTGGTACAAGCAGCCCAGCAGCCCCCAGATGTTACCAATAGTAGCATAACTCACTCCTCTCCCCCCATCTTCCTTTCTGTGGCATGTGGGAGGGAAGAGCACTTTGTACAGACATGAGTGATAAACAATACAAGAGTTTTCAAACCCTAACAGCATTGGGTGGTTATTTCCCTGGTTGAAACAGACTTAGAGAATAACTTTGGCCAGAGTAACTACCTAACAGAAGAAGAAGTATAAAATGATAACATAAACTGTTATCATCTATTTGCTTTTCACAACCTTGAACTTTTGTAAAAGGTTTTGTGGTACCAGTGGCTGTTATTCACAGTATTCAGACAGGAGAAAAATCTGCAGTAAAGGTCTAAAGGCTGGGAATCAAACCCTGGATGGCTGCGATGAGGACTAACAGCTTCTGTATATGGGAAGCCCTCCGACATGACGCCATACACCGCCCCACCTCTTTAACCTTTACATCAGACAGTAACTCTAAACGGCAATGTTTTAATGTTCCATTCTCAGTACTTATTTCACACCGGATGATCATTTGTGGTGCCCCACTATTTCTCATGTAATTAATCAGTTGCTTCTGTTTAGATAAACACCACAAAACAAAAGTGATGATGGTTTAAAGGCTATTAGAAGAGCTTTGAGGTTTTTGAGGGTGGAGTTGGCTCCTCTCAGGCCTAGCCTTTAGCTTTAGCCTGTGGGAACAGTCAGTCAGTCAATCAGTCAGTCATTTTCTACCGCTTATTCCATAGTGGGTCACGGGGAATTTGGTGCCTATTTCCAGCAGTCTACGGGCGAGAGGCGGGGTACACCCTGGACAGGTCGCCAGTCCATCGCAGCCTGTGGGAACAACTAATCTTAATTTATGCTAAATTTAGACATCAAGATTTAACTACTGCTGGCAAACTACTTTTAAACTTTCAACAATTCAACAATTTAAAAATTCCTGGACTATCCCTCTGAAGTCTCACGCAAGTTCAAATTTGATCTATTTTGTGCAAGTAATACACTATTTGAGATGATACCAAAAAGAAAACCTACATGGTTTGTTAATCATATTGCAAAAGGAGCAACTTAATACAACTTTTTCAAAACCTCGGGTGCTTTCATCTGATATTGTCACATTTCATGAGCACTGAAACTGCAATGCATCATAGTTCAAAACAAGCTTTTACAGGAGATACTTCATGCAAAATATGCCCACATATAAACTGAGATTTTAGAAGTTCTAAGTGAGGTTTCTGTTGTAACAAGACAAAATAACGAATTTGACTATTGGAAGATGTGTAATTTGGAAAATAATTTCCCTCAAATATTTAAAGACAGTTTTGTGACTGACCCCTTTTAAAAAGCCAATCCATCAGTATTGTGTTGAAAACAATTCTCAGAATGGTATCTAAAACACATTTATTTCTCTTTTGTTCTAGCTTTGTTGTTTTTAACTGTGGGATTTTAACGATTACAAAAATAGTATTAATATTTATATTTATTGTATTTTGTAATGATATTCTCCAATTAAACTGAGCACACATTCATCTTGAATACTTGTATCTTATGAAGTCTGGTAATACTACAAAAACTACGATGTTTTGACTTTCAGATTCCTGAGATGTTGAGTTTGCGTAACAGATGCCCTGAGCTTAGTCATATAGACAGCAATGCACCACGATCAAATTACTCCTCATAACATCTCAGTCTAATCGGATTTCATCCCAGCAAAAAAGCTGCTTTTATGCAATATACCTCAGCCTTTGTCTGGGGCCTCGGGAAACCCTCAATAAAAGCTTTGCCATTTATGTTGTTGTGTGTTTTTGTCTTCCTGTCAGACTCCAAACAGAATGGGGATGCGAATGTGGCCCTTTCAGATGAGGAAGGCTGCAGTCTGACCCAGCCGCTGTCCCCCAGTGAAAAATGGTCCCTGCGCTGCTCCAGAGGACGAAGCAAGAATAAGGAGGGCACCTGCTTCCTCCAAACATCTGGAGATCCCAACATCCATGTTGGTGGGTTACAAATTCACTTTACTTTTTTACTTTTTCTGTTCAGTTCAGTTCCATTTTGTTCAAGTTCAGTTCAAGTAAGTTCAACTGAAATAAATGTATTTCAGTTTGGTTATGAGTTAAGGCCAAATCAGTTCAGTTAAGTCTGATTCTGATTGAAGCTGTTTAGATCAATTTATTTACTTTAGATTCAGATCCTTCTTGTTAGATTCAATTCAGTTCACTTTAGTTTATTTCAAATTGGATCAGTTCAGTTTTACATTTGCTATTTAGTTTTGTTTAATTTAGTTTAATACAGTTTAGTCAGTCAGTCATTTTCTACCACTTATTCCATAGTGGGTCGCAGGGGAGCTGGTGCCTATCCCCAGCAGTCTATGGGTGAGAGGCAGGGTACACCCTGGACAGGTCGCCAGTCCATCACAGGGCAACACACAACCATGCACACACTCATTCATACACCTAAGGGCAATTTAGAGTTACCAATTCACCTAACAGGTATGTCTTTGGACTGTGGGAGGAAGCCGGAGTACCTGGCGAGAACCCACGCATGCACGGGGAGAACATGCAAACTCCATGCAGAAAGACCCCAGGCCAGGAATTGAACCTACAACCTTCTTGCTGCAAGGCAACAGTGCTAACAGTTGGTAGTTCAGTTTAGTTCAGTTCATTTCAGTTAAACTGATTTCAGTTTATTTCAAAGAAATTTAGCCATCTGTACTAAACAGCAAGGGTCCAGCAGGTTCCTCGCCTTAACTGGCAAGCAGGTCAGATTTTTACTGACCATGTGTATTGTGAGTGACGATAATACATTTGAGATGATGAAACACCTATGAAATTTGCTACAAAGAACATCAGCAGCAAAGAAGATCGCAAAGCAAGCCGCAGGCAAATAGAAAAGACTAAAAAGATGTTTGACCACGATAAGCATGTTGGTTTCTGTACTGCATCAACTATAAACAAAGATGTGAAGGGAAATGTGAGGTCCTCAGTTGCTTGCACATGTAATGCAATTGGTTGGTGTCACAAAGTTTGAAACATTGCTGTTTCAGGACATACCTTTGGAAAGAAACTGAACTAAATTGTAAGCAAGTGGAACTCATTTCATTCAGAGCGAGGAAATTGTTTCATCAATGTGTGCTGAGGAACTTCTACTACATCACCTCACAATAGGCAGCTCTGCATCATTTTGTACCTTTCAGATCAATATCAAGTCAATAAAACAGCTTTGAAGCACTAATTGCATCTATCTATCTGTCTGTGTGTGCTGACTAAAACAAAAGTTTCTTATTCACCACTGCTGAGTTGAGACATCTATAACCTGCGGTACCATAACACGTCTTCAATGGGAAACAGGTACATGCAATACAGTACTGAGATGGAAAAGTGAAAGATACAGTCAAGTGGAAAGATAAGAACAGTTTGTTATTCTGTTGTTCTACTGACCGTTGATGGGAGAGTGAACATCATGGTGAGATCAAAAGACCTGCCTAAGGCCTTTAGAAAATAGAGTGTAGCAGCTTATGAGTTCGGTACGGGGTTCAGATAGGTCTTTAAAGAATAGTCTACAAGAGTGGACGTTTAAAACAACTGACCTACATGTCCAGGTGTAGCCTTTTAAAAGAAGTTCACCCCAAGAGCAGACTGTAAGATGCTAAAAGAAGTCTCAAAAAGACTCTACAATGTCCTAAATGTCATTGCCTGCTGTAGCGGACTTACAGCCGGTAATTACATTAACTGTCATAAGATGTGTGCAAGGAGGTAACCTTTGCTCTCCGAAAAAAACATGAAGGCCAGAGATAACATAGACAAAGACCAGGATTCCTGGAAAAACTTTCAACAGATGAGTCCAAAACTTAATCATTTGAACATCAGAACAGAGGACATATTTGCCATAAATCAAATGCAGCATGTTAGGAAAAGAACTGCATTTTAACTGTAAAGCATATAGCTGGAAGTGTCATTGTTTGGACATACTTTGCTGCAGCAGGACCTGAACAGAATCCACAAACCAGTAAATCCACCAAGGACTTGCTATCTAGTATTATAAACAGGAAGATATCCTGCTTAGTGAAAACATTTGAGAAACTGTAGGGTCACAGTCTGAACATGCAAGAAACCCCCTCAAACATCTCAACTGAAAGTCTAAAGCAAAGATCCCAACTTTTTTCTAGACATCAACAGAACACTTTCTTTACACTTTGCTAAAACGCATTTCACTCTTAAAGGTCATTAGCATTACTGCTGTCGGAGAAACAAAAACAGGCCTCATAAATGGGGCACTTACTACAGCCTGAGGCCCGAGAGAGTTTGCATGTTTTTTTTGAACAGCCCATTACATGGATGTTGTACTTGAATGTATTTCCTGAAAGCCTCATCCCTCCCTCAGTGTTGATTAAGGCTGTTTGCTGCAGGCAGGCAGGCAACATGTTGTGACATGCAAACGAAAAACACCATCAGTTTTGGCAAAGAGAGTTGAAATCAGATATTTACATTTGCTATTAAGAGACATAACCATTTCTTTCATACTGTCCTGTTTTAGATGAGTTAGGATTACCAAAATAATTTCTATTTTCTGGTTTTTGTTTTTTTTACTTTTCTGTGTTTTTTTACTTTCTTGTGTGACACCATGGAAAACTGAAAAGAAATCAACCAAGATATCTGGAAGACAATTGTTGACCTCCGCAAGTCTGGTTCATCTTTTGGTACAATTTCCAGATGCTTGAAGGTCTTATATTCATCTCTTTAAACAGTTTTCTGCATGTGTTAACACCATGGGAAAGTCCAGCTATATGTTCAGGAAGAGGACGGGTTCTGTGTCCCCAGAGAACAGACGAACAGGTTTCTGTCTGAAATGTGTCATTTAACATCAGAACAAACACAGAAGACCTCATTAAGATGCTGGCTGAAGCCAGTGAGAGAGTATTGTCAATCACAGTGAAACAAGTTTTCTACTAAACTGGGCTGAAAAGCCCCTTAGCAAAGAAAAAAACCATTACTCCAAATACAACATGAGAAGCCAGATTACTGTTTGCACATCGACTCAAGGACAAATATCCAAATTTTTTAAACTGACCTGCTGTGTCAAAAAACAAAATTTGAGGTGTTTGGTTATAATCACCGGTATTACATTTAGAGGGAAAAGGGAGAATCTCTCAAGCCTGAGGACACCATGCCAACTGTGAAGATGTATGTGAGCAAATTGGCGTACAAAACTGGACTCGGTTACAGCCGTTCTCTCAGGAGGAATGGGCCAAATATGAAATGCTAAAGAAATGTATGTAAACTTCTGATTTGAAAGAAAGTTTAAATATTTAGCAAACTGAAATAATATTGGCAGACCCAATTGACCAAAAACAGAAAGGGACAGTCTGATTTAATGACAGACAGTAAAGGACTTTTAATACAGTGTATGCAAATATCTGCTGTCAAGTGTAAATGAGATGAAGGATAGCTATGGTACTATAAAATAATCAAGGTAAATAATTTCTGCAAATGTGGAAAAATATATTTTGAAATTAAAGTCTTATGTTTTTTTACAATGATAATGCCAGCTCATTAAAATACCATGCAGGTTTATTTGTGAAAAACAGACAAAAGAATTACAGAATGCTGATGAAAGCCAGAGCTAATCTATGATGGATAGAAGATTGAGTTAATTTAATCCAGAGCCCTGTATCTGGTGTGCATCTTCATAACAGCATCATGTTCTATTATAAGATTGTTTCACATGCATGCAACTCTTTATTAGCCAACATTATCAGAAAAAAGGTTATTCTTTTAACTAACATTTGGCTCCTGCTTAAAATGTTTTTGTGCAGTTTACTGACGTATGAGGCTAACCTTTGATATGACTTGTTGATAATTAGGCTTATAATATGTTTTCCTTGTGGTTAATTATGTGTGGGCAAAACTTACTGGTCTCCTACTGCATAAATATTTCTAATATAGGTGATACCTACAGTATTACCTATCATTATCAGAAACAAATGGGCTATTGTTCACATAGAAATAAAAAATAAAAAATCTTTTTTTTTTACAATCCTAAAAAAGCTGCCTTTCAGTAGGTTAGATGTAAATAGATTATGACTCAGTGGCTCTGTTCTTCAGTGCCGTGCCCATAGGGAACCGGGAAGCTGGTTGATACCAGAGAGTTGCAGCTTAAAAGCTATAGATAATATTTGACCAATGAGGTATAAATTGCTGCAGAGTTACGGATGGATAGATGGACATCTGAAGATGCTCTCAGATAGCTATCAGGAAATGGACGCTTACAGTGGTACAAACAAATGGTTGACTTGTATAAAATCATCACAGGAAACCTCTTCGATACTTAGTGCAATGATTTTATACATATTAAAACAAACACTTTCCAAATGCATCCATGGAGTGCAACATAGGGTAGTAAACGGATGTCAAGATAAGCAGAGGAAATGTTTCAGATGATCAGATGAACCTGCAGTTTCCTGGGGGACTCTGCTGGATAAATTGAAAGATTGATTTTTTTTTCCACTGGTAGGTTCCCATTAACAGTACAAAGATGCACAGCGAAGACTTTGGTCACCCTCAGACATTTTCTGTCTGTGGTGTACAGTTGTATTTTAATTAGTTAGTACTTATTTTTATTAGTTCCTCATAATTTTAGTCATTTCTGGATTTTATGTCCTAGGGATGACAAGAATTCAGTTCTTCCATCTCTGTTGTTTTGTTCCCCCTACACACTGCTGCTGTATGAGATGCACGGCTCCCCATTAGCAGTTCAGATGTGGACTAAACAGCTAATTTTTCAATTAAGCTCTTTTCAGACATGCAATGTCCATTATTCAGTTGGTGACTGAACATTTTAATATCAGATCTGAAGGAATCTTTTAAGGAAAAGTTTGTGACAGTGGTGGGACTGTCGGACTGTTAGGATTACACTAATCTAAACTCATGCAGGGTTATTATCTGAAAGCCACATACAGTACATGAGGATTACTGTAACATTTATTCAGCTGTTCAAAGGGATCCAGCATACTGAAGTATTAAATAAATACCAGTGTTTTTCGAGAAAATGAGCAAATGCAAACAAGAAAAAACTATTCCCTCTGCATGTGCTTCTTAAACTTCAGTTATTTGGTGCATTGTTGGCAAATAAATTATTCTTACTTCTAGTTCGATCTGAATAAAAAAAACAGCAAAGAAAAAAATAAGGAAGCACGTCTGGAAGGTTTTAGTGGTGGTGTAGTTTTCAATCTGACAAACAGTCCTGATATTAAAGATAATTCATCAGGTTGTGAAAAAGATAAGATCGCATTCTGCTTAGCTGGTAACTAGGCTTGTTTTGGCCTTAGGGGTCTGATGATACAGACACATCTAAAAAAAAGTTCAATATTTTTGTTACTCATTTTAGAAAGTGAAACTCAGATTTTATAGATCCATTACCCATAGATGAAACATTTTAGGCTTTTATTTCTTGTACTTTTGATGACTATGTCTCACAGATAATGAAATCGTGATCTTTCTCAGGTGCAGAATCAAACCTTTTTGTGCTTTTATCTCTACTTTTGTGTTTCTCAACAGAAGGCTTTAAAGATATTCTCACTACAACTGGGAACTACACTCAGCCGGAGGTCACCACTCTGACCTGATGAGTTGCTTTGAATAAGGAGGAGGAAATGTGGAGTCTGCTGTGGTGTTCGTTGGATACCTGCTGTTCAAATAAACTGCAGAGCCAGTAATTGTTCTTCAAAATCAATATTTTTTTGTTTCATCATATATTGCAAACCCTGTAACCTATCTGATCAACAGTAGATATATATTGGAACATATTTGCGAAGCACTTTGCATGTATTGCATGATCTAACATTGTACTAGAGATGTACCAGTATACACTTACACTGTACTGGATAATATACCTCCTTACAAAAGGCCCTGAAGCCATTATCTCTCCATCTTGTTATGTGATGTAGGGGTAACAGAAGCTTGGAGACATTTTTCCCTCCAAACGAAATTGTTTTATTTAGCTTTTTCAGCTCAAAGTAGTAAAATCCTAAGTTTTACTATCCCAAATCAAAAAAATATTTTACCTCCAGCGCAGAGGCATAAAATATAAAATCACAGCTGATTAAAGAAAAAGATAAGTATAAAGATTTAGAGAGCACCAATAGCTATATTAACATTTTATAGTCAGATTCAGATTCTAAAATGTGAGATTATACTCTTAAATTGAACTTTTAGAATCTTGTGGTCTAAATTATGGTCTCCTGATGGGACAAATATTTTAGGGTTTAAACACAGATTTTGTTTGAAAAAAATTACATTCAAAACATAAACTGTTCTTACAGTGAGTCCTATTTTTCCAGGTATGTGAGAAGTAGTTAAAGCTTTTTTAAACTTAAATAGTCACTGGAAATACAGCCTATACAGCAATAGGTGCACACACACCTGTCATGAGGATATCATGTCGTTTTTATTTTGGACTTTTAATGATTTATTTGAATTGTTCATTTTTCCCGTTAGAATGATGATACAGCATACAACTACAGGACGTTTTAACAAGAATTAAGTGCACAACTATACATTTATTGCAGATTTTCTATAATCCAAATGGGTCAAAATAATACAAACATCTCAAATATATATGTACAACCCAACTAATATTTGGTTAAATGTCTTTTAGCACATTGCAGAGAAAACCCACCATTTTGTAGCCATCAAGAAGCTACCTCTGGCTGGAGATCTGACCAGTCTTTGTGGAGTTAATTTAAACGGGCTGCTTTCTGGTACAGAAGTGGCTTTTAAGTGAGTCAACAAATGTTTTACTGGCTTGAAGTTGAGCTTTGGTTGAGCAATTTACTGTACTGGAAATTTCTGGAACGCCAGTGGCATGGACTGGGAATGTGACAACCAAGAAAGAAGCACTTGTCAAAAACACCTTCTAGCTTAACTGAAATTTGTCGGTAATTTGCTGCCAAAGTTTTTGGTCAGAAGAGACAAATTTTAAACTCTTTGGCCACAATGACAAGATGAATGTTTAGATAGGTCAAGGTGAGGCTTTCAAACTTAAATGCTCTGTACCAACTGTCAAACTGGGTGGTGGCAGCCTCTTTAACTTCTGGAATGGTCATGATGCCAAAATAATGAAACAATTTGTTCATCATATTTAAAGGCTGGGTCCATGTCAGGACACCAATCAAAATACATTTCTGATAAGAAGAGAGGTCAAATACCCAGTCAAAATTATGTCTGAAGCCTGTCGATGTCTAATAATAGTGTGTGTGTGTGCTATTGGTTATTGAACCAAATAGTAGTGGGGGTTCATGTCTATATTGGAGCATGTTTGTATAATTTGGACTATTTTTGATGTGGAGAAAATCCACACTAATTTCTTACTCAGTTATTATTTATTAATCATTGGAGTTGTGTGTTGTCCTACCATTCCACAGTTCAAATAAATAAATTAAAGCCTAAAACAGAAAGACATGCATGCTGGACAGAACTGTAGGTGTTGTTAAGACACCTTTAAGCATAGATTATCGTATTTTCCACCGCCTTCTGCTGTGTCACTGCCTTCTAACACAGGAAAACATGTAGATATGTTTGTCTAGAACACCACAGAAAGAAGCAACATGTTACTTGTAAATGCTTGTAAAATAAGACAGTTTGACAGAAGCTGGAGAAAAAAAATCAGTGGAACAGTATTGTATGTTATTATATTAGCTCAGTGCAGCTAATGCATCATTACTGGGTGACTTTGGACCAAAATGCACTCTATTAGATTACTTGGTAGTTTTTCAGTACATGCTGGTAAAAATGCATACAGTACAATGCCATCAGTTCCGCTTGTGCCTCATGGTTAGTAATAGAGTTTAGATGTCTGTAATGTAATCAGCTTGTTTCTTGCTGCATTAAAATCCAGAAGCAGCAGGAAAACTGTTTCTTTACCTGTGTTTATAATGTATTCCTCATGCTCTACCATAGTGGCCTTATGTTTAATAAAGCAAAAGGGAAATAATTTATGTCTTTAAACTATTTCTACACTGAAGCTGATGTCTGTAATGTATAAGCTGTAACTATGTAGCACAGTACCATATGATAGATGATTATCTGTAAAGTATGTTTATGCATCATGAAATAGCTGTTAACCAACAATGAGAGATTATTATTTTGAATATTCACCTTTTGAACCTTATTTTCTGTAGTTCCTGTTGTATGTATTTGACGGTATCAGACAAGCACACAGCACATCTAGTTATGTTTGGCCTGTATGGATATATAAACTATATAAAGGTAGCTGTGGTGAATTTAAACCCAGTTTAACAATCAGAGGCAAATGTGGGAGGGAGTGTGTGATGTTATACCTCAAAGGCATGTGTTTCTATGCAGAAATTCAAATAAAACCCATTTCCTTCACCGGTGTTGAAGATATGTTGGTGTCATTTCTGTTTTTATTCCTCATTAACAGAAGTTTTTCACCAGTGTTATTTCCTGTGCAACTATTTATAACTGAACCAGCAGACTGCTCGTGGTGCCTGCTCAGAGCAATGTAGCAGAGACACAGCTGTTCCTCTCTGCTGCCTCCCTGATTATGTACCAAAGGTGTAAATGGCACACAGATCACATCTCCATGGAGATCAGAGATGATAGGCAGCACTAATTAATGCTCAGCTACATGCATCCTTTTCTCTCACTCCTGTTTGCCACATGCAAATAAACCCTGCATGCTCTGATTCTCTCACAGACATCCTCATAGATGTGCAAGCTTTCACTTCAGTGCACGAACATTATCTGTAAATTGGCTCCCTAAAGAAATGCTTTGATGTTAAGGGATGCAATGTGCTGCTGAGGTGGACACTGTCTTTAAGGAAGGGTTTTACATGAAGTTAGATCAGACAGATGAAGCAGCATGACAAATAGAAGATTTTCTGCTGGTGCTATTGACTGCAGTGAAGTGTTTATTTGAAATTCAGCACAAACATGCTCACCACATCTCCACAGGTTTAAACATGATCAGCCTTATGAACATGCACATAACTAGAAATGTTGACACATCTCTAATAAAACACAAATCATTTATTACATGAATATATTAGATTATTTCAGACATTCTTCATAAAAAAAATTAATTCTATGTTATAGTGTTGAATGTGAACTTATCGTACGATTTTTGCCTGGGGCTTTCCAAATACGTCATCCAGGATCACCGTTGTGGGACAGCAAAATGTCATAAATCAGCTCTAAGACAGACAGCTAGGATTTGTTCGCACACTTCGCTTGAAGTTAAACTCTAATGCTTGGTAGAGATGGGTACCTTTCACATTTGAACCGATACCGTGCCGATACTCTGCACCTTGGAATCGATACCGGTACTCAACAGTACCAGCTTTCAGTACTTTTGTGTGTGTTTATGTGATAATAAATGTTAATCGTTTAATAATAAAATCTCAAAAATTTTCAATTTAACATATTTTTTTTCTCAATATATAAACTACAATGAATATATCAAAACAACATCCAGCTGTTTGTACTGTAACATCTCAGTTGTTTCAAACATTTCTTCAACATTAAAACCCTTTAGTGACTGCACAGTCTAATGCACAAATTAAAACCCAGCCATGTTGCTGGTTGCAGAGTCGCTAACGGATGCAGGCCGTAGATCTGAGGCCGACGAAAATTGTCTCTTCAGCTTTTGCAAAAATCTTGTGCTTGGCGAGGCAGTGTATATACACACACACTCAGAAGAATATATAAATGGCTGGGCCTATGGTTTCTCTGACTGCAGCCTGTTTAAACTGTCTACATGTTTGACAGAACATTCCTGCGGAAAAAAAACTCTGAAATATTTATGTTCTACCTACTGTATTTATATATTATGTCTATGTGTCTTTTTTCTTTATCTTTAACTGTCTCCATTTCTGTCTCTTAAACACATCTTTTTTTACTGTTTCTGTCTCTTTCCATCTTTCTTTCTTTTCTCTGTCATGTATGTATTTAATTACCAAGCTCAGTCTTATAGATCCAGGGGATCATTTCACCTCTGACAGCTACGCCAGGTCAGATTCGGTGGTGACTGGACTTTAGCTGCGTGTCAAGGGGCAGGGCATGAAACACTTGGGCTATTTTGTGTACTTCTACCTTCTCCATATCTACCAGGAGTAGGAGAGTTAGCCCTGCAGCTACTCGCAGGAGAGGAAGTGCTGCCATCAAAACTAAATTTGGTGCTTTTTTAAACCGCACATATGCTTCCTTGCTTTCTAAGGTTTAGTGGTATGATTTTCTGTCCGCTGTCAAGAGCTTGTGTTCACCTGCGTGCAAGCGTACGTAGCTCAGTGTGTCAGCGTCAACGTTGGTGACACATAGTCTGAGGAGTGTGTTTTCGTCCAGCTTTTGTCAAGTTTGGCCATAGAAAGTAGAGTAGCAACGTAGAAGACGTGATCTATTAAAACGAATTACATTAACTGTTAAAACATATTATTACTGCATGCAGTGATCCTCTTGGGGGGTGGGTGGTCTGGTTGACTACGCAGTGTAATGCACAAATTAAAACCCAGCACCCCCTTGAATTGTGGTCGGAGAAACGCTGCAGGAGCTGGCTCAGATTAGAAGTATTCCCCCCGCAGGCCTTGCATTTCCCATCACAAATATTGCAGCGAGCATAATCTGAACCGCATTTTCATACACACAGGTCTATATCAGCCCAAAACCTTTATACTCCTGAATGAAAAACAAGCTAGCATCTAACAATGAGGGGTTTTTTTTAACTAAAGGGGATTGCTGCTTAGAGCTTTCTTTTAGGCCGGATTGTGCATAATATAGATTTATGAGGTCCATCAAATATGTTTACTCCCATGTCTTGTTGAATCTTTTTTTTAAACCTCAATCTTATTTGACATAATAATTGAAATGCAGAAAACTCGATGTTGTTTTTTAGGCCAAAATTCACACAACTGTTCTAAAAAAAAAAAAGCTATAAAAATAGTAATAAGTGTTAGTGAAAACATTGTGAGGAGAAAATAGAAAACTGAATATTTTAAAGAACATGTACTGAAAGTTTTCAGGTTCTGGGGACACAATGTTAAAAGGAATCTGATCAACAGTTTTAAAGCTTTTTCTTTATAGAGCCTTACAAAAGTATCCATAACCATGGAGCTGTTCCATGTTTTGTCAAGGGTGTCATAAGATCATGCGATCACAAGCACTAGTGAAGTACGAGTGAATCACTGTTTGTGTACCCGGTATTCATTCATAAAAAGGGGAAATTAAGGTATAAGCATTGCTTTACTTCCTCTCTGAGGCCTGCAGAAGCAAACTGTGTTCCAGAGAATTCCCTGCAGAGACGCTGTCTCTACAAGCCGAGTCTTAAGGAAGGACAACGGCCCCGCATCACCGTGGTTACAGTAATGTGCTGTTGGTTGGCTGACAGAACGAGCCGTCTTTCATCCACAGCTACGGAGGCTGGTTGGAAGCTAACCCTTTGTTCATGGAGCTTTCTTCAAATGTCGTCGCCGCCCGGACAACACCTCAGCATGGTTCATACGAGGTTAGGGTTTGGGCAGAGAGATATTTAGGATGAAATGATCTAAACGTTTTTCATTTTATGAAGTTTGGTTTTGTTTATGTTGAACTCAGCTATCTTGGTGCTAGCAGAATATCTGCAGCACATGTGCTCAGCCTTGTGGTCTGTGTTTGTGTGTTTTTAAAGTTAAGACAAACTTTATTTAAAGGGTGATTTTAAACACAGAAGATCGGCCATAATGCGCCGTCCGCGCTTACGCATTTTAACCCTTTTATTGACGATATTTTTAAAGGTGTGTGTTTGATTCTGGCGCTAAGCTATCAGCTTCTTTGTTAGCTTTAACTGCTAATGGCTTAGGACACGTGCTTGCCAGCTAAAAAATATTTACCCAGAAAGGTTGTTAGTTTTCAAACTAGTAAATAATAGTCCTTAAACATTATTTTACTAAATTTGATAACTAAGTAAACACCATTAAGCCCCATTTCAAGATTTGGCTCTTTTCCAAAATACCTCCTTAAATATCAGAATCAGAATCAGAATCAGAAAAGCTTTATTGCCAAGTACGTTTTTGGACATACAAGGAATTTGTTTTGGCGTAGTCGGTGCAATACAATACAAATTAAACAGTATAAACATATCTACAATATAATATAAATATATGTGCACAGTTTTAAGTGAGAGAGAGTAAATGTAGAGCAGTATAGGATGCGAGAGCAGTACAACAGTGCAGGTGATCAGTGTGCAAGTATGGCAGTGCAAGTAAAGCAGGAATCCAAGCTGAGTGTTAATGTGACGCATAGAGTTACAGGTTACAAGTGTCCTGTCAGCAAAAAAGGGGGGGTGTGGGGGAAAGGGAGAGTGTCAGGGTGGTTTCCGGGTTTTGTTGACAGATGGGAAAAAACTGTTCTTGTGGCGTGAGGTTTTGGTCCAGGTGGACCGCAGCCTCCTGCCAGAGGGGAGAGTCTCAAAGAGTCTGTGACCGGGGTGGGAGGGATCAGCCAGAATCTTCCCTGCCCGCTTCAGGGTCCTGGAGGTGTACAGTTCCTGGAGCGACAGTAGACTGCAGCCAATCACCTTCTCAGCAGACCAAATGACACGCTGCAGCCTGCCCTTATCCTTGGCTGTAGCAGCGGCGTACCAGATGGTGATGGAGGAGGAAGCGGAAAGATTCCACAGTGTCAATTGTGGAGTCACAGAGGGTGATGGGGGCAGGTGGGGCTGGGTTCTGCCTGAAGTTCATAACCATCTCCACTGTCTTTAGAGCGTTGAGCTCAAGGTTGTTCTGGCTGCACCAGAACAATCTTTAATAATATTTCTTTAAATATTTCAATAAATAAAGGCAGCTTATGAGACACCATTGAGAATTAGTCATCCAGAAGGTTGGTTTTATTTCAGCAGATCATTCTTTAAAACATTATTTTATTAAAACAATATTTTATCTGATCTTGCATTGTGAATGGTTGTTTAAACATTTGCTGATTATTGCTTAAGTTGGTTCTAAGACTAACTTAACTTCACTTCCAGATTCTTCAAGATAATCCTTGGTTCTCAAATATAAACATTGCATGGTAACGTTGCATCACTCCTTCAGTCATGGTTTTCAATCATCTTTAATCATAATTTGTTTATATTGTACATAACTCATTAGTCTTCGTTATTCTTTAATTCTGCTTGGTAGTTTAGTTGGATTGTTTTAGCATAGTAAAGAGTTTGTTGATTGAAATATGTTTGACTTTGTGTTGACAACCTTTTGTTAATAAATTCTTGTATTTTAAGAAATTGTGTGAAATCATTCCATATATGTGCACAGTTGTGCTGTTCAATAATGTCAGAGCTTGGCTCACACCTTTCTATTTTGTCCTAATACCATCGCCTTAAAGGGCTGGTATTTACAGGACAATCCTTAACAGACCAAAATATTATTTGATAAAATATTAAAATATTAATATTAAATAATATTCTCAGATTCATAATCCTAACACTGCAAAGTCAATGCCAGTGACTGTCCACTGTCTCTACATGCTCATCCGGGAGGAGTGAATGCTGCATTTGATAACATATTAAAATATTAATTTAAAATATTCAATGATATTTTCAGATTCAGAATCACAACACAGACCAATGATCACAGCAAACAGATCAGGGATATAGTTGTGGAGAAGTTTAAAGCAGGGTTAGGTTACAAACAATCCCAAGCTTTAAACATCTCGCAGAGCTCTGTTGCATCCACTGGGCAAGAAGAAGCTGCCAAGAGGTCCCCAGGGGCCTAAGCTGCAGATATTCACAGCTTAGGTGGGAGACAGGACAACTTATAATCAAGGACTTTTATGGAAAAGTGACAAGAAGAAAGCAGCTGTCAAAATCAAGCCATAAAATGTGCTGTTTGCATGGGACAGCCAACATGTGGAAAACAAACACTGTATAATACTTCCCACACACACTTTTCCCACCATGAAACACGGTGGTGAGAGCATCATGCTGAAGAGATGCTTGTCTTCAGCAGGTACGGTGATGGGGGGGGGTGGTGGAGCTAAACATAGTGCAGTCCTGGAAGAAAACCTACCTGGGACTGGGGCAGAGGTTAGCGTTCCAGCAGGATAATGACTCTAAACATTCAGCCAGAGCTACTGTGGAATGGCTTAGACCGCTTTTGGTCCGGACCAAACAAGCGGACCAAAGAACTTTCCTGGTGTGAGAACCCCCTCAGTGACTCTCATTCCCCTCAGTGAAATGCAGGACTGCAATGACCCAACCATGAAATGTTTCTCATTTCATCTTAACCTCTTAAGCCCCAGGTTCTTTTTTTTCTATGTTTATTGCTCAAACTTTCCTTACTTAAACATAGACGTGTGGTATCCTCTGAAACATCAGACTCTTGGCTAAAAGCTGATATAAACCATTTCTACGAACACCAAACACAGTTAAAACTACAAGCAGTTGAATCAGAAAAATGCAGGAAGTAAATGCACTCTACAAAATGGATTCACCGGATGTCTCGGTCTCTGCTTCCTGATTGGTGGGATTGATGTGAAAGATGTGTAAATAACTTTATTCTACTGGCTCTAAGGATGAAAAGGAGTGGTCATTTGTGCAATTCGGCCAATCCAACTCGACTTATTGGCGTGCGTAATGCAGGTTGTTAGTATAAACACTGAGCACGCTGTACCGCAAGGCGCAGTCTGTCATTGTTTTCGTAATAGAGCTGACCCACATACAGAAGAACACTCCGGAGGAAATAGATTATGTGAAATAATGTTTTATTGTGCCAGAAACTATCAAGGGACTTGAACAGAAGAATCTTCAATAAGTGGGTGCGGTCAGGTCGCCAGGGGTAGAGGAATACATTGTAGAAGGTTGTCCAGGTTGTCGAAATCGAAGTTGTTCAGGTGATTTCTTTGGTGCTGTTTGAATGAGCTTGGTGATTTCAGGAGTGAGCTCAATGTGCAGATACTTGTGTTGGAGGGTGGACAGGGTACGCTTATGCCTTGGTCCAGGAAATGGAGGAAGCAGGAAACTGCCAGCTTGGTCTGAATCCAGATGGAAGCAGTAATTAGGAGACAAAGTCCTCAGTGCATAGGTAATCTTGGTTGTCCAGAAACGTCCGGACATGTAGTCAGTGTTTAGCAAAGTAATTCCAAAGTTCAGGGTTACAATCTGCGAATGAGCATAAACAAAGTTACTTAGGAACAAAGAACAAAACATAGACTTGGTGCTGGCTGAGCTTGACCACTGGCTTTATCTGAGATACATGGAATGTAGGATGAATGCGAAGACTTGCAGGTAAACAAAGACAAACCGCAGCGGGACAAATCACAGTCTCAATCTCATAAGGACCGATGAAACGAGGCAAAAGCTTCCGAGACATGGACTTAAGGGGTATATCATGCGCTGACAACCATACCTTTTGTTCAGGCTGGTATTCAGCGGCAGGTCGATGCTTCCGGTCAGAAAACGCTTGTTTTGGTCAGCAGAACGGTGTAGGGTTTGGATAGTGGAGTTCCAGATTGACTTGCAGCAGCGGACATGTTGGTGGACTGATGAAACTGTGATATCCTTTTCGTCAGCAGGAAAAAGAGGCAGCTGATAACCAAGGGAAGCTTCGAACAGAGAACGACCAGTAGCTGAAGAAACATGTGAACAAAGTTATTAAGGAACGAAGAACAAAGCATAGACTTAGTGCTGGCTGAGCTTGTTACCACTGAAGGCAAAACACTCTGGCGTCGAAGTGCTGGCAGCCTCCTGCTTAAGTACTCCTCCAAGTAATCAGTAGAATAAGTCGCACCTTTCACCCAGCACACCCGAGAACTCCAGGTTCCATATGAAACACTGAACACATGTAGCAAGCACAAAAACACAAACACAACCCAGATCCCGACACAGTCGCTACAGCTGTTACGTACCGGACCTTCCTACCTCTGGCTGTTTATGTGCTGAGGTTATCATTTTGCATGTTCGAATGTTTGTTTTTGCAACACAATGGCTTCCCGCACAAAGTTCTACACCGTCCCTGAAGCTTTGGACCTAATTACAATGGACTGCGGTACTGAAGTCTGTACAGAGGATTTCTCATCTGAAGACGAACAGCTTATTATCCTGACAAGGTCAATGATGAGCTGGATAATGCAGTTATGCCGCTTGAAAGGTATGTAATTTTAATTTTATTGCGAAATATATTTAAAGATTGATTTTCTTTTTACACTAGTGCTTTGTGATATCTTGTAATAAATGGATTTGTAAGCCACACAGTGGAACATAGTACTGAAATGTTTGCATCTGTAATTAGCCCCGACACACCAACCCCCACCTGCCCGGTAAACAAAGGTGTTGTGAACACATACATTCATTCTTAGTTGTCAATAAATTCATGTTATTTTATTTTTAGCGATGTTGTTATGTATTTTATTGCAAAGATTAATTTTTTTTTTTTACACTGGTGCCTCCTGTTCAATAAATGTGCTCCAGTAAGATTCAACATAGCATTTTCTTGTTCTATTGAAAACTATTAAAAAATAAATGTGTGTAATAAAAACAAAAAAATCAAAAACTGGCTGTTTTAGACATGTAAAAAGTAGTTTATTACATTTTTCAAGCAAAAACACAAGAAATCTCCACTTTTGCAGATGGTGCCGAATTGTGCCAAAATGTGCCATATGTTGCCAAAAGGAAAAACGCCTACGAATGTTTTTAATAAAACCTGAGGATAATAGCTTCTATATATCTACCAACCTTCAAACCTCATTTAAGTAATTAAATAAAATCAGAATGAGATTCTTTTGTTCTATTGCAAGCAAAATAATTTCCAAAGTAATTAAAATAAACGCTTTAACTGCATTACAGAGAAAACGTTTTTTTTTTTATATTCTGTAAAACATTGATGCTGCAGTTGTTCCATACTGTCTGTTCTTGTAAATTGGATAAATATGTAACTCAAAATCACTTTAAACATCTTTACCATGCAACAAATTCCGGTTTGGACCTTTTTAGCAAATGATCATACCAATATCACAGGCCAAAAATGGTTCCAACTCTGGATTCTGGCACCTGCTGTTTAAGTGCTTTTAGAGCTGTCCGCTTTTTGTGGACCAGAGCATTTTCTGGCTCACAATCTCTCATCTGGAGTTGTATGGGGGTATTAGGCATACTGTCCTCAAATGGTGTTGGTCCAATTTTTGAAACAGGAGGTTTTCTATTCATCTAGGCCTGTATTCTTCATTAGAATCTCCTCTTTGCTGTGGAGTGCCTCAGGGCTCTATATTAGGCCCCATCCAGTTTTCATTGTTTGTTTATTTGTTTCAAACCTGCAAGTAAAAGAATGCGTATTCACATTTATAATCCAAAAAAAAATAAAAAATAAAAATACATACAGTTTACTGTGGTTCTCAATAATTATACATTTGCAGGATTTGAAAAGGGGATGAAGAAGAAGCTATGCCTATACAGTTCTAACCCCCAACTCCACACGACTCATCACATAAACAAAACACACTACAGCAATACAGGTATTCACATAAAAAATTAACGCCAACACAAACAAAGACAGGCCCAAACACACTCCGATCCTACATCTCTCCCCCAGAAGATATGGCCCAGCAAACAAACAATACCTAAAGGGAGTCAGGCAGAGCAACAAGCTGCTCCCTTTAAGGTTCATGTCAAACAGACATTAGTAATTTATAATATCAACTCAGAGTACGTTGTGAGTACATCATGTTTTTAATCAATGTAAATATTATACATTCACAATATATATCTGAAATACACTACTACCTGCACTTCCCATAAAAATTACCTGAAACCTGTATTTCCAAAGATACTTATATACTAATATATTTTATTTATAAGTTATTATTGTGTTTGCTATAACTGTGATCAATAATCATAAAATATCTCCTTTCATTGCTGAATGAATGAATGAATGCTATATTACTATAAAGGAGCTATCAGTAGGTAGGCAGTAGGTTTCTACACCTGAATTAATTTACAATTTCAGGAGTGCCTTTAGAGGAATTGCCGCTGTTAAATCTGTCGGGATGTGATTCATAAAAATGAATTCTTGCAGAAGACAAACATTCAAAGTTTAAGAATGATATAGAATCTGTCAGAGCTTTTTCTGTGAGCCATGATTACTCCCTTTTATTGTTTCTCCTTGTTCCCTGCTTTTCCCCCCTCTGTAATAGGTTGTCATGACAATAGTGAAAATGGTTACCATGGAGAGGGCTCAACCAGAACCATTCACTGTCTGAACCACTTGCACTAAATATTCTTGACTTATCCTGAATAAACTTATACAGATCCATCAGTTAATGTACAATTATATATTAATAATGAATCATTATTGACCTCATGCAACCTGAGAATTGTGAAAGCATTTCAATAAAGAAACGACGCAGTGCGAGCTCCATCAATTTATTGATCTTGTTTTATGCAAATCATTCCTTTTAGAATACAAGATGAACTAACCTTAATGCCAAAAATGTGGTTTTGAAGCTGAATTCAGGAATAATTTTGAGATGTTTCTGTGAGTACCCCCATTCTTGAGTCCAGCTCCAGCAGGGACACATAACAGATGGAATAAAATTAAAGAGCAGTGTGAGGAGGTGGGAACTCTGTCTCTGTTTTCAATTTTCCCCTCTTTTTCCTGTCTTTAATCTGCAGGGTTAGCGGCCATACATGTTTACAAAAAATGTTATCTTTCAGAGTATGGCTGAATGTGCAGCAGCAGCAGCTCTGATCTGCCATCGTTGTATAGAAATCAGGGTTCTGAAGGATATTGCTGCTTGACTGAACGTGCAGCTAATTATGAAGGTTGATGATTCTGAAACATCTGGTGGTCCAGTTTCAGAGAATGTTTTTGTATGTATTTTTAGTTTTAATCATTGGTATGACCAGGTTCAAAAGCCACAACAAAACAGGAGACACACCATATATAAGAGTTCTGAAATACAAATGTGTTTAACACAAACTAAGGTTTAAACAAAAGTTTCTAATATGAAGTGTGAAAGTCAGTTAAAAAGACACGTGTTAGTTGGCTGGGAGGGTTATAGAAACAGAGTCTTACCAGGTCCTCAGGTGTCCCATATCAGTAATCAGGGTTGCATATGAAACGTAAATGCCCAATCCCATGAGGGGTCATAACTATCATATTTTCTTTTCTTTTGTAGGCTGTACTACCACCACCATGTTTGACTGTAGGTATGACGTTCTTTTCTAAAACATTATTAGCTCACAGCAGATAAAACGGGATGCACACTTCCCAAAATGAGGATTTTTTGCATTAGATCTTGTTCTGGTTTCCTCTGTGACCTCCTGGATGACTTGTCGATGCACTCTTGAAGTCATTTTAGTAGGCCACTCCTCAGAAGGCTTATCATCATTTCATGTTTTCTCCTTTTGTGGATAATGGCTGTCACTGTGGTTCACCTGAATCCCAAATAACTTTGTAACACTTTCCAGACTGACAGATGTCAATGACTTTGTTTCCCATCTGTTCTTGAATTTCTCTAGAATAGTGAATGGTGTGATGCTTTTTCAAGATTGTTTCGCCTACTAAAAAAGTGTTACAAGGGCTTTTCATCATAGTAGAAATGTCAGGGCTTACACCCTACGGAGGAAGCTCATTTCAGCCGCTTGTATCCGGGATCTCATTCTTTCGGTCATGACCCAAAGTTCATGGCCATAGGTGAGGGTTCGGAACGTAGGCCGACCGGTAAATCGAGAGCTTCGCTTTTCAGCTCAGCTCTCTCTTCACCACAACGGACTGGCACAGTGCCCCCATTACTGCGGCAGCCGCACCGATCCGTCTGTCGATCTCCTGCTCCATTCTTCCCTTACTCGTGAACAAGACCCCAAGATACTTAAACTCCTCCACTTGAGGCAGGAATTCCCCTCCAACCTGAAGAGGACAAGCCACCCTTTTCCGGTCGAGTACCATGGCCTCGGACTTGGAGGAGCTGATCCTCATCCCAGCCACTTCACACTCGGCTGCGAACCACCCCAGCGCATGCTGTAGGTCTTGGCTAGAGGGGGCCAGCAGGACCACGTCATCTGCACCACCTCAGCCCTGAGCCTCCTTTCTGTTTCCAACTCCAAGCCCAGCTTCTCAGGAGCCACCTGACAATCACCCATCAACCTGCCTGTCCACCCTCCAACGTTAAAACCCTTCAACCATAGTGGAAGAGAAGAAACAAAGCACTTCATCCTATGAAAACTGTTCACAGCCTGTCAGCATCAAGGCACTGTGGAGAAGGACTTATTTCCCCCCGGTCTTGCCAAGAACTCCACCCCTAGAGACCCCGCATTCGTCCGCCAGCTCCAGTCCTGGTTCCAGTCCAACCTTTATCCGTGTTTCTAAATAAACTGTTAAAACTCTGCCTTTGTCCTCGTGGTTGTGTATCTCAGAGTCTAAGAAAACCCCATTATGACAAATGCACAATGTGGCCAAAGGATTTTAATAACATTTTTGTCATTATCTCTGGGACTTGGGTTTTGTTGACACTTTGGTTTAACTTTTTTTATTTCTTGTTTTGTATGTCAGTGCTTCTTGGCAATTTGTGGTGATTTTCACTTTTGCGTTAAGTCATATTGTGTTGCTACATTTCCCTGTGCTGAGAGGTGCCCATCTTTCTCTTGTATATTCCCCTCAGTTGCCGTTTACTCCTGGCTTCCCTCACAGCTGTTTTCCATCGCACAGAAAAACAGTGTGAACTGTTTTCAGTAAAAAATAGCTTCCATCCTTTAACATATTTGTTACTGTCATCAAACTTGCCTTCTTTCTCCATTTATAGTTAGGCCAAAATGAGTTAAACCCCTGTCAAATTTAGAGGGATCGGAGGATCAACTCGAGCACAGGTTAGAACAAGTGAGAAGGAAATCTCAGCAGCTGGGGGGCCTTTTGCCTCTATGACGGGGAGAACAAACTGGTGACTCTCCTCTACCTCAGCCACTCTTTTACACTGTATCCTTTTACATGCCTGCAGAGGAGTGACAACACAGGACTGCTCACAGACTCACATACACACAATGGTTCTGGACCCAGCCTCTCAGATATCAGTTTTAACCATTCTAGAAACAGTTTAATTTGTGTGCTTTCATTGGAAAACTAAGCTGTGTCTTTTCAACTGGTATTGTGCAGTTGTTTGTGGGGTTTATTTTCCACATTTTTGCCGTACATGGGCAACCGAGATACTTTATTTGTATTATCAGAGATTAGATCACATTTTTGTAGGTGTTGAGCAGAGAAAAAAAATTTCTGTGGTGTATTTATGTTAGCATGGAGTAGTGCATTATAATTATATAATTATAATTAATTATTTACACTGGCTGACACGTTTCTGTAAACAAACAGCATGGGGTAGCTTTGAGAAGTGGCTGTCACAGCAGTGGCCTCCAAATCTAAAGGGAATGGGCTGGGAATGGTTATTGTCCTTAGCAGTGTATTAGGTGAATAGCCATTGAAAAGAAATCCAGAAAAGGTTGAGGTGCAAACAAACCCTCCATTTCTGCTACCTGTATGACCCCTTCTCTTTTCCAATGGTTATAATCAATTTGACAGAGAGAGGTATCCCAATCCTTGTGGTTTTTAGTATGACAATGACCATCAGTGGGACCCTATGTGGGGTTCCTTGAGACGACATTGTTGTAAATAAGCGCCGTTTAACTAAATAATCTGAACTGAAACTATCTGTGTAGTTATGCTGCTATAGGCTTAGGCTGCTGGAAGACATAATGACCACTTTCACCCTCTTCGCTACATTTTCACACTACTCTCCAATTTTGCATTATTTGCTGTTATTTCAGATTTTAACCTTGTTCTCTCTTTTCTCTTCCTAGACGCTACACCTGGCCTGACTGTGTCTACTTGTGACACCTTTCTGGAGAGGGGAATCGTCCCAGCCTCTGCTGGCAACAACTTAATGCTCACCCTCTACCGATGATCCACATGGCCCTGTCTTTTAGTGTTTAACCCTTTCTCTCTCCTAGACATGGAAATTGACTGAGCTTTACTGTAACTATTTATATGTGCTCTTTTTCAGACTCTAACCTTGAAAACTGGCTTAAAGTTTATCTGTTCTTTCTTTTTAAGTGAAACGACTAAAGGAGCTTCATCCATTAACATTTACTTTTCCTTCCCATAGAAAGTACTCCTGGATCAGTGCTTCTTTGTTCTCTTTGTGTCTCTGCTCTGTTCTCTCTAACCCCCAGTCGGTCGTGGCAGATGGCCGCTCACACTGAGCCTGGTTCAGCTGGAGGTTTCTTCCTGTTAAAAGGGAGTTTTTCCTCTCCGCTGTCGCTACATGCATGCTCAGTATGAGGGATTGCTGCTGTTGGGACCCACAGCCATGGATTTCAACATTAAACTCCGGTACTCTTTCGGAACTTTCAAAATAAATTGCATTCAACTGACTTCCAGCAACTGAGGAATGGGGGGTAGCAGCAGACTTCCCATGATGCCACTGTCTGAATAAGAGCACCCCCTCTCCAACAAGCCAACCTCTTTCCACAAGGCCTTCGAGAGGGACCGGGCAGGAGAGGCCCAGCGTGCTAATGTCATTTGCTGGCAAAAAGACATAAACTCTTCAAACTGGATCCAAGAGTGTCATACGATCATCGATCATATGCAAAGATAAGTACGAATGAAATACTGTCTGTGTATCTGGTATTTTCATTCATGAACGGGGGTAATTAAGGTACAAGCATTGCTTGACTTTCTCTCCGAGCCCTGTAGGAGCGGACAGGACGGGCCGCCCAGCTACAGCTGCTGAGCTCACCCTTTTGTTCAGAGCAAATGCACCTTCAACTCTCCGCGAAGCTACCGAGCTAACCGCTTGTTGACTGTGGATACTTTCTTCAAACTTCGCCCTTGTACAACGTTTCCTCACCATGGTTCATGAGGTTAAGTGTTTTGGGCAGAGACAGATTTAGAATGAAATGATCTAAACATTTTTCATTTTATGAAGTTTGTTTGTGTTGAACTCAGCTATCTTAGTGCTAGCAGGCTATCTGCAGCACACTTGTTCAGGTTGTGTTCTTTGTGTGTTTTTAAAGTTAAGACAAACCTTACTTGAAGGGTGATTTTAAACAGAACATTGATCATAATGCACCATCCGCGCTTATGCATTTTAACCCTTATATTAACCGAGGTATTTTAAAGGTATTATATTTGTTTCTGGTGCTAAGCTATCAGCTTCTTTGTTAGCTCAACTGCTGACTGGTAAGAACACGTGCTTGCTACTAAAGAGTATTTAACCGAAAGGTTGTTAGTTTTCAAGCTAGTGAATAATAGTCCCTGAACATCATTTACTAGATTTGATAACTAAGTAAATACCATTAAGCCCCATTTCTCCAGAAAGATTTGGCTCTTTTCCAAAATACTCCCTTAATAATATTTCTTCAAATATTATGTCAATAAATAAAAGCAGCTAATTAGACACTGTTGAGAAATGGTCATCCAGAAGGTTGGTTTTAATCAGCAGATCGTTATTTAAAACATTATTTTATTAAAATAATATTTGATCTGATCTTGCATTGTGAATGGTTGTTTAAATGTTTGCTGATTATTGCTGAAGTTGGTTCCAAGACTAACTTCACTTCATTTCCAGATTCTTCAAGATAATCCTCGGTTCTCAAACATAAACATTGCATAGTAATGTTGCATCACTCCTTCAGTCATGGTTTTCAATCATCTTTAATCAACTTGTTTATATTGTACATAGCCCATTAGTCTTCCTTATTCTTTAATTCTGCTTGGTAGTTAGTTGGATTGTTTTAGCATAGTAAAGAGTTTGTTGATTGAAATATGTTTGACTTTGTGTTGACAACTTTTTGTTAATAAATTCTTGTATTTTAAGAAATTGTGTGAAATCATTCCATATATGTGCACAGTTGTGCTGTTCAATAATGTCAGAGCTTGGCTCACACCTCTCTATTTTGTCCTAATACCATCGCCTTAAAGGGCTGGTATTCACAGGACAATCCTTAACAGACCAAAATATTATTTGATAAAATATTAAAATATTAATATTAAATAATATTCTCAGATTCATAATCCTAACACTGCAAAGTCAATGCCAGTGACTGTCCACTGTCTCTACATGCTCATCCGGGAGGAGTGAATGCTGCAAGTCAGTGACTGGATGCAATCTGCTGGGTTTCCTTAGACAGAAAAACTTTTTATCCAATTTGAATAAATAACTGAATCTGACTGCAATGTTTAATGGTTAGGATTAATTGGAATGTATGTACCTGACTTTGTGAAGTGCCTTGAGACAACATGTGTTGTGAATTGGCGCTATATAAATAAATTGAATTGAAAATTGAATTGAATTGTCCGTCATCCAGCTGTGCCGCTATGCTAATCTTTCCGAGCACAGCTACCTTCACGAAGTTTTCCATATGAACTCTTGATTGTTCATGCTTCCTAATGCGTTTGGAGAGATGCTTCAAGTCGGTTTGTCCTGACTTTGTCCACATTAAATCACATTTGGCACTTTTAAAAAGAATGCAAGGAAAACAGAAAAGTGCATTGGCTGTTCCACAGCCGGTCAGCCACGACTTGCACTCGAACCAACTCTTGCAAAAACTCCGGTTGTTACTTTATTTTTCTCCTTGGTTTGTTGGTTGATGATAATGTCGGGTCCCAGCTCCGTAACCCAGATTTTCTCCTCCAGTGTTCTTCTTGCGAATGGGTAGATAAATGAGGATCTCACTCAATTCAGTGGAAGCTGCACCGCGCTTGGTAAGTTCGCCATTATCCCTCTGATCGACTGCGCCGCACAAGTGTTTTTTTTTTTACTTGCAAGGAGCTATATTTTCAGTGCCCCAAGGCCATAAAGTTCTGCAACACTGATAAGCCATATATATTTATTCATTTGCCTTAGCAAATGCACATGACTGGCTATTCAGTTTCACCGCTGGGGCACTCTGAACAATGTCCCATGATAGAAAGGTACTAGTCTGTCTGTGGGAGTTCACTGGTGAATGAATATCAGTAGGTGGGAAATATAGTTTATATATATTTCATATTACATAGAGGCACACTTTAGTAAGAAAAACTGACATAATTTGTAAAAATATATTTTAAATTTCCCCCTCTTTTGTCAGGGAGGGCGGCTCCCCCTATGGACTGGCTGCCACTGGTGAGAGGGTATAAAGTGTTCTCTGGCAAAACTGTGGTCAAATTAGATCTGCAATCTGTTAGAGTGCCTTCTGATGGTTATATAAAATACTATTTCCAGTAGCATTCATATTGGACACATTCAGGTAGAATAAAAGAACTAATTTTCCCTGTTATGTTACAGATAAAACGAGGCAGTTGGTAAGCCTCGTTAACATCTCTGGTGTGCACTTGTTCTACAAGCTGCTATCAATGTCACAGTCTTTTGGTGTTTATGTTTTGATTTTCATCTGTGTTTTCATGTTGTTCATACTATTGTTTGGTGTTGCCTTATTTAGTTCTGTGTTATCGGTTAGAGGTTGCCTTCTCATTCCTTGTGCTTTTTGTTTTAGTTTGTTCCAAGTGTATTCTAGTTTATTTTCCCTTTGGTTGCGTTTGTCTTTTCCTCCTTCTCTGCGCTGCTCTATTCTTCTGCCTCAGCTGCAACCCATTCCTCTGATTAGCTCTTCTGGTTTGGCTGTCATTTCTCTTCCCCTGCCTCATTGTAGACATATTTACCGGTTTTGTTTGCTCGCCACTGGATCCTTCCATGACAATCAATCACTGCATGGAAATTTGGAGGCCTTACCATCTTTAAATAGTTACATTAAACTAAATAGTTAGTTCTAAAATTATAAATATTAAATATTTTATGATTTTTAGTGGACATTATGTTTTACAGTGCAATTAATTAAAATAAAAAATATAAGCAACTGTTTTTGTAATGCTTTGTGCTTTTGGTGTGGAAAAAAGCCTCTTGGAAGGAAAGGTTAAATTTTACCATAATATTTATGTTCACGATGACATCATTTAAACCTCTGATTGAAGCTGAAAATAACAAAGGAAAAACAGGAATAGTCAATTAACCAACCAGTCCTACCGATCCCCACTAATTAGATTATGTTCCCCTACATAGCCTGATGTAACATCAGGATTTTTTTCTCATCTTTTTCAGATGAGTAGAAAGCATTTAGCATTCCTGATGAGTTTTTTTTTATCATCACAAACCAAACTAAAGATTAAATTTTTTTGAAGCAAATAACTGGCTAAACTAACTGCTTCTGTCATTTTGCTTCATTAACACGACTGCACTAAAATGGCCACCAGAATAAAATACCAGACAACAGACAACAACACTACTGGAGTGACGAATAATTGACTTGGGTTGAAAAGCAGCAGAATTATAGCAGTGTTAAAGTACCCTAATAGGAATTTTACCCCACTGCAGAAGCTGCAGAAGCAATACTCCCCTGGGTGTTTAATGGAGAGCACTCACTGTCTTCCTTTGTGTTTGTGTGAGAGAGAACACTCAAAATACCCTTTGAATGTAGGACTCCATCAGTGTTGACCCTGACGGACTGTACATCACCCCGACTCCCCCGCTCTTGCCACCAACCTCTTCGTCTCTGCCTCCCCCACATGATGATCAGCTGAAAAACAAGCACTTCTGCTATCAGATGTTATATTGAATTTCATTCAAATTAGCCTTTGGGTCGCAGCTAACAAGCTTCAATGTCTGGCTCAACCTATCTTTAGCAAAGTAAAAAGTAATAAGCGATGACAGGCAGTCGTGGTAATGAGGTATAAGCCAATAACATTTAGTGACATGGGGAGTGCGTGAGTCAACCATCAGCCTTAGTCTGCAGCCCAGTTAGTTTGTTTCGTATGTCTGTTTTTAGGACTGAATGTGAATTTCTGTTGCTTTCAATGCTCTGCAGATGTGCTTCACTGTGTGCAAAGGCACTGTGTAGAAAAAGCAAATGACTTCATGCAAATTTTGCTTAAACATTTCAGGTTGTTGGCATTTTATGTCCTCAAGTCAGATGCTGAACAGGGCTTCGGAGAAGGTTGAGGTCAGGGTGATGTTTCTCAACTCTGTGCAATTTATTAACACACAAAAACAAGTAAGACAGAATAACTATTATCCAAACACTTCTTTTACATTATGATTTCTAAGTAATTTTCTATCTACTGCAAAACAAATCTTAGGTAATTTTGTTTGGTTTAATGCAGACCAAACAAAATTGTCAACAGGCTGTTTTCTGTGTACTGGTATTAGACTATGAGCTGTTTTGTCTAGACAGGTTTGAATATTTGTGCAAAGTGCGCACCCGCTGCACTTATGAAAAGACCAGGAGGTGTATCAGAGATTAACTGATAGCATCATAAAATACAAGTATACAATGAGTATATGTCTGGCAGATTTAGAGCTTTGAAAAAACATCTAAATAAAATTGAGAAGAGATCTAATCAGTAAAAGGATTCCATCTGTCTGTAATTTATTCTAAGTATAAATCCAGCTGTTCTGCAAAGGACTCAGAGGTTCCTTAGAGAACATCAAAGAACAAACTGTTTAATGAAGATAGAGGAACACACAGGTTATAAAACAAGATGCTAAGGAAAATGCATGGAGCTAAATACAGGGCAATCCTGCAAAGAACCCTGTTAGAGGCTGCAAAAAAACTGAGATTAGTGATGAGGTTCATCTTCCAGTAAGACAACCCTAAACATACAGCTAGAGCTACAATGGAGTGGTTTAAAGCATATTCATGTCTAAGAATGGCCCAGTCAAAGTACAGCTTTTTTTTTAATGTAGAATCTGTGGCAAAAATGGAAAATTTATGATCACAGATGCTCTCCATTTAATCTGACTGATCTTGAGCTATTTTGCAAAAATATCAGTGTTTAAATGTGCAAAGCTGAAAGAGACATACCTCAAAAGACTTGCAGCTGTAATTTCAGTTAAAGTTGGTTTGACAAATATCAACTCAGGGAGGCTGAATACACATCAACAAGGCACTTGTCAGATTTTCATTTTTGCAGATTTTTACAATCAACTATTATTCTCATCATACATTTCAGTTGTGCACTATATTTTGTTCAATTATCACATTCAATTCCAATAAATTACAGTGGAGTTTTTGGTTGTATCGGGACAAAATGTCAAAAAGTTCAAGTCCCCTGCACAGATAAAAGCTAACGCCTATCAATTAAACTATTTATTTTCAATCAATGTCAGTTGATCAAATGTATTTTTTCTGTTTGTTTTATTTCTGTTCAGCATTACTAAGTCATCTGCAAAACAATTGGTGTTCATGCCATGTTGGCAAACATTTAATTACTGGGTGTTAAAAATTGTTCCAAGACAATGTATCATGTCGGTAAATATGAATGCAAATACCATCTCAATCATGAGGTCAGTTCTGAAGAACACACACATTTTACCACACAAGCATAAAATTATTCAGCCTACAAGCAGCAAAGACTTGATTTGAATCTTAGGTCAGCTAAGTGAGTTCATGAAACTGGATGAAAAGCTTTTGGACAGCTTAAATGTTTTAGATACCATTTATTTCATGCTGTAGATGAGAATGCTCTCAGAGTGAATGGATGTCTTTTGTAATAAAAAAAAGCTTAGCCATTATGTCTCAAGACAGGTGGGAAATCACTCAGCCATTAGTGTGTGCATTTGCTTCACTTGACAGTCTTTTGAAATACTGGGTCCATTTAGACATAGTCCAAGTCACTTGCCTTATGAAAAATAACATTTTTAAAAAACAATTTCAGCTTGTGAATATTTATCTTTCCCACAGCTTCATCTATTCCAAATACAGCTTGTTGTAGTGAAGGTTTTGCCTTTATTCTGATATAAATGAGGAGGTAGAGAAAGTGAGCATGCACTCCTGCTCAGCAGTGGTCTAATCAGCTGCCTGCTGCTCTTTAGCTGTCATTGCAAAAAGGCATTTCCAGCACTACTCTCCAACAGAATCCCTGAATGGTTGCAATTATCCCCAATGGTGAAGCCAGTACACATCAAATGGCAAATGCATTAGAGATGACACCTCCCACACCCACTCCCAGGTAGGAAGGAAACCATTAAGGCCGAAACGTTTTTCATCAAGGAGTTATTGTGCCAGCCTCGATATCTCAATGTCCAATGTCATGTTGTTAAAAATTGATATTGCTTCATGCTTACTAATTGCTGCTCAGCCAAGGAAACAAAAACAGCTCTGATTGCATGTGGGTGGATTATATGACCACACGCCATGTTTTAGGAGTCCCAGTGGATGTGACAAGTAAAAGCAAACCTGTTAACAGAGAGAAGAGTCTGACATTTAACCAATATAAGAGTATGTTCTTTGTTCAGCCATGTTCTCCATTTTACCTCAAAGAACTGCCAATCTAAACACACTAAGAACACAGATTTTAGGTATTTGCTATCAACCAGCACATTTTGAAAACCAATATCTATTGACTGAAATGTTTTTTTAGGTGATAAAACGTATAAAATATGGACTTGACCGGGTCCTTTATGTCAGATTTATCAAGTCAATAACATGTGAAAGTTATTAATATGCTACAGCAACCTCATTTAATCAAACAATCAATCTCAGTCTAGCAACTTTTCAAAAATGTTCCAATCAAATTATCACACATAAAGATGCAAGGAGATCCTGGATATTTATACCAATTAAAGATTTATTTCTTAATCAAATACATTACACAAAATAAGGGATTATATTTGTTGTCAATCACATAAAGGTCTATTTTGTAATGAATTATTTAACTAAAAGCAACAAACTAACAAGATAAAAACAAAGCTAATGACACCAAATATTCACTACTTCGACAGGTAAAAGGGGGAAAGTTTTCTTCATCCATCCATCCATCCATGGTCTGGAACACCTCTGTTACCAGGGTTACGGGGGGCAGATGGCTGTCTCTGGGGATCAATAGGTGAGAATAAGAGAGGAACGTTTAAAATATTCTCTAAACTGATTGAAATTAAATTCTTGTCCAAAGTTTAACGCTCTCTTTTGAGCATAAAGAAAGGGTTTCATTTTCTAGAGTTCTGAGTTCTAAGACGAACTTTTACTTTAGGGGTGAAGTCTGAGAGAGAAGAAAACTAAAGAAACTAAATATTTCTGGAAAAACTGGACATGTCAACCTTCCAGGATCAGAAAACCACCTCAGAAGAAGAAGCTAAATGTTTTACTTGGGTCTTCAATCAGAGGCAGACTTTGAGAAAAGTTTGGCAATGTTCCAGTGGGCAACCATAAGAAACATGTGATCAATAATTTTTTCTAAAACATCCTTTAAACTCAGACAAAGACAAGAATGTAAACAACTTTTCATTGTAGATAAATGCCCTCAGACTGGAGCTGCTTCAGATCCAAGTTGCCAAATTTAAGTTCCTTTCTATTGAATTAAAAGAAACGCTTAATGTGAAATAAGATGTTCTTTTGGATAATCTAAGAGTCCTGTCAAGGGTAGTTTGAAAGGCATTGGAGGTGAGAAGGACAGATGTGGTGTACGTTCTGTTGGTATTTTTAGTTTGGTTTCACTATCTGAACTGCTGCTAAATGTGATAAAACCAAATATTCACTACTAACATCTAATTTCCATCACATAATGTTTCAAAGAAGGTTTGGAAACCTTCTTCATGTATGTCATATTTGTTTTGGGGAAATTCTTGTTTTGACATGAAGATCATATTGTAAGAAGCAAAAAAAAGTTTAAAAGAAAGTTTATCTTTCACCAGAATACAACAGTTAGGAACACAACAACAAACAGCTAAATGCTGGGGAAAACAGCTCCAGTAACAAAAGACCAAAAGATGAGGCAAAAACACAAAGAAATGACAGGAGTAAGAACTCCACAGGCCAATCTTATTTTTAACTTTTTTGGCCAATTGTGTAAACCTCAAAGAAGTCCAAATGAGACACATTGCTTTTTTTTTTTAAACATATCTACGCCTTCTGTTGGGTCATATTAAACTTCATGAACTGATGCACAGATATGTTTGTTCATTAGCCAGAACTACATCTAGCCTCTCCTCTCATCCTCCATTCAACCCAACCAGTGCAAACAGGCCAACCACAGCAAGACGATGTTACAGCAGACATGAAACTATAATAGGTGTTACTTTAAGCAGTGCATTGAATAAATCATCTTTGTTATTTTATATCACTCCATGACTCATAAAAAACAGAGCTCCAATTACATTTTTCCTTTTTATACAGTATTAAAAACTTGCCCTCACTCTGGTCATCTGTCACAGATACATGTTTAATACTTCATTTTTCAGATGGAGTTTCATCTCTGTGAGATCAATGGAGACACAATAGAAAAAAAATAAACTATTATGTCTTACTGTTTCTTCTCTGCAGAAGAATTCTACCGTAATTAAAAAAGATTATAAATAAATAAATAAATATCATTTAAAACAACTTTTTGTATTTTCTCAGCACTGTACATGCAACAATTGTTACACCATTTATTATTTATATTATTCCATCTGTGTTTGATGATCTTGTTTGATGTAAAACTGTGAAATTATCAAATAATTACATTTTTATGTCTATCTTTTATATTTAAGATGGGTTGTATTGTCAAAAAACATTGGTTTCCAGCATTCACATACTTTAAGGAAACTGCTGCTCTCCCAACTTTCTAATAATATATCAAAAGCACAAAAATCCTATTTGTGGCTGTCTTTCTAGAGAAAATCTTGGCTTGCTTTTTGCTTTTGCAATTCTAATGAGACGCAAATAAAGCATAAGAAGTGTTATTGTTCACAGAGACAGTTATTTAAGATGGCTGGTTGGCAGTGGGTGTCCAGGTTCTCAGAGATCTAACTGGAACCCAGGAAGATGAAAGTATCAAGTTCACAAGAGACTCAGTTTGGAAAAAAATGCTAAAGTTCCTGCTTCTCATTCCTTTTATCTTTAGAAAACCTCTGTGCAAAATTCAATACAGTTGCCACATTACTGCAGAGGACACCAGCCTCAGTCTACTGTGAAAATGACTGCTTTTTCACCCATCTCTCTTTGTATATGGTTTCTTTTATTAACGAAAGCAAAATTTTATGTGTGTGTTTCATAACTTTGTTCTTTTCTGGTATCAAACAGTTGACCTGATGCTGTCTTAGCTGTGCCTTATATGCAGTTTCTTCCTCATCCAACAGGAAAAAACAAATTGAGTCTAAACAGCTCCGGCTCATGATCTTTTCTCCTTGCTGATAATAGCTGCTATATCTCAGTCCACTCCCAATCATCACGAATTCTGATACAATGAAAAGGTTGGTTTTCTTATATTTAAACAACAATTTTCTGTATTGCTTAAAGTCATTTGAAAGAAGCACTTAACAATGTAGGGTTGATGCTATAATTTCATAAAAAAAGATTGGCAGCAAAGAGGAAGAAAGTCTTCAGCTCTGCCTGCAGCTAAAAATAATAAAGATTTTCTGCCTGTAACATACTTAAAAAAATATTTAATGAACCAAATACCTCCAATGTGAAAGTATGACAAGGAGATAGGTAATGATTGAATATACAAATAATAAAAAGGAAATCTTAATTAACAAAACATTGCTTCCTGCAGCTAGCCAAACATACAGTGATGTCAAAAATTTTGAACATCCCATTAAATTTTTCTTTTCACAAGAAATGTCCATTTAATCCAGCTCATGAGGGGTTGTGTCTCTCTTCACCCAGGGACTCTGCGTTGTGTTAATGCTGTTTTTGTTGTCGAGGTACAAAGCGACGGATAAGGCAGACACATGGGTAGTAAAATACGTAGCTGAGGCTGTGTGGTTTATTAAGCGTCAGTGCTGACTGCTCACTTTACAAGTCTGTCTATACAGCTATTAAACCCTCAAAACAATGTTTCACAGTAAAACACAGAGCAAAAGAGAAACACAAACCAGCAAATTTCACAAGAGCTAGCACACATACAACTAAAAAGCAAACCATATTCACAGCCAGCAAACTCAAATAAAACCAAGTTCTAACCCCCTACAACTTTATCAGATTGTAAATTAACATCTTAATAAAGGTAATTTAACAAAACAATGTGTTCACTTGTTTATGGTCAAGATATTTGGCTATTATGTGGAGTGCGATCTATAGTGCTTGCCTTACAAGGCATAAACAGACTTAGGCAAAATAGCAGCCAAAGAGAGGTTATACTACCTTCTGTCAAATTTTAATTGGGTTTGATGGATTAAACCCCTAATTAAACCCCCCTTCCCCTAATGGTGCGTTCTGACCGAACGCAAATGACGTGGCAGGAGCGAGTGAATTACATGTTAACCCTATGTAGAGGCGCGTTCAGGAGTGAAGCGCATCACTCACATTAAGTATAAACTTTACTAACTTCAGCATATCTGAACTGACTATAGTGTGACAAGAGACCACAAAGTTTGACCGAAATGAGCTCTGGAATATGTTTTTAGATACAATTCCCTGAATGTTACAACAAAACGTTTAGTTTTGAGTTTCCCAATTTGGTGGATAGGAGAAATGTAAAGGATTTTTTTTAGGCTACAATTGACTGTACAAAGCAATGCAGAGGCCTGCTGACATATGGTTACAGGTGTTTTTGTGATTTAAAAAAATATTGTGATTGAGTAACGCAAAAAAAAAAGACTTAAGACCCTGAGGACAATAGCTTCATTCTTTTTTTTTTTCAATTTTTGGGGACCCTGTGGCCCTTATTTTGTAAGCTCACCGACAGGAAATTGGGGTGGCATCACACATGGCCGTTGTCTAGCCGTCTTAGCATGTTGTGTGGTTGGCTTAGCATGTGGCAGCGGATGCTTGGAGTGGGGGATGTGTACGATACTCCCTCTGTGTTTATCGGCTGTACGGGGGTGTAGTTCTCTTGTGGGGGTGTGTCCCAATGGGAAGGGGATTCATGGCATTTGGGTTGGGGTGCGGTAGTCCCAGCGGTGGTCCTCATGTGCTTTGGGAGCCCCAGAGGGGATGTCTGCGGCTCTGATCCCCTCCATGTCTGTCTCAGGTCCAGGGGGCAGGTCTGTGGCTCCTCAAGCCCACTATTGAATATTCTTATGAAGAAACCTTATATACACAAGTCCGCTCACACATACGCTCACAGGTGTTTGGATTCAGGTGTTTACAGATACACAGATATACAGATATTCTCTATATTGAGCTGTGGTTGCCACTAAATACATCTTGCTTTAAGTAGAACCTTGTACGTTTCAGTAACATTGTTGTCATATATGTGTTTCTGCAGGTGCAGAAGCAGTCTTCTAGGGTGTTATCTTGAATCCTCTTTATCCTTCTTTCTCTCCTCAATTCTTATCTCCTATTGGGAGACAAATAGGAGACAATTCTTGTCTCCTATTTGCCCCACCTGTCTTCCTTTCTTGATTCTTTTTTTCCCTTCATTTTTTCTCTGTGTCCATTGCATTTGAAATAATCCCAAAGCAATTTCTAATTACATTTTATATATATATATATGAAGTGGGGCATAAAAATGATAGCCGTAATGCTCCACTTTTGAAAGTAAATCTGTTGAAATTCTTCTTGGCACTCAGACAGCAGTTCCAAGTGCTACAAAAAACGTTGAACTTGTCTTTATTTAGACTTGTGCAAGCACATTGACATAGATACAGTAGATTGTGTGTGTGTGGTCTTTTTAAAAGGACACACACAATCATTGAAACAGATTAAATAAGGTCTGTATCATACTGCTACCTCTCTGAATACATCCTCTGCAGGATTATACTGTATTGGTGGGGAGGACCTTGTGGCAAAAATAAGAACTAAAAAACTCTCCTAACTATAGGCGTACTAACCTAAAGGGCTGAAAATGGGCCAATAACAATCTTTTGTACAGTCGCCCCCAGATTTGGTGTGCAAATTTAATTACTAGGTGTCTGTATAGTCCTGGGCAGAGCAGGCAGCTTGATGAGCAACTGAGCGAGTGTAAGTCTGGTCCTTTACTTTGACCACAGCTGCCCTTACACATTCATGTGTGCCAGGTATGACGCTCTTCACTTTCCCAATTTGCCAAAGGGCTCTTGGCGCTTGCTGATCAACAGTGAGCACTACTGTGCCCACAGCAATATCATCTTTCTCTGCCATTTCTGCCAGGGTTGTAAGTGTAGTGCTGGTAAAGGAGAGAAACTTGCCAGCTTTAAGCAGTGTCACCTCTTCAGGGAAGCTCTCCATTTGTAAATGTCTGAGAAGAACTAATTCAGCGTGGTGATAGTCATCAGCAATGGGAGCCAAGCTCTTTGTTGAGTATAACTTGATCTGTTACATTAGTTGTCAGGCCACAAAACACTGTGCTCCTCAGCCCCTCGGTTTCCTCTATTGCATGGCCAGTTAGTACTACCGGCCACTTTTCAGAAGAATGCAGAAGAAAGGAGAGTCCATGATTCCAGAGGTTCACACCAGTGAGCGTGTTTTCCCTCTTGTGATATCGCCTACTGGGTTAGAGACAATATGTGCCAGGCTCTGATTTCTGACGACTCCTGTATCTCTGCCTATAAACACTTTATATTTACAGGACTCGGATTGGAGCCCGTTGAGTACCGTGGTGGAATCTGTCCTATATACCACATCTTGGAGCTGGATGGTGAGTTCTTTCAGCAGCAATGAAACTAACTGTGCAGTATCAAGTCGGTTTATGGATATTTGCTTTCTAGCACAGCTCTGGATCTGGCAGCTAGGAATGCTACTTGAACCTTTCCATCACCACTATTAGTGCGTAGATATGCGACAGATCCGTAAGCAGTTCAGATGCGTCACAGAACACGTTGATGGTCTGACTGGTGGTGCTACAGTCTGTACGCCGCTCGGTATAGCATCTGGGCAATATGATCTGGGACAACTGAGGAAATTCTTCTTCCCATAATTTCCAAGCATTAATTAAATCTTCAAGAGATTGAGATCGTTCCAACTTCTCTTCTTGTCCCAGCCGTCTGTTGTGTGAACCAGAGTTTGCTGTTCTCTCACCTCGAGTCTTCGGGCAGGGTTTCAAGGACAAAAGGACATAATTGTTGGGTCATTCCCTGAGCTCAAATCCACCTTCCAGGAGTAACGTGTGCAGTTGATTGGCTAGCTGCCTCGTCTGATCTTCAGACTGGAGGCTCTGCAAACAGTTATCATTGTAGAAGCAGCATTCAACTGACAGGCGAGCATCCTCTTCTGGTGCAGTGTGCCTCTGGACACAAATCTCTAGTGTGACGGTGGCACAGCATGGATTGCACACTGTGCCAAACAGGTGCACTTGCTACTCCTGCTCCACTTTAATGTCTCTCCACAGGAAGTGAATGAAAGATTTGTCCTCATCCAGCAGACAGTCCCGATGAAACATTTCCTTCACATCGGTGCTGATGGCTGCTGGGTGTTTTCAGAACCTGGAGAGGACTCCCAGAAGACTAGCTCCCGGCATGGGTCCAGGAAGAAGGTGGTCATTAAGGCTCTGTCCTTTGGAGAAGACGGATCAATAAAGACTATACAGTACTTCCCATTGTGCAGAACAATGTGGTGTGGAATAAACCAAGAATAGTTACTTTCACTGGCCTTGGCTGGGAGTATTGCTTTGATACAACCACCATTAATGATCTTATGGATCTCTTTGGTATACATGGCGGCTTTCTCTGGGTCCCTAGCTAGCCGTCTCTCTGTCCCCTTAGCTGCGGCAGGACTGCTTCTTTACCTGCATGGAGAAAGGGAAGATTCTGTTTCCATAGCAATGGGGTTGTGTACCTGTTCACATCATTGACCTGTATTTTGGTGGTCTTCTCTTCTAAAATGCAGACTGCCTCTGCATGTTGTCTCGACCTGGTGATCAACCGCTAAGTCCTGAATGGCAGAGTGTCTAACTGCCATAATTGCTCCACATGATTTAGGAGCTCAGCTTCCAAAGGGTTACAGGTTGTAAAGAAGCACTGCTGGGGGGACAGTTGTAAGAGACTTGGTGGGCTTTGTAAGTCCATCTTAGTCTGGTGTAAAGTGTTGCAGTTCAATCTGGCAGACCGAGACATACTGGTTCAAATGATCAAAATATGGTTAATAATAAACCTGTCCTTCTAAAACCTATGTTTGAGAGAGCAGTAGCAAGAAAAGATGTCACAGCTTCAGACCGACTTCCAGTTGATATCTGGGATACAACAGTTCCAAGAAGACGCTATATGTGGACGAGAGATGATAACTTCTTGGAACAAACGCTTTTAGGACAAATAGTGCAGTGACAAAGCACACACTTTTTCTCAACACCTATTCGTTTATACTGAAAAACCTTTAACAAACATCCTTATTATTTCCACCCATTATTTCCACGGAAATAATTTGAAATGATTTCTCTAGTGCGTGTGAGAGCGTTTCATTAGTAAGTCTTAGAGCATTTTAGTAGTGTGTATGAGAACATATAGTGTTTCAGGAGTGTGTGTGAGAACATTTCAGTAGTCTTTTGTACAGCTACCTTATCTACATGGTAAACTGATAAATCTGTTGTCAAAACCTGCCTATTTCCTTCCTATGATTAACTTTATTTCTCTGCTAAACTGATAGGTCTGTAATAGTACCGTGAGTACTGCTTTTACTTAAGAAAATACTTTTGTGGTTTTAATTAATTCAATTCAATTCAGTTTATTTATATAGCGCCAATTCCCAACACATGTCGTCTCAAGGCACTTCACAACAGTCAGGTACATACATTACAAATAATCCTAATCATTGGACAGTGCAGTCAGATTCAGTTATTTAATCAAATTGGATAAAAACTTTTTCTGTCTAAGGAAACCCAGCACATTGCATCCAGTCAGTGACTTGCAGCATTCCCTCCTCCTGGATGAGTATGTAGAGACAGTGGACAGTCACTGACGTTGACTTTGCAGCAATCCCTCATACTGAGCATGCATGTAGCGACAGTGGAGAAGAAAAACTCCCTTTTAACAGGAAGAAACCTCCAGCAGAACCAGGCTCAGTGTGAGCGGCCATCTGCCACGACCGACTGGAAGTTTGTGAGAACAGAGCAGAGACACAAAGAGAACAAAGAAGCACTGATCCAGGAGTCCTTTCCATGGTAAGGAAAAGTAAATGTTAATGGATGTAGCTCCTTTAGTCGTTTCACCTCTTTTTGAATTTCATCAGAACTCTTGCTGCAGCATTTTGAATAAGCTGAAGCTTTTAACTGCATTTTGTGGACATCCTGATAGTAACGAATTACAATAGTCCAGCCTTGAAGTAACAAATGCATGGACTAGTTTTTCAGCGTCATTCCTGGATAGGAAATTTCTAATTTTGGCAATGTTCCGGAGGTGAAAGAAGGAAATCCTTGAAACCTGTTTAATATGGGATTTAAATGACATGTCCTGGTCAAAAATAACACCAAGGGTTTTTACTTTATTACCGGAGGTCAATTTAATGCCATCCAGGTTACATGATTGACTAAGCAGTTTCTTTTTTAAAGACTCCGGTCCAAAGACGACAACTTCTGTCTTGTCTGAATTTAGAAGCAGAAATTTTAAAGTCATCCAAGTTTTTATATCTTCAAGACATGCTTAAAAGACATTAATAAAAGATTGAAGAATAAACGCAGACACTCGTAAAACACAAGAAATATTGGTTTTCCGAAATAAACAGGTACATAGGAATGTAAGCTATTTTAAAAAGCAACTTGTTAGATGTAGTAACATAAGGAAATAGTATCTTGTTACTTATAGTAGTGTGGGGAAAAAAAACCCGAATGGAGTTAAAAACGATAGTTACCTCCAGAAGGGACATAATTAGTAAATAGAGTCTATCTGTATCTATTATTAAATCAGCTGAATTACTGTACACATATTTTATGATCGTGGTAATGAGGCTTGTTAGAGAACATTAGTGAACAGATAGCATATTGAGGAACAAGAAACACAGCAGTGAACCTACCGAGACAGAGTTGAGCACTTAAACTGACAGGCCAGGCAAGAGGATTAATAATTAGAGAAACAGCCCAGAGGCCGATGGTAACTATGGTGGAAAAATCTCTCTTAAAGATGTTGATCTTTATTACTGGGAATATTGAACAGACTGCAAAGCTTAATATGTTTTCATTGATTACAACAGTCTTTGGATTGTCCTGACACCTTTTTATGTGTTTTTTAAATTGTTTGATTCTGAAGTAAGTCTTTTTTTACTATAACTGTTTTATTTCTTCATTATTAAAAAACTGACTGAGCTCCATTTGTCATTTTTAAATAAGTAATACAAATGTCTTTGAAATAATCTGTTCTTTATTTTCTCCAGCTAGTTTTACTCTAAATGCAGCTTCTGTTTTTTGTGTGTTCAGTCAAATAAAAACAGTTGACTATTTTGTGAAATGACTGAAATTAAAGATCCTGATTTTAATTGTGAATAAATATAGGGGTGTCTTAAGTAATTCTTCACTTAACATTGCATTTTTGTAATTTCTTAACTCTTAAAAGGTTTTATGTCTTTTCTTTAATGTTGAAGAATTGTTTTTAGAATTCTAATTGATATTAAATATACATTTCTATTGCCTTGTTTCCATGTACACAATAATATGCTGCAGCTTGTTGTCTTGTGACCATGGTGCTATAAACAGACATTCTGCTGCAAGCAAAGTCACAACAGTCTGTAAATATCTTTAAATAAACAACATCAAAACTTTGTTACAGTAAATCATTCTTTGTGTTGTGCTATGAAAGCCCTTGTATTTTCATTATCATTTTGTTTTTTGTAGTTTTACAAAAACTGTTGGCCAGTCCTCTGACCATGACCATGTGGCTCTGCTGAGGAAGAAAACAGCCGCTGAAAGAGCCACGTGAGAATATGACTGATGGATCTCTGCCCACACAGACCCTGTCTGTTAGGAAAATGCCTCTAGAAGTGTGAAAGCTGTCCATCGACAGTCCTTTCTTAGAATAGGTGATAGGGTGGTGGGAATTTAGGAAGCAGCCTTTTGGCTGCAAGTGCTGTTGTGAGAAAAATATCTGTAAGAGAAACTGCCGGTGGTGTTCCCATCGTATAATCTCTTTCTTTCTCTGGGCCTTTCCAGGTCATTGCAGACTGTTTGTGAAGCCCATGTGTTACAGTGTGATGGGAAATTATGTGTTTACAGGATACAGACAGGAAAGACACTCTTTTCCCTGACTGTTCTACATAGTCAAGAAAGGAAGTGTGACGTTTGACACGTACTCACCACAGTTGTGGCCAATAGTAGCACATCAACTCTGCAAGAAGTGTGCTCAAAGTGCATGTTCAGTAGCAGTATCAAACGAAGCTTTCAGGCCCTAAATAACATAATTAGATAACCCCCATATGCAGCAAAGGTGAAGCTAGTATTATGCAACTGCAGAAAACATTTTTTTACAAATAGGACACTGTTGTTCCTTTCTGTCACATAATTGGAAAGTATTCTGGTTTTTACACATCAGTTACATCTTGATTTAATGATAGAAGAGGAAAAAAAATCTCGTGTACCAAATAATTTAGCTTCAACATTGAACCCATCTGGATCTCAACTATGAGGATAAAAGGAGAAAGTAGGTACTCCTAGATTAGTTTAACAAACTGTTAAATATGGACCGCTGATAACTCGTCTTTTCCCTGTCTGGAGCTGTCAGAGTCTGAGTTGTTTTCGTTGCGTTTCGTTTCATTATTACGGGACTACCTGAACCTGTTCGTTTTTGTCTACTATGATATATTGATTTATTCTAGAAACCCTGCAGAGCATCGCCAGCATGTCCGTCTGGTACTACATTGTGTCTTGGAGAACCAGCTTTATGTGAAAGCAGGAAAGTATGAGTTCCATCAGCCAGCCATTAGCTTCCTTGGATTTATCCTCGAGGGTGGGCAGGTTCACGCAGATTCAGAGAAGGTCCAGGCAGTGGAGGACTGGCCAACCCCAAACTCCAGAAAGCAGCTGCAGCAATTTTTGGGTTTTGCAAATTTTTATAGAATCCCACCAAGCAATTCACTTTCCATTCAAGCATCTGTCCAGAAAGTTATCTCCCAGGTACGTCGGTCCGTACACCGTCAAGCCAAGTCAAGTCAAGTCAAGTCAAGTTTATTTATATAGCGCTTTTCAGCAACAAGGCACTCAAAGCGCTGTACACGAGGAAAAACACCACAATAATACAGAAAATCAAACACAGAAAAACAAATCAAATTACATTAATAATCCTTGGGGGTTTACTGGTAAGAGCTGGTTCTAATCCAATCTTTCTAATAGAGGTAATTAGCTAATTAAATCCTCTATGGCAAGGAATTCATCCTGTGCTAGAAGACAAATGATAATATTAATCCTTGAGGTTGCTGGTTTGAGGCAGTTGTGGTCCCATCATTAAAATAGTAACAGTCATGGGAACTCACTGAAGTCTAAGTTGAGAAGCTGGGTCACTGGTAGGTCCAAACCTTTTAAACACTAATAATGTTTGGCTTTCACTGGTATGAAATTGTTGTAATGCAATCCTTCTGAGAAATTTGAAAATCTTTAAAAAGTAATGAAATCACACATTTAGGTAAAGTAAGATAGGAGGAAAACCAAATCATATTTCAGATTCTATTCTTAGCAGAATAGAGTCTGAAATAGTACAAAAAACCTCAGCAGGGGTAAGCAACACACACATAAGTAAAGATTTAGCAAGGGTACGGTGGAATCTTGAGGGTGTGAATATATATAAGTCTGAGTGTGTTTGCAAGAATTAGACTGTCAACACTGATAGGAGCGCCATTGTCCTCGAGAAGAGAGGTGGAAGTTTTATCAATCGGCCTCATAGTTCTATCAGCACACAGCTGGTAGGGGAGTGCTGGGGAAGAGCGTCGTGTTTGTATAACATCCAGAAGATATTTTGTCAATAGCCAGTTAGCAGACATTGCCAGGGCCACATTGGGGTGACAGATTTAGAAAAATAATAAATGTTGTGGTTCAGGCAGTTATGAATTTCCAACCACCTTAAGAGTTTTACTGGTATGTCTCAATTGCGAATCCAAACTGCCAAATTTCTGGTACTTTCTGCAGATCTCGAGTGTACAACTTCTCCAAGATTATGTCCTTTAACCTCTGAGTCCAACCGCTGCCAGGCTGCGATTCTGCTCTCTTAACTCCGTCGAGTCTCTAGTCAGTCAAACTTCTGTCCGCCTTCATTTACCTACCAGTTTTTGAATCCACTCCGTTTTCCATGTGTCACAGATCAAGTCTGTCCAGTCCAGAACGCTCTGCCCTCCGGCCGAGCCTCCTCCGCCCGCCCGGGACTTTCAGGGCCACTGCGTTTATTTGGTTCGCGGGGTAGGGGATGGCAATGCCTCGTTGTCTGGGAGGGTTACGGTCCGGAGGACCGCACCTGGGTTCCCCGTTCTTTTATCTTGGATTCCTCCCTGATCGAGGATTTCTGGTCCTCTCGGCCCGGCTCCTCGGGGCGCCGGGCAGCGGCCGTTGAGGGGGAGGTGGTGTCAGACTCTGGGTTGTTTTTTTTGCCTGCTACTAACCTGTTACCACCACTAGGTGCTGCAGGAGCTAGAGGGCCGAGGGTGTGACAGGTGTACTGCATCACATCATGAGGAGGGAACTATAAGAGGGCGGATTGTCAGCACTTCTATGCCTGAGTGTTTTTGCCTTCACGGTGTTTCTTGGACCAAGCCTCGCTCCTTCCTGGAGATTTTCACAGACGTTTCATCGGATCATAACTAGGACTCAAGCCTTGCATCCAACTGGCAGTCAGCTCCCGACGTTTCCCTGTTCCGATCAGGCGACACCTGTCCACCCTCCTACAGCCTGCATCACCAGACCATCAGGGCTCCAGTGGACCCAGCCAGCCCCACCATACCTCCCAGACTCGACAGCCTCTCTCCCTGGCGGATCACACCCACTCCTCACCGTAGGCTTTTGTAATATCAATTTGATTATCTTGTCCATCACGTTACTCACCAGTACCTGTTTTCCTTGCAGCGTACGATCTGTCAGGAGGTGTTTTCTCGCCCACCCCAACTTAGTAAATAAACAACATTAAAAGGAAACGCTTCTCTGTGTTTGTGAGTGTTCTCTTCATGTGTGTCAAGTCGGTCTTAAAAGACATGACAGGCGCAGCACAAGGTGCTGCACAGGTTAAGACTCAAACTCAAACAATGAAAAACAACAGGGGTGTAGTTATTGTTTATATTTATGTATTTATTGTTTAAATTATTTTCATTACACACCATCAGGAAAGGGCACCACTCAGGACTGCACATTAGTTTATTAGATTTTTTTTCTGCAGAGGCAGGTTGGTCTATTGCTAAACTAATAGTTTATAAAAGACTGTCAGAACTTAAAGTCAGTGTTTCCAAGTGGGCATCACAAACTCTGATCTCAGTCCCATGGAAAATTTGGGCAAATGTTTTACAGAAAAAAGCAATTTTTCTAAACTTTAGAAACAAATTCTCCAATTATTTTGGTATTTGGCAAATAGACTTAATTTTGGTAATCCTAAGTGACCTAAAACAGGAGACTTCTATCTGATTTAACGTCAGACAGTAAGGAAAATAATGTTAAAATATTATTATTTAAAGAACAAATATCATCTGCTCATTTAATGTCCAAACAAGATAATACAGCAAGACTGATATCTTTATGTTTTACTTTGTCTCTCTTTGGAATTCTAAACTTTACAGTTTAAATAGAAACACATTAGAATAAAAAACACACACACAATATATACATAAAGTGGTTATTTTAATTTCCTCCTCATTCGCAATGTTTTTACACTGTATCACTCTATTCACAATAGTTCAAGTTCCTGTCTTATTGTTACAGTCATACAAGTCTTCCTGATTGTGTTGCCAGTTTTGCGCTGGACTCCATCACAGTTGGAGTGAAAAACACAGAGAAGAGATTGCTTAAATGTTAGTGGTCCCACTCCACGGCAACAACATTGGATTTCATGTACTGGTTTTAGATAAGCAGCACACAACACTGAAGGAGGAGAAAAACACAGCGAAACACCAAAAACCAACACATATTTTTACTTCACACACACGCACGCACGCACGCACACACACACACACACACGCACACACACGTTTGGTTAATATTATTAACAACAACCACACATAAACACCTGAACCAACAGACACCAATGTGACAGTACTGACAGTACAAAAAAATCCCCCAAAATATCTGAAAATATACAATTATTATTTACAGCTCAAGTATACACCCTGTCACGCTCACTATAGATACTCAGTGTGAATTTATCAGAATGTACATCAATATGTACAGGTTAAATACATCATCTTAAATACTCTAAATATAACTATGTTTGTTCACATAAATATTATTTGCACAATTAAATAGATTTTACTGGTACTATGTCTTTGTCAAGATCATGTTGGTGACTAAGCTGAGATAAACTCCAGAAGCTGATTGCGACACTGCAGACACGTGGACAAGACGAGGAGACCCCGGAGCCTTTGTTTTCAACCATATTAATTATTACCAACTGATTACAGGTTTTCCCTGCCTGAGACATTGTCTCTTTAAATGTTTAAGGCGAAATCTACATTGATCATTATTTATATCATTATCAGTGGCAGGTAGCTGAGACTGTGCTCTAATCAATATTATTGTCTGCAGCTACAGACGCTATAGGGCAGATTTGTTACTTTTATTGATGGCAGTGAATTTTATTGTGCAGCTGTGCTCTCAGTTTCTCAAAGGACACTGGATTTAAAGAAGACAATCATGATGTTTGTTCATCAACCAACATCCTCTGGTTACAGGATCAGAGATACACCTTAAAATTATTTTTGTCATGACATCAACTCCTGCTCACAGTTCTGTGCTATCATTAAATGTGCTTTGACTTCAAGCTAAAGTTGAGGTTTCATGCAAATATGTGCCTTCATTTCAGGTTATGTGCCATTTGCAAAAAGTGTGCCATACAAGTTTTAACAGAAATAAAAATCTGTGAAACATTTCATAGGTCTGAAAGTGTCAGAACAAGAACAATAAGTACATTTAATAAATGTATTCACTGTGTGTAAAAGTGTATTATTATTACTTGCTAAAACCAATAAAAAAGCAACAAGAATCAGAAAATTTATGGGGATTTTTTTGAAATGATTAATGTTTAGCTTTTTTCTCAGAGTTATAATATGATTAGTGGTTTGCAATCCATGGAAGTGATGCAAAAATTACAGTTTACATAACTATATTCTGCAAAATTTCTAGAGTTTTGCTCCAATACAACAAAAACTAGATCCTATTGTAGCAGAAAGGGAGATAAATCAATCAGTTATCATACCAGAGAATATAAGATATAAAATCCTGATGGTTTTCTTGCAAATAAAGATTTTAAAATGCAAAATTAATAAGAATAAATAAATTGTAAGATTTTCACTATTTGTCTGCTGTGCATGTTGATGACATTCATTATCCCCTCTCTTTATAAATGTGTGCTTGACAAACAACTCCAGGGTCTGAATCTAATTAAAGTGCTCATGTGAACGAGACAAAACATTGGCGCAAACAATCTACAAAGCAAACAGTGATCAAATGACAAAAGCATAAGGCAGACGACACAGATGCTGCTCAAGCACCAAACAATGTGACTGATTCTGGTTCACTCCATTTCTAGTGGCAGTCTCAAGTATTGGTGCTCTCACAGGGAGGGGCCACAGACAAAAGAAGGCCACTGGTTCCTCTGCTGGCCAGCAGAGACATCCAGTGGCCAAATCCAGGTACTATCACTTGTTCAAAACATCAGTATCACAATACACTTCCACTGTCTTTCAAGATTACACATTGAAAAAAAAAAGGCTTACTTTTCACACTTTGGATAACAGAAAGATCATAAAGTGTAGCTTGTAGTGCTGACCGACTTATGTGGTCACAATTAGAGGAATGTATAAGACTTAAACCCAAAGATCATCCTATCAGGGATGAACTATGACTGGTCCACAGGGGCATGGCAGTAGACCACATTTAATCAGTACACTGTAACAACACTGGTGAGAACTGAATGTAGGCCATGGATAAATGAACAGGTGGAGCAGACAAAGCAAGGTGTCCTCTCTGCCGCGCCTCCTCCTCCACATCAGAACAGAATCTGTTTCTATGGTGCATGTTGCCACAGCTTCCCCTAGGTAACGCTGCTCTATTTTTAAACAGGCAGGTATGCCAGGAGCTCTCAGTCAGCCGCAGACAGCACACAGGCATGCACATCTGTGTATATACACAAAGTTTCCTTCTCTGTCTGCTTCCTTTAAACAGATACTCACTGCTCTGTATTTTGTAAGCCTCACCGCATAACTTGGCAAAATATGACTTAGGCGATTATGCTAACGATATGCAGTCCAAACCATTCATTAAAAGTCATTCCATGCTCAGCGAGGAGGAACATTGTTTAAAAGACAAGTGTTAAGGCTCAGAGATGCTCTCAACATAGCAGGTGTCCGTGGTTCTGTGCTTGTAGAAATGACGAGGGACAAATTTAACCCCTCTTTCTTCTCTATTGCAGCATGTATGCATGGTAGCGTCTCAAACTATTGCACGACAACTATATACACTGTTCTAATGTACATTAGAGGGGAAAATAGAGAGAGAGAGAGCTCTGTGATTTTGTGAGCACTGGTATTATTGCTGATGCATGATAGGCGCAAAAAACTCAAAAATAGAATGTGCTTGTAACACTATCAGAATTTCACAGTACATATTGTGATGGACCTATGTTTGCCACTTTTTTCCACATGAAACGTTTTCTGATACTGATCAGATGAAGGATAACTGTTTTTTGCCGTCTCCTTCAATCCTATTTCCACAGCAACAATCCTCTCCAATTGACCAGTAGAATCCCAAACTGGTTCCCAACAGCAACGTACGTTCTGTACTACTCAAAGCATTGTAGCATTACCCACTGCTTAACCTCAGAGAGAGTTTATATAGAGATGCATCGATCAGAAATTGTGTGGTCCATTTCCACTCAGATTTAAGCAGGTTTTCATTTCTGCACCAGAACAAGATATTAGCAAATAGTCATCCCCCTGTGGATAGTCTAAATTCCCTTTTCCAAGAAATTTAGACTCTTAACTCTCACATTTCCAGGCTGTCAATAATTCCACATATTTCATGTTACAGGACATGAAGAATGAAACAGGGAAACGTTACAGTACTCTGTCAAACCTTGCAGGTACCTCCTGAAATTTTCCTCTTTTGCTCTCTCACAGATATAAAGTTGTAAAACATTTTCTTTTAAAATTCTTCTTGCATCTTTGTGCTTCCTATGACTTCATTTTTTAACACTTCACCAATATTGAAAATAGCTAACTTTGTGACAGCCTTCCTGCAGGAACAGCTTTCACACTGAGAAGTTTTGTCAGCAAGGCCTGGTAGAGCTTAGCACGATGTATTCACTCAGCAAAAAAGATCAGACTTGGTTTTATGACTGACATATCACAAGCTGATTCCTCTGTGCATCTCTGTTTGTTATTGATGCCACCACAATATCATTTAAGATTTGTCTATTGGCATCTCATTTTCTTTATTTCAGCCCCAATAATGCCTTTTAAGGTTTAAAAACGTTTTGTTCCTCATAATCCTTTTCCTCACTGATTTCCGTTACTGACATAAAGCAGAAAGAACTACAGTAAAGTAATAAGGAAGCAGAAAAGGGGAGGATGGAGGAATATTTCTCTGGAGGTTAAGGTGTGAGGAATGCTGCAATTAAATTTTGTCCACCTTCTCTATCTCCCTCCCCAGTAGCTGAGTGGGCTTTTTTTATCATAAGTGGGAGGACATTGAAGCTCATTGGATCATAGCTCAGACTCGGGCGAGCCAATGTTCTGGTATCCTGTCTTGGTGCTGGTGCCGTAGTTGGTGTTGGTCATCTCTTGGGTGCCGCCGGGCCCAAGATAAGCGCGTTGGGCGGGCATGGGGGAAGGAGCCTCGCTGGGATTCTTGCCAAGGATAAAACGCTGCTCATCCTGCTCCTCCAGGTTGGAGATATCCTTCATCATGCCCTTGCGGTAGGAGACTGACAGCTTATTGGAGCCGTCTGAGACCAAGTTGAAGTGGCGGACGATGAAGACGATGGGCAAAGGCAGCATGGCAACCACGATAAGGGCATAAGCCATGGCTAAAGCCCACGGAGGGTAGCTGTGGAAACGTTCTGAGCCCTAAATGTAAAAGAGTAATGGTAAAGGTGAGAGGAGGCAAAAGCAGATTTGGGTAAAATGCGTGTAAGTTTATGAAAATTGTGTTTAGACAAAAGACACATACAAAGCCAACAACAATTATTGGAACCCCTGGTAAGTATATGTACTGTAATTCATTGTTATTGATTAGCCGTGTTGGCCCCAAGATGCCAATTTTAGTTACAGTTCTTTAACTAGTAGTGAGCTTTAAAAAGTGTTTTACCTTCCTTATTATCCTGCTAACTGTTGTATGCCGCAGTAAGGTAAAGTTGGGCTCAGTTCGAGGAATTTTCAGTTCAGTTCAATTCAATTCAATTTCATTCAATTCAGTTTATTTTTTTTAAATATAGCTAACATTCACAACAAATATAATCTCTTTACAAAACAAACAGACTAAATATTGTATAACCAATAATATAATCAAATCAATCTAATTCATTTAGATGCATATATAGACAGTCTGATTTCATGACAAGTATAATAAAACACATTCACATCAGACAGAGGAAAAGGAATCACTTCCTTTAAAAAGAGAGACAATGAGCAGAACCAGCTCCAGTATGTGGTTACCAACCTAAACTTGGTATTTTTTTCATCTGACTGAAGGTATGGGCGAGTTACAGTTATTGTCTTTTTATCTTTTAAGGATGAAGGGAAGTACATAAAATAAAGATGCACAAACAGGGTTGTGGAGCTATGGGGTTGGACAATGAAACTGAAACACCTGTCATTTTAGTGTGGGAGGTTTCATGGCTAAATAAACAGGTTTGATTTTTTCAAATACTTTTATATGAGATTTTGCTACTGCAATAAAATCGAAATTTGGAAGGAGAACCATAAAGTTTGAAGTATACATATTGACAAGATGTTAAAAATGGTATATTAGAATACACTGGTAATTAATTAAATACAATTCAAGAAAACTGGTTTCGGTATCACTACTTTATTTCTCCTTCCAAACATTTACCTATATTCTGTATATTAAAAACTGACTGCTAGGAAGAACTGACCTCATCTTCCACCCATGCGTTGTATCCCGCAGGACTGACAGACATCTCAATGACCGTTGCAACAATGAGCACCGTCAAGATAGCAGGGGAGACATATCTCCACATGTAGTAGTAGAAGCTGTATGGCCTGAAACCAAGCATGTCCTCTAGATCTTGCATGAACCTAAAAGTACAAACGAAGAATCAGGACAAAATGGTCAGATTACAGAGTAATCAGTTAGGAGCCCTATGGTTTTCTCTAACTCGATTGACTTGTTTATTTGTAATAAATTAATTTTTAAAGATTTTTTCTAATTATAAATCTGACCTGCCTTCTGCATATGGGACAAAAGTAAAGTTTGAAGAATTACATTGAATTAAGTACAGGATTTAACTGATGTTTTTCTGCTAAATCCTCTATTTAAGTTTAAAACAATACTTAGAGGCCATGGATGCATTAAGTTTATCTAAAAACAGCATACTAGGTATTTTTTATTATTCTCTTACGACACACACATCCAAACAATGATTTCCAGCCATGTTACCTCTTTGTGCCATATATCCAGGCTACAGAGATATTCTCTAGGATCACGACCACAGTGAGGGGCAAACCAGCAGAGTAGTCATCAAACATGGTGACAAAGTAGTTCCCTGAACGCTGAACAAACAGCAAGCCCAGCAGGAAGGCTATTATGCAGCAAACCACTATAGGAGACACACAAGAGAAACATCCAGTAAAAATCGGATTCCAGATCTTACTATGTTGATGACCTGGAAAACCAGATTCAGGACTCACCACACAGGATCTCCTTGCGGATCTTGAAGGCGTCCAGTATGGGCGTGGTGATGCCGGTCATGGTACCAATCATGCTTCCCAGTCCTAAGTTGATTAGCATGAAGAAGAACATGACAGACCAGAAGGGACTGGCAGGAAAGTGTGTCATGGCCTCGGTGAAGGCGATGAAGGCAAGGCCGGTTCCCTGAACCGCCTAAAAGTGAAAAAGAAGGTGGAGATGGTCACAGCAGTCACTTTTCCTCCCTCTATCACTTGTAACTGGGGAAATTTAATCTGTGTCAGAAGTAATTACATCTGAATTTAAGCTTCCTTAAAAAACAGACGAAGGCACTGAAAATCAGAAGAGAATAAGTCTAAAAAGGTGTAGTTGCTTTTAAAATCCCTTATCCTTTCCTTATTTTTACTTCTCTACTTGTATATTTTGAAGCTATCAAGGAACATAAATATATTGGAAAGACCTTATTAAGTTCATCCTCCAGGAGACAAGGGTCCAGACCCAGCTGGCCAAAGCTGTCCTCCTTCACTGTCATAATGACTCTGTACATTTCTGAATAGTCCTGAGCTGTCAGGTGGGAGAAGTTAATGTGAGGAGGAATGAGCTCCTTACTCAGCACACCTGTGTTTAGGTAACCCAGGATCGTCTCTGCATTCCTGGAATGATAAAGATAATGATTATTAAAAGGGAAATTACCTGCTGAAAAGCAACTGTTCCTGTAAGACATACTCACTCAACAACACACTTCTCATTCATGACATTAGCTTTGAAGCCCAGTACAGCAAACACCACCAAAGTGGCCAAGATGGAGGTGACAAAGTTGATGACGGAAACCAGAGCTGCATCGAAGTGGCAGTTGTTGTCTCTCTTATTGTAGCTGGAGAAAGCAATGACACCTCCGAAGCCCAGACCAAGGGCGAAAAAGACCTGTGTAGCTGCTTCTCTCCACACCTGTGGCTCCAGCATCTTTTCCAACTAGTGAGAAGAGGAGGTGACAAGATTAAAGATAATGTTCATTCATGATGACAGAAGTATGGCTCTGCTCAGAAGCTTACATGCATTAATTTTGGACATAGAATTTTTTATTAATTCTAGGCTTGAAAATGTAATTGCATTTTTAAGCTGTGGTGTTCTGTCATTTTAGCATGCATTCAACACTAGATGGATACGCTGTCCTTAATATAACCTTATGGGGATATTATTGACATTTTCATGTAATTGGATCTTAATGACTGGTGCTGAAACTATGAGAGAAGCTGACAAGTGCCATGATGTAACTTTACACTCTGTCTTGAGAGGAGTGAGATTATATTTTTTTTTTCTCTGCACAAAAGAACAATCTGTGATTTTTATTATTTTAAAATGTCCTAAACTCCTGTAGGTCATCAAGTGTAATTCATCTCAGAGTTTGTTTCTGCTCATTGCTCCTTTGGTATGAAAAATAATCACCTATTCTCTCTCACCTTGGGAGTGAACATGTGGGCAATGCCATCCACTGAACCCTTCAGCATTAAGCCACGTACCAGGAAACAGAAGAGCACCACGTATGGGAAGAGAGAGCTGAAATACATCACCTAAAAGAGGGAGAGAAAGTCAACCACATCACACAGTGTTGCCATGGACACGCTTTTTCTGGGACCTCACACATGCAGGGAGAAGTGCAATCAAGCCCACTTCCACACACACTCATGCTGGATCAGTGCCAGAGCTGCTCTGTGTTTGCTTTAAACCAAATCTGTGAGATGAGACCATGGAGGCTAAAATCATTCCCACAGCATATCAGGGACTGGTTAAAACTCTGTAACTGGATCACTGAGCTCAGTGTTTTTAAAGAAATGTGTCAGACCTGAGCTGATTTAGTACAGTGATATACTGCATGACTCATATTTTGGCTTGAGAACATAGCATGTTGAATTTTCCATCTACACCATGAACCAGTTGTCACTTGTTCAGTTTAAGCTTATCAATGTTGCATGTCCCTGACTTCCATAATCTAGATGAGATCCAAAAATAGACACATGAGGATGAGAGGCTTAGTATTTTACCTTTGACAAGGAGGCAAAGTCGGAAAAACCCTCACAGAAATGGATAAATCAGTGATTAAAAATCTAAACGGAAAGATTTTGTTGAAATGATTTATCTTAGTTTTAACTCTCTGCTGTGTGGAAAAAAATAAAATATTAAAGGAATTAACGTGTGAAGGCTATGAGTTCAGCCTCTGTAGTGAAGCCAGAAAAAGCCCCCACCTTCCCAGAGGACTGGATGCCCTTGATGACGGCCAGGCAGACCAAGATCCAAGCCACCAGCAGGGACAGGCTCATCTTCCAGTTCAGGCCACCGGTGTCGTCGATGGTGCTGGTGATGTTCAGAGTCTGGCGGTACCAGAAATAGGTGGTGGCTGAGCTCTTCTCACATTCTGGCTCCACAACTACAACAGCAACAAGGAAAATGAAACAGATAACAAGAGCATTACTTAGAGTGAATCATACTAAATTAAGAGACATGTAAATGTTTGGGAAAGTAGCAACAAAGTATTTTGCAAATGTCTTGGTAATTCTGAACAAAACTGAAAACAAAATATTGAAAAATTAAGCTTGATCAAGTTACACACTATGTAAAAAACTAGATTTGTTAATAAGCATTAAGGTCTGTTGATATTCTTGTTAAAAAACATCTGAGTATTTTAATAGGATTTTATGTTAAAGACCAGCTCATAGTGGTATGGTATAAAAGGAAAATGATACATGAATTTTCACTTTTTGTCAAATAAAATCTAGAAAGTTGTATTCAGCCCCTCCCAAGTTAATACTTTGTAGAACCACATTTTGCTACAGCTGCAAGTCTTTTAAGGGAACAATATGTCTCTAGTAGTTAGGGCATCAGACAGATATTTTTGCTCATTTGTCTTTGTGAAATAGCTCAAGCTCCATCATATGTGACAGAAAGTGTCTGTGAACATCACTTTTTAAGTCTTGCCACAGATTCTTACACAGTCTAACACATGAACAAGCTTTGATCTAAAATATTCAAGTGTAGCTCTGACTGTATTTCTGGAGTTGTGGTCCTGCTGGAAGGTGAACCTTCAACCTGTCTTTTCCAGCCTCTAATATGCTATTTATGTGCTACTTTGTGTTGGTCTTTTACACAAGATCCCAATAAAATACATTGCAGTTGTGGTTTTAATGTGACAGAACATGAAAGATCAAAGGATAGTGAATAATTTTGCAAGGGAATTTATAAAATAATCTACTTCTGACTTAAAATTAGATGCAGAGCTAACATCATATGTCTAGTGTTAATGAGAAGTTTTGTCCAGCAGCTGCAACCAGTTGGTTGAGGTACTGCCACAATCAGCTGGGTCATACCAGCAAACAAGACTTCACAACAGAGCTGTTTCCTAGGTTGAACTGCAGAGCTGACCTAGCCATTACAACAGCACAGATGATTCTTTGTTGGATGTCTGGAGAGAGTCTGTTATTTGGCTGCAGAATATGCAAAGAAAGCTGCTACAATGCAAAAACGTTCTGCAGCTTTAATCACACCTTGCACAGTATTAGTTGGCTTGTCTGTCTGCATCTGTTGAGTCTAACTCCAGAAAATAAAATAGCATTTTCCCTCTATTTGGTGTTGATGGCCTCACAGTAAGTGAGTAGAAATTATATGTGGGTGCTTGCATTTTGCATTTGGCTGAAAAACTCACTGACTTGGGTTCCATTTTTCTTGAAAGGGCATTCAGCCCAAGGCAGCGGATACTGAAATGACTGGAAGAAATAGAAGATACTCCAGCCGATAATTACATTATAATAGAGACCAACAAACCCGCATACCTGAGGAGACATGAGAGAGACAGCAGAATAGTGCATTAATCAAACAGCACACAGTGTGGCGAGGTGAGTCAGGGCAAAAACACACACAGCACACATCAGCTTAAGACGGAGTGTGTATGAATTATTGAGCTGTTTGCTCTCAGCCGCCAAGGCTGTGGTCCACAAAGAGGTTGTATTTATAGCTGCTGAAGCTCCCATTCCACATCCTAGCTGCCACACGCCTTCCTGCCCCCAGCTTTGGATCCACATCACCTCATTCACATTACACTGATGAGATTTGTGTTGTGATAAGTGACATGTGCAGAAGAGTCACCGACTGAACAACTCCGGTGCCGACAGACTGTTTTAAGCTGCTGACGATAATGTGATGGGGACATGATGGGTCAATACTCATGATGATGATGGCCGACTACGGCAGAGATCAGTGAGGGAGGTTGTTTTTTTTTACAACCCTTAAAACAACAGGAGGTCCATTTGAAGAGGCATAATGAGTTCAGAGGGGAATATTATACCCCAGAATTGGTGACTTTTTCATATCTGACAGACGCGAAAATACTCAGTTGCAGAAATTATTAGAGATGCCTTTTCAAAATAGGGATTTCTAGATGTCATAAAGCATTTTTTTCTTGATTTAAAAAAATATATATTTACATTTAATAAAAAGAATACAGACTGAGGTAGGTTACATTTACTTAATTACCTTCTAGGAGTAGTTTTATTGTTCCATACTTTTACTTGAGTGATGTTATTTTAAAGTAATGCTACTTTTACTTCAGTACAATGTCTGGCTGCAATGAGATTGGATATTGGATATTCGTGCTCCACGGATTCAGGGTCTTCCTCCCTTTTGATCCGAAGAAGGCAGTCTGATACGGGCAGCTGCTCTCTGCCTGCTCCCTCCTCCTGCAGAAGCTGGTTCGCTTAAAGACCATCAATAAATTTCCAAACCAAGCACGCTGTTTCATAGTGGTATCGTTTTGTGTGTTTTGGGGGAAATATTTGTGCGTCTGAACAGCTGATTTTATGTGTGATCAGCTGATTTAGGGTGTTATTAAATACAGCGTCTGCGTGTAATTCAGAAAGCCTTCAGGCATGGTTTATGATTTGTAAATAGTAAAATTATATGTATGACCCACTCCGGCCAATGTGGTCCTCAATATTGTTGTAGTCTCTTATGCGTTTTATTAACTTCTCACTGCACTATATCATCGAAAACCTTCTAATTTCTCCTGGTCCTATGGCCAATCAATGAACAGCAGTCTGTTCACATCACATGTAATCCCAACTCAGCTCTGACCTGCTCTGGAGCAGGGACCAAAAACGTAGGTACCGGTATGGAAATAACAGTAATGGAAATGCTCACAAAGTGAGCCAAGTGGAGTGGATTAGGGTCAAATCGAGCCATTGGAAAAGGGGCCAAATACATTACCTACTGTACTGGTTTCAAATGCTTTATGTTGTGAAAAGATTTGATGTGGACATGTTTGTTTCTTCTGCATAAATTTGTTATTTTGTAATGACATTACTTATTCTTACTAATTTTCAAAAAAAAAAAATCTTTATTGAAGGGAGGTACAACACAATGAATCACATCACGGAATTTGTATTCATTTTTAATTAAATTCTTTAAAATACACTTTTCTGGCCCTTACATTCATTTTGTTGTGTATTTGGAGTCTGTAGGGGTGCAGAAAAGTTTAATTTAGTCTCTCTTGGTGCTAAGTAGATATCTTTATATCCTGTTTGGGTCATATTTTTCTATCCGTTCAGTTTTCTTTATTCTTTTTACATCACAGTATTTGCTGCGGAACAGCTGAACAAGGTCATGGGCTTCCAGCCAACCAATTTCACGCATTCGCCATTTTTGGTTTTCCAGCTGCAATTTTGTAGTCTAAACTCAAGTATGCTGAAGCTGCAAGCGGGTAAGTCTAAATGTTCGGTTGTTGAGTGTATTAACCCACACAATTCATTACACAATTCCCCGAGCATCAGAACCTCTTCAAAGTGCCTGGTTAAATTTTATTTTTCATGGAAATGTACCCACAGTGGGAGAAATTCCTCATTGTTTGCACGAAGCACTTCAAGAACGAGTGTCTTCAGCAACCTCCGCCAATAGCAAGAAGGATTTGGAAGACTTCATCTGACTGAGGGTTCAGTTCCTTCTGTCTATGGAAACGACGGACGCAGCAAAGCGATAAGCTGCAAATAATGCTAAAATGACAACAAACTTTATTTTAGACATGAATTTATTGTGTGTTGATATGACGTTCTGGCCAGTGTTTTGATAACAGTAGCATCGTTCCTTCTGCTTATCTTAGTGCTATGTGCTGCTTTTAGCTCCTTGAGGACAGAACCATGCTACGTGTTTTGAATAGTATTATTACATGAAAAATTTTGCATTCTTTATGCTCTTTTTGTCTTGTTTCTGCAGTGCTAGATAATTGTATCTCTGTTATCAAACTACAAAAATGGCCGAAAGGGGTGGAGTGGAACTCGCTGTGACCTGGAGGGGGGCAGGGTGTGAAGTTCTTCAGTAACATTTAAAGCGACGGCACCAAAACGAGTTGCTCTCAGATGCAAATCAGAACAGGGGTAAACGAGGGGCGTGTGGAGCTATAATAACAAGGAACTCAGACCAAAGCATTGCAGCTCCACTTTATACAGACCACAACTGAATGATTTAAGTGTGAAAAGGAAGGATTTAAAAGCATACACCCCCTTTAAAATATGACAACATTCTCACAAATTGCTTCTTTGCAAACTGCCAATGGTTTTTACCTCCTATTTTTTTTTTTACTTTAAAAAATTGATTTTAATCATGTATTTGTTACCCGTAGGCTGGACTGCAGCAGCTCTTCATTATCAGGAAGCCCCAAAAATGACTAACATAATAAAATAAATGACATACTTACCATGAGGCTGGAAACCCCAATGCCCCCCAGTTGTGGGTAGACATAGTTCCACACCCCGATGCTGCCACGCCTGATCCTCTGACCCACTGCCAACTCCAGGAAGAACAAGGGAATGCCGATGAGGAGGAGCAGGATAAAATAGGGCACCAGGTATGCACCTGACACAGAGAAAGGACAAGGGGATGAAAAATCTCAGCAGTTTGTTCATATTTATTAATTTAAAGATTTAAATCTAGTGAAACATAAAACCCTATTGAAAAGCAGCAGAGAAAACAATGTTTGGTCTAGTGTAGAATCCATTCTCTTTCCACTCCCTTTTATTTGCTGTAACATTTGCTTTTCTCCAGTTCTCCTTTCTTTCAACTCCTTCACTTCATCAAGCCCTCTTTTTAACAGAAGGGGAAAAAATGGAGCGAACAGACGGCCGTCACAGACAGCAAGTCACATCCAGTCCTGCTTACGTCAAGAAATGAAGAGGCACCATGGTGACAGAAGAATCTGAAGCCAGAGATATGGTTCAGTGAGGATCAGCTACAGAGGGACGGCAGCCTAAAAATAAATCACCCTCTATTTACCTGATACTAATTATAATAACAGTATCAGTCTAGATAGAGCGGGAGATAAACAAAACAGTGACACATAACACATAACTGTCATAAATGGCTTCGATAGTAAATTTTGTTCTGACTAGGCATAATAAACACATGCAAGCAAATATTTGTCAGAATCTGAGTCTCTGTGTGTGTGTGTAGCGTGTGTATCGTGTACTTGTTTTTCTAACCATTCAGTTTCCAGTTGGTACTGGAGTTCTCAGGTACGCTGGATGACAGGTGTCTCCTATCTGCTGATTGCTTGGAGGAGTACTTAAGAGGGAGGCTGCCAGCACTTCGATGCCAGAGTGTTTGCCTTAGTGGTAACAAGCTCAGCTGCTACTATTTTTTGTGCTTTGTTTTTGAACTCACGTAATCTTGCATTTTGTTCCCATGCAGGTTTCTACCTGAGGCTTTGTTTACCTTGCTAAGTTCTGACTTCGTTCCAGTGTATCTCTGAGTATCTGGATTATCAGCTACTGAGTTAAGGAGCCACCTTCTTGTGGATTTCTCTCACTTCTGTCTGTACCTTTCGGATACGGACCAAGCTAGCGGCTTCCCGTTTCCCTCAACTCCAGGACCCAGGCATCAGCACACCCTGCTTCTACCTCCATCTTGAACATTGGCACCTGAGCTCCTTTTGGCTGGCACCAAGCTCACCGCAGAGAAGACAACTGAACAATCCTCCTTCGCAAGTTAAGACTCTGAATCTCTCTACTCCTGGCGGTTCTTCCTCCAACAATTTAGTAAGCCATTTCTCAGATCTTAGTAATCAGTTGCTTCATATCATTCGTTTGTTCACCAATCCATTTTGCTTCCTTCTCTTACTGTTGGTGTTCCCAGTTCCCGTCCTAGACTACTTTGTTGACAATAAAAACCGTAAAACTTTTCCGTCTGAGTGTTCTCTGTATGTGGGTCTAATCTATATCAAAAATGACAATATTGGTGTTAAATTGTTATGTGGACAACTAATATCTATCTTATTTTGATCTTTCGTACACAACTTTGTTTTAAATAGGAAGACAAGCTGTCTACTACAGCATGTTTTATATAGACCGTGCTTCAATTTGTACCAGTTTTGAAAACCAATAGCTTCATTTTTTTAATTCTTCAATTAATCTTTAGTGCTGCACAACATATCGAATTGCAATCACCATCACAATTATCAATGAGTGCATGGTATAATCACTACTTGGACGCAATATTATTCATATTTCAAGTGTGTTTTACTCTAGTTGAATGGACTCCTAATTGCTCGCTAAGCTCACAACTCAATTATTGGTGTCTGTAATGCAGAGGCTTATGTAGAGTTTGTGGACAGATTGTGATGATGGCATCAACAGACAAAAGTTAAAAATAAAATGTGGCTCAATTGCAATCAACATCACATTCAGCAAAATTAACACAATTACAAGTTTTCCTGACATTGTGCATCTCTAGTATACTTAATCAAATGTTATGTGAGTCCAATAAATATCTGTTAAAGGTTGCTTGTAGGGTCATATTTTGGGATTTGGCAGACCCATTGCCAGAAAGATCATGCTGGAGTGAAATACTACTGTACAATAATAAAGTAGGGAGACCAGGAGAATCTGACAATGACTGACTAAATGGAGGGATTTAAATACCGGGAAGGAGGATTAGTGGAATGAAATGGGGGAGTAATTGCAGATGTAGGACTTTGAGAGAACATGAACCAGGGCAACTGAAGGAGGCTGATATGACATACAGCAGACACAGAGAACCTAATCTAAATAGAGATAAACACGTAGAGCCTAATATCTGACATAAATCACAGACCTCAGTTCGTGAGGAAAAAAAACAAACTCAAAGCCCTGCTGATCACAACCTACAAATGTTTTGGTTTGATCAGAGTTAATCTCTCATTTTCTGAAAGAGTTGCCTGGTCCAAACAGGGATCAGAACCACAATATATGGAAATGGGGTGAAATGTATAGTCTTCAGACAAACATATAAATATCTTACATTTTAAATGAGATTTAAGCACTTATTTCTATTCCTATTTTATTAAATTTCAACTATTAAGACAATCAAGACTAACAAAGGAACCAGGAGAGGACCTGTTACTATTTCATCCCAACCCTTTTTGCATTTCATCCCTGTAAATAAACCATTTTGTACCCATCTACTGAATTGTTTGCACATTAGTTTAATAAATGATAAGATGAAATTGCTCTTTGTTGTCATCCTGACAGTCATCACAGAAAGATGTTAGACAACATAACAGACAGGATATCTAGCAAATGTAAAAATCAATAAAATACACCAGATAAAAACATTAAATATGACATAAAATGTCAAAATCTTCCATAAATCAATACTTTCTCTTATTAGTTTAGCTTGCTGGTTATTTTCTTTGTTCATTCTGTCTGCACAGCACCCTAAACTGACTGTAAAATCACACCAAACTTAATCTGAATCTGAAATACTAACCCAGCCCACACTTGGCTGTCAAATTGGCTCAAAGAAACATGATTTTCTTAAAAAAAAAAACTAAGTATGTTGTAAATATTGTATATTTACATGGTTTAAGATAATGCTCTCAATTAAAGCCAAACAATGACGCAAAAAAGGTGCATCAATGAAAAAAATGGTTCTATGAAAAATGTTGGTTTGAGATTGGTGAAAATAAACTGGGCTGCTGAATCAAACTGCACTCGTAAAAACCGTAAGTATGTGTCACCTTCTCTAAATACAATAAGATCAATAATAGAGTGGGATCTTTTTACAGCCAAGGTGAATTGGGAAAATCTTTATTTCTGCGAAAAGAGTAACTTGAAGTGAATATTAACTTGACTACAGAGGCTAAAGCATGACCAATTAGCAAATAGTTTTTTTCTTTACCAGCTGAACCAAGAAGGAAAATAACGCTTCATCAACTGAGTCAGCCTTTAGATAGGATTACACTTATTTCTGCACAGAAATATATTCAACTGATCAAATGTACACATATTAGACACTGCAAAGACATTTAATGCAAACACATCCCACACAACAGATCAACAATATCTAAAACCCAGGATCATTTGTATTTATTCTTAAACTTCCTTCTTAGTCATCACCACATTCACATTTCATAACAATAACAGTAAATCGAGCTGCCAAAGACAAGATGCTGAGAGAGCTAAAGGAATACAAATAGACTGAGGCTTTTTAAGCTAAAATCTCTGTGCTTCCTCGTCTCGATGAGGAATAAAGGCCTAATCTCATTGCTGCTGAGGGTGCATGATGACTAATTCAGACAAATGCTGAAGAGCCTGCAGCTCTGACATGCTAAGAGTGGTTTGCTGTCTGTGTGTCAGGTGTAATTTCAAGCAAAACAAACACACAAACAGTCTAAATGTTTCTTGTTGACTTTGTCTGGAACAAATTCTCTTTTTATTGTGCTGAAGCAAATTCATGCAGTCTTGTCTGGCCCAAATCTTAAGTAAATCTGAGCTTTAAACCTTCAGTGACTGGGAAGTCTGCTAAAACAACATCACACTATGCAATCTATAGGGTAGACTAGACAACAAACATCAAACTCAGTTTAAATTACACAGTGGCTTTAAATGTAAATGTATTTAGTTGTGGAAAAAAAGGTCCAGTCAACGGGAACAGGCCCAGACCAATATTCTGTACATTGTTAGCACTGTCAGACAAAAACTGTTGTACACCACAGGTGGCTGATATGAAATGAAATAGTTTTCAGATTCACCGCTTTGAGTTCAGAGATAAAATAAAGACCTGGGCATCTTTTGATTGCCTCTAGTTTAAAAATGTCATATTCTGAGAGGTCAGACTTCACCTGAGCTTTCTGTGTAATGGAGTTAGTTGTAAACTCCAAAATGACAGGGTGTTTTAGCAACAGCATGTTTATAAGATTTACAAGCTCCACTAATGCACTGAATAACATGCAATAAAATATTAGAGGTTAAAATTAATGGTTACTTTTTAACCAATGAAGCAGTTTGTTTTATTTCCCTGGTCATCATTGTTCTAGTAAAGATGTCCTTATTTTCCATGTTTTTAATGGACTCAGCACTCTTCTTATTTGTTAAGTTTGTTTTACAATCCATAATTAAAGAGTTGTTTTTAGTCAATGATTGTAACATGTCTGATCAAATAAAATTAAAAACTTTTGATTCTATTAATTATTTAATTAATTTTTTCACTATTATCACAGATAAAGCTTACTTAACTCCTGTTGAAGATGCAACTTCTTAAGTCTCTTTGAATTAGATACATTTCTATAATCCCAAGGTTCTAATATTTATGGAAAATAAATAGTGACATCCTAGTGAGGTGGACAACATGAAGTAGGCTAAAATCCCTTAAAAAGCAACAAATGAAAAACCAAATCTCTGACATCTATGAGGGTTACAAAGTTGTTCCTAGGTCTTTGAGACTTCACTGAAGCACAATGGGAGTTGTTATCCACAAATTTAGAGGAACAGAAGAAAGAAAAAACTACATCTAAAGCACTGCAAGTGACACTTGGCTCAGTTGCACAAAGAAAATGGGCATTTTTAAGTCAGTGATTCATCATTCTACAATAAGAAAGAAGTTGGGAAAAATAGCATCCACTGAAGAGTTTAAAGACCAAATCCTCTCCTGACAAAAACACAAACAAAAACAAAACAAAGGCCAATCTTAAATTTAACAAAACAAAATCCATCTTGATGATCTCCAAGGGATTTTGGATATATTCTTTTAAGTGATGAGACAAAAGTTTATCTTTTTGAAAAGTGCGTTGTGTTACACGTAAAACACAACATTTCAGAAATATAATGTCATGTTTACAGTCAAACGTGGTAGTGAGATGTTGATAGTCTGGGCCTGCTTGCTACTTCAGGACCTGGGCGAGTTGCTACAATGGAGCCATGAATTCTGCTCTCTCATTGAAAATCCTGCAGGATACAGTTTCTGACATTAAGCTCAAGCACACTTGGAGTGTGCAGCAGGACAATGATCCAAAGCACATCAGCGAAAATCAAAATGAAGGTTTTGGCGTGGCGTAGAAAAAAAAGCTGAACTTAAATCCAATTAAGATGATTTGTCAATACTTTAAATAGGCCTTTTATGTTTGAAAACCATCCAATTTGGTTGAATCAAAACAATTCTGCAAGGTGGACTAGGTCAAAATGTTTTTTTACCCTTAAAAAACAAAAAACAAAATATAAGAGTTTTCTTGATAAGTGGATGTGAGCATCTTGCTGGAACTATCTGGCCTCAGTCTCTTATTCATAGATTTTTCTTATAGATATCCATTTTCACTTTTTATTCATTGCAAGCTAAGCACTCTATTGTGGTGACATTTAAACAAGGAAAATATATCCTACCATTCAAAGGAAAGAACAACATCAGCAAATAATCCAAATAATAGGCTTAAATGTTTGAAAATGTCATAGCTGAAAAACCTACCAAACTAATAATAGCAACAGCTAAAATCTGTTTAATGCAGTTTAGATTTTAGAAAAATAATGGAGCCCATTATAGAGTCCAACCATCCATATACTTTACCGACTCAATCCCTGCAGGGTCATGAGGGACAACAACTTGTTACGATGCAGATTTCCAGCACAAATATTAGTTGTTAAAGCATATTGTATTGGATTTCTTGATGATTTTTAGCATAAACAGAAATGAAATAGGAGTTAAAGTGTCTGTAATTACAGTTCCTAAATGCCTCTACAATCAGTTGTAAAGTATTGGTTTGTAAAATTAATCAGCTGATCATCAGATTTACCACATTTCATGAATATGTGAGCATGCTAATTCAAATCAAAGCTGAACAAACAGTTTTCATGACAAAGATGCATGACTTCAAGGAATTAACCCAGAGGGATAAACCAACATTTAAACAGCAAGCTGAAGTGGTGTCATGCCTCTGGCTGCATCTGGTTAGTTAGAATTTAGGATCTTACAGAACCGATAAAAGGCATAATGTTGAGGTCGTATTAATAGCCTTGATTCAACACAGCTGGTCTATTTAGAAACTGAAGTAGACCCAGAAAGAATAAAAATGAAGCCTACTGGTAAGGTTTCTTTGATTAAAATAGACAACAAACTAGCACACGTAAGATCATCCACTTACCTCCACCATTCTTCTGGCACAGGTAGGGAAACCTCCAAACATTTCCCAGACCAACTGAGAAGCCCACTTGAGCAAGGATGTACTCCAACTTGTTGTTCCACGCGGGTCGTCCATCTTCTGCATCTTGTTCAGGGAGCAGGGACTTTCCTGGGGCAGTGGATCCGGGACTAAGCCCCATACTCATCTGACTGCTTTTATAGTCCATGGGCTGCTCCAGGGAGAGAAGGTCAGCCACAGACTCTGTGACCGGCTCATTGCTGTGCTCCCGCTGAGTCACCTTGGTGTTCTTTGGCATAGCTGCTGGAACAAAGAAGCTCCTTCAGATGGGAGGCTGATGGTGTTGAAGAGGAGGGCGTCCGATAGAGGAGCGATCAAGTGGACACTGGGAATGTGTTGAAATGAGAATGTTGTGGTTTTCTTAAACCTGTGGAAGACATATGGAATAGAACAAATATGTCATATTATAAAACAAAGTAATATTTTTTACGAGGCTTAAATTTTGTATTGTTTAGCTGAAAGTAAACCAGCATTACAGAACTTTCAAGAAGACTGTGGTTCAAATTTTGTTTTAAGAGACGTTGGGTTTAGCACTTAGAAACTCCCCACGTTTTCCAGGACTGCCCTTTAATTAGTCCCATCCAGTCTGACTTCCCTGTCCCTGCTAAAGAAAAGCATTCCCACAGCATGATACTGCCACCATTATATTTCACAATTAAGAAAGGATGTTTGGTGTGAGTTGCAGTGTTTCTGCCACCATTGCTTTTTGCATGTAGGCCAGAAAGTTACATTTAGTCTCATTTGACCAGAGCACCTTCTACAACATGTTTACTGTGTCCCATACATGGCTTGTAGCAAACTACATCTGACACTTCTCATGGATTTCTTTCTTCTATGGCTTTCTTGTTGCCACGCTTCCCTAAAGGCCAAACTTGGGGGTCTAATGACTAATAGTCGTTTTGTTAATAGATTTTCCCATCTGAGTCATTAATCTCTGCAGCTCCTCCACAGTCCTCTCGGCTGCTTCTCTGGTTAATGCTCTCCTTACCCAGCCAGTCAGTTAAGGTTCACATTCTTTTTTTTTGTGTGTAGATTTTCATTTCTAAAGGACTTTTTTATTTTCAGATGATTGGTTGAAAAATGGTCTGTGAGATGGATAAATATTGAATTATTATTTTATAACCTAACCCTGCATTAAACGTCTCCACAACTTCTTCTCTGACCTGCCTGGTGTGTTTCTTGGTAAACAACACGCAGCTAAATGATAATTCACCAGTCTGAAAATAAAAGCTGTTAAGGATCATGTTACTTGTAAAAACATTTCTTTAATAGCGTAAACAACAACAAAAACAACCAAATTGCCTTTTACAAAAACTGATCATTTAATTAAGAAGCAGTTAATTTTTTTTTTAACCTGACGTATTTTTAAACAGCAGCACTTACGAGCCATAAGGTGGTTCTGTAATCCACTTTATTACAACAGATAAATCTCTCAGACTGAATTACAACCCATTTCACAGCAAACCCCATTATACTAGAGTTGAGTCATGTGAATGGCATGAACAACAGTGAGTGGTCTGTGTCGCTCTGTCTCTTAGGAGAATTCAGCACAGTTAAATTAAAGCCTCTGATCACTGATTTAATCAGCTATTAATGTAATTTATTTTCTTATCCGACAGCTTTTACACTGTTATTATTGTGTGCAACAACGTGACAGTTTGGATCATTATTGCATTTATTTTAGTTGAGCAAAGAATGTTGGTCAATCCATGTTATCTGGGATATAGTAACATTTCTACAGCCTTTTGCAGGAAAGAATGCAGCATTTTGTGTCATCCTTGAGGGTAAAGTGGAGTGGATCCCACAGCAACCAAATAGATCATGTAATCATTTGGTTTTATTGTCCTCTATACATGAGGATTTCACAGTCATTAATTGATTAAATCAGTAATCCACTGATTTAGCATTGCATTGTCTATGTAAACGAAGAAAAACTCATCTGGATTCAGTAATTCGTTCATTATAATTTCATCATGTTTTTAACAGATCAGATACTTTACTTTTAGCAGAAACAGAAAAGGAAAAATTAAGAGTAATTTTGCTATCTACACAGCCTCATTTAACAAAGTCATTCCAATAATGATAGATAACAATTTGTTAACATAAACTTTGCACCTCAACCTTGTAGGAGTTTATTTTTCTTCAATAGGAATGTAAATCTTTAAAGGTTTTAATTTGTTCATCGCAGGAAATCCTGGAATTTTGTAAACATTCAGCTTTCTCTTAAAGTCATACCTATTTTGTGTGATTTGGAGCAATACATTTAGACAAAGTGAGCACACATTTTTCTTTACCTTTGAAAATAATTTAAGCCACATGAAAATCTACTAATACAGATAGACTGCTTCAGTTCTTATTGCTCGTTTTTGCATTACACAATTTGATTTGTTAATTTTTTTATTCCACCTTTGTTATTATGTTTTAACATTATAACAACAATGAAAAGGAAACAGTTACAAATTAATTATAAGGCAGCTTTTAATTTGTTAAGCATTAATATTATATTATATTTCTATAGACCTCAGTATGTAATTAATAGAACTGTAAGCATTTGGTACAATGTGCATAACAAACTTATTGCAATATTTTTTATTTTAAATTATATTGTTAAATATATAGAAATCTTTGTCTTATCATAATTTACTAGTGGTTTATAAACAATTAAATAAAAGACCATTCAAGAGTATAGGGGAGATTCACAAGATGAGAACTGAGTAAATATTTTTAAAGCCACAGCACAATAATATATTATCTGTTTATATGATCAATGTTTCACTTTTGAAGATAAAACTGAAACAACTAAAGTTGTACATGACTTAATTTATTAAGATGTGCCTGCATATTCTCACTTGGGACAGCATCAGTAACATTTATCTGGTTTATCACACTACTTCTGAATTAAAAGCTGCAACCAAACTATGTTGTAGAAAAATAATGGATTTCCGCTTAGAATTCAAGTATTTCAATGAAACCACTAGGAGTAATTAACTAAAGGTCAGCTGAACAAAGCAAGAATGACACAGGTAGCGTTTGTTAAATGCCAAAAGAGCAGATGCAGAGGTAGAAAATGAATGAGCAGACTGTTAAAGGTAGCCTTGTGTGACTGTGTGGGATGGGTGAGGCTTTTTACACTGGCAACTCAAGGGCAGAGAAGAAAAGTCAGCAGTGTTTGTCTGAGGACAAAGGGCTTAATTAGAAAACACATGCAGCTGACAGATATCTGAGCCCAGCTTCTATTCAGAGTTGATTCTCAAGAACGGTCGCCTGCTGTCTGGCCCTGAGGTCCTCCAAAAGGCTGAATAAGTAGCTCACACATCACATTCCTCATAAGTCACGACACATACAGCAGCTTAAAGGCAGGTTGTAAGACACACATTCCAGAACTGCAGCACACAACTACTACACTGATTAATCCTCAAGCTCCATGTGTAGGAAGAGGCAAAGATTTGATCTTTTTCCTGTTTTCACACAAAATATTGTGTGCAAAGTTAGCAATTGCCCAAGATGTTGAAGTTGGGTATATTTTCAATGAGATCCTCCAATCGTTTCCCTGTAATACGTTTTATTGATGTAAACAGTTGAGAAGCAACTGGACCGTAAATAAAACAGGGGCTCCATATCATCGAATTACGTAAGTTCCCAAACTCTCAAGTTACTGCGGAAAAGAAAGAGAATTGAATATGTCACAATGAGGTTATCGACCTGTGTGCAATTTAATCTAAATATAAATACTGCTGTTCTGTGAAGGAATTTTTGGAAGAGAGAAATGAGAAGTCCTTTTTAAAATTTGCAGCAACAGGTACATGAGGACAGAAGGAGTTCAAAACATTTTGGCCCATATGCCAAACATTGCATGACCAAAACCTAAATTAATCACTGCACATTACCCTGAACACACAGTCTCCAAAGTGACACACGATGACATATCATGCTATGGGGATGCTTTTCTGTACTGGTGACTGGAAGGGACAGGTTTTGGTAAGGTGGATGGAGCTAAATACATGACAATCCTGGAAGAAACCTGTTAGAGGCTAAAAATGACTTGAGACTGTGACTCAGGTTCACCTTCCAGCAGGAATACAACTCCCAAACATACAGCCAGAACCACAATGGTATGGCTTAGATCAAAGCATACCTGTGCGTTAGAATGGCCTAATTAAAGTTTAAATGTACAAAACTTTTAGAAACATACCCCCAAAAGACTCCGTAATAATTTGCACTGAAAGGTGGTCAAATACTATTGACTCAAGGGAGTTCAGTATAAATTAATTTCAGAAATAAGTTCTAACGTATTGAAATTTGTGGTTGTAAAGTGACAAAATGACAAAAGGTTCAAGGGGTATGAATACTTTTGCAAGAAAAACAACATTTCTAGACCATTGTGATTAATCTAAAGGATCGAGAGGAGTGTACCATGCCATCCAACAAGCTGATGCGTGATCCTGCAGCATTTTCCTTCAGTTACATCCCCAGGTTTTCATAGACCCCCTGGAGTTGATGCAACAGAACAGGTTCCTCATGACGCGTTGCTTCACTTCTATCTGCTGTGGTTGCCTAGCGATGAGCTCTTTCATAAAAATTAAAATGTCATCTTTACAGCATCATTTCTCCCCTAGGTCTCTCTCTTTCTCTCCTGTCATTATCTCAAACAGACAGCCACATCCCTCAAAGGATGACTGCAAATAACAAGTAGCTTCTGTGACGGACGTGAAGGAGGGAAACAGAAAGTGGTAAAGCTGGATGATGATAGATCTGTAGTCGCATCTATTGCCTATCTGTCAGGGAGGCAGCCATCATGCACTGCTCATCTCATCTGTTAGGTTTTTAGATTTAGATAGAACTCCAGGCTGAAAATGGAGTCGGTGCAAATCAGACTCACTTTGACTGGATGCAACCCTGAATGTTAGGTCAGGACAACACCTGAATGAGATGATCCAGCTATCAGTCGGGTGAGTGTTGGAGGACAGATTGCCTATGTGCATACAACCTCCGTCAAGGTCAAAGTAAGCACCTAACAGCAATGCAAGGATGCAAACAAAAGTCGACTCATAAGTGAGCATCGGAAAAGAAGAATTGATCAACATCAGTGTTGGGGCGGAATAACCAGGCTGTTCGTCAGGTAAGGCTCTTAAAGCTGCCGCTCCTCTCAGTAAAGGGATTTTAAGCCTTCCTAACCAAAAACACCCCGCAAAACTGTAATAATACAATAAATAAATAAATAAATACTGAACAGATAAAGGAGAAAAATAGAATACATTGATTGCAAACGATGTGGTTCAGTTCTTACCGCCTTTGCAATGTGCAGATCGGGCCGGTGTGGCTGCATAAAACCCATATGCTGAATATATGCTGCGTTCATTCAGCCACGGTCTTCGCATGCAGCATCTCTACGCGCAGAGAGATGCGAACTCACGGAAAGCCTCCAGCCGCGCAAGGCGCATGGTGCGTAAAACCTGACGCAGGAGCTCAACGCCAGCCACAAGTTCCCTCGCTAAAACTGCATTAACCTACTGATCGCCTCCGTTTCTCTTCCTTCTTTTTCTCTGGTGATGTTCTGGTTGATCTTCAAAACGACTTTCTCTCACGCGCGTGTCCTGTTTCCACGTGGTTATGGCTGTGTTGTGGGAAAACGGCATTACTATGGCAAGTCACGACGAAGTCTGACGCAAGTTTGACTCATCAGCCCGTGCGCACGTCAGCAGCTGAACCAAAGAAACATCTGCAGTGTTCACTTGATATTTTGGATATTGAGAGGATCGCACAGGTAGCCTCCAAACAGGTGCTTCATCAGCCCTTAAACTATTATATGTGCAAATAATTCCTGAACCATACCCTCATTTACTCAAAATTGCAGGCTTATAATAAATAATAAAATAATCCTGGGTGATTGCACAATTTAATTCTCGAGCAGAGATAATATGTGGCAAAATCATTTTTCTTTCTGACACCAATTGTGCCCTCCTTGGCTCTGCACATGCCCCTGCCTCATTGGGTGCTTTTATTAGATAGATATATGTCTGCAGGAACTGTTTCACTAAATGTTTCTCCAGATAATGCACTACACGGGCGATTATTAACTAGTGTTGTCAGCTAACCTTCTCTCTATCACTGCAAAAAGAGTGGTTCACAGGGCACCCAAACAGTATTCAAACCGCTTTCATTTTTTCACATTATAACCACAGACTTTAGTGTATTTTATTTGGATTTTATATGATACACTAACACAAGTGTATAATTGTAAAGTGAAAGGAAAATCACCCAAGGTTTGTAGATGTTTAAAAGTAAAAATCAGAAAAGCGTGGTACATTTGTATTCAGTCCTCTTTACTCTGATACTCCTAAAGAACATTCAGTGCCACTATTTTCCTACAGAAGTCACCTAATTAGTAAAGCTGAGTCCACTTGTGTGTCCCTTAATCCTTGAAGGCCTCTGAGGTTTGTGAGAACATTTGTGAACAAATGATCAGCACCATGAAGCACAAGGAGCAAAGCAGACATGTCAGACATAGTGTTATGGAGAATTTAAAAGCAGGTTTAGGTTTTGAAACAAAATCCCAAGCTTTGAACATCTCACAGACCACTGTTCAATCCATCATCTGGAATGGAGAGAGTGGGGCACAGCTGCAAATATATCCAGACATAGCCTTGTCATTAATCAGAAAAGCAACCAAGAGGACCACGGTAACTCTTGGAGCTGCGTATGTGTAAAGTGAGAGGACACAGCAATTATGTGGAAAAGGTGCATCAGTCAGATGTGAACAAATATGAACTGTTTATCCTACTTTTGGAAAATGCCTGACATCAGCCTGAACACACCATCACACTAAAGAGAAACACGGTAGTGGCAGCATCATGCTTTTTCTTTGGCAGGGACAGGGAAGCTGGTCAGAGTAAAAGGGATAATGTATGGAGCTAAAAACAGGGTAATGCTAGAAGAAAACCAGTGAGAAGTTTTCAGACTGTAGTGGAGCTTTACCTTCCAGCAGGACAATGACCCTAAACACACAGCCAGAGATACAACAGGATAGTTTAGATTATTGCATGCTTATGTGTTAAAATGGCAAAGTCAAAGTCCAGACCTACATCTGATGGAGAATCTGTCACAATGCTTGAAAACTGATGTACATAGATGCTCTCTATCCAACCTGACTGAGCTTGAGCTATTTTGTAACACAGGAGCAAAAATATCAGTCTCAAGTTGCAAGAAGGGACAAATGTGTAATAAATATTGAGTGTGTCTTTAGCAAAACAATATCTATTTTATAGTTAAGAGGACAACAATCCACGTATTGAAACTACTGACCTTAATTTACCTAATAAAAATAGAAAATCTGTAAAAAAGTCATAAAGGCAAAATATCTGGAAATACTGAGGATCTAAATTCAGTATTTGACGAAGTCTGCCATAGCCACAAATGTTTAAAATGAATAGTTGAGAATAATGGTGGTGCTAACTCAGCAGCTGCTGAAACACACCTACAGGAGTGACAGTTTGCATCCTCACTCATAATATATTTGACCATTATAAGGTCAGGGTGCAGATTGCTGCTTCTCCTTTGAGGGGTATTTTGTACTCAGCCGCTCCTGGATCAGCTAACCCAGAGTTTATTTTTGTCTGCATCACAAGATGCCTCCAAAACACACACCTCCATCCTCTCTCTCTGTCTCTCTCACACATCAGCCTGAACACACACACACACACACACACACACACACACACACACACACACACACACACACACACACACACACACACACACGCAACACTGCATACATGCATAAGAGGTATGCTTCCTGTCTCCTTCAATTCGCTCATGTGACTCACTTTCCAAAGCCTGCCTACTGGGATCAGTTGCCATAGCAACCAGCTGATCATATGATGGTTACTCACCCTTTGAGCATTTTTCTCTTTTTTCCACCTCTCTCATTCTTCTTTCCTCTTCCTCTTCCTCCTCCTTCTCCTCTCTAACACCTTTTACCTCCGTTCTTCTCTGTTGTTGCTAATTAATCGCTGAACTACAGTACAGCATACATCCACCTGAGTACACTTGTCACATAGTTGGTTCTGCTGCCAGTGGTTTGTTTCCTCTGGTGTGTGACTCTTAAACACAATGGTTATCACACCTTGAAAATTATGCAGCGCAAACCTGATGTCTCCTGCCTCCTGTCAGAGCCGGGATTGTGGTGCAGTATTACTCACCCTCAAAGCTTCATGAATAACCCACAGGACTCACTCTTACAGTAAAACCCCTAAAATACTGAAAAAGGCACTCACGCTTCACATTTTATGCTCGGGAAATCAGAAGAAAGCTGAAATATTTTCTCACAGCAACATTATGGCTTTCTATCACCACACCCTTCACCTCAAGCATTTCTTCATTTAGCCGGGCAGTTTTATTTTTACTTCTACAGTGCTGTCAGGGTGGTTAAGGAGCAGCAGCAGCAAGGTTCTTGGATGCATCCTTAATCTTTCATGCGCTGTTGAAGTAGACCACAGAATGGAGGGCTAATGAGCCATCAGACTGGGCTGTGATTTACAACTCTTTTTAGGACCATTTATAAAGGCTTAGTTCTGTCGGACAGCTAAACACCCTGTAAACAGAGGCTTATCTAAAGTCCCACCCAGATACATAATAAATTCAAGTCATGTATTGTCCTTCAAAAGTTTATTTAACATCAAATACGGGACCACACATGTAAAATCCATCAGAGCCATGCTGCACAGTGGAAAGAAAAGAAAACAAAAGTTTTCATTCAGCTGGCATAAAATTAAAGAAGGAAGAAATATTTATCTGAAATAAAGACTTGATTTGGCAACTCCAGTCACACCTAAGTTGCAAAAGCAAAGACTTCAGACTTCACACTCGACTCGGATTCAGGCTTAGAACTTAGACTCGAGACTTGACCCAGACTCAATGTCGGGGACTTGATTCTCATGCACTATCTTTATCTTATGTAATCAGGTGAAACTAAGTTAAATTATTATTGTTGTCACTTCAACATTAATCAAAGAGTATATGCAAATGATGGTTGTCGTTAGATACAGTTCATAAACTGATAGACCAACACAATGTAATGCCTAATAGCAAAGTGAAAGAAAAATGCGTCATGTTTTTCAACTTTCTTACTAATAAAAATCAGAAAATCTGTGTTTTAGTATTTATTTGCCCCTGAATCGGTGATTTATAGATCCACGTTTTGGTATAATGGCAGCTGAAAGTCCTTCTCTACCAGCTTAGCTTTTGAGGCAGGTTTTTCTGCCCATTCCTTTTAGCATATAGCTCAAGCATAGTCAGATTGGACAGAGAGCATCTGTGAAAATAAATCATTTTTATTCCATTTTACAATTATACTACTTTGTGTTGGCCATTAAATCCAAATTAATAATGAAGTTTGTGGTTGTAACATTATAATATGTGAAAAAGTCAAAGGAGGATGAATACCTTCACAAGGTATCATATATTGTGAATTCAGTCATGAATTATCCTCTGAAAGTCCATATGACATTAAAACTGGGAATCCCCGGTAACAAAAAACAAAAAAACATACAGCTGACTATCATTTATCATTTGATTTGTTCTTCTGTGTCTGTATCTGTGTTTATTTGCTTTGTGATTGTATTGTAATTGTATGTACATCGCTTTGAGTGTCTCGTTGCTGAAAAGCGCTATATAAATAAACTTACCTTACATTACCTTACCTTACTAGGGTGGAAAGCTATCCTTCAGCTCAAATACAGTTAAGAAAGGAGGTGGTATATATAGCAGATGATACAGCAGGATCTTTTGCTCTGCATCTCTGAAGTACCAGACCTAACCTCCAGTCTCAGGAGAGCCAGGTTTCCAGGTCACAAATTGAACATACTGACGTAAAGCTATGGGCAGAACCTGTGCCATGTCTTGGGGGTGTTGCCATGCGGCTGAGCCCCGTCAGCGTTCATGATCCAACTCATTTTCTCTGCTCCCCCTTTAGCCAGTTTCAAGTGGCTTGTTCCGAACTCTGTCAGCTTGCCTACTTCCCTCTGGGTGTGTGAGTACAGTCACTGGAAGTAGGTGGACAAATAAGGGTGGGGAACTTTAGCAAGTCCCATGACTGTTTGCTGGTTTGATTTCTTTGAACAAAGCTGCAATGTCAACTCAGTTCAAGCTCATAAAAAAACTATTTGCAAATATTTTTAACAACAGTTTTCAGTACACTTTATTCTCTATTCACGCTTATGTTCAAGAAGAGCTGTGGCATTTGTATTCCTTTCCTCTCCTTTGTCTATTTCCCTTTAATAGCCTATCTCTGCTGCTCAGCTGACAAGAGACTCATTAGCAGTCTCTAAAGCTTCTCTCCTTTTCCTCAGATAAAGGAATAAGCACAGATGTCACGACCAGGAGAGGAGAACCATTACTATGGACACCTTTGATGAATGTGCAGCCATGAAATCAATAAGATGGATTTGGAAATAAGATGGAAATACCAGATGAGTGTAGTGATTCAACATTTATTTGTTTTTTTTTTTTTAACAAAGAACCTGTATGTAAGGCTGTTTAAAAAAGATACAAGTACCAAAAACAAACTGAATTTAGGTATTACATAATTCATTAGGTTTATTATTATTCTGGTAAACAACCTGGCTTTATATATCCATTTGTTGTCTCTGAGCCAGGGTACCGTTTCATATTATTCTTTATAATCCTTGCACCTGTGTGGTTATGTATGTTCGAGGGTGTGTGGGAAGAAGCAGTTGAAAACAGTTGAAAACAGTTGAAAACAAATTGTATAAGATTACCACATCAATAAATCTTCTGGAATATATAATTTACTTGTTTTTTGATTGTTGTTGTTGTTCCGTTCGTCAATCAGCCTTATTGCCTAAACATTTGTAGGCAAACATTTTGAGATTTCCTGAAACCTTCTATATTACAAATGTCAGTGTTTCAGTTTGCATCTTTTCAGTTTGCTTTTTATCTCGGCTACTATGAGGAGGGATCAAATGCATCACAACAAAGAATTACAGTTAATGGGAAAGGTAAAGAAAATGAACGTAATCATTAAAAATGTATTTGCTCTGCATTTCAGCTCTTCAACAAAATGATCTAGCAGATTCTCCCCCGGGCAGCTAATACTACTCTGCTACTTCTGACTGAAGTAGTAAAGTTGCTTTAAAAGGGAGTGAAGAGTGAACTCATTCTTCGGTTGTCAACCATAGTTATCTCCAAGACAAAACATGATATCATTGCATCAAAACTGCTTCACAAGCAAACCTATTGCTGCTAGGAGACTGAGGCCAAATCAACCATTTATCAAGTCACCACAAGCTTCAAATAGATTTTGGAATTGGGCTGCCACCACTGCAGAGCTTGCTTAGGACTAGTAGCAGGTAGGTGTTACCGTCTCTGAATGCACAGCAAGTCAGAGACTTTTGGATGCCGGCTGGGTATTGAAGGGCAGCAAAAAGCTACTTTTCTGCTGGAAATTCTGCAGGAAGTACTGCGGATGACTGAAGTAAAGTTGTTTTCTTTCAGACTTTGCAGTCTGGAGAAGTTTCAGACAGTCTGCTTCCATGAATCCATGAGTTTTGCATTCTGACATCCTGAGACCATTCATGTTTTGCCTAAAATTGCATTAGAGAAAAAAAGAATGGTATCGAAACCTTGTTAAAGTCCAACTTTGCCAAGTGATCCAGGAAAAATCTGGTGATAAATGATGCTCTTTCCAGTGGGATGGAGCACCATTCCATAGGCAAAAATGAAAACAAAATATGCTCAGGTATCAAAACACTAAAACTCACCAAATCTTAATCCCACAAAGAACCCGTGGTCATTCCTTAAGAAGTAAATGGACAAGATTATCACAAACCAAATCCAAGGACAAATAAAGCAGGAATGGGTCTTCTTAAATTTGCATTTGGGCCAGAAGCTGATACTGATCCCAGTCGATTTAGTTCCAACGTCAACCAAATGACTGGAATACAAGGAGAAAAAAAAGTATTAAATACACTAACAAGCATATAGAGCAAAAACAACAACAAAACACTGTGAAACACCTAAAAACAGTATAGAACCTTTAAAAGTATAAAAGCATCACCTTAGTCAGTGTTAAGAGCCAAAGAAAATTGGCAGGTTTTACGAAAGCAGGCCTGTTTATTGTCTGAAGGAAGTTGGGTCAACAGCTTTGGTGTTGCCATAGCGAAAGCCTGATCCCCTCTTTGCTTCAGCCTTAGAGCTGCGGATCAGCAGACCTTAAGAATTGTGAAAGAGTGTGGGGTTGAAGCACATCAGAAAAAATATTGGTGGTAGTCCATTCAGGGATTATATATATAACGTTTAAAGAAATATTTTTAAATGCACTCTAAAACACATAAAGACGAAGTCATGGCTTTGTGAAACCTGAATGTATTTCTCAATGAAAGCATTTCAAACCTGTAAAATGTTGAAATTACCTTATAGGTCATATAAGGATTGTTACCTATCAATTAATTTGATTTGAAGTGTATTTTTCACATTGTAGCGCTAACACCAGTCACTATGATTAGGTGAAAGAGTACTGCAAACCAGTAGAAAAACAGTTAATGTCATTCTTGTATATGAACTCTGCTCTGCCTTGTCTCCAGTTCAGGCTGTAGAGGAGTGTACTCGGATATCTACATATCTTTGTCATGGACAAAACTTAACCTCTGAGGCAGGCTGTTATTAAAAGATATAAACACCTTTCTAGAAACATCTGTAGAAACTAAATAGCATTATTAATGTCATGTGTCAATAAGAGAAGAAGAATTGTTTCTGGGCAGAGTGACAAGAATATAGTTAAAATTATGAAGCCTGAGTCAGTGGCCTGTGAATAGTCCACCTTAGAAAGTGTAAACAGTTCTTCCCAGTCTGGAGCCAGCAGGGCAGTCCAGCTCTCAAGGATGGAAGAATGCACCGACTTTTTTGTAATTGCATAAATAAAGTTAAATTAAATGCTAGTACCCTGGTTGTTGTGACCCTGCCTTCCGCAGTGTTCCTTTTTTTTGCTAAATGCAAAACACAAACCCACAAGAGTTTATCTATATGTTTATTCTGCCTCCTGCAGAGTCTTATTTTCTTTAGCTTTACAAATCGTATCAATTTAATTTCTTTGTTACTTTCTAGCCTGGAGCTTGACCATTTTATTTATTCTTTTGTTCTTTGATTGTTTTGTATTTTTGCCTTTTTTCCACATTAGTGTACGTTTTAGAGAAACATGGCAATTTAATAATATTAAGACACGTGAACAATATTTAAATAAGAGACATTGTATTTGTCTGTTTATTCTGTGTATAATTTTTAAACCGTTTTTAATATATATATTTTAATTATTTTAATAGAAAAAGGTCGGTCAGAGCCTCTATGAAATTATTGTGCCCCCTACTGGTTAGAATCGGAATACCATCACTAAAGGTAGATCAGTGCGGCTGGTGTTTAGTGTATGTACACTTGTAAATAAAGGAGGAAACAGTCTAATACAACTTGACATGGTGAATGCCTTAATATTACACGTATTTAATGTATATTTGTGTATTTGTTTGGAGCAATAATGAGGTCATCCTAAAACACTGACTGGTTCTGTTTATTTTTTTATTTTTTTTGTGTGTGTCTGAAAGCAAACAGTGTGGTAATCCTCTCTCCTCCTACCATGTCCTCTCCGGCTGTCGGCTCCGGCTGCTGAGGTCTCTGCTGTCGAGAGAAAGCTTCGCTGCCATCTGGGCTGCAGTAGGGAGTGGCTACTAGGGCAGCAGTACAAAATACCTTTCCAGCCCACATGCGCTGGCAAGAAGAAGAATGCGTAACGCAATGCAAAATGCAAGAATGCATAACATGTAAAAATAAAAAAAAATTGAGACATTCACAATAACAAGAATAACACTTAAATGAATAATAATAAAATCAGAGGGATGTCACAGCAAATGTTGCAACGAATGTTTCACTTCTATTTACTCTATTTTATAACTCTGGCTGTTCTGTGAAGAGCTCAGATGTTTATTAGATAACATTTGTGAGCAAAAAGCACCATGAAGACCAAGGAACAAAGCCAACAGATCAGGAAGAAGGTTGTAGAGAGGTTTAAAGCAGAATTAGGTTCTAAAACAATATCCCAAGCTTTAAGCATCTTTCTAAGCACCCCACAGTTTGAAAAGGCAGAGTGTCACAGCTCAAGTGGGAAAATCTATTGACCAAACAAATATTAGTCACTCTACAAATCTGGCCTTTATGAAATTTGTCAAGAAGAAAGCCATTGTTAAAAGAAAGTCCTGTTTGCAGTTTGTAGCGGACAGAAAGTAGCAGGTTTATTGGTTTATTAAGGTAGGACAAAAAAAACAAAAAAAACAAAGAACTGAGATTTAAAAAAAACCACCAAATATATCCAAGGCACGAAATAAAAACATTATAAACTGAGTATGGAATTATAGCAGTAAAACATGACACATAATCACATGAGAAGAAAGAAAAAGAAAATTGACAAATAAAAAAAACATGATAAAAATAAGGTAATCTTTGGTCTAAATTTGAGAGTTGCAGTAGACAGTAATGTTTTCACTTTGGATTTAAAGGAGCCAGCACTTTCTGCACATTTCAGCTTTTCAGGGAGTTTGTTTCCGGAGCTGAGGAGCATAGAAACTAAATGTTACCTCTAGTTCTGGTCCTGCAAACACAAAATGAGCAGGTGACCTGAGGTGTCTACATTGTTCTTATCTGACCAGCAACTTTGAAATGTATTTTGGCCCAATAACATTTTTGCTTCATAGACCATCACCAACACTTTATGGAATAGTAAAAATGGGGCAAATACTTTCGCGTAGCTTTAAAACCTGGATGTTTAAAACTAAATTATCTGCCTCTCTCCCAATGATTGCTGGAGATAGGCACCAGCTCCCCTGCAACCCTGCAAGGAAAAGCTGGTATAGACTATAGATGAATGAATAAATTATTATTTAATAATAATAATGGCAAATGGTAAATGGCCTGTATGCTTTTTCTAGTCTGAGGACCCCAGAGATACCAGAGTGCTTTACACTACAATCAGTCATCCACCCATACACACACTGACAGTGGTGGACTACATTACAGCCACAGCTGCCCTGGGGCTGACTGACAGAAGTGAAGCTGCCATACAACCGGCACCACTGGCCCTCTGACCACCATCAGCAGGCAAGGTGGGTGAAGTGTCTTGCCCAAGGACACAACAACTGAGACGGTTGGAGTGGGGGTTCGAAGCGGCAACCCACCTGTTACAGGACGAAGTCCTACCACCTGAGACAGAGTCGCCCCTAAATAATAATATTTAGGCCTCATCAGGGAATTGTAAGCTCAGAATATGTCTTACAAACATGCCCTGCTTATTATGGCTGAATTTTACCTGCTATCTAGGTCTATGTCTTCATTAAGGCCGACTATCACTGTGACAAATTCTGCACGATCTCTGATCCGCAGCCTGGTCAGCTGCCAGCTCCAACAGCAGACAGGCTCATCTGTAACACCACTACTCTCTCCCATCGTCTGCCTCCTCCCCAACAAGACAAACGACCTCATCTCTACCATCTCTCTGTGGCCCTCATCAATTATCACTGCTTGCAGTTTCGTTCTCGTCTCGTCACCTCCTCTTCCGCCTGCATTTTATTTGTTTTCTTGTTTTCTTCACACCCAGTTTCATTATCGATTCTAGCACAGGATGACAAGAGTTTGATGACTCTTTTGAAGTTTGCTTTTCTTTTGTAAAGTCAGACTGAAGTCTTCCTGCACAGAAAATACCTCCTTTATATCTCAATATGTTATTGGTAATCTCTACATTTAAGAGGATAGTCCAAGTCATGAGGCAAGAATGTAATTATTGCTATGAAGAAAGCAGCCCCTGAAGTTATGAAAGACGACAGCAGGCTCCCACTGAAACCATTAAAAACAGGCGACCTGCTCATAAAATTTGGCTTGTCTCTGGGTTTGATTAACAGTTCTGTGCTCCATGAAGCTGCCTTTGCTCTAAATTCTACAACCGTTAGTGGAAATAATTAATGCCATGAACAATAAAGCATTTCAGCCTACTGATGTTTTGCTCTAAAGTCCTGTCTGTGATAAACAGGGAGAACAAATGATTATCTTCAGAGATAAAAGATAAGACTGGCCATTCACAAGACCTGGACTGGGAGCATTGCTTAATGAAAGATGATGTCTGTACACTGAAGATGTCTGTTTGGGAGGCTGTTTGTCTGGCTGCAGGAGTTTGCTACAATCATTACGTTTACAGTATAGGAGTAAAAGTACAACTGAACTGATCAGTGAGCTCCAGCCCTTTTTGTTTTTGTAAGTTTCATGTCCTTCAGCTGTGAAACACCAGATTCAGCCATTATTTGTTGGAAGAAGCAAGAAAGAGTGCCTTTATTCAATGTGTACTTGTACACATTGTATATGAAGAAGAGCATGTTAGGATATGACAATGTTAAAAAGACACCATGAGAAACCTGGTGTAACTGAGTCATCTTGGTAGACCCTCTTGCTCACGCACCCTCTCAGCTCTGTCCAGAAATTGGGGCTTGTGATGACTACTTCGAGACATTGACTTTGCTGTCCTTAAGCCACTTCGTAACTGTGTTTTGCTGAGCGCATTGTTCATTTGTAAGACCAAATTTTGCTCAAGCCTTAACTTCCAAGCAGATGTCTTGAGCTGTTAATTCAGTAATCCAATATAATGCTTTCCTCGTAAAAGCAACTATTTTGTGAAGTGCACCAGTCCCTCCTGCAGCAAAACACCCACACAACATGATTCTCCAACCACCGTATTTCACAGTAGAGGTGGTGTCCTCTGGCATGACATCCTCATTTGGACTTCCTTGATTTTTTTCATATTTATTTTATGTATGTAAACTTCTAAATTTAAAGAAAGCAATAAAAACATTTAGGAAAAATAACTGACTTTAGCCTGTTTTAATGTCAGACAGTGAGGGGAAAAGGGTTGTTTTTTTATATACAGCTACTCATAAATCTGGTTTCAATCTATGAAATACATGTACAAAAAATATATATATTTAACAATTTCTGATGGAAAGAAAAAGTCCAAATTTAAAAGTATTCCAGGCAGAGAAACAGGTCCATCCAATGCATCACAATACAAAATTATTTTTCACAAGATTGATGATGAGTTGAAGGGCTGCTTTATGTTGTGAATTTGCTCTGAATACTAGGTTTGTCAGGTGTTGGTTTGGAGTTTGTTTCGAATTATAGATCCTGATTTAATTTGGTACTCTGATTGCTCTTATGTTTTATGCAAAATAGTTTCTGTTTTCTCTATAACACCAGTTTCAGTGTTTCTTTGTCACTTTTGTGCTATGTAATCCCCATGTTCCCCTTGTATTTTAAGATCATCTGGCCCTCCCTCTATTATTTTTTACTACCCATATATTTCCTGTTAATCATTACAATACTAGGATATGTCCTTCCAGTTTTTTTTTTTTTTTAACCACCTCCTACCACATGTTCCTGCTACTCTCCCCCAGTATGGACTCCTGCGCTCTAGCTGACATCCAGTACCCTATGGGTTTGTGTAGTAGTCTCTGTTTAAACTCATTCCTAATGTTGGCCATTTTAATTAGATTCTGTTACCTTGTGGACGTTTATATAAAAAAAAACAACAAACAAACAAACAAAAAAAACTTACACACACAAAGAAAACATTAAAATGTACCTCTGGACCACATTCTGTCTGAGTCTATCCGGCTCTGAGGCATTGCATCACAATAAACATGACACTTGTTTTAGATGGTAACTGTAGCACTGTTGGCACAAATAGTATCTTGACCACAGTCACCTCATAAAGCAGTGTCCGTTCTAACAGTGAAATTAACTTTCTTTTTGTTTTGCGTTTTACATATGATCTTCAAGTCTAAACATGTTTATTCACATTTGTTTGGTAGGACAAGAGTCAGATGATTCATTTAGTGAAAAATCAATCAATAAATCCGTCTGAATACATCCATCTGTGCATTGCAAAGGTGGTATATTAAAAAGCTGTAGGATGTTTCTGCACACAGCCACTAGATGGCACCATAAGCATCACTGAAGCTTCAGAAGGCAAATGTCTGTAGACCAAATAAGTAACTTGATTTGACCACTGTGTGCTCGACATCCTGACTATTGACACTGGGATGGGACAGGTTGGACTCTCTAGCCAAACTGATTTTGTTGAAGCCGAGAAGGAAAATGAATAAATAAAGATATCATGTCATTGTGTCAGTGCTTTTATACAGTAATACAGTTCAGAGACACAATCTTCATATTTGGTCTGTTGGTCGGGTTGTCTGGTATCTTCCTACCTCACTTGTTCAGCAGTTTCTTACAGCTTAATGAAAAGTTTTCATTCGTGTACCTGTAGTGATATCTGAAACCAGTGGTATCTATAACTATTCTTCTATGACTTCCTATGCCACCAGAAAGCATTCACATTCCTTCATTCAAAATGTTTATGCTACAGACTGAATCTAAAAAAATTAAATAAATACAAAGAACAGCTCATAATAAAGTGAAAACATGTTTTCAGACATTTTATATTTTTTAATGTAAATATTTTAAAAATAAGAACAGAAGTATTCATGCAGGGGGGATGTTTTTCTTCACGAGGAACTGGTCGACTAGTCCACATTCCAAGTAAGATATACAGAGATCCTTGAAGAAATCTTCTCCCAGAGTGCTCTTGATCTTAGACTATGGCAGTGATTCATCTTCAAACACATCAATGAGACAAAGCCCACAACCAAGGTAACAACGGAGAGGCTTCAGGAGAAGCCTGTGAAAGTCCATACTGGCCCAGCAAGAGCCTGGAGTTATATCCAATTAGACATCTCTGGAAAAACCTAAAAGTGGGTGTCTGCAGATGTTGCCCAACCAGCCTGACTGAGTTTATGAGAAATGGGAGAATGCCTCGCCTCACAACAAAAAAAAAATTTAAAAATAGCTGTGCCAAGGTTGTGTACCCAAGAAAACGTAACGCTGTGTTTGCTGCCAAATGTGCTTTGGCAAAAATATTGAGCCATGGGTGTGAATACCAATGTACCTCTAATGTGTACATGTTAATTTGTTTTTAGATTTTATATTAAATATTGCTCAAAAATTTAAGTCAACGATATTCTAATTGGTCTTAGAATAAGTCTGTAAAGAAACAAAATGTGGAAAAAGTGAAGGGATGTGAAAATTTCTTAGGTTGTTAAGACTAAGAATGGTTCATAGATGCATTATGTGCTATGCAAATATTTCAATCTCAAGAAATTATATGAAACCTTCCAGGAGAGCAGTAGGATGATGCAATGACTGAGATAATGAACATTATTAGGGTCCAAAACATGAACACATACTGAGTTCAATAAGATCAGGGGTCTAGGAGATCTACATAGTCTTCTGCTGTCCAATCTTTTTCCTTCGGGTCAAAGGTAAAGCCCTGACCTGAGAGTAACATGCCCCAAATAATAAAACAACAAACAGCAGCCTTTTCTCAGTAAGCCTTCAGTCGGCGCTCTTTAAGCTAAGACTTTAATGAACATACTCCTAACTCCTGCTATGTCTGAAATTAAGGAAAAGTTGGTGAACATAACAGATTTTAGTTATGAATTCTAAACTGACGATCCTGCTTGAAGAAATATACCCAATCCTTCTTCTATGAGTGCAAGAGTGGATTGTAATAAGACTTTATTTGTTTTTTGCACACCATATGTAATTTTCCTGAGTGTTTGAAATCTAAGATCAGTCACAGAAGGGGGGGTCTCGTGGCTCCAAGGACACTGAACACCCTGCATGCTCCAGGGCTGGTGAGGAGAAAAAAAGAGCACAATTGGATTAGATATGAAAATAGGGTCAGTGTTTGTTTTAATCATTCTGGTGACACAGGGAGCTCTTGAAAGGAATGAGTAATGAGAGCATGGAGAGCGAGAAAATCAGAGGGTACTGAAAGAGAAGGAGAAAAGGGAGACAGAGAGGGCAGCCAGGGTGATTGGTCCCCAGGCAAAGACTAGATAACGAAGAGTCAGAACCAGAGGGGTAGCTGTCTGGGGGGGTGGCTGGTCGCTCAGAGTTCATTGTCAGGTCTCAAAAACTGAGGAGACACTGGTCATTCCCATTATCTCAGCATCTCTCTGTTGGAGTTTTGGCTAATAGGCTGTGGGCCTAAATGTTTTTCCACAGCAACATATTCATCATGCAAGTGACGATTTGTCTCTTCTAGACAGTCGTGATAAACATTCACTGTTTTGTTGGCTGGTTGGTTCTCATTGCTCCAGAAGCATGTGAAAACTGAAACCTTCTGGTTGTAAAATTAAATACAAAATGCAGTGGAAAACAATAAAGAACTTCTCATAATAAAACACAGTCATCTGTGGTATAAATAAAAAAAATGAACTCATGCACTGAGGTAAAAAATTCTATTTAAATATTTTTTTGAGTTTTTCTGATTTTTGGTAGTTCTTACTTCCCTTCAGCTGCATTTTAGAGGAAGGTAATGTACTTTATGTCACATTTGTCATTTCCAAACTCCAACAGTTGTCTCTGCAAAATATCTTAAGATTAGTCTGACCGGATTAAAGGGGGTTTTGAAAACAAATGTTCAAGTCTTTTCACAGATTCCTGATTGGATTCAGGTCTGTACTTTGACTGGGTCATTATAATACATGAATATGCTTAAATTTAAAGAATTTAAGCTTTGGCTCTATGTTTAGGCAGGATCTTTGCTGGAAAGTGAAACTCCATCCAGGATTGTTCCGTATTTTGCCTTGTCCATTGTCCAATAAACTCGGAACAGGTTCTCCATCTCTATTGAAGAAAGGATGCATACTGTGAAAATGTGCAGACTTAGTTTTTCCCCACATATAGCATTTTGCATGTAGAGGGGAAAGTTTAGTTTTGGTCTTATCTGACCAGAGCACCTTCTTCTTCTGTTTATGCTTGCTGTGTCCCCAAAACGGTGGCAAACCAGACATCTTATGGTTTCCTTTAACAGTGATTTTGTCCTTCCACACTGGGGTTTACCAGTGATTTCTGTCCTGTTGACAGATTCCCCTACTTGAGCTGTGGATCTCTGCAGCTCCCCCATGCCTACTATGGGAGGGCCTCTTGGCTGCTAGTCTCAGTAATGTGCTTCTTACCTTGCTGGTAAATTAGGCCATGTCTTAGTATGCTTCCAGTTCTGCCACATGAATATCATTATCAGATGACTGATTTAATAGATGATTAAAGTTTGGTAAAACAAACAAACAAAAAAAAAACAACAACTGTATAATCTAACTCTGCTTTAAAATTCTCCATAGCTTTATCTGTGTCCTGTCTGCTGTGTTATTTGGTCTTCATGATGTTTTTTCACCAAAGTTTTTTTTTTAAACAAATCTCCAAGGCCTTCGCAGAACAGCTGTATGTATTATAACAACAAATTACATGCACATAAACTCTATTTATCATTATTCAGTAATAATCTGCAACAATACACAAAATATTTACATAAATTATTCAGCTATTTGCTACAACACATCCTCTTTTATTTAAAAATAAGTAATTTATTGTACTTTAAAAAAAAAAGCATTAGTTACGATTTCTTTGCTAAAGGTTGTAAATCCTTCCTCCACCACTATCAGTCTGGTCTCATTTGTGTGTTAAGCTGTGGCCTTCTTGTTCATATTTGATCACATTTCCTGGTAGATCAAAACATTGTGGCTCATTGGGAGCAAATTGTGGTTCCAGTTGACTACACCTCCAGCTTTCACTGAGATCCACTGATGAATTTCATGTCAAAAACATTTGTATTGCGCTCTGATGATAATAATGCAGCATGTATTAGTGATGGGCATTTAAGGAATATTTACTATTGCTTTATATTGACGGTCACAAGAAGAGGAATATTGTGGCAGTATGTTGTTTATCCATGTAAACTAGAGTTAAAACCAAAAATATCCATATCTCCGGGCGATTTAGATTTAATGTAATGTTTTATTTTTACCACATATTTCTTCTGAGTTTAAGTAAAATAATATTTCAGAATGGACCAGCCAGAATCCAGATTTGAATCTGACAGAGGAAGCTAAACATTAGTGGTATGGCATGGAGGCCTTCCAACCTCTTAAACTTGGAGCTCCTTACCTTAATCCTTACATATAACTTTCATTCACTGCCATCTATCAAAAGAACATTGTTCCAGCAGTACTGTTGTTTGTTTAAATAAACCTTTAAAATGTGTGACTTGTCTGTCAGCTTTTCTAAGCAAACTGTACCTTTTCAGTGTTTTTCTTATTGGTACTGTCACAAACGTATTCAACATGCCAGCTGAGGCCAGCATAGTCTAATACTGGGGTTTCTTGCAGTTTCTTGAGGATTTCATTGTGTGATGTTAGAAAAGTGTTGTAAACGCGTTCAACCTTGGCTTTTCATTTTATTTATTCTATTTGCTGAAGAGGGACATTGTTTATTAATCAACACAAGTGTAAATGTACCACGATTACAGCCATGGCTGATTTGTTTGTCCCTCTGCCAGGTGGTACAATGTGACTCACCTAAAATTAATAAAGTAAAAAAGAACAAGGGAAGAAAATATTAAAATAAAATACAACATATATGAAATATATACACAACACCTTGCTGCAACATTCTGTTCTGGTCATTTTTATTACCACCATGTTGAAATTGCATAAAAAACTTTAAGTTCAACTTTGGTGATTGTAGTATAATCTCACACTGAATAAAATTGAAAAATAAATTTAAAACATTTATTTAGTAAGGAAAGAATTCCACATTAAGGAGTTATTATTTTTTAATAAAATTACCCATGGTGCAATTGGTGGTTCCTCTGCTGTCAATACTTTGTAAACATGTTCCCAATATCACGGGCTCTGGCACCAAATTCATCTAAATCTTCTTAGTTTTTAGGGGAAGTTAAGATAAAAATGACAAAGTGTAATGTTTAGTTTGATGTTAATCATCTATTGTTGGATTAATCTAAATTTAGGACTCTGTTAACCCTGTTTTACAAATATTTCACCTGAAATAGAAATTCTGTTGTCTGGTTGTTGTGTGTGCAGTACACTGCATTATACACTCAATGAATTTTGATTTGAGGCTGTTTATTTTTTTTAATACGGATATTATTGCTTAAATTGTTTTTTTTTTTTTTTTTTCTTTTTAGGATGTAGCTTTTACCATCTGGTGGGGGGTTAACAATAGAAATCAGCCTTTGGCTGCTATTTGGTGCAATAACATACTGTTAATTTGATATGTTTATTAAAGCACACTATCTTTTTTGAGCAAATAAATGAAATGCATTTACTCATCTTTAACCATACCGATATGTACCTAAAATTAAGGCCATCAGTGTAGAGGTACACAAGATTGGTTACAGTATCATATCTTAAAAAGTTTATGCAATCTTCTGGCAAGTGAATGTTACAGGTTTCTGTGGAAGAAAAAGGCAAGTGAATTAGTATCAAAAGTAACTGCTGGATATCCATCAGCCTTCCATGAATTGTTTGGTAAAAGTATCCTTTGGTCGGAAGTGCAAATCTAGCTGCTGTGAAGTAGCCATAAATTAGATTTTCCTGAAACTTAGTGCAGGCTTAGTCACACAGTCTCCTGTGTGTCATTTATTATAGAGCTCAAGCAACATGTGCACACATAGCCCCTTATTATCATTACCTAAATCCCATAAACTTTGCTGATCCATTGTTAGGTAGAAATGATCCCAGTTATGCACACCCTCTTTCATCTGGTGCAGAGCACAGTTCCTTTAATGGAAGGAAAGGTTCGTTTTAGTGGAACCCCAGCAGCGCTATTTATCTGTTTTCAAGATGTGGAGAACATGTTGAAAATATTACAACTCCAGCTTTTGCGCTCTAAGCCAAGAGGTTAGTGTGATGTGCCTGCTGAAAGCTTTTTTCATATCTCTGAGAAATCAACTGTGTACGTTCAGAGTTTTGCAGCTGCTTTCTATTCCTCAATGTGCAGAGTAATTCCAAACAGTTTATTTTCTATCCAGCCACTTCAGCCCCCAAGGTCATTTGCTTTTTCTTTTTCTAAACAGGCTGAAAAGCTCAGATGTCCTTTCTGTGTGGAACTCCTCTGATTCGCCATGCTTGTCTGGTTCAACCCTGCAGAGCTGTGTCACTCAGATGCGTCGGAGTCTTGTGTTTTCAGCTGATCTGATGGATATTCTCATTTTACTAGAAATAAGATTAAGGATGAGGACTGAAAGCAAAGCAAAAGAATGCATGTTGAAATTTCCTTCATAGCAGTGTTTGTCCTGTGTCTGCAGCATCTCCTAAATGAAATGAGTAAGGGAAGCATGATTCAGATCTGGGGGGAAAAGCCGGCCCAGTCACCATAGCAGCTATAGATGAGCTGTGGCTAAAGGAGGGCATAATGGCCAGTGTCTGGGTGGCTGTTTGAGGGAGGGGGTGGTCACACTCTGTACCCAGGCCCTCAGGGCATCAGTAGCAGGATGAGCCTGAACGCATCCGCTTGGAGATTGACCCCTGCTATCTGTTTGGCTTGAACAGCTGTGTCTGATTGGACAGGAACAAAGCGCTGCCCTGCACCAGGGGGGTTTGGTATTCAGCATTTAGAATAACAAGAAGCCCCACAATATATTCACCTATATTTAAGATAATCATCTAGCTTTCAAATGCCAAGAATGAAGGGAAATATGTCCCAGCAAGGTAACCCCATTTCACTTTTAAGCTATGTAAAACTGGTGGTATTATCTTAAATGGTGTTGGTAAATTTGCATTTATCTAATTATAGTACCTTAAAGTATTTACACCCATCGAATTATTTTCTCCACATTTTCTCACAATACATACACCAGTTTCAAGGCATTTTATTGCTATCTTATATTTCAAAGCAGTGCTGAATTGTGAATTGTCAAAATGTATTTTTAATCTGATAAACAAGGCTCATAGGGAATGCATATTTAACTTTTTTTAATATGACTGTGCATGTTGATATTGACTCAATACCTCAAGACAATGCAAACCACACAAAAAGTATGAAAACACTGTATCCTTCACTTTTAACTTCATAATTATATGTTACTTTCTGGTGGTCTACCTCATAAAATTCCAATAAAATACAATAATAGAAAGTTCAAGGGGTAACAATACTTGCTGCAAACCATACTACAACCGCAGCACACTCTGACAGCTACTGGTAGCAAATTACAAGAGCACCTTCCATCATCTGATTTAATTACCTAAATCTTCACTCTTCTGTGAAAAATGAACAGATCCCTCCCAAAAAAAAAATGCTAGAAAGAAAGAAACTGTGCCATCAGGAGTTCCTCATGTTCTTCAGGATTTTTCTTTCTGCATGCGCTGGAGACAGAGGCCGCTGCAAAGCTGCAGATGTTGTCTGGAGCCATTTATAGATCTGTGTGTTTGTGTGAATCTGTTACAATGCTTTGGAAAACCACACACACAGTCTTGGAAAGAAAGAAAGAAAGAAAGAAAGAAAGAAAGAAAGAAAGAAAGAAAGAAAGGTTTTAACGTACCTTTTTGCAAACGTTTTACTTTCATCGCATAGAAAGAAGTTCCCAGGTGTAGATTCTGTGTCATCCAAGACATGATGGAGCCCAGAGTATTTAAATAAACCTGAACAAGGTTTACTGTAACAAATGAATTTACAAAGTATAGTTTTTAATTTTAGACCATTTTGACATCATTTTTTAATCCCGTCAAAAATGTCCCTTTTCTGTTTCATTAACTCTTCCATGAACAGAACGACTGTAACCTAATTTTATCAAATAACATCAGGCTAAATGAAATATTTACATTTTGTCGATCAGTTTTCAGTAACATGTCATAAATTGCTATAACAGCTGCACAATATTGCAATCATGGACACATTTTATAAATTACCTATAGGGGCAGATGATCTCCAACATTTTCAGAGCAAAACCATAAATAAATACTGACGTAATGCTGCCTTGATTTTTTGATATTAAATTGATATTTTGGTGCCAGTAGCCAGCGTCTGTCACCATAAGTTGCCTTAAAAGTTTTCTGTAGCCTAATGTAGCTATGTACACAACTTCTTAGTGTAAATGCGATTTGTCATTCAGACTAAATTTCCAGTAATTGGAGGTTTTCTCATCCACTCACCGTCCAGGGGCCACAGGGATGGTGATGTTTTCTGACCCTGGAGGGCTGAAGAAGTTCCCATGATGGTCTCACTGCAACCGCCTTCTTCAGTTTAAGCAAGATGGCTCATGGAGATGTGATGTTTATTATAAAAACAAACTTATTCAGGTCTATATCTATATTTACATATATAGTCTTGGACAAAAACTTGTACACGAAGAAGACCTGCAACAACATTTGTTTATTATTTTTGTTAATATGAATAATTTTTAGTCATTTCTAGTGTTTTTTCAGGATTGCTTTTCAGTAACAACTGTACTGACCCTTATATGACACTGGGATCACCTGTACAGGTCAAAAAATTAGAAGAATGACAGGAATTTATGCATCACATGCATGAAGTTTTGCAAGAGCTAAAAAAACATATTCTTCTGTTTTGGGGTATTTATGTGATTTACAACATGAACATACTATTGTCTGCCATAGCGCCAACCCTAACGAAAAGTCTTGAAATTCTGTCACAGCCTTTGGTGTGTGCATGCCACCTCAAGATTATTAATGAGCTCCCATCTGGATACCGTTTCCAAAGCTTTTTGGGGGGAGTCCCTTGTCTTTAAAACACGTTTAGAGATCAGGCTTATTTATTTATCGCTCTGGCGTGTGTCTGGTGGACTTAGGCTTAAATCTGCTACTTCTATATGGTTGTGCTGAGGTAAATGTTTATAGATTCTTGCAGATTGTGAGGAAGGAGCGGGGCTGAGCCGGCCTGTCCCTCATTGGGCTCGTCAGGACAGGGAGGCATTTATTACGACAGGCTGAAGATCTCGTAAGCCTACTTCTGTGTCCTAGCTACTGTGCTGAGCTTATCCGTCTCTCTTTAAGCAACATAAAATAGGCTAAATGGTCCTTAATGGGCAGCTGAGCTGTTAAGGCTTGAGTCTGCACCTGCATGGGTCCTTTCTACTAAAAGATATGTCAGAGAAAGGCAAAGTCTGAACTTTTCTTCCTCTCCTTCTTCTTCTTCTTATTATTGAAAATATATTGCTGGGCCACATACATACATACATACATACATATATTATTATTATTATTATTATTATAGTAATTTCCATAAATACAATGAATGATGGATCAAACACAGACAAACCGTTTTCACATGTGCATTAATGAACACTGCAGATGCTGTCATGGCAATGTCAAACATTAGGGTCTCTAAATATACAGCTCTCTGGTGGGCACATGCAAAGATATGTTTTGACTCTTCAGCTGTGGAAGAAAGGAAAAACTTCCATTTTCCAAAACTTGGTTGAAAAAAATATCTTTATTTAAGAAACTTCTAAGGAAAAGTCTTTGTCTTTTTATTATTAGGAAACTGTGGCCAGCCTGTCCCTGGGGTGCTGTGGCTGGGGATCCTAACACTCGCTGGGCTGTATAGTGACGCCTCACAGGAGGTCAGACAGAGGACAGCTACTCCACTTCCCATCTCGCTTCCAGTAGACCACAGTAAGCTTCCCAGAATGCACCTCACCCGGCCGTCTGACCCCAAGGTCGGCAGCTGTCAGTCAGGGCCTCAGCTGGCTCTGCAGCTTGTGGACACGCACTGGAGGATGTGGGGGAGGCCTCTGAAAGGAGCGCTGCTGCTACATATGGGATCATCTCTGTGCATTCATGGCCCAGTAATTAAATTAGCTATCCTTCTCCTATTCTAATACAGACCTCAGGTTGAATCGCCACCCTGTACGTGAAAGGAAAGGCCCCAGGCGGTGGCAGCCAGATGAAGACGTTTAGAGCTCTTCCTTGTTTTAGCAGCCTGTCCTGTGTTGGTATTCATCTGGCAGGTCAGTCTTTATAACCTCTTCATCCAGTTGCTTGTTTTGAGATCTCTTCAATTGTCAGTGTAAAAGGTTAAATCCTTCAGCTTCATTCACCAGATTCAGTCCTTCTTTTGTCCATTAAGGTACCCGCTCATCCTCATCTTTTGAAAGGCAGTAACAGATCTAGTCAGACATTTGCAAATTCTCTTAATGGGCATAAATATTTTATCAATATTATACATTTTTGCTCCGTTTCATTGCTGTAATCCTTGTAAAACAAATAACTTTATTGAATTATAAAAAGAGAATTTGCTACACAAGTCTAAATTTATTGCGAATTTCCTCTAAATCTACAAGGGTCAAAACTATACACACACTATGCATACACTCGCACTAATATTTAGTTAAATGTCTTGTTGGGGGTTGTGAGAAACTTTACATTTTTTAGCCACCAACAAGGAGCTGGCATTGACCTGGCTTTTATGTTCAATCCATAAATGTTCAGTGGAATTGAAGTCATGGTCATTCCTGAAGCTTAAGCCTGCTTTATCCATTCCAAAAGCACTTTTGGGATCATTGACATGTTGGAACACCCATTTGTGCCGCTGTTAGTGAAACAGACCCTTGGCATGATGCCACCACCACTATGCTTGCCAGTCAGGGCTAAGTTCTCAGGGTTCAAATGCTCAACTTGACACCTACAAACATGCTGCTTTTCAATATGATTCATTCTTTGTCTCATCTAACCCTAAAAGTTTTCTCCAGAAACCCTGAAAGTTGCTATAACTTTCAGTCAAGTTTGAAGGTGGACAGTGAAACTGGTGATCCACTTTATAATTAAGCATTGGTGGTTCATAGGTTATTCCCAGATGTGACAAACAAGTGTAACTTGTCGAGAAACATTTAACCAAATATTAGTGGGAACGTATGTATATACTTAAACCTACATGCAGAATTTTGACCCAGTAAAGATTAGAGAACATTAACATGACATTCATGCTGATGATGAGTGTTTGTAAACTTCTGATCAGCGTTGCACTTGAGTGTTTAAGATGGAGGATGTCAGGTGTCACAACCTGCGAAAGGGCAGGAGGAAGCTCCACTTTAGCCCGAGGGATGCATGTCAAGTAGTGAGAGTGCAGGGTCACCTTTATCCATGGTGTCTGAGCCCAGAACTGCTGCTGGTGATGGAGGATGAGGAGGTGGGACGGGAAGGGAACTGAGACTCTGAACAGACTGAACTGATTTCCTGTGCAGGGTCATGCCCAGGACAACCTGGAGGAACATGGATTTAAGGGCACCAGAAGCAAGAGACTGACACAGTGTTGACACTGTTTATTTGGCATTTTCATGGCTAAACATGTCACCACACATCACACAGTTCTTATTTTATTTTATGAAGGATCTGTACAGCCCTGTTTAATTTGATCTCATTGCATTCCAAACATGCAGACATTTCAATGCAATAATAGTTGTTTTTATTGTGAATAAGTAATGCAAAGCATGCTCACATATGCAGATAATTGGAATTATTTGCAAGTGATACACTCATACTTCTGCAGATCTTATGCACAATTGATACAATATTAGTATAATGCATATCCCCAGAGGCAACTCAGATCATAGAATATCCTCTAGGTCTTACCCCCATTTTTGCGAAGCACTTATTAAGCTGAGTTTGTGGTTCATGAGAGACAGTGCTGCCTCAGGCGACAGAGGAGAAAGGAAACTTATTCACATGCATGTTTAAAATTTGACACACCTCTGACACATCCTCACAGTGAGGACCAACTTTGAAAATTAATTAATTAAAATTCTCTCAACCATAAAACTGGAAATCTTTATCATCTACAGAAAAAGTTACAACTGTATCTCTTTCTGCACAGCTTTCCCTCAAACACTTGAAAAAAAAAAGGACCCAAATGGAGCTAACGAGGCCTCTCCGAGCAAATGGACCTCGTGTTTATACACTTGTCCATCATCTGAGCAGCACGCGGCCTCGGGTATCCAGAGAGATGTGAGATGCCCCCTAAAACTAACGTCACCATGTCTGAAGCCTGTAAGTGCAGTGTGTTTGGATCAGGTTTGTCTAGATCTGAGATAACTCATCAGAATCAAAAGCTCCTTCTTCTAATGCTGAGTCTGAGTATTTTCACTTTGGAGCTGGATAGTGAGGAAAAATAATACATCTTGTGCTGTGTGCCTTGAAAAAACATATACTGTCATGCTTTTGTTTCTTTTATTTAGGATATTTTAACAACATTTCAAAAAAAAAATTTTGTAAGAAACTAATAAAAGCAATGCACTAATAAAATCTGAATTTTCACTTCAAGCTGGAATTAAATATGATCCTCATATTTATTTTGCTATTTCAGTCATTTCTATATGTTCAGAATAATTTAATATGATGTGTCCTCAGTTTGGGTTTGTGGATGAGAATGACAAAAATGAAGTGAAGCTACACACCAAATATATTGTTTTTCATTAACTCAGTTTTACCTCAACACCAGCAAACATTTCAACCAGAAGTGTTTTTTTTTAAAGATAAAAGTAGGTTATCATCAGTGTATACTTTATAGTTTAACTGTATTTTTTTAAATCATTGATACATAAAACTATTTACATTAGTTTAAAATACACTCTCCAATTTTTTATACAAGTTTGTTACTTTTAAATGTTATAGTCCCTAACGTCCAATGTGTCTGTTTGTAGCCATATATGCTCTTATATATGTATATTATTATTATTATTATTGTTATTACATTTGATGATAAAATATAGTCTTGCAGTTTGTATTTTATTTAGAGAAATTAAAAATCATATATTTTATATGATTATATATTATATTTTAAAGTTCGATTATAAAACAGCAATAATAATTAATAATAACATAATATGGGTTAAAGATTTATTCTTTTTATGTAGATTTTTAAGAAATGCGATTTGTTCAGCCTATTGTTAATAATCATCATTTTATCATTTAGATAAATTAGACTTTAACAGGTAATTTGGGAGAAATATGGAGGGGGGAATTCTATCTTTTTTGAAATTATTTAAATTATATATATAATTTAAATCACATATCAGAAAAAAAGAACAGACCTTAAAACAGACCTTATATTTTACCAAATATAATTCGCCTAAATACCAGTGAAACAAGCGAAAAGCTCTTCAGCAATTATAGGAAGATTTCTTGTTTCTTTTTGATAGGGACATAAGTCATTTTCGATTTTATATTTTTTATGTAGGCTAATATAAATAAAAACAGATCAATTATTTAGATACATTGATACCCCTTTAATGTGGTTCTGGTATGTTTTGCCTGTTTAAATCTCATTTTTGTTTTATTCTGAATCTTCGATGGGCGTCAATCCGCAGTAAATGCCTCAAAGTTAAAATTAAAAGCAAACATTTCAGCTTGATAGGAAAAACGGATCCACTCCCTGGTTCAGGCAATTAGAATCAGTTAAATATAATAGCAGGAAAACATAAATGAAATACAGAAAAACAAGCGGCTGGAGCTGCAGTCTGACCTGCTTGATTCAATGATTAGGTGCAAAATAACATGTGATATATAAATTAAATGGTTCATTAGGAGGACAGAAATCGCGCATATGATTGAATTTTTGACGCATTATAAGCTGGACACCAACACACACACACACACACACACACACACACACACACACACACACACACACACAAAGAGAGAAACCTCTCTCACACATCAACCCTTCAGTCGCCGTTTCACGGGTCTTTGTTTCTGATCTGTTAAACCCCACCCACTTGAAATGAACACAGAAGAGAAAAAAAGTGAAAATCCCTTACTCTGCCCACGCTGACAGCGCCCAGTCGCTGTTGTCTCAACTGCCTGCTGGACCCGAACCATGGAGACGGAGAGCTGCTTGCCTTTCTCCGCGCAGAGCGGCGTGAGGACACCGGCAAACTCTCCAGGACTGGAGCACGGCGGTGGTGGCGGGGGCTCCGGCTCCTTTCTCCCCTGTGATGAGCTGCAGAAACCCTCTCATCTCCGTCCTCCTCCTCCTCTTCCTGCTGCGTCGCTTACTCACCGCCTCGGCCTGCGCAGGGACCTGTACGCAGCCGCGGCCATGGGCAGATTTGGAGATGCTGCGGCTGCGGACTTTACGCACGGCTCTGCGCCAGGCTCTCCGCCGAAACATAAGTTTCTGGACAGTTTAAACCCGGATCACAAAGCGGCAATAAGCGACAAAGCAGCGTTTTATGAAAGCAGTTCGGAGGGTGAGTAAAAACAAATATAGGCGTAATTAAAAAATACATTAAGATTAATAATCCAACTGGATGAGATTCTTGCAACATGCATGATGGCATGCAACGTTGCATGTCGTTAGGCGGGGGAATTTGATAAAATTAACAAATATTGGATTCAATTTGTCATACATTATCTCCCAAATTCTCTGCCGTTCCTGTAAATAGCGAACAATGTGTTTGACTCTTTCGGGATATTTAATTGTTTTGAGTTTTCATTGAATAATGAAGATCAAGCACCATTAACAGTCAGATTTATATGCTGTATTTCATTAATGTCGTTTTCACAGTTTCCCTCTGATTTCTGAAATTTAAAAGCGACCACAGACTTGCGCTGAAGTGCATCAAATCAACACATTGGCGCAAACTGCTCGATTCTTGAGGAGTTTTTGTTTATTAGTGCGGATGATTCTGTAAAGCAACACAGAAAATCAGCGCTGGTGAGGTCTTTGTGATATCTGGATTGGGAATAATATACAGAGGTTTTATTCAAGCTCAATCTAAAAAGAGCAAACAGATTCTAGAGATTTCAGATGATCAGGACTGCGCTGTGAGCCCGAACTTTAATTGTTTTCTGCTAGGTTCTAATATTTTAATGCATTGGATGACTATAATTTGTTACTGAAAAAGAAACTGGATATAAATGTGCTCCTGTTTGGACTTGCTTCAAAGTTGGACACATTTTTCTAGTTTGTCTCCAACAAAAACCCTTTGATCAGTTTCAAAATTTGACTTTTCTGTTTCTTCAAATTACTATTTTTACAATTCAATTTTTTCAAAAACATTTGACATGTCAAAAGATTGTTTTCAAAACATTTTCAGATTTTTTTTAAACAGTTCTTATTTTATAGTCACATTTTGTTCTTATTTTATTTTAGGACGACTGGTATTTTTTTTTATCATTTGCATTTATTTATTTTGTTTAGATTTTTATATAGACTGCATTTATTTCTTATTCAAAAAATCTTAGGAAAACAAATTATCAAATAGATTATATTTTCTTTATTATTATTATTTTCTAAATCATTACATAAATTCGTATCCTATATTCTAAACACTTTGTGATCATTTCACACCTACTAGGACTTAGAACAACTGGCATTTTGGTTTTGTTTATTATTTGTCTTTATTTGTCGTCTTGGTTTATTAGAATTTACATTTTTGGGTCATTGGTATGATAAGAAATATACGCTTTTTGATCATTTTGCGATTCACTTTTAGGACATAGAACGGCTGGTGTTTTAATTGTGTTTATAATTAGTATTTATCAAAGAGTTTATTGTATTCATTGCACTTTTTCATATTCTTGAGAGAATATAAAACGTTTTCCGATTTTATTGATGGACAATCACAGCAACATTATTAGCAATAGATATATATACAGTATATATATATATACATAAATATATTGTTAGTTTGGTTCATAATTAATATAACTGATTTAATGTAATTTATGTAAATACGCAACACTTGTACTCAAATTTGAGATATTGTATCTTTCCAAAAACATTTTGCAAAATCAACTTATTTTGTTTCTTATTTTTAAAAGCACCCAAATCTTAAGGTCTCTTATAGAGGATAGTAGTATGAATTATGTATGATTCTTTTCATTTTCAATATTTATTTACGATAATTTCCACAGATTAATTTAAAAGTTGCAAAAACTATGACCAAAACATCTGATTAGTTCCACCGTAAGTGAAAATGGAGAAGTTCACCATTTTAGTCCTGATGGATCACATCAGATCCTCCTGCTAATAGCATGATACGGCTGGATTTTGGAGATATTCCCTCTGCGTTGTATATTGCATGTGATATAGATCTTCAGCTTCACCCATGGAGGCCGAGCGGATGTAAGTGCTTGACAGGCTAAAAGTTGCTGAATGCCCTGCGGCCCCTCAGAACATTTTCAGTTTGTGGCGTAAGGTTGAATTTCATAGACATGAGGAAATTAATGTTGCAGTAAGACGTATTTTCTGTCAGGCCTTACATTATATTAGGAGAAGAGCAAAGTAGAGTCAGCATGCCCCCAGTGAGCTGGTGGTTGCAAATAGATGGAGTAGTTAGGTTTTGCATCGAAGGGTTAAACATAATAAAAACAGACACTAACTTCCAGTCACTGCAGGACGGGAGCTGCCCTTTTCTTGCTCTGACAACAGGAAGCAAACTGAAGCATTTCCTTCATGGCTTAATATCTAGGAAAACAAACAAAACACTTTATTAACTCAAAAGTTCTTTAACAAGTATAAATATGTATTAAAGTAAAGCATTATTTTTTTCTTTTTTCCTGTAACCTTTTTACATGTTGTTTCAGTACTCTCGCCTGTAAGTCTGATGTTGCTTTTCAATTTAATTGAAGACAGCTGAGCATTTACTGCCTAAATATGGTCTGTCTGCTCTGATCAAATTAAATCAGAATTAGAATTGCTTGTGTGTCTAGTTTTCCTCAGGAGTCTCAATCTGATTATTTTGACAGTTTAAATTTGTAAATCAAAGTGAGACACAAGCCAACATTACCAGCTTTTTTAAAAACTTCAGTAACAAGCTTTTTCAAGGGATTTTTTAATTTTATGTCTACTTTTTCAAATAAGTTAAATGTTACAACCAGATTAAAGTGAAACTACTGCTTAAAAATAGTTTTTTTCTAAGAGAATGAAAATAATTTTGATCATATTTGTTGTTTGCATTTGTGCAAAATGTTTGATTTCCAGATGTATTATTTTCTGCAATATAAAGTTGTCTTCATCCATCAGATTTAAAATTAAGATTGTTGAAGTAAGCTTGTAGGTATAAAGGTGCATCAGGGTCATCATATAGTTTATTTTCTGTAACTCTGCAAAAATAAACTTTAATTTAATCATGACTATTAAAAATAGTCTTTGTATTTCCCTTTTAATAATATTGGCTTCAAGGTGCTCAGCAGGGCGAGGAGTTAAGTGAAGGCCAAATTAAACACTTAAACACTAACAAACTATTTTAAAGGTTTTATTAATGTTTGGTACCCAATAGCAAATCCGGTTTTATTCCAAAAAACAGCTTTAATGACTCTACCTTTCCTCTGTGTTTACCTCAGTCAGAGAAAAAGGAGCTCTAAAAGCCATGGTCTATCCTGGGATCGGCCCAGAGTGCTGCAGCAAGCTAAAGGAGCAGAGCGGCGGCTTGCAGGCGGACTCCATTGCTGATTCCATAGACTTATCAGGAAAAAGCAAGAAGCGGCGGAACCGTACCACCTTCAGCACCTTTCAGCTGGAAGAGCTGGAGAAAGTGTTTCAGAAGACACATTATCCTGATGTGTACGCTCGAGAGCAGCTAGCTCTGAGGACAGAGCTCACTGAAGCACGGGTCCAGGTGTGCCTCACATTTTACACCTTTTTCAGTGTTAACTTAAGCAGAATTAAATTTATGCTGCCTAAAGATTTGTTTTTGGGTTATTTTCATTTAATATTAGTGCTTTGCAAAAGTATTTACACCAATTAAACCTTTTCACATGTTGACAGGCTATAGTCACAAACTTCGTAAGTATTTCATTGCCATTAAAGCCAATACAAAACACAGACAAGCGTATAACCTAACTGTGAAGTTAACGAAAACATATGCATGTCTTTTTTTAATTTACAAATAACATTCTGAAAAGTGTGGCAGGCATTTGTAGGTTTACCCGGATACCCCTAATAAAATTCGGTGCAACTGGCTTTGGTGATTGCCTAATTTGTAATTTTGTAAATTGCCAACATTTATGTCAACAACATGACTGTACACCTAACTGACAGGCAGGGTAAGGAGAGCATTAATCAGAGAATCAGCCATGAGGTCCATGGTAACCATGGAGGAACTTTAGATATCCACAGCTCAGGTGGGAAAACTATTATGTGTGTGCTCCGTAAATCTGGCAAGAAAAAAGGCATTGTTGAAAAAGCCAAAAGAACTATGATTTACAGTTTGCCACGAGATAAATAGGCACAGCAAACAAAGTGCTCTTGTCAGATTAGACCAAAATTAAACTTTGCTTCTGGGAAAACAAATACTGTACATCCCCCTGAACACACCATAGCCATGATGAAACATGGGAGTGGCCTCATCATGCTATGGGGAGTATTTTCTTCACCAGGACCAGGGAAGTTGATCAGAGTTTATTACAAGATGGTTAAATACAGGGGGATCTTGTTGGCAGCTGCAAAAGACTTATGTCTGGAGTGGAGGGTCACCTTCCAGCAGAACAGCTACTCTGTATATACACCCAGAGCAACAATTGGTTTAGATCAAAACACTTTCATGGCCCAGTCAAAGTCTAGCAGTAAATTCAATGTAGATCTTAGGCAAGACTTGGAAAATTGATGTTTACAGACACTCTCATCGCTCTGAATGAGGTTGAATAGTTTTCAAAACAATAGACAAAGACTTGTAGCTTTAATTACAATAAAAGGTGGTTAAACAAGTTTTTACGAGGGGTGAGGGTACAAATTGAAGCTCAATTTTTCAATTTTTATAAGAAACACTTTCACCTCCCAATTCGCTCTACGTTGTGTTGGTCTGTCTCTTAAAGTCCAAATAAAATACAGTGAGGTTTGTGGTCCTAACATTACAAAATGTTCAAGCAGAATGAATGCTTTTGCAAGGCCCATTATCTGTGCTTTGTTTTTCAAAGGTGTGGTTTCAGAACCGTAGAGCCAAATGGAGGAAACGGGAACGCTATGGGAAGATCCAGGAAGTCCGCAACCATTTTGCAGCTTCCTATGATATTTCTCTTCTCCCTCGTCACGATGCTTACCAGGTGGGTTATTGCAATTAGAACAAGTTATTCTACAAAAACCTACACACTTTTTTTTATTGTGCATTTAGGGCATCTCAATCAAAATTTTCCATCAAGTTTCCCATTCTAAATCTGTCCTCATCCAGATGCAGGGCAACCTGTGGCCGGGCACTGCTTCAGGTGGAAGTGGCAGTACAGGTGCAGCCTGCGTCCTAGGAGCTGACTCCATCCCATCATCCTGCATGAGTCCATATTCTCACCCCCATAGCAACCTGCAGGGTTTCATGAGCATGCCCACCTCCCCCAGTCACCCACACCACCACCACCCACCTCACCATCACAGCATCAATGGGCTCTACTCCCTCCACAGCTTTCCAGGAGGCCTCGGGCCACCTTCCATTGACGGGCCTGAGGGTGACTACAAACCAACTGGCTTGGTGGCACTGTGTATGAAGTCCAAAGAGCCGGGGAGCATCATCTCCTGGCCCACATGACCACCAATGATCCCCTTAATACACTGACTGAGCCAGAGCTTACACAGTCTCAGAAAGGCACGCCGTCTGCATTTGACTCATGCAGTTGCTCTTTATGCTTACGCAACCCGAGCTGGACAACTTTCACAGAAAACCATTGAAAAAGTGATGGAAATTTGGAAATACTGATGCCTGTTTTGTTACCAACTTTAGTTTCTTATTACATTACTAGAACCAAAGAAGAGCAAATTATTCAAGCATGCAAAACTGTATTAATCCGTGCTGAGCAGTAATAAAGTCTTCCATTTACATTACATTACTTAACATTTTTGTAAAACTTTCTGCCAGGATGAAATGTGTCTCTTAAAATGGGATAAAAACTGAATCTGCCGGAAAAGGGTTTACCTTTGACAAGGCTCTGGGAAGAAATAATATAGTGTTCCTTTTGTTTGAATGAAATTTGGTTGTGAGGCAGAAATGTTTTACATTTTACATGTCATAAACACAAGGATTTCTGCTGTGCAGGAAGAAGTGTTCAAAGAGATTGCGCGAGTGCAAGATGTGTCTTAGTTTATTAGGGAAAAAACAAAAGTCAAAGACCACATTATTATTGCTAATAAATCTTCACTTAGGGCTGCTCAAGTACTTAAGCAGCTATTTGTCTCTTGTTTTTAACATAATGATTGCTGTGGCAATCTAAGTTGCAGTTTGATGGAGAAAGTTTAATTTGATAAATGTTTTCCTGCAACTAGACCATCTGCTTCTTTCTTTACTCAGCTTTTAGAGGAAAAACAGCCCATCATGTGACATATTTTGCCTTATAGTATCTCCTTTTTTGTGCTTTATTTTACTTTATTGTCAAGTAAACATAGTATTGTATTGTACCATGCCATCTGTTGTACATTACTAAATACCAACATATTCGTGTCAGATGGGCAAACATGTCAGTTTATTTGAAGACTGAGAGCACAGGCTGAACTGAGGATAAAGAAAATATGTTTCACTAGTGAACTAAAGTCGTCCCAGGAATGGACATGGCTTTAAAGAGGAATACTGGGTTTATTCTTTGCCCATCTCACTGTGACAGGAACGCTGAGGGCAGAATATCCGATATTCCCTCGCTCTGTGCCAGGTCTTGTTGAGGCTCTATAACATGTGGTTCCAATAAAAAAAATGCACAAAGCCATCAGAAACACTTTCCACACCCACGGCCTGAAATTCCAGCCAGGCCCTGGGAGACGGCTGCTAACTCACAGTAACATAGTGCCCTGTGTCTACATCCCAGATTAAGCGGAGAAGATAAGAGGAGCTGTCAGGTGGGAGCGGAGACCGCTGAGGTGGACATCTTTTGGAAAGATGAAGACATAGAGAATGGTGATTTTTTTTAATATATATTTCTGCACAAAACAAAAAAGAAAAACTCACTGTTTTACTGTCTTTGGCTTATCTTAAATCAACCAGAAATTAGAGAAATTGAGAAAATGTTAAGAATATTGTGGTCTATCAAGGTTATATAACTGCTAGTTTTCTTTTTAACCAATTAGTTAAATTATAACAGGATAAATTACTTTATGGAATGAATTTATACATTTTGCTTAAGCTCTTTGTTATAAGTGGTGTCTCAGTAACCTTTACAATTAGTCATAAATAACTTAAATGTGGCCAGGTAATACCACAAGGCTGGATACAAGTGTGAGCATCACTCTTTTTGCAAATGCGTTCATTTTCCATCAACATTTTCACATTTTATCTCACTCCAACCACAAACTTCAATGCATTATTGGCATTTAATGTGACAGGCCAACACAATAATTGTAAATGGGAAGAAAAAGGATATACTTAAGATTTTTTTTTAACACTAAAAATGTAAAAAATCAAATGTGAATTTTTATTAAGGCCACTGGGTCAACGCCTTATTTTACTGCAAAGACAGGTGTAAGTCCTTTGGGGTGTGTCTCTACCAACTTTCCACATGTAGACACTGAAATGTGTCCTCCATTGTCTTTGCAAAGCAGTTCAAAATCAGTCAGATTAGATGGAGTGATTCTGTGAACATTACTTTTTAAGTCTTTGCCACAGATTCTCAAGAGGATTTAGGTCTGGACTTTGACTGGGCCATTCTAACACATGAATGGGCTTTGATCTGAAACATTTCATTGTAGCTCTGGCTATATCCTTAGGGCTGTTGTGCTGTCTCAAATCTTTTGTTGACTCCAACAGGATTTCTACTAGAATAAGAACCAGAATAACTTTATTTTTGAAAACATAACACAGATGCAGTCACGGGACATTAAAAGTAACAATCCAGCTAAGAATGACACAACCTATCACTTTTTGTCTGAATAATGGCCCGAGTAATAAAGGAGTTTTACTATCTGTTGGTTCTTGATTTAGGCTGCCTGAATCACTTTCTAGACGGTAGGAGCTCAAATTCATCATGAAGTGGGTGATGAGGAGAGTGAAGAATAGATTTTGTTTTTTGTCTAACTCTCTTTAAAAAAAATTCTGTTAGATCAGGTAATTTAGTGCCAATAATTTTAACGGCCTCTTTAATGACTTGCTTCATCTCATATTTGTCTCTTACTGAACCAGGTGTTGAAAGCAAATGTAAGGGCAGATTCTATCATAAAGCTATAAAAACTGGTCATCAACTTTTCACCCACAGCAAATTGATTTAATTTGCAAAGGAAGTGCACTCTTTTGCTGTGCTTTTTTTGTTGGTCTTGCCAGAGTCTTCACTGAATGTCAGCTTACTGTCAACACCCAGGTACTTGTACCGCTGAACACGCTCCACTGTTTCTCCTTTAACGAGAACTAAAGATGGTAGACTGGACCTTTTTCCTAAAATCTATAAACAGATCTTTGGTTACCTGACCAGGTGAGTCATCCTCCCTGTAACAGGCTGACAATAACGGTGTTATCTATGAACTTTAAAATATGTTGTCCTGTGTAATGATGGATTCTACTTTATTTCGCTCAATCCGTCATCTAAGTCTGCCCAGCTTCTATGTCCCTGTTTAAGAAAAGCATCCTCACAGTATGATGCTGCCCCCAGCATGGCTTCACAATGAGGATTGTGTGTGATGTGCAGTGTTAGCTTTTGCTACACATAGCATTTTGCATTTTGGCTAAAAAGTTCAAATTTGGTCTCATGTGATCAGAGCCCCCTTTTCCACATGTTTGATGTGACTCCTACATTGGTTGTTGACAAACTGGAAAAAATGACTTCTTATAGCGTTCTTTCAGTAATGGCTTTCTTCTTGCCACTCAGCCATAAATTCCAGATTTGTGGAGTGCCTGACTAGAAGTGGGCCTCTGGACAGATTTTCCCACTTGAGCTGTGGATCTCTGCAGCTCCTTACAAATGAATTGCTTCATGCTGAGATTAGGTAAACTCTTTTAAATAATTATATGGCTTTTGAAAACATTGGGTTGCTCTGGGTTTTTGGTCAGATGTGATCAACTCTGAGCTTTACTGCAACAGAATTTCCCACCAGGCCTGCCATAAAACAAATAGTAAACATGTTGAAAAGCACTTCATGTCCACTGTTAAGTACATTGGAGGATCTGTAATGCTAAAAGTCCTCCAAAGGTCCTTGGAAACCTTGTTAGAGCCCACAGCACTAACAAATACTTAAAATAACAGAACAGTTTAAACCAAAATCAGGTGGCTTCTGCCAGAAAACTGAAAATGGATCGCCATTGGTTCATTCAACAGAATAATATTTCAAAATATATTACCAAATCAAACAATCTGTGGGTTTAGCTGAAGAGAAGAGAGGATATTAGGACCTATGACCTTAAAAAATCTGTTATCTGTTAAATTCTTTTACAACCTTTACAAGGATGAATGGTCCAAATTGCTCTCCTTACATGCTCCAACCTTGTGAAATGTAAAGGAGTAGTACTGTTCTATTAGGTAAAAGGAGGTATTTTGTTTAAAAATACATTTTTGAAGGCTGCTGTAAATAGGCTTGATTAATTTTGTTTAGGTATATATTGGGTAAAGTTTGTCATTAAATGTCTCTAATAATTTCAGTAAGTTAAAATCTATGCAACAGGAATATACTTATCATTGGGTAAAGACTGTGTCTGTCCTTTATGTCATTTTCAAGAAGATACTGCTTAAAAGCTGCCACCATGTGGTATCAGTTCCAGTTGAATTGTTCCAAAAATTTGTTTTAGTCAAAAAGACAATATTTGTATCAAATCATGCCACAATAGACTGCAGATGTTTTACAGATACACAGAACCGGACCGGGGTTTCATGAGCCAAGCAGAATTTCTTTGTTCCATTATATTCCATACCACGTTTTTTTTGCTATGTGGTTTCAACCAACACCTTTACAGTTAACCACTGACCCAACAGTGAACTAAACTGACTCTATCCCAGACTATGTTTTGTTTGACAACTACTCCAGTCACTTAATATTTATTCATTACATAGATAGATGCCGGGTTGCAGGACTCAAACAATTTGGGAATTTGGGAATATTTTATCTGCTGTTGACACAGGTGTCAGTTAAAGAAAAAATACAGTACATAGTCTACAGAACAATATTATAAAAAATGCAATAACGTATTTTGGGGATCCCAGCTGCAAAGTCAGCTTTTACCTCAGGCCAGCCCAGCAAATAAAACATAAGCTTTTCACATCATACCTAAATACAATCAGCCTTTTTAATTCTAACTTTTCTTTAGTGCTTTCGTTCCTGATGAATGAAAAAGAACAAGTCCATGTGAAAAAAGACCAAGGACAACATACAGATAATCACAAATAAAATACATTTGAACAAGTTTGCCGTTGTGTGCAGAGGTGGATAGTTACTACTCACATTTATTCGGTTGCATTACTTGAGCAACTTTTGAAAATAAAATGCACTTATAGGACTAGTTATACCTCACTATACGTTTTACTTTTACTTGAGTAATATCATCTTGAAGTAATGCTAATCTTATATAAGTACAATGTTTATTCTACCACTTCACTTATGAAAAACAAACATGTTTTGACCAAGAGACACCAGTCACACACATACACAGTTTATGTGAGACTTCTTCTTGGTACACAAGCTTCATCTTTCTTATGTTCTTCTCTATCTGCTGAGTCTGCTGTGTCCTTTGGAGATGAACTGAATATACAATTAACAGTAGATATTGACACTGAAGTACTCAAAACTTTTCTGACATACATTGGCTTCATGAGCTTTATAATGTGAAAACAAATTTAAATGTGTGTTTCTCCTGTCTAAATTTGTTATTTTGTATTTATTTGCCCATAAATTTATTTTTTTCTCTATTTGATTGAATTAATGCTTCTCCTTTCCTAAGTATTTTAGATATCCTACCTACCTCTGGTTATTTGAAACCAGAAACTTTTTGTTTTCTTTATGTTGTTCTTGAATAGTTTAATTTATTTTGAGTATATAGGTATGAAATAAAAATAATTTAAAAAAAAGTTACATACACAGTACATCACAATAACTTTGAATACTGATAGCAATTCTGTTAAAAAAGTGGAACTCATATACAATAATTTCACACAGATTTATATATTTCAAGTGTTTATTTCTGTTAATTCGAATGATCCTGGCTAACAGCTAATTAAAACACAGAATTCAGTTTCTCAAAGAATTACATAAGATCAATAAAAATGGACTTTGATACAGAAATGTAGGGCTACTGAAAGGTATTTGACATTCACATCATTTGACTGTTTTCTGGTGGAGCTGAAACATCGCACTAATAATATATCATTACCAATATCATGGTAACATGACCTTTCTTGGAGTGTGGCAGCAGCTGCTGCGGTTGTCCTCCAGTGCTTGAGGACTAGGTGTAGGAGAAGGATTCCAGTGAAAGTTTGCACTTTTATCACTTCAGCCGATCCTCTGGTGTGAGACAGAAATCTGACACCAGAGGGTAGGCTACATCTAGGCTCATTTGCATACTTAATGGTGATTGGTGGTTAACTGGGGGGGGCAGACAGAAAATCACTAACAGCAAGCCCTGCCCAAACAGCATGGAGCAGAGGGCACAGATGACAAAAAAGCTTCTGCCTTTCTGCAGATTTGATTTGAGGGGCCAAGGCATTTCCCCTGCGTAGAGCAGGCCTCCAAGCTACTTCAGTTGCCTTCAGTTTGTCTCCTTTGTTGGGGCTCGTGTCTCCCATTTTCCTCTTGTGTCTAATCCCAAATCATTAATGACTTCACTTAGGAGATGTCTCTCCACTTGTCCTCCATACTCTGGGACCTTGATTTTTAAATAAAATTTAATTTTCATTTGAGAAGAGAACTTTAGACCATTGAGCAAAACGGTAGTCCTTCTACTTTTTAGCCCTGATAATACATTTCTGATGTTGTTTCTGGTGCAGGAGTGGATTAACACAGGAAATGCAACACTTGTAGTCCATGTTCTGAATACTTTTGTGTTTGGAAGATCTGACTACATCCACAGTCTGCACTTTCTGAATTTTCTGTGCCAGCTATTTTAGCTATTACCTTTTCTGGCATCCTTGTGGATCTTTTAATGACTGCTGCTAGATAACTCTCAAGTCAGCACTCATCCCCATGATTTTGTAGACATGGGTTAACATTTCGGAGGCGCTGCCACAGTCCAAGCCCGCTTTTGAGACGTGATATAGAGTTAACTGCTAAAAACCGAATGCCCAAAATTGCTAATCAGCCAAGTTGCATCATTTATGAAGTTAATGGCAGTCAGAATAAATGGTTTTATAAGGTGAATGCTGTAAAGTAAACTGTGAAGATCAAGTCATTTCTTTGGCTTACTTTTTTTGCTCTTGCAGTCACGTCAGGTGTAGAGCATTTTCAATACAGGCTTAGTAGAATCAAGAAGGGAAGGTATTGAGATTTGTTTGCAGTTATCAGTGGTGGGTTTTGATATGGATGATATGACTCATTACTCATGGTGGCACAGTCTGGAGGGGAATCGGGACTGCATTTGATCATCTATAGCTCAAAACATGTATTACAATTGTCTATTAAATTGTACACGAATTTAAATGTTATAACTTCATTTTAAAGTAAAATAAAAAAAACCTGATGTAAAAGCATAACCCCACCCCCAGACAGATTTTAAAAATTGCCACCTTAGTGGGTAGTGCCAGGAGACACTGAGGGGCACACCAAAGTGTAGGGATGAACGGAGGGGGCTAAGCAGGGGTGTGGTCAGGAGGACGAGGGAAAGTGGCAGCTAGTTTAATTTGACATATTGAAACATGGAGAGTGACCAGAGCAACACTGGTAGTTTCACCACAGGTAGATCTTTTGAGGTGGAGGATATTTAACCCCCTTCGTCAACTGAGGTTGAGGGAGGCTTTATGGAGCCCAGCAGACCTCAGTTTGAGCCACTGGCTCAAGGCACTGACTCTGCGGGGAAAAAAGGAGTTTGGGGGTTTAGCTACTCTTTAAAAACATAATAATCCCAAAGGGTAACTGTATATTACAAATTTTATTATTTTCAGATGTGAATTTAAACGTTATTTGAACCATTTTTGATAAACCACAAACAAACAGCAACAAAACAAGGTCATATATATAAACAGTGAAAAGATTCACGGACTCTTCCCAGTTTATTTCATTAGTTTCGATCTGTTGTCCAACTTTTCTTTACTTTCCTTTATCATGACGCTGCAATGTCCTTTTTATTTTTTAATTGTTTTTATCATTGTGTAAAGTAGTTAGAAATGTCTTGTTGCTGAAATATGCTATACAAATAAACGTGCCTTGCCTAGTTCGCATATGACTCGGCCCGGATATGTTCTGTCTGAAAAGAATCAATTTAATCTGTAACTATCACTTAAGGAACTGAATTGCTAAAATAAATCAACATTTTAAAGATTCATTGGAGTTTGTTGTTTACGTCTCTTGGTAACAATAATTGCTTTCAAAATGCAACAAATGCAGGCAATGCTTTATCTTTAACAACTCAGTGAGTGATTGACAGGCGCTTTAAAGGTTTCAACCCACTTTTTAGCCAATCAGAACGAAGGGGTGGGATTATACACTAATCCTAACAAAATGGCGACTGTTGTTGTTTTGCCGCAGGGTCACTGATTAAATCCGTTTATCGTTTCTGCTCATTTCTGCAGCCGTAGTTCAGAAACATCGCTAAGATACGTACCGGAAGGGTCATCTCCGCCCGGGCTGAAATGAAAGGCAAAGAGCGGTCGCCGATCAAAAAACGGTCCCGGGCCCTGGAAGATATTCGAGACAGGGGAGGATGTCATCCGACCAGCAAGAAAATGGGGGCTCTCTCCGTTTCCAGTGGGAGTAATAATGGGAACAGCTCGACAAAAGGCGACGGTGGCTCGACGAGACGGAGTCTGCTCGGTGAGAAAAGAGACAGAGACTTCGACGGCCACGGCCGGACTGGAAATAACCACAGCTGTCAGTCTGCTGCGGTTAAAAACCACAGCCTGAGTCTGACGCTGGATTTAGCCTCACCGAGGGGCGTCTCTTCGCGAGCGGAGCAGCGGATCCAGCCGCCCAGCACCGAGAGTGAGTACAAAACACTGAAAATCAGCGACCTCGGCTCCCAGCTGAGCGATGAGGACATAGAGGACGGACTGTTTCATGAATTCAAAAAATTCGGCGACGTGAGCGTCAAGATGAGCCGCTGCAGCGATGGACGGATAGCGTTTGTGAATTTCAGAAAGCCGGAGGACGCCAGAGCGGCTAAACACGCCAGAGGCCGGTTGGTGCTGTACGACCGGCCGCTGAAGATCGAGGCGGTCTACATTAACAGGAGACGGAGCCGATCTCCGGTGGAGAGGGACTTATACGTGGCGGCTCAGAGTCACAGACATCTGCAGAGACCCCTGTCGCCCACCGGGCTTGGATACAGAGACTACCGCCTGCAGCAGTTGGCTCTGGGACAGTTGCCCCCTCCCCCGCCGCCCCCTTTGCCCAGAGAACTGGAGCGGGACCGTGAGTTTGCACTGTTTGAAGCCAGGGCGCGTCCTGCTTTCATTGCAGAACGGGCAGCCTTCAGAGAAGAGGATTTTATCGCCCCTGAAGATGACCAAAGAGCCAACAGGACGTTGTTTCTGGGCAACTTGGACATAACTGTTGCAGAGGCGGACCTGAGGAGGGCTTTTGACAGGTTTGGGGTCATCACAGAAGTGGATATAAAAAGACCCATCAGAGGACAAACCAGTACGTATGGATTTTTGAAATTTGAAAACCTTGACATGGCTCATCGTGCCAAGCTTAGTATGTCTGGCAAAATAGTGGGTCGCAACCCCATAAAGATAGGTTATGGCAAACCCATGCCCACCACACGCTTGTGGGTGGGGGGACTTGGACCCTGGGTGCCGCTACCTGGCCTAGCGAGAGAGTTTGATCGTTTTGGGACAATAAGGACCATAGACTACAGAAAAGGGGACACTTGGGCCTACATTCAGTATGAAAGTTTAGATGCTGCACAAGCAGCTTGGACACACATGAGGGGCTTCCCTCTGGGAGGACCAGAGAGACGTCTCAGAGTGGACTTTGCAGACTCTGAGCATCGCTACCCGCAGCAGTTCCTGCAGCCTCTACCTATACCACCGTTTGACATGGTGGCTGAGTCATTTGTTCACCGTGCCACGCCTGAACCTCTTCGGGTCAGAGACCGGACTCCTCCGCCACTTCATTTCAGGGACAGAGAGCTCTTCCCTGGAGCCGACTGGCCCAACCCAGCCCTCCGTGAACGTGTACGGGCCTCACCCTTTGAGCCTCTGGAACATTTGGAACGGGAGCGGAGGGCACGGGAGCCTTGGTCTTTGGAACGTGAGCTGCAGGGACGAGAACCTGTACGCAAACGGCGTGCAGTCGAGGAGGGACGCCATCTGGACCTCTCTCCTGACAGCACTGAGAGGACAGTAAGAAGGCGACGAGCCTCCCCAGAGGGGAGTCCTGGAGGCAGCAGTCGGGACGGAGGGCGCTTCAGTGATTCAGAGCGCCCCATGCGAGGTGAGAGAGCCTCTCCAGTAAGAGAATGTCACAGCAGCCTGGAGAGGGGCGGGACAGAACGCCGGCTAAAAAGCCAGAGTCTCTCTGATAAAGGACCATCAAGTGGCGCTGTGGTAGCAGCTGCAGACCGCAAGCGAAAAGCTGTTGATGGTGGCAAAGGGCCCGCCAAGAGAGAACGTTCTGAAAGCAGCTCCAAGGGAGGTCAACTGGCCAAGTCCGATGGCACCAAACTCAGTCTAGCTTGGCAAGGCATGCTGCTCCTGAAGAACAGCAACTTCCCAGCCAACATGCACCTGCTGGAGGGTGACCACAGCGTAGCCAGCGACCTACTGATCGACAGTGCAACGGGAAGGCAGGTGAGCGAGCTGAAGATCACGCAGCGTCTCCGCCTGGACCAGCCCAAGCTTGACGAAGTATCCCGCCGCATCAAGGTGGCAGGTCCTGGCGGCTACGCCATCCTGCTGGCCGTCCCTGGAACCACGGAGGATACGTTGTCCGACTCTGCAGCCTCGACCCAGCGGCCGCTCCGCAACCTGGTGTCCTACCTCAACCAAAAACAAGCAGCCGGAGTCATCAGCCTTCCCGTGGGGGGCAGCCGGGATAAAGACAACGCAGGGGTCCTTCATGCTTTCCCCCCCTGTGATTTTTCCCAGCAGTTCTTGGATTCATCTGCCAAAGCCCTGGCAAAAAGCAAAGAGGACTATCTGGTTATGATAGTGGTTCGTGGCGCATCATAAAAAGTGACCATACACTAAAATGAAGTGGAGTTTAGAAAAAAAATCTGCTGTATGTCAGTAATTATTGCATGCTGTGTGTTCTGCATCCTGGGGTACAGTAGTGTGCTTCTCCAGTGTTTGAATGTTGCCATATAATCCACTAAAAGGACAAACGGTGCCCTTCTGTAAAACAAAAAGGTCATTTTTCTTTCTTTTTAACTACTTTTCAGTGGGTGTTTGAACCTGATCACAATCACAAACCTGCTGTATTATCAGACTTCTGGAAAATGGTTAAATATGAGGCGATATTATAGGAATTCAATCAGTTCAAATCCCATGACATTTATGAGCTTTTCGGTCATACGGAGATTTTAGTCTTTGGTTCATTTACAGGTTTAAAGGGTTACAAAGATTTTAGACATGGAGTGATTTTATAATATACCGCTACCATTACAATTAAACTACAGCTTCAAAGCAATGTTAGTTAAATATATTTTAAAAAAACACCCATAATGGTCAACTTTGTTTTTTGGCTGCAGTGCTTAGTGTCATCAGTTTGTACTGGTATTATTACAACAACTTCCCTCACTGGTTATGTGCACAAGGCATGACTTACAGTACGGTGATGCGTTGCATTTCTTATTTTAGATTTTCAAGCGTAGAAATGAAGCTGAGCAGGATTTTTTTTTTTTTCAAACTCAAGGTGTAAAGAAGAGGGGGAAAAAAATACTAATTGCACAGCTCTCCTCCAGTTGATCACTTTCCAGTTAAATTTACTACCTAAAATATTTATATCGCTTCTAGTAAAGTAGTTTAATAAGTCTAAGTGGAGTGTGATTTACTGAAGAAGCGCTGTGCAGTGTGTTTTAATGGCGAATAAAAGGTTTTGACTGGTTCAAAGGTGGAAAATGATGTGAAGGTCAGCGGTTGAAACATTTCTTAATACAGGTCATACATTTCAGTCTATAAAGTCTCTGAATTCATACATTTCTTCAGTGCTATTGTTTAAACTTTATTGCATCTGTGTTAAAGGGATAATTAGATTTATCTTTGCAGTGAGGTTCTGTGAGGCTCTGACCTGTAATAGAAAGATTTCACATCACAGTAAGTTTGTAGAAAAGTAAAAAGAAAAGTCCCCAAATCTGTGAAGGCTAACATTGAGTCAGATGAGCCCCCTGTTTTAGCTGAGTTTAGCAATTTCAAACAACTCGAACTTAAAATGTTCATATTTGCTGGATGTGGTATAGCAGCAGGTATAAAACCATCTACACTTTCACAAGGGGGTTTGGATAAGTTTATCACCTTCTTTCTCAGCCAAACGCTTTAGCTGATTGTAGCAGCTAAAGCGTTGAGGCTTTCTGACTTGTTAGCCTTTCACAACTCTAGGGATTTTCTTGCTCACTGTGATGGGAGATTACATACCACTACACTTAAAGGAGCTATTACCGATAATAAGGTCACTGACCTTCACTTATTCACAAATTTCTGCATTATCCACAAATTTAAGTGTAAAGATCAGACTCTCATGTCAAATTTGTGTTTAACATAGAAACCAGCCCACACCATGATACTAACGGAAAATACTGCAACTTTCTTTTTTTATTGACTTAATTTGTTATCTTTTTGTGCAACATTATTTTTGCTTGGAGAGGATCTGGCATTGCATTATATAAAAACTGAAGTACTTATGGACAAAAAGAAAAACGAAAGGTTAGACAGCTTCATGTTTATAGTTGATGCCCTGGTTCTTTTATTTCCCTGACCCAGTAACCCACACCTTCATAGGAATAATCAAACCCAGTAAATTGATGGTATAAAGGAATAAACCTGCTATCAGTACAGTTGGTTTTAACAGTGGTTTAACCGTTAATATGGAGTTTAATTTTAGAAGTTTAAATTACAGTAATTCATACCTGCCAATATTTTGTTCTTAGGTCTTCTTACAACTGTATTGTTTATTTGTATTTAGTCATGCAGTAGTGACTTACTCTGAATAATAAGTTGCTGATTTTTGGTTCCATATGTAATGAAAACGTTCATGTTTGCTTGTACGCGCAGACATCACACCCGCTGAAACTTTGGACTCTGGAAGACGCAGAGCTACTAACCTCTGTGGAAAAAAGGCACCGTTGTATGTGTGAGTCCTCGCTGATGAGGAAGCTTTTTAAGTTGTGTAGTCCATCCAGCACCTGTGATGACTTCTGTTTTAAGTGGAAAAATTGAGCAATGTACGCTTTGATGTCATGGGGAAAGGAAAATCCGTAGTGCCCATGCGAAGCTGTTCACGTAACTGCGAGTGCATTTGGGCACTTAATGTGACCGATTATCAATAAATTGTTCATGTGAAGGGAAAATGTTTCTTCGATGGAAGTGAATTGACGAAACGAGCTTCAATGCCTTATTGTGTTTCCAAGGAGTTTGTCACTTGAAATGTTGTTTCTGCTCGTGAGAGGGGGAGACGATTTGCAAGTTGTTTAGCTCCAGAGAGGAGAGACCTGTGTTTCCTGAGAGGATCGCAATTTGTTTAAAGGCCAGTTCTGGGCTCAGAAGTCGCCCCGTTTGTAACTTGCACCCACAACTGTTCCTATTTACATTCAAACACCTGATCAGGATGGAGGAGCTGTCGCCTGCTCTTGTTTGACTCCGCCATGCAGATGCAGTTTGGGAGGCGTGGCCCGGAGCGAATGGCATCACATGACGGTGACCGATTTGCATCACTGAAAATGTTTCCCATGCATTGGTTCTGGTTCTGAACAGGAGGCAGGAGAATTTCATCGCTCACTGTCACACACTTCATTGTAGAGATTGTGACAACTCTGAAATTTGCAGAGCATCTACAGATCACTCTGTCTCCCTGCAAAGAATTGGGCTGATTTGTCTTTATCACACTTTGCCCGGTTTTATTCAGCTAGGAATACTGTTGCTGGCCTCTCCTCTCTGAAGAGACGTGTGAACCGGTACCCCTTCATCATCTGAGGTCAGCTGCAGCATGGAGATGAAGTATGAACACCCTCGCTGGATGGAGCCCACGGAGCGGATACCATTCACTGAAGTTCCACCAGGACCACTGTTTGTTCCCCCCCAAAATCTCTGTTAAACGTTTAAGGCCTCTTTACACACTCAGCTACCATCTGTTTTAGCTGAATTAGAGTAAAAACATGTTCAGTGTTCTGTGCTGAGGACGACTCCCTTCCCTTGAGAAACATTGCCAACCATGAGGACCACGGAGCACCTTCTTTTCCTCTCCTCCTGGTCCGTTAGCTGACAGCCAGGACAGAGCAGGTGTCACTGTGTGACTGCTGTGCAGAAACAGCTTCATGGTGAGTAAGAACAAGGGCTGCCTGCCATGGCTGTATCGGTGGCTAATAGGCAGCAGGGGTGAGTATAATGTGTAACGTCACATTTTCAAGAAAAATCATAGCCTTTTTTTAATGAGAAAATATCAACTAAACAATTTATGCCCTCTGCACATTACTGCATACACTGCTGCGTAATATTCAGTAGAACAAAATAAACCGTCTTAACATGGTGGGGACAGAGCCTTAAAAGTTGAGACATTCCTAAAGAAGGAAATTAAATTGGATGAAGGCAAAGAATTTGGAAGTGCTGCTGGTTATTCATTACATCCTCTTTTGATGCAGGAATAATCCTGGCTTCTCAAGGTCCTTCATCAAGCTCATTGCTTTCAGTAAAACAAAAAAAAACAAAAAAAAGTCCAAGTTGTAAAAAGAGCAAGTGACCATAAACGTCATCAAAGGCTCACTATAGTAAAGGAGAAAATATATTTAAAATGCCTTTTTTTTTACATGGCAAATCAAATAATCCTAATTATTTTAGTCATAATCATCATTATGGCCACTTGCTCTTTTTACAACTTTTGTTCTTCTGAAAGCAAGAAGCCTGTAAGAATGCATGTCCTAAATTAGATGAGATTTCAATTTGGTTAATGCTACTTTGAAACCTGGGTTTTCTACCAAATACGGCACACTTGGTTGATTCTGTGGGCACAGTAAAACAAAGTAGTGTTTAGACTATATATGAAAGGGACGTGCACATTAATAAACATCAGTGACAGCTACAGATGTTAATATGCCGGAGGTTTTCTCCTAGCAGGGAACATATACATACAAGAAGGAAATGATGCAGTAGCATAGAGCTCATTGAAGTGCCTGGTGCTAAGTCTGTATTATTAGCAGAGTTTGTCTTTTCATATATTCTAAAAGTACTTAATGAAACAAGAATGTGTTTCTCTTATTGGGATGTTGTTTTTTAAGTAGTTTTTTTTTACTTACATGTGTTGGAGATCCAACTGCAATTGAGAGGGGAGCAGCATCTTCTCAGTCCAAGCAACTAACTGGCTAAAACGAAGAAATAAATGACAAAAAATAATCCAACCTACAAGCAACTGTGGCCTACCTTTAAATCTGAAAGGCGCTTTTTGTTCATTGCACAGTAAATAAACTGAGTCAGTGGTGAGAAGTAAGTACAGAGCTGTATTTGACATTTCAGTGTCTACTTGAATATACTGATTTACCATTTACTGTCAGGTAATATTTCCCAACAAATCAGATTATTGCATTATAACTTTACTCGGTTATAGTCAGGTGATCCTTTCACTTTTTAGCTGATGTGCCACAATGTGATTACAAATCTTGAATAATCAGAATCAAAATCAGCTTTATTGCCAAGTTCGTACATACAAACAAGGAATTTGACTCCGGTACACTTTGCTCTTTTGTTCTGTTTTTGCATTACAGAATATACAAATTTACAATTTACAATGTACAATATACAATGTACAATGCAATATTCTGCATTACAGATTATTGCATTGCAATAAGGTGAGACATGCCACCAGAAGTTGTGTTATTGATCCAGGCAGCCTTTTCACGGTTTTGAGCCCTGACCCGCTGGATGTAGGCAGCCACATCCACAACCCTGCAGGGATTAAGCAGGTATAGAAAATGGATCGATGGATTCTCAGTCAACTGAAGTTAACTCTTAACTGGCACATTCTATTTATCTTATAATAAAAAAAAAGTGATTACATCATAAAAATAATACACATAATTTACTATGGAATAGTACCTTAAAGGCCAAGCATTTTCTAACAGTAAGCTTCACAGTCCCTGATCATAGCTGATTTTATTCACTGCAAAACATTTTTTAGATTATTAGAGGGTTTCTGTAGTCTTTGATGACCTCACATGTAATAATGAAAGGTTTTCCACAACACGTTACAACAACATTGTGTAATATGATCAAGTTGCTTTCTCTAAAACAAAAAGCAATAATTATTCCTGGTGCTAACCTGTTATTACATTTTTATTTCATGTTAAAGGTTTAGTAAATTAGATTTTCGTTAAACCTTACTGTAGTACTTCTTTGTTTGCTCGTCTTCCTGAATTTTGTACCTTTTTGGTTTTACTTCCCTTTGTAAAGGAGTAGCACTGGGAGTCTAATGAGGCCATCTGCTGTGGTAGCTAGCCTGCAGCTGGTTTTTTAACAAATATGCATCTTGTAGCTTGCCAAACAGTTAGCTGGGTGGGGCTCATTCAGTTTGCATTGATCTTCTTTCAACCAGCTGGCTGTCAGTGCAAAGCAACAGTTAGGGGAGGAGCAGTAATGTATTAGACTTTACTTCAAATAGCCTGAGAAAATTCAGATCACTTCAACGCTGTCCCTGGCATCCCGTTAAAAACACTGCGAAGGCCCCAAGCATAGGTACTAATGTCATCCATATGAAACTACAGTGAAAGTCATTGTGGATTTTATTTTGTCTAACACTGTCTAAAACATTTTTGCTTTCTATACAGACACCCATGGGACTGCAGTTCTGTTTCCAAGACACTGGGCGGCCTACCTGGGTTCATTTACTGTGAGTAACCTTTATATAGGTAACGAAATGCTAATTTATTTTTCTAATTCAGTTCCATTCAAAAGGTGAAGCTCTTATATTACATAGAATCTTTACACACAGGGTGATACATGTCAGGAGATTATTTCTGTTAACTTTAATGATTATGGAAACCCAAAATGAATTTTCTTAGAAAATCAAAACATTACGTTAGGCCCATAGAAATGATTTAGATATGGAAATGTTATGTAATGGCCTCCAAAATCATGGAGAGGAAAGTTGTCTTGAGAGTTGTCGTTGATACCTTCCACTAAGAGGGTAAGCCACCAAAGGTCAGTCTTAAAATTTACAGAGGATTGTATGCTAGTACAATAAAGGAAAGTTGAGCGGATGGAAAAAGTGTAATAGAAAATGTAGACCAAGCCTTGAGAGGACAACAGCCCATTAAATGGTTGGTGGAAATTCACAAGGCTTGCATTGTGTCATGGAGACCAATATTTCTGCATTAAAAATATTTTTTATTGGCCTTATATGCTTAATTTCCTGGGAAACACAAATGTGGGTTTTGATTAGATCTAAGCAACAATCAATAGAATTACCATCTATAGACATTGGAAATATATACACTCACCGGCCACTTTATTTGGTACACCTTGCTAGTACCGGGTTGGACCCCCTTTTGCCTTCAGTAGGCTGTGGCGTTGACACGATGCTCAATTGGTACTAAGGGGCCCAAAGTGTGCCAAGAAAATATCCCCCACACCATTATACCACCACCACCAGCCTGAACCATTGATACAAGGCAGGATAGATCCATGCTTTCATGTTGTTGACGCCAAATTCTGACCCTACCATCCAAATGCCGCAGCAGAAATCGAGACTCATCAGATCAGGCAACGTTTTTCCAATCTTCTATTGTCCAGTTTTGGTGAGCTTTTGTGAATTGTAGCTTCAGTTTCCTGTTCTTAGCTGACAGGAGTGGCACCTGGTGTGGTCTTCTGCTGCTGTAGCCCATCCACCTCAAGGTTCGACGTGTTGTGCATCCAGAGATGCTCTTCTGCATGCCTTGGTTGTAACGAGTGGTTATTTGAGTAACTGCTGCCTTTCTATCACCTCGAACCAGTCTGGCCATTCTTCTCTGACCTCTGCCATCAACAAGGCATTTGCGCCCACAGAACTGCCGCTCACTGGATATTTTCCGTTTTTCGGACCATTCTCTGTAAAACCTAGAGATGGTAGCGAGTGAAAATCCCAGTAGATCAGCAGTTTCTGAAATATTCAAACCAGCCCGTCTGGCACCAACAACCATACCACGTTCAAAGTCACTTAAATCACCTTTCTTCCCCATTCTGATGCTCAGTTTGAACTGCAGCAGATTGTCTTGACCATGTCTACGTGCCTAAATGCATTAAGTTGCTGCCATGTGATTGGCTGATTACAATTTGCGTTAATGAGCAGTTGGACAGGTGTACCTAATAAAGTGGCCTGTGAGTGTATATCTGTGTGTAAAGAATCTATGAATTTCACTTTCAGAAATAAATGACTGAAATTAACTTTTTGTTGATATTCTTATTTATTTAGAATTGTTTAAAATTAAAACTAACATAATGAAATGCAGTAACATGGAGTAGTTTTAAAGGTTTTTTTTTTTATAAAAAAACTGTAAAAAGGCCTAAAGATAAACATATTGAAATAAATTATCTGTCCATTTTTTTTTTTTTGTCAATAAAGTACTGCATGTTTACTTTGCTCTATGACTTGTGATTGTTTCTCCTGCCTGGTGTCTGAATCACACTATAACAGAGTCACAAACCATTTTATTACATCTGAGTTATGCACTGTTACAAGTTTTAAAAATAAAATCTAAAATCTTGGTGCAGAATATCTATGATTAGTTAAACCTCTTTGCTAGAGAAACCCAGGAAGCAGCGCATCGAACAAACAGTGCTTCTTCCAGTAATAGATTAACTGAAAAAAAAACCAAAACAAAAAAGGTGAAAAATAAAAAATAAAATGCTTTAAAAAAATCTCTCCAATGGTGTTTAGGTAATTACCACCTTAAGACCAGATGTTCAAGGCTGAATACCATTTACATACTTTTAAAGCATGAAATATTTTTCATCAAAAACTTTTTTTTTTTTCTTTTCTGGTACAAAAACCTCAGTGGCCCCAAATCACAAAGGCGTACCGGCTGTGAGTGAATGCAACTCGTGAGCCAAAAGAGCTTTAGTGCATGACTCGTCATGGAAACAATACAAAGAGCCCTGCTCAGTATTGTGAAAGCGAGTTGAGGGGGAATAATTTGGTGCTAATGCAGACTGCATTCTTAGAGCAGAAGCCTTCTTAGCCCACAAGAGGGCAGCATGAGAAAACACATTAGCTGATTTTGAACAGACCAGTTCAAATGATAGTCACAGTCCATACCATTTTATTTCTGTGCAGTTATAAGCTTCAAGTCGTCAGTAGGTTTTCTAATGTGATCTTTGGCTGACATTACAGGAAAGGTAGTAAAAGATACATCACCCTGTAAGGCAAATGGTGAAAAAACAACAACAAAGAAAACACAAAAAAACTCTAAAACATTTATAAAAAAGATTCAAGAACCAACAGACTCTCGTGTTTAAACATGACGCTGTAAGTTTGCACCAGCCGGTACTTGAAAGTCTGGACAACAAAAGTAGTTGTGTTACACTAACTGGGTATCATCGCATCATCATTTCAGTGGGTCACAGATTTATAGACAAAACAAAGCTGACAAAAAAAACAAACAATCACACACAGTTTCATAGAAAACGCATTTAGCTCCACCAACTCTATATTCACCTGTGACCATAATTTCCAGAAAAGCACAAACAGGTGTCTTCTCTAAAAAGCTGGTGGATTTGCAGCAAATAAATGTGAGCACCCTAAGTTAAAGGAAAGTAATTGAGTGTGTAGTTGCATAGATCAGCCAGGAGTGAGGATCTGCTCATCTGAAGGTTTGCATCAGTAAAATAAATTGTCAAAAACTATCATGTTTTCAGTTCAGAGCCAACAAAATGAAAAAGGTAGTTTATAGTTGTAGCATTTGAAAAGCGACAGCTGGGGTTTTGTAAATGAAGTTTTCTAAATGAACCTTTACAGACACAGGAAGGGCTTTGCAAAACTGTTCTTACCAGCTGAATGTTTTTACATTCAGTCATGCTACAACTATGCCTTCAGTGGGTTTTATTGGGATTTTATGTGACAGAGAACACTGTGTAGTGCATAATTGAATGAAGTGGAAGAAAATTGATACATGGTTTTCAATAACAGTACAATTATGCAAATTCATCGCGTTTTACTTTAACACCCCTAAATACAATCCAATGTTATCAACTGCCTTCAAATGTCACCCAAGTAGTGAATCTGGTCCATCTGCATGTATTTTAATCTCAGTTTAAATGTAGCTGCTCAGTGAAGGCCTCAGAGGTTTGTTTGAGAACATTAATGAACATCCTGCAGACCCAAGACAGGTCAGAGAGAAAGTTGTGTAGAAGTTGAAAGAAGGGTTATTCAAAGCTTAGAACATATTACAGAGCTCTGTGCAATCCAACATCTGAAAATGTGAAGAGTCATGCACATCTGCAGACCTACTGAGACACTGTCGTCCACATAAATCAGGATTCAGCAGCCTTTGTAATCCAAAAGGCCATTTTTACCCTTCCTTGTAATCACTCAAATCTGTCTAAAACAGCAAAACCTACATGGATAAAAGACCGCTTATCAAATTCTATACTTGCAATTTAAATTTGTTGGGGGTTTTTTTTGGTAGAAAAAAACATGAACTTATTTCTATTTTTACGGTTTTGGAACTTGGAAAAATATAAAAGACTCACAGTGAAATTATACATTTCACTGAATTGAGCGTATTTCTGTAAAAAGTTGGAAAAGCATGTTGTTTGTGTCCTTATAAGAAAATGACTATTAGTGTAATTTTGTTATGTTAATATGGCATGAAAATAGAAACCTGCTTAAAAACAGCATTTTTATTGCTTTTAAATGGAATGACACGTTAATTCCCACATTGGAGGGCCTAAACCGCTACATGTGGTTCCATAGCCACAGGCTGCAGGTCGCTGATCTTACCTGACTGGCCAGGCAAGGAGATTATTAATCAGAGAAATAGCAGAGATGCTCATCGTAACTCTAGAGGAGTTGCAGAGATCCACAGCTCAGGTAACTTTTTGGATTGCAAGCAAAATGCTACTTGAGGCAGAAAAACTAACTTCCTACACACTGTTGGCAGCATTATAATATGGGGAAGCTTTTTGTCAGCAGAACAGGGAAGCTAGTCAGAGTTAATAAGAATATGGGTGGAGGTAAATACAGGGAACATCAGAGAGGAAACCTGTTAGAGGCTGCATAAGACTTCAGAACTAGGGTCTGATGTTCACCTACCAGCAGGACAACCACAAACATACAGCTAGAGCTACAGTGAAATGATTTAAAGCATGCATTTAATTTGTGGCAAGAATTGAAAGTTGGTGTTCACAGATGGTCTCCATCCAAACTGTTTGACCTTTCATTTATTTTAAAAAGAAGAATGTGCAAATATTTTAGTCTCTATTTGTGCAAAGATGGTAAAGACACACCCATGACTTCCGAATCTACTTTCAACTCTTCAAGAGGTGCTGAATACAAATTCAAGCCACACTTCTCACATTTTTATTAGTAAAAAAAAAACTAAAGAAAAGAAACATGTATTTTTGTATTCTTCCACTTCACACTCATGGTCTACTTTGTGTTATTCTATCACATCAAATGCAGTGAGGTTTGTTTTTTGTTAGATGACAAAAAGAGAAAACATTCAAGTTCTACTAATACTTCTGCAAGGCACTGTGGAGTACAACTTTTTAAAATTTGGAGAACTGTTTTTTTGTTTAACTGAAATAAGTTGCGAGCAATGACATATGCGCAGATGATTAAATCGGCTGAGCAGCTGAAACCCCTGTGCAAAAGTAGTTAACATCGCTTACGTGCAAAAGACTCGAAAGTGAGAATTTTCATTTACAGCATAAAGCTGACAGGTAAACTGTGAATAATTACAGTGAATTAAGTTCTGACTGCCGGGTGAATGTGCTCTAAGTATTGCATAAGTAGTGACAGCTGTATTTATTATACAACTGTGCAAGTTAAACGGGTTTAATAGCTACTTGGGGATCAAAGCCAGTTTAGGTGTGAGGTCTTGATGACCTTTACATGGTGAAATAGGGTTGATGCCAGTTTAAAAATAGGTGATGAAAGTGAGTACATCTGCAGCTGCAGCCTTTAAAATCAAGCTTTTAATATGATTTCAAACAAACTGAGCTATTGGAAGGAGGACGTTGGGATGAATGGGTGTGAGTTGGTTGAAAAAAGCTCAAACAATAAAAGCTCTTCAATTAAATGGAGAGTCTGGATAAAAGTTAGCCTACAAGTCTGCACGGACCATTCTGAGTTTATAGTTAAATGTCAGCACATGCCTACCATAATCTCACAGAGTGGATCTTCCAATCTGCTTTTTTGGCTTCATACACGAGATAACTCACTGGGACATAGGAACAGGCTACAGTAGTGGTGGTTGCTGAGTATTTTGGCTCCCTGGCAGTTAGAAATCATGCAGCACGGTCATAACTTGGCCCAAAGTGCATATCAGTGAGAACAGATTTACACATACAGATAAATGCTTCTCAAGACTTAAGATGCAGCACACCTCACGAATATGTGCTTAGATTAATAACCTCATATAATCCTTGGAGACAGGATTTTGAGCTTGGTTCCTTGCTCTGCATTGTTCAGTTTAGTTGTTGCATCGAAAAGTAGAATTCATTGTTCTGTTGTGTGCTGGATTACCTTCAGATGGGATCTTTGTGCCTCTGATATTAAAACTGTTCTGCCGAACACAAGAACTTTGGCTTTTTATAAGTTCTGCATAATCAAATATTCAGACTATTGTATGCTCTTGTGTTACTGTAATGCTGGTATCACACTTTTGCTGAAAGTTATGGTCCAGGTCCCAGGTTTAGGTGAGAGTCCAGGGTCCCAGCTGCGCAGGCCCGTGGCTGGGAGCATGTTAGTCCAACTTCCAGATTTCGCTCTAACACAGCACCGTTCTGCAGGTGGTCAGGGGCGAAGCAGCCATTAATCTTACAACTGCTTTCTGCTCTCTGGTTCTGAGAAAGTTTTTTCTTGGCCTTCCAGCGCTGAGCGAGTGGCTCCATGAACAAGGAGAGGGAGGAAAGAAGGTAGCACAGGCCCGCCAGATAGAAAGAACAGTCATACGTCTGTGTGTAGTCGTACAGGAACCCTATAAAAACAGAAACAACATGATCTTAAAGAGGCAGTTTTGTATTTCTTTGAAGACTGGTAATGCAGAGTGGTTATGAGTCAGCAGCATCTTTCCTTCAGGAAACAACAGTCAAAATGATCTCAGTTTGGTCAGTCACGGAGAAACGGGAGTCAAGCTAACTGATAATCAGGTCAGTGTGCATTAATAAATGACTTTCCACCTTCTAAAAGAACTCAAACTTAAACCTTTTGTGGATGTTAGAACCAGTATTGTTTGTGGCATTTATATCTCCTTAATGTGATTGTAATATTGTAACAATTTACTTGCAATTAAGTTTTTAATACCCATGGCAGAGTTAGGCTTAAAATTATCTTCTAATTTCCCCAACACATTTTTTTCTGACTGGAAGTAATATTAACCTTTTTGAGCCGCCCAACTAGAGTCCCAACTTGAATCTGATTGACAATCTGTGGAGGGGGCTAAACATTAAGGTGATGACAGGGGGACCTTTTGAACACAAATCTCACAAAACAGCAAAATAAAATGCCAGTTTTGACAATAGTTGCCTTTTTTAAGTACTAGTTGGTCAAGGGTTTTGAAGTTAGCAACACTGATTCACCAAACTGGGATTATCAGTCCACTGCAGGTAACATATTGGCCATGCATACCTACTATAGATTATGTTTTTCAATGAAAACTGATTCTCAGATATTTTACTTGACTAAATAAAAGTTTAATAAAAATAAAATGAAGCAAAAAACATATCACTTCAGGTTGAATTTGTGGTTCATGGGTAAACATAAGAAAAGAACAAAAAAAAAAAACAAGTGGAACCTTACAAATTTGTGAGACAACAGTTAAAAGTTTCATATATAATAAACAGTTGATATATATAAACTGTTATATATAACAGTTAACAAGTTCATACATATAAAACCACGGCATGTACAGGTCCTTCTCAAAATATTAGCATATTGTGATAAAGTTCATTATTTTCCATAATGTCATGATGAAAATTTAACATTCATATATTTTAGATTCATTGCACACTAACTGAAATATTTCAGGTCTTTTATTGTCTTAATACGGATGATTTTGGCATACAGCTCATGAAAACCCAAAATTCCTATCTCACAAAATTAGCATATTTCATCCGACCAATAAAAGAAACGTTTTTTTAATACAAAAAACGTCAACCTTCAAATAATCATGTACAGTTATGCACTCAATACTTGGTCGGGAATCCTTTTGCAGAAATGACTGCTTCAATGCGGCGTGGCATGGAGGCAATCAGCCTGTGGCACTGCTGAGGTCTTACGGAGGCCCAGGATGCTTTGATAGCTGCCTTTAGCTCATCCAGAGTGTTGGGTCTTGAGTCTCTCAACGTTCTCTTCACAATATCCCACAGATTCTCTATGGGGTTCAGGTCAGGAGAGTTGGCAGGCCAATTGAGCACAGTGATACCATGGTCAGTAAACCATTTACCAGTGGTTTTGGCACTGTGAGCAGGTGCCAGGTCGTGCTGAAAAATGAAATCTTCATCTCCATAAAGCTTTTCAGCAGATGGAAGCATGAAGTGCTCCAAAATCTCCTGATAGCTAGCTGCATTGACCCTGCCCTTGATAAAACACAGTGGACCAACACCAGCAGCTGACACGGCACCCCAGACCATCACTGACTGTGGGTACTTGACACTGGACTTCTGGCATTTTGGCATTTCCTTCTCCCCAGTCTTCCTCCAGACTCTGGCACCTTTATTTCCGAATGACATGCAGAATTTGCTTTCATCCGAAAAAAGTACTTTGGACCACTGAGCAACAGTCCAGTGCTGCTTCTCTGTAGCCCAGGTCAGGCACTTCTGCCGCTGTTTCTGGTTCAAAAGTGGCTTGACCTGGGGAATGCGGCACCTGTAGCCCATTTCCTGCACACGCCTGTGCACGGTGGCTCTGGATGTTTCTACTCCAGACTCAGTCCACTGCTTCCGCAGGTCCCCCAAGGTCTGGAATCGGCCCTTCTCCACAATCTTCCTCAGGGTCCGGTCACCTCTTCTCGTTGTGCAGCGTTTTCTGCCACACTTTTTCCTTCCCACAGACTTCCCACTGAGGTGCCTTGATACAGCACTCTGGGAACAGCCTATTCGTTCAGAAATTTCTTTCTGTGTCTTACCCTCTTGCTTGAGGGTGTCAATAGTGGCCTTCTGGACAGCAGTCAGGTCGGCAGTCTTACCCATGATTGGGGTTTTGAGTGATGAACCAGGCTGGGAGTTTTAAAGGCCTCAGGAATCTTTTGCAGGTGTTTAGAGTTAACTCGTTGATTCAGATGATTAGGTTCATAACTCGTTTAGAGACCCTTTTAATGATATGCTAATTTTGTGAGATAGGAATTTTGGGTTTTCATGAGCTGTATGCCAAAATCATCCGTATTAAGACAATAAAAGACCTGAAATATTTCAGTTAGTGTGCAATGAATCTAAAATATATGAATGTTAAATTTTCATCATTACATTATGGAAAATAATGAACTTTATCACAATATGCTAATATTTTGAGAAGGACCTGTACATAAACATTACAGCTCTTCATTATGTACTTGTAATTGAATTTGTTGCCAATTTGTTGCCAGTTACCACTACAAACATCTACATTTTTAGAAGCCTTTAATCAGAATTTAGATATAATAAGCCAGAATCAAAATGAAAAATGTCAGCCAGAACACATTTATTGAAGCCCTGTACTTATACTTGGTTTCTGAACCTTTGGCCACAGTGAGATTTTTTAAAAATAGCCTCTGGCTATTCAAGTCATTTCTTGCACCTAACTGATAGTGTGCCACAATCCTAGGCTAGTTTACTATTGCAGGAGAACCATTTTAATGCAAATTCCACATGCCTGAAAAAGCTTTCAAAACGTTCTACGTCAACACAAGGTTAGAACATCTTTGAGCTGTCAAATGTGTGCTTTGGGTCATTGTCCTGATGGCAGACGCAGACCTTCACCCCATACCTAGTTTTCTGACATTGGGAAACAATTTGCTCTAAACGGCTTTGGTAATCTTTTGACAAATTCAATTCCTACCGGTTAGATAGAGACCTACTATGTAAGAAATAAAAACATTTTTAGAATAATTGCCTTAAGGGACTGTCCAGGCTCCCTGTCTCTATCTCTGATGACTGCCTGACTTCTAACCTCTGAGGTCCCCCTCCAAAGAGCCACCTGGCTCAGAATAAGAAGTGTAGTGGCTAATGCTGCAATCCACTTTAATTCAGCAGTCACAATGTCTGAGTTCCAGGTCAGAAAAAGCCGACTGTCCACTGAATTTGGATATCTGATTTTTAAAGCTGGACGGCTCTCTTCACTAAACTCAGCAACAAGCAAATCCTGCTGATTTTCCAGCACAGGTTGCATGTTACATCATTTCCTAATCTGAATTAAGATTTCCAAAGTAAAAACAATCAACTATGGACCCTAAAACTGGCTGCTTTGAATACAGCGGTTTTAACCGGGTAAAGAAGGGAGTGGAAGCTATTTATTCCTTTGGTATTTTCTCTAAAGCATCTAAAGCAAGTCAGACACCTTTCATCAAGAATTTAAAACATTGTGCTTACTATTTAAAAAAATTAAAGTGGCTTGTAAAAGTATTCATAACATTTGAACTTTTCCACATATCGTCACCTTACAACCACAAACATAAATATATTTTATTGGAATTTTATGTGAAAGACCAACACAAAATGGTATACAATTGTGAACTACAAAAAAAATTATAGATGGTTTAAAACATTTTTTACAAATATAAACTCAAAGGGCGGTGTGTAAAGGTATTCAGCCCCCTTTACAACCAACTGCCTTCAGAAGTTGCTTGATGACTGCTAATGACTACATAGAGTCCACCTGTGTGTAATCTAATCTCAGTACAAATACAGCTGCTCTGTGACGGCCTCAGAGAATATTGGGGAGCAAACAGCATCATGAAGTCCAAGGAACAGGGATAAAGTTGTGGAGACGTTTAAAGCTGGCTTAGGCTATACAAAGATTTTCCAAGCATTGAACATCTCACAGAGCACTGTGCAATCCATCATCCGGAAATGGAAAGAGTACGGCACAACTGTAAACCTGCCAAGACAAGGCCGTCCACCGAAACTTACAGGCCGAACAAGGAGAGCACTGATCAGAGATGCAACAAAGAGGCCCATGGTGACTCTGGAAGAACTGCAGAGATCCACAGCTCAGGTGGGAGAATCTGTCTATAGGACAACTATTAGTCGTGCACTGCACAAATGTGGTCTTTATGGAAGAGTGGCAAGAAGAAAGCCATTGTTAAAAGAAAACCATAAGAAGTCCCGTTTTGCAGTTTGCCAGAATCCATGTTGAGGACACAGCAAACATGTGGAAGAAGGTGCTTTGCTCAGACGAGACCAAAATTTAACTTTTAGCCCAAAATGCAAAATGCTGTGTGGTGGAGAACTAACACTGCACATAACTCTGAACACACCATCCCATACACACACCATATGGTGGTGGCAGCATCATGCTCTGGGGGTGCTTCTCTTCAGCAGGGACAGGGAAGGTGGTCAGAGTTGATGAGAAGATGGATGGAGCCAAATACAGGAAAATCCTAGAAGAAAACCTGTTGAAGTCTGCAAAGAATTGAGACTGGGGCAGAGGTTCACCATCCAGCAGGACAACGACCCTAAACATAAAACCAGGACTACAATGGAATGGTTTAAAACAAAACTTATTCATGTGTTAGAATGGCCCAGTCAAAGTCCAGACCTAAACCCAATCGAGAATCTGTGGCAAGATCTGAAAACTGCTGTTCACAAACGCTCTCCATCTAATCTGACTGAGCTTGAGTTGTTTTGCAAAAAAGAATAGGGCAAAAATTTCAGTCACTAGATGCAAAGCTGGTAGAGACACACCCTAAAAGACTTGCAGCTGGGATTGCAGCAAAAGGTGGTTCCACAAAGTATTGACTCAGTGGGGCTGATTACATTTGCACAATGCCCTTTTCAGTTTATTTGTAAAAAAAATAAATAAATCATGTATCATGTAATCTTCGTTCCACTTCACAATTGTTTACCACTTTGTGTTGGTCTTTCACATCAAATTCCAATAAAATCAATAAAATAGATTTATCTTTGTGGTTGTAATGTGACAATATGTGGAAAGGTTTAAGGGGTATGAATACTTGTACAAGCCACTGTAAATGTGTCGCCTTTCTTCTCCATTTTCAGTCAGCTGTAGGGCATTGTTTTCTCAATAGATTTGAATATCATTGAACAGGTAATTTCACTAATTCAATTCACAGAGTGGTATATTTCTAACAGTAATTTAAAATAGTTTGGCTTACAGCTTAAGTTAACCACAAATTCTGTTTTTTGGAAAATGTTTATATTTTATACGATTTATAAAAAGGATTTTCTATGTTATGGTTGTCACAAACATGGAGAGCATTGTTGACCACTGCCCAGCAGACAGTCACTGCCACCATCCACAAGGGGACTGAGCCAGAAAGGTTTATTGCTAAAGAACCTGGCTTTTCATAGTGCTGTATCCAAGCATATAGATGGAAAGTTGAGTGGATGGCAAACAATTGTTGTAAAAATGATGCACAAGAAACTTGGATAACCACTGCCTTAAGAGGATTGTGTAGCAAAGTTTATTCAAGAGTTTGAGGTGATTTACAAGGCGTGGACTGTGGATGGAGTCTTATATTCTTTCATTTATGTAATGAATGTCTGTTTTCTTGTTTGAACACACAGTAAATAAATGTGATGTAACAAGCCAGCTGTTTACATCTAAACCCCACCTGTTACAACCAGTGCAGCATTGTGACTGGTCCAAAAGTTTGGTTTTTCACCACACAAACCTATAAGTAGGAGTCTGACAAGAAGGATTTCTACATGATCTGGATGATGCAGATCTCAAAGAATCTCAACAGTTGACAGCAAGATCATAAATTGGATGAGATAAAATGAAAACTAGTCAGACAGCATGTCAGATGCTACACCCTGGAGCCAAAAGGCTAGCTACCCGTTTTTTTAAATGTACTTTCTGTCTCAAATGGAAAGGATGGTAAACAGATCCCTAAGATATTTCTGTACCACCCTAAAGGGGCCATCATCGTGTTTCAACTGATGCAATCTACAAGCTCCTCGGGGGACTTGCAGAACACAATTGACAAGTCAGTAAATGAAAGGGGCCCCTCACTTTAACTTGTGCCAAGTGTTACCAATTAGGGCAAGAGGAGGGGTGGAGGGTATTTTCCTAGAAGTACCTAAATGTACGAAAACATAAAATGAGATAAAACATAAAGTATGAGTGTTTCTCATAAGCAGACATGCACCATAGGTTTTCCATTTACGGACGGTATCAGCAGATCAGATGTCAGACAGATGACCTGCTTTACTGTTATCTTTTTCAGCTGACTTGGAGAAGACATGATTTGAATGGACTCTGACCTGTTGTAACTAAAACACTGTAACAAAAACCTGATCCCAAATTAGAAATAGCTCTTTAAGACTACAAAAGGAAAGCTGCTATCAGTTAAATAAAGTGACTGGAGTTCCCTATAGGAGCGGCGATGTATTCTGAGGGTTTGACCCTGTAACCTTCCATGTGTTTTTCCACTAAGCAAAATGAACATTTCGAGTATGCATAGAGAGGGGCCTTAGCTGTACTTTTTTTTTTTCTACTCCACTGTGTACATCTGCACACAGACAGACATATACACACTTTGAGAGACTGCAAGGAATTCAGGGCACAGAAAAAACATGAGACAGGGGGCCTATCAACCTGTCAAGCACAACACTGATGCCGTCATACCTCCCTTCCCTTTCACCAGGCACAAACATTTATGTACGTTCTGCCATTAGCTCTCACGAAATGCAGAAACATGGACAAACATGCCTTTGGCCTTTTGTGTAACAAATCACTTCAGAAATGTAAAATCATGGCTGTCATCCAGTGCACATGCAGAACTCATGAATGTGTTTGTGTACATTTGAAAAAGTGGGTCAGCACATGCATAACTTGAAGGGTTTCCAAGAAGTGATCTGCTCACCTGCCAGTGGAGGCCCAGTGAGGCAACCCAAGCCAACAAAGAACATGGAGAAGCCCATGGAGTTATTGAGTTGTTCTGACCCAACAAGATCAACCTGCAAAGCAGAAAAGCAGATGTATCATTTGAAATAATTAGATTTTAGCTACACCTCCTTCAACTTACTAGTGCTCAAATGCAACTCAGACATAGTTTAAAAAGCCAGATTTTCTATAGATTGACATTCACATCTGCTAAGTGTCTGAGCATTGTGAAACTGCAATGTGAACACTTAAATAAAAAAATTACTTTAACAAGTAACAAGTTATTTAACTGCCATTTCATTAAAAATATCTGAGTTGACTGGACACTAATGGCTTCCAAAGTCACAAGATCTGAATCCAATACGGCACCTTTAGAATTGGAATCCATCCATAATGGAACTGGAGATTTCCTTTATGGATGTGCAGCTGAAAAATGTGCAGAAACTGTGTAATGCTGTCAAATAAATATGGACCAGCATCTGAGAGAAATGTTTCCGGCACCTGGCTAAATTAATGCCTCAAATGACTGAGGCAGATCTGAATTCAAAAGGAGGTCAAATCTTGTACTGTCACCTGATAAAGTAGCAGGTGTGTATAGTATGTTTCTCTTGTCTGATGAATGTCAATAAAGTAGCCTATCTTTTAGATATTAGGAGATCAAACTGCACTTGGAAAGAGATCAGCACCGTTCTTTTTGACGCCCAAGGAGAGAAAGAAATCCTAAAGTTCTTGGTCAAGAATTAATGTCAACCAACTTGGGTTCAGTCTCCATGGTAACTAACTGTTATTGTGGCAAGTAGTTGATAAAGGCATCCAGTTATTACCTCTTTGTCTTCAACTTGAGAAGATATAGTTTTGTTGAAAAAAGTGAACAGATGCTATATACTAATCTATTACTACCATGCAATAAATAAATAACCTGACATTTTGGTGAAGATACATTTTTAACATGATCTGCTATGCACAGAATGCAAAACAATGTTACAAACTTAAACTAATGTTACAAAAAAGAGCTCAAGACTCTAAAAAGCTTTATTATCACGGAACAACAATCTGCCAACATGGCAATTTATTCAAGGTCCAGAAATAATATTTAAGCCTACCGGGTCTTTCATAACTGTGAGAGAAAAACAATAAGAGCTATAATAAACACAGTTTGAAAGGAAAGATGCCTGTCAACATAAACAGTTCTACATTCATTGTAAAGCATATATACAGGGGTTGGACAATGAAACTGAAACACCTGGTTTTAGACCACAATAATTTATTAGTATTCTGTAGGGCCTCCTTTTGCGGCCAATACAGCGTCAATTCGTCTTGGGAATGACATATACAAGTCCTGCACAGTGGTCAGAGGGATTTTAAGCCATTCTTCTTGCAGGATAGTGGCCAGGTCACTACGTGATGCTGGTGGAGGAAAACGTTTCCTGACTCGCTCCTCCAAAACACCCCAATAATATTTAGATCTGGTGACTGTGCAGACCATGGGAGATGTTCAACTTCACTTTCATGTTCATCAAACCAATCTTTCACCAGTCTTGCTGTGTGTATTGGTGCATTGTCATCCTGATACACGGCACCGCCTTCAGGATACAATGTTTGAACCATTGGATGCACATGGTCCTCAAGAATGGTTCGGTAGTCCTTGGCAGTGACGCGCCCATCTAGCACAAGTATTGGGCCAAGGGAATGCCATGATATGGCAGCCCAAACCATCACTGATCCATCCCATGCTTCACTCTGGGCATGCAACAGTCTGGGTGGTACGCTTCTTTGGGGCTTCTCCACACCGTAACTCTCCTGGATGTGGGGAAAACAGTAAAGGTGGACTCATCAGAGAACAATACATGTTTCACATTGTCCACAGCCCAAGATTTGCACTCCTTGCACCATTGAAACCGACGTTTGGCATTGGCATGAGTGACCAAAGGTTTGGCTATAGCAGCCCGGCCGTGTATATTGACCCTGTGGAGCTTCTGACAGACAGCTCTGGTGGAAACAGGAGAGTTGAGGTGCACATTTAATTCTGCCGTGATTTGGGCAGCCGTGGTTTTATGTTTTTTGGATCCAATCCGGGTTAGCACCCGAACATCCCTTTCAGACAGCTTCCTCTTGCGTCCACAGTTAATCCTGTTGGATGTTGTTCGTCCTTCTTGGTGGTATGCTGACATTACCCTGGATACCGTGGCTCTTGATACATCACAAAGACTTGCTGTCTTGGTCACAGATGCGCCAGCAAGACGTGCACCAACAATTTGTCCTCTTTTGAACTCTGGTATGTCACCCATAATGTTGTGTGCATTTCAATATTTTGAGCAAAACTGTGCTCTTACCCTGCTAATTGAACCTTCACACTCTGCTCTTACTGGTGCAATGTGCAATCAATGAAGACTGGCTACCAGGCTGGTCCAATTCAGCCATGAAACCTCCCACACTAAAATGACAGGTGTTTCAGTTTCATTGTCCAACCCCTGTATATGAGTTACTTTGCAAAGCTAAAAATTATCTTACCTCCTAATGTTCCATATAATATAGTCTTACGAACCAGATCATAGATCATTTTCTGTTCAGATTTCAGGAGGGATATAATAAAAAGTTACTCAATGAGCTGGTTCGCCCATAATGGCAGTTGGGAAAACATCTCCAAAGATTTTTCCAGCTGTTATTTAATTATGCAGTGAACCTCACGCAGTCCACAACTACAAGCTTGTTGTGAATTCACTGAATAGGCAAGGCTGATACTCTAAAGGTAACTGAAGTGGAAACCAATAGTGTAATGAAAGTGATACACAAGGGATTAAATGTTCATATCCAGGTAGAAGGCATAATTAAACAAATGTTTGCTAATGTCAAATGATGAAATAGGGGTTATATGATGATTACAAAAAGGGCCATTCACAGTGCTCAAAAATGACATCCACTTCATCCAAAACATGCATCAATATCCTACAGCGGATAAACGTCAAATGAAACAATTTTTAACAGGAAAATAAATGCGTTTCTGTCAAAAGTGAAGTCTTGATGTTTACCAATCCTGAAGGCTTGCTTTAGGTCAGCATAAAATTAAACAGATTAATCTTGCAGCTACTGTTAACTCATTTAACATTGGAGGAAGATCTCAGAGTTACCATGACAACAAGACATCGAGTCACAGGGGTCAACATAAATCCTTTGCTCATTTTATTTACACTTACTGGTTTACTTTCACCCCTGATTAAAATAGTCTTTAGAGGGTGAATTTAAGTCCAACGTTTTTGATTTTGCGGTGTGACTCGGGGTCCAGGTTTAACACTTAAATCCCCATCTCTGGATAGTTTTCAGGTTTAAATAAGCAAATGAAAGCATACTGAATTGGATGATGGTCAACTTTTGTTCCCGACAATAAAATCCTTGGTGTTCCTTACCAGAACAGGTAGCAGCAGCGCCATATAACCCCCGCAGAAGATAGCAAAGAAGACAGCATACACCATCAGCAGTATGTAGGAGGTGGCCAGAGGGGAAAGCATATTGACCAAGCCACAGAGGATCAGGTAGGCTTTATGGAAGTGATATTTATGAAACAGGTTCCTGTCTGTCACCCAACCCGAGGCCAACTGAGCAATGGTCTCTGTGATACCTGTTACAGAAACAAAGGTGAGAAAATAATTTTTTTTCTTACTAATAAACATATCAAAGCTAAGAACTCCCACCATTTTTGGTCTGTAAACACATCAACCAACACTGCATTGAACCTTTCTGAACTTAATAAAATCAGATAAAGGTTAGGGACATACGCTGTAATGTAGAAATGAAGACAAGTTAGTAATTCTTTTATTTTCTGTTGGGCAGCATACTTTTTTCTTATTTATCTGGAATAGTCATTGGAAAAAAATGCAATCAGCAGGTCAGACCTTAAATAAAACAGAAAATCGGTATCTGCATCTCTAGTTACACCAAAAAAATGTTCTCTATTTTTAGTGGGGCTTATATAAAGAGCAACAATGCTACAATAGAAACATGCAAGTGACATCTCTGAATGTGATTATCTGAATGGGTGTGACAGGTTTCTGAGCATTGGTCAAAGAATGTGAAAAATGACACAGACCTCGAAATAAACTGTGGTTATAGTTATTCACACCATCTGGTTTGACTGATTGTTGGCTCTGCTTGAGTATAATGACGGGGTAAGTTATAGACTTTTCTCTGCTGAGGTCAACTGGAATGTGATCGGCAATGCGGAATCTGCAATGGTGTATTGACTGTTGCAGGAATAGCTACAAGCAGGCAGCACTGTGCCATTGATCAATGAAACAAGCTGGTTCTCTGCATAGTAGAGTGACTCCTGATACCCTTCATCAAAAATCAGCACTGTCAGTGCTAAAGACATCTTTTGATGTCTTTAGTTACTCGGACTTTGAAAGAACGCCTCTGCACTCTTTAAGAACTCCACTGAGGTTAAAAAAGACGACATGAAGCAGCTGCGCAATGTTTATGTGTCCTCCTTTTGTGATCTAAGAAATGTCCTGGTGTGTCCACTGCTTGGACACTGACGAGATGTGCGTTTGTTTGTGTGTTTTAGCCTCAGCAGGTTGATTTAGCCCTGCAGCTGTTCCTGTTCAAACCCATCACAAAGCTGCTTAAATTTGGCCTCACCAAGTAGCAGCACCTCATGCCAGGTACATCAGGGACATTAGCTCTGTCCTTCACCCTCCAATTTATCAGCAAGTGAAGAAATTGTTAGCTTTGGTTCTTTGTTGGATTAACTGCCTGACCCTAACAAATAATTGCCCGTCCTTGGTATTAACAAGGGTTGAAGGGCAAGAAGAAACGCCAGTCAAGTTTCTTTAAACAGGGACATTTTGTCACAAGACCAAAGCGAAGATTTTTAAAAGGCATGTTGGTTTTCCCAGCTCCTCTGAAATCACTGCTGGCTTTACTTGCCTCCTTTTTTGCAAGCACAGCCTCATCAATACCCCTCTGCACAGTATCACCCACTTCAGAACTGGAACCAGACAAAACTGGGACCTCCTCTTGTAACCATGCCAACAACTTTACTGTGTTAGTCGTTGCTTAGCGACTCCAGTCAGCTCCAGTTTCGGAGGGGTGATGAGCACATTGACCCAGATGACAGTGGCCTCTCTTTCCCTTAGCCAAGTCAATGACAGCACTGGGTTTGAAAAGAAGAACAGCGGGTTCTGGGGGTTTGCAGCTTAGTGGTGTGCGTGGCACCCGGTCTCTTTGTCCTTTTTGCGCATTAAAATAAAAAGAATCCATCTGTCCTGCTGTGTGCTGGAAACCCAAGGAGCATTTAAGAAAATTCTGACATTTCCAGCACCTTGCAAAAGTATTCATACCCCCCTGAACTTATTTATTTTAAACCAGAAACTTTAAGGTGTTCTTATTGGAATTGTTTGTAATAGATCAAGGCAAAGTAGTCCATAATTGTGAAGTGGAAGAAAAAGAATGCATGATTTTCTCTATTTTTCAAATTAAAAGATATAAAGTGTGGCATGCATTTATATTTAGACCCTCCCATCATACAGCCTGGTCCAAACATTGTCTATCAGAAGTAACCTAATTAGCAAACAGAGTCCACTTATGTGTAATTTAATCTCACATGTATGAACACAGCTGTTCTGTGAAGGTCTCAGAGGATTGTCAGAGAACATTAGTAAACAAATGGCATTATGAAGACCAAGGAACACAGCAGAGAGGTCAGGGAGAAATTTGCTGACAGGACAACTATTTTTTGCGCTTTCAACGCATTCGGTCTTTATAGAAGAGTGGCAAACAGAAAGGTATTGTTGAAAGAAAACCATTAGAAGTCCAGTTTCAAGTTTGCCACAAGTCTGGAACAAGGTGCCTCAGTCAGATGAAACCTAAGTTCAACTTTGTGACCTACATAATTTTATCTGTGGTAGAAAAGTAACACTGCACATGACGCATGGTGGTGGCAGCAGAATGCAGTGGGGAGGTTTTTCTTTAGCAGGAAAGTGAAATTGTTAGAGTTGATGGCTGTAACTAAAAACAGGACAATCCTGATAGAAAATCTATTAGAAAATGCAAAAAAAAACCCGGGCGGAGGGTCACCTTCAAGAAGGAAAACCTAAACTTAAAGCCAGACCTACAATGGAGTGGTTTAGGTCAAACCATATTCATGTTAGAATGGCCCAGTCAAAGTCCTGACCTAAGTCCTATTGAGAACCTGTGGCTAGACTTGAAAATCAACGTTCACACATGCTCTCCATTTAATCTGACTGGGCTTCAGTCATTGCTCAGACAAGAATTGGCATGAATTATCTGCATAGCTGGTATAGAGACCAATGGCAAAAGACTTGCAGCTACAATAGCAGGAAAGGTGGTTCTACAAAAATGACCCCAAAATTGTTGACAAATGACAAATTGTTATTTGTAAATTATTTTTAAATATTTTGAAAACTATATGTTTTCTTTCTGGCTGCACAATGGCACAGTTGGTAGCACTGTTGCCTTGCAGCTAGAAGGTCCTGGGTTTGTCCCCTGGCTGGGGGTCTATCTGCGTGGAGTTTGCATGTTCTACCCGTGCCTGTTCTACCCGTGCATGCGTGGGTTCTCACCGAGTACTCTGGCTTCCTCCCACAGGTTAGCTTAATTCATCTCTCTAAATTGCCCTTAGGTGTAAATGAGTGTGTGTGTGTGGTTGTTTGTCCTGAATGTCTCTGTGTTGCCCTGCGATGGACTGGCAACCTGTCCAGGATGTACCCTGCCTTTCACTCATAGACTGTTGGACATAGGCACCAGCTTGTCTGCCATGTAACATCCCCTAAAAGTACACTTGAAACTTGTGGCTAAAATGTGAAAAGTCTCAAAGGGGCAGGAATCCTTTCTGAAACATTTTGTAGTTTTCTAGTTTAAAAATGCCCTTTGTTAGTTAATTTTAGTATTGCTTGTGCAATTTTCTACAACATAGCTCTATAACCCCAATCTTTATTGTAATCTGTAAGTGTTGTGCAGTAGTTTTGACTCCTATTTCTATCAATTTTCCCTTTTTCTGCCAGCTTATGCTGTTTCCCAATTAAAGCTGATAAATAAATGCTGCAGTTCTTATTATAGCCTTGAGTTTCCTCAGAGTTTTCTCAACTTTCCACACAACATGCTAATGTACATTTAGGTATAACCTGTTTTGTCCAAACTCTGAAGCAATCTGTGGCCCATTATTTGATTGACTGAAAACAGTTAGGTTGCCCTCCATTGCTTGAATGACATTTATATTCTATGTCAAACTGTCTTTTATTGTTGATATTTGATTGTTGAATTGCAACATTTGTACTATATCTACTTTTAGCTGCACAAAAGTAGATACAGTGCCCAAAACAAGGTTCCCCATGGGGACAATAAAATTATATTGAATGAAATTAATTTGAAAACAAAATCCGCATTCCCTAAAAAAAGAGATCTCTTCACTTCAATATATAAAATGAGGTAAAAATGTGTCCAAATGGCTCTTGTGATACCAGCAACACCCATTATTATTAAGATCAATAAGAGCAAATGTGTGCTTAACTATTTCTCTAAAAAGCACACATGCTCACAGTTAATACTGTATCTAAAAGCTTGCAGATAACTGTTCATCAATGGTTACATTATAAAACATAAGTGCTTTAATTATTCACAGTGCCTGACAAAGCACTAACAGAATTACACGTGCATGTGGTTTGTGGTCAAATGTTAATGCTGTTTTCTAGTCATATGGAATGGCCTCATCAATTGTATACTGCTAAACCCACCCGTCCTGGCCAGTGGAACAAAGTTCAGCTTTTATGTAAGCGCATTCATTACATAAGACTGCAGAGTCTGAGTAGCTCACAAATAATTAATGCCTAAAAATTGACTGAGCATTTCTATTGCATCACTTGGAAGATCCAGACTTGAAAAACAAGATGGACCTACCTCTTCACAGTCACTGCAAAAACCATATGATTGGAAAATACAAAGATATGTAGGCTGCAGTCTGTTGGATAAGGACTCTTTGTTTTATAAAATAAATACATTTTAACCATTCTTTGCTAGATGGGGATGTAAGCTTAAGGTGACTGCTGTTATTGCGGCACAACCCACCCTCCTCTTAGAGAGAAAACAACTGTTCATTTAAGTTCACCAGTAACTTAGAATACACATCTCCATCATTGAAGGCCTTTTGGCCTGTATAAAGCAAAACAAGCTTGAACCACAGTTTCACACATAAGTTTCTTTTGCAGAAAAGCTGTCTTCTCATTTACTCTGCATCAACACGTCTAACATAAACCTAAAGAATTCATTGTCTTGTCCACCAAACATCCACCAAACATGAATAGTCTTCCAGCAGTCCTCTACCTCCTCCACATGATATTTAACAATCTGAGCAAGGTTCTCGTTAACAGTAGTTGTTTTCTATTTGCAGTCTTGCAAAATCATTGCTGCTCAGTGATTTACTGGTGTTGGACCCATCAACGTTAACAAAAGTCAATGCAAGACTAGCCTTTATCTGTGTAAAAGATACTCTGGGATTTTCTCTAAATTCACAAGCTATTAGGGGCCTTTCTTTTACAAACCTTTACAATTTCCGTATTGTACCAAAAGAACACAGTGCAGAAAATGTCTGTTTAAAGGTTACAGAGATGCTGGTGGTTTTTGTTTGGCATAATTCCTATGCTAGATAAAGCTTAATGTATAGTAAAAGTTGCATTTGTTTCACCAAAAAAGGTGAATAATTTATCTTTTCCAAACAATAAACCTTTTGTCATCCTTTCCAAAAGTGAATAATTATTAAAGGGAATCAATTGGCTAATGTTAGCCTCACCTGCTACAGAGATGAAGAAAGAAGCATCCATGGCATCGATGCCCAGGTTTCTGGCCCTGGCAGACAGATGGAAGTACGGGATGAAGTAGGCCAGTTGACTGAATACCAAGGACCAAGTGTAAATGCAAAAGAATGGGTCCTTTAGCAAGGAGAAGTCCAATACTTTGGTGTTTTGGACTGGCACACTGGACTGTAAGGGAACCCCAACGGTGGTGGACCTGTTCATGCTACCATTCATCTCCACTGGATTGTCTGGGGTTGGAGGTTTACACTGACCTGAGTCATGTTGGTGCTCGTGGCCATTTATGTTGTTAAGGACCAGTCTAGTTAATTCAGGGTTCCATGACGGGCTCTCATGTCTATGAAGGCATTTTCCTCTCAAATTTTCAATGTCCCTGTGAGGTGGAGAAGATGATGGGAGAGAGCCTACTTTGGAGACACCATTGGATAAAGGAGGAGAGCTACTCAAGCAGCTTTTAGGGTATTCCTTTTCTTCAGAGCTCTTGAGGGAAATGGCAGGGCTCTTTTGGATGGGTAAAGAAGTAGGATTGGAAACAGACGGCTTCACGTTGATGGGTCTCAGAAGCATTCCAGAAGCCACCAAGTTCAGCATGAGGCCCCCGAGAATCAGCATTGCACCTATGGACGACAAACAGAAACCACAGCATAAACATTTACTGACACACACACACTCATTTAAAGATTTATCATGCCTACCTTGCCAAGCATACTGGTCCAGAAGCAGCTGGGTGAATGGAGCTAGGGCAAAGGTCAAACCCATTCCAGATCGACCAATCGCATACGCTGTGGCCAGACGTTTTCTAAAGTACAGCGCTGTTATCACTGAAAACGACTGGTATAGTAGTGCAAAACCCATTCCTGACAAGAGAACAATAGGTTAGTGTGATGAATCTCTTCTTCTGAAACTGAAGTCTGAAAAGTAAAAAGAATTACGAATCTTTTTTTTTTTTTCAAAAAAGCAACAAAGCATTTTATTTTTACTTTTTCACAAACTTAAACTCACCGACTATCACTCCCATGCTAATGTAGAGGTATACCACACTGTTGGCAAAGATGCTTATGATGAAGCCTGCACTAACTAGCACTGCCCCGGAGATTGAGGTCACCCTCGGTCCCAGCTTGGCACAGGCCACAGAGGCAACGGGTGCTGCAGCAGAAGATTTTAGATGGAGTTGGTTCTTTGGATGTAATTCATCCCTTTCAATTATGAAACATCCAAGTATTGCTATTATATCTTATTCAAAGCGATGGAATAAGAGACGAAAATATTTTCTGTTATTCAAACCTCCAGACAGACGTAAACTAGACATGATGGAACCTATCCAGCTGATGCTCTCTGCTGAACCTCCAAACTCATCTTGGAATGCAACAAAGAAGATCCCAAAGCTTTTTAATGTGCCCATCACAAGGACATTCACCTGCGAATACACACAAATACCAATATACAGAAATGTTAATAAGTCCACTGCCTCATAGTGTAGATATATGAGGGTGTGATCTTGTGTGATAAAGGAGGAGGCGAATTCTACCTCAACCTCCTCAATACAATCCATGTTACAAATACCATTTAATAAAGATTCTTTAACATTTATTAATACAGCAAACAATTTCATTCAGAGGAAGTTTTTTGTGGCATTAAGTAAAAATGCAAAAAAAAAAAGAAAATACAAGAAGAACAAGTGAAATGTCCGAGGTAGGCCGTATAACTAATACCATACCTCTTCATCCTGGTGCATGTGTGCGAACTAGCAGAAGTAGTATGCAAAAATCAAGGTGAGGAAAACAACAAATGCAATGTGTTCAGATACTCACGCTGACCTCTTTATCAATAATGTTGGTTTTCTTGCAACCTCTTTAGGGGGAAACATTAGGCTGTCTTAAAAAGACCAGATCAACATACCAGGAAACAATGGAGCACCACCATCCAGCCCCAACCTCCATCCGGAGGGTCCTCATACTGAATTTCTTTCTCCTTCTCCTTTTTTGTGGTCATTGCATCTCTCCCGAACAGATTCATGGTGGCCTTTGTTTCACTGGAAGCAAATCAAAAAATAAATAAATACATATTGATCATCATTTTAAAGTTATGTATGAGATGTTTTTTATGATTTCCAAGTGCACAGTAACAATTTTTTTTCTGTGTTAAAATCAAAGGTTTTAACATATATAATTTAAATAATTTCAATGTAAATTTATCTAGATTATTTCTGCATCCCTCAAAAAAACTTCATCCAAATAATTTTTGATCCACTATAAGGTTATGGTATTTTACATCAACATTGCGCTACAACACAAAATAAACACTTAAAGCCCAGATTTCTCCACAATTCACAAACTTACAATATATGATATTACCCTGACATTGCTGAGCAGTCATTGCTTTGATTTTTATTAAATAAATACAAAAGATAATACAGAGAAAGCCAAACCAGATCCTAATAGACCAAGATTGATTTATGTTACCAAGGGACAGGATACAACCCTGGACCCAGGAGCAGATGCATGAACAGATGGAATGATTAAAATGGGTTTTGTTTCCACCAAAATAAATAAAGAAGGTAGCAGCAGCCCCCTGCTGACCCCGCTACCCAGTCCCGGACAAGTGCAAGACGAATAAATAAACAAAAAATAAATAAACAAGGTTAAAAACAAGACGATAAAACAAGCTCCTAAAAACATACAAAGCTTGGTGTGTTACAAATCTAATAAAAATGCTCATGTAAAAAGAGAAATATCCAAGGAGCTAAAAGCGTCAATAGGATGAGTTAATATTTAGTAAAACGTAGACGCAATTAACAGGTTCACAGCCAACATCTCCTAGTTGTTCCTAAAAAAAACATAAAATATATGATAAACAGCATCAATAATATGAGAATCTTCCTTTAGATAATTCAAATAATTAAACAGCTGTCCAAGAATTAAACAGACTGGATATTTTAATTGTTAAGTTTCTACAAACTCCTTGTTGGAATTGTCTAAATTAAATGAAGACACTCAAGCCAGGATTTTATTAACTAGCAGACTAAAGGACACAGTAAGTCAACAATTTATCTTTGAGCTATTTCTATTCACTGTAGTCACCATATTCCAAAATGTGAGCTCTACAGCAGCGTTAACATTTTATATTGCAACGTAATGTTTGCATTAAAGGTGTTCGGAGCAGCTGACAAGACACTGTTACTTGACAATAGAGCGCTTTGAGTTAAAATGTTTGGGCCACACTAACTTGTGTAAATTCATAAATTAAGTCAACTTGAAACCCTGATCTTGCACAAGGTAAGTATATTATTCACCCTGTGATAAGTCACTTCTCATATATGGTATAAGTGTTTTCAAACTCATAATTACAGATATGTATTCATTTTATACGGTTATTTATATTGGTTTTGCAATGAAAGATACACACAAATACCTTTAAAGCTTAGTGGCAGTAAACAGTAATGCCTGTATAGCTTAATAAGCAATAAGTTTTACATTCCTAATAAAGCACTGCTTTAAAAGGGTGTAAAAAAGAAATCGGAATCAGACCCTTTTTTGAACAAAGAGTATCTGTGTAAAAAAGTACAATTACATTTTTAAAATTGCATCATGTGAATTTAACACAAAAGTCACAAAGAAAACCCAGCTATTAATGTGTAAATCACAAGTCACAGCGCAACCAAAGCTAGTTACTTTTCTTCCTCTTCTGCCTTTACTGCAGCTGCTCCGCTGGACTGAATGTCCTAGCAGCGTTGATATATTATACGAGTCTGTGTCTCAGCAGGAGCAAATATTTAATTAGGCATTTGCTGAGGCTTACTGAGAGCATCAACAGCATGTTCTCTGCAGATTGGGCAGATGATGTTTTAACTTTCTCGTAATTACATTTTGTCCACAGATATATTTTGTTCAAGGAACACAATGTAATGATTAATGTAGATACACCAGAGGATGAAACCCAGTCACATACTAATCAACAAAGAATTGGCTCTTTAAGAACATGTGTTAACTATTTTACATCTAACAGTCTGAAAAACAAGTTTGACCAGTAAAAGAGGTCAGGCACCAGTTTTTTTGTTGTTCTTAAGTGTGCAGAGGATCATGAAACTGTGCAGCAGAAATGTTGCTCTATTAGCCTTCTGAAGCATTTACAGTGGTTAAGCACATGCCTGTCGTTTTCTATACATTTCTGTCTTAAATAGCCATTCACCAGACTCAAAAACAGAGAACAGAGGTTTAAACATGATTTAGGGGCATTTCTGCGGTCATGTTAGCTTTTAGGAGTCTATTACGATCACTACGACTTGACTGATTGGGTATAGAACTCACAGTTCACTTCATGTCTTCATGATGGTTTCACTCACTGAACAGCCTGTCATTATAACGATGCAATTAAATAAGAAAAAATGACTTTTTCAGGAAAATCTGTGTATGCAGCAGCCTTCACAGTAATTGGTACCCTTGGGAAAGAGACCCCAGCTCGCCTCTCTTTGCTGCAGTTCTCCAAAACTGAGCTTTTTATCTTTCTATCTATCCTCCTCACCACAGGTTGTAAAATCAACTTGGGCCCGTGTATCACAGTTTCACTTGTTTTAACCACAGAATTATTGTTCTGACTGTAGATAAGAGCAAGGTTTTTGATAAGTAGCTTTCTCTTAACCATTTTCTAACTTGGAAATCTCCACACACATTCTCTTTACTCAGATTGTATGTTCTGTGTCCTTTAAAATTTTCAGAGATGTTATATTCATTTCTACCCCAGAGAAACAAGAATTCATGGGTTGCAAATAAAAGCTTTGTGAGACTATGATTACCTTAAAAAAGTAAAGTCTAAATCACAATTATAAGAATATTTTTTTTTACATCTTTATGAGGTGTGCCAACTAATGTGTATATTAAATGATTAAAATTAAGGCTGCGCAGCATCAGGAAAATATGAGATACAATATTGATTATAACAACTAACATTTTCACGACTGTTTCCTTTCTTTTTCATTATTACTACTTTCCCACCATTTTCTGTCACCCTTGCATCTCAGCCACTAAAAATATATGCAGAGCCATTTAATGAAAGTATTTTTGAGAAGTTTCTTTATATTAGTAACTCAGCCCACTAAGTAAAACACATTGTATAGATTAACTACACACAGACTGATGTTTTCAAGACTTTATTTCTGTTAACTATGATGATTTTCTACCTGCAGCTAATGAAAACACAGCATTTAAGTTTAGAATTGTACATCAATAAATAAATACACCAATAAAAAACATTTTTGATATACAAAAGTGGGCTTAATGAAAAGTATGTTTAATACCTGCTTAAAGGTTATTTTCAGAAGGAAATTTAATCTGACAAACGAGCCTCATTTGAACGTATATTATAATTTATTGAATATGACTGGTTAGGTTGGCACCAAGGGCAGTTAGACACCATCCAACTGACCAAATATTGTATTGGCAAGCACACTGTGACTACCTCACCCTTGGTACATGATATTAAGCATAATATTGAATCCAAGAAGTCCTTTGTGATTACAATACTGCAAACAATTGCGATTCGATAAGTTGTGCAGCTCTAAATAAAAATATTTCCAGAATATTGGGCTTGGAAGATGCATTTTGGCAAGATAATAAATATATGGTTTTTATAATTAATTTGTTGAAAATTTAGGTTAGAAATATGTGCTCAGTTGTTCTAATGAAAGATTGGAAGTTTAAGGTTTAAAGCCTTATTTGGCAAAATGATAAACCCCAACTTTGGTTCCTATGACCTTATTGGTATTAGACAGAAAAGAGAAAGCTCTGCTTCAAAAAGACGTGAACATAACAAAACCATGGTTGTATTATATTGTATTAAGAGAAGGGTGGGTGGATTCAATCAATGAGAATCACTTTAAAGTCTTTTGTAGAACATGTGGCCCATAAATGTGCACTGTTCACCATGTAACTACATCAGCAAGAAATAGATATCCCTAATGGGACTTCAGAATTGGAAAGTCATCATACTCTTGAGGGTATCTATGACTTTGCAAAAGTTATCTTCTCTCCCAAATGACCCATTTCTGCACAGAATACACAGAAAGGTGATTAGTCTCAGAACAGGCCACTAAAGAAGACTGATCAGACCAGGTGATGCTTTTTTTGGAACTCTGCAAACCAGTTCTCACAAACTTTAAATCTCCCCTCCATTATAATACAGTGAACCCTCGCTATATCGCGGTTCACCTTTCACGGTCTCGCTGCTTCACGGATTTGCTTCGTGCATTGTGTTCTGCATTCTGATTGGCTAAACAGTCTCTCCGCTTCTTCTCTACCTGTGTGCCAATAACGTAGCGGTTTAATATGTACACGTACGTAAAACAACTACCGACAACCACTACCGATAACTATGTTCTTCTCTCGAAAAAACACACCTGCACTTTAGCCACACACCTGGCTTTAGAAGAAAAAAACCCTACAGAGCGGAGTCAGGATGCAGCGGCTCAGTCAGAAGAGCAGTGAAATATACGTGAGTCACTATTTGTCCTACTGTACCTTGTATTTTTTTTTCATAATCATTTTTCATTTTCTCCCGTTCTAATCCAATGACTCGGGTCACGGTGGGGCGGTGCTGATCTCCGCAATTTGAAGCCTTCAGTTCGTATTGATGATTAAAATAATTATTATAGTAGTTATTTGTTAAAAAAAAAAAAAAAAGAAAAAACGTTTATATAGTACTTTTATTTGTTAAACAAATGCTTGGGCTTGTAAAAAGGTTTTGTTCTTTGGTATTATGGAGTATTTCATTGTATAATAATTGTAAAAAAAAAAAAAGGTTACTACTTCACGGATTTCGCCTACCACGGGTTCTTTTTGGAACGTAACCCCCGTGAAAAACGAGGGTTCACTGTATACATATAAATACCTTAACATACACCACTGAAATCTTAATAAGCAGTTTGTTATTGCACAGAGCACAGAGAAGTTTGAAGAATCCATATATTTTTTGCCAAATGTTTTGGGAAAAATGTATCATTCCAGCGTCCATGTTTAGATGTATGGGTGTATATGTGGTACATATACATCTATTTCAGCCATGTATACTGTATCACTGAAGCTTTATGAAAGAACTTTGTCAATGTGCGCTGAAGTGATTTAGTATCAACCTGCCCAGGGCTGTGTGAAGCTGTACTATAGTCTGACCCCAACAATCCATGGATGACCTTGGACTGCTTTGATCATTTCTTGGAATGTTCTTTCCCAGGATCATGCTCCCAGCACTTTGACAGATCTTTAACCAGCTTTGTTCAAATTACACATACTGGGTTTTACATAATAATTAATCAATCTCACCTATCTAGGGCGTACCCCGCCTCTCGCCCAATGACTGCCAGAGATAGGTACCATACGGTACCATAGGAGCCAAACGACGGACGGACGGACAGACAGACGGATGGATGGATGGATGCCAAACACAGAAAACAACCATAACTAATTGTTTCTGTGGGACTTCGGCACTAACAATGTTAGATTTTATCAAACCAGCAAAACAAAACATTAAAACCACAGTGAAATGCTCACAGACTTGTTGAGTCAATACCTTGAACTTGTGCTCCCACATTTGTTCAGACGTGTTATGCTATGTATGAATGTATTTTGTTTAATCGTTGTTTTATTGTAACTCTGCTGCCATCTTGCCAGATCCATCTTGGAGAAGAGATTTTTGATCTCAATGAGGCTTTATCTGGTTAAAAAAAGGTCATATTTACAACAACACAGCAAGATGTACTTAGTAAATTTAGAGAAGACACGATAATTCACTTTTATTGTAATAAACCCATGTTAGTATAATATATAATAAATAAATGGTTGAATACTTTTAACTTAGAGTATTTCCAGAAAGACGTTCTGCAGTAAATTGGCTATTTCATTCCATAATCTTGTTTTTTTATAGACTTAATACATAAATCTCTACTTTATGTAGAGATTTAGTTGCTCGTTTGGGTGTCTAATACTTCCAATATGCAGAAGCTGAAGTAAAGGAATTTCTTCAATATTTTAGTGTCTCTCAGTCTAAGAGATAATACAAAATGTACAAACGCAACGCAGTATGGATGAGAAAAAGAATAAATTGGGTAGGACTTTATAAAGCTGAGATTATTTTATGTGGACCAATTGATTCAAAAATTACCCTCACCCTTTCCTTGGGCCCCTGGCTCCTCATAAGAAATCCTCTGTGAGAACCTTAGAGCGACAATTGACAGTTCTTTTAAATCCAGTGACAAATACTGTTGTAAAATTAGGCTTTCTCCAGCTAAAACTTTCAGCCAAGGCAAAACTCTGGTGCTCTCCAAGAGATTTAATCTTTCTCCTTTTTGTTTCAGCTCACCTGGATTACTGCAATTCTTTGTATTTTGGGTTTTAGATTTATTGTCCCTTTATGGCTTGCAGCTGGTCCAAAATGCTGCTGCCCATCTAAACACTGGAGTGAAAAAGTACCACCATATTACACCAGTTTTGGCTTTACTATGTTAGCTTCCTGTTTTATGATTATTGATAAAGCCCTACATGGACTGGCCCCTGATTATTTGAAGGAACCCCCCATACCCCAACAAGAGCACTCAGATCTACTAAGCAGATGTTGTTGCAAATCTCACGAACCAAATGCAAAAACAGAGGTGACCGTGCCTTTGCAGTGGCACGACCCACTCTCTGAAACAATTTACCATCAACTATGCAGAACGGGTATTCACTGGAGAGCTCTAGAAACCTCCTAAAAACCCATCTCAGCTCTTTGGCTTTCAATTCTATTAAAGCTTTGTTATCCTGATATAAATCTCTTTGTGGTCAGTTTTCTTCAAAAAATTTTAAATAACTAATTTCACTTTGTTTTCATTATATTTTAATTTACATGTCATTTTGTCTTTTTTTTTGTTGTAAAATTTTTTTGTGACAAATGTTTTTTGACTTGCTTAACATTATTGCAAAACACTTTGGTCCAATTAGTGTGGTATTAAATGTGCTTAACAAATTTGACATGACATTGACAGCAGTGGTAACTAAGGTTGCAATGACATGAAGGTGACAGTTTGCTAGGTATCTCAGACTTTAGGTTACGGTTCAGTAAGAGCGTAGTACAGTAAAAAGAAACAAATGCAAATACCAAATGCTAGATCTTCACATTTCACATCTTTTGAACAGAAAAACACTTCACCAAAAAAGGGATTGCTTTCATGAAAGGCAGCTATTTTGTTACAAATATTGAACAAAATTAATTTAGTTTCAATTAACTTGGCTCACACAAAAAAGTAAAAAAGAATTCTCCTAATGCGAAAATACTAAATTAAGCACAAACTCACCTAGTGTTGCCCTGTTTAACATTAGGTAGCATTTAAGAACATAGTGGCATTTGTTCAGTGTCTGGTGTTATGTTTTTATTAAATTGGATTAGATAGACTTTTATGTATTTGGGGAAAATTAATAAAAGAAAATGTATTAAAAAAAAAACATTTGTAATAAAAAAATAAAAATACACAAAAGATGCATAGCACCAGGTTTGCTACCTTCCCTCTACAAACTCTATTAGGCGATACAAAGCAAGTATAGCACGCTGGGAATTATTTGGTGAAAACAACACTAACCTTTTAAAGGACATGAAATAAATACACAAAGGTTTTGCTGTAATTGCTATTATATCAGCGTTGGGAATGGCTACAAGCTCATGTGCTTTGTTCTTTTCTTTTTGTCGCTTTCTCCTTTAGAGGTGTTACTGTGGAGCTGGGCTTTAAAATCTTCCAGCATCACAGTTCAAAGATGATCCAACATGTGTGCTGATGTAAATGTGCTGTTTTAGCAATAAACATTTTACTCATCAATTATTCTAAATTCCAGAGGTGGAAAACACAGTCCTCAAGAGGCAAATAGACCAGAAGTTGTGATGTCTCGTAAAAATAGACTAGCCAGTATCATTCTGCTGTGCCTACTGAATAAGGCAATGTGACATACAATCAAATATTAACCATGAGCTCCTGGAAAACAGACCAGTGGATGGATTTAAGGATGAAACATCTTCTAATGAAATTGGTGCAATTATGCAATGAGAGGCTTATGGCAAAAAAAAAGACTGTAAATATAATTTATGGATAACTTTATTATCCATAATAATCCCATGCACAAATTTTGGATGACTGGGTGATTTTATACAGGCAATATCATTTTGTACCCTGCATTCAACCCTGAAGAGATTATGCATGATGCTTGCAGGGCACATCATGCATAAATACTGAGACGAGTAGTCATGTGTGACAGCAAAATTGTGTAATATTTTTGGTGTAATGCATTTGGAGTATAAACAAAGCACCCTGCTGGCAAATGTCAAAGATCTATGTAAAATAAAATATGTTGCTATTAATTTTCTTTATTACAACCCTGCTCTACAATACCTGACCAACAGTTGTATGGTGTCCATAATGAATGAAGGATCAAAGTCAATCCTATGCTGGCCCACCTCTGACCTGCCAAGGCAGGCGGTGACTTAAAAAGGGTTTTGTCTTTGCTGCAAAACAGTCTTGAATCAGTTTCATAAAACACATTAAACCCAGGCCTCAGAAGCCTTCTGTCAGTCTCAGTTTGTTTTGGGAAGCAACAGAGAAACGTGGGGAATCAATGCAGACCTTGCATTGTGATTTTTGCTATGCATAACCACACATCTTCATGGTATGCCCAGAGGTAGCTTGAAATAAAGTTTGTTTATGCGAAAGATCGCTGAACAGTTCTGTGAAAAGGCCTTTAATCTTAAAGGCTACTAAGCAAAGTCCCCCTCGCAGACTTAGTCATGTATAAGTTTGGAGAAACTGAGATGTATAGGAGTTAGACATGTACAAGGGTGTATTCGCACCAGGAAAGTTCTTTGTTCCGGACACAACGTGGATTTTATTGTTTCTGTTTGGTTTCTGCATTGTGCTTTTTGCAAGTGAACTATAACTTTTAAACAAAGCTACACACATGACCATCATTGTTCCATTGAACAGAAATGACGGGAAAGAGCCCAGACCCAGAAATCATGGAAGTAATGCTTGCTGCATTTCATATTTGTGCAGATATTACAGCTGCAAAATCACTGTGAGTGTGAAGAGGAGCTCATTCAACACAGGTTTCATGACGTTCTATTTCTAATTTTGGAACAGCATCAGCGAAAGCATGCTGCAAGCTGAAGGAGACGATCTGGGACACAAAAGGTCAGGACCAAGGGGGGAAAGCACTACAAAAGTTGTGTTAACAAGTCATACTCACAGTCTATTTGACATATTTTTGAAAAATGTTGCAGAGCAGCAATGTCATTACCAAGGATACCTGGCAGGAAGTTCAAATACTGTCCAAGGTTTTCTGTCTTTGCCTGTGCAAACCTGAGTTCTTCTCTTGGTACTCCAGTTTCCTCCCACAATCCAAAAACATACATGCCATGTGCATGTTGCAGATAAATTGTCCGTAGGCATAAGTGTGTGTATGTGAATAGGTGTTTGTCTGGAATTTACGATGGTTAGATGGTTAATTGTTTTTAAAAGAGATATTAACGACAATAGATGCACGTAGTAACAAGATAGCTAACAGTTCAGTCTTAGCTACATAAAACTAAATAATGCACATGCTTTTTGATAGACAATGATTAGAGGTCGATCAGTTTTTATCTTTAATTGTGTAGCAGACATATTTGGACTTTAAATGGGCTAAATGGTGTAGACTAGATTTATTTGGCGCCTTTTAGTCATATCGACCACTCAACGTGCTTTTACACCATGAGTCAAATTCCCCCAGTTACACTCCCAATGGAAGATTGGTTGGCAACGTGGGGTTCAGTGTATTGCCCCAGCAACATATGGAAGATGATTTCAAACCCACAACCATCTATTTACCAGACCACAACTTTTTCTGCTTAGCAACAGCCACCCCACAGCTGAAACTAGGAGAGATTTTATTTGCCATCTGGCTCCTGATAAGGATACTTGTAGCCTTTTGTAGTCTACTGCAAACTTTGAACTTTTTTCAATTAAAGCAAGGAGTTTACACACATATTAGTGAGCCCACAGAGGTTCCTACAGCAGATAGTTGGATAGCTAGTTGGCTCACACTTACAGACAGTGGGTTTAAGTGAAAACCAAGGGTTACAGCCAGTATGGAATTGAGGGTGAGAAAGTCTAAATAAATGCCTTTTCTATAACATATTTTTAAATAAAACAGGTCTTTTTGTTGTCTATATGTTAAATATTTATTATAAACAAGTCTAAATGCAAGGCAGTCTGTCCCACAATAAAAACATCCTTGAGATGTTGATAACAAAACTTAACCATAAAGTCCAGTGTTGGAGATTTTATGATCTACTTGTGTATATGAGGATCTACAATGTTTAATTGATATTAATGGGTTTAAAATGTGTCAAGAAAGTATAAACCCAAATCATTACACCACCACCACCAGTCTGAATCGTTGATAGAGGTCAGAATGGATCCACGTTTTCATGTTGTTGATACCAAATTCTGACCCTATACCATCTGAATGTTGCAGCTAAGATCGAGAGGGATTTTCTTGGATCAGGAGGTTTTTCTAACTTGTTTTTATCCAGTTTTGGGGAGCCTGTGTGAACAGTAGCTGTAGTTTCCTGTTCTTAGCTGACAAAAGTGCTACCCAGTATGGTTTTCAGCTACCATAGCCCACCTGCTTCATTATTTGACGTGTTGTGTGTTCAGAGATGGTTTTCTGCATATCTTTGCTCTAACAAGTTGTTATTTGAGCTACTGATGCATTTCTATTATTTAAAACCAGTCTGTCCATTCCTCTCTGACCTCCAATATCAACAAAGTATTTCCATCTACAAAACGCTCACTGAATATTTTCTCTTTTGGCACATACCCTGTAAGCTCGAGACATGGTTAGTTTTGAAAATCCCAGTAGATCAGCAGTTTATAAAATACTCAGACCACCCTGTCTGACACCAACAACAATGCCACATTCAAAGTCACTTAGATCCTCTTCCTCTTTCATTCTGTTTGAACTTCAGCAAGTCGTCTTCACTACGTCTAGCAGACTAGATGCATTGAGTTGCTTCCACACGATTGGCTGATTCAGTATTTGTGTTGATTAAGATGGATTCAAGTAACTGAACAGGTATAGATTTAAATAGTTTTAGACTGTGGCAAAAAACATAATTGACAGAGGGTGTACTTTTTTCCCCATGACTGCACCAGACAGTTGTGCTCTGGAAGTCTTTGTTGGTGACCCCTGACTAAACATTGACACAGTGTATGTTTCCTGCAAGCTGGAAGAAATTGATTTAATTTATCATCATCTATAGACTGCAGACATCTCACTAATCAAGAGAAGATATAGGCAGTATGGCCAAAGGTTTTGGCTCTGGCCCAACAGGAGTCATGGAGCTACAAAGCTGAAAGTCAAAGTTTCAACATCAACTTAAAAGTCCTGAGAGCTACACTGATTACACAGTCTGACAAAATAAAGCTGTGCACCAGTGCAATAACACAGAACATGAGTGGAACTGAGAGGGTTAAATAGACTTCAATTTTTTAGTTACAATAATATTTAGTTGTTTATTTCATTGTTTGTTTTTAACACTTAGATGAAGAAAATACAATTGTATAATGGATAGGTTACCTCATGGTGCAAAAACAGCTGAAATAACCGAAACCGAAATGTAGCATCCTGACAAAACACATGTATCTCAGATTTTTATATAGCTAAAGTTTTGGAATTGTCAAGTAAAAGTCCTGACCTTGATCCAAACTGAGGATTTGATTTCTTCACAGATCTGGAGTGAACAGTTCAGCTTCAACATCCCAGAGCTGAAGCTGCTCAGTACAGAAGAGGCTAAAGTTCCTCCAAACTGATGAGCAGGACAGATCAATAGTTTACCTTTAGTTATAGTTAATGCTGCAGAAGTGGCAAACGCTAGGTACTTAAAGGGCAATATGCTGTTTTGTTCTGTTGGGGTTCATTCTCCATTTTAAGCAGCAGAAATCTGGTCATGAATAACAGTGCTCTAAAAAAGGTATTTGCCCCTTAAACATTTGTTCTTCCTTTTGACACACTTAAATGTTTCACATCAAACACATTTTTGTATTTAAAAAAGTTAACCTGAGTAAATACAATTCAAAAAAATACTTTGTTACATGAAGTATTTTCAGGTGGGGATTTAAAATATTGATGGAAAAGAATAGAAACTATCTTGGTCTTTTGTGAAAAGGTATTTGCATTTAAGCAACTCATCATGAGCTGATCTACAGAAATTCAAAGACAGATGAGAGACAAAGTCATTGGCATCTTTCAGTCTGGAAAGGATAACAAAGCTGTTTCCTAAGCTTTGGGACTCCGGTGTACCCCAGTGGGAGCCATTTTCTCATGTAAAAGTGAACCTTTCCAGAAATGGCCAGTCTACCAAAGTTACTTCAAGAGAGCATCCAGTGGGTCACGAAAGAACCCAGAACATCATGCAAAGCAATGCGGGCCTCACTTGAAAAGTTGAAATCTGTGTTAATGTTTCAACAATAAGATAGAGACTGGGCAAAAATGGCATCCAAGGCCAAAACCACTGCTTACAAATGCCTATTTCATATTTCCCAAAAAACATATTTTGGTAAAATATTCTGTAGACTGACAGAACTGGTGTGACCTTAACACCAAAAACCCTCCGTAAGGGGCAATTCAAGCAATTATACAAAGAAAGGTGGGTCAAAATGCCTCAACAGTGATTTCAATAATTAATTTCCAGTTATTATAAATGATAAATGGCTGCTGTTACCGCTAATAGGGACACAACAAGTTGGTTTAGGGGGAGGCAATTACTTTTTTAGATAAAACCAGGTTGGTTAGATATCTCTTTCTGTAATAAATGAATACATCATGATATTAAAATTTGTTTGATGACCTGAAACATTTAAGTGGGACAAAAAAAGCAAAAATCTAAAGAAATCTGTAAGAGGTCAAATAAGCTTTTCCAGCACTAAGGATCACAAGACAACAAAAATAAATCAACACACACTAATTTGTGCTATGAATGTACTAGTGAGTGCATACATCACTCTTTAAAGCCAGCAACCATAGACAGCATGGCCAAACTGAAGTTAAATTAGCACTAGAACAGCCTCAGAGAGAAAAATCCCTCAGACTTATTTCTGGAGTTACCACTATGGTTTATTCTTTCAGATTTAGCAGGGGTGGCCAGATGGGGGCCAATAAGATTCTGAATTAAGATACTGCCATGTATAGTGTGGTGAGGAATGGAGTAGCAGACATTCAAAAGGAGACCTCTATAAAGGACAAAAACTGACAAATGAATTTACTCTGCCAGTCAGAGGTTTACATACATTCATCTTCCGAATGAAAATCCCACTTATTTTTTTGATTTGTTATCTTTTTATTGAAACATTCTGTTTTGTAGGGTGGAATAATTACACTAACCCTACCAATATTTGGATACATTTCACCCAGCAAGTTACAGGGAAAGCCCACACTGTTTAAAGCCATCAACAAAATTCCTGTCATTGAGTCTGGCAGGACTTCTTACCACACTACGTATCAAAACTGGTACAGCTCATTTAAATATTTGGCTTCCCAGAAGGCAGCTGACTTTCAAACAAAGCCCTAACCTTTCCCAGCCGGGTTTAGGTGTGCTGGGTTAGCCTTCTTCATCCATTTAAAAAACCTGTTTTGACGTATATTTTGGATCATTATCCTGTTGGAACACCCAACCATGTCCAAGTTTCAACCATCTGACCAAAACCGCCACCCCTAGATTAAGAGAAACAGGTTGGATGTTTTAGAACAACCAAATACCCAGCAAGGCTTGCGCAGTGGTACCTATTTAACATCATCCCTGACTGAGAGCATAGTGACCAAGAAAGAATCCCCTGATCAGAAATCCAAACATTCAAGCTTGGCTAAATATTGAAGCTGCTCGCTTGATCAAGCCAAATGTCTTCTGGACAAAGGTTTTATGGTCAAGGAGGACAAAGATTGAGCTACAGGGGTTGGACAATGAAACTGAAACACCTGTCATTTTAGTGTGGGAGGTTTCACGGCTAAATTGGACCTGCCTGGTAGCCAGTCTTCATTGATTGCACATTGCACCAGTAAGAGCAGAGTGTGAAGGTTTAATTAGCAGGGTAAGAGCACAGTTTTGCTCAAAATATTGAAATGCACACAACATTATGGGTGACATACCAGAATTCAAAAGAGGACAAATTGTTGGTGCACGTCTTGCTGGCGCATCTGTGACCAAGACAGCAAGTATTTGTGATGTATCAAGAGCCACGGTATCCAGGGTAATGTCAGCATACCACCAAGAAGGACGAACCACATCCAACAGGATTAACTGTGGACGCAAGAGGAAGCTGTCTGAAAGGGATGTTTGGGTGCTAACCCGGATTGTATCCAAAAAACATAAAACCACGGCTGCCCAAATCACGGCAGAATTAAATGTGCACCTCAACTCTCCTGTTTCCACCAGAACTGTCCGTCGGGAGCTCCACAGGATCAATATACACGGCCGGGCTGCTATAGCCAAACCTTTGGTCACTCATGCCAATGCCAAACGTCGGTTTCAATGGTGCAAGGAGCGCAAATCTTGGGCTGTGGACAATGTGAAACATGTATTGTTCTCTGATGAGTCCACCTTTACTGTTTTCCCCATATCTGGGAGAGGTACGGTGTGGAGAAGCCCCAAGAAGCGTACCACCCAGATTGTTGCAAGCCCAGAGTGAAGCATGGGGGTGGATCAGTGATGGTTTGGCTGCCATATCATGGCATTCCCTTGGCCCGATACTTGTGCTACATGGGCGCGTCACTGCCAAGGACTACCGAACCATTCTTGAGGACCATGTGCATCCAATGGTTCAAACATTGTATCATGAAGGCGGTGCCGTGTATCAGGATGACAATGCACCAATACACACAGCAATTGATGTACAACGTTTCTTATCATAATTATATGGTTCATTTAAATTGCTTGGTTTCCTGCCACCAACCCAACTTTGAGGAATTGTCCACACATATTGAATAGGGTTGAGGTCATGGCTTTTCCAGAGGCTTCATGTCAGCCTACCTTATCCATTTGAAATCTTTTTGTGAACAATGTGTGTTTTGGATCACTGTCCTGTTTGAACAACCAATTCTGTACAAAGTTCAGTCATCTAGCTTTCATCTAGCAGTCTCTTTTGATTTGAGGTGAAGTTGGAGAATCTGGAGGTAGTCCTCCTTTTGCATTATTCCATCTACTGTGTGGGATGCTCCAGTTATACTGACAGTGAACAGCCCCACAGCATGACACTACCGACATTATGCTTGACAGCAGAGACCTTGATCTCTGGACGGAAATGCTCACCTTGACTCCTCCAAACGTTTTTCTGATCATTGTGACTTACTGTATATAGCTATATATACTGTATATGTAACTTCTGACCAGCACTTTAAATAAAATAAGAAATACTGCAACCCTTTGAATCTTGTCATTTTCTCTTCCAAATACACATTACTTAAAAATGTAGACGGGCAGCAAATGTATAGGGGTACGCTTAGGCCTCCCTGGCTTTTTGTGGCACCAGAGAGTTCAAATTTATAGTTTTTTTCCTCAGATAAACAAATAAACACAAAAAGCTACATGAATGTATAGTCCATCTTTTGTAGGACATTTAAAGAAAATTTATTTTCACTTTGTAGAGGAGGATCTGCACCAACATGTGTCCCCTCCTGTTCAGATTGCTACCGAAGAGAACTCATATCAAACCAGTATCAAGGTCCAATGCTGTAGTTTTAGTCATTACAATTGACCATTCTTCTCCCATTAGCTTGAAATGGAAATACCCAATGCTCACTGATCATATTATCTAAAGTAGATCTTTGCATTTAATACAATCAAAGCTCCAAAGGGAAATTTGAGATAGATGAATGGTCACATCAAACCTAACCAAGAATAAGGGTAAAAATGTCCTCTCTGTTAACACCACAAACCACAGTAACTCACTTTTCAGCTATTCAGCTTCTCTGTGCATCACAAAAAAACTTTCATTTGAATAGCTTTTAGATTGTTTTAGAAATACCTGTAATGCTGGGTTGGTATTATCCCTGAAGGCACCGAAGGTGAAGAAAGGACTCAGAAGTCCTGCAGTGTCATTCTAAGGGTTGGTGAAGAGCACTTGGAACTATGGCTGCAACCAGATCAGCTTTAAACCTACAAGAAAATTGATTGATGCAACAGTGAGAGAAAATGAGGACCTGTAAGGACTGATAGATATCAATAACTTTGTTTTTTACCCGTTCATGAAATTCTTTAAGCCCACATCATGTTGTTAGACAAGTTATATTAAAAGGTCTTCTTGATTCCATAGTAATCAGACATGGGATTAGGTAGTGAAACTGAACTCAGCTTTCTAAAACAATTTGGTTAATCACATGTAGTTTATTATTTAGTCATCAGTCAGTCATTTTCTACTGCTTATTCCATAGTGGGTCACGGGGGAGCTGGTGCCTATCTCCAGCAGTCTATGGGCGAAAGGCGGGGTACAGCCTGGACAGGTTGCCAGTCCATCGCAGGGTAACACACATACACACCTAAGGGCATTTTAGATTGACCAATTAACCTAACAGGCATGTCTTTGAACTGTGGGAGGAAGCCAGAGTACCTGGTGAGAACACACGCATGCATGGGAAGAACATGCAAACTCCATGCAGAAAGACCCCTGGCTGGGAATTGAACACAAGACCTTCTGGCTGCAAGGCAACAGTGCTACCAACTGCACCACCGTGCAGCCCTTTTTATTATTTAGCCAAAGGGAGAATTTTTTTTTTTTTTTTTAAACGGTCAGGTTGGTTTGGATAGATTAAGTTAATACTCAAAATCACCACTTCCAAACTGCTTTTTGTATTTATTCAGCAATATTCGTGTTATTTTAAAAGTTGTTTCATGATGAGAAACATTTAGGTGTGAAAAATAAATCTGGCTAAATGCTTTTAATGTCTGCAGGGATATGTGGCTTTGGCTCCAAAAAGATGCTTCTAGAAGATAATTATAATCTATTTCATAAGTCCTGAAGAGAAAGAGGCGTCGAGGATGAATTTATTTGATATATGCTTCTCTTGCTCACACAAGTCTATTCCAAGTTTTGCAAGTGTGTCAAGTGCAGCGGCAACATCAGAAACAAAATAAAAATTAAACAAAGGAGCAAAGAGAAGTTGTGGTGCCACCACATTTGGCCCTTCTTTCAACCCTAATTATCCAACTCACCAGGTTCGATGGGTTTTCATGTCTTCACATGACCTTTTTGTCTCGCTAATTTACATTCGGCATTATGTCAGTTTCAGTGATCTTTGCTGATACAAAAAGCACTCAAAGACAGAGAAGAAAAGTCAATCAGACTGATAACATTTTGCAAATAGTAGTCTGAGGACAGCCTCAGAACTGGCATGTCCCCCAGCAAGTAACTACCAACCCGACAGCATAACTCAAATTCTGAAAAGGCTTCGTTCTTTAAATAGGTGGTTCTGAAAGGGCTTAGAGCTAAGGCAGGAAAATCAGCTTCTTGACAGAGAATCTGTTCAGAAAAGTGGGTCAATCAAACAGGACCCTTCCAAAACAGTTGCATGTTACTCTGACACCGCAAAAACATTCAGTATATAGCACTGGGTTAAAGTAAAGAAAAATATCCATAGAGAGATAATTTATCAAAAGAAAATAAATTTTAAAAATGCATCTATTGAAAATTAGCTTTCATTACCTTGTCGTGTAGACTTACTGCTGTCAAATGAAACCAATGACCTCCAACTGAACTAGCAGTTTGAAAAGTTAACTTACAGTGTTATGGTTAGAGATCAAGCAGTCTGATTGGACTCTCCAGGTGATCCAGTGTATGCCTTCTATCCAAAAAGGCCCATCCGGTCCAGAAAGGATACTCATTTACTCATAATAAAAGTTTCAGGATGTGAGCATGTTCCAATCTGGCCAGTAACCTACGTTTGAGCAGATTATGCATCCATGGCTTAGATGTTTATTGAGCTTACCTCTTTTAAGGTAATCATTTATTCTCTCTAAATAATTACTATAGGATTTTTGGATCAAACCATATTCTCTATTCTTACTGCTCCTCTGTACATCAAATCCGAGGCTCCAACTTTGACAACTCTGCTGCAGCTTGGAGCTTAAAACCTATGGATCAGATTGTGCGGTGAATTAAATGTGTTTAACTGTAAGCTGTAGGCTTAGTCTCTTAGGAGCAAACACAAACCCGCATTATTATAGGGTGGAGAGAGAGAACAGGGTGGTCTTACCGTGCAGAGCTGTGGGTCGGTTATCTTTACTCGGCAGGCCTGTTACATTGCGCCCCTCACTCACTCCTCAGAGAATAAACTAAGAAAGGCACACAGAGCCATTTTAAATAAAATTTTGCAGTGTAAGAAGAGCCAAAAGGCTGCACTGACTTCAATGTGGGTGAAAAGTTTTCAGCACATAAGCAGCAGACAGCCTGGGACAGTGAACCCATCATTTAAATGTTGCTGACAGCTAAAAAGCTGCGGATAATGTTCCCATAATAAGGAGCAAAGCATACCTGTACAATTTCTCCCCCTGTCGTCGCCGACTCGCCTCAGATCTATTTATCCCACTTAGATTGATTTGACGGGCTGCGTGAAAGGGATTTCTCGCGTGTCTGAAAGGCAATGCGCGCTCCCGGTGCGGGACTGTGGCACAAACTGCTGCGGGACGCTCCGCTCTGCTCCGAGGAGGATGGCCGTGCCATAACTTTCGCCTCTACGCGCCGGAGTAGCAACTCTTCATCTCTCGCCGCAGACTCAGCCTCAGTTTCGACGTCGCAGTGAGCACCCCTGTTTCAGGGCTGATAGGGTGGGGTTAACTCTGCAAGTGAAGAAAAATCCTGTTCGCCACAGACTTTACTCAGGTGCGACACCAGAAGACGCCCTGCAGACGGAGTGTCCTGCAAAAGTATTCAGGTCCTTTAAACGTCCTAGCATTTTATCACATAAAAACCACAAACTTTAAAAGAGGGAGACACATTGTGCACGCTTTGCAGTTTCTTTATGTATACCATGTGTTTGTATTTAATCCCCTTTTACCATGACACCCCCAAATAAAGTCCAGTGTAACTGGAGAAGAGTCGTAATTACTAAATCAAAAACCTGTGTCGTTTCATCTCAGTATAAATCTAGCTCTTCTGTAAAGGCCTCAGAGGTTTGCAGGTGTTTGTCAGAGAACATTAGTGAACAAATAGCAGCACGAAAACCACATCGCACAGGTCAGAGATAAAGTTATACACCTTCAAAGGTAAACAATTTCCCGAGCTTTGAACACCTAAGGCAGCAGATCTTGATCTGCAGCTATACAAGTATGGCACAACAAGAAATGTACAATGGAAAAAATGTCCACCTACACTGACACACTAAGCAAGGAGAGAATAATGCCCCTTTTCCATGGTCTCTAAGGCCACAGGGCTCCACTCCACATCACTTGGTCTGAACCTGTTGTGTTTCCATTGACTCACTAATGTTTGGGGCTATGGCTTTAAGCCCCGCCTACAACTGTCAGTGTGCCTGAAAAAAAAAAGAAGACACAAATAGAAAAAAAACCTAAATAAACTAAATACAAATACTGTTTGGATCATTGTATATGCAAAAATGTCTTATATATGTTTTTTCATGCATAAAATAATCCACTAGGATACTTATCTGGAACACAGCCCAGCCAGAAACTTCTAAGAGGATGTGACAGGCTATCTGGTCTGGTAATGCTTCAAAGTTTGCCTGAAGAAGTTAAAATGTTGGTCTGCATGAGGACGTTTTTTTCTTAGCCATGGCAATAATGCGGAAAAGGACTTCAAAGTGCAAAACTGTGGACTTTTGACCGCAGTGAAGTCAGTTTTAGGTTGGATATTGGATATTCGTGCTCCGCGGATTCATTGGGGTCTTCCTCCGGTTTGATCCGATGATGGCAGTCTGATTACGAGCAGCTGCTCTCAAAATCAAAATCAGGTTTATTGCTAAGTTTGTGCACACAAACAAGGAATTTGACTCTTGTACACTCTTCTCTCAGTGAAGTATTTTTTTCTATATAATTGGAAATAAAAAATATCTTTAAAATGTAGATAGATACACAACAGAGATTATAATGTTGGATCAGTTCAAGTATGCATGGTGTTGTTCTGGAACTCTGACTGTCGAGTGTTCATCAGAGAAACAGCCTGCGGGAAGAAACTGTCTCTGTGGCGGCTGGTTTTAGCAGACAGCGTTCTGTAGCGCCAACCTGAAGGTAAAAACCTTAACAGTTTGTGTCCAGGATGTGTGGGGTGTGCAGAGATTTTACCTGCCCTTTTCCTGACCCTAGACCTGCTTACGGACAAAGGGAAGGTCAGCCCTGATGATTCTTATTAATTTATGTAAAATAGAAAATGTTGACCCAGTCTGACCCTCTGGCTGCGAACTGACAGGAAGCTGTGGATCCACATGCAGGTGGAGCGTTGCAGTCCCAATGTCCCTTAGTTTGTCCACCAGTCTGTATGGGATGATGATGTCTTATGTGGTTAGGGTTAGGGGTGGTTAGGGGAAGACTTCCAGGTGATTCAGGTCCAAGCAGAGTCATGTGTTAAGAACAAATCAGTGAAAGTCCAGTCCCTAATCCAATTAAGCATATGTGGCAAGGTGTAAAAATTTATGTTTACACAAAATTCTCCATCAAATCTGACTGAGTTTGAGCTGCTTTGTAAAGGAGAAAGGGACAAAATTTCAGTCTCTACATGCGCAAAGCTGGTAGAGACATAGAATTTTTCATGTTGTGTTGCCTCACAACCTGGACTTAAAATCAATTGTTTAAGAGTTTGTACCATTTTTTAGAACAACTTTAAAGATGTATTACTTTTTTTATTGTGAAGTAATCAACAAAGAGGACAAAATAACAAATATCTTCAGCATGCATAACTGGTCAACCCCTCTCCTAAAGTCAGTACTTTGTAGAGCCACCTTTTTGTGGCAATTACAGCTGCAATTTGCATTGGATAAGTCTCCAGGTGCTCACCACATCTTGCCACTGGGATTTTGCCCATTCCTCAAGGCATAACTGCTCCACTCCTTCGCATTGGATGGTTTTTGTTTATGAACAGTGATCTTTCAGTCTGACCACAGATGCACAATTGGGAAGAGGTATGAACTTTGACTAGGCCAAACATTTAAATGTTTCTCCATAGACCACTCAAGTGTTGCTTTAACAGGGCCTTCCAAAAAAGGTTTGTTTATCCTGATCATGTGACAGTTTCACACAGGTGGAATTCATTTAACTAATTATGCAACTTTTGAAGGTAATTGGTTGCACCAGAATTTTTTAGGGGTTTCTGAATTTTTTATATCTCATTTTACTTCAACCTAAACTATGTTGTGCAGATTCATCACAATACATAAGATTAAAAAAAACACTTAAATTACAGATTAGAATGTAACAAAATAGGTACGAAGCCAAGGGAGTGAATACTTTTGCAAGGTACTATACCTCAGGAGACGTGCAACTGTAATTGTAGCAACAGGTGGCTATACAAAAATATTAAGACAGCCTAAATAGAAATGCACACCACACTTTTATCATTTTATATTTAAGTCATGTACTATTGTTTCCCCACTTTGCAATTATGCACTAATTTGTGTTTATCAACAAAAATCCAAATGAAACGCACTGAAACTTGTGAATGTAACATCACAAAATGGGAATGCTTTTTGCAAAACACTGCAGGTCCCAAAATATCTACACACAACTTCTTTAATCTTTCTGCTGCTTGCTTTAATTGCATTGAGCAAATAAAACAGGCATCAGTTCATGATTACAATTTGTCAAACCAGTTCTGCATCACAGAGGTGAATGCAGTGCTGCAAAGTCAAGGTAAAGTTTATTTAGGGTTGCTATTCACTGCAGAGCTGCTTCGGGTTTAAGAACAATTCTGCTGACAAAAAGAGACAGAGGCAGGCAGCTTATAGAAGCCTGCATATAGCAAACATGACACCAGCACAATAGCACTGACATAACCAGCACTGCTATTTACGTCTAAATATGCACATAATGAAAAACTTAGCAAATCAATACACAAAGTAAAGTTTGCTGTTTCCCAGAATTGTTTGGATTGCATACATTTTTCCTCTGTTCATGTGTTCATCTTATTACAATAAAACTGCTCGAGAGTCCTGGTGTCTTCAGGATGCGATCTTGTGGACTGCTATTGTGATGCTCCCATGACTCCTCACCAAAATGTTCCTACAAAACAATGAAAAAAAGAAAAGGCACACTTAGACAGTGACAAAAACACATGCCGATTAGGACTGCACATTATTAGGAAAACATGCGTAGCGCAATCATGTTGCTGAATGTCGCGACTGGCTATGACTTATAATAAATAAAATACAAATCAATAAAAAGTGTTAATGTCGTTACTCATTTACAGAGCCGAGATAATGAATAATCTATCCAGCTACTGGTAGAAAATTGCTTCTGGCTGACATTAGCTGATTTGGCATTAAACTAAGTTTAATTTTTTAATGACTTGACCACCTTATCACCTCTTTACCTTCTAAAGCTCTTTATGCTTCATTTAATAAATAGCGTCACCTAATACATTATAAGCATAGGGAGCCTGAATGCATGGTACTTAAATAATTAGCTAACACTTATTGCAGTCCAGGCAATAGCTGCAAAAATACATAATCAAATTCACTGTATTCATATGGTACAACTTTGTAATATTTTGTTCAGCCCCAATGCTGATTCGGTGAAACACTTGATATACACTGATATATTTTACCCAGCTCATAGTCATTCGCTTTCACCAAAATGATGTCTTACATTACAAACTAATGTGCGAAAGTTTATTTCTTTTGTGAAAACATGCTAGCAGAACAACTTTGTAACAACAGTGACCTTGAAACAATAGAAATTAGTTTTCTTCTTGGGTGACATTGGGTATTTCTTTAAAACAATATTACACCTCTAAATAGGAAACCGCAACCTGTTGCTTATTGTTGAAACCTGCACTGCAATGAAGTATTTACAAATGTAATAGCTTCAAGTATACTGCCATTTAACTGTACAAATAAAGTTTGAAAAAGTTTAATTTATAAATAAAATAAAAACAGTTTTTACCCTGAACATTCTTATTTTGATGTTGAGAGTTTAAACATTTCTGCATAAATTCCCCTCATAAATCTTGATGTGAAATGTATAAATTCTCCTATTACTAGAAGACAATATATCATTAATGAAAGAATAAATGCTTATTGAATTTATTTATTTTAATCAGACATTTCAACCTGTTGATCCGAGGTATACAATAGACACTGGCTAAAGTTAAAGTAAACATATACACAAAGGCAGTGGCTGCAAGGTTTTACTTTGGACAGTTAAAACGTTTAGTTCTGCAGGATCAATATTTTATATTTACCAGAAGGTGGCAGCAAAGACACTAAAATAATCCCACAGGACACAGACAAACAGCCACCCCAGTTACCTCAGCTGCCAGTGGAGAAGTGGGCGACCCCCTGGATGGACTGTCACCCCTCCCAAGCCAGAAAACAGAACACGCTCACATGTATTTAGAAGAACTGATTAACCTCAAATGCATGTTTACATAAACCAGCAAATGACAGAAAAACAGGGAATATTTAATGCCAAGGTTTGATCAAGACATTTCTTCCTGTGAGCTGACAGCGAACCACTGGATCACTCTGCCACCCAAGGTACTTAAACTGAATCCCCTCTCTCTGGTTCTGGATTTCTTTCAGCAGTTTCCTCTTGATTTATTGATCTCCCCAAGCATTAATCAAAGCCACCACAGGCTTCTCCAAGACAGATTATAAATATAAACTAAACAGAAAATAAAAGTCAAGCAGAAACCGTGTCAGTGCTCACCCTGAGTCAGACTCCAGGCAGACAGTTGGGGAGTCTGTTGGATCTTTGGGGAGAGCTGCTGCTTGTTTGGCCAAAACCGACACAACACCGCCGTGTTCATCGGACAACGACCCACGACCTGGAAATAAAAACAACGTATAGAATGAGGAAATACTGGTGAAGCTTCTAAGCTCTGTGTAATTAACAAGCTGTAAAAACAGTAAAATCTACATGTTCTGAACTTTATCAGAGTGTGGCCCAGTTTTTCTAATAACCTCTTTAAGGTAACATTTGTTTTTCAGTAAAGTTACCGTATTTTCAGCTTAACTGTATTTAAATTTTTGCTCACATAAATCTCAGCAATCAATAGACCAATTGTTTACTACTTGTGACGACAGATGCACCAATGAACTGAGATCGGAATCGGCCGCTATTCCCTTACTCAGCTTTAAATTTGTCAGCAAGTCAGGTTCTGTAAAGCTAATTTGAAAAAAATTGTTTTTATGCACTTTTTTAGTGTAGTAAAAATCAATGTTAATGGACATACTTGAATAATTAAACCCCAGCAAAATGACCAACTGTCTTAATAAATTCACAAAACATGCATTCTTAAAGTTTTGTTTCCGTTTATGATGGATCCGCATCACAGCAGTTTCCAGCTGACCCGTATTATTCTGAGAAGGGTTACTCTCATCATGCACAGAGTGAAAAAGCTCATGCTGTAAATGTTTTGTTTGTTATTATTACTAGATGTGAAAACTTAAACTACTGAGGCATGTTTTGGCCAAAAATGTTTAACATAGGCATATAGGAGCAATCCTTAAGTTTAGATAAGGCCTTCAACAAAAGGAGAGAGCTAAGGTAGAAGCAGAGTCTTCATGTTCTTTTTCTTCAGAATAGTGAGGAAAGTTGCACTCTTTTCTGCTTTTCTAAAAATCCATATTTGCACAAATTTGTTGCATAATTTCAAGTTTTTAAATGAGAAACTGACTGTTCATAGGGAGGTGAATGGTTTCAGTGAGAGCCTGTGATTCCCACATACAGCTGAAGCTGCATCACATGAACTTATACTATTCATCTGAGCAAAGCAGATTATAGTCTTCTATTGTTTGATATCCTTCAACCTCTGCTGTCTTGACCCAAACTGTGTTATGTTGCTTACAGACAGCCCTGATACCAAACTGTGAAAAGCTCTTAACCAGCAATAACTTCTTACTTTTTGTTGTTTTTGTATCCTTTAATTACTTTTAAGAAAGTTAAAGCACCTTTTTTTAAAAGACGGAGATATACCAACTGGAGCAATGATAATGTATTTCCAGCTTAAAGTGCAACCGGTAAATAATTTTGTTCCAAACTGAACCATGTCTGGGTTCTGTGTCCAACAGGAATACACCCACCCCCCAACCGCAATCTTGGACAGCAGTCTAAGTTCGGCACATAATTTAGTTCTCATAAAGCTACAGCCCATCTAATATGAAGATATCAAATGTTAAAGTTCAACCACATCCACAGGATGAGCGACTAAGCAGCAGAGACTTTTAGCTATAACTGCTGCAACAAAACTGCCATTGTGAAATGTTTGCATAACCTTTGAAGGTTTGACGACACTTCTGTTTTGGACTCTGTCACAGTCCTGATCAATAAAGACACAAACTCTAAACAGACTAGACCTCCGAAGGTCTGCTGTGACATTCAGCATCATGTTCTCAGCTGACATTTCTCGGTCCAAGAAGTTAATCTATATAGTGATGATTCACAACAGATTTCATCTAACGGCACTTTACCAAAATAAACAGATCCATTCACATACAGAAATATATAGTCAACTCAGTCCAGTCATATAGATTAGGGCTGCATGATATTAGAAAATCTTGCGACGATGATAATATTGGTAAATATTGTTTGGATCAGTTCGGATATGCCCATTTTCTTCTTTCCCGTCTCGCTCAACTGTGCTAGCGACACTCCGTGACCTTTAGCATTTTGGGTCACATCATTTGTGTCCAGTGTGCGCATCTGCTGCCATAAGACTCTGTCTAACTGGCTAAATATTGCATTTGCATGTTTAATGTTTATGAAACTTGGAATATATTAGGATATTAGGATGGCGATATATTCATGATATATTGTGCAGCTCTAATATAGATAGATTCAAAGACAATCGCCTTCATTCCACTATAATCCTAGTTATAGAACAATATAGTCACCTACAGTTTATGACAGCAGGTAAAATGTTTTCCATCTAAGGAAACCCAGCCGATTGCATCAAGTCAGTGATGTGGCAATCCCTCCTCTTGAACAACCATGTGGTGGCAGTGGACAGTTAATTGCATCGAATCAATAACTTGCAAGGAAGAGTGGCAAAACAAAAGTCAGTCTCTGGATGCTCAAAGGTGAAACACTCCAGATTTATGCGCTTATTTATCTTGGTGTTTTACATGAAAAGATAAAATACAGTAATGTTTGTGAAACCTTTTCTTTGTGAGTGTAGTTGTTTAGCAGCCATGTTCAGGAAGATGACACAAGTCAAAGGAACATCACCAAGACTTCCCAGCAGAGTATTGTTGAAAGTATCCCACTGTCCCCGGCTGCTTGCCTTCCAGTATTACTGAGAACCCCAGTTTTTTTTGTCCGCTGTTGTCCTTGGTGGACATAAGTCACCATGAACAACCTAACTGATCATGCTCCGACACCTTTCAATCCGAACAGGCATTACTTTTTGTTGCTATTTCAGCGATCATCCATGACCCTTTCACCACTTCACTTTAGCTTCTTCCTTGGAAAACATTTAAAAGACACACAGCAAACCAGGAAAATCCCAAAACGAGCAGCAGATGTAGAGATGTAATGATCCAGAAGTCTAAGTTCAATTTTAGGCCCTTATCAACGTCTGTCAGCTCAACAGATTTTTATTTAATGCTTAAAACACAGAATATCCACTGACTGACCCTTACTCAGGTACTGTTAAAATCGGATAATCCACAATTTTGTAATTTCTCACTGTTTTTATTTGCCTTTATTAACACAGTTACACCATACCTACTCATTTAGAATCAAACAAGTTGGATATGTACCTTTTCAACTTGTTGGGAGTTTAACAGTTATCATTTCTGACAATAGTTTCAGTCACTTATTATTAATTCACGTGAAAAGATTCACTTAAAATTTTAACCAGTTAGCTCAGATTTCTTTCTATAAATTTCATTGAAAATAAAACTTCAACAGAATCTTACAGCCCAGACTGTGTCCCTGTTCATCTGTGCAGAGGACTCCGACCACAGCTGGATTCTTCATGCTAAAACACACAAACAGAGAGAAATGTCGACCTTGTGCTCAAATACAAACAAAGTTACCAACCGGTTTTCACTCACGTATCATTAAGATGCTGTTCAAGCGTCGACTCCATCGATAATATTCCGTAAATGACTGAAAAGCAAGCTTTCTGGATGAAACCTTCTTTTGTTCGAGAACCGTTTCCGGATAGAGTCAGCTGACGGTTGTCACTCGCACTAAGAGTCCTTATGAGGACCAAAAACGACGAAGCACGATTGTCCAAGGTACTCAAAATACAGGTCCTTCTCAAAATATTAGCATATTGTGATAAAGTTAATTACTTTCCATAATGTCATGATGAAAATTTAACATTCATATATTTTAGATTAATTGCACACTAAGTGAAATATTTCAGGTCTTTTATTGTCTTAATACGGATGATTGTGGCATATAGCTCATGAAAACCCAAAATTTATATCTCACAAAATTAGCATATTTCATCTGACCAATAAAAGAAAAGTGTTTTTAATACAAAAAACGTCAACCTTCTAATAATCATGTACAGTTGGGAATGTACTCGGTTGGGAATCTTTTGGCAGAAATGACTGCTTCAATGCGGCGTGGCATGGAGGCAATCAGCCTGTGGCACTGCTGAGGTCTTATGGAGGCCCAGGATGCTTCGATAGCGGCCTTTAGCTCATTCAGAGTGTTGGGTCTTGAGTCTCTCAACGTTCTCTTCACAATATCCCACAGATTCTCTATGGGGTTCAGGTCAGGAGAGTTGGCAGGCCAATTGAGCACAGTGATACCATGGTCAGTAAACCATTTACCAGTGGTTTTGGCACTGTGAGCAGGTGCCAGGTCGTGCTGAAAAATGAAATCTTCATCTCCATAAAGCTTTTCAGCAGATGGAAGCATGAAGTGCTCCAAAATCTCCTGATAGCTAGCTGCATTGACCCTGCCCTTGATAAAACACAGTGGACCAACACCAGCAGCTGACATGGCACCCCAGACCATCACTGACTGTGGGTACTTGACACTGGACTTCTGGCATTTTGGCATTTCCTTCTCCCCAGTCTTCCTCCAGACTCTGGCACCTTGATTTCCAAATGACATGCAGAATTTGCTTTCATCCGAAAAAAGTACTTTGGACCACTGAGCAACAGTCCAGTGCTGCTTCTCTGTAGCCCAGGTCAGGCGCTTCTGCCGCTGTTTCTGGTTCAAAAGTGGCTTGACCTGGGGAATGCGGCACCTGTAGCCCATTTCCTGCACACGCCTGTGCACGGTGGCTCTGGATGTTTCTACTCCAGACTCAGTCCACTGCTTCCGCAGGTCCCCCAAGGTCTGGAATCGGCCCTTCTCCACAATCTTCCTCAGGGTCCGGTCACCTCTTCTCGTTGTGCAGCGTTTTCTGCCACACTTTTTCCTTCCCACAGACTTCCCACTGAGGTGCCTTGATATAGCACTCTGGGAACAGCCTATTCGTTCAAAAATGTCTTTCTGTGTCTTACCCTCTTGCTTGAGGGTGTCAATAGTGGCCTTCTGGACAGCAGTCAGGTCGGCAGTCTTACCCATGATTGGGGTTTTGAATGATGAACCAGGCTGGGAGTTTTAAAGGCCCCAGGAATCTTTTGCAGGTGTTTAGAGTTAACTCGTTGATTCAGATGATTAGGTTCATAGCTCGTTTAGAGACCCTTTTAATGATATGCTAATTTTGTGAGATAGGAATTTTGGGTTTTCATGAGCTGTATGCCAAAATCATCCGTATTAAGACAATAAAAGACCTAAATATTTCAGTTAGTGTGCAATGAATCTAAAATATATGAATGTTAAATTTTCATCATTACATTATGGAAAATAATGAACTTTATCACAATATGCTAATATTTTGAGAAGGACCTGTACAGAACCTCGGTACATGGACCAGTATGAAATTCTCAACGTACGATGACCTGAATTAAAAATACTATACTATCACTTAACTGACACAAAATTTAAAAGGTCTAATGAAGAGAGGATCTTTGCCAAAACATAAAACCTACCAGCTCATATCTGCCACAGAATCACAGTGAGCCAAGAATAAGCGCTAGTAGCTATTTATCTACGTCCGAAGTCTGAATGTGGACCACACCAAACACAACTTAACTCTTTTAACTCTTCTATGGTAAGTGACGAGCCAACTGCCAAAGTTATTCACAACCCTGGGAGATTTAGATTTTAAATAATTTTTATTCTACCAAGAAGTTTCTTTCTAATGTGAAATATGAATTATCAGTTAAAAAGTGTCGCAAACTTGAAACTTAGCAATTTTAAGCACAAATACACTTCATCCATTAATCAAATATGAGTGGCAACTGATAGTAGATATCTTCATTTTTGTCCTCACAAAAAGAAAAACAGAATACAGAACATTTCCTTTCTAATTGCCGTTTTAAAAATGTCCTGTTAATATTTGGAAACCTTAATGTTTACTGAGGTGGTACTTTTTATAAGACCACCACTAAAACTTGTTTCAGATTTAATTGTACAACAGACCAATTTCAAAGCAGACCTAGATGGATTGAGAGTAATAAAACAGCTGTTTGTTATTTCCTCATTGTTATTTCACTCTTTTCATTCAACTCCTCTGACAAATTGGCATTCTCATTCAGAGTTGCATAGATACATAATCAAATTACTTTAATTAATTTTCCCTTCTTGAATAGAGGCTAATAATCAAATTTTCACTTTGCTCTCTAGCACAACAAGTAGTCACATTTAGATGACTCAAGTATAATTAGTAAAGACTTCCTAATACTTACATCCAGTCATCTGGTCTCCAGTTAAATACAGTTGAACAGAGGAACACTTTTGTTCAGTGACATAGTCAAAGAGAAGTGAAATCACTTCCGGAAATGGAACCATTTCCACCAGAACAACTCTTGTTAGAATTATCATAATAAAGCTGTAAGTACAATACAGCATTATAAACACAGACATAATCTCAACTGAACTGATTACTTGGCTTAACACAGAGCATGTTCTGGTCAGAAGTTAACACACACTCATCATATATGCAAATTCCTTATTATATGAGCTTGAATAAATTTATTTGATTATTATTTTTACATAACAAAGGGAATTGGGCTTGCAGGTTTAAAGTTACTGTGAATTTTCTCTTTTTAATGCACATAATCAAATACATACATACATGCTTCCTGTGACGTCACTGTCCAAATAAAAGCACAGCTCTTGCTACATCCTGCCTCTTCCACAGCGGGAATTAAGGTACAAGCCTGGCTTGACTTTTCTCTCTGAGGCCTACAGAATCAAGCTGTGTTATAGAGAGTTCCTGGCAGAGACGCTGTCTCTACGACTCCGAGTGGAGCAGTTTCCCGAAGGAGGACAACGGAAGCATCACCGTGGTCACCAGTAACTTGCCATTTGGTCAGCGGACAGAGCGAGCCGCGCCATCAAACAGCTATGGAGTTTAGCTGAAGCTAATTAGCTCCTTTTGTTCACAGAGCTTTCTTCAAACTTTGTCGTCGCCCGGACAACTCCTCTTCAGCATGGTTCACATACCAGGTTAGGGTTTGGGCAGAGATATTTAGGATGAAATGATCTAAACGTTTTTCATTTTATGAAGTTTGGTTTTGTTTGTGTTGAACTCAGCTATCTTGGTGCTAGCAGAATATCTGCAGCACACATGCTCAGTTTGTGTTCTGTGTTTGTGTGTTTTTAAAGTTAAGACAAACTTTGCTTGAAGGGTGATTTTAAACACAAAAGATTGATCATAACGCACCGTCCGCGCTTCTGCATTTTAACCCTTTTATTGACGGTATTTTTAAAGGTGTGTGTTTGATTCTGGTGCTAAGCTATAAGCTTCTTTTGTTAGCTTTAACTGATAACGGATTAGGACACGTGCTTGCTGCTAAAGAATATTTTACCAGAAAAGTTGTTACTTTTCAGTCCAGTAAATAATATTTCCCTAACATTATTTTACTAAACTTGATAACTAAGTAAACACCATTAAGCCCCATTTCTCCAGAAAGATTTGGCTCTTTCCCAAAATATTCCCTTAATAATATTTCTTTAAATATTATTTTAATAAATAAAAGCAGCTAATGAGACACCGTTGAGAAATGGTCATCCAGAAGGTTGGTTTTATTCAGCAGATCATTCTTTAAAACATTATTTTAATAAAATATTTTATCTGATCTTGCATTGTGAATGTTTGTCTAAATGTTGCTGATTATTTCCTAAGTTAGTTCCAAGACTAACTTAACTTCACTTCCAGATTCTTCAAGATAATACTTGGTTCTCAAACATAAACATTGTATGGTAATGTTGCATCACTCTTTAGGTCATGATTTTCAATCATCTTTAATCAACTTGTTTATATTCTACATAGCCCATTAGTCTTCATTATTCTTTAGTTCTGCTTGGTAGTTTAGTTGGATTGTTTTAGCATAGTAAAGAGTTTGTTGATTGAAATATGTTTGACTTTGAGTTGACTTATTTTTGTTAATAAATTCTTGTATTTTAAGAAATTGTGTGAATTCATTCCATGTGTGCAGAGTTTTGCTGTTCAATAATGTCAGAGCTTCGTTCACCCTTTTGATTTTGTCCTAATACCACCGCCTTACTAGGCTGGTATATCTCTGAATTTTGCAGCTGCCCCCATGGACTAGAAATGACAGGAACATTAATGTTATTGTCCACAGTGAAATATGTTGAACAGCATAGACTGAGAGCGAGACATCAAATAAAAGTCTCTATTTCTGAATTTTGCAGCTGCCCCCATGGACGAGGCATGCTTTCTGGAGAAAGGTTTTATGGCATGACAAGCATAAGATTGAGCTGTTTGGCCTCATGGTAAAAGGTATGCTTGGAGGAGTTTTTGGGGAGGCTATCAAACATAAGAACATTGTACCAACTGTCAAGCATGGTGGTGGCTGCATTGTTGTAAGAGGTGGTTTTGCTGCTAGTGGTATAGGTGCATTTTACAGAGTGGATAGAATATAGGAGAGAACTACCTCCAAGTTCTTCTACTTTATATCAGATGTTTACAAAAAGTTTATTTTCCAAATGCAAATTGTTAGGGGATATATGTCCAAATATTAGTGGGATGTATGTATGCACAGTTTTGAATCCCTTTATGTATAATCTCGATCTTGTGTAGATTAGAGGCAATTAACAATAACTTCAAACATGTGCACACAATTCCTGTTTGCAAAAATCGGTTGTAGTCAAATGTTCCTTAGTCATTGCAGGCTGTAAAAAGAAAAAGTAATTAATTAAAAACAAAATAATGCTATAAAATTGATACTGTAGTGTATATTAGCGCTATTTCAAATCACACTACTATATAATTTGTATGGTGGTATAGTTTCTTCAAATTGTTTTTGTATATTTATATTTTATCACAGTGCCTTATTTCCTAATGTTGCATAGCGTTTTTATATTTTTATTTAATATTTAAATTGGCTGCATGGTGGCGCAGTTGATAGCACTGTTGCCTTGCAGCAAGAATGTCCTGGGTTCGACTCCCAGCCAGGCGTCTTTCTGCATGGAGTTTGCATGTTCTCCCTAAGAGGGTTCTCCGAGTACTCCGGCTTCCTCTCACAGTCCAAAAACATGACTGTTAGGTCAATTGGTCTCTCAAATTGCCCTTAGGTGTGTGTGCATGGTTGTTTGTCCTGTGTGTCTCTGTGTTGCCCTGCGATGGACTAGCGACCTGTCCAGGGTGTACCTCCCGCCAATAGCGACCCACTATGGAAGAAGTGGTAGAAAATGACTGACTGATTTATATTTACTTAAACTGTTGACTATGAGAGAGTCCTGCACAAGATTTCCAATGTGCCTGGACAGTTTATGCACAAATGGCAAATAAACCTAATGGAGGATTTAAAAATCACCCAGTTAAGAATCACACCATAAAACAGTGTCAAAATAATTTAAAGCTTCATCTTCAACAAAGTAATGATTCCATATTTAGGATTTTCTTTTCCAGAAGCATGGAATACTCTCTTCAAGGTCTCTCTTATGTGGAGAAATCAAACATATTCTATTACTAATCCACAATACACTGGAGGTGACACAATAAATGATGCAAAAGAGGAAAAATGCAACATCTTTGAAGTCTTTTAGGTTACAATGCTAATATGCAGTGTGTGTAATGTTATGACGAGAACTGTCTTTTTGATTATTTCAAATCAGGAATCTTTTTTCCTACTGTAGTTAAAGAACAACATTTAAGTCATTTTCTCTTAAGTTACTTTGAAGCATGTAAGCTCTCCTCTCTGGATGATTTCTGTTGCCTTTCCAAGAGGATGGGGGCTCAGTGCTCCTGCTGACGGGGCAGAACTGGGTGAATATAATTATGTGTTGGAGGAATCCATCACCTGCCCAGCAACAGGGTAATGTCCTGCTGACTAACTAGCCAGCTACACGTCCCTCCAACATTTTATTTCTTCTTTTTATGCTTGTCTTCCTCATATTTCTCTTTATGCGTCTTAAATCCCAGCCTGCCTGCTTCATGCTCGACAACCTGCCGCCCATCACAGTCAATGGCTGCAAGTATGCACGTAGGCAAATGAACGTAGAAGTGCACGTCTGCATATGCAGAATAATTTACTGCAGCTAGGTGTCATTGTGTATTTCCTGTTCCGACACATTTATAAAAATTTCAATATTTCATAAATGCTAGCTGGCTAAAATACCAGATGTTAGCATTTATACAATCAGAGTAAGTCTGAAAATGAGATCTGACTCTGAGTCAGCACATCATTAACCTTTAACAGTATTTAATGATTACCTTCATTACATTTATAAAGACTTGTCCAGGGTGTACCCCGCCTGTCGCCCATAGACTGCTGGAGATAGGCACCAGCTCCCCCGTGACCCACTGTGGAAAAAGCGGTGGAAAATGACTGACTGACTGACTGACATTTATAAAGACACATTTTTCCTTTTCTTTATATTTATACATATTACAATATAGCCAAGTAAAGCCTTTTACATGAGTTGTAGAAACCAGCCTCTCCAACATTTATTTTGTTTTTTAGAATGCAATTAACAAATGTTGCTCAAATCTGATAAAATACCTTAAAAAGTATAAATACATCTTTATTATTTCCCATTTTGTTATTATATTTCAAGCTCTGTTCAATCCATAATCTGAAAATGGAAAGAGTGTGTCACAACCAAAACATGGCCATCCATAAAAATGAACTGGCAAGAATGAAATTAATTAAAGAAGCAGCCAAGAACTACATGGTAATTCTGCATGAGCTGCAGGGAGAATCTGTTGACAGAACAAATATTAGTTGTGCTCTCTATAAATCAGAAGTTTTTGAAGAACTGCCCATATTGTTGAATTGTTAAAAGAAAGCAAAAAGAATTCCCCTCTGCAATTTACCAGAAGCCATGAAGGGGACACAGCACACATGTAGAGCAGGGGTGCCTAAGTCAAGTCCAAGAGTGCATCCCTTCTCCAAAACATCTGAATTCCCTCATCAGCTTGTCACACAGCTCTACAAGGCCCCAGAAATGAGCCAATTATTTGATTCAGGTATGCTGGAGAAGAGATGCATTTAAAAGTTGCAGGATGGATGCTCTCAAGGACTGGATTCCCCTGATGAGGAGGAAGGTGCTTTGCTCAGATGGGACTCAACTTGACCTTTTTGGCCGATATAAAAACACCATGTGGCACACTATGCCCATTTTGAAAGATAATATTGACCTCATGTGGCATCATGATCTTGGGATATTTTTCTTCACCAGGGACAGGGAAGCTGGTCAGAGTTGATGGGAAGATGGTAGGAACTAAATATGGGGCTGTTCTGGAAGACAAACTGTCAGAAGCTACAAGTCATGACTGAGGTAGAGGTTCACCTTTCAGCAGGACAACCACTCTTTCATACAGATGGAGCTACAATGGAATGGTTTGAGAATGTTTCTGTGATAGCATGGCCCAGTCAAAGTCCAGAGCTAACTTCAGAATTTTTGATAAGATTTGAAATTAAGATTTATTATTAACTGATGTTCTCCATTGAATCTGACTGAGCTTGATGTACATTAAAATAAAAAATGCTGAAAAGATTTCAGTCTCTAGATAGAGGCATGCCCCAAAGACTTGCAGCTGTAACTGCAACAAAAAAATGCCTCCACAGCGTAATGACTCACAAGAGCTGAATACAAATGCATGCTACACTTTTCAGATACATCTCTACACAAATAAGTGTTACATGAAGTCCAGTCCTTTATTTACCCAGATTTACTCCATTTTAAGTTTAATTTGGGTTGTCTTGTTTTAGATTGAGAAAATACTGTGAACTTTATGGCTTTTTCTTGCTGGAAGGTGTCAGCCTTATTTTAGTTTGCATGAATTTGCTGCTGCAATGCTTGAAGTACATTTGTTTCAGTTTTAACCACTAGACATTGAAACTGTGGCAGTCTCAGTCTTTAGGAGGCTATAATATCATGTAGCAGGTAGATATCTACAAGCATAGAAGGACAGGAGAACCTTCATCATCCAGATGACTAAGATGACAAAGCTTCTCAGCAGATGAGCAGAGAGGGCGTGAGGAAATGTCAAACAAAAGGGGGTGGGGGCGGTGGAGGCTGCAGGTGGATAAAGAGAGGGAGAGAGTGAGGATCTCCTCTGCATCTGAGGAGTTCTGCAAACCTTCATGACTCCCTGAAAAGTCTGGAACCCACTGGTGTAAGCTGCTGCAGAGTCCATCAACGTCTCAGACAGTTCCAGTTGCTGCTGCCATGGACTTCAGTGCTGTGTTGCTGTCCTTCCTGCTGGTGTCTGTTAGCTGGTCCAGAGGAGCTGTGATCACAGGGGTGAGTGGGAAGTTCGGAGCCTGCTGTGATTTACTTCATTTAACAATACCTTTTTGTAATTTGGATTCAAATATAAATAAGATGTTCCAAATTATTCAAAATTGTTCTTTTTCATTCTGTCAAATTAAACATGAAGCCCTGAAATTACAGTAATACCATGTTTCTATAATAGGTTTTGTTTTTAGTAATGTTTATTAAAACAGTTTGATTATAAAATTGTTTTTAATAGATTGAAAAGAAGCAATTTTTAAGGAATGCAACTCTTGCTAACAAAATCTCCTCAGTAATTATACATAATTACCGGTGCATTTATTGTTTGACATTTAAAACAGTAGTAGCAACATATTTTTTGTTTGAAATCCATAAAAACAATTGATAACCTACGTTGAATTCTTTATGTATGTGTGTATATGAATATAAACATATTGTGTCAGATCTAACTCCACAACTATAAAAGCCAAACAGAACAGCTTGCGTTTCTGGATAATTATCTTTAATTGAATTACACATGACTGACAGTAGACCACATCCTCCTCCGCTTCAGTCGTCTGGAAAAATCCAAAAGGAAATCATCTTAGTCTGCCGAATGCTAGTCATTTATAAATCAATTAAGAAGATGACACATAATTGAAAAAATGTCATGCTATTGAAATTATTGTAGAGTGCCTATTCTACAAAAATGCATTTACATTCATTATGCATTTCTTCTTCCATCTGTTTTTTAATGTTTTATTATAACAATTCTTTAGACTAATGGTTGTCAGTATTGCTGCATTATTGTCCCTCTGCTGGTCCTGCAGGCCTGTGAGAAAGATGTGCAGTGTGGTTTTGGTCTCTGTTGTGCCGTCAGTCTGTGGCTGAGGGGCTTGAGGATGTGCATCCCAAGAGGAGTGGAAGGGGACGAATGCCACCCCTTCAGCCACAAGGTGGGTCCAAATACAGCACCATAACCCTTGATATTTTTCACATCACATTACAAATTAAAAACTTCAGTGTATTTTATCGGGATGTCATATGGCAGACTAATACAGAGTAGTGCAAAATTGTGGGGGGGGGGAGCAAAAAAATACAAATAAAATCTGAAAATTAAGGTAATCATTTGTATTCAGCCCCTATATCATTAAATGTATAAATAAAACCCAAATACCTTCAGAAGTCACTTAATTAGCCAAAAAAAAAAACAAAAGGTCCACCAGGGGGTGATTTAATGTCAATATAAACCCAACTGTTCTGTGAAGACCTCAGAGGATTGAGAAATGTTTAAAGCAGAGTGAGGTGCCTAAACAAAATTCAAAGTTTTGAAGATTTCATGGTTGGCTCAAACTATCTAACTATTAACTAATAACTATTAGCTGTACTCTCTACAAATCTTGTAGTGACAAGAAGAAGAAAGCTGTTATTGAAAGAAAGGCATAGGCAGACGTTGGGAAGAATGTGCTCTGATTAGATGAGACACAAACTGAACTTTTTGGCTTGCACGCAAAACATTGTGTGTAGAATAAAACTACCATTTAACACCATCCTTGCTGTTAAATATGGTGGTGGCAGCATCATGCTATAGGGATGCTTTTCTGAAGCAGGGACAGGGAAGCTTGTCAGAGCTGATGGGAAGATGGATGGAGCTAAACACAAGGCAATCTTTCAAGAAAACCTGTTAGAGGTTCTGAAACTATTGAGACTGGTGTAGAGGTTCACCTTCCAGTAGAACAAGGGCCCTAAGCATATAGCCAAAACAGAAGTCAATTCAGGTGCTAGAATGGCCTACTTAAAAGTCCAGACCTAAATCCAGCAAAACTTGAAATTTGATGTTCACAGATGCTCTTCATTAAATCTGACTAAACTTCCCACATTTTGCAAAGAAGAATGGGCAAACAAATCCATCCATCCATCCATCCATCCATCCATCCATCCATCCATCCATCCATGTTTATTCTTGCATACATGTAGCTGGGATGGCAACAAATGGTAGTTCAAGAAAGTAATTCAGATTTTTATTTTATTAGAAAAACAAAACCCTTTTCCGTCCGCTTGGAAGGACCACCACCATCACGTAAAATTCCTGTAAAAGACATACATGTTTATGGTAGCAGCATGTATGATATAATTATATAAATAAAAAGTTCAAGGAGTGTGAATACTTTTGCAAGACACTATCATTTCATTTATCTCCCAGCATCACAGTCTCTACTTCACACACAAAAGAACTGTCACACACTTCTCACACTCGCCGTAAGAGGTTCAGATTGTATCGAGTGCTGGCAGGTTGGCTGGATCTCTCGAAAAGCTGCTGATAACTGCAGAGGCTATTGATCTTGTCCACGCCAAATGTGGCGATTAGAGTCATATATCTCTTTGATTATCTAGACAAGTAAACCGTTTGTTCAGCAAGGACTGAATCCACCTCTGCAGTTCAGTAAAGAAGACATTTTAAAGCCTGTGGCTCCACATGTGAACTGATAAAACGTTTCAAATGTCAGATAACCCCTCCAGCCCACCACCCCTTTCCAATTATTCTTGTTTTTCCCTTCTTTCAGGTGCCATACACTGGGAAAAGGCTACATCACACCTGCCCCTGTCTCCCCCATTTGGTGTGCACCCGGTTTGCTGACAGCAAGTACAGATGTACTGAAGACTTCAAAAACTTGGACTTTTAACAGATGGCCAAATGCTCAGATGAAGACAATTTGAGCAGAAGAGTTAAACAGGCTGCGGACCACAATCATCTTCAACAACTTTATTCTTTCTTTGTACAATGCAGTAAACACAACATATGACATAACTACAAAGTGCAATTCACTATAACGCATTATAGATGTAGCACAGTTGGAACTATAAAGCCAAGGTTTACCATCAAGATGTTTGTGAACCATGCATTTCTGTTTTGCACACTTTAAGCTAATTTATCAATAGAAATGTACACAGAATTATATATTATTGTCAATAAACCTATAATTCTCCATGTAAAATTGTGCCAAATGTTTTTTTAAACGTACGATTATGATGATAGTCTTAATAAATCTGTTGTGTTGTTAAATTTTAGATTAGTGAAAATTAAGTAGAAAGCTCCAGGTGCAGATATGTACATTTTAAAAACTATGGTCTTCTTTATAGTTATGACAAGAATTCAACAAAGTTTAATGAGAAGTATTTTTGTTCAACTTTATGTTGATGTTGAAATTGGAAGAGAAATTGTCCAAATTAATCCCAAACAAAGACGCTGACAGTTACACTTTGTTAGCCGGTTTGGTCAACCCTGACAACGTTCCAACCACGTTGTGACACATTAGACGTCTTCGTGTGGACGTCCTTTCACTTTACCTCCATATTTTGATGGAGGGAAAAGGTTAAACTTTGCTTGGACGAATGGCTTAAAGAAATTGTCGAAAATGACAAAGCATAGTATTTTTATAATATCAGGAATGTCAGCGATTGTAAAGCAAACACAATATTTTAGAAATCACAGTTTTTTTGTGTTTTTATTTATGTGGTTATGAGTATTTATTTTTAAAATAATTTAGCTACATATTTAGTTCACAAGTATTAACAGTTCTAATAATACAAATATATAAATGAAAAATGAATTAAGTATTTAATATATATTAAACAATATTAACATAATAGTAAAATATTTGTCATAGAATTATCAACAATAAAATTAGACTAAAACATTCTGCACTGAGCTGCTGTTTGATGCAGTCACAAACACATCTCAGTACATGTGCTCAGTCTTTTCACTATTTTCCTACCGTTGTTCAAATTCTCCGCACCTTAAAGGAAATCTGTAACAATTAATTTGTTTTTGTACAACATTTGATAAGAACCCCTCAAAACAATGCACTGGCGTAGCAAATACACCCAGGTAAAAAAAGGGCTCAGATTTAACTTGTTATAAACTAATAACATGATACAAAAATGCTGAAAACAAAAACACATATCGCCACTTATTTATTTATTCTGATTTCATTGTCTGAGAGTGAGAAAGTCTTTGAAGTATTGCTTCTTTTGATTAATTTTATTACTTAATTGGTGATTTCAATAAATGTAACTTACACGCAGTGGTGTTACCGTGGGCTTAAAAGTTGTGGGAATGCAGGAACTACAATTTCATAACACGTGGAAAAGGGGGGCTGCAGCAATGCACTTCCTGGGTCCAAAAAGAACAGCTGAAGGGAGACAAAGGCACAAAAGAAATACACTTTTTATGCATCATATCCTCAGCTGCAGGATCAGCATCACAACACAGTTTCAGATTGACTGTAGAAACCAGGAGTGGGTGTCATTCAGTCCACTATCATTTCTGTGAGATACTTATATGAAAAGAATGACAGATGAACATTTTTACACCGGATTATATTAGTCAGATAATTCAGTGACATGATCTGGCTTTACTTTTTTGTGTAGATTTTTAATTGATGCTCTTTCAGTGAAAAACATATTACTGTTACATTTCAGACGTTTTTAAGTTGATCAATTGCTAACAGGCTCAGTGCAGACTTATGAAGCAGCAGAGATAATCATGACAAAAATAAACTCATGTAATGGGGATCATTATGTTGCATTGGTCTAAATATCCCCTTACAGTTTTTGGCATACTAAAAATCCAAATAAATGTTTTGCCTTGAATGTAACACTAAGAAATAGAAAATATCTTGTGTTGCAGAAACAGAGCTGGCCAGAGTTTGTGACTCAATCTAACCATTGTTGTCCTCCGTGTGACCCATTTTTTATTTACGTTTGAAGGCATAGCGTTAAATAAACATTGCATCAAGTTTTGCCATTTTGCAGTTTGCTTCATGCAAAGATTTGCATAATATTTGAAAAAGAAAAAAACGGAGGCAGGATCTGTTTCATAAAGAAATGCAAGAAATGTTACCAAGATTATGAAAATAGATTAGAGTATCAAATGCCAAAGTTAAGGACTGGTTGTGAGTAAGATAAGATAGTGTCTCCATCAGTAAATCTGGGACTTTATGTTTTCCAAATCCAGCTTGATAGGGAATTTAGAAAAGCACTCTCTAATTTTATTGAGGCAGAATCAATGTATTTCAAATATCATACATTTAAACTGGCACAAGGGGGACAGCTAAGCTAACTTTTTTCAAAGCTGAAGTGTTCGACTTCAGTAGATTTCAATTCATCAGTTTTCTGTTGGCAGGATTGGAATGAGAACCCTGGGACAGAAATCTTCCTTAAAAAATAAAAGTATACCAAACTAGTACTGAGGAGCTTTGATTATCATAACACAGTTAACACCATCCATCTGCAGAGAACCACGACAGATTGAACTTTCCACAGGGCTCCACATTTAAGCATGGAGACCAGCTCTGTCCATCCAGTAAGGTGCTGGCAGCATGATGGAATATCTGGCTAGCAGCACCATTTAGGTCATCAAACCCCCTGGAACAAAATGTGAAGTGTATTTACACTTCAAACTGACATGTCCTTGTGGTCTGTTGAACTTTGACAAACGGAGTGCAGGTGGGCACCATATTTCTGCTGAGCCAGGAGGTTGGAATTAGGCAGATAAAGTCCCCCTTCATGCCTCATATGCAGCCTGACGACAGTTGGAATCGTCCTTCCACTTCATTGCCTATGACGGTGTGCTGCCTGCCATGGACAACATGATGAAGCAAGAACAGATGGCTCAGCTGATGCGCTGAACCTCTCCTGTGAAGCACTGGAAATATGTTGATAGAACCCTGTTTCCTTTTCAACTAACTGAGCTTGTTTATATTTTCAAATTTACATGTGAGATTTGAGCTTTTGCTTTTTTCTTAGCAAGAGTGACAGATGCAGTTTAGTGATGTCAATAATACCAATAACATCCCTCTGACATCAGTCACTTACTGCCATGTCAGTACAAACTAGGAGAAAGAAACTCCCAATTACAGACACATAACACATAGTACAAGTAAGCTGCACTCAGGTTTGTGGTTTGCCATTGTTACACCATCTGCTTCATGTCCTTGAGGTGGTGAGGCTATGGCCTTCTCTGGGAGCTGCCAGGCCATCATCAACACTGGTACCTCCTCCATAGATGGACCTGTGACATCAACAACATGAGTGCCTGTGCAGGAGTCTCATTTAACCAGTACAGAGATGTGAGTCACACTGTTAAACCACAACATTCGGCATATATTATTCCCCCCCTTTTCTTAACCCAGAGTAAACAGCTGTTGAGTTCTCTGACGTCAAAACAGTCTAATAAAAATAATGAAGCAGGAGTTGGTTTTTTGCTTCAGCTGCAAAACACTAAAACACCAATAAACCTGCCTGTTGCTTTGCCATGATCCTCTGCTTTGTGAACCTCATTGGCTATGGTCAGCTGCAACATAAACCAGAGTTTACCTGAAGTCACATTTACTCTACATTCATCATATCTGTGTCTCCTGGTGTCTCTCAGGGAAAGGAAAATCACTGCTGCCACTCACTGTTGGAAGAATATCACGAAGACTTGGCATTCGGTTTGCTCATCTGGTTATATGTCTGCTAATGTCCTGAGAGATGTTTCATTTGAGAGCGTGTTGAAGACTCAGGCTACAGCCAAATCTTTGCAATGAAATAGCTATTTGCAAGGTGTTCAAAGATAATATCTATGGCTCAGTGTCTCCTTTCAACGGTGCCTCTTTGCTTGACATCAGAGTCATTAATAGAGTTATTACTGGCATTACCTGTTATTTGGTTCTTTTCTCTCATAGAAAGTATACCTGCCCTATAGTTCTTGGTTCACAAAGCCATTGACAGAACTATTGCTGCTGCTAACTGTGTAATTCCCTTTTTTCAATTGAAAGTACTCCCACCCTCCTCATCTTTTTCCTAAAAGCAGCAATTGACAATTGCTGCCATAAATTATGTCTACCGTCATTGTTTTTGCTGCTCAAAAACAGTACCCCTGGCAAAGTGGTTGTTTGGTTCCTGGTCAAAGTCTGTGATGGAGCTATAGACTCATGTATGTTTATATTTACTTTCCAGGAATCAGTGCATGTGCACTGCACTGGTTAGCAGAAACCAGGGGTGGACTGTGATGGCTGAGCTAAAATGAAGCTGGAAAAAATATCTAGACAGTGACGGTTTTCAAGAAAACTGTGATAAATTAACTATTCTATGTTGCTGGATACATATTCAATGCAGAGTAAGTCCTTGGCACATGCAGCCAGCAAGAACAAACGTTTTATATTCCGACATTTCTTTACTTTATCCACAACCCATAACTTTATATACAGGTGACTCTGAAAGCAAGCTGTTGAATGCTTTCATTATTTTTACACTGGGTAGGTACAGGAAGCATTGGATTGTAGGTTGCCAGATGAGATGCCTGTTTAGGAAATTGATCTCAGAGGGCATCTAACAAGCCTCCTGAACCATCAATCTGCCATCACTGCTCGCTGCAGCTGTAAAGCTGAGGTAAGTTTTCCTGAGTTGTTGATGCATTTCATGACATACAGACCTTTAAGTATTGCCTTTACCCCTTAACCCATATAGCTATAGCTTCACATAGCTAAAGCCATATAAAAGCTAGTAATAGCTATAGTTACCAGGTGTCATGTTTTGGTTTGATAGACTCAAATGCAGAGACAACTGAGGTGAAAGCGAGAACTTTAATCATAAAATAAGGAGAACTTACACTATGGTCTTGCACATAGCGAATGGACATGAAGCACAGGAAATGAAACGGCATGGAAATAGCAGTCCCACAGAAGAACCCAGCAGAGAATAATGAGAACTAGTGGTCTTATATACTAAGAAAGGGTGGAGAAATGACAGAAAAAACAAGATGAGTTAATCAGAAGACATGAGTTGCAGCTAAGGCAGAGAGATAGGCATAGCAGCTGAAGGAGGAAAAAAAAATTAACAAGGAAGGAGCTGAACACAGAAACCCAGGGAGAAATCTTACAGGAATCTAAACGGAAACAGACTATAGATGTAAAAAAGACAAAAAATACAAAAGAATGAACTGACAAGAAAAACACCTAACAATAATAAACATGGATAAATAAACTTCAGAAAGCAAGACCTATGGAAACAATATAAACAGCAAACAAATAGTCAAAATATACACACAACTGAAAATGAAACCCCAAACACCTCAGGATTGTGACATCAGTTATAGCTACTAATAATTACTGCTCAGGACATCAGACAAAATTGAAAATGTTCAGATTTAAAGATTATCTGAGCAGGTTTTTTTTTTATCCTGTTAGCAACAAACTTTTCATGCCCCCAACCAACTCCAGATGATCTGATCAGGGGGCTGGTTCACTGCCATCAACTTTGTGAAACCTTTTTGACTTTTTCCCCATAGAAAGTACCCCTGACCCACTACTTGTGTTGTCCTAAAATAAATCATTGATGGAGCTATTAACTTTACTGCTTCATATTTTTCATTTTTTCCCATAGAAAGAATGCCTGATCCCCTATATTTGTCTTTCCTGGATGAAGTAAATGGTGAGCCTATTAATGCTATTAACTTTGTGCTGTTTTTTCTACACAAAGTAATCCTGGACCAATGATTCTGTAATTTTTTTTCTGTTCCTTCCCTGTCCTCACAATCCTTAACTGTTCAATGAAAAGGTTGATTGTTCTAAGTCTGGTTCTTCTGGAGGTTTCTTCCTGTGAAGGATTCCTCTCCACTGTTGCCACGAGGTTCCTCAAGATGAAACGTGGCTACAAGATCAATGCAGTCAGCTGGGCTTTAATATACATCTTTTTTTTAAGTGCCATCGTAAGATAAACTGAATTTTATTGTATTGTGCTGAACTGTATGTAGCCGGATCTGAATCTACCCATTTGGCCGTGCTAAACTGAGTTCAATTGTAGCTGTCTTTGCCAAGAAACCCTTTTCTGCATAATGTTTAGGTACGGTACATATGTCAGTTTTACGAGTGGCTGTCAATTCATGTATTTTATTTAAACAGAAAAGGTTTTCTGTTTTTTGTGCTAACGGGCCAAAGACATCAGAAACGGTCAAGTGTGTTCATGGTATTGTTGGTCTATTGATCTTCTTCTAAAGATATAAAATGAAACTCCAACAGCTTTTGTGTTGAATAGCATAGGCCAAGAGCTTAACATTGATCGGATCTCAGAATAGTAGAAGGTTAGGTTGATGTAATGTGACTGTAATGTGGTAGACGCTGATAAGACTAAACATCGATACCATATTAGATAACATGGTGACCTGATCGGCACGCCTGCTGCCTTCCCAACATCTGAACAACAACAGAGCTGAAAACTCAAAGAACAAAACAAATCTATTTAATTCGCAACGACAGATTTTAAAACTTTTATGTTGTGCTTTAGATTTTCATGCAAATACAGTATGTAAACACAACCAAAGCACTTAATGAGAAATTTAAGTAATCAAATGCTGCAATCCATTATTACTGGGAGCTCACAAAGGAACTTCTTTTGAGTTAGAAATCCAACTTCATGAATGGGTTGAAATTTCAACATGTTTTTAGAAAATATATTTTAAGGTCTTCACAATAAGCTGGAATTTGCCTCTAAAATGGTCCCAGAGAGCATCAATTGAACTTAATTAATTAATTAATTGAACATTTTAACTTTTTGACATTTTGTCTAATTACAATTAAAAATTTCAAAAACAAATTTTTGGTGGATTTCTGTGATACATCACCACAATTAGTGCATGATTGCAGAATCAAAATTATAATTGGCTGTCACGAATTGTTACAATTATAAATCCATAAAGTGTGACAGGCATGTGCATAATCTTTTCAGCCCTCTTTACCCTGACACCCGTAGATCAAATTCAGTGCAACCAACTATAACTAGAAGTCAACTTTTTGTCAAGAGTCCATCTGTCGGGCGTAGTACATGTTGTAGAGGTAGACCGTGCACACAGTTATGCACTACCTTTTATTTATCTATCACATAGAATCCCAATGAAATATTTGGAAGGTTTTGGTAGTAACTTGAGAAAATACATATGTTCAAGGGTTATAAATACTCTCAAAATGCTCAGTACATGCGAGTCAATCTGAAATTACAGCTGGATTGCCAACATGGAGTACTCCACCATCCCAGCATTGTCCGCATTGGGAATGCCTGCTCCGTTTTTGTTGTCTCCCAGGTTTGCATACACCTCCTCAGGTTTCTGGTGAGGTTTAAAGTCCACTGTTGCATAGATAATGCCACTTGTTTCCTGAAAGAGACAAAGTGTGTTCAGAGATTGTGTTGTACAGGAAGTTCAAAACAACAATGTCTCCTTGTAAACCTGGCAGTGAGTCACAGTCACTGCTGGTTCCCAGTTCTGCACCTACCAGGGCTTCTTGTTTCCATGACTCACACAGAGTTTCTCCAAATATCTCTATAAAACGGGAATAAAAAAACAACACATTATATTGGCTGACCCTTCTATAAAAAGAACCATTTATCACTGTCAGACAGACTGGCAGACAGTCACATTGGAAAGATAATGAGTTTCAGAAAAATGCTTACTTGACTTTTTACGCTTTGCTTTGACTTTGCAGCAAACAGCACCAAGCACAGAAGCAACAGAAATCATGGCTGTGATGGAGACAGCAACAAAGAGCGGCACACCAAAATTCCAGGAAGCTCTGAAAGAGAAACGGAGTACGAAATTTAGCCATACCCGACAAATGAGAAACAACAGCAATCAAAAAAAAGCACTTAAAGGTTGCAGACCTGTCATTGTCACCGTGGTCCTGTACTAGAACAGGTTCAGTCAAGTCCAGGACTGTTGTGGAGCTGTTTGGGGCTCTGACTGTTGCTGTGGTTGTCAACGGAGGCTGAGACTGGCCGTTGTGATCAGAAGCTTTTGCATAATGCAAGACAATTAGTTTAGACTTCTAAGCTTAGAGCAAGACCTAAAGGAAAGTTTCCTTTTCACATTAAGGAAAAACATTTTAATCTTTGACTACAGGTTAAACACTTTTATTTAGGTTTACTTACCAAATACCTCCACATAGTAGTCTGCATATATTTGGGTCTGGGTACCCAGAACGCCACATCTGTAATAACCTGCATCATCAACCTGCACATTTGATATCTCAAACTCAATCCAGCCATTTTTCTCTGTTGTGGTGACTCTTCCCCTGAGTGAATCACAGGTGTACCCTGAACTGTCCAGCAGTTTGTAACATCTTCCAGGATACATTTTACAGCAAGACTTGTTGTAGCTGTTGTAAAACGGAGGAAACATGAGTTTCAGAAAAATGTGCTGAAGATCCTTAGTCCCCTGATGTCCTTTTAGAGGGCAAGTGTCTGGAAAACAAAAAGTCATTTTCAATATTTTAGCAAGATGTAGACAACAGAAAATTCCTGGGATTTGTCAGCCATACCTTGCAAGAGACAGATACATATGACAAGAATCTTCATCTTCACTGAGTCTCAGTGCTTGTAGACACTTTTCCCTCTTATAAGAGGATTGAAGGCACCTCCTCAGACGAAAGAAAAGGGAAGGGAAGTTTTTTGTTCATCAACAGTGGCGGGTGGTGAAAATTATTCTTGGTGGGGCTGATGTAACAATACATTTCTCTACCTACTCCAGTATATGAAATCAACAGTGAGACGACGAATACATTTGGGAAAACAGAAAAGTGCATTGGCTAGTCCACAGCCGGTCAGCCACGACTTGCGCTCGAACCAACTCTTGCAAAAACTGACTTTATTTTTCTCCTTGGTTTGCTAGTTGATGATAATGTCGGGCTTGTCGGGTCCCAGCCCCTTAAACCAGATTCTCTCCTCCACTGTTCTTCTTGCAAACGGGTAGATAAATGAGGATCTCACCAAATTCAGTGGAAGCTGCACCTCGCTCATTAAGTTTGACATCATCCCTCTGATCGACTGTGCCGCACAAGTGTTTTTTTTTACCTGTGAGGGGCGATATTTTCAGTGCCCCAAAGCCATGAAATTCTGCGACACTGATTGGCCATATATATTTATTCATTTTCCCAAGCAATTGCACACGATTGGCTATTCGGCTGCACTGCTGGGGCACTCTGAACAGTGCCCCTTGATTGAAACATTCAAATCTGTCTGTGGGAGTTCACGGGTGAATGAATATCAGTAGATGGGAGTTTGTATATATTTCATATTATATAGAGGCACACTTTAGTAAGTAAAACTGATATATATACAGTACAGACCAAACGTTTGGACACACCTTCTCATTCAAAGAGTTGTCTTTATTTTCATGACTATGAATATTGTAGCTTCACACTGAAGGCATCAAAACTATGAATTAACACATGTGGAATTATATACTGAACAAAAAAGTGTGAAACAACTGAAATTATGTCTTATATTCTAGGTTCTTCAAAGTAGCCACCTTTTGCTTTGATTACTGCTCCTCACACTCTTGGCATTCTGTTGATGAGCTTCAAGAGGTAGTCACCTGAAATGGTTTTTCAACAGTCTTGAAGGAGTTCCCAGAGATGCTTAGCACTTGTTGGCCCTTTTGCCTTCACTCTGCGATCCAGCTCACCCCAAACCATCTAGATTGGGTTCAGGTCTGGTGACTGTGGAGGCCAGGTCATCTGGCGCAGCACCCCATCACTCTCCTTCTTGGTCAAATAGACCTTACACAGCCTGGAGGAGTGTTTGGGGTCATTGTCCTGTTGAAAAATAAATGATGGTCCAACTAAACACAAACCGGATGGAATAGCATGCCGCTGCAAGATGCTGTGGTAGCCATGCTGGTTCAATTTTGAATAAATCCCCAACAGTGTCACCAGCAAAGCACCCCCACACCATCACACCTCCTCCTCCATGCTTCATGGTGGGAACCAGGCATGTAGAGTCCATCCGTTCACCTCTTCTGCGCCGCACAAAGACACGGTGTTGGAACCAAAGATCTCAAACTTGGACTCATCAGACCAAAGCACAGATTTCCACTGGTCTAATGTCCATTCCTTGTGTTCTTTAGCCCAAACAAGTCTCTTCTGCTTGTTGCCTGTCCTCAGCAGTGGTTTCCTAGCAGCTATTTTACCATGAAGGCCTGATTCACACAGTCTCCTCTTAACAATTGTTCTAGAGATGTGTCTGCTGCTAGAACTCTATGTGGCATTGACCTGTTCTCTAATCTGAGCTGCTGTTAACCTGCGATTTCTGAGGCTGGTGACTCGGATGAACTTATCGTCCGCAGCAGAGGTGACTCTTGGTCTTCCTTTCCTGGGGCGGTCCTCATGTGAGCCAGTTTCTTTGTAGCGCTTGATCGTTTTTGCGACTGCACCTGGGGACACTTTCAAAGTTTTCCCAATTGTTCGGACTGACTGACCTTCATTTCTTAAACAAATGATGGCCACTCGTTTTTCTTTACTTAGCTGCTTTTTTCTTGCCATAATACAAATTCTAACAGTCTATTCAGTAGGACTATCAGCTGTGTACTGTATCCACCTCCTGCACAACACAACTGATGGTCCCAACCCCATTTATAAGGCTTGAAATCCCACTTATTAAACCTGACAGGGCACACCTGTGAAGTGAAAACCATTTCAGGTGACTACCTCTTGAAGCTCATCAACAGAATGCCAAGAGTGTGCGGAGCAGTAATCAAAGCAAAAGGTGGCTACTTTGAAAAACCTAGAATATAAGACATATTTTCAGTTGTTTCACACTTTTTTGTTCAGTATATAATTCCACATGTGTTAATTCATAGTTTTGATGCCTTCAGTGTGAAGCTACAATATTCATAGTCATGAAAATAAAGAAAACTCTTTGAATGAGAAGGTGTGTCCAAACGTTTGGTCTGTACTGTATATATCATAGAATTTGTAAAAATATATTTTCCATTTCCCCATCTTTTATCAGGAAGGGCGTTGCCCCAGCGCCACCTATGCGCCAGCCACCACTGTTAAAACCTTTATGATCAGATGTCCTGTGAGAAGGTTTTCAATACACTCTTACATAATGCAGAAACAGAATCTTTAAAGAAAAAAGTTTTCAACAAGAACTTTAATTACTATTTTTGATTGCAAACAGTGGAGATTGTTTCAAGATAAAAACATTACTTATTGCTTGTGTTCTCTACCCTGCAATGTGCCAAATATACACTTCATTGCCAAAAATATTGGTGCCACCACCAATTCAAGGAATTCCAGTGTTACAATCGTGTCCATGTCTGCAGATGTATAAAGTTTGGTGTGTAGAAACTAGACTGCACAGAGTCCTGACCTCGACCTTCTTGAAAACATTTGGGATGAATTAGAGCAGAGGCTGCAGTTTGGAGTGGGTCGATTAATAAATTCATAGAGTCCTTAGTTCCTAGAGTCTGTAGAAGTAGAATGGGAGGCAGACCCTTTAGCTATCAGGCTCCTCTCCTGTGGAACCAGCTCCCGGTTTTATTCAGTGAGGCAGACACCCTGTCTACTTTTAAGGCTAGGCTTAAAACTTTCCTTTTTGATAAAGCGTATAGTTAGAGTGGCTTAAGTTTTCCTGAACTATCTCCGTAGTTATGCTGCTGTAGGCTCAGATTGCTGAAGGACATAATGACCACTTTCACTCTCTCTGCTACTTTCTCATACTATTCTCCAATTTTGCACTATTTGCTGTTATTTTACCTTTTAACTTTATGTTCTCTCTCTGTTTTTTTCTCTTTCTAGAAGCTACACCTGGCCTGGCTCTGTGTTTGGCTATGGCACCTTCCCGGAGAGGGGCATCGGCCAAGCCGCTGCTGCCAACAACTTAATGTTCACCTTAAACAGATAATACACTTGGCCCTGTCTTTCAGTGTTTAACTCAGTCTCTCCTAGACATAGCTACTGGCTCAGCTTCTACTGTGACTAACTGTATGTGCTCTCTTTCATACTCTAGATTTGAAAACTGGCTCAGAGTTAATCTGCTTTGCTGTCTTTCTCTCCTAAATGAAGCCTCTAGAGGAGCAACAACCATTAATGTTTCACTTTTCTTTCCCATAGAAAGTACTACTGGATCAGTGCTTTTGTGTTCTTTTTGTGTCTCTGCTCTGTTCTCTCAAACCCCCAGTTGGTCGTGGCAGATGGCCGCTCACACTGAGCCTGGTTCTGCTGGAGGTTTCTTCCTGTTAAAAGGGAGTTTCCTCCCCACTGTCGCTACATGCATGCTTAGTATGAGGGATTGCTGCAAAGTCAACGCCAGTGACTGTCCACTGTCTCTACATGCTCATCCAGAATGAGTGAATGCTGCAAGTCACTGACTAGATGCAATCGGCAAGTAACCAATTTAGGATTTAGTTAGGATTAATTGGAATGTATGTACCTGATTTGAAATCTGTATGATTCCATTGAATTGACTTTGTGAAGTGCCATGAGACGATATGTATTGTGAATTGATGGTATACTTTAGGGATCACACGTTTTTTTTTTTCCATTTTACAATACGGTATGTTATTGCATAAGCTCCTTTCCTGTTCATTTTTAGAAATGTAGATTTTTTTTAATGAATTTCTATTAGTGAATTGTAGTATTAAAATCCAAAATATTTAACATCCTCTAAATAGCAATGAGTTGTATCTCTGCTGCTACCACACCTAACTAGACTCAAAGACTGTAGACATTTATATGCAAAGCAATTTATTTGGTGTTAGCCTCTTAATTATGATACACTTTTTACCAACTCAAAACATATCCTCCATAAAAAAAGAAAAAGCTAATAAAAATGTATTTACATAAATATTCAATAAGTAAGTTGTAACACACTAACAACTGACTTAATACAGATACAAAATAAACACTCCCTTTTCCCCTTCATTTCACTCAAGAACTAAAAAACAGAACATTTTCTAAAACATGTTAGGCTTTCTGCTGTCTTTGTCTTGCTAGTCAAAGCAGTTCAGGCACATCAACACTGTTCTTAAACTTACAAAACAGACTAACCTTGTACACTCTGAAATGTGCAGCCCCTATCAATAGTTTAGAAGCCATGAGTGTGAAAATGTGATTTTTTTTTTACAAGCTGTTGATCTTTTGCAGATAAGGCTCATGCTCAGAGCCTTGAGGTTGCTGTTTTCTGAGCTTACAACACATTTGCATCGCTACTCATTGCTGAAGGTAATGACGTCGTAGTGGATGCCCTGCTGCTGCAGCTGTTCCAGCTGTTCAGGTGTAGCCTCAGTGTAAAGTGTTTGGGTCTGCCCCATGGCTGCATCTGCTACAGCTGCAAAAACAAATGTCATATTTTCAGTTTAAATTGATGTCTGGGTGCTGAAAGGACTATTCTTGTTCACAAAGGTGTTTTCATTATTCATGGCATCAAGCTTTAATGACCACGTGAAAAATCAATTAAACAAAATGAGCCAAAACGTTTGTGACAAAGGAATAAATATGTGAGGCAATACAGATTTGCTCTCAGCCTAAATTTAAAAGTGAGCTTTTAAGAATTGGTCTCCTTTGCACCAGACTAAGATCACACAATGGCATAAAAAAAAATAAAAAATCATCCAGAACATGGATGGTCTCCACAAGGTCTCCTGAGATGCTGGATGAGAAAACCTGGTACACCACTGGTACCAGATTCTCACATCCAGCATCCCAGGATGCATGTGAGAACCTGATACACCCAAACAATTCAAAAAAACAATCCAAGCATGTCCATGGCAAAAAAAAAGTGCTTACACGTCCAAACTCCACACATAAGATGGATGTGAGGAAACTGTGCGAACCTGTGAGTTATTCAGGCTGCAGTTCAAATACAAAGTGTATTTTGTGATAGAAAAATTTAAAATGCTTTTGTCCTTCTGAGGTGATGATCTGTCTAACCTGACAATGGCTACCACCTTCCTTCCTGCTTCCTCCTGCTGGTCATCCCCACTTAATTTACGAGCTAAAGGGAAGAGATGCCTAGGAGAGAATTAATTCAATTTCTCACCTCTGCTCTTCCTGGAGGTAGGGCTGCATTGGGATTTTACAATGCTGATATAACGAGGGTTTTCCACTTTTCCTGGTCAGAACGGGTTCGGCTCAGATCAGTAACACGTCTGATGTTGGAAACCTGTCTCCCTTATGAGGCTAAATTAATAAAGCTGATTGAATGGTGATCATTGTTCTCTTTCTTTAGTGAATAACATTTTTCTTCAACAATTTGCTATGCTCCCAAAGAGAGGTCCTGGCATTCATTTAAAGGGTTGATGAGGAAGGAGGAGGAAAAGCATGAAAAGCAGCTCACATAATTTAATGTATATTTCAAAATAGGTTTGTGCAACTCAAAAAACAACTTCAGGTTTAAGTGAAGTGAGTCTTAAGTCAGTTAAAAAAAAAGCTGAACTTTTATTTTGTGTACATGATTCCTTCAGACTGCATTTGCCAGGGTACAGAATGCAGCAGGTAAAAGTATTTATTTAAATGCAATACTAGGCAGAAAATAAGCCACAACTGAGGATCCTCATCCTAGTGCACATGTAATGTCTGTGGTCCTGGAAAACACAGCAACCTTAGTACTTAAATGACAGTGGGGTTCAATTAGCCTTCATTGTGATATTAGGTTTTCTATATTTGCCATGATTTGCTTGGGCAATGGAGATCTCAGGGTTGTCTTAATCTGGAGTGAAGGAGTTCTTGATCAGAATCATTTTTATGTAATAAAATATGATAACGTCTGTGATGTACATTTAAAATAATACAATCCTTGTACTTTTTTTTTCACAGAGCTAACCTGTGACAGCAGAATGGGCAGCAGCCTCCAAATCTTCAGCGTTCACCATCTGAGCCTCAGAGCTGACAGGTACGTACTGGATCTGACCGTCATGACTTACAGCAATCTGTACACATACATAACAGAACAAATAAAAATAAAAAACACCTCACTGCAAATGATCCAGCATCAACTTTAAACATCAACATCAAACATCAACCCTTTGACCATTTTAATTTACTTACATTAGGTTTAAAATAACTCAAATCTGCCTTACCGATTGCTCGTGCTCGTATTGGATGATCTGTCCGTCAGGCATCTGCAAAACAGAAAACACAACTCAGACACCGGAGGCTTTCATCAGTGATTTCCTTTGAGAAATTAAATATTACTCACCTGTATGTGGTTCCCATCAGCAACTACAACATATTCCTGAGGAATTATGTGCTCAACTCCATCCTGTGAGATGATGTACTGAACCTGAAACACAAAATATCAAACATCCTCCATGAATGTCATTATGATTCACATGTGACCAGATGATGTTTAGTTTCATATTAAAAGGGTCGGATATATAAACAAGTAATATGTACTCTTTGTAATAGGTTTTTATAAGAAACTTTTTAAACAAGGAGTATTATTTTAAAGAGCCTTTTCCAGATGGTTTTGCATAATACCTCCATTACACATTTGAATTTGTAGTGTATTATCTCTAATCCACAAGTCACAATTACACATACAGACTCAAATATAAACGTAGAACCCCATTAACATTTGGATAAAGTCCGTTGATAATTTTCAGAGCCACCACAGACTTTTTGTAGCCATTAACAAGTGTTTGTCCTAATTCAACTTGGATAATTGAGCACTCTTCTTGTCAGAATTAGTAGAGTTAGTTAATATTGGTTGGTTTCCAGGCACCAATTTGGCTTTTAAACATAAATTGTCAACAGGTTTGAGGTTAGAAAGGCGAAGGCTATTTCCGATTAGTCTCCTTTATCTAATTTCTTTTTTAGTTTTGACATGTTTTTGAGATTATTGTCTTTTGGAACAGCATCTTTATCGATGTTTACCCTGTGGTTGTTGATTCAAGGTAAAGAATTTGCAGATATTCCTCGTCCTACATTGTTCCATCCACTTTCTCCAATGCATCAGTACCACCAGAATCCTTCAAACATACTTCTTGTCAAATAGCTCAATTTCTCTTTGGACCATAACACTTTTTGCCACAAAATATTTGGCTTTTCTATGAAGCAGCTGTGATTTTCTGTGGTTATTTTATGCTTGAAAGTGTTGGTTTTGGAGGTGGGACTTCATTATTAGTCAGTACCCTCTCAGTCCGTGTTGTTTTTAATTACTGTTACTGATTCCAAATATATCAAAACTGGTTTCGGGTGATAAGAGTTTCCTTCTCTTATTCTGAGAATAGCCATCTTGCTCCGCTGGAAGCAGCAACCTTGCCTCATTTTACCGAATGGATAAGAAACACTACGTATATCCTGAAATTAGAAAAGATCAGATTTACACTCAAAGTGGGAATATACAGTTGTGCAAATACTCGTCTATGTAGTTTTTTTTTGTAAACTTAACATGGTTGTACAAATAATGATCTTATAAGGCATATAAAAATGTTTTTTGAAAAAATTAATCAGGCTAACATTATGTTTCTGTAGGTGGATTGTTAAAGCCCTGATCTCAAACCCTTTTAAAATAAGCAGACTTTGTTTAAAGGCTGTGTTGATGCCAGGATACCCACCAGTTTAACTAAACTCTACAAAACCTCCCAACAAGTATAGTTAAATATCCATGCAAAAGTATACCAATAGGTTGTTGATGGATACAGACAGACCCTGTTGTCAAAATGTAACTTCATAAAGCATATTTAACTAAATATAAGTTGTCTTTATTGAGCTTATCCTTTATTGTTTTGAGCCTGTGAGGATAAGATAAAATCCACAGTTAATGCATCTGTGTGCATCCAGTTTTTGTTTGGAAATTCATTGGATTTGTCTCTTGAAAAATCACTCCCCTTTGAAAAAGAAGAGGTCAAATATGCCATTTAGAACCCACAATTATCATAGTATTCATGTCCAAGATGAGTGGATGTAAACTTCTGATCCAAACTGTACATCAAGATACGGTGCAGTCCAATAAATCAGTTAAATGTCTCTTACTTCAGCCACCTGGGGTTCTCCAGTCATCAGGTGTTGAACCGTCTCACCATCTATGGTGGTTATCTGCTGGATGTATGGACCTTCCTCCTGATGAATGGACATAGAAATGGATGCATTCGTACATTTAAACAACAAGCAAAAATGGTATCTTTGTTTACACCTGGGGTGTTAGTGCTGTTACCTGGTCTGAGGGCGTCGGCTCTTGAGATAGAATAATGTGATCCTGACCCAAGGCCTGCAACCGCTCTGGAGTGATCGCTGCCTGATGTGCCTGCAGGGCTATCGCAAAAACAATCACATTTTTTATGTTTTATATCAAAGCATAGCACAAAAAGTACGAACATTTGTTTAATTATTTCTTTGTTGTAACAATGCTTCTTGGCTGTTGATTTCACTTTAAATGCTGCTACTTTTGGAAGGAAAATGCATTTTTGGGGTTGAGCAGCAAAGTTTATGCCAGTCATCCCAGTGAAAAACTTGCCAAATCTTCTCTGCCAATGGAAAACAGCTTATTCTACTATCAACTATGTTTGGTGTTGTTTATTGAATTGGTTGATTAAGGTTTGAATGAGAAAAACATCCTGGCAATTCAATGGTTTGTTCATTTTACAAAAATGTGCCTCAGTGGTGCTTGGGGGAAAAATAAATAACTACAGCAGCTGGGCACCTCATGGTGGTCACCAGCTTGGTCAAACACTGCTGTAGGGTGGAATCACATTCTTTAATTAGCATTTGTCACATGTCAGCCAATGTGTGTTGGTCACTGTGGCATGGAGTTGGCAAGTTTTCCATTGGCGCAACCCAAATACTAATCTTTCCTGCTTAACCCACAGATGCCTTTTGAGTACAGATGTGGCAGCGTTTTGGTGGCTTTTTAACAGAAAAAAAGATAATTCAAACACATATCTTCTTTAATGTTTGACGTATAGTTCAATTAATCTTTATATCTGTATACATATATAGAAAACTGATGTGCACTAGTTAAAAAAAATGTACAAGTCCTTATTTTTGAGTGTCATACACTGCAGGGTGGCTAAGGCCTCTTCGTCACTGTTCACAATGATTGTTTGCTGAGATGAGTTGCTGCGGCTCTTGCGAGTGGGTTGATCCTGACTGTGGAGACGCTCCATGTGGAACTTCAGATGGCCATTACGGTTAAACCTTGAAAAGTAAAACACAGAAACAGTAACACTTACAGCTGCTCGACAAATCTCATCCTAAAATCGTGTTAAAAATGTTTTGCTTCCAACCTTTGTCCACAATGTTTGCAAGCGAATGGCTTCTCGTTGGTGTGGGTCATCATGTGTCGCCGCAAGTCTTTCTTGTTCTTTGAGGCAAAGCTGCAATTTGGACACTTATGGGGGCGCAGGTAGGAGTGCATCTCCATGTGAGACTGAGGCAAGCATAAAAAAGAGACAAATGTTTTTTTTCCCTCAACAATCCCAACAACTGAAATAGTGCTGAAATTAACAATAATAAAAATCTGAAAAATAAATGATTTTATGCCCTGCTGCTGAAAGACACACCTTTACTTCAGGCCATGAGGTTGAGGTGAAATCACAGTCAGGACATTTAAAAGAGTTGGAATCCATGTGCGCCCTCTTGTGGTTCTCCATGTCGGAGCGACCGTTGAATGACTCCATGCAGATGCGGCAGCAAAACCTCTTGGTGTTGGGAGAGCTTATCGCAGTAGGTGAGGCTGGAGCTTCACTGCTCAGCTAACAGAACAAGCAGACATGTGAGAAACTAGAAACTACATTCAAACACACCATTAAATAAAATATTGATCATATCATTACCTCTACTTGCTGCAATACACCCTCAGCCAGGCTGGAAGTTAGATAGTACTTGTCACTTTTCAGGTTCTCTGATGCTGAGACTTCTAAACCCTGACTGCTTTCATCAACACTGAAAAACACCAGTTTAATAGGAATTAAATCTGAAAACACTTGTTAGAACAATTCAAACTTAAATGTACACCCTAAAACCAGAAACGATTCTCTGTGTAAAGAATTACGTGCGGCAGCTATGTTACCTGTATTCTGGGCTGTGAATCTCTCCAGCCGGCTCTTCTACTACACTGAACTCCTCTCCATCCTCATAGGTTTCTATAGCTATGTGGGTAAGCTCTCCAGTGTCAGAGGAGGCTGCCTCGTAGGCCTCCTGCAGCACTGCTTCACCATTCTCAGACACATGAAAGGTCATGATCTTTTGACCCTGGCTGGGTGCAACTGTCAGAGCACTTACTGCTCCCCCTTCTGCTTCACTCCCTTGTGATTTCAGCACCGCCACCTGTGGAAGATGAAAAGTTAATTTCCATAAATATTATGGATGTCTACCATACAGATCATTGTGAAACTGTGAGCACCCCTTGAACTTTTTCACATTTTGTCATGTTACAGCCACAAATTGTAATGTAGCTCATGTGATCGACCAATACAAAGTAGTGCATAATTGTAAAGTGGAAAAAGAATACATGGTTTTAAAAAATATTCTCAAATATAAATATAAAAAACTGTGGGGTGCATTACACTAACACCCCTACACAAAATAGAAATACCAGCTATGTTCAGAAGTTACAATTCAATTCAATTCAATTCAAAAATACTTTATTAATCCCAAAGGGAAATTAAATGTTGTTATAGCTCATATTATGAAGGTTTCTTCAAAGAGCCGTTGTAGATGCTGATGGCTGTGGGCAGGAAGGATCTCCTGTAGCGCTCCGTCTTACAGCAGATCTGAAGAAGCCTCTGACTGAAGACACTCTGTTGTTGTAGGACAGTCTAATGAAGAGGATGCTCAGGGTTCTCCATAATGTTCTTCATTTTATGAAGAATCCGTCTTTCCACAATGATCTCCAGAGGTTCCAGAGGAGTCCCCAGAACAGAGACAGCCTTTTTTATCAGCTTGTTGAGCTTTTTTAAGTCCCTGGCTCTGATGCTGCTTCCCCAGCAGATGATGGCAGAGGAGATCACACTTTCCACAACAGACTTATAGAAGATATGCAGCATCTTGCTGCAAACACCAAAGGACCTAAGCTTCCTCAAGAAGTACAGTCTGCTCTGTCCCTTCTTGTAGATGGCTTCACAGTTGCATCTCCACTCTAGTCTGTTGTCCAGGTGAACACCGAGGTATTTATACTCCTCCACCACCTCCACTTCTTCTCCCATGATAGAAATAGTTTTTGACTTATTCCTGTTTCTCTTAAAATCTACAATCATCTCCTTTGTTTTAGTCACGTTCAAAATGAGATGATTGTTTTCACACCATGCCACAAAGCGGTCCATCACCTTCCTGTACTCAGCTTCTTGTCCATCTCTGATCCACCCCACGACTGCAGAATCATCCGAGTATTTCTGCAGATGACAGGAGTCTGTCTTGTACTGGAAGTCTGAGGTGTACAGAGTGAAGAGGAATGGTGAGAGTACAGTCCCCTATGGTGCTCCTGTGCTGCTGACTACCTGGTTAGACTCACAACCCTTCAGTCTCACAAACTGTGGTCTGTTTGTCAGGTAGTCTTTGATCCAGGAGATTGTTGAGGCCTCCACCTGAGTCTTCTAGAGTTTCTAACAAAGCAATTCAGGTTGGATTGTATTAAATGCTCTGGAGAAATCAAAGAACATGATCCTCACAGTGCTGCTGGCTTCGTCCAGATGACAGTGGGTTTGTTGAAGCAACTTCTTCAACTCCAACTCCACAGCGATAAGCAAACTGAAGGGGGTCCTGATGGTTTACTGTTTTCTTACTCAGGTGGGCCAACAGGAGTCTCTCTAGGACCTTCATGATGTGAGATGTCAGGGCAACAGGTCTATAGTCATTGAGGACTGATGGGTGAGTTTTCTCTGATACCGGAACAAGACAGGAGGTCTTCCACAACACCGGAACCTTCTTCTGGGCCAGGCTAAGGTTGAAGAGGTGCTGCAGAATCCCACAGAGCTGCTCTGCACAGGCCTTCAGGACTCTAGGGCTGACATGATCTGGACCTGCAGCCTTATTCTGATTCAGTCTCTCCAGTTGCATCTTCACTTGACTTCTTGAGACACACAGGTGGAAGGGGGAAGCAAAGGAAGCATCAGCATCTTCTGATATGGTTGAAGGCAAACATGTAGAAGCCGAAGGGTCCATGGCTAAGGTGGAAGATAAAAAATGTGAGGTGTTACTGGACAGCTGTGGGTCCTGTGGGTCAAAGGAGGGTGGAATGTCTGTTTGGCTGTGAGCAGGAGAGGAGGATGCGAAGCTTGTTTCTGAACTGAACCTATTGAAGAATGTGTTCAGTTCATTGGCTCTGTTCAGACCTCCATCAGTCTGATCATCCTTCTGCTTGAAGCCTGTGATCTTCTTCATCCCTGTCCACACATCTCTGATATTGTTTTGCTGGAGCTTGCTCTCCAGCTTCTTCTTGTACACATCCTTGCTGTCTCTTATCTTGACTTTAAGTTGCTTCTGTAAACTCCTCAATAATTCTCTGTCTCCCTCTCTGAAGGCTCTTTTTTTCTTGTTAAGCAGGTCCTTCAGGTCACTGGTGATCCAAGCTTTGTTATTGGGGAAGCATCTCATGGTTCTGGTGGAGATGATGTTATCCACACAGAAGTTTATATAGTCGGTTACACACTCAGTCATGGCATTGATGTCCTCTCCAAGTGGCTGGCACAGTGCGTCCCAGTCTGTAGCCTCAAAGGAACCTTGCAGAGCTTCTTCAGCTTCCTGTGACCATTTTCTCACAGTCTTCCTTATTACAAGTTGCCTCTGAACAAGGGGCTTATATTTCGAGCAGAGAAAAACAAGATTGTGATCTGATTTGCCTAGAGGAGGTCTTGCTGTAGAGATGTATGAGTCCTTGACATTTGCATAAAACAAATCCAACGCTTTGTTTTCTCTGGTAGAGCAGCTGACAAACTGTTGAAACGTTGGAAGTGTAGCAGAGAGTGAAGCATGGTTAAAATTACCAGAAATTGCCACAAAAGCATTGGGGTTTTGTGTCTGTAGCTTAGCAACAACTGAGCTGATGGCATCACATGCAGCGTCCGCAACAGCGGAAGGTGGAACGTAAACTGTTGCCAAAATAACACTGGTGAACTCTCTGGGTAAATAATTTGGAAAACTTACTGCCAAGAGTTCAATATCTGGACTACAGATATGATACTTCACTGTTACATGTCCTGGATTACACCATCTGTTGTTCACAAGGACCGCCAGTCCACTTCCTTTACATATTCCGCTCCTCTTTAAATCTCTGTCTGCTCGTATGGTTAAAAAAAAAACCTGATTGCTAAAAGAGCCCCCCTTTGTTCTGTGAGGGTGTCAGAGGTTTGGTAGAGAACAAACTGCATCATGAAGACTAAGAAACACAGCTGACAGGTCAGGGAGACCGTTGTGTTGAAGTTTAAAGCAGAGTTAGGTGCCCAGACAAGTTATGAATGGTAAATGGCCTGCACTTGTATAGCACTTTATGAAGTTCGAGGACTCCAAAGCACTTTATACCACAATCTGTCATTTGCCCATTCAGACACACATTCACACACTGACAGTGGTAAGCTACATTTTAGTCACAGCTGCCGTGGGGCAGACTGACAGAGTTGAGGCTGCCATACAATCTGCACCACAGAGCCCTCTGACCACCATCAACAGCCAAGGAGGGTGAAATTACCCTGCCCAAGGACACAACGACTGAAATGGATGGAGCGGGGGTTTGAACCACCAACCAGCACAACGGTTACAGGACGAACCTCTACCACCCGCACCACTGTCATTACAGTCCACGCTTTGCGATGACATGTTTCTGAGTACAGCACAACTGGAAACCTGCCAAGACACCTAAACAAGCAGATTAGGTAAGAAGAGCATAGTCAGGAAGGCACCCAATGGTAGCTCTAGAGAAGCTACAGATTTACAGCTCAGGTATGCAAATTTGTTCACAGGATAAAACTCACTTGAGACCCTAGTTGTGGTCTTTATGGAAGAGTGGTAGGAAGAGAGCCATCGTTGAAATAAAGCCCATGTTTGCAGTGTTTACAAGCCATTTTGGGGACAATGCAATATGGAAGAAGAGGTTCTTGTCAGATGTCGAATATTTTGGCCTGAACACCATGTCTGGTGAAAATCTAACACAACATTACGACGGTGAAACAAAGTGGTGGAACCATCATACTGTAGGGATGCTGTTCTTCAGTATTTGCAGCAGGATGCTACATATCTTCGATAAGTCTGTTGTTACTCTTTTCTGCCATCATCTGCTGGGATAGCAGTGTTAGATTTAGTGACTTAAAAAAGCTTAATGTAATGTAATAAGGAACACTGGTCTGGAAACTCTGGGGATAACTGTGCAAAGAAGGATTCTTCAAAACATGAAGAACATTAATGACAACCCTGAGCATTAATATTAATGAGGCTGTCAACATGGTGTCTTTAGTCATACATAGGCTTCTTCTGATACGCTGTAAGATTGAACGTTACAGGAGATAATTCCTGCCCACAGGCATCACACCTACAACTCATGAATCTGGCTGTAATTCTTCAGCAGGGACAGGGAAGACAAAAACCTCTTAGAGGCTGCAAAATACTTTGGACTGGGATGGAAGATCACCTTGCACCAGAGCTAAAATGGGATGGTTTAGATCAAAGCATATTATTGTGTTAGAATGGTCCAGTCAAAGTCTAAACCTAAAGCCAATGCAAAGAAGGTGTGGCGTAACTTGAAAATTTATATTCCTAGGCACTTTACATCCAATCTGATTGGACTTAAGCAATCTTGCAAAGATGGGCAAATTTTCAGTCTTTATATGCTCCAAGTTGGTGGAGGCATATCCTAAAAACATTACATAAAATCCCAATAAATGTATTGAAGTTCATGGTTGAAACTTGACAAAATTTGCAAAGGTTCTGGAGGGTATGCATATCTTTGCTAAGCATTGTTAGAAACGTTTCTTACGTGTGGAAAAAAGGCACTTTTTGACAAACCTGTAAAGAATTTCCAACAATTTCCCGAGCGTTGCTCATGTTCAGCAACAAATCCAGGGCATTTTGAGCAGACAGACCACCAGATTCAGCTGAGGAACAGATTTAAAAAAAGTCAATTTAACTCATCAAATTAATATAAATAAGGTGTTTTACTAAACAATAACTGACCGTGTTCATAGATAATAGTTGTATTTCCCATTGCATCCTGGGTAACTGAAGCATTTTCTATCCCCTGCATAGCTTGTAGTGTCTCAGGATCCACAGTAATCTGAAGAAATATGATAAAAAAAATGCACAAAATGAAATAAACAGCAAAGTAATGTGTGCTGTTTAATAAAACACCTTAAATTGACTCACTATAGTGTTCTGTAATGTCGGATTGTCGTCGTGCTGTTGTTTGAGCTCCTCTATCTCCTGCAGGGTGAAGAAGGGTTTCCGTTGTCTTCTCACTGGCTCCTCGGGGTGAGCCAGAGACCACTCGTCGAAGGCCTCCGGGTGGCGACACTGCACATGGAGACGCAAGTTCTTCCTGTGCTTGGTTGTGAAGTGACACATGTCACAAGAGAAAGGCTTCTCCCCTGCATAGAGACAGAAAATAACATGAATACACACTAAACACTACAGATGGTGAAGCATAAAGACACCATGAAATCTTCAGTCAGACACCAACCTGTGTGTTTGATGGCCATGTGTGAGACCAGGAACTCCTCTTTGGAAGTGGAATATTTGCAGTAGTCACACTTGAAAGGCCTGTCGTTGGTGTGGGAGAGCTGATGGTTGAGTAGCAGCTTCTTGTTTTCACAAGAATAGTCACAAAACTCGCACTTAAACCTGGAAAAATGCACATGAACATAAATCTTTTTTAAAAGTATTCCAATTGTTGCTCTTATTTTTTTTGTTCCAATCGTGTTTGTTAAAAAGTACAGAAGAATGAATGGGAATAGAAAGATTTCAGTACTGACTTATCTCCAAGACTCTGGATGTGGGTCAATAAGTGCATTTTGAACGTGTACCTCTTCTTAAAGGATTTTCCACACTGCAAAAACAAACAAAACATGTACAAGAAATTGTCTTTATACACAGAAGATTGCAATGTAAAAGCAGAATTTGCTGAACTGTAAAAACAATTCCTCCAGACCTTGTCACACATGTGTGGCTTCTCTGAGCTGTGGGTTTTCATGTGCTGGGTCAGTCTCTTTTGCATGGGGTACACCTTGCCACAGACAGGGCAGGGGAACTCTAACACCTTGGGAGCCTGCAGGAAGGAAAACAACAATCATGCTGGTCGATAAAAAACAAAAAACACAGAGCTTTAGAAAGAAAAGATCTGCCCACCAAAACTGGCACTAGCTGCAGTGACGCTACTACTGAACAATGGCACCTTTAAAAAGGGAGGATAACGCTTTCTGCCCAGGGCGACATGTCCTGGAGGGCATCAAGAGACTAAACAGAGATTATCCATCAATTAATGAGTTTCCTGTTGCTTATTTGCATTCCCCGCCCCTTTTAAATACTTTGCTTTTAAATAGTCTAGGCAGCATTTGACATTTATTGCATATTTGGAATGACTTCAAGAGTACGGTGTATATTTTAGGAGATCCTCAGGAGAACATCCTGAGACATCAGATCAAAGGGTCTCAGAAAAAAACGGTCTGAAGCTTTTTTGATCCATCTATATGGCAGTTAACAATTGGCCTTCCAACTGCTCCAAGGACTGCTTCTATTCAGGCTAAGATCTGAGACAAGCATACTAAACTGTATGCTAAATATTACTCACCAACTCTTTTTTTCTTTTCCTGCAAGATAATAAAGATAGTATTAGTCGTAGTTCTAAAAAATATGGGAAAACTTGTTTTTATATTTGTTAAATAAGTTATTTACTTCTCTTTGCTATGAACTGCTGAGTGTCGAAGGACATCTTTCTTGTAAACACTAGAGTAGTCACACATCTCACATTTAAATGGCTTTGTGCCCTCGTGATTGAACATATGTTCCTGTAAAAAAGAAAAATCTCTATGATTTGTAAAGAATTGCAGAAAAATACATGAAATAAAGTGATGTGGAGCCTAAATGTTGTGATTTGCTTTGTTTCTACCTTCAGTGAAGACCAGCGCTTGCAGTGATAGCTGCACTGCAGGCACTTAAAGAGCTCTGGGTCATTGCCTTCGTGAGAGTCGATATGAAAGCGCAGGTCCTCCTGAGTGAGGAAGCGCGAGCCGCAGATCCAGCAGTTGTGGGGTCGCAGCAGAGGTTTGAGGGATTTATAGTACCGACTGGAACGCAGTGAGGACAAATGAGCTATTTGTGTGCTATAAAATCGTTCTAAACCAGTAATGACAAAATGTAAATACTTTGGAGCTTACTTGCGATTTATGTACTTCCTATATTTCTTGCGCAGAAAGCGCTTCGATGGTCTACCGCGTTTCCTCGGAAGGAACTCCTCCTCTGGCTGGGAGTTTGATGAAGGGTCTTTGTTCTCAGAGTCAGACTGGCTTATTGCTGCCTCAGCTGTGTCCTCGTTAATCTCTCTACCCAGACCTTGGCCCAAACCGGAAGAGCTCGCCTCCTCACATGCAGAGGGATCCACACTAAGCCTGGACCACTTAGAGATGCTTTCTGCTTCTGTGGCAAACATTTGAAAATAAGGCAGGAACTGATTGCGATCTAAAAGTTTGAATTCATGTTGTCAAACCAGTGTTTCACCTTTGCTGCTGTGGCCTTCCCCAGAAACGTTGTACTTCCTCGGGCGGCCGACCTTTCGTCTAGGACGCCCTTCAGAAGAGGAGGAGATAGGAGTAGCAGGTTTCTTCAGAAAAGCAGGAGGTCTTCCTTTGATGTCCTGATCTACTGGGTTGTAATCGCTATCCTCTGGAGTCACACAGAAGAGCAATGTTAAGGTTATAATGCCCTGAAAACAGATTCACAGTGCTTGAATGTTTTTTTAACATTTTTTCACATTATATTCACAAACTTTAATATATTTTATTGAGATTTTATTTGACCAACAGAATGTGGTCACATGAATGTAAAGTGAGAGCAAGTTGATTTATTGTACTTAAAATATTTTACAAATACAAATCTGGCTTTACTCTTGATACCAGCAAATAAAGTCCAGTACACATATTAAACTTTGATCTGCTCTTGAGACCCAATTTTTGGGGCTGGCTTTTCACCCACTGAAAGATTATGATTTTATGGTTTTCCTAAGTTTGTCTACTTTTACTGATACTCGTTCGTTCGTTCGTTCGTTCGTCGTCTTCCGCTTATCCAGGACCGGGTCGCGGGGGCAGCAGACTCAGCAGAGACGCCCAGACGTCCCTCTCTCCAGACACCTCCTCCAGTTCCTCCAGGGGGAGCCCAAGGCGTTCCCAGGCCAGCCGAGAGACATAGTCCCTCCAGCGTGTCCTGGGCCGTCCCCTGGGCCTCCTCCCGGTGGGACGTGCCTGGAACACCTCCCGAGGAAGGCGTCCAGGAGGCATCCGGTATAGATGCCCGAGCCACCTCAACTGGCTCCTCTCGATGTGGAGGAGCAGCGGCTCTACTCCGAGCCCCTCCCGGATGGCCGAGCTCCTCACCTTATCTCTAAGGGAGTGCCCGGCCACCCTACAGAGGAAGCTCATTTCAGTCGCTTGTATCCGTGATCTCGTTCTTTCGGTCATGACCCAAAGTTCATGGCCATAGGTGAGGGTAGGATACTCATTATGTTTTATTATATAAGTATTTTATTCTGTTTTATTTCTAATGTTTTTTGTGTTCAGCACTTTGTTCATTTTGTGCTGTTTTTAAAGTGCAAGGTAAATAAAGTAGGCTTGGCTTAGTTAAACAGACTCCACCTGTGATTAATTTCATCTTAGTTTAAATACATGACATGATCGTCCCCTTAAACTGACAGGCCGGGCAAGGAGAGCATTAATCAGAGAAGCAGCTTCACAGTAACTATGGGGGAGCTGCTTTACCTTCCAGCATGACAACAACCCTAAGTATAAAACCAGAGCTACAATGGATTGAATTACAAATGCATACCACAAAATTCAAATAGTTGTTTGAAAAAACTTTTTAAAAAATCATGTCTTTCCTTCCACTTCACAATCAGGTGCTATTTTGTATTGCTGTACTGCATAAAATCCCAATGAAATGCAGTAAAATTTGTGAAAATGTAAATACTTTTGCAAGGTGCTGTAAAGGAGATCTGTATGAGTGTTAAAAGAAAATCTTTTTCCTACCTTCTGGATCATCGATGGCACCAGCGTCCACAATGTCATCCTCTTCTTCTTCTGGTTGTTGCCTCACGGCAGCCTTCACATCTTCTGCCTTCCTTCTTTCTGCCTCCTCTCGCTCTGCTTTTTGACGAGCTAATGTCTCACTTTTAGGAGGTCGCCCACGTTTCCGTTTCTTTGGCATTTCACCTAAAAAAACATAAAAGAATTAATAAAAATAACCGTGACTACCAAGTCTGCTTCGTCATCGCCAGACTGATGCCATCATCAGAATTCTTACCAGCAGGTTTAAAGTGTTTGTCCCTCATGTGGTTGATGAGTGTGTCTTTGGAAACACTTTTATATGGACACATCTTGCACTTGAACTGCTGTACAATCACCACCTCCATCATCTCCTCTAACTCAGCTAGGTTTGGCTGGTGGTCTCCAGAACCCCCCGCCAAGGTTGATGTGTCCATGTCTCTGGAGAACCCTGATTCATCCTGGGAGCCTTGAGGTTCCTCTCGGCTGGGGGAGCTCTGCTGGGCTGGTTCAGGTTCTTGATTAGAAGCATACGTGCCACTGCTGCTGATGTACAGACCAGGTTGACTCTCATTACATTCCAGTGCGTCAGGAAGTCCACCTGTTCCTGCTGTGTCTGCAAGCGGGTGGTCTGATGAGGAGCTGTCATCATGATAGAGGGACGCCTCGGGGCCGTTGCTGTTCTCTGTATAACAGGAGTGCTGTGGTTGCTGCTGAGAGTGCTGTGGCTGATCTGGATCCTGGTTCTGCTCATCATCATCATCATCATTATTGTCATGTCTTGCTTGATAGCGCGAACAGCCAGGCTGCTCAGAGTCTGGAACACATTCCTCTCGAGACTCTCCTGAGTACTGTCGACTCGTCTGGGTCCGGTGGTCTGCGCTGCTGTCAATGTAGCTGCGTGAATGATGCGGCTGTTCTCTCCCATCTGCTGCACGCTGAAGATACCCGGTACTGCAATCGACCATGTAGTGACTTCTGCTGGTGGGGTTTGAGTCAGCTCCACTGTATTCCACGTATCCAGGCAGGTCCTGGTCACTGTTATTTCCACTGTAGTCAGGAAAGCCTGTCTGGGAGCGAGTCTGGTCAGGTTCCTCACCCGAACAATCAAGAAATGATGATGAAGACTCCTCAGTCTGGTCCGGACCATCCGCGCTGCAGTCTATATACTGGGAAGGGTGGGAATGTTGGGGCTGATCGGGCTGGCTGCTGCTCTCTTCTCTGTAACCAGAGTGTCCCGGATGATCATCAGGCTGGTCTGGTTCAAGACTGCCCTGCGGGTCTCCCTGATCTTGGCAGGTGGATGTGGGACCTTCAGCATGAGCCTCTATGGCTACACGATTGGACATGGCTGAAGATGACATCTGGGCTACCATAGGAGCCCCTACAACATCCAAAAAACAAAGTTAGGTTTGAAACCATTCACACACTAGACTCTGTGCAGAAGAAAGTACAAAAAAAAGTACAATTGATCATATTGGATTGATATTCATGCTTTACATTAATATGCCACAATGCCATATATAGATTAAGATAATTTACCTGCTTTCCAAAAAAACATTTCATGAAGGCGATGATAACATTTTAAGTGGGGTGAAGGATGAAACGGACTTACCGTCATCTGGTCCTTGTAAAATCAGATACTGGGTAGTTTCTGCGCCTCCATCCTCTGCACTGGTCACTGCTATACAACCTTAAATAGAAATACAGCAGAAGTCACACACAGTGCCGTGAAAAAGCATTCTTATCTCTTAAATTTTCCAACATTTATTTTTACATTACTTGGATTCAGAACTGGGATTTTATGTGATAGAACAATGCAAACAAAAGGAAAACAGTCCACCTCTGCTTAACCTATTCTCATTATACATCCAGCTGATATGTTAAGGTCTCAAAGGGTTGTTATTAGATAACAAAAATAATAAAAAAATATTATTTGACAACAAACAGCTTCATGAAGACCAAGAAACATAGCAGACAGGTAAGCGAGAAAGTTGTAAAGACTTTTAAAGCACAGTTACGTTATAAAACAATATCCCAAGATTTAAACATACAGAGCTCTGTTCAATATATCCATCATCTGAAAATGGAAAGAGTATAACACAGCAGCAAACCTAGAAAGAGATGCCCGACCACTTAAACTTAAAGGCTGGGCAAGGACAGCATTAATCAGAAAAAGAGCCAATGGCAACTCTGGAATAGCTGCAAAGATCCACTGCTCAGGTGGGAGAATAGGTCAACAGGACAACTGATAGTTCTCCACTCCACCATTGGTCTTTATGGAGAAGTGGCAAAAATAAAAGCATTGTTGAAACAAAGGAATAAGAACTTATATTTGCCACATGTCATGTAGGGGACACAGCAAACTTGTGGAGAAGGTATTCTAGACAGATAAGATTAAACTCGCACTTTTTGGAAAACATGCAAAACTCTGTAAGTGGCAAGGCTCTATGACAAAGCAAGGATCCTGCACTGCTTTGTCTTGGACTTTCACATAAAATCCCAATTAAATACATTGACATTTGCAGTTGTAACATGAGAAAACAGGAAAAGGTTCAAAGGTATGAATAATTTCTCATGGTTTAGTTTACTAAGAAAGGACAAAAAAATGACATTATTATTATTTAGAAGTACCATTCACGACATCGGGACCGATGGTGGACTCTATGATCTTGTCGATGGCAGACCCCAGATCTGATGAGGTAGAGGCAGTGGAGTCAGAAACCATCATGGCTCCGTCAGACACAGCACTCGAGTGGACCAGCACTTGAGCCGATTCAGACACCAGCACTGACTGGGTCACTGTGGAGACACTGGACACGCTGGTGGACTGAGCCACGGAAGACGAGTCTGGAAGATGAACTGAAGAAACTCTGACATCTGTACTGGAGCTGGTCTCGGGGATAAAGGCCTGTAAAAGAAGAAGAAACAACACATTATTTTTTATGGCTTAATTTCATTCAAGTTTTTTCCCACAAGAGTACATTCAGAAAACCTTACCACAAGTCCTTCTGAGCTCTGTCCCACATGACAGTCTGACTCTGGGGCCTGTGCATGGGAGGCAGCAGCATCACTGCTGTCTGCAGACATCGCCTCTGATGATTCCATGCCCATGCCGCTTTCAGACGGCTCCTCCATCCCCGATGGGCCAGCATCACTGCTGCTTTCCACCTCATTCTCCTCTGAATCCATAACTACCAAAAAAAGTAAGGTCAATGTGTCATCTTTAAAGCATGTTGCAAACATGGTAAAGGTAAAAACAACTAAGCAATGTTTAATTGCCATAAAGCTGTTTAAATCTTAAAAGATCTTTCATATATGTAGAAACGTAAATGAACGTTAAATATTAAAGGGTAGATGCCATAATGATCAGATGACATAATACATTTTAATAAATGTTATCCTTTTAACACCAAAACCATTCTGTTCAACATGATGATGACGCAGTGATTTTATATTTATTTCGCATTTGTTTTTCCAATGTTACAAAGAATTTTACAACAAGGGATAAACCCAATTAGTTCACGCTCATCATTAGAGGACAATGTAGAAAATATAGAATAATGTTAATTGATGCATAGCCTATGCAGAGCTTTATATACATATATACAACATGTACTCTTCTGGTTGCTTATCAAAGTCAGTCAGTCAGTCATTTTCTACCGCTTATTCCATAGTGGGTCGCGGGGGAGCTGGTGCCTATCTCCAGCAGTCTATGGGCGAGAGGCAGGGTACACCCTGGACAGGTCGCCAGTCCATCGCAGGGCAACACACAAACAACCACGCACACACTCATTCAATCACCTAAGGGCAATTTAGAGTTACCAATTAACCTAACAGGCATGTCTTTGGACTGTGGGAGGAAGCCGGAGTACCCGGTGAGAACCCACGCATGCACGGGGAGAACATGCAAACTCCATGCAGAAAGACCCCAGGCCAGGAATTGAACCCAGGACCTTCTTGCTGCAAGGCAACAGTGCTACCAACTGTGCCACCGTGCAGCTTATCAAAGTCAATTAATGCATTGTTGGTAAGCTGTAAGACATTTGAGATAATGAAAACTCTTTAAAGGAATCAGTGCTGGAAAGCAAACTCAGTGGTGATGTGTTAAAGTTTTGTTTTTGTAGTATTTCAACAGTTTGCAGCTTTTAAACCACATTCAGATAGTAAGGAAAACATTGACTGATGTTCTTCTGTGGCATTAAATCAGGAAAGTTGTTTCTTGTTTTTTTCATTACCCTTAATGATGGTGTTAGCCTCAAGCATACTTAATAAAAAAATCAACAAATGATTTCTAGTGTTGTCTGGCCAGCCTTTCTCCCCATTTCTTACAAGCTTTCTAAGTTAGGAAATTAGTCACAACTATGTCACACAATCAGTTATTTGTGTGACTTACTTTATGGTCAGTAGTCCTAATTTTGATATCCTGACTTCTGGAGTTGGATTACCAACAAAATATATAATGAATCAACTGTAAAAATATCAGAAATGTGTATCATTGTGTACTCTATTGTAATACTTCAATGTTCTTTCTCTTTTGGTATTGTAATACACCCTCCGGTCCCCCTTCATAAGAAGGGGGACCGGAGGGTGTGTTCCAACTACAGGGGGATCACACTCCTCAGCCTCCCTGGTAAGGCCTACGCCAGGGTATTGGAGAGGAGAGTCCGACCAATAGTCGAACCTCGGCTTCAGGAGGAGCAGTGTGGTTTTCGTCCCGGCCGTGGAACACAGGACCAGCTCTATACCCTCTACAGGGTGCTCGAGGGTTCATGGGAGTTTGCCCAACCGGTTCACATGTGTTTTGTGGACCTGGAGAAGGCATTCGACTGTGTCCCTCGTGATGCCCTGTGGGGGGTGCTCCAGGAGTATGGAATCGGGGGCCCTTTACTAGGGGCCATCCGGTCCCTGTACGAGCGGAGCAGGAGTTTGGTCCGCATTGCCGGCACTAAGTCGGACCTGTTCCCAGTGCATGTTGGACTCCGGCAGGGCTGCCCTTTGTCACCGGTCCTGTTCATAACTTTTATGGACAGGATTTCTAGACGCAGCCAAGGGCCGGAGGGGGTCGGGTTTGGGGACCAGTGGATTTTGTCTCTTCTTTTTGCAGATGACGTGGTCCTGCTGGCCCCCTCTAGCCAAGACCTACAGCATGCGCTGTGGCGGTTCGCAGCCGAGTGTGAAGCGGCTGGGATGAAGATCAGCTCCTCCAAGTCCGAGGCCATGGTACTCGACCGGAAAAGGGTGGCTTGTCCTCTTCAGGTTGGAGGGGAGTTCCTGCCTCAAGTGGAGGAGTTTAAGTATCTCGGGGTCTTGTTCACGAGTGAGGGAAGAATGGAGCGGGAGATCGACAGACGGATCAGTGCGGCTGCCACAGTAATGGGGGCGCTGTGCCGGTCCGTTGTGGTAAAGAGAGAGCTGAGCCGAAAAGCAAAGCTCTCAATTTACCGGTCGGTCTACGTTCCTACCCTCACCTATGGCCATGAACTTTGGGTCATGACCGAAAGAATGAGATCCCGGATACAAGCGGCTGAAATGAGCTTCCTCCGTAGGGTGGCCGGGCACTCCCTTAGAGATAGGGCGAGGAGCTCGGCCATCCGGGATGGGCTCGGAGTAGAGCTGCTGCTCCTCCACATCGAGAGGAGCCAGTTGAGGTGGCTTGGGCATCTATACCGGATGCCTCCTGGACGCCTTCCCCAGGAGGTGTTCCAGGCACGTCCCACCGGGAGGAGGCCCAGGGGACGGCCCAGGACACGCTGGAGGGACTATGTCTCTCGGCTGGCCTGGGAACGCCTTGGGCTCCCCCTGGAGGAACTGGAGGAGGTGTCTGGAGAGAGGGACGTCTGGGCGTCTCTGTTGAGTCTGCTGCCCCCGCGACCCGGTCCCGGATAAGCGGAAGACGACGAGTACGAGTATTGTAATACATTGGAATAAGCATGGGAACAATCCCAATTTAAAGAGAACAGGAAATATGGAAAAGCTACTCGTTGCAGTATTTCATCTTTATATCTCTCCATGTAGAGATTTACTTGTTTTCGTATGTTAGGGAAATGTGGTCCCACTAGAGTCCCAACTCTGCGTCCATCAAAAGCTGTTTGATATTGGCATGAAGGATTTCACAAGTTTTTCATCAAACAAACTCGTATTTTCTTTACAAATGTGACACAATGGAAGGGGAATTAGATAGCCTCTGAAATTGTATATTTATTTCCAAGAAGCATTGCTGCAACAAAGAAAGAGAAAGATCGACCAGACAAATATCCCTTCTTTGTTTCCAGCGTAAATTCTATAACTTGGAGTGGGTATTCGCTACTGAAGTATCAGTGAATATCTGCGTTTCCCTTCAATCATGTATCCTACCTCATACGTTTGTTACAAGAGATCCTGTTGTTTGTTGGATTTAAAACACTTACAGATTGGGCGACTAACATGCTGTGTACTGTTCATGATTAATGACAAGCGTTCTTTGTTACTGTTTATTTAGTTATTCAGGGACAGTGGCTAACAAATGGGCAGAAAAGCTAATGGGTTAGCATCATGTCGGCTCAGTGGGTTTACTGCACACTCTATTTGAATATAACATAATCAGCGTCAGTTTCCACTGTTGTAAGGCTGTCGTTTTACACAGTAAAGCGGACTCAAACATAAAAAGGAAACAATGTCCCAGAATACGATTGTCACAGACGGCAGCAGTTAGCCGTTTGGAGCAGGCCTAGCTGCCCTTCAGCCTGCCTGCTCCGCATCGCCATTCTACACCACACAGCCGTGTTTTCCACTCAGGCATTCTCTGAGCGCTACTGGCCCGGGGACCTCGAGGGCCTGAGCGGCGACAGACCGCCCAAATACCCTCCCTGAAGAAAATGAAAATATTTTCCCTCCCCGACATTAGAATTGTTGCACTTTTTTCTTACCCTGTATTTTTGAGGAGACGAGTATCCTGTAACGTAGAAGCGCAGAGTAGATCACTACATAGCAACCGATAATTGTCGATTCTTTCTAGTCGGGCGCCATGAGTATCTCCTCGCTTCCTGTCTCTGCAACCGGATCTTATTTATTGTTTTTGTTGAAAACGGCTCCTTTTTTGAGATTTGTGAGTTAGACATAGCTGTCAGATTTAAACATCTGCTCTTACCGTAGCTCAGTCTCTAATCAGATCCGGGTAATAGTCTGATATCTGTATCATTTTGTGGACTATTGTTTTTAGAGGACGTATTACACAGAAGTGCGGAGGAATATCAGGCTTACAAACTGCCCCTTAAGATCTGTTAATATGTTGTGAATTTTGCAGATTTTATTTGCGGCGTTTGTTTATATAGCTTTAGCTCCCAATAAATGTAATCTTATTGGGCTTATTAAGGCTTAATACAAAACAAACGGGTATAATTCTTATTCAACTATAAAGAAACCAAATTGGATTCGCCCACATAATTTTAATACAATCAGTTTTAATACATATAGTTTGATTCATATTGAGTTAGATCTAATTTCACTCCAAATAATATTACAACAAAGTTTTAGGCAGTTGATCATATAATGCGACTTGGTAAAAAGTGAACCATTTAAGGAAGTATTGCAGATTCCATCAATTCTTGTCTTAAAGCAATCCCTCATTTTGCCCAAGCATACAGGGGTTGGACAATGAAACTGAAACACCTGGTTTTAGACCACAATAATTTATTAGTATGGTGTAGGACCTCCTTTTGCGGCCAATACAGGGTCAGTTCGTTTTGGGAATGACATACAGGTCCTTCTCAAAAAATTAGCATATTGTGATAAAGTTCATTATTTTCTATAATGTAATGATGAAAATTTAACATTCATATATTTTAGATTCATTGCACACTAACTGAAATATTTCAGGTCTTTTATTGTCTTAATACGGATGATTTTGGCATACAGCTCATGAAAACCCAAAATTCCTATCTCACACAATTAGCATATTTCATCCGACCAATAAAAGAAAAGTGTTTTTAATACAAAAAACGTCAACCTTCAAATAATCATGTACAGTTATGCACTCAATACTTGGTCGGGAATCCTTTTGCAGAAATGACTGCTTCAATGCGGCGTGGCATGGAGGCAATCAGCCTGTGGCACTGCTGAGGTCTTATGGAGGCCCAGGATGCTTCGATAGCGGCCTTTAGCTCATCCAGAGTGTTGGGTCTTGAGTCTCTCAACGTTCTCTTCACAATATCCCACAGATTCTCTATGGGGTTCAGGTCAGGAGAGTTGGCAGGCCAATTGAGCACAGTGATACCATGGTCAGTAAACCATTTATCAGTGGTTTTGGCACTGTGAGCACGTGCCAGGTCGTGCTGAAAAATGAAATCTTCATTTCCATAAAGCTTTTCAGCAGATGGAAGCATGAAGTGCTCCAAAATCTCCTGATAGCTAGCTGCATTGACCCTGCCCTTGATAAAACACAGTGGACCAACACCAGCAGCTGACACGGCACCCCAGACCATCACTGACCGTGGGTACTTGACACTGGACTTCTGGCATTTTGGCATTTCCTTCTCCCCAGTCTTCCTCCAGACTCTGGCACCTTGATTTCCGAATGACATGCAGAATTTGCTTTCATCCGAAAAAAGTACTTTGGATCACTGAGCAACAGTCCAGTGCTGCTTCTCTGTAGCCCAGGTCTGGGGAATGCGGCACCTGTAGCCCATTTCCTGTACACGCCTGTGCACGGTGGCTCTGGATGTTTCTACTCCAGACTCAGTCCACTGCTTCCGCAGGTCCCCCAAGGTCTGGAATCGGCCCTTCTCCACAATCTTCCTCAGAGTCCGGTCACCTCTTCTCGTTGTGCAGCGTTTTCTGCCACACTTTTTCCTTCCCACAGACTTCCCACTGAGGTGCCTTGATACAGCACTCTGGGAACAGCCTATTTGTTCAGAAATTTCTTTCTGTGTCTTACCCTCTTGCTTGAGGGTGTCAATAGTGGCCTTCTGGACAGCAGTCAGGTCGGCAGTCTTACCCATGATTGAGGTTTTGAGTGATAAACCAGGCTGGGAGTTTTAAAGGCCTCAGGAATCTTTTGCAGGTGTTTAGAGTTAACTCGTTGATTCAGATGATTAGGTTCATAGCTCGTTTAGAGACCCTTTTAAAAATATGCTAATTTTGTGAGATAGGAATTTGGGGTTTTCATGAGCTGTATGCCAAAATCATCCGCATTAAGACAATAAAAGACCTGAAATATTTCAGTTAGTGTGCAATGAATCTAAAATATATGAATGTTAAATTTTCATCATGACATTATGGAAAATAATGAACTTTATCACAATATGCTAATTTTTTGAGAAGGACCTGTATACAAGTCCTGCACAGTGATCAGAGGGATTTTAAGCCATTCTTCTTGCAGGATAGTGGCCAGGTCACTACGTGATACTGGTGGAGGAAAACGTTTCCTGACTCGCTCCTCCAAAACACCCCAAAGTGGCTCAATAATATTTAGATCTGGTGACTGTGCAGGCCATGGGAGATGTTCAACTTCACTTTCATGTTCATCAAACCAATCTTTCACCAGTCTTGCTGTGTGTATTGGTGCATTGTCATCCTGATACACGGCACCGCCTTCAGGATACATTGTTTGAACCATTGGATGCACATGGTCCTCAAGAATGGTTCGGTAGTCCTTGGCAGTGACGCGCCCATCTAGCACAAGTATTGGGCCAAGGGAATGCCATGATATGGCAGCCCAAACCATCACTGATCCACGCCAATGCTTCACTCTGGGCATGCAACAGTCTGGGTGGTACGCTTCTTTGGGGCTTCTCCACACCGTAACTCTCTCGGATGTGGGGAAAACAGTAAAGGTGGACTCATCAGAGAACAATACATGTTTCACATTGTTCACAGCCCAAGATTTGCACTCCTTGCACCATTGAAACCGACGTTTGGCATTGGCATGAGTGACCAAAGGTTTGGCTATAGCAGCCTGGCCATGTATATTGACCCTGTGGAGCTTCTGACGGACAGTTCTGGTGGAAACAGGAGAGTTGAGGTGCACATTTAATTCTGCCGTGATTTGGGCAGCCGTGGCTTTATGTTTTTTGAATACAATCCGGGTTAGCACCCGAACATCCCTTTCAGACAGCTTTCTCTTGCGTCCACAGTTAATCCTGTTGGATGTGGTTCGTCCTTCTTGGTGGTATGTTGACATTACCATGGATACCGTGGCTCTTGATACATCACAAAGACTTGCTGTCTTGGTCACAGATGCACCAGCAAGACGTGCACCAACAATTTGTCCTCTTTTGAACTCTGGTATGTCACCCATAATGTTGTGTGCATTTCAATATTTTGAGCAAAACTGTGCTCTTACCCTGCTAATTGAACCTTCACACTCTGCTCTTACTGGTGCAATGTGCAATCAATGAAGACTGCCTACCAGGCTGGTCCAATTTAGCCATAAAACCTCCCACACTAAAATGACAGGTGTTTCAGTTTCATTGTCCAACCCTTGTATATTGACAGAGGAAAGGAACTGTCCAGCAGACGTGACTGACTGGGAGTTGAGACACAAGAAATACAGAATCAATGTATTGTGTGTGCACAAAGTTAATAATAGCAATAGTTCTGTCAGTGCCATTATCCAGGAAAGATGCATAGGCTTGAGATAATCAATTATCCAGGGGATACTTTCTATGGGGGGAAAAAACGCGTGTACACAAAATTATTAGCAGCAAAAAGTCAATTTGCGGGTTTGTCTAGGAAAGAGACACATCTGAACAGAGAAGCACTGAGCCATGAGCATTTTCTATAGAAATAAATACAGAGATGCCTTTCAACCAAATTTGCTAGTCAAATTTATAAATTATTAAAATCACATTTTACTTGATCAGATAACACTTTATGAATAAGGTTCTAAATTGGGAACCCCATCTTAACAATTGCTTAATAAATATTTTATGTGGGAATCCCTAATTAGTTTGTTTCAGTAGATTTAACTGTTGATGAGATGCACAATAAAGAAGCCTGAAACTGGAAGTTGTAAGGTCTGCCAGTTTGACAGAAAACATATGATTACAATAAGTTCCTTATTGTAACTTGTATTGTGGATTTTGCTTAAGTTGTTTATTTAAAAGATGTCATTTTTTTTGTTAACGAGTTTTTCCAAATTCACTTCTACTTGTACAACCTACAATGATTAAAATATTAAAAAGATTTTGGCCAGCTCCTTTGTTTGGGCGTACAAACCCCATTACATTAAAAAGCCTCTTCTGGTTAACAGCTTTAATAACACAGCCCTTAATTTTGTTTTCTTTCTTGGAAGGCTCATTGAATTAAATGGCCTTTTAAGACATTTTATTCATTTGGCAGTGTAATCCTCATAATGCCTTTTTATAATGTTGGTGGCTGGAACCCTGTGCAAGTATCACTCTCCTTGTGTTACGTCAGTCCCAAAGCTTGGGTTGTGATCCCACTTAGGGTCGCCATGCTGTAAGTGTGGAGTGTTGAGATGCTACTCAGCAATTAATCTAAATAATGAAAATGACAAAAGTAAAACATATCCATTCTGGTAATGGTATAATAGCCAGAAAGTAAATTTAAAGTACTGTATATAAAAGCATCATGTTAACCCATATATTTGCTGTTGTTGTTGTTTATGTTGTCATTGTACTGCTTTTTAACTGACCCCAAGAGCTGGGGTCACCAGCCTCTTTTGGAGTTTGGATCCAGTAGTTCATTTTCATTTTAAAAGTGATCCATTCCATGCTTCCATGTCTGAAGGCATTGAGGTATTAAATGCAGAAGGAGCCTCAACTAAGTACTGGGTGAATATTTTGTGTAGTACATAGAAATATTTTTCAGTAAATTGACATTTGTGTAATAAAAATCAAATTTTAATGGACTTATGTAATATTTTACTTTTCCAAGAAACCGTCTTTAAAGTTTTATTTTGATGTAAGCCATAGTCTTCTACATTAAAATAAACAAATACCAGATCTATGTCACCCTTATGCAAAGAATCTATTGAATGACTGAAATAAATAATCATTGTGATGATGTTCAAATTTACAGACATAAATTTGTATGGATTTTTCATTTCTAGAGAGACTTTCTCATCTAGTCCCACACAAATTTCTGATGCCTATTTGTATCTACTTTCAATCTTAATAATGCTTTATTACCATCATCTTTTATCTCTCTTCTTTTAAAGTCGTCATCAGCCTCTGCTGCCTCTTCAGAGCTTTGGAGGGACGTCTCTGACACAAAGCATCAGCAGTACTCAGGATTGATTTTAAGAACTCTAGAGAAAATGACAAACTGCATCAGAATATAAGCTAGATGTTTGTTAGCAAGTGCATGAAACCATCTTTGTTTTGAGAAATATTTGCATTCTGCCTTTGCATTTTGGGGGCTTTTATAGTTTCTTAGTGAAATCCTCTAGTGGCTGGTATGTAAAAAATAAATATTTTCAATAACATTGTTAAATGGACAATGTTAACAAAAGTGTAACAGGTAATTAGTTTCCTGCACAGCTTGACCGGACTTGGTTTTGGAAGTCTGAGTCTGTGAAGAAAAAAATGAGCCATCTGTTACTCTCTCCTGCCATCACCATATCAATCATGTCTCCACAAAGCTGGGAAAGCTGGATCCTGATCATTTATCCTCCCAAATAAAATCCAAAGGACAGTATTTTATAATAACATACACTGTGGACTGGAATGAAGTGTAATATTTTAACCAGGAAAAAACAGGCATTTGTATGTGTAATAGTTTTTTTATTTTGTCTGTGTTGTTTTCTTTTTTTGCATTTAAATTTGCATTTGGGATGCGGAGACTGTAGAAATCATGTTCAGAAAATCCGTTTGAGATGATTTGAGTTTTTTGTGGGATGGTCCATTATCCTGCTTGAAGAATCCATTGGTAGATGGGTACACTGTAGTCATAAAGGAATATGGTCAGCAACAATACTAAGATTGACTGTGGTCATTTAAAAAATGTCAGTTGGCAGTGAAATGACCAAAGTGTGTCAAAAGAAATATCCCTCACACCATTACACCACCTTCTGTCTGAATGGTTGATACAAGGCAGGATGCTATGTCAATTTTCTGACCCTACTATCTGAATGTTGCCACTGAAATTGAAGCTCATCGGACCAGGAAACAATTTTCCAAAATGCTGCTGTCCAGATTTGGTGATGAACTGTAGACTCAGTTGCCTGTTCTTACTTGACACGTCTGCCGTGGCCAATCTACTTCAAGATTCAAAGTGTTGTGTGTTCAGAGATGTTATTTCATATACACTGGTTGTCATAAATGGTTAATTGACATGTTTGCCTTCTCTGTCATCGGGAACTAGTCTGCCCTTTTCTCTGACATCACCAACATATATATATATATGTGCATATTAATCTGCCTCTCACTGAATATTTTATTTTTTTCAGATTGATTTCTGGGAACCCAAAAGATTGGTTATGTGTGAGAATTTGGGCAGATCAGCTGTTTCCTGAGCGCTCAGACCAGCGTGTTCAAAGTCACTTTCTTCCCTTCTTCTCCATTCTGATTCTCTTTTTGATCTTCAGCGAATCATCTTCACCATGTCTAGATGCTGAGATATGATTGGCAGTTCGCAGTTTGTGTCAATAAGTGATTGAACAGGCGCTCCTCATAATGTGGCCAGTGAGCTTGTAAGTTCAGTTGAAACAAAATATTTCCATGCATTGTGTAAAAAGACACAAAAGCTTTATTTTCTAACTGTCTTACATGAAATCAGAATAAACCTTTTTCATTTTTCAGTCCTGAAACATGAGATGGATAATTTTCAAGAGATTTCTTTTACTTTCTTTAAAATTCAGAAGTTATGTACATTACCTTAGTATTTTGTTTTTTGAAATTGCTATTTAATTAGTGTGACTTAAGCAAATCCTTTTGGAAATCCTTCCACACGTTTCTCACAATAGTTTGGTAAAATGTTTGCCCACTCCTCCTGACTGGTGTGTCGGAGACAGGTTTGTATGGCGACTTGCTCGCATACATCCTTTCAGCTCTGCCCACAGAGATCAGAACTTTGCAGTCCCTCCTGTAGCACCACACAGCATAGTGGAGCCACTCCCATACTTCACAGTTAAGATTATGTTCACAGGCTTGCAAACTACCCCTTTTTTCTCCATGATTATGACAGAACACTTCAGTTTCAGTTCAGTCAGTCCACAGGACATGTCTCCAAAAATAAAGGTTTTTGTTCCTAAGTGCATTTGCAAATGGTACTTTTGAAGTAACGCTTTCTTGCTCTCTGAGTAATTTTTCAACCAATGTCGGTGGATGACCTGTTTCAAAGAGGACGATTAACTCTCTCTCACCAGCTTCAGCCAGCATCTTCACAAGGTTTTTGTCTTATTTCTTGTTTCAATAAATGTATTCATGGCAGGGTATAACTAGAAGAGTAAAATTGATAGTAGAAGCAGACATCAGTATGATTTACATATATCTATCCCAAAGTTCTGACAAATGATAAAGATGGTGACAAAGGTAAATTGTTTTCACACAATGTTTATTGCATAAAAGCTGGAAAATGTATACAAATTATTAATTTTATAAATAATTTCAATGAAGGAGACAGAGAATGTCTTCCAGTGCAAGTATTTGGCTTTGAAACCATTTTCAGAAAAACACATAAAACCACACAAAACAAAAATGCTTGTGACAAAAATAATAACATTAGATATTGCTATAAATACCAACAATAATCAAATACTGACAAGAGTCTGAACCAGTCAGACATGCATTTTCAATCTGGACTTTCATCCAGATGTGTTTAAGTTACTTTTATGGGTCTCAAATCAGTTCACAGAATATTAGACTCAGGGTATGGCAGTGCAAAAGATGGTACATTTGCTTTCCTGTTCTGGGCCTTTGACTTATATTCAGGTCAATGCTGTATGAGTAATAATCAGCCAAATTGAATAAAGGCTAGTTGTTCACATTGCAGAAAGCAAAAACATCATACAACAGGCATGATACACAAGCACTGCATCACATTCTTCCAGACACCTGCACAGAAAACAATTGGTCGATCTTACAGTCCATCTGTGCATGCATCTCAATAGTAAATTCCTGAGGCATCTGCACAATTCAGAAGGTCATATTTTACGTAGCCCACCCTGTCCACCTGCCTGCGAGAATTCATACGCCAGTAGAAGCGGTCTCTGCAGAAGTAGGTGTTGCCTGAAAAAGAAAAATTGAGTTAACAGCAACCCAAAATGCATTAAATGTTTTGTAGCTGTTTGTGGGTTTAATTCATACGGTTATAGGAGGCATGTTCACCTTTGTACTGGAACACATCGTGAGCATCATTAGGGACACCTCCAAAGATAACATCGGTGTATTTGGGGTAGCCTTTGTCAATTGTTTGGGTCTTCAGATCCAACCTGTAGGGATCAGACATGAAACAAAATTTAGTGTTGGTCCTTTAACATAAATAGTGACTTAAGGATGGATTGATGTTACCTGCTGGAGATTTTAGCTGCAAAGAGGGACAATTTTTACTCACCTCCAGAAGTTCTCTCCACTGAAGAGCAGCACTTTGCTCTTCCCTCTCTGCAGCGCTCCCTCCACCTTCTGAACGCTTGGGGGCAAACCAAGTTTCTCAATGCTGCGGGGACCCAGCACATTGTTTTCTGTGTACACCCAGAACCTGTTTCCTGTTGGAATGCATTAATAATGATGTCATTAAAACCTTTGTTTAAACAAATTAGCAGTCTAATAAGCTCTTGTAGGAGCTATTCATTACCTGAAAAAAAGTACAGTTTTTTGGTCAGAAGATCCTCAAAGGCAGAGTCAATGACAGCTGGTAGAGCTGACCAACTCTCAGAAATGGAAAAGGGTCCCTGTCGGCCTCCATTTGTCCTGTTTGGTACCTTCCAGAATAGTCTGTTAACCAAAAAATGCAAGATTAGCACCTTATAGGGTTATAATTCTAGAAAAAGAGTAGAATTGCCAATTTGCTCACCCATCTTTAAAGAAATGCAGATGTCCCTGAATCACAGTGATGGTGTCAAACTTGACCATCTTGCAGGCATCTTTGGTCGGATCTACAGTGGATGGCGTGGTCACGATGGATGGATCAGTAGGTTCAGGTTCCTCTGTGGCATCGGTCTCATCAGGGTAAGGAGTTGTGGCAGGAGTGTCAGGCTGAGGGGCAGTGGGATCAGGGCCTGTTTTACTTCCTGCAAAAGATTGGAATATTCTTGTTTAATGCAAAGTTTTCATGTTTTTGATGAGATTCATCATGAATAACTACTGAGTTGTCAGCTCACCATAGAGGTACTGAATGCCTTCAATGTCATCCTCATGCAGGGAGAAGTCTTCTATGTAGCTGTACATGGGGAACATGAGAGCGTCTCTAATATTGGAGTGATCCAAACCAAGGGCGTGTCCAAACTCGTGGGCGGCCACCAGAAAAAGGCTATAACCTGGAAAATGGCATTACATTTAATATTGAATAATACAAATAAATGCAAATCAATGTTTGCATTCAATTTGCTCACCCTGGTCAGGACAGAAACCCCATTTCTTGTCTTCATCATAGCTGTCAGTAGTGCCACACCACAATTTACCATCTCCTCTCCCCTCACTAGTACATGAGTTATACTCCTTGCCCAGAAACACAAAGGGAAAGTGGCAGGGCTCTCCCTCAGAGTTTCCTCCAATTACAGCAGTGTCTGGGAAAACAGAGACACAATAACAACAGTTAAACAAAGTAACAAGCCGCTGTGGCTTGCAGGGTTTTTACGCCTTGTGTTTCCTAATACTCACCACGGCTGGGACAGAAGCCAAATTTCTTGTCCACGTCAAAGTTTCTTGTGGTGGCACACCAGCGATATCCATCGTTGCGGCCCTCGGTGGTACAGCTGTCATACTCCTTACCCAGGAAGGTGAAGGGGAAGACACATGGAGCTCCATCCGCATTTCCGTCAAATGTGTACAGAACTGTGAGGGTTGCAGTTAAAAGAAGGTATAGGTCAGCTCCAGTTTTCTTCAACAAGCTAATAAACAGATGTGGGTAACTTCAGACTTGTCATTCTTACGTTCACTTGGGCAGAAGCCATATTTTTTGTCTCTGTTGTAGTCAGCTGTGGTTGCACACCACGGCAGTTTGTCTTTACGGCCTTCGGTGGTGCAGCTGGTGTAAGATTTGCCCTCAAAAATGAAGGGGAAGTGACACATGGCGCCTTCTGCGTTACCATAGCGAGTCTTCACCACTGAGATGACAGGTAGATCGTGTGTTAAAGGAAATTTCTGCAATGAACACCAGAGGGAGGCAGCAGCATGCGGTTTCATAGGTGTAATTACCTCCTCCTTTTCCCAGAGTCCAGTACTCGTCATCGTCAAAGTGGGCATCCCCCTGCATGCCCTCACCAGGAGGATAGGCGTGAGCTAGAAGGCCATCCTTACCGTCAAAAGGGTATGGATCCCCATGGTCTAAACAGAACATGAAGCAGGTTATCAGTGCTTGATTTTTAGAGCACTGTTTATTAATTTGTTAAAATGCAAATATTTGACTTTGAAATGTCACAAAAAAAGCACACACCAGCTTTTCCAAATGATATCATGATGTCAGCGGTGCCTTGAAAGAGACGGGTAAACGTCAGAGGAGTGACATCACTCCACACCTTGAAGGCTCTTGCAAAGGCATCGTCAATCTGAGAGCTGTCCATGTCAGGAGAATAGTTCAGGATCCTGAGGAGAACAGTAAAATAAAAATGGCCTGTTGATCCAGTCCCTATTGATCCGGTTAACAGCGTTTTAATGCTACATGTCAGACGTTTCTGTAAAGTCTACCAAACTTACTTTAAGTGTAGTTTTTACCTATGGAACACATCATGCAAAGTAGTGTTGTTTTGCTTGTAATGCTTGTAAAATGTTATTTATTCTTTACAAAATCTATATTATCAAAAAGAAGCCCATATGAAAACATGATGTCTTTATTTTTCTTGTTTTTCCTGTTTATTCGCATGTTTTAAAGCTGTTTTCTAAGTCAAAATTTTATGTCAAAATTTTTTAACCTTGACTTGTTTGCCATTCACTAATGCCAGCTGATCGGGTTGATATTTGTGCCTCTTGTGATGTCATCAACACAGAAGCAGAATTATCAGGTTTTTTTTTTTCTTCAAAGCATTTTTTAAACTTTGGATTTTGTAAATTCCTTCCATGAAATTCCATACCTCATTAACATTAGCCGAGTTTTAATAGTCAGTGGATATTTGTTAGTGTAAAAATGTGCAACTAGACTGTATATGCCTTTTTTCTACTCACCTGTATGTAACATCATTATGGTCCCATTTGAGGTCCCCATCAAAGGTTTTATAATTGGCCACATCAGGAACACCACAGCGGGGATGTTTCATGGCCTCCAGCGTTTTTTTATCCAGCTCTCCAGTCTCCTCCAGACCCATCTGCCTCTGCATCCTCTTCAGTGCCTTGGACGTGGACACCATGGACTGGAAGCTACTGCGGTGCTCTGTCTCCATGTAGCCAAACTTCTTTAGATAACTCTGCCGAACAAAGACAAAGCACATCAGAGTTCAGGTAAACACTTCCATTCTCAATTTGTGTTTTGTGACATTTATAAATAGTTTTTACAAAAACCATCTGTAGCTTTAATCTAGAAAATAAATATTTCCATTAACATTGTGATATCAGTTTCTATCTAGGTAATTTGTTTCTCACACAGTTTCATTAAAACCCCATTCTGGGAGTTTCAGACTATAAAAAGAATAATAAACCATCTGTTACTCACTTCTGCTAGCTCCATATCTGTCACGTTCTTGACGATGTCCCCTGGGAAGGTGACAAAGACCGACTTGACAGGAAGGCTCCATCCATTCTGCACGCCTATTCCCAAAAGTAAACACACAACTAACGTACAGCATCTCATGATGAGATCCACTGCAGCACAAAATACAATAAAAATTCAAACAAAGTTCTAAGAGAGACAATGAAGTGCGAACTAAAGTGAAAAGAAGCAAAATCTCAGAAGATCAGCAACTTTTCCCCTTCAGTGATGTTCTCTGTGTTTTGAAAGGTGGCTCTTGTTGTTCTCTGTCTGCACTGTGCTGCTGGTTGGGGTTGTAGATCGTGTATTTATGCAGAGTAGAGTCTTAGTCACTGAACCTTGATCCCGCCTACTCTAACATCAGTCCTGCTCAAATCTCTACAGGCAAGGGAATTTCCCCAAATCCACATTTATTTTATACCTATGAAATAATGAGTCAATAAGTTGATAAGTTTTTTCTTAGAAAACATTTCCTTGCAAAGGGTGGTAATAAGTGAGTGGTAATATCTTTAAATAGGACAACTTGTGAATTTTTTTTCTTGTCTTTAAAACATTGCATCCCTAAGAAAACTTTTAAAGCTCTAAATTATCTTTTTTCTAACAGAATCTAAATAAAAACTAATTCATGTATGGATGGTGATTTGATAAAAACAACTCACATGGATTATTTATCATTACTGTTAACAAGAATTTAAGGGCATGAGCAACAGATACAGGAGCTGGTTTGTTGTCATTCTTAATTTCAAGGAAACTGCCCATCTGTTTATGAGTGTATTCATGATAGAACCCAACCATCATGAGACCCTGCCAGACACTTCTGTTATTTCATTGCTTTAAGTGTTTATATAAAAATATCTGCTTCCACTTTTTGTCAAATATAGAGTTATGCTTCCTTCCCATTAAAAGCTGGATGCCAACTGAAATGTGAAATTAGGTCAAGGATAAAGCAGTCCTAGAAAACAGGGAAATGTGTTCTGTTGTTTTATACACCAATCTACTTACTCTCTAAAGTATTTTTACTTTTGTTTGATAAAATTCAATGTTACATGCACTGACACAATGTCAGTGTCTAATTTAGTCAGTAAATACTCTTAAAACCAAAGTGAAATAAATACAAAATTGCAATGTACACCATAACAGAATGGCCACCAAATAAATCAAAGACAGATTTTAAAAGCTTTTCTCACTGTTTTGCTGCATTAGTTTTGTCTGGTTTTTAGGAACTATCTGCTACCACATCAATGTACCTGGTGATGCAACGCCACTAACGTCAGTCAGAATTTACCCAGATGATTAGCAATAACTACGTGTTATTTCATTACATATATTGCCTCAAATGTTTTGGTGACCTTCCTTAAGTGAAGAAATTAGCTCTTTTGTTCTCACGCATATTTCTTTCCTGCAGGGATTGCAGCAACATGCTGAGAAAAACGACAAGCTACTGTATGTTAAAGTAGAATGTTTTTCTTTATTAAAAAAGAACAACTTATGTGTTCATTTGCCAGCATGACATGACAAGATGGGCGCATCACTATGGCAGATAAAAATGTTTTTATCCACATTTTGGGATATCCAACAATCATGGTGGGCAGATGTTACTCAGATAGCATGCCATGACTTGCTATCCCACATGGATGGTTGCGGTAGAGGATAAGGGACTTTTCTCTCAAGTGAACACAATGCTGACATTCTTTCTTACAGTGCAAACATGTTTTTTGTTAGTTTGCTGCACTTTTTCATGCAGGCACACATCTGCAAAGTTATAGTAAGGCAGAGAAGAAAAGCCCCAAACCAACCTCTGTTGATGTGTGATTACTTGTCAAATCATTTTTATCCTGTGCAAGAAAACCCTGTTGGCAAGATACACTGTGACCTAATTTAATCTGTAAAGAATAATTAGCACAGCCTCCGCCTTGTAGATGTTCTGCCTTTTATGGTAGCTTTCCACCTTTCAAGGAGGAGGAGATGTGAAATGATAGACCAGCTGCTTATAGAGGAAGATGTGGTCAATGTCTCACTCAGTTTGACACATATCCTTTTGTCAAGTTATAGTAGTCATGACTCGTAAATGTTGTCATATCTTCCTGTTACTCTGCTCAGAAATACATTAACCAACAACCAGGTAATACAGCAGCAGTAATAACACTGTTCCTGCCATATTTGCTCCTACTGTAAATAAAAGATAATACTGATAAAACCAAGATACGCCTAGTCTAAAAATAGGTTTAAAGCACATGCTAACCTCATTCTACAATGTTTATTACTCATTTGTCATGAAGTCTTCCTAAATCTCTAAATTGCTCCAGTGAGTGTGTTTGTGCACGGTGGTTTGTCTTATGGGTCTCTTTGTTGTCCTGTGACGGACTGGCGGCCCGTCCTAGGTGTGCCCAATAACTGCTGGAGACAGGCACCATCCTCCCCGTTATTCTGATGCATGCATCAGAATGACTCATTGGCACTGGAGCCCAAATTACAACATCTACCTGAATGCCGTCAGAATTTTAAATTTTTGAATTGGAATTTTGGTCACAAAAAGTCATTCACTACTGTGGAAAATTAGAGGCAGACTGTGCTAATCACAGAGGTGCTTTTAAATCTCTGGGTAGAGCTCTCTCTGTTAGTTCTTCAAGCTCTTGCTCTTGGAGCGCATTTCTCATGGCGTCCTCCTCCTCAGTGGAGTAACAGGCATCTAAATGTTTACCTTATGAATTCATATTCAAGCATGACACTTTGCTATCACTACCTGTGATCTGGCTGACCACTGTGGGATGAATTAATGCGCAGGTTCAGTGATTTGTATGTGTCATTGGTCTTTTTCAACTTTTCAGTGTGTTCTTTGCTGCCGTGTGCTTACCTTCTTTTTTATGCTTTCTTATGCATTTCTTGACATGGAAAATAATATGAAAAAAACACAAAAAGCTGAAAAAAATGAAGATATATTTTTCCTTGATTCCATAACTAAAGACAGGTTTATGTTGCAGACATTTGGTTTTTACAGAAAACATTGCCAGCAGCACCGTGACTACATTACACCCCTTGTATTACACAATATTTGTGCTCAGTCTGACTTTTCTAGCTGTTCTGCCCTACCACAAATCAAATTCTTTTTTATTTGTTTCCTTTTTTAGACCAAATCACAAGGTTATTTCTGTTTATGTGTACCTCCTTAGAGTATACGCAGCTTTTCTTTGAAAACATCTGCCACTGATTTCCCTTGGCGTCAAAGATTTAATGAACACGGCTCCACTGACTTTTACGAATGCCTCATTTCATTTGGTTTTGCCACTTTGCTCTCAAATTGAAATCTGGCACATACCCATGAATAAACCTTTCTTGCATGGCATTCTTCCCCAAATTTTCCTGCCACAGCCCATTGGCACACACAATAGACCCGTATGAGGTCAAACTGCGTCACAGGAGAACTGGATAATGTCAGAGCAGAGCAGCAAGAGCCTCGAAACTCATAAGGGTGGCAGTTTTATAATAATGTTAACTGTGGTAGTCAAAAACATGAGTTACCAAAATCCTATAATTCCTGACTAATATATGTATTTATTTTAGGTTACAAAAAGACACAAAAACACAAATGCAGAAATGCTGCTTCACATCTAAGTCATTTTCAAGATGTTGATTTTAAGGTCACTATTTACTCAGGGAAAAAGCTTGGTTTTTGTGTGGAATCTGAAAACCACAGGTATTTCACAAGAAACCAGCTCATACAGTATTCCATTTGCTCTCAGTCAGCCTTGATTCACTGTTTACAGTTTAGGAGTTGCTTACATGCAAAGCTCACTTTATATGTGGAGAGTAAGAAACTGCATTCATGCTGTGCCTTGACTTTCCTTTAGGCAGCCTAGATTCAATGTTTACAGTTCAGCATTGCATAACAAGTTTGGTCTAACATTCTCCCTAATTGTGACATGCCCTGTTAAGATTAAGCTCATTAAAGTGCCTTTTTATGCCTTATGGTATGTTTCTAGCAGGCTGTTATAAATGCAGGAAAATCACTCCATGTCTGCTGCCACTGATGTGGTTTTTGGCCCACTTCCTTTTCAGCTGTGTTGTGTTTTATGACGACTGGCTTGTTTGGTCTGTTGACATTGTGGTGGGACTCTGAGACTTGTCAACAAAGAGGGCTGTCACCTCATCTGATGTGGAGGAAACGTTGGCCCATCACCGAACTCCAGGTACTTTACCATGCTGACTCTACTGTGCCCTCCAGATATTCTGGGAAAGGTTTTGTTTTTCCAACCCTGCCAAACAGTTTCTCATACTCCAAGAAGAGTCTAGGCTTTATTTTTAATTCTTTGTTTAGTTTTTTTTCATTTCATCTTGGCAATAACAATGTTTAATGCATTGTCTCAGAATATATTTAAACCTTCTTAATTTGCTGGGACACTATGAAAGCTTAAGGGTGCTGCTGGCACATCGACGTCCCTTCAGTACTAAGGGCAAGTGAAATAACAGAATATAGACACAAAGGGATCTAAACAAATTACTGACAGGGCATAAAGCATGGTATGGCCTATAAACCTTCAAATACCCCTCCCAGAACAAATTGTCCATAAGGAAAAGACATGGCTGAAATAAATAATTACAAGAAAGACAGGTAGGTTACTTCTGCTATACTAATTTTTCAAATCTAGGTTATCAGTCACCTATATTGAATATTTCTGTCTTACTGGGCCCAGACCTGATTGACTAACCTAATTAAGTATCCACACTTTGATAAGACTGAAATAAGGAGTTCAAATAAACCTTTACTAATTTGGTGAATTTTAGCAGTTTCAGATGCAGTTAAATTATCCAGATTATTTCTCACATTCGGATAAGAATCGAGGACATTACATTTGAATTGGTTTAAAGCCCAAGATACCTAAACACTTGAAACAGTCCTTAAGGAATTGGCCAGATATTTTAAAGTGAGGATACTTTTAAACAGATTCAGTGACTGATCTTCAAAGATTCCAAATAAGGAGTGCTAAATAGCTCCCACAATCTATAAAGATTGTGTGTGCAATGAATAACAGGAGCAAAAGAGGTGCAGACCGCCCTATTTCATTGAGGAAATTACATGTGTGACTGGCTGTCACTGTAGAGAGTGTTGGAGACCAAAGTGGCTGTAAAAGAAAGATGAAGTTTGAAGCCATTCAATTCAATTCAATTCAATTCAATTCAAAAATACTTTATTAATCCCAAAGGGAAATTAAATGTTGTTGTAGCTCATATTATGAAGGTTTCCTCAAAGAGCCGTTGTAGATGCTGATGGCTGTGAGCAGGAAGGATCTCCTGTAGCGCTCCGTCTTACAGCAGATCTGAAGAAGCCTCTGACTGAAGACACTCTGTTGTTGTAGGACAGTCTCATGAAGAGGATGCTCAGGGTCTCCATAATGTTCTTCATTTTATGAAGAATCCGTCTTTCCACAATGATCTCCAGAGGTTCCAGGGGAGTCCCCATGGAGTTGGAGATAATAATAATAAAAAATATAACAATAATAATAAACTGCATTTATATAAGTATGTCAAAGTGCTACAAAACAACAGTAAAAACATTTAAAAACACAATAATACGAAAAGCTACAGTTAAACATGAAATATTAATTAGGAAACCTGGAAAAACTGACAGCAACTGTCAGACTTATATCGAAATACAACTCAAAATAGCTGTATTTACCTCCTTCAGCTTTCTTTCTGTGACAAGTGATTTAAATTGAGGAATATGACTCACTGGCTGTTAATGTTCAGCTGTTGTTAAATAACATACCAGTTTACACCCGCCCTCAGGTTCCAAAAATAGATGCAAAAACAGCACCCACAATCTGTTGCAGGTTTGATAAATTGGCTTTAGGCCATCTACTTTGTTGGGTCTGGTGTCTCTCATCCTCCTCTTGAAAATATTCCATAGATTTTCTATGGGGTTCTGGTCAGACCAGCTTTGGCTGAGACACAAAACTTTGGGTTTTCTTTACTTGTAAACCATAATCATCAAAATTACAAGAAACAAAGGCTTGGAATATATCATTTATGTGTAATGATTATATATATGAATTTCACTTTCCGAGAGAACTGGCAAAAGATTTTGTACTTTTATGCAATATTCAGATATTTTGTGATGTAGCTATCTGTATAACGTCATCCCTCTTCGACAATATTCCATCATACATGATTTATTATACTTAGATGAACCGTGCTTGCTTTGTTTCATTTTGCACTTGATTATTATAGATGTTTTGATCTTGGGTATGGAAATGACTACATAGACTACAATCTTGAACACAATTGAGAAGGCAAAATTGTAAAAATTTACAATTCAGCTTCAAATTTCAAATAGTGCGCAGCACAGCAAACTATAAACTTCAAATGAGTTTGCCGTGCTGTGCACCATGCTCTGATAAATCATTAGCATGAAAAATAACCTCTGTAAAAAATAACCTCTGTAAAAAATAACCTTTTTTACAGTTAGGATCTGTAAGATGAATATACTTTAAATCAAAACCCAGGTAAAAAATTTGCTTAAACTGTTGGAATAATTTAATATAGATTTATCTTATATTTTCTCCTATTCTTTAACTTGACTATTTGATATTATAACCTTTCATGATGTTTGTGTGAGTAAGGATGTGATGAGTTGTCTGCAGGCAAAGATCATAAATGGAGCTGAGCTTGCAGAGGAAGCAGTCCAGTTGAGGAGGCCATAAAGATGAAGGCTGATTGCACTGAACGGACAACACACTGATCCTAAGATGGAGAGATTGTGGAAGTGTGTTGTTAAAAGACAAAGGAGTTTATGACCTGTGTACAATGCAGCTGTTGTTTCCCATCCTTTAGAGAACAATGTTTTCGTAAATAGGGACCCCCAAAGATAATAAAAAGAGAGGTACAGGCAGATGCTGTTCAGAGCGGCGCGAGATTTGTAACTGAACACGTCTTGACCGTTCTCCTCGCTGCGAGTATATAACTAATTCTTTTTCTCTCTCTTCTTTTTGTGTTGTTATAAGTATTTTAGGTTGTTTAAACCTGACATAAACTATCCTTTTAAAGGTTCCTTCTGCTTCCATGAACAGATGATTGCAAGTCTCAGATAGCCTATGGGAAAGCCCGCTCCACACTTGCATGGATAAATCAGATAGTTATCTGAAGCACATCAAATCTTTTAAACTGTGTGCTTCATGTAAAACATTTCTGCCTACTGCTGCACTTATTTTTTCTCTTTTATGAACAACATAACATATCCTGTGCTTGTGCTTCTAATTAGGTACTCCACAGGATTGGGACATAATGGGACCGATGAGTGAAACAGGATATGATGGAGTGTTTTCAAATGGAGGGACTGTGCGTCTGCACAGTTGATTATAACAGTCTCTGGGCCTTGTTGGGTAATTTGGGGCTTGCAGTACCTAATGTGTCATCCTAAATGTTTACCTGGACTACTGGTTTGAAAATACTCAAAGAGATTGTGTCAAAGAGATTTTAAAATATGGAGAAAGACAGAATAATATGTTAGAGAAGAAGCTTTCCCAAGAAGAGTAACCCAGCAGGAATTGAAATGGATTATTGTGGTTCAGGGTTGGCGCCTTAATACCGAGACTACCAGTCCACCCCAAGGGAGCTGTAATTCTGAGTTATATTATTTGCCATTTGTATGAGCTTGTGTGAGTCCTTTACAGAAACAATCGACAGCTCTGCTTGTCCCCCTTGTTTGAGGATTGACTGAGCCTGCTGCTGGCACCGAACAAGCGCAGGCAGACAGGGGATTATGAACGGGCAAGCTTTTTCTCTACCACCATTAAAAATAATTTGCTGCCAGTCTTAGGCTGTGGTTTATATGGGTGGATGCTGTCCAAAGCACAACCACAAGGAGGGAAGCCATGCCCACGATAGAAGCTCTGATTGGACAGAATATTATTATTGCTTGTTAACACCCTTATAATATTTTTAAGTTGTTTTCAGACTCTGCTGTCAAGAGAATATAACCTTTAACCCATCCACCCCCCTCCCCCACCCCCCAGTTAAAGAAAATTCATTTCTGATCCATCCACACATTTCTGATGTGCTGAGGAGGTCAGCACATCTTTAAATACATGGTTTGGGGGGAAAAAATGGGAAAAACTATGGGAATTTCCCCTCCTCTATAGAGCAGAAGCAGCTGATTGCATGTTGGAAGTGAGTCAGGCTCAGCACTTCAGCTGTCTCAGCTGCCACACTTTTGGCAGAAACCTGTTGAGGCAGGCAGTTGTTCCTCTTTCTATGTGTGTTTGCTGCTCTCCTGATGTTTTCTTTCCAGATGTGCAGCAGCTGAGGTTTGAACTTACATAAAACCAGCATCTCTTGCCAGTACAAACACACATTGGTTGTTCACGCTCTTGTTGGTTTCCCGTAGTAAAGCAAAACCAGCTTGGACTGTAGAATTACTGCTGTGGTTACACATCTGTGGATGACTGAGTCAGTGTCACTGGAATAGACAGGAGCAGAACTCACCCACTTCTAAAATACAACAGCAGTAAGAACAACATTGCATTTTCCAATACATGGAGCACTAAATTATATTGACTTTGGCAAAGGAGATAATATTTGACAGAGTGTGAGTGATCTGATGTGAGTACGGGAACATTTTTTGCACCATGCCTGAAAGATTTTCTGTAAGATAGAGGGATGGTTCAAACACCTGCTCTCAAATCTAAGAAGATAAACAAAACAGTTGTTTATGATGAAAACTGATGATACATTTGGTCACATCTTGTGACTTGTATTGTGAACTCTTATACAATCCAAGTTCTTTATTAATGTTCCTATTGTTTAGATAGATGCTTGCAGAATAACACATATCTCCAGAGGCCAGCCTTGGTGTCTATAAAGTTAATATTTACCAGTTTCACACCATTCATCCTATGTGCCAGAAACATGGAATACATCAAATTTACTTGGCTTTTGTGTAAAGCAGTAGTGTTTAAAGATTTTGGACAAAAAACATCAAGGTGAAAATACTGGTGGGCCTATAAAACAATTGTTTTAAATTACAAAAATCTGTTTCTGGTAATTTAAAAAAAATATATTTTTACCACGGTGGTGCAGTTGGTAGTACTGTTGTCCTTGGTTCGATTCCCATCCGGGGGTCTTTCTGCATGGAGTTTGCATGTTCTCCCTGTGCATGCGTGGGTTCTCACCGGGTACTCCAGCTTCCTCCCACAGTCCAAAGACATGCCTGTTAGGTTAATTGGTCACTCTAAATTGCCCTTAGGTGTATGAATGAGGGTGTGCATGGTTGTCTGTGTGTTGCCCTGCGATGGACTTTCGACCTGTCCAGGGTGTACCCCGCCTCCCGCCCCTGGTCTGCTGGAGATAGGCACCAGCTTCCCCGTGACCCACTATGGAATAAGCGGTAGAAAATAACTGACTGACTGACCAAAGCACTTTGATTTTTGTAGAAAAGGAAATCAATCTAGATATGAAGCCTAAAATGGATCTGGCATGTTCCCACTTTTAAATAAAAAAACATTTAATTTCATAAATATTTTTAAATTATTGTCCTTTGTGTTCTTGATCTAGAACAATTGTTAAAAATGATTTGGATCACTCTTTCTTCAAAAATTCTGGCTTTATTTAACCCATTTTAATCGTTGGGTGTGCCTAGGTCTGCTTTTGAGTTAAAGTTGCTGGATTTTTCTGATCCTTTTAACTATGAAGTTAAAATGACAGCAAAAACGTAATGGTTAACCTGTTAAGCCCGGTGAACAAAATCCTTCCAAGGGTCATAAATGGTTAATAATCTTGCAATGTAAACATTTCTTTTTTTTTTTTTTTTTTGCTTTAACAATAAAATTGCTGCATTCATAGCAGTTTATTACCATGAAAGCAATGTACAACTTGGAGTTAGTTGTTTTCACAATAAAACTATCCTGGTCTGAGTAGTAGTTAATAATCTGTTTACATTATATGACTGTAGATTTGCAATATATTCGGGGGAAATTCAACGTGGTTGTTATTTAAAATATAGTAATATTAATAAAAAAAAACGTTTTTTAGAGTAAATCAGTTAACATCTTGTCCAGCACTTGGAGGACATACAGAACGGAGCGTTAACCAGAAACTGCTGCTGGAGCACTGAAGTTTCTTAACTGTTGTAAACTGTGGCAAGCAGAGATAAAGAGACCAGCTGAAACATTTCATCATTTATCGCCGGTCATGGTCACAAATTGAGATGAGTGAAAAGAGGAACTAAGAAAACTGAAAAAAACTGTAAAATTCTCTCCTTGTCTGTAATAACAGCTGTGGTTTTTCTTTGTGTAGATCACCGACACGTTTCTCGGTTATTTAATGTATTTGTTTATAATTTTCTTTAAATTAGCCAACGTGTCCAAATAATTGTTTGTACTGTAGCACTTTTAGGCCCTTATTAAAAAAACTTGAAAAAAAAAATGGGCAGTACTCCTTCTTGAATTAAAATAGGTCATTGTTTTTGACATCAGTGAAATATTTTTTGACTGATTGTGATTCTTTTATTTTGACTTGAGCTGAAAACCCTATTTTTAAGGACAAGTACACTAACAGAATAGCAACGAATTAGATTAGCATGAATCATAGTGATCATTTACAGCTGTTTATTTACCAATAAGTGTGTAAATGACTGTGGTCTGATTTTATAGTAAAAAAACGGCTATTGTTATTAGTAGTACAGTACTGGTACCCTATGTTACATTAGTTTAACATCTATTTTACTGTAAAAATGTTATTCTTAAAACTTTTGAATTGTTGTTGCCAATGAGCAATGCATAATTTACAGATTTGGGCTCCACAAAGTGGCAGTGTTTGATTATTTTTCAGGCTGGTCCTTAGTATCACCACCGGAATTTGTTTTGCTTTCATAAAATTGTCATTATATGCAATTGGCAATGTTTTTAGCTCCATTATTCTTATGCTGCACATCCCTTCATGATGTTAATTAGTTTCTGAATAAGAGCCAGACTCATCTTTGGAGCTGCCTTTGAGATAGTTTTAATAAAAAATTGCGCACTGGCAATGAGCCAGCCGAATAATGACTTCCTCACTTAGCTGTAATGAAACACTTCACCTTTAATTATCTTTACCAGCAGGTGGCACTCAAGAACCAGAACATGACCAATGTGGCTTTTAAAAATGGAGCGGTGGTCGTGGGAATTAATGTTAGAGCAGATAATGCAGTAGGGAGCTTTAAAAGCCACACACTGCCTCTGGAAAAGCTCTGATTTATGAAAGAAAATTCTCACAGCTGAATCTGATCTGTAAAACTTTCATTTTGAATTAAACATTGTGCATCCATATTTATTTCTCCTTACATTTCATATGACAACACAATTCCACTTAATGTACTATTCTTCAGTATTTAATGTTATGTAATAAACCCAGAGGCCATACTTTTAATAGAAGTTTAAATAATAATGTCAGCTCTTATTTTGCAGCGAGACATGATCTGGAAAATATGTTTGACATTTATGCTTTTCTATTGAAGGGTTTCCACATATAGAGTCATGTCTTCATGCACATTAATGTTGTGAGAGGCAATCAAAAACAGTTTTTAGGTTCAGTTTGCATTTTATAATGGCTTTTGTTCAGTTTGATTGTAACAGATGTTTAGCTAAATCATCTTGATCATCATTTCATTTTAACTAGCTGAGTTCAGCTGTTACTGAATGTAAATTTTCCATCTGCTGCAAATTTAGATTTTATTTCACCTTCTCATTTCTCTGCTTATCAGTTTGGATGCAGCCTCTCATTAGCTCTGAAGCCGAACTGAAGTTAATATTTTGGATCTGATTTTTTCTTTTTATGCTGGAACAGAATTGGGCACAGATGGAGAATTGTTGGCCTTGTTTTTTGTATCACTTCGGTTTGAAGTCAAATATCCAAAACAATGCCAGCAATTAACAGCGGATCCAGCACTTCAAGGTGCAGCACCACCAGGGGTTGAAGTGTTTTCTGGTCTTAGCTGTATTGTTTTACAGCTCTTCAAACCATTCGATGCTGCAGCAGCATAAAGCAGTCTTACAAGTAATTTATGTTGTGCAGCACCAACAGAAGAACATTTGCTCATTCATTATTCCTGCATGATGAGAGCCCAGGTAGATCACACTGCTCCTTTATTTTTAATGTAAACAAATGTCTCCACAGTGACATAAATATCATGCCATGCATTTCATCTTCAGATTGTAGCAGCGCTGCAGATGGAGGGAGTCTTTAAGGGTTGAAAACTCTGTGGAAGCTATAATTAACATGTTTCCAATAAACTAACCAGAGGAATATATTGATCAACACACTTGTAGTCCACCAAAGGGAAGGTTCCGGAATGTGAAGGACACTTGTGTCACGATGTGGTTTTGGATCGGACCAAAGTGCAGACAAGAGCTCGGCAGGATCATCTTTGTAATTGAAAGATTTATTTACAAGGTCAAAAACGTAGCAAAATCACTGCAGGTTTCCAAAGGCAAGGCGTGGCAAAAAAACAAAGCATAATCATGGACGAGAACAAGGTGTGACAAACACAAGGATCCAGCAACAAACAATGACAAAAAACCAATTAATATACTGAGGGATAACAAAGGGCAGGTAATCAGAGAAAACAGGGAACAGGTGTGACAAGGAGGCAGGGTAGCAGAAGGAACAGGATAAATAAATACAAAGGCTGAGGATGGGCAAAGTAACTAATAAACAGAAACACAGACCAAGCAAACCTATAGACAAAGATAAATAATCAAATGGGGAATAAGAAAACTAGAATAACCATGACTAAAGTAAACAGATAAACTAGAGGGAACTTAGGAACAACAATAACAACCTGAGAACAAACAAAGAACCCATAAAGAAAACCTGAATACAAAAGTAAACAAACCTAACCACACTGACTGGATTAACTGGAAAGGAAACAGAAAATAACAAACTGGTAAACAAGAAGAGTGCAAAGGAACCAATAATAAAACACAAAGATACTAAAGAGAAATAAAACTAGAGAATCCAGGGAAGACCAAGAACTATAATAATTACAATAATAATAATAATAAAAAATACAAAGTAATAAGAAAACAACCATAAAAGAACATAAGAAGTAAACACTAGGAGGCGGAAGAGGGAGAAAAGAAAACATGATACAAAAACCAAAATAGAAACATCTAAGCAAAAGGTAAACAAACACAAAGCCACAAACAGAGTCCAAAAATGTCACTGCGTGACAACTTGTGCTCTTATTAGTAACATTAATCAGACATATCATTAACTAGTCCACATTTCCCACATTTTTCTTATAAAACCTAGTTTTCAAAAAAAAATTTAAAAAGCTAATGTTTTATTATACCCACAGTTTAATTAAGGTTAATATCAATAAACTAGAATATTGTCAGAAAGATCATTTATTTCTCTGACGGTGAAAAACTTCTGATGTGACCACAAACAGGTAGGATTCTGTGCCTCCCAGTTTTTCCTTGAAGCTCTGGCACCATAATATGTGTTAAATGAATCTACACTCACCGGCCACTTTCTTAGGTACACATGTCCAACTGCTTGTTAACGCAAATTGTAATCAGCCAATCACATGGCAGCAACTCAATGCATTTAGGCATGCAGACATAGTCAGGATGATCTGCTGCAGTTTAAACTGAGCATCAGAATGAGGAAAAAAGGTGATTTAAGTGACTTTGAACGTGGCATGGTTGTTGGTGCCAGACAGGCTGGTCTGAGTATTTCAGAAACTGCTGATCTACTGGGATTTTCACTCGCTACCATCTCTAGGGTTTACAGAGAATGGTCAGAAAAAGAGAAAATATCCAGTGAGCGGCAGTTCTGTGGCCACAAATGCCTTGTTGATGCCAGAGGTCAGAGAAGAATGGCCTGACTGGTTCGAGCTGATAGAAAGGCAGCAGTTACTCAAATAACCACTCGTTATAACCAAGGCATGCAGAAGAGCATCTCTGAATGCACAACACGTCGAACCTTGAGGCGGATGGGCTACAGCAGCAGAAGACCACACCAGGTGCCACTCCTGTCAGCTAAGAACAGGAAACTGAAGCTACAATTCATACAGGCTCACCAAAATTGGACAATAGAAGATTGGGAAAACGTTGCCTGGTCTGATGAGTCTCGATTTCTGCTGCGGCATTTGGATGGTAGGGTCAGAATTTGGCGTCAACAACATGAAAACATGGATCCATCCTGCCTTGTATCAACGGTTCAGGCTGGTGGTGGTGGTGTAATGGTGTGGGGGATATTTTCTTGGCACACTTTGGGCCCCTTAGTACCAATTGAGCATCGTGTCAACGCCACAGCCTACCTGAGTATTGTTGCTGACCATGTCCATCCCTTTATGACCACAGTGTACCCATCTTCTGATGGTTACTTCCAGCAGGATAACGTGCCATGTCATAAAAATCATCTCAGACTGGTTTCTTGAACATGACAATGAGTTCACTGGACTCAGATGGCCTCCACAGTCACCAGATCTCAATCCAATAGAGCACCTTTGGAATGTGGTGGAACGGGAGATTCACATCATGGATGTGCAGCCGACAAATCTGCAGCATCTATGTTATGCTATCATGTCAATATGGACCAAACTCTTTGAGGAATGTTTCCAGTACCTTGTTGAATCTATGCCACGAAGGATTAAGGCAGTTCTTAAGGCAAAAGGGGGTCCAACCCAGTACAAGCAAGGTGCACCTAATAAAGTGGCCAGTGAGTGTATATAATGAGTTTGAAATTATATTTTGGATGATTTAAAATTTTGAATTAGGGCTCATTGCTACATCCACATTAGCCCTACAGAGAGTTTGTCGCTTCAGGGAAAGATCACCTCAGCAGTCTAACACACATCCCCAGTATTCCCTTTCCCCCTATTATTCTTATCAGAAATATTTTTCTACTTGATATTCGATCCCTCTCATTAAATCCAGCATAAGAATAGCCTTAGATTGAAATAATGGTTCTCCACCCTTGATAACACATTATCAAACTTAGTTATTGATTTTTAAAAGCTTTCTGGTCAACATGACGTTGCATGAAAATGGACCACATCTTCCTCTGTGGGTATTCTTGTGTTATATCTGAGTGAGAAGACACAAGCAAATGTGTTGACAGCTCGTGAGAAGGAAATCTAACAGAAACACAGCTCTGAGCAAGCAGTGTTTACTAAGATTATGTGATCTACCAGGAACTTCACATGTCTCCACCTATCAGAGGAATTCATTTAGTCTTTGATGGGAAAAAACGAGTTGTCTCTCCAGTGTTAACGTACACTGCGTTAATGAGGATCCTCACAGCCCTCTGATGAAGCAAGATGCAGAGCAAAATGGAACATCAAGGGCTTAGAGTTGTTGATTGCTGTCGAACAATTGCAACTCAAGTGGGGACTCATAAGGAGAGAACAATAGAACAGAAACATTAATTTCTTTCAGAAAAGAACTGAAAAGATGCACTTCATACATGGCAGGGTTCAAACAAACTGCATTTTCTATTATGGAAAGGTAACTTTAACTGCATTCTCAGTTACTGTAACACAACTATGCATAAAAAGTACTAGCGCTACATTTAAGAAAGCCATACACAGGTAAGAAAGCACCTATTTCTATGCCTGATTATACTGAAAGGTTTTGGGCATTATGCTCTGAAAGCCATTCACACCTCAAATCATTTCCTCCACATTCCATTCAGGAACAAATTTAACCCGTAAAACAACCAACCCCCTACCTTCAGATCCTCTGCCTGCACTAAAGATCTCCGAGGAAGATGTAAATAGGCTCTTTCAGCGCATGAAAACAAAGAAAGCTGGAGGACCTGATAACGTCTCCCCATCATGCCAGAAAGCCTGTGCAAATCAACTCGCTCCGATCTTCACAAGGATCTTCAACAAGTCACTGGAGAAATGTGAGGTCCCCTCCTGCCTCAAACGATCCACCATCATCCCGGTTCCCAAGAAACCCACCATCGTAGGATTAAATGACTACAGGCCTGTAGCCCTGACGTCTGTGGTCATGAAGTCCTTTGAGCGGCTGGTGTTGAAGCACCTGAAAGACATCACAGGCCCCCTGCTGGACCCCCTGCAATTTGCTTACCGAGCAAACAGGTCGGCAGATGATGATGTTAACTTAGGTCTACACTTCATCCTGCAACACCTTGACCACCCAGGGACGTACGCCAAGATCCTGTTTGTAGACTTCAGCTCGGCCTTCAACACCATCATACCAGACATCCTCCACCAGAAGCTCACCCAGCTCAACGTCCCAGCCTCCACCTGTCAGTGGATCAACAGCTTCCTGACGGACCGACAGCAGCAGGTGAGACTGGGAAGCATCCTCTCCCAATCCAGATCAATAAGTACTGGTGCCCCCCAGGGGTGTGTCCAATCCCCACTCCTCTTCTCTCTGTACACAAATGACTGCGCCTCAGCGGACTCGTCCGTGAATCTCCTTAAATTTGCAGACGACACCACTGTCATTGGGACTGATCCAGGACGGCGATGAGTCTGCATACAGACAGCAGGTGGATCGGCTGGTACACTGGTGCGGTCAGAACTACCTTGATCTCAACCCACTCAAGATATATACATACACCCCCCCCCCCCCCAATCCTCAAAAACACTGTATCGGCCGTGGACCACTTCAGGTTCTTAGGAACCACCATCTCTGAGGACCTGAGATGGTCTTCACACATAGACACTGTTCGAAAGAAGGCCCAGCAGAGACTGTACTTCCTGAGGCAACTCAAGAAATTCAACCTTCCACAGGAGCTGCTGGTCATCTTCCACACTGCCATCATTCAGTCTGTCCTGTCTTCATCCATCTCAGTGTGGTTTTGCTCATCCACAAAACAGGACAGGTCCAGACTGCAACGAATAATCAGGAATGCAGAGAGAATAATCAGGGCTGACCTTCCCTCCATCCAGGACTTATACAGGTCTAGGGTCAGGAAAAGAGCTGCTAAAATCTCTGCAGACCCCACACACCCTGCACATAAACTGTTCAGAGTTTCTTCAGGCTGCCGCTACAGAGCACTGTTCGCTAAAACCAGCCGCCACAGAGACAGTTTCTTCCCCCAGGCTGTTTCTCTGTTGAACATTCAATAGAGTACAAAACAACAGCAAACAGATGTTGCAAATGCACCTTTTTATTATATATGTGTATATTGTACATTGTAAATATATATATTCTGTAATGCAAAAACAAAACCAAAGAGCAAAGTGTACTGGAGTCAAATTCCTTGTTTGTATGTACGAACTTGGCAATAAAGCTGATTCTGATTCTGATTCTGATTAAAAAAGGAACAAAAAACATGTTAGCATCAACAGAGTGCTTTCTCATGTGCTGATATGGATATGTAAAAAGCCTTCATATGATCATAAAATTTTATTGCAGCTGCATAATCTTACACTTCATTTTGTTTTGAAAAAAACAACTTTTTAATTGGAGGACATTTATTCATTGGAGGATAAAATCCCAAAGGTTAAATATTAAAGGCTTTTACAAAGCCATCAGTGGCACAGTTGCTAGTGGACCTAACAATCCCTTAAAAATAAATTTAGCAGAAAATTTTGAAAGTCATGCTTTACGTTTTTAAAGTTGTTAAAAGTTTCTAGGAATTTTAAATAGTAACCCCTTTATGTCTCCATAAAATCCTTTAGATGCTATCTACAGGCCAAATGGTTGTTTGGGAGTAATGCCAGAAAAAATCATTTTCTGTCCTACCATCACAGACATAAACCTGTACAGTTTGCTAAACTACATTTTCTGCTTTCAGCACATGAGATTTAGATTAGAAAGCCCTGAACAATAAAGCTACGTCATACATCAGAGATCTGATTGTTCCATATGTTCCTAACAGAGCATGTTGTTCTCAGACTGCAGGTTTACTGGTGGTTCCTAGAGTCTCTAGAAGTAGAATGGGAGGCAGATCCTTTAGCTATCTGGCTCCTCTCCTGTGGAACCAGCTCCCAGTTTTAGTCTGTGAAGCAGACACCCTGTCTACTTTTAAGGCTAGACTTAAAACTTTCCTTTTTGATAAAGCTTATAGTTAAGAGTGGCTTAGGTTATCCTGAGCTATCTCTGTAGTTATGCTGCTATAGGCTTAGACTGCTGGAGGACATAATGACCACTTTCACTCTCTCTGCTACATTCTCATACTACTCTCCAATTTTGCATTATTTGCTGTTATTTAAGTTTTTCACTTTATGTTCTCTCTTTTTTCTCTTCCTAGAAGCTACACCTGGCCTGACTCTGTATCTACCTGTGACACCTTCCTTGAGGGGGGTATCGTCCAAGCTTCTGCTGCCAACAACTTAATGCTCACCTTCTACAGATGATACACTTGGCCCTGTCTTTCAGTGTTTAACCCTATTTTTCTCCTAGACATAGTTACTGACTGAGCTTTTACTGTGACTAATTATATGTGCTCTCTCATACTCTAAACTTGAAAACTGGCTTAGAGTTGATCTGTTTTTTTCTACCCTAGATGGAACCACTAAAGGAGCTACATCCATTTACATTTACGTTTCCTTCCCATAGAGAGTACTACTGAATCACGGCTTATGTGTTCTGCTTCTGTGTTCTTTTTCTGTCTCTGCTCATGGAGGATGGCCGCTCACACTGAGCCTGGTTCAAGATGTACCTGACTTGAAATCTGTATGATTCGATTGAATTGACTTAGCCCATTTTAAAGTTACCCACCTTTCACACAATGCAACAGGAAACAACACTTAATTTTAACACTGTCTTCCTCCCTCCCTGTTGGATGGAGTAAGGGGGAGTCAGGTTTAGCCTAAACCGGCTCAGTTATGGTTGAGGTGCAAACGCACCCTCCATGCTACCTGTGCGACCCCTTTTCTTTTCCAATGGTTATAATCAGTCTGACAGAGAAAGGAACCCCCCGATCCTTGGGGTTTTTAGTATAACAATGGCGACCAGTGGGCTCTACATGGACAAACTTTATCAGTTTATTATTTTACTTAGTACCCCTACACATAGCCCATTCTAAAATGGCCAAACTCTAACAGTGGTTTATTCTAACCTCCCCAACAACCCCGCACCATTCCAAACCCTTTGTGAAGTGCCTTGAGACGACATGTGTTGTGAATTGGCGCTATATAAATAAAACTGTACTGAATTGAATAGATTGAGCTCTTCATCAACAAACACCATGGGTGGATCAGGCTTTAAACAAAGGACAAATATAGAAAATCACCTCATGTCCACTGTTAAGTATGGTGGAGGATCTGTGACGCTGTGAGTTGTGATAAGTTTAAATTAGTTTGTGATGATTATCAAGAAAATCTAGTAAAATGAGACTTTATCTGAAAACTCACCAGCTGGATTTGGTGTGAAACAAAAGATGAATATTTTAAAAAGAACATCCTGTCCACTGCTAAGTATGGTGGTGGATCTGTAATACTGTGGGCCTGCTTCTCTTGCAAAATCTGTATGAACTTGTTTTCGTGTCAGTTATTGTTGACCTCACCAGACCATTTAAGATGGAATCTGGTGACCTCTTCCACAAACCCCAGTGATTCAGCAGATTTGCTATCCAAAATATACTGAATTCATCATTTTCGCCTCTTTACCAGGGGTGCCAATAAATGTGGATAGCACTCCATGCTTTTAACTTAGTTTGCGAACAGCCACTTATATCCACAACCAAAAATGTGTAACAACATACAGATTTAATTTAGATTCTTTGTGCAGTTTAATCTATTTAATATTAAATTGTATTTAGTTTACTCTTACTCTTACTTCAAAAATAACAGCCTGTTTTTGTTTTTGCATAATGCAGATGAAAGCAACAAATCTGCATCTAAACACCTGATAATCATAAATGTGAACTTTTTCTTTTACATTGTGGGTTTTTTCAGAAGATCCTCTTTGTTTCAGCGGAAGAACCACATGCGTGCATATGTGACTGCAGTTATTTTGCAGAATGCAGAATTTCACACAATATAATTTCATCCACTGTCTAACAAATCTACAGTACAGACCAAAAGATTGGACACACATTCTCATTCAAAGAGTTTTCTTTATTTTCATGACTATGAATATTGTAGCTTCACACTGAAGGCATCAAAACTATGAATTAACACATGTGGAATTATATACTGAACAAAAAAGTGTGAAACAACTGAAAATATGTCTTATATTCTAGGTTTTTCAAAGTAGCCACCTTTTGCTTTGATTACTGCTCTGCACACTCTTGGCATTCTGTTGATGAGCTTCAAAAGGAAGTCACCTGAAATGGTTTTCACTTCACAGGTGTGCCCTGTCAGGTTTAATAAGTGGGATTTCAAGCCTTATAAATGGGGTTGGGACCATTAGTTGTGTTGTGCATGAGGTGGATACAGTACACAGCTGATAGTCCTACTGAATAGACTGTTAGAATTTGTATTATGGCAAGAAAAAAGCAGCTAAGTAAAGAAAAACAAGTGGCCATCATTACTTGGAAACTTGGGAAAGTGTCCCCAAGTGCAGTCGCAAAAACCATGAAGTGCTACAAAGAAACTGGCTCACATGAGGACCGCCCCAGGAAAGGAAGACCAAGAGTCACCTCTGCTGCGGACGATAAGTTTATCCAAGTCACCAGCCTCAGAAATCGCAAGTTAACAGCAGCTCAGATTAGAGAACAGGTCAATACCACACAGAGTTCTAGCAGCAGACACATCTCTAGAACAACTGTTAAGAGGAGACTGTGTGAATCAGGCCTTCATGGTAAAATAGCTGCTAGGAAACCACTGCTGAGGACAGGCAACAAGCAGAAGAGACTTGTTTGGGCTAAAGAACACAAGGATGAGTCCAAGTTTGAGATCTTTGGTTCCAACCACCGTGTCTTTGTGCGGCGCAGAAGAGGTGAACGGATGGACTCTACATGCCTGGTTCCCACCGTGAAGCATGGAGGAGGAGGTATGATGGTGTGGGGGTGCTTTGCTGGTGACACTGTTGGGGATTTATTCAAAATTGAAGGCATACTGAACCAGCATGGCTACCACAGCATCTTGCAGCTACATGCTATTCCGTCCAGTTTGTGTTTAGTTGGAGCATCATTTATTTTTCAACAGGACAATGACCCCAAACACACCTCCAGGCTGTGTAAGGGCTATTTGACCAAGAAGGAGAGTGATGGGGTGCTGCGCCAGATGACCTGGCCTCCACAGTCACCGGACCTGAACCCAATCAAGATGGTTTGGGGTGAGCTGGATTGCAGAGTGAAGGCAAAAGGGCCAACAAGTGCTAAGCATCTCTGGGAACTCCTTCAAGACTGTTGGAAAACCATTTCAGGTGACTACCTCTTGAAGCTCATCAACAGAATACCAAGAGTGTGAGGAGCAGTAATCAAAGCAAAAGGTGGCTACTTTGAAGAACCTAGAATATACAATATTCATAGTCATGAAAATAAAGAAAACTCTTTGAATGAGAAGGTGTGTCCAAACCTTTGGTCTGTACTGTATTTTTCTTAGCTTTTTTTTTTTTTTTTAAAGAATTATGCTTTTGTTTTTTTGAGGCGACATTCTGTTATAAAGACTAGATTTTCATTTTGAGGAAAACAATTGTATTATCTAAACCCACCGCTGAAATGTTTCATAATGCTACAGATGCTGTGAGAACATAATGAACTGAATAATATGACATTTTGTATTTTCATGGATGTGCAATTTGTGGCTTGCCAAGGCTGCTATTTAACATAATTTACTCTGCAAATGAATAGAACACATTCCTATCTGCATGACCTTTCCTTCAAATTATATTTCCTTATGCTAATCAGCTTTAGTTTACAACCATGGTATCTAAAATGACACGTTTTATTGCCTTTCATTTGTAAAGAGTGCATTGAGGTTTCTTTCCTCAGCCTTCAAGGAATCAAAATGTTCTTTTTATCTTCCTACTGAAAACTAAAGTGTTTATAACAAACAGATATAATGATGAGCTTAAAGGGATTGTTCGGGTGAGGTTCTATTATAAGGTTACAAGAGAGGGACCAGGATCAAAGCAGACGTCTACAGTCTTCACTCTCAAAAATGTCAAAGAAGTTTGCCCAATGCTGTTTTCTAACTCTAAAACTGTTTGCATCATGTCACATTTGCATCATGTGGTTATTTACCCACAAGCTGATGATAATATAGACAAGGAAGTGGATTCTCAACGTTTTTCAACCACAATATGTCCTCAGTATGTGTTCAACACATACTGAGCAGTTTCTGGTCAGAGCAACTGTTCAATTAAAAAATGTGTGAAAGGTAAAAATATTATCGTGCTTTAATTGAATGCTATATAACACATTTTTGAATTGCATACTTTCTTATTGGGTAGTTACTCAAACCAGAATTGCTTATCATTTTCTGTTCTCAGTATGCGTTTTACGCAGGAACAATATTGGTGATGCTCCGCCCCTCATCTTCATTTTCCATGTAAATACTCATTACCTTCTGTGTAAATAACTTCACAATGCAAGCATAATGATGTGTTAAGATTTCATTAAACAGCATTTTCAGAAGAATGTTTCAGATTTTGAGTTGTTTTAGGGTGCCATAAGTCTGCTGTGGGCCATCTTGGGCTAGCCATTGGATTCAGCCTCTGACATAACTAGTAGAAATATATTAGACCAGTTTTAAGTAAATGCTAATTTTGTGTTTTAAACACTGTCTTACCTTTCCATTAGGTAGTTTCTCTGATCCTAAACGTTTTACATGTATTGTATTGTTCTCAGTATGTTTTTCTTGTAGGAGGATCATTTGTGGCGCACTGACTCCAACCTCCATTTCCGTAGATGTTATAATCAGCTTTCTGTAAATAACCTCCCAATGCAAACATGGCAATGGTTTAAAGGTTATATAATAACATCCATAAACCTCTATAGCATTTTCTAAACTGGAGCTGTTTTAATCAAGAGAGGAACAACCCGTTTTGTCCATCTTGAATTAGCTGCTAGCTTACAGCTAATCTGAATTCATACAAAATGAGTGCCAAGTGTATTAGCAACTGTAGGTAAGATGCTAATTACTTATAAACTTTTAACAAAACTTACTTCAAAAACCCTGAACTATCCTTTTAAGTGCGAGATTAAAGAGTTGTGGCTAGAACTCTGAGTCTTCACAAAAGACAAACAGCTTTGCATTCTCATACAGTGTGTTTAAGAGGCATTGGATATAGTTTAATTATCAATGTAAAGATGCTTCAGTTTGGCAATATGCAAAAACAAAATAAGCTTACAGGTTAGGGAATACTCACAATCTTCTGGTTGACATTTTAGAATTGACCCAGTGTTGGTTAAATGTTTGAACAAGGCCATGAAAGCCACATTCGGTGATGGTAAATGTTCATGAAGCAATGATGAAAAGGAGATAAGAAAACTTTGCACTCACAACATATTGACATGGAGGCTGAACAAACATGAGATCTAAAAGCATCTTGTGTTTTCCCCCATGAGCTGCTACAAGTGTCCTGCATGTGGCTTTTAAAATTTTAAAACCTCTCTGTGCTTTTTTGTATCCCCGTCCATATCTTCTGCAATGGAAAAACTGTGGTTGGATCACCTAAGGCCTGAGCTCCAGAGGAGAGACAGTAACTGCTTATAAAACATTTTCTTCGCCTCATTATTACAGTATTCTATCCTGCACACAATTGTTGTGCAATTTAGACCCTGAAGATTAGTTCTGTATTCACAGCTGAATGTAGTCTCATATTTACACAATTACATTCGTATTTGTATAGCCAGAGTCAAAATATGAAGAGTATTAAAGTTGTACGATTGCCCTGCTCTATTGGATGTAGAAATGTTCAGGCAAGTTGTAACAAAGGTTTCGATACTGAAAAACCACAATAACATATTGCACATTTTCTAATGTTCACACAAACTCTTTCACCAATAAGCATAAAACAGTTAATGCTTCGTGGTCTCAGTATGTTACTAAGATGAACACACAATCAAATAGACTTTCATTGTTGCAGGCTTCTTAGTATATTTCCTGCATTGTTTTATGCTTGTATGCTCTTCCTGAGGAATGATGAATTGTCTTCCAGAGACCCATGTTGCTCATAACAGAGGCTTCACAGCCCTGTGCTGCAGTCCATGATTCCCATCAAAATACATTCAAATTAGGAGAGCCACTACTTGTGAACAAGAGGTTACTTCTTTAACCATCTGATTTTCTCCTTTGCTCAGGCTGCGTTCTGCTCCATGAAAGGGTGAAGTTTATACGTTTGCTGAGGTGTTTTAAGCCTCTGCTCGTCCTGGAGCTCCAGTGGAGCCTGCTGCAGTTGCAGCTCTAGTGGAGGATAAGATTTAAAGTCCCCCACATGAGCGGGCTGCAGATTGGGCATGTCTTTTCTGTCACTTTGCTGGAAGTCCAGCACCAGTGTCTCCTTGCAGCAGACGTACTGCTGCCAGATTTTCTGAAATGTCATGCGAAACTTTTTGATGCGAAAAGCATAGATGACTGGGTTTACAGCGGAGTTGCCGTGAGTGAGCAGAATGGCGATGTAGAGCAGAACCATTGGATTGTTGCACTGGGGGCAGAAGAGTGTGATACAGTTGATTATATGAAGAGGAAGCCAGCTAATGGCAAACAGAACAAGCACCAGAACCAGAGATTTGGCAAGATTCAACTCTTTGTCGTAGTACTTGTTGGGGTCTGAGTAGCTGGAGGTCATTTTCTTGTTAAGTTGCTTGTGAATCATGTAAAAGATCTCCACGTATATGACCAGCATGAGCAGCAGTGGCGGGAGCACACAGCCAAAGAAGTTGAAGTAAACCATGTAGTCCATACTGATTACATTTTCAAACTGGCAGGTGATGACGAGGTTCGAGCCGATTGTGCCGTTCTGCTGGAGGTGCTTCAGATTGTTCCAGCCCAACATGGGTGTCAGTCCCACAATGAACGCCACCGTCCAGCATATCACCACAGCCAGGCCAGCCCGCCGAGAGGTCACCACCCGCTTGTACCTGCAGGAAAACACAATAATATGTCAGTATATTTTTATTGAAGCACTGTTGGGACATGCATGTCTTCTTTTACACAAATTTGTTCTTGTTAGAATAATTATTTCTCATTTGTGATTGTAATTGATTTGATTGTGCTGTCTTTACCCCACTAACTCATAGTGTAAGACTTATGCGGGTAATACAAATTTTTCAGTTTTATCACTTTATAACTACAAAGTTCAATGCATATTATTAGGGTTCTAATTCATTAAACATATAATTTTTCATTAACATTTCATAAAAATGTAGTATCCCTTTAACATCCATTTAGGACCCCCTGAATTTATACTTTAAAGCACCACCTTTCCATTGCAGCCCCTGCAGTATGTTTTATCTAAACATTTGTTTTTGGTTTTTTTTTGTCTTACTTTAACAAAGTGAAACATTTAAATGCCAACACATCTATAGTCTTGTGAAAGCATAGCCCACCCTATGAAAGCCAGTGTGTTTCATAGGGTGGGCTGTATGTCTAATAAGAACCTCATTACTCAACATTTTGATAGAGATTTGCCTTGTTTTAACCTCAGACATTTAGTTTGGTGTGTTTCTGACTGTTGAAGTAAGAGAGAACATCATAGTGAGATTGAAATGTTTGTCTGAGGCCTTCAAAACGAAGATTGTTGCAGTTGATGAGTCTGATAAGGGATTTAAAGAGGTCTCACAAGAATTAAAAATCACTGACATTTGCCATACAGAGTGCAGACAAAGACCAAGACTGCTAAAATAATATTATTTAAACTGATAAGATTTCATTATTTGGACATGAGAACAATAGACACATTTGGTGTGAACAAAACACACCATTCATTGGAAATGACCACAGCATCAATGTTTGGGGTTGCTTTCCTGCAGCAGGATCTGATTAGCTCACCAATAATAATAATAATCCACCATAATTTCTATCTTGTATCAAAGGGTACTTGAGGAAAATGGTGAGTCCATTATAAAAGAAATCAATCAGAAGCAAAACAGGAGCCTGAAAAATGAGAATGGCATAAACAAAACCAGTAAACTGATCAATTGGCTCAGAATTAGGAAATTATTCTGATTTTAAGGAGTGGTTTGGTAATGGACCCAAGTGCAGAAAGGATCTCAGGAGCAGCATGATGAATTGAAGCACTTAATGAAATCAGAAGGTAAAAACTGACTATGTGACATGATGTTACGAGGATTACAGGACATTGAGCATGGAAGCAGAAACAGGCAGTGACACAGGGAAATAACAGGCAAAATAACTGACAGCGAGCATATATGGATGAAGGAACACGTCCAAACTATGGAGTAAATGAGGCGGTGCAGGTGAGCGGAATCTACTTGAAGGCATGGTGGGTGCGGCTGAGGGTGGGAGACTAGTAAACATGACTGGAACTGAACAGAGATACAAGGGAACTAAAGATCTGGGGGAAAGACAAACAGATCTAAGAGACAAAAATCCAAAAGTACAGGACACAAGCATAAACTACGAAGCTAAACACAAAACAATAGACTAATATGGACAACAACTAACAATAATGAGCACAGGGACATGAAGAAGGCAAGACCGAAACACCCTAACAACAGGGGGATAATTAAAATACACACACAAAAGAAAGTCAAAACCCAAACACCTCTAGATCATGAGAGGAAAGTTCTGGGCTGAGCAATGCCCAGATCTGAATCTCATAGGAGTGGTGTTTGGTGTGTACATGCAAGAAAACACACAAATTGAAAGTAAGCAGAGGGGCACATTTCTTCAGACATGTCAGAGAATGGTAGATGGCTACTGTGTGTCTTACTGAAATTATTTCAACCAAACCTGTTAACACTAGCTATTAGGTGGAAGGGTGTCCTTACTTTTTCCACAGTTAGAATTGTTATCAATATCTTTTGTTTTTTGAGTAAGATTATTGTTTATTGTGTAAGTGCAATTGAACCACTTTTTCTTTCCAAAAAAAATAATAAGATTAGACATAAATATGTGAAAATTTTTATTAAGGAACTAAATTATTTAATGCGGTGTTTTTCCGTCACAGTAGATTTCATCCAAAATTACATCTAATCCCAGCTGTTCCACTGCTGTGATCCTATCCCACACACGTGCCTGTAATTCAATACTAATTGGTTATTCCTGACATCTCTGCTGTCTCTGTGTCTATAGCCTTTTAACATAAATGGTGGTGTTGATTTAAAAACTGTGTCAAAAATCCATTGTGGCTGTTTTGTCAGAGTGCAAACATTTTCCCCTTATTAACCGTCTCTGACAGATATTTTCTGTCAGGTTCTGGTGGTAGGATTGTCTCACCTTTTGACAATAAATGACCACTGTGGGTTTTTCTGTCTAACTTTCTGGTTTGTTCCACAGCAGAGATCAAATGATTGCAAATTTTATCTTTAAACTTTACAGCCTAATGGTATTTTCTTGTATTGGTTGTTAATAATACTAGACATGGCTGTAAAGTACTCAGACAAGTTTTTTTTTTCCTAGTTCAACATAATTAAATCTTACGTTGTTTCTTCGAGCACTGTCCTTGGGTTGAATAATTTAAACCCAAAGCTGCTAAACGCAAACATTGCAGTCCAAATTAGCCCTTGAAAGTCAAATTATTCAACTTCATCCTATTGCTTTTTTATACTTGATGTCACGGTGGGTTTGTGGGTGGACCAAAGCGCAGACAAGAGCTTGGCAGCAGCATTTCGAATAGTCTTCAGCTTTATTCAAACAATACCAAAACAAAAACACTGCAGGTACTAACCTGAGTCAGATCCAAAAACTTACATTAGACACTGCAAGAACTCATAGCATGGACGAGGGTAGTGCAGAGAATTGTGAACGAGAGGAACCAGCTAACGACAATGAAACAAAACCAACTAATATACTGAGGGAGAACAAAGGCAGGTAATCAAAGGAACTAAGCATAGGTGAGACAAGGAGGCAGGGAGGCAGAGGGAGCAGGTGAACCTAATCAAACTAAAGCATGAGGAAAGGGACTGATTAACACGACAACCTAAGAACTAGCAAAACCATAAAGAAACCCTGAGTACAAAGTAACCAAACCGAAACCACACTGACTGAATAGACTGGAAGGGAAGCAGAGAACATGAGGACTAGAATGTAAACAAACAAAATGTAAACAATAAGTAAACACAACCTAACCAGAAGGGCCGGAGAATAAAGCTAAACTAGAGGAACAAAACGAGAAAGGACTACAAATAGAAAAGAAACAAACATATAGAAAATAAGACTAGTAAAATCTAAAAAGAACAAATACCAAAACATAAATAAACACCGATATATAAAACGGGAAACTAAGGAACCCAAGGAAAACAGAGCACATAATAATAATAATAACACAGAAGAAACCATACTAAGTCATAATTACGAGAGCAACAATAATCAAAAGGAGCTAAGAACGAGGAGGCGATGACAACAACACTAGGAGGAAATAAACAATCAGGAGTGAGAGGAAGTGGTGATCCACCTCAATGTTAGAAAGCATGCAGGACAGTAACTGGATCACATTTAGATTACTTTGATATTCACAATGTCTTATGAGGAAATGTTTGCATCACAGCAAGCTGACCTTTGCTATAAAGGAGCCAGAGCTAAACTGGACCCTGTAGTTTAGCCCGACTGTCACTGGTGCCATGTGCTGTGTTTAGTATGGTTTAGGGGACATATGTGTTGAGTTGCGTCAGCAAAGCAGAGTTACATGAGACAGTTTGTTCAACAGCATCATTCTCATAAATAAAAGATTTGCATTGATTGAATATTTAAATCGCATAATATTGGTGAAGGATTGACAGCCCTGTTGCCACTCTTTTCAATTTCATGCTTTGTTACATACATTGATGAATAAATTAAAGGAACACTTTCCAAACACATCAGATCTCAATTTGAAAAAACAAATCATGCCAGATATCTATGCTGATATGGAATGGGTAATGTTTTAGAAACAAAAGGAAGCCACATCATTTAGTGAAAATAAAAATTATCAACGCACAGCAGACTTAATCTGAAGTCACCTAGAAATTTAAACTGAAAAACCGATCCGGCAGTCCAGTTTGTTCCAATGTCACTGGAGCAACTCAAAATGGTACCCAGTAGTTTGTATAGCACCCACTGGCTTGTATGCATGCCTGACAATGTCAGGGCAAGCTTCTAATGAGATGGTGGATGGTGTCCTAAAGTATCTCCTCCCAGATCCTGATCAGGGCATCACTGATAACCTGGATAGTCTGAGGTGCAACCTAGTGGTGTTGGATGGACCTGAACATGATGTCCCAAAGATTTTCTTTTGGACTTAGGTCAGGGGAGCATGGAGACCAGTCAATGGTATCGATTCCTTCATCCTCCAGGAACTGCCTGCATACTCTTGCCACATGAGGCCAGGCTTCATCATGCATCAGGAGGAACTCAGGACCCACTATTCCAGTGAAGGGTCCAACATTGGGTCTAAGATTTCATCCCAATACCTATTGGTAGTCAGGGTTGCCATTATTTTTCCTGCACGGGTCTGTGCTCGCCTTCATGGATATGCCTCCCCAGACCAACACTGACCACCACCAAACTGATCATGCTGAATAATGATGCAGGCAGCATAATGTTCAGCTTCTCCAGACCATTTCATGTCTGTCACATGAGGTCAGAGTGAACCTGTTTTAATCTGTCAAGAGAACAGGGCACCAGTGCCAAGCCTGTAAATTCTGGTGTTCTCTGGCAGATGCCAGTGAAGCTCCACAGTGCCGGGCAGTGAGCACAGTGCCTACTAGAAGACATAAGACCCTCAGGCCACCCTCATGAAGTCTGTTTCTAATAGTTTGGTCAGAGACATTCACACCAGTGGCCCACTGGAGGTCACTCTGTAGAGCTCTAGCAGTGCATGTCCTGTTCCTCCTTTCACAAAGGACCAGATACCAGTTCTGATGATGGATTAAAGACATCCAATGGCCCTGTCCAGCTCTCCTAGAGTAACTGCATATCTCCTGGTATCTCCTCCATGTTCCTGAGACTGTGCTGGGAGACACAGCAAACCTTCGTCTCCTTGTTACCCCTTTAGTGCACCTGTTCTTATTTTCCTCAACACCACAACAGCTGATACTGATTAACCACCCCCTCTACCACTGAACTGACCAGATCAATATTCAAGACGTTTAACTGACAACTGATTTTATACGTTGATTAAAAAGTGAGCCAGTACTTGTTCTGTGCAGTGTATTTCTGGATTTTGGAAATGGAAATTAATAAAAGTATCTCAAGCTACAAGCCTTAGCACAACTAAAAAGGAAAAGTTGCAAAAAAATATGATATATGTCTATCTGTGTTTTAATTTGTTCCCATTTATCAAAACAAATTTAAGATGAGTATATAATGAGCTACACTTCTCTGTAAAATATATTTCGCTGTAACCACAATTCAGAGGATTTCGGATTGCTGAAAGCAAAAAGACGCTAACAGATAAATCCTAACCAAGAGTAATGTAATGAGCCACTGGCTATTATTTAGGTAATGTCTGATAATAAATCACAACATTTAGATTGGTTTATCTTATCAGCTCATTATCATCATTCCAGACTGTTCTGGTTCCACCATTACAACTACAGGCATTCAGCCTACAGTGTCTTGTGAAAGTTTTCAGTCCCATAATTTCCTTCAAAAGCCACCTATCTAGTTAACAGAGTAAACTGAGTATGTATGCACTTCAATCTCAGTGTTTGGTTATGAAAAACTGGCAAAACTGTGAATCTACGTAGACATGGATGTCTACATTGAACACAACATCCCTACCATACACAGAGGTGGCAGCATCATGTTGCTTTCTTTAGCCGTGACTAGGAAACCAGTAAAGTTCACTGGGATGTTCTAAACACAGGGCACAACTGGAAGAAACCCTGTTTGAGTCTGGTAAATACCTGAGACTAGAACTGACAGGCGGTATGGGGAGAACATTAATCAGAGAAGCCAAGAGGCCCCAAGGTAACTGGAGGAGCTGCAGAGATATACAACTCAGGTGGAAGAACCTGTTAACAGGACAACTATTAATAAAGGACCCCTGAAATGGCCTTTGTGGAAGAGAGAGGCAAGGAAGAAAAGAAAGAAAGCCTTAAAAAATTCAATTTCAGTTTATGAAAAACAAGGTAGGAGAAACAGCAATTGTGGAAGAAAGTCACATGAGACAAAAACTGAACTTTCTGGACTACATTTAACATGCTATGTCTGGCTGAAAACTAATATTGCACATCACCCTGATTACGCCATCCCCACAGTGTTCGCAGCATCAACTGTAGGGATATATTTCTAAAACAGCGACACGGAAGCTGGTCAGATTAATTGGGAAGATGGATGAAGCTAAATGAAGGCAATCAGGAAAACCTGTTAGTGGATAATGGGGCAGAGGTTCATTTTCTAGCAGGACAACAACCCTAAACACAGAGCCAGAGCTGCAATGTAATCCACGTGTCTGAATGGCCCAGTCAAAGTCCAGATGTATATTACGTTGAGAATCTGTGGCAATAAACCTAAAAGAAATGTTCATTTAGGCTCCCCATCTAATCTGAGCTTTTAAGCAAAGAAGAACGGGCAAACAAAATCTGTTTCTAGATGTGCAAAGCTTGTAAAGACATATCCAAACAGACGTGTAGATGCAACTGGAGCAAAAGATGGCTTTACAAAGTATTAACCTAGGGGGAAAAAACACACGCACGCCACATTTCTAAGCTTTGTATTCATTTAAAAAATGGTACTCATGTTTCCTTCCCCTGTCAATTCATAATTACGCACTACTTTGTTTTGTCTCATCATATAGAAAAACTAATGAAACACACAGAGGGTTGTGGTTGTAGTGTTCAATGGGTATCAGTACTGTACTTTTGCAAGGCCCCCTTAAACTAAAGATGCGACTAAACAACACAGGTATAAAGGGAAAGCTGAGGGAAAGCATGCTCCTGTTGTTTTTATGAATCTTCTGGTGAGCCAGATCCACTCAAATGTGGAGCTAAACATAGTAGTCTGAAGTGAAACATAATCCCAGTGCAAATCGATTCTCAAAAAGCTGTAGTAGCTCTGACCTCTGCTTTGCGTGAAGATGTCATCACCACCACCTTCCTACATGGAGCAAACTATGATCCCACGTAAACCTGCCCCGATCCCCGTCCTTCCCGTGCGCTTTGAGAAAAAACATTACCTGGTCGGGATCTTGACCCTGAGATAGCGGTCAATCGCGATGGCCAGCAGGGCCAGGATTGAACTTTGCGTCAACACCAGCATGGTGCACGTCCCGAGCAGACAGCTGTAAAAGTGAGTCTGAAGTCCGATGCTGACCGTGATGGCCAGTGGGATGACGAGCGCTCCTACTGCAATATCCGCCACAGCCAGGGACACAACAAAGCAAAACGTGGTGTCTCGCAGAGACTTATTAATTTTCACCGCCCAAACCACCATCACATTACCGATCACAGAGGCGACAGCTATCAGCACCTCCATGCCTATGTAGAGCAGCGGCGTTGATGAGTCCCCCAGTTTCATGGCGCCCTTATTTCCCACGCTAGATTCCGGATATAAATCTTGAGCGACAAATCTATTTATTAAACAAAGTAAAGATGCAGAAAATAATGCGGAGTCTTCCTCTGAAGCAGGTGCTTTTGTCCATCGGCTGCAGTAGGTCGCTTCCGCTCCGGTCCTTGCCTCCCCTCTACTTGGCAGGCTACAACAGTCTGTCCTAAGCGCAGCATCCTTCCCACTGTTCCCACCTTCCCACGGTTTCTTCAAGAGTGCGCTTGGTGTTTGTCAGCCTGCGTCTTTCAATTCGACAAAACACGTTTTACCAGCATCGCCGCCTGCGCCTTTTTCTCAGGAAAGCGCGCACAGACGCAGCTCCTGCGCAGACGGATGCGCTCTCTGTCGCCCATATCTCTCTCCCTCTCTCTGTGTGTTTTTTTCTTCTGTTTTTTTATTTTTTATTATTATTATTAGGAGCAACCCTGCAGTTCCATTAAATTGTTTCATTTAGATTTCCTTTCATATCTGTTCAACAGAACCGGCTTAATCAGCTTCTTTTCCCCATATGAATGGGCGGATTCATTAGCAACCTTTGGGGGTTGATTGGTCCATTTTTTTGTCATTTAAGAAATTTATAGCTTTCTGCGGGACCATCCCAAATAGGACTGCCGTTTCCTCCCCGAGGATGTTTTATTCCCACAAGTTTCGACAAGTACAAGTGTTACACAGTTTCTATAAAACTAAAATAAATAAACAGGTGAAGCGAAACCATTTTGATCAGGGTGGGTAAAACTGTCGACACATATTAAGTCAAAGTACAAACATTATGTTTGAGATTTTAGAATCTATTTTTTATTTTTATTCTTAGCCAAGACATCAACATTTGCAGATGAGCTTCATATTTTTCAGGTAAAGGCATACCATGGTCATTCTGATGTAGAATATGTCCACTCTATGTCAAATGTTGTACACTGATGGGACATACACGTGTGAAAAACAAACACAAAAGAATGACTTAATTACAAACACAACTATATATAGATTCCTAAGACAACATTGAGATGCAAAATTCAAGCTAAGTCCAACAGATCATCACTGCTGACAGATCCACTTATGACCTTTTTCCGTTTTTCGATGAAAGATTTTTATGCAAAATATTCTAGTATTTCAAAAGGTTCATGAAGCCTTACACTCTAACAGGGTCCTAGGGTCTTTGAAAGTGAAACTGTCCTGCAGCGTCACAGACCCCCACTGTATTTAACAGTGGGCATGATGTGCTTTTCCCACACTTTCATCCTCCAGGTGGACTAAAACCCACGTGGATTTTGTTGTTGTTGAAGATTTCAGTCCTAGTGTCAGCTGACCAGAAACGCAATTCCAGTTACAGTCCCAGTATAGTTTATTCAGCTCTTCATGTTTACTTTTAAGGTACGGTACAAACAACCACTGGGAATGTAGGGAAAGTCTGATAAATGTCAGAGAGACTTAGTAATCCCCAAGATGTCACTCATTGCGGCGATTCTTTTTGCCATCCAACTCGCTGCATGGTGGGAAGACAAAAAGGATCTCAACTAAAAAAATAATTATAATAAATTGGGTCACTCTGTCACTATCACAATATCATATGTATACCTCAATAAATCAGAAAGCTTTGGATTACTAATTAGAAGTTCCTACAAACCTATTAACTTAAAAAGTAAAAATGAATAGAGAAAAGAATTTAGTTACATCAAATTAAATGGACTAGGGTAGCAATAATTGTGCCGCCAATGAATTTGTTCAAAGCAATTGTTTTATGGCATGTTTGAATCCTTTTTTGAATAAATGCACTTAATTTATAGGTTGGGGTTTTCTACATTTTACATAGTGAGATCATGCTGCTGCATTAAAATCTGAATTTATTTTAAGGCTTTCTACATATCTGCATCAGGGGAGCATCGGTAAATGTGGCCAGTTCTATTTAACAAGCCTGAAAACTGTCCTAATCTTTCTAAGAGATTCCTAAAACAAATAAGGATAACTCTAGGATCCGGTCCACTATGTTCTGAGAGGCGCATTATCTTATCTTGTTGTTTTAGGTTCAAAGTCAGAGGTGTGAGCTTTGGACAAAGGCAGGGATGATCATTACTGAACATGTAGGCGTCACAGATGGTGCACTTTGGTCACTCAGATGTTTTATGGAAGAAAGAATACCGAACTAAGGTAATAGTTGTAAAACAAAAGACAGGGTAACAGTGGGGTAAACATCTATATGGAAAGACAGTATTGCAGAAGGTTCACTGAAAACACCTGAACTGCGAGCAGAAAGCTGTCAGCATGCGTTAGATATAGAGGTCAGCCAATACAGGCACAGGAAGATAGTAGCCATATGGTCCTGCTGCACAAACTCACCTGGGAGATCATAATGAGCATGATCCAAGCCTTGGATAGGAAGATCAATCATTACAGAGCACAAGTTGTAAACTAACATAACAGCACTGCTGACATTAAGCTATTGTATGTTCCCCACTTCCAATGTTTTCAGCTTGAATTAAAAAGCAGCCTTAACAAATGTTGTTATAGTGTGGTGAGCCAGAGCTGGGAACACTAACTTTGCTAGACTGATGCAGGTAGAGAAAATGGATGATTTTTTTCAGGCCCTTAGATCTTGACCTTTTGTCATTTTTTGATCATTCTATGAGCAAAAGAAAAATCATTATAAAAAAAGAAAATATTTAATTTTTATCTTTTAGCTTCCTTCTGCTTTTTGAACATTTTGTGTAGAGTTGGTTTCAGGGTTTATGAGTCATACTATCCTGAAAATCTATCACATCAGTGGTAATATTTACTGAAAGCTAAAACAAATACAGTAAATATTCCTGTTTTAATACTGAAAAGAGTGTTTTGTGCTTTTTGGAGATATGCTGGTTCTTATCCTCTGAACTGTTTATTTAAAAAGCTAGATGTGCGGGGTCAAAAAGGTGCACACCTCACACATACATGTCCTGAGGAAATAAATATCGTGAAAGCTTATGTTATATCAAAAAAAACTAAACATAGATTAAAAAGTAACAGGTAATGGCGAATGAAAGGGCCACATTGTGGCATAAGAAGGTTTTATAAATCACATAAAGCTTTTTATGTTTAAATGTAGAAGAACATTTAGTTGGATATTTTAGCTGCTTGGATAAGGATGAACGCATTGAACTGTGATCAATATTTTATGAATAAGGTCATTCTCTCTCTCCCCAGCCTCTTGTCTGCTGCACAAAGCTCAAAATTATTATTGCATTAAAAGCCGCAGTGATAAACTGCTGGGGCCTTCTCGGAGGACCACTGAGCGGGACAGAAACACTTTGGATCTTAAGACATTAGTCAGGATCTTTTACTCACTGAATAGCGGATTTATTAAGTAAAACCTAAATGTTACCATCCAGCCAAGTAAAAAAAACCCTGGAGCTATAAGTGGAATGTGAATCTGCCAGTGGGAATAGACAGACTTTAACATGAAATTTTCTGGAAGTTGAGCAACATAGAATGGGAGGTTCCCATTCAGTCGCTTCATTTTAAAAAAAGACTGTTTCTTTAGAAATAAAGATGTAGATGTAAAACAATTAATTTTGTTCCTGGAAGTAATTCTGAACTGCTTGCTACTATAAAACAGTACATGAACATATCATAATCATGAATAGTATACACTATTTGTTAGCATTTAAACTGCAATTTCAAAAATGGGATATTGCATATTTATAAATGCAGGAAAAAATGCATTTACTGTATTAAACTGCACATTATCCATGTGACCCAGATTCAGGGTAACATGGTTAGTGTTGTGGCTGCTGAGTCTTATGTCATGCTGTGAATTGAAGTACTTTGCCATCTATTGATTTCCTGCTGGCAGACAATAACAACCTGTTAGCTCCTTGACCCACAACCTGTCTGAGAAATTTACCACAACAGCCCACTTCAAACTTGAGCTGATAGTGAAAATGAAACACGTCAACAGCAACCGGGCATCGCCACACAAAAGGTCTCCCTTGGTCAAAACAGGGATGTTTGGTGAGAGAATCTCTCCAAATACCCCGCTAATGTCAGGGATTACTGATAGGGCTGTGCAGTCTGGAAACTGTGAAGTCACTGGCACTTTAAGTGGTTTGACTAAACAAGCCAAGAAAAATCAAATAGATTCATATTTTTGTTTATTTAGAACAATTTAGTATAAAATATATCTGATAACAATGATTCAATAACACGTACTTATTTAGAATTCAATTAAACAACCCTGTCATTCCACCACAACCAAAGAGAAACAGAAACACATATATAAATAGTTATGCATTGCACATCTAACTTTCACATCTGTGAAGGCACAATCAATTCTGAAAGGTTCATTCAGGTTTTGGAGCATCATCTGCTGAGGTAGTAGACTGGTCTATACCTGTCTCCCACTGAAAATGTGTGGCGCATTATGAGGAGCAAAATACGACAGCGGAGTCCCCAGACTGTTGAGCAACTTAAGTTGTACATCAAGGATGGAAAAGAGCTCTACCTACAAAGTTTTAGCAATTAGTGTCCTTACTTCCCAAAGGCTCATTGAGCGTTGTTTAAAGGAAATGTGATGTAATACAGTGATAAACATGCCCCTCTCCCAGCTTCTTTTGTAAGTGTTGCAAGCATCAAGTAAAAATTATTGAATATTTGCAAAACAAAAGCAAAAAAACAATAAGGTTTATCAGTTTGAACATTAAATATATTGTTGTACATAGATATCGCTGTTTTTCCTTTTTACACTGCTGAAAGTCTGACTTTATTCAGTGAACAGAATTTGTTTTGATTTCAATAAAGCTGTCATAACTTGTCTTAGGTTGAAACAGATCAGTATTATTATCACTTAAAATACCGCAAGGGTGGTAAAAAAAATTCTGGCAAGAGATGGTGCTTATTTGGCCCAAGAAATCACAAACACACAGAAATTTGTCTGAATTGCAATTTACTGAGCTGCTAGGGTTATCAGTGGATGTGCTGTTCTTATTACAGGAAACAGCATATCTTGTGGGACCTGGACTCATCTATATTATATTTTTGTCATATATTGGCTTACTGTTATACAGAAGTTGAGAACGAAAAATTAAATCCGGAAGACTCCCTCCTACCTCAGCCGGTCAAATGGCTCCTCCATTCGTCTCCGCCCGCCAAACAGCGTCAAGTTCGCACCTTCTCTTCAGCCTATCATCTCCAAGGCTTCACTTTAAAGATCCTCATTGGCAAGAATCTCTCGCTCTTCCGCTGAGCTTTGACCCACCTCCTCCCCATCTCCTCCTTCTGGACTCACAACAACCCGATCCTTCAGGCCTCCACTCCACCACCAGTCGGATCCCGGGGGGAAGAAGCCCTCATCATTCGCAGCGTTCAGGTCTTCCCCTGGGGTATGAGCGCCAAAGAAATGTGTATAAAAAATAAACTTCCAATAGCCTTTCTTTGTGTTTTCCATTTGTGAGTCTTACAGGATTGAAATATCAGTAAAAAAATATAATGTTCCTGCTAAAAAATGAATTTTTTTGTTTTACAAAAACATTCAAATATGACTTAAATGATTATGCAATGAGGCAAAACATTTAATCTGTCAAGTTATGTTGTGATGTCATTCGATGATGAGGATCTTACTATTTTTGACAAAAATGTTTTTCATTAAGTTTGAGGGCTTTCCATTGCATTATGCTCTTGGCTGTATATTGGATGGACAGGTTCAAAGGTTAAAACTGGATGACAGATGCTTATTGATGCATATAATCACTGCCAGCTCTCATAATAGCAATGTGTTTGCTTTCAATCAAACTTTGTCTGTGTGATGATGCAGCACAAGCTAATCTGTCACCATATTTGGCGTCTTTAACTTCGGTCCACCAGCAAATTTAGAGAAAGTTAGCATTTAAAAACCAGGTATATTTCTGTGGAACAGACGTGATTAAAGGCTATTTGCACTTCTGTGGGACCAGCTTGAAGTGACTTAATAGGGACAAACAACATGAGAAACCTACCTGCAGATAGATCTATAGATCTTGAGAGGTGTTAAAGATGTCCTCAACATAAAGTTTTGACAGTTACATAATTGCAGTGTAGTTAAATCATCATAAGTAAATCACAGACTAATTATGTGTAGAAAAGTGAGACTTGAAAAAAAAGACTGCACAATTAGCTAAAATAAAGCTATTTTGATGATCTGCATCTGCTGGTAGGAACCAGAGCAGAAATTACAGTGTCCATCTGAATGCTATCAGAATTTTAGTTTTCTGTTTCCATGTACATCTTTTGTGTATAAACTCACATTTGATTTGCTATCACAACTTTGGTCTTGGATGGACACTGTTTTATGCATCAATACCTGAGTTTTGTGATCTGTGCTTAACATATTCACTCTACGCTAACTTTAACTGTGCGCTTGGATGCCTTGTGCTCTCTTTCTTTTTTCTTTTTTGCATGTTACTATCAGACATACAAATTAATAAAACTATTTTGGGCCACAAGATTGAACAGAACTAAACCATAAAAGTTGTAAAAATAATTTTATATGCTCTTCAATACTAAATGCCCAATAACGTTTGATTTATTTTGAAAGCCTCTGGAGTCCTACCAGCATATTTCACACATAATAGTTTTTCTACTTATTCAGTTATTTTGTGTATTAGTTTTTTTAATTGATGTGACTTTTTCTGAAAGGGCAAACCTTAAATCTCTCTTCATAAGGAAATAATCTGACCATTTCTTCCTTAACATTAACTGTAATTATACAAAACGAGAAATAAACATAACACATCAAACTCAGCTTTTCAGTGAATGGAGCAATTTTATTGAGTGCTTGTTAAAAACATACTTTCAGGATGATGTTTATTTCACATTCAAGGTGTAAATGTAACCCCTGACAGTAATTAGAAGAAACATATTCCCATGGAGTTGAGAGCTGACTGACAGGCCAGCAGTTAGATGTATGATGGGTAATAAAAGTCAATCAACTACCAATTCAGTGAAAGTAGGAGTTTGTCTAAGTGTAACCCCGCTGGCGAACACAAATCAGGACATAGACAAAAAATCCATAGAAGCCACAGCTTGGTGATGGGTCTGAGGTACAGGTGTGACTGTTTGCAGGGGCACACAGTGGACACACACACACGATAGAAAAAGGGAGGAGATGAAAAGTAAAATACAATCCAAGCTGTCATTGTGAAGCATAAAAGGGATATTTCTTGTCTCCAAAAACAAAGCTTCTCTCCTTTGTGGAGTATTTTCTGTCAACGACAACAACGATATCTACCTTTCTGCAAGAATCACACAATAAAATCTGTCTTTTGCTTGCTGTAAGTCAAGCAAGAGGATAATTTTAAAATATCTGAAATTTATTCTTGTTTTTTTGAATGTTATTAAGACTGTTGGAAAAATATTATAATTTCTATACTGTAAAGGGATAAATTAAAATTATATCTTCCAATACAGACCTTGTTTAAAAGGACAGTCTATTTTGGGACATATGTGTTTTTTGCTTGTAAATAAAAACATTTTAATGCTGTCGAATTTGTTATTGTGTTAGGTGATTATAAAATACAACTTCAGCTGAAACTGAAGTGGTGAAACTGTTAAAACCTGCATAATTGACAACAAACATTTTATACTAGATTTCCTTATAAAACTGTTTTACATTACAGCCATTTTTTCAGCATAATGTATCTAAACAGTTCTCTTAAGGCAATTTATTAGCATGTACTGCTAAGTTATGTGAGTAAAATGGCTTTTTTTACATTTTTAAATATCACAGTTGGCTCCAGTTTATAGTGAAAGGTTTCCAGTGTTCCTTCGTTTTTACATATGGTTCTCAGAGGCAAAATTTGATTTGCAAATCACAATATTTTCCATATTATCCATATTGTTGTGTTTCATAGGGTTGTTAAGCCTATAGTTTCTAAACCAAGCATGTTTAGCTGGTGATTAAAGTACAGTGAGAAGAAGAAAAAATGTAAAATAGAAATAATACCTAGCCTAGGTCAGAAAACACAAACAAAAATAAGAATATACCATGAGTCTCAGAGGTATCATATGCTAGTTTCCTATTCTGCAGCTGAATGGAAATCTTGTTGCTGGCTGATAAGGCTCATGCTTGTGCATGATAAGGCATGGAGTGGTGCATGACATTAAGCTGCTTGCTGAGAGACGCTGAGATAAAACTTATCTGCAGTTTTGCAAATTTAAAAAACAGCTTTTGTATAAATTCTGTAGCAGTGGCAAATATGTACTCCATGTGCAATTGAAACCAGATATTTTCATATACTACAAAAGACACATGACATTTTTTTCTCACAGTCTTACATTAATCAGGCTAAGCTTTTCCTGGTTTAGGCCACATAAGCTAACTTGTTTTTATTTGCTAAATGATCATTTATTTAAATCTTTCTATTTATTTAAATCTTTCTAAATTCAGAAATTTAGATAAATTTTGTTATCATTTGGGAGAAATGGAGATTTGACGAAAATTCACACTGAAAGACTCACCCCCACCCCCTGGCCGTCCTATGACTCCACCATGCGTCTCTCCTCCATCCAATCAGCGTCAGATGCGCATGTGTCTTCAATCAATCATCCTCTAAGGCTTCGCTTTTAAGGACCTCCAATCATGGATTCCCCGCTCTTCAGCTGAGCTTCGACCCTCCTCCGCCCCACCTCCACCATCTCGCTTCCATACTCCTCCCAGCTCCCTCACCTTCTTAGGCCTTCACTTCACCACCATTATCGGATCCCAAGGGGGGAAGACTCATCTAATTCTAAGCCTAAGATGTTAATTCAAGCTCATGTCATTCTCAGCATTCATGTCTTCCTCTGGGGTCTGAGCGCCAAAGATCTAAACTTTTATCAATAAACCTCTCTAATCGCCATCTTTGTGTTTCTTATTGTGAGTCTTTTAAGGTTGAATTGTCTTTTAAACTGTGTGATTTGGGTCAATTTTTGGGTTTCCTTCTATAAGCTTTGTACAATAACTTTACACATTTTTGGTCTATTCCTCCAGATAATACGGATAAAATTGAGTCAGGTTTGTATGCCACCCATGGTTCCCAGAAATTGTCTAAACTATATTGCCAAAAATATTCTTAATCTATAAGGTCTAATTTGTTGATGGACCCACCGTTGCCAGCAATAGCAACTTTAACTATTCTGTAAATATCTTCCACAAGGTGTGTTCATAGTTACATTAGAAAACCAGAATTACAGCCTCTCTAATTCATCCTAAAGGTGTTCAAGAAGGTTGAAGTCAGAACTTTGTGCAGGTCAGTCAAGTTTCTCCACACCAAACATTATATACCTGCAGCCATGGAAGTGATTTCACACCAGAATTAAATGATTTGGTGGTGTGACTTATATACTTTTACTTCTGGTAATATAGTGAATGGGACTGACAGCAGGGCTTTGTTATAGTTACTCCAACACATTGACTTTATTGCCTTTAACCCATTTTGTAGCTAATTTGGTGTTATGCTTAGGGTCATTGTCTATTTGGAAGGCTCATTTTAACCCCGACATGTTTCAAAATTTTGCTTCAGTTTGTCAATGTAATTTCTTTCTTTATGATACCATCCTCTTTAATCAGTGCACCAGTCCCTTCTTAAGCAAAACACCCACACAACATGATGCTGCCACTCCTGTACTTCACTCTTGGGATTGTGTTCTCTGCTTGCGTCTTCTACTTCCACAAGTAACAATAGTCATTATGGGTAAACACTTTAATTTTAGTATCATATGACCAGCGGACATGTCTCCAAAACTTAAGGTCCTGGTCACTGAGTGCAAGTGTAAACTGTAACTTGTCCTTCTATGTTATTTTGGAGTAACTGGTTTTTGCTCTTTGAGTGGCAGTTCAGCCCAAGTTGGCACAGGATTTGTTTCACTGTGAATAATGACATGCTGTTCTGGAGCATACTTTGCAATGAAACACCTTCATCTCTGGGACACAGCACCCATCTTCTTCCAAACATTAGGATAGCTGTTCCCATGGTGTTTATACTTGCATGTAATTGTTTGAACAGCTGAACTTAGCACCTTCAGACATCTGGAAATCATTCTCAAGGATCAGCCATGGTCCATTGTTCTCTTATTAATATCTAGATTTCTTTTTCATCCAAAAATCAACTAAGAATTACAGCAATACCTTTATTTAACTCTTTCTGAATGCACAGTTTTCTTCTGTAAATTTCAGATTTTGAAGGATGTAATAAAAAAATCTCTGAAAAAATATATTTTTAATTGTTTTGGAATGTAGCCATCAGAAAACATTTTGTTTACATAAACAGGAAAAATGTATTTTTAGATAGAGAGAAAAAAAGGTTAAGAATCTTTTCATGCAATCTGGTTTTGACTGCATGCACCAAGATAACAGGGTCTTAGTAACATGCATATATGAATTTCATGTCATATATTAACCATCAGGTGTTTGCTGGCATGTTCTTCTGCCCCCCCATGCCTCTCTCAAATGTGACACCTATAATGTGGCCTGGGTGGAGTGTAAGGGGATTAATCGGGCAGCGTCCTGCTCCTTGGAAACAGTAAACCTGAAAGCCTCAGACATCATCACAGACCTCAAAGACACTCAGCAAGCACTCCAAACACCAGAACGCTCCCCACAGCAGCTGTTGTGTACCACCTGCTGAATTCATATCAAGATTTCCTGAGAATAGGGTGCGGCGCTGATGGTGTAGGCGTTAAGCGTGCGACCATATATGGAGGCTACAGTCCTCGAAGCGGGTTCAAGTCCCGGACCTGGCAACATTTGCTGAATATCTCCCCCTCTCTCTACCCCTCTTTCCTGTCTGCCTACTGTCAATAAATAAAGGCCACTAGTGCCAAAAAAATATCTTAAAAAAAAAAAAAAGATTTCCTGAGAAAAGTCATAAAAACAATGCCGCCTTTTTTTCCCAAGGTGACCTAATCAACAATAAAATGGCACTGCTTTGGGGACGCACTGTTCACAGTGCCGCAACAAGTAATTTGTGGATGTATCAGAGTACGTATGCAGAAAAATCTGCTCACAATCAGGTCAAAGATAAAACCAAGATTTATAGTCCTTTCTAGGAAAACCTTTATACCTGTTTTATGAAGCTCTAAATTAAATTCATTATCAGTTGACAAGTAAATGAACCTGAAACAGAGACTTTAGAACTTATAAAAAAAACAAAACAATTTTTGTAAATTTTGTGAGAGATTTAAAAGCAAAACTTCTCCTGTTTTATTCTGTGTTTAAAAAGCAAGTTGATTTCTCATAAAACATTCTTTACAGACTAATTTTTTGATCATGTTGTAAAGGAATCAGTAAACAAGAAGCATTGTTTTAAGCTAAGACAAAAGAAATCCTAGTATGGTTCCTAAACAGAGGCTACAAAAGACAAATTAATGAGGCCTCTACTGAAAACCGATAAAAAGATATCAGTCTCTCCTGCAGAGCAACAAAAGGTAGATAGCGTGCAAGCAGAAAATACAAAAGCAGTATGGGACATACAACGCTCATATGGATCTCTTTATGTTGGAAGAGCACAGAGAAAGCTCAAAAAAAAAAATACAAGTAGCAAAGCACAAATTTTCTCCTCTTTGTTGACATAAAAACTGCCCTCTGGCCAGCCATTTTTGGCATCACCAGGGATGTGCCTTGCACTCAAAGCAATAGCTTTAGAGGCCTTAGAAATGTCTAAGATGTGGAGGACAATTTTCTAAAGACGCTGCAACAAACTGAGCAATTCTAACCTTCTTACAGTAAAACTCCTTCAGTTATTCCTCTCAGACTTTATCACTTATTTATTTACACTTAGCAGTTACCCTGCTGAATAGGAACATATGAAGTCGAAGGCGATTAATTTAATTACGTCAATGCCTAGGGACCTTTAATTGGTTATTCACACCCTGTAACAATTTGTTTGATGTTTTTCTTTGGTTTATTTTCAGCATTTCTTTATTATTATTTTTTGGGTCTTGCTTCTGATCATTGTTGTTTGTGTTCTCCTGTTTGTACTTTGTTCTGTTATGATTGTTTCGATTGGGTAGATTGTGTTCTTGAGTCTCTGTTTAGTTCCTATCATGTTTTGGTTCTCAGCCACTGTCTACTATACAGTCAGCTTCATTCAGTCTACCTGCGTCTTGCCAATAGCCCTCGATGTCTCCCCTGCATGTGGCACTATGTAAACGCATCAGTTCTGTTTGCTTCTCACTGGTTCATCCTGTTTTGCTCAGGCTAAGTCTATTCTTGTCTATTCATGCTATGGTGGACGCGCATCCCAGGGCATCGAAAGGTCATGCGCCAAGTTTCACGCGTCTGCCGCGGCGCGTTGTGATCCTTCTCACGCGTCGAGAGCTGTCCGTTTTGAGATTTCAAGCATCTGACGCAAATCCAAGATGCTTGAGTCTGAACTATTGGAGGTTGATGGTGCGTCAACCAATCACAGAAGCTCAGCTTTGTAACATAATGACATAATTTATCATGGGACTGAAGGGACATTTTACTATCTATAAATTATAAACCATGCTGGAAGGCTGAAAGAAAAGGAAAAGGACACATCAGCTTTCTGAATTACATGCAGGCGGGGCACTGTATTTAATAACATCCTAAACCAGCTCATCACACATTAAATCAGCTGTTCAGATGCACAAACATTTCCCTCAAGACACACAAAACAATACCATCATGACCCCAGCGTGTTTGGTTCTGACATTTATTGACGGTCCTTAACAGCGAACAAGCGTCTGCAGGAGGAGGGAGCAGGCAGAGAGCAGCTGCCCGTGATCAGACTGCCTGCCTCGGATCAAACGGGAGGAGGTCTCGCTGTATCCCCGGAGCACGAGATCCAATCTAAAACTAACAAGACCCAATCTAAAACTAACTTTACCGCGGTCAAAAGTTCGCAGTTATTCACTTCAAAGTCCATGTCCTTATTACTGCCATAGGTGAGACAAATCTTCTTCATAAAATTTGAACTTCTTCATGCAAATTCTCACCTGTCCAAACAGCAGTGTCTCTCCTTGCTGCTTCTCCTGCCAGCCCCCAACCGAGTGGAGCGGGCCGTAGCGCCTCAAAGGAGCCATTGGAAAAGGGGCATTATTGTCGAGGTTTGTGCCCGTGCTGTCATTATTCAACAAATAAAGCCAAGCCACTCTCTCGATTGCATCTGCCATTGTACACAAGAGAGCGGCAAAGGAAGATAACCAAGGGTAGCTCCTCTCAACGCGCGTCTGTCCACACTTTGCTAAGCTGCGTCTAGAGCGTTTTGACGCGTGTCTAGAGCATCTAACTTCAAAGCGCACAAGCGTCCAACTTAAGGCATCGGACGATTTTTTAACGCTTCAGTCTGAACGCACCATTAGACTGTGCAAAAAGGAATGCTCTGTCTGTATGCTCCAAATTTTATAGGAGGACATTAACTGCTGTCCTGTTGACAAAAGCATTGACAGCAGGGGTGCCAATAAGTGCGACACAGGTGATTTTGTAAAAAATTAAAGGTCAACCTTTCAATACTATGGTTTTCTACAATTTTGAAGCTTAAGTGTTGTATCTCGCTTGTAAGTTGCTTTGAATAAATGTGTTTGCTAAATGGCCAAATGTTGTCAATGTGAATGGTTTTTACATTTGGGCAGAACAGGGGCTTTAATAATAAATCAAAATAACCCTCGTTTGTAATTATTTAATATTATCTGCTTTAAAAAAGATTTCTTTACAATCATAGCCTTTATTCTGGGAAATTAGTGAGCTGTCCATTTGGTACAGCTGCAGGCCGCTTTGAATGACTTTTTAGATTTCAATCTTGGTCCTTAAGTGTTTGGGTGTTTCTCCTTATTTCAGCAGCAAATTTTCTGATTTTTCCCAAGGTGTTTTTGTTCTCTTACACATAATAGTGTATATTATTTAGCACATTAAATGAAACACCGACTGCAGCCCAGTAACCCAAACCAATTGCTCCCTAATGCAGCCCCGTGTGGAGTGTTCTTCTGTCATCTAACACCAGTCCCAAAGAAGATTACCGTGCAGAAAATATCCAGCTTCCCAAAATGCTCTGCATATCTCCCACTTTTCACCACTCCAATTGTCTGCACATGAAAGAAAAGCCAGCAGCGAGTTTAGCTCTTTGCTGCTCTCTGCATTTGGAGGTTAAAAGTGTTTTTCCAATCACGCTTATTATGGAGAAACATTGCAGCTGCTCCTTTAGATGGCTTTGTCTGAACATTTTCTGCACTGCAATCACAGAATTAGACAATATTGCAAGTCTTGTTTACATGAAAGTGGAGGAATCAGCTTTTAATTAGTCACTAACCTAAATAGCCTTAGGCTCAAACATTTACAGGAATGGATAATGAAAAGCTTCAATTTCCTTTTATGTTTGTCGGCAAGGAGGTAAAAATTATATTTCCCCTTGCATGTTATTGTAGAACATGCTCTAAGAAGGTACTTTAAGACAAGCATAAATCAACACTCCTCGCATGTTCAAAGGTTGTAGATAAAATACAGAGAGCAGCTGGTTTAATATACCAATTGTCTGCTGCTCTGTAAAATTCAAATTAGTTAACAAAAGTGACAGAGAACCACAACCTATGAGGCCTTTTTTTTTCTTATTATGACATTAAGACGTGTTGTACAGCAGAATTAAATCCCTTTGTATTCAGAGTAAGAGTGAGGACAGTAACTGCTGAATAATTATAGCCCAACACAGATGAGCACTCAAGTCTCTTAGAAATCAGGTTACTGTTCTTGTCTTCTTCAACAGGACTGACCTCTCAGAATATAAAAGCAACACGGGAATATGGGTTGTGTGAATCAGTCAAAAGCAGAGAGGATATAATAAGACAGAGAATAAGGAGGGAGTCATCAGTTCAGGCTTTGTGCTGCAGACAGATGGATGAGTGTGGGGATGAAACAAAATAGAGTGAGAGACAGAGATAAAGCAAAAATGGCAAAACTCTGAATCCTAAACTTGTGAGGTGGGATCCGGCCCAAATCAAAGTATTTGATGCAACCTGGTTTGCATATAACAGCTTTGTACGCTTCTTTTAAGTGGCCGGTCCATTTTGCTGTAATGCTCCTTTTTAAAAAGCAGGTCCAGATGAGGAAAAAGAAAACTGGGTCAAATCTGTAGTCTTTGCTCTCTGTGGGAGTGGATGTTGTGCTCAAGCTTCAACTTCTTTGATGTCTGCTCAGTTATTTTGGAGCCTGTCTTCTATCCAGTGTTGCCAGGCTGGTATGGGAGAAATATAATCTCATTAGAATCAGACTTTTTTACATGGTGAATTTATAACACTAACTTTTTGTCCTGTGCATTATGTATGTGATTTTATTTTATTTTTTACTTTATATTCCCTGTCCAGGGTGTACCCCGCCTCTCGCCCATAGACTGCTGGAGATAGGCACCAGCTCCCCTGCGGCCCACTATGGAATAAGCGGTAGAAAATGACTGACTGACTGACTTTATATTCGCCAGCAAACATTTGCCTCCAAATATTCACTAGGTGTTGACCTTCTGGTGACAGAAGCCAAAGCAATCAGCACCAGATCGAGTCAAGCCACCTGATCAAATGAATATAATTTGATTAGGTAAAAGCCGGTCGACTCGGTCTAGCGCTGATTGCTTTGGCTTGAGTCACCAGAAGATCAACACCTTTGCCAGCACATTTTTGCAGGTGACTTGTGTGCTGGCAAATTGAAAGTAAAAAATCAATACAAAATTGTACAGGGTAACAACCTAAGTGTGATAAATTCAATGTCTAAATGGCTAAACCAGCATTAGTGAGGAGATCATGTAGTTGCCTTGGTTCAGTCATTTATTTTCCTTATTATATTATTTTCCTACTCTTATTGGACTCTGTATCAATGTTTAACAACCTTAGGGACAATGGTTTTATCACGTGTAAAACATGAAGTCAAATAATCACCTGAGCCCTGAAAATGAACAGTGGAGGAGCCATGTACTAACTGTTTTAATACAGAGGAACCATTTGTTTCCTGCCATGTTTTATTACATAGCTGCTCACTAACTGAAAAACAAGCTAAAATGAATTTCAAACCTGCAGCCTCATGTCACCCAGGGTTCCTTACCTGCCATGTGATGCTTGAGAGGATGGGTAATCTTTTATTAATGAGAAATAACTTGCACTTTCCAGACACAGTTTTTCTTTCTTGTTAAGAACAATGCTGAGTCTGTTAATTAATAAATAAAAAAACAGTCAATAATTATCAGCAACAAAAGCTATATTATGATGTGACAGCTGCACGGTGGCACAGTTGGTAGCATTGTTGCCTTGCAGCAAGAAGGTCTTGGGTTCAATTCCCGGCCTGGGGTCTTTGTTTCACCCCATGCATGCATGGGTTCTCACCAGGTACTCCGGCTTCCTCCCACAGTCCAAAGACATGCCTGTTAGGTTAATTGGTCACTCTAAATTGTCCTTAGGTGTATGAATGAGTGTGTGCATGGTTGTTTGTGTGTTGCCCTGTGATGGTCTGGCGACCTGTCCAGGGTGTACCCTGCCTCTCACCTGTAGACTGCTGGAGATAGGCACCAGCTCCCCTGTGACCCACTATGGAATAAGTGGTAGGAAATGACTGACTGACTGACTGAAAAGCTATATTATTCTCACTATTGTTTGGTGGAAAGCAGCAACATTTTATACTTTTTAACTGCAATCTAAGTGCATAATGAAGATGAGTTAAGAATCACAGCAAAATAACTCGGTTCCATGTGTACTCAAAAATTTGAAGTTCTGTATTCAGGAAGGAAAAAATCAACTGGAATCCCCCATAAAGACAAAATTCAAAGGTTTTCACCAACCAGAGCTGAACTGGGCACAGGGGAAACACGACACTGCTAAGGGCTCCCTGCTGGAAGGCTTACTGTGAACTGGAGAAAAATGCTTTGTAAACTGTTTACTAATAGATCTAAATATGTAGTTATGTCTTTTGCTGCTGGTTAAAACATAATCAAAAGTCTCATTGTTTATTCATCTCGGACATCTACCACCTCCTCACTGTCCAACTTCTTTGATTGTAGGCCTTTACTGAAAATCTTGGTAATTACTCATGTCTCTGCTGTACCATTCAGCTGTCCCAATATGTAAATGAAACTCTTAAAAAGAGTTCAAAGCTTCCAGTTCTGTTTGAGAATAGCTTAGTACAGGTTCTCCAGGTTTTCTTGCTCTAGTAAAAGTACATACTGTACATTTGTAGCTCCATTAGCTTCAATAACGTGATAAAGATCAGGATGACCTTTACTGACATTCAAAAGTTGATAGATGACTGGTTTTGAAAGAGAAGCAGGATACCCCCTTTCTAAGGAAGCAGCCAGCTAGTTGAGTAACAAAGCAAGAAAGCTTCAAGCAATATCAAAATCTAATTTGGCTGCCAAACAAGGCAGAACATGGTAAAACTAAGGTAACTAACTTTTATTCGCATTTGGTTTGTAGAGGTATTAGTTCAGTGGGTTGAATGCATACAATGAAAATAAATACATTGCTATAATCTTAACTTGCCTGGTCACTGGGCCTAACAGTTAGTAAATATTTTGGTTTTTAACATTGTATCTGGAACATGGTTAATTTGGATGTTCCATCGCTCCCATATCTCTGTCCCAACCTTTAAGGTAAAAGGAACCTAATATATGAAAGGCCTTTTTGGGATTGCCTTGATTTATCTACAAGGATAATCAGTGTGTTGTACTCTGCATTTAGATTTAAAAGATATTTCTTAAGAACAGGTTTTGAAAATCTATCAGTCTAGTTTGGGAAGCTGAAAAATGATGGGGTCTTTTGACCTTATTAATTATATTTTTGTAGGCGTGACCAATTGCTACCATCATTCTCTCTTTTATCAACCATCCTTTTGGGCTTTCGTTTTTGATTCCATTTATCCCACAAATCACCAGTCCATTCATCTTTTTGTTTATTGACTTAGCTGATTAATTTAGATTAATTTAGCCCCCACCCCTGCTATTCATCTTTGCACAAAGCTACTTCCTATTCATCCATTCTTCCATGAACCAACCTGAATCCACCTGTCCACATCAAGGTAGCCTCCATCAATTTAAGAAGCCAATGAGCCGTCAATCCCATCAACATCCGCCCTTCCCTCATCCATCAAATGAATTCCTCCATGCTTTCTTTATCTCTCCCTACCATCAATACTTGTTGTTTTATAAAAACCCGAGTCAGATTTATTTACCTAATTAGCTCATACTGGAGGTTCGGTCACAAATTATTTTAATGTTAATATACAGATTGTGTCATGACAGTGGATGTTTATTTAAACCTGTTGGATAATTTGTGACCTACTGACCCATACAATATATGTGACAGCCTTGGAAAATCCTCCTATTAAGTGTTTGTTTCAAGGCAAAACACATTACTTGTCCAGTGATGTATGCTTCCTCCGTCACTTGCCTGCCCTCAAACGGGAATTCATGTTTGTTCCTATGGCAACACATATTAGTGCAGGAACCAATGCATTTTCACATTTGCATCAGATAGGGAAAATTTAGAGATAGCATCAGTGCTGGCGACTTAGACACGTATGCAGAGCACCCAGTGATGGGGGTGAAGTCAGGCTGAATGGTTTAGTTTTCAGTAGAGTGACAAGCAAAAAGAAGCTGGTTTCCAAACCCACACAGTGAGCGAGTTCCCCCCATTTACCTCAAATCCTTTTAACCTAGGCCTCTGACCCGTGATTCCAAACAACATAAATGTTTTACACCTGGGTAAGCTATGTCAATTTACATAGCTGTGGAGAGGGTAAAGCTTGTGACTCAACATGAAGAGGTGGTTCTGCAGGATGAAGAGCTCCTAGTTGCGGCGGCATTAAGATCATTAAAAGCGACTGTAAGACTGTCAGTGTTTTAATAGGAAACCAGGGTGGAGCGGTGACATGAGGGCTGTTAAATTTGAGGAGAAAAACAGAGGAGAACATGTACATAAATTTGAAGTGAGGCAGAATAACAGAATTGTTACTTATAGCTCTGTTTTTTCCCCGGAAAGTAGTGTCGTTTAAGCTAATTACATTAGAATTTCTTTCACTTGGCAGCCCCTTTTTTAGGTAATTATTGGAGTAACCACTCCTGACTGAGCAGAGATGGAAATAAATAGTTTACCAGCCACCACAACAACTAGTTGGAATGCATTTAGGGCACTCAGTGACTCAAAGGAATTGCTGCCAAAGCTTGCAGCAGACAAACTGCTGACTGACTCAGAGCTCGTAAAGCTGAGGTGTAACAAGACTATGAAACACCCAGTGGCTCTCTCCGCTTATATTTGCATATTTATGCATGAGAACTAATTCAGTCTGACACAACTGAATACACAGGCTATTGCAGCTGCAACCAGAGGCTTTGTAGCTTGTCAGAAAGTGATTAAACAGACATAGGTGTTAAATCTGATGGTCAAAGAAATGCTGAATTAATACGACAGAGTCTTTGTGTCAAGCAGTGAAATTTTGCAGACCATTGCTGCAAACACACCATATAGAGCCTTAAAAAGTTATTCATACTTCATATTTTGTCATGTTACAACCACAAACTTAAAGGTATTTTTTATGAGATTTTATGTGAGAAACTAAAACACATGTGGTGAATAATTGTGAAGGAAAATGGTTTCTTTTGTCATTATGCAGCAATGCATTTGATTTTTTCCGCTTAATTTTTCCATAGAATAAAACATTTTATTAAAAAAGAAATACAGTTTCTTCATGTAAGAATGTTTGTTTCACCTCAAAATAGAAACTATAAAACACATTTTATGTAGGCACGCATACAATGTTTAAGTTACTTTTTCTGAAGGGTTATTTAGGTTTTGTGGCTCTAAATAATGTTTTATTAAGTAGGAGCGAGGGCAAAATGTCTGTTTGGATTTGCTGACTCCTGATCTAAACTATTTGGAGCTCTGGTTCTATATTTAGGACAATTGTACGTCTGGAAGATTAACCTTCGGTTTGGATCTTTTCCAGCCTCTAACAGATTTTCTACCAGCCCTGCCTGTATAAAGTTCCATCATCCCATCAACCCTTACTGGTTTCCAATTCAATGCAGCAAAGAAAAAGCAAAAAAAGAAAAAAAGAACAAAACATTCTCACAGTCTGATCCCGCAGCCTCTGTGTATCATGATGGGGATGGTGAGTTTAGGGTTGATGTGTAGTGCTAGTTTTTCACACAGCATTGAGAGCTGACCAACACTACCATCTTCTCAGTTTTGACCAGCTGAGGTTCAACAGTTAATGGAGAGGCATGGTGATAAAATGAGGTTTAAGACCATGTGTACACCAACTTGCACTAAACGCAGCTATCTGCCTTTTATAGCCAGGTTGTCCTGGGTGAGTTACAGGAAGACACCATACAAGGGGAATAATCAGAAAAGAAGAAATAAACAAGATAAACGTAAAACTAACACCAAAACAATTAATGGTACCCAATTAATAGTTACATAAATACAAATCATTGCAATTGAACAAATCTAAAGTCAATCAACTTTATTCCTGCTCTGTTTCTGGGACTTCATAATGCTGCTTGCAAGCAGATTGACTTTATTTATTACTTAGGTCACTTCTGTGAGCAACTGGATGCACTGGATTTTATTCAGGGGTATCAGAGAAAAGGAGGCTTAATACATCCACTTTTCCTAATTTTATTTGAAAAAGAATTTAGCCATTTACCATTTCCCTTCCACTTCACTACATTATTTGGGTCTACCACTTAAAATCCCAATAAAACAAGACATAATGTAGAATCAGTGAATACTTTTGTAACCAGAATACAATGTATTTACTCTATTAGCTCCTCTATTTAAACAACTTGAGGTGACGAAATTTAAGCCGGTGGAGTATTTTCATCACACAAAAGATTCTGCTGGTTTACATTTATCCCCTCAATGGCTAAGTCTCAAAAGAACAGAGTGAGTGATTTGGGAGAAAGTTCTCCTTTTCATTTGGTTCAGAAGGGAAAAATGTGGTTCTTCAATGCCCTTACAGCAAAGAAGAAAAAAAAGAATACAGGCAATAAGATTTATTTTCAGCCTCTTAAAAACAAAAACATACCTGTCTAATAAATTTTAAGCTCCAAGCTGTGAAGGGTTTAGTAAATTTTTGTGTCAGCCTGCAACTGGGAAAAATCAGAGAGAGACTTTGTGTGCAGACATGAGATTTATTCTGGCTAGGCTGGTTGGGCTGTTTTTTTTTTTTTTTTCTTATTTAAAACACTGGCAAAGAATTTAAATGAACCAAAAGTAGGTAAATCCACAGTAACAGAAATAATCATAAATACCTATAGTTTATCCATGTATAGCGATGTTCGCAATGTTTACCCAAAAACGTTTATGGCTGTTACAAAGAACAAAGAGTTTTTAGAGGTTGTATCACTGCAAAAACCCTTTATTATAAATTATTGTAAATCCCAGAGTTGTTAATCCATAAACCCTGTGGAACATAGGGGTGCACATGTCATGAAAAGGGCAAATACAGGAATTTGACCTAATTCATGAATACATTGATATGCATGCATATCAAATACAGTGCTTTTAAGTAGCAGTACTTACTTGCTGTCCAGGCAGTAATTTGTTTTTGATGTTTCTGCAGAATAAATGAAGTTCATGCAACATACATTTTTTTGTACAGGAGGCTACAACATGATAATGGACTACCGTATTTTCCGCACTATAAGGCGCACCGGATTATAAGGCGCACCTTCAATGAATGGCCTATTTTAGAACTGTTTTCATATATAGGGCGCACCGGATTATAAGGCGCATAGAATAGTAGCTACTGCAGTCAAACGTTTGACTGGGGTTGCGTTATGCATCCACTAGATGGAGCTGTGCTAAAGACAATGTCAACAAAACAGATAAGTCAGTCAAACTTTATTAATACACTACAAACCAGCGTTCTGATAACTCCATTCACTCTCATGGTAAGGTCTCCTCTACATAGAAATCTATTGAATAGAGCCAACCGCACGTTAGGAATGCATTGGAGTCTATGAAGTTGAAGTTGAAATCAAACGTTAGTTAAAACGTGAAAGGGAACTTTTCCCTGATTCAGTAAACACGTAAAAGAAACAGTTTGATGCACTAAATCAAACGTTAGTACTGTTAACCTTTCCTGTTTCTGTCCCCTGACCGTAGTCTGATGACACAGGGGAGAAGCTTTCTCCAGGGCCGAAGTTACTAGTTTCCTCGGGGGTTAACTCCCTCACTCATACGTTGCTGAGTTGAGCATGAAGAAACAGCATCAAAACACTGAGTTGTTGACGAGATTCGGGGTTCTTTTTAATGACTTTGCAGCACGTAAAAACACAGGGCTTACAGACTCATACACCGCTGCTCCGGTCGCCGTCTCTACCCACCCCACACACACAATAATACCGACGTCACTCCTTCACTCTTGATTCTCAGCTACGGCAGCACACAGCGCCACCTCTGTCCGGAGGAGTAATGTCAACATCTTCCATACACACACACGAAACATACACCCCACACACTGAGCTTCTAATCACATATAGTTCAGGCAATTCCTGCAACAGTACATTCAAACGTTATACACACACAAGTGGTGTTGGACTAGGAGTAAGCACAGTACAGATGTTTACCGCTATTACTTCGGCGACGCCCCTGACTACGGTAGCCGTAATGCTGCAAGCGGTGCGGCTTTGTAGTTTACCAGTCGTACTGAAACATTTTGACAGAGCGCCGTGTACAACCAGTATGGATCAACCAATTAACCAATTGATCCATATATAAGGCGCTCCGGATTACAAGGCGCACTGTCATTTTTTTAAAAAATTAAAGGTTTTTAAGTGCGCCTTATAGTGCGGAAAATACGGTAATATCTTTGTGCCAAAAGACTATGAAAGGATTGGCTGAATACCTAATTTCTAAGAAAGCTTCTGTTAATGGTACTAATAGCTTAATCCGGGAATTTAAATACAAACATAGTGGAAAATTCTGTTGGACGTTTTGCTGTCTGTATGTAATAAGCCTTTTCTTCCACTTAGAAATGGAGGGATTTTAATTCTATTCTACTTTTTTATACACAGTGTAATTTCAGGATGAAGCTTGATTGACATGGTTCTTTGTCACATTTTTATTAACATTTATCAGTAATAGTTGATATTAATCACATGGACACCTGCCCAGGATAGCATTAAGAAGGGGGGGATGTGGTAACAGATAAAAACAAATATAACTGTCAGTTAAGCCCTAAATTACTTTTCTATTAATTACATGCATGAGCAGTTAATGGGAAGTTGCCACCTCCGTGTGTTGAGGAGGCATCCTCTGCTTGCTGCTGAAAACAGTACAACTAGCTTTCTTTTTATGGTACTACACTGCATTTTATGGAACCCCAGAATCTCATTCCTTTCTTCTTAATTGGTTAGCGGGCGGCAGGAGCAGGGACTCACCCAGGGCTCCAATATTACAAGAACCACCACTGCATTCATTGCATGTGTTCAAAATAAAGATTTAATTCCTTTTTTTGCCCTCATGGTTCAAAATACTAAATAAAGGGTTTTGTTGTCTTTTGTTAGAAAAATGAATATTTTGAAGGACTATACTGGAGATTGTAAAAGAATACAAAACTATTAATTACTGTAAATTACAATACTTTGCTTCTCTTAAGAAATTATCGTTGTCCCAAACTTTTATATAGCCATGTCTAATAGTAGTGCAGCTTTTATGAGCCAAAGCATTACATATTTGTCCTTGTTCACACAATGAACTCACTTTATTTCTGTCTCAAGCTGAAGACAAATGCTGTTTCTTTTCCTTTGTCCGTGCTCCTTTATGTTTTCTTTTATAAAGATATTTTGGGGCCACAATTCTGCTAGACGGAGAAAAAGACTATCTCTGTTTTATCTCTTCCAACTTATCTCATAGGAAGAATAATAACCAGTGCGCACTGTGTTATATATTGCCCTCATACATTTTGTTATCATCATTCATAAAATTCTCGGAGGCTTGGCAAGCACAATAAAGCCCTCTGAAGAAACATGAGATAGTCTCGGCTGTTTTCGTTTCACTGGGTTTTCATGCTGGGATCCAGATAATCCCAGTGGTGCTAAAGTATTTGCTGAGATTTCTTGATTTGCTCAAGTCTGTACAAGCTGCCGCAGAGTTAATATCCTCTTCCTTTACCCTGCTTTTTTTATAACTAGTCTGCAAAGTAGCACTCAGAATTGTTTTCTGAGTGTCAGGAAGAAGCCCAACAGATTTACTTCCACAAGTGGAGCATGACGGCTAGCGTTATAATGCTCTGATTGATATATAAATATATATACAGTATAAAAACTTTATTAGAAACTGCTTTGGGATCATTTCAATTGCAAAAACAAAAAGCAAGAAAGAAGGAGAGATCTGGCAAAAAAGGAAAATGGGAGAGAAGGAGAAAAGAATAGAGGAGAAAAGAATAGAGGAGAGAAAGAAGGGTGAAACTGAAAGGTGCACTGTTCCAATGAAGTCAAGTCAAGTCAAGTTTATTTATATAGCGCTTTTCAGCAACAAGGCACTCAAAGCGCTGAATGCAAGATGTTAAAATATTACTTAACATCAAAATCTGCTAGGGGTATAAACAGTTGTGGACATGGATCCACTAACAGCTAATAGTGGAACCAATTATTTGTCCAGGTTAGCGTTTTTTTTGTTAACTTTGAAAACCCTGACTGTTAGCTTCTGCTAAATTAGGTTTCACCAATGTAATGGAAATTCTTTTATTAAGTGTTCCAAAGTGTATGACCTTTGGGTTACCTCACTTCTGTGAACATCTGTGTTAGGGAGTAAGCTGTAAAAGCCATTATCAGAAGTTTAATGGTTAAAGTTAGGATGATGTGTTGGGAAGGACAGATGGGTTCCCAGATAACTTTGTCACCTCTGAACTCCAGAAGGGTCTGGGGTCGTAAAACACAGACTCTTTGAAGTTGAAATAACACTGTCATGTTCTGGTATAAATACTGTGTGTAAATGTTGATCGGGGCTCTGTTTCACTGACTAATCTCAGTGTCAGGGTCTTCAAACGCTGAATGCCTTTGAATAAAACTTATAAAGACAAAGTCCGGATTTTCTCTTGTTATGAGTCAACTTCTACCAACTTTGATAAGAAAATTCCACAACACCAACTTTAAGTCCACTAACAAGATTCACAAGTTTGTTCCTTTCTGTTGTGACATGTCTTGAACAGTCCATTTGGCTCACTATTAGCTTACTAAATGTTCATGTGACATCACTGTGTGATGCAGCTGCAGCTAGCTGAAAGTTTTCTTCAAGTTATGAAAGGTGAAAACGAAGTCGCCTTAGGGGATAAACCAATCTTGGATTATTTAAAATGTATTTTCCTGCATTTCTATATCAGTAAAAATATCATTAATATATATTAAAAAAGATACTTTAACACGTATTCACATTCATCAGATGCCACCTCTTTTGAGCACAACATTTTCAGATCCAACAGATATCTGTGCATTTAAAATTTATCCGACATTTGGTGTCGGATAAAACGGTCGTTTGAGATTGCTGTACCGGGCCAGGAAATTTATAAAATATTCACTGAAAACAGTTAAGTCTGTGTGAAAGATCAGATTTGGGGTTTTCTTTCCAGGTGTATCAGTCAAGTCTGTCATAAATGTGCATTTATCTATAAACAAAGAGGAACAAATACAGGAAGATCTGTTCAGCTGGGGGCTGCATGCAAATTATGTTCAGAATCTCTATGTGTATATTTATTTTGGCAATGCTAAAAGTATCTTTAAAGTATTTCCCATTGAATATTAATTCTGCGCTTTAGAGACAAAGATCAGTTTTGCATATTTATTTTTCTTTTCACAGTAACTTTGCATGAACACCATATATAAAGCTATTTACTTATTAAGAGTCTGATAAAGGCTTAGAGGGACCCAGAAGCTCCAGAATTGTCACACAGGTGAGGTTCACAAATGCAATTTCTTTGTACAAGAGCGATATCAGAGGTATTAATGTGAAACAAAATGTTGTAATTCTTCATATTTAAAATGTTAAATTTAAATTAGTGCACATGCACATAGACTGCAAGTTCAGTTAGTCCAGCTGTTCACTTTTCAACAAGGTTAACCTAAACTGCATTTATAGGGACAAAACATTAAAATCTTTGTCAACATCTGAAAATAAATATTGGCCTTCCCTGAAATTAGATATCTGAATTATTTGAAGGAATGAAATGAAGATGAAGATCTATTGTGGTAAATATTTCTTACCCATTACCAAGCCAGTATTTGATTCTGTGCTCTGCAAACCTAAATTCTATAAAAACTAAAAACATCTTGTAATTTTAAACTTGCACGTTTTATCCTGAATGCTATCAATATATAAATCATGTACATTAATGTGATTCAGGATTCACACATTTGGTTGTAAAGTCAGTTAATATAAAATTTTGTTTAGTTGAGAAATAATGAATAATAACATTCATGTTTTAATGCATAGATATCAAGATTTTTTGGGTGAACATTTATATCAACCAAAACCAATACCCCATTGAGGGGATGATGCTATGGCAGCACAGGGTTTTAAATATTATACAATAGTAACAAAATAAATGTTACATTTTGTAGAAACTGTCTATGCTGAATAGCAGAGTGACTGAAGAAAGAGATATACAGTATATGCTGAGGCACTGATCGCTCGATGAGGTTAATAAACTGAATGTAAAATGACGTGTTAATCTACAGAAAGACAATGATCAGTTTTAAAGCACATTTATGTTTTGTAGGTCTCTTAATGGACTTGCACCAGTATATTTGTCCAGCCTGCTGTACCCCATATGCCTCATCTCATTCCCTCAGATCAGCTGACCAGTTGCTGCTGGGGGTTCCTAAATCAGAGAGAAAATTGAGAAGTGATTGAATGTTTTCTGCTGTGGCCCCAAAGTTTTGGAACAAGCTTCCTATGCAAATAAGAAAGGCTCCCTCAGTTGATTCTTTTAAAGATCACTTAAAAAAGCACTTCTACTCCTTGGTTTTTAACACAGTGTGAGTCCGACATTGATTGCACTCCTTAGTCTGATTTTATTGTGCTTTGCTACTATTTTCAGGATTTTAATTGTTGTATCTGTGTTTTACTTGTGCAGCTCTTTGGTTGACCAATTGTTTTTAAAGTGCCAAATGAGTGAACATGGTATGGTATGGTACATATGGTATGGTATGGTACATATGGTATGGTACAAATGATATGGTATGGTATGGTATGGTACATATGGTATGGTATGGCATGATATGGTATGATACATATGGTTAGGTATGGTATGGTATGTTATGGTATGGTATTGTATGGTACATATGGTATGGTATAGAATGGTATGGTATGGTATGGTATGGTACATATGGTATGGTATGGTACATATGGTATGTTATGTTATGGTATGGTATGGTATGGTATGTTATGGTATGATATGATATGGTATGGTAACTATGGTATGGTATTTTATGGTACATATGGTATGGTATGGTATGATATGGTATGGTATGGTATGGTATGGTACATATGGTTAGGTATGGTATGGTATGTTATGGTATGGTACATATGGTATGGTATTGTACATATGGTACATATGGTACATATGGTATGGTATGGTATAAAGGGAAAAATAACTAATACAGTAGAAAACGGAAAACATGACCTTAGTCTTAGTAAAATTGTTTGCGTGTGTCTAGTAAACAGATGGACTCACTGTATTAGAGCCCATACATTCTTCCTTTTGAAAGATTTTTGTACTCCTTTTTTTAATGTTGATATTAGATAGTTTCAGAAACACAGAACTAAATACTCAGGTATGGTATGGTATGGTAAGGTATGGTATGGTATGGTATGGTATGGTATGGTATGGTATGGTATGGTATGGTATGGTATGGTATGGTACATTAAATTCAATTCAATTCAAAGATACTTTATTGATCCCCGAGGGGAAATTAGAATTCCAGTACAACCCATCCAAACATACATCATGACACAAGACAAGGGGGGACGGGTCACCGAGGGTTTGCTGCCCACTCACAGGTGCTACCCTTGCTAGATGAGAAAAGAGACCACATTAGGTAAGTAGAGGGAAAAAAATCATATTTCACACTTTATCCTTAGCAGGATACAGTTTGAGATTGCACAAAACCTCAGCACAAAGAAGCAACAAGTTTACAAAACAACATCATGCCGGGAACGGTGAAGGTGGTGTGAGGGGGTGCATATGTTTATCTTGAGCATGTGTGAGTGTGCTTGTGAGTGTGTGCAAGTAAGTCCATGAAGCACTGTCACAGAGGCCATTGTCCTTGATGATACGTTGGAATGTTCATCAACCGGCCACAAAGTTCTGAGCAGGTCCACAGATGTTCTCAGGGAAGGGAGGGTGCAGAGGGAGCAGAGCGTCATGTTTACATAACTTCCAGGAGAAGTTGAAGATAGCCAGCCATCAAGGCCGTGCAGAGGAGCCAGATTCAGAAAAACACTAATTATTTGGGTTAGGCTGACTCTTTATTTTCCGTCAGCCTTGAGAGTCTCGCTGGTGCTTGCCAAAGGCGAATCCAAATAGCCAAATTCCTGGTCTTTCGCCAGATCCGAGCGAACAACATTCTCCAAGATTTATCCCATTTCACCCCTGAGTCCAGGAACCGCAACCTGCCTGCGATCCTAAGGATCACATCCAGTCTGCGATTCAGCTCACGTAACATCTCAGTCTGAGTGTTGATCGCTCTGAAGATCCCATCACACATGCCAGGCAGCCTTACAATGGCCAGAACAGCTGCTGACACTCTCCGAATTTCTCGATATGCCAGGTAACCGCTGACTCCAAAAAGAAGAAATCCTGATATCAAACATCCAATTATATACACATCTTCCACATCCTCAACTGACATTATCGACAAACACACAATCCTCCACTTCTGCCAGGAGTCCATCGTGTATCCAGAGAAAAACGTCCAGTCCGGAGAAGTTGGGCTCTCCTTCACCCTGTCTTCTCCTCGAGAAAATTTGATCAATTGCATTGAGAGGCCAGCTGACCAAATCCATAACTAAGAATTTGGAAGATATGCAAAAAGAGGCTCCAAAGACAAGACACAGAGCTGAAGCAGGGCAGATATGGGAGGGGTGAGACAGAGAAAAAGCGTCCTCCTCCACCGAGAGCAGAAAGAAATGGTATGGTATGATATGGTATGGTATGGTACATATGGTATACAGGTCCTTTTCAAAATATTAGCATATTGTGATGAAGTTCATTATTTTCCATAATGTAACGATGAAAATTTAACATTCATATATTTTAGATTCATTGCAAACTAACTGAAATATTTCAGGTCTTTTATTGTCTTAATACGGATGATTTTGGCATACAGCTCATGAAAACCCAAAATTCCTATCTCACAAAATTAGCATATCATTAAAAGGGTCTCTAAACGAGCTATGAACCTAATCATCTGAATCAACGAGTTAACTCTAAACACCTGCAAAAGATTCCTGAGGCCTTTAAAACTCCCAGCCTGGTTCATCGCTCAAAACCCCAATCATGGGTAAGACTGCCGACCTGACTGCTGTCCAGAAGGCCACTATTGACACCCTCAAGCAAGAGGGTAAGACACAGAAAGAAATTTCTGAACGAATAGGCTGTTCCCACAGTGCTGTATCAAGGCACCTCAGTGGGAAGTCTGTGGGAAGGAAAAATTGTGGCAGAAAACGCTGCACAACGAGAAGAGGTGACCGGACCCTGAGGAAGATTGTGGAGAAGGGCCGATTCCAGACCTTGGGGGACCTGCGGAAGCAGTGGACTGAGTCTGGAGTAGAAACATCCAGAGCCACCATGCACAGGCGTGTGCAGGAAATGGGCTACAGGTGCCGCATTCCCCAGGTCAAGCCACTTTTGATCCAGAAACAGCGGCAGAAGCGCCTGACCCGGGCTACAGAGAAGCAGCACTGGACTGTTGCTCAGTGGTCCAAAGTACTTTTTTCGGATGAAAGCAAATTCTGCATGTCATTCGGAAATCAAGGTGCCAGAGTCTGGAGGAAGACTGGGGAGAAGGAAATGCCAAAATGCCAGAAGTCCAGTGTCAAGTACCCACAATCAGTGATGGTCTGGGGTGCCGTGTCAGCTGCTGGTGTTGGTCCACTGTGTTTTATCAAGGGCAGGGTCAATGCAGCTAGCTATCAGGAGATTTTGGAGCACTTCATGCTTCCATCTGCTGAAAAGCTTTATGGAGATGAAGATTTCATTTTTCAGCACAACCTGGCACCTGCTCACAGTGCCAAAACCACTGGTAAATGGTTTACTGACCATGGTATCACTGTGCTCAATTGGCCTGCCAACTCTCCTGACCTGAACCTCATAGAGAATCTGTGGGATATTGTGAAGAGAACGTTGAGAGACTCAAGACCCAACACTCTGGATGAGCTAAAGGCCGCTATCGAAGCATGCTGGGCCTCCATAAGACCTCAGCAGTGCCACAGGCTGATTGCCTCCATGCCACGCCGCATTGAAGCAGTCATTTCTGCAAAAGGATTCCCGACCAAGTATTGAGTGCATAACTGTACATGATTATTTGAAGGTTGACGTTTTTTGTATTAAAAACACTTTTCTTTTATTGGTCGGATGAAATATGCTAATGTTGTGAGATAGGAATTTTGGGTTTTCATGAGCTGTATGCCAAAATCATCCGTATTAAGACAATAAAAGACCTGAAATATTTCAGTTAGTGTGCAATGAATCTAAAATATATGAATGTTAAATTTTCATCATTACATTATGGAAAATAATGAACTTTATCACAATATGCTAAGATTTTGAGAAGGACCTGTAGTATGGTATGGTATGGTACATATGGTATGGTATGGTATGGTATGGTGTAAAGGGAAAAATAATTAATACAGTAGAAAAATGGAAAACATGACCTTAGTCTTAGTAAAATTATTTGCGTGTGTCTAGTAAACAGACGGACTTACTGTTTTTAGAGCCCATACATTCTTCCTTTTGAAACATTTTTGTACTCCTTTTTTTAATGTTGATATTAGATATTTTCAGAAACACAGAACTAAATACTCAGGTATGGTATGGTATGGTATGCTATGGTATGGTACATATGGTATGGTATGGTATGGTATGGTATGGTATGGTATGGTATGGTATGGTATGGTATGGTATGGTATGGTATGGTATAAAGGGAAAAATAACTAATACAGTAGAAAAATGGAAAACATGACCTTAGTCTTAGAAAAATTGTTTGTGTGTCTAGTAAACAGACGGACTTACTGTTTTGAGAGCCCATACATTCTTCCTTTTGAAACATTTTTGTACTCCTTTTTAATATTGATATTAGATATTTTCAGAAACACAGAACTAAATACTCAGCTATGGTATGGTACGGTATGGTATGGTACATATGATATGGTATGGTACATATGGTATGGTATGGTATGGTATAGAGGGAAAAATAACTAATACAGTAGAAAATGGAAAACATGACCTTAGTCTTAGTAAATTGTTTGCGTGTGTCTAGTAAACAGATGGACTTACTGTTTTGAGAGCCCATACATTCTTCCTTTTGAAAGATTTTTGTACTCCTTTTTTTAATGTTGATATTAGACATTTTCAGAAACACAGAACTAAATACTCAGACACATGCACACATGGTTTTTACAAAGTCACTGTGCTCTCTATCTCACCTCCTCCATCAGTAGCTCAGAGTCACCTGGGTGTCTTGTTTATAAGGACTAGTCTCTGAAGTCTTAAAGGACCCTGGCTTACAGTGACACAGGTAGTGCACATCTCTACCACCAAAATAATGGGATATATGGGGTCTAACAGCATATCAGCACTGCTTTCTGCTGCTCTTAAAAGCTGCAAAGATTTTGTGCTGAATGTGACAAATGGCAGGTGGAGAAATGGTTGGAAAACTTTCCCCTCACATTAGTACTGCATTGACAGGTTTCTGCAAGGAAAGGGCTTATAGTTACAGGATGTTGGACAGACAGTATAACAAGTGTATTTTTGCTTTTCATTGCTAGAAAATCCAATCCAGCTCCTTTAGAGCTCCAAGCATGAAATATGACATGAATAATTAATTGCCACTAATGTTGTTCTGAAAATAGTCCAGTGTCAACATGGCGTCCTGGCATGACAATAGGAGGATATTGAATATTGGATTGCATCTCTCATTGCTACAATAGTTGGCAGATCAGCATCTTTAAAAGAACATGACACATCAAAATAAAAAAGGATATCCAAGGTTGCTCAAACAGTGGAGTGCAGTCTCTCACAAATCTGTGATTTACATTGTTAAAAGGTAACAAAAAATCGGCATTGTTAATAAATTACTCTATAAAATGTGTAAAAAATCAACAGTTTTTAAGATTTCTGCTGTAATTTTCTCCATCTGTCTAGTTTCCTTAAAGGCTTTTCCCATAAGTAAAACCTTAAAGGAAACACAGATTTCTAATTCAGTGTTTTTCCAGTCCCTCCCCCCGGTGGTTCACTCTTTCTTGACATTAATTGCACATACTACTATTAATGAGTCAAGCTGTGTGAAGACAGAGATGGGAGTTGGGGAGTCCACTTTAGTACCCTTTTGGACCTGCTGGCTCTGTTCAGATGCTGCACACTTAAAAACAGGTGAAATAGTTCGTGTCTTGATAAAGTATACCCTTTGAGAGTTTTACATGTCGTCACAGTACAACTGGAAACCTGAACGAATTTTATTGAAATTATATGTGATAGAACAATAAAACTAAAGTATGACAAAGAATACATGGTTTTTTAAATGTCTTTATTATTGGAAATTGGAAAAGTGTAGCTTGCATTTGTAATCCCGCCCCTTTATTGTGATACCCCTAAATAGAATCTAGTGCAATCACTGTCTTCAGGGTTTGTTAGAGAACATTAGGGAACAAACAGCATTATGAAGACCAAGAAACACAGATGTCATGGCCTTTTTGCTTCCACACCAAAATAATTCCAAGAAAAAAGCCGTGGGTGGCAACAGGTGGTTTAGTTCCTTGAACTCACTTCCGACTTGTTTGAAAAATATGTTCTTTATTTCTTGCAAAAAATAATAACAAAAAAATTCTTACAACTTAGATGTAAACGAAAGAAAGTTCTTATCTTATATGGTCAATAAAGTGGTCAAAAAATCATTGCAATAAACCTTCCTTTGACACACCGGACATTTAACAAACAAAAGGACCTTCACCACGCCCCACACCGGTGTGTTATTAATCTCTTAAATTAATGGGAGAGTTTAAAAGTTACCCAAGTAATCATAATAGTTCCAAACAATCTAAGTATATTCTAACCACCTAAAAATTCAACATTATTGGCCACAACAACAGCAGACAAGTCAGAGACATCCCATTTAGGAAACAACGCAAATATGTGGAAGAAGGTGGTAAGACGAGACTAAAAGCTTTGTTTTTTTCGCCAACACGTAGAATGCTATGTGAAGAACAAAATTAACACTCATGAGCACACCATCCCTATGGTAAAACATGGTGGTGGCAGGATTAGGCTGTGGGGGTGTTTTCCTTTGACAGGAAAATCAAGTCAGAGTTGATAGGAAGATGGATGGTGCAAAGTAAAGGGTAATTTTGCAACCGTGGTAGAAACATTAGGAAAAATTATTATTCTGGTAATTTAGTTATTAGAGGAGAGAAGTCCTGGGTTGATGCATTAAAATGGTTTTAGGCTTCATATGCATTTGTTTTAGTGGAAGCTGCTTTTTTAAAATTCCCAAGTGGGTAGCTGCAGCAAAGTAAAATAAATAATAATTCACACACTTCAGCTTCTTCATGCCTGGCTCTTATCAGCTCAGCAGGATAGGTCCCAGAGGAGAGCTTTTTTCTTTCACCTCCTTCTGTCTGAACTCTGGACATTTACTGCAGTCTCGGCAAGTAAAGATACTAAAAATATCTCTTTGCTTGAATTTGCCTTATTTCATCAGGGGCTTTCTAAAGAAATACTCCTTCATAGGCAGTTTCTTTTGCTGACACATTGCTGGCAAATGAGAATGGTGTAACGCTTTGTTTTTATTCAAGTAAATAGAGTGACAGAGCAACAACAAAGCAGCAAAAAGTATTTTTGGGAACAGTACTTTAAAAGCTGGAGGAAAAAATGCTTCACTATTTTTATAATCTTCAGCAGCTCTATACTGCAGTCCCTGGTGAATAAAACAAACAGAACTTGTTAATACATTTAGCCCTGTGGGCCTCTGAAGGTTTTATTATTTTACCATTTAGGAGCAATACCAAATTTAAGCCCCTTTAAAGGTCAGCTGAGACAACAGAGAAAAAAATGAATGTTCAGCCTGATTTATTTCAGCCTTTAGAGAGATTTATATCTAAATGTGACATCTACTTATGCAAAATATAAGCTCTTCTTTCTGAGTATGTGTCTAAGTTCAGCTAATATAGAACCAAATCAATAATACAACTCAATCCACATCTGAACAGATAATATTGATGGCTTTCATTGTGTGCTTAATGAAGCAGTCCTGTTCAAGCTCCTCGGCCCATTATTCTCAAACAGGCGATGCTAATTGATCATGTGACGCCTGTAGTGTGTAAAACAGACTTTCTCTGATGTATGCACACTTGTGCCAGTGTTGTTTTGTTTTATTCCCACTGATCTTGCAGGATTGTTTTCAACAGGCAATTACAGGTCCTTCTCAAAATATTAGCATATTGTGAAAAAGTTCATTATTTTCCATAATGTAATGATGAAAATTTAACATTCATATATTTTAGATTCATTGCACACTAACTGAAATATTTCAGGTCTTTTATTGTCTTAATACGGATGATTTTGGCATACAGCTCATGAAAACCCAAAATTCCTATCTCACAAAATTAGCATATTTCATCCGACCAATAAAAGAAAAGTGTTTTTAATACAAAAAACATCAACCTTCAAATAATCATGTACAGTTATGCACTCAATACTTGGTCGGGAATCCTTTTGCAGAAATGACTGCTTCAATGCGGCGTGGCATGGAGGCAATCAGCCTGTGGCACTGATGAGGTCTTATGGAGGCCCAGGATGCTTCGATAGCAGCCTTTAGCTCATCCAGAGTGTTGGGTCTTGAGTCTCTCAACGTTCTCTTCACAATATCCCACAGATTCTCTATGGGGTTCAGGTCAGGAGAGTTGGCAGGCCAATTGAGCACAGTGATACCATGGTCAGTAAACCATTTACCAGTGGTTTTGGCACTGTGAGCAGGTGCCAGGTCGTGCTGAAAAATGAAATCTTCATCTCCATAAAGCTTTTCAGCAGATGGAAGCATGAAGTGCTCCAAAATCTCCTGATAGCTAGCTGCATTGACCCTGCCCTTGATAAAACACAGTGGACCAACACCAGCAGCTGACACGGCACCCCAGACCATCACTGACTGTGGGTACTTGACACTGGACTTCTGGCATTTTGGCATTTCCTTCTCCCCAGTCTTCCTCCAGACTCTGGCAGCTTGATTTCCGAATGACATGCAGAATTTGCTTTCATCCGAAAAAAGTACTTTGGACCACTGAGCAACAGTCCAGTGCTGCTTCTCTGTAGCCCAGGTCTGGGGAATGCAGCACCTGTAGCCCATTTCCTGCACACGCCTGTGCACGGTGGCTCTGGATGTTTCTACTCCAGACTCAGTCCACTGCTTCCGCAGGTCCTCCAAGGTCTGGAATCGGCCCTTCTCCACAATCTTCCTCAGGGTCCGGTCACCTCTTCTCGTTGTGCAGCGTCTTCTGCCACACTTTTTCCTTCCCACAGACTTTCCACTGAGGTGCCTTGATGCAGCACTCTGGGAACAGCCTATTCGTTCAGAAATTTCTTTCTGTGTCTTACCCTCTTGCTTGAGGGTGTCAATAGTGGCCTTCTGGACAGCAGTCAGGTCGGCAGTCTTACCCATGATTGGGGTTTTGAGTGATGAACCAGGCTGGGAGTTTTAAAGGCCTCAGGAATCTTTTGCAGGTGTTTAGAGTTAACTCGTTGATTCAGATGATTAGGTTCATAGCTCGTTTAGAGACCCTTTTAAGGATATGCTAATTTTGTGAGATAGGAATTTTGGGTTTTCATGAGCTGTATGCCAAAATCATCCGTATTAAGACAATAAAAGACCTGAAATATTTCAGTTAGTGTGCAATGAATCTAAAATATATGAATGTTAAATTTTCATCATTACATTATGGAAAATAATGAACTTTATCACATTATGCTAATATTTTGAGAAGGACCTGTATTTCTTATGAAGAAGCCCTAAAACCAGACATGGCTCCTTCAGGAGTAAGTGCACACATAAAAGGCACCCAGAGAGGAAACATTTTACCTTAAGTCATCAGCTGGTCACTAAATGAGCCACAAGCTCCTCGTATAAACTCTATGGAGATAAAATGATCGTTATTCTGAGAAATGTGAGTGCTAACGAACAAAAACATAATATATGGCCTTTCATTTATTTGCATTTGTTCCAACAGCATATTGGTTATTTTCTATTTTTAAAACCCATTAGCAGTCAAACCCATGAAGCAGTTTTTTTTTTCTTTAACCATACTTAAGGTTTTCAGGTCTATGAAGACAAATGAAGAGCTGCTGTTAAGCCACATTAATGGAAATCGTTTTATGTATAAATTCTCAGTCAGGGTGTTAAGACTTCAGAGGTTATGTCAGTAATTATCTCACTCTTGAAAAAGAACAGCAAATTACTAAATGGTTGAGTCATGCTGTTGCTTGTAGTTCATTTGAATGATATACTGACATTGCAGGTAACTAGACATAAGGTGTATTGCAACATTCCTGCAACAGTTAAGAAAATGTTTTAACATTTAAAAGGAAGGCACTTGGAGATAAAATGATGTTTGGGTTGGTGTAAGGTAGGAAAAGGGGTCAATTAAAATATCACAACAGAGAAATGAGAAGACGTAGCACTTTTGAATTTGAAAGTGGACTATTGTTGGGAAAATGTATATAAGTTATCATTGTTTAGTTTAAACCATGTTTATGTTTGAAATTCTACTCTAGTTAAAATTATTCCTGTGATTGCTTTTTTAGTGTGTAAAAGGGTTTGTGGAAAGTTAAGGAATGTGGTCTGGAGTGGATCACTCCCTGGACATGACAAGCTTATACCATATATGGGAATGACTACTTTTTATGTTGAAATCTCTGTAAGAATTGGCTGAACCAATTCCCGCTTTTTACTTACTTTTTACTTTTAAACGCTGGTGCAAGGATTTATTCTTTGTGAGAAGGAAGTCGCTGTGCTGGCAGAGGACTGTCTCACCCTTGCAAGTCAAACTTACTTGGTTCACTTGTGTCTTTTACACTTGTCTGTATTTATCAGCTTTCTAACTCCAACATCTATTATCTTTCAAAAAACACCTGAAGCAGATCTGGACTCTGCAGAACAATAATGCCCTAAAATGTAACAGTAAATCCACCAAGAGCTGGCTGAGAACTAAGAAATGGAAAGCTAGGAGCCGAGTCAAAGCATAGATCTTGACCCATTGAGTTGCTGTGGGGAGACCTGAAACGGGTTGTACATGCAAGAAACCTCTATAACATCCGACAGCTGAATGTGACTGATGTCAGAGGATGGTTTCACTTAGTTAGAAAATGCATTTTTCCTGATATTGTTTGCTTATTGAGTAAAACTATATTATTTCTTGTTGTTGTCTGCTATAATTCAACAACAAAAGTAGATAGATCGGGCATCTACATGTATACATTGGTCTAAAAAAAAAAAAAACTGAATATGTAATTGAGGTTTTTTCACTTGACTGTATATATTACAACTAAATCGAAGAAGGAGATGCACAGTCAAGTTATAACAGAAGGATGGTTTACAGTTACATGTTCTGGTTTGAACAGAAAACAAAAGAAGAATGGAGGGAATATGTTCAGAAAAATCGAATCTGCTGCTTTATTATTTCTAAAATAAAGTCCAAACAGTCTGATTACAAAATCCTTGCTGGAGATACAGAGGAAAACATCATACTCAAATTTTGTTAAGCAATGTAATAAATTACAGTCTTTTTGGTCAAGTTCTCACAGTACAATCCATGTCCTAGGAAATATAACAACAAAAGAAGAAAGAGTTAGAAAAAACCGTAGAAACAATAATTATTTCTACCTAGCAGGGGTTTTATTGGTAATAAAAATGGTACAAGAGTTGGGTGTATCTTTTAAATGCTCAATAAAAAACACTTGAGTTCTATAATTATTTGAAGGGTCTTGCTAAATGGCATTAAAATGTTTATTTTTTATGTCTTATATTCTACATAAGCACAGATGTGTTGCACTGAAGAACAAAGCTTAAACATATATGTTATTGCAATTCTTGGAGACATTTAGTCAACTGTTGTAACCAATAGCAAAGGTTACACCAAACTATTTTATTTGTTAGTTGAGTGTTCTGGCTTTTTTTTAAATCCTCAAGAAAACTTTACGACATTAATGTTGGGGTAAAAATGGAATTATTATGGAATTACCTTGTAATTTGCAGTTTTTAAAACAAGGATTTGCACAAGTCCAACTGTGCACACTAGTCTGCAGTTGAAATTGATTTTGTTGCACCTGGTTAATTAACAGGAAACATAACTTTAACAGGAAGCTTTCAGCAGTCAACAAGGATTATAACAGGCAGTGTGGCAGAAGATGGTTGTCTCCAGTCAGATGTGTCCAAATCTGGGAGCAGGTGAAAACAAAATAAATAGCTTAGAAAAGGGAAACACATAGAAAAAGGAATGACAAACCATCAAGATAGAAAGTTCAAAGCAAAGGGCCTTTAAAACAGTAAATACACAACAAAAGGAAATGGTTTTCATTGCAGACAGATTTTTAAGGAATAAATTAAGTTAAACGGGATTTACATACAGAAAAAAAACTTAAACCATTACAGACACTGTAACAGAAGAAAGCAAGGTTAAAGTGAACTACATAAAAACAAGCATTCTAGGACTGTGGATGATTGGATAAAAGTGATGATGAATCCTGCAATCAATAAGATGATGATGCTGTATTGTTTACATGGTGCCAAACCAATGAAACAAACAAAAATCACTGACGAAGCAAACAAGCATTTTCCACAGTCCTTGATGATATGAGGCTGCATGTCAGACAATGGGACAGGGCAGGTCACAAAATGCATAATGGAGAGTGAAGTTTTCTTATTCCATCATTCAGTAAGGTCTGGTGATGATGTACAATATAAATGCATCTAACCATTCACCCAAGTAACCTTTGTTCTGGAAAGAAATAAGGTCAAACTAATGGCAGTTTATACTTTTTTCCATGGCAATTTTATTTTCAAAACTATTTTTAATGTCGCCTTCTTTTAAGCCAATATAAGCTGCCTTCGTTCTAACTGTATTCATACTGTGATGAAAAACAGCTCATTTTAAAGCTGATGTAAATAAGGTGTCACTATTTATGTTCAAAGATAAATTCATGGACAAAAGTCCAAAGGTAATGTCAGCAGATATGAACCACCCATGAGCAAGAATAATAGGAATATGTTTATGGACTGATAATAAAGAAATTAACTTTTATCAATTTAGGCTTGCATTGCTCAAGCTTACTACATTTTAATAATGATGTAACACACGATGAACTCAGACATCTACAGAAAAATTGCATCCGCCAATTCAAAGAAAGACCCAAATAAACTGATCAGGAGATCCTTCATGTTGTAGCACGATGATTAACTAATGTCGCTGTTGTTGATTTGGAGTGTTTTGGTTCAGTATCTTGGAAGGTTTTGGACTGTCTGAGTTAATCTCCAGACTTAAACTTGTTAGTGCATACGTTTTACCTACTGAAGTAACCCCACAACACATACATAAACTGAAAGGTGCAGCAGTGACAGCACCATTTTATTTTCAAGTACCTTTGCTAACCTAAAATGTGGATGTCCCTTTATAAATAATTTTCTGAGTTGTGTATTAGATCTAAATGTAAAGACCTGGACATAAATACCTGGTTTCCTATTCATCTTTTGATAGCAGTCTACAACAAAAATAAAGAAACTATCCTCATTGTTTCAATATTTTTTCAAGGGGAGAATATATTTGACAAAGCTGGGACATTCAGCTGTAAAAAAACCCACTTTATTTAATTCAAGTCTGTGATTTTTTTTTTTCATTACATAACAAAATATATTTTTTAGATGGGCATTGTAAAGAAGCAATATAAATGCTGAGGTCATTGCTATTAAATGTTGGTCAAAACAAAAACACCTTCCAAATGAGTGCAACCCACCCCATCTGGACCACTAACAAGAGCTTTAAAATGACCAGAGCTGAATCATCACATCAAGAATAAATGTTAAAAGCACACAGTTAGAGGTCATTTGATCTGTTTGTTTTTACATAAGGGTTCCTTGCTGGGGAGTTCGCTCTGATTTCATTTCCTCCAGCTTTCAGATAACGATTTTCCGGTGTGACCTTTAAAACTGCAGTGTTAGCTCTCTCTGTCCTCTGCAGTCACAATATGAGCACAGTTCCCCCCAGTTTCTGTAAGTGTTGCTGAGTGGGCCATTGATAAGAGTTAATTATCGGTTGTTAAACAATAATCTTCTTCCATCTTCTGTGAAGTGACTCAGCTGTTTCTCTTAAACTTTTTTCTTTTTTTCATAATCTGTGCACATCTGGCTGCTTTAAAATGAATGCAAATGTTTCCATCTGGGGGGGGCCTAGATTCAGTTTTACAGATGTTGTTTTCAGAGGATATTTTCTCAGGGAAATAAATTATGGAGAAACAAACTGAACGTCAGGATAAATATTGCTACAGGAGCTTTTCAGAGTCTTCCAAGATTTTTCCCTTCAGTCAAAGTGAAAACCTGCTGTTGAATTTTTCATATAAAGAAAAATCAAAACAGTCGTTTACTTTGCAAAGGTGTATGTTATTTGGATTTTCTTAAATGGTTACAGTCACAGGAAGGAATCATCAGCCTATCAGAAGGCTGAGGCCAAAACATAAACATAAAGGTAATCTATAGGTTAATAAACAGTCGTTGGAATTCAAAACACCTGAAGTCATCTGGAAAGTCCAGATTCAAGACCCTTTTGCTTTGTTGCAACTGGGCTGCAAAAAGAACTGTGGAAACACAAAACTAAGCTACCTTTCACACCTTATATCAGGTATGGTAGAAAACAAGCCTACTGAGATTATAATAAAACCTCACTTTGCTTGTATTATCCTTTTAAACATTTGAACTTCTACCATTTTCTTCTTATTTTTTACAATTTCAAAGCTGTGGCAGGGAAACAACTAAGGCAGATGAAAGTGACTTTTTATGGTATTCCAAAGAAAATAAAATGGCAAAAAGGACCAGGAATGATGCCATTAAAGTATATTTTATGCCAGCTCAACTGGAACTGCATAGATAATTTTAACAATATTCTGCTGCACAAAGTGAAACATAGCTTTGAGAAATTCAAGAGCATAAAAGAAGTGGGTTAGCGTGAAAGCAAAGGCTGAGGAAAGCAGAAGTAGTTGAAAACACTCATTTTCGTTTGTGTTCAGAAGCTCTGCTTATCCACAAAGAAACCAAAAAACTGACTACACCTAATATGCTTACTTAATTCACTATTTAATTTACATTTTTCAAGTGAGCCACTGTAATATAACACATAGCTTTCTTGCATGTGATTGAAATATCCCCAACTAATCCCATAGAAGGAGATAAGACTTAAACTGTTATCAAAGTGAGTGGCTCTAATCTCATATTTGATAGTTACTCACTTTGCTTTTAGATGATTGCAGACAAAGGTCAGAGTCTTTGTTGCAATGGCAGAACATGCAGAGAGAAAAGATTTGAATTTCTGAAGACTCCAGAGGCTCTTACCACACATCCAGTTTTTTCACTGCAGTACCAGACAGAAACAATCATTTACCTTTATAAAGTGAATTGATTTAGCAAAAGCTATTTTATAATCAGAGTTGCTAACTCTCACTCTTCTTCTCACTCTGCCCAGAATAAATCTTACACCAAACAAGTGTTTGCACACAAAACGAAACATTTCCAGACTGCTGATTGTGGTTGTTTATACTAAACTCAAAGACAATTTTCACACTTTTTCACACTTAATACTTGGAAGGTTTCCAGTAGGACCCAAGTGCAGGCAACACGTAGGCAGAGGAGAGATGTGAAAAAATCTTTAATAAATAACAAAAAAGACTTATAACTGGAAAGAGGAGCTTGAATGGAAAGCAGAGCAGAACAAAGGACCGTGTGGAAGAGTAAAGGAAGAATAAAGCAATGACTACCAGATGGCTTAAATACAGAGGAGAAGTGAGGAGAAGACATGGCAGCCATTTGTGAGCAATCAGGTGAGAATGAGTAACAACTGAGACCAATGAAGGAAGAGGGAGCTAAGGGAGGATAGAAAATGAGCAAGAGCAGACAGAGAGGAATACAGGGAAGAAAGCTAACACAGAAGGGGGAGGAGATGGTTAAAAAGGGGTGCTATTCCCATTTTATTTGAGTGGAACAGCAACTCGTTGCCTGAGAAAAGACCCGGCGTGTAGGACGATAGGCCTCGAGAGGAATCTGTCGCTGCAAATTCGCCTGTGGACCCTTCACAATCGAAAATTGTGTTTCCTTATCCCGATTACTGTGTTTCACCGACAACTGGAGTAATGACCAACGAGTTACAGATTGACAATGCGGCTCTGCACAAGAGAATTGAACAGCTTCAGAGCCAAGTGGAAGGGCTGCAGCTGTGGATCCGTTTTGGTTTGGAACGCTTTGCAGGCTCAGACAACAAAATCCGGTTCTATTCCAGATAAGTTTAAGGGGTGTGAATACTTTTGCAAGCTACTGTATGCGTGTCCTTAGACATAAAGTAAACCTTCAAATCGTGAAGTATTTTAACGACAATTCCAAAAATGTTTATTTATTTATGTGGGTGACGTCAATGTTTTACAGCTCGGCAAGAACTTGAGTTGTGTGACCTGACAATATGAGTTTATGACTTCTCTTACCATGTTGTTTCAAATAGAACTGTAGGGCATGTAATATCAAGATCACACTTACCTGGGTCCTTGGTTTGTGCCAGCTCTGTTCCGATTCAGTACAGCTTAGTATAGGCAGCACAGCAGCTAAATTCAGAGCAGATTAATATACAGGTCCTTCTCAAAAAATTAGCATATTGTGATAAAGTTTATTATTTTCCATAATGTCATGATGAAAATTTCACATTCATATATTTTAGATTCATTGCACACTAACTGAAATATTTCAGGTCTTTTATTGTCTTAATACGGATGATTTTGGCATACAGCTCATGAAAACCCAAAATTCCTATCTCACAAAATTAGCATATTTCATCCGACCAATAAAATAAAAGTGTTTTTAATACAAAAAACGTCAACCTTCAAATAATCATGTACAGTTAAGCACTCAATACTTGGTCGGGAATCCTTTGGCAGAAATAACTGCTTCAATGCGGCGTGGCATGGAGGCAATCAGCCTGTGGCACTGCTGAGGTCTTATGGAGGCCCAGGATGCTTCGATAGCGGCCTTTAGCTCATTCAGAGTGTTGGGTCTTGAGTCTCTCAACGTTCTCTTCACAATATCCCACAGATTCTCTATGGGGTTCAGGTCAGGAGAATTGGCAGGCCAATTGAGCACAGTGATACCATGGTCAGTAAACCATTTACCAGTGGTTTTGGCACTGTGAGCAGGTGCCAGGTCGTGCTGAAAAATGAAATCTTCATCTCCATAAAGCTTTTCAGCAGATGGAAGCATGAAGTGCTCCAAAATCTCCTGATAGCTAGCTGCATTGACCCTGCCCTTGATAAAACACAGTGGACCAACACCAGCAGCTGACACGGCACCCCAGACCATCACTGACTGTGGGTACTTGACACTGGACTTCTGGCATTTTGGCATTTCCTTCTCCCCAGTCTTCCTCCAGACTCTGGCACCTTGATTTCCGAATGACATGCAGAATTTGCTTTCATCAGAAAAAAGTACTTTGGACCACTGAGCAACAGTCCAGTGCTGCTTCTCTGTAGCCCAGGTCTGGGGAATGCGGCACCTGTAGCCCATTTCCTGCACACACCTGTGCACGGTGGCTCTGGATGTTTCTACTCCAGACTCAGTCCACTGCTTCCACAGGTCCCCCAAGGTCTGGAATCGGCCCTTCTCCACAATCTTCCTCAGGGTCCGGTCACCTCTTCTCGTTGTGCAGCGTTGTAGATACCAAAATTCAATTTGAAATGTAAAATTTGAAAATGAAAAAGCATTTCCAGAAATGCTTTTTCAATGTGGCTGCATTGTTTGACTCATAAATAAAATTAGCAATCGATCATCCTATTTGCATTTGCATTTTCTTCTTCAAGACTGCACATTTTATGCCATAATCAAAAAGAAAACAAAGTAGACATTGCTTTTTCGTTTTCGTGGTCTGCCCGCAAAGTACTGCCCAGAACTGGAAAACAAAAAAGCATTCCGAGCTGCGGGCGCAGCAGAGTGACGTCAGCAGCTGCTCTTCCTCAGCTCCCTGCTGACCGAGCTACCCATCTTGTTCTGTAGGGGGCGCTGTGCACATCTGCATTGCATTACATTGCAAACGTGCCGAGAAATTGATTGAATTGCAGCAGGACCGAACTCAATTTGTGGCCGTGGCAGGCAGAACTGGCAGCTTCGGTGGCAGGTTGTGGCGGAACTTGCCAATGCGGTTGCCGCTGTTTTTGTGGAATCTGATGCTGATTATCGGCAAGCGGGATGTCATTATTGTTATAGCCTGTTAACCTTTAAATAATAATTTCATTATTGATTATTATTTAATAAACAGCTTTAGAACCATAACATAAGGTGATTGTATTTACTTGACATGGAAAATAAATAGCACCACATGTATGTGTGACGTGTTGAAAGGATGACGAAGATTTATTGCACAAACAGCCGATTTATTATAGAGCACGAGCGGCTATTCAGAATTGTCACTCACAGAAAATTATAAATAAATGCTTAAAAACACGCTGGATGTCCCAGGCCATAAGGCTGCCACCGGAACTGCCAGTTCTGCCTGCCACTGCCACAAATTGAGCTCAGCCCTGCTGCAATTATGCACCTTGTGTTGTAGCAAAAGCAGGTTACACTGCCAAATTTACCAGGTTGGTCACACTAAATGAGTTATCTTCAGAAATGTGAGTAACCAGTGACCATTCTACAGTGTAAATCAACTATACCCAGAAAATGAGTTATATAATCTTTATAGTCAAAATGAAGACTGAGAATGATCATAAGAGGAATCATACTTCTGCATGTAGCCAGTGGGATATGACAGAAATTATTCTTAGAAAATAAAAATTTATGAGATTACAAGTCTTGAGAAGTGATGTCTGCTATTTAGAAATTAAAGTACTCTGATTACATCATAATTTTTACACACACAGAAGTAGAAAATAGCTTAGCCTACATGCCCCACATTTATTGAACTTTATTACAGGTATTTTTAGTAGCCCAGTGTATGAATTGGAATGGTAACCAGCTCATTTGGCCATAATTGCAATTAAAAAAAACATGAGTCAAACAGAAGTCAGCAGGGAACATTATAGCAAATGTAATACATACATCTATGAGACACTTGAGGTACTCAGGGCGGATCTCATCCACCCCCGAAGTCTTGCCACCGCGGAGCTTTTTAACCACCTCGGTGACTTCAGCCTGGGTGATGAAAGAATCCAACCCCGAGTCCCCAGCCTCTTTTTCCACCACGGAATGCGTGATGGCAGGATTGAGGAGATCCTCGAAGTACTCCTTCCACCGCCCAATAATGTCCTCAGTCGAGGTCAGCAGTCTCCCGCCCCCACTATAAACAGTGTTGGCAAAGCACTGCTTCCCCCTCCTGAGGCGCCGGACAGTTTGCCAGAATCGCTTCGAGGCCAACCGGTAGTCCTTCTCCATGGCCTCACCAAACTCTTCCCAGGCCCGAGTTTTTGCCTCTGCCACAGCATTGCGTGGCGGTCGGGGACAGTGCCTCTGGACTGGCAGACTGGGGTGGTGGTCCCCCTTTATAAGAAGGGGGACCGGAGGGTGTGTTCCAACTACAGGGGGATCACACTCCTCAGCCTCCCTGGTAAGGCCTACGCCAGGGTATTGGAGAGGAGAGTCCGACCGATAGTCAAACCTCGGCTTCAGGAGGAACAGTGTGGTTTTCGTCCCAGCCGTGGAACACTGGACCAGCTCTATACCCTCTACAGGGTGCTCGAGGGTTCATGGGAGTTTGCCCAACCGGTTCACATGTGTTTTGTGGACCTGGAGAAGGCATTCGACTGTGTCCCTCGTGATGCCCTGTGGGGGGTGCTCCAGGAGTATGGAATCAGGGGCCCTTTATTAGGGGCCATCCAGTCCCTGTACGAGCGGAGCAGGAGTTTGGTCCGCATTGCCGGCACTAAGTCGGACCTGTTCCCAGTGCATGTTGGACTCCGGCAGGGCTGCCCTTTGTCGCCGGTCCTGTTCATAACTCTTATGGACAGGATTTCTAGACGCAGCCAAGGGCCGGAGGGGGTCTGGTTTGGGGACCAGTGGATTTCGTCTCTTCTTTTTGCGGATGACGTGGTCCTGCTGGCCCCCTCTAGCCAAGACCTACAGCATGCGCTGTGGCGGTTCGCAGCCGAGTGTGAAGCGGCTGGGATGGGGATCAGCTCCTCCAAGTCCGAGGCCATGGTACTCGACCGGAAAAGGGTGGCTTGTCCTCTTCAGGTTGGAGGGGAGTTCCTGCCTCAAGTGGAGGAGTTTAAGTATCTCGGGGTCTTGTTCACGAGTGAGGGAAGAATGGAGCGGGAGATCGACAGACGGATCGGTGCAGCTGCCACAGTAATGGGGGCGCTGTGCCGGTCCATTGTGGTGAAGAGAGAGCTGAGCCGAAAAGCAAAGCTCTCAATTTACCGGTCGGTCTACGTTCCTACCCTCACCTATGGCCATGAACTTTGGGTCATGACCGAAAGAACGAGATCACGGATACAAGCGGCTGAAATGAGCTTCCTCCGTAGGGTGGCCGGGCACTCCCTTAGAGATAGGGTGAGGAGCTCGGCCATCCGGGAGGAGCTCGGAGTAGAGCCGCTGCTCCTCCACATTGAGAGGAGCCAGTTGAGGTGGCTCGGGCATCTATACCGGATGCCTCCTGGACGCCTTCCTCGGGAGGTGTTCCAGGCACGTCCCACCGGGAGGAGGCCCAGGGGACGGCCCAGGACACGCTGGAGGGACTATGTCTCTCGGCTGGCCTGGGAACGCCTTGGGCTCCCCCTGGAGGAGCTGGAGGAGGTGTCTGGAGAGAGGGACGTCTGGGCGTCTCTGCTGAGTCTGCTGCCCCCGCGACCCGGTCCTGGATAAGCGGAAGACGACGAACGAACGAACGAACATCTATGAGATGGATTTGAATTTATTTATTTATTCTAATTTAATCTAAGAGTTAAATCGTAGACATTTTCCTGCCGCATGGTGGCGGCCATAGAAGACATAGCGGGTAAAGGTATGCCATTTATTGGCCTGTTCTGTTTAGATAAAATGGTGGCAGGTGAAGTTTTAACTTTTTCATCTGAAGTTTAGGAAGCAAGTACATTTGTTTTGTTTGTTACCTGGATGGTTAGCCGGCCTGTCGGCTAGACAGAGAAGAGGCAAGCTGCACCAGCGCAGGTCCACCTCTCCGCTCTGCACGCAGCCCGTCTCCGTTGAGACACACGAGGCGTGGCATGTATGTCTGTGGGTGAGACGGGTGGTAGTTGTCGCTCAAAATTTCAAAAACGTGGGGCACTGGTATTATAGGCCTTTAAATTCAGAAATGGTACCTTGGGCCCCACAAAAAAAAAAAAGATTTCAGGAGGGCACTTTTTTATCCATAGAATAAAAGGGCAGGTGCTCTACCACCACCTAGTGTCTATCTGTGCACATCCCTGATGAGGTTTATCATGCTTTCGCATGGATCTGTAACAGACTGTCTTGATGCTCACTCTCCCTGATGAGTCTTTGTTGGACACTGTGGTTAAGACAATTAAACAGGGTAACGGTAGAATTTGAAACTACGACTTTGAGGTTAGGTTAAAACAGACTTCATATAATTGCAGAAAGCGAGACTGCATTAGTTTTAAAGTAGAAAAAAAAGTTGTAAAGTAGATAGGACCTAAAGCTAGTTAGCCAAACAGTGACTGAATGTGTTTAATGCTTACTTTCATAGTTGTCAATGTAATTCGACATGTAAAACTTGATGCCCTTATCTTTTTCGTAACACGGAGCTGATGATAGGGCTTGAATCAAGCAGAGACCATCGCTGACTGAAACTCTTGGGAAGTCCTGAAGGCAGCTAGTGTAATATAATGCCTTTGCTTTAGGTGGTGAACAACAGGAAGTACTCGCCCTCACAACTCGCCCACCGATTAGCGGAGGTCGAGTAGCCGCATCGTGCAATGAGCCAATTAACTAAATTGGCCACAACTAGGAAACACATATTGAAGACAACCCATAACTCAAACACCTATCACCTGAATATCATGACAAGCTAGGAGTGTACAACATTAAAGCACAAAAGAGCAAGTTGTCATTCATGTTGCTGAAAAGAGACCAAAATAATTTCTTGAAGAAGAAAATTGTATGCCTCTCTTTTGATAAGGCAAACATGCAAGACTTGTTTCAAAACTAAAATTTACAGCTTCCTTTGCTAGATAAATCATACTACTTTGTTTTTTTTTTTAGATGTGGCATTTTTATTTTTATATGGAACATGAAAAATAAACAGGTATCACAATGCAATGTATTTTTGTTTTAAAGAATTAACATTTTTATGACCCACGGTTAGGCTACATAGTGAGATGTTATCTTCCACCACTTACACTGACTACTTGGCATACTGGAAACTGGATTTTCTCTAACAGTTGACTTTGCCCGATTTAAAAACGGTATTCTAAGCTACTTTTTCAGGATAATACACATGACTGAGCTATGCCTGCTGGGTGTATTTTGTGTGTGTGTCTGTGCCTTATTACCAGCAGTGTAAAGTCAACTCTAAAGATTATCTGCTTTAGGACCCACACTGTAATGAGCATAAACAAGTCTACATACACAGGGCAAAACCTTTCAGACTATTTTGAGCAGTCTGCAAACAAAGCACATCGCATCTACACAGGCACCCACAAACACAAATCTTTTTCTCTGCCAATCACCATTGATCAGTAGTGCCTCAAATGTTTGAAACAAGAACAGAAGCAGGTCCTATTTTTAAACCTTTTTTAACACGCGTGGGTGGTGTAACTATAATGGAACATAGTCAAGTGGGTTTTCTTGCCTCCCCGTGTGATAAGGTTCCACATGGGCAAATGGAAGCACTTTGTTAAACCATGTGAATAGACATTATTGGTCTTGCACACTGATAAATGACAGAAGCATAACGCATCCATGTGAAACAGTGTCTTTGGGTTCTTTATCATCAATTATTCATAGAGTTTTATTACATTTTAGTACTCAGGTCATGCTGCCAATACAGACATCTAAAATCTGTAACATCTGTTCAGAGTGAAAGTAAAAATTATTTGGGATCTTATTCAGTAAAACAAACTCATACAATTACCAAGGAGTGGTCCTTAAGCTTACCTCTGACACAGGTTTTCTCTGATATTACCATTTCACATCGAGAATATTTCACCTATACTCAGTCCATGTTTTGTATTTATTAAATAATTTATAAGTATTCTGGTTTAGCCCCCTACATGGCTTGTAAAAAGACCCGGGCTTTAAATAGTCCCGGGTAATTACACTTCACTTCCTCGGAAATTATTGACATTTTAAGTTAATGTAGGAGTTAATTATAAACTGTTCTGTCACAGTTGTGTAGGAAAAATATTTTAATACAGTGTTGATGATCAAACAAAGCACTTTACATTTTTCATGTAAATAAAAATCCCTACGATTGTCTTTTCATGTCTAAATCTAACTTAATGGTGTATGAACTCTTTATTATTTTTCATAGTTTTATTCAGACAGCTCTGCAGGAGGATAGACCACAATTCCAGGTTTGGATCCAGTTTCCCAAAAGCTTTGTGAAACGTGTGTTTTACTCCACTGTCTTCTATTTTATATACTTATTTGCTTATGATTACACATTTATTGTATCTGTCATAGTTTTGCGCACGGATCTGACCCACATGCAGAATAACGCTCAAGGGAAACAGGTACAAGTTTGAAAAGTTTATTAAAGAGACTGGAACGGAACGGAATGCAGGCACAACTGTAGGAAAGGAAATGACAGGTGAGTGAAAACAGTAAACTGAGCGGGATGTTAACTGTGTTACGTATCTTACTAGGAGGGACAATGGTTATCCGCCAGGAGGAGAGGGATTTGGAATGGACAAAACAGCGAAGGAAACAAAGATGGTTAGTCCAATAGTTTTCTAGTTCCTAGGGCTTGTGCTTGGAGAGCAGAGAGACTCAGCAGTGTGGTGGAGGGTGAACAGGTATGGTTGAGTGAGCAGCGGTGATCAGAGTCCGGAAGCAGGCAGCTGGAGTGCGTTCCTGGGTTCAGCGATAGCTGGTCGTCTTGTAGTAGGTCTGTCCTTGGAGGGTCCTTGGAACGTAGGTAGCATAGGAATTGAGCCACCGGGACCAGCCTGGGTATCCTCCAGGTAGTCGCCGGTTCAGTTCACTAGAATGAGCAAAAGTAGGTTAAACGAAGCCGAAGACAAAGTACTCTTAAACTTGGTTCTAAGGTTGGCTGAGTAGCTACCACAGAGGCTAATACTCGAGCGATGAGATGCTGGCTGCCTCCTGCTTAAGTACTCCAGGACTCAATCACCGGGGATGAGAAACACCTGTCACCACCACTGCTGAACACTTGCGCTTACTAGGAGCCAAAACACAGACAGTACACACAAAACACTCCAGCCCCAACAGTATATATCACTTCTTTTTAGGAGGTGATATATCAGAACTACTCTTAGTTCCCCCTGTATAAGTGACCCCTTCGTGCTAAATCTGAGTCCAGCTACCCAAAGAGAAAAGCCGACCTCAGCTGCTTGTATCTCTGATGTTGTTCTTTCCGTCATGAGCCATATGGTTAGAATGTAGAAAGAATTGCAAATTAAGAGCTTCCCTTTCTTGCTCAAGTTTCTTTACCATTGTAGACCAGAGCAATGTATTTTACCCCATCCTACCATCAATTGTGAACAAAACATTCTACATGCACATTGTAAGTGGATTGACAGGCAGCTTGATGTTCCTGTATACAGATATTTGGCAATGACAATGAGCAGTCAGTGACAAATATTCTGCTTCAGCAAAACTGCAACAAATTTTGTTTTCAAAACGTAAAAAATTGGCTTTGAGTTTTGCAATTTCCATTCTTTGCATAGACAAGTCTACATACACAGGACAAAACCTTTCACACGATTTTGAGCAGTCTGCAAACAAAGCACATCACATCTACACAGGCACCCACAAACACAAATCTTTTTCTCTGCCAATCACCATTGATCAGTAGTGCCTCAAATGTTTGAAACAAGAACAGAAGCAGGTCCTATTTTTAAACCTTTTTTAACACGCGTGGGTGGTGTAACTATAATGGAACATAGTCAAGTGGGTTTTCTTGCCTCCCCGTGTGATAAGGTTCCACATGGGCAAACGGAAACACTTTGTTAAACCATGTGAATAGACATTATTGGTCTTGCACACTGATAAATGACAGAAGCATAATACATCCATGTGAAACAGTGTCTTTGGGCTCTTTATCATCAATTATTCATAGAGTTTTATTACATTTTATTACTCAGATTATGCTGCCAATACAGACATCTAAAATCTGTAACATCTGTTCAGAGTGAAAGTAAAAATTATTTGGGATCTTATTCAGTAAAACAAACTCATACAATTACCAAGGAGTGGTCCTTAAGCTTACCTCTGACACCGGTTTTCTCTGATATTACCATTTCACATCGAGAATATTTCACCTATACTCAGTCCATGTTTTGTATTTATTAAATAATTTATAAGTATTCTGGTTTAGCCCCCTACATGGCTTGTAAAAAGACCCGGGCTTTAAATAGTCCCGGGTAATTACACTTCACTTCCTCGGAAATTATTGACATTTTAAGTTAATGTAGGAGTTAATTATAAACTGTTCTGTTACAGTTGTGTAGGAAAAATATTTTAATACAGTGTTGATGATCAAACAAAGCACTTTAAATTTTTCATGTAAATAAAAATCCCTAAGATTGTCTTTTCGTGTCTAAATCTAACTTAATGGTGTATGAACTCTTTATTATTTTTCATAGTTTTATTCAGACAGCTCTGTAGGAGGATAGACCACAGTTCCAGGTTTGGATCCAGTTTCCCAAAAGCTTTGTGAAACGTGTGTTTTACTCCACTGTCTCCTATTTTATATAATCATTTGCTTATGATTACACATTTATTGTATCAGTTCCCTGTAGTCCTGCACTAATTGTTTTTTTATTCTAATAAATAACATTTTTACTGAAGACATTTTTCTGTTTGTGGTCTACATATCTGACAATTTTTGCCTGATGATAATAAAAACATAAATGTGTTTTTAGTAGTTATTGTAAATGAATGATGCAGTTGTAAAGCAACATCTCTGGCCAGATGCAGGTTGGTAAAAAATGAAGTGTAACAAAATGATATAAATGATTCCTTCTTATGGATCCAGTGCAACTTAAGAAATAATAGAAGGAATTATTCAGAGGTACATATCTAAAGCTGTTAATCATCTACTATCATTTATCATTTGAAATTAAAGCTAATTTAATAGCTAAGAATCCTTAAAATGGAGTAAGGGAGCATAGCCATCTGAAGGAATGAAGGTGTATTGCAGATTTCTTCACAACTTCACCATACGTCATTAGGCTGATTTAAATAAAAGGTCCATGGCCGTTCTAAGTGATGGAAACAGAATATACAGAATTCCCTGGGATTCATTTTAAATTTAGTTTTACCCAGAAACTTTTAATTAAAATTTACCCGGGTAAAAATAAAATTAAAAAAACATTATTTAAACCTGTGCAATCAAGTTCCTTTAGAGGTTATTTGTAAATAGACACCCCTGTGTGTAATTTAATCTCAGTATAAATCCAGTTGTTCTGTGAGGGCCTCAGAGATTTGTGACCAAACACCCAGCAGACAGGCCAGGGATAAAGTAGGGGAGAAGTTTATACCAGGGTAAGGTTATAAAACAATATCCAAACCCTTTATCATGTGAAGGAGCTCTGTTAAATCATTTCTACTGCAAAACTGTAAACATATCAAGACATGGCTGTCCATATAAACTGACAGGCCATGCAAGATGGTCTGGAACGAGATGAGAAGCCGAGGGGCTCATAGTAACTCTGGTGGAGCTGCAGAGCTCCATAGCTCAGAGGGGACAGTCCTGTAGAAAGGGCAGCTATTAGTCCTGCACTCTACGAATCTACCCTTTAAGAAAGCCATCTTTTCTTGGCAAGAAGAAAGCCATTGTTGAAAGTCCCATTTAAACCACCAAAGCTGACTCTTTTAGGAGGTGATATATCAGATCTGACCCCTTCGTGCTAAACCTGAGTCCAGCTACCCAAAGAGAAAAGCCGACCTCAGCTGCTTGTATCTCTGATGTTGTTCTTTCAGTCATGAGCCATCTGGTTGGAATGTAGAAAGACTTGCAAATTAAGAGCTTCCCTTTTATGCTCAAGTTTCTTTACCATTGTAGTCCAGAGCAATGTATTTTACCCCATCCTACCATCAATCGTGAACAAAACATTCTACATGCACATTGTAAGTGGATTGACAAGCAGCTTGATGTCCCTGTTGACAGATATTTGGCAATGACAACGAGCAGTTTGTGACAAATCTTCTGCTTCAGCAAAACTGCAACAACTTTTTGTTTTCAAAATGTAAAAAATTGGTTTTGAGTTTTGCTATTTCCATTCTTTGCAAAAGTGCAATGTTGCTAAAGGAATGAACGTTGTACATCAGCGACAAAGATAAATGCATAATTTTAAACAAATTTATGATCTATACACAGCTATACATCTGAACTGAAGGCAGTAAAACAAAGATATATTACAGCATGATTCAAGTACATTTATAACGCACAGATGTAATGGATTAATAAGCGCAGAAGATAAATAACAATTTGTTTACTCCTGCCTTCAGGTGTTTGGGTTTCCATCTGTTTCCATTAAAGACCAGTTTGGTTGATAAATCGACCAGTATTTGTGCATAGATGGAGAGAATTAATGAACCACTACAACCCAGCTCTTCAGCCTCTATAACTCTTATTGGGTTGATGCTCTCTATGAAAACTCTCAGTCGTCTTCAACTAGGATTTCCCCGCTTCTGCATCCTGGTTTGAGAAATTCAGAAATACTCCGAGCCATCCAGGAAGATGATTAATGTCATTTTTCTTACTTTGTGCAGCACTGTGATGACAGCAAGTCATATGTTGATTCCTATACGTAATGTAAAGCCACTAAAGCCGCTCCCTTTGCAGGTACATATAGGATTTTCAGAAATACTTTGATAATCTCAAAGCTCTAATGAAATCGGTCAAACAGCAGAAACATCTCTCACTTCTGGCCCCCAGCCTGATCATGGTTTAAAATTGAAGAAATAATCTCTGACGCTGCAAGTGGTGCAGAGATGCTGAAAAGAAGGTGGCCACTTAAGACTGTAGAGGCAGCAGTTATGCTGCTGTGTTATCACATTGTGCAAGTGGGCTGGCCTGTCAAAAGATGACATACAGCAAGTGGATAAAACTGGAGCTCTGCTGTGGATGATAGCTGGCCAGAATAAACTAAAGACGATAAAACAAAGACTTACTACAGAGAGATTGCGGAGGAAAGAGTGGTAGAGGGGGGAAATCATAAAGCAGATGGATCAGTGAGAACCTTTGCCAAATTCTGGATTAGTATCTTCAGCAGCCGCCTGTTTGCTGTGAGCAAACATAAATATTTTTAGCTCCTCACACATGTCCGTAAATACCTCAAGAGTTTGTTTGCAGGACCGCTGCATCATCCCTGGAAAGACATAAGGCATAAACCTCCATCACCCCTGACTGAACAAATTTGCTGATTCTGACGAATGGGCAGAATGACAAGGGCTCGTTATGCTCTTAATTCCCATGGGATAAACACATAGTGATGCCAGGAGATGAGAGAATTTACAGGAAGGCTGGGATGTGATGTTTGGGTGGGCCACTGATTTTATTTAGTCATCAAAGTTGCAGCTGAATATTTCACAAGACTTGACACCTGCAATGCTTATACACACTTTCAACAAAATTTATATGACAGTTTATGGGCATATAAGGTCTCAGTAACTCAAAGAAGTGTATATAGAGGATTTAAAGCATTGCCTGTGATAACAGCAGCAACAGACTGCAGACTTTGCAACCATCTGTTTGCACTGCATCTCTGCTGTTGTTTGACAGCACTTTTATTTTGTGCCAACTTATTCTGCTGACCTCTGCAACCTTTGGCTTGACACATCCTAACAGGGCTGCTCATTCCATCCTTGTCACAGTGTTTCTATAGGAAATCAGAAGAGGGAGGAAACTATACAATACAGTGCCCCAGAAAATTATTCATGCCCCTTGAATTTTTTCACATTTTGCCTTGTTGTTATCAATGTTAGGTAATAGATTGAGTAGAAGGACAAAGAGGCATGACTTTTTTTCATTTCCTACAAATAAAAGTATGAAAAGTTTGGGCTGTATTTTTATTCTGAGTCAATACTCCGAACCACCGTTTGCTGCAATTACAGCTGCAAGTCTTTTGGAATATGTCTACCAGCTTTACACATCTACAGACTGAACTGTTTGTGCATTCTTCTTTGAAAAGTAGTTAAAGTTCAGAAAGATTAGATGGAGAGCATCTGTGAACATCAGTTTCCCGTAAAATCTAAATTTCATTTAGATATGGACTTTGAGGATGTTCACTCTAATCCAACCCCTTTCATTGCTGCTCTGGCTGTATGTTTAGGGTCATTGTCCTGCTGGAAGGTGAACCTCCAGCAGATTCTCAAGTGTTTTGCAGCCCATATAAGGTTGTCATTCCTCTCTTTACCTCCATCTGTTTTCACATCAGATTGAACCAAGCTCCCTGTCCCCGTTGAAGAAATGTAGACCCACAACATGGTGCTGCCACCACCATGTTTAAACATATGAAATGTATTTCAGGGGTGATGTGCAGTGTTACTTTGTTGGCACACTTGACATTTTTGATATAGCCAAAAGATTAAATTTTAGTCTGATTAGAGCTCCTTCTTCCACATGTTTGCTATGTCCCCTGCATGGGAAAACTGTCTTTTAACAATGGCTTTGTTCTTGCCACAGAATAAAGGCCAAATTTGTGAAGTGCACAACTAATAAACCAACAGCTTTTTCTTTTTCTTCTCCTCATCCTGAGTTTTGGATCTCTGATGTTCCTTCGGAATGCTTTTGGGATTAGTGCTCACCTTGCCAAGCCTGTCAGTTTTAAGTGGATGACCGCATCTTGGTTGGTTTGTGTCAATGTGTTATAATTGTTCTCTTTTTGGATGAGGGATGGAACTGTGTTCCTTGGCAAGAAGTTTGGGAAATTGTGTTTTATAGCCCAACTGTGCTTTAAACTACTCCATATATTTTTCCCTAGCTTGTCTGCTGCATTCCTTGGTCTTCCTGTTTTTTCACCTATTTTCTCTGAACCTCTGAGCCCTTCACAGAACAGCTGGATGCTTTATGCGTAGATTAAATTACACAGTGGTTGACTCTACTTACTGCTAAGCGGGCAATAGATTGTGTGGATTTTAATGGTATCCCAGTAAAAGCGTTTGAACACATACTTATGTATCATTTTCCTTCAGCTATGCCATTATGTACTTTTATGGTCAGTCACATAAAATCCCAATACAATACATTGGTGATTGTAAGATGACAACATGTGAAAATGTTTGATGAATATGAATAGATTTGCAAACACTGTAGGGCAATTACTACTACTCCCTACAACACAGCAGTACTTATTAATATAGTCCATAAGATCAAAGCTTTGCTCAGGTTAAAACACAAGATGTTCAAATGAAATTAATTTATTCACAAATTATTGCTTGGTCGCTTAGAGGTATACAGACTGTGCGCCACAGCATGAACCCTCAACTGTGCACAGGTGAGCCGTCACAGTAATAGTCAAATAACATTTCTCACAGCGTGGTCAGGGGAGAGGAGGATAACTACCAGTAAGGCAGAGAGTGATTAATGGACTCCAGTCTGTGAGGAAGTGATACACATTGTGTTGTGAAATAGGGAATGTGTTCCAGCCTCAGGTATAATTACAACAAGTGAGCATTGTGAAACCATAGGTGTGGGGGTTGGGCACGGCAAACAGCTGCTGACATCGCTATAGCAATGACCCCATTCAGGTGAATTCACTTTCAAACCTCTTATATTCAGAGACAAAGAAGATTTCCTTGTAGGTGGGGTCATTTTTTCTATGGCAATCATTATGTGTAGAAAAAAATAAGCTACAGTTTTTGTTTTTGAAATAATTGTAGCAAAGCCATTGGCTTTCTGATGGTGCCATCTTGTGGAAAAAGGCCATAATTCACCCTTTGCCTTTGATACAAACATAATGCTATTTTTTGTACCATATATTCAAGTCATATTACATCCTTAATTTTATTGTCGCTTAAGAAAGAAAGAATCGCAATTATTATTATGCATTTCCTTTGTCCCAATTTGCTTGAATTTATAAGCCTAGTCCCCCCAACTCACCTGGTTTATTTATATAGAATGGTTTTATTGCATTTTTATTTTTATTAGATTATTTTGAACCATTTTAAAGGCTTCACAAGGGTCTTGCACCTCTGTAAAGACCTTTTACTTGTTTTGTTTTCCATTGCGGTGAATTAAATATACAATTATTTTTGTGGTCAGGATGCAGTTGAAAACACAGAACAACTATTTGATTTTTTTTTTTTTATCCAACCTTGACTACAATGGTTAATCCCATGTTAAGAGTTAAACAAAATGACAACTTTAGGACAAAAGGAGGAAAAGGTCAAATATAAGCTATTAACAGAAATATATAATATATAAGCTTAAGTATAAATAACAAATGCTCTAAAACATGTGTAAGCAATTGCAGAGACTAGGGTATCAGCAAAGTTACAGTAATAAGATTTAAGCAGAAGATGCTGGAGCTCACTGATCTGTTCAGTTGTGCTGCACCTGATTCAGCCATTGTTTGTTAGTAGATGCACCGGTTTTTGCAGTAATACATATTTTGGTTAAAATATAATCATAATCATTTCAAAATATTTTCTAATTTCATCAAAAAGTTGGAGTTTCACACTGCACATTTCAACTTAAGGTACAAGGTCCACATTTAGAGGCTTGGGATCCACCGCTGTTCAACCTCTAGATGGCAGTAGGGTTCCTGACAAACAGCACAGCAGCTACTAGGACCCAAGCAAAGAAGATGAAAACGGAAAAGGCGTTGAATATTTAATTGAAAACAGAAATGGCGGGTACGGTCGCACTGTAACGTTGAAAATAAAACGCTAGGCCAGGCGGAGTTTTGTTATGGCAGGAACTGGTTCAGGACGCGAGAGGATAAAGTGTTAGTTATTGGTACAGTTGTTTATAATGTACGCTTTCAATTAGCGGAAAAATAACGTGTTTACTTTTATTATTTATGCGTTGACTAGTTGCTTGTAACGTCAATCAATATTTAAACAATGCCATGCATACTGTGGGTTTCTCTGCTATAGTGCACTTGAAATGATTAGCTACTGAAAGAAAACCGCTCTAATAGGTCCTGCACACCTGGCTGATTCTAGTGAAATAATTAGCCATGTCCGCAAATGGAAAAGTCATCCCGCACACCCCGCTGGCTGTAGACTTTTGGCATGTACGGAAATGTCCCGGCAGCCGGCTGTTTTTCCTGACCCACATGCACAGCGACCACACGGCGGGTCTGACCTCCACCTGGAGCGACCGACCCATCTACTGCTCCCCCATCACTGCTGCCCTGCTCAGACTCAAACTGCAGGTGAGGACGGGAGACGCTGGAACCACATCCGGCGACAGGACAGCAAGGGGCTGGGTGTTTAGAAAAACTAAATTCTCCAGAAAACTGTATCCTAATGCATACATTTGACCCAAGGCCTTTTTTTTAATGACAGTTTGTTTTACAAGTAAGACAGTAACACCTGTAAATAATGAACATAATTATGCCTACCTGTCGAATAAATATTGAGTTTGTTTCTACAGGACAGAAATGAATTTTCTCTGTAGTACAAGTGTTACAGTCAACTCATTGGACTGTGTTAATTTGTTATCTTTTATTTATCTTGGTGGAATACATTTACACTCTGCATTAGGTCTGTTCTGTTTACTAGCATCACGTTATACCCAAGTGTGAAAAAGTTAGTTTTGAAACCTCTAAAATCTTCCATGATACAGCTTCTATGTTTGAAAGATCCTGTTCGCTGTGTATTGCCTATCAGCTTGCTGAAACCGTGATACTGCACCGTTCCCTCTTTTACAAGAAAGACAAAATCCACTGGTTGGGTATATTTCTGTTTTAAAGAAAAAACACTAATATGCATGGTCTTGAAACTAAACACCACTCATATCTAAGGTAACAGTTTTAAAACTACGGTTGGCAAGTTAGAAGCAGCATGTCCAACTAATAAATTAGTTTATATATAAAACTGCACATTATAGTGGATATTGACTGTCCCTCCAGAATCAGTACTGTATCTTTCTCCATGCATTATAACATTATAGGATTAAAAGAGCATGCTATAATTTAATTCACAATTGCAATTTGCAATGGACTGCACGAAATATTTAGTGACAACATTCACTCTGGATGCCAATAATGTATTTCAATGTATTTTCACTACATGACTGCACAAATGGGTCAGAGCAACTTAACGCAAAATCACAGCAGAAATGTGAGTTCCCCAGTGGAAGACTTGCTTGTGTTTTTATGTTTTTTTTTTTTTTTTTTATTTAACCATCTTACTTACTCTTTCACTTTTTTCTTCTGTTTTCATTGGACTTATATTGTTCCCTTTCTGTTGATCACTTCTGTTCCTGTACAGGTGAAAGAACGATGGATCCATCCTCTAGAGCTCTGTGAGCCATACCTGCTCCCTCTGGACGACATAGGCAAGGAAAAGCTCACCGTAACACTGATAGATGCCAACCACTGTCCAGGAGCAGTCATGTTTCTCTTTGAGGGCTACTTTGGTGACATTCTGTACACTGGTCAGTCTACAGAATTAACTGTACTGTAAAAGTCCTGTACTGACACTCATCAGTACAGGACTTTAACTTTTTTTTTTCAACAGTGCCCCTTTTCTTTTCTGCCCAAGACTGCAGTTATTTTATATTTACATTTAAATTTTTTAACTGCTCGTTTTAGGTGATTTCAGATACACTCCTTCAATGCTGCGTGAGCCATGTTTAAGGACCAACACTACTATTGACGTTCTGTTCTTGGACAACACCAACTGTGACCCCAACCGTACTCTGCCATCCAGACAGAAAGCCACTCAACAAATCAAAGAGATCATCCGTAGCCACCCTGACCACAATGTTGTTATAGGTGAGCTTACACAGACGTCTCAGAACCGTATAGCCCAAAAAGTCCAAGAAATAAACTCTAATCTGATTATTTGTGTGTACAGGGCCTTGCAAGAGTCTTGAAATCCCTTGAACCTTTTTGTAATTGGTCATAATGCAGCCACAAACTTCAAAATATTTAAATTTTAGCCCTTTTAAAAATTCTTAAATAAGCCTAGTAAACAGGGCAGTAAACAGTCTTGTGTGAAAAAGTTTTAAGTCTGACATTCAGTCTTTACCAACTTCTGAAAAAATATCCTTCATAAGCTAGTGGTGCACCAGTTCATCTATCGGACTATCGTCGGCCCCGATACCCTTAATTTTGGAAGATCAGTGATCGGCCAATACCTACATGTGAAACCGATTTTATCCACCAATCTTATCTACTTGTCTAACCCACTAACCCAGTGGTTCCTAACCCTGGTCCTCAGCACCCTGTTTTGCATGTTTTAAATGTCTGTTCCAGCACACGTGATTCAAATGATTGCATGACCTTCTTTGCATCCATCAAGGGCTGCTGCATCCTGGTAATCACCCAATTATTTCAATCAGATGTGCGGCAGCAAGGAGACTCCTAAAACATGCAGGACAGGGGGTCTTGAAGAGCAGGGTTGGGAACCACTGGTCTAACCTATTGTTCAATTTCTGTTTCTTTTTAGAATGTGAAAATGAAAGACTAAAGGACTGCAATGCTGTAAACGTTTCATGCATATTTGAGAGCAGTTTGCATTGCTTCACGGGTATTGTTCAATGTTTTTAAATAAAGTAAGATTGAAATTTTAGAACTGTATTGTGACCTTATAAAAATACTGGTATTGGCAGGTCAGGCTTTTTAAAGATTGGTGATCGGCCAGAAAACGGCAATCGGTGCACCCCTACCATAAACTGGTATATTAGAGTTTCTTTCACGAAGAGTTTTGTCATGAAGAGAAGCCTAAATCTAAGTTTGTCTTGAAATCAGGAATGTTAGTAGTTTGCTGAAACCCCAAAAATAGGTGTTATGAAGCCTGATATGTATTGTGTTTGAAGATCATCAAACTGGGCATCCTGTTGTCTTGTCTGAGTTAAACAACTACGTCTATGCATAACATTATATTTAACTTTCTTATAATCTTCAAAATATTATGTAAGATAGTTGCTAAGTGCGCTAACCTCATCAAGTTGTAATGATCACATAGGGCTAAAATCTAATACATAATAGTCTTAAAAAGGTCTTAAAAATGTTTACCCATTGAAACTTACAGAAACCCTGATAAATGAAATCGAAAAAGCTGTTTACTGCAGAGTCAATCCGCATCTGATTTCTCAAAATCGCTTTTTTTTTTTTTTTTACTGTCTCACAGGCTTGTATGCTTTGGGCAAGGAAACTCTGCTGGTGGAGCTGGCCATGGAGTTTAAAACATGGGTTGAAGTGAGTTTTGAGAGAATGGAGACCCTCAAAGTTCTGGAGCTTCCTGACGTCTTCACCACTGAGCAAGGAGCTGGCCGTATCCGAGCTGTGGAGCAGTCTAGGATCTGCTCTGCGGCGTTGCATGAGTGGAACAAAGAACATCCCACATTGGCTATCTTACCCACCAGCAGACCACTCATCTCCTTCCACCCCAATGTCTATGTGGTGCCCTATTCAGACCACTCTTCCTACCAGGAGCTAGAGGATTTTGTCTCTGCTCTCAAACCTTCCTCTCTTGTGCCCATTGTTGGAAGTTGTCTACCTGGAGGTCTTTCTGCCTTACTGCCGCACAAGAAACGCCATGAAATCATCGTACCTGAGTCAGTCCAACAGTACATGTTAAGACAGCCTGAACGACAGCTCAGCTCCTCGGCATACGCTGGTCTTTGTCGCAGAAACATCCGGCCTTTTGCTCCCAAAGGAGTAATATTTGATACTCCTGTGAAAGAATGCAGGAAGTTGTATGAAGAAGCCTGTGAGGCAGAGAGCATTGAGCAAGATGGATCTGTGGAAGATATGGACACAGAAAGCAGCGAAAGGGATTCTGACTGTATTCTTGTTGACCCGAGCATAAAACTCAGCCCTAACAAAGACAGAGAAGGGGACAACGCTCAAATTGTTTCTGAGGAACTGCTGATGATGGAATCAGTGCAACTCGGTCAAGTCAACGAACAGAACTTTGGTCCAGTGGGGATTCTGGGAAACTCCAAGACCTGCTTAAAGCCTACCAGGACAAGGCAACAGTTTACAATTAAGGCCAGAATAAGTACACATGGACACGAAGGGCGTGGAGATGTTAAGATCAGCCAAACACTGTCAGATCAGGATGCCATGAGTGAGCATAGTTGGGAGGATCGCAACAACACTTCGGCTTTATTTCAAAACAGCCCTGATAGGGCCTCCCTTGCTTCATATAGCAGCTCTGCTGAGTTATCGCGGGTGAATGTAGAGAAGCATGAAAGCAATCTTTTAAAGTGTCTCCCCTTCTCAAAGGAGGACTTCATGCCTAGGGGCTTCCTTCCATATGGCTTTGTGCGTAAGTTTGCCCTCTCACCTGTAAAGGATTCAGAAGTAGACGACATTTGATTCTATGTTGATGCTTTTAGATTATTTCAGTGGCCTTTTCAGTTGTTCTCTTCATATATACACTGTAAAGCACTACTAACACTTTGGTTTCTTATGTTCCCTTGTCATCATGGGTGGTTTTTTGATTTGGGCCATATAGAGAGAAGGGGTGCATGAGCACCAGATAATAAAATAAATATATTTTCTGTCAGTTGTGCCATGAACAAGCTTTCTATTTCTTTTATCCATGTACAGTCAGTGGTGAATTCCCCCACCCTGTATGTTGTTGAGTAGGCATCCTCTCCATGCTGCTGAGAGTAAGTAGACTGGCTTACGAGGTTTCTCCAGGTCCGCACTAGATTTTATCGTGCCCCTGAATCTCAGATAATTTCCTGCGTTTTGATTAGTTGGGTGTCAGCAGACGGAGGGGCTCGCCCCCCTGGCTCAAACACATTTATCATTCACTTTTTGCTCTTGCCTTGGAAGAAGTTGCTGAAATACTTTTTTTTTAAGTGTGATTTAAAGCTGCTGTGTGTTTTGAATAGAAAAAAGAAGCTACCTCTGAAAATGTTTATGAACCATGAACACCTTTGTTGCTCTTAACAATAATCTACAGTAAGTATCTCAGCTGGCAAGTTGTGATGATATTGGCCTTGATAACTAAAGTGAGTTAATTCTAAGACAACACTTTATATTTAATTTCACCCTATAAAGGTAAGCTTATGTAAAGAAAAAATAATGTTTTTGCCATATGTTAGTTCAACCTTGTATTGTAAACTTACTGTCTCAGTGTAAGCATTTTGAGTTTAGTGTGGATGTTTCACAATTTGTGTCTGGAGGACCTTTATATAAACATGATTAGTAGAATAAGAAAAGAAGTGATATTTTTTTGTTTTTGTTCTGATTATTTTTTATTAGGGGAGGTTCCTGCACTTTTAATTAATGCTGAGGAAACAATGATTGTTTCCTGTAATTAGCATTTCTCTAAGCGGTTTTGAAAGTGCTAACAGTGCCAGAAGGAGCTTATAACAGATTTTTTCAGTCAGATGCATGTGAGTTGATCATTATTTTGTTGTTTCTGAGAAGTCTTCCTGCTTTTGAAATGTCTATATCTAGACTAGATAAGTTTGTAAAGATTATTTCCACAAGGTGGTATAATTATTTTCAAATAATCAAGGATGATTGATGGTGAGTAACTGTGGCTACGTGTTTTTATTTTTTTATTTTTTGGTGAAACTTGCACAAATGTAAGTACACAAAATATGTAGTAAATACTGAGTTTTTTTCAACCTGCATCTTGTTTTTTATTTGGTTTTTATTTGCGATACAATTGCATTCTTCATGTCACTAAAATATTGACCTGATGACCTCATTTTTGCAGTTGTGGTTTTTAATTTACTTTTTATTCTACAGTCTTCTACTGCTTTGCTTCAATATGTACCCTCGTTTAGGTTGTTTTGCAACCTGCTTTGAGAAATGATGATAAAAAGTAAGTTTATGCAATTGACCCCTAATGTGGCTCCCAATAACTAAAACCTACCAGACTTGATCAGTGATCATAATCCACAACATTTTAAAAGTCAACTGGTCCAAACAGGGAGCCACAATCAGTGAACACAAGATCTAATATGGAATCTGCTGAAAATTTGCAATTAAATTAGGTGTTAGATTTTATAATTGTTGAGAAAATTAGTAAAAATGGGTTTGTTTATGGCTACAGAATGGAAAGTAATGGTAATGCATGGGTAAGAAATGGACCAGAGCTTCTGTAACTGAGAGAGATGGGAAAGATTTGCGAGTAAAACAGGCAGGATTAAAGCCTGTTGAAACAACCTAATGTGATATAAAACGGATCATTATGTATTTGGGTTTTAAAGTCACAGTCCGGTGCGATTTCCAGATGCTTTAGTCAAGAAAAAAAAGATCATGATTTTTCTATGTTATTTCTGTCAGCTGCATACCAAATCTTAAATTAATTTGATTTTATTGTGTTCTAAAATTTAAAAAAAGGAAAGTTTAGAACTGACTGGAGATTTGTTTGGATTTGTTTTTTGTGAATAAAGTAGTAAGCAGGTATAGCCAATTCCTGGATAGATTATACAACAACATAACCACTTGAAAACGGTAAATGTTATTTAGAAAGTTTTGAATAAGACTGTGCCCATATTTGAGAATTAAACATATTTAAATCACTCCGGAGTTGTAATATTTAGACAACCTAGTGTCCCAGCTGTACTTGAATGCAGCATGGGCATTCAGGTACAGCTGAGATTGTCTTGCATTTAATTAGATGTATGGATTTTGATTGGATGCTACAAGTAGCCAGTAGGTCATATGTTGATTTTTCTTCATTACCTGTGAAAATTGGGTACGCTGACATAAACTTCTGGTTTGGCCCACTATTTTCTTTTCTCCTCTGTAGCTGCATGAGAAATATTATTGCTCCCAAATAGCAAAGTTTAGTTATAGCCGGGGGTCCACTTGGTTTTGTTGTCATTTCTTAGAGTTGCAGTACAGAACGCTGCATTGCACACTTACTGTAGTGGTAGTTGTTCTTCCAAAAGCACATTTGTGAGGTTATAGACTGATGTTGGACAAGAACGCCTGGCTCTCAGTCTCTAATCTAATTCATCCCAAAGATGTTCTATTGGGTTGAGGTCAGGACTCTACGCAGGCCAGTCGAGCTCATCCACACCAAACTCTCTCATCCAGGTCTTTATGGACCTTGCTTTGTGCTCTGTTGCACAGTCATATTGGAAGAGGAAGGGGCAATCTCCAAATCGTTCCCACAAAGTTGGGTGCATGTCATTGTCCAAAATCTCTTTCTATGCTGAAGCATTCAGAGTCCCTTTCTCTGGAACTATGGGACCAAGCCCAGCTCCCAAAAAAACAACCCCACAGCATAATTCCTCCTCCACCAAACTTTACACTTGGCACCATACAGTTGGACTAGTACCATTCTCCTGGCAACCACCAAACCCAGACTCACCCATCAGATTGTCAGATGGAGAAGCACTATTCGTCACTCCAGAGAACACGCCTCCACTGCTCTACAGTCTGGTGGCGGTGTGCTTTACGCCACTACATCCGACCCTTTGCATTGCACTTTGTGGTGTATGGCTTGAATGCGGCTGATCGGTAATGGGAACCCATTTAATTTAATAATGCACTGTTCCTGAGCTAATTTCAAGGCCACATGAAGTTTGGAGGTCTGCAGCGATTGACTCTGTAGAAATTTGGCTATCTCTGCGCACATCAGCTTTAATGACCTACTACTTGGTGGGTGAGTTGATGTCGTTCACTTCCACTTTATAATACCACTGACATTTGATGGGGGAATATTTAGGAGCGAGTAAATTTCACTATTGGACCTCTTGCACAGGTGGCATGTTATCACAGTCCCATGCTGGAATTTACCGAGCCCTGTGGCCATGGAAGTGATTGGAACACCTGATTTCAAATATTTGAATGCGTGAGCGAATACGTTTGGGAATATAATGTGTATAAATACATTCATATACACACGCAATCAAATCTATACATTTTCTATACAAGATACAATCTCTTGAATATGAAGTGCGCATTAAATCATAAAGAAATCTTCACAATATCAGTGAATGCAATGTTTATTGTTCAAAGGACTGTATGGAATGCAAAATTAGCTGCTATAAGTGGGCCATTGCCAAATATCCAGTTGACGTTTTCTTGTTAAATATTGCACTAATATCAGTTGCACATAACCCACATTTTGCCTAGTCTTTTCGTTCTGTTGCATCATAGCATCCTAGCTATTCTATGTAAACTTCAAGATCTAGGTGACTATACTCTGTCACTTTATAGGTCCAACCAACTGGTCAGTTATGATATCATCATCCACAGCTTGCATACGTTGCACTTCAGATATAATAGTCTACCGAATATCACATTCAAGGAGTGCTGGTTCAACATTTTGTGCAGCTCTAGCTATTAGTGTCACAAATTCCAGCTTTACATGCCAGAATATATTCAGCATGCTGGATGGAGCCTTAACTGCAGCAGATGCCCACAACTGACAAAGATGATTGTACCAAAAATATTGAAGGGCCCAGAGAGAGTTGAGAGCACCAGAATGACAGATGAAAAAGAGATGATTGAAAGCATTGTGGATTTATTGCAAATTATATGACTTTTGCAGGATTTTTTAATATCTTGTAGCCCCAGTTTGAGTTTAGCATTTGACTGTCTTTTTCAAGAAGGTTTAATCTATTAAAGCTGGGCTTTAAAAACATGATGTAAAAGGTGACAAACGTTCAGTGTTAATTCAAACACCATCGTCACCTGTAACTAGTGCAAACAGGTTTAAGTCTCTGGCATTTAATGCACAGAAAAGTAACAAGCTCAAATTGTGTCCATAATCGTCTTGCATGTCCCCTTTCTAATTGTATGATCATTTGGACTCCACTGCACACAGGTCAATTCTATACTTCAGTTAACATATTTAAATCACTATTCATATTGAGGAGGTGGATTTTAGCCTCGATTTTTATTTATTAAACAATAATTTAAACTTCTGTGTAGCTTTCAGCTTTTGTGTCATGATTTATTTTAAGGCAGATAGAGTTTACAACCTATTGTATTTACCTATAGAAGCACAGCAGCATATTTTAATAAACCAAAGATTTATATTAGAGAAATTAAATGACCTCCTTTCTGGAGCACAATGGGTGCAGGAAAAACAGGCTTATGGCTTACATGCCATAAGCTTGAGATCTAACTCTATTACCATGTATGAGGGTGAACACACTGGGTAAAACCTTTTGTTGGAAGGACTTGGAGCAATTTCCTGTTGCAATGTTATTATGCTCCTCAAGATGGCAGTAGGTGGTTGAAGAAAATGTTTTATTTTGAATTTAGGATTTAGTTGTTTTTACTAATGAAACTAAAAGTCAGATCTTCCTAGTTTCTCTTTTTTTATGTACAATCTTATGAAAATGGTGTCTGAGGTGTGTTTCCACAGACTTACCATGCCTAGAAATGACCGAATGCCATCAGTGCTGTTGTTTCAACCGAGCTGTTTAAGTGTGCACAGTGTCATATAAACCCTACTGTGGCATTCTGCAGGTTACCTGTCACTCTAGCTGATTACCTGTTTTTCTTTTCCAGCCAGGACACATTGGTAGTTTGAAGACCAGCATAATCTCCTTGCCCTCTGCAGTAACAAACTTCCTCACAGAGATCAGAAACTGCAGCAGAATAATGGAGGGATGTAAAACAACTAAGAAACACACTGGGATGGAGTATGTACTCGTTTCCCTCCACAACAGCACAGTGACTGATGCTCTGAATAAACAGCACAGCAAATCCTGCTGTATAAATATTCTCAGCTGGCTTTGATCTTAACACATTCCTTCAGGCTGGGCTCTGAGTGGATGTCCCCTATCACAGTTCTCTGAGGTATCATGTGGTGGCATGATCATAAAGCCACCGTCAGTGGGCGGTGGGGCTGTCATGGGCTGCCAGCAGGCGTGTCCTCAGTTTCCTTGTGTGCTCATAAAGGATGAATGACCAGCCACTGTATGATGTTTCCCAGGATGGTGCAGCAACAGAGCTCAGGCTCCATGGATGGATAGATAGATGTATGAAGGGAGGGAGGGAGCAGTAAATACAAAAATAATGACACTAAATGATGGATAAATTTAAACTATTTAACTATTTAAGCCTCAGTTTATTTTAGTAGGGCTTTATGTGATAAAACAACACAAGGTTATAACACAGCTGTCAAGTACAGTGGGACGTATTTGGTACAGTGCAGATTTTGCAGGTTATCACACTGTAGAAGTCTTTAATTTTTATCATAGGTCCTCTTCAACTGTGACTGACGGAATCTAAAACAAAAATCCAGAAAATCACATTGTGTGATTTTTAAGTAATTAATTTGCATTTTACTGCATGACATAAATATTTGATCCCTAACAACCAGTAAGAGGCCCCTCACAGGCCTGTTAGTTCTTCTTTAAGAAGCAAAAAAAAAACAAAACATAAAAACCAGACTTAATTTTTGGTACAGAAACCTTTGTTTGCAATTACAGATATCAGGTGTTTCCTGTAGTTCTTGACAAGGTTTGAACATTCTGCAGGAGGGATTTTGGACCACTCCTCTATACAGATCTTCTTCAGATCCTTCAGGTTTCGGGGATGTCGCTGGGCAATATGGACCTTCATTTCCCTCCAAAGATTTTTGATTGGGTTCAGGTCTGGTGACTGGATAGGCCACTCCAGGCCCTTGAGATGCTTCTTACAGAGCCACTCCTTAGTTGCCCTGACTGTGTGCTTCGGGTCGTTGTTATACTGGAAGAACCAGCCACGACCCATCTTCAATGCCCTTACTGAGGGAAGGAGATTGTTGGCTAAGATCTCCCGATACATGGCCCCATCCATCTTCCCCTCGATACCCTGCAGTCGTCCTGTCCCCGTTGCAGAAAAGCATCCCCAAAGAATGATGTTTCCACATCCATGCTTCATGGTAGGGATGGTGTTCTTGGGGTTGTACTCATCCTTCTTCTTCCTCCAAACATGGTGAGTAGAGTTTAGACCAAAAAGCTCTATTTTTGTCTCATCAGACCACATGACCTTCTTCCATTCCTCCTCTGGATCATCCAGATTGTCATTGGCAAACTTCAGATGAGCCTGGACATGCGCTGGCTTAAGCAGCAGGACTTTGCGTGCGCTGCAAGATTTTAATCCATGGAGGCATGGTGTGTTGCTAATGGTCTTCTTTGAGAATATGGTCCCAGCTCTCCTCAGGTCATTGACCAGATCCTGCTGTGTAGTTCTGGGCTGATCCTTTACCTTCCTCGTCACCACTGAAGCCCCACGAGGTGAGATCTTGCATGGAGCCCCAGACTGAGGGAGATTGACCATCATCTGGAACTTCTTCCATTTTCTTATCATTTCACCAACAGTTGTTGCCTTCTCACCAAGCTGCTTGGCTATTTTCCTGTATCACATCCCAGCCTTGTGGAGGTCTACTATTTTATCCCAGGTGTCCTTACACACCTCTCTGTACTTGGCCATTGTGGAGAGGTAGGAGTTTGTTTGATTGAGTGTGTGGACAGGTGTCTTTTATACGGATGACGAGTTCAAACAGGTGCAGTTAATACAGGTAATGAGTGGAGAACAAGAGGGCTTCTTAAAGCAGAACTAATAGGCCTGAGAAAACTGGGATTCTCATTGGTTGTTAAGTGATGAAATACTTATGTCATACAATAAAATGCAAATTAATTACTTACAAATCACACAATGTGATTTTTTGGATTTTTGTTTTAGATTCCGTCACTCACAGTTGAAGACGACCTATGATAAAAATGAAAGACTTCTACTTGCTTTGCAAGTGGAAAAAAAACCCTGCAAAATTTTCAGTGTATCAAATAGTTATTCTCTCCACTGTAGAAAGAAAATTGTACATGGTTTGTTTAACAATAAAAAATTTGAAAAGTTTGGTCTGCATATGTATTCAGCTGCCTTTAACCTGATACATCTGGAAAAAATCCAGTGCAACTAGTTGCCTTAGAAGTGAGAGAATTAGAAAATCCAGCTGTTTCGTACAGGCCTCAAAGGTTTGTTAGAAACCATTTGTCGACAAACAGCACCAAAGAGAGGTATAAAGCTGGTTTAGGGGTCAAGAGGTGTTTGAGGCTATAATGCTAAAAAACTGTTTGATTTATATTCAAAATGATGACACATTAAATGATGATGTACTGTATAAATTTAATTACATCAAACAATTATTTTACTGACTATTATCCCAAGTGCATTTGTTGAATTACAATTATATAAAATATCTACCTTTTAATAATTATTTCAGTTATGATTAAAACAACAGGTCAGTATTCACACTGAGACCAACATGCAGTCTCTTGAATCCAGCAATATGTTCAGACTGGAGGCAGGTGGTGTGTATGATGAGTGTGTGTGTGCCTGTGTGTTGTGCACATGGTGAATTAGATTCCTTTCTGCGTCTTGGTACATTAATAGGTCTGTCCATCACAATCAAATGAGTGAGCATGGTTGACAGGTCACCAGCCATATCTGCATCATGATTTGGAAAATTGAATAACTGATTAGGACATGTAGTTCTTTCCTTTACTGCAGTTTCTACAAAACCTGCTTATAATAAGAAGTGACGTACTGAGGAAATATAAAATCTCTTCTCTGAACTTAGCTGTTTAGGACTAATGAATGAGAATGAGAGCATAGTCCAATTTCGGGCTCTCCACTATCTCAATTTCAGTTCCCTGGATGTTGACTGGTATCAGTGTGGTGGGTCTACACCTGAGTAAATCCACCACCAGCTCCTTAGTTTTCCGTGGGTTGATCAGGAGGTGGTTTTGCTGACACCAGTCTACAAGGTCCTGTGTCCATTGTCTGTACTCTTGAGTGTCTATTGCATTTTGGTTAAAACTTGCTTGTTCTTTAGCAAGTGAAGTAACTTGAGGTGGGTAGAGTAGACACAAGTTGTACTCAAGTAAGAGTAGTATTCCTTCAAAATGATATTACTCAATTAGAAACATAAAGTATGGTGGAATAAAACTACTCTTGAAAGTTTAATTCTTTTAAAACAGTTTCTCAAGTAATCTGAGTGAATGTAACTTGTAATTACCCACCTCTGTATGCAAGGAAATTCAGCTCATTATTACAAGTAAACCCAGCCTGTACTAGCTTCTACATCCTGACATCTAGGTGGCTAAAATATTGGACTAAGTGAAATAAAATAATTCACATATTGCACATAAAGGTAATGGGATTTAATTTAACAAACTAACATTTATAAATAAAAGGGTTGCAACATAAAATAAACCTGTTTCATATCATATCATATCATATACATATTTAATGTCTATTTGCACAACCAAGCCCAAACATAATTTTGCTGTGTTAAGATAGATTAAAATTTTTATAATAAGTCCAATATTGAAAGGCATTCGAAACCCCACAAACAATCTCAAATTAATGTTCCAAACTCTTAAAATGAGTTTACCAAAGGATACGGTCAACAACTTCAAACCCATAACTTGTCCATTAAACTTAACATATTTGAAATTGTATCCCTTTCATTGAATGGGGAGTGGCACAGAAATATGGCCTATCCACATTCTGACATCATCTATTGCTGCCAGCAATAGGTGGTGGTAATAAAACTTTGTTAACAACTTTGTTGACAAAGTTCAGTCTACGGGGTCATTAATCCCATCTTCTGGACATGATCCATCTACCTGGGTTCCCTGCTTGGCTGTCTTTAATCAGCTCGAGCCTGTTTCACTTTCATTTTTAAACAAAGCAGTTGACCAAATGAAACCTTCAGGTTCTCCCTGTGATGGCCTTGCTCCTCTATACGTCTCTGATTTGCTTCAGCCTTATGTTTCACAAAGGGCTCTTAGATAATCTAAACAGCTTCCATTGGCTGTACCAAAAACAGGGGAGAAACTCAGAGATTGAGCCTTTTCTTTGTGGCGCCAAAATTATGGGACAAATTGTTCTTTTATTTACTTCAGTTTGTTGTGTGAATTTATGTCTGTTTTTCTTTTTGGGTATATTTTCACTATTGTTTTTTATTTGTGTCTTGATTTTTGATAAAATGGATGGGCTTAGATTGGATCCTTGAGAGAGTTTTCACAAGAGTTGGATGCGCTCAGTTGGGTTTAGTTGGTCAGATAAATCCTGTAGTCTGTAATCCCGAAGCAAGTAAAGTGGTTTTGATCCCCAGTCTTTCAGTTATAAAACAAAAACCAGTAGTTAGTTTGAACAATTTTCAAAATCTGAAGACTGGGAAAATCGTGTAATGTCTCGCCAGAATTACTGAACAAGAAACTTTATGTTCCATTTAGAACTCATGTAAATTACATCTACATTATGTTTTTCTTTTTCATCACCATGTGCACACTCTAATGAGCGTTCATGAAGTGGACTCTCGGTGGGAACCACTGGGTCATTTCGAACTTCATACTAAACTTTGAACATCTTACAGAGTAATGTTCAGTCCATCATCCAAAAATGGACAGCTTAGGTAGAAAATTGGTTTTCACCACAACTATTGGTCATGCACTCTTTAAACCTGGCCCATGGTTGAAAGATACCTAAAAGTAAGCAGTTTAAACATTAATACATGCCATGTAGGAGACACAGCAAATCGGAAACAATGTGAACACGAACACACCTATTTCTACACATATACTCACACACACACACACACACACACACACACACACACATACATGTACCCATGCACCAACACACGATAACTCATAATGACTGAAGCTCATACAAACACAGGTTACTATAACATGAATGTGGCCTGCCTACTTTGATGCTGGATTGAATCTGGAATTAATAAAATTAATCACGCAATTAGGATACTATCTTGACATATCCTTTTTGTAGAGCAAAACTGCCCTGGCACATGTAGGCAACCATCTGCTCTATATGGTATGCCTTCAACACTGCAAAAGGACACATAAAAAAAAACAACCTTCTTTGGTCAGATGAGACTAAATCAGAGCTTGTTGGACTAAATGTAAACTAATTGCACATCCCCAATGATGAAACATGGTGGAGGCAACATGGTGCAGTGGGTATGATTTTCTTTAGCATGGACAGACATGCTGATCAGAAATGATGAGGGCATACTGGAAGAAAACCAAAATATGAAAACTTTCAAATGATATGATTACTTTCACATTAATAGTACATCTCACTTTCACAGCTCACTCCACATCCTGGAGTGTCATGAGGTGGAGGAAAGCAGTGAAATACATTGTTGGCACGATTATGCTGTAATCTGCTCAGCAGGGACTCAACGAAACCAGATTTGAGGTAAAAAAGGAACATGCGGATTTATTGCTCTGTGTGTGCTGATAATGGTGGCTCAGATTACAGCCGTTTGTAATCTTTCTTGGCAGCAAGAAGGTCCAATTCCTGATCTCTTGTGATTGGTTAAATTGAAACTGGGATGAGGCTGGACTTGAGATAGAATTTGCATCAACATCTCAGCATACTTAACATTAATTTCCAATCCCAAACACTATTTCAAGACACAGCACCATATTGCACGGTGACAAGGACTAAAATGAAGCTCCAGCAAAGAGATCGGGAAGTCAAAGGAATTGGAGTGTCACACCCCCCCTCTCACATAACATCAGGAGGGTATTAGGGCTAAAGTAATGGATTCCACACCATTATTTCAAAGTGGAAATATCGAGGATAGCACCACCTGCAAAGCCAAGCCATCTTACCAGGAGTCACACTGCTTACAGTACAATGAGGCTTTGGTAATGCACTAAACTGTTTATTCAGATCCATATTTTTATCAAGTATTCTGATCTGATACCCGAAGACTCTGGCTACATAATCATATATGTAATAAATTACAATTTAACAGATATAATTGCTGGGTCTTGGGAAAGCAAAGGAAATTCCACTCAGAATCAGTGTAGTTGTTGAGTGTTTTTCTTTCTCCAGTGTGCTATGGAGAAGAAGAGAGGCATCCAGCTGTGTAAATTATTGCTCTGATCCAGCAAAGCGCTCTCTGACTCAACTGTGACTTTGTTAGGGACTAAAAATCTGTTCCCTCTCATGACCCTCTAATAAAATAAAAGTTCAAACAGGAAGCAGTTCAGCAAGTATCTGTGTTAGAAATAACTGGGAGGCTTCGATTATCGCCTACAAAATGGCTGCTTTAAAATCTTTGTGCAAAGAACTGTGATTTGTTTGAGAATCTTTCTCTGTTTTGAGTATGCATCTTACATTTCCTTACTCTACAACTATATTTCTATTGCTAAAAGTATTCCAGACTGTCTCATCATATATTCAGTACACTTTCTGAAGGAGATTTCTGAAGCTCTTTTCCCAGCAGGTAATATTATGGAGGTTTTATTGCTGCTGACGTGTCAGAAAAGAAATCTTGCTGGATGACTTCTTTATATCCCCCGACAGTGACTGCGCCATTCATGATCTGTCTGTCATCCTTGTGTGAAAAATCTGCCACAATATGTGAGCTGTGTAGGGTTAAAAATCAATAATCTATTCTTTTTTTTGTCAACAGTAGTGGCAATTTTTCTGTTGTTTATGCGATTATTTGGTGTTTCAACGAAACAAATCATCTCTGACTGTGCTTGAGTTCCTGATATGAGATTTAGTTAAACTAATCTCGGTTAAGTATTGATACTGCTTTTAGCTAGGGTGGTAATTCAATTCAATTCAATTCAATTTAAAATACTTTATTAATCCCAAAGGGAAATTAAATGTTGTTGTAGCTCATATTATGTAGGTTTCTTCAAAGAGCCGTTGTAGATGCTGATGGCTGTGGGCAGGAAGGATCTCCTGTAGCGCTCCGTCTTACAGCAGATCTGAAGAAGCCTCTGACTGAAGACACTCTGTTGTTGTAGGACAGTCTCATGAAGAGGATGCTCAGGGTTCTCCATAATGTTCTTCATTTTATGAAGAACCCTTCTTTCCACAATGATCTCCAGAGGTTCCAGAGGAGTCCCCAGAACAGAGCCAGCCTTTTTTATCAGCTTGTTGAGCTTTTTTAATACAAGATATGCTATAGCAATAACCGGTAACTATGATAATTTTGGTACTGGCTGTTGTTTCTGTCCATAGCGATCAGTGCTGTCTTTATGCAAAGCCATATAAGTCCTTGTCTGACATTGCTCCATGCACTGAAATGCATATAGTTTATCACGTTCAAAAACTTGCTAAATGCTCATTCATCTTGTCTGCTTGGTGCTCTGATTGGTCCAGCACCACAGTAATCAGAATCAGCTTTATTGCCAACTTTGTACAGACAAACATGGAATTTGACTCTAGTACACTTTGCTGTTAATAATATTTATTTAGATTTAGCTGGTGCTAATATTTAAAATTGCTACTTTCTTTGTGAATGGATTGTTTCGCTCTTGTCAAAACCCCATTCTTCTCTACTTTTGGTATGTTCCTTTTACTGTTTACCAGGCATGATTCACTATCTTTGTGTTCTTTAATAATACAACAGAGGAAGCATTCTTGCATACATTTATTATTTATCATTTACCAGTACTTTATTGTAGCAGGGTCCCTCTCAGCTTGATTGCTGTTATTTCTCTCGTCATTTGTTCTTAAACCAGATGGGTAAGGAAAAATTTTAGTGAATGCAAAATGGTTGATGTTTGCTTCAATAAACACACAAGGAGCAGAGATCATTCTGTCTTTTGTGTTTCTGGACAGAATTACAGTTTTTCTTTGAAAGTTGAATCAATGATAGAGTTTTAATTAACGTCTTTGTATCTGAGATTTGGCCACCCCTAAATAACATTTCCTCCTCACTTTTGCTACCATTTTTAAGACAAAAATAAAAACTCCAACAGTTCAGAAAAAATTTTTTAATCTTCCATCATTTTACTTATGAGCAAGAGCCACATTTATTGTAATAAAAGAAAAATAATAGAGCTACACCTCTAGGAAACCTTTTCAGACTTCTTAAGAATTTAGCCACTCTTCTGAAATCATCCATCCTTTCTAAAACATGAATACAGGAAAATTAATTGAATTTATTAATAGAATAGAATATAATAAAGCATGAGAGCAACAGCACTTATGTAACACCACAAATTAAACTAATCATGATCATTATAAAGTCTAATGGCTGATGGTAAGAAGGGCTGTGTTCAGTCCTGCGTTGAGGTGATATCAGTCCAGTGACCAAAGGTTTGGTAAAGGTGAGACTCTTCCTGTACACCATCTCTGTGTGCACCAGTCCAGCTTGTCACCCAGCTGCACACCCAGGTACTTGTACCTGGATACAACCTCCGCCTCCATACCTTCAATGGCAACTGGAGACAGAGTGTACCACTTCTTCCTGAATTGATCACCACCTCCTTGGTTTTACTGATGTTCAGCTGAAGGTGGTAAAGGATGCTCCAGTCCACAAAGTCAACAATCATGCCCCTGTATTCTTCCTCACATCCACCCCTGATACAACCAACAGCTGCTAAATAATCTGCACGTTTTTGCAGCAAGCAGGAGTCTGTGTTGCACTGGAAGTCTGATGTATAGATTGCGAAGAGGAAGGGGGATAGGACAGTTCCCTGAGGAGCCCCCCTGTACTCAGGATTTTATTGGAGACACAGTTATCCAGGCAAACGTACTGTGGCCTGAGGGTGAAATAGTCCATGGTCAGTTGATCAGAGATGGCACCACTTGCATCATCTTCATCTTCTCAATGAGCAGCTGTGGCTGAATTGTCTTAAGACACTTGAGAAGTTGAAGAACATAATCCTAACAGTCACATCAGATTTGTTGCTTGGGAAGCAGTGAATCTCTCTACTGGGTGCAGTAACGTCAGCACAGAACTTTGATGCAATCAGAGATGCAGTATGTAAGTCCACTGATATCATCTCCATGTGAATTACAGAACACATCATGGGCCTCATATGTTCCATTTGCTGCCCCAGGTAAAACTTTTTGATGAAATTCAAAAAGGAGCTTTGTCCCGTCTTTTACGGAAGTACTAAGCTGTATTTGCTAATGTGAAGAAGAGAATTATCCAAATACAAAGTCTGTCTTTGCACAGATTGCTTCACATTATCTTTTGGTATTTTATTATACGGCCAGCCAGTATTCATTAATAAGAGTTTAATCCACTAAAATCCAAGTGTATTGATTCTGCCCCATGTTATAGTGTGGTCAAAAAATATTGTCAATATTGAACTCTTACTTTTTTTACACCTTTTTTAGACTAAAGCTTTTTGTAGTGCTCTATTTTCGCTAGTTTTTTGATCATAGAGGCATGGAGACAATATAGTTACTTTCACTTTTAGCCTCTTGAAAGCATCAGTCTTGTATCAGAAGTTCTGGTTATTGGATGAGTTTGCTTGTGCATCACTTGTTGAAGGTATTTTTTTAATGGGACGATTTACTTCAGAAATATAAGAAGATATTGTTGTTTTTTTTTTACCTGTCGGACTGATTGAGCTTGTTAGATGTTTTCATTTTAGTAACAAAGAAAAGCAACAAGTTCTCCATATGAAGCGTTTGAATTGGAGGTGACACTTTTATTTCCAGAGGAAGATTGTTAATCATTTAATTGGATTGAACTGTACTAAATTTCTCTGTTGATTTATATTGAAAGGATTTAAAAGAGTAAAAATGTACCTGTGTTATAACTGTTTTTTGCCTGTTACAGATTTTATTTTATTTATACTCAAGTAGGAAATGTCACCGTGTTTTGAGTATCTGCTTTACTGCTTTAAAGATGATCAAATGCCTAATACTTTGCAGATGTATAAAGGCCTAAAAGGTTCACATTTCAAACATGCACTTTTCAACACAAAATGTAAAGACGTATATAGACCTGATGTTTTATAAGAGTGGTTCTTATGACATTCTTAATTAATGTCAATAATCCCTTCTTCTTCCAGAATTGTGCCTATTTAAGCCAAATTTACCCGGATATATATTGATTGTTTAAATAAAGCTTATACTGTCAAATTAACTTGACATTTAATAGAAATTTGAACTTTTAGAACTACAGATTTCATGTGTGAAGATTTATGGATCCTTATTGTAAAATGCTGTTACCTATTTATTTTACATTTTCTTTGTTAATTGAGCTTTTTATTCAGCCATTTATCAAATGTGCAAAATGCTTCCTAAATCATTCTATGTAAAGTAAAATTTAAGTCAAGTTTTATTCCAGATAAGAATACACCAGACAGAAAAAAACACCTACATTTAGCATGTTTTTTGCATGAGATCAAATGTTTAAAAAAACATATGTTAAAGCACATGAAGGAAATCATATGAACACATGTTCTATGTGTGATGACAAAAATGGGACAGGTGAAGATATTAAAAAGGAAAATGAATAGATGCATAGTTTTAAACCAACATGGATAATTTGAAAATACTTGTATTTTCTTGCTGCACTTGTACACACTAGCTTTATAAGTGCAGCAAGAAAATACAAGTATACAGGGTTGGTTTAGGTTTTTACATGCATATTACATTTAATTTGAGTTTATGTGGGCATCACGTCTAATTTTGTGGTATCACATATAGTTTAATGTTTTTCATATGAATGTTGAATGTAGTTTTTGGATTTCACATGTTCCTCACATGTGGTGTTTGGGTTCCACATGGGTATCTAAGTAGCTTATGGGATATCATAGAAAATGAATTGTTGGATCTGACATGTTAGATTTCATATGTGTCTCCTAGTAATCTTGCACCAGTTCATCTGTTTTTATCTGTAAACATAATTTCCTCCATTTACATTTAAATCTTTTGTGTTTGACAGTTTTCCATTACCGACAACCTGCTGACTATTGCCAGATGTCTGACTGTTAAATACAAAGTTACCTATCAAAAAGTACATTTATCTTTTTGTTCAATAATTGTTTGTTCTTTCAGTTACCTACTGAGAGACCAGTTAGAAAATACTGCTGTCAAAGAAAGAAAATATTTCTGCTTTATAGTTAAGGCTTAGATGTTCATCCATAATGCAGCAGGAGTCCTCACCACAGTCAAGCATCACATCACACAGAAAAGTTAAACCAAACGTATCAGCCTGACAGACGGCTTGATTTCACACAGGACCTTCCTGCAGGATGAACCAATGAGCAACAGGGGCAGCATTTAAACTCCCAGCTCTGAGAAAATTGTTCTCCTTATTTCATTTCTACTTTAAGGTTTTAAAATGCTGAATCTGTCAGCTTTTTGTGGCTCTTTAAAGACAACATCTTCCTGACAGGGCTGTGTGGGAGAAATTGCCAGCTCAGAGCTCGGCATCGGTGGCATCAGACAAGCAGCACCAGTTTTCCAGCAGGGAGGGACGGGCAACATAAAGTCACTGTTTTCGGTACTTTGTTTGAGATTTCTCTCAGTCCCTTTTTCCTCAGTCGGTTGCAGAAAGTTGAAGCTCAGCTGTGTCACACCTACACAGCAGCAGAAGCTGTTATCTTTGTGCTTGCAGTCTTCTGCTATTTTTGTTGCCTCTAGCAGTGTCTTCCTCTGCAGGGGTTCACGCACACAAACACATCGCAGTGTATGTGTTTGTGTGTCCTCAGAGGCTGTAAATACACAAACGTGTGCAGGAATAAGGGGGATGAGACAACAGCTCCGTTAAATGCAGAGAAGGCACAAAAAGAAGGGATTTAGGGAGCAGAGGTAAAAGCTGTCAAACTCATTATTTTTCAGAGAGAAAGCTGCAGTTTTATGACTCTCACATATTCCCTTTCCCAGAGATCCTCATTAAATGGAGAGTTAGACCTAAAAATGCCTAATAATAGTTATTATTGCATGTGGGTTAGGATTTGTATCGCGGCCCTCCACCTAAGAGGAGCCTTGGCCAGGCAGCCACAGTTTCCTTTCCTCTTTGCTCGATCTGATAACTGTTTACTTCACATTACTACCCTCCCTCTCTTTTGTCCCCTTCCTCCCTGCCTTTCCCTCCCTTTCAAAAGCTCTTCTTTCTCTCTTTTTAATCACTGCTCATTTTTGTCATCTCAGCCATCTCTTCCACCCAGTTTTCACCTCTCATTCCCCACAAGTCAAAGATATTAGGCTGACTTCAGGTTACTGTGGAGGTAAGTAGAAGGAGTGGATCATACATAAAGAGATGGCATACCAATGTAAAATGCATTTATTTGAACCCTCCAAAGCCTTTTAGTGCCTGACAGTCTGGTCGAAGCAAGGACTGTGAGGACTTCTCAGCTCGTTGCTAAAACGCCAACGGGGAATAGTTGTCACAACTGAATTGCTTTATAGCTGCTGACAGCACTTAAAAGATTTTAACAGGCTCCTGATTTGCATCAAATGCACAATATCCAGATAAAGGAGGTTAAAGGAGGACAATAGGCGTGATTTTACATCTAAGGGTAATTTAATAATTTCTTCAAATAAATTTGTAAATGTATTATTTATTATTGTTGTCAAGAAAGAACAATCAATTTTAATTATCTCTTCCTTCCAAAGCTTAAAAAATAAAAAAATCTTATTCAAAGTTAAGCTGTACTTCATTTATCTAACACAGTGCAATGGTAAATGGCCTGCATTTGTATAGCGCTTTATCAAGTCCAAGGACTCCAAAGCACTTTACACTAGAACCACTCATCCACACATTCACACACTGACAATGGTAAGGTACATTGTAGCCACAGCTGCCCTGGGGCAGACTGACAGAAGCAAGGCTACCATACAATCGGCACCCCAGAGCCCTCTGACCACCACCAGCAGGCAAGGCAGGTAAAGTGTCTTGGCCAAGGACACAACAATTGAGATGGAGCGGGTCGAACTAGCAACCCACCGATTACAGCACGAACCCCTCCATCCTGATCCACTGTCGTCCCCAGACCCACTGTCTTTTATTGCTATTTTATAATACAGACAATCAAAAAGTGGCACTTATTTGTGAAGAGGAATAAAAATGATACATGGTTTTCCTTTTTTTTTTTATATATAAAAAAAATGCATTTCTTTTCACCCCCTCTGAATCAACGCATTGTAGAACAGTTTTTTACTACAGTTACAACTGCACTTATTTTGGGATATGGTTCAACCAAATTTGAACATATAGAAGTTTAAATGTTCCCCAATTTTTCTCACCAATACTGCTCAACCTCAATGAGATTTGATGTGGAGCATCTGTAAACAGATTCTTATTTTAATTCAGGCATGGACCTTGACTGGACACGAATACATGGTGATATCATCGATGCCACTGATACTTTAGCTGCCTGTTTGGGGTTGTTGTCCTGCTAGAGGGTGAACCTCCATCCAAGTCTCAAGCTTTAGAATAAAACTCTATCCATCTTTCTATCAATTGAAACCAGCTTCCCTATACTGGCCGAAGAAAAGCATACCGCCAGCATTAATGCAGCCAACACCATTGATGACTGTTTCACAGTTTGTTCAGGCTGGTCTGTAGTGTTACTTTCCAGCCACACAAGATTTTACATTATCCCGGACCTGATCGGTGTGCATCTTGGTCCCCATGATGCCAATGTTTTGTATTAAAATGCAGAGGCCATCGCAGTACAGATGCATTTATACTAAGTTTAAATTACAAACAATGTGCAGGTTGCACAGAATTTTATTTAAGGGTATTTGAATAAAAACTGCCTTATATTAGTGCAAATCACACTGTTCAATAAAAAGGTTTCAAAACCATGACCATCCTTTACCTTTCCTTCACAATTATCTACTACTTTCTGTTGATTTGTCACATAAAATCCAAATAAAATGCTACGTTTGAGGGATTTGTGCACTTTTTGAAGGGACTAAAATTCTAAAACAGTTTGGTCACTTTAGGTGGCTAAATTGAACAAAAATCAAAACAAAAAACATCCATTAAAACTGCAAATTTGCTCTGTTCATTAATTTTAGTTTGGGTTATTTATTCTCGCTGTCATACTGTTTGTACAACCAAAAACAATCACTTAAACACACCAAAAATGGTGTGACAGTCCAAATTTCATGATGTTTATGTATGTAATGAGAATGCATTTTTATGAGGAACACGCTGTCCCATTATGCAGCAAACAGTAAATAAGACTCCCTCTGCCAGATGAGTTAATGTCCAGAACCATGAAAACCCTCCAACATAATAAATCAGCTCTCCCCTACTGTGAATACTTTAATTTGTTTCCATAGTTTTTCTTGTCACTTCGTTAATATTTCTACATTTTAACAGTCAAGAATCATCTAAATATTACTATACATGCAAAAATCTCCTCTGTGGCCTTTAAATGCGCATGTAAATAAACCATTAATATGTATATTTTTTCTCTTCAGTAGGTTTGACATAATAATAGCTGATTCATCACAATTACTTCCTGAGTGGAAGGCTATCCTGAGCTGACAATTCTGCAGAGCATTACCCGATAAAGGTGGTAATGGGAAACCACCTACTGCTCCACTCTGCCTCTATTTCAGCACTCCACAAATTCACTCATTCCTATAATATCATTCCTTATCAGTGGCCTAATGATGATATATAGCCAATTCAGGGCAGCGGGCGCATTGTGGTGCAGAGATGGTTTGCGCTGCTTTGTTTTAGCCTCAAGGTGAGAGCAGTTCATTTCAGCCAGCAGAGCAGAGAGCCTAGGACAAAGAGGTATAGCAAACAGTCAGAGGGAACAGATGGAGCTGCAGTCATCCCCATCACAACCCACCTGTGTTTGAGCAGAAAACGTTATATGTTTTCAATTGACCTTAGCTTTAAAAATTGATAGATGTTGTTGTGAGGAGGCTCACCTGGGGAACGTGTGGGGTGTTTTAATTGGGCTCTACTGAGACAAACCATGAAGACATGTGGTTATAGGTCAATACTGAAACTGAGGTCCTGTGCTTTTAGTTTTGGCGGGGTAATCACAGCTTGCCTTTAAGGCAATTCTAAGATGTTTACAAAGTTTTTGTTGTCACTCCAAATGAAACACACTGGATGTATTTTGTCCAGTTTAGCTCAGCTTGTCATGGAGTGACATTTTGGACTTTACTTTGTGGTTGCTTTCTTATTACGTTTTGTGGTATTATTACTATTATTATTATTATTATTATTATTTCACCCTTGGATTCTTATTTAGTATCTCTGTGTTTAGTTATGGATTGGTATTTGTTTCACCTGTTCCTTCTGCTTCCCTGCCTCCTTGTAGCACCTGTTCTCAGTTTCTTTGATTACCTGCCTTCTGTTCCCCTCTCTGTTCTCCAGTATATTAGTTGGTTTGGTGTCTCTGTTCGTCGCTGGTTCCTTCTGTGTTCTTTGTGTTCCTTGTGTCTGTCACTACCCCTTTACCACGTCTATGCTTTGTTTATGCTATGCTTCGGACTATGTTATGCCTTGGATACCTATGCTTCGTTTTGATTATGCTATGCTTTGCCATGAGTACCTGCAGGTTAGCGCAAGTTTTTGATCTTGTCTTTGTTTTATTCCTGCAGTGCTTTTGTTACGTTTTTGGACTTTTATGAATAAACAAGGAAGTAACTATGATGCGGCTACCGAGCTCTTGTCTGCACTTTGGTCCAACCCGAGATCCTTCTTCGACACAGCTTCTCTTTTTGACACATTCCTGTTTATAATTACACAAGACCTTTACCCACATCCTTTCATATACATTTTTAACTGCAATCAATGCTTTTTATTTTATATAAATCAGGTGAAGGGATGGTTTATTCTGCTGTCCATGAAATCTGAATAGATCACTGTTCAAGACCTTCATCCTAGAAGTGGCTACAAGCAGGTAAGTGGAAAGCCTGTTGGAGCTTCTGATGATGAAAAGATAATAAAAGTGAAGAAGGCTGCCGGTTTGAAAGAACATAATTTCTAAAGGTTTTCCAGCTCTGGAAAATCCTCATTTAGGATGTTTGTTACTCCAAATAAAACACACTGGATGTATTTTGCCCAGTTTAGCTCAGCTTCTCTTTTTGATATAGTGCTGACATTTACAAGTCTTTAATAGTTTACGTCATTGTTATCCAGTCAAAAAAAAACAAAAAACATGCATATTAGTGCTTTTTTCTTGAAGAATTGGCATTAAAGGAATAGAGCTTTTTCCACAATGTTTTGTGCAAGATTGATACAGCTCTAAAGTCTTATGAAACCCAGTTTATATTTTCAAAAAGATAAATGTGAATTTGTAGGTAATAAGTCCGCATTCCTGCCAAAATATGTTCAGATATTGCTCCACTGAGATTATTCCTCTCCTTCTGTTTGCTATGGATTAAACAAAGAAGACATCATGTGCTAATTATCAGCTTTATAGGTCTTGGCAGAGAAGTGAAGTCGTGCATTTCTGAAAAGTCTTAACTGTACTTTTTGGTTTTTATTCGCAGATTAAACAATATTTCCCAATATTTGTTTTGGCTCATGAGACATGCTTGTGAGAACTCCAAAGTAATAACTTCTTAGCAGAAGGATTTTTGCCTGTTGTGCCTATTGTGAATTTTACATGCAGCAGAAGTAGGGTTTAATTCTATGTCATTAGCTGCTGATTTTCTTCCTGACTGCCAGTTGGTGGTTATTGTTCAGGCAGTATGTGGGTGGGCAAGGGGAGTTGTTGGTATTATCCGAGGCTGATAATTTATGTCTTCAGCTGCTGTCTCCATCTCCCCAGGTGGACATCTTGATTCTTCAGCAGTGCATCTAATTAGGGGGAGAAAAACACATGTCCAAGGGAAAAGTATTCGGTGAGAAGACACATTTTCTCGACAAAGCAGATGTGGAGATATAAATCAACTATCTTGACCAAAAGAAATAAAATACAAAATGTACAAATAAAAAAATAATGAGAGCAGTTTATCTGTTTCAGTATTTTTACTTTAACAACATTATTTCACCAAAAACAGCACATGTATTTGTATTAAAGCATATTGATGAAATGGTTGATGTCCCTGGAACAAAGTGAGTCTGTGGAGGTAGACAGGGCTCAGCAGAGCTGTCAACAGATCCTCATCTGGAGGCTAGTTGGATCAAAAGCAGTGTAACTAACAGTGAGAGAGTGACACATAGTGTGGGTGATGACACATTGCTGTTTATAGTTACACAAGACCTTTACCCACATCCTTTCATATACATTTTTAACTGCAATCAATGCTTTTTATTTTATATAAATCAGGCAAAGGGATGGTTTATTCTGCTGTCCATGAAACCTGAATAGATCACTGTTCAAGACCTTCATCTTAGAAGTGGCTACAAGCAGGTAAGTGAAAAGCCTGTTGGAGCTTCAGATGATGAAAAGATAATAAAAGTGAAGGAGGCAGCCAGATTGAAAAAATATAATTTCTAAAGGTTTTCCAGCTCTGGAAAATCCTCATTTAGGATGTTCTGTCACGCAAAAAAAGGCAGAAACACAAAGCATCATTTCGTACAAAGAAGAAGTGGCTCCATGGAGATACATAATTTGATCATTTAGGATCCAATTAGTTCCAGGTTAAATACTTTGGTAAGCTTTGTCTTGTCACATATGTTGGCATATCTAAAAATGATATTTGCATAGGTTTAACATCCAGAAATAAAGTACGTTTTGTTAAACCTCAAGTTCCTGTATAAAGCATATTTGTTGCTTATAATGTGCCCTAGTCTAGTATATATCTTCTTCTTTGTCTTATTTAATAATCATCTGACCATGTCAGGCCTAAAGATCATTGTTCCATCATTGTTCCCAAACACCCTCAAATTATGACAAAATGGTTGGGTAATTATTTAGTGAATTCATCAGAAAATGCATGCCAGTGCTTCTGTCATGTAAACCAATTAATATATTCTGCATGCTGAAATGTTTGATTCTTCGTAGTATGAATCTGAGTAATGTGATATTGTGAAATTAGAGTAAAACTTGTACAAATTCCATGTGTGTCTTTCTAAAGTATCTCAAATTTGCAATGCTCATGCAATGAATTTCAGCCTATCTGAAAAATCTTTTACCGGTGTGACTTAGCCGGACTTCACTTTGTATAAGCTACAGGTTTAGATGTGTGAAAAGATAATGCTACAAAAAACATTTTAGAGCTGTATATTTTCATACCCCATTGAAAGTAACGCAGATATGCAATAGTGGAGTAATAGGGTATTAGGTAACAGAAAAATGATTTCATTTACTTGATAGAGAAGTCAACAGCAGGAAAACAAAGTCATACTATATGTTTAAAGCTAACAAGTGGTTGTGGGATTTATTACTTGCCAAACACTTTTGTCATGGTTGGTGTTTTGTTACACACAAATACGGGCATAGCAGAGGCAGTTTCAAGGATGATAATAAAGACCCACAACTTATGGCATGAAGAGACACCCAATGATTATGACAACTTCTTTATATAACTGCAGTTATAGACTGCAGTCATGAACTGCAAATTTGGGTTTGGTTCTGTTTTTGAAAAAAAGGGGACCAGTAAGTATTTGCCAGTGTGCAGGTTTTCGTACTCTTCGGTTGACCTGGTAAATGCAGGTTACTTTGCCAATTCTGAACAGGCTGCAGCACTGTGCATTCAATCTAATTGAACATATTGGGGAAAAAAAATAAAGAAGGAACCTTGAAGTTTATTTTTCCTGTCTTTGTGATCTTTTTATGGATTTCCAAAAGGGATTCAAAGAAAGATGTACTTTGGCTGCACCTGTGCAGAAAGACTCATGCCAGCTCAAAGAAAGAGCTCTGTTTGCTTTTCTGACATGGAGTCAGATCTGCTAAACACTGGCATTGAACTTTGCCAAGGGTGTATCTTGCCTTTAGTGCTATTATCAATTTTTAGGCGGATACCTCCGTAAAGAAATAAAGCATCAGAGGTGGAGATTATATTCTTTCTGGCACCTCTCCATGCCGTTGTGTGATGTGTCTTAGATGAAGATTAAAACTTTTTTTAACTAAGTTGTCAGAGGTCAAAATTATATAGTTGATGAGAAAATTCTTTAAGCTTGACCAGGAATGGTTGTAGGATGTTATAATGTTTTAATGTACATTCAACTAAGCAATTACAGCAAATATTAACACAATGATTCACAGTGCTCCAGAGATATCACACCAGTGACAGTAGATGTACAATTCAAGCAACAACAACTTAAACAAAAAGCTTTGTTATGAAGAGTTCTTGAGAATCTCTTGATTACTTGGTCAGAAAATTGGAATAGTATTTGTTATGCTTGTTTCATAAACTTTGGCAAAAATCAGTTAGTTTAATTAATTAATCATTGATGAGTCAAAGTTTGGTGCAATGATAAATGACCGAAGTATTTTAAAGTGAAAACAGTTATATTAGCTATAGATAATAGATAGATATAGATATAGAAATAATCATTTTCTTTTACATTGTTCAAGCTGATGTAAAAACCATGCAAAGGGATCTCTTACTCCTAAACTTACACATTTTTGAAGTTTTGTTTAATTCTACACTCGTTGTGTTTTTCTCCCAAAGCAATGGGCTCTTTTCAGGGAAGCTCTAATAAGCCACAATAATTCACCAGAACAGCCAGAATTCACAATGTCAGTGGACACAGATAACATTAGCAGGGATCAGTACTCTATGAATAAATTACTGAGGGACCTTGAATAATGGCCAGAAAAGGGCTTTGACAGAACATTATTATGTCACAGTAAAATCGCAAATAGGTGCACCTGTACAAACAAATTATCACATATTTTTCAGCGTTTGCAGATGTATGCTTAGCCCAAGTGAGAGAGAAACAGCAGACAATGTGTGCAATTCTAAAGCTAACATTTGTTGTAAGTTGGTGCTATATCAATAAACAGAATTGCGTTGTTGTCACATGTACCCTGCCTCTTATCCCTTTGATAGAAATAGACACCAGTCCCCCTGGAGGATAAGCAGGTATAGAACATGGAAGGAAGACTTGATGTTTGCAAAAACAACCTGGCATTTTGGGATATATTTTAAGGACTGTAAGTCTCAAAAATATACATAAATGTTGGATTTATCTGGTGGCGAGTACCAGTAAAAACGCATGTTTTTTTGTTGACGTGATTACTTAAATAGTAGTATGCTCACAAACTTTCAAAAGTTGCGACAGTTTTTCTTAATTCAATTCTGCTAATTTTAAAGGAAAACTCCACACCACATTCTGCCAAAGTTATCAATTGTTTATTAGTCTTCAGTTAAGGCAATCCATTACAAAGCATTTCACAAACCACAATATGACGACAGAATTGTGTTCAACTCCTGGTTTGGAAATTCTTTTTTTAGCATGCAAGTCATAGATCGAAAGAGGTATGTAAACAACCTGGGTTAAAACAGGAGCAGTGGCAAGAAGAACCCATTCAGTTGGTGTATGATAGGACCAGAATGGAGAGAAAGCATAGATGCAACATGCTAGAAGAGGCCATTATCTCCGAACGGCACCCTATGTCACAAATAAATCCAGTGGGTGATGCAAAAATCAGGTGAAAGGAAGATTAACCACCAAACTTCCTGCCACTTTGGCACAAACATGCACATTGTCTACAGAGGCTAAGGTTCAACAGCTGAACACATGTTGGCACTGCACATTCCTCATACAGGGCTTATGTACATAATTAGAGTTCAGCCTCAAAGACTAGCTAAAAAGAAATTACAAACAAATCGAATTCCACTAAAGAAAATAAACTGCTATGCTGCTGAAAAACATAACTCAGAACTGCTAATATTTCACAATTGCATAAGAGTAATCACCTTATCCATTGCAGTTTTTCTGATATCCCTGTGAGGATGTTATAGGCCTCAGGGAAAAGAAAAAAACCTAATCATATTCTTAGATGTGCTCATAAAAAGCATTTAATCCTTGTTCAACTGATTTGTTGTCATAATAACTACATTAATTCCATCTGAAAAGTGCACCACCTCTACTTCCAATGTTATTTTATTGTCACAGGCTATGACCTTCATATTAATGCTTCCCGCTTCCTGCTGCTAAATTCTTCGCTTTATAAGAAATTAGAAGTCTGACTTCTAATTTATGCAAATAACCCATCAAAATTTAAACTGTTAAACCATGATGATGATGCATTTTATTTCAGAAGTACAGTATATATCAGCTGTTTTATTTTGAACTAAATTGCTTTCTGTAGAGTTATACTGGTATTTATAGCTGTAATGTAACCTAATTGCCTTGTTTGAGGTCAGATGAAGCAGTTACTTTACACGCAGATTAAACTCTGCCTTTTCTTCTGAGAGAAAAATGTAATCACTGCAGAACAATTTAGAAAAAAGATAAGTGAGGTTTTGGGTTAACCCTAACCATAAGGAGCTTAGTGCCTCTGGACTCAGTTTCTGCAGACTCATCAGACTCTTTCAGTTCGCAGAGAGCACTTAATGTAGCAGGAGTTACAGAACAGGAAATGACAAAGAAAAATCATTACGTAAGCATAAAAAAAAAACTAGACTCGCATTTTTTGTAAACATCGGTTCTCCACTGTCATTCAATAATACTTTAAATAGAAACAAGACCAAAAAATAAATAAATAAATAAATAACAGCAAACTGAAAACATAAATATCTTAATGAAACCCATTAGTGCTGTCTTTATCCAAAAGGTGAATGATGCAAATAGCAACAGTTAAATTGTAAACAAGTCATGGTTTTAAAAAGTGTACAACAAGGCTTAGCAACATCATTAGTGAACAGTCCCAATCTTAATGTATACCTGTAGAACACCTGGGTAAACTGAATTTGGATATGTTTTTAATACAGTAGGCACATCTGGGTCGAGATATTGAGTGACAGTGAGAAAGTGAACAGTGAAATGATGTTCTATTTGCTTCTTCCAAAAGATGGTGCCATGAACAAGGATGTATCAGCAACTATCCAAAATTTTAATTGCACAACAAAATTTGAACTTTTATCAATGGCTCCCCTGGAAAGATGATAAAAAAGTCTTACATGAATTAATCTTTTGCTGCATTAGCATATTCCCACGCTAAGTAATGTAGAAAAATCCAACATTTAATTTTATACATTTATTCAGTGGGTTAAAACACCAACTTTAAGAAGCTACTGGTTTAAAAAAAACAGTGCTGCTACAGGAAACACTGACATTTTCTATAAAATACAGTAAATGTGACTTTTCATTTTATTTATGCTTTACAAATTCATCATCTTTTTTCCAAAAGTTTTCATAATTCAATAAAGTGCCTAAGTTTGCCAATATTCACTGACAGAGCCACAATTAACAGTCTAGAGGAAGATTACAGTTTTTTTTTTGCCGGTACGCACAGTGAAGGTAATGGTAAGAAAAATTAAAAATATCCAAACTTTAATTTTAGTAAGGAATAGCATCTTGGAGCTGCTAAGTAGATGTAGAGTTTACTAAAATGTCCTCGGACCTGCGGAACTGCGTGCTTTGGTCAGGTGAGACTAATATTGAGTTTTTTGGCAACAAACACTACAGGTTGGTTTCATGTAAATAATGGACAAATGTGTGGAAAAGGAGCTCATGCCTACATTTGAGTATGGTGGAGGAATTGTCATGCTAAGGGCTTGTTTATCTTTCAAAGAATGGCAATAAGGAGATTTTCCTTACAGGTGTTTTAGGCAGGATAATAATCCAAAACATATGGCCAAATTAACACAGACAGGCTTTACTGGATACAGTAAAGTTCAATCAGCCTTCTCGGTCGCCAGACCTAAATCCTACAGAAAACATACACTATGTTCTCAAAGCTATTTGCTCAACCTTCAAAATAATAACATTTGTGGTTAAAGGCTGGATTTTTCAAAAATCTTCAGTGTGAGATCATGCTGCTGTGCTGAAAGATTAATTTATGCTTCTTACAGTCTTTTTACATAGCCAAAAAGGGGAATAGATAAGTTTCAAGGGAGGTGTATGAGCTTTAATCACAATGAGATACAGTTTGTCTAAACAGTGTAAGCTCTAAATGGTATCAATGGTAGTTGGAAAAAATGCATACAGAAAACAAAATACATATGGAGGCATACACAATAGCAAAAACAAAACAATGGACCCAGATTAAATACAGTTAAGCTTCAGCTTCACTCAAACTGTTCAGTTTTACTATGCCAGTTTTTGGTAGATAAATGGAAAACAAACAAGCAAAAAAAAGCTTACACATGCACGCAATTATAGCCCAATTATTTCTGGTAAAGTATTTCTGATTGTTCAAACCACCCTCAAGAAAATTTAAATACATTTAAGGTAGAAATGATGGGAGCAAGTTGACAACAGAGTTTCAAAAGTAGGATCCTTCAAATGTGCCAAACAAAATGCCAGATAATTAGGTACAACAACAACAAATATAATGTTGAGAAACACAAACAGAGAAATGGCAAAAGAGTCTCATTCATGTACAATTTACTTCTTTGCATACAGATAGCCAAAATGAGGATGTGCTAGAATTTATGTAGTTATTTCATATAAACATCCTGCTCATTATGGTAAGTAAAATATAGTTTAATATATAGGTATATTCTGTATAATATATCCTAAATAATAATTTTGTCTAAAATATTAGAAGAGAGTATTAAAGCTGTGTTAAAATGTAATCTGTCATCCTTTCCAAGATTTTCATTCTGGCTGTATTTTTCAAAATAATAGTATGTAGTTTAATAATATAAGGACTTTGTGCTTTTGTTTTGACAGTAATTAGTGCATTCTGTTAATATAAAGATTAGAAATACATATAAGTCATGAAAACTCTGCATGGCAGTAGACTATGTTACAGCTTGCAATCAAAAAATTTCCCATGAGTGAAAATGATTCCTACAATGTTAGATAGATTTTATCACATGCTTCTATGTTACAGTCTTTACCAAAGTAGAAATGGGGGATTATTTTCTTCACACTGGTCACAAAATATAAGATGGAAAACTACAGGGTATATGCTTCTAAATGACTTCAATCCCCACCCAATAAAATCTTCTGAAAGCAATAAATTATTTCTACAATAAATAAGTAATTAAATAAAAAATGGTATTCATAAGGGGTTCCTAGATTAACACACAAACTTCAAAAAGGTATTACGGACATAATACAAACTGGCACATCCTAATATATGTACCCCTTCAAAAAGGCCTCTCTCTAGAGGTTCACTTTCCGTTACATATCCACTTTGACAAGTTTGACAGCAAACATCTAAAGCTTCTCTTTACACCGCTCTCTTCTCAGTGCTCTCAGAGCAAAAAAAAAAAACACTCTGATTATCAACAAGTTCCTCTACAGCTGTCTCACTACTCCAACTCATCATGGAGTTTTATTGTGTGTTTCACTGGGGTAAAAGTGCCCCCAAAGCATTTCCACTTTCCACTATTGTTTCTTGCATTAATCTATAACCTGCTCCATCCAGGGCAGTGGTGCTTGGGAGGCGGGGATCAAACAGACTCAGTCTCAGGCTGCACGCAGGATGAGTAAGCTGGGGGGACAGAGTTGGGTTTGATGGCTCTGCTCTTCATGTAGGAGATCAGCTGGTCAGGGATCTCAGCCAGAACGTCTTTGGCCAGCCGTGCCATGCTGAGAACGTGGTTACCTGTACGGTCCATGTAGTCTCTAAATGGTACAAACTGTGACAGAAGAGAGAATAAAATCATCTTTTAAAAAAATATTCTATAGAGTTTGTTTTAGCAGGTCACATTTTGCTGCAGCTGTTGAAAATGCATGATACTAAATGTTTGCCCTGCCTCGATAGTTTGCCAGTCCATCACAGAGCAACAGAGACACACAGGACAAGGTACTAATCACGCAATTTTAGAATAATTATGTAATATAACTGTCAAGTTTTGGACTGTGGGAGGAAGCCATTGTACCCAGAGAAAATCCCCATATGCATGGGGTCAACATGCAAACTCCATGCAAAAAAGAACCAAGGACAGGATTTGAACCTGGGACCTTCTTGCTGCTAGGCATCAATGCTAACGACTGCCTCACCATGTAGCCATGATATATTCCATGCTATATAATTATTTTTACAGTATAAGTTTATTTGTCTTCTAGATTTATACATAAATTTGAACATAAATTTAACGTTACATCACGTGACTCTTAGGTCTTGTGTGTCAGCTCTCACAATGTCTAAATAGATTGTCACGGAGTGACATTTTTGGACTCTGTTTGTGGCTTTGTGTTTTCTTACCCTTTGCTTAGATGTTTCTATTTTGGTTTTTGTATCATGTTTTTCTTTTCTCCCTCTTCCGCCTCCTAGTGTTTACTACTTAAGTTATTTTATGGTTTTCTTATTACTTTGTATGGTTTATTATTATTGTAATTATTATAGTTCTTGGTCTTCCCTGGATTCTCTAGTTTTATTTCTCTTTAGTATCTTTGTGGTTAATTGTGTTTTATTATTTGTTCCTTTGCACTCTTCTTGTTTACCAGTTTATTTTCTGTTTCCTTTCCAGTTAATCCAGTCAGTGTGGTTAGGTTTGTTTACTTTTGTATTCAGGTTTTCTTTATGGGTTCTTTGTTTGTTCTCAGGTTGTTATTGTTGTTCCTAAGTTCCCTCTAGTTTCTCTGTTTATTTTAGTCATGGTTATTCTAGTTTTCTTATTCCCCATTTGATTATTTATCTTTATCTATAGGTTTGCTTGGTCTGTGTTTCTGTTTATTGTTTATTAGTTACTTTGCCCATCATCAGCCTTTGTATTTGTTTCACCTGTTCCTTCTGTTTCCCTGCCTCCTTGTCGCACTTGTTCCCTGTTCCGTTGATTATCTGCCTTTGTTATCTCACAGTATATAAGTTGGTTTTGTGTCTTTGTTCAATGCTGGTTCCTTGTGTTTGTCACACCTCGCTCTTGTCCATGATTATGCTTTGTTTTTTGCCACGTCTTGCCTTGGGAAATCTGCAGTGATTTTGCTACGTTTTTGACCTAGTAAATAAATCTTTGAATTTCAAAGATGATCCTGCCGAGCTCTTGTCTGCACTTTGGTCCGATCCAAAACCACATTGTGACATAGATAACATCTAGTGAAAGAATGGTTTCTTGTTGAGGATAAGTAGAAGGTAAGAAATGATTTTGGGATAAACTAACAATTAGGTGACATCCAATATTATTAAAAATGCACACTACCAAACTTTCAAATAGTTTAAAACAAAAGATCTTTATTGCTGAGTTTTTTTTCTTGCATCTGGTTAACATAAGAGTCTGTGATCTCCAAATATATCTAGAAACTGGAAACAAGCCATAACTTTTTTAGACTTGATGTATTAATATGTTTAGTGAATGTTGCATCTTTCAATGTGGCTCTGTTAAATGAATTTCAATCTAAAGGCAGGATTTTAAGATATAAAAGCAAAACGTATTAAATCCTGTTGCCTAAAAAAACATGCAAATTAAATTGAATGAAAACCAATGCCCCAGGTTTTTAAAGTCTTTTTAGAGTCTACAAAGTTGACATATTTAGACAAGAAAAGCCCTTCTATACTGTGTGTGGAGGCTGTCATTTAGATATTTACATAAGCTTAAGCAGAAGAAATCCAATTTCTTTGTACTTAAGCTCCTCAGGTTGAGGTAAGCCGTTATGGAAATAAGTGTCACGAAGATGTGTACCGAATGAACCGTATATGTAAATGTATAGATAATTAAAAACAAATACAATGCTTTCCATCCCATTGTGCCAATAGAAAACATGAGGGAAACAACAATATAAATATCTTACCTGCACGATATCTCTCTCTGCCAACTTCCCCCGTGATGAAATTCTGACATCATCACCATCCAGCTCAACCATTGCTTCAAAGACAAAGATATCTTATTTACATAATCCCAACTATGCTGCAGTACTAAATGGAAACACGTTTATTGTTTGTGAAATGAGTCTTTTAGAAAGGCAAAATTATGTTTATGCTAAATGATACGTTTGGGAAACACTTTTTTGTTAAGAAAACTTGAATTTGTTAAGTTTTGATAAATCAGAAGTCCATTAAAGGGCCAATACTGAGACACACAACTACCACTTTTTCCTTTGTTAGTATTCTCACCATCAAACTCAGCTTGACCAACTCCAACAATGATGATAGACATCGGGAGTTTTGCAGCCTGTTAAAAAAACAGAAGAATCATCTTCAGTCAGTGTATGAGGAGGAGACACATTAACAAATATGTGTAATCCAGCACACATCCATTTCATATCTCATTATGTTGAATAGCTTTGCAAGGACACGCATTATTCAGAATGGATTGATACAAAATCTTGCTGAATATTTTAACTAACAGCTGTACACAATGTTTAATTCACATGTCATGCTACCAATGTTGGCAAAGCTGTTTAATGCTGGAGTGCAAACAAGCACACATTTGTTATATTCAGATCATTTTCAGCCAAGCCAATCAAGCCTTTCAACATTAGTGTTTTACAAAGTTGTTCTGTTTTGTTTGCAATATTTTTTTACATCAGTCCATCATTCATTCACTCATTCATCTTCCAACCAATATCCAATTTCCATTCCCCCTTCCCTATGATGATGGATGGATGGATGGATGGATGGAAAATGTAATGATACTTACTAACAAAAAAGAGAGACATAAATATAACATTGCAGCTATGAAGTCCATTTGATAAGCCAAAATTCTTGAAAACCCCTGTACATATCACTTTTTTTCACATACCTTATTAATAATACTTGTGGGCAGAAATACACCACAGTTTGCTTTAGAAACACCCAAGGCTGCCTATATATTTAACTACAAAAAATTAAATCTTAATTTGGAGGTTTAATCAGGATCATATTCTGAACTGTAGTGCAGAGCTACATGCTATCAAACCACAGCACTGGTGTTTGAAATATGAAAGCTCTAGCATGAATGAATGATATCTGCTTGTGGTAAAAATGCATTTGCAGGGTGAAAGTAGGTCAGGCTTCCTGGAAAAACCTCCCCCAGGGAGAGGTCTGTCATAGATAGGAGTAAATAGACTTTGGAGGACCACCCCCTTCCCAGTCTTTATCAATTTTCCTCTCCAACCCTTTTTCCATTTTTATCTTTTCCGCTTCATTTGTTCCTCAAGAACTTATCCATTTGCTCAAAAAAATACATATTCAATTTGCCACTTTCCCTCTTCAGGTCCCACAAGCACATACCGTACCTATAAACGCCAGAACAAATCCTCCTTTCAGAGATGAATTATTCAGTCTACACCATTTGTTACTTTACTTGTACTGTAAAGTCACTCAGGAGACCTCACTCCAACATGAATTCAGACTCACTGCTCTCACTGCTAAAAACGACAAGGATAATCTGAAGATATACCAATTGTGATAATAAACCTCTAAATCCATAATAAATAGCAGCTTTGATCACTAACAAGAAGCTTGATGCATGAAAATAAACAGGACAGGACTGAGTCATTTTTCTTGTTCAAGAAAGGCTTTGCTCAAATTAACCCTTAAATAAAAACATATTAGGATGTTTTTAGTAGCTGTAGGAGAAAAAAAAGATTAGTAGAATTAAAGTACAGTAACTCCCAAAAAACTGATACAACACCAATCAAAGGCTTTAGATACTCTTTCTCATTTAATGGGTCTCAGTATTTTCATGACTATTTACATTGTAGATTCTCACCAAAGGCAACAAAACTGAATGAACACACATGGAATTATATAGTAAGCAAAAAGTGTAAAATAACTCTAAACATTTGTATATTTTAGATACTTCAAAATAACCACTCTTTGCTTTGAGGACTGCTTTGCTCTCTAAGCATTCTCTCCATGACCTTCATGAGGTGGTTACCTGAAATGGTTTCCCAAAGAGTCTTGAAAGAACTTCCCAGAGGTTCATTGAGAGATGGCCTAAGGTTAATATTTCAGTCATTACAGCAAAGGGTGGCTACTTTAAGGAATCTAAAATATAAAACATATTTAATGTTCTTTTACAATTTTTTGTTTGCTATGTAATTGCATGTGTGTTCATTTACAGTTTTGATGCCTTCATTGAGAATTCACATACAAATCAATGGTCATAAACATAAAGCAAACCATTTCATTAAATAAAAAAGGTGTTCTAAAACGTTTGACCAGTAGTGTATATGCAGAAACAGTTGGCTTCTTTGATAAAGTACTGAAAATCTTTTAATTTAAAGCAGTTTTCATTAAATATTCTGATTAATGAACTGTTTGCCTGTGTGAGACTGAGGATTAAATTTGATTTTAAATTTAAAAATAACTTCAATTTAAATTTGCATGCAATTCCTAGGTATTAATATTTGTTGCTTTTATGCAATACTTTTAAATGTTGTACATGCTAAGCTCTCTTATAAGTAGGTCTTAGTTATTTTCTTTTTGTCTTGACTTTTATGCATGATATGTGCTATATAAATAAACTTACATTACCTTATAATAGGTTTTTCTTAAGGTCTGCATGAGTTAAAACACTGACCGCCCTCATAGTGGTTGAAGAGCAAAGGAGATAATCAAGGTGACAGACTCTGACAAACTGCAGTGGCTCTGATGAATTCATTTTGATTCACTTTTAGGAAAAATATTTGCTGTAAAATTTCGCAATTCCCTTTTTCACTTCATATGAAACAGCCATTACCATACTGCGCCTAGAAATCCTCTCCGTGAAAGTTATGAACAGGACCGGTGACAAAGGGCAGCCCTGCCGAAGTCCAACATGCACCGGGAAAAGGTCCGACTTAGTGCCAGCAATGCGGACCATACTCTTGCTCCGCTTGTACAGAGACCGGATAACCCGTAGTAAAGGGCCTCCGACATCCCGTACTCCTGGAGCAGGTCTATAAAACACATGTAGACCGGTTGGGCAAACTCCCATAAACCGTAGAGTACCCTGCAGAGGGTGTAGAGCTAGTCCTCCGTGCAGATACAATTTTATTTTACAGTGAATTTAGAAATCAAGGTCCCAGAGTCTGAGAAAAGTGGAGAAGGTCAGAATCCAAGTTCCTTAAAGTCCAGCATGAAGTTTCCACAGTCAGTGTTAATTTGATGAGCCATGTCAACTGCTGTTTTGGTACACTGTGTTTTTCAAGACCAAAGTCAGCATAGTCATCTACCAGGAACTTAAAGACAACTTCATTCTTCTCTCTGTTGTTGAGCATGGTGAAGATAGTGATTTAATTTCCCAACAGGACTTGGCAACTGCCCACACTGCCAAAAGTGCCAATACCTGATTTAATGACCATGGCACCACTATTCTAAACTGGCCAGCAATCTTACCTGCCCTAAAGCCCTCAGGCAATCTCAAAAGAAAGCTTAGAGACACCAGAGCCAACAAATCAGATAAGCTGTGGGCCACTATTAAAGCAACCTGAGCTTTCTGAACACCTCAGCAGAAACACAGACTGATCACATCGATTCCACCGAGCACCAATGCAGTAATTCAAATAAAAGGAGCCCAGAACAAGTATTATGCATATACAGTACAACACACAGACACACTTTTCAGGAGGCTGGCATTTCTGTACGTAACAACAGTTTTTGTTTGGTCTGATGTAATTTTCAAATTTTCAGAGGAACGTAGTTTAGGGTTTCCATTATCTATAGGCGACTGTGGCTCAGTAGGAAGAGTAGTTGTCTTGCAATCAGAAGGTTGTGGGTTTGATTCCAGCTTCCTCCTGCCATATGTTGATGTGCCCCTGGGCAAGGCACTTAACCTCAAATTGCCTACCGATCTGCGTATGAATGTGTGAGCATTAGTGAGTGCGATTGGGTGAATGTGGTGCTAGTGTAAAGCGCTTTGAGCGGTCTGTATGACTGGAAAAGCGCTATATAAGTTCATTCCATTTACCATATCACATTTTACAGAAAAAACACTGAAAATATATCACTCAGTGAGTAATAAATCTATATAATACTTTTCTTGAGTGAATTACTGAAAAAAATAACTTCTGGTGGATATTCTAATATAGTGAGATGCACCTGTGAAACCTTATGTATTTATTTAAATTCCTCATTAATACTTTTCAATACTAATGTCTTATCTGAAAATAAAACCCCTTTTAAGCTTTCAATTTACCTTACGGAAACAATTGTATATAAATCCTGTGTCACAAAACCTTAACATTTTGTGTTTTTTTTATTTCTAAGACATAATTCTGCTGCAGTCATGCTATGTCTCCACTTCAAATTCAGATTACAGACATGTAGCAGCATTGAATTGGAAAAAGGTGCAAATAACTGCACTAACAGGGGAGGTTTCCACTGTTCCTTATACCTGAAACATTTATTAATTCTTCCAACTGGTGAAGCCATTTTAAAAGGTGAATTTAGTGAAAGACACCACTGTAGAATTTCCACAAAGAATCATCCAAAATTACGGGTCTAGAACTCAATAAATAAAAATTTTCCTGCAACAACCTAAACATGTTCTGCTCTCACTTAAACACAAGAAAAGTCACATAAATATTGTTAGCTTACTCTATTTTTGCACAAAAACTGTGAAATATTTCTGTGAAGCATTCACACCTGACTGGTATTTTGTGGAAGAATAAAATCCATTTAGATGCCCACTAAATTATTTGCAGTTCCATTTATTTCAGGTGTATGTTGCAGTTGTAAGCAAGCACAAAGCCACCAGCCTGTGACAGTATCCAAGGACCCATTTTTAAGTGAAATTACCAACATGTAATAAATCATAAGATTTCTTGTTTGGTTCAGGTATGAGTACAGGTTCAACTTTGTAAAGTCAACATGATATAACTTTGAACTATGGAACATTTTTACTTTCTTACAGTGCTTTTTATCTCTGAATTAATCTCGTTAAATGGATGCATCATTGCAGTGTCTATTAGCAGCCCCACTTGTTAATTTAGAAACACCATTGTGATGTTATCCTTTTAGTCAGATGTTATTTGAATTTTAATGACTGCCTCGTGAAATCAAGGCCAGGGCACTGTTAAAATAATAAAAATTAATAATTTTTCAGTTTTTCTTTTCTTCTCACTTCAACCCCTGCTGTGTTTTGGCCTGAAATAATACAACCGTAATCTGACACAGAAATGGGTGCATATTGCTCTGTTCTGCTGGACTTAGTAATTGTGTTTGTGCAACATTTATTTATTGGATTTTGCTTCAGGAATTCAGTGCAGTAATAAATGCACAAATATTAGGTGCAGTCGCATAAGCGTCAGAACTTAGAGACACCACATACAAGTGCAACTACTACAAAATCTTTATATATTATAAGCAAATGTCACAGTAATGACCTACTAATAACATAACATTTAATGTCGTACTTAACAGATGCTTTGATGAAGACTGACTCAGCTCGGTATGCTAAATTCCTGGAGAGGCAGAAATCAAAGGGCTGCCCAACCTATTATCTGACTAATTCTGATAACAATTTGGAAGGCGCCTATGCAATGTGTATTGTGCATTGAACATTCAGCCCTAGGTGGTCAAGTGATGAAGAGTTTTGAAAAAGAAAGAATATGCTATTAGTTTATAGCAAAAAGTTATTTACTCTGTTCTTTTGAAGTGGCAAACCATATATGTTACACCTTTGTTTTCAATAGATGCATAATAAAGGGGCTTTATAGATGTAACATTAGTCACTGTTTTACAAGATCTTCATATTGAGGCCCATGTAAATCACATTTTTAAATATGCCAACATATGTACCAAAATAACAGTGTGACACCAGCTTTAGTTAGTGTCTGCTATTTGTTATAATCTAAAATGTCACAAAACACTGAAAAAAAACATACTGCAGAGAATATTGTGAAGAACTCCTTTTATGTCATTCATCTCTGCAGAACGAAGCCAGAATGCAAAAGTATATCCAGGCTTTAGCTCTGTAGACAGAAGAGTGAGAAGCCTGGTCCCAGCAGGAGTGAGTGAGTTCAGGTTGAGCAGAGAGCAGAGCAGCAGACAAGATCTTAAAAGGAAGGTGTGGCTGTTCGAAAAGGTTTGATTAACAGTCGCAAATTCCCTTTAAACCCAGTCTGCTGGGGGTCAGAATGCTGTTGCTGGGAGAGTTTACCTTGTCGACGATTATTCCTGTACAAACATCATCCCAAGAGCAGCTTTGTTGTCAATATACAATAAACATACTCAAATTAGGAGACAAAAAAGATTAAAATAGTTTTTAAAAAGTTGTTTTTAATTATCAACAGTCTAAGGTTTTCAGTGAGAAGGAGAAGTATTAGAAAGTGTACAGAAAAAGTACAGAGTTGAAGAAAAGTGCAGCAGAAAACCTACTGAAAATTCTCCAAATCTACCACTTAGCTGACAAACTCTGAAAGCAACAGAAAAGCCTGAGAGCTGTACTGAAGTAAACTAAAAGCACCTAAAATGCCAGTACACCACAGCACAGCAGAATACACAGAGAAACACCTACATCCTCCAGCTAGTGTGGAGCAGCACTTACATTCACTATGGCCTCCTTGGTCTGAGCCATGTCTGATATTACTCCGTCTGTAATGATGAGTAGAACAAAGTACTGAGATCCATCCTGCACAGCCGCTGCGTACCTGGGTCAAAGGAATAAAAAGCAGAGCATGACCCGCATCAGAATAAAGTAGAATTTAAATAATGTTGAAAAGGGTTACATGTGCAAGACTCTGCACCGAACGCTGACAGTGGCAGAAACAACTAAAGGGAACATCTAAAGATGGCAGAGAAGTAACCACTGTGTCAAATATATCAAGAAATGCATAAAAAAAAACACATCACTGCACTGAGTAAGTGACACACAAATGTGATATAAACATGTAAAAACCTAAAATATTCTGTTTATCCCCTTACATCTCAGAGGTTTTTACAGATTACAGAACCCATCAGAGATAGTACTGTGAGGGTGTCCTAGTTTCAATTGCCCATCGCTGGATGCTCCATGAATAATTTATTAAACTGTTTATGCAATCGCAGCAGTCTTATTTTTTCAGAACATTATTGATTGCCTGGCACCCATAAGACCAGCATTGATGAGCCAGAGAAGGATGAAAACAAGAGGATCATTCCAGATACCAAGGACAGGTCAGAGGTGAGCCCGTACGTTCACCCCTCCCTCCCCACCAGCTTGACAAATTTGACTGCAAGATACTGACATTTTAATCAGAGAGCGTGCACATCTGTTGCAGCAGCGTGAACATAGCGTGAATAGAGTTTAGAGATTAAAGAAACATTTGCTGCCTTATTTAGCCACATAAAAAATAGATGTTCTTCTGCAACAGATGTGACAGCATGTGACTGCTCATGCTTTGCTTATCGCCGTGAAGTTGAAGTTAAAGAACCATCATACACCAGCTTCAACAAACCCACTGTCATCTGGACAAAGCCAGTGGTACCGTGAGGATCATGTTCTTTAAATTCTCCAGTGCATGTAACACAATCCAACCTGATTTGCTTTGTCAGAAACTCCAGAAGACTCAGGTGGAGGCCTCAACAATCTCCTGGATCAAAGACTACCTGACAAACAGACCACAGTTTGTGAGACTGAAGGGTTGTGAGTCTAACCAGGTAGTCAGCAGCACAGGAGCACCACAGGGGACTGTACTCTCACCATTCCTTTTCACTCTGTACACCTCAGACTTACAGTACAAGACAGACTCCTGTCATCTGCAGAAATACTCGGATGATTCTGCAGTCGTTGGGTGGATCAGAGATGGACAAGAAGCTTTGTGGCATGGTGTAGAAACAATCATCTCATCTTCAACGTGAATAAAACAAAGGAGATGATTGCAGATTTTAAGCAAATCAGGAATAGTTCAAACACTATTTACATCTTTGAAGAAGTGGAGGTGGTGGAGCAGTATAAATACCTCGGTGTTCACCTGGACAACAGACTGGAGTGGAGGTGCAACTGTGAAGCCATTTACAAGAAGCAGACTGTACTTCTCGAGAAAACTCAGGTCTTTCGGTGTCTGTAGCAAGATGCTGCATATCTTCTATAAGTCTGTTGTGGAGAGTGTGATCTCTTCTACCATCATCTGCTTTGGAAGCAGCATCAGAGCCAGGGACTTAAATAAGCTGAACAAGCTAATAAAAGAAGGCTGGTTCTGTTCTGGGGGCTCCTCTGGAACCTCTGGAGATCATTGTGCAAAGAAGGATTCGTCATAAAATGAAGAACATTATGGAGAACCCTGAGTATCCTCTTCATGAGACTGTTGTACAACAACAGAGTGTCTTCAGTCAGAGGCTTCTTCAGATCTGCTCTAGAACAGACCGCTACAGGAGATCCTTCATGCCCACAGCCATCTGCATCTGAAGAAACCTGCATAATATGAGCTGCAACAACATTTTATTTCACTTTTGGGATTAATAAAGCCAGTCAGTCAGTCAGTCATTTTCTACCGCTTATTCCGTAGTGGGTCGCGGGGGAGCTGGTGCCTATCTCCAGCAGTCTATGGGCGAGAGGCAGGGTACACCCTGGACAAGTCGCCAGTCCATCACAGGGCAACACACAAACAACCATGCACACACTCATTCATACACCTAAGGGCAATTCAGAGTGACCAATTAACCTAACAGGCATGTCTTTGGACTGTGGGAGGAAGTCGGAGTACCCGGTGAGAACCCACGCATGCACGGGGAGAACATGCAAACTTCATGCAGAAAGACCCCCGGTTGGGAATCAAACCCAGGACCTTCTTGCTGCAAGGCAACAGTGCTACCAACTGTGCCACCGTGCAGCATTTTTGAAATTTAATGTACAATGTGAAGTTATTCTTTGCTTTTCTGGTTTTAGGATGACTTGTTTTAGTTCTTCAGAGTTTAGTGTCTATGTAATTCTGCAGTGTCTTTGTAAAAGTGGGATTTATTCCACTCATATTTATGTATATTGGAGTTGGAGATAAATTAAAACAGCACAGAACCTTATGATGAATTTTATTAGCTTGAAACCAAGGCTATTCACAACTATAATGTGACATTTTAATATGTATAAAAGCCTTCTGGGCTGTTTTTTATGCCTACATTTTTGTGCTTGGAATAAAATAACATTGCCTTCAGGGGTTTTGTTCTTGTAAGGTTTGGATTAGGTTTATTTGCCCTTCCAGTTCTGCTTTCAGTGTTGACAACAACCTAATATTCATAGTTGAGTATATGATTGATTTTAGAGTCTATAATTGTAGGTTTAATTCTGAAATAGCTCCTTCACTTTTCTCTGTTAAAACAAGCCACAAAATGTAAATCAAACTCTTGGAGAAAGTTGTTGCAATATTAAAATATAAAAATAGGTTTTACAATGCAATGTAGTTGTTGTTGTTGGTTTGTAACTTGTATTGGTGTAAGCTACAGTTATAAACAGTTTTGTGCTCAAGTGCTTTTAAATGAAATCATTAATGAGTGGTGTTTTGAGAGAACATTAAACCTATTATGCTTTTATTTACATGATGAATTTTTCTAGACCATCTTCTTGCCTTCTATCTAACTGCTCCTTCATCAAATCACCACATTAACATGGTGGAGGAGTTTCAATACCCCTGTGATCCTGAGGACAATGTTGTCCTGTGTTTCAGCATGTGGCAAATTGACCTCAGGGGAGGCCTCAGACCAAAAGTGATTCAGTTTTATTGATTAAATGCAGACCAAAAGAGAAGGTTAACCTCTCCCAGATTGGGGAGGCCAGGGCACCCTCCTGGACTCAGGCAAGGGGGGATAGGCTCAACCGGGAGTACCTTGTGGTCCACATGACATGCAATCTAAACGGATCGTGTTCAGGACCTCCACTGTAGATGCAGCTTCCAGGAGCTGTGCTCTAAAGGTCATCGCCAGGTGTTACGGCAGCAACCAGAGGTCCTGTTGTTGATCCACAATTGTGATGGAAGCCATAAGGATGAAGAATGAGTTTAAGTCATTCTTGGGAACTCCCAAAGTATTTATATTTCTTTACCAAGATGTGACATTGTGCCACAAGATTCCAGGCAACAGTACTTTGTTTACTGTATAACTTTAGAACCTATTTTTTTTCCAAGTCTATCCCATATTCACTGTTGGGGTAATTGTTAATCAAGTAAAGTCCATCAGATTTAGTTGTTTAGTTGGAGATTTGGTCTGATGTAACATTCAATTTGAGTAAAACTTGACCTTTATTGAATTGTAGATGGTAATAAACCCAAATTTCTATATGTTTCAAATGTAAATATGACAGGATTCTTTTTTGTTCTAATATTATCACAAATATTTGAACGAAAAGAGGACAACCTTCAACCAACAAATCACCTGCGCTTTGTATTTAATGAGGTACAACTAAGTTTTCAGATAGGGATGGTAAATTAGTTTGTTTCACTGTGACCCCTTGACATTTGTCTCATAATGTTAAATTACAGCATGTTCCCCATTTACAGTAAAACTCCTTTATTTAATAGATTGAGTCATCAACACTTTTACAAAGGCAGCATGACATGAAAACATTTTCCTGCAGTTCACGTGACTTCTCACTTTCATCACTTTATATGTCTAAAAATAAAGTGGTGAGCACTCTAATATGCCCGGCCTCACGTATGCCTGATTTCCATTTCTTTTCATCTCTGCCTTGCAGCTGACTGTTTTTCCATCATTAGTTCTGAGAGAAAACCTCCATTTACTGACTTAATACATCTGACGATGTAGCTGCCTTATTTACACACTGGTTCCAAAGAAAAAGTAACCGTGCTCAGATTTTTTGACGAGGGGATTTTTGTGTTCGCACCTTGCCACATGATTAACAACAGGAGCGAAGTTGGTGGGTCCATACAGCTGAACCGTCTTAAGGCTTTGATGGTAAGCTTCAAGAATCCCCTCGATACCGTTACAGTACGGGTTCTCAATGTTGCCATTCTGAAAGGAACAAAACAAGTGCATTAATGCATGGAAAATATTTAATTAAATTCAAGTCAATTCAGTTTATTTATATAGCGCCAAATCACAACACATGTTGTCTCAAGGTACTTCACAAAGTCAGGTACATACATTCCAATTAATCCTAACCATTGAACAGTGCAGTCGGATTCAGTTATTTATTCAAATGGATAGAACGTTTTCTATCTAAGGAAACTCAGCAGAGTTGCATCAAGTCAGTGACTTGCAGCATTCACTCCTCCTGGATGAGCATGTAGAGACAGTGGACAGTCACTGGTGTTGACTTTGAAGCAATCCCTCATACTGAGCATGCATTTATATGATATAAACCTTTAAGAATTAGGTATTACTGCACTAATCCAAACACTTACAATGCAATACTAAAAGACATTAAATCAGATACAATCCACTTTATCCATATAGCACATCTGGGACCACACAAGGCTGCCAGAGTGCTGTACATAGATGGGTCAATGGACAGAACCAGGAAAAGTCCTACATTTATCTTCAACCTTTGCTAACTATAGCTGCTGAATCTTCACCAATGTGTTAAAAGCTCAGTGTGATAACTTAGTGCAGACAAGCCTCAGGTGGACCTACATTTGTCATGCACTTTAGCTGTGTGCAAGTTGGTGTGTGCATGCAGTGCTGTGTTTTCTCTCACTCTCTCCCAACAGGGTTCGACTGGCAGGTGCAGCTCCACAGGTGTCCTCCATGAGGACTAATTAGGAGGGTTTTATAAGGAGCTGGAACGTAGAGGGAGGCATCAGACTGTTATCTCACTCAGAGTGGTAATCTGGCCTGTGTTTGCTACCCCTTGACTGATCTTTTGTTTCGAAGTCTTACCTGAGTCTCTGTTCCTTCTCTTGCAGGATTTTTCTCCAATGTTGGCTTCTCCCATGATCCTGGTGCTCCGTGTCTACTCCGTTGGATCTCGCTGAAAGCACCTCGGAGAAAGACGCTGAATTGTCAGTCTCCCTTCTGCTCCTGGAACCAGCCTCGTGGAAACTGACAACTATTCTCCCATCCGTTCGCTCACCTGCCTGTCCACCCTTCACCTCATGCTGGAAACACCTTCTGAAAAGGATCCAGGTGACAGAGAGAGATACAGCTTTTTCCACAGAATCACACCTCCTGCCAAACTCAGCCTCAGCGGACAGATCCGCCCTCCCCAGAACTTTCAACTCCAACTCCAACAGTCATCTTCATCTCTACCCCCACATTACTTACCATCCATCCGCTGTCAAGATTATAACCTCTCACCTCTCTTCTGTAGTGTCCAGTCTGATTGTCCTCAGACCCCCCGATGATCAGCCAAACCATTTACACTGCTTTTCAAGAAAGACTGTTAAACCTGTCATCCTGCCTCCGTATCTGTGCTCAAGGCATCTTACTAAGTCAGCACGAGTCGCTCCTGCAGTCCATGAATCAGCAACAGTCAGAAATTATCCACACACTGAATTGACGTGTTTATCAGTTCCAAGATGTCAGCTCCAGACTCCCTGGACCTCCAGCTAACTATGCCATCTGTTTCCTCCTCACCTCAGCCCACTGTCGGTGCTGCGTTCACTTCCCTGTTGGCCAGAGAAGTTGCTTCCCCCACTCTGGCACCATTTTCCGGGTATACCATAAAGTGCCGGGATTTTCTGCTTTAATGTACCCTGGTCTTCCAGTGCTCTCCTTCATGTTTCTGCAATGACTCAAATAAGATCTCATTTATAATCAGACCTCTCCTTGACAAGGTTCTAAGGTGGGCTGAAGCCATAACTGATAAAACATCTATTCATCTCTATTCTTACAATGATTTTCTAGAAATCTTCAAACATTCTCACCCAGTGTCAGCATCAAGGAGGCAGCAAAGAGTTTATGGGTCTTCAAACCAGCCAACAGGTCAATGGCTGAGGTGGCAATAGATTTTTGCAGCTGAGTCTGGTTGGAACACTCCAGCTCTTAAAGGAATGTTTCTTAATTCTTTAAATTACACATTGAAGGATAAACTATCATGCTGTGACAAAACCAAAGCCTTAGATGAGTTAATAAACTTTTCCATTCACATTGACAAATGGCTAAGAGAGAGGGCAAGGGATCAAAGGATCACAGTCGCTCCATTTCCAAACATAATCACCAATTACCTACTGTGACATCATCAGGTTCAGACACCGCTGTTAACCAGCGCTCTCCTGAGCCTGTGTAGATTGGCAGAGCCCATTTATCTCCTGAAAAAAGGCAGAAACGTTTACTCTCCGGGTAATGTCTCTATTGCGGTGCATCCAGTCATTTCTGCCTTGCTTGCCCGATCCGCCCAAAAGATTATCCCCATCAGTAAACCAGGAGGATCTGGCGGGTGCTGTACATCATAATGAATACCCCCATTTTCTATTTGGTGGATTCAGGTTCAGAACAGAACCTCATTAATCCTATTTTCCTCCATCAGCTAAACATCCCAGTCCAGGATTTGTCATTCCCTATTAAAGTCTCAGCCTCGTTGCTTCTCCCCTGAAATCACTCACTTTCATCAGAAGAACCTTTGCCTTGTCTGACGACACCGAAAAGGCCTTTCTTAAACTTAAGGAAAGCTTCTTATCAGCACCCATCCCTGCCCACCCAAATCCTAAGTTCCAGTACGTGTTAGAGGTGGATGCATCAGACACGGGTTGGAGCTGTCCTCTCATAAAGATCATCATTTGGTAAGCTCCACCCCTTAGAAGACATAGGAGACAGTGAGCTTCTGGCCACTAAATTGGCCCTCGAAGAATGGAGACACTTGGTTGGAGGGCACGGAGAAAATCATCATTATTTGGACCGACAACAAGAACCTCGCCTACCTTCAATCTGCCAAACTACTCCCGTCAGTCACATTGGTCCTCATTCTTCTCACGTTTCAACTACACCATCACATACCATCCAGGTTCTAAAAATATTAAACGACATGCTCTCTTCAGACAGTTTTCCACAGAAGAAGAACCCCAGGAACCAGAAACCTTCGTTTCTCCATCCTGTGTCATTGGTGCCCTCTCCTGGAACCTGGAGGACTGCGTGCTCCAAGCTCAACGGGATGAACCAGATCCAGGAGGGGGTCCAACCAGCCAACTATACACCCCATCCACCATCCAGTCTCAGGCTATTCATTGGGCCCACTCTTCGAGATTCTCCCGTCCCCCTGGATCCAGTCGAATCTTTGCCCTCATTTGTTGATACTTCTGGTGGCCATCCTTGACTAAAGATGTGGTGGAATATGTAGCAGCATGTTCCACTTGTTCCAGAAGAGCTCATATAAACCTCCATTAGGCCTTCTCCAACCACTGCCCCTTCCAAGCCGTCCCTGGTCCCACATTGCACTGAATTTTGTTACTGGTCTGCCTTCTTCCAAGAACAAGATGGTCATCCTCTCCATCATCGACCGCTTCTCCAAGGCTTGTCATCTGATTTCCCTCACCAAGCTTCCATCAGCAGGTGAGACCACCAGACCTCTCATTAACCACGTCTTCAGATTCCATGGTATACCCACCAACATTGTTTCCGATAAAGGTCCACAATTCATCTCACAAGTATGGAAAGACTTCTGTGCAGCTCTAGGAGCAAAATCACTTTTCTCATCTGGTTTCCACCCTCAGATCAATGGACAGTGCAAACGGCTTAATCAGGAACTTGAAAATAACCTCCTCTGCCTCGGTGCCAATAATCTGGCATCCTGGAGCCACCATCTAACCTGGGTACACACACAATTCCCACATGTCCGGAGGGACGCTCCTGAGTCTCATGGAGTTGTATTCTTGAGCTCTCTCTCATATTGGATTTTGAAGGCTCCACCTCTTCTTCGGGTAGGCCACCAGGAGGCGTCCGTTGAGGGGGCCGGGGGGGGGGGGTGGTGGTCTGTGACTGGCAAGTGCAGCCCCACAGGTGTCCTCCATGAGGACTAATTAGGAGGGGTTTTAAGGAGCTGGAACCCAGAGGGAGGCGTCAGACCATTACCTCACTCTGAGTGGTAATCTGGCCTGCGTTTGCTACCTACTGACTGATCTTTTGTTTCCAAGTCTTACTTGAGTCTATGTTCCCTCTCTCGCAGGATTTTCCTCCAACGTTGGCTTCTCCCATGATCCTGGTGCTCCGTGTCTACAGGTCCTTCTCAAAATATTAGCATATTGTGATAAAGTTCATTATTTTCCATAATGTCATGATGAAAATTTTACATTCATATATTTTAGATTCATTGCACACTAACTGAAATGTTTCAGGTCTTTTATTGTCTTAATACTGATGATTTTGGCATACAGCTCATGAAAACCCAATCTCGCTGAAGCACCTCGGAAAAAGATTGTCAGTCTCCCTTCTGCTCCTGGAACCAGCCTCCTGGAAACTGAAAACCATTCTCCCTTCCGTTCGCTCACCTGTTTGTCCACCCTCAACCTCATGCTGGAAACACCTTCCGAAAAGGATCCAGGTGACAGAGAGAGATACAGCGTTTTCCAAAGAATCACACCTCCTGCCAAACTCAGCCTCAGCAGACAGGGAACTTTCAACCCTAAGAAAGCCCCATTTGCAGGTTTCTACAGTTCATGTAGGCGATACATCAAATATGCACAAGAAGTTAAACTGTTCAGATAAAACAAAAATGAAACCTTTTTGTTTGCAAAATGCAAAATCTTACGTTTAGTCAAAAACTAAAAACCATCATCCTGAACACACCATCCCCAAAGTGAAACGTCCTGGCAGTAACATTATGCTGTGGGGTTGATTTACTTCAACGGGGACAGGAAAGCTGGTTGATAGGACATAATATAGCGCCAAATACAAATCAATCTTGAAAGAAAAGATAACTAGAGATTGCAGTTTAGACTGAAATTTAACCTAAACGAGCTACAAATGAAAGGTTGTGTTGGAGTATAACATGACATCTGAAAATGTTTGTGGTTGTCATTTGACAAAATGTAATAAAGCATTTAACTTAATGAGATATCAATAAGTGCTAAACCTTTCTAATAAAAGGAAAGACAGAAAAGGCTGATACACTTTATGTCAGTTAAAATGTTTTGTGAAAAGTATTTAGGGCATATGGCTCTGCAGATGTTTTGCTATTCTCTCACACTCAATTATTCTGGTCTATTTTTGTCTCCAAAAATAAAATTTGGCAAAACTAACTTCAATTTTGTCCTTGCTGATTGCTGAGAGTCACTGTCAAGCTGTAATGTAAATTGTCTACAGTCTAAAGGTCCTGAGTTCTCAAGAGCACTTAATTAAGAATGATCTCTTTACTCTCCTGCCCAGCTTTCCCTATAGGCTCTGACCAGTAAAGCTATCTCTTGTTACAAGGAGGTTATCGATTTTTTCCTGGCTCACTCTTCTGCAACTACACCCCACTGAGAATGAGAAAACAAGGAAGAGCTGATGGTCAGTGTTTATACTAGCTGAGCATCTTATGTTACCTAAAGGTTAAGCTGCAGAATAGAGTAGCTATATGTTTACAAAACCAAAATCTATCAACAATGCTTCACAGTTCCTTTTGTTGCTAAGTCTTCCTTCATCATCCATCTCAATGATTTATGACTCCCCCTGCTAATTCTGTGGGGCAGACTACAGGGGCTGAGTGACATTTTTGGGGGAAGAAAAAAATAGATATCAACAGAGATTCGCTTGTCAAACCTTGCTTCAAATGCTATCTTTCTTGACTGCAGGGCAAATTTCAAACCACGACACTGTAACAAATGTTCCATAAAAGAAGGTAACTTTACTTTTACGCCCACTTCTGTGACTACAGCTTGAAGAGAAATGAAGCTTCAATTATATGGTGAGATGAATCTTAATTTGCAAATTTTAATGGCAGCATGGAGTGATGCAGACAATACCCTGTAGACACACTCCTCATTAGGCTGTACTGTGCTGCCGCCGAGTGCATTAGCTGGCTGAGAGAAGCTAAATTGATTTAAGAATCCTTCAGCCCTATAGAACCTAATTTGCACTATAAAGAGACAGAAATTCCTTCTGAGTTATGCTTGACATGCACAAGTAGTTGCATTCATGTGAAAAAAAACATAAATCCGCATTGCACATAAACACATGCTAAATTAGACCTATGGTCTAAGTTGACATATGAGGACAAAAATTATCTTCTCATTGTTTTACATTAATTTAGGGTGAAACTGTCTAAAATAATCCCACAGTTTACTCACCAGTGGAAATTCATGAGACACTCTCCCGTCAGGTGGGAGCTTAGCACCAAATCCCAGTGCAGGGAACATCTTATCACTGTCATAGTCCTGAATAATCTCTCCCACAGCCTTCAGAGCCATGGCATAGGCATTCATCTGATAAGGGTTCATGTAGTGTAGTGAGGTGGACTGCGAAGGATTTCCTTTAAAGACAAGAAAAGTCCGAGTCAGTGATGCAAATCAGGAGACTGAAAGCAAACTGACAGCTGCAAGAGGAAAAGGGAGGATTTGAAAGAAATGCAGCAATGAAACCACCTGGGTAAATTTTGTGGTTAAAAAAGGGGATTCTAAAAATCTATGACAGCTCTTTTGTAGGAGTAACAAATACATAAGCTATGAATGTAGGCTTTTGTACTTTTCCTGATTTCTTACGATTAAAGGAACATGTTCAGATAATCATTTGAACTTATTTTGAGAAATACAAATATCTGTTTTGAATCCATAGATTTGTCGCAAACTATTTGCAGAAAAAAGCCATAAACAAATATGTAATAAATCAGAAGAATGTTGTGTCAAATACAGATCTTTCAAAATGACACGATTTTAACAAAATGCTTAATATAACATCAACAAAAAAAACATTGGCAGAGATGAGGTTTTCATTATGCGCTTGAAATATTCACAAAAAACCCTTAAAAACTCATAATTATTACAAGTCTGATGGGACTTAGAGGCAGCAATAAAGTAGGGGATGCAATTTTGTTCCATATCAGGAAATGTTATTAAGTGAAGGAGAAAGTGAGAAGTGTGACAGATGTCAATATCACATTTATGTTTTATGTATTTGTAAACAGTTCATTTAAAACATTTTTAAAACCCTTGAAGTTTTATTTTTATTTTTTTTCATGTTACAACTACAAATGTCAGTTATTGAGATTTTTGTCACTGACCAACACATAGCAGTGCGTGATTTAGAAGTAGAGGGAAAATTATATTTTAAATTTTTTTTACCAAAACAAAAGATGGAAAAATGTGACGCGTATTTGTATTCGCCCTTTCTTTCTCTGATAATTCTAAATAAAATCTTGTGCAACAGATTACCTTCAGAAGTCAGCTACTTAGTAAACAGGGTTCATCTGTGTGTAATTCAGTCTCATTGAATATGCAACTGGCATGAGAGTAACAGCAGAATCCAGCAATGAACAATGCAAACCAGGAAACTTATATACTAATATTAAAAGAAACCATGTAAACTAATCATATGTGATGTGAAACAGCTGTGGCAAAAAGAGAGCAGGGGAAGTGAAGGACGGAGACTAATTAACTCAAAGGGAGCTGAACTAAGACTCAAAATGATCGATAAAGTAATGTGAAAAGCCTGAACCTAAAGTAAGGGAATAAACCAAAATGAACAGAAGAAAGAACACAAGAAAAAAGTCAGAAACTAAAAACAAAGGAAGTAAATAATATAAAAAAAACCCTAATGACAATAATAAACAACTGAATATGGCGGGACCTATCTAATAATAAACCCAGAAATGATCAGAAAGGAAACAACCAAAACACCCATGAATCAGGACAACATTCTCAACACATCATCCCTATAGTAAAACTTGGTGTTAGCAGCATCATGCTGTGGTGATGGTTTTCTTTATAAGGGACAGGGAAGCTGTTTAAAGCAGATAGAAGGAAAGATGGATCTAAATACAGGACAACCCTGTAAGAAGACCTGTTAGGGGCTTGAGACTGTGATTCACAACACTCACTATACAAACAGAGCTACAATGGAATGGTTTAAGATTAAAAATGGAATCGTCAGAATGACCTAGTTAAAGTATATTCTTAAATCCAATTGAAGATGTGTGGGTAGAGACACCCAAAAATAATTGCAGCTGTGATTCCAGAGAAATGGTGTTATACAAAGTATCGATCCATCGAGGCCAAATACAAATGTGCGTCACACTTTTCAAATTTTACTGTAAAAGAAAAAACAGAAAATATGGATCAATTTCCTTCCACTGTAGAATTATGCACAACGTTTTGTTGGTCATCACATAAAATCCAATAAAACACATGGAAAGGTTTAGTAGGAATGTAGCTGAATGTAAAGCTTTGCTTTAGCTCTGTTCAGTTTTCTCAGAATAAAATGTATGAGTGCTTGTTCACACATAATGCAGGAGCGAAGATCACAAGCAGAAAGAAAACTCCAGTGGTGTGACAGTCATACATCTAATGATAAATGAAAGCCGAGGAGAGTAATTGCAGTCAAAATACTCACCGTTTGATGCAGTGAAATCAATGGCCACTGTGAAGTGAATCTGAGTTCTGAAACATATGAACAGAAATAAATGTTAACCAAACGACAGGCAGGAAAACTCAACACTGCAGTCTAATGAGGCTCGCGCTCTGGGTTGTTTCTCTCATCTGAGAAGAGGTGTGATAAAAGTACACCCCAACACAACGTGCATTATTCACTTTTATTATCTACTTCTACAGCTGCTTGTTCAGTGCTATGGCCAATTATGTTAACATAAGATCTTGTCAAGCAAAGACTGTTACCATCCTATTTGAAGCAAACAAAGTGCCTGCTGTTCTAAATACCCTTGTTTCAATGCCGAACATTTATATCCCCTCAAAACCAATGATTAAGGCAGATAGATTTATTTTAATAGTGTATTCAATTTAAAAATACTTTGCATAGTCTTTTTTTATGGTAAGACTAGAGACGCATGAATATGTAGATCACAGTATACCAATTTCGCTCACAGTTTCCATAAATAAAAAACAAAAAAATCCACACAATCAATTCAAAGTCTTTATCACCTGTGTTTAAAGTACAGTTAAGGCCATAATTGTTCATACACCTGTCAAATTTAGGTTTAAAGTTATCTTTTAATTTAACAGCCCGTTTCTTCTGACTGGAAGTAATGTTAATGTGTTGGAGTGGCCCAGCCAGAGTCCTAACATAAATCTGATTGAAAACCTGTGGACCGAGCTGCTAAAGATTAGGGTATTGGCAAGGAGACCTTCCAACTATACAGACTTAGAAGGAAAAATCATCAAACTACCAGTGTGGCAAGCAAAGAGTTGGTCATCAGTTATGAGAAGAATTACTGTAACGTCAATAAAGATATTTCAACTGACTATTTAAAAAAACTGTAAATAAAAACAGATAAATATATATTTTAAAATACTCCTTATACATTATTTAATTACCTTTTGAGAGATATCTGTCTTATTTCAGATCCGACACAAAGTTCTTGGTTGAATAAAACAATTTTAAATCTAAATGTGCCAGTGGTATGAATGACTATGCCTATGTCTTGGAAATTAATTTTTTTTTTTTTAAAGCTGAAAAATTAAGATGTGAATTAAACTAAATAAAACAATAACATTGAAAAAGAAGTCTTAGCCCACAAAAGGTACTGAATATTTCTGTCATTTGCTTTTGCTATATTGGTAGCCAAAACCTTGAAAAGAAACAAAGTATTGCTTCTTCTTCAGAGAAACAAAGGGTAAAGTGGAGGGGAGCCTGGATCAAAGTGTGTGCCCTTTCATTGCGATTAACACTGATTGCCTCCTTCTGATTCCACCTCCATTCAGTTTTCACACATGCAGAATCAGAGATAATGGCGGCTTCCTCCTGCAGCGACTGACCTCAGCTCATTAATCAGCCTTGATTTGGACCTTACAGCAGACAGAGAGGAAACTTTTATGTTTGCATGCAGCCTTGATCTAAAACTCTACTGATTTCTGCTATTACTTTTAAATGTTAGCATAAAAAAGTTAATCAGTGAGCCAGAGCTAAAGCCACAAAGGATACAGTTCATCACCATTGGGAGTATTTCTGGAGGGTGTAGTTTGGTACATTCCGTCTAGCAGTTTAATAAGACATTTAAAACTGAAAATTAAACAGGAAATCTTGCACTTATAGTAATAATTATAGTTACAATTATTATTAGTTTTAATTATTGTTATTGCCCATCATAATAGCCAAACAGGACTCATTTATGACTTCTGATTTTTAAGTCTTTGTTAGAGTTGGGGCAGGGAATCTTTCTTATTTTTTATCATATTCAACTCAATAGAACAGAATATTTTTTATTTGTCCATCAGTTGGAAATTAAAAAATGATACACATCAAAATCAGCAGCGCCTTGGTCCCGAAATTTTAATCCATACTCTTAACTTTTAAAATTACAATTCAACATTGAGACTGGTGTGCAGAGTAAACAACTAAGCATCTGAAAGTTATATAAAGATGATTTAAATAATTATGCTTTTAAACAACATTAACTATGAACCGTTTCAATATGTTTTTAGAATAGCCATTTCAGAGCATCTTAGAGAATGTTTTATTTTGTCTGTGGATAAAGGCTTTATTATTATCTTTTCACTTTTTCCTGTCTGTTTAATGAAATCTGAGGCTAAATTATTGAGCAAGGTTCTGTAACTGACTGAATATTTAGGACACACCACTTACTGGTGAATTTGTAAGAAAATCCAAAAATGCTTAATGCATGTCTGTATTCGTCTGACTGATTTAACTTGTGGGGCTAAGCGGGGATTTGTTTAAGAGCTGAGCTATTTACTTTGGGATTAGGAAATCAATATGAAATAATGTTGACTGATGCCCCAGCATTGTCTGTTTTGTAAGCCTATTAACAAACAACATGGGACTTATCTAGAGAAACTACTTCAATATTGATTATCCTCAAATCTCGAATTAATGAAGGGGGGTAATTTTTCAGTTATGCCTCATTTTCTACTTCTTTCCGGGGTGTCTTACTCAAAGGACAAATTGATATGTCACCATTATTTCTTCTAATTTGCCAGGAGTTAATTCATCAGCCATCAGGTTTTTAGATGTCTCATACTATTTCAAATTGTTCTCAGATAAAATTACAGCTTGCTCCCACTCTATCATTTATATCACCTTAGATTACTGGTTATCCTTCCAAAAATAGCTTGTAAATGGAAAATTGACTTCATTCGCCAATTAGACAAACATCAAATTACCAAAATGTGACTTTTTTTGAAAGACATTTGTGTTTGATATGTAGAAAAGCTATGCTAAATTTAATAAATATAAAAAAATCCAATTCAAAATAGTTTGTTTTTGTGTAATTATTCAGATTAACTCAAATTTAAATTATACGATAAACACTAGATTTTTAAACAAGAGGAACACAAACGTTCTTGTAATATGAATGGATTGGACTTATAAAATAGGACAGAATGCATACAAATTCACTTATGGTTAATTTAAAATTTCATGAGACTACATACAGAAACAGATTACATCAATGATCATTTTTTATCACCTTGTTCAGTTTCTTCGAGCCGCAGGCTCTGATATTCAACCAAAACAGAAAGCATCGAAGGAGATCTCATTCTGTACAGATTTTTAGATGAAATGCAGCATCATGCTATGATAATTGAAGGATCTTAGAATGCTCTTAAACTGCTTCATTTCTGTTTTTGCAGACAGTCCCAAGTGGGTACTTCCAGCCCAGTTTGTTGTCTAGGTTACGCAGATCTGCACTACTACGCTAGAAATAGTGTTTTCCGGTCATTTCCGGGCTCATTTCTGGGATTTCTCGGAAGGAATTTTGCAAACCTAAAATTTCACAGAGAGAAATTTCTTCTCTTAACTCAGGTCACTAAATCAGCCATCAGCCATCTTAACAGAACAACCTGACTTCAAATAAAAAGGTTGTCGGTTCAAATCTGTTAAGTTCTACAATGTCTGCACAGCACTCTAGCTACTACACTAAGTTCAATTACAGCTCAATGCTGATTATTAAATTGATTTGAATATTCCTCCCCTATTTCTATTAGGAAGACTGTCATGACACACTATGTGAAGTACTGTAAATCTTTAAAACCAATCAGGACGCCACCTAAAAAAATAGAAAATCACCTAGAAGCCAGCCATCGTGCAGGGTCTGCTTGAGGTTTGTTCCCAACACTTACAATAATTATTGTAGTATAAAGAATCATGAGCTGAGGAGGCCAATGTGCCATTGCATCAGTGAGACACATTTGCGCATCATAAACAGGTTGCACATATATTGAATGAAAATGCTTTCTATTCATAAATTCATAGTCACTTACAGATGGGGCCCTTAAAGCAGTATGAGTCCAGTCCATAGGTCTGATTACATTCAGAAATCAGCCCCTCACTGCAAATTAGAGCCACGTTTTAGGGGAACTTTATATATCTGAGCAACATACGGATGAGGCCGACCCACATGGCTGGCATGGCCCAGCTCAGGGATGACTGTTAAATACTCAGCCTGTCAGTTGGCTCCCTCTGAAAGGCTCTAGTAAAGGATTGCAGGTTCCTCCTGGTTTCCCTCTGTTACACTGAATCCAGCTCCAGCTCCATGCAGAACTCCAAAATAATTGCCAATCTAAACCAGCCAAAAACCCATGCATCATTATGTACCAGCAGGTCAGTACTATCTCTGAATAAAACACTGTCTCTGACATCTTCCATCCTCCAGCTATGCCAAAGCCATCAATCCACAATTACGCCCAACTTTACGCGTCTATTTATGGACATGTGTGATTGTCTACAATTTGTCCACCGTAGGAATCATCAAACCTGAGTTGTTAGGAATTAATCTGCTGATCAGACACCGTTTTCTTTTTCAGTGAGAATGAAAGTGCCCCTTTAGATGATTCATATGCATTTTATGCTCCTCAGCTCACATACCAATGCGCATTTACATCTAAAGGTTACAAAAAAAGAGGACGTTTTACAGTTTACATCCGACTGAGGTTTCTTCCATCATTTTCCGAGGTGTGTTACGTGATCGTATGAGGCTAAATGTAATTCAGTTTTATCGCTTGGGTTTAAATCATAAAAGCTCAAACTCATGAAACCCAACGTTCATTTTTGTACGTGCCAAGTTGTGTGTAAAACATTGTACGGCAAGATTTTTGTACGCTTCGTACATGAGGCCCCTGTTCACTTAGTGTTCCCTGGACCAAAACTAAACAAGCAAAGGCAGCATTTAGTTTCTATGCACGTCAGCCCTGTAACCAATTTCCTGGCAGAAATAGATATGCATGAAATTTCCTTTAAAACAGGAAAGAAAAAAACAAGTTACCTGCAACTTTCCCACAAAGGTCAAATGTTGTTTTATCGGTTATTCTTTTATCGTGCATTACATGTTATTTTATTTTGAATTTAAATGTTACTGTTTTAAATATTTTACTATTCTTTTAATGTTATTCTTTTTTTTGTAAGTTTCTTTCATATTGTTTTATTTTTTTTTTCAAGACAGTTTCTGGTTCACTGGGCGAAAACTGTGCACAGCTGTCTGTTTTATACATACATTCAAACAGAAATATTCTGCCTCTGCTTCCATGTTAATTTAAGCATGAGCTGAGCTGCAGTGGCCCCACGTCAGAACAAAACACCAGGTGGCATTTAAACCAAACAGACCAGTGCACAGTACTACTAACTCCACAAAGCTGGAGAAAAAGTAATGTGACACATGCATTTTACTGTATATGACTTCATGAAAGAATGCCAAAAATGCTGCAGCTGAGAAAAACATCCATATTTTCAAAGAAGCAGTATCAAAGGTCATAAAAGAAGATGAAAAAAATGTGTGATCCCCTGAAAATGCCATGGTGCAGACAGACCATGAAACTAACTGAAGTCAAACAACAGAATAAAAACGAACACAGCATCACTTTATTCAGTTTTATGAGGTTTAGGGCAGTTTGAGAGAAGGCTATTGAACCCTAATACGATCTTAACTCAATCGTGCTATTACCCACCTGATCAAACTGCAGATTTTCTAAAGAAATATAAATCTTTCATTAGACTCTTTTAAACAGACCACTATCCAGCTTTTGGACTTTAATTATCTCTGTTTGACTATATCTTTGCACCAAGGTTAATAAAAAATATTTAAATAAGATTTTTTTTCTTAAACTTCCAGCTTTGTAAACGTGGTTAGGGTGCAGCGGTGTGTCTAAAAAAGAAATTGCTTTTCCCCTCTAAAAAGAAATTATCTGAAATGCATTGTGTTGGTTATCACTTGTTAGAGATGGAGCGGTAGAGCAAAAATCACATGAAAGGGGAGAAATCAATAGCAGAGATCTAAAATATCAAAGTCCTTGAATCAGTTTCATACAGCCTGCTGCTCAGTCTCCTTTTCATATCCTTATTCATCTGAAAAAGAATGTTGCCAGGTGTCTATGCTAAATCATTTTCTTAGTTATAATTATACTTATTGCAGGATGCTGAGGGTAGTTATGTTTTTTTGTCATTGCAGGCAAAGATAACATAAAAACTAAACATAAAATCACCAATCGAGAAACATACTTGCAACCATTTTGTTTCTGCACATATTAATAGATAGAAAAAGGCTAAATACAAATTTTAATATAACGGTGGAATTTTTTGAAACCAAATTAACAATCTGCTATTTGTTAGATACAAATTTAAAAAAGATTGTATTATCCAGCTGAATAAAAATTATGCAAGTACCTATCTTTGGTGTCTTTTGTACCTATTTTCCAAATTGACAGGATCCCTTTCACAGTGAAGGAAGGAAACTTGTTTCTTGCCCTTATAACATGATCTGTGAGTATTCTGTTAGGACAGAAATAGGTAAAATTCTTACGTAAATCAACCGAAGCTAACTTGATGAGTGTTCAGTGGATAAACTATAAAGAATTTGCACTGGTGTCCTTTTATTTTCTAAAACCTTTTGAGTAGCGTGACAATACATATTCCTATTTTGACTCATTAGCACAACCACTAATTGTCTGCACTACAAGCACCTGTAATATTTTTTATATTCTTTATCAGTTTGTCTTGCAAATTGCCGACAATAAATACAATGCAAGATGTCTTATTTTCTTGTCAAGATGTTTTGCTTTTTTAATCGAGTAGAAAAGGAATGCTCTTTTACAACTGAGACGTTTGCAGAAACCCTTTAGTCCAATCAAAACATTGCTTTAGCAATCTATAAAGTGCTGCAATCTTCACAAATTTTTATAGCTATTTTGAATTTTGTATTTGTTTTATGTTTACACCTATTTAATGTTTCAGATTGCAAAAAAACAAACCTATCAAGTCCAACAGATGTGAGCTATTTGGAGCTAATGTATATACAGATCAAAGATGTCCTCTTATCACCAACAATAGCAGGTGCCGCAGTGACCAAAGAGACAAAAAAATGTTTTACATTTCTGTTAATATCATTTCAATTAACAGAGAACCTCTGGTCCTGTTCTGATGTGGCTCTTCTCAAACCTTTAGGATAACATCTTATCAGAGGAATCATGTCTAAAGCTATATATGTTATCTTTGAGCTATATTGAATAATAAAGTGAATTTGACTGCATTGTTTTATAACTAGGATCAATTGGGATGTATGTATGTACTCGACTTGGCATCTGTCTGCATAATTATACTGAACTGACTTTGCAAAGTGCCTTGAGATAACATGTTGTAAATTGGTGCTATATAAATAAAGTGAACTGCACTGAAACTGAACGCAAGGTAATTCTTTCCCTTTTTCTTCTTTTTTCACAAATCACCTCCTGCTTTCAGCAGATGGTATTTTTTCTCACAGTACTTGTCTTCGTGACTGACATCCCTTGATCTGGCTTTAATTTACATAAATATAGGCACACTAAATCTATCCATCCATCCATCCATCCATCCTTATCTGCACATGTGAGACTGATGGGGGTAACAGTTCCAGCTGAGAAACCCACACATACTCCTGAGTAGCAACATTCTCCAGCTCCTTCTGCAGGATCCTAAAGCATTCCTAGAGTAAAAGACCTATAGCTCCTGCTGTGGTCTCTGGGTCTGCTTCAGGTTCTCTTCCCAGTGTGGAATGCACAAATAATCTCCTGAGGAAGGTATTGAGGATTCACCCTAAACAGTTGCAAAAACCCACCTTAACTGACTCCTTTCGAAGGGGTGGAGGATCAAAGCTTTTCATCCCTTCTCTAAGACTAAGCCTGCAGCGCACTGAAAGAAAGAAGCTCATTTCAGGAGCTTGTGTCTAGCATCTCACACCTTCAGTCATAATCTAAATGTTATGATCATAGACATGGGGTGGAACTGAGAAATATTGATTAAGAATTTTGCTTTTAAGTTCAGCTTTTACTTTACTATGGCAGGCTGAAGCATCGCCTGCATTTGATCAGAAGAGGCCCCAACCTGTCTAACCATCTTCTGCTCTATCCAACACACATTGTAAACGCATACAAAATAACTAATTTAAATGTGAGCAAACTGCATCAGCGCAGAGACACTACATGTTCAGTAGAACTGTTTCAGCACTTTCATATGGAGGGTTAAGGTTTTATATAATTTATTTTCTGATCTTCAAGCTCATGGTTACTCAAAAGATTTGCATTGAACTTCATAGCGGTAATTTATATTGCTGGTTTTCACATTCACCATTGTCTCTGAATGAGAGGAAGGAGCTTTAAAACCTACCTAGAAAGAATGAGTGTCCTCCCTATTAACTTCCCTCTTTGTAGAGACAGTCAGGGCAGTTTTGTTCACATAGTTATGTTACGCCTTCTGAGGATTGTATTTCTGCTGTTTCTGCTTTTGCATTAACCTTTCTCTGCAGAGACAGCTACAGGATCCCTGCTGTCTCACCGCTTAACATGGATCACTGTAAGTGCAAGGAAAACTATTAAGTTTAAAATGGTATGGTATCTAATGGGTCTAGATAACATACCATTTGGGTAACCCTTCAGAGACCTGCTTTACAACATGAGCAAATAATTATTGTACCACAAACAGATTTATTAAGTATGATTTGTTGCTTCTATTTTTGAATGGATGATAAAATCTGATTGAACAATCAATAGGTATGTTATGTGTGTTTATTTGGGTAGATACAGCAATGTTACAATGAATCACTATGAAATGTGTTATAATGTGTTGTCAGCCACCATTAACCTTCAAACGAATGAAAGTGCAATTATGAAATCGGCATTTACTTTTGGATTAATTTACTTCTCCTCATGTAAATTATGGAGGACCAATCCTGCCATAATTAAAAATAAATACAGAAATAAATTAATGACTGAATAAAATAATTATTGCGCCAACAAATAGCTATTAGTGCCGCATTAAATACAACAATCAATAAAAAGAAGAGATTTATTCAATCATTCATTAATTTATCTGAGATATATATATATTGTAATCCACTATTTTTATTTAAACCACTAATTTTTAAATCATAAATGTTTTCTTGAACTCTATATTTTCCTTTGTTTATTTAATACAAGTGAATTTATTGCTGTTTTTTATTTTTCGTATTTTTCGCATTTCATATTTATCACCACTCAAATATATTTAAAACATGTTGTATATATATAATATATCATTAGAAAATTAGTGGTTTAAATAAAAATAGTGGATTACAATAGAAATATATATATATATATATATATATATATGTCTGATAAATTGATAAATTATTGAATAAATCTCTTCTTTTTATTATTTTCTTGCATTTAATGGCCCACTAATTTATATTTATAGCTACTTTTTGGCCCAGTAAGTATTTTATTGAGTCAATTATTTATTTCTGTAGTTTTTCTTAATTATGGCAGGATTGGTCCACCACAGTAAAGAGCAGGTGGTGCTTTGGGTGTATGACCTTTCATTTACCCAATGGGTAAAAGTTTATGTTGCTTTGAATCTTCAGAAACTGTACTCTAATTTATCATACTCACAAATTTTTAGACCGCTCACCAGAATAACAACCAGAATTCACATACTCTGTGTCATTTTCTGCTCTCTGCTTCTAATGAAGACAACTTACAAACAAAAGATGGAGATTGGTTTTTATCAGAACTATCTTATAATAAATAGAGAAGTAGATACGACTATAAATACTGACCCTATCATCATCCCTGTAAGAGTCACATTGTTGATGGTATCTTTCAGAGAGCTTTTCTCTCTGGGACCCCTTCTGAAAAGCTTACAGCATAATGGCTTGAACTGCTGAGAATATTTATCAAAGCAAACACTGGAGACACTGTAACAACTATACAGAAATGGTGAAGAGATTGTCTGTAACTGTACAAAGCATTGAGGAGTTTTCAATATTTTTAAATCTCTGCAACAACAAGATATAGTACCACTAGCTGTACCACCACCACCAAGGCTATGCCTTCTATCTGGGTAAAACAAATTAATGGAAATTCCAGGTGATTTCTGTGGTCTGAGACTTGAGTCTCATGAACAATCTTCATCTCATGTAATCATGATAAAGTAACTGAGTAAAAGTAGATAATTTAAGTAAATGAGTAACATTGTTGTTTAAGTGTCTGTGGTGAATAGAAATGACTGATTGTCAGGACAATGTTAAATGGAGAACACATAGGTACTTTGTAATGATTCTAAAAAGTACTAGCTGATACAAGAGCTAACAGCAGCATCTGGTTGGTCTATTTGTATTTGATGTCACAAGGAGAAAATATTTCATCCCATCTCTGTCAGAGATGCACATGTTTTGCTGTAAAAGGGTGAGTGTAATTTATTAACCAGTGGCTTTCATTGACTATTGATTATTGGGTTCATAACAAATTGTTCACATAATATTGACTACGTGGAAAACCCTCAAAATAACCTCTGTATGAACTGAGTTCAGGTAATTTCAGGACAAAATACATTTTAATTACTTCCTACAACTTGTCCTTCCCCTGATGAGAAAGTGTGATGATAAAGGTGCATCTAGTTCTTCAAAATGAATGATCTTTATTGATTAATTGTGAAATTTGACATTAACAGCTTTTTGTTTAAATACATGAGTATTAATATTTTAGCAGGATACATGTGACACCTTATTAATTTACAAAATTATTCAAGGCAGTAAACTGTTTTTTAAATGTTTTCTTGAATGTTTGAGTAAATTAAAATGTTAAATGTTGAAGACTTAAATTAGGTTTAAGGATAATAATAATTCTGTGTGTTAGAACAGAAGAACAGAACGGAAATTTATTTTATTGTCCAACACTGGGGAAATACAGGTGTATCAGCAGCAAAGTGAAATGCAAATGGAAGCATGTAGATACACACAAAGGTTAAATGTTTAAAAAACAAAAAAATAATAAGACTGAACAGTAAAAGAAAAATTTACAACATAAGAAAAAAGCATTTCTTACATAGACTACATGACATGTATCTGATGTAAGAATGTTCTTTTCAATCATTAGAGACGAGAAACCTAACCAGATTTTTATTGACCTGGACCTGGAACATTTTTGAATAGCTGTTCAGGCCACTACTGCAGAAAAAATAAATAACTTCAATATGCCAACATACTATAGGTACCAATCCCCTGTAGCAGCTCAAGATGATAATGGGGAAATAACAATGAACGAAGGCAACCTTATTTTCCTTTGCTTGAAGTTTTTTTTTTTTTTTTACCAAATATAACATCAAAGTCCTGCCACAATTTAAAAAGTAATTAGTTGCAGTCCTATTAAACAGACCCGATATGTAGGTTACTGTGGGTATGCATAAATGCTAATTTTAGTTCTGTATGGAATATGAATATTTACTTGCACACACAAGAAAACAGATAATGAAAATCATTTAGTTAAGCATTATATTCCATTTGGAGCTCCATGTTGTTTATAGTTTTAAAAGGAACCAGAAAGAAAGCCTCCTTACAGTATCTGAGAGTGTGTATGTGTTAGTGAGGTTACTATATGTGAGGTTATACAGTATGTGTGTCTATTTGTGTTAGCTGGGAGAGAGACCAACAGGACAGATCTGGGACACTCAGCCATCAGTAGTAAAGCAGCAGAAAACTAAAACCAGGGCAGCCACAGTTCCCCTGAGAAATATTTCCAAATGCGGCAGGTTGTGTGCCTTTAATTAAGCTCTCAGATCTTTTTTGGATTTTTTCATAATCATTCATGTTCATTTATTTTTTAGTTTTGCTGGTGGACACCATCCCATAGTCAGACACATGTGGGAAATTTAGGTGCCACTCATAACTGCAGTCAGTGAAATTGGAAGAAACGTGGATGGTGCTTGTACTGCCATGGGCAGGAGATTGGGAAACAGGATGAGTTAGGGCAGCTGAAGTAATGCTTTCAAAGCTGCTGCATTAAATATAAATGCTCTCCTTTTATACCCTCTTTCAATTTATAAATCTCAGCAGTGTCATTTCTAAATTCCCCACAACACTCTATAACCTTCATTGTGTTGCCGCTTGAGCTGAATAATAAACAACCTGTTAACTTGCATTTTAATGCCATATTTAAGTGTGTTTAAAAAAGGTGCCACCGTCATTTTTCTTATCACTGTTTCTCAGGTTAAGATACTAAATAGTTGAGAAGAATAAAATCTATAAAAATTACTTTCAAACGGCTGTGGTTGGCTTGTGGGACTCCTGAGGCGGCTGACGGGTACCATGAGGCCAAGCGTGCCGCGGTCCGGGCAGTGGCAGAGGCAAAAACTCGGGCCTGGGAGGAGTTCGGTGAGACCATGGAGAAGGACTACCGGTTGGCCTCGAAACGATTCTGGCAAACCGTCTGCCGCTTCAGGAGGGGGAAGCAGTGCTTCGCCAACACTGTTTATAGTGGGGGTGGAAGGCTGCTGACCTCGACTGGGGACATTATCGGGCAGTGGAAGGAGTACTTCGAGGATCTCCTCAATCCTGCCATCACGCATTTCCTGGTGGAAACAGAGGCTGGGGACTCGGGGTTGGACTCTTTCATCACCGAGGCTGAAGTCACTGAGGTGGTTAAAAAGCTCCATAGTGGCAAGGCTTGAGGGGTGGATGAGATCCGCCTTGAGTACCTCAAGTCTCTGGATGTTGTTGGGCTGTCATGGTTGACATGCCTCTTCAACATTGCGTGGCGGTCGGGGACAGTGCCTCTGGACTGGCAGACTGGGGTGGTGGTCCCCCTTCATAAGAAGGGTGACCGGAGGGTGTGTTCCAACTACAGGGGGATCACACTCCTCAGCCTCCCTGGTAAGGCCTACGCCAGGGTATTGGAGAGGAGAGTCCGGCCGATAGTCAAACCTCGGCTTCAGGAGGAGCAGTGTGGTTTTCGTCCCGGCCGTGGAACACTGGACCAGCTCTATACCCTCTACAGGGTACTCGAGGGTTAATGGGAGTTTGCCCAACCGGTCTATATGTGTTTTGTGGACCTGGAGAAAGCATTCGACTGTGTCCCTCGTGATACCCTGTGGGGGTTGCTCCAGGAGTATGGAATCGGGGGCCCTTTATTAGGGGGCATCCGGTCTCTGTACAAGCAGAGCAGGAGTTTGGTTCGCATTGCCGGCACTAAGTCGGACCTGTTCCTGGTGCATGTTGGACTCCAGCAGGGCTGCCCTTTGTCACCGGTCCTGTTCATAACTTTTATGGACAGGATTTCTAGGCACAGCCAAGGGGGTCTGGTCTGGGGACTAGTGGATTTTGTCTCTTCTTTTGGCAGATGACGTGGTCCTGCTGGCCCCCTCTAGCCAAGACCTACAGCATGCGCTGGGGCGGTTCGCAGCTGAGTGTGAAGCGGCTGGGATGAGGATCAGCTCCTCCAAGTCCGAGGCCATGGTTCTTGACCGGAAAAGGGTGGCTTGTCCTTCAGGTTGGAAGGGAGTTCCTGCCTCAAGTGGAGGAGTTTAAGTATCTCGGGGTCTTGTTCACGAGTGAGGGAAGAATGGAGCGGGAGATCGACAGACGGATTGGTGCGGCTGCCACAGTAATGGGGGCACTGTGCCGGTCCATTGTGGTGAAGAGAGAGCTGAGCCGAAAAGCGAAGCTCTCGATTTACCGGTCGGTCTACGTTCCTACTCTCACCTATGGTGGTGGTGGCCGGGCACTCCCTTAGAGATAGGGTGAGGAACTCGGCTATCCGGGAGGGGCTCGGAGTAGAGCCGCTGCTCCTCCACATCGAGAAGATCCAGTTGAGGTGGCTCGGGGATCTATACCGGATGCCTCCTGGACGCCTTCCTCGGAAGGTGTTCCAGGCACGTCCTACCGGGAGGAGGCCCAGGGGATGGCCCAAGACACGCTGGAGGGACTATGTCTCTCCAGCGTGTCCTGGGAATGTTTTGGGCTCCCCCCGGAGGAGCTGGAGGAGGTGTCTGGGGAGAGGGACGTCTGGGCGTCTCTGCTGAGTCTGCTGAGTCTGCTGCCCCTGCGACCCAGTCCCGGATAAACGGAAAACAACGAGTACGAGTAGTTTCAAATGTTCAAAGATAAAACAAACCACTTGTTTTGGTAGCACTCATGCAAGGCAGTATAACAAAGGCTTTGAACATTTCTTTTTTACAGTCTGCAGCATTTACCAACAAATATTGGCAGACACTGCGATCCATGTGATAATGGGGCTTTAACAAGTTTCTCTGTTCCTAAATTCAGCTGCAGATAGCAGTGCAGATGAAACGCTGGTGTGTGTGCAACAACAGTGAGCTCAAAACATCTTTGAAAATGAAATACTGGTTCCTACTGTAGGAATTGAGACAGCTCTTGTTATACTGTTACAAAACAGCCGCAAGCAGAGAATCAGTTCTGTTTGTCAGACAGGAAAAATGTAGTTATTTGTTCAAGTTTACATCATGAAGAGAGGTATTATTGTATGAGGAATACAGTGGGAAACAAGAATTCAAGTAATAAATGATACATGTTTATAAATGAATATATAATTGGCCCCGGGATTAATTTGATACAATGCATAATCTCCAATAACCATTAAACTCAACCTTGAATGAAATTGTCATCTTTTTAAATGCTTCTGTATCCAATGCAGCATGAAATACAGAAGAGCTTTGATGCTGGTACGAACACAGCTAGTATCATGGTAACATGTAATTTGACACAAACTTTAAACATGTAGCAAATCATCAGATAACGTTTGTAAAGTACAATGTTTAAAAGGCACATTATACTGGAAATGAGGCCTGCTCTTTTATCAACATTTACCATTTACCGTCAATGTTGCAACTGTGTGTTGGTTTATCGGACATAGTAAGCAGAATAGAATAGAATAGAATAGAATAGAATGGGAAAATTCACAGACATTAAAAACCAATAATAAAATAATTTTTATACGCGCTGTATAAAAAGACACAGCCTTTTTTCTCACTTTCATTAAATTAGACTAAACTTTGTATCTTTTAGATCAGTGAAGATTATAAGAATTATTTGATGACATTTTCTAAATGCCACATTAATTAGATGAAACATTTTTTGTCCAAATGTACATGCACTAAGATTATTTGAGAAAGCTCAGATGATGATATAATAGCTTAACAACCTTCTGATAGGTTAATTTATAAAATTTCGATTACCCAGACGGCATGTACTTTAAACACCATGCCAATGTCCAATGTTCACAGCATTCTGTTTCACAGAGATGAAGGTGTTTAGCGTAAAATGTGTGAATCAACCCAAGACAAACTAAAGACTTTATGAAGATGCTGGCTGGGGTGTGTAAGTAACAACAAAACAAAGTCAGTGTTTTAGAGTGGCCATCATAAAGCCTTGATTTCAGTTTCAGAAATGTTTTGAGCAGAGCTGAACAGGTGTGTGTGAGCAAGGTGGTCTACAACCCTGACTCTGTTATAATAGTTCTGCCACGAGGAATGGGAAAACATTCCAGCAAACCATTATGGGAAACATATGGAAGGATACCTAAAACATTTGACCTAAATCATGCAATTTAAAAAGCAACTCTGTGAAATACTAGGGAAATTTATGCAAACATGTATATTTGAAGAAAGTTAAAAAAAGAAGACAGTCCCATTATCCTGGCACTTGACAAATGCAAATAATTTGGGTAATTCTTAAGACAGAAAACAGGAGAAGTTTAGTTTTAAATGTCAGAGGAATACAGTGCTTTTGTATTTGTGCAACAAGAATATAAACATATGTTGCATGCAATGAACACAGGATCAAAAAGGCTATGTTAAATAAATGTGGTCACTTAAATAAATATTGCACACAAAACAAAGTGTACTATTGTTGGAACTGTTTATGTTAGCTTATTTGGTTAGCTTGAAGCAGTGCTGTTTATAAAGTATAATAGCTATTGAGAGGAACCGCCTTTGATAACGCTTCTTTGTGCTTTTCGGTTGCAGCAGTCTGACAATTAAGGAGCTTTCCATCACTGTTATGTTGTCATGCTTGAATCTGAGAGGTTTAAAAGTATATTTCAGATTTTTAAGTAGGGTTCTGAGAAGTTGTTTGGAGTAGTCAGTATTTTACCTCAAGCAGTTTTAAGTAACATAAATTTGGGTAAAGACATCAATTTTTCCCAGAGGCTTGAACTAATGGCTTCAAAGTGGATTTATTTTATCCTAAACATTAAAAATAAGAAAGCAGTTTATGTCAATGCTGTTTGGCACATGCATGACGTACATACAACCCAAGAGTTTTAAGGGGTGTCCTCTCTTTTTATCCTCACTGCAAATCATAAAACAGTAATTAGGTGTGATCTTACATAGTAACAATCTGAAGGTAAACAACGATGTTGTAAAAATCAATAACACACCATTCACCTTAGTCACTGTAACCTTTTTTGCTTTTCACAACTTTACACTTTTGTAGCAGATATTTACTCCTCATTCTCTTCATGCTTCATTTTGCAACACGTGGTTCACATGAAATATTATTGTGAAAGCGGTAGACCAATTGGAAAAACAGATCTTTATTTAGTGTCAGATGCAAAGTGACAGTGGTATTAATGTTTATTAAAAGTTTTTATGACATTTTTTAGAAATGAGTAGTTCAAATACGGCAAATTTCCATTTTGGTTTTGGTCCCACTCTGACTAGCAGTTAGTTTTGAGGGTTCAGGGGAAACTAACCTCTGTTTAGCCTACAAACAAAAACTTTTTCCAGGGGGTTGTCTACTATAGGTTCATAATATTGACTGATATTTATCCTTCCACAGTACCCAATTCAAAAGAAATATGTCAGATTCTTGGTCAGAATGATGCATTGTTGCAAAGACAATGACTTGCTGTAATCAGCAGAGCTTCCTTGGATCCTTTTTTTATTATTATTATATTTTTCCAATACAGACCTTGACAAACAGTATAGGTGAAATACAAAAGGAAAGGTGGGCATGGAGGGAAGTAGAGGACGGGGAGGAGTGGTAGATGATATTTGGCTGGAGTTCAGGGTGGCTTTCCAAATTAGCTGGACAAGCCTGAACCCCACTGGGTATTGTGGATAACTGGAGGTGAAAGAAAACGAGGAGGTGGCAAGGATTTTATGTGTAGAAGCTACAGAATGAGAAACGTTTACACTGAGACATGGGATCGGAGTAAAAGTGATTACGGCATGGTCTTTTTCCTAAAATTTTATTAATTCATGCTTCCTCTAAATAATCAATTGAATTTGACTGTATCGGATTATAATTGAACTGGAATGCATGTAATTAGATCTGTCTTTTTGACTGGGTTATTATGTATTGGGTCATTCAGATTTCAGTTTAATATGGACTAAACTGGATTCTATATTTTCAAATACAATTTGGAACTGTTTGTCTTATAAAGCATTAACTCGAACAATCCCTTTTAAAAGATAGAGCTCTAATTTTAAAATTTATGCAAAATTACTTGCTTTGATTACTGCTCTGCACACTCTTGGCATTCTGTTGATGAGCTTCATGAGGTAGTCACCTGAAATGGTTTTCCAACAGTCTTGAAGGAGTTCCCAGAGATGTTTAGCACTTGTTGGCCCTTTTGCCTTCACTCTGCGGTCCAGCTCAACCCAAACCATCTTGATTGGGTTCAGGTCCGGTGACTGTGGAGGCCAGGTTATCTGGCGCAGCACCCCATCACTCTCCTTCTTGGTCAAATAGCCCTTACACAGCCTGGAGGTGTGTTTGGGGTCATTGTCCTGTTGAAAAATAAATGATGGTCCAACTAAACGTAAACCAAATGGAATAGCATGCCGCTGCAAGATGCTGTGGTAGCCATGCTGGTTCAGTATGCCTTCAATTTTGAATAGATCCCCAATAGTGTCACCAGCAAAGCAGCCCCACACCATCACACCTCCTCTTCCATGCTTCACAGTGGGAACCATGCATGTAGAGTCCAACCCCACACCATACCAAAGATCTCAAACTTTGACTCATCCTTGTGTTCTTTAGCCCAAACAAGTCTCTTCTGCTTGTTGACTGTCCTCGGCAGTGGTTTCCTAGCAGCTATTTTACCATGAAGGCCTGATTCACACAGTCTCCTCTTAACAGTTGTTCTAGAGATGTGTCTGCTGCTAGAACTCTGTGTGGCATTGACCTGTTCTCTAATCTGAGCTGCTGTTAACCTGCGATTTCTGAGGCTGGTGACTCGGATGAACTTATCGTCCGCAGCAGAGGTGACTCTTGGTCTTCCTTTCCTGGGGCGGTCCTCATGTGAGCCAGTTTCTTTGTAGCACTTGATGGTTTTTGCGACTGCACTTGGGGACACTTTCAAAGTTTTCCCAATTATTCAGACTGACTGACCTTAATTTCTTAAAGTAATGATGGCCACTCGTTTTTCTTTACTTAGCTGCTTTTTTCTTGCCATAATACAAATTCTAACAGTCTATTCAGTAGGACTATCAGCTGTGTACTGTATCCACCTCCTGCACAAAACAACTGATGGTCCCAACCCCATTTATGAGGCTTGAAATCCCACTTATTAAACCTGACAGGGCACACCTGTGAAGTGAAAACCATTTCAGGTTACTACCTCTTGAAGCTCATCAACAGAATACCAAGAGTGTGCGTAGCAGTAATCAAGGCAAAAGGTGGCTACTTTGAAGGACCTAGAATATAAGACATATTTTCAGTTATTTCACACTTTTTTGTTCAGTATATAAATCCACATGTGTTAATTCATAGTTTTGATGCCTTCAGTGTGAAGCTACAATATTCATAGTCATGAAAATAAAGAAAACTCTTTGAATGAGAAGGTGTGTCCAATCCTTTGGTCTGTACTGTATATATATATTAATTATAACCTTTCCCTTTATTTATTCAAATACAAATATGGGGAATTTTTTTAATTGAAGAAACTCTATTAATTTTTTTATATATACTTTTTATGTAGACACAAAGACAATGTTAACAGCTGCATATATAAGGATTATAACACTCACCCTCCTTTGATGTAATCCAAGAATGTGTGCTCAGACTCTACATTGAATGATAATAATGACACCTGGGAAAATGAAAAAAATCAGAACACCTCATACTTGATCATTTAAAACATTAAAATCTACCAATCTACATATTAACACTGACCTCCAAGCTAATCATTCAAAAAATTACTTGTCCATACAGAATGTCCATGGAGCATATTAGTATTACAATCACTGAACATGAGCATGGTGGGTGGATGATCAGCATGAGGGATAACTAACCACATATTTTAATTACAGAGCCAAGGCATTCAGTAAGAGCAGTAATGGCAAAAACGTGTCTCATTTATAAACATTCTATCATTACTTCATTAAAAAGACGAGGATTCCTAAATGTATTTTTACCCACTTAGATTCAGTGTCTGGCTCATAAGATCTAAACCTAGTAACAGCTAAAAAAAAACTTTAGAGAGAGGTTGAACAGCTTTGTGAAATTTCCTTTGTGGAAAGTTTGTGGTAAATACAGAAAGAAGTGTGGTAGCTGTGTGAAGGAATGAGATTTGCCCTTATCCTTGATATCAGCCTCACCGTGCCAGAGTTGATGTATCTCTTTTTCTTTAGTTTCTTCTTTGGATTCACCACCTGGAATATAGGCAGGGCAGGAACAAAGGATAATCACAATGTAAACTTGCAACACAATTCTCCCCATCCACCCATGGGCGAGTAATAAAAACATCTTTGTCCTCCTGTTCCTTGTCTGTAAGGGTAATGGCGCATAGGGAATGAATTCAATTTCTGCAGCAGGTGAGAATGAGGTACCATTGATCATGCCTTGCAGCGAGACACAGATTATTCAGGAGGATTTTTATAACCGCCTACTCTGTATCCTACCTGCATCCTTGGGAACGAAGGAATACTGGTTCTACATTTCAACCCCCAGAAGCAAACAAAATGATAACTACATTCAGAATTAATTAAACTGTACAAATCCCCAGGTGTGGAGTAATGTGTAACATGGGCAGGAAAATTGTCAAAAACAGCTGATAAGCACAACGAGCTGGGAAATTACAGTATTTTCTGCTTTTAATGAAAGATGCATTTAGAGCTCTCACCCAAAAACATGTGAACGAGAGAGCAAGGTCAAATATGTCTGCTGCTCTATGCACAAACATAAAGCATTGGCCCGAAGAAAACTTTTTGTCTCTTCTCTATGGTTTCTAAAAATACATTTTACTACAAAGATGATGCTTCATAGCATTATAGCCATTACTGTCTGAGCTCAAGTTATGTCAAAAAACATCACATGCCATTCAACCTGCTTCTATTACTCTTCTAACATATCAGCTTGTTGAAGTAATGCTCATAAGCTTTGTGCATGACAGGTTGAGTGTGAAGAAGGCTGAACATTGTACTTTTTAACCTATTCAAAGTCCTTTTTTATCCGTGGATAAAAAAGAAAGCTTTATGTGTTTTTTTAAGCATCCTTAAGTACTTTATGTACTCTTTTATTTCAAGCCTGGTGCAGAGTGGCTTCAAGACACTGGTGTATTTCCTTTTCAAATTAAATTGAGGCTTTTAGTAAAAGGTATTGAATGTACCACCCTGTGCCATGTTAGCACTGTAAAAAAGAGTAGCTCTCCAGGATCCTTACTCTTTCTGCCTCCACTTTTTCAAACTTAACACATGATACTTTGACTACTGTTCTTCTTTAAGCCCTCTTTCTTTTTCATTTGGCCACCTCCACAGCTGGATGAAAGGCTAATATAATATGGCAAGAGCTTTAATTAGTAGGTTATAAAAAAAACAAAAATGAATTTCCAAGAAGTGTAAAAAACAACCACAGAACATTGCAAAGGTATTTATATCCCTTGAACCTTTCAGATTTTGTCATATTCCAACAACAAACTTCAACATATTTCATTAGGATAGACAAATTACTAAATTGCTAATTTTAATTTAAAAAGCCTTTATTTGACAAAGAAGGTTCCACTGAGATAAATAATATCTTCTTCCTGGGAGTTCTGGTGAAGATGGCAAAAAAAAAACTAATCTGCAAGTTGAAGGAAAATGATACATTGTGTTTTTACAAATTAAACTCTGAAAGGTCTGGCATGTGTATTCAGCCCTTTTTTCTCTGATAGACCTAAAGACAAATTTCAGTGCAACCAGTGGCCTTCAGAAGTCATTTAATTAGCACCTGCTCATTGTTAATGGAGGCTGGGAAGGAGTTGTAGAGATCTGCAGCCTAGGTGGGAGAATGTGTTGACTGGACAACTATTAATCCTGCCCTGCACAAATCTCGCTTTTATGAAGGAGTGGCATGAATAAGCCCATTATATGTCCTGACTCTAGTTTGCCACATGTATGAGACATGGTAAACATGCAGAAGAAGGTGCTCTGGCCACATGCTCTGGTCAGATGAGTTCACAATTTAAGTTGTTGGTCTACATACAAATCAATATCAGATTGTGATAGGTACCTTTCACATGTCACCCTAAACACACCATCCCTCATTGTTAATCATGGTGATGGCAACATCATGCTGTAAAGATGCTTTTTTTCAACAGCGACAAGGAAGCTGGTCAAAGTTGATGGGAAGATAGATGATAGATAACTGCAGCACTATTCTGGAAGAAAACCTGATTAAGACACAAAAAGACTTGAGACTGGGGAAGAGGTGTTATGATTCTGGCCCGTCTGCCTGCTTTGCTCTAACTCATGCAATCAACTCATCTGCTTCACCTGTCTGCTGCTGCGTTGCTGCGCAATCACCGTCATGCCACACACCTGTGGAGCTGCAGTTATATACAGCCATCTGACAGGCAGATGGTGCCAGATTTTTGAAAACATTTGTGAGTAGTTATCCAGCGTTCCTTCCTGACTGATCTTGTTCTCTGACCTTGCCTTGCCTCACAGATTTTGCCTTCTTGTCTGCCCCTTGTCTGACGGATTGGATTTCTGGATTTCAACTCTGTTTTCTGCCTCTGGTTTTATGCCTCTGACTGCCCCTTGTCTGATGCCTCTAGCCCTGGAATTCGACCCTGTTTCTGTCCCTGGATTTACGCCTCAGCCTAACCACTGGTTTATTCAGCCTGAGCGAGCCTGGCTCTCTAGTCTGCCTGGAATTATTGTCAAAAGGACAATCACAGCTCTCTGTGTTCCTGTCACAGCTTCAGCTGATTCCTCGGAGGATTTGGATCAGTTGGCAATCCGACTTCAGTCTGTTAGACGCTTCCTCATTAACTGTCTGGATCACTTCCTCCTCTGGATTCTGTGCCTCATCCCCAGACTGAGAAGGTTACTGGCTTTATCTAACTCTTTGCAAGTCCTGAGTTTTATTCAGCCACTAACTATTCTCTCTGTTCTCAGTGGTTCCTGGAAGCTGATGGCGGTTCTCCTGCTCTCTGATCCTGAGTTTCTGAATAAACCTTTTAACTTATCACTTTGTATTTGGCTGAATTTGGGTTCTCTGTCTCTGGTCGTGATAGTAAAATCTGGCCGAAAGATGGACCCATCACCAGCACAGCAGTGGCGCACTAATGTTGATCACTCTATTGCCTGTCTAGATTCCAGCATGGAGGAAATAATTTCTATGCTGCGCTCCATGATTCCTGCCTCCACGTCAGCGCCCTCACAGCCTGTTGCCCCCAGAGTTCCTGATCTTTCCGCTGTGGTAAGAGAACCTGGACTCACGCCTCCTGAGCTGTTTAAGGAAGATCCTGACCAGTGCCGTGCTTTTCTTACTCAGTGTGAGATTCATTTTGAGCTTCAGCCATCTTCGTTCCCTTCTGAGCACTCTAAGGTGGCATTTCTTATTTCCCTGCTCTCTGGAAATGCTAAGCAATGGGGCACTACGGAGTGGCAAAATGGTTCGGTCCCATGTGCTTCTTATTCTGCATTCTCCAAGGAGCTCATCAGGGTTTTTGATCCAGTTCTTCCTAGTCGTGAAGCTGCCAGATGTTTACTCTCCATTAAACAGGGAGAGAGAAGCGTCACATCTTATTTCATTGACTTTCATTTGTTGGCAGCAGACAGTTTTTGGAACGAGCATGCTAAAATGGATGCTTTCATGCAAGGTCTTAATGAGAACATCAAGGATGAACTGGCTACCCGGGACTACCCTGCCTCCCTTCACCAACTTGAGGACCTGGCAACCCGCATCGATTTGCGGCTCACAGAAAGGAGGAGGGAGAGGTGTCATAGGGGGGTTAACCCTTCTTCAGCTCACAGTGCTGTTCCTCACCTAGAAAACAAGGGTCTTCCACCCCCTTCTGATCATCGTTGTGACCTGGAGCCCATGCAGTTGGGTCGTTCAAAGATTTCTGCGGGGGAGCGCGATCAACGAAGGAAAAACAACTTGTGCTTTTATTGTGGTGGACAGGGTCATGTTGCCTTCAAGTGTCCGTTAAAAGCCCAGGCTCAGTAATGTTGAGGAGAACTCTACTGAGCCGAAATCAACTGTCTGTCTCCTCATGCTCATTTCCTGCAACCATTCAAGTGTCTTCTACCTCTCATCAGGTGTCAGTGTTCATTGACTCAGGGGCGGACACAGAGTTTATGGATGAATCGTTCGCCAGGGACCATGACATCAAGCTCCTTCCCACGTCTGACACCCGTAATGTTCTGGCATTGGATGGTCATAGTATCAACAGTTCACACTACAAAACAGAGGTAATAAGACTCACACTGGGGGGCAATCATCAGGACGAAATCACATTCAGGATCATCAACTCGCCTAAACTACCCATTGTTTTAGGGGCCTCCTGGTTACAAAAGCACAACCCCCACATTGACTGGCAAGCCTAAGAGATATTGGGCTGGGCTAAGTCCTGCTTGGCCACTTATCTGTCTTCTGCCTCTACAGATATTATTCCGGAAAATGACATTGAGGAGACATACCTCGATCTGTCTAAGGTGCCGCCCGAATATCATGCATTTAAGGAGGTTTTAACAAGTCCAGGGCCACGACACTTCCACCTCATAGACCCTATGACTGTGCCATTGAGCTCCTACCAGGCATTCTCCCCCTAGGAGTCGATTGTATTCATTGTCAGGACCAGAGAACCAAGCCATGAGGAAGTGTGTTGATGAGTCATTAAAAGCTGGTATTATCAGACCTTCTTCTTCTCCAGCAGGGGCAGGCTTCTTCTTGGTGGGAAAGAAGGATGGTTCCTTGAGACCATGTATCGACTACAGAGGTTTAAACGACATCACCATCAAGAACCGATACCCTCTGCTACTTATGAACACTGCTTTCGACCAGATTCAAGGCGCCAAGATCTTCTCTTAGTTGGATTTGAGAAACACTTACCACCTTGTTCGTATCAAGGAGGAGGATGAATGGAAGACAGCATTTAACACTCCCACTGGTCACTATGAGTACTGTGTAATGCCTTTTGGTTTAACCAATGCCCCTGCAGTTTTTCAGGCATTGCTGAATGATGTCCTGAGGGACATGGTTGGACAGTTTGTTTTTGTTTACCTTGACGACATTCTGATTTATTCCCAGGATCTAGAATCTCACAGAAGTCATGTTTGGACCGTTCTCCGTCTTCTTCAAAATCATCTGTTTGTCAAAGCTGAAAAGTGTGAGTTTCACACCACTATCACTTCATTCCTTGGATTCATAATTTCTCCAGATCAAGTCATAGTGGACCCCTCCAAAGTCAAAGCGGTCTTGGAATGGCCTTCTCCTACCAACCGCAAACAGCTTCAAAGGTTTCTGGGGTTTGCTAATGTTTACAGACGATTCATCAGGACTTATAGCCTCGTAGCAGCCCCTCTTAATGCTCTCACATCGTCTAAGACAAGGTTTGTTTGGAACGAGACGGCAGCTCAAAGGATTATTTACATCTGCTCCTGTTCTACGGTCCCCTAACCCCGATAAACAGTTCATTGTGGAGGTTGACGCCTCAAACACAGGGGTTGGAGCAGTCCTACGCCAAAGAAATTCTGATGACCGTATTCACCCGTATTCGTCTTTTCTAGGACTTTGTCCCAAGCACAGCGCAATTATGACCGAGAACTGTTGGCAGTCAAGTTGGCTCTCGAGGAGTGGAGGCATTGGCTAGAGGGGGCTGAGGAACCATTTCTTGTATGGACAGATCATAAGAACCCGGAGTACCTGAGATCAGCGAAGCGCCTTAATCCCAGGCAGGCAAGGTGGGCTTTATTTTTTGGAAGATTCAACTTCTCTCTGTCTTTCAGACCTGGAGTCAAAAATGGCAAACCAGATGCCCTGTCCAGAATACAGGAACCCTCCGAGTCACAGGCCTCTGGGGAGGATGAATTTATTCTTCTGGAATCAGTGAGACTCTCTGTCACCAAGTTGGAGTTGGAGGGAGAGGTTAGAGATGCCACCAAAGACCTCCCTATCCCAACTTCATGCCCACCTGACCGGTGTTTTGTCCTGGAGCGCCTCGTACCCAAGGTACTTAATTCATACCATAATTCACGTCTGTTCTGTCATCGTGGTATCAGCAGGACGTTGCAGATGGTCCGGACTCAGTTTTGGTGGCCATCTCTTGTCAAAGATGTCACAGATTACGTCATGGCCTGTGCTCAATGTTCCCAAGCGAAGTCTTCTCGTCGCCCTCCTGCTGGACTCTTGCATCCCCTACCCATTCCTCCTCATCCCTGGTCACACATAGCCATGGACTTTGTCACACGTTTGCCAGTTTCTAATGGCTTCACAGTTCTGTTAATGGTCATTGACACATTTTCAAAGATGGTTCACCTAGTTCCTCTCAAGAAGCTGCCTTCAGCCAAGGAAATGGGGGACATTCTGGCAGGTGAGGATTTTCGCCTTCATGGCATACCAACAGACATTGTCTCAGACAGAGGGCCCCAGTTTGTGTCACGTTTCTGGAAAGAGTTTTGTTCCTTGCTGGGGATTACTGTTAGTTTCTCTTCAGGATTTCACTCACAGTCAGATGGACAGACTGAGAGGGCCAACCAGGAGGTGGAGACCAAACTTTGCGCTCTATGTGAGTCAGACGCAACTAAATGGTCTCAAAATTTACCCTGGGTTGAATATGCTGTCAACACCCTCCCGGCTAGTGCCACAGGGTTATCCCCTTTCCAAGTTGTGTTTGGTTTTCAGCCACTCTTGTTCACAGTCCAGGAGAAAGAAGCTGAGGTTCCTTCTGGTCAGGTTTTAATTATGAGTTTCTAGATGTGCAAGGCTGATTTAGATATAACTAAAAAAGTAACTGAAAATTTTCACTACGATGTGTTAGTCTAGCACATTAAACCGTAATAAGATGCAACAAAGTTCAGGGTTGTAACACTGGAAAAAGTTAAAAAGTTCAAGGATTGAGCAGAACACTGTCAATCATCTATATTGGTCTATTCTTTTAGTTTGTATTTTAACTGCAGAGGCACAATTCTGTAGAATATAAACTATCTATGTGTGTAACCTGTGTGCAGATATAGGGGAGTCAAGCTTAGGAAGTGAAGCATAGAAAGTGCAAGGTCCTTAGGGAGTGAAGCATAGAGAGTCCAAAGTCATAAATTAGTGAAGGACAAGGGATCACCGGATGGGGGGAGAAGAAGACAGGGGAGGACAAGCTAGAAGAGAAAAACCGGAAACACTCCTTATTTGGATATGAGGAGCGGTTATATTGTTGCTGGGGAGATATCCACAGACAGAATGATTGTGTATGTGTACTGCATGGCAGCGAGGGGTATATAAAGGTATTGTGGCGCACCCCCAAAGGAGACAACACACAGACGTTTCCAGGTACCCGTGTAAGTGTGGGTCTCCTCTCTGAATTCAGATTGGTTTTAATAAACTTGTGGAAACGTACAACTGATCTCTGACTGAGGATTGTCCTTTGGGGTGCCAAATAAAAAGAATCGATGAGAGGTGAGGAGTAATGTAAGAGTTAACGGACGGCCAGTAAAGTTTTCCTACCTCGACAATTCCTAGACAGCTCTGCTGAACCACTTTGCCTTCAATGTCAGCCGGGTTGAGGATAGAATGAAGATGCTTGCTCTTAATTTCAGTGGTTCCAAAGACAAAAAACTAAGTTCTTTATTGCAATTAAATAAGACTTCCCCAAGCCAAGAGGTATGCTGATTAATTATTAAACCAAAGGAGATTTCTTGAGATTTCTTGAGTACTGAGCAAAATAATAACCATAACTGCTGTATAGTGCGCAATAGTTACCTTGGCAGCCTATTTTCAGCCACAGTTGGCTTGATGTATTTTTCTATTTGCCATGACATGAAGGGTGAACGCAGAGAAATGTCAAACAAAGCGAGTCATTGCCTCTTCAGAGTTGGAAATAAATAGGTCAGGTTTCTATTCTGACCTGAATTCTACATCTAAGCTGTTTAATGCAAAGGAACCATGACAAGATATTGAACAATACTCAAGAGGAAGCCTTCAACCACATTCACTAATTATCATAAAGGTTTTCTGATTTAATATATAGAAAATGTGAACTTTTTTTCACCTCCACTCACCTCATACACATTTAACTGGCTCTGGCCTCTGCATAGCTCTTTGTAGCTTGTGATGAATTCACCAATGAAATCGTGACTGGTGGAAAAGACACAAAAGTGTGTCACAAAGAGGACGAATGGAACTGAAGAAACTACAGCACAACTTCTAAAACAGACGTTTTCTTATAATTAATGAGCTATTATTTTTAAAAGCAATCAAGCTCGTGGGAGATGCTATCTCAGCAATGATGGCTATATCATGATAACATGGCATAACAGACAACATAGATAATGTAAAATAATAGTACAATAATATAAAAAATGTACAAACAAATTAAATAGTATTGATTTCAGCCTAGCAAAGGGTGTGTTGGAATAGTTCATGTATTAAAAAAGTTTAATATTATCTTAGAAACAACATACAGCAAGAGTTTTATAATTAACTTAGTTTTTTTAATGTAATCATAATTACACGTTTGAGAATTATTACCTCCCATCTCTGTCCCAGTCAAACACCTCCACCTTGATTGTCCTGTGAAAGACACAGAAACAGAACAAAGAGTACATTTTCATAATATTAGTTCCATCTGTCCTCAATAAGAAATATTATTTAGGAAATTATACAAACTCAAAACAAGATGCAACAATTGTTTTGAGGGTTATCAAGAAAAATCTGTCACGCAAAGCCTACTATGTGCGTTGGCATGTTTTGAAAAATCTTACAATCATTACATATGCTTAATTATTTGTGGGACACTTAAGATGTCACATCTTGTGCTGTACACTAGCATATTGAAAAATACGTGTTACGTGGGTGTAAACATGATGCTATGAATGGGATTTTGTGGAACATCATATCCTGTCATGTTTTTGAGTACCCTGGGTGTTGCCTTTGATTGGCTCCTATTATGAATAGTGCATGTATATTGGGATCAAAGGTGTGGAATCCACAGTTTTCTGCTACCTCAAGGTTTCGTATTTATTGCTTAATTATTTTATTTATTCACTTATTTATTTATTTATTTAAGGATCAGCTGACCCACTGGGAACAGTGTTAATAAATTGTCCACTATTACACATATATCTCAAACAGAAGAGATGTTGACATAGTTGCCAAAATTCATGATAAAACTGTTTTACAATGAATGCCAAAAATATTTTGAAAGTCCCTGAGCTAAAATATAAGGTAAAAAAAAAAAAATATACAGTCATATTCAATAAATTAAAATATTATTGAAAAGTTTGTTTATTTCAGTAACTTAATACACTAAGTAAAACATGTTATATTGTTCAATTATACACAGCAATGTTTTTCAGGCCTTAATTTTTGTTAATTATGAAAATTTTAATGTTACAGCTAATGAAAACGCAACATTTAAGATATAGAATATTACACCAGACCAATATTTCATATTTTATTACAGAAATGTGGGCTTAATGAAAAGTGCTTAGAAGTATCTATTTTTAAAAGGTGAGCCTCATCAGTATTCGTATTCTAATGTATGGAATATGACTGTATTAGCCTGAGAGCATTCATTAAGAGTAAATAAACGCTTTTTTTTCCATACTTCTGAGCTGAAAGGAAAACATTTAGCAGGATGCATCCCTGACCCTCCCATTAGCTGCTGTCAATCATATCTCAGTGGGTCCTGAAGGAAGCAAGATGACAGAGGGCTGCCCTGTTAATTCTGAACTGAACTCATTCTGTCTGAACCGTTTACAAACATTATAAAGCTGTTCAATCCAATGTGGTGTACAAAGAGATAAAAAATATGTTTTTCTGTGAATCTATGCTCTAATTACGGTAAAAACAAATATTTGGAATCAGCGTGAGAAAAATACGTTTTTTTCTAGAGGTCTTGACTGCCAGGATAAAAACTACCAATGTATGTTGACACTAAGGATGCCTTAAGGCTGTAAATGAGTTGGCATTGAAATATCATCTCCGAGGAGAGATCTAGAGCACTTTCTTAGCTTCAGTTTCAGTCCCCAATCAATTTTACTCTCACATTGCTTGCTGGAGTAGAAATAAGAGAGATTCCACTTTCTGATCTCTAATGGAGCCAAGTGATTACAAGAGTTTTATCAGATTCACACAAGGCTGAAAGATATGATTGCCGAGAGCAGGGTGTACTTCTACTCCTTATCATTATCATCTTGTCGTTATCTCCATCTTCATTTTTACTGTGAAAATATATGAGAAACATGCACAACAAAAGTAATGTAGAGTGGTTAGTATATAATGCCTTGCAAAAGTATTCATAAGCCTTGAACCTTTACACATTTTGTCACATTTCAAAATCAAATTTAAATTTATTTTATAGGGACACTTTGCGACAGACCAACACAAAAAATATTATCTAAACGTTTTTACAAATAAAAATCTAAAAACTGTGGCACGCACTTGTATTCAGCCCATTTCCTCCAATACATATGAATAAAATGAAACAATTTGTTTTTTATAAGTAACCTCATTCAAAAAAGAAGTCCAATTGTGTTTTTAAACACAGCTGCTCTGTGAAGACCTCTGAGGGCATCTGAGAGCTGTCATAGAACATTGATGAACAAACGGCATCATGAAGACACTCTGAATGAACTGCAAATATGTGCAACTCAGGTGGGAAAATCTGTTAACAGGACAATTATTTTTAAGTCCACGAATCTGGCCTCAATATCTTATATGATATAATCCTACCTGAAACTGCTGGCTAAGGATAAACGTAAATACAGTAAGATTGTTATTCACGCTGGCAGTAATGATACCCATTTACGCCAATCGGAGGTCACCAAAGTTAGTGTTGCTTCGGTGTGTAAGTTTGCCAAAACCATGTCGGACTCCGTAATTTTCTCTGGTCCCCTCCATGATTTGACCAGTAACGACATGTTTAGCCGCATGCTGTAGTTCAACCGCTGGCTGTTGTTGAGAATTAAAATCATGTAATTTCATGCTATTAGTTTAGTTTGCATGGGAGAACATTAAACTGAGATTTAATATGAGTGAGCCTTGGGGAGAGAGTACAGATCACAGCAGGGGTCAGGATGGCACAAGGGTGAAACAGAGGTTAGAAGGTTCTCAGCAGCTGCAAGCAGTAAACGCTGGCTGTAGGGACAATAAAGCAATAAATGTCAACTTTTGGCCATGGTATAGATGCCACAAGGGAGCTTGGCTGATTTACAACACCAGACGGAAAAAGGGAAGGCACAGTCAGTAAGCTTTGAAGTCAACAGTATAAAGATGTACTGGAACTTGTAATGAGAGACATCTGGGTAAAGACAGCCATGCGTTGCTGAAATCTGCAATCTCTCGCCGTAAGGGCCCTTATGTAATTTGCTTTTCTTTATGTAATTTTCTTTCTTTGTGTTATTTTGTATATTCATCTTGCATTTGAAATCATTGGACTTATTATCTTCCAAATTAAACTTGCGTTAATCTTAATTTCCTGCTCTTCATCTGTTCTTTCTCACGACATCCGGACTGGGAGAGGTTGAGGCCGCAAGAATATCAGTGATAGCATTATTTTACCTCAATACTGTCTAGGTGGTGTCCAGAAAATGATGTGGGCTACATTGATAATTGGCGAACATTTTGGGGAAAACCTGGTCTGATCTGGAGAAACGGCATCCACTCCACTTTGGATGGAGCTGCTCTTCTTTCTAGGAATCTGGCCGAATTTATTAGTTTTCCAAACCTCTGACAACCCAGGGTTCAGACCAGGAAGCAGGGTCGTAGTTTAACACTCCTCTCTGCAGCTTCTGTACTGCTACCCACCCATTACCCTATTGAGACAGTGTCTCGCCCATGGCCAAAATTGAATAGATTTAAAAATAATGTAAAAGGTGGAAATCATGAAAATCTCATTTAAAAAAAACACAACTCAGACTAAAAAGAAAAATAAAACAATTAAATGTGGCTTACTGAAAATAAGATCTCTCTCTTCAAAGACTTTGCTAGTTAATGACTTGATTTGTGACAATCAGATAGATTTATTTTGACTCACAGAAACCTGGCTGCAGCAAGAGGATTATGGTACTATAAATGAGTCAACTCCTACTAATTATTTAAATTTTCATATTCCTCCAAATACTGGGCGAGGAGGAGTAGCAACCATCTTTCAGTCTGATTTATTGGTTAGTCCCAGACCAATTAATAGCTACAACTCTTTTAAATATTTGTTGTTTTGTACCATCCACTAGGCCCTTACTCTTAATTTCTAGATCAGTTTTCAGACCTTTTATCTGATTCAGTGTTAAATACAGATAAGGTTATTATAGTGGGGGATGTTAACATTCATGTTGACACTGAAAGTGATAGCCTATACAGGTCCTTCTCAAAATATTAGCATATTGTGATAAAGTTCATTATTTTCCATAATGTAATGATGAAAATTTAACATTCATATATTTTAGATTCATTGCACACTAACTGAAATATTTCAGGTCTTTTATTGTCTTAATACGGATGATTTTGGCATACAGCTCATGAAAACCCAAAATTCCTATCTCACAAAATTAGCATATCATTAAAAGGGTCTCTAAACGAGCTATGAACCTAATCATCTGAATCAACGAGTTAACTCTAAACACCTGCAAAAGATTCCTGAGGCCTTTAAAACTCCCAGCCTGGTTCATCACTCAAAACCCCAATCATGGGTAAGACTGCCGACCTGACTGCTGTCCAGAAGGCCACTATTGACACCCTCAAGCAAGAGGGTAAGACACAGAAAGACATTTCTGAACAAATAGGCTGTTCCCAGAGTGCTGTATCAAGGCACCTCAGTGGGAAGTCTGTGGGAAGGAAAAAGTGTGGCAGAAAACGTTGCACAACGAGAAGAGGTGACCGGACCCTGAGGAAGATTGTGGAGAAGGGCCGATTCCAGACCTTGGGGGACCTGCGGAAGCAGTGGACTGAGTCTGGAGTAGAAACATCCAGAGCCACCGTGCACAGGCGTGTGCAGGAAATGGGCTACAGGTGCCGCATTCCCCAGGTCAAGCCACTTTTGAACCAGAAACAGCAGCAGAAGCGCCTGACCTGGGCTGCAGAGAGGCAGCACTGGACTGTTGCTCAGTGGTCCAAAGTACTTTTTTCGGATGAAAGCAAATTCTGCATGTCATTCGGAAATCAAGGTGCCAGAGTCTGGAGGAAGACTGGGGAGAAGGAAATGCCAAAATGCCAGATGTCCAGTGTCAAGTACCCACAGTCAGTGATGGTCTGGGGTGCCGTGTCAGCTGCTGGTGTTGGTTCACTGTGTTTTATCAAGGGCAGGGTCAATGCAGCTAGCTATCAGGAGATTTTGGAGCACTTCATGCTTCCATCTGCTGAAAAGCTTTATGGAGATGAAGATTTCATTTTTCAGCACGACCTGGCGCCTGCTCACAGTGCCAAAACCACTGGTAAATGGTTTACTGACCATGGTATCACTGTGCTCAATTGGCCTGCCAACTCTCCTGACCTGAACCCCATAGAGAATCTGTGGGATATTGTGAAGAGAACGTTGAGAGACTCAAGACCCAACACTCTGGATGAGCTAAAGGCCGCTATCGAAGCATCCTGGGCCTCCATAAGACCTCAGCAGTGCCACAGGTTGATTGCCTCCATGCCACGCCGCATTGAAGCAGTCATTTCTGCAAAAGGATTCCCGACCAAGTATTGAGTGCATAACTGTACATGATTATTTGAAGGTTGACGTTTTTTGTATTAAAAACACTTTTCTTTTATTGGTCGGATGAAATATGCTAATTTTGTGAGATAGGAATTTTGGGTTTTCATGAGCTGTATGCCAAAATCATCCGTATTAAGACAATAAAAGACCTGAAATATTTCCGTTAGTGTGCAATGAATCTAAAATATATGAATGTTAAATTTTCATCATGACATTATGGAAAATAATGAACTTTATCACAATATGCTAATATTTTGAGAAGGACCTGTATATAGCCTTTAATGCTATCTTAGACTCAACTGGCTTTGCCCAAAACATTAGCAAACCTACCCACCGTTGTCTTCATTCTCTGGACCTTATGTTGACATATGGCATAACAATATTTCCTCATAACCCTGTCCTGTCGGACCATTTTTTAATAACCTTTGAGTTTAATTTAACCGAGTACTCCACACCTGAAAGAAAATTTCATTATTGTAGATCATTATCAGACAATGCTGTAACAACCTTTAAAGAATCTGTTACACTTTTAATTTCCTCCTTATCACAGAAAAACACAGTTGATGGCAATAATTGGGTTTCTTCCCTTCCACAAATTGATTCTCTTGTTCAGAGTGTTACTTCATCATTGAAAACATAAAAAACCTCTGTGTTATTTTTTACCAGGACATGTAAAAAAGGACATGAATTTGTTACTTCAATGCTGGACTATTGTAATTCTTTACTATCAGGATGTCCACAAAATGCAGTTAAAAGCCTTCAGCTGATTCAAAATGCTGCAGCAAGAGTTCTGATGAAAATTAGATCATATTTCTCATACTTTAGCTTCCCTTCATTGGCTCCGTGTTAAATCCAGAATAGAATTTAAAATTCTCCTCCTCACATATAAAGCCTTTAAGGATCTACCTCCATCATACATTAGAGATCTGTTTGTTCTGTTGGACCACTTGTTTGCTGAATATTGGACCATTTGCACGTTGTTGGACGCTACCAGGGCTTCCAGCGTTTTCGGCCATTTTGTATCCCAGGACAGTCTGTTACTACAAATCCCATCTTGGAGTTTAACTGCAGATGCGCAGAAACTCTTCATCCCCCTTTTCTCTCTCACTTGCTGCCCCAGAAGGAAGACTTCAACAAGTAAAATCCACCCTTTTATTTTCATTTCTTTATTAGGAATAGCTTAGACAGGGTAGAGTAGGGTTTTAGTGTGATGTGGAATCGCCGCTTAGAGTCTAATGTGTTCTGAATTGTATGTGCATGCCATTGTTCTTTTGAAACGTGATTACTGTTGTTTTCTGAGGCCGCCGAGTCTCGCAAGATTGTGCATTCACCGTGTGAACACCTGAGAGCAGGTGCGCTGTGAAACAGGACTGCTATAATAACCTTATGGTGAAAATCAACCATTTTCTTCAACTTCATGTTTTATGAGTTGCCGCCAAAAGTTTTATAACCCTTTGTGTTCTCGAACATCCCCAGCGGCGGGGGATGTTTTATGGCTCACCATAACTAAGCTACACTTTCTGGCGGGCTGCTTCCCAAAGCTCCGTTCAACACCATATTCCTTTGTCATATTATCACCTTTGCCATAACTGCTGGTTTGATTCCTTACACACCCACTGCTGTTTTGTTTTATTTTGTTTAGTGAGATTTTGTTTTTTTCCTTCTGTGTAGAACTTTGCATATTTGATTAGGTGAAGATTATTGAATCGGAATAGCGAGGGAGATCAGGCTGTTGATTTAATAAATGTTCACATAGATAAAGAGAAGTCGGTTGTGTTTATTTTGTGCAAGAGTGATTTGTCAGTCAAAATAAGGTTAAAGTTCCCCACGTTTCGGCAGAAACGGTTGATTAAACAGTGACATCTCTGGTAATAGTTATCAATTATTACTGAGTATTTAACAGTTGTAATTATCAAAGGGGTTGAGCCACAATTACAACACCAGAAGACATATCTGGTTTTGATTCATAAATGAGGATTTTTGGTTAAGAAATTATTATTTTTTTATTATGATTTTTAATTATAATTATTGATAAATATTAATTAATCAATAATCATAATCCCAACAGTTCCATGTATTCCTAACAGAGCACTTCATTCTCAGACTGCAGGTTTACTGGTGGTTCCTAGAGTCTCTAGAAGTAGAATGGGAGGCAGATCCTTTAGTTATCAGGCTCCTCTCCTGTGGAACCAGCTCCGTGAGGCAGACACCCTGTCTACTTTTAAGGCTAGGCTTAAAACTTTCCTTTTTGATAAAGCTTATAGTTAAGAGTGGCTTAGGTTATCCTGAGCTATCTCTGTAGTTATGCTGTTATAGGCTTAGACTGCCAGAGGACTCTTTGCTACATTCTCATTCTACTCCCCAATTTTGCATTATTTGCTGTTATTCCAGCTTTTAACTGTTTGTTCTCTTTCTTTTATCTTCCTAGAAGCTACACCTGGCATGACTTTGTATCTACCTGTGACTCTATCCTGGAGGGGGGCATCGTGGGGGCATCGTCCAAGCTTCTGCTGCCAACAACTTAATGCTCACCTTGTACTAATGATAAACTTGGCCCTGTCTTTCTGTGTTTAACCCTATTTTTCTCCTAGACATAGCTACTGACTGAGCTTTTACTGTGACTAACTGTATATGCTCTCTCATACTCTAAACTTGAAAACTGGCTCAGAGTTTATCTGTTTTTTCTTCCTAGAAGAAACCACTAAAGGAGCTACATCCATTAACATTTACTTTTCCTTCCCATAGAAAGTACTCCTGGATCAGTGCTTCTTTGTTCTGCTTCTGTGTTTTTTTTTCTGTCTCTGCTCTGTTCTCTCAAACCCCCAGTCGGTCGTGGCAGATGGCCGCTCACACTGACCCTGGTTCTGCTGGAGGTTTCTTCCTGTTAAAAGGGAGTTTTCCCTCACCACTGTCGCTACATGCATGCTCAGTATGAGGGATTGCTGCAAAGTCAACGCCAGTGACTGTCCAGTGTCTCTACATGCTCATCCAGGAGGAGTGACTGCTACAAGTCACTGACTTGACGCAATCTGCTGGGTTTCCTTAGATAGAAAAACCTTTTAACCAATTTGAATAACTAACTGAATCTCACTGCACTGTTCGATAGTTAGGACTAATTGGAATGTATGTACCTGACTTGAAATCTATATGATTCGATTGAATTGACTTAGCCCATTGTAAAGTTAACCACCTTTCACACAATGCACCAGGAAACAAAACTCGCCAATTATTTTTACCTCTGCCTTCCTCCCTCCCTGTTGGATGGAGTATGGGGGAGTCGGGTTTAGTCTAAACCGGCTCGGTTATGGTTGAGGTGCAAACACACCCTCCATTTCGGCAACCTGTATGACCCCTTCTCTTTTCCAATAGTTATAATCAGTCAGACAGAGAGGGGTACCCCCAATCCTTGTGGTTTTTAGTATAATAATGGCCACCAGTGAGCTTTACATGGACAAACTTTATAAGTTTATTATTTTACTTAGTACCCCTACACATAGCCCATTCTAAAATGGCCAAACCCTTTGTAAAGTGCCTTGTGACGAAATGTGTTGTGAATTGGCGCTATATAAATAAAACTCAATTGAATTTAATTGAATGGACATAAGAGTTTTGAGAAGAAAGACATTGATGAACTAGAAGGGGAAACTAGGGGAAACAACAAAGACGTGGAAGATGCTCTGATCAGATCAGACCAAACTTAAACTTTTTTTGCATGCAAAACACAAATTTTGAAGGAAAGCTAACACTGCACATCACTATGAACACAACCCTAAGGTAATACATGACGGTGGCAGCATCATGCTGTGGGGATGCATTTCTCCACCGGGGACAGGGAAGCTGGTAAGAGTTGATAAGAGTTGGATGGAGCTAAATTCAGCAAAGTCCAGGAAGAAATCTTGTTGGAGGTTGCGAAAAAAAAATCTCACTTGTGTTGAGGTTCACCTTCCAGCAGGTCAACAACCCTAAACATACAATCAGTTTGTCCTTGTCTGCAAAGCAAAAAATAAATTTGAAAACAATCAAAATAACTTTTTTAACTGGTACACTGAGAGGAAATTACAATTCAAGCAAAATTTTAAAAAGTGCTGACTGAAAACAGAGCACAGGAAAAAAATCAAAGTAGACCAAACTATCAATATTTCATTATAAAAGTGGGTAGAGCCTAAATTGCTGTGAATTTCTTCTGCTGCATAAAACCTCAAAGGGAATCAAACATCTTTCATGCTTCTGCTCCATCTGTCTGACCCAATTAGTTTCTCTGGGCAGGTGAGCAGAGGCCGAATCGAAACAGGGTACCCTCTTTGACACCTGGTGTGGTGAAGAGGGCAAGGTTTAACATGTTCTTCTTCAGTCTCATGAATATCTGCATCTACACACTCTCGTGCCTCATTACGCTCACACAAACACAAACATGGACACACAATTTCAAGCCCATCTGTTTATTCCAACCCACAGTCAATATCAATAGAACAAGTGCAGCCACTTTCCTTCACTATCTTTGTTTGTCCTCTTATTTCTTATTTTACTGTCAAAACTCCTACTGCACCTTGGGTGCATTGCGAAGCAGTTTTCTAAGAAAAGAAGCAGATAAGACAGAAGATGCCACTGCCAATAAGAAATATGAAATGCTGAAAGGTTTCCACTATTTGCGGTGACTGAATTTGCAGATGGGGGAAGAAGGATTTGCCTAGTGAGACATCTTTCGGAATAAACAGTAGAAGAAGAAAATTTACTCCTCTTCATTTGATGCACTCCTCCAATTGACAATATTAGAGATGCATCAGAGAATTCACAGCCAATTTCTAATCACCTGCTGATAACCATATTAGTCTATTCAGACCTGTAAATCAAAACAAACCTTTTTGTTATTTTTAGCATAAACTGGAAGTTAACCATAACAATATGTTTTAGTAAAATAAAGCTTTGATTTTTTCAAAACAAGACAAGTTGCAGTGCTCTCTTTCTCTTTCATTATCTCTCTCTGCATCACTAGAAATTTACAAATAAATAAAATCCTCCACGTTATGGGACAGAAGTAGGGGCACAAGTAAAACCCAATCCAAACAAGCTACAGGGAGATACTGAATATAACTGCATGTAGAACTAAACAGATGATAGGGGAAGTTTATTGACATTTAATAACTTTAAAGTTAACAGATAACTCATTGTTATTGTGATTTTGACATGTGCGTGTCTCCAGTCTCCCCAATTTTATTTTATTTCATTTCCTCACAGACACACAAACACTTTTACCTCATTTTAACCTGATTTTAACCTCACTCTGATTGCAGTTATACAGGCTCAGCAGATCATCTGCACTTTGCAACTTGCAGTTAGTTAATACACTAAAACAAGCTGCAGAATATCCTGTTCACTGCTTGACAGAACGAACTACTGTTCTCTAACTTTACAGATTTGACATTTTAAGCTGTCTTTAGCATCTTATACCCATTCTCTGTGGGTATTCCAAGTAGACTTAGCAGACTAACTATCCTGGGAAGGCCGCAAGCTCCCTGGATCGAGTTCTACAGACTGCCTCTCTGGTTTCATGAGCAAGACCCTTAGCCCTACAATGCCCCCTGGGTGCTGCATAGCAGCCGCATGTTCCCTAAGGGATGGGTTAAAAGCAGTGGACAAATTTCACTGGAATGTACAAGTTACAATGACAAGAAATAAGATAGGTATGATACATTTACTAATCAGAGCACTTTTAGTTTCCAGTCAGCTAATTACTGATGAGAAATGATCAAGGGTATAATCTTCTGATTTTGAACCAGTCAGCCTACCTGTCATAGTCCCCATTGCAGAGTCCTCTGACTGGGATGGAAAAGGACTCCCACACAGGATTCAGGGTGTTCTTCACCACCTCGGTCTTGTGACAAATGGTGAACCTGGAGCAGAAAATCAACAGAAAGCTAAAATCCTAAAAAAGTATACATCTTCAAAACAAAACCAAGAGATAAAAAATCTTTCCACAGCATCTGTGTTTAAGACCGTGTAAGTTTGGATGTATGTGCATGCAGCTGAGTTAAAAGGGGACTCGGTATAAATTCCTCTGTACTCGACTCCTTTCATTTAGAATCTTTACACCTGGTTTTTCAACCTGGTTTTAATCCTCCCACAGAGATGCACAATCCAGATGCAAACTCACGTGCCATCCTCGTTACTTCTATAGAACACTATGAAGGGGTCTGACTTTCCAAAGAAGTCCTTTTTATCCAATTTGTTGGCACAGAACTGCATGGTGGCGTAATCCTACAAAGGAAAAATCACAGTCATAGTAAAGGACATTGTAAATCCGTTCTTTTTTCTCTGCTTCCCTCCTGTCGTTTGTCTATGCATGCTGTTTGCCAAGATATAAAAGCACTGAAGCACCAAATAACAGCCAAGGTGCTGACTGAATCCTAATAGGAGCAGAGCAAAACCAACCACTGTGCTCTAGTTTGTGAAAATTTGCAAATGCATTCATTAAAATTTTTTATTATGCAACTCTTGCATCGAAAATACCTTTTGTGCTCAGTATAATAATAGTAATGTAGATGTGATGCACAATGCATAAGCACAAAACTGGATTCTAAAGCCTTGTACAATTTTACTTACTTACATGCAGTAATAGGCTGGGGGCTGAATAGGAGACTACAGCTAACAATAGACTAGAAAGCCTGGTATTATTATAATTATACTCATTTAGGCACCAATTCAGTGTTCACTGCTGTATCAAGTACAATCTATTTGCCTCTTAATGCTCTTGGTTCCTGATAGTTTCCCTGTAGTCTTAATATGAGCTTGCATTCCATAATGATAAAGCGGTGGACAATGGACATGTTGGACACTCAAACGGTCACATCAGAAAAAAGGTTATCTTTTTGAAGGCCACTAACATCTGTCCCCTCATCAGTATTTAAGCTTCTGACAAGAAACCAGCCCTCAAGCTGCACAAGCAAGTCAGCTGTCTGATTTTTAAGGCAGGTAAAAATCTTCAAAAAAGTGATAATCTTTTTTATATAGGTCCATTACACATATAATAATAGATTTAACATTTTAATGGTGTTAATTTTAATAAGTATGGCTTACAGTTAATGAAAACCCAAAATTCAGTTCCAGAAAAACTTAGAATATTTATAACTGGGTCACAACTGAGGGTTTTATGAATGGCTTTTGTAAAGTTGTGCCACAGCATATCAATCATGCTTAAATCGAGACTTTGACCAGACCTCTCCAAGACTTTTTTTTGTCTTGAGATGGACAAGCAGTTATTTTTTGGACCACTGCCATGCTGTATGTCCCAAGTGGGCTTGAGATTTAGGTCACAAACTGATGGCCGCACATTGTCCTTTAGGATTTTCTGGTAGAGAGCAGAATTCACAGTTCCATGAGTTACAGAAAGTGGTCCTGTCCCCGACCACCACACTACCACCAAGTTTCCCTCCAAAAGGTTCTACTTTCGTCTCGTCAGCCAACAAAATATTTTCTCAAAAGTCTAGCGGTTTTTAAGATGTTTTTTGGCAAATGCGAGGCTGGCCCTTGTCTTTTCTTTTTTGGTCAAAAAGTGTTTTTCACATTGTAACTCGCCCATGGATGCTGTTGTTGCCCAGTGTGTTTCCTACTGTAGAATCATGAACACTGAACTTAACTGAGGGAAGTGAGGTCTGCTGTTTTCTAGATGTTATTGTGGTCTTTTTTGTGACTTCCAGTATGAGCCGTCTATGCACCATTAGAGTTATTTTGGTCGATCAACAACTCCTGGAATGGTTCACCGCTGTTTAATGCTTTTTTCTACTTGTGGATAATTGCTCTCACTGGGATTCGGGCAAGTCTTAAAGCCTCAAAAATAGTCTTGAAACCCTTTCCAAACTGATAGATATCAATTACTTTGTTTCTTTTCTGTTCTAAAATATCTTTAGATTGTGGCATACTGTGCTCTTTTTTTTGAGAACTTTGAGCCTATGTCCAGTTATCAGATTATATCAGGTTATTTTAAGTAACTTCTTGATGCTACAGGTTTGGCAGTAATCAGGCCAGGGTGTGCCCAGTCAAACTGAACGTAGCTTCAAAAAAATGGCTAATCACAGTTAATTCCTAATTTAACATGCAACAATTAGTTTTTAATACAGAGCTACATTGGTTTAGATTAGTTTTTTATCTTAATAAATTAAATCATAAATTGAAAATGGCATGTTGTCTAATAATAAAGTTAACTTGATGATCTGAAATGTTTTAATGTGCCAAATAAGCAAAAACAGAAGAAATCTGTATAGATGCAAAGAATTTTTCAAAGTACTGAAGTTTCACCTTTTGAATTGAATTTTCAGAAATAAATAAACTTTTTAATAATATTCTAATTTATTGAGATGCACCTGTATTTCTTTGAGACACACAAGAACACAATGAAGAAAAAGTGTTTCTTGAATTTGGGGATGTAGAAGCTATTTCTACCCTGCAAGTCCCCAGGCTTCTAGCTTTTGAAATGCTACTATTCGATCTGAATCGGCAATGTGCTGAGCACGGCCTCTATTGATTGCTTTGACCCACATTAGTGTGGCGCAGTCCGTCTGTGACCGACCTCACACTAACCCCTATCACATCCCTACATGGCTCGGACACAGACACAGCGCAGAGCTGACTGTTCTGTTGAGGCAGCTGCAGTGAGAGAAGTGAATTCCCGTGTAGGAGTATTCTGGTGAAAATCAGCTAACTTGGTTATCTTGTTCTTTTGTTCCAGTAATAGTTTTTGCTTTTTCAAATCAGCACAGATGATGTAATAATAGCGACAAGCACATTAAAATAGTCAGTGCTGTCAGCTAAATTGGATGCTATACATCTACTTTCATTGCCTTGCGTCACTTTCAATTATTATCAGTGTATTAACCAGCTGGCAAAAAAGGTAGGGGGCATACTGATGGAAATGTGTCTCTTTCAGTTTGATACAGATTAGCAAACCTATAGAGAAATTCACTGTGTGTTTTAAACCTAAACTACGTCAAGCTCTCTCTTGGTGGCATTTCACAAGAACATCTTATTTTACATGTTCCCATTTGGTCTATTTATACAATGAATGTAACATGGCAAAGGAATGTGCTTGTGTCAGTTACCAAAGCCCTTTGGAGCCATCCATACCTACCCTGCAACTTCTATAATCAAACTATCATGGCAACAATACGCCTTAAGCCCTCATTAGGCACAAATAACGCATACGCACTTTGGGGCTGTGCTGTGTTCCCTCATTAAGTGAGAAAAAAAAGCAGAACGTTCATTTCCGCCACCGAGGTTCAGCAGCAGCACCAGGGGAATACTGAGTGCAGTCTGCATGCTTTTCTCTGCTTTATCCAGATACCGCTGTTCGCGATAAGTGGCAGAGCGGTGCACACTGTCAGTTTCCCAAAGTGGGGCTCTTCTTTCACACGGCCACAAAGCAAGTCAGACAAAACCTGAATGCATGTTACATAAGCTTCTATGGCATCTTCCGGATAGCAGAGTAGTGTAGTGAATCACCCAGTGAATCCTGTGCCAAAGGATTATATGGGCATTAACACAGTTCTTTTGTGAGTTTTACGCATCAGTCTATTCATTCTGTTTGCACTTGTCCACAATGAAGGTAAGTCAGAGCAGAAGGATTTCTTCAAATGTGAAATTGAGTTTGATAAATGAAAAGAATGAATGTACGAAGTTAAATTTGGCAACTGGAATTCAATATCAAATTGGAAACATTTGCATTAGAAAAATGCCTGACTTAATCATAACAATCATTCTGACATTTAGGTTTACTGCAGGGATATATAATTGAGAAATTCATGTTTTATCTTTCTTAATTTACTTTCTGATGTTTTTTTTATTCATAACAAACACAACTGAGGGATACAGTTGAGAGCATGCATTGCAAACTACATACAGTGGTTTGCAAAAGTTTCCACATTCTTTGAACATTTCTGCATTATACAACCACAAACATCAGCATATTTATTGGGATTTAATGTGATAGACAAACACGAAGTAGCAAATGATTGTAGAGTGGAAGGTCATTATTTTAATGCTTCTTTTTAATAAAAACTTGTTATTCATATGCAGCCCACTTTATGATAACACTAGATTGGCTGTGCTAAATTCAGAGCACCCATTGGCTTCAAAAGTGACATAATTAGAAAATAAAGTCTCTGTGTGTAATTTAGTCTCAGTACAAATGCTGCTGTGCTGTAATGGCCTCAGAGGGTTTGTCAGAGAACATCAGCAAACAAAGTATTTTGAACACCAAGGAACACATAAGACTGAGAATAAAATTGCTCAAGTTTGAAATTGAGGTTACCCTAAACATGATGTCCCAATAAAAACCAAGACCTAAACCCAACTGAGAATCTGTGGTAAGACATGAAAAGTGATGTTTAAAGATACTAGCCATTTAATCTGAATGATCTTAAGCTATTTTGCAAAGAAGAATGGGTAAAGATTTTAATTTCTAAATGTGGAAAGTTAGTAAGGACATAATCTAAAATACTAGAAGCCGTTAGTGCACTACTGTGTGTTTGTCTATCACTGAAAATCCCCAAAAAATGCAATTATATTTTGGGCTAATAACATGACAATATGTGAAAACTCAAAGGGTTTTAAGATATTCAAGGCGCTGTACTGGGTAATACATTAACGGGTTATACCTCTTATTGTGTACCTAATATTTTTCCCTAATTCATAGCAGAAACCTAAGGTTACACTTAAGGCATTTATACTATGAAAACAGCTTTATTGCACTTTCCTTAAATGCTTGCAATTCTTTATTTGTCATGCCTAATCCATTGTATGGTCTGCATTGTGGTTTGCAGCTGGAATATGCAAAGAGGTTTCCTTAAATTTAAACCAGGCGAATCGCAGTGAATCCAGTTGAAAGATCTCAAAATGTGCCAACCGCTGCTCAGCACTCATATATACCAGATATAACGGCAGCCAGGAGGAAGTCTTTGATCCATGCAAAGCCTGTTGCTCTGTCTAATGATACCTGGCAAATCCACCACGAAGGCTCAAACCAAGCCTGCAGAACTTCCCCCGTTGATTCCCACTCTGCTGGTCTCAATTTTCCTTAAATAAAAGCTGCAGGCAGACGGTAGGAAATCTAAACCATCATAATTCACAACATTGCTGATAGCAGCATTTTTGCATCTACTTATCTGTCTTGTTTTCTAACTACATTTTCTCAAGCTGCCAGTAATGCCATTCAGGGTTAAAATCTGTGCAAACATGGCAGGTCTGAAGTGACACATCCTTCTAATTGACTGTCATTTGTACCGGTAGTAATGATCATTTGCATTTTTATTGCTAAATCGCTTCCTGAAGTGGTGCTTTGCACTGATGTTGCTAAACGCTATCATGCAATGCTCCTGATGACTCACAGCAGCCCTTCAACGAGTATGACCGCTGACATAAGTCCAACAGGGCAGAATCAGTAATGGTTCTCATGGCAGGTTCATTATCAGCATCAATTTGATCTGCCTCTTCCTAACAGGAGACTATTTAAAACAAAATACGAAAAGTTAGGTCATGTAAAACTGCCATCAAACTATTTGCAAGTACACGGGGAATTAACACAGCTTTGAACCTTCAGAACATTACATGTTATGTGAAGCAATAAAACAAGTATATGGACACTTAGTGGGTTACTGTATAACCTTAGAAGGAGGCCCAATAGAGCTGCCCAGAATATTTTGCTAATGTCTGCTGGTCTACTGGCAGGACTATTATGTTGTTATTTACTATCTTCATTTAGCATGGTGGAGAGAAAGCATTACTGGACACAGACTATTAATGCAGACTCCTGGATTAACACACCACACAGCAGCAGAGTAAATGCCTGATTTAGTGAATGGAATAAAGGCGGTTTCATTAAATAGCAATTCATGCTCGTAGCATACTCACTAGGTAGACAATTTCCAAATGACTAATGCATCCTCTTGGCAACACGGTGTATTCTGTTCGTTTAATGAGGACATTTATGACAGGATGCATCTCAGTGATGGCAGGGATGTAAAACATCTCACTTCACAAAGGCAGGCATGTAGGCATTGCTAAACATGCATTTGCACCACTTTCTGTGTCATATTAAACCCTGATGTGCCTTTGTTTAGGTGGAAAGATAACAAATAATTCCAGTAAAAACTCCAAAAGACTTTATTCACAATGAAATTAAACATAAAGTAAAAGTTTACTTTCTCTTTAGTGAAAGTAAACTGGTGGAAACTTTTTGGACTTACTCTGCAGTTTCCAAGCTCCTCAGCTGATAAGATTATGGTTCCGCATGTCTTCCCAGGTATGCCCCTGTGGGGAAAAAAGTGGATAATTTAAACTTTCAATAAAAGCAGCTTCAACAATCCACCGCTTACCCCTACATTTTTGCAGCCTGCCTCCAGGAGGCTATTTTTTGTCTTTGCAATGTTGTGCAATATCTCCAATAAATCATTCACAGTAAAAATTGACTTTGATCATTGTTAGAAACAGGTTTTACTATTTCTAGTAGCTCTCGATTATATAATTTTTTTTTTTTGTGAAAAAGTGTAAGGGGTACTTTTACAGGGCACCGAGATAAAGATCTACGCATATCACAGTTTCCTAATGCCAAGTTGTGGTTTTAGGGCTTGAGAGGGTTGCATGTTAACTGCAAAGGGAAAGTTCCCAGCTCAGATGTGTTTTTATACATCACCATCTTTGCTTTTTTGGTAATACATCCAATGAATATATCAATCAAACTTGACAACATTTGCACATTTCTCTAAAACCTCCGGGGGGTTGTTTGGGAGGGGGGTGGGAGTTTACTTTTTTATGGCGACTCGCCATATCTCAGCATTCCCAGTAGCTGTGAAAAATATGTGAAGTAAATTTAAGTGCAACCAGAACAAAATGGATTTTGAGTCATACAGTAGCCCTCCAGCTGCTGACATCCTGTCATCCTTTTAGAATAAAGAAGGAAATTACATGCAAGTCCTGCTGCGGCCTTAGCTGGAGTCCAATCATTAAAAGGTCAAACTTGCTGCAGATCCTCATCACGCTGTGACAGCTGATGTGCCTGTCACTTTACACTGGATTCTATCCGTTTGAACCAGAAGCAGTTTGTCACTACAGCTACAGAGGTTTGCATTATTAACAAAGTTGATCCAAAGGATAAACTTGGAAAATCTAAACATTCAAGAATGGGTTATGCAATGGGGGATATTAGAAATGTTGACATTACTGTCAAGTTTTACAGACTAAGTTGTTTTCAGTAAACTCTCTCTAAACATTCAGTCCTGGAACATGTCTAGTAACATGCACCATTAAAGTAAATGAAGCTGCTAAGGTATCAAGTTTGATCAATACCTCAACATAGATCATGCATCCAAAGGATTCAGCTGTAAGTGCTGTATAATCTTTAAAAAGGAATTGCTTGAAGTAAAGCAGCTATATACGGAGGGCAGACATATTTAATTTTCATGCTCTATCTTTTAAGGTCTGGGGAGATTCCTCTCAAGGTGAATTAACAGTACTTGAATTATTGATGTTTTATTCCTCTAACCATTAACTGTACAGTTTTTATTACACCTCAAAGAGCCAGTAAAACGCTCACCGATAAACCCAGTAAACCCAGCACAGTCCCAGGGTCAACTTATTTCCTTGAGATTATAGCTATGGCCAGCATTCCCATCAAACTGGGAATTAAAATCAACTGAACGTTCAAGAATCAGCTCGAGATGGACCACTCTACTATCTCAGCTGCTGATAAGTGAGCAGGCACCAAAAGGCCAATAGTCTTTTAAATTAGTCATGCATTATTGAACACAGCATTTTCTCTGGCACTTTCTTGTTAAAATGTGAAGAGCAAGCACATGCTGAGTGCATAAATAGTTCCTACTTGCTAATGTATCTGTGGCACAGGACTTACTTTCACAGGTTTTGTCCTGAAATTTGTCTTTTGGTGATGTGAGGGCTTCTGCACAAACAGATCTCGTTCTCTCTGCATTCAGTCACTGACAAATCTCCAGTGAAAACGCTGATGATGAAATAGTTTGAAATGCAAAGAGGTGGTCCTGCTTTCTGTGCATGAACAAGGCGAACAGTGTGAATCCTAAGAGGAACCGAAGGCATCCACTCAGCTGGCTATATTACATATAAACATTTGAATGTGGATGGAACAGAAGACCAACAACGCATAGAAATGTATGTAAGGACTTTTACTTAAGCTCATTTTTGTAGTAACATATACTAGGGATGAGATTTGTGAAATTTGGAGGACTGAAGAGGAGGTAATTACATCTAATTTGGTTAGTTGCAGAGTTTTAAGTGCAGCATGAAAACCAATCAAAACCTTTGTGTTTTCATTAACTGATCAAGGCAGTAATGCAAGTGAGGATGGACCACAAATCCATATGCCGAGGAAGTGCAATACATTGCTCCATAATTCAGTCACTCTAGAAGCTTATGTTTGTACCCATCAAATTCTGTGCCATATAGTCCTGACCTACCCAATGCAAAACCTCAATGTGAACAATGTTTATTGATTTTGCCTGAAGGCTTTGGCGTGCCTCGTGTTTACACTGACAGCAGCTTCATGTCTGCTGTTACCTTCTTTCAACAAAAACCTACAAGATCAAACAAATCTGCATGAGGAAGACAGACAGGGGAAGACAGAAATGAAACAGGACCTTGTGGTACAGTATCGTCCTTTATCAAGAAAACAAGTGATAGGAAGAATAGCTGTCATGCTTGTCACTTATATTGAAACAGAAAGGTAGCTGCAGCTGTCTGTCCTGACAGAATCACTGCTTGATGAACCGAATCGAAACAGATCAAGCAGCATATTTGAGCTCATTGCAGTCACTTGGCAAATATTTTTGAGACTGTATTCTAAAGAAAACCTGCACTCTTTTTTTGCCCAGGAAGAGCACATTCATGATTACAATTAATGTTGCAGGTATTCAGAATCAGTGCACAGCATCTATAATTTTCCATCCGGTGGTTGTTGCTGTAGAGTAACTGTTATTTACAAAGTCTCTATTCTCCGTTTCCTGTCGGCGTGGGGCGGAGATAGATGGAGGTGGGTGAGTTTAAAGTCCAAAGAGGGGGAAGGAAAACCATTGATGATGCAGTTCACATCAAGTCATTAGGATGAAGGATGGTCTTGATATTTAACAGCCCAGAAACGTGACACGCATACAAGAGCGAGGACAGATCATCACCTCAGCAAGATGAGCAAAAGTCCAACAAAAAGAAATGTATCCTTCACATTGCAGTTGTTGCTGGGCTTGTTTCTTTATGTTTGCTTATGAAGAGAAATAACAGAAAAAAGTATCATTTTGTAATTTTACACTCAAGTGGCAAAAAAAACTATTAAAAATATTGTTTTGGGGGATAGGAGCAATTGCACAAGGAAATAACAGGAGAAAACTATTTGATTGTTTATTTTTCCCAAAGGAAATTAGTGATTGTTCTGGGCAATGAATGCAATAGTGTGACTGGATGAAAATGGGACTTGTACATACAGAACCGTGAAAAAAGTATTCACCCCCTTATTTCTTCTGTTTATACTTTTTTGTTGCATTTAATTGTTTCAAATAACACAGGTAAAAGCAAAATACAGTTTTCAAATTATGGTTTCATTTATCAAGGGAAAAAAACTATCCAAACCAACCTATGTAAAATGCTCATGTCTCATTAACCTAAAACCTGGTTGTGCCATCCTTGGTGAAAACATATGCCATTAAGCCTTTGTGATATCTTTGCAAAATGGTACATGTTGGTACCCTCTTCTCTGCCAAGTTGTTTTAATTAAGACACATTCATCTGTTTTTGAGCAGAAGTTGGCTGTTTAGGGTAATGCCCCATTTGACAGGCCACTCCAAAGCCTTTTTTTGGTTTCAGCAGTGGACTTGTTGGTGTGCTTTGGATGACTGCCTATGTTTAGGTTGCAAACTGAAAGCCTGACATTCTCCTTCTGGATCTTTAGGTAAAAAGAAAAGCAGAATTCATGCTTCCATCAATTGTGGTCAGTCATGTAGGTCATAAAGAAGAAAAGCAAATCCAATGCATCAGATTAGCACCACCATGTTTGACTCCTCTTAGTTTTGTTGTGTTTTTTTCTGAAATGTTGTGTTATTTTTAAACCAGAAGTGACAGGAAGCACCTCTTCCAAAAAGTTCCAATTATGTGTCGTCGGTCTACAGAACTTTTCCCCAAAGGTCTTGTGAATCATCACTAAGTTTTTGAGGGATATGTGAAACGGACCTTCATGTTCTTTTTAGTCAGCAGTGATATTTTCCTTGCAACTCTCCTGTAGAGGCCATCTTTGCATCTTTGTCTCTTTCTTATTGTTGAATAATGAACAGTGTGGCCTGCGGTGCTTTAGATAATGTTTTATGGACTTTTGTGACCTCCTGGATGAGTTCTCTTAGAAAGATTGTGGTAGGGCAGCCACTCCTGGGAAGGTTTATCACTGTTCCATGTTTTCTCCATTTGTGGATTTTGACTCTCCTGGTGGTTCATTGGAATCCAAACGCCTTAGAAATTGCTTTGTAACCCCATCTAGTCAATGACTATGATTCTCATCAGTTTCTGAATTTTTTTAGATGCATCATGGTTTTTGAGATCTTTTACCCTACTTCATGTTGTAAGACAGTCTATATTTTAGTGATTTCTTTATTTTACATCTCTGCCGGTGTTTAGGCCTTAGTGGGGCTGGTCAAAATGAACCATACAATTGTGGGTAATCATGGTTAATTCATGATTAAACCATTGGGTTAGTTACTTTTTACATAGGGTAAGGTTGGTTTAAAGAGATTTTTTACTCTAATAAATGAAATCATCATTTGCAAACTGCATTTTTGTTTACACCAGTCATTTTTGTCTTATTTTGTTTGAAGATTTGAAATATGTTAAATGTGACAAAAAAAGCAAAAACAGAAGAAATAAGGGATTACAAATACTGTTATAACACTGTGTTATTAAATATAATTAGTTCGAGTGGCTTTAGAGAGCAGCAAAAGGGAAACAGCAGGCAGATGATTTGACTTTGCACCACTGTAAATGTTTGGGGCAGAAGGAAGATCATAGCTGAACAGAATTAGAAAGGGTTGCCAAAACTCTATGTGGGTTTAAATGGGATTATGCCACTAATCCCCCCTGATCTACATACCTTGATAAGCATTCATAATCCCTCACCTCTGCAGGATTAAAAAAGATGATGAAAAGTGCGCTGACTAACTCTAAATGACACCAGAGAATACGTACGGTGGTTCTCAGAGAGGAAAAGAGCACTGCTTCACTCTGGTAATACAAGATGAGCTCCTGTTTGTGTTTAAGGAAGGTAGCTGCCGGCAGTCTGTGTAAAAGCTCTCTGAACCTTTGGCAGATTGAGCTCAAACCAAGCAAATAGACCACATGGCAAAATGTAATGTAAAAAAACATCAGATGCAAAAAAAAAAAAACTGTTGAAAGCAGTTATTGTTGTTTTTTTTTTCCAGGTGGCTTAAAAAAATATTTATACCCCTTATAATTTTCCCCATTTTCTTACATTACAACCACAAACCTCAGTGTATTTGAAAGGTACTAGAACAACTGGAAGTAGAGCAACACTTTTAAGAGACAGGAACATGAATATGAAAGAATCCAGTAAATCCAGTACAGAATCTGCAGCAAGATTTGAAAATTGAAGTTTAAAGGAGCTCTTCATCCAAATAGCATGAGCTATGTAGCAAAGAAAATAATGGCAAAACATTTCAGTCTCCCAATTAGAGACATACCTCAAAAGCCTTGCAGCTGAAATTACAATGAAAGATGGTTCTACTAAGGATTGAACTCAGGGAAGATAAATATGCCACAACATTTTTCAGATTTATATTTGTCCAAAAGTTTTTAAAAACATAATTTTCCTTCCACTTCACAATTATGCAGTACTTTATGTTGGTTTATCACATAAAACACATTTAAGTTTCGAATTCTAACACAACAAATGTGAGAAGTTCACAGGCTATAAATACTTTTGCAAGGCACTGTATAACCAGGAGCAAAGCCAGATCCCATGTTACAAACGTGTTTTATCCCAAATAGCTTTTCAATCCTTAAAATGTTTCCCATTTCTTCTTGTGGGTGTAATGGGAGACCAGTGTTGATGTTTTGAGTACATAAATTACCCAGCAGCTTTATTTACTATAATAGTTTTTTATTTCTTCAGCATTCTAAATAAACGAGGCTTTCATCAACCAACTGCAAGCCAGAAATTGCTTGTTTTGACAGTAAAGGAGAAGATTAGGAGAACCTGTCAATCATTTAGATACTTTCTTGTCTAAATGCAAAACACTGCACGGGTCATAACATGGCTCTTGTTTTCTAGCTTACCAGAAAGAAAAACCTATTTTCAGGAGCACATAATTGGCCCCTGGCAAATAAAGAACATCTCTCTCTATCAGAAACCAAAAAGATTTTAAATTCTTTCTGTTTTTGCTCCTATAAAGAGAGCTGCACTTTATCTAACGTTCCCAATAAAGGTATGTGACATCAACACACAGCGGATCAACCTTTCCTTCACTACTGTTATGACACTATAGAGCGATGGACCTTTAACCCCCATTTCTGGTACTGATAAGAAATAATTCAGGTATTGTTGGATTGGCTTGACATGATTCAGTTCACCAACATAGAGGTTTTTTAGGTGGTACAGCAGTTTCAAGTTGCACTCTCACCTTTGGAACAGAATTACCATATGGTCATGTCAAAAATGAGGATCTTGCGCTCTGAGCTTAACAGAAATCAGCTAAGCTTGCCTGCTGAGTAAAAACCTTGTATGCCCTTGCTTGCTCTTGCTCTTAATGCCTCCATTAGCATGCAGACAAAAATCTATTGCCTCATATTCCACAGAGCTTTAAAATCCGATAGCTTCAACACTTTAATATAATGGGAAAAAGAGAGCTTTTTGCAGATTTTGTCTTATGTTGATATTGTGAACAAAACTGATGAATCAACTGACTGCGTAGGATGGACAGGTGAAAGAGATTGCTGTTTTATTTTCTGCAACAAGGTGATGCCTAATAAGTCTCCAGTTCATCTGACAATAATGGATCTTGTACAGTCAGCAGGGTTGAGGTTTTTTTCCATCCTAAGCAGGAATCCACATTATTGCACTGGGACCCTTGTTAGTGCTAAACCTTGAAGCCTAATTTGGCATTTAGTGAAGAAGCAGAATGACCTAATTGTGAGTGATGTCCAGAGGCATCAAGTACAATTGCGGGCTCGGTCTAAAAAAGGATGTAAAATATTCCTCTACAGTGAAGGGAGGGTTGACTTTTTAAAAAATATATCAAAATAAAGCTATAAAATACAGGCAAGTTATTTAGTAAACTCAGGTTTTATCATTTTCATCACACACTAGGCGTCCGGAGAACTTGACGAGATTTTGATTTGTTTGGGATCTGTTGGAGCAGCATTGCATCCAAAGGTTGTAGCATAGTGCCTCTCTAGGAATGGAGCTGACAGCCCTGATTTAGAGACACTTTGCTCCTTGCAGCAATAAAGGTAAGGTCCAATAATCTAATACGTCACCAATTGTATTGAGAATGTTTAAACAGGGAAAAACAACAATGTTATTTGCTATCTTATTCAAATTTCTGCTATTCAAATGACAACAAGAGAATGATAAATAAATAATCAGATTGTAATATATTATATATTAAATATATTTCATAAATTAACAGACAAGATGGTAGGTGAAAATTCTGATCTTGAGTTTTAAAAAACAGAGAGCCTATTTCAAGTGTCTTAACAACTTTTCCTATTTAGGAGGACATGTAAGAAATTAACTGACTGAAAAACTGAGCAAAGACTAACTCTGTTTACACTCAACAAATCCCCATGAAATAACAGTCAAACATATAACCATTTGGGTTTTTCTTACATCCAGAGGACACAACATATAAATAATTATGGGTCTAATCTGGTAATTTCATATTGGCCTGGAATGGGTTCTCCTTTGTTCACAGACAAAAAACATTGAGCTGCTAAACTGACACTCACCGGTCACTTTATTAGGTACACCTTGCTTGTACCGGGTTGGACCCCTTTTTGCCTTGAGAACTGCCTTAATCCCTCATGGCATAGATTCAACAAGGTACTGGAAACATTCCTCAGAGAGTTTGGTCCATATTGACATGATAGCATCACACAGATGCTGCAGATTTGTCAGCTGCACATCCATGATGTGAATCTCCCGTTCCACCACATCCCAAAGGTGCTCTATTGGATTGAGATCTGGTGACTATGGAGGCCATTTGAGTAACGTGAACTCATTGTCATGTTCAAGAAACCAGTCTGAGATGATTCATACTTTATGACATGGCGCATTATCCTGCTGGAAGTAACCATCAGGAGATGGGTACACTGTGGTCATAAAGGGATGGACATGGTCAGCAACAATACTCAGGTAGGCTGTGGTGTTGACACGATGCTCAATTGGTACTAAGGGGCCCAAAGTGTGCCAAGAAAATATCCCCCACACCATTACACCACCACCACCAGCCTGAACCATTGATATATGGCAGGATGGATCCATGCTTTCATGTAGTTAAAGCCAAATTCTGACCCTACCATCCAAATGTCACAGCAGAAATCGAGACTCATCAGACCAGGCAACGTTTTTCCAATCTTCAATTGTCCAATTTTGGTGAGCCTATGCGAATTGTAGCCTCAGTTTCCTGTTCTTAGTTGACCCACCCGGTGTGGTCTTCTGCTGATGTAGCCCATCCGCCTCAAGGTTCTATGTGTTGTGCGTTCAGAGATGCTCTTCTGCATGCCTTGGTTGTAACGAGTGGTTATTTGAGTTACTGTTGCCCTTCTATCAGCTCGAACCAGTCTGGCTATTTTCCTCTGACCTCTGGCATCAACAAGGCAATTGCGCCCACAGAACTGCAGCTCACTGCATATTTTCTCTTTTTCGGACCATTCTCTGTAAACCCTAGAGATGGTAGTGCGTGAAAATCCCAGTAGATCAGCAGTTTCTGAAATATTCAGACCAGCCCGTCTGGCACCAACAACCATGCCACATTCAAAGTCACTTAAATCACTTTTCTTCCCCATTCTGATGCTCGGTTTGAACTGCAGCAGATCGTCTTGACCATGTCTAAATGGTCAAGACGGCATCTAGGGTGTTTGCTTTAGGGCTGTACAATCTCTGTATGAACAAAGCAAGAGTTGTGTCGGCATTCTTGACACAAAGTTGAGCTTGTTCTTCACGTGTGTTGGACTCCAGTACTTCCCCTAGTCACCAATAATGTTTGGGGTGTTCAAAGAAAAGATTTCAAGTCGTGGAGAAGAGGGTCACTGGATTGGAAACCTCAGGGTCTCAACTTTGATTTTTGTAGTTGATATAGTTCTGTTCCCATCTTCAGGCCATGACTTTCTGCAGGCACTAGAGGTCATGGCTAAGACCATGGTCGCCACCAGAAAAAGTAGACCGCTCCTTTCATGTTGGAGGTCATTATTTGCCTCCAGCATTGGTGTTAGGTGTGCGGGTGATGAGTGATTGTAGGATGAGAAATGGATAAACAGATTTAGGCTTCTTTTGCAGTCCTGCACCATTTTGTTGTGGTAAAGAAAGACAAAAAACAAAACCATTTATTTACTGGCCTATCTATGGGCTCAAATTCTTCTATGGCCATGAGGTACAGATTATGAGAGAAATAACAAAGTTCCAAAAAGAAACTGCTGAAATGAGCTTCCTCTGTAGGGTGACCGGCCTTAGGTTTAAAGATAGTAGTCAGATCAGGAAATCCTGGGCGTCTCCCATTGGAGATTTTCTGAGAACATCCCACTGAGAGGAGATGCCGATGGCATTACATCAAGCTACAGAAAATTACTACAGGCATTTGAAGATCTTAAATCTTTTGTTTTAACTGTTTTTTAGATTACATAAACAGTCCTATACGGGACCAGCCACTCTATTAATGTGCCTGCAGCAGTTCAAATTTGTCGCATCCCTAAAAGGAAATGTAAATGCTACAAGGGCCAAGATTGCCATTGTAAATTTTGATAGAAAAGCGCTGGGGGCTTATCTCAACATGACAGTGACACATTCAACTGCCTTCAGATTCACAAAAAGCTGTCCAAACTAAAAGGACCTGTTTTTAAAAAACTAAACAAATAAAAAATGTTTTAAATGAACACTTTCTGGAAGAAGTGAAGCAGAAGATTGGTCTTTTTGACTTGCCTTCCTACAGTAAAGAAATCCTTCAGGCGAACCTTTAACATTAGCTTTGGTTGTCAGTGTATTCTATTTACATACATAATTTTCCTAATTGCATTGAGTTGCTGGCATGTGATTGGCTGATTACAAATTTACATTAACGAGCAGTTCGACAGGTGTACCTAATAAAGTGGCCGGTGAGTGTATATAAGCCTGTTTAAACATCAGTTCAGAAGTGTTTTTGGTGAACAGCATAACACTAAAGCAGGCATCAGATTGGAAGCTTCCAATTCTGCAGTTAAATAAGTAAAACTGGTCGTTAAAGCTCTTTCCTCCCTTTGGAGGTTACATTCTTGTATGGACAACAGAACGAACTTGACAACCTTATTTATCTGTTAAGCTGCTTTCAATTTGTCCTGGAAGTCCACTTCCAACTGCAAGTTTAAAACCAGTGGGTTTATCTGACTGTTATGATTAGTTAGAGATGCTCACTGGTCTAAGCCCAATAGGAAGTCTTTGAACGACAAGTCCAAGCCAGGCCTCAGTTCTAGATGATGACTGAAATAAACCTGCCTATAAGACTGCATTACTCTAGGTATAATTTGAAGTCATGTACTGTTAAGGCCATGAACACATGAACATATGAACAATATAAAAAAAAATGATTCAACATGCAAAACACTGTTATGAACAGCTATAAAAAAATCTAGTAAACAAATAATAGAAAAGTATGATATTTACCCTTTTAGAAATATAAATATACAATTATCTTCAAAGTAAAAAAAAAAAAAATTGTTTACCAACCATTAAGATTGAACTTCTGAATGAATCAGACATATTTTATTTATTTTATTTTGAGGAAGCCTTTTGATAATAACTTAGTTATTTCCTGTATTCATACTGTCCAATCCATTGCTATATATTTGCACTAAATTGAGTTTGGAGGCTTTTCTTTCTGTAACTTTAATTTAAAACGGAGGATTTTGCAAATTATTTGGAAACCATGTAGTAAATCTGTATTTAAAACATTCCTTGTCTGTTCTATACCATTGACATGTGCCAAGGTAAATTCTAAATTGTAAAATAAAGACGGAGGTTCAATGTAGTAAGAGGGTGATTGTGAAACTGTTAAATACACAGAACAAAAGTTTTCTATTTTGAAAATGCACAATTGTCTGTGTCAGTAATCAGCGAGAAAATAAAATGTCTGAGGTAAGTTTCATTTATTTTGTCCTGAAACAACGCAAACCCATATAATGCATTTGATGCTCAAGTCCAAGGCCAAAGCCTAAGTCAAGTCTCAAGTCTTTTGAGCCCAAGTCAAGTCTGAGATGTTTTTGCAACTTAGGTGTGACTCAAGGCTCAGTCTGATACTCAAATCACCAACTTTTATTCCTGCAGTATCATGGTGGCTATGAGGCCTCTTCCCATGTCCACCATCAGAGAGTGTAGTTTCATTTTCTGACTTAGGACTCATTGGACCCAGCAGAACTCAATCAAACCATAAAACTTTTCAGGAAACAAGACAATTTCTGTGAGAGCACTGATACAAAGAGTTGACCTACCCGCTACCCCAAAGCTTTCTGCACAGCTTTATCAAAATCACAGAAGAGCAACTGAAAGTTCAAGCAAAGTGTTTTTCTGTTTTGGCATGAACAATGTACTGCTTACAGTACAATATCAAATACCACTGTTGTAAATAGCATATTTGCATAGAAGAACCCTAGTGTGATAAGCAGAGAAACAGATGATAGGAAGCAGAGGCTAAGAGCTGATTTATGAACACATTTGTTTTAATGTTGTTATGATCAGATTAGGAATTTTCAGTCTGTTTTCTAATGATAATTTTCCACTAAAAGGCTTTGAGTCACAAGGAACTTCACTAATATCACCTTGTACACAGCTCATCATTCACAAACTGTGAGCTGGTAGCCTTTACCATGTGAGCTTGGTAATGTGTCACTCAAAATGTGTCCTTGAAAAGTCAGTATTGATTACTGTTGTTGAGGCCTTGTCACACGTGTCAGATCCAGTTTGGAGCTAATTGGAGCTACAGTTGCTACCACCAGTGACAGGATGGATGTTTTATTTACCCTTTGCCTTGAACTGCCTGATCCTTGATTGAGTGTGGTAATTTGAACAAATATATACACCATATATCTAGGTTTCTTCATGTTTTTGACCAAATATTGGCTTTTGAGCAGGTATCGTATGCTTTAAGATCATCGTCAGAAATTATTTTTTACAGAGAAAGCTTGAGTTTACTGTTTTTGTTTCTGGTAAATTCTTCTTGCCTTGCATCCACTGCATGTAGGCTGCTGAAGGGATGAGGAACCATGTGGGAATTCCAAGATGTTGCACCATGGTCTGGCAATGATAAGGAATCCTTCAAAAAAATCCTAATTTGTATCATCTGTTCCATGTCTGAAAATTTCATCCAAATCTGTTCATAACTTTTTGAGATGTTTTGCAAACAGACAGACAGACAGACAGACAGACAGACAGACAGACAGACAGACAGACAGACGAATCATAGCCTCCTTGGCAAAGGTAATTAATCAATGCAATCTTCTAGGCTTCCTTAAGTAGCTAACACAGAGTTGATAGCACTGCTGTCTTGTAGCAAAAACGTTCTGGGTTCAAATCCCAACCTGGGGTCTTTCTGCATGGAGTATGCATGTTCTCCCTGTGCATGTGTGGGTTCTCGCCAGGTACCCAAGCTTCTTCCCACAGCCAAAAACATGATCGTTAGGTTAATTGGTCTCTTTAAATATGAGAGTGTGTATGCATAGCTGTTTGTCCTGTCTGTCTCTGTGTTGCCCTGTGATGGACTGGCAACCTGTTGAGGGTGTGCCCCACTTTGTGCTCAATGACAGGCTGGAGATAGGCACCAGCTCCCCTGTGGTCCTGCATGGACAAGCTGGTGTATCTAATGGATTGATGTATTATAATCTTTTTCCTTGCAAAATTGCTGAGAGGCATCTAGGGTGTTTCCTCTTTAGGGCTGTACAATCTCTTTATGAACAAAGCAACAGTTGTGTCGGCATTCTTGACACAAAGTTGAGCTTGTTCTTCACGTGTGTTGGACTCCAGTACTTCCCCTAGTCACCAATAATGTTTGGGGTGTTCAAAGAAAAGATTTCAAGTCGTGGAGAAGAGGGTCACTGGGTTGGAAACCTCAGGGTCTCAACTTTGATTTTTGTAGTTTATATACTTTTGTTCCCATCTTCAGGCCATGACTTTCTGCAGGCACTAGAGGTCATGGCTAAGACCATGGTCGCCACCAGAAAAAGTAGACCGCTCCTTTCATGTTGGAAGTCATTATTTGCCTCCAGCATTTGTGTTAGGTGTGCGGGTGATGAGTGATTGTAGGATGAGAAATGGATAAACAGATTTAGGCTTCTTTTGCAGTCCTGCACCATTTTGTTGTGGTAAAGAAAGACAAAAAACAAAACCATTTATTTACTGGCCTATCTATGGACTCAAATTCTTCTATAGTCATGAGGTACAGATTATGAGAGAAATAACAAAGTTCTAAAAACAAACTGCTGAAATGAGCTTCCTCTGTAGGGTGACCGGCCTTAGTTTTAAAGATAGTAGTCAGATCAGGTAATCCTGGGCGTCTCCCATTGGAGATTTTCTGAGAACATCCCACTGGGAGGAGATGCCGATGGCATTATATCGATCTACATAAAATTACTACAGGCATTTGAAGATCTTAAATCTTTTGTTTTAACTGTTTTTTAGATTACATAAACAGTCCTATACGGGACCAGCCACTCTATTAATGTGCCTGCAGCAGTTCAAATTTGTCGCATCCCTAAAAGGAAATGTAAATGCTACAAGGGCCAAGATTGCCATTGTAAATTTTGATAGAAAAGCGCTGGGGGCTTATCTCAACATGACAGGGACACATTCAACTGCCTACAGATTCACAAAAAGCTGTCCAAACTAAAAGGACCTGTTTTTTAAAAAACAAAACAAATAAAAAATGTTTTAAATGAACACTTTCTGGAAGAAGTGAAGCAGAAGATTGGTCTTTTTGACTTGCCTTCCTACAGTAAATAAATCCTTCAGGCGAACCTTTAACATTAGCTTTGGTTGTCAGTGTATTCTATTTACTATGTGTGCTTGTTTGTACTTTATTTCAATATATTTCCAAAAATACATGTCTTTTCTTCACTGGCTCCTGTAGGTGTTGTGAGCAAACCCAACATAGTCCTTACATATGCGTTTATTGACTGATACAATCATGGACAAGGACCTTCATTTTTTAAGTCTTGTTGTCTGATGACACTAAAATTGAAGCATTTGGCCACATTGACTATTGTTACAATTGGATAAAAAAAGGAGGAAGCTTGCAAGCCTGAGAACATGTTCTGAGGGTATTTTGCTGCAGGAGAGACTGGGGCACTTTACTAAATAAATTGCGTCATGTAAGATGAGAAATATGTGGAAATAGTGAAGCAACATCTCAAGTCATCAGTTGGGATGTTAAAGCCTGAGCACAAATAGATCTTTTAAATGGACAAACTAGTTACTGAGTGGCTTAATGACAACTAAGTCAATATTTTGGAATGGCCTTCACAAAGCCCTGATCTCAGTCCCATAGAGCAACAGGTACAATTGTAAAAAAAAAAGGGGTCCCACATGTTTTTTGTGAATATATATTTTTCATTTCTTTCTTCTGAACATCTTAGATTAAAAGTGATTTTAAATGTAGCTTTCTACCATTGTCTCAGTTTTTTCCAGCTCACATTTACTTTAGATGAAACAAACCTGCCTTAAAACTTCCAAGGCTTAATAAGAAAGATCAGATTTTTAAATAACCAGTTTTACCCATTTGCTACAGTATATTTGCCAGTTTCAAAAACTCACAGTTGCCTTTTTTTCTGTCAAATTCACCTTTTTGTTTTACTTTAGATATCATCAAACTGTTCTGATGATTTTCTTTCTCAGTTTATTTTGAACCAAGCAGGCTGATGTCTGTATCGCTTCCTTATAGTTCTATCTCATTTAAACTGTTTTATGTAACCCTCCTCCATACCTACATCTCTTCATCTGAAGTCTCAGCCTCCTTCTAAGGCTGCTGATCCACCACCACCAGACTCCAGGGAAGATGTCTTATCCGCATTACTTAATTTACGTTACAGTGCGACTGATGCAAAATGTCTCATTTCTAACAAAGTAAAAAACTTTAAAAGTATGTTAATACATTCATAAATGTTGCACTATTCTTTTACCCTATCTCTGCTACTTGAAATAATAGTTTGAGAGAAAAGTTGGTCTGTTATTGTAGGCAAAACAAACAGATAAAGAAAATCAGTTTAGATACGTGGCTGTGTTAGAGATTTTATTTTCCTTTTTCACAATCCAACTCTAATAATAACAGCATTACCACCTAACTTGCAATGTATTCATTGTTAGAATGATATCTCTGTCCAATCTACCTGCTGAAATTGGGACTCATCAGACCAGGCAATATTTTTCCAATCTGTTATTGTCCAATTTTGGTGAGTTTGTGAAAATTGTAGCCTAATTTACTGTATCTTTGCTTAGATTACCAGAGTGACACCTGGTGTGGTCTTATGCTGCTGTAGCCCATCTGCTTGTTGTAGATGATGTATAATGTGGTATTATGCATACCTTGGTTGATACTTGAGCTGCTTTAGCCCTTTTATAATCATGAACAAGTCTGTCCATTCTCCTCTGACCTCTGATGTCAACGAGGCATTTTTGTCAACACAACGGCAGCTCACTGTATATCTTACCCTAACCCTAACCTAACAGATGTATGTTGAGAGAATTACCAACATTTTCCTCCTAATTCAAATGTCAAAGATGTCTTCAGCAAACATGTGATCCAAACCACAAACTAGACTTTTTTGTGTGAGAATATGCTATGCGTGCTCTTGCTACACGTTTGCTCTTTTATTTATGTTGTCTCCCCTTCCAGAACCATCAAAGAGGTGTGCGCAATTTTCAAAAAACGCATCACTTGAGTGAGTAGCTGTCTCACGCAGCATAACTCTGCACAATAATAATGTTATGAATGAGACTTTTCCTAACACTGGGGGGCAGGCAGAAGCAAGTGTTGATGATATAATTTTTGATTTTAACTGCAAGATTGATGGTGATGCGATTTCTGCCAGCTCTTTTGGGCAGTATGTATGGAGTGTCAAGGGTGTCAAAATTTGAGGTTGTTGAAAATGAAATGAAAAAACACCCATAAACCATCATGTCAAATAATTTAGTGTCCCAGAAAAACTGTGCTTATTTTCCATACTGGTTATTGTTGCAGCTTTGTTTTAGCAAACAATGTGTCTAGCTACAGTCCAGACCAAAAGTTTGGACACACCTTCTCATTCAAAGAGTTTTCTTTATTTTTATAACTATGAATATTGTAGCTTCACACTGAAGGCATCAAAACTATAAATTAACACATGTGGAATTATATACTGAACAAAAAAGTGTGAAACAACTGAAAATATGTCTTATATTCTAGGTTCTTCAAAGTAGCCACCTTTTGCTTTGATTACTGCTCCGCACACTCTTGGTATTCTGTTGATGAACTTCAAGAGGTAGTCACCTGAAATGTTTTTCACTTCACAGGTGTGCCCTGTCAGGTTCAATAAGTGGGTTTCAAGCCTTATAAATGGGGTTGGGACCATCAGTTGTGTTGTGCAGGAGGTGGATATAGTACACAGCTGATAGACCTACTGAATAGACTGTTAGAATCTGTATTATGGCAAGAAAAAAGCAGCTAAGTAAAGAAAAACTAGTGGCCATCATTACTTTAAGAAATGAAGGTCAGTCAGTTCGAACAATTGGGAAAACTTTGAAAGTGTCCCCAAGTGCAGTCGCAAAAACCATCAAGCGCTACAAAGAAACTGGCTCACATGAGGACCGACCCAGGAAAGGAAGACCAAGAGTCACCTCTGCTGCGGACGATAAGTTCATCCGAGTCACCAGCCTCAGAAATCGCAGGTTAACAGCAGCTCAGATTAGAGAACAGGTCAATGCCACACAGAGTTCTAGCAGCAGACACATCTCTAGAACAACTGTTAAGAGGAGACTGTGTGAATCAGGCCTTCATGGTTAAATAGCTGCTAGGAAACCACTGCTGAGGACAGGCAACAAGCAGAAGAGACTTGTTTGGGCTAAAGAACACAAGGAATGGATATGAGACCAGTGGAAATCTGTGCTTTGGTCTGATGAGTCCAAGTTTGAGATCTTTGGTATGGTGTGGGGTTGGACTCTACATGCATGGTTGCCACTGTGAAGCATGGAGGAGGAGGTGTGATGGTGTGGGGGTGCTTTGCTGGTGACACTGTTGGGGATCTATTCAAAATTGAAGGCATACTGAATCAGCATGGCTACCACAGCATCTTGCAGCGGCATGCTATTCCATCCGGTTTCGTTTAGTTGGACCATCATTTATTTTTCAACAGAACAATGACCCCAAACACACCTCCAGGCTGTGTAAGGGTCATTTGACCAAGAAGGAGAGTGATGGGTTGCTGCGCCAGATGACCTGGCCTACACAGTCACCGGGCCTGAACCCAATCGAGATGGTTTGGGGTGAGCTGGACCGCAGAGAGAAGGCAAAAGGGCCAACAAGTGCTAAGCATCTCTGGGAACTCCTTCAAGACTGTTGGAAAACCATTTCAGGTGACTACCTCTTGAAGCTCATCAACAGAATGCCAAGAGCAGTAATCAAAGCAAAAGGTGGCTACTTTGAAGGACCTAGAATATAAGACATATTTTCAGTTGTTTCACACTTTTTTGTTCAGTATATAATTCCACATGTGTTAATTCATAGTTTTGATGCCTTCAGTGTGAAGCTACAATATTCATAGTCATGAAAATAAAGAAAACTCTTTGAATGAGAAGGTGTGTCCAAACCTTTGGTCTGTACTATAAGATTAACTTCCCTTTTACATTGACTTTGATTTTGGAGGAAGTCTAAATTGACAAAACTTCCTTTTAAGATTAATTAAGGCTGTATTTAGAGGCACGCTCAACCATGTTCAAAGTCCCTCAGATCCATTTTCTAAGTTTGAACTTTTGAAGGTCATCTTCACCACATCTAGAAAGCTAGATTAATTCAATTCGAGGCCAGCTTTACGCAGGGGCAAGAGGGGGCAATGCCCCTTCCAACAAATGCCTGGTCCCCTCAAATCAATTCTCAATCACACAAGCACAAGCCCCCGCCTTGCCTCTCCCTCCTCCTCCTACACTTAAGGGCAAAACACAGTCGCACTTACTTGACTTCGCAGACCTACGCGCGGACTCAAAGCAAACGTCCGCCAAATATGTCCGCACAAAGCTCAATTTTCACGACTGCATACGCGATGTTATGTTTAACATTATAGCGCTGCTGAAAAAATTACGTGGCTTCTGGTCCGATGTTTCGGTGGGCATTTTGGCGCCACACCTGCTGAAAAACACTTGCATTTTCTTCAAATCAGCATCCATGCATGACTGCACAACGCATTGCATATATGTTTTGTTCTCATAAAATCCAATTGCTGACTGATGTTTGTTATGTTTAATAAAGAGACAGAGAGGGACATATACAACCAAACAGACAAATTAGACCATTTCACTCATTTCACTTAATTATTTTGATGGTAAAGTCTGAAGAATAAAAGAAAAAGCACCAGAACCCTTTTTCTGAATATCTAGTAGCCTAACTCTCACCATAAAGTGTTGATAATAGAAACAAACATAAAGTATTGTATGCTGGCCAAACTGTTCTGTGTAGGTAGACTGAAGTCCGTATGTCACTAATCATCTACAAAGTTTGTATTTGACTAATAAAAATTAACTATCATGATTCTGCAAGTTGGAGTAAAATATGTTGCATTGCAAAGACAAGAGGTCCTCAGGGTCCTTGCAAGACATTGCAAGGACGCTGACAGATCTATCATGGTAAATGAAAGAAGCTGAAATTTTCCATTTGATTTAAGTGGTGAAGAGTTACGACATGACATATTTCAATTAATTTGCCTGACTTGACATTACTGGTCCTTGATTTGACTTTTGCATTTATATACATCATGGCTGAAACAATATATCTTGTATGTCTAATAGAGAGCGTGAAAGTCATGAAGACAGTGAATGAGGTTTGAATGAGCGAAATGAATAAAAAAATAATAAAAAAGAGCACAGCGAAAGAAAAGGGGTCAGGCTGAGAAAAGAAGAATGTGGCAGATGGAAAAAAAAAAGATTAAATGAAGGATGAAGTGTGGAAAATAGAGAAAAGGTTCCTGACGCGCTTCTTACACAGGTCATTTGATGCAGTGTGCATTTGCAGGGCTTCTATTTGCATGACTAACAGATTTCCCCAAGTCCCTGCAAAGTGTCGTTCCTCAAAGCTACGGTGCATAGAGGTGCTGTCACCCCAAAAGACATAACAGGGAGATGGAGCACATGGCTATTAAACAACTCCTTGGATGTCGCCTTTCACAAAAATGAGGGAAACCTCCCACCAGTGAACACATTTTAGCTGTTCAACTTGTATAAAACTGTATCCTGAACTGAAATTTGTCAGAAACAGCAGATCAAAAGAAACTTATGCTTTCCTTGTGATCCCAAAATGCTACCCCTATGTATTCAAATTTAATAACGTAGCACACCAGTGTGGAAAAAACAAGCAAACATCATCATCACTATCTCAGCAGTAATCAAGGTGCCCTGCCGAAGCTGGCGAATCAATAGATCATCGTCGTGCCTGCCTGGGAGCAGCTGATCCTCCTCTTTGCCTCTGATGTGGGGTGTGAAGCCTAGTTTACAGCACACTGGTGAGCACTGTCTCTTGATCCTCCTCATCCTCTTATTCAGCACTGAAGGGCATCAGGCTTTGTAATCCAGCCCACAAGCTTCTGGCAGAGTTCATAGCTGATACCAAAGCCCCGCTGTTCTCGCAAACTACCCCCCACCCCAAGGAACAGCAGCACATCATCATTCAAAAAAAGAAATATGCAGTGTCTCTCAGACACAAACACAGAAAGGAAGAGTTTATCAAACCCTCCTTCACCCTCTAAATAAGACTCATAACTCACAGAGCTATACACAGGGGGATATATTATTGTTTTTATTTATACTTGTTTATTTAAAGCTAAAATAACGTTAATGAAAATACTACGTTAATAAAACTACTTTACTTTTGAAGCTCTGTTTATCTTTTACAGATATTTTTATTTTCTCAAGTGTCAGAATTTAGAGACAGCAACCACTTTTCATCTTTTGTCAATATTGGCAACATGTATGAGCCAGTGTCTGGCATTAATGTATACGAACATATTAAAGGGTTAGTTTTAAAAGCTTTTCACCACACTGTTTCTACGGTTTAAAGTTCTTTTGAGATGTTACAGCAAGTGCAGAATTAATGGTGCATGTATGGACCATTGACTAAAGTGGCACTAACCCCTCCCCCACATATTCCTGCACACAGCCAGGAACAGGAAGTGTGCTGTGAAGACAAGACATTTATTGGAAATATTTCCTATTACAACAAACACAAAGGACTATAAGCTGCTTGTCTGTTGAGCTGCTCTCTTCGGGCTCAAATGGAGCAGATAGCCTGACTAATTAACCAGCTAATATCAGCTTGTTATGTACTTCCAGGAGGGAGAGAAGAATTTATAGAGGTTGGCGAGGCAGAGAGAGAGATTGGAAGGGTGTTCAGCAGGATAGAGTATTGAATGATCAAGATGGAAACGTAGTGACAGATGCAACAAGTATGATAGGAGGATGGAAGGAGTACTTTGAAGAGTTGATATATAAGCACAATAATAGAGAACAAAGAGCAGAAGATGTGACCACTGTGGATCAGGACGTAGCAAAGATCAGTAAGATAAAGTAAGGAAGGCATTGAAAAAGATGACATGTGGCAGTTGGTCTTGATAATATACCTGTGGAGTTATGGAAGTGTCTAGGAGAGAGCCTTTTTTGACTAGGCTGTTCAATGAGATCTAAGAGAGTGAGAAGATGCCTGGGGAATGAAAAAGTATGCTGGTGCCAATGTTCAAGAATAACAAGGGAGATGTGGCAACTGCAGAGGAATTAAGTTGATGAGTCATACAAGGAAGTTATGGGAAAAAGTAGCGGAAGCTAGACTGAGGTCAGAATTGATGATCTGTAAGCAGCAGTATCGTTACACGCCAAGAAAAAAAACTACATATGCAAAATTTGCTTGAAGGATGTTGATCGAGAAGTACAGAGAAGGTCAGAGGGAGCTGCTTTATGTTTCTGTAGATCTAGAGAAAGTTTATGACAGGATGCCGAAAGAGGAGCTGTGGTTTAGTATGAGGGAGTCTGGAATAGCAGAGAAATATGTTAGAGTGGTGCAGGACATGTATGAGAACTGTAAGACAGTGGTGAGGTGTGCTGTAGGTGTGACAGAGGAGTTGAAGGCGGAAGTGGGACTGCATGACAGGTCAGCTCTGAGCCCCTTCTTGTTTGCTGTGGTGGTGGACAAGTTGACAGATAAGGTTATACTGGAATCCCCATGGACCATGATGTTTACAAATGTCATTGTGATCTGTGTTGAGAGCAGGGAACAGGTGAAGGAAAATCTAGAGAGATGGATGTTTGCCCTGGAAGAGAGAGGAATGTAGATAAGCCTTAGCAAGACAGAATACATCTGTGTGAATGAGAAGTTCCCAAGTGGAGCAGTGAGGTTGAAGGGAACAAAGACAAAGAAGGTGGAGGATTTTATGTACCTAGGGTCAATAGTCCAGAACAACAATGAGTGTGGAAAAGAGTTGAAGAAACATGAAAGGGGTTCAAGATGGTGGTGATACCAGTGATGGTGTATGGTTTAGAGACAGTGGCACTGAGGAAGAGACACAGAGCAGTGGCGGAGATGAAGACTTTCAGATTTTCTTTATGAGGGACAGCTCATGTTAGATATGTTGGAGATGGTTTGGACCTGTAAAGAGGAGGGAAAGTGAATAGATTGGTAGAGGGATGCTGAGGTTGGAACTGCCAGGCAGGAAGCCTAGAGGAAGAGCAAAGAGGAGATTTATGGGAGAGTGAAAGAAGACATGAGGTAGTGGGTGTGAGAAAAGAAGATGTAGAAGATAGGGCTAGATGGAGACAGATGACTAGCTGTGGTGACCCCTGACAGGGAAAAGCCAAAAGAAAAAGAAGATATGCTCACAGTGTTAGTCTAAAAAATTCTACACTGTAAGGAAAAGAAAACTACTTTACAATAGCACTCATTCACATACCTAAGGGCAATTTAGAGAGACCAATCAACCTAACAGACATGTCTTTGGGAGGAAGCTGGAGTACCTGGTGAGATCCCATGCATGTATGGGGAGAACATGCAAACTCCATACAGGAAGACCTGTGTCTGGGAGTTGAACCCAGAAGCTTCTTTCTGCAAGGCATCAGTGCTACTCACTGCGCCACCATGCAGTACACATTTCATTGTGTGTTTTACTTGACTTAGTCACCATTTTCAGTAATCTCACCTGTAGCAGCACCAGCATAAACACAAAGAAACATTCTGCTTGCTTTTGCTTCTTTTTCTTTCCAAGTATCCCTGGCATCTTGTCTTGTCTTGTCAATGTCTTATATGTAGTCATTGACCCCAAACCCAATCAATAAAAATACAACCCTGTCAGTGCCCATAAAGAATCTATCAACACCTTTATGAATAACAGTAAATTCGAGTTGAAAATACGAAGACGACACAATACCAATACCTTCAATATAACAGAAATGCAGTTTTTCGGCTATATTTTTCAGCTGTAGTGCTGCTTTATTATCTCCCAAATTACAAAGGCATTAGGCTGACAGAACCACGTTTCTATCTCTGACTTCAATCTACTCTTCATGCCATTTCACCTCTTTAATGAAAGGAACTGCATTGAGGAACCTCCCAGTCATGTCCATTACCCATCTCCATCCAAGCACATGGGTTTAATATTGGACCACAACACAGTTGACAGCAGATAGAAGAGATTTTCCTCTCAACTCTTCCTTAGGTCAATATATTCAACAGATATTTTATTTCACATGAGGAAATCTTTTTTTTATAAACTATAAACATGTCTGCTTAACTCATTGGTCCCAGAAGTTTCTATATGCCCACCAAGAGCATGAATGTAAAATAAATTTCAGGCTTTTAATTATGTATTCCAACTGCTTTTTGTGAAATGATGATATAAAAAACTATTTTATGAACTTTAACAACAGGAATGGGCTGCACAAGTTTGAACGTTTGTGAAACAGCCTGAAATATAAACATATATCATCTCACTTAAACAAATTGGCAGAGAAACCAGACACTTTTTATAGCCATCAAGAAAGTCTTGGCATGATTCTGGCGGGATATTTGACTACACATCAGATGGAAATATGTTGGAGCTGTGGAGTTTTCTTGCACAAACTTAACTTTCAAATATAGTCCATGAGTTTTGAATAGAATTGAGATGGAGAACAGTTTGATGTAGGTGGACTGACTTATGTAGTCATTTTCCTGTCTTATCAACCAATCAAAGCTTATAACACTAAACACATTTGCCCATTTACACCTCCCAACATTAACACACTCATACACCAATACACTACTTATGTATGCAGCTTGACATTACGAACCTTGCTCAAAGAAACTTTGGAATGTGGCGGGAGGATGCCAAATTTGAACTCACAATTGTCTGACTGCCAGATGACTACTACTGCCACTGGCCCACAGGGCCCACTGTCTTGTCAGAACTCCCAAAGGTGTCTTGACTTTAACCATCTAGCTGCTGATTCATGGTAAAGTTGAAGAATTTGGAGGTAGTCCGAATCATCAAGTGCCCTAGTACCACAAGCAGCAGAAACAGAAGTTCAGCATGATGCTGCCTTTGATTTGACTACTGCAAACATATGTCTTGTCACTGAGGCAAAATTGATCAATCTTTGTCTTATCTGGCCAAATGTCTTTTCTCAAGAGGAATAAAGGACATAAGGTTAGCTGCAAATTTCAGTCAAGCTTGAAGATATTTATTTTAGGCCTTTTCATGTAAAGTTTCTGATGGTGTTTCTGATTGATGGGTTGAGTCACATGGTTGAAATGTGGGCAAATTTAGGAGCTCGAACAAGACAGTGATTTTAAACACACTTCAAAACTGCCTTTAGAATGAATAAAGCAGGTTAACATTAGGGTTCTGGATTGGTTAGCCTGTTAGCCTGCTTTATCCATTCTAAAGGCAGTTTTGAAGTGTGTTTAAAATTACTGTTTAGTTGGAGCTCCTGAATTTGTCCACATTTCAAAAGACTTCCTAAAGACTACCAAATGTATGCAGTTGAGGCCCAACTTGCTTAGAAACATTTAACCAAATATGAGTGGGGGTGTGTGTATATATTTGAGCCTATATGTACAGTAAAGAAGTGTTTGTACAAATTGTAAAGATTCCTTCATCCTTATGATATTTCTGAGGGTGTTTTTGAACATGGGTAACCAGAAAAGTAACACATTAGAGGGTTAACAAAATGGAGCAAAAAGGACACTCACACTAGTTGTTTCTCTAAGCGACTGGCAGGCGAGCCCACAATCTCTCCCAGTGTACAGAAGACCTGTCCCAGGAAATCCTGCCGTGGTGATGGATGCAAAAAGCGGGATGAGGAGAGATGGAGGACAGTGGCATTCAAGCAGTCCACATGGGAGTTAGAAAGAGAATCAGTGAGGAGTTAGGCATCATCATATGCATTGTACATTTATATATTATGGCGTCTGAGGCAGACACGTACGTTAAAGTCGTTGGGCTTCCAGGGTGGAGAAGGAAAAGGAGGAAGAGAGAGAAAGACCAGGCAGCAGCAATGACACAACAGAGCATATCATGGAACAAAAAGACACATGACTCAAAAACCAGAATGGCTTCACAGCACAAGAAAGAAGAGCCGAAAACTGACATTTGACAAAGCAGATAGGAAAAGAGGGGAGCTGCAGAGCTGCACAGTCTCAGAGGGAGAGAAAAAGAAAGTGAAAGAGCGCAAGAGAAGGAGAGCGATCAGTCCAGATGGTGCAAACACACATGATGAAGGCATACCATAACCAAACTCTCTTTTGATATAAACTCGGTAGTATGCAAACCAAACCTATCAAATATATTGTTTACTATTTTGTGCTCATTTAGAAAAGCTGTGGGACTAAAGGAAGAAACCAACATACATTCACTGTGTTGACTGTTTTTGAATGTATGCTGTACAATAAAGCACTGCCTCTTTGAAAACTGGCCTTTCAAAATAAATGCTATTTTGAAAACCTGTAAAACCACACAGGGAGCTGTACTGAATAGCTTTGATGAGGGTGTACAATGCTTAATTTCTCACTTCAGGGAGACAAAGGTAATGAGGCCATTCCAGATGCAAATAAAACTTCCATTATCATTGATTGAGGGAGAATAAGGTAAAAAAATTCTAAGAAGCAGACAGAAAATAAACAAAAACTGCATTTTGTCAAACGAAGCATAACTCACTATTAAAAAATATATTTGAAAAGATGTTTTGGAAACATAGGTTTGCATAGAACCTAAACATCTGAGCCGTGCAATGTAAACTCAAAGGCAGGATGTAAAGCTGAGCTCCTCATCCATATAGGAAAAAAAATGTACTTACATGTTTTGCCAGATCTGGACTCTTAGAGTCAATATCATACCTACAAAATGCACAGGAAACAAATAACACAAGGCTGATGCAAAGAGAGAAAATAAATATTGCATATGCCATCATTTCAGAGGTAATCACATAACACTTTCTGTAATTTATGGCAGTTATTTTGTATTGTGCCATGGGTGATATATGGAAACAGCCCATCAATGCAGAAAAAGTTTTGAGCATCTGTTAGCCAAACTTAATGTAACAGTAATTAAAGCTGAGCCTACCCAAGCTCCCACCTCTGCGATAAAATAGAGATGAAAATGAGTAACACTAATTATGAAGGGAAGTTATCTCTCTATTACTTTCCCCATGCCAGTTTTGTATTACAAAAGCATGTCAAATGAATTCAATAAGAGCTTAAAAATCCTCAGAGACCTCAAGCTCAGCAGTGAATATATTGTTAACTCCACCAGGGACTTCATGGCTGAGAGGTACGCTTTTTTTTTTTGGGAGGGGTATGTCCTTTCCTGGAGGAAGTGATGACTCGGTTCTGTCCAACTTTCAAATAAAGCTATACCTTACTGACCCTCTCACTAGTCTGGCCTTTTCAAAAGTAAAACAGGAGGACAGAGAGGGAACAGAGGTCTCCTTAAATTGATGGAACTCGATCTCAGACTTTGCAGCAGGGAGATTAAAGGCAAAACTTAAAATAAAATATTTATAATGTCTTCACTAATTCTGCTAATCTACAAATGAATAATTTCTCAATGTAGCAATGAGCTTCCGACAAAGAGGCCAAAAGAGAAAAATATTGATCTACAGAGAGCAAATTCAAGACAGCAGAAGAAAAAAAGGGAACGTGGGCTAAGGACACTGGTGAGAAAGAAAATGTTGGCATCATAGTGAAAGAAAGATGAATTTGAGAACTATATTAGAAAAGGGCACACAATCATACACACACCTCGGTATGTGTCCACAGAGAGCAAGATCAAACAGAAAAACTCACACGTCAAAGCGCAGGTTCTGCTTCTCCTCAAAGAAGTAGTCCAGGATGTACTTTCTGACAAAATCCGGGTTTAGCGTGTTGTCTATCACCTCCGTTCTCCCAAACTGGGCCAGAACAGAAGAAGGGAGGAAGAGAAGACAAGGAAAATAAGAACACAGAGTTGATCGTGTACAATACAACACCCTACCTGCTCCATCAGCTCCAATTAACTGTGTGAATTCAAGGATTCTGATGAGATAAGATTCAATTTAGAAATCACTGATTGGTTCAGTTCTTTTCTCTTAGTGCTGGGGACTGGTAAGTCAACACGAAATAAGCCCAGTTTTACATCAGCTGCAAAAAATTCCACGTTCATCATTGCTTATTCAGCCACTTCAGAATAATAGGTGGAAACAAAACAAAAGCACAAATAAATTGACTTGACATATTTTCTTCACTCCCTGGAACAAACAAATATATTTTTTAACTGTAACTAATTAACATTAGGAATAAAAACAAAACTGTACAGACACCATAAAACAGAACCGCAGAGCAGAACAGTCAGTCATAAATAGATAATGCTGCTCCCTACAAATACGTCACACACACACATTGCCAAATATTAATTAGTCAGAGTCAAAGAACTGGCGTCGAGCTGCATAAATAAAACATACAGAGTCAAAATGTTACTATTAAAAAGACACATGTCCTCGTTACAGTCTAACCAGGACCAAAAATAGAGGAATCTTAATTTCAATGTTTCTGTGGCTGCATTCATTAGTGGTAAAACTCAAAGTGGGACCTATAGTGGGAACAGAAAAGTTAATGCTAAAGTAGTGACAAAACATTTTAACTGATGGAAGTCTGCTGTTCTTTCCACATTTATTCAAACATCTTGAACTTTTTCACATTTAGTTATTTTTATGCATTTGTCCCATAGACCACTCCATTGTAGCTATGGCTGTATATTCAGGGATCTCATTCTGTTGAACAAGAAACTCTGCCCAAGATTCAAGTCTTTTGCAGCCTCAAACAGGTTTGCTTCCAGGATTACCCTGTTTTCATCTTCCCATCAACCGACCAGCTTCCCTCTCCCTGTTGAAGAGACGTATCCTCAGAAGGATGATGTGCATTAATAGTTTTATGCAACTGAAAGGGGGCCAACATTTAGGCCAAAAAGTTCAGTCTGGCCTCATCTGACCAAAGGATCTTCTTCTATGTGTTTGCTGTGTCCCCTACATGGCTTGTGGCAATCTGCAAGTAGAATTTATGATGGCTTTCCTTTAACGGTTATGTTCTTCTTAACACTTTCCAATAAGGTCCAGATTTGTAACGTACAAAACTAATAATTGTCCTGTTAATAAAGTCTCCTACTTGCAGCTCCTCCAGAGTTACCATAGGCTCATGGCTATTTCTCTGATTAATTTTATCTTGGCCTGGCTTATCAGTTTTGCCATATCATTTTCGAATGATGGATTGAACACTGCTCCGAAAAGCCGGAGATATTGTTTATGACCTAACTGTACAACACAATTTATAGATTTTCATTTGGAAACAATTGTGAAATTCATATATCCCATACCTTCTACTTCACAATTATGTGGCTAATTTCTGCAATACAAAACATATATTAAACCTAAATATATTGACGTTTTTGATTGTAAAGTAACTTCATGTGGGAAAGTTCAAGGAGTATGAATACTTTGGCAAGGCTAAATCTAAACCCTAAAACAAGCAGAGGGGAGACTAGTATTAGTAAATAAATGTCTTTACAATTTCCTTGTTCTTTACGATGTTGTTGTTCACTAATATTCTAACCTCTAAAGCCCAAATCGAAAAGCTGGATTTACACTGAAATTAAATTACACACTAGGTGGATTCATTTTATTTCTATAGGCAATTGACTGCACTGGATTTTATTTAGAGGTAACAATGTAAAGGGGGGAGAATGTGACTCCACATTACATTCATCAAAAACATCTTAAGTTATATAATTTCCCTTCCATTTTACAATTGTGCGCTACTTTGAGAGGGTGCATCGCAAAAATCCCATTAAGGTACACTGAAATTTATGGTTGCAACTTGACAAAATGTCAAAATGTTCTGGATGTATCAATGCCTTTGCAAGGCACTGAATAGTAAAACAAAGATACTAGTGCTGAACAATGTGACAGTCAGAGTGTGGGTTTGCTGAAGTACAGCCTGCCATCAAATACAAACCATAAATGATTAAGTGCTGTGTGGCACTATATCCTTTCCTCCTCCTGCTGCCAGGAAGCGTGAGAGTTCTGCTCCAGCTAATGCTCCACAGAGGGAACAGGAACTTAATTTCAGTGACAGGGGCTGAGGGTGACAGCAGGGGGTTACAGTATATTCACTTTTGTCCAAGCCTTTTGCACGAGCAGAGCAATCAGCACCAAAGCACTCCTCGGCCACCTAAAGCAGTACACACCTCTTCCCCTATGATAACCGTGACGAGAAAAATTGTGTGAAGAGGTGTCAGAAAATCTATCTTGGTAAAAAGATTACTGTCTAGGAGCTTGAGGTGAAAGTGCCAGGGTTTGTTCAAATTCAGAGAGGTTATAGTCTTCTTAGTTAAGTGAAAGTGGTAGGCAGAGCAAAAGCTGACTTACACTGGGGGGAAATTAAAGAGGAGGGTGTCGCAAATTAAGATGTTAAAATCACGAAGTAACAGAATAATAAGATGCTGCAGGACTTTTATGCAATAAACACACAATTTGTCATGGGGACAAGGGTCTCCAGGAGATCTACAGCTCAAAGAGGAAACACAATATATCCATAACATTTCCTAAGATATATTCCAGCTGAAGAAGATTTTGAATGACTCGGAGTGAGTGTGGGAGTTTGGACCATAACTGGATTAAAGCTGGTTGGTGGTGAAAAGGTGCTTCAACCAACCATATCTCCTCATAGGGCAGCCAAAACACATTACTAGAGAGAGAGGCAAAAGAGGCGCTTAGCTTTATCAATGCTGCACAGCTTGACTCTGCTGCTTAGCCAGCTGTCATCAGCACTGAAAACCTGGGGCCATATGTCTTTCTAGGAGAGCCATTCGGTCTGCGCCCACCATTTCTAAGCCTTAGGTGGAACGCTGATGACCGGTGTGAGAAGCTCCGTTAGCCTGGCAACAGCAGTTGATGCCCATCAGTATGTGCATCTTCGTAAAAACTTTCTGGTTTTTCACAAATGAAAAATTGGTTTTTCATTTGTGTGTGTGTGTGTGTGTGTGTGTGTGTGTTCTTGTACTTGTTGCTGAGTGAGAACCATTTTTCGTATTTTTATCGCAAAGTGAGGACATTTTGACAAAGTGAGGACATTTTCTTGGTCCTCACTTTTTCAAATTCCGTTCTTGGGACAGGGGTTAGGTTCAGGACTAGGGTATGAATTGAGTTATTGTTAGGGTTAGGGTTAGGTATTAACTGGTTAGGGTGAGTTTAGTGTCAGGGTCAGGGTTAGGCACTAAAAATCAAGGAAAATGAATGGAAGTCAATGGAAGTAACCGAAAGGTCCTCATAAAGATAGTAAAACACGGATATGTGTGTGTGTGTGTGTGTGTGTGTGAGAGAGAGAGAGAGAGAGAGAGGGGCAAAAGCCAGTGCCTAACTTTCAAAAGATGATTAAAAAAACCTGAGCACAGCGTTGGTGGTGTAGGGGATATATAGAGGCTACAGTCCTCGAAGACACCGTGCCAGGTTAGATTCCTGGACCTGGAGACCTTATGTTTTCCCCCTGTCTCTGCCCCTATTTCCTGTCTGCCCACTCTCGAACAAATAAAGGCCTCCAGGGCTGCAAAAATATATATTAAAAAAAGGCTGATAAAAATTCTTAGTTGTCAAGTTCAGATATTAGCTTTTCTTCTGGAAGTTTCTGGCATGGCATTTTCACCCCAGAAATCTGCTTTTTATTTGCATGTAGCATGAACCAGCCTTCTATATTTCTTTTTGAGGCTTTTTGTTTTTTTTTTTTCCCACTTGAGCAGGATTTATTAATTGGACTAAATTGATTTTTAGGTTAGTCTTCCAAAATAATGAATGTTTTTCTGACCTCCCAAGCTGCTGTTTGTCCTGTTTATATGAAAGTCATCTGCAACTGCATCATACTCTCATATGTACATTTTCATCCCATAGATTGTACAACTGGGTCTGAGTTCATTTGTTTAGATGTGTACCTCTAAAACTAAAGAAATCTGCTCCTCATTATCAATGGGAATATGTAATTCATACCTCAAATAAAATTAATTGTAATTTGTGAGACTGATTTGATTTAGATTTTTTAGCGTCTTTAATTTTTAACTAACTAGACTGGTTGTTTATCAGGATTAAAGTAATTTAAATCAGCTGATAGCTGCTACAGTTACACTGACTCAATTTGGTTTCCCACAAGTACCAATTATCTTAAGTCCCCTACCAACATGCTTTTAATCAGCTATGCTTTCTGCATTGCTCAGCACATTTTATTGATTAGATTTGGAAAAAAATGCTTACAACTGTGTCATCATGCTACAGGCTGGCCGGTCCCGATCAGAAGATAAGATATTTGTAAATGAATCAAATTTTTTAGTTTCCACAGCTTGTCTGAGGTTGACAGCACAAAAATCTCAGGTGAGTTTGAACTGATCAAGTAAAATTATTATTTATACAAACTCTTTTTGATAGCATTGAAATTTCCCTCATTTGTTGTCCCAACAAGATGCTGATTAATTACAGTGACAATCTATTTTAGAGAACAACATAAACCTGCTCCCCCTTCCTCAAGTCCATCTGTTATTCACTATTTCTCTTTTTCTGATTCTAGATTGAACCTTCTGTTTTCTGTGAAGGCTTCAAAAATCTAAGTGTTGCTGAAATGTTTTAAACCTGCGATAATATAATTAGAAAACCTGCTGAAAAACCTGCAGCTCTGCAAACATATAAAACTGATTGATACAGTATGTCTCTTTTTATCTGAGATGATGCTCCTGATAGCTTCCATGGGTGATGTTTCTTTAATAAAATTGTTTAAAAAAGAAAATGGTTTGTTGAAGCCAGATCTGAAAAAGACCCAAAGGAACTGCAATTTATTGTGACACAAAACTGAATAAGGAACATTTAAGTTGGATTTGTGCAATGCCTTCACAAAACTAAGGCCAGAAGACAGGATAGGTTCTGCTTTTTTATTTGAGATTCAAACTAGTCATGAGCAGTGATGGCAATCAGCAGAGGTAACTGAATTAGAAAGAGGATAAAAATTCAGAATTAAAATTTAATTATTTCATCACCAAGTGAACATAATTTAGAAATCTCCAAACACAAATGTATCAAAAAGGTTTGTTACAATCTTAACTTTTAATTTATTTGTACATTTCTTTATGTAAAATTATTTTGTTCCCTCCACCCATTCAACAAGACACATTTTTCGGTTTTACACTTTATATAAATGTATTAGATGTTGTGTGAGAACACTTTGTGTTTTTTTATAATTCAGATATATTACATGTAATCTACTATTCATGGCAATTTAACTTTATGTTACTTACCATGTTTTTTTGGGGGTTTTTTTTATACTCTTTATTTAACATTTTTCATTACAATGAGACATACAACACACACAGAACTTGGGGCATTGATTCTTAGTTAAGTAGGAAGAGAGAAAAGAACAGAAAAAAACATTACAAGGTGTTACACATAGTTATGCTTCCTTGCTCTTGTATGTCAGCCATTTAGACCAGCGTTTGTTATAAAAATGTCCTTTTATATGTAAAAGATATGTCAGTTTTTCCATAGAGTGAATCTCCTCCACGACTTCCTGCCAATGGTCCAGCTGGGGAGAGAGCTTCTTTAGCCAAGACTGTGTAATTGCCTTTTTGCTTGCAATTAATAGAACTTTGAAAAGATACTCATCTTCTTTTTGAAACACTTCTCCAGATATCAGCCCCAGCAGAAAAACTCTGGGATCCCTGGGGATGACATACCCCAAATTTATCCCAGTAGTATGACAGATTCCATGCCAGTAAGTTGCCAACTTTGGGCAGGACCAAAATACATGAGAGTGATTTACGTTCTGATGGCCACATTGTCTCCAACATTGCTGTTCTTCTCCTTTATGTCTACTAGTAATTTGAGGTGTAATAAAATATCTAATTAAGCACTTTCATCTGAATTCCTTCCATCTTTTAGAGCTGGTAGATGTCTGTTGTTTCACACACATTGAAAGCCAATCACCCTCTGTAATTTCTACTCCCAATTCCCTTTCCCATTTAGACTTAATATTCAAGGTGTTCTTTCCATTATGTTTCTGAAACCCTTTATATAGTTTGGAAACAGTTTTACACGGGAGGAGAGTATAAGCATTTGTAAAAATATTCACAATAGTATTACCTTCTGGAGGAACACCTTTTTTTATTTTGGTATTGTAAAAATGTCTTACCTAACAATATTTAAATAAATCTCTGTTCTCGAGATTATAATCCCTTTTCAGTTGCTCAAATGTTTTAAAGGTGGTACCTTCTACAAACTGGCACAAAGCCACAAGTCCTCTATCTCTCCAGCCCACAAAAGAGGAATCTAATTCTCCTGGCTGAACGTTTGAGTTACAGGAGGGCCACATCAGGAGTCCAGTGACATCTGCCAATCTATACCTATCGACCACTTTTTTCCAGATTAACGTGTTTTCAACTATACCATTCCCATTTTTGTCTGTAACTATTTTAACTCCCAGTCGTGTTTGGGGTTGGACCCCACCCTGCATAAATTCAATCTGTTTCCATCCAGTCTCTATTTCCGAGGAGCACCAGCAGACCATGAATCTCATCTGAGATGCGTAATGGTACTCCCTCATATTTGGAAGGGCTACACCCCCCGGTCCCTATTAATTTGGAGTGTTTTAAATTTTATCCTTGGTCTGGTCCCGGACCAAATAAATTTGGAGATCAACCTGTCCCAGGCATGAAACTGTGCGCTAGATATTCTAATAGGCAATGACATGAAAAGATATAAAAATCGAGGAAGCAGATTCATCCTCACGATTTCCATTCTAGCTGTGAAATCCAACAGTAACCTTGCCCAGGCTGTCAAGTCTTTTTGTATGTTTTTAGTAAGATTACCAAAGTTCAAACTAAATAACTCATCCAAATCTCGGGAAATAAATATTCCTAGGTATTTTAGCTTTTTGGCATCCCACCTAAGTCCATAGGTCTTTCTTATAAATTTACTAGGGGAGTAGTTAATCGTCAGAACCTGTTTTTGCGATGTTTAGACTGTAGCCCGACAGTTGACCAAACTCAGTCAGATATTACAGCCTCTCTCCAAGATGGTGGGATCTCAGCTCTGCTCAATGTCCAGTTCAAAGAATCAAGCAGGACAGGAGAAAGCTCATTCCTGAACATCTTGTACCATTCATTTGGAAACCCATCACCACCTGGGCACTTATTACTTTTGAAATGTCCAATAACTGTCTCTAATTCTTTCTGGGTAATAGGAGTAGATAAAGCTTTGTTTTGGATTAGTCCAAGTGAAGGTAGGTCCAAAGCTGCCAAATAATTGTCAAAAGCAGTTATGTTAACTGGTCCTGGGGCAGAGTATAGTGTTTTAAAGTAATTTTCAAAGGTCTTATGTATTTTATCCATGTCATAGGTTAAGTTACCAGTTGAGGATTCTCTAATTTTGGTAAACGAATGCTTCAAATGGTGTTTACGAAGTTGCTTAGCTAAGATTCGTGTAGCTTTTGGGCCTGATTCATAAAATGTTTGTTTGGAGAATCTGAATTTTTTTTCAAGTTCCTCAAGTATCATATCATTTATATTGTTTTTAGTTTTCGTTATTTGTTCTGAAAATTCTCCATTGTTGGTCATTTGCTGTTTTAATTTTAATTTCCTCAATGTTTTCTCCAATTCATCGTATTTTAACCTTTTTAAAATTAGTCTCCCTCTCATTACTAACTTAACTGTGTCCCAAACCAAGGTGGGATTTACCTGCCCATTATTATTGTCCGTTATATATTCCGTTATTTATTTTCTAATCTCCTTTGTTGTGGTTTCATTATTAAGGATACCTATATTTAAGTGCCATAATGTTGTTTTAGGTCTATTAGACAAACCAATGGATAGATAGATAACATCGTGGTCTGAAATATCAGATGTTCCAATTACGCATTCCTTCACTTTAGATCTATCAATGGTGCTCATCAAAAACAGGTCGATCCTGGAGTGAACCTCGTGGGCAGGAGAGTTATGTGTAAATTCTCTTTCTTTAATATGGAGACTCCTCCAGACATCAAACAGGTCCATCTCCCTGATCGGAATATTTAGATCTTTTGACCTACCAGTTTTTTGTTTCTTATAGCTTGTTGTATCTAGAGCATAATTAGGGATTGTTTTCCAGTCTCCAGCGCAAACAAGAACTCCTTCAGTAAATGAGATAATGGTGTCAAAGAATGTTTTTAAGAAAGTCCTGTCACTCTCTGGCGGTACATATATATTAGCAATCGTGACAACAACATTATCAATTCTCCCCTTTATAATAACAAATCTGCCCTCTTTGTCTCCCTTCTCAAATATTCAAAGTTCAGTGAATTAGAAATTAGGGTGACTACCCCCCTCTTTCTACTATTTCTACAAGAGCTATAAAACGTATTTGAGTAACCAAATGACTTAAACCTGTCATGTTCTTGTTTAGACATATGTGTCTCTTGTAAAAGAGCAAGTTGTATCCCATCTTTTTTCAATTTGGCTAAGACCCTTTTTCTTTTCACTGGACTACTCAATCCATTTACATTCAAGGAATCGATTTTTAAATTATATGACAGTAATGTACAGAAATAACTTGACTGATTTGGCCCCTAAATCCAGAACACGAACTGTAACAGAACAAAACAATATCAAACTGACTTCCAAGGTGAGAGGAAGCTCCCTCTTCTCACTCGTGACCCCGTTGGAAAGTCAAGGGTTAAACCTCTCAAACTGAGAGGGCCCGAAAAGGACCGTAGAAGCGCCTTTAGGAAAAAACACATCCATCCTTTTACTCCAACGTAGAAAAAAAAAACAGTGTCCTCTCCCACGAAATAGTAGGTCAGAGCCCAGTCAAAATAATACTGCATTATGTCATGTTCTGCCTATTTTCACTCGGCCATGCTCCGCTGGAAATCATGCAGTTTGTTCTTCGCTCTCAGCGCCACAGCAGCACCGCTGTTATTCGCCGACTGCCAGCCCAGTAGCTCCCGAAGACACGACTCCACTCTGGAACCACCGTCAGCTGTCGCCGGTTCCTCCACCTGGATTCCATGTCTCTTCAGCTCGCTGTAGGCTTCCCAAGTGCTGGAATATGTGCGAGTTCCTGATTCCCAGTGAATCCTTATGTTGGTAAACGGTGTTTGAAAGCGTATGCCTTTTACCTTGAGCCCTTTCTTGATAGCGTTATATTCTCTGCGCTTCTTCACTATCTCAGGTGCATAATCGTGGTCGAAGTGAATATTTGAGGAGCCCACCTGGATCTTGCCTTATTTCCACACTTCTCTTAAGATCTTTTCTTTTGTGGAAAATTTCAAAAAGTTCACAATAATAACCCTCGGTGGTGAGTCGGGCGGGGGTTTACTTGCCAGAGTGCGATGTGCGCGCTGTATTTTCAGGTCAAGGTCCTCCGGTAGTTGTAGCTGGTTTCTCAAAAGCGTGTCAATATACTGTGTAGTGGAGTTCCCCTCCTGACCTCTGGCACCCCAAAGACACATACATTGTTTCTTCTGGAACGGGACTCTAAATCAAGCACTTTAAGCTGTGTTTTCCTCTGTTGTTCGATGCAGAAGCACAGCGCCTCAGTTACCTCCTTTGCCCAATTCTCCACTTGGTGAACGCGGGCCTCCGCCTCGTCAACCCGCTCTGCCAGGCCCTGTACCTCAGTGGCAATACTGTCCAGCTTACCGTTGGTCTCATGTCCCAGATGGTCGATATTCTGTTGTAGCTTTGCATTATCCCCCTTCAAGACACTCTTCAAATCGTCAATAGCCTTAAGTATTCCTTCCAAGTCCATGTTCGTTCCAGTGCTCTCAGCCTCCGAGCTAGCCAGGCTGTCGCTAGCTTGATTCAGACACGTGTTAGCTTTAGTGATCTGGGCACTTTTATCCTGAGCTTTGGGCATCTTTATCGATTTTTTATGGCGCGACATGTTTCTCCTCCCGTTCATAAGTTATTTTGTCGAAACAGTGAGCAAATTAACAAGTTTTGAACGGGATATTTTGATATTAAGGTGGGAGAGAGGCTCCGATGCACCCGTCTACTCCATTTGCTTCCGGAAGATCTCCGTACTTACCGTGTTTTATATCAGGGATTGTCTTTTAATGGTGGTCAAAAAGAAGGGAACGTGTCACTTTGAAATGTATATTTTTTATTTGTTTTTCTTCCATTAACTTTGCCACAAGGTGTTAAAATCATGAGCAAAATTTATTTAATTTTTAAGGCAAGTAAAGATACAATACCAAAATCTGATTAGTGGTTGTGCGGTTTCATTTAAGCTGTAGTTTCCTGGATCTGCATTCATTTTACTTCATGCCATAATTTGCCTTAATGGTGACATCTTTCCATGTCTTCCTGTCTTGTAGATCTACAACAGCTTTCTACGTCAATTAAATAATGAATTTTATTTCATTGCAAATTAGCAAGTTGTCATCGTTTATTTAATTGTTTTGACCCACATGCAGAGAGACTCAAGAGGCAGGAGAAGAATTTAACAAGTTTATTTTAAAGGAGAATACTGGAACTGGAAACTGCAAACTGTACAGGAGAGATGCGGGAGGCAAGTAGTCTTAAATTATGTTTAGGAAACAGATGTTAAACGGTTTTAAGCTTTGGCTTACTGTGGATGGAGGAGTGTTTGATGAGGAAGAATGATGTCGAGTCACGGAGAGCTGTGAGACTGCTGCCGAGTCTTCGGTAGTCCAAAGTGGTGGTGACTTTCTTAGGGGAAAGATTCAGATGAGATCTTGGCAATTTGATTCTGTGAGTTTGGTTACCTGTCGAGATTCTCGGAAGCTGGTGGTGGATTGTTAGTTGGTGGAGGGTGAGCAGGGTTCGCTTGGAGGAGGACAGAGGCTTTGAACTGTCAGCTAGTACTTGATCCAAGTAGATTCCTTTGGAGCTTGAAAACTTGAGTTTGGCAGGATGCAAAGCAGGGACATGGAGCCAGGACTGAGAATTGCAGGAGCTTTGGAGCTTGGAATTGAAGACACCTAGGAGGGAGCACAAGAAACGGTAAGAAAACTGTAAGCTTCAGCAAGACTATAGTCTTTAAGGTTCGGCGAGATGACGTTACCACAAAGGCAAACACTCAGGCACTGGAGTGCTGACAGTTCCACCTTCTTATACTCCTCCAGATGACTGCAGATGGGAAACACCTGCTACCCTCCATACCTGGGAGTCCTGGCGGCATCTAGTGGTGAGTAAATGTAAGCAGCAGGCAAGAAACAACACATAACCAAACTCCCAGACTCCAACACAAGTATGTTGGCCAGACTGACTTGTTTTTTTAGTTTACCTTTCTGTAATTTGAAACATGGGAGACATAGAGAATTTTCAGCACAACATTTATATGCAGACCTTGCTGTTTCCGTGAAAGCCTTATACACTGTGTGGGATTTAGGTCATGGCTTTGAGAGGACCGTCCATATAGATTTAGCTGAAATATTCTTTCAACAGGTAGCTCTGCTTTAGATGTGTGGTTTCATAAATGCCATGTTACTTTCTTCTCTGCCTCTTCAGCCAAACGTTTCTCTTCAGAGGTTCTCTGGATTTAGTCATATCTGGATCAGAGATGTTGTTTTTGAGGTTATCTTAAATAATATTATGATTATAATCATTTTATTCTTTAAGCTAATTGTCAGGCTAGTTTGTGTTCCCTGTATGGATTGTAGTGCTTTAAAGTAGATTTTAGTCTATTTTCTATTTGACAAACTATTGTTAAAGTTGAGATGAACTGAGGAAGTAATTAAAGCAATTTAACTACCAAATTAATGTTGACATTAATTTTTTTTCTAAATAACTTTTTATAGTCTGTCCTCTGGTTCAAGGCTGACACCATCATCATGCTTGTTGAATAATGACGTTACATTTTTTAGCAAAAATCTTTGTTATAACAGGACATGTTTAATCTTGTTTTTCCCTTTCCAGGGATGTTCCCCAAGGTTCTGTTGTTGCACCAGTTCTGTTCACCAGTTATATAAATAACAGTACCTCTTTCATTCACAATTATACATTCTAGGTTTACACAGCAGCCCACTCGACCCTCAAACCCCTAGATACTGTATGCTGCTCTGCCTTTAGATGCATCATTGGGAACAGCAGTGGAACACAACAAAGCATATTATTTATACAACAGTTACAAAACCTCCCCTCTGCATTTATTAGGCCTACTTTCCTGGAAAATTTGTAACCATTATAGCCCTTCTCTATAATGGGTAACTCTACAAACTCTACAAAGGTTTGTACATAGTTTTGTACATAGTTCTGGACATTTAGAATATGTGGCAACAACGTTTTAAATTAATGTCTAGAATATTCTCTCAGTTTCAGTTTTTAAGTACAAATATTATCAATTAAAGTGTTACTGTTACATTAATTTTCAGCTGTTATACTTGTTTTGTTGTTGTTTTTTATTTGTTTCTTACTGCTGTATTGTATTTTGTTGGGACGCATATACCTTAGAACCACCGAAAATGTAAAGAAATATTCAGAGCTCACATCCACCTTAACACGCTGTGTGCCACATCTCCAACATCCCTTTGTAAGCAGGTTATCTTACAACCCATATCATGTGTCAAACCAGTTTGCACTTGTATCACCACAGTGTGGGGGTGTGAGTCAGAGAAAATTAGGTAAAAAGGAATCAAGAAGCATATTTGTTAATCATTTCTGTATCCTCACTGTAAGATTTACAAACAGCATTTGTTTTGCCTGTGGTCAAAATAGTAAAACAGAAAAATGTTTCTCACAAGTTCTCTGTACTTTCATCCACTTTGAGTATATGCATAATCATTTCTGAGGATGCCTCTGCCTAGCTGCAAACTCTGCTAGATTTATTGGTCTCCATGGTCTAATTAAGGTCTTGTTTCAAGCAACCAGGGGGAGGCTGATGCAGAAAAAAATCTTTACAGATACGTGTACCTGTCACCTTAATCGGTCAGTCAGTTAAAAGCTAAGTCAGTGCTAGTGTTCACAGGGTCAATTAATTGTAAAAGATTGGCACATAGTATTAACCTTGAGAAGAGGAGGGTGTGACAGATGGGTTGTAAACAGAAAACAGCCTGTCATGAAGGAAAGACGGGCCAATAGAGTCTTGTTGATCTCTTACCTCCCGCCACTGTTTGGACTCCACGCCCTGGGTGTACAACACAACCACTGAAATAAGAAGAGGTGGAAGAAAAAGGGGGGAAAAGATAGAACGAGAGAAAGTAGAGGGATAAATTGTCATTGAACAGTTTCAATAACACATTGTGAATCTATAAACGGTGTTTGTTTTTGTTCCTTCTCTGCTGACATCTATCATTAATTTTCCTGCCACACCCTGACAGCATAATGAAGTGCTAGACTTGATGATTAATGTTGACTGACATCCACTTGTATGGGGAGGGGGGGATTCTCCATAATAAGACAGAGAGCCCCTGGAGCAAAATTTACTGTAAGCTGTGCAATCAGAGAAACTGTGTCCTAATGGGTGGGATTCTTCTGATTTCTGTTTTGTTTTGCTGCTTATGATGGAGATGATGCAGGTAGAAGTGGCATGACCTGTCAAATAGCCTCAGGTTCAGCTGCAGGCGTGCACAAAACTGGGATGAGTCTGAAATTTTGTTTTTGTCTTTTATTTTTCTTCCAAAGCATTTTTACACAATGGACTTATGAGAAACGTTTCCTCCATTTTGCATTCAGTGGTTGAAAAAAATGTCTATATGACATTTCCCAGTTTCCCTCCCCAAAAGATAGCCATTTGTATTCAGGGGCTGCTGTTTATACCCTGTATGCATTATGGTACTTTAGCTCACAACACAGAAAGGATGTCACATTACTGTGCAAATGAAATGCAGTTATTGAAGGAACACTTTCAAACAGCAGAGTAAACTAAACCAGGCTTAAGATCAGCAAAAATAAAAATTAATGCATGGTAAAAGCAAAATTATGAATTATACTCTGCACAAGATATTCTACCTGAAACAAAAACCTGCAATAGTTATTATCAAAGAGAACTTACATGGGTCAGATTTGGAGAAGGTGTCTCTGTCCAAAAGATTCCTGCAAGAGAGGAAAACAACAACACATAAATATCTAGTCCTGCTAAAAGATGTGAGAATCCATAGTTATACAAATATCAAAAACTCTTTCTTACATGCATTTTAATATCAAGATGTTAAATTCAAAATACAAGAGAATAAATCATTATACTAATTTACAGTCTCACTTGGTTCACATAAACCATAACTGCCCTTGAGATTTAATTTCCAAGTGTGCAGACTGTTAAGTACACCAAAAAAGCCAAGCATAAGGGCACAGAGGACACAAAGATGTGTGTTTCATACAAAATGCCTTGTTTTTCACATTAAAGGACAGATGAGTAGGTGAAGGTGCTGTAAATTCGACTTTTCTGGTAGGTATTTAGCTGCTGACATAATCCTCTGCCAATTTCAACTTCTAACTCGAGTTTGGAAAATGCAACACAACCTAAAGAAAAAGTAGACAAATGTTTATTTTGAATATAGCTGTTGGACTGAGGTAGTGCTGAAAGACCCAAAGATGACTCATTCTCAGTTTACTGGCACGGTCCACCAGATATTTATTTAAGATCGCCTTGTATTTCATTGGGTTCCTGATGCCATCCACCCTGAAAAGATTCCCAGGGCTTTGGGAAGAAAACAGGCCTACAGGATATATATCACACATCCTCCATAATATTTAACTGTGAAGATGAGAGACTTTTCTACAACTGAATTTATCATTTGGTTCACACAAAATCAGCCCAGAGTGTTTGTTGCTGTAAAGCTCAATCTTTCACTTACAATTTCTGTCATAAACCTGCTAAGACAAGTCAAAGTGGGGTGGGATTAATTTCCCACCCCACTGAATACATTTACTCAAAGTAAGGCCTGGATTTTTCATAATTTTTTAGTGCTAGATTATGCTACTGCAGTTTAAGTATTTTAATGCTTTTTGATAATCTAAATATATATATATATATATATATATATATATATATATATAATAAATGATCAAGAACTATTTAATGTTGGAGTGTGAATTATGCTCACTATGTTCATTAGCATTAAACTATGAACATGAAGATAGATAGAGTTCCACTGAAAATAATTCACAGCATTTTTCATGTTTTGCTGCCTCATAACCTGGAATTAAAATGGATTGTTTGAGAGTTTGCACCATTTCATTTACATACAATGCCTACAACATCGAAGATGTATTTGTTTTTTATTGTGAAGCAAACAAAAAGGAGAAAATAACAGAAAACATCAGCGTGCATAACTGTTCACCCCCTCCCCTAAAGTCAGTGCTTTGAAGAGCCACCTTTTGTGGCAATTACAGCTCCAAGTCACTTTGGATAAGTTGTTAAGAGCTTGCCATATCTTGCTACTGGGATTTTTGCCCATTCCTCAAAGTAAAGCTGTTTCAGCTCGTTCATTTTGAAGGGTTTTCACGTATAAACAGTGATTTTCAAGTCTGACTACAGATTCTCAATTGGATTGAGGTCTGGACTTTAACTAGGCCATCCCAACACATTTAAATGTTTCCCCATAAACCACTTGAGTGTTGCTTTAGCAGTATACTTTGGGTCATTATCCAGCTGGAAGGTGAACCGCCGTCCCAGTATAAAATCACAGGCAGACTGACAGGTTTTGCACAAAAATATCCAGCTTCCCAGTCCCTACTTCTGAAAAACATCCCCATAGCATGATGCTGCCACCATCATGATTCACTGTGGGGATGGTGTAACTGGGATGATAGGATGTGTTGGGTTTGTACCAGACACAGCATTCTCCTTGGTGGCTGAAAAGTAAACTTTTAGTCTCATCTGACCAGAGCACCTTCCTCCATATATTTGGGGAGCTGCCCACATGCCCTTTGGCAAACTCCAAATGCACCTTTTTATTTTTTACACTATGTAAAGGCTTTTTTCTGGCCACTCTTCCATAAGCCCAGATCTATGGAGTGTAGGACTTATTGTGGTCCTATGGACAGATTCTCCAGTCTCTGCTGTGGATCTCTGCTACTACTTCAGGGTTAACTTTGGTCTCTGTGTTGCTTCTCTGATTAATGCTCTCCTTGCCTGGTCTGTGAGTTTTGGTGGGCAGCCCTCGCTTGGCAGCTTTGTTGTGGTACCATGAGTTTTCCATTTCAAGATGATGGATTTGAAGGAATTCCAGGGGAACATCAAAGATCTTTTTTAATAACCACACCCCCAGCACCTTCGTCTTCATGGTGTGATGCCTCTTTCTTGGTGGTGCAGCCTCTGGGGTCTTTCAGAAAAGATGTTTTTATACTGACAGATCCTGTGGCATTTAGATTGCACACAGGTGGTATATACTTCACAGCGAAGGGGCTGGATACATATTCAGAAGCCATTTTTCTTTTTTTTTAATTCTTTTTTTTATATATAATTTTCTCATTTCACTTTACCAACATAAACTTGTTTGTCCATATCCATCACATAGAATAAGATTAAAAAACATTTAAATCACATGTTGGAATGTAACAAAATAAGTATAAAGCCAAGGGGTGTGAAAACTTTTGCTAGGTACTGTAGATAGAACTTGGCCTAAAACCTAATACCACTAATGGTTAACTGTAGAATCAGACCAGATAACTAGATTTTATTTAAAATCAAGCCCATACTGGTATTTTACTACATACAGACAAAATGTCGGTGAAAATTAGGTCTAAAACTTCTCTGTTGGATTATTCAACTGCTCTAATGGTTCTTTTGTTTAGGTAAAAGCAGAAAAATACAAAAAGGTTACACAAAGAAATTGATCGCATCATACAAAACAATATGGTACACATTTAATAAACAAGCCCCTCACTATGCATTCATGGGAGCCAGAGACAATAAAGAGTCCTTTAAATGTCTTTGAAGGTGGTTTCAGTCAGTAGGTAACAGCCAAAAAAAGAAGAGAGGCTTGTTATGCAGACACAGTTACTACATCATACATTGAAAAAATGCCTTTACTGATTTTCGACTAGTTTTTGAACATCGTTCTGAACAACATGATCTACTTAAGTCAGTAGCTGTTCTGCATAAAAAAGGCAACAATGAACTACTCCTGTTGATAGAGAAGCGTCTCTTGGTACTTGGTGGGCATGAAATAAGTTAATTGTCCTCATCCTTTTCAAAATACCAGAGTGATATTTAAAATCTCTAACTAAAAATAAAATATTTCTTCTGGCCTAATGAAACTATATTAAGTGGTGAGCTTTATGTTGTAGTAGATATGAAGCAAAATCAGTTCTGTATCTACACCACGACTGCACTCCGGCTCATCACGATGGGTGGGGCTATCTCTGGAGGGAAGAGTTCACCTATAGGGACGAGGTGGAGTGGCTGACAGCGTGGAGCACAATTTGTGAGGACAATTTGCTGCTCAGCATTTCCAAGACCATAGAGATAGTAGTGGACTATAGGAAAAAGAGGACAGACTCTTCATCACTGATCATCAGCAGGGACTGTGTGAAGAGGATGACTTCCACTTCCTAGGAGTCCACATCAAGGAGAACTTGACCTGGAGCGTGAACACCTCTGAGCTGCTGAAAAAGATCCAGTAGAGACTGGACTTTCTGAGGGTTCTTCGGAAAAATAACATCACACTGAGACTGCTGGTGTCCTTTTATTGGTACTCTTTGAGAGCATAATGACCTACTGCATCTGTGTGTTGTACACCAGCTACAATGGCTCAGAGGAAAGGATCCATGGGGTTATTAACATGGCCCACATGATTCTTGTCTGTCCTGTCCCCACACTTGAAGAACTTCACAGGATCTGCTGTCTCCAAAAAGCCCAGAACATCACAAAGAACACTTCTCACGCTCTGTTTGAGCTGTTACCATCAGGCAGATACTACAGATCAATTAAAGCAAGGACAAGCAGATTCAACAGTTTCTATCCATCAGCAATAGCTAAACTCAACACAGATGAATGTAAAGGATATACAATATTGGGAATGCGCAATCAGTATGAATGTGTGTACTTGTGATTTTATTTTATCTTTTTAACAAACTGCTTCTATTTTTATATTTTTCCATAAATTATTTATTGCTCGTGCACTGACCAGGTAGCTCTTTTCTCATTTCCGTTGTACTTGTGACAAAGGCAATAAAGGACATTCTGAGTCTGAGCCTTAAAACAGCCTGGTTGAAAATCTTAAAAACGACTTCAGAATTATTCAAACAACAAGCGTCATTGTGCTGTCTGATTGTAGTGGCTGCTCATTTTTGTGTTCAACAATGACCATTCTTTGTAGTAGCAGCACTCCTAACATTATTATTTTGAATGACAATAAATGCTTTCTGTTGTGTAAATTAACACAATAAATCTGCACTTTATGCTTCAGCAGCTGTTTGACTGTTACTGTGTAAATGTAACACTCATTACGCTTATTGGAACAAAGTTTAAATGTTTTTCCACCATCACCCATTTTGGATAAAAGCATCTGCTAATTGACTAAGAAGAAAATTGAAATACAGCCAGACCCAACAGCAGCACTGTTGTGGTTTCAGTTGCATTTTGTATACATTTTTATTCCTTACCTTTATTTATTTCCTCTTCTGTTTTTTTATGTTTTGTTGCACTAGTTGCCTTTATTTCTTGTTATTTTGTTTTCTGAAAGGAGGGAGACAGAAAATGCGTTGGAGATGGGGGGAAGATATATGGCAAACCTCACCAGGGCCAGGATTTAAACCAGGGAAAGCCGTGTAGAGGACTAATGTCTCCATACATGAGTCGCATGCTCGACCACAGCAGTCGAGCAAAATTATAGGTTTGCCCAATTAACAGGGCCATGTTCTCATGTGACTGTACAAAAATATTGCAGACAGAAGGTTTACAGAATGCAACTATTTTATATTCAATCATTTTATTTGATATTTTAAATCAGAAGCATTTTCCAAGCATGAACTTGTAATTTTGCATTCCTGGACATAAAATCTTCTGACTAGGGGATATAGGAAAGATAGGATAGATGCAACATTGTTGGTTGTTAGCCTTGGGCTGACCTGACAACAGTTGCGAAATTGTCAGAGTAATTATCAGTGGAAATAACAAAACTATCCGTGACTTAATGCCTTTTTATGGCCACTTGTTATTGTTTGGTGTCCATTAGCTCCAGACAATTAGGCCCCTCTTTATCCCATCTCCCAAAGCAGAAAGTGAATCACCTAAAAGCAAGGAAAGCACCAAAACATGACATCCAATTAGACCTTCATGCACCTTTGCATGGTCATATTTAACAACTTATTCCTTAAGGCAATTATAGGTTGGTTCATTATGTAAAGCAGTACAAAGTAAATCCAGTGTCTTGCGCACATGACCAGGGTTTTATTTGAGCCTCATGATGAGTATTGACATCACTCTAATTTCACTAAAGGCTGTGTATTTCAAAAATTAACTACTTCCTCTGAAGAATCCCTTGTGGAATAAAAAAAGATCATTATCTTTAAAGCTACACAAGAAGTTTGTTCATGGAGAACAAGTTCATTGAAAGTAGGACAAAAATAATTAGATACAGTAACTTCTTATTAGCAGTGCATTTCATTTCTAAAACTCCTTTCAGGCCATGCCACTTTTGACATCAGCGGGACAACCTCATTTCAGATATTTTAAAGAAAATAGCCAATTATTCTATTACTCCTACATTTCACTGAATTTGTGAAACTTCTATTAACTTGTGCACTCAATATGTAGTTAGCTTCTCTGGATAATTGCTTGTAGAACAAACAAATTAAAATTAATTTCACTCGAGACAGAAAAAAATACTTTTAATTAATTTCTTCATCAGCTTAATTATATCTGTATGCTCAAACTGATGGTCGCTGGACGTCTATAGTCCCTAAATTCAGTTTCCCATTTCATCTGACTGGCTTGTTGAGTTCTAATAGATGAATGAGAAGTTTAACATTTAAAGCACCCTCTACACTTACTGTCACCACTGCTGAAATGTGCAAAAAACCTTAACATAAGTCCACCTCTATATTGCGGTTGCCGATTCATGCACTGAGAAAAAATGCTGCCCACGCTTTACAGAAGCACATTTGTGAGGTCAAACACTGATGTTGGACGAGAAGGCCTGGCTCACAGTCACTGCTAGAATTTTTACCAAGCATGTTCTGTCTTGTTGAGATGAGGACTTTGTGCAGGTCAGTTAAGTTCTTCTGCACCACACTTACTTATCCCTGTCTTTATGGACTTTCTGCACTGCTGCACAGTCATGCTGGATGAGGAAGGAGCCATCTCCAAAATGTTCCCACAAATTTGGGAGCCTGAAATTGTCCAAAATATCTCCTGGAAACTTCTAAACCCAGATTCGTCAATTGGACTGCCAGACAACAAGCCTTGATTAATCACTTCAGAGAAAATATATCCACTGTTTTAGAGTTCAGTGGAGGCATGCTTTACAATACCTGGTGATGTCAGGCTTGCATGCAGCTGTTCGACCACGTAAACTCATTACATGAAGCTTTTTATGCACATTTTTTGAGCAAATCAGAAGGCCACATGAATTTTGAAGGTCTGTAGCTTTTGACTTTACTGAACGTTGGCAATTTCATTATGCACCTTAACATCTCCTTACCCTGCTCTATTATTTGACCTTGCTTACCACTTTGTGGATAAATTGTTGTCTTTCCCAGTGTCTTCCACTTTATTATGATACCACAGTTGATAGTGGAATATTTAGTAGTGAGGAAATTTCCCAATTTGACGTACTGCAAAGAGAGCATCCTATCACGCTTGAATTCACTGAGCATTGACCTGTTCTTTAACAAATGTTTGCAAAAGTAGTCTGCATAATGAGGTGCTGGATTTTACACACCTGTTACTATGGAAGTGACTAGAATACCTGAATTTATTGATTTAGATGGGTAGCCTAAAACATTTACTCAAGGTATGTGTTTAAGTAAAACAAACATTTTTTATTTATTCCATAAACTACTGATTCTTCCCAAAAAATGTCAAATAAAAATGTTGCCATTTCAAAAATGTATTTGCAAAACAAGGACCAGGTTAAAATAACCACAATAACAAAATTGCAGTGTTTTCAGATCTAAATTACTGCAAAGGGTGGTTGTTATGGATGTAGACGGGTTGATTTTAAACAAATCTAGCAGTCATCTCTTAATTTTTTTCTAAAGGTTTTTATGCTTCATGGGAAACAGAAAAAGACGGATTACTAATGAAAAGCACTTTCATGGTCTAATCAACCTAAAATCGAAGCTTAATTCATAAGAATTGAAGCTGGTGCCGACATTTGAGCTACCAATGATTTTGTGAAAGCAATAAAAGCATGGGATTTTTCTCCAATAAATGTATGTACTCAAAATAAAAGTTGGGCTTTAGGAAAAATGTAAATGTTAGGTAATGCTGCTTGAATAAAAAGAGAAATATGTTGTTTACACACCTCATCCACTTGTGCCTTTAAATGTAACGGTTCCTGCAATGGCTATTGCTGGGGCTTTATTCCTTTGCTGGAGCTTAAAGAGCATGTTACAACTACAGCCAATAAGGCATTATTTGAAAAGTATACTGCATATGAAAAGAGCAACTATTGTTAAATCTATTGTACGTATTCTTGCAGGCTTTTCTAAGCCTGTCAACATTAACAAAATATTAAGAAATGTTTTTGGGACATCAGCCAGGGAGGAAACAAATTATTAGAAATGAATTCAGCCCCTTAAACAAAGAGAAAAAATTACTTCTAATTCATAGGAGAGTGGTGGTAAATGCTGTTCAATCTGGCTCTTCAATTACCTCCACCCATATTGGAGGGTTTTTGTTTCCATTTAAAAACCAATAAGGTTTTTAAATAGGGAAAAAAAAGAAAGTGTAATGGGTGGTTTGCGGTTTGAGGTCGACTCTGGCTCTCCACTTACTCCCCTGCCCTTAGGCCTTCTCTCCTTTAAGTGAGGACGCACATTGTCTATCTATTCAAGCTTCACAGCGTCAATAGGTCCACTTTTTGTCCAATACACCCTTAGGAGGTTCTTAGAGGCCAAAGTTTAAAAAAGCAAACAGGGGAAGTATAAGCTGCTGCGCAAGCTGGCCAACCCCTTTACAAGTAAAACAAATCCCTATTACATAGACTGAAGAATCCTGTTTCTACTCTTAAAAGCTAAAACTATCAGCAACAGATGATGCAGACAACCTCATGAGATGTAAGAAGCACCAACTCTGAGATTAAAGCTAATAAATCAAAGGAACAACCGATAAACTCTGATATGTGTTTTATGAGTAGAAATTATCTGCGCCTGTATTGTAAGCCTAAATCCTAGGATACCGTCACATTAATCAGATTAATCCTGTATTTACATCTTGCACAAAAAATGGCACCTTCATCAAAACATATTCTGGTGTTTTCTATTAGCAGAACGCCGATAACTTTCACTGGGTGGGGACCAGGTGTCTTCTTCTACTTCTCCATCTGTTAAATAATTCACATTTAACCAGGGTTCTCTCCAAGCTGGCGATACTTGCCCCAGAGTGTTCCCTGGGTAGCCATCTTGCGAGCAGTGGCAGAAACTCCGTCATAAACCTGCTGTTCTGCTGATTATAATAAATGAGTATGCACACACACTGTGACTTCTCTGTTCAGACTGGATTGTGCAGCAGAACTTATGTCTGACCCAAGAATAATATTACTTCTAATTGCACACAGTGACAGGTGTGGGTTTTGGGAAAAGCCCCCTGATTTTATATGGGAGTTATATCCCTGGTACGGCACTCTGCATTGACTCTCCTTTGAATTGAAAGCCATTTCCTCTCATCTTTTTCTTTTCTCTGAACAGAGAAAGATATATTGTATGGAAAATCATGGTACCAAGGATGCATGACACACTTTTAATACATCTGAAACACTTTACCTGGCCCCAAATTGATAGTATAGATCATACTGGTCCATTTTTGTAAATGTATATTGTGCTAAAAATGGAAATAGCTTACTTTTTACATCTCAACAGTAATTATTAATATTTAACGGGCCTATAATTTGTGCTAAATCTAAAAGCGAAACAAACAAATACGAGATTTACCCATTTAGTTTTTATGCTATCGAGTATAAATGTATAAGTGATGCATTTTAATGCGAGGGTCAGTTCATTCATCAACACCTTTAGCTTGCACAGCCCAGAGGACAGAGTCATCATGTGTTACAGCTTCTGTTTCAAGTTCGGCCCTGATGAATTCCTAACCTTAACCACGTCATGTTTAATGTGTGAATAGTTTGAAACAGTAACTAAAAGGACAAGAACACAGGGCGGGAAACCACATATGGCAGTTCCAAGTAAATTAGCTGTACAACATCCCAAGTCTTTGTGAGGTGTTATGTCCTAAACACCACACACAAAGCATCTAATTTAAACTAGCACTATTCTCTGTTAGATGTGACGTTAAGTGCTGCATTCTGTGTTTGTCAAATTTCTACAGAAACATCTTTAGACAGTTAAAAAGATGATATTATGCCTCTGGACACAAATTAAAAGATTTTGTCTTCTTGCCAGTTTCACATAGTGTCAAACTGAGCTCAACTGGTGTAAATTCATTAATGTAGTTTATTGAAGTCCACTGTAAGGAAAACATGCTGACATGAGATGGGCTCTGAATATATTTTGTATGTCATTTCTCAACAAATACTCAGATGATCATACTCTAAGGATAAGTTCTTTAAAATACATTTCAACAAAATGTTTTATCATGAATCAAATACATTGATTTGCCATTTCTCTTTTACATTAATTGAAAATTTAAATGTGGATCACTTTTATCTCTGCGCATACCAAAGAGGCAGATGTTCATAACAGACATGTGCAGATGTTGAGGACTCAAAACTGTGATGGAAATGTTCTACATTTAAGCTTGAGTGCCTTTTAAGGACTAATTTTCCCAGCTGTAGAGCTTTTATTCCCTTTTTTTCTTTTCCGAAAGCAAGAAGGTTTAAAAAAAATCTTTTCAGGGACAAAAAAATATCTCTGCAGCCACTTTACCCGACATGACAATTACCCATAGGTAGAGTTTTTAAAAATCTCATCAGCCTCAAAGGTTTTATGGTGTTTCCTATCATAAATAATGATATGACCACTGTGAATGCCAGTTGAGTAATGTATGTTGAATAAGTGACAGTGTCCTGGTCAAATTTAAGCACTGCATGTCACTGCAGCCTTCAAAGCTCAAGATAGCAACTGATTTTTCATGTTCCAATGAAAACATCAAAATAAATAACAGACGAGCTTAAAATCAGGCTGTAAGGGTGGCTCTCAAAAGTATAGAATAATTAATTTTATCATTTGGTCTTTTTGAGCCCATCACTATCCCACTTCTTGACTTTGCAAAATTTGTCAACTCTGCCCGTAAAAAAATGCAAACCGGTCAGATTGTGAGGATTGTGAGAACATCTCTTCAGGTGACCCTACAGATTATCTGTCAGATTTAGTTGTAGACTCTGGCTCAACTACTTCAATATTTTTATTTCCCTCTCTTAAATTAGTTGTTTGGTTTATTTGGATGTAGGCTTGGGCCCCCTGTAATTGTGAAAAAGATAAATATCTTCAGTTTTCAGATACTTCTTATTTATTTGGAACTTTCATAATTTTATCCTACTTTGATAACAACCCCCATTCCGTCAGACAAAAAGTAGCCATCCATGATGCTGCCACCACCCTGTTTCACTGTGGTCACCTTTTGGAATTGTGGCGCAAATCTTTGAGTTTAGTTTCCACAGACCATAACACATTCTCCCACAATGTTTTGGAAGATTTTAGCTAGGAGTAGATGTTTGTTTTTGTTTATATATGGAGAATACAGAAGATCATTGTCAAAATGTAAAATCCAGAGAAAGTTGTGATCACAACCCTTATTTACAATACAAAAGCCTGGTATTTTTTCCCAGCCACCGTAACATATAAGATATTACATACTTATATACATGAGGTAAATATTTTAAAATGGAATATAAATCATTTCTTTTACAGTTATTTACAACTAATAAATAATGTTTCCATGTAGTCTGGAAAGGCTTTTCTTATTTTTTCATCAGTAAAGAAGTAGTTTTTAAATAAATGTATTTCATGTTTGTGTTTGGACCTTCAAGATTAGAAATACATGATGAGAATAGCAAGGGCACACTGTATACTCATATGGACAATGTCAGTTTACGAAATTACTCTGAAATCACCAGAACACTGCATTCTGTACAAACAAATCCAATGTGGTGCACTCCTACAAGAATCATTTCACATTTTGCTAGCTAGTCACTCCTGAAAGATATGTAATATTTTCCCTACAGTGAAAGTAAAATGTAACTGTTTACAGGTTCAATTTGTACACACATTTTCATCCACTCAGGCAGAAATCTCCCTTTTGGATACATGTCCACTCTAATGTATCAAACAGAGCTCTCTTATCTGACAAAGCTTGTTTTGGCCTCCAGCTAAGATTGTCAACAAGTGAAGCACCGTGAGCATATGTAGAAACTTGAGTAAGCTGGCTGTTACTGTTTGTGCAGATCTGCCACCAGCCCCAGACACATAAATCTTCTAACATACTCTGCTGACCCTTTGGCTTTCTTGAAAATAGTGACAGATTCAGCTTGACATTTCAGAGCAACATGGGGATATTTTGATCTCTTACTCATACGCCAACTTTTACATTTTCCTGCTTTTCAAATAAAACCTTTTTAGATGAGATGGACAAAAAGAGGTGTGTTTGAAACCTCTGTTCTGCCAATCCATAATGCTGCTTTCATGGGATCCATGTGTTCTGTCATGTATCCCAAATGAGAAGATATTAATAACACTGACACCACCAGAAACCCATCGTTTGGGATCCAAACTCATTTTCACTGTGTCATGAGTGCATGTATAATTATACGCTTCACCAGCCTCCAAGACTTGCCTGTTCAAATCATAACACCCCCAAAATTGGAAAAAGAATTGCTCCTTTTTGACACTCATGTGTCTCACAGGCTCTGATCCCCCTAACAGATGTGTCAAAGGATTACAAACACAACCGACCCTGTATGATAAAATCCAACAGCTTGCCCCAGGTTCGTCAGAAAATTGATACTTCTCTCCTTCTTCAAGTGGGCTCATTAATATTTTATACTCTTGCAAAATCCAAACTAGTTTAACTCAAACTATCTTTCTCCAGAGGGGAAATAAAAGGAACTTTGGACCAGAAAAAATATCTCACAGGGGAAAACTGAGACTGAATTAGAGCAACAATCTTTATCCTTAAAAACAAGATAACAGCAGCAGAGTTAAAGTCTGTATAACCACATTCAGATAAAAGATAAATTTATCACACAACTTACAGTGCCTTCCAAATGCAATCATTCTCTTTTAACTTTTTCCACACTTTGTTGAATCAAAACCACAAACTTCAATGTATCTTATTTGGATTTTATATGATAGACCAAAACAAAATGGTGCATAACTGAGACGCAGAAAGGAAAATGGCACATGAATCTCAAAACGTTTTACAAATTAAAATCTGAGAATTATGGTGTAAAATTGTATTCCACCCCCTTTAATCCGAGACCCCTAAATAAAATCCCACTCAACCTATTGCCTTTAGAAATCACCTAATAGGCAAATAGAGTACACCTGTGTGTAATTTAATCTAACCATATATCCAGCTTTTCCATTAGAGAACACTAGTGACCAAACGGCATTATCAAGGCCAAGGAACATTATCCCTGACATTCCTTGATCAGAGATGTAGGTGTGGATAGGTTTTAAAGTACATTTTTAAATAATCATCTCAAGGAGAACGATCCACATGGCCAATTACCTAAACTAGGCAAGGAAAATAACAAATCAGAGAAGAAATCACAGAAAAGTGGCAAGAAGAAGGCCACTGTTGAAAGAAATCATGTGAACAGTTTGCCACAAGCCCTGTAGGGGACAGAACAAGCATGGAAGAATGTGCTCTGGTAAAAATAGGATCAAAATTTAACTTCCTGGCCTACATGTAAAACACTTTGTTTGGTGGTAAACTACCCCTGCGTATTACCATGAAAACTATATGCACTGTGAAACATGGTGCTTGCAGCATCATACTGTGGGGATGCATATCCACGATAATCATGAATATGCATATTCATGGTAAAATAGCTCAATCAAAGTCCAGACATAAATCCAATTAAGAATCTCAATCTTAAATATTAATGTTGTACAGGAAAAAAAAAAAGTCAGTGTACAGATAAGCTCCAAAGCTGGTAGAGACATACCCCAAAAGACTTAAGTAAAAAAGTGGTTCCATGAAGTATTAAATCAGGGGGCTGAACCCAAATTTATGACACAACCATGTAATTCCAATGAAACACATTGACGTTTATAGTGCAACATGCTGAAATGTGAAAGAATTTCAAGGGGAATTAAGATTTTCCAAGGAACTGCATTTCAAATAGTATCTCATAGTTTAAGCAGCGATGCCCCATATTCTAATCAACCCGGTGATTTTATTAGCTCTGCCCACCTCTGGAACAAGGATTGCTTCAGGCAGAGATGAAGAAGCAAGACACAAGCTTTCATTAGATACTGGGAAACAGCAATCAGTGGCCTTGTGTGCCTGCGGAGCTCTCCTGTATCAGGACCCAGGTATTCATGTGACCTCTTTGTGTGTTTCAGCAGGTAATGAATCCCTCAGGAGCACAGACTGGCCTGGCTGAGTTAATGTAGATCCAAAGCTTGTCTTTGGAATGCAGAGATTCGACGCAATGCCACACTAACCAATCTTTTGCACAAATTGAATGGCTGAAGGGAGCTCTAGCGATACACCAAAGATCAAGATGGGGTGTCTTCATCTCAGTGAAATTGGAAATGGCGGGGATTGCTGATGAAGTTTCATGTTTACGATTTCAGGTGGGAGGCTGAGCTCAGCCGAAGCTTCTGTTTCTTTCAACAAGCATATTGGTTGTGTGTTTTAATACCCTTAAGGGGACAATAAAAGAAAAAAAGTGTCAGGCTGTGGCTTTGGTGCTTGATGATTTTGTTGCACTCAAACAAATATCTTAATACTGTCCCCAAGCATCTTATTGAATTATTAAGATATTTTCTTACCTTAAAATTTGGACAAATGCAAGACTCATCATCCTCATTTAGTACAAAAGGCAGAGTCTGAGTTTTCAGACTTATTTTTATAAAATCCATCCTTCAGTCTGATCAATATAAAAACCTACATTTTCAGCTATTAGAAACATTGTGGATGTATGTATGTGTCCTCTAACCAGGCAAAGTGAAGCAGAGAAAAATATATTTTTCTTAAATTAAGCTCTGGCGCCATTTTTGTAACATTCATAGCTAAACGGGTGCTCTACAGTGGAGCAGCAGAGCTAAAGTAAAGCCCCAGTTTCCCCAAAGGCATTATACATGGGAACTCTGAGACAGTCTGGTATGCTGAGATATAGAAAGGGCACATTCTTCAATTCAGTAGGACTCACATATACTGCCTTGCTCATAAACATGGTGTGGCAAACCACATGGGGAATACATAAAATGTTCATTAAAGCTGCTTAAATATTAACAAATGAACACATTCCTTAGAAGTGGGATCAGGCCCCAAAGGACCACTGGCCCTATAACACGCTATACTGGATTTACTGGTGAGACAGACGTAGGAAGAGGTGCCACTTGAGTGTGAAGAGCCATCTTATCAGCGAGCTGGAGAGTCGTTCTTCCAGCTTTGAGGTTGACACTTGAGGTATGGCTCACTGGCTGACTTGCAAGCAAAACCAATCAGAGGCATAGACAGGAAACAATATGCTATCACAGCGATATTCGCTTGTTTTGATAAGCGCCTGTCTGTTTCTGTCCCTCCAGTTTGTCGGGGGTTGGGGGGCTTGCTGCAATATCTGCAGAGGGTTATAAGAACGCCTGGAGGGCAGCACGGCACGGTTCAATTCCATGTGCTCTGCAATCTCAGAGCTTTCAGGCTTACTAAATCAATTACACAGGGTTGTGGAGCCTGTTCCTCTCTCACTCATAATACCCATAATACCCATTGTTTCTCTACGCTTCCAGGGGGAAGACTGAACACAGATTTTCTGCTAAGTTGATGGCTGTGTACTTCATGTGTTCAGCTCTTCACCTGTCTGCACAAACCTGGATCCTTGACGCAGGGGGGTAGACTGTAGCTATCTGTACAAGTCACAAAAAAGAACATGTAAAACCTGAAGGCATTGTCTTCAGCAGACAGCGTTTCAAGACCCAGTGAAAGGAGGACTCATTTTTCTCCTCCAACAAACTGTGTCCAGAAGGACGTTTTTGGTTTGGAAGGAAATTACTGACTATGAAACAGCAGAGCATCATGGCAAGAACAAAGTTAAAACAGGGGCAACATTTTCTTGATGGTGTGGCAAGTTGGAGGCCACTAATAATCTTGGAATGACACAGCAAACACCAGAAGAGAGTTTTAGGAGTTTTATGATTGGTTATATACAGTTAAGCCCAAACTTATTCATACTCCTGTGAGATTTAAAATTTTTATTATTTTCATTAAACTAAGAAGTTTATTTGTGACAGGAAGTGAGACAGAAAAAGATAATGAAACAATGTAAATGATTATCAACAACAATTAATTATCTGTTTTCATTTAGATTTTATTTAAAAACGGCATTTCAAAAATGATTTTACCTTTCTCAATCATTGGTGATAACATCTCCATAGGCATTACAGCAGTCAACCCCTTCTGTTAAATGCTGATCATCTTTTGCATGTTTCCACAGGTATTTGGACTATTTTTATCTTGGTCTCCAAGGTTGGAAGGTCTCCTCACCATCATCCTAATCTTTAGCTCCCTTCATAGATTTTCTATCGGATTCAAGTCTAGACTCTGACTGGGGCTCTCTAAAACATTAATATTATGCTTCAAGTCAGAAGAAATATGGTATAACCTTGTGGGGTGGCATGTGGCGATACAGCAAACTTCCGATATCTAGGCTGTCTTCCACTCATCCGAAACTTTTTTCAAAACACAATAAATAACTTAAAATCAAGGTAAGATATATTACCAATTCTGAACCAGCTTTACAGTTTCAATGATTTTTTTTTATTTACATTTGGTTTCAACGAAACAATTGTTTGCCTATCTGGGTGAATTATACAGAAACAATAACGGAGAGTGTGTAAAATAATTCATGTTTTGTGTTTGGTTGATGAATCCCTCGCCTGTAGCAGTTCCTTCTTCATTTACATAGAAGTAACACTGTGCGCAGCAAGGAGATTCAGAGAGCGGAACATTGCGTTTCATTGTGGACTAAATGACGCACAACTGTAAAAACATTGCAGAGCCAAACAATATCAGCGTTCCTTGTGAATCATTAGTTCTCGTTGCACATTGTTCAGTCGTCGACTCAGGGAACCAATTTGCTTTATGTCAAAGCGCCCCCACCCGCAGCCCCACCCTATCCAAGTGACACTTGAATCTCTTTAAGGTTTTATGAGGATAAAATGGCTGGCGCATCTCTGCACGCCTTTGAGACAATCTGCTTTGGCATTGCTTTACGCAGGACGAAATCTCTCTGGTATGCGCAGGAAACTCACGGATGATGGTTTCTGCGCGCTTGGCACGCGACAAGGCGCGCGCGACCACAACGCACAGAGGCGTTTTAAACTAACGGTGAATGAAACAGAAACCAAGGAGATCATCTGAATGATATTTTAGATAAACTACACACATTATTAGTTAAAAGTTTAGTGGAAACGATTTGCGTGGTTTCAAATAATGTGAACAGAGATTGCTCTAAAGCTGGTTAAGCGCCATTATTTAGCAAAAATTGACATGTTTACTTTTGCATGCATGCGCATCTGGGCTTGCTTTTCCTACACCGTTGTAACCCCAACTCGTTTTGAAGATATCTTTCATTAAAATGTGCCATGTAAGCAGTAGTTTCAAATAATAAACTGTTACCCGCAACTACCCAAGGATATCATCCAGTGTACTGTAACCATAACGCGCGGCTTTCCAAGCGCACAAGCAAGCACAGCTCCACCGAAGCTCACCTGCAGGACACGGTGATCTCCACTTTGGTGGCAGGGATGCTTCCACTCATGGGGTCGAAGTCACAGACCGTTGCCGTGGCCTCCACCTTGTCCATAACGTCCCCCTCCATGCGTGTGGGAGACCCGGGCCAGTTCCTGTGGCCGTGTGAGTGAGTCCTGCTGGACCTGGAGAGCCGAGGACGGAGAACCGGAGCGCGGCAGCCGAGCGAGCAGGAGCGAGCGCGGTCCAGACAAACCTCCTGGATGCGGTCCGCTGGACGGTCAACAGCATGGAAAGTTTAACTGAGACAGCAGTAACAGCGGCAGGGAGGCGACTGATTTGAAGCAAGGTGGGACGGATCAAATGCCAGGACCTATCAGTTCAAACTCCGCAGAATGAGCTTCTTCTGTCTGAGACGGAGGCGCTTTGAAAAGTAAATGCAGTGAACTCCACCCCTCCTGCCTGCATTCTCCAGCTGTAGCCCACAAGCAGAGCTGTAGCTGACTCTGATTTTTGGCACACTGGTCGTAATTTTTGTCTCAATTAGTTGAAAGATCCTGTAAAATAAAACCAATAAAATAACTAACTAAATCTCAGGTGAATTTATTTTCAATCAGCTTTCGAGAGCGCGATGTGAAATAAAAGACAGGAGACTTTCCTGGGAATAAACCCTCCTTTCGTGAGTTAATGTCATTCTGAGATTCTCAATAAAATCTCATAATAACCCTTTCTGAAAATAAAACCAGCCCCTTAGTAACCAGCTTCTGAAATGAACTGAAAAGGCTGCGTGGTTCTCTTTCAGCATCTGGACAGCTCCTCAAACCACTGCAGCTACAGCCTCAGTTCTTTACCTCGCCAGTTTTCTTGATTTAATAACCTGCAGGGGTGAGAAACCTGCCACAAGACTAATTCAGACTTAAACTGCCACAATCGAGTGTGCTCCTGCATATGTATGAAGTAAAACAGATTCCATCAGAAGTGGCTGTGGAAACATTTTGTAGCATATTGCCAACTAAGTCCTAATACTCGTTATAATCAATCATACAAGTAATTAGCAAATTATTAAAAAAAATATTGGGAATTGAGTTCACCCAAAATTCTGTTTGTTAGAATAATTCTATTTAATATAAGATATATTAAAAATTACCTTTAATACAGAAATAGTACGTTATGGCCTTACAATCTTACAATCCCAGCAGCAGTCATTGACACCATCCACAAGGATGGTAAGTCACAAAAGATTATTGCAAAAGAAGCTGACTGTTCACAGAGTGCCGTATCTAAGTATATTAACTGAATGGTGAGTGGAAGAAAACACATCAGTAGAAAAGGTGTAATTGCAGTCTTGAAAGAGTTGTGAAGCATATAGTTTGAGAGAGATTCTCAAGATGTGGATAGAGTTGGAGCCCCAAACCTCACACACAGACGTATCCAGGACATGAGCAATAACCATAACCCCGCCAGTGATTTATTCAAAAGGAACCGAGACCAAGTATTCAGAACATACACTGTACAGCACATGGACATACTTTGCAGTAGTCTGACATTTCTACATTAAAACATTTTTAATGGTCTTTTGCAATAGTTTAATATTCCGAAAAACGCATAATTTCTGGTAATTAACATAAATACATGCTTTAAATATATTACTCTATGTGTTATCAATCAAATAAAAAATATGAGTTACACTTTTCAATTACTAAATTAAAATAACTTTTGAATAATTTTCTAATCTAATGAGATGCACATCTACCTGCCTCAAATAGGAAACTCCAAGTAGCATATCAAAACCATCAATTTAGAGACAAATACACACAAATCCTTCAGTTTGTCACATGTGGAAGTTTCACGTAGACAAACGCCCACATAGGTCACATATAAATAACATTCAGCCTGAGAATCTGTATGGGATCCATGCCACAGGCTATCCATCAGCTCCAGAGCAAGCATTGTGGAAAATCTGACTCAGACTAAGACTGACATGGCAGAGAGTATTTTGGACCAACAGACCGCTGATTTATTATTATTCACGTTCGCTCTGTAATTAGGCCTGGTGGTGGCCTTGGCTGGTTGATTCTGAGCTCCCTGCAGCATAATGTTCATCGCTGCCTGTTGAGCAGTTTTCCTTCATTCCCACCTGCAGCCACCCTGCTTCCTATAGCAGTGGCAAGAGTGTAATTACAGCAGCATGAACCCTTTTGGTAGGTACAGTGTATATGGGCAAGGGTGTGTGTGTGTGTGTGTGAGAGAGAGAGAGAGAGCATGTGTCTAAGCTGTGATACCACCCACACCTGTTCTGCATCAGTAACATGAAAGAACCACATGGCAAACGTCAGCAGCACTGATTTAGTCTGAAACAAGAAAACACGTTAAAAAGTTGTGCAATAATATATAATCAGTCACTGTTTAGTACAGTGCCTACATAATTTTATGTAACTCTGTGCATATACTAAATATTAGATAAATATGTATTTACAAAAAAATTGCCAACATTTGCCTAAATGTATAGGAAAGATAACAATTTGCTACTATGTCAGCCTGGCTAACGGACTCCAGAATAACTGGAAGACAGCATTCAATTACATTGTTAATGTCTACATTACAGTGCAATTTATTGCAATACAATATTATAGCGGGGTTGCACGGTGCCACAGTTGGTAGCACTGTTTCCTTGCAGCAAGAAGGTCCTGGGTTCGACTCCCAGCAAGGGGTCTTTCTGCATGGAGTTTGCATGTTGTCCCCGTGCATGCGTGGGCTCTCATTGGGTACTCCGGCTTCCGCTCACAGTCCAAAGACATACCTGTTAGGTGAATTGGTCTCTAAATTGCCCTTAGGTATGGGAATGAGTGTGTGCATGGTTTGTATGTTGCCCTGCGACCTGTCCAGGATGTACCCCGCCTCCTGCCCATAGACTGCTGGACATAGGCACCAGCTTTCCCACGACCCACTATGGAAGAAGCAGTATAGAAATTGACCATACAGTACAACACACTAAAATGTGAACAATATATGCAGCATGATTTAATACAATACTGCACAATATAATATGAAAAAATGCAATAGAGTATGAAACAATGAAGTACAATGCTATAAAACACAGTATATTCTGGTTCAATATTATGCAATACAGTACAGTACAATATTGTGACTGACTTTTGTGAAGTGCCTTAAGACAACATGTGTTGTGAATTGGCGCTATATAAATAAACTGAATTGAATTGAATTTTATATGATATAACACAAACTTCAAACGTACCATTGGGAAAATTTGTTTTGTACAGTTTTAATCCAATACAATACAATAAAATGCCCTATATTGCAATCCATATTATTGTGAAACAATATGGTACATTATTGTACAACACAATAAATATAATACTGTACAATACAATATGGTAAATGACTGTAAAATACAACACAATGATGCAACACACTGCAATAAGATACAATGTGATAAAATATGAAAACCTAAACAATATGATAGACTACAATATAGTATCATACAATTAAGGCTGAACAATATTACAGAAATTTACTGTTGTTGAAAATCCTAATAATAATATCGATGATAATGATCATAAATAACATTTTCCCGACTCTTTTCTTTCGTTAACATTACACAACATCCAAACCCCTTTCTGTGACCTTTACCATCTCATTGACTAAAAATTCACATCAGTTATGGCCATTAAAGGCTGTTAAAGTCAATCCACCTGTCATAATACATTATTGATATGCAAAGAGTAAAAACGAAATATATATTGCCACAAGTATTTGTCTGTCTGCTTTTTTATGTACATGAAATTTGTTGACATCCTATGCTTAATCTATAAGGCTCAATTTGTTGATGGACTGACCATTGCCAGCAATAGCAACTTCATCTATTCTATAAACATTTTCCTCAAGGTTTAGAAGTGTGTTCATAGATGAGAAAACCAGAGTTGAAGCCTCCTCTTAAATTCATCCCAAAGCTGTTCAAGAAGTTTGAGATCTGGACTCCTTGCAGGCCAGTCGGGTTTCTCCACACCAAACTTTATCCACCTGCAGCCATGGTATTGAGTGGAACACCAGAATATTATTGAGTTGATGGTAGGACCCAGTACTTTTGGCAATATAGCGTATCTACAAAAGCTTAAGCCTCCAAATTAAGTTATTCAGCTTTCATATCTGATGCATGGTAACCCCTATAAAAACTTTAATAAAATGGAGTTAAAACTTAATTTGTCTAAGTTGTAGAGACAATTATTGAGCTAATAATGGAATAATTTCTATTATTGGTCGCTTTGAGTTAAGCGAGGTACATTTGAGAGTTATATTTCTTTATTATTAGATGCCCTACATTTCTAAATAAATAAGGTCAAGTAAAAGTGAAAAGTCATCTCTGGTGAATCCCTTATCTGGACCAGTGATCAGGACAAATTGAGCTGTTTCCAATGAATGTCTGTGAAAGTGAACAGGTAATTCCTACTATTACATCTCCATGGGGTTTCTGCTTGTGAAGGTCCAGTTTTTGACATTCTCGCAAACAGTTTCTTACTTACATATTCCACCGACATGGAGAAACATTAACATTCATCCAGAGTTATGCACCTCTGGCCACCTGACAAATGAAAGCCCTGTGTTCATTCTGCCTTTTACCCTCAAGGTCTCCACCAGCATCAAAGAGTAAACAAAAAGTCAAGGAATGTCCTCTAAGAGAGGACCTTTTTTTGTAACAGAGTAAATTATCAGAGGGGTGGTGATGCTCTCGGATGCTCTCTGACTACTATAAACAAGAAACTCAAAAGATTCACATGCCCTACTACCAATACTTTGGTTGTGCAATTATTTAAGCAAGGATCTGAGTGCTTGCTCTGCCTCTGAATGCTGTGATATAACGGGACAACATTTTGAGAGATGTGGAGAGGAAACGCTGCTAGCTCTTCAAGGTTTTATGAAAAGGCATATATTAAAGACAAAGCACTCCAGGAAGTTTCAACGTCTATTTTTTGTGCAGCCTGGAAGCATTTCATGCATCTTACTTTGAAGTGAACATCTGCAAAGCAGCACACTCCGAATGTGCAGTGGAGGAAAATACCGGAAATAAACATTTCCTAAATGACTGCAGCTATGAGAGAAATGTTTGTGTTTTTCTGCACTTTGCAATGTCTCTGTTTAGAACACAAACACTTCCCAGGGACAGTCATGCAATCGAGTGGATATTTTCTAAAAACACTCAGATTTAATCTTGGTTTATTTTTTCTTGATCGGAAAAAACACTTCATTATGAAAACACACAGTTTAGCTGATGGAGTCAAACTCTCAGCAAGCTGACTCAATATCTTAAAAGAAAACAAAGAGATGGTGGCTTCTTTTAGGGCCTGTTTCTGTGCTGATGAAAAATGTATTTTAATCTGACATACTGCTGATATTTTTTAGCTGTGCTGTTTATCGACCTTAACTGTAATATACAACCTTTTATAAGTGGTTTTTGACATTTTGCCATCTATTTTCCCCTTTAAAGTTTTATACAATACACTGATTGTCATTTTTAGAATTTACTTTAAAATTTCAAAAATATATATATGTAAAAAATCCTTAGTAGTCATCAAATTGATTGAGGTACAGAGAATTCATTCATGCAAATAACAGAACCAGATTTCATTAGATCATGTTGATTGTTTGATATTGGAGCTCTCTAAGTCAAACAAGCTCATCACCCTCGGAGATGAGCAGCCATTTTGCTGGTAGAATTTGTTTATTTTAAGAGAAGGGGATTTTAACAGTCTGGTCTCAAAAATAAATATGTTAAAAATCAAAGACTAACAACTAAACCTTCAGTTCTTTTTCAGGAAATGTGCATTAATGTCTGCTCTTTTTTATTTATCTGTAGAAAAGAAAATGATTCTTTACAGGGAGATATCAAAAATATGCCTGACAACAAAAATCCATGTTCTAACTTAGGAAAAAGTAAGAACACCCCACCCCCTAATAGCTACTGGTACCTTCTTTAGTCGAAATAACTTTAGTGAGACCCTTCTTCTAGCCATCTGCCAGTCTCTGACATTGATACAAGGAAAGTTTGCCCCACTTCTGACTTTCAGCTGAGATGTTTAAGTATATGCAGCCGGTTAAAAATCACCCCACAGCTTCTCAGTGAGATCAGGATCTGAGCTTTGATTCAATTCAGGACTTTCAATTTCTTAATTATCCTCTAATCTGAGGAAGAAACTCCTGCCGAATCAGACTCAGTATGAGCAGCCTCATACCCATGAAAATAAAAACATTTAACTGTTGGTGTTTAAAATATCAAACCCAACAATCTCACAACTCTTAGGCCAGAGTTGTTTCTCTTCAGCTCAGAAAACATGAACATGCATAAAAACATTTTTAGATTTGTGTGTGGAGTTCATTTTTAATGTGATGCACAAATAGGCCACATTCAGCTGGAAGACTGAAAGCAGCATATCTCTCCCTTGTCCATCACGTGAAGCAACATCTTTCTGAGCTAGAAACACATTTATCATCGGATCAGTTCGTCAGCTCTATTGATTCTCCAAAGAGAAACCAGGACCATTAAATCCCTTCTGGAACAATGATGCTTGCCCGTAGCTCTCAAGTCATACATAACCGTACAAATGAACAATTGAACTCGACTGAGAAATGGTGTTTAGACCATTGCTGCTCCACTGCACCATCCAATTGAGCTGAACTGATGTGAGCTGGGTTTGCTGAGCCTTTGGGGAGAAAGAGTGTCAGATTCTGGCTCATTCATCTTCCATGTGTCAGAAAGGAGGTAGGATTTGACCATTGCAAATAGGATCTCAGGGCCTAACTTCCCCAGATGTGTGTATGCATGTATGTGGTGCAGAGACTCAGCTGCTGCATTGATTGAACACCAGTAAATGGATTTCTGGCAGCCATCCCCCGCAATCACCACCACAGAACTGAGGTGTTGTGGTGTCTTTTTGTTCTTTTTTCAGTAGCAGTGACAGGATTCTGCCTTGTTTTACTTCCCCTGTCAGGGAGTTCATTATGTTGAGACAGAAATTCACCATCCCATGAAGTGGGGACATTCCTTATTGTAGAGCACAGTGGAGGTATTTCAGTCTGCGACCTGCTCTGTCTGCTCTGAATGAAAGCATGAAATCTGCTATGAATGAAAGCATGAAATCCTTTCATGGTGTGAATCTCAGACATTCTCCTAGAGAATGATAATAGGCTGAGAATTTCAATTGCATGTGCTTTCTACCTGTTTATAAACCCACAGGTTTGCTTTAAATGCTGAACACAGAACATGAGCTAATTCATTCAAATCATTTTACTCCTAAAGAGGAAAAAAAGAAACGAATCGCAAGATTTATTGAAAGCTGTCACGCATGAAGTCGTATAATGTTTCAGTATTCCCATGTGTTATTGCAAGCGATGGTAAGACATACAGGGACATTTTAATAAAAGAAAATAATGAGCGGGTCTTCTCTCATGTCCTCTGACATATCTGTTGGTTAGGCAGCTGTGACAGCAGGAAGGAGGACACTCCTTTCTCTCCTTCTCCATCATCAATGTCAAAACTTCAAGTTTGTATTTAGAACAAGCTCATAAACAGATTTCTAAGAGAGTAATCATTTTTAAATATTTAATTTAATGCAAATTAATGAAAATGTTTAGATCCTGTAAACATGCCGGGTTCAGCAAATAAGCTAAATTGGCAAGTTTATTATATAACACTAAAAACAAAAAATAAGACTTAAACCATGCATAATACCAACAAGCAAAGATTAAAGGCAGCCATACTTGACCCAATGAAACCACATAAACCAGTAAAAAGCATGAAATTAAAAAATACACAGAGGTTAAAACAGTTCACCGATTTGATGTTGCTTCAGCAATCATTTCAGATCTGCCTTATATTTATTATACAAAGAAGAAATGTAAGTTTTGATATGGACAACATGGACAGTTTCCTAGGACAACATTAGAAGTGGGGCGGTGTGAGCACTAAATTACAGTCTTGCTGTTTTGCAGGAATGACTTGGGGGGGTGGGTGGAGGTGGTTGTGGGGAGTTGTAGCAGGCAGTGGTCAATGCTGGATCCGCAACTGTAAAGAAGGCTCTCTCTGAGCTGATAGTATACTATTAAAATATTTACACTTTTTAACCACATCATAGTTTGTCTAAATATTGTATGTCCATGTGGAAATTCAGTTACATTAGTAATTAGTAAGCTGAAGATGAAGCAACACAACTTCTGTGCTGTCACACATCTAACAAAAATGATCTTAACTTCATAAAAATCTTGAGAATGTCCCAGGATTCATGCAGGAAAAACCTCAGATCTCAAAGCAGAAATAGTCAGAACGAACTTAGAAGTTTATGCACTGAAAAAAAAGAATAATTCAGTCATTGAAGCAAAATTTGATGCAAATGAAAGGTTTTACTTTGAGGAATGTGAAAGGGCTAAAAAACGTAAGCAAAGTTTTCACTTGAATGCAAACTTCACCCTTTCTCTCATTTTTCAAACACTTAACCAATAGTATTTTATTCATGGGTCTTGTAATTTAGATGGTCCAAGCAAACACCTCCCAAACACATGCATGCTGAGACTTTATACCACCATGTAATCACATGTTCCCCTTAAGACTAACTCTGCTACAGCTGTTTACTGTAAATTCAAACTCATTTCTAACTCCATAAAACTGGTGGCTATGAAACAAGTGAAACCTAATGGTGTTGCCGTACGAGCTCAGTTACAGAGGTAAAGTTTAACAAATAAAGAAAAATAGCTATTCCTTTATGCAGAGCATAGGAAGTATACGCCTGGGCTTGTACATAGTATTTGTTCATTCTAATTACTAAAACAGATGTAACCATTATGCTATAAGTCTTGTCATTATCCTTCTTAGCATTACATTGAGCGTGCTAATTGTGTCGTATATAGCAATATACAGAAACGTGGTTGTGCATGCAAGCATGTTTAATCTGAAACATGTTTATTTTGTTTTTTTTTGTATGGGTCTACAGTTTTATGGTGTTTTCATTCAGAAAGGGCAGAATAGCAATCCTAGCTGTCTGCGTTCATACATTTGGTGATAATATATCTGTTTTTTGCAATGGACCTATGTATCTAAGAGATACATTAGTAATAGTAACAATGATTGCTCTTTGTAATCATTAATTATTACAGCTGGGAAGAGAATAGTCTAGGGTTCCCTCCTGGACCCGATACATCCACAACCCGATCTTGGATAAGGAAGACAATATAAAAATTTATATTTTAAACCGGTTTGCAACTTTCTTATAAAAATAAGACTATCTCAACGCTTATATAGGACTTATAGGACTCCATTATGTTAAATATCAGATCACTCACACATCACATCATTCCAATTACTGTAACAGACAGAAATATTCCCAGGAGAAGTCATTCAGCAGGATCTGACACCTCCCCATGAAGGCCAAACTTGTTAGAGACATAATCTGGAAAAGTTAATATTGCACACATCTAAGTGCCTCTTGGGAGGTTCTCATAATAGTGTTGTTGCCATGTGCCTTCTTGTTTCGCTTCTCAGACAACTGATCATCAAGTAGCACCCTGACCTAGATCGAACCATCCTTGTGCACAAACCGTATACATATTCATTGAGTTCTGTAACTCATCAAACAGCCCTTTGAGCAGAAGAGAAAACTCTCTAATTAGTTGCCATCATCCTGTGGCAGATCATCGACGTGCGTTTGTCTTGCCTGTCACATGTTTTTCTCTCCCATTGCTGCTCCGATTGTTTCTGTGGAGGTTCAGGCCTGGTTGCCCTCTGCCAAGCATGTAGTCATATTTAAAATGGGTGTGTGTGTGTGGGGGGGGGCTCATCCTATCATATTATGTTCGGTGAACACATGTAGCGTGCTCAAAACCACCTGCTCAGTACAACGGGTGCTTTAGAGAAAGCACCACATAATTAATGGACTGAATACAGACATTAGCAGCTTTTCTGAAATCCCAAAAGCGCACACACCTTCTTCCCATTTTGTCCAAAGACTCTGATGATTGTTCGTTCCAACTGCAGTGTCAGTTGCTATTGTAGTTTAATCAGAATGGCAGCTTCTTGTGCAATACAATAGATGTGGTGGATTGCGTCAGAAACTTTGGTTGCATGAAAACTGGGCTTTGTTGCTAGATCTGTAGAAGTCATTTACAAGTTATAAATACTTGTAGCCATGCAACAGAATTAATTTCCTTTTCTGTGCATGCATTATAATTATCATTTTTCTTGATGAGTGAGACACAAAATGGGTAGCAAAAGAGGCTGTATTTTTTTGGTGGTTTATGCGATAGACCAACAAAACGTAGTTCATGATACTGAAGTAGAAAGAAAACAATGCATGGTTTTAATCAGTTTTACAAACAAAGATTTAAAAAGTGGGACATGTATTTGCCCCATTTGCCCTGGTACCCCTAAATAAAATCCACTGCAATCAACTGGCTGAAGTCACCTAAATAGAGAAAATAGAGTTCACCTGTTCCCCACTAAAACGCCAGTTGTTCCGTGGGGGACTCAGTGTTTCTTTAGAGAACATTAGTGAACAAACAGCATCATGAAGACCAAGGAACACATGTAAATCAATATGTGTATTGAAAACATGCACATAAACCGGACCACACCTTCCCAACATGGTGTTGGCAGTATAGTGCTGTTGCAATGCTTTTCTCCAGCAGGGCCAGAGGACCTGGTCAGAGGTGGTAGGAATATGAATGGTGCTAAATACAACGCTATCCTGGAATAAAACATGTTAGAGGTTGCAAAAGGCCTCAGACTGGTGCAGAGTCTCTTCTTCAAACCAGGAAAATGATCCTAAGCATACAGCCAGAGCTACAATAGAATGGCTATAAACAATGTTAACTCAGGGTAGCTGAATACAAATTCACACCGCAGTTTTTTGTGAAGAATTAAAAAATATATCCATCCTTTTTCCTATACACATTACTTTGTGTTGGTTTATCATATGAAATCCATATGAAAAACATTGTTTGTGTTTGCAACCACACAAAATGTAGAAAACTTTAAGGGTATGAATACATTTACAAGACACTGTCTACTGACCTGCCTGTCATGACAATTTAATATCACATCTTCATGGTCTCCCATGAAACTCTTTTAAATCATAACCCTAAAAGGTTACACAGATAATAAAAAAGTGGAGACCTGCCAAAATCTTTCCCTCTGTCAGTCTGATTGGTCCTCACAAACACAGACAGATCACAGTGTGCATGTTTGAATTATAATACTGTACTTATGAGAACACCTTTTGTGTGACATGAATTATTCTAACACCAAACAAGGCCTTGACTCTGCTCAAGAAATCATGAACAAAAATATATTGAATATACTGAAGAGATATAAAGGAGCAGATCCAAACACACAGTCGCTGCTGTTTGTAAGCTTTCACTGGGCTACTATTTATTTTCAGAAGTCAAATGGCAAGAATTGCCTTCGTTGTCTTCGCTTGCTTGCATGAACCGTAAACATTACGGTGTCCGGTGTCAATCAATAAAAGAAAATGAATTGTGTTCCCTCTGAAGCAGGGCGCCTGAGAGAAATGTATTGCCGTCTGAATTCCTGTGCACAGCATCATCTAAATTTTCCATTTCACCTTTCCCTGTGTGGCAGCAGCACATCCCCTAATCAGTCTTTCTCAAGATGCTAACTGAAGTAATTTTGGTCATGATGTTTGCAACTCATGTTCTGGCTCTGCTGCTCTTGTTTTAAGATAGATTCATATTCTTAAAAAAAAAGGTTTCCATCTGTAGAGAAGAGAAGAGACTCATGGACATCCTTTAGGCGAAGAACAAAGTGTTTTGGCTGAATCTGCTGGCTAAACAAGTGGTAAGTCTGATGTTAAATGCTGCTCTCCTGCAGCACTCTGCCCCTGCTATGCCAGGAGACATCTACACATTTCTCTCCCTGTCTTGATTTCCTTTGTGGGTGGAAAGGATTTCATCTGAGTTTTTCTTTTCTTTTTTCCTCAAAGCTATATCCATGCAAATTATTGGATTTATCCTTTACCACGGATGCACAGCTGGTAATATGTGAAGATTGGCATGGTAGTGCTCACAGCAGACACTGTCCACCACAGGGAGCTCAGAGAGAAAAAAGTGGCTGAATTCCTCCCACATGGAGATTTGACGCAGGTGCACAGAAGTGCCGCTAAGCTGGAAAACCACATTACAGGACACATCCCTTACTACTGTCAAGAGAAATCTGCCAGCAAAGAAGAAAAACACAATATGTGACAGTTCTTCTTGTGGCATGAGCCTTAATCCTGGCCTGAATGAGTCGGCTGCTGGTTACTGTCTTATTCTGTGCGTTGGCATGTGACAGTGTGAACTTCTGTCTCAGGGGTGGTCCCGTGTTAGTGTGACAGCATGATTAACGTGGTACCACACCTTCCATGTTAGTTGACCCTTGTGGCTCTTACATCTAGATGATGAAGAAATCGTACTCACCAGCTGAAACTCTCCCCGCTCCCTCCTCCACCGACCGTCTCTTCACACATGCCCTCTGGTGCGGCCGATGCAGCCAGAAGATTCCTCAAGTAGTGTTTGCCATCATGGTTTTCCTCATCACATTACCAGCAGGAATTGTAAGGGTTGATGGCCATCCACATGCTCTCAGAAGCCGGAGGAAGTCATCATTGGCTGACAAGGGGTGGGTGGGAGTACTGACCTGCTGTGACACTCTTAGCACCAGCGCCTTTTACTCTGGGCTTTTCTGCACCAACAGAAGTTTATTTCAGTAAGCTCGTTTGCCTACATTATTCTGCAATGAAACCCTTCTGAATGAGATGACCCAAAAATTTTAAATGTTTTTCTGCAGTTGCATGTTTTCCTTTACACTGCTAAACTGTGAGCTCCAAAGGCAGATGTTATGAATTCTTTCACTGACAGAACACCCCCACAAACAGCAGTGTGCCAGTTTTTAGTAATTTCTTATTTTATTACTTTGCTACCAAGGATTCAGACTTTTATGTGAAATGTTAGTATTTCTTAGTGATATTTGGCAGTTTTCTATTATTATTTTAAGTTCAATACCTGTTCATTTTCTGAGGGATTTTATCTTGTTAGTTAAGCCACTTAAAACTGACCTAAGAATCTTATTATATCTTCCAGTACTATCCAACATCTTTTAGATAACATGGTGCTACAGTGTTTGGAAGTTCAAATTAAAGACAAATAGATTTTTAGCTTGTTTAGGCTACCAGAATAAAGCATGGTCATTGAGCATATGAGTTAGCTAACGCAAATGGTTTTCGAACATGGAGCAGGAAAACCTTTAATATGAGTTTGATGTCATTTCCACGTTCATACTTCAGAAATAAATTGAACACAGCATGCTTTGTCTCAGAAGTCAGAGAACAGATCAGGAAATAACATTGCACCTGAGCTCATTTTAGATGAATGTTGGAAAACCAGCTTGATTTACTAATTGTTATGATGCTTACTACTAGCAGTAACAGTTGAAAACAATGCATTTCTCAGTTGTTTGTTGACAAATAGAGTTGGCAGTTAAAGATTATCATCTGTGCCTCTGGATGAGTAACAAAGTGTTAAAAATGCTAATGATTCTTCTATAGCTGCAACTTGTATGTATATGTGCCACAGCCACATTGGATATTGATGTCTGGCCAGCCAAAACTTTTTCCCACTAAAGGCAGCTCAAGAAACCTCCCGTGGTACTGTTACCAAAGTATGACATCTAAAAGCTAATGACATAAATCTAAGATGAAACAATATGTGCTACATCAAGAAAATATTGCTAAATCAGATGCTGCAGGAGGGGGAAATTTCCTTACAGCTACTTCCTTTGAAGCTTGATCCAGTTGTGCCGCTTTACATGAGCTGGCATCATCACCAGTAGCTGTTTCATCATATTTTGATGCAAATGATGGTTGTGCGATGACATTTGCCTGAACATACTTTTTGGAAATTAGTGAGAAAAAAAACAGGGCAAGACACAATTGCAATGTGGCCTTATTCCACACTAGACGTGGATGCCAGCACTGGACTGTGTGTGTGTGTGTGTGTGTGTGTGTGTGTGTGTGTGTGTGTGTGTGTGTGTGTGTGTGTGTGTGTGTGTGTGTGTGTGTGTGTGTGTTCCTGTTTTGGCATCACAGTGAGAACCAATTTTCCGATTTCACCATCAAATTCAGAACCATTTGTACCAAAGTGAGGACATTTTGCTGGTCCTCATGACCTATTTTGCTAATGGATAGGTTTAGGAATAAGGTGTGAATTGACTTTAGGTTAAGGTTAGGGTTAGACGTGCACTGGTAATGGTTAGGTTTAGGGTTATTGTCAGGGTTAGGGCATAGAAAGGATTGAAAATCAATGGAAGTCAATGGGAGTCAACACATGGTCCTCACTACATATAACAAAACAAGAGTGTCTGTGTGTTCACTCGGGAGGCCTAAACCTGGTACACTATTGTTTGGACCCCAGCCATGGATTACAATATTAAAGGCCAGTAAGAACTTTTCTGGAACTTTCAGAATAAATTGCATTAACCTACTTCCAGCTCAGCCCATGGTATTCACCAGACAACACTTAACACACTGAACAATTATTTAATGAAATATTAATATTAAATATTAAACAATATATTCAGAATTAAAATCACAACACTATATATAAATGTCCTTGTGTGTTGATGGGAATTGACCAACAGTGTATTACTAAAACAACATTCCTGACTTCCTGACTTGAACAAAATCAAATAGAGGAACAATGATGCAACAGAGCCAAAGTAAGACAAAAAATAAGTTTTATACTATAAGAAAAACATGTAGAAGTGAAGTTTTATGGATTTTTTTACTTTCCATATATATATTTTCTCTTGTTCATGTGGCTTAAACCTTTCATGTATCCAGATGAGCAATAAGGAACATCCTGCACAGCATATAAATCCATCACTAAGCCAGAGAAACAAGAGACAAAAACTGTGCACACAAACAAATGTAAGAGTAAAAAGCACATGCAAGAACAGGCAAACTTTAAACTACAAACAGACTTTATCAGAAATTTTGATGAGACTGGACTGGAATGATATTTTTGTGATTAGTAGTTAGGGTTAAAGCACAATAAGTCAATAATCACCTGAGTCACCTGAACTTAATGCTGAATCCTTACTCTGACCGCACAGGTGTATTTAACATCAGACATTTTGACTTGAAAAGAGAAGTTAATACTGATATTAGAGACACTACAAACAATTGGAAAGCATCATAGTTTATTAAGAATGCTTTATATTGCCCATGTGTTCTACAAAACAATCACTTTGCACTGGTGCACAGTGGCATCCAGCCCTCATTAATATGTCTGTGCATGCCCTGCTATTTCAAGTCGATTTGATTTGCTTTCAAATAGGCTTTACAAAGGCCCTAACTATAAAAACATTAATATGAAAAGTAACTGCAACATTTATTATGAAATAATCCACATGCAATGTTTAACCCCTTACTTCCTGAATATATTTACAATTAAAAAAACAAAAAGAGTTAGTGTGTTTGCTGTCAAACTGAGGCTCAATTAAGTACAAATCTTTAAGTTGAATACAACACACACAACAGATGTACAGGTCCTTCTCAAAATATTAGCATATTGTGATAAAGTTCATTATTTTCCATAATGTCATGATGAAAATGTAACATTCATATATTTTAGATTCATTGCACACTAACTGAAATATTTCAGGTCTTTTATTGTCTTAATACGGATGATTTTGGCATACAACTCATGAAAACCCAAAATTCCTATCTCATAAAATTAGCATATCTTTAAAAGGGTCTCTAAACGAGCTATGAACCTAATCATCTGAATCAACGAGTTAACTCTAAACACCTGCAAAAGATTCCTGAGGCCTTTAAAACTCCCAGCCTGGTTCATCACTCAAAACCCCAATCATGGGTAAGACTGCCGACCTGACTGCTGTCCAGAAGGCCACTATTGACACCCTCAAGCAAGAGGGTAAGACACAGAAAGAAATTTCTGAACGAATAGGCTGTTCCCAGAGTGCTTTATCAAGGCACCTCAGTGGGAAGTCTGTGGGAAGGAAAACGTGTGGCAGAAAACGCTGCACAACGAGAAGAGGTGACCGGACCCTGAGGAAGATTGTGGAGAAGGGCCGATTCCAGACCTTGGGGGACCTGCGGAAGCAGTGGACTGAGTCTGGAGTAGAAACATCCAGAGCCACCGTGCACAGGCATGTGCAGGAAATGGGCTACAGGTGCCGCATTCCCCAGGTCAAGCCACTTTTGAACCAGAAACAGCAGCAGAAGCGCCTGACCTGGGCTACAGAGAAGCAGCACTGGACTGTTGCTCAGTGGTCCAAAGTACTTTTTTCAGATGAAAGCAAATTCTGCATGTCATTCGGAAATCAAGGTGCCAGAGTCTAGAGGAAGATTGGGGAGAAGGAAATGCCAAAATGCCAGAAGTCCAGTGTCAAGTACCCACAGTCAGTGATGGTCTGGGTTGCCGTGTCAGCTGCTGGTGTTGGTCCACTGTGTTTTATCAAGGGCAGGGTCAATGCAGCTAGCTATCAGGAGATTTTGGAGCACTTCATGCTTCCATCTGCTGAAAAGCTTTATGGAGATGAAGATTTCATTTTTCAGCACGACCTGGCACCTGCTCAGAGTGCTAAAACCACTGGTAAATGGTTTACTGACCATGGTATCACTGTGCTCAATTGGCCTGCCAACTCTCCTGACCTGAACCCCATAGAGAATCTGTGGGATATTGTGAAGAGAACGTTGAGAGACTCAAGACCCAACACTCTGGATGAGCTCAAGGCCGCTATCGAAGCATCCTGGGCCTCCATAAGACCTCAGCAGTGCCACAGGCTGATTGCCTCCATGCCACGCCGCATTGAAGCAGTCATTTCTGCAAAAGGATTCCCGACCAAGTATTGAGTGCATAACTGTACATGATTATTTGAAGGTTGACGTTTTTTGTATTAAAAACACTTTTCTTTTATTGGTCGGATGAAATATGCTAATTTTGTGAAATAGGAATTTTGGGTTTTCATGAGCTGTATGCCAAAATCATCCGTATTAAGACAATAAAAGACCTGAAATATTTCAGTTAATGTGCAATGAATCTAAAATATATGAATGTTAAATTTTCATCATGACATTATGGAAAATAATGAACTTTATCACAATATGCTAATATTTTGAGAAGGACCTGTACATGGTGGTCCAATGCAAATTAGAATTTGGCATAATAGTAACTGAACAAATTTTCCAGTCCCAAGTATGTAAATTATTTTGTTGAAGTTGCTAATGCTAAACAGGGCTTCGAAACTGAAAGCTTATTTTTTGTACAATCATTGCTGTTTTATCACAGTTCAAATATGGGCTACAATTTGAAAATCACAACTGGGTGTAGTTCACATTAAAACCACCGGGTGGTAGCAAAGTGCCTCCAACACGATCTTTGATACTTTTAGGATGTGCATTAACAGGCAGTTGTTTGAGTTGATTGGAGGTGAATTTGCAGGAAAATCTAAAATCAGTTTAAAATTCTGCATTGGTAGATTTCAGCTCTGTAACCTTGTTATCATGGTTAGTTTTGTTTTAAGTAGCCGATTAGTTAGGTTTAAACACAGAATGTGGTCATGTGCCACGACCCCCAGTCAGTCGTGGCAGATGGCCACTCACACTGAGCCTGGTTCTGCTGGAGGTTTCTTCCTGTTAAAAGGGAGTTATTCCTCTCCACTGTCGCTACATGCATGCTCAGTATGAGGGATTGCTGTAAAGTCAACGCCAGTGACTGTCCACTGTCACTACATGTTCATCCAGGAGGAGTGAATGCTGCAAGTATCAAACTTGATGCAATCTGCAGGGTTCCCTCGTACTCATACTCGTCGTCTTCCACTCATTTGGGACCGGGTCACGGGGGAAGCAGACTCAGCAGAGACACCCAGACGTCCCTGTCCCCAGACATCTTCTCCAGCTCCTCTGGGTGGAGCCCAAGGCGTTCCCAGGCCAGCCGAGAAACATAGTCCCTCCAGCGTATCCTGGGCTGTCCCCTGGGGCCTCTTCCCGGTGGGACGTGCCTGGAACACCTCCTGAGGGAGGCGTCTAGGAGGCATCCGGTATAGATCCCCGAGCCACCTCAACTGGCTCCTCTCGATGTGGAGGAGCAGCAGCTCTACTCCGAGCCCCTCCCGGATGGCCGAGCTCCTCACCCTATGTCTAAGGGAGTGCCCGGCCACCCTACGGAGGAAGCTCATTTCAGCCGCTTGTATCCGGGATCTCGTTCTTTCGGTCATGACCCAAAGTTCATGGCCATAGGTGAGTGTAGGAACGTAGACCGACCAGTAAATCGAGAGCTTCGCTTTTCGGCTCAGCTCTCTCTTCACCACAACGGACCGGCACAGCGCCCCCATTACTGCGGCAGCCGCACCGATCCATCTGTCGATCTCCCGCTCCATTCTCCACTCACTCGTGAACAAGACCCCGAGATACTTAAACTCCTCCACTTGAGGCAAGAACTCCCCTCCAACCTGAAGAGGACAAGCCACCCTTTTCCGGTCGAGAATCATGGCCTTAGAGGAGCTGATCTTCATCCCAGCCGCTTCACACTCGGCTGCGAACCGCCCCAGCACATGCTGTAGGTCTTGGCTAGAGGGGGCCAGCAGGACCATGTCATCTGCAAAAAGAAGAGATAAAATCCTCTGGTCCCCAAACCAGACCCCCTCTGGCCCTTGGCTGCGTCTAGAAATCCTGTCCATAAAAGTTATGAACAGGACCGGTGACAAAGGGCAACCCTGCCAGAGTCCAACGTGCACCGGGAACAGGTCCGACTTAGTGCCAGCAATGCGAACCAAACTCCTGCTCCACTTGTACAGAGACTGGATGGCCCCTAATAAAGGGCCCCCGACTCCATACTCCTGGAGCACCCCCCACAGGGCATCACGAGGGACACAGTCGAATGCTTTCTCCAGGTCCACAAAACACATGTAGACCAGTTGGGCAAACTCCAATGAACCCTCGAGTACCCTGTAGAGGGTATAGAGCTAGTCCAGTGTTCCACAGCCGGGACGAAAACCACACTGCTGGGTTTGCTTAGATAGAAAAACCTTTTAACTAATTTGAATAACCAACTGAATCTCACTGCACTGTTCAATAGTTAGGATTAATTGGAATGTATGTACCTGACTTGAAATCTATATGATTCGATTGAATTGACTTAACCCATTTTAAAGTTACCCGCCTTTCACACAATGCAACAGGAAACAAAACTTTTACCTCTGCCTTCCTCCCTCCCTGCTGGATGGAGTAAGGTGGAGTCAGATTTAGCCTTAACCGGCTCAGTTATGGTTGAGGTGCAAACACACCCCTTCTATAACCCCTTTTCTTTTCCAATGGTTATATCAGTCTGTCAGAGAGAGGTACCCCCAATCCAGTGTTGCCAGGTGAGAAATGTAGGATTATCGTACTAGAGACATAAAATATATCGTATTTTCAGGGAAATTATTGTACACTCGTCATAACCAAGATAACAAGTCTCTTGATGTGTTGATGTGTTGAATAGCGTCTAACAGGCACTCACAGCTGTGTCGTGTCAGTACGAAATGGATTCATCAGCAGCCCCACAGTTGCGTTAGGCTAATGTGTCCTCCATAAGCAATGACTGGTGGGAACTAATGAGCCAAATCATGAGGCCTGGAGGCCACCTAATGTTAGGAAATAGACAGTACCAGGTTTACTTTTTTGACAAAGAGAAATAGTATTCATGATAACTGACAAGAAAATAAAGATCTGGCTTCACATATTAACATTTTATTTTCAGAGCAACAACATGTCTCTTTCCTCTAAAATGACAATCAATAAAATAAATAAAAAACAACACTTATGCAAATTTAAAGTATCTGATACCAGGTTATAGCTTAAAATAAAGTGCATATATAACCTGGCTATATAACAACCTGTAAAATTACCTCGTAACCAAAATAACAAATTCATAATAAATTAAAGAACAACATTCCAAGGGGTAATTCCCCCGAGTTCACTCCAACATCTAATGTTAACAAAAAACCAAGTGGTGTGTAGCCGTAATTGCCCTGGTGTTCATAAGCTGTCCAGTGTGCGTCAGTCATGTCACGTCTCCGTCTTCGGCAGTTTTCTGAATAAAATGAAGAAGAGCAGAAAGGAGACTATTGTTTAGATGAATTACATATTACATTACATGATAGATGACTAGAACCCTGTTAAAAAAAAAAAAACACACAAAACAACAACACAGAACTTTTTGACATTTCCAATGTCGGTTGATTCATCAACAAGGATGCTTAATTTTTTTCTCATCAGGATTTCTAACAGACTCCCAAAATAGCAGTCACCAATAACATGCTTTGCTATGGCAGTTTCCTTTGTGTGGCCAAGTGACATGTTTTGTGCCGTTTTTGAGTCACTAAATATGTCCTTGATGACATCCACCAGATGGTCTGTGGCCCTCATTGTGATGTTGTGCTCTGCTAAAAACCCTGCTAGCTTGACCTCTACTGTCTTTACTGCTGTTTCCAGCTTCTCCTTTTCTGACTTTTTTTGCAAGCATTTTGTTATGGATTTTTGTATTGGCGCTAGATTTTTTTCTTTTTCTGTGTGTTTTTTTGATTTGCTGTGGTTTTTTAATAGCGATACTTCGGCCACCAGCTCTGTATTGCAGCACCGGCAGAAAGCTTTGCTCTCGGAGCCAGCAAAAGGTCTCAACCACACAAATTGACTCTCCCACTCTTTTCAATAGCTTTGCGGGCGGTGCTGCTTACTCTGACTGTGCCCTGCCGTCTTCTTAACCTTTCCACTTTCTCCTCCTCCTTCTCCCCCTTCCATTTGTTCACTCATTTTCACCGCTTTTTCTTCCAGTCTGACTCTGCTTCTTCTTCTTTTCTTTTCCTCAATCATGGAGCAGGCGCAGTGGACTATTCAGCCAATCATAGCCGTTGTTCTGAGGCAAACGCATACACGTCACTCGTAGGTCACATTTAGAAAAGCACGATTGGCTGGAATTTCCAGCATTTGTTTCCGAATCCAGACACAGATGCCTTCAGGGTTCACAAAAAATCTCTGACAGACAGTTGCGACAGACTGATGACAACCGTTACAACCACACATTCACGGAATGGTCAAATTATCGTACATTTGGCCTTTTTTGGGATTATTGATCGTACATTGTACAGAGAGCAAAATTGTCGTACAAATATGATAATCATCGTACACCTGGCAACACTGCCCCAATCCTTGTGGTTTTTAGTATAACAATGGACAAACTTTACATGGACAAACTTTATCAGTTTGTTATTTTACTTAGTACCCCTACACATAGACCATCTTAAAATGGCAAAACTCTAAGACTCAGTAGTTTATTCTAACCTCCCCAACAACCCCGCACCATTCCAAACCCTTTGTGAAGTGCCTTGAGACGACATGTGTCGTGAATTGTTGCTAAAGAAATAACACTGAATTGAATTGAATTGAATTGAATGCGTTTGGCTACGTTGAAAAAGTATTGACGGGGCATATTAACTAAAAATTAACAATAGTCTTGAATTTTAGTCTTTGAGGAACAATGTGGATGTTTAGTCGCCATGATATGAGACTTGTTTTCTTTTATAACCACAAAAATGACAAAAACCTCACTAGACTTCCATCAACATCTTTATGGCTGTTTAAGGTCATCCATTTCTGAAAACAATATAGACGATGGATGGATGGACAATTTCAGTTAATAGTCCACTCTATTTTATTGTAAATGTAGCAGGTATTGGGCCGGTACCATCACCACTAACAGTTTATAATTTTTGTCGGGGAAGGATCAGTGTCGGTAATTAAACAAAAGTGAGACGGAGACCTTTTACTGCTTGTGTCCTTTGTGTATCTTTGAGGACTGGCTTTTAATCGTTTCTTGTCCAATAAACAATTACATCCAGCAATACAACTGTCTTATCTTATGATGTACTTATGCATTGAATCTGTTTTCTCAATGGATCTCACTTTTCCAACTATTATCTCCCTTTTAAAAGGATATTTTACACAACACTATCTTCCAATTAGCAGAGAGTTAACAGATTACACAACACATTAGTCATTGTCATTTCCAGTCAGTCACAATATACTAGGACAGTTTTTACATAGTCTGGGACACTTAACCATAAACAGTCATATCTAACTATAATAAATCTATCCGACTTCATGTGGGAGGGTACATAAGCATTAACATTGAATATTGCAAAACCAACACAAAATACACTAGCACTTAACTTCTAAGCTAGCGGGGCAACTTGCATGTTAGCTACAAAATGCTAACACATTATCACAGGTATTTCACTTTCAAAACATAGTCTGCCATCAGGATGATGGGTGTGTTCCATGCTGAGGCTGAGGTTTCTAACACACCTGCCGCCTTCAGGCCTTCAATGGTGTCTCTGATGCCTTCCTGAGCCTGTTGTTTGTGTGTATACTGTGGAACCCAAATAGGCGAGGGAGATGCAACCTGAATGGGGATGATCTGTTTTTTCTCTTCCATGATGACGTGTTAGCACCTCCTGCTGCAACGGGACTTCGTCAGTAGCTGTACATTTTATACAGTATGTGTTTGTGTTTTTACAATACCTTAAGTTGGTGACTGAGGTGTCCTGCCAGTCCCCAGCCGCCAGAGAGCGCTTTACCACTCCTCCCAATTCCTTAGCTGGGTGCAAAGAAAGAGAAACATGAGGAACAGCTTCATCTGACATTAAATACCATTCTGCTTGTTCAGGTGTTAAATCAACTGTTGCAGCCACACCCTCAGGAGCCACATAAATACTTTTGGATGAATCGAACCATGTCCTACCTTCTACTGTTTCATTAAACAAATCTTGGTACCATTCAGTGTGACAAGGGTCATAGAACAGAGTGACATGGGGTGGATCGGGCGGAGAGGTGTAGAGGCAGAGACTTTGAATCCAGGGTTTCCACAGCTGATACACAGAGAAGATGCTGCTTGGAGAAGAAGGAGCGGTCAGCAGTCCCCAGTAGATGTCAACATATTCCTCTTCAACTGGCTGTAAAAAATATTGTCCATGCTGAAGCATTTGTCCACATGCCAAAGAGGAACCATCTGGAAAAGTTACCGTTAACCCATCAGTACCACACAGCACTGATGCTCCCAGCTTCACTAATAAGTCTCTGCCCAGCAAATTAACAGGTGTGCTGGGTGAACACACAAAAGGGTGAGTTACTCTCTGAGTCCCAATCTGAACAGGAAGTGGTACAGTCACAGGCAGAGTTTCTGCAACCCCTGAGAAACCCATCACAGAAACAGTCTTGGTAGAAAGCAGTGGTTTAGGAGGTTGGTGTGTTATGGTGGAATAAGTTGCTCCAGTGTCCACTAAATAATTCAGACAGTTCTCTCCCACCTTTGCAGGCAACATGGGGTCTGCCATGCCCACGCTGCCTTGGTCCTCCTCAGGGGTGTGTCAGTATGGACTGTAAGACGGATATCCACCCATCTGTGGATACTGGCCCTGCAGGGGTGGAGGAGGTGCCATACCTGCATTAGGAGGGACCATAAGTCCTGGTACTCCCTGCTGTGACCCCCAGTTGGGGCAGGTGCGGGCCCAATGTCCAGACTGACCGCATTTGTAGCACACATCTCCTGGTGCCCCGCTGGCTCCACCCCTTCCTCTGGGTGCTCCACGCCATCCACCACGACCACGCTGACCACCATCCGCCTCCACGACCGGGGCCACTGTACCTGTAATTATGAAACGGATAGGGTGGATGGGGGGGCAATACCCCTCCTTGCCACTGATCAGTCAAAGGTGGTGACATAGACATATGTGTGCTGCTGGAGATGCAGCTGCAGCAGGAGGAACAGGTTGAGCTGCAGCTGACATTACATTTTCAATTTTATCACTTTTTCTCTTATTTAATTTCTCTTTGGCCTCTTGCAGCTGCAATTTAAGGAGCTGATTCTGTAGCTGCTCCTCCTCCTTTTTCTTTTTCTCTGCCTCCTGAGCTGTATGTAAATGGTGAATTAAATGTTTTTCCCACTTTGTGAAGTCTGTTCCTTGCAAATCAGGATTATTTTTCATCTTTTGACACACCTCAAAAGGAACTCCTTTTAATATGGCTTCTTAAACAGCTGTCCCATTCCTGTCCCGTCACCCTTGGGATTAACTCCTGTGTGTCTCATCCACGTGTCCACAGCAGCACTAATGTGCTTTTTAGGACGCTGATTAGGGTCCCAATCGAATTGAGGGACTGCAACGGGGGCAGTGGGCCGATACTGATTTCTTATGGCCTTCCCTAGGGCTGTCATTACACGTGTCAGGGGTCTGTCATCAGGGTCCTTACTGCCATCAGCATTCTGTTCTATTTCTCTAGCAACTGAGGGACGCACAGATCGCCCCAAAATTGTTCTAAAGTCACCCAAGGCCAGTGTCATGCCTTTAGTCGATGTATCTAATTCCTGTAATCAGACACGTCCGCATCCTACAATAGGTGGCAACTTATACTAATCCCTGTACATCTCCCAATGAAAAAGGGACATATTTTGTCATTCCAGCTGATGAGGTCAACAACGGACATTGAAGTCCGGATGGACCGCTCTGGCTACGAGTAGTCATGGTGTGTGTTCTCTTAGAATCTTTAAATTGTTTTTTTGTCATCTGTTGAGAAGCTTTCTCATATAATTCATGCACTTTTGATTCCAATTGTGTAACCCCTCTTAAAAGTCTAAACGCTTCCTGTGCTTCTGTCTCAGGCCCTCCTTCAGCTCTTTCACTCAACCAATCACTGCCAGAAGCTAAACTACTCTTCTCAACACTTTCTTCCTTCTCTTTTACTTCTGGGTCAGGCATCCAATTACCTTTCAGGGATATATCCACCTTTACAGGAGTCCCCGCTGTCTGCCGGTCACCAGACCGGTAATCATCAGGCTCAGAGCTGGGTGCCTCTGGCCGCGTTTTCTGTCTAGGTTGTGAGTCGGAGTCGCACGCTCCGCTCCGACTTTCAAAACACTTAATTTCTCTTTAAAATTCCCCAGGAGGGTCTGGCTCACTCCTGTAGGCGGGGGATACACGCATGGGGTAGAATGCTGAGGGGGAGAGTGGTGTGTTGGGGCCTCTGCATCTCTCTCTATGTGGTCAGAGAAGGGTTCATAACAGGTAGGTCCTCCCACTTGTATACTTTTGATGGTTCAGGGACAAACGGGTTGTAATGCGCACGTAACTGGCCTGATTCTGTGTCTCCTCTAATATATATTTCTCCATTTTGCACATCTATCACTGGATATATACCTTGTGTGGTACTATGGGGGGAGGGACACTCAGCGGGGGTACTGCTGTTTTTTCTGACTGCTTCATTTGTGTTCTCTCCTTACTGCAGTGGATCAATCCCTGCCACTAAACCAACAAACGACCCCATTCTGTCTCTCTTTTCCCTGGGTTTTTTGCTTCACCTTTACACCTTCTCCCACCAAGTCGTCCTTTCTCATCAGCTTTAATCAACCAACTTTCTTTATCCTTCAGATGCCTCTTATATTCTCGGTTCAACCATCTACCTAACGGTTCCTTGTTATCCATTCCTCCTTCTCCTGCAACAATCACCTCCTTGATCTTTTCTATAGTTGTCTGAACTTCCTTCTTTGACTTTTTCTCATGTTTCCCATAAATCCTGCCAGGACAGTTACCTGGTCTGACAACGGTAGCCAGGGACCTCTTCCCCTTCCATCATCACTCTTTTCCCTATCAATTTCTCCTTCCATGTTGCTCAACTGTTATCTTATTACACTATGTTACGCTTGTTTTACCTTTTTTTTTTTTGTCTGTCTTTCTCTTTCTATGGCAGTACAGTTTATAATAAAATCGCAGCTTCTTCAATCACTTCACCTCTCATGCATTATGCTCGGCAGCATCACTTCACAAATAATTTCAATTCCTTTCACATCAATCACACTCAAGCGCAGCCATTTGCAGCCACTCAATTTTATTTTATTATCACTCATATGCACAGTAAATCGAGTTAGACAAATACAACACTTAGGATATATAGCTTGCGCGCGCGGAGGGCCTCAAACCCTTCCATTCAGCGGGACTCTCTTTTTCAATCTCTCCTGGTCCGACCGCTGTGATGCCAAACCCGGTTTGACACCTAGGAATCAACCCTCCGTTGACTCCCTGGAATTCCTTTTACTTAATTTTACTCTTACAGTCTCAACATTGAAGTATCTTGATCTGTCTTCCCTCACCTGCCAATTCAGGGTCTCGGGGTCCTATCCCTTGCCACTTAAGAGGGGTCCCCAGTCCCTCGGGGAGGCTCTTACTAACCCCAGCCTAAATACCCCAGTCCTCGTCAGGACTGAGTTTGGATTGATAAATCTGGAACTTATTCACTTTAACACCCTCACCATTCAAGTATCACGGGTTAAAAGTATGTTACAACAAATATTTTTTACTCAATACATAATTTCTTTACCTTAATACATTATTTTAACAAACAAATATTTTTACCCAAAACTGATCAGGACTGTAAATTTAAGAGAAAACAGATATCTATTCCACAACACCACCTACACTATTAGCAGGCAAAAGGAGAATAAATGTACAGGGGTTGGACAATGAAACTGAAACACTTGTCATTTTAGTGTGGGAGGTTTCATGGCTAAATTGGACCAGCCTGGTAGCCAGTCTTCATTGATTGCACATTGCACCAGTAAGAGCAGAGTATGAAGGTTCAATTATCAGGGTAAGAGCACAGTTTTGCTAAAAATATTGAAATGCACACAACATTATTGGTGACATACCAGAGTTCAAAAGAGGACAAATTGTTGGTGCACGTCTTGCTGGCGCATCTGTGACCAAGACAGCAAGTCTTTGTGATGTATCAAGAGCCACGGTATCCAGGGTAATGTCAGCATACCACCAAGAAGGACGAACCACATCCAACAGGATTAACTGTGGACTCAAGAGGAAGCTGTCTGAAAGGGATGTTCGGGTGCTAACCCGGATTGTATCCAAAAACATAAAACCACGGCTGCCCAAATCACGGCAGAATTAAATGTGCACCTCAACTCTCCTGTTTCTACCAGAACTGTCCGTCGGGAGATCCACAGGGTCAATATACACGGCCGGGCTGCTATAGCCAAACCTTTGGTCACTCATGCCAATGCCAAACGTCGGTTTCAAAGGTGCAAGGAGCGCAAATCTTGGGCTGTGGACAATGTGAAATATGCATTGTTCTCTGATGAGTCCACCTTTACTGTTTTCCCCACATCCGAGAGAGTTACGGTGTGGAGAAGCCCCAAAGAAGCATACCACCCAGACTGTTGCAAGCCCAGAGTGAAGCATGGGGGTGGATCAGTGATGGTTTGGGCTGCTATATCATGGCATTCCCTTGGCCCAATACTTGTGCTAGATGGCCGCGTCACTGCCAAGGACTACCGAACCATTCTTGAGGACCATGTGCATCCAATGGTTCAAACATTGTATCCTGAAGGCGGTGCCGTGTATCAGGATGACAATGTACCAATACACACAGCAAGACTGGTGAAAGATTGGTTTGATGAACATGAAAGTGAAGTTGAACATCTCCCATGGCCTGCACAGTCACCAGATCTAAATATTATTGAGCCACTTTGGGGTGTTTTGGAGGAGCGAGTCAGGAAACATTTTCCTCCACCAGTATCACGTAGTGACCTGGCCACTATCCTGCAAGAAGAATGGCTTAAAATCCCTCTGATCACTGTGCAGGACTTCTATATGTCATTCCCAAGATGAATTGACGCTGTATTGGGTGCAAAAGGAAGCCCTACACCATACTAATAAATTATTGTGGTTTAAAACCAGGTGTTTCAGTTTCATTGTCCAACCCCTGTAGATCTCCTTACCTTTTGTTTTGGGTCGACCCTGTGGTGTTGTAGAACGACGTCCGCCTCGTAGTCAATTAATTATCCTTTAGTTAGTGCCAAATCCGGGTCACGGCACCAAATTGTCGAGGTAGGAAAACTTTACTGGCCTCCGTTAACTCTTACTATACTCCTCACCTCTCATTGACTCTTTTTATTTGGCACCCCAAAGGACAATCCTCAATCAGAGATCAGTTGTACGTTTCCACAAGTTTATTAAAACCAATCTGAATTCAGAGGGGGAGACATCACACTTACACGGGTACCTGGAAATGTCTGTGTGTTGTCTCACTGGGGGCTGCGTTACCTTACATTTTATACCCCACGCTGCTATGCAGTACACATACACAATCATTCTGTCTGTGGATGTCTCCCCAGCAACAGTGTCAAAGAAACAGAGATATACGTCATTATTTAATCAAAGAATGGTTTCCCACACGTGGATACAGACAGAGAACACCTGCAAGCCTTGTCCTTGAATAATGAACACTGATTGTTTTATAATACTAGAGGCTACTGTTACAGTATCAAAGAAACAGAGATACATTTCATCATTTAATAAAGAATTGTTTCCCACACGTCTTCAGGAATCTTCAGGGTGGAATACTTATCAGAAGTTTCGGTCAGCACAGAGAGGAGTAGCATGCCTCCCCAATACACTGCCGGCTTCTCACGATACAGACAGAAAAGACATGCAAGCCTTAACCTTGAATAATAAACACTCATTGTGTTATAATACTAGAGGCTACTGTTAAGGTTTTTTCTAACTACCAAAAGCATAACTAAAACTCCTAATAGAAATCAATCTATAAGCAGCAAAGTCCCAAATATATCTTAGTCTTAGCTACTAATAAAAAGGCATTTATATTTCCACACTACATAAGACTGGTTAACGCAATAACAAATGTTATATGACAGACACTTCATGATAATCATGTCCATGTGCTTGGTGAACGTGACCAACCTGTAATTAAACAAAAGTGAGACGGAGACCTTACTGCTTGTGTCCTTTGTGTATCTCTGAGGCCTGGCAAAGCGAAGCAAGGCTGCATTAAAACGTCTCATGGGAAGCACTGCCACCCTGTGGTGTAACTCGGTACAACATTTCAATTCACTTTCACCCCCTTTTTAAACTATTAACTTAATAAAATAAAACAATGTGATCACACCTTTGTGTGTTTCACATAAAGACAGTTGTGTATATATCTACATTTAAAAAGATATTCTTTATTATCCACCGTTATATTTACAAAAAAAATCCTCATTTAGAGCAAAGTGTACCAGAGTCAAATTCCTTGTTTGTCTGTACAAACATGGCAATAAAGCTGATTCTGATTTTGTCCAAATTAAGCTGAAACAAACATGTTGAAAGTCAGGCTTGCATAGACCAGTTTTCAACTTAATCACAATCATCAACAACATTTAGGCATCAATAGACGTTTGTACACTTTTCAATCTTAATTTCATTGTTTAAAATATCATCTTTTTTCCCATAATTTGTTTGTGGTTTGTTACATTTCATTTTGGTGGCTGACATTTCGGTACATTGCATGTTTCTAGTGCATCCGCCAAAATATTTTACTTGTAATCATCCAGACTGTTTTGTAATCTGAAAGAGGTTAAGGTTTTCTGAAGCTGTCTAAAATATTTTTATTTGGTTATTTGTTTGCACTTTACAGTGAACTGTCAGTCATTCAGGCATCAAAAGGCTCCTAACTCACCAGACAGCTTAACAAATAACCAGTTTTAAATTTGACATTAAGGCAACTTGGTTGAACCTTTGAAAAAAATACAAAAAATAAAACAGTTTGACAGACATAGAGTTTTAGCACCAACAAGGCAAGTCCCAAAGAGCTATTAATTGTAAGCTTGTATATAGGAGATGATCAACTGAAGGAGGATGCATTCCCATGGTCCTGTCTCAGGTGTCAGGTATATTTCTTAAAGGCATGACTTTCAAATACATGTAGTCTCCAGAATATATTTTGTTTAGGCCTGAGACATCTTACTTTTTTCTTAATTTGATCCCTTTCCTTACATTCAACCATAACGATATCAACCCTAAAAGAAAGCCAGAACATTGGGATATGAAAGATTTACAAAACTACAAAAACTAGCCATAAATTCTGGACAAATCCTAGAACATCAGCCTAATGAAATTTGTATAACCTATAAAAGTGGAATCAAGCCAACTTTAACTTAATTTCTATTAGTAAATATTCTTGTAAAGAGCATTTAGAACTGCTGGATAGAGGCTGCCTGTGTTTATTGTTGTTTGCAGTCTCCCAGGTATGATTAAAGTCCCTCTTTCATTCATTTATTTTTCATTAGTAAGGAAAGGCATCTTATATAAATATTTTATATATTTACTTATACTGGTAGGAAAATGAGTAGGAATTATAAACAAGCAGTAAACGGATTCACCTTCATTTTCTGAGGGGAGAGGAAGTGAGGGAGTGGACTGAATCTGCAGCACATAAATGAAAAAATCCTTCACAGCCCAATTAGCACCAAGAATTTCCTCTCAGCTCTTAAAGCACCGCCTCGCCAAATTTTAATGTCAAGAGAGTGGATCTACCGTCCCCTTCTTTCTGCCATAAGGTTTTATGACAACTGGAGCATCACTCACAAACATGCCGCTGAAAGCAAGTGACTGATTGCTGCAACCAAAACTAATTTTAAACCATAAAAGACTAAATTTTTCTGTTTTGTGAGCGCCCTGTGCTCCATTCAGTGGTTTGGCAGACATATTGATGGCGACCTTTTGAGAGGAACACTGCACATCATGACTGAAATCATAGATGTGTTTTTATTAACCACTGAAGGGGGTTCTGATTAAGACAACTGACAGGTCGTGCAAGCTAAGTGTGGAGACCTGGGTCTTTATATCCCATGGAGCAAGGCAAGAAGGGAAGGAATAGCGATGAGATTCACCTCTGAGATAATAAGGCTTCCTTTGTCACATGCGCCCCTGCATAACTTCAACCCTCTGCCTGATAGCTCATGCAGCGTATGTGAGCTCTGATGTGTCACTGCACCAATGACAGCTGTGCTGGGAGAGGCAGACAGTGGCGGTGTTTTCACAGGGATTCAGTCTGTCAGGAGAGCTGAATGATGACCTCCGTGTCTCACATTTTATATCCTGTTCACACACAGAGCTTCAATCCTGAAAACAAAAAGACCACCGTCTGCTTGAGGTTCAGGGAATAAATCTGTGTCTTAATGAGGCCGGCCGACAGTAAAAGAAGGGATCGGTTTTGAAGGTGGGCTTTGGACATAAAGATGACTGAAGGCTGTGTTTGTAACAATGACTTTGAGAAACACGTGCAACCCCTAAACTTTTTTACATTTGTCTCATTTAAACCACAAATGTCACTGTTGTTTTTGGGAATGCATGTGTATATTTGTGAAGTGGAACGAACAGAATACATGGCTTTCAAAACGTTTTACAAATAAAATCAAAAAAGTGTGGTAGCATTTGCAATCAGCCCCGTTTACTCTGATACCCCTAAATAAAATCCAATGCAGCCAATTGTCTCCAAAAGTCACACATTTAGTAAACACTATGTGTATTCTTTAATCTGAGTAGAAATCCAGCTTTTCAGTAAAGGCCTCTGAGGTTTGTTAGAAAACATTAATGAACAAACAGCATCATACAAGAACACACACATGAACACAGCAGACAGGTCAGGGAGAAAATTGTGCAGGTGTTTAAAGTTGAGGTAAGTTATAAAACAATATCCCAAAGCTGTGAACTCCTCACAGGGTACTGTTCATTTCACCATCACAACTGCAAACCTAGTAAGATATGGTCATCCACCTAAACTGACAGGGTGAGAAGAGCACTGCTCAGCAAAGCAACCAAGAAATCAATTGTATCTCTGGAGGAGCTGCAGAGATTCACAGCTTAGGTGGGAGAATTGCTTGACTAGACAGCTATTAGTTACATACACTACAAATCTGAACAAATATGACAGAAAGCCATCAGTAGTACACTTTTATTTTCTCCACTAGCCATGTAAGGGGAGATAGCAAACGTAAAGAAAAAGGTGCTCTGGTCAGATGGCAGAGAAACAAAACCTTTAGACCTATCTAGAAAACGATATGTGGCTGAAAACTAACATTGCGCAAACCATTCCTGTGGTGAAACATGGTGGTGGTTGCATGATGCTGTGGTGCTGTTCTTCAGCTGGGACAGGGAAGCTGTTCAGAGTTAATAGGGAGATTGATGAAGCTAAATAAAAGGCTTCCTTAGAAGACTGTGAATGCTTTCCCAAATCACTCTATATATTAACTTTGAAGCTGGAGCTCTTCAAAGATCTTCACACCACAAAGGACCACAAAAAACATAAAGGATGTAAAATACACTCAGGTTCTGCTTGAACATCAAAAAGTAACACAGGAAGGCCCAGCTGTAAAAACATAACCGGAATAATTTCACATTTATGTTTAAATAGCTCTTTTGTCTTTAGTGGGTAATTTAGTGTAAAAATATTGTCTGTAAATGCATTTCTGTGAATAGTCTGTTTCTTGTCTGGGAGAGGTATGGGAGGAGTTGACGCTAAAAACTATCCTAACAAGAGTTGATTTAGTTCAGTTAAATGTCATACTGCCCCCTTTTGGATGATTTAGGATGATTAAATGTAATTTCTTCAGAGGAAAATCTATTTTGAGGCATTCCTTCTGTTTTCACAGCAGGCTGGCTCATTACTCTCACACATTACATATTATCACTGGTGAGAATGGTGCCTTCTTTTTCCTTTTGTTCACCTGAAATAGCAACACGCAACATTGCTAGGGTTTGGGTCATTGCTTGTTTTCTGTTGGCAAACTCCAGTGCTTCTAACATAGATGGAGTAAAAAAATTGGCCTCAGGGCCAGTTGGGCGAGGATCCATAAGGCAGACGCACTTTAACGAGGGGGTGACCACATTACCACAGGGTCAGGCGTCAGTGAGGGAGGGGAAGATGCACAGTCCAGTCACTTCATGAACATGAACAAAAATAAAAAATTAGCTGTGAGAGAAATGGAAAAATGTGGATGCTCACAGCTCTGAACAAAACACCAACCGAGAACTCAGACAGCTCGTTATTATCATACAATGTTCCAGCAGGGAGACATACCCACAATACAGCAGGGCTGGGATTTCTGCTTCAACACAAGGGGTGCTTAGGGGGATCATTACAATATGCATGAACCAAGAGAGATCAAGAATGACAAAAATTAAGAGAGGTTGAAAAATACTCTCAGAGACAGCTTGCCCCTCTGTATCACCGCTCCTGCATGCTGATTCGAGAAGTTTATTAAACTGAATACCAAGTGGAGTACTAACTAGATCTTATTATTCTCCTCATCAATGGGCCCTGTCCTCTGGGCCAATCTCCAAAGAAATTACAGCCTGAGTTTTAAAGACTGCTGTTATTCAGATAAAATAATCTTCATTTCTCACTGACAGTAGTGGATGAAGATACAGGAATGAGCTGAACACAGGTTGTTAAGGTTTGAATTTCAACCATAAAAACATTACATTTTATGAGCACGCAAGAGAAGATGAGACATAAAACATTACGCTGCTAGAGAAGAACAAGAATAGTGATAATTCGTCAGATTATTAGCAAACATCAGACACGGGTCCCTATCTCAACAGCACACTGTAATCACATCAAGGAATAAGCATGTCGCTCATTTGATGAAAGTTGCCCATGAATGTAATAAAGCTGACAAGGTTATTAGAAGTGCCACGGGCCATTTTATAATGGCTCACACATCTTATATTGGATTATGGAGAGAAATATGATGAAGCAAGGAAGTGGAGCTTTCCCATTTATGGAGGACCATAGGGGGCTTAATAGCTTGTGACTAAGTTCATTCATACACATTAATTCCTGTTACAATGACAATCTGCAGCATGTTTCTGAGCACTATAAAAATTGCTCAAGGATCCGTTAAAGGGGACTGCAGTTCAGCCACATGTTGCCTGTAATCTTACTATACAGGTCACTGAAAGACGTTCACAGGTCAAAGGTGCTGTACAAACAGCCCCCACTCAATGGTAAAGGTGTGGAAAAACCCTTAAAAAGGTTTCCTTCTTTCATTGCAGAAGTGCATTCTTTTACATAGAAATGTGTTATTTCAGCAAGTACATTTATTCAATGGGAAAATTTCTTCTTTTTGTTTTTATAAATAATATAAAAACTTCTAAAATAAGTAGAAATTTTCAATTTATTTCCATGACTTTCTTTGTCCTTTGGGTATTAATATAACATGATTCAGATGCCCATTTCTCTTAGCCACTCTTTAAAAGCAAGAAAACATAACATTCCAGTGAGGCAGACATGTGTTGATCTTAAAGTCAGAAAACAATTTCAATCATTTAAACATCTACAGTCAGAGCAACAATTAAAACTATTAAAACATCTGTAATTAAAGAACTGCAGCAAAGGGCGGCATCTTGGGGTGTCCATGTGACCAAAATAATCATTAGGTTCTATCTATATGCCCAGCCAGTTGTTTGGGAGGAATGGCAGAGAAATTATTATTTTCTGTGCTACCATTACAAACTTAAACATGTAGCATTTGCTAAACTTTACTTAGAAAATCCTTTTTTACTTAGAAAAAAGGATTAGTCAGTCAGTCATTCTCTACCGCTTATTCCATAGTGGGTCATGGGGAAGCTGGTGCCTATCTCCAGCAGTCTACGGGCAAGAGGCGGGGTACACCCTGGACAGGTCACCAGTCCATCGCAGGGCAACACACAAACAACCATGCACACACTCATTCACACACCTAAGGGCAATTTAGAGAGACCAATTAACCTAACAGGCATGTCTTTGGACTGTGGGAGGAAGCTGGAGTACGTGGTGAGAACCCACGCATGCACGGGGAGAACATGCAAACTGTATGCAGAAAGACCCCCGGCTGGGAATCGAACCCAGGACCTTCTTGCTGCAAGGCAACGGTGCTACCAACTGCGGCACCGTGCACCCACCGTGCAGCCCTTCTGAAAACCACTTTATGCTTAGGTATGGTGGAAGATCTGTGATGCTTCTGGTCTCTTTCTTTTCCTATGGAGTCTGGAATGTTTTTATAATGCATGTGACAAATCGTGAGGAAAACCTGGTGGGTGGGTTCATGGCACACATCCAGCTAATGCTAATATCTTACACAATACTATGAGCCAACATGTTAAAATATGATATGTGACACTGCATGGATAAAAAGTTATAGACAATGCATGAATTAGTGGGTGTATATTTATACCATACCTCCCTATTTTAACAGTGAGATTTTTGTATATGGAAAGCATTATTACAGGTTGCAACAGTCTGTTTGGTATAGGAACACAAGGCTGAAGTTAATGACAAGGTAACAGCAGGGCACTTAGGAAAGATGCAAAATAAATTGTTCACATTTTAAATAGCATCAAGCATATCTTATGCATTATAAAAGTTTATAACTTACTGTATAACTTAACATGGTCTTAGTAAGGGGTACTTGCAAATGTGATAGTTGTGTGAGTGTAGGAGAAAATTACAGCTTAGCATAGCTAAGCTGAATTTGTAGGCAAAATAACTTGTGTAGAGTGATTGTTTATATTTTTTGTCAAGATGAATCCACAACATCACCTTTCAGATGCCTGGTAAACCAGACGATGGAGTAGAAAACAGAATTTTCTTGGCAAGCTTTTTAATATAGCTTTGAAATGATTTCTTTGATTGTTTCACAGTAATGTAGTTGGCATGTTGCACTTACTGACAAAACACTAAAAGAGAATGATGCTTTACTTTTTATGGTCAGTGAGGGCCCGTTCTGTCTGGTTAGCCAGTTAACATTTAGCCAAAAGATTGAATAAGCTTGGTAAAATTCAAAGCTTTAGATTTGGTTCCTAGATTATTCTGGGCATCCAGTATAAGTAATTATTTAACTAACCACAGGAAAATGGTCAGTAAACCGGTCTTTCAAAAATGATCGGCTGAGGCTGAACCCAGACAGATGGAGGGTTTTAAAGTAAAACTTAAGTCCTGTCAGTATCTTCTGATTGGACCATTTCCAGCCTCATATATACAGTTCAGAGTTGCTGCCAGATATTTGCAGAAGAAAAAGATTATTTTGTCAAAGCAAACAAAGCTTCCTCTTGTGCTTCGGATCACAAAATGAGCATAAATCCTTTGGAGTGACACATAGCAAAAGGACAACACAGCCAATGCAAACAATGAGTCAGACTCCCAAGTGGAGGAAAAATCCTGCATTTATTCAGTGGTGTGTCTATAATTAAAGATTTGCTCTGTGTAAAATGTCGAGGAAATTAACCCAGTCCTCATCTCTGAACCTGTCAATTCTAATTTAGTTTGAAATGAAAGGGGTTGCTGTCAGGCTTGAGTTACAGTTGAACATCTTACTCAAAAAACCAGAACAAGAAGTGTTTTTTTTTTTCACTTAAGTGAAAAAAAAATAGTTGCATTGCTCTGCGCCAAAAAAAAGATGATCATAGATGTTCATCAAATTTAAAATTTAGCATTTTTTAATATTATGATTTTATTTTTCTTGGGTTGATTCATTAATCAGTTTTTCATATTATTTTGGGTTTGACTTATCAACCTTTTATTTATTTATTTATTTTTATTTATATTTGTCATTATTTGATCCCTGCAATAACATAATAAGCATGTCATCCGCCTGTGTTAGGTGTTTTTTGTTCATGCCAATGATTACTTATTTCTTGTCATTTAGAGTTCTGTTAAATTCCTTCCTGTTCATCTGTGTTCATTAGCCTCCCTCCTTCAGTCGCTCTGCATTCTCCCTCCCAGCAGCTGGTCCACTTTTCATCTGATTAGCTCTTCTTGTTCATTTCTACACCGTGCCTTTGTATTTAAACGCTCTTGTTTTCATTGCTCCCCAGTGGATCCTATTGTTTGCCTGCCTGCTCCATGCAGTCAATCAACTCATGCTGGTCCTTCTGCCAATGCTCCATGTTCTGTTTTCACTCCTATACGTTATCATTTTCTCACTATGCGGCTCCACACACTCCTGCCTGCATGTTGGTCCTACAAATCACCCCCACACCATGACAAACCAATGCTAGAAGAGCAGAGACTTTTTTTTACAGTAACATAAATGGTATAAATACTTGGACAAAAAGGTTTTTAATTTTCATTTAGCTTAAGTACATACAGCTTAAGTGCACACCAGTGTTGGGATCACAGCCATAGGTACAACATGAAAGGCCAGTACGAACTTTTCTGGAACTTTCAAAATAAACTGCATTAACCAACTTCCAGCACAGCCAGGAACAGGGAATAACAGCGGACTTCCCGTGACGTCACTGTACGAATACAAACCCCGCTTTTGCAACAACCTGACACCTTCCACGCGGGTCCCCAGAGGAGCTGGATGGAGGGACACAGCGCGCTAATGTCTCTTTGCAGGGAAACAGACATAACTCTTCAAACTGGATCCAAGAGTGTCATACGATCACGCGATCAAATGCACTAAGTGAGGGACGTGCACAGATAGACACTAGGTGGTGCTAGAGCACCTGCCCTTTTATTCTATGGACAAAAAAGTGCCCTCCTGAAATCTTTTTTCTTTTTTACAGTGTATAGTGTGGGGCCCAAGGTACCATTTCTGAATTTAAAGGCCTATAATACCAGTGCCCCACGTTTTTGAAATTTTGAGCGACAACTATCACCCGCCTCACCCACGGATATACATGCCCCGCCTCGTGTGTCTCTCAACTGAGACGGGCTGCGTGCAGAGCGGAGAGGTGGACCTGCGCTGGTGCAGCTTGCCTCTTCTCTCCTCCCCTCCGCCGTCAGATTGAGCCCTGCCCTGCCGACAGGCCGGCTAACCATCCAGGAAACAAACAAAACGAATGTACTTGCTTCCTAAACTTCAGATGAAAAAGTTAAAACTTCACCTGCCACCATTTTATCTAAACAGAACAGGCCAATAAATGGCATACCTTTACCCGCTATGTCTTCTATGGCCGCCACCACGCGGCAGGAAAATGTCTACGATTTAACTCTTAGATTAAATTAGAATAAATAAATAAATTCAAATCCATCTCATAGATGTATGTATTACATTTGCTATAATGTTCCCTGCTGACTTCTGTTTGACTCATGTTTTTTTTTATTGCAATTATGGCCAAATGAGCTGGTTACCATTCCAATTCATACACTGGGCTACTAAAAATACCTGTAATAAAGTTCAATAAATGTGGGGCATGTAGGCTAAGTTATTTTCTACTTCTGTGTGTGTAAAAATTATGATGTAATCAGAGTACTTTAATTTCTAAATAGCAGACATCACTTCTCAGGACTTGTAATCTCATAAATTTTTATTCTCTAAGAATAATTTCTGTCATATCCCACTGGCTACATGCAGAAGTATGATTCCTCTTATGATCATTCTCAGTCTTCATTTTGACTATAAAGATTATATAACTCATTTTCTGGGTATAGTTGATTTACACTGTAGAATGGTCACTGGTTACTCACATTTCTGAAGATAACTCATTTAGTGTGACCAACCTGGTAAATTTGGCAGTGTAACCTGCTTTTGCTACAACATAAGGTTATTTGGTGCAGAAGATTTTGTGATAAAAGTACAGAATGATATAGTCAAGACAAACACGTACTCAGTGTGTAAGAAGAAAGAAATTTGACTCAGGAAGTTCAGGTTAAAGGCTGGTTGTGAGTCAGTAATCTAACTTTTAATCAATCTAATTTGTTGCTTTAGTAATCTTAAGAATTTTGTAAAATGCATTTTTGTTTTGAGTTTTTTTCCCTCCGTGGTCATTTCCCTAGATCCCACAGGACGCAGTTTTTTTGTGGGTGCTTAGTAATACATATAAATTATGTTCATGCTGTGCCTGTAATAAATCTCACACTACAAAGGCAGCCGACAGCTCCATGTGCCGCACAAGGTGCCCTTTTTTTCCACTTGAGCACCTGCCCCCCAAAATTTCTGTGCACCCCACTGCACTAAGTTATGTAGGAATGAATTGCTGTGTGTATTCATTCATGAACAGGGGTAATTAAGGTACAAGCGTTGCTTGAGTTTTCTCTCTGAGGTCAACAGAAGCAAACTGTGTTCCAGAGAGTTCCCAGCAGAGACCTTGTCTCTACAATGCCGAGTGGAGCAGTTTTTCCCGGTCTTAAACATAATATATATATATATTGCATCACTCTTTCGCTCATGGCTTTCAGCTATGTTTGATCAACCTGTTTATGTTGTACATAACTCATTAGTCTTCCTTTTTCTTTAATTCTGCTTGGTAGTTTAGTTGAATTGTTTTAGCATAGTAAAGAGTTTGTTGATTGAAATATGTTTGACTTTGAGTTGACTTATTTTTGTTAATAAATTCTTGTATTTTAAGAAATTGTGTGAATTCATTCCATGTGTGTGCAGAGTTTATGCTGTTCAATAATGTCAGAGCTTGGTTCATCCCTTTCAACTTTGTCCTAATACCACCACCTTATTGGGCTAGTATTCACAGGACAAGCCTTAACAGACCGAAATAGTATTTAATAAAATATTAAAGTATTAATATTACATATTAAATAATATATTCATATTCATAATCACAACACCAGAATGTGTGTCTCTATTTCTTGCACTGCACACAAAGGAAGACCTGCTCCTAAATTGGTGCTGCAAAACAAATAGCAAATAGCATCTTTGACATTGACTCAGTTTGCTCATAATAAAATGTGGCGTTACGCACCCATTTAGGGTCCATATTTATGAATGTAAATGATAATCAGAGCAAAATGCATCTGTTTTTCAAACGCTAGTGCTTTTTCAACATGCATTGCATGAACTCAATACCTTCTGCTGAAAGCTGGGGGTAATTTAGATGCAGGAGAAAAGAAGGAAGAAAAAAATGAACTGTTGGCGTGCTTGATTGAAGAAATTGTGGCAGGAATCATGGTATAAATTTATCTTGTCTTCCATTGTTTGGGATAATGTTGCAAGAGGACGGGAGCAGACTTGAAGCAAGTGGTATCTCCCAGCCAGCACCTCAGAGAAACTAGGAAGCTTTTTTTACTTATCAAGAAAAAACTAACCAGATATTATGATGGTTCATGGACCACAGGTGTTTTATATTAAATACCAAATAAGAATAACATATATTTGTTTAGACTACATGTAATAATGCAATTGTACCTTCAGTTAAATTGTATTTTACAGTCTGCAGAATTGCACTAAACCATTTACATAGTTTCATTGATTCAGAAACGTCCTCCTGAATGTGATCCCTCACTTATGTACTCAGATAATGTTACAGTTTTGAGACGTGCCTGAGCCAGGCATGAGCTGGAGCACACGAAAAGTTTTTATTAATTGCGCTACCATAATGTATCAACATTGTACGTTTGAATCCAGTATTTCTGAGTCTTAATTAGATACATGGAGCAGAAAGTGCACACAAAAGATGTGCAAAAAGATGGAGCAACCATGGTGTTTTCTGAATTTGTTTCTGAGTGTTTGTAAATTTATTGTAGTTTTAGTTGGAGTATATTACACTGTTATAGTTTTCACCCTGTTTGAATGCATATGTTGGTTAATTGAAGTGCTTCTAAACTTTTATGTTTTAAACTTTCTATTTTTTATTTGTAAAACAGATTTTGTTTCCAGACTTATTGGCTTTAAGACAATTAGTATGCCAAAAAATGAATTAAAATTTAAAATGTATTTGTATTTACTTACTCTGGTGCAATCTGCTTTCAGACTGTTTTATCTTCTAACATTACTTTGTTTTATCTAGTTTGCACTGTCTCCTCTTGATTCTTTTTGCTGTTTTTCAAGCAGAGCTGGTGTTTCCCTCTCTGCATTCCCCACCTGCAGCTTCTGTGCTGCAGGGAGCCATCAGGGATCCCTTGATACTCATATTCCTCACAAGTTACACAGAGCCTAACCTCCTTCGTACCAGCTCTGACCAAAGGATGAGAAGAACAGATGGTGATATGCTCTGTCCTGTTTCTCTTGTCACCTTCCAGCCAAACTCATCACCTCAAACATGATGTGGCACCAGTAGTAATAAATGGTACTGCTGGAACAGAGATGTGTTGTTTATGCAAGAGCACAGAGTGACTTACCAGGCTCCACACGAGAAATTCAAATGGAAAAATCAGCCCGAAGAGGACCTGTAAACAGTAAGACGTCATCAACCTGAACCTGATTATGTTAAAATAATTTTGCTTTGGCACTGAGAGTAACCGACCTCCTGGCTTTGGCAAAATTTAAATTTTCTTTAACTTCTCCAAGGAGGGTGTTTCTGAGTTGTCTCTGTTGCTTAAGACTCCAGGATTCAGTTTCACCCTCCACGCCTTCAACAACAATACAACCTATAATCAATCCACAGTGTTTCCAGTTTTAGTCATCTATGTAAATTTAATTTTGTGTTCACTTCACTGGCAAACACAAGATATGTAGCTGGTAGTCAGATAACCTGGGATAGAATTAGAAGACTCAGCTGGAACAATATTTAATTTGATATCATCAAATATTGATTTATGTTTCCAGAGTATCAGCCATGAAGTTCACATAAAAATGAAAGTCAAGAAATATTATATTGTACCTTTTTTTGGAAATATTCAGGTAAAATAATAGAATCTTAAAGTAACAAAACCTTCTAGTAAAACTGCAGTTAGGTATTTGAAAAGCATCTCGGTTGTATGTTGTTGAGAAATCCTTTACATTTTATATTATAAAAAAATGTTTTAAGGTGTATCATCTATTAGCCTTATAATATACACTCACCGGCCACTTTATTAGGTACACTTTGCTAGTACCGGGTTGGACCCCCTTTTGCTTTCAGAACTGCCTTAATCCTTCATGCCATAGATTCAACAAGGTACTGGAAACATTCCTCAGAGAGTTTGGTCCATATTGACATGATAGCATCACACAGATGCTGCAGATTTGTCTCCTGCACATCCACGATGCGAATCTCCCGTTCCACCACATCCCAAAGGTGCTCTATTGGATTGAGATCTGGTGACTGTGGAGGCCATTTGAGTAACGTGAACTCATTGTCATCTTCAAGAAACCAGTCTGAGATGATTCGTGCTTTATGACATGGCGCGTTATCCTGCTGGAAGTAACCATCAGAAGATGGGGACACTGTGGTCATAAAGGGATGGACATGGTCAGCAACAATACTCAGGTAGGCTGTGGCGTTGACACGATGCTCAATAGGTACTAAGGGGCCCAAAGTGTACCAAGAAAATATCCCCCGCACCATTACACCACCACCACCAGCCTGAACCAATGATACAAGGCGGGATGGATCCATGCTTTCATGTTGTTGACGCCAAATTCTGACCCTATCATCTGAATGTCACAGCAGAAATCGAGACTCATCAGACCAGGCAACGTTTTTCCAATCTTCTATTGTCCAGTTTTGGTGAGCCTGTGTGAATTGTAGCTTCAGTTTCCTGTTCTTAGCTGACAGGAGTGGCACCTGGTGTGGTCTTCTGCTGCTGTAGCCCATCCGCCTCAAGGTTCGACGTGTTGTGCGTTCAGAGATGCTCTTCTGCATGCCTTGGTTGTAACGAGTGGTTATTTGAGTTACTGTTGCCTTTCTATCAGCTCAAACCAGTCTGGCCATTCTCCTCTGACCTCTGCCATCAACAAGGCATTTGCGCCCACAGAACTGCCACTCAGACCAGCCCGTCTGGCACCAACAACCATGCCACGTTCAAACTCATTTAAATCACCTTTCTTCCTCATTCTGATGCCCGGTTGGAACTGCAGCAGATTGTCTTAGCCATGTCTACATGCCTAAATGCATTGAGTTGCTGCCATGTGATTGACTGACGAGCAGTTGGACAGGTGTACCTAATAAAGTGGCCGGTGAGTGTATACTACTGCTGTATAATGAATATGTCTGTCGGACTCAACTATTTATGAATTGATTTCTGGTTCATTTGGACCATCAAATCTCATACATTTCAAAAGACCAGAAGTTTCATCTATTTCTGAGGATGAATTAATGGCACTCGCCATCCATCCATCCATCCATCGCCAATACTCGCTCATCCTTGCAGGGTTGTGGGGGCCTGGTGCCTATCCCAAGTGGTCATTAGGAGATAGAAGGGGTACACCCTGGACAGGTCGCCAGTACTCTACAGTGTTATTAATTTATATTTAGAAGTATTTATTAAGGATAAATACATGTAACAAACTAGACAAAGACAAACTGCAAAGAATAAATGTTCCACTTCTACTGATTAGAATAAAAGAGGAGATAAGGAATGTTCATCAGCATATCCTTCAACCGATTTTAGCCCTAAGAGCTCTGAGATCTTTATCAGACTTTTCAGAGACCCTGTTAAGAAAAGTAAAATTTTTACCTGATATCTAGCTATCGCTCATAAGCAAAGGCACCAGAGGAAGAAAAGACAGGATCAGTGCACATCTGTCCTTCACTCTCACTATGGCCAATAGCATTAATGTTCCCACCTTAGCAGTTAAAGATGTCAGTTCTCCTGCGTCCTGGGGTCACGCAGCGCATTAAGCTTCAGCACCTCACCTCTGCCTCTAGAGGCTTGGGAATATTGGCAGAAAGTCCTTTCAGTTGGCCTTCTGGTTCAATTTGCAAAAGACCAGCCACAGTTCATCTCTCTCGGCACAGACGTTTGACACTTTTGGTAGCACTCGGTCTGCTGTAGCAACATCCAGGAAAGAGGGAAGACTTGTTTCAGGTCAAAGTTTCCAGCCATTGCTACGCAAACTAAAAATCTAGCTCTTTCCGAGGGCAGGATTGAAAATCAGATAAAGACTGGCGCAAACAAATAACAGATTTTCTAAACAATCTTATTAACTGATAAGGAAGTCATCAAAGATGGCACATCTGTTTTGTTTGTGTCTTTGTGTCTTAAAATAAAAAGAAAAAAAAGGGAAACATTTTAAAATTGTAAGATGCTTTCTGCAGAATGTCAGTCTGTCACTGATGTTTATCTTGGAGGGAAGAGACATCTTTGCTGCCCATCTTGATGCCAGGCCGAAAGCTTATGCCTGGCATGCAAAAATACTTGCACCTGCCTGCTGCCATGCCTGAACATGCTCTGAACAGGTGGCAGAGGTCTCCTTGAAGACCTTGATGATATGATGAAACTCTAATTGAGTGTGGGCTGCATGGTAGAGCAGTTGGTAGCACTGTTGCCTTGCATCAAAAAGGTCCTGGTTTCGATTCCTGCCTGGGGGTCTTTCTCCATAGAGTTTGCATGTTCTCTCCTGGTACTCCAGTTTCCTCTCACATTCCAAAAACATGACTGTTAGGTTAATTGGTCTTTCAATTGCCCTTAGGTGTGCATGGTTGTTTATCCTGTATATCTTAATATTGCCCTGCGACGGACTGGCGACCTGTCCAGGGTGTATCCTGCCTTTTGCCCGTAGAGCGCTGGAGTTAGGCATCAGCTGCCCCGTGACCCTTTACAGAAGTGGGTATAGAAAATGGATGGATGGATGGATGGATGGATGGATGGATGGATGGATGGATGTTTTGAGTGCAATCCAGGTTATTTGGCCAACAAAACTCTTCTGATGCAAAGTAATAATGACAATATGTGTTTCCGTGGAAGTAACTATAGTTGAAAAATAAAGAATGACTTCAAGCACCACTCCCTTTTAAAGCAATCATTCAGCTGTTCTAATTCGATCAGAATGATTCACTATCTACTGCCCTCATCTTTTTAACACTTCCCCTTAGCTAACCATAAAATCACTGAAGTTGTGCATGCAGCTCGTTTTGTGGCAAGGTTAAAACACAATGCAAAGTTTCTGAAAGTTATTAAATATTAACTTAATGGTATATACCCTTCAGAAAATTTGCAACTCACTCATTTAAATTCTCTCTAATTAGAGCAACATGGAGTCAATGCAGATTTCTGCCATAAAAACTGAAAAGGTTAATATAGAAAAAAAACAAATAAATTTGTCAGCCTTAAAATGTTTGACTTTCAGAGAAAAACTTGTAATATTTACCAAGAACATCAGGGAAATTATCAAGAGGCACTAATATGCCTTTCTTTAGTTTATTGAAGGTGTATAGATAGTGTTATCACAGAGTGTGTGCCATACTGAATCTTTACATGCAGTAAAGCCCAAAATTATTCATACTGAGATTTAGATTTTAAATTATTTTTATTCAACTTAGAAATGTGTTTCTGATAGGAAATGAGGCAAGCGTCAGCTTTGAAAGATAAGAAAACAATGTAAAAGGAGTATCAATTTTGAAAAAAGTATGTTTGTATACAGCAAACAAATACTTCTAATATTTGACGACCAGTTTTTTTTTTGCATGTTTCCAGTGATGTTTTGAGGATTTATCAAAGAAAAGATTATTTAAATCGGCCATGGGTATGAATAATTATGGTTTTAACTTCACTCAAGTGTAAGACATATTAAAACATTTTATTGCTAATTATAGGCGTGTGTGTGTGTGTGTGTGTGTGTGTTTGCACAGTCTGATTTTTTGTTTGAACATTATTTTGTAGGTGTACTGTTTTCTTCGGTATTTCTTATTACAGACGTCTTACCTTGTGGATAAAAAACGAATATTCCTCTGTTCGCTTGTTTTTACTTAAAAAAAAGAGGACTTGATCAGGCGAGGCTCCTGATAATTATTGCTGCTGCTTATTTACACCTTTACAACATTTCAACAACAAAAAAAGGTGACTTACAGACCACTGCACAGGCAGAAGTTCAACACTTCCAGCATACAGGTGAGTCTGCTGTCCGTCAGGCGTGGGTCAGTCTGTGACGTCGGCGCAGCCTCGCCGTGCGCAGGGTGGAGGAGCTGTCCAGGGTGCTGGAACTTCAGTCTACTCTTTAAATTAGAAGAAACGGGAGCAAAAATATGTGCGCTGGCTGTACGTAAGAAACATGAAGACAATCCTATAAAGAAACTTTTTTACAGCCACTGAAGACAGCTTTTGAACAACTCGGTTATTTGCTAAAGTTTGTGAAAGTCGGAAATAAACGTTGTTCCCTTCATCATGGACCTGTTTCCAGCCCAGGAGGCCGCTAAAATCTACCACACCAACTATGTGAGGAACTCCCGGGCCATCGGCGTCATGTGGGGCGTGTTCACCATCTGCTTCGCCATCATCACCGTGGTGGTCTACATCCAGCCCTACTGGATCGGGGACAGCGTCAACACGCCGCAGGCCGGGTACTTCGGCCTTTTCCAATACTGCATCGGCAACGCGCTCACCTCGGAGCTCATCTGCAAGGGCAGCTTCTTCGACTTCAACTCCATCCCGTCGCCGGCCTTCAGGACGGCCATGTTCTTCGTGGGGACCTCCATGCTGCTGGTGGTGGGAACGATGGTGGCCTTCAGCTTGTTCTTCTTCTGTGACGCAGGGACCGTCTACAAGATTTGTGCGTGGATGCAGCTGGCCTCAGGTCAGACACTTTTATTACACACAACCACAGTACAATTAAGACAGTGAAATATACGCAAAAGTCTTGAGTCATTGTATTTTTCTAAGACAGACCTTGTAATCTCAAATATGTTCTTAGGATATCTGAATGTTCTTTAGCCTTTCATTGTGTTTATGTTTATTTGTTGAGTTGATTTGCTTTTTGTTATTGATCCTGTGCTGTTTGTTTCTGTTATTTGGACTTTACCCTTTCACTAGTTTTCTGTCCAATTCCTGAAAATTGTCTGTTTGTCAAACCACTCATTTCATATGTGTGAAGTGGTTATTTTGCTGCTTGGTGATTCAGCAGAGAATCAAAATAGAAAGATAGCAACGCTATAGCATGTCAGCTTTCTCTTTTTCCTTTAAACCAATAAACTTAAATTGGATCCGGATAGAGTAAAGTTAAAATGGCCATAATTCGATATTTTGAATTAAAAAAAAGCTTACAATGAAATTATTCTAGGGAAAATGGATCTTAAGGCACTCTGCTACAAGCAGCCGGTTGAAAACATATAACCTGGTTCAATTTCTTTAAAATCTGTAATGTTAGGTCAAAAATAAAAGTATATTTTATTTCTAATCAGGTGAATCCTGAAGTTATGAGCTGTAAACCTTTGCTGTGGTTTATAACAAAGGTTAAACTGAAGGATGTGTGTTTCTGGTCTTGTTTCAGGTCTTGGCTGAATTTGTTTTCTGTTTCATAAGGACAAGAATTTTAGATCCTATTGTTATACTTTAGATGCCATCTTAAGGCCTGAAACACCTAACACTCGTTCCTCCATTTGTAAAGTTTTCTCATTTTCAAGCAAACATTGCACAATAGTTTGCTGTCAGGTACAAGGACTGCAACGAAAATGTATGAAAAAGCAGGGAAAGTCTATAGAACTGAGTATCGTCCAGAGCTAAAGGTCACACCCCAGTGCTTTACCCTAGTTGTCCCTACCTAAACCCAGAAACTCAGCAGTGTGTCTGTGTGAGATAATAAGGTAATTGTATCATCAGCCAACATCACACCTCTCTGGTTTCAAGTGTGAAGCATGTGTTCATGTATTGTTCTTCACTGTGGAAGTCAGCGTAGTTTCTGGTGTCAGAACTGACTCTGACACCTCTGAAGGTAGATTGGGTTGCATGTAACAGGATAAGGTGTTGGTGACCTGATAACTGATTGTAAACTGCACAAGCCAACCAGAGTATATAAAACCGCTATGTTAAAACCTTTTATAATGTAAAGCTAATGTGTAGCTACATAAAAGAAAATGGGAAAAGATGCAGATGAAAATATACAAGAGGGCGAGGATTGAACTTTTTGACATTTATAACAGAACTCAAATCAAGGTTAAAATTATGAGCTACAGGGACTTACTGCACTTTTTTGGTAATTTCTGAATCCCTTCTCTAGCTGTGTTGATGGCGATGGGCTGCATGATCTACCCTGATGGCTGGAACGCAGCGGAGGTAAAGAGGATGTGTGGCCAGAGAACAGATAAGTACACCCTGGGAAACTGCACCATGCGCTGGGCCTACATCCTGGCCATCATCAGTATTTTGGACGCCATTCTTCTGGCTCTACTATCCTTCACACTTGGTAATCGGCAGGATAAACTATTGCCAGATGACTTTGAGATGAATGAACCAGGTGAGGCTTTGAAAAAGTGCATGACTTGAAATTACCTAGGCAGGTAATTTCTGCCTAGGTAGACTGATATCCATGTTTAAGTGCAACTTATAAAGAAAATAGGAAAAACCTCAGAATCTATTACTTTACATGGCAGAACAACAAATAAATTCCAAAAAACAAAGAGGTTTGACTCATGTTGCAATCATCAACATGGAGGGCAGCTTGGTGGCATAGTCTCAAGTTAGGAAATTGTCTCTGTGCATTAATGGGTTTATTCCTGGTACCCTGACTTCCTCAAACTGTCCAAACATGTTAATTAGCCTATCTAAATTGCCCTTAGATGCGTTTCAAACGAAGCTGACCGTCTTTCTGACCTGTTCAGGGTGTTCCCATTGACTGCCTGAGAAGCAGGTGTAGAAAATGGATGAATGTATTAATTTTAAGAATTGTTTTTTAATAAAACAAGTTCAGTTACACACTTTTTGGAAAGTTCTGAAAATAGTAACCAAAATGCAGCCTGAACTGTTTGAATGAAAGAAATCTTTTAGGAAGCAACAATGAGCAAAATGCCTAAATATTCCCACCTTTTTTTTTTTTTTCAAACAAGTAGCTCAATTTCTAACATGTTTGAAATATTTCATATTAAAAATATTTAACCCAAATTCATCTTAGTCCTTTATAGATGACCAAAATTACTCTTACATTATTATGCTGACCCTTTCCAGTGCTTAATAGCACTTGTTTTCTTTTACAGACAAGTCATAAACTTGTGGATCTTCAGAACAGAAGAATGATGAAGATCCCAGTTTCATGGAGTGAAATCAAACCTTTTTTCTCTTCGAAGCTGCAGTGCTATTCATCTGTAATATTTTTATTCTGTCTCCAAATAAACATGTACACAGTCATTCTGTACTGTATGAAGATCTGTTTTTATTGAATGGTGTGTTGTACAGGTTTCTCTCTAACAACTCACACAAAGTATGTTTTTTGAATGTGACGCTAATGTAATTTGTACGTTTTAACTTTAGGTCTCTGCAGATAAAATAGTTTACTTTGATATGATCGGTTCGCTACACCATCACACATCAGCTCTCACCGACTATAATTAAAAACAGGTACATCATCCCTCAACAGTTGGCCATACATACAACCGTGCTCAAACATCTTCCATACGCTTTATTAAAACACAGCTACCCAGCTAAATCTTTTTAGCTAAGATATAAGATTTGTTAAAAACTGTACATAACTGTAATATACATAAAGGCAAACTCTTTGGTACAGATATATACAGTTTATTTTTTTCTCCCCACCCCTCCTTTAAATTGGACTTTAACATTTTCTCTCATTGAAACCTTTTATCCCCCTAAACCTGAATTGTAATAAGCAAATGAGAATACCAGCCTCCCATGAGAACAAATAGTCTCATTTTTTATTAACTACCTTCCAAATACCAGGTGGCATTAAGTTTGTTATGGCTAAATATGACCTACCTAATGAGTGTCAGAAAGACTCAAGAGAGCCTTAGAAAATATATGAATGTTACTACAGTCAGTGTAAATGTCAGCCCAGTGTGCAACTTCCTCAACCTACTTTACAAATACAAACTGTATACCCCTACATGTGAGATATAAGGTAAAATAATTTAAAAAAAGGAACACAGCACTAATGAAATGTATGAGGAAAAAATAAGTCCTTTTTTAAGGGAACAAAGAAATTAAAGGCTACATATCCTTGATTTGTTTGAGTTTTAGTGCAGGAGTGTAACAAACAAGGACGATTCACAAGCAGAACAATGACTGTTTTGCTCCTGGTTGAAGGGTCAAACAGAGCACAACAGCTGGAGCCGACATCAAATAATAAATCCACTGGATTCCTAACATCACGCAGAGAGGAGAACAGACAAGTACAAAGCAAACATACACAGAAGCAACAGCTCAACAAGAGCATAAAAAAATCCAAAACAATGAAACAAAAAGAGAAATAAATATCCATCTGATATGCCCAAAGTGGAAAGTGATCTGTTGCAGTCTCTTAAGGAAGTGGGAAGGAAAGGGAGGTGCAACGCCTGAACATGTCCACTAAAGAGCGAGCCAGGGGTGGAGCAAGCACTCTGCAGCCGTGGCTCTTTTCTCTGGGACCAGCTCCAGCATGGGAAGTAGGAAGTCAGAGAAGCACTCTGCTTCCTCATGGGGCCACTCGTATTTCTCGACCAACACCTCCAGCAGGCCCCACGGCTTTAGCTTCGTGATGTGTTTCAAATCCCCTGCAGACAAACCACATGGACAGGCAATGCTGCATCAAAGGAATGTGATGTTACTACAAAAAAAGGACACAGATACAGAGCCTTGAAAAAGTTTTTATACCCCTTGGACCTACATTTTGTCATGTTATAACCACAAACTTTAACCAGTTTTATTCAGATTTGGAGTTTTATTTTATTTAAGCCCGTGAAAATGTAGTTTATAATGTAGTGTAAATTGTAGCACATAAATGCAAAGTGGAGAAAAAAAAAAAACATGACATGAAAATATTTTACAAATAAAAGTTTAAATAACGTCTGTTATGACGGCGTGTTGGAGCCATGGAGGAGTAAATTTCCACAAAAAAAACCCCCCAGGAATTTCTAGCCTAATTTCATAGATTTACAAGAAAAAAACTTGGGATATTTGGATCAGGGAGAAAGTTTGAGCAAAGTTCAGTTTATATTCTGAGATTAGAAAAAGAATATCAAGCACAAGTCCAAAACTATCAAGACATGGCCGTTCACTTAAACTGACAAGCTGGACAAGAAAAACATCCTGAGAAGCCACCAAGAGGCCAATGCTTACTCTGCTCTGCAGAAGCTCCAAAGAGCCACAACTAAGGTGAGTGAATCTGTCGATACAACAACTATCAGTTGTGCTCGTTACAAATCTGCCCTTTAAGGAAAGGTGGCAAATACAAAACAAGCTAAAATGGTTCCCATTTTCCAAAAGCCATGTAGGTGACACGGCAAACGTGGCTAAATGTACTCTGCTCAGATTGGAGCAAAATTGAATTTTTGTACTGCATGCAAAACTCTACATGTGGTGTGAAATTAACTAATTACATCCCCCTGAATCCAGCATCCCAGCTGGGATGCACCGGTTACAGCATCATGTAGTGGAGGAGCAACATAAGGGGCAATTCCTAAAAGAAAACCTGTTGGAGGCAGCAAAACACGATGGAGATTTACCTTCCAGCAAGACATAGATCCCACACATACAGCCAGAGCTACAACTGATACATGAATACATTGCTTGTAACATGACAACATGGTTAAAACATCGAGAGGTATATATAGTTTTTCAAGGCACTGTACCTGTGAATTATCCCAATTATATATTATATTTATAGTTACAATTTCCTGTTTACCCATTTCCAAATATAATGTGTGAATATAAATACGTCACCAGTCTGAGCAAAAAACATTTGATTGAACAGAAAGAAAATCAATATAATAATAATAATTAAAAAAAAAAGAAAAAGAAATTGAATCTTGACACTTTCTTTTTACCTTTCTTGGTGAAAAAATCCTTGGAATATTTGCCGGTCATTATGAGTTTGCGTGGGACAGTCCCCAGCAGCTCAATGATCAGCGCTATGTGGTCTACACAGCAGTGGGTAACAGAAAAGGAAAACAAACATGTGATCAGAGGGTGTCTCAGTCAGGCCCACTCTGGGTGTGTGGGTGGAGGGTTAAAGGAGTCGGAGTCCGACTGACAGCACTGCTCACAATGAATAATCAATCTTTTTTTATGAGGCACAAAATTATTGCTGTAGTGACAACAATTTCCTTCACTTAAGGGACAACTGAGGTGGTCAAGGAAAGTGGTTCCCATTTTTTTCCAGCTCCCAACACACGAATAAACAATGCAAGAGTGCACCAGCATTTCTACTAGGGAAATTGAAAGGAGTACAAAGACAAGACAAACAGCATCAACAGCCTTTCATATATTTGTAAGTACAGCTTTTTTTATCTGTTCGAAACATCTACAGGATAAATATACTTCACCATTATCATTTTTGTTATTTAGTTTAATTCATAGAGAGGATCTGAAGATGCCACACTCGTTACCTCATAGCCACAAGTGGAACATTGGTCTAGGACATTTATCTCCACTAGTTTAGCAGTTTGTATGAAAATCATCCTGAGGGCCACATAAGGACCACTGACTGACCTACCTCTGCTCTAGTTCTAGAGTCAAACTGCTGCTGGGTTATTAAAAAGACATGCATTTGGAAAAATGCATAGGGGACCTATTATTTAAATTTCGTTTTTGATCGTTTTTATCCTTCCATTTGGGTCTAATGCTTCTACAAACAATCCAAACGCAATAAAAAAAAACATCCTGCCGCAGCGCCGATGGTGTAGGGCAGGGATGTCAAAGTCAAATACACCGAGGGCCAAAAAAACAAATTTGCTACAAGCCAAGGGCCAGACTGGTTCAATGTTTATTAAAACATATTGAAATGATTGCACATAGCCTATTGAACCAAAACCTAACACAGAGTACATTATTTAATAATTAAATGAATAAAGCAATATTTTGTTATGGCTCTGTCAGTAACCTCAAGGGGAAACATTTTCAACAGGCAAACAGCAAAAAATGTAATTGGTTTGAAAAACAAAGTATGTTTCTTAATATCAAGTTGAATACATAAATAAAAGTGTGTGCATTATAAACTTTATATTGCATTATATTCTTTCATTACAGCCAAACTTTCTACACAGAAGACACACAGGTTTGCCTTTTGCCTCCGTGAACATGTACTCTGCCTCCCACCTGGCTTGAAACCCCCTGTTCTCAGCATCCACCTCACGTTTAGCCATGTTTGAGGAGGGGTACCTGAAAGTTGATCTCTGCTGTGATTGCTGATGAACAATTGTGCGCGCTACAGTGACTTCGCGGACTACCATTGCATTGTGGGGAATGTAGTGTTGGTGCGTGCAAAACGCCAGTGGGAGGCTGTGGCCTGCGGGCCGGTTCTAATAGTAATTAAATATCATCCAGGGGGCCATAGATAATTGATTCGCGGGCCGACTTTGACATAGGGGTTAAGTGCGTGACCATGTACAGAGGCTACAGTCCTCGAAGCAGCTGTCCCGGGTTCGAGTCCCGGACTCAGCGACATTTGCCGAATGTCTCCCCCTCTCTCTACCCCTCTTTCCTGTCTGCCTACTGTCAAAAAAAAAAAGGCCACTAGTGCTGAAAAAATATCTTTAAAAAAAACATCCTGCCATTTTTTGGCTATAAATGAATGTTTTATTTTTTCTTCAAAAGCTGTGTAATTGTGACATCACAATCACACTGGCCCCTAGCAACATTACCTGAGTCCAGCCCCTGACTAGCAACTGAAGCGAAACCCCAACCACTTGATTTTCAGTAGGGAATCATGTCTCGCCGGCTGTTTTTTTTTTACCTTACACACGCTTTACTATGGTTACCCTCAAAGGCAGATGTTCTGTTGTTGGCTGCAAAGATCCACATGTGTCCATGCACATTCTCCCGCTGTGGGATAACAGAGATTCATGGCTTCATTTTAGTTTTGAGGGCAATGTTCCAGTCACATGCTGAAGACAGTACTAGTTTGCGTGAATCACTTAACTATGGACTGCTTTGAGAACTCACATCAGTACACGTCAGGATTTGCAGATAGACTGAAGAAAAATTCAGTCCCTAGTGTTTGTGGCAAATCTGCAGACAGAAATGTAACTACTTATTGTTGTGTCTTTTAAGGTTCGTTTTCACGTGGTTGGGGGCGTGGCCAGATAAAGCTAATTTGCATAAAAGTGACAGAGCCCTAAAACATCTCATTCTGAAAGGAGCTCAAAAAAGGTGAAACTGAGGAGGTAAAATCTTATATCTGAGAATGGTTTTGTGCAAAAAATGTAAGAAATATGTTTTGTATAGCCCATAGACCCATCACAAATAATTAAAAAGGTATAATAGGCCACCTTTGAATTATGAGATTTCTTTTAGGGCTTAACAAACTCCTTGTTTGACGACTCAATATAAAAAAAGGCATTTTCTCCTAAATTGGGATTAGCCTGATAATATAGATTAAGGTGTGATTGGGGTGAGCTGGCATTCTCTCTAGTGTGATGCTTGCTCTGAATGTTTTTGGTGCCGACTGTCACTGCTGAAGCCACCATATCGCACGCAGCTGTCACCTGTTAAAACAAGGCTTAATGCATTTGTTCTTCTGTAAAAACATATCAGAAGATCTGCTGATGGTGTTGAAAGCCCACTGTGTAACAAACCTAATCCTGATAACACAGGATGTATTTTAATGTGAGGTGTGAATTGCCATAGAGACTTCTTTGTTTCCATGCGAATTAGCCAGCATGCATGTTAATACCGGGTCAGAACAAGGCCTGTGCTGTGTGGACTTAGATTAAAGATGGGACAGGATCCTTGTTCCTCTCTTCAGAACTATTTTGCAGCATATTTAATGAGCACAACTCACTCCAACAGAACCAATGTAAAAGGAACTAGGAGTATTTTTATGGAGCGTTGGTCATTTCGATCCTTGGCAATTACAAACTTTTATAATTTTCAACTTTTATGAAACAGAAGAACTGGAACTCTGGTACTGATCATGCATTAATACATACCAGGTTTCACAACTGAAGGCTTAGTAATCTTTTCAGAACTTCCTCTAGTTTAGTATAAGGAAAACGAGGTTATGGGAATCCAGTGAACATCGACCAGCAGAAGGTTGCTAAATCAATAAAAAATATACAAAGACTTTTTCATATCTATACAGTAATTCATGAGTTTTTTTAAGTATTAGCTGCCAGAGGCTAGTCTGTAACTAATTATGTCTGCTTTTAGTAAGTATGCCCTGATTGTTTTATTCCTTTTCATGACTATTGTCAAATTTAGATTATATTTTCCTTTGTTTCCTTAATTTTCTTTTTTGCGAAATACTTTTCTATGTTTCCTTTTCTTTATACGTTTTGATATTTTTCCTCCTGTGCATAAGCGTGCTGTCAGGATCTTTCTCCTTTCGTCCTCGTCTCCACCTTTCCCAGAGTGAGCCACAGACAGAGGGGTGGCGTACCTCTCTTGGTGAAGTATTCCTGCGAGTATTTCCCAACCAGCGTATAGTGGCGAGGGATTTTACCAAGCAACTCAATCATGAGAGCGAGGTGGTCTGGAAATGAGGCACGTCACAGGAGGAGGAGGTAGGAGAAGAATAGGATGTCCCAATGATGGAGAGGAGAGGAGAGGAGAGGAGAGGAGAGGAGAGGAGAGGAGAGGAGAGGAGAGGAGAGGAGAGGAGAGGAGAGGAGAGGAGAGGAGAGGAGAGGAGAGGAGAGGAGAGGAGAGGAGAGGAGAGGAGAGGAGAGGAGAGGAGAGGAGAGGAGAGGAACAATCTGTTAGGCACAATGGATGATGATGATGATGATGATGATGATGATGATGGACTAGGTGATGACAAGCAAATACTAAAATATTCTGGAATATTCAAACCATTAGGAGACAATGAAAAATCAAATAATGGATTATGACTAAAACAGATGAATAAAACGACATACTCCGACACAAAATACCAGACAACAAATAAAGCAGTGATGAAAAGCCAGGTGGGATAAATATTTAATGTGCAGTAAGTAAAAAAAACTCATTCACAGCTGCCTGAAGCCTGAGCATCAGCACATACCTGACATTTCAGAGCAGAATCACTACAGCACAGAAGGTTCAAGGAAAGCAGCACGCTGACATTTACATACAGGCCGTGCAAGAGATGTGAAGGAAACATAGGGAATGAGTGATGACAGCATTGAGAATGAAGTAAAGAGATGTGCCCCATTTCCAGGGTGACTAAAAGGGTTTGAAAGGTTGGGAAATAAACTCAGGAATGTTCCTTCATAACATCATTAATTCATGAAATGAACTCTCTTGTTTAATTGCTAATACTGTAAATATCTATGCAAAGTGCACCACAAAATACTATATAAACTGCGCAATAATTTAAAGTGAACAGTTTGGTTATTAAAATATTTTACAGTAGAAACATCAAAGCTAATAAACTATGAGCAAGGCTGTGAGGGTTTTTGCAGAAGCAAAACCTTCCACCAACACCCTTACTCAACAGTGAAACAGGTTTTAAAAGTGCACCCAGATAAAGCAGTGATGCTGCACAGTTAAAAAGGGAATAAAACAGGAGAACGAACAGGAGGAGAAAGCTCCAGCATTACCTTCATCCCTGGAATAATCTTCACCAGAATGAGGTTCAAACAGATAGTCACCCGTGGCGAGCTCAAAGGCCTGAGGAAAAGGAGAATCACCATTATGACAGGAAAAGATGTACAGCCTACATGTACACAAAGGTGTCCACTCATAATTTTACTGATACATTTTCAAATTCTGCAGATAATTGTTTTTTTACTTTATTCCCAAACCATTTCAGGACTGAAACAATGAAATAAAAAAAGAAACATTTGACAAACTGTAAAAATTAAATTGACTTTATTAGAATGTTACATTTTCCTCTTATAGAGCTCTATCTTACGGCCAGCGTAGGAAGATCCATCGGCCAGACTGGAAATCAGAAACTGTTCCAGTAAATAAAACAACGGCTTCTGGCCTCAAACCACAGCTCACGTTGACTCTGTTATAACCACCGATAAAAATGCCCGAAATGCAAGATACAAACATTATCCTGGCAGAAACTTATTTTAATATTGTACTGATTATAGTAGCACAATTTTCTTCATAATGACTCACTTGTTTTTAATAATTAAATAATACAGCTGTTAGCTACAAAAATAAGAGATCCAACCCACTGTTGAAATAGATGGTATTTTAGGAATTGTTCCCTACCAATTTTTATAACTGTGACCATTCTTTTATTCTTTTTGAATGCCGTACACTTGCATGCCAATCAGGGATTTATACATTCCAGAAATGTATATAAAATATAATCCATGAAATGCAAATTTTTCACTTTATTACCCGGGTAAAAAAAAAAAAGAGCATCTCAAACTTCATACTACAAATGCATTTAAGTAATAATCGTTGCAGCCGCTCACCATGCAGGCTGTGCTCCAGATGTCAGCTGGCGTACTGTATCCTGCACCAATGAGAACCTCTAAAGACCGGTACTGTCGAGTCTGAATGTCTTCTGTGAAGTGCTTATGCTGGGAGAGACACAAAGAAACAAACCCTTAAAATGTATGCCACACCACATAAAGAGATTACAAACTATTTGTAACTTTTACAAAGAGAAAAATATGTAATTTATAAGAGTCGGCTTCTTATATTAAAGGCAAATCCAAAACACCAAAGCATTCATTTTTTCGTATATAGATAAATTTGTGTCTAGATCCTCCTTGTATGTTCTGTTTGCAACAAGATTTCATCCGTAATTAGGAAATCCCTACGATCATTAGCTACTTACCACCCAGCAAGCATTTCCCAGATCTGCAATCTTGACCTTGATCTTCTCTGCATTGCCTGGCTGGAGAGGGTTAACTAACAGGGATCCTGCAGTTAACTTGTCTGCATCAGAGCAGAAAAAGAAGCACAAAGGCATGAATAGATTTTTTAAATCAATACTTCAAGGCTCTCACTTGCAAAGCACACAAACTCAAAGACCATGCTGATATGCCGATGTTTGACTGACCGTTTCTCAGGCCTTCCTGGATTCGGTAATGACACTCAGTTTCATCCTCCTCATCCTCATTGTGCAAAATGTTTTGTTCAAGTTCTCCCTCCTCCAGTCCTGCAGGAAGGCGTCTCCGAGTTACTCCACTGCTGTGAGCCCCTCTGCCGTCCAGCTCACAGTACAACTCATTGAAAGCTGTAGACTCCACGCCATTGCACAGTGGGTGGACGGGGGACTCTTTTCGTGGCTCCTCTGGAGACTCTGCATTCCCATTGTGCTGGTCTTCATTTGTACAGTTGGACTGCCTCTCCTCCACCTCTGCATGGCCATTACAGTTGGCCTCTGGTAGTTCGTCTGGTCCCACTCTCATGTTATCTGGAGTCACACTCCGCTCTGACGTTTTATAAGAGAGACGAAAAGAAATTAGTTTTGATCCAGTGTAACATTTGTTCCTTTATATTCAAAAATATCTCCAGTGATATTGGCTTCTTACCCGCTGATCCGTCGTCTCTGAACTCCTGAAGAGACACGTGTCTGAGAGGAGCACAGGCTCGTCCCTTGGGAGACTGTGGGTCCTTATCTTCCTCGTCGTCCTCTCGTGTCTCTGTGGTCTTCTCCATCTCCTCCAGGTCCATTATGCACTTCTCCAGCAGCTCTGCCTGACGCTTCTGTTTCTTTTTTAACTTCTTCTTTTTGTTCTTGGACATTTTCACAGTCTAACAGAAATACAGAAAGAAAACAAGATGTCAAATGTTGGATATTTGTTTTAGAAACTGGAGAAGGCTGTGAACAATAATAAAGGATGTATACCTGTTTTGGGGCCGGTGCTGTGCTTACTGTAAAGACAACATTAAATGAGAACAAATTCTTACAATGTCTGCTGAAATATTTACATTTTATCTTATGCAAGTCAAGTCATACTTGCTGAGCCAGAGGGAGGTGGGGCCCCGGCCCGCTGCCATTCTGTAGCTTCAGCTGCAAGCTTTCGGACATAGGGCTCATCAACGCTCATCAGGATGTTCTCTGGTTTTATATCCGTGTGGATAATCTGGCACTTTGTGTGCAGGTAGTCCAGACCTTGAAGAACCTCAAAAAATAAACCACAAGAAAATGATTATTCACCTGTAAATTATATGGGTGAAGATGAAGCTTTTTTTCTTTTTTCTTTACGCCATTTTTTTACAGGTTCTTACTAGACAAAATTAGTCAATGCCAAGTTATGTCTCTGTGAAACCATTGCTGTCACTTTTCTATCCTGACAAAGAGGCACCGACATACTGAAAAAACAAGATATGCTTTAAATATAGAAACATTATATTTCGAAACAGTAAAACATCATCAGGATGTGTCTGTATTTTCAAAGATAAATTAAATGTTGTAGCTCATATTATGCAGATTCTTCAAATAGAAGAACGCTTTGATAGGTGTCAAGTAAGTGCAACTCAAAGCAAAAGTCAACAAACTAGGAATGTCCTCATCTGCTCCCAAGGAATATCTCAAGACCAGATCCCAGCATGTTTGAATATTTAGCAGAGTCCTATTATCGTCTTGCTTTCCAGTCTTTTTCGTCAGCCGAGCTGTAAATGCTCTAAGCATTTCTTATATTTTTTTAATTGAGGGTTCCAATCTGTTTTTTCAACATGTTTATGGTTTGGAAGGACATTTTCCACAGAAAGTCAGGGTGTTGGAGTTTTCACCCACCAATAGACAACGCAGGTACATTTCTGAAGAGGCAGGTGAACTTGATCAATCTACATTTCATCATGGTAGGTTTGCAAATTTAACAGAACAGCATTCAGTTCCCACAACTGACCTGTTAGGGGAAGCAATGCCCATTGGCTGCTAATACACTGCTGCAAATACCATTAACATTAGAAAAGGAACCTAATATTAATGTAGTGTAACAGTCCTGGTGCAAAGCAAGCAAACTTCCTTCAGTCAGAAATCAAGAGATAAACAATTTTATTGAGGATTGGAAAATAATGTTTGGTGAAAAAAGTTTTACATTTTAGTCCTGCACAAAATTATTGCAGTTTTAATTGTTAGTTGCAAAATTAGATGTTTGGGTATTTGTTGGAATAGTGAAGAGTGATAATACACCTGCTGGGTCGCTTGATATTTAATAATTTTTTTTAGAACTTTGGTCTTGTTTGTGCAAACTGCATAAAATGTAGCTACATTGTGTATTAAGTAATTAGATTTTTTTTTAAATATTTCTACACAAGTTATTGATTAACTTTCTGTGTCCCCTCAGCAGCTTTTTATGCCACAAATTTCATTTTTTAAATATTCCTCTGCAGTTGGTTTTCTTTGTTTATTTTTTCCTCCCTTTTTTTGGTGAAAATCCCTTTCAAATTTCACACTTTATCATTTCCCTCAAGGCAAGAATATGTTTTCATGTCTTGTAAATATTAGGGCAGCAACTAACAATTTTTTGCTAATCCATTAATCTGTCAACTATTTTTTCGATTAATGTATTAATAATTGGATAGCAAAAGCTGCTTAATAGGAGATTTTTACAGAATTTGAACCAGGTGAAGCTAAAGCTATGCCACTTGAAAAGGTCTGGATTGAGCACATTTACATAAAAAGAAGGGGTTTCATCTTAAATGCAAAATGTATGCAATGTTTGTAGAAATCTTTTCTAATAACTGCTCTAGGTGGGTTGTTCTTTCAGCAAATGTAATGTTTTAGAGTCTATTTACTCCAGTTAACGATTATTCGATAACTAAGTTAAATTATTTCAATAATCAATTATTCAATATTAATTCAAGTAATTGTTTCAGTTCTAGTAAATTTATCATTTCCATATATGGATGGGAAAAAAGAAATTCTAATTTCTGAAAAGATTGCACAAAAAAACATAAAAGTGGAACACAAGTTGTGTTTCTGTGAAATGTGACATTTCCCAGATCGGATAATTCCCTTTGTGAAAAATTTTTATTTGCATGTAGTTTACCCTGCAAACTGGTCAAAAACAGAAAGTTAAAGCTACAGAGGAAATGCGAACGCAAGGAGATTTTCAAGAGACAGCAATAAGGCAAAAAAGATTAAGGAACGGGTCACAGAATGTATTGCTCTGAATGACCATCACTGGTTCAGGAATATTGTTTTTTGCCTTTTCTGGAGCCGCTGGATCCATGGTAGGCCCTACACTCTACACCCATGCAGCTGTACAGCACTACCTGAGCTGAATGAAAAGGTCTGCCATCACCTGGAGGGTATGTTATCTGATGTGACTGGAGACATTTGCAGTGTTTTCCCAGTGTCAGTGTTTAGCCTCAGTTCACTTGCAACATTCCTAATTGATCAAAAATGTGCTTTGTTTCAGGTCCAGCCACGTCACAGGCCTCATGCTGCAGAGTAGTTCAGGAGGTGCTAAAAAAATGAGGAAATAAAGCTCGTTGCCTACTTTATTTTATGTGATAATGCAAGAAATGCAAAAAGATGCGATCAACGGGATGGGGATTAAAATACACAACTGCTTTGCGCCTAAGCTTCAGTCGGTCATGAATGATGAACTGCTCTGACAGCACAACAGCCCATAAACAGGAGCTACAGAATAGATAGATAGTAATTTCAAGTACTTCAAATTTCCATGAAGTTAATGAGGTGTCAGTCATCCACGCAGCACTGGTTTACATATATATATACATATATATATACACACATTTATATATATATATATATACACACATTTATACATATATATATATATACACACACATATATGTATATATATATATATACATATATGTGTGTATACATATATATATATGTATATATATATATATATACATATATGTGTGTATACATATATATATATATATATATATATATACATATATGTGTGTATACATATATATATATATATATATATACATATATGTGTGTATACATATATATATATATATATATATATATATATATATATATATATATATATATATATATATATATATATATATATATATATATATATCTGGATCGATCGATAGATATGAAAGTAAGTAGTTTGTTTCTTTGTTGTTTGTCATCACCAAATTAACAGGAATGTTTCTACAGTTTATATGTGCTCAGTTACCACAACATGTTCTGCCCCGACTGGTTTTCACCCTCCATGCAGCCTGTGGCTGCAATGCTTAGCCTTCATGGTGACTCATAAGCTTTAAAGAGGTGTGACTGAGCTTCTCATGTTACCTGTCTAATGATGCTCTTCACACAAGACAGGGGCAGCCCTTGGTAATTTGACTTAATAATCCATTTTAACAAGTGATGTCCCAACACCTCAAATACCATGCAGACATCTGGAGGACAGCAGTTAAGACAGTAACACTGTAAGGAAAACAAAATGTCCAACAAAATGGGAGCATGTGAGCATTCATGAGCATTGGTTATCCAGAAAAAAGGGGCTCTCGGATTACAGCTGCAGCAATCCCTCTGTGGCATTCAGGGGATCTTACTCTGCCAGTCTGCTCTGATGCATGGAGGTCCTTTTGGGTCACGCATAGCTCCACTTGTTACACCAATGCCCTGCTCTTTAAGCTGTTACACTTAAATCAAATAATGACTCCTTATTCCCCACAACATGTTTTTGGGAAGTAAGGTTTCATCTTTATTAAGAAGCACTTTCACTACTCAAAACATAATTTAAAAACAGGATGTCATATTCTGCTGTGAAGGATACGAGTGCCGTTGACACCAGAGATCTTGAAGTCGTCTAGTAGCTGGACCACCATCTCACGCTTTGGATCGTCGGGGTCTGAGTTTCTTACCTGAAGATGAGAGAATGTCACAATGCAATCAAAACAACCTCACCATTTACTCATACTAAAGAGTTGGCACTACAGAGAGCTATTTGCAAAATCCAGCTGCCGCAAAGACTGTTTCTTCTTCCAGGCTGTCTCTCTGATGAACACCTTCCAGCCAGAGTAGTCAGAAAGGAAACAATATTGGGTTTATTTTAATCCCTCCAAAGTTTATATACCTAAACTTAATGTCTGTATGCTGAGAACGTGTGAAACCGTCCTTCCCTCTGCACACAATTTTGGCCAATTAAGCTGAATATGATTACACTGTATCAAAACAGGTTTGCTGTTCCTTCTTTTGTTTATTATTGAAAAGACTTTGATGCCATGAACAATGAAATAACATTTTAGAAATAGGGAAGTGTTTACATCACGGGTGGAGGCCATGTGGCCATTGGTTTCAAAGATTTTGCACCAGTGTATGCAGCTAGTTGGCAAAAACAATAAGACGTCAGGGAAATCTGTACAAACAAATGTATAATCTGTAAGCAGGGTTATGCAATAACAATGGTGTCTATGAGCAGGTGTTCTGTAGACCTGTGGTTTCAGTGTGAAGCTGATGACGTAGATCTAAATGATGGAAAAGAAGACAAGCTGGAAGTGAAACTAGAGTTTAAGGACTGCAGAAATTCAGAGGTTTGCATGCACTAAGTTTACTATGGCTTTGAACAATTTAAGAGGGTCAATATGATGATTTCATGGATTTGTGAGCTTCTAATAGGTTAGTTTGACATCTGATTTCTTCACAGCCACGCATGTGGATGTATTTCGATGCAACACCCCAACCACACTCCTTCCTTGTGTCATACCAGAAGAATCAAAGGAAACTTTTCAAGATAGTCACCCCAGGTGAACATTTTTCCAGATGCTTGAAGCCACTACCTTTATGTATTTTAAACAATTATATGAAAGTACAAAAACCATGGAAATCTACAACAATCAGTCCAGAAATACATTTTTAACATTACATTTGGAGGAAAAAGGGGGAAGCTCGCAAGCCTGAGAACACCATCCCAACTGTGAAGTAAGGGTGCAGGAGCATCATGATTTGGGGGACTGGTGCATTTCACAGATGGTATCATGAGGGAAGAACAATATGTGGATACACTGAAGCAACGTTTCAAGACATCAGCCAGGAAGTTAATGCTTGGGCACCAATGGGATTTAAGAATATACAACAAGCCTCACCATGGAAAATTCGAGGGCAGAGCTGAAAAGGTGTGTGTGTGTGTATATATGTGTGTGTGTGTGTGTGTGTGTGTGTGTGTGTGTGTGTGTGTGCACGCGAGAGAGTGAGTAAGTGAGGCAGCCTACAAACCTGACTCAGTTAAACCAGTTCTGTCTGGAGGAATGGACCGAAATTTCAACAAACTATTGTGAGAAGCTTGTGGAAGCTGACCCACAATGTTTGACCAAAATCACACAGTTTAAAGTCAATGCTACCAAATACTAACGAAATACATGCTAATTTCTGAATTTGATGATGGTAAAAAGAAAATTCAGATTATTTTGTCATTTAGCAAACAGATATAAGTTTGATAATCCTAACCATCTTAAAAACAGGAACGTTTAGTTTCTTTTACCGTCAGATACTGACGAAAATAAGGCTATGAGGTTTTTTATACAGTGTAGGTAAATATCCAGTTTCAACAGTATCTCCTAGGGCTGCACTGCACATCCAAGTTAAAACCTAAAGCTGTAATAGAGGTAGTGGGAACTAGCACCACCCACTGGACAGTACAACTGCTGGTTACTATGGAGACCGAACACAGGCTGTTGGGGAGACATTACTGATCAAGGAAATCCACTGCTTTCTATGCAAACTCCAGCTGCTGCTTGGATGTCAAGACATATGACAGATACTGCATTATCCCAAGTGCTCATCTGAAGGAAGATGAACTTCACAAATATCATCCAAGACAGGATGAATACAATTTTATGAATCCATTTTAAATATATGTGAAATGACAAATTTATATATGTTGGAACAATAAATAGGAATTCACATCCCCAGTGTTCTTTTTACTATAAATGGTCCCTTCAGCCTAGTCCAGCTTGGAGTATCACCCAGTTGTGATTAATATTGGTCTCCAATGTATTCACTACAATTCTGAAAGCAAAGCAAAGTGACATTTGTTATTTTAAAACATGTTTAGAAGTCACTGATCGTAGAAGGAACAATTTGTCCAACTTTCCAGCTTCACTGGAACAAAACGATCCTTTTGTCTATCTGTTTCCGAAACAGGCGTAACTGAATTCAAAATCTGTGTGTACACATTTCTCCAACCTCTGTTTTTACACATGGAAGCTGCAAGTGTTCACACAAATGTTATTGCAAGACGCAGCTGGACATTTATTGCTGTCCTTGTGTTCATGTGCTCATTTTTTAGTCAACTCTGCAACTTACAGATTTAAGGAGTTTGATCTCATCCACAGCCGTCTCAGTGTAGTGCTCTGCGCTCTTCACCACCTTCATTGCAACAAACCTTTTAACCCTGCAATAACAATGCAAGTAATGTTGGCTAACAGGAAGCAACGTACAGACACAAGTAAAAACTGTAGAAAAAAATACAGGATCTTAAAAAAAAAAAAATAAAATAAAAAAACAGAAAAGCCTGCAGTACAAAGAAGGTGAAAATGTTTTTTTCATACTGGATGTCCCAGGCGAGCCACACGGTTGAGAAATGTCCCCATCCCAGTTTGCGGATTACATGGTATTTCCCATTATAAAGGTCTCCTACCTTTACATGATGGTAGCCACCTAAAACAGAAGAAAATACCTCTGATTGAACAGTTCAACAGAAACAAAAGACAGGAAGCACAAGTGCACACAGTGTGATAACTGGCTAAAAATTAACCAAGGCAACCATTTGGCTAATGTCAAACGAGCTCCTCCACAACCCAACTTTCCACACTGAGTTAATAAGCAACCAACAATGCTTTGTGGATGTTTGTTACCTGGAAAACACACTAATGATTTTATTAAATACTGAATTTGTTTTCCCAGAGCAACTGGAATCTAGTGCATTAACACAGGACTCACCTTTGCAGTAGTCATTGGGGTCCTCCTGCTCCTCGTCATCCGAGCCCAGAATCTCCTCAGGTTCCTCCGGCTCCTGAGGTGGGCTTTCTTGTTGTGGTGGTTGTCGAGATCGAACATTTGGTGGCTGTCTGATGAACGGAAAAAACACAAAACTACTTTAAGAACAGGGCTTCTTCTGTAATTTGTGTTTACGTACAAATAAAAAAAAAAAATTAATTTCAAATACACTAATGAACTGAATTTCTGTGAATTAGAAACAAAAAAAACAAAAACAGTATTCTAAATATCTGATCACAACAACATAAATCAACAAAAATATTGATTTATTTTTGGCACATTCCACTTTACTAGCACACTCCTGTTTTATAATGAGCAAAGAATACAAAGGGTTTGCAAACTTAGTGAGTAATAATGTTTAATTAATAATGGCAATTTTCAATTTGGTCAAAATAACAGTTTTTTCCATAACCTAGTAGCACTAATTTAAAATTAGGCTTAAACTAATTTGTCAATGAAATATCCGCTGTAACATAAAATGGTGCAATCAAAGAGCATAAATGAAACGTCCACAGTTTGTTTTGGTTTTTAAAAAGGCCAAAAACCAGCCTTCTGAACCTGTGGTGCTTTATGTTAAACAACGTTTTATTGTGCCGTCTTTGCTGTAGTGTTAGTTTGGTTTATCCTCATTAAAAAAATAAATAAATAAAAAGATTAATTTTGTGATTATCTGTTTTCCCAATAAATAAACTTTAAAATAAACTCATATCCTGTAGATTAAAACCAACATTATCACAATAACACCTGTGCTGGCTGTATTGAGCGAATATGAAAAAGACTCAGAATGTCTGTTTTTCTTGTATTAGGGAGACAAAAATACTTGTGGGCCTACAATGAAATAAACACAAGTTCCTGCTTGGACTTTTTAAATGTTTGAAATCAAACTGAAGATTAGACAAGTGGTAAATAACAAGCTGTAAAAAAAAAAAAAAAGAAGAACAGAGCATAAAAGGCAGGTGACCGAGAAGCAAAAACAGTTGCACTGGAACATTAGTTATTTTAAACGCCTAGTTTAACTAAACCACAAAGCAAATCTTTGTTTAGTAGGCAAAGCTAGAGGACTAACAGCAGCAAGAAAAATTTGCCCAAACCAAAGGCTGTAAATGCATGTAGAAGATTTTACTTATATTGAGTATGATTGTAATTTAGTTTTGTTTTAATGAAAAATGGACTAAATTTACATAACACTTTCCCAGTCATAACGACCACTCAAAGTGCTTTACACTAGAGCCACATTCACCCAACTGCACTCACAAACACGCATACATTCATACACCTTGTAGCTTAACACCTCGCCCAGCAACTGGAAACTGGAACTGAACCCACAACCTTTGGATTGCAAGATGACCAATGTTCCCACTAAGCCACAGTTTCCCCGTACAGTTGCAAAGCAGAAAATTACAACAATATAAAGTCAGTCTTCTGGGTTCATTCAACTTTCCCATTCAAAGTCAATAATATTACAATCTATTTCCAAGGTTTCTGGAAATCTGTGTGTAAAGATAGGTTTTTATAATGTGTATAACTTGTGTGCTCCATTTTAGTCTTCATGAACTGCGGTCATCTTGGCCGAACCCCTTTATACATCTGATTACATTTCAGTCTCTCGTCTGGTTAAATAGAATAAGACAAAATAATAAATACAAAATAAACAACAAATGTCTACTATGTTTAGATTGTAATATTTGTAAGCTTCATGCATCATGGAAAAACCTGTACACAAAATGTTTCCTATCATCTGAGGTACCATCTGCTGTAAGAGTGCACCTGTGTCTGCAGGTTCTCGTCATTATGGTTAGAAAAGTGACATGAAGAATAGGTTGATGTGGATAAACCTTTTTTTTTTATTTTATCTGGACTTAAGAAAAGAAAGTTTAAAGAAAACAAAAACATTTTATCCTGACCTGGATGAATACTACAAAAACTAATTTCATACAGACTGCCTAAGAACCCTAATACCTCATTAAAACAGACGAAATTCAAATATGTACTGTAGTGTAAGTGATATATGAATGTTAACAGGTAAAACATAGAAAAGGTTGATTAGTTACCAATTGTAACTATAAAAAGGAAAAACTGGAGAGAGAGGAGAGTCGCTCAAATACGACGCTGGCAGGTTCAGTTTCTGTCAAACTGGTGGTTGGAAATCAGAAAGAAAGACTTCAAATATTCTGTCCTTACTACTCTTTATCAAGTTATTTGTTCAAACAAGCCGGCACAACTGAACAAGAGTACAACCAACACTTAAATACCCTAAAATGTATACATGAAGTTCATAAATTCTACTACATTGTATTCTCTTCTCAACATTCCCTGTTAAGGGTAAAATACTGAAGGTAAAATACAATGTAGCAGATATGACATTTTAATATAATTAGATTTTTTTACAGTGATTATACAAAACTGAGAAGAGTGATTATTTCAGCTACAGAAGCAAAAATATGTTTTACTCAGCCACTCAGTATGGTCTCATATATGAATGTTCCTCTTATCAACTTAAAACCCAGGCTTCGCATTTTTTCATCCACAGCTGAGAATAAAATCTCCAATTTTGAGTGGCACTGAAGAAGACAAGTTCATTGTTGAATAATATCCTAAAACTGGGCTGCAGTGTAATCACTTTAAGCATGGAAGTAGCTGTATGGTCCAGTACTTCATTTGGTCCAGTCTTGTTTTTCCCCAGGAATCTGGCATTTACAATATTAACTGATGCACTAGTTAGGGCTAAATTATATTCTAAAAATAATCAGTAATGATAAATCCAGATTTTCATCGTGCTACTCCCTCTCTCTCGTGTGCTTCCAATCCTCTCTGTGACCTTTAACATCTTGGGAACTTCCAAATGTGTGTCAGTGTGGACATCTGCTGCAGTGAGACAACATCGAACAGGCCGAATATTACACTAAACACACACAGTGTAAATCAATGAAACTTATTTATATTAGCCCACAATTAATCCACTCCAAACAGTCCTTTGCAATGTTAATACAGCCCAGACCAATACTGCCATGATGCAATAATTGCAATTTAAAAGGGCAGCCTGGCACAAGTTTATACTGCACACTCTGTACATATATGACAGATATGTAATGGGCTCTATAAACATCCATGGTTCTGTTTATTATGCAGTATCTGAACTGCTGAAGCCAGCAAAGGTGTTGTGCACATATGTGTGCTGCTTATGTCAGAGTTCTGCACCAGTCAATTGTCGCCTTCGTCCCCGATGTGGCTTCAAAACAATCATGGCGCACAAAACATCTGTTTCAGTGATGAAGGAGCTGGATTATAAAATGCTGAAAAAGTTTCCAAAAGCAGAAAGAATCTGAAGTTTGGGACAGACGTGAAGACACTCAGGGGTCAATGATGAGCCAACAGAAAAGACAAATACCCCCTAGGTTCTTTAAGCAGCTGGATGAACTAGTGAAAAACATTTTCTTCCTGCCACATTTTCCACTGAATAAATGTTTTAGGAAACGTTTAGACTAGAATCAATCAGTACAAATTATGCCCATGTTGCATAGAAATATCACAATCTTCATTGTGCCGTTTTATATACAAAAAGGGATTCATAGAAACAAATTTTGTTTCAACTTCAGCACACCCGACTTTACACCAAACTAAGTACTAAGAGATTTTTTTTAATGTTAAAAAGACAATCAAAAAAAAAATATCTTAATTTTATTTGGGGTTTTTCCAACCTTACTTTTTACTTTATACCTACATCTCATACTTTAATGTGTCTTAAATCTATGCCAAACTTGGCTTTTAAAAAATAAACTTCAAATGAACATTGAAATGAAATAACTTCACATTTTTTTAAATCAAAATTGCTATTTAGATCTATCAAAAAATGTGTCTAAAAGTAAAATTTAAAAAAATATCTCTTAGCATCTCTACTGTAATGCCATGCTAGCTTGATCCATGAGGATCCGAGTTGTTGATCCAAGTATTTTCTAAGATAACCGTTTTCAGTGAAACACCATGCTTCAATAGGCTGATGTGGGTTTCTTCGTTCTCTAGTTTTAAATATAGCTCAGGCTGTTACATAACACTCTGTAGGATGTCACTAGTGCCGTTAGGATTATTAGATTGTAAGATGCACCAAAAAAATCAGTTGGACATGTCGATTCTTCACCAGTTTGTTTTCAGCTACACGTGAGACATTGTTAAAACACATCATATCCTGACAGTTTTCTTAGAAGGGGACATAGTTGATTTATTTCAAGCCAATAAAAAAAAAAAAAAAAATTGGCCTAAATATAATCAAAATAGGTGTCACTTTATGCTCATGAACATGACGCAGAACAATGAAAGATATGGAACCCAGACAAGTGAGACCAACTGTTAGATATAAGCATCAGTGAGCCCCATTTCTCTCATTTGTGCTCCAGTTGCTTGATTAGTTCTTACACTACTGGATATCCCAACCTCTCAAAAAAAGGTTGCAGTTTTTTTAATTCATTCATCCATTTGTGACGCAAATTAAAACTACAAAGTATATAAAGTCTTTTTTTTTTTTTTTTTTTTTACCTATTCCTGTCCAACAAAAACATATTTAAATGAACTTAAAGACAATATCCTTTTTTAATTAACTAAACATTTCATGAATTAAAATTCTACTTGAAGTATATAGGCATATGCTAAAAAGAAAAAACCTGCTGATTTAACATGCGAGCATGCTTAATTATTCTGTGCAAGGTCCAGAGTTCATCAAGTTTTTAACCCCTTTTTCAAAAAAATATTCAGGATTTTTACATTAAAAAAAATTAAGGAGGAATGTTATTTTTGCTTCAAGGCAGAATATTCTCCGTCACTGTTTTACAAGGTGCAACTATCATTTTCTACAGTACCATGTAGCCTTTCGTCTGAAAAAAAAAAGATACCATTAGCTGTTATTTGTTGGCAGAACATTCCTCAAAAATCATTTGTTAAACATGTCATGGCAATATCTCAAGAAATTTGACTTTTTTTATGGTTTTGGGTCACAACTATTTATAGGTTTCAAATTTAAGGGACATAAATTACCCTAGAATTTAACTTTTTGAAACACTGCTCATCTTAATTTTCAACCTACAAACATGATACTGGAATCATTTAAAAGCTCTTAATGTTGTTTTAGTTTGACTTGCTTTGATACAATTAATGCTGAAACAATTAATATTTTAATCGTGATTAATCTATTACTGAAATAATCATGAAATAATTTAATAATCAAATATTTGTTAACCAGAGTATACAGACTGTAAAACATGCCATTAGCTGAAAGAACAACCCACTGAGAGCAGTAATTAAGGCAAAACTGTAAAACAAATATATACATTTTGCATTTAAGATGAAAAACCTTCGTCTGTAAATATGCTCTATCCAGAACCCCACAAGTGCCATAGCTTTAGCTCTAACTAGTTCAAATTCTGTAAAAATCCCCTATTAAGCAACTTTTGTTATCCAATTATTAATCTTAAAATATTAACAATAGTCGGCACTTTAAGCAATTAGCAAAATTATTGTTAATTGCAGCCCTGGATACAACTACTTCGAAAATTTGGCTACCATAATTACTTTAAGCACAGCATATTGTACACCCTGAATGGAATGATTGCTAAAATATAGAGCTGCACAATATATGTGTGTGAAATCATCAATGTGTGGAACATCGCAATGGCAAAAGACTTTGGTGGGTGAATATATTTCAAGTGCCATGCATTAAAAATCAACAGTGATACTTTTGGCCAGCCGGATGAACTTTCACTGTCTTTTATGTCCACACCAGATTTAGATCTTAGTGATCAAGATGCTAAAACCCCTAAATAAAAGTGGGGGTCATTAGGAGGAGGAAAAAAAAAAAAAAAAAGAGTAAGTAAAATGTGGCTGGATCGCACTACATATCATCATCATCACAATATTCAATTACATAGCACTTTTATGTTTTTCATAAAATGTGCAGCCCTACTAAAATATGATCAAAAGCTGTCAAAAAACACTACACTCACATAGGCAAGATGCAAAACACAGAAAGCTGTGGAAGCGAGCTGTATGAGATCCATTGTTATGAGATGAGCTGAGACAGTTGCATTTGTAAATCTCACACACCAGTCAACCATGCTGTCAACGTCAGAGAGTAAAAGTGTGAAACCGCAGGATCCAACACGATTTAACTGAACTCAGCTGACAAAACACAGGCCAATAAGATGTTCTATGGCACAATATTAAAATATGACACGTAAAACGACAGTAAGCCTCACTTTTTGATGGTCTTTTTTGCCTTGGCCCTCTTCTTCCTTGCCTGGAGTGCCAGAACTGAAAAGAGAGGAGAAATAAATCATGTTGCCATTGTTTGTTTGTCTTTTGACCTGCAGCTGACACTCGAGACAAAAAGGCATGAAACAAAGAAGCTCAGTTTAAACTTCATTTGCATTACAGGTTATGAACTACCCAAGTATGCATTGAATTATGCCGTGTTCATGGCAACCAGCAGCAGTCAGACTTTATTGACAACAAAAAAAATGTATGGGTGCACCCCCCTCAGTCTATGTAGAAACCCCGTTAACTAACATCACCCACCAACGGCAGCCGCACGGCAACAACTCGGCATGAAGTAATATCGCACGCCATACCATAAATATACCACAGCGTCAGGGGTTTAGGTTGTGTTAAATATAGTAAGAGCTGGAAAGCTAAAAGTAATGCGTTAATCCTGACACTGATGCTAAAGCTAATGGAGCTAACCCGCTCCAGCGCACTGCGTGACAGACGCGTTGAAATAATCCACATATACAGACGACGGCTTGTCCACACTTTACATTCGTAGCAGCAATAGTGACACCAGATATACAGTTATCAGATGCATAGCTTTACGTAGTCGAAACGGTCCGCAGGGTGTCGCGTAAAGATTTACCTTTCCTCTCCATGGTGGCTGGGTTCGTAGCCTAGCAGCTAGCTACTCCACCAGTGATCGAATGCTCCACGCATGCGCACTGGGTCGTTTTTCCACAAGCAGCGCTTCTCCGGTGACGTCCACACCTGAGCCTTAAACCTTTTTATGGATCTTTCTCCCCCTGAAGCTGCAGGAAATGACACTGAAAGGTATTCACGCCCGTTCTTCATTCTTATGGTTTCTTCTATATACTGGAAAAGACTATAGTAACGCTGGCAGGCAGTTCTGCAGGACGGGGCGGTTAAATGGTTTGTGCCATTAACAAAATACATGGTGGATTATGGTTTGTGCCAGATACTAGAAATGAATGTGAATGAAGCTTTCTCGCCTTTTAAACCGACTTTATGGTATAAAAGTTCTAAAAAAGATCCTGACTGAGAATGGATTTTGATCATAATGTGTGCGTGTCTCAAAATTGTAATCATGTTTTGTCCAAAAATCGTATTTTTCAACAGTAATTTATAAAACTAAGATCTTTCCACTATAACCCGCTTGTGTGAACATGTTGCTCATACCAACTTCAGAACGCTTTGTGCAGAGACGAGACACTGAATCAGGTTCAAAACTAATGCATCTACAGCGCCTTGCAAAAAACAAACAAACAAAAAAAAGCATATATGTTGAAGTTTGTGCTTCTAACCTCAATTTAAGTGGAACAATTCTATGTTTTTTATTGGGATTTTATGCAATAGACCAACACAAAGTATAATTATGAAATAAAAGAAAAATTATGCATGGTTTTCACATTTTTTGTCTGGAACTCGCTTACAATTACACCTGCAGGTCTTTTGGGACATGCCTCTACCAGTTTTGGACGCCTAGAGACTAAAATGTCTCAAGCTCAGAATGAATGGACCTGCAAGGACAGGTGGAAAAAGACAATGGATGGTTGTTTGGTGTGTTAATTGGTTTTCATGATGCTGTTAGTTCAATAAAGTTTTTCAACTATCTTCTGAGACTTTCACAGGTCACCTGTATGCACACTGACATTATTCAAATGCCAACTATTGTAATTAGATGACTTTTGTAGGCAGTTGGTTACACTAAATCTTTAGAGGTATCAAGAGCAAAGGGGGTTGAAAAGACACACACGTTTAACTTTTTTATTTGTTAAAAAAACATTTATCCCTTTCGTTCTGCTCCACACGTTTGTAATTAGTGTTGGTCTATCACAGAAATCCCATTTAATATTCTGAGCATTCTGGTTGTTACATGGGAAAATTAAAAAGTTCAAGTACAATGAATAGGCTAGGCACTGACTATAAAACACAGTACTCAAAACTTATACCATATAAATAGGCAGGTAATAGTTGAAAGTACTTGTATTCCAGTCAGAAGATCATTGGTTGGATTACTTCCATTTGAAGGTGTATTTAAAGCCCGACATGTAATAAGTACGAGTATAAAGTCAAAGGCCTCTATGTAGGGTTTTTGTTAATGAGGAACACATTGTGGTCAGCATTTGAAATAACTTCCCTACTTGTGCCAAATCAAATGTAATTTTCTTTTTTTGCAGCTCAGGTCCAACATGGAGGGATGTTCACTTTAGAGTCAGGAACACATGATTTTCAGTTTAAATAAAGCCATGTTGAACCATAGAAGGTAGTGCAGCTGTCGTACCTCTTCCGGCCTGCCAATGATCGATCCACAAACACCATTACACTTTAAGAACCATTCCCAACTTCTCAAAAGGCCCACAAAATATCATTAATGCAGCTTCCACAATCAATAAACCCTTGAAATCAGACAAACTAATCAGTTAGGAACCTAGGACGCAAAACACACGAGTCTCTTAAAAAATAAGTCTTTATTTTGTTAAAAGCCTGGAAATTGCAGGTAAACTGCAAACCGATTGTTGCTTATAAACACCAACTCCACATAGAATAAATACAAATCCCTGTTTTACACTGTTAAGCAGTTACAGGTTATGGCATGATACTAAAAATCTTAACACAAAGTCAACACTACAGTTATGGACGCAGAACGCCTCCATGTACATGCGAACAATAAATGCTCTGACCACAAAAACAGACACATTTTTACATATTTCCGGGCACATTACCTAGATGTAACCAGCAGAGGCTCAGATATACTTGTGAAAGAAATTACAGGAGATTTATTCAAAGATAGTACATGTTAAAGTTTGTAAATTCAGCTGGTGGCTTTAAAATCAGCATCAACAAAAGAACAGGCAGGCGTCCTGAATTTCACAGAAATATTCAAAGCTTTCCCTTTTTAAAAACACAACTAATTGTGGTAAAACAAAAATTGTACCAGAGGTTTACCAGTTGGATTGTAGACAAGCATATTTATGAATAGAAAACAGCTTATTTATAAATTACTCAACAAAAAGTTTAAAACCCAAATCAGCACAGGCGAAGTCACAGTCAAGCGTTGAAGTTTAAAATAAAAGCAACAATTAAAGTGAAAAAAAATTAAATACATGAACACATATTAAATATTGGCAAAAGTGAAATTCCTCAACAAAAGAGCATTAGCGGTATATAAATAATAATCATAGCTGGTCCAGTTCTTGCTTTTCTTAAGGTAGAAATGACCTCCTTAAAGATAACCTCTAAGGTTTCTGAAATAAAGACTCAGAAATAGCTAGTATGATGTTTGTCTGAAGGCCTAAACATTAATGCACATGTTGACAGGTTGTGGTTGCAGCTCATCTCAACCCTCCATGTAATCAGGCGGCACAAAACTACACACCTCCTCATAGGTCAGTCCTGCAAGCAATGAGAAAATGTTATGAAGCTAAAAAGAACATCAAGATTCCTGATTTCTTTTTTCATAAACAAGATGTTAAAAGGCAAAAACATACGCTTCCACTCATCGATTTCCAGCTCTCGGCTTTCAAAGCTCTGGTCATATGGCTCAGCCTCGGGCTCGTCTTCTGGGTCGTGGTACTGGGAAAAATAGGGGTGTTCCAGAGCTTGAGTGGCTGTTATTCTCTTGTCTGCATCCAGAACCAGCATCTTCTCCAGAAGATCTACAGCTTAAATGAGAAAAGGCCAACAAATAAATAAAGTGGAATCTCAGTCAGTCTATGCGTCATAAAAAAAAAAATCTTGTGTTTGCTTGTTACCTTGTGGGTTAGCGCCAACAAAAACATGAGCAAAGTTCCTCTTGGGCATTGGAGGTAAGGAGCTGACATAATTCCTAGCCTGGGAAAACACATCAATACATAAAATAAAGTGTCAGACTCCACAAGCAGCGGCGTGTCGTGACACACTTTCACTGTTACTGTCTACATCAACTCAATGGTGTATGGCAGTCAAATTCCTGAGCGCAAGACAACAGAGTTACACTTGTTTTATTTTACAATAAGCAGGGACCAGATACTGATTCTTTACTACACTTATTTAGGTCAAAACGACCTCAAAGATTAGAAACTCAAAATGAATTCAACTAAAGCACAATGTCACAACAAAGGTCCATTTTGTTCTTTTTTTTTTTTTAAGTGAACACATCTGCAAAATAAATTCTTGCCACATTAAGAGATAAATCCAATTATATGAAAGACATAGTTTCAGCTTATTTATATAGCGCCAATTCACAACACGTCGTCTCAAGGCACTTCACAACAGTCAGGTACATACATTCCAATTAATCCTAACCATTGAACAGTGCAGTCGGATTCAGTTATTTGTTCAAATTGGATAAAATGTTTTTCTATCTAAGGAAACCCAGCAGATTGCATCGAGTCAGAGATTTGTAGCATTCCCTCCTCCTGGATGAGCATGTAGAGACTATGGACAGTGACTGGCATTGACTTAGCAGCAATCCCTCATACTGAGCATGCATGTAGCGACAGTGGAGAGGAAAAACTCCCTTTTAACAGGAAGAAACCTCCAGCAGAACCAGGCTCAGTGTGAGCGGCCATCTGCCACGGCCGACTGGGGGTTTGAGAGAAAGAACAGAGCAGAGACAGAAAGAGAACAAAGAAGCACTGATCCAGGAGTCCTTTCTATGGGAAGGAAAAGTAAATGTTAATGGATGTAGCTCCTTTAGTCGTTTCATCTAGGAAGAAAGAACAGATAAACTTTGAGCCAGTTTTCAAGGTTAGAGTCTGAAAGAGAGCACATATAATTAATTACAGTAAAGCTCAGTCAATCGCCATGTCTAGGAGAGAGAAAGGGTTAAACACTGAAAGACAGGGCTATGTGGATCATCGGTAGAGGGTGAGCATTAAGTTGTTGCCAGCAGAAGCTCCGACGATGCCCCTCTCCAGAAAGGTGTCACAGGTAGACACAGAGTCAGGCCAGGTGTTGCTTCTAGGAAGAAAAAAGAGGGAGAACATAAAGTTAAAAACTGAAATAACAGCAAATAATGCAAAATTGGAGAGTAGTGTGAGAATGTAGCGAAGTGGGTGAAAGTGATCATTATGTCTTCCAGCAGCATAACTACAGAGATAGTTTCAGTTTATTTATTTATTTATTTAGCGCTTATTTACAGCAATGTCGTCTCAAGGCACCCCACAAAGGGTCCGGAACGGCGCGTGGCTGCCGGGGAGGCCAGACCAAACCACCGAGTGCCAGAGCCCGGCCACCCCACAATGGGCCACATGTAGGGCCACTAAGTAAAATAATAAACTGATAAAGTTTGTCCATCTAGAGCCCACTGATGACCATTGTTATACTAGAAACTACAAGGATTGGGATACCTCCCTCTGTCTGACTGATTATAACCATTGGAAAAGAGAAGGGGTCACACAGGTAGCAGAAATGGAGGGTGTGTTTGCACCTCAACCATAACTGAGCCGGTTTATGCTAAACCTGACTCCCCCTTACTCCAACCAACAGGGAGGGAGGAAGGCGGAGGTAAAAAAATAAGGAAGATAGCTCAGAATAACCTAAGCCACTCTAACTATAAGCTTTATCAAAAAGGAAAGTTTTAAGCCTAGCCTTAAAAGTAGACAGGGTGTCTGCCTCACGGACTAAAACTGGGAGCTGGTTCCACAGGAGAGGAGCCTGATAACTAAAGGATCTGCCTCCCATTCTACTTCTAGAGACTCTAGGAACCACCAGTAAACCCGCAGTCTGAGAACGAAGAGCTCTGTTAGGAACATAGAAAAGAAAAAAACTGAAAGAAGAATTTTTAGGTTTTACATCTTCAATGTACATTTTATTTTTTAAATACCAGTATGACGACATGTGCCAGACCACAAAGAACTGCCTTCATTTCTGTTATATTTCTTTAATTTTAATACAGTACACTCAACACTTGTTGGTGCACCTGGTAGCAACGTCCAAAAAGCCTTAGTGACTTGATCTTTTATTGTAGTAGCATAATCACAAAAAAAATTCAACTATTTTTCTGACTTTGAGTGGACTAGATGTATTGTCCAACCTAATTTGTTATTAATTTTATTTTTATAACTGGGTCCTTCTCACCTCCTGACTGGGCATCCTGTTTATTAGTGCTGCTGGGGGTGTTCCTGTCAGGCGCATTATCTGCTGAAGCTGGTTTATATCTACAAAGCTTTGGTCAAGGAGAAAACAGCACCAGAGCAGAGTTTGTTAGGAAGTTGTACTTTTTTGTACAGCATATGTCCCATAATAATCTCACAGAACACATGTAGTTGACCGATTTTAAAAAGCAGACTCTAACCCCGAAAATAAACTGGATCTGATTTGGCACATGATTTGACAAATTTGGGTCGTATGAAGTCTGTAGCAATTAAAACACGTTGAAATGACTTGGGCCAGGCAGGCTGCTTGCGATTCACCTAGACAGCGCCTTCGAATGTCGGACTAAGATAGACCAGGGGACCATTTTCGGTCTGACCTACACTGCAATTTGCTAAATAGCAAATAGTTTCGCCTGGTTAAATTCCAAGATGGACGACAAGCAACTGATTGTCTAATTAGAGAACAGAACTGTTTTACATGACATGACACACCCTTCTTATGAAGACAACAGCCACAAGGAAAAAGGCTGGATGGAGATAGCAGAAGTTTTGGGAGTTAGTGGCGAGTATGAAATATGGCATTTAAAATGTGTTATTTAGGGTGTAATCACACCTGCCACATTTGGTCCGCTTTAAACTGACCAGAGTTCATTTCCCCGTTGGTCCGGACCTTTTGTGCAGGTGTGAATACACTCAAGCAATCTCGAGTGCGGACCAAACAACCGAACCGGCACCCAGTTTTAGAGGTGGCCTCAGTCCAGTCAGGCATGAATCTGGGTTGGTTATGTGATAAATGTTAAAGTCAGGAACGATATTAAATATACCTGCTACACATTTTAAGCAGAAAACATCTCAGGCTGCATCAAGTTGGAAGAGAAAAGCAATTTTGTATGGGGGAAAAAAAATAAACCACCATGACAGTGCAGCGGACAACCTCCTAACAACGTCATTGTTCCTTTAATTGCAGTCTACATTGTGGAAAGGATACGGTCTGTGCCAGGAAACAGAGTTTTCCCAGTAAGAAGTTCTGCCATGATGCACCCCACCGACCAAATATCCACTGAAACGGAAACACACATGAGAATTTATCTCCTATACAGGTCGACCATAAGGAAACATTTATGTAGAGATGTGTCATGGTACCCAACCTGTCATGTTGTAGTGCATCCAGTTCAACATGATTTCTGGAGCACGATACCAGCGGGTGGCCACGTAGCCAGTCATTTCATCATCAGTGTGCCGTGCCAAGCCGAAGTCCAATATCTGTGACAAAAAAAGGCAGTTTCATTACCAAAACAGTTGCATCTTAAAAGGTCTGCGATTGTGAATTAGACATCTTACTGACCTTCAGCTCACAATCTTCATTCACAGCAAGGTTGCCAGGTTTCAAATCCTGCGAGGATGAAAAGCAAAGAATGTTTAATAGTAACATATAGGTTTTGGTACTCTGCATAATTAAAGACGGTAAAACTGGTACAGTATTTTAAAAATAATCTTTATAAATTTTACCCCATCTTAAATTTTAAAAGTTGCATAGGTAACAACAGAATAAAATGTGCCCCCCCCCTTCCCCTTTAATTTATCCTTTAACAATTGCACAATGCTGAAGCAGACCAAAGACCACAACATACACTTCCCCAAGGAGTCATATGAATGAGACAGAAACACTTACTCTATGAATGATGCCTGCTGAGTGGATATACTGCAAACAGAGAGATTTAAAAAATCCATAATCAGAGTAAACTCATGAAGGTTTTCACAAAATATCACAGAAGAGATTTAAGTAGATCCAAGCTATGCTTTTAAGGAAACAATAATATAAACATACATATATCTAAGGGCAACTTGGAAAATCCAATTAACCCACTTCAAACCTTTTTTGACTGTTTGAGGAAACTGCTACTAGTTGTCACCTACTTGGTGACACATAGCTTTTTACAGTCATTGAAACCTCCAATTGTTAGGAAAGTTAGGGAAGAACAGATGAACAAGCTTCAGCTAACACACCAATCAGTAAACAATGAAAGAGGACTCACATGAAAGGTACATATAGTAGCAAGAAGTGAAACTAAACTCCAAACCACAAAGATCCTGATTGATGAAGAACTGAGTTGAGGAACTGATTGATCCTGGAACAAACCTAGAATGTAGCAGCATAAATCCCTCCAAATAATCAGACCCAGCCGACAAGATCTACAGCATTTAGCCGTTAAAATCTACATCCTCCTATCTCCACCCCACTTCCTGTATGCCTACTTTGTGAAAATAACAAAAATGCCACTTGTGGCGCAAACTAAAACTACTTAAATTGAGACGAAATCTAAATCTATTTAAATGACTCACTGTGTGCTCATATACAACGAATTTCTATAAACCTTTTATCCCAATGTTTAGTTTATGTTGTGCTGTTCTCACTCATTAATTCTGATCACCCTTTGCACAATAAAGCATGAATAAGCAAGCTTTAACAAGAAAGTGCAGAAAGTTACATTTTAAATGTCATTTGCAGAAAGAGAAACGCTAAATGAGAATAAGATACATTTAAAAGATAAACACTAGGAAAAGAAGGATTTCCAAAAATTCTATTATTTTGCTGGCATGTAAAAATTTATTAAGGCAATTTGCTCTTTTGTTTTTAATATTTATGAGTAATTTTAGCAGTTTACGGTATTCCTCCACTCCTGGGTTTTAGTAGATAAAACATGTTTAAACATAAGCGAAATATGTTGGGTATTTTAACAACAAATAAGGCACTTACTGCCTTTAGGCAATTTATTCACATATTTTACATCTATGTTGGCATTAGCCTTAAATGTCAAAGTCTGGTGAAAATACATCACTGTGGACTGAACCAGTCAGAGGGACCAGCCAAAGCAAATGTTACTGGTTTCATTTCAGCCAGGCTCCCAGGGAGCTAAAGGAGACTTCAGTCTTTCTCGTGATTCAGGCAGAAAGCTGTCTAGATGAAACCAGATATTTATAAACACTGAATATAGGAATAAATTCTTTACCCTCTGAGATGAACTCAGACTGTATGTTTCCTGCTTTAGATCAGTTGGAATTACCAACATTTGTTCTGTTTGCTAAATGCCAGAATATGATAGAACTTTTTAATCATTTCTCAAATTTAAAGGTATACATATACCAAGACATTAATCCTTATAGCATCTAACCTAGTCTCAGAAAATAATGTCATGGGTTTGTAAGCTTCTGATGCACAACACCCATGGACATTTTTTAAGGCACAGCTAAAACACACCGCTTCCTTTTGTGGCATCATGGGAAAACAAATCTAAAGAAATCAGCCAAGATATCAGTAAAGAAAAGTCTGGTTCATCTTTGGGTACATTTTCCATATGCTTAATGGTTTCACTTTCACCAGTTCAAACTATTATGCGCAAGTCTAAACAACATAGGAATGTCCATCTATCATTCCAATAAACAATAAAAGTTCATACCAGAGAAGAATGTGTTTTGGTGCAAAGTGAGCATTAATTTAAAAAAACTTTCTGAAGATGATGACTGAAATTGGTTTTAGAGGTTCATTAGCCGCAGTAAAATGTTTTTGTTTTTACCCAAATGGACTGAAAGCAACAGAAAAAGCAAAATTAGTTTGTCAGTGGACTTAAGCACAAAAACCTTACATCATGTTTTGTGGGTGTTTTGCTGCACTTGCCAGAATAGATAGCATTATGAGGGAAGAAATTAAAGAAACATCTCAAGACATCCACCATTCAAAATATGATCTGACCAAATAACCTCACCTTCAATCCACGGAGGATCTGGTATATAAGGAACTGCACGTGGTCATCTGAGAGTTTCTGACATTTGACAATGTTGTTTAGATCTGCTCCCATTAGGTGAGTCACAAGATACCTGCCAGTCACAAAAGATTGTTGTCAGAGTTGGAACAGACAAAATTCACAAGGTGAAGTCAGATGGGTTTAAAATGAGTAAATTTGCTATGTGAAACTAATGTTGGTAGAATTGCTTGCCGTGCGCAGCTTATTTACAACATGGCATTAAAAGCCTACGCCAGTTATGCGCCTACTTTTTACTCACTTCTCTCTTGGGACACTGAAAGGTCAAGCCCTTGACAAATGTAATGTTATTTGACAATCGCATTGGAAAATGAGCTTAATGGTACCGCATAAGTGGATAGTTTAAATCTAATCCCAGAGCTGTTTAAAATGCATTAAAAGAGCACTTACAAAAGACTGTATGAGCAGGACGGCTTGAGAGGCAATATGGGAGCCAAAACTAACAGATCCATGTGCTGCTTTATCAGTCTGTTGCTTAACAAGAAACAGTTTCATGAATACTATTCTATTCTCACAGAGTGTGGAGATCAAGGGCTTAAAATAGCACCTTTCAAAGCTCGAACTTGTTCTCAGCAGTACACACAGATCAGACGCTCTCAAAGGTTCACCCACCTTGGAAAAAACCGCATATAAAGTGACCTCTGTTTTACCACTCTACAACAAGAAAGAGAAGCATGGCAAGGGCACTTAGAAGGCTCAACCACTTCATTTTTGAGGAAAGAGAATCCAATCCTATACAATCTACATATTTTTAAGGTTTTCTTTGAAAATACATTTGAAGTCCCACTTCAGTCTACTTGTTTGGCTTAAGTGTTAAAGCAAAGTGTGCATTTGGGTTCTCACCCTAAAGTCAGGTAAGCCTTCTAGGTTTACTGCAGAAACACTGCAGCTGTATTTTATATACACAGGGGTTGGACAATGAAACAAACACTTGGTTTTAGACCACAATAATTTATTAGTATGGTGTAGGGCCTCCTTTTGCGGCCAATACAGCGTCAATTCGTCTTGGGAATGACATATAGAAGTCCTGCACAGTGGTCAGAGGTATTTTAAGCCATTCTTCTTGCAGGATAGTGGCCAGGTCACTACGTGATACTGGTGGAGGAAAATGTTTCCTGACTCGCTCCTCCAAAACACCCCAAAGTGGCTCAATAATATTTAGATCTGGTGACTGTGCAGGCCATGGGAGATGTTCAACTTCACTTTCATGTTCATCAAACCAATCTTTCACCAGTCTTGCTGTGTGTATTGGTGCATTGTCATCCTGATCCACGGCACCACCTTCAGGATACAATGTTTGAACCATTGGATGCACATGGTCCTCAAGAATGGTTCGGTAGTCCTTGGCAGTGACGCGCCCATCTAGCACAAGTATTGGACCAAGGGAATGCCATGATATGGCAGCCCAAACCATCACTGATCCACCCCCATGCTTCACTCTGGGCATGCAACAGTCTGGGTGGTACGCTTCTTTGGGGATTCTCCACACAGTAACTCTCTCGGATGTGGGGAAAACAGTAAAGGTGGACTCAGAGAACAATGCATGTTTCACATTGTCCACAGCCCAAGATTTGTGCTCCTTGCACCATTGAAACCGACGTTTGGCATTGGCATGAGTGACCACAGGTTTGGCTATAGCAGCCCAGCCGTGTATATTGACCCTGTGGAGCTCCTGACGGACAGTTCTGGTGGAAACAGGACAGTTGAGATGCACATTTAATTCTGCCGTGATTTGGGCAGCCGTGGTTTTATTGTTTTTGGATACAATCCAGGTTAGCACCCGAACATCCCTTTCAGACAGCTTGCTCAGTTAATCCTGTTGGATGTGGTTCGTCCTTCTTGGTGGTATGCTGACATTACCCTGGATACCGTGGCTCTTGATACATCACAAAGACTTGCTGTCTTGGTCACAGATGCGCCAGCAAGACGTGCACCAACAATTTGTCCTCTTTTGAACTCTAGTATGTCACCCATAATGTGTGCATTTCAATATTTTGAGCAAAACTGTGCTCTTACCCTGCTAATTGAACCTTCACACTCTGCTCTTACTGGTGCAATGTGTAATCAATGAAGACTGGCTACCAGGCTGGTCCAATTTAGCCTTGAAACCTCCCACAATAAAATGACAGGTGTTTCAATTTCATTGTCCAACCCTTGTAGCAAGATTCCAAGTACATGTCTCTAACCTGCAATACAGCTGCACCAGAGAAGGAAACAAACAAAAGAAATAAATAAATGGTTCAATAATCTTCCGTTTCAAAACCCTTCTGCCAAAATGCCTTGCAGGTATGGACTTTGTTTTTTATAAATATCTTTCTTACAGAGTTTGCCTCAAGCAGTTATTTCTGCAAACACCCCAGGATTACCAGCTTACACAGTCAGAGAAACTTTGTACTAAAATGAAAGAGTCATGAAAGTATTCTGCTCATTTATTCATCCTAAAGCTTTGGAAGGCATTGAGGTCAAAAGAGACAAAGATCTGCAGCATGGTGGAATGCATTCCAGTGGAAAACACTGCAGCTGTCTGGTTTCAAATTTGTTCCAAGCATAACCCTCTTTGTAATGAAGTGGGCTCTTGCCAACCCCTTTTAGCTCATATTAACTTTTAACATATTTATTTTAGGGCAGGAAGAAGAAACATTTCTGAGATGCAGAGAGAAGCCTGCTGGTCACCGAAATCAGGCAGTTTTCAGCATTACCAGACCTGGTTAGGGACCTACAGGTTGAAAATTCATGCACATGATTCCTTTCCAATCAGTGAATGCAACATACCCAAGAACTGACAGGTGACTCTTACCACAAAACTCTTCAGTGTGGAAGCTGTAACTGTAGGAAAAGCACTCAACCATTTTCAGTATCAGTGAGGTGTTTAAAACCAAAGTCAGAGGAAGCACAAAAGGTGTAAAAAGTTATTTAAAAGGAGAATATATTTTTATTAGCAGTGTGTCGGCTGTTTATTCAAGCTGCTAAAGAGAGCTAGACTTTAGAGGGTTCTGGTTATTTCACTCCACAGTTTTGCAGTTTTGGTTGTTTCCTACACTACTTTCCCAGGAACAAAAAGTGGCATTCTAACACCAGACATTATTTCTGCCTTGAACCGGGCCAAGGAGCAAAGTGACCCAGAAAGTAGGAAGGTGAAACAAGTTACAGCGAAGTTCCTGAGGTGAATTATGTTAAGCTCTTAACCTCTTCCTGTTGTAGCACAGGTTTGATTTGGCAACCTTTTGGAGATGTCTGAGTTCAGAGAATACACAAAGATACTGTAGTTTACAGTCAATAATGCCAACTAAAGCACTAAGTGCTAGTTTAACACGCTTAAGATAGTTGACTCATTGTCTTTATCATTCATTGTCTTCCTTTTAAAAATAGTATAAACCTGTTTTACAGTACCTGTCCTCTCACACACACACTGGTTTTTCACTTATGCACTAAAAATGAAAATTAAAACAAACATATCTGGATATCTGCCACAAATCTCTAAATTGTTAGATTCTCAGAGTACTGGAAGAAAGTCTGTCTGCATTGGTGAAAACCCACACTCCACACTGCAGAAGCTGACACCTATAAATACCTTTGTGGCACGCTGACACAGGGCAGACATGGACTCTAGGCTGGCAATCACATCTGCTGCATGTTATGCAGTTCTATGCAACAAGTGACTCTGTTTCTGTAACTAGAAATACTGGTCCCCAGGGCAACTTGCATGCTTTAATACATCTACAATAGTACAAAAAGCCTACCTAAAATTGAAACAGGGACAGAAAAGCATACTTCTACCAATCAGACCGACAGAGTGCGACAAGCTTAGAGCTTAGTCAGTCGACAAACAGGACTTGCCACGGCCCAGTGTCATAACACTGAAACAGCACCAGCATCACACAAGAATAGTTACAACTGCTAGTTGTGCTTTGGCTAAAAAACGGCAAGTAGCCCAACTGGATAATTGTTTACTGATTATGCATTATTACACACAAGATGTCAAATAATGAGGTTAAGAAATTGTTTAGATGCCCAGGAAGCAAATGAGGTGATCCATAAATGGACATGTCTGGATCTAAGTTACTACCAAAGCAAAACTCATGCTGTGAGAAACCCCAAACACTCAGATTGCTTAACAACGAATATTTATTTAACAGAAAAAAGCCTCAGAAAAAGTGATTAGAGCAGAGTTTACTTTGTCAAAACTCCGAATTTCTTCAATAACTACTTTTATGCGAACATCCCATGTTTTCTTTCCTACAGATCTTAGCTGCTGGTATTTTGATTTCTTTTGGCATTTAATTGTATGTTCATTTCTGGACAACATGTCAGCAATGTTGTTTACCAAGCACCCACAGAAAGAACTAGGCTTGTTGGTACAGCATTATTATATTTTTTATTTACAGTCGACATCAAATGTTTACATAGTGGGCATAATTGTCATATTTTTGGGGCTTTTGATTATTTAACTAATCTCTTTTTTCCAGTATAGGGTGTTTATGACATACAAAGAATATGATTCTTATAAAGCTGAATTAGGAGAACACGATTTAATTTATTGTGGATTTTTTTAATGTCCACACAGGGCAGAAATGATCAAAATAGGCTCAAACATACATCTATGTTCAGCTAAAGCTTTTATTAGGTGGTGCTGAAGGTTCTTGAATGTTTTAATTTGGCATGACTAAGACCCGTTAGGTTCTCGTTAGGCATCATGATTGATTGTAACTGGTAATTTGTATGTATAAAAGGATTTATTTGACAGCAGTCATAGAATTATTAAATACTATACGGGGTGGGAAAGTCTTATAGAGCTAAACAACTAAAGATTATAGGATAATAAGTTCAAACAATTGTACATTAGAAAATGTTGTTCAAATGTCTTACCACTTTGCTATGCTATGGATGAAGACCCCAAATTAATCAGATGAAAGAAAATTGGTCACGGTGTCCAGGAACAACCCAGGAACGAGCAAGCTCAAGCCGATCATTAACTGGAAGATGCTGGAACACCAGAGTCACCATCCACAGTTTAGCCAAATTAACACCGACATGAACTGAGAGGCTAATGGCCAAGAAAGAACACCCAGCTCCAAAATAAACACATTCAAGCTTGGCTGAAAGTTTAGGTTGCTCACATGGCCTAGCCAAATGTCTTCTGGAGAAAAACACAATGATCAATGAAGACAAAGACTGAACTCTTTAGCCACAATGACAAGTTGAATATTTGGAGCAGTCAAGGTGAAGCGTCACACCTAAGATCACTGACCCCAATTGTCAAGCATGGTGGCGGCAGCACCATGCAGTGGGCCGATTTCACTTGGTTTCAAGGAACCTTTCAAAATGGGGAATAATAAAACGTAGAACTACCATAGAATTTATACATTTTACCTCAAATCAACAGCTAGACTTCAGCTCCTCTTAGATAATCCTTTCGTTCAGTAAACTACATGATTTTAGGCTTCGTGATCAATTGAAAGCTCCCCACAAAAACAGGGGGTTGAAGTCACTCCACCAATATACAGGATCCTGAAACATCATGGGGGTAGTAAAAACCCATAACTGCAATGAAGTGCAACACGTAAAAAGGGACTGCTGAACAAGTGTGAGGTAGACACCTGCAGGAGCAAGAGGAGTCCACAGAGCAAAATGAGAGCAGACCTACCACATTTATTCCATCTGATCAGGAAAAAAATAAATAAAAATTAGTTTTTATTTTTAGTTCCGAAGCGAAGAGCTGTTTAGTATCTAGTCAAAAATATCCCAGGAACTTGAGGTGTAACTAGGTAAGAAACGTTGAACCGAATAAAAGTGTGGATATATGTGTATGTTTGTCGCACAATCTTAGGAAAGCAAGTAATTGCAATACTGATGCTGAATTGTGCTATGGCAATACAGATTGGAATTAGCCCACATTTTCCTGTCCCTTTTCTTTTTTTTTTCCTTCATCACAATGTCCCCATCACTCCTCGCGAGCTTTGCATCTCAGCCACTAAAAATATAAATTAATGGGAGCAAAGCAGGAACTGCAAGTCTTTCATACAGGCCAGAAATATTCCTGAGATGCAGATTATTCATGCATGGCACTAGAAAAACAACCCAAACCAACCCAAATGTTGCATCCAAGCAGCCCTTGGTGATACTGCATACATAATACTGCAGAGACGACTGTGACTCCATATATTGTGCAGCTTAGTACACAAACATATAATCTTGACCGTGTGGATGAAATAAATGCCATAAATTTAAACTTGGGCATCAGTTCTTTTTCTTTTTAAACCAATGAAACTGCAAGTTGCTTTGGAAAAGAGTAACGGTTGATATAAATCTTTAAAGTAAATTCATACCATTGTAAGTGTTTGTGAAACTAGGGGTGGGCCATATCATTTATTCATGATAATGCCTGTAATGTTTCTGTCCCTCACTACGTGGCGGATTATGCTCACATGGGTCATGCAGCGCGTACTTGAAGCTGGAAAGGGGAAGGAAAATATGGCTGGTAGCGTTCCTGCTTTAAACTTTAGATTGCATCACACTTCCAATTTCAAAACAATCTTTACTAAAGACACTAACCCTCTGATAGCAAGCTGTTTCACAAAATCTAAATTTCTGCTAAATAAGGAAGGAAACTTGTGATTACATGTTTCTAGTAGGAGCCACATAGTGTAGAGGTAAAACACCAGCCTTCAAAAAATAAAACCGCAGTGCATTTAGTCTGCTGGTCAGACTCTGGTGGTTTTCCAACCTAAGTTGGGGCTGTCTTCTTTCTGTATTCCCACCACTCTGGTCAAATTATGCAGGAATCATGCTTTAAACAGCAAAAAAGGGATTAGGGCAATTATTTTAAACAAACAAACTTACACATCTTTGAATTCTTTTAGACTTGTAGCAGGAGTGAAAACATCTAAAAGGCCAATGACCTGCAAAACAAACAAAAAAAAAGGCAGAAATCAAATTAAAAGCACAAAGCAGAAAGTACAACCTTCGCTGAGATGCAGATTTCTTTAAACAAACAATATCAAGCAGGGAAGTATTTGATTTTTAAGGCTGTTTACCTCCAGGTACAAACACACAGAAGAAACCAGCCCACTCACGTTTTCATGCTTCATGTGTTTAAGCAGCCGCAGCTCTCTGTACGTTCTTTTGGCATGGATGATGGACTGAAAAGGTCGGGAGAGCTTCTTTACTGCAACCTTCAAACCAAGTTTGTCATCATATGCAGAGCTGTTGAATGAAAGAGGACAAACATGAACTTAAATCTAAAAACAAATGCAAAAAAATGTACAGCTGCACTACATTTTTTTGTCAGTTAAAAGATATAAACTCAATAAATCCTGCAAAGCTTCTTCGATTAAGGCTAATCAAGCAGATTTTATTCGGCTCATGCTGGACTGAGTTTGCTCTCAAAACAAAATTAGATGAAGATGATTTGAAAGCTGAGAAATGGGCGGCATCAGCAGAAAACGTCACCTCTCAGCAGACTGGGATCCAGTCTCTGACCGTAATATATCCCCCACCCTGAGAGCTGACTGCTTTTCATCAAAACCAAGATTTCTCCTCCTCACCAGGAAAGCTGTTGCAGGCAGGAAACACCCTTTACTCAGATGAAGCAACATGAGCAGGCTTACAGCTGAATGCTCAAATAATAATTACCCTGAAGTAGTTCCTCATTTCACTGACTTGTTAGCATTTAGAGAACTTAATCAGCTGTCAGACTAAAAACTCAGTCATTTCTCACAATAGTTGTGGTGATATATATATTTTTTTTACATATTGTCAGTATTCATTCTTCTAAACATAACTGAAAACACATTTTACTGTTAAATGCAATCTTTTCTATTAACAGGAATCAGTCAGTCATTTTCTACCGCTTATTCCATAGTGGGTCGCGGGGGAGCTGGTGCCTATCTCCAGCAGTCTATGGGCGAGAGGCAGGGTACACCATGGACAGATCGCCAGTCCATCGCAGGGCAACACACAAACAACCACGCACACACTCATTCATACACCTAAGGTCAATTTAGAGTGACCAATTAACCTAACAGGCATGTCTTTGGACTGTGGGAGGAAGCCGGAGTACCCGGTGAGAGCCCACGCATGCACGGGGAGAACATGCAAACTCCATGCAGAAAGACCCCAGGCTGGGAATCGAACCCAGGACCTTCTTGCTGCAAGGCAACAGTGCTACCAACTGCACCACCGTGCAGCCATTAACAGGAGTTAATATTTGATATTATTTTCTCTGCTGATGTCCATTTAGTAATTTTTTTAACCCAAAAAGAGATGCACTGATCAAGTTTTCACTGGACAAAACTGATAATTTACCTGAACTTTTTTTTTTTTTTATTCAACAACTAAAGGTAATAAACCTTAAAAATAAATGAGGAATGTGTTCTAGGCTCTTTGACACACAAAATAGTTTTTAATCCACCTGAAAACGAAGGGATTTCAAGATTATCCCATTTATGCATCAAAGCCCATGTTCCCAACCTTTACCTGCATTTTGAAACCGATGCAAGGAAAATTGGCCAAATTTTGTCGCTGAACCATGAGTGCATCACTACTTTGAAATGCATAATGGCCTAAAAAGTTTTTTACATAAGAATCATAAATGAGATTATTGTGTCATCTTTTTGTGTAAAATAAAAATGAGGTGTAACAGTGGGGGGGAAAGCCTGTTACTCCCAAATCCGTAGCATTTGAAATTACATGTTGCATTACTGTTTTAATTGTGCCTGATTTCCTACTTTACTGGCAAAGTGCAAACATTAGGATATGTTTATTATGAGAACAGGACATTAGTAAAACAAGAGTGGCCCAGTCAACCCCTGATATGCTCAAATGTTTAAAAAAAAACTGAAAATAAAATAAAATCTACTGGAAATCAACCTAGACGTGTTTATGTAACAGCATACAATTGCTGGGTTTATTAAAGGGGAAAAAAACAAAAACAATGTGAGGTCAGTAATTTGACCAGAAACATATTACCTCATTGCTTGGCACACATGCTTGTTTTCATTTGCAAAACAAACATCTGCTCCCTAACTATGTCACCATGTTTTTTCTAAGAGTTGAACTACATATCAACTCACAACAAAGAACAGCTCAGATGCAATATTTGGTAGGCCATTATACCTCACATGCTATGCATATACTTGGAAAGTAATATCAGGAAGGCTATTATATTTCAAGTGCCCTGCATTAATATTCTGCATGCCAATACCAGCTGAAAGGACTTTCACTGCGCTGCAGACTCACACTTGATGTAACAATTTAGCGACTGAGGTGCTAAAACTCTCCTGGAGTGGTCCCCCTATTATTATAACTCGATGCTTTCTTAATATGAAACAGACTGCATTAATCCATGTTTTTACCATACAATAAACAATAAGATAATTGTTAGGGAAAGACGATTATATTGTTAATCATCATCAGAAAATGATTTGTAGCGTGTAATTTATCATTATAACGATAAACTCATATCTGCAAATCCAATTAACTGGAAGAATTAGTGGCATTTTTATTTTTAATTTTGATCATTATTCACATTTGTTTGTACAATTGATAGCATGAAAGCAATAAGATATTAAATACAGCTGAAAACATGATTGAAACGAATTACTGTTTGTTGTTTAGCAGTACAACTGTACCACCATGCAACTAGTGTGCTGAACTAACCTGTTTCATTATGGCTTTTACTGTTAGATTGAGGCTCTGCAAGGCTCTGACTGTATGCAGAGACAAATGTATAGAGACAAGTCATCCATCATGCAAAAATGTTCAGTCTTGCATAAAATAAACCCAGCCTGCCAGCAAAATGCTCCAACAAATCCAAATCTGTCTTTTCCTCACACCTCAGATGTGTTTAAAAATCTGAGTAAATTTGCTGTGGAGATGCCAAACAAAAAGTTTCTATAAAAGGAAATTAGTACTTGAAAGCAGCAAACTTCAAAACCATACATTTCAATCTGTATTTTTTATTGTCCATTAAATTTTTAACTTTTGCATTTTAGGGTTAATTATATCTCTTTAGTAGCAAATAAAACTGAAAGCAATTTTTCACATTCGAATAACTAAAGGAGGAAACCCAGTCTCTGAAAAACATTTACAAAGGCACTACCTGTCCCAGGCATTCAAGCCCGCAGAGATCAGATCAGTATGTCAAGCATGTGATTGCAGAGACAACGAGTCAGAATCAGTCGTTCTTGGGATTGATCCAATAGGGAAGATAAAAGACATTTTACAGTAAAGCCCTTTAATGTCGGGTTTGTTTAGTAGTTCTAAAATAATCACAATAATTCAATTAAAAGTATAAGAAGTTAATTATAACTTGATACATTTTGACAGAGTCATTCTAGCTCCACCTTGCTAACCTAACTTTAGCTTGTGCAGCTGCAGGCCTAGTCTCAATGAATGGAGGTGAACTTAGGTGACTGATCTCCGCACACTTAACTCAACTTTTACATAAAACTTGATTTACCAAACTGATCCATATGCGCCAGAGCCCACCGGAGACAGATCCTGGTACCGTCGCGGGACTTCCCATATCGTTTTATTGACCTCCTGCAGGTAAAATCCGGATCTTTCTTTCTGCGACATTCCTGCAGAACCAACCGTCGACCACCAACCGTCTTTTTCTACACCGAGCAGCTTCTTTACTCTGAACTGAGAAAAACTTAGCTTCGCCCAAATACCAGCAACAAGAAGGAAAAGGACGGCTCCTTGTTGCTGGAGAACTACGAGTAGTTTTACGTCCTCGAGTTGTTTTCTTACAGAAAGTTGCAGAACCACCGCCTGTTGTGTGCACACTCCTAACTCCTCACTTTCATTTGTTCCTCTCTTCCAGTCCGGAGATTGCTCCTGAGCTTTCTATGTGAAGTCCCGCGAGAAGTCAGTTTCAGACAGCTGAGCGAAGACGCGAACTGAAGACAATGATGAGTTCAAGTACTATCGGAGAAAACATCAAATAATCTGTCATTTTTAAATGTAAAAAAATGGAATCAATAAAAATTTGTTTACATTTTAAATGAATTGCAGTCAGTTGTTCATTATGAAAAGGACAACAGACAAGTCACAAAAACTACTCCAACCTTTGTCTGAATGTTGTGGGGGTGTTCTTACATAATGTTGGTTTTCACATCATATGAAGAGTACTATGCATAAAATCCATTAAAGTCCATTAAAATGTAAGAATCAGTGAAAATTTTTGAACAGAATATTTCTTCATATTATTTTAGTAAAGAAAAACCACAGAAAATTTCAAACATAGCTGTAACATTGATGTACTCATTTAGAGAGGAAAAAAATTAAATTTAACGTTATTAACAAAAATTGGGAAAAATTGCTGAAAATAATTATGTCCTATCATATCCCTGGACCCAACAAATATCAAATCCCCCCGATAGACAGTGGCACTGCTTCTTCAGGCTTAGCAGCCACAGATGACAATAAGTGAAATTTCCATTCTATTCATTTTTGTTTTCAACAAACAGAAGAAAAGCATGCAGATGAAAAATTAAAGTGCTTCTCAATGTTAAAATGGATGTAAAAAGGAAATATTTATTACCTGAGTCCATCAAATAATAAATATTAAAAGGAGAACCTGAAGGGAACATACATTTTCTATGACTGCTGAAGATGAGCCCCACATTTAGTTGTTTTTAAGAAACATTTTACTTCATAATACACCATTTTTATATGATAATGTAGGGTATAGAAGACAAAAAAACAAAATAAATTAATATAATGCTTAAAAAAACTTGAGACTGGACAAAGAGCTTAACCTGATATAAAATAAAATACAACAAAATGAAAGTAACCACATTCAACATTGGGTAAAAAATTGTGGAAAAATAATGAAACCTCATTCAGGCATGTATCATTAGAGGGGGAAAAAATCCCTGAAGTTTAAAGATACATCAAATACCTCTTGCGAACACCTTGTAGTTCACCCTTAGAGTTGGAGTTGTCTACCCATGAGAACAAGAAGGCAGCATAAATGGTCATATTAGCTGACTGAGATGATTTTTACATATTGTTTGTTCACATACTGTCAAAAACTTTATGAAACATAACAATCAGATAACCTTGATTACAACAAAATAAAATAAATCAGTGAAAGGAGGGCAAATAAATGTAACCCCATCCCAGTGGCAAACTTTAAGATGATCAGTTTTACAAATCAACATAAATGTAACTTTTTGCATTTTGCATGTGACATATAATATTAAATAACATTTCTATTTATTTTATGAACTTTCTCAATAGAACTTGTAAATAAAATCTTTGAAACCAATTAAATAAACCCTAACTCTATTTTTACTTTTTTAAACTCTAAAGGTCTGCATTAAAACTCTAAACTGAAGACTTCTTCAGTGCTAAAACTGCTTATCTGCTGATTTTTGCATCATCAGTCTTCCTCCTCCTCCTCTTCTTCATCTTGTTGGTGCCGTGAAGAAGACTTGAGTGGAACCGAGTCAAATCCATCTGATGTTCTCTGTCAAGACAATAGTAATGTCAAATATCATATTGAGCAACACAATGTAAATGCAAATGAGCAAGCTGCTAACCTCGCGTGAGAAAGACTTTATTTTGGTAAAGAAGGATTTATGGGTGAGATCCATGAGGTCATCCTCTGCATCCTCTCCCTCCATTATTGCACAGCTGTCAGCAGTCGGTAGCTCACACTCTTTACCTCCAGAGCTCATCATCAGCCTGGAATACTTATACTGCAGCCTAACAGAAGGATAACCGGATAACATCTATTACACAGGATTTGGTGATCTGTATTTGCTAACGTCCTCAGGCACATTATGTTTCATAAAATGTTATGGGACATATAAAAAGTCTTTGTCTAACTTGCGTGTCTTCTTCCAAAAATAACAAATGAGGCTGGCGAGAAGCACAGCAGCGATCAGTCCTATGGAAACACCAAACTTGAGCCAGAAATCCATAGACACACAAGCGCTGACTTTTTGTGTTGGCAGTGATTCTCCTCCATAACACTGCAGAGGCTGCTGCCACACATAGGTGGTTCTCTGAGAGAAACAAATAGCCAGATTTCCCCACAGTTAAAATCAGTTCAAACAAAATAAAAATGTTTTAATTTGTGGCATTCTTACCATTCTCATTTTTTTTATTTAGAATAAAGTCAGACAGTCAGAAGCAAGTGGTTAGCCTGAGTACTTTACAAAGGTATTCACTTTTATAATATTTTTGTCATATTACATTTACAAACCGCAATGTAACTGATGAGCAATTCTGAGGTTTTACCACAGGTTCTTACTTAGATTTAGATTTGGACTTTGACTGGGCCATTTTAACAGATTAATAGGCTTTAAATGATTTTTGAATTGGGTTTGATACCTGAATCCCCTGGATGCAAGCACTGACAATCTCTCTGTAGTGATCTGTAGTGCAGAGCGGGCATGCATGCTGGCTCTCCCACAGGAAGTGAAAAGTACAACCGTCGCACGTCCCCTCAGAACATTTACTGATAAGGAAACAAGGTCAGAGGGATAATGATAGGCATAAAGTGGCTCTTCAAAGGGTCCCTTCACCATAGTTTAGTTTTCATGAACTTAATATATTAAATAATGGTGAGTAGTATGAGTGTCTAAATGAAAGGTCAGAAGCTGAGCTCAGTTAATTTGTGCAGCACCTGGGAAGCATGATGTGGTCTTTCACATTGGGTGTGGGGTTGCATCGAAGTCTGACAGTGGCTGACCTTCCCTGTTTGCAAGCTTGGGTTGTATCACTGGACCTAGAGAAATCACAAACATTACATTGATGGGTTCACCCATGGCACAGATTTTCAGCTGTTTTTAAATAGCAAGTATCATTTACAAATTGAATAAGAAAATATAAAGTCTAGAATTAAATCTTTACCTGTATGGAGCTGAAAGTATCACCATGGCCTAGCCTTTTAAACTCACTTAATGGCTAAAGTAAATCTGAAGAACCACTGTAGATTATTAGGTCCTAATTTCACTCAGGGTCAAATCAAGCAAACAAGAAAATCTCTAAATAGTTATTGTTGTATGACAATGAGATGCACTTAAGATGTTTTTGTCTTTCATGGTCAGCAGGTCTAAACTGACATGATGGCGATTATGTGTCTTACTTAATAATTTTCTTTTGTTTTCTTGTTTTCTTTAAGTCCATGTAAATGTCCAGTGTCATGCATTTTTTCACTGGGCAAAATCTCCCTATTGGGACAATAAAGTATTTATTCATATTAAAGTCCCAGTAAGGTGAGATAATATCTGTCATTTACTTGTAATAGAATATGACATCTGGCAGCTGAAGTGAGGGGAACAGCCATGCTGGAGAAGAGATTCCTCCTAGTGTCGTCTCAGTGGTCACACCTTAAGAAATAAAACACAGACAACATTATTACCTGCTTGATTAGACAAACACAATCTAAATGCTTCAACAGATTTCGGTTCCAGTAACCCCACAATACAACATATAGCTAATGTTGGATGGAGGAGCGTTATATCTTTTAAAAAATTGTATTCAAACTTTTTCTTTCAAATGCAAAACAGTCATTTTTTTATGATAGACACATCACGAAAAAACAAACCAGCACACAGAGTATAAACCATTTTACTACATCACATGTACGCTTGTGCACAGTGACATTTAGAGCTCACACAGTGTTTATAACTAATATAAAACTAAGTTGTTCTGGTCAGTTGCATCATGCTGATATTTGCTAATTGACAATAGAAAACAAGAAGAAAAATCCATATTTTAAGACATTAGTAAGTAAATGTAGATATGCTCTCAGTTCCTTTCAGACTAAAATAATACTAGAAGCTGGAGGTAGTCAAAGCTACACAAGAGGGAATTTTATTTGAAATTGTAGGTTTTTACCTAAATACTTCAGTCAGATTTTACATTTATGACAAAAATAAACACCCATTACGGTGTTTGTTTAAAAGGCTGGAATCTGATTGTAATAAGTATTTTGTGAAAGATTATAGCTCACACTACTGCATATTATTCCATTATTTTCTGTGAATTATAATAAACTTGAATGTTGTTTAAAAGATGGACATAGCCATAGATGGACATGAAACCAACAAGGGGAAGCCTCAAAATAGAACACCAATAGCAGGCACGAGTAAATATATTCTGAATCCAGAACATATTTACTTTAATAGGCAGTGTGACACTATATCACAGAGCTGAGCAACCGATATTATTTAGCTGCAAGGTCTTTCAGGAAGGAGTGCAGAAAAACTGCCTTCAAAATAAGGGCTTGCACCCTCCAAATAATTAAACCTTAAACAAAACCTGACATGATGCAGGTGCAAGCATTGTAGTGACGGATATTTTTCAGGGTTACCTAGACTTTAACCACATTATTCAAACCACAAAGGTGGTAGTGTTGCATGACTGATAGCTACTCTGTGGGGTGTAGCGTCACGGTGGCCATTCCCTATAGATCAGACATATAAAATCCACCTATATCATTTACTGTTGGGTTAAGTTAGTTACTTTTACATTTTTCAATATTTAGCTATTTTCATTCATTTTGATTTGTATTTTCTTCATAGACCAAAACTTCATCTAAACTGCATTTATAATACAGATGGAATAACTGCCTGATTTATTATTTGCTTAAAACAATGTTTAGCAGAATGCTACAAAGATATTTGTTAATTTACAACAATGGACAGCTGCAGATTAGGTCCATACCCATGAGTGAGTCACCAATGATGAATGGTTGTGAGGACACCATGCTCTGACTCCGGATGTCAGAAGGAACCACCGTCGACTGACAGACGTAGCCTTTGACCACTTTTCCACTCTCAGTTACATTGTCCACACAGGAGGCTGGCACTCGACTCTGTGGGAGGAACACTCTCAAAACAAGCACAATTTCTTTGAAAAATAAAGGACTTTAGCATCACTTTCTTACCTCTGTCCCACACAGATTCAGATTAAAGTGATGAAAATACCGCAGGCCTCTGTTGGTGAAACGAGGGCTGCTGGTGAAGCCAGTGACATTAGACAGGGGAGAGAAATCATAGGTCTGCACAGCCTCTCCTCCTGTTTGAACCCTGAACGTACAGTCGCTGAGACAAGCCGTGTAGGCCTGCAGATCAGAAGTCAGAGTTTTAGCTGGTACATTTACATGCACATCATATGCTGCTCAGTGTGGGAGGAATCAGTTTATGATCTGTTTGGTGGAAAGCCAGAAATAAAACAGAGTATACCGATATCAGCTAAACTAATGGAACAGGTTACATTTTGCTCTTGCTTGTTCAGTGAGTTACTTAAAGTGTGAAAAGTGTGGGTTGCATTTACATTCAGCCCCCCTGACTCAATACTTCACTATCACTGCAAATACAGATCCAGGTCTTTTTGGCCACAGATTCCCATTGAATATAAGTATGGACTTAATATATGAATATGGTTTGATCTATATCATATTAATGTAGCTCTGACGTTTTCGTCCAGTATTTAGCTCCATCTTCCCATCAGCTCTTACTAGCTATCCTGTCGCTGCTAAAGAAAACACTCTGCACACCATGATACTTCGACCTCCATGTTACATCAGCGGATGTGTTGCAGTAGGGATGGTGTGTTTAAGGTGATGTGCAGTGTTAGTTTCATCCCACACAATGTGTTGCATATGGGATATAAAAAAATCTGTTTTGCCTTATCCTACCACCGCTACCTCTTCAACATGTTTGCTGCATCCCTTACATAGCTTTCTTTTGCTATGGTTTTCTTCTTGACACTCTTTCTATAAAAGGACAATTTTGTGGAGTTCATGACTAATAGTTGTCATGTCAACAGATTTTCCCACTTGAGTTGAGGTTCTCTGCAGCTCCTCCAGCATTACCATATGCATATTAGCTGCTTCTCTGATTAATGTGTTCTCCAACACCTTGCTCAACCTGTTCGTATGATGTTATGGTAGGTGCACCTGTATTCTTTCCATTTTTGATGAAGGATTTAACAGTGCTTGATGAGATGGTCAAAGCTTGGAACCCTCCAACAAACCTTGAGGCCCTCACACTGAAACTAAATTACACGTTTTTGAATTATTAGTTTTTTTCTAAAGGCATTTGGCTGCACTAGTGTTTATTTAGGGGTATCATAGTAAAGGTGGCTGATTACAAATGCATTCAAAACCCTTTAGATTTTTATTTGTCAAAAGACCTAGACTTACATACAGTATCATTATCCTTTCACTTCAAAATAGTTAAGATTTTAGTAGACGTGGAGTTTTGTAATGCAATGTCCTGTGATTCTAATCCCATATTCTTGTGTGTCCTATTTTTGAAGTCTATAAAAATCATGGAATCCTAATCCAGTTTCTTATATTTAGTTTGACAATTAAGTCTAATAACATAAGTTTGTGAAGAAAGACAAAATAATATACAGGTCCTTCTCAAAATATTAGCATATTGTGATAAAGTTCATTATTTTCCATAATGTAATGATGAAAATTTAACATTCATATATTTTAGATTCATTGCACACTAACTGAAATATTTAGGTCTTTTATTGTCTTAATACGGATGATTTTGGCGTACAGCTCATGAAAACCCAAAATTCCTATCTCACAAAATTAGCATATCATTAAAAGGGTCTCTAAACGAGCTATGAACCTAATCTTCTGAATCAGCGAGTTAACTCTAAACACCTGCAAAAGATTCCTGAGGTCTTTAAAACTCCCAGCCTGGTTCATCACTCAAAACCCCAATCATGGGTAAGACTGCCGACCTGACTGCTGTCCAGAAGGCCACTATTGACACCCTCAAGCAAGAGGGTAAGACACAGAAAGATATTTCTGAGCGAATAGGTTGTTCCCAGAGTGCTGTATCAAGGCACCTCAGTGGGAAGTCTGTGGGAAGGAAAAAGTGTGGCAGAAAACGCTGCACAACGAGAAGAGGTGACCGGACCCTGAGGAAGATTGTGGAGAAGGGCCGATTCCAGACCTTGGGGGACCTGCGGAAGCAGTGGACTGAGTCTGGAGTAGAAACATCCAGAGCCACCGTGCACAGGCGTGTGCAGGAAATGGGCTACAGGTGCCGCATTCCCCAGGTCAAGCCACTTTTGAACCAGAAACAGTGGCAGAAGCGCCTGACCTGGGCTACAGAGAAGCAGCACTGGACTGTTGCTCAGTGGTCCAAAGTACTTTTTTCAGATGAAAGCAAATTCTGCATGTCATTCGGAAATCAAGGTGCCAGAGTCTGGAGGAAGACTGGGGAGAAGGAAATGCCAAAATGCCAGAAGTCCAGTGTCAAGTACCCACAGTCAGTGATGGTCTGGGTTGCCGTGTCAGCTGCTGGTGTTGGTCCACTGTGTTTTATCAAGGGCAGGGTCAATGCAGCTAGCTATCAGGAGATTTTGGAGCACTTCATGCTTCCATCTGCTGAAAAGCTTTATGGAGATGAAGATTTCATTTTTCAGCACGACCTGGCACCTGCTCACAGTGCCAAAACCACTGGTAAATGGTTTACTGACCATGGTATCACTGTGCTCAATTGGCCTGCCAACTCTCCTGACCTGAACCCCATAGAGAATCTGTGGGATATTGTGAAGAGAACGTTGAGAGACTCAAGACCCAACACTCTGGATGAGCTAAAGGCCGCTATCGAAGCATCCTGGGCCTCCATAAGACCTCAGCAGTGCCACAGGCTGATTGCCTCCATGCCACGCCGCATTGATGCAGTCATTTCTGCAAAAGGATTCCTGACCAAGTATTGAATGCATAACTGTACATGATTATTTGAAGGTTGACGTTTTTTGTATTAAAAACACTTTTCTTTTATTGGTCGGATGAAATATGCTAATTTTGTGAGATAGGAATTTCAGGTTTTCATGAGCTGTATGCCAAAATCATCCGTATTAAGACAATGAAAGACCTGAAATATTTCAGTTAGTGTGCAATGAATCTAAAATATACGAATGTAAAATTTTCATCATGACATTATGGAAAATAATTAACTTTATCACAATATGCTAATATTTTGAGAAGGACCTGTAGACTTCAGCCTTTTAAAGCAACCAAAATACATTACCTTGTTTCTCTTTGTGTTTGGTCCACACTGGACACATGCTGTCTTTCCAATAGGCTGACTGGTTCTGATGTAGGTGTTTGGCGGACATTTCTCACACTCTCCTGTGGTATTGACCATGTAGTGTCCAGGTGGGCAGGGAACACAGGAGGAGTCGGCTTTATCAGATGTCACAGCGCAGCGCAGACACTGAGAGGCTACTCCTCCGATCACATTAGTGATGTGGATGGAGTAGATCTTTGCAGCATCAGTGCTAAAGTTCCTGTCCTAAGATGTCAGAAACAGAGGTTCTCATTCAGTGGCCTTATTTTCAAAAATAGTTCATTATCCTGTTCTACATAAAAGAATGCAATTGAAAACCTAGCTCTAAAAGATGTACATTGTGCAATAAAGACAGGAGGAATAGTGCTTGGGGTTTCCATACAGCTCAAGGCTGCCATCTAGAGTTGAGTACCAAATTAAGGGTTTAAAGCCATGATTTCGACACAGAATTGCAGCTGTTGCTAGTACAAGCAATTGTCCAAGATATTCCCAAGCAGTTTTTGTCACTGTATATCTAACTATACAGTGGTAGTGTTAATAAATGGGCATTAACTTACTGGACTCGTGGATACTGCATCAAATAAATGTCCATACACACAGCTTTTCAAAACAGACTTTATAAATGCTGTATTGCTTTTAACAGCAGGAATATGGGTTTTGTCACTGAATTTCTTGAAAAACATTAGTCTTTCTGGACCCATCTTTCTCAGACTTTCTCTAATTAATTTACATACAAACTATGTTGGAGGTCTACAAATAAATCAGGTTGTTTAATCATTACAAAGGCCTCTTTAATGTGATAAAATATTATATTTGCAATAAACTATACTTTCATACCAAAATAAGAAAGAAATAAAATAATTTTATTAATTTGTCCGTAGGTCTCCAGCTCCTGTCCTCGAGAGCCACCACAATAAAATGGCTGAATTATCATCTCAGTGTCATCAGGTTCTGCAGAGGCCCGGTAATGACCGATTCGTTTGATTTAGGTGTGCTGGAGCAGGAATGCATCTAAACACTGCTGGATTATTGGCTCTTGAGGACTGGTGTTGGAGACACTTAAATTAGACACTGATTTGTTAAAAGACAGTGAAAGAAAATAGAAAATTGATGCATAAAATTATTTATGTGTGTTTTGAAGTAGAATTTTATTAACTGAAAGACATTATGCCACATAATGCACAGAGATTAACACCCTGAACCCTACAGCTAGTTTTGAACATCCAGGAAGAATGACTGATGACTGATTAAGCAGTGAAGGTGAAGGAAAAAAACACAATGACTTATGCAGCTCACCATGCTGAATTCCTCAGTCCGTTGAAAGGTCCACGTGAAGCTGACTGTGTGGTTACTCTGGATCAGATACGAGTAAGACTGCTTCCTGTTTCTGCCTTTCCACTGCTCCACCAAATAATTATTCCACTTACTATAACCCTGCAGAAAAAGACTCTCACTTTATAAATTCAAACTTAAAGCACATACAGTATATTCCTAACACATGCCTGAGAAAAACACTTTTTCACTCACCACCAGGAAGTAAAATCTGCAGTCAGCCGTACAGATGGTCTCAAATACGAAGGTGATGCGAGACAGTTCATTCATCTCACTGTTAGCCAAGGACTGAGCCCTTATAGAGCCAAGGAACATTATATTAAACGTTGTTCTTTGATACAATGCCTTGCTAAATTATTCATACTCCTTGAATTGTTTCAAGTTTCATCTAATTAAAACACAAACTTCACATGCATGAAAACCATGCATATCCCAATGAAAGACATTTAATTCTTTGGTTGCAATGTGAGAAATTGTTAAAACATTCAACAGGTATAAATACTTTTGTAAGGTGCTCTATGCAACCATAACACTTTGTTGAGACATATTAAATAAAAACTGAGAAACTCATTTGTGTAGCTACATTTCAGAAATTCTCACCTGTATCCAGGAACGTTGAGTGTCAACGTTAGGTAGTCATTGTCCTGAACTCCTGGGGCGGTGTAGATATACTCTCCAGCCACTTCCCATGCTGCCATTACAGATAATGTCAGCGACAATAACACTCAAACCCTTACCACCACAACTGGCCTCAAACTAATTGTGACTAAAACCAGTTTATAACACTAATAAATCTCCCTGCTCCTATGAAGACTACAAGTTGAACAGTCCCTACGCTGAAAAAAACTGTAGTTTGAAGAGCTGCCAGATCATTTTGTCCCAATCATGCCAGTAAAACAGTAACTGAAACATTCTTTCCTGTAACCTAGCAATTTCCAAAAAGGGTCAACAATCAAATTCTTCAACTTTACACAAGACATTTTCAAAATAATCTAAACCTTAGAGTCACTTTATTATTTTCAGGGAATTTCTGCATGTTTAAGTGTGGTATCATTGCTATTCTTCTACCTCTGACTGCTTCATCCCTCCACTTGTTTCCCATTTTCAGAACATCCTCACAGTCATTTAAATATCTCTAAACTAGAAGCTGGTCTCACCTGTTCTTTGGTCTGAGTTGCTGAACTCCTGATGAAAGACGGAGCTCTCCATGTTCTTCGGCATAGTGTTCCACCACTTGTACTCAAGTCCCAGCACTGCTTCTGTGCCAACAGGGCACTTCTTACAAACTGTGAATACAAAAAGTCATATATTCTGGACTTATACCTGTATTCTATCAGGACATGGTGGTATATTGTACCTAGCTGCACTGCTTCGTTTGTTATATCATGAAATTTGGAAAACGTTTTGTAATATTAAATATTTCCCTTTAAGTTCCATATGGTTTAGCTTTTCCAAAACAGTTATATCAACTTTTAAACCCTATCTAATTAACAATTAAACAATTGTCAAATCGTTTGTTTAATTTAAGGCAAAAAACTTCCTAGCAGAAAAAACCTTTCTTACTAGACTCCTTAAACCAGACTCTGGGCCCATCAACAAAATATATCTGCAAATACAATTAGTTTTCGATGATATATGTACTATAAAATTAGGTATTTTGACTTTTTTTTGGAAGCAATAAATATTTGCACACAAAAAACAGATCTTCTCTCTTTGGACAATGAAGGCCATCTACAAGGGTTGGACAATGAAACTGAAACACCTGTCATTTTAGTGTGGGAGGTTTCATGGCTAAATTGGACCAGCCTGGTAGCCAGTCTTCATTGATTGCACATTGCACCAGTAAGAGCAGAGTGTGAAGGTTCAATTAGCAGGGTAAGAGCACAGTTTTGCTCAAAATATTGAAAATGCACACAACATTATGGGTGACATACCAGAGATCAAAAGAGGACAAATTGTTGGTGCACGTCTTGCTGGCGCATCTGTGACCAAGACAGCAAGTCTTTGTGATGTATCAAGAGCCACGGTATCCAGGGTAATGTCAGCATACCACCAAGAAGGACGAACCACATCCAACAGGATTAACTGTGGACGCAAGAGGAAGCTGTCTGAAAGGGATGTTCGGGTGCTAACCCGGATTGTATCCAAAAAACATAAAACCATGGCTGCCCAAATTACCGCAGAATTAAATGTGCACCTCAACTCTCCTGTTTCCACCAGAACTGTCTGTCAGGAGCTCCACAGGGTCAATATACACGGCCGGGCTGCTATAGCCAAACCTTTGGTCACTCATGCCAATGCCAAACGTCGGTTTCAAAGGTGCAAGGAGCGCAAATCTTGGGCTGTGGACAATGTGAAACATGTATCCTATCATGGCATTCCCTTGGCCCAATATTTGTGCTAGATGCCAAGGACTACCGAACCATTCTTGAGGACCATGTGCATCCAATGGTTCAAACATTGTATCCTGAAGGCGGTGCCGTGTATCAGAATGACAGTGCACCAATACACACAGCAAGACTGATGAAAGATTGGTTTGATGAACATGAAAGTGAAGTTGAACATCTCCCATGGTCTGCACAGTCACCAGATCTAAATATTATTGAGTCACTTTGGGGTGTTTTGGAGGAGCGAGTCAGGAAACGTTTTCCTCCACCAGTATCACGTAGTGATCTGGCCACTATCCTGCAAGAAGAATGGCTCTGACCACTGTGCAGGACTTGTATATGTCATTCCCAAGATGAATTGATGCTGCATTGGCCGCAAAAGGAGGCCCTACACCATACTAATAAATTATTGTGGTCTAAAACCAGGTGTTTCAGTTTCATTGTCCAACCCCTGTATGTGTCTAATGGATTTTGTAAGAGCATAGTGCAGTACTGTCACACACAGTCTTAACACAGCACATATAACAACAATCAACAAAGACACATTAAGTTCTGATACAGAGCTGTGGTCAAACATTAATGACATGATTTGCTGTTTTAGTTTTGCAGATGGCAGCCTTTGCATTGGTGTCACAGAAATATCTCTCAGACGTTTACAAGGACAGAGTAAAAGGTGAGTACTGATGGTGCACCTTTTCCATCTGAGTATGAATCGTTGCTGCAGGGCTCACACGCTGAAGAGTTAGTCACAAAGAAGCCTGGGTTACATGGCGGGCAGGTCTGCTTCTCCCCTGATGCTGGAAGCTTCACCGCCCCTTCAATAATCTCACTGCAGATCTTTGGTTCAATCCATTTGTACATGAGCTGAGTCTGAGACACACAGAATAAAACAGGACATTTGAGATAGTCAAGTCATCATGACCAAAGTATTGATATCCCTGTAATCTATCGTATTTTACCGCATTGCAACACAAATTTCAATGTATTCTATTGGTATTTTAGGACACAGATCAACAGATCAAGGCGACTGTGGCTCAGTAGGAAGAGTGGTCGTCTTGCAATCAGAAGGTTGTGGGTCCGATTCCAGCTTCCTCCTGCCATATGTCGATGTGCCCCTGGGCAAGGCACTTAACCTCGAGTTGCGTACCGATCTGCGTATCGGTGTAAGAATATGTGAGCGTTAGTGAGTGCTACTGGGTGAATATTGCTCTAGTGTAAAGCGCTTTGAGTGGTCTGCATGACTGGAAAAGCGCTATATAAGTTCAGTCCATTTAACACAAAGTAGAGCAGAATTGTCAAATGGAGGGAGAATGATATATAGTTGTCATGATGTAGGGTTGTTTGGTTTTTGGTTTCGGGGTTTTTCCTTATGTTTTTCCCTGCTCAAGTTTTGAATCATGTTTCTGTTTATTTTCCTGGTCATGCTTTTGTTTTGTCGTCTTGTTCATGTTTTGTCAAGTTTGGTTTTCGGATCTGGTTATGCTTTTGCTTCATGTTTTTCTAGTTTGTGTTCAAGAGTCTCTGTTTTGCTCCAGTCACGTTTTGTTCTGTTAATTAAGTTTATTCAGTTCACCTGCTTCAAGTTAATCTGTCTCCTTACTCCACCTGGTTTTTACGCCATATATTCACACCTGTTCTGTTAGTCTTCGCGGAAACATCTTTCATTTTCATGCTCATGTCTTGTTCTAAAACCAAGTCTTGTCTTTTTGATCTTGCCATGCCTGTCTTGCCTGCCTGTTTGTTTTTGTTCCTGCCTCCTGCTAAGTGTGAGTTTTCGTAATTAAACCTTTTTTTTTGTCACTTAAAATCACGCTGCCTGCTCGTCTGCATTGTGGGGTCCAATATCAAGATAGAACCGTGACAATAGTTTTAAAAATTTTACAAAAACGTTTTTTATGAGTATGTATCCAGACCCTCTGAGTCGGCAGACTGTAGAATACTTTGCTGTATCAAAGCTGCAAGTCTCTACAATCCAAAGAGCTGTTTTGCCCTCAGTCCAGCCAAATAAAACGTGTATAGAGCCGCAAATGTTAGATGACCTTCTGAAAAACGTCTACTTATCATTTTTGATCAATATTTACTATATGAAATTTTTTGAAATTTTTTAAAAACTAATATTTTATTTCTATTATTACGTTTTAATATTCAGAAAAACAAAATTATGTGAAAATAGGGTGGATTTTGATGGTTGTGATGTTGATATTTGCAGGAAACAATATTTTTTTTAAAGAAGCACATTGTTTCAAAACTAATGAGAACAAAAATATATCTTAAAAATATACCTTTATTGTCATTCTGTTGTGGAAATTCAATGCAGTTATTCCATAAAAAAATTTAAACTGCTAAAATCCTGAATATGGTATTATATCTATAATTAAAAAATGTGTTGGTTGTTTATCATTTTAGCCAACGTTATTAAAAAAACATTGTTAAAGTGGTGCAGGAGCCATGGGTTGCAGACCCCTGACCTAGACACTTACATTTTTCCATAATTCTTTGCTAAATATTGTGCCTCAACTTCAGTCAAATTGGATGTAGAGGATCTGTCAACACAAGCTTTCACATCTTGCCACAGATTCTCAATTGGATTCAGGTTTCCACTTTGACTGTACCATTGTAAAATATGAATATGCTTTGATCTAAATTGTTCTATTGTCTGGCTATTAGAAGGTGAGCCTCAGACTGGGGCTGAGGCTCAAGTCTTTTGCAGCCTCTAACATGTTTTCTTCCAGGATCACATTCTGTTTAGGTTCATTGATTTTCCCATCAACTCTGACTGGCTTCACAGTCCCTGTTAAAGGAAAGCATCACCTAGCATGATGCTGCCACCATGTTTTAGTGTGGGTGATGTGCAATGTAGTTTCTATCACACACAGAGTTTTGCATGTAAGCCTAATCTGACCAGAGTACCGTCTTTGACATTATATTATATTTATATTACACACAGATTAACTCTATTTACCAATTGGGTGACCTCTCAGTTCCATTGGATTTTGCTTAGGGGTATGAAAGTAAAAAGAACGCAGACACAAATGCATGCCACACTTTTCTTTTAAAAAATGTGACAAAATTGGGAAACATTTTAAGGTTACAGCCAGATAATAGTGGTTATATCAGATATATAGGTGTGTGCATGATTAATAAAAAAAATACCCTTTCTATAGTGGTTTGAGCCATACAAGAAGTCAATTGTTCTTAATTACCTTTCCCTCAGAGTTACAGGGGGTGTGGGTGTAAAAGTAGTCACTGTTTGTACATGCAGGTCTTGGTTTGCAGCTCCCAGAACCAGGTACTGGTGACAAGAAAAAAAACAATTAAAAACAGAGCTAGTCAATGTGAGAGAGAATAAAAGTCACATTAGGATTTTGGGGTAAGAACTCTCAGTCACAGTTTAGAGATCAGATTTTCTACTTTGCATGCTGACTGCATCATGTATGTGCAGCTACACACAATGTAATTGGTTACAGGTGTAGAAAATATGCAAAAATGAATACCAGCATATTTGTCTGATTCACACTCATGGCAAACAGTGGCGCCTTTGTTGGAGTAGGTATCAGCAGGACAGGGGGTGCAACGGGCAGATCCTTCTTTTGAGCTGTGTGTGCCAGGTTTGCAGTGGAAACACTCAGATGTGTAGGCAACCCCTGGAGGAAAAGATCAATGAGCAATTAATCATTGACAGACAAAGGAAGTTGGGTGAGAAAACTAAATGTTTAGACCACCTGCACATGAAGGAAGCGTTAATGTACCTGAGACCTGAATGTTTCTTAACAGCACAGGTTTGACAGCACCACCCAGCAGAGCATACGTTGTGGTTCTCCAATACAGAACATTGTTGCCTTTGCTTAGCTCTACCTGCAGAGAGGAAATGTGGAAAAGAAAAGATAACTTTTTTCCATAAGAAGAAAGCCAATGACTTGTGTTTAAATGGACAAACCTTGTAGTGGCTCCAGCTGCTCTCTGAAATCCTCATCCAGCGACTCTCAGAATCTGTAGACTGACACTGGTCGTTCTGGACCTTAAAAAAGAGGGAAAACTTTATCCTATTTTCCTCTTGTATGCCAGAACCTGTAACACAACAGCTGCACTTACAAAGAACTCAAAGTAGATGCTGCTGTCAGGGTAGAAATATTCAAAGGACAGAGCTCCAGGTTTTTTCAGGCTGACAGCATAAGAGAGCGTTGCAGTGCACTCATCTGTGTTGGAGGCCACATATTCACCCTTTGGCGTCCAGGTGGAGCTGCAAGAACAGTATCAGTACAGACACGGTTTATTATAAGCCTTAAACCATAAAGAATGTTTTATGATACAACGAGTTACTGTTTATACTCACTTAGAACAGTTTATAAAGGCATTCCCCTCATTTGTCGTCACCCCATGAGTGATAAAACCCGTTGGTAGGCTGTCCCACTCTTCAAAGGCGATGCTGGTTCCCAAAGAGAAGGTGCCTGCAGCACACTTCTGGCACTGTTGCGACTGCATGTCAAGGAACTCTCCTTCACTGCAAGAAAAAGCTAAACACAAGAAAAACACAAAAACATTAACCTAATGTAGGCAAGCAGAACTGTTACAAATGTTTATACCCTCTAATTTATTTAAACGTGATCAACAAAGGACACAAATGGTCTTGAACTTTTTTAAAGTAGTCTAGATCTTGGTCTGAACTTTCTGAAGGTCTCAAGCTCCAGCCATCTTCTCATTTACTCTGACTAGCTTTCCTGTTCAGAAAACGTCCCCACAGCATGATGCTGCCACCGCTATATTTTACAATAGGGAGTGTGTTGCATTGTGCAATGTTAGCTGCCCACCACAAACAGCTAAGTCTCACCTGACCAAAGCCAATTTGCTGTCTCCTACTACAAACGGGATTTCTTATGGCATTATTTCAACAATGGGTTTCTCTCCAGATTTGTGTAGTGAACGACTAAAAGTTGTTGAGTCAACAAATTCTCCCACCTGAGCTGTAGATCTCTGCAGCTCCTCCAGAGTTACTATTGGACTCTTGGCTCCTTCTCTGATAAACACTCTCCTTCCCCACTCTACTCCGTTTAGGTGGATAGCCATGATTTGGTTGGTTTGCAGTTGTACCAAATTATTTCCATTGTCAGAGGATTAAAACATGCTCCATGAAATGCTTAAAGTTTTTTACATATTTTATAACGTTACCCTACCTTACCTTTTTTTCACTTAACAATGATGCAGTACGTTTGTTGGTCAGCTAAATGAAACTACATTAAAATGCAGTGCAGTTTGTGGTTGTAACATGACAGAAACTTATAAGTTTTAAGGGCATATATATTATCGCAAGGTACTGTATACTGAACATTTAGAGGAAAGTAAACGTGCAAAATAAGGTTCCAGATAGCACTGGCCACTTACTGCATTGAGTGCCTTTGACTGGATCTGGGAGGCCTGTGCACGTCTCTGCTTTGTTGGGAATCGCTACCCTCCATCTTGACCCAAGTACGTCACACTCCGTATACTCAAAGTGATAATCCGACTGCAGAGGCGAAACACAGGTGTGAGTTTCACACAGATGGACCATAGAGTGCAAATATTATAAGATACAAACTAGATGGAGAAAAACATTCAAAATAAGGATGAAAACAACTTGAAACAAATCTTCCAGGTTTCAAGAAAAATAACAGATCATTAAGCGAGAATGAAAAAAAAGATAATACTGTTTGTAAAATTAGATCACGGGGTCTTTATGTACTTCTGGTATTTCAATCCTCTACGCAGGAAAGCCTCCTTAACAAACAAAAGGATAGACTAATATTTGCTATGGAGGCCGTTTCAACTGTTAAACTTATCAAGGATGGGCTCCAGTTTCCCAGGAGTTATTTACTGAGCTAAAGGAAGAAAAGCTGATCCATACAATCCTTCTGTAAACATTTATTTGAGTGCTGTCAGAAACAGCATTAGTACAGGTACAAAGTTTTAGCTTTGCTCAACCGTGATGTATTTCAGGAAATTACCAGAGGTGACAGCACCTGATCCAATCCATGGGAACTCAACCCTGCATAATCTGTAGATCTAGTCTCTGTTTAACAACAAGATGTAATATTCCAGGGAAGGTCACTCAGCAGACCAATCGCGACCTTCTGGGATTAATAGTTAACAGAAACAGCAGCACCAACACTTCTCTGCCTCTGTGTTTCTGTTAAAGCCCCTGCATTAGCTGACCTTAGGAAATTAACATGTGTTTGAGTGGGGACGTCTCATGTAAAAATGCAGCAAACTGGAGATGGGTCTTAACTTAATCACCTCCCTTGAACAAACATGAGGAAACCAAGGCAACAGGTCATCATGACAGTTGTTTTTCATGGTCAAAAAAACTGGCATGGGAACAGACTCACCTGCTAAGGATTACTTCCAAATTTATCTTTTAATACATGACACAAACCCCATAAAACGTTAAAGCTGCTTGTACTATGCTGTGTGTATTAAGAGTAAAAGTAAGCTGATATAAAAACGGTTTTGGGTGTTAGGAAAATGAACTGCTGTTATGCAAACTGAAAACTGATATGGGATGGTGATGAGAGCAAAGAGGATAGTGCAATATATGGAGATTTTGTAAAAAAGGGCCTACTAACCAAAATAACAACAGATGGGTGCAGATTGCATTACAATCCTTGCTATAAAAAATGTGTTTTTTACCTACACAAAATGTGTCAGGAAGGCCAAAATGTTCAGCGAGAGCCTTTTGTTACAATTTGTAAAAATACAGTATAGACAAACGCAAACATTTTTCAAAATCCATTTATTATAAACCTATTTCCACTTCTTGTACCTCTTTGAAATGTAGGTTTATATTATATTTGGTGACAAGTTCAATATTTTTGCTGATTAGTTATTTGTCTAAACATACTGCAGCCTCTCTTACCATTTTAAGACCCAACATCTGTCTCAACTCACGAGATCAACAAAGGGAAAACATAATGCAAGATAATGAAACTGTTGCTAACAATAGTAGAAATCTTCTCACCCCTTTGCACATGGGCAAATCTGCAGAGGTATATGCGAAAACCAGCCCCAGTACAACAGCACAGAGAGTGTAGATCCTCAGGTGACCCAGGCCTTGCTCCATCATAGCTCTGTCCGTGCTGAAGTGATGCAGCAGTGTTGACCTGGGCCCTCAGGTGCTTCACGCCTGGTTGTAAGAGGTGTGGCTTACCTTCAGCTCTAAGCAAATAGGAAGAGGTGATTAGCCCTGGTGTTCTGCTATGATGCGAAATGAGTCCAACACTATTAACGCATTAGTTGGTACAAAAGAAAATAGACTTACTGAGTTTATAAGCTTGATTTCATTCTTCATGTTAGACATTTTTTAGAAAAACCATCTGAATTTTGTTCTACCTTTTAACTCCAAATATTGACAAGTTCACTCTTTTCATTTTCATTTACAACAAACAATGTAAATATTTCAAAACAAATGAGCTAGGTTTCCAGAAGTGCAAAGTTACTTTTGAATATTGTTTTTATTTATTTAAGATGTCTTGAAACTGGATAAAAATCCCAAACATTCACAAAAACTCAAATATTTTACAGGAATAATCCAAAATAAAGAAGCTAATTAGTATGTCATTAGAAATATTAAATATTCATTTAAGGACTTATTTAAATATTTTATCCATGTATCTTGTGAAAGTGGAATGCAACATGATTACAAATGTCAGGTTAAACGTATAACACATTTTAAATATCTAGAAGATAACTTTGACAAGGATGACGGTTTTTATTGAAATGGGAGTGTTCTTGAAAGCAAATGATAGTTACTTAGTTAATGAGTTAGTTTAAAAAAAAATCCCTCTGGGTTTCTTCCAAACCGGAAACTAGCTGCTAAGGAAACCAGGTTGCTAAGCAACGTCAGAGTTAGCTAGCTACAGTCAGCGCGTCTAGGGAAAACTCCTCCAACGGCTCTGGTTACAGCAACTACAGTTTAGTTGCTTTTTTATGGCTCAGTTTTACCGTTAAATATGCCCATTTCCTTCTCTAAGACTGGAGAACGGATTCATTCTGAGCGGGTCAAGGCCTCAGCAGGTGCTCTCAGGTTCAAGCTAGCCTAACACTGGCAGTTCTTACTCCAAAGGGACCGGCGGTAACGTCGTTTGCCTTCCAACTAAATAATTTAGTGAAATTAGAAATAATTTTGAAAAAATGTGATTCACCAATTGTTATAAAAATAATAATTTTTAAAGGGGACGTTCTTTGGTAACTTTGCACGGACATTGTAAATTGTTACTTTGAAGTTTTCGGGATCTAGGTTTTGGCGTCTTGTCTTAAAAATAAAAAATAAATGGACATCTCATGAGTTGTTACACTTGCTGAGCAGCTAGGATTAATCCTCACACAGTGAAAAATTGATTTTCCAGAGATTTGGACTTTGACACAGATATCAGTTTATTGCTGTGTCTGAATCATTGTCTTGATCACTTAATTTCAGTCTAGCTTTAGGACAGATAGCCTCACATTTCACTCTAGAAAAGTTTACAATTACCTCAGGATGCCCACATCCTATGGCTGCTAACCAAACCCATTTCATCAACCCACCACCACTATGCTTGTCAGATGACCTGTTGTAGTTCGTGCTGTTTGACTTTTGCCATACATTTCTGTTCTATGCCATCTAAAGGACGTTGCTTAAGAACAGGTTCACTCAAACATCTTTGTAAGTGCGTCATATTTTTGAGAGAAGAGGTTTTCTCCTGGCAAATATTCCAAACAAGCCATATTTGTCCAGATGCCGAGATGTAGCGCCTGGCTTTGTAGCACTGGCTTTTAGTATTGCAGTCTAATCTTGGGGTGGATTTGCTGCTCCTTGGATGATTGACAATCGCTTAAATGTTTTCGAATTTGCGAGAAATGATCCTCTATAGAACAGTGGTGTTGAAATTGATAGGAAATAGCTTTATAACCCTTTTTAGATTGATGGGCAGGAGCAACGACTTCCCTAAAGACATCTTTGATACTTCCTTGGTATCATTCAAACACATATGTATGACCCAGACCAGAAAACTGCCAAAAATACTGAAAATTACTTAAGCAACTGATAATCAACCACACCTTACTTTCCTTAAATCCTATTTTCTTACATCACAGGGACACAAGTTTAGTATGACTATAGCTTACTAGGCAGATCTGATCATTTAACTATATATATTACAGCAAAGCATTATTAAGTTTGGGTTAATACGCTTAAGAAACATTTTCAACAGATAGAAATGGAGGCTGAACTGTAGGCTCAGACAACTCCTTAAGAGTTGGTGAACTGAATAAACCAATACAATTGTAATTAAGTTGTGTCTTTTATTGATTTACCATGCATCCAAACCACATTTAATTTCCCTTGGTGATTGATAAAGTATTTTTGAAGCATTGCCCGAAGTTACCGCCCTTGAGATCCTGTAACTTGATACAGTGATTAGATTTCTAAACAAAGTTTAAATGAAAACACTTTGAACCAGGTTCAGCTTAGAGAAAGTGAAGCTTTTTGGAGGGCTTATCCTCTTGTTTGTCCAAATAAAGACAGCAACTGGTTTTCACATTATTTATTACAAAGTGTTAAAATATATACTGTTACAGTGCATTAAAAGTGAATTCATAGTCACTTAATTTCTGCTGCAATTTAAGCCTCTAATGAAAGTATTTATCCAATTTTATATTCTTAAATTCCTTTAGCCATCCCACTATTATATGCAACATTTAAATGTTTTAATGTATGCATTCTATGATTTAGGCGTATTGTGTAAAATATATAAGATCATTATTAAGGTTTATAATGAGAATTTTAAAACAAATCCCACACTGGACATAATGTACACGGTGATCACAGCTGAATTACTCTTGATAAATTTAACCATCAAGAAACGTTTTAAAAAATGCAAAACATGTCATGCTGCCTTTACGTGTAAACTGGTGATTTATATACAGGGGTTGGACAATAAAACTGAAACACCTGTCATTTTAGTGTGGGAGGTTTCATGGCTAAATTGGACCAGCCTGGTAGCCAGTCTTCATTGATTGCACATTGCACCAGTAAGAGCAGAGTGTGAAGGTTTAATTAGCAGGGTAAGAGCACAGTTTTGCTCAAAATATTGAAATGCACACAACATTATGGGTGACATACCAGAGTTCAAAAGAGGACAAATTGTTGGTGCACGTCTTGCTGGCGCATCTGTGACCAAGACAGCAAGTCTTTGTGATGTATCAAGAGCCACGGTATCCAGGGTAATGTCAGCATACCACCAAGAAGGACGAACCACATCCAACAGGATTAACTGTGGACGCAAGAGGAAGCTGTCTGAAAGGGATGTTCTGGATTGTATCCAAAAAACATAAAACCACAGCTGCCCAAATCACCGTAGAATTAAATGTGCACCTCAACTCTCCTGTTTCCACCAGAACAGTCCGTCAGGAGCTCCACAGGGTCAATATACACGGCCGGGCTGCTATAGCCAAACCTTTGGTCACTCATGCCAATGCCAAACGTCGGTTTCAATGGTGCAAGGAGCCCAAATCTTGGGCTGTGGACAATGTGAAATATGTATTGTTCTCTGATGAGTCCACCTTTACTGTGTTCCCCACATCCGGTAGAGTTACGGTGTTGAGAAGCCCCAAAGAAGCGTACCACCCAGACTGTTGCATGCCCAGAGTGAAGCATGGGGGTGGATCAGTTATGGTTTGGGCTGCCATATCATGGCATTCCCTTGGTCCAATACTTGTGCTAGATGGGCGCGTCACTGCCAAGGACTACCGAACCATTCTTGAGGACCATGTGCATCCAATGGTTCAAACATTGTATCCTGAAGGCGGTGCCGTGGATCAGGATGACAATGCACCAATACACACAGCAAGACTGGTGAAAGATTGGTTTGATGAACATGAAAGTGAAGTTGAACATCTCCCATGGCCTGCACAGTCACCAGATCTAAATATTATTGAGCCACTTTGGGGTGTTTTGGAGGAGCGAGTCAGGAAACGTTTTCCTCCACCAGTATCACGTAGTGACCTGGCCACTATTCTGCAAGAAGAATGCCTTAAAATCCCTCTGACCACTGTGCAGGACTTGTATATGTCATTCCCAAGACGAACTGACGCTGTATTGGCCGCAAAAGGAGGCCCTACACCATAATAATAAATTATTGTGGTCTAAAACCAGGTGTTTCAGTTTCATTGTCCAACCAATGCACCATCAGCTAACTGATTTCTCCATTGTCGACCTCAGGATTCAGGAGTTCGGTCTACAACCATCACACAAACTTCTCCTGAAGTTGTGCCAGAGGGAAACTATCAGTGAGGATCAGTGTTTGGGATGTGATGGAGACAGTTAAATACATTTTTATCTGAAGGAAAAGGGAAAACTTAGAGAAGCAGAGCATTATAGTGAAGAAGAGAGATGATGACCTCAGAGTTTGGGTTGTCCTGAAGAGGAGCTCAATTCACTGCATAAGATGACACAAGTGAAATATGGGTAAAATCTAACCATCAAATTGGCAACTACAGCTGATAATACTTGGTTGTAGAAAATCAGTAAAAGCATTTTTTTGATCCAACATAAAGCCACACACCTTCAGTGCCTTCGTGTGGAATAAGTCATTTTATTTGAACTTGTGAATGTTGTCCGCCACAGGTTTGACGACACAGACCCACTCAAGATTGGTCGAACATTGAGAACTTCAGTTCATGAAGAGGCTTTAAGAGCTACCTCCTATGACTGCTGCTAACAATGAACTCCAGACAATAAAACAGCCCTTTCAGGGTTTTTGTTTTGCCATGTCTTCCATGAACCCAACAAAAAAAGAACACTGTAGTCATAAAACCTATCACAGAACAGGTTCCTATGATGTTAATAATTCAAAATTCTTTGTCAAACTCGATTTTCTAGATTTTCTCATCCAGCTTTTTGGGCATTATAGACACGTGGCTACAAAACACCTAGTTGGATTTTAGGTCCCCTCCCCCAAACATCTAGAAAAAAGACGAATGCTTTTTGGTATCTAGACAAACTTTGATTACAATCTATAAAACTGAAAAAATCTGGACTGTTTAAATACAATTTAAATCTAACTAGTGATGTCTATTTTACAAAACGTCCAAAAAAAACAAAAAACAAAACAGATTTATGTGCCAAACTGAGCCTAATCCAGGAATGTTGGGTCTTGTTTTAGAATCCAAGTTAAATAATCTAGAGACAAAACAAATGAAATTACCCTTTTTAGATCTTAGAATATGTGTTTACTTAGAAAAAAATCACCAAAAATGGAGTTCATCATCTAAATGCAAAACCTGTATATGGTTTAAAAATCGTATATGATAAATGTCGATGTCTTTTTGGCATGGTGAGTTTATGCCCTGGCTTTCCTTTGGAGGCGCCGTTGGAGGAAAGCTGTTTTGTCCCATTCGCCGGGAGGAAGCATGTGAGGTCCGTTATGGACGCAGAGGATGGTCATCTCCTCGGCGTACTGCAGATTCTGCAGCAGCTACAGACAACAAAAACAAACAAAGAACACAAAGAGAGTTTAGAACTTCAGCAAAAATTAAAAGAACTGCCTCTCATAGGCGCAAAAATATAAATCAGCAAACCAATAGTTTTTCCAGAAACTGTTGAGATGCACAGGTTTTTATTAGAGGTAAGAAATATTAAGTTAAATACAGAATGGTCATGAGCAAAATAAAAACTACACATAAATTCACTTGCATGCTTGGCTATTTCACAACAGCTGCTCTTTAGAACAGGAAGTCATACACAAAAATTCTGTAATGTTCACCATCTAAACGATGACTTAAGTAGCAACACTTACTTTTGGTGTGATGAAGAAGTATTGAGAAGTTGTCTCTTGGCAGGCGGTGCGGACAACGATGTCAAACACTCTCCTCTCATTTACAGGGTCCATTCCCTAGGAGACAAAACATACACACGGACTCATCTAAAGAACTTTTTCTGGCTGCATTTGTTTCTCTTGCACCTTGTAAGATGGAGGCAGAATTAAATTAGAAACATACCTGATTGATCTCATCCACCACTCTGAAGGGGCAGCGGTTAAGCTCCTGCAAGGCCATCAGATAAAGCATTGTGGAGACGCTGCGCTCTCCACCGCTCTGATGGTGCGGCGTGAGCTCGTGGAGCTGTGTGCTGCTGTGGAACTTCACGCGAATGCGAATCCCATACTTGTCATATTCCTCCTGAAGGAAAGCAGGACAGAAAATATGGTCAAAAGTCAAGTAATCAAGAGCAGGGTTTATATAGCATGTTTCATATGATGTCTGCCAAACATGGTCTCTGAAGAAGTGCAAAATATAAGAAAAATTACTTATTGCCTCTATTTTATGTATAGTTAGATCTATTAAAAAGGAAACTAATTTTAATATTTCACTTAAGGTCACATAACTAAGGACAAAAGCTTCTAGTCATGGGTTATTATTTTAGTCTGTCGGTGTAACCCCAGTGATTCCCTTTACCTCATTCTCTGAGTGCAAATCAACCTCTCCTGCACACTGCATGGAGCGGAAAAAGTTGCTAAACTTGTCATTTATCTGTTCCACCAGCTGCTTTAGAGGGTTCAGCCAGCGTTCCTTCGCCTGTAACACACACACACACACACACATACACACACACACACAGTAGTCCTTCTGTTACAAAGCAAAGACTAGAGGCTGCACGTCGTCCGTAGAACTGCTGCAGCAACGTAATGTACCTCAGATATGTTCTGTCTGTAGGTGTTTAAGGCGTCTGTCTTTTTTTGAAGCTCTTTCTCAAGATGTTTGATCTCCTGTTCTCTCCTGTTGTACTCTTCAACGACCTTTAAAACAGGTTCAAGCAAGACAAAGATTTACACTCCAAAAAAAAAAAAGAAATCACAATCATAAGCTTAGGTTACTTCAAATAGTGACTAAATTCATTTTTCTACTTAGGAATTTCTTACTAGAAGCTAAATTAAATGGATTTTTGACCGTGTTGTGGAAAAAGATAACCCGGCTTTCATCTGCTCTTACATTTTCGCTGAGACCCGTGAAACACTCGGCCCTGGAGCGTTCCTCGTTCAGCATAGCATCAACCTCATCCAGAGTGTCAGGCAGTTTGCTGAAAGCCTGCATTAACACAACAACTAATTGTTAATTAGTGATAATTATGCAATATCACCAGGACAACACTCCAACAAAAGATATGGAGATGGAGGGTGAGAACTAACATGTCGCAGGTCTTCTGATAACGCCTCATCTGGCTGCATTCGACAGTTCGACTTCGCCCTCTTCAACAGGCCTTTGCATTGTTCTGTCAGCTGTGCCTTCCTCTGATCCAGACGGCCACATCTTTGCTGCAATGAGAAGATAAATGAAGGCTGTGCTACCAGGTTCTCAGTATAAGCAATGCATCAATCCACCTATGTGTTACACAGCTTACCTCCATGGTTTTAAATTCAGAGGCGCTTTCTCTGCAGTCATTTTCAAGCTTAGTCTTCTCTGCAGTTAACCCCGCCACCTCCAAAGCCAGAAGCACCTTTTTCATTGTCGACTTGGCTCTCAGCTGCAGATGATGGGAAGATGGAGGAAATGTTAGTGCACACTACAAAAATGCAACGTTGCACTGCAGTGTGTTAACACATTGACTGTACACTCAGAGAAATAAACCTTTGAGACATTTAAACCTTCCCACAGCTAAGAAATACAGAATGGTCTGTATGGTACAGGTTTTAGTTCAGAGTTGAATATTTCATACCTTCATTTGGGTCACGATTGCAGTAGCTATGGTCACCTTCTGGAAGTTGACAGTCTTAATTTTTTCTTTAGTTTCCTCTTCAACGTTCTTCAGATCGATAACACTCTGCTCCATCTGCTTCAGACTAAAAAAAAGAAAAACAAAAAGAAGATTTGATTGCTCTTTAAGTTGAGATTTGCCAAAGATATCCCACCAAAGAGATTGGCTTTGATTAAAAGTATGAAAATATATCTGTATTTACAAAAGAAAACTCTCACCTTTACACTCAGGCTTACCTGTCCTGTTTGGTGCTGATTTTCTGTTCCAGTTGTCTTTTCTTTCCCTTAAGCTCAGAGAGACGTTTCTTGTCTGCCAACAGTTCGTTTTCCTTACGATCCAGAGCAGCAGCCTCCACCTGCAGGCTCTTCATTCGATCATTAATCTCTCGTAATCTTGACTCACAGGCCTAAATGTAACGGAGATTAACATTTTAACTCTAGACTCTGTCCTAAGGAACATACTAACGTTCAGCAAAAACAGAAGCAAGATTCCCAAAACATTACAGCTGAAGGAACGGGTTTGGGCTTTGCAGATTAATTTGAACTTTGAATTCTCACCTTCATCTGCTGTTCGAGTTGACGTTTCTGCTCAGCATCCACAGTTATTGTAAGGTACTGAGAGGGGTGAACCGCAGAGTTGCTGGTGCTTATCTTGTTGGAATAGAAGGACCTTTTTACAGTGTACCTCTCATCTGTTGTGTACAACACCTTAAGATAGGGCTCCTCGATCACCTGAGTGGACAGTGGAAACAATAAAGCAGGTATCCGTCTTAGAATAAAAACTAAATATTAAGGACATTAAAATAAATATTGACTACAAATTTAAAATTACATTTTGGCACTGAAATAATTTTTCCCCAAATCTCTTTAAACTTATAAAGGGTTGGATGGGAATAAAAACAGGAACATACCGTTTTGATGAGAGCTTTGGTCTGATTGTTGCCTACTGGCACATCGTGCACCTTGTACTGGAAACAGAGGTAACTCATAACCTCATCGGGAGCATCAAACATCTCCCGGAGGTAAGTGAAGAACCCAAAACGTCTGCAAACATGAAAGTTTCACAAAACAGTAAAAGAAAAACTGGAGATATGCTAAAAGAAAAGGAAATCTGTTCATACAAACAAGTTTAACAGTTTTAGAAAATAAGACTTTGGTGCACATGTTTGATTGCCAACAAGAGTCTATTTACACATGCAGGCTCAAAAATATCCTAACTACTCTACTGATATTCAAATAAATTTAACTTGACAAGCTGCAGAAAAAAAGAAAACACACATCTTTGTTAGACATCATCAAGAACATGGCACACTTCTGGCCTAATATTTGAACATACATCTCATCAGAAACGGTAAAGCAAATTTATATTTTTGTCATTTTTCTGGAACGAATCAGACATTTAAGAAAAGCCCATTAAGTTTGATGAGAACAAGGGTGAAGCTTTTTCAGAATCTAGAAAAAGGAACACATGAAAACCAGTTTTGACGTGTGCTTGAGATTGTTTTAACACCCAAATATGTCAAAGATGTACTCATTTTACCCAAACTGCTACCTCAGATGAAAAGATGAAAAGAAATAAGCCAGGATTCTTAAGAACAATCCAGGAACCATCAAGCTTGAGGCCAATAATATCTGGAATATTCTCAAACACTAGTGCTTCTCTCCCTGTCCGTTTAGAGGCTGACGACCCAGAAAGGAGCCTCTGGATAACTGAAATATGCAGCAGCCCACATGGACAAACAAAATACCTTCTGAAGAATAATGCAACAGTCAGAGAGGACAAGGAGGCAGTATGAGGGATTGCTTCAAAGTCAACGCCAGTGACTGTCCACTGTCTCTACATGCTCATCCAGGAGGAGTAAATGCTACAAATCTCTGACTCGATGCAATCTGCTGGGTTTCCTTAGATAGAAAAACTTTTTATCCAATTTGACTAAATAACTGAATCTGACTGCACTGTTCAATGGTTAGGATTAATTGGAATGTATGTACCTGACTGTTGTGAAGTGCCTTGAGATGACATGTGTTGTGAATTGGAGCTATATAAATAAACTGAATTGAAAATAAACTGAATTGAAAGGATGAATCCATTTAACTACAATGACAAGATATAGTTTTAGAGTCTAGGTGAGGCTTTCAAACCTAAGAACACACACCAACTGTCTAACATAGTGGTGGCAGCATCATGCTTATGGTCTGTTTAATAGTGGTAAAGACGTATTGCACAAAATGTGGGCGAAATGATAAAGATGAAGGACTACCTGCAAATTTCTCAACTCCACCTTAAATAAGCAGCTATATAATGTAAAAATCAAACTTGTGTACCCATCATGCTTTTTATTGTTTAAACCTGTCGTATAATCATACCAACAGAAAAAACAAGTGGTTCAAAGGCATCATTAAATGCCCCTAATTAATAAAACATTCATGCCAAGGAGGAGTGTGATGACCAGCTCCGCATCTCCAATCTGCAGAAGTCATCCAATCCTTTAATTCTAGGTGCTAAAAAAAGATCCGACTTTATTTGCTTTATCTTTCATATTTGACAAAATCATGGCACTCTCTGTTTAAGCAAATCACATATTTAATGTTTTTCAAAGAGTTTTCTTTCCCCGTTAAGTCATTGTTTAGGAACATTTACTATAATCTAGTGACGACACAGCCCACAGACTGTTTACATTCAATTATTTATCTATTAAAACAATTAAATAATCCTCTCTCACCTCAAGGACTCAATGTTTCGGGATGGCGGCCGCTGAGAACACGACTCCTCTGGAGCAGAAATTGAGTTAACTTTTAAGTTCATCTTGTCACGGACCTGTGAGCAAGGAGAAGTTACAACAAATGTTGCTTTTGAGCTCAGCCAGATGAAATGTGGTCAGCTCAGACGGTGAGCCGCGCAACCCTGACCTCGGTCATAAACTTCTCCATGTCGTTTTTCCTCTGGAAGACGAACGCTCGCAGGTCGTGGAAGGAGATGTGGTTCTCCACGTACTTAGCAAAGTCTGGATTTTTTACATTGACCTGAGGGATAGAAGGCAGAGATGCCGTCAAACACTAAAATCTACTCTCCCTCAAACAAGCGGCCTCACCTACTACTTGTAATGCAAAGTAACATGTTTTTGCAAGCATTTAGCCAAAAACAAAAGGGTTGAAAAAACTTGTTTTAACCCCTGGATCTGAATTCCTATTTTATCAACACTTTAGTATCTAATCAGAACAATATTGTTTTTAGACATTTCTATCACTAAAGAACGTCAATATTGAAAACTTTTCACCAACTTTTTTGGTAAATATATAATTCTTTTAAGAGTTTCCAGCTACTTTTTCCACACCTGTACATGTGGGACTCACCACCAGCATCATGGGCTCATAAACGTTTCCTTCAAAGAGCTGTCGGTTCTTCCTTAGCCACTGGAGGGCAGCATGTGTGTCCCTGTGCCGTCCTCGCAGCTTCTCTTCTTTGGCATTCATCATATTGTTCATGTCCCTCAGCTTCCGTTCCAACACTAGAAATAGGCAAAAATAAAGACGTAGTATTCTATATAAGGATTGTTAATTGTGCGACATTTAGAAATGTTCCTGTAATTAATCTTTTGATTGTAAAGGGTGAAATGTGGATCAGTTATTGAAATCTGACTTTTCGACTCTGCAGTGATGTTGTCGCTCTCCCTGCACAGGTCAGCCTTCTCTTCTTCGATCTTGGCTCTCTCCATCTGGATACGCCTCAACTCCACATTGACAGCGTTGATCTGTGGCGTTACGTCTGGCTGGTCGCTTATTTTGGCCAGCTCCGACTTCAGGTCTTCAATGGTTCGTCTGGTGTTACTGATCCGCTTCTGGTGGTCCTCCTCTTCCGTCTGCTTCAGCCGCAGATTCTGTTTAATGTCGTCAATCTGTAGAGACGAGCGAGTCATGATTCCCACTGAATGGCCACAAGAAATCTTCATGCTTGTGTTTTTCTGTTTCGATCAGACAGGTGAAGTTTCTTTTCCCGTTGAAGAAGCATTCCTACCTCTTTGTGTTTCCGATCAAGCTGATCCTGTTTCTGTTTTAACTTCCCAGCGGCTTCTCTGATTGCTGCAGTCTGAAAAACAAACTTATTTTAATGAAAATCATGATAATCAAAGATTATCGAGAGTCAAATACTAATACATATACGAAAAAATAAAGGATGGATGTTTCACACAATAGGACAGGAGATAAAGCATAAAATTACAATAATTTGCCATATTACAATTTCTTTTTTAACACATTATTTAAAATACTTTGGTATACTTTAGTATACCAAAGTAGACATAAGTATACCAGTTTAGTACCTCTCCTTGAACCGCCGCCTTAATGTGGGAAAGGTGTTTGAGTGCTTGAATAATCCTAGAGGCTATGTTGTCTGGGGCTTATATGCCCCTGGTAGGGTCTCTCAAAGCAAACAGGCTCTGGGTGACGGGTCAGACAAAGAGCGGTTCAAGACACTTTCATGAGGACCACACAATCGAGGCACGTGACGTCACTCGGTACGGCGGAGCCGGGGTCCCACCATGGAGCCAGGCCTGGGGTCGGGACTCGTCGGAGAGCACCTGGTGGCCGGGTTGATCACCGCGGGACCCGGGCCAGGCTAAGCCCGAACGAGAGACATGAGGCCATCCCTCAGTGGGCCCACGACCCGCAGGGGAAACCATGAGGGACCGGTGCAAAGAGGATCGGGCAACGGATGATGGTTGAGACCTCGACGACCCGATCGCCGGATGCTTAGGGTGGCTCTAGAAAAGTGGAATGTCACCTCGCTGGGGGGGAAGGAGCCTGAGCTTGTGCGGGCGGTCGAGAGATATCGACTAGAAATAGTCTGGCTCGCCTCCACGCACCGCCCCTGGAACCCAACTCCTCGAGAGGGGCTGGACTCTCTTCTGCTCTGGAGTGGCCTGCGGGAAGAGGCAACAAGTTGGGGTGGGTTTGCTTGTCGCCCCTCAGCTCAGCCGTCTCGTGTTGGGGTTTACCCCAGTGGATGAGTGGGTTGCATCCCTGCGCCTTCGGGTTGGGGATAGGTCTCTGACTGTCGTTTCAGCCTACGAGTCGAGTGGTAGTGCAAAGTACCCGGCCTTCTTGGCGTCCCTGTCGGGGGTGCTACATAGTGCCCTTCCTGGGGACTCCATTATTCTGCTGGGGGACTTCAACGCCCATGTGGGAAAGGACAGTGACACCTGGAGAGGTGTGATCAGGAGGAATGCCCCCCCCCCCCCGATCTGAATCCGAGTGGTGTTTCATTATTGGACTTCTGTGCTAGTCACGGATTGTCCATAATGAACACCAAGTTCAAACATAAGGGTGTCGCGGCAGCAATCCCCAAACCCGGTGGTGGACATAGGCAGTAAGGGATGCTGTCAAGCTGAAGGAATCCTATTGGCTGTGGTTGGCTTGTGGGACTGCTGAGGTGGCTAACGGGTACCATGAGGCCAAGCGGTGTCTCGGGCATCTATACCGGAACGCCTACCTTGGGTGGGAGGTGTTCCAGGCACGTCCCACCGGGGAAGAGGCCCAGGGGACGGCCCTGGACACGCTGGAGGGACTATGTCTCTCGACTGGCCAGGGAACGCCTTGGGCTCCCCCTGAAGGAGCTGGAGGAGATGTCTGGGGAGTGAGGTGTCTACAGAGTCTGCTGCCCCCGCGACCCGGTCCCGAATGAAGCAGAAGGCGACGAGAAAGAGTACTTTAATATTTAGAAAATACTGTAGTTAAGCTACTTTAATTTTGTAATTATTATACTTTGATGATTCAGATATTAAAATGTAGCATTACAGAAGTAAGGCTTTAGTTAAAAGTAAATGTAACAGAAAAGGCATCCTCGACTGTAGACAAATCAGTGTAACATTAATGACGTTGTCACCTTAGCAGTCATTTGTGCCTCAGTGGGCTTCAGCTGGTCATCAATCTGCTGGATCTTCTTCAACATGGGCGCCTGTGCCTGCCTCAAGGCAGTGAGCTGCTTTTTGGCCTCTTCTCGCTCCATCTTCACATTCTCGAGCTCCTTACGGGCCGTCTCATATTCCTAGTTCCACAGTCAAAAGAATACAGTTATTTCATGACTGGACTCTGTTTCATTTCTCCTTCCCTCTTGTGTATCACATCGACAACTTACCACCCATGGCTTCTTCTTCTCTAGCAACTCAATGACATCCAGATGCCTTTTCTTTTCATAGTAACGATTTACGTCATGCTTGTTCCTCTCATTCCTCTGCTTGGCTTTTTCCAGGAAGCTGGCCTTCTCCTTCACAACATTCTACAGGGAAATATTAAGATTAATCTGTATCCTTTCACAGGAACAAGCATGACATTTTATAACTGGTAACACTAGAGTGTGACTGACTGTAATTGCATGCATACAGAAATTAGAGAATTGTCTAAAAATATATTTAAAACAAAGGAAAAAAGAAATAATGGTCCTGATTTTTTTTTTCTAAAAATGTAGACAGGAAAACATCTCTCACATCAAACCATCTCTGAGAAATTATGCACATAACACATAGACATACAACTTTTCTTTTTACCTCCAGTTCTCGTTCTTTATTGCGGAAGTTTTTGAGCTCACAGTGGTACTCGTACATCTCTGGTGGCCCAACTGACTTCTCGGTTGCCTCGAGCAATTCAATTTTGGACATCTTCGCAAACTCTCCAACTTTTTCCTGTGGAGGATCAAGCAACAGTCTGATAGGAATGTGGGGTAAATTAGCCACCTTACAATGTACAGGGTTGTGCAAAAACATTGATCCCTTTTCCACATTCCTATATTACAACTAAAAACTTTAATGTATTTCTTTTTGGGATTTTATGTGATAGACCATGAAAGAAGTACATATTTGTGAAGTGGAAGAAAAAAAATACATGGTTTTAAAATGTCTTTACAAATAAAAATCTAAAAAGGCCTGGTGTGCCTTTAAGGTTAGCCTCTTTGTGTCAATACCTTATGAAACCACCTTCTTTCTCAGATTTGTCTACCAGTTTTAAACGTCTAAAGACTGAAGTTTTCGCCACCACTGTTCTTTACAAGATAACTCGACGTCACATAGATTTAATGGAAAGGATACATGAACATAAAATTTCAAGGCTTTTTACAGATTCTCAAGTAGATTTAGGTCTGGACTTTGACTAGGCCATTCTAACACATGAATATCCTTTGATCTAAACCGTTTTGTGTTTTTATGCTCTGGTTGTATGTTTACGGTCACGTCACCACAACATGCCACCACCACCATGCTACCACCGTACTGCCACCACCACATTTTACCATGGACATGGTCAAAAAGTTCAGTTTTGTTCTTATATGACCAGAGTGCCTTCTTCTACCATGCTGTGGCCCCTACAAGGCCTGAGACAAACTGCAAAAGAAGATCTCATGGACTTCTTTCAACAGCTTTTTTCTTGCAACTCCTCCAGAAAGGCTAGATTTAGCATGTGCATAACTAAAGCTGTCCCATTTCCCAACTAAGCAGTGGACCTCTGCAGCTCCTCTACTTTAACCATTGACCTCTTGGCTGCTTCTCTAATTAATGCTTTGCCCATTAGTTTAGGTGGACAGTCATATTATGGCAAATTTACAATTGAGCTATATTATTTCCATAATCAGTTGATGGACTGAAAATTGCTCTGTAAAATGCTCAACGCTTGGGACATTGTAATTTTGTCTAACTTGTCTGCTGTGACCTTTGGTCTTCATGATGCTGTTTGTTCACTAATATTCTCTCACAAAGCTCCGAGGCATTGACAGAACAGCTGTATAGTGAGATTAAATAAGACAAAGGTCAAATGTATTCATTAATTAGGTGACCTATGAAGGCTTGTGATTGCACTCAGTTTTATTTAGGGGTAACAAGAGTTCAGGCCAGGGTGTTGAATAAAAAATGCACACTGCACCTTTTAGATTTTGAGAAAGATTATGAAAACCATACATCACTTTGCTTTCACTTCACACTTATGGTCTTATTAAAATGCCAATAAAATACATTAAAGTGTGAGTTTGTTATGCAACAAAAAAATGAATAAATAAAAATCAAATCGGAAGAAACGCTTTTGCAAGGCGCCGTCTTCCACTTTACATATGCGTAGCCATTTATTAAAACACTATGTCAACCTACCTGAGGTAGAAACTGGCAGAGGTTGCTGACTTGGATCTGGAGAGCCTTGACCTCCTCTTCCACTTTTTTCAGGTTGCTGATCCCACCATTTAGCATCCAAAGCGACTGATTGTTCTCCACATGGATCTCTCGGCTAATTACCAAGTTACCTCCATTTTTGTACCTTTAAAAACAAAACGATATGAATGTATATAATAACATTACGATTCGGGTGCGTAAAAGATTAACAAGAAAGACTAGTCATTGGGATTTTCTAACACAAAATGCAACACAAACAGTGTGTTGGTGAAATTAAAGTGTGGGCAATCAGTTTCTCATCACTTACAGTTCTATCTCGACAAAACCTTTTTGGCATCCACGTTTGACATAAAGCCCAACCTAGACAAAAACAAAACCGTTAATAATTATGATCAGAACTACAAAGATGTATGTTCATCCATCTCAGTTTATAATAGGCAGAATTTCAGTGGAGAACGTGTAGTTTTCTGCCGTTAATGACACTGTGTTTTTAATAATACTGATATTGTAGTCCGTTCTTTAGAAAGAGCAGGGTAAGGTGGAGGTAATTCACAACTGTGTCACTATTTTTAGTGGATACCACAAAGCTAGGCTGGATGCTGACTTTTGCTTTCACGTCTTTATTTTCCAAAACACAGATCAGACAACTTTAGTTCATAACAACAGCTAACAGTTGCTTTTGTAAAATATTCCAACATTGTGATAAGCTGCACACGATGGTAACCCTGCCTCATTACCCCAGCTTTCTAACTTATACACGTAGGAGACGTAAAGACCTGCTTGCATGAAGCCGAGGTTGGGATTCTACATTTTACCTTGTCTCCTCTCCCAAGTGTTGCAGTCCTGCCAGCCAAAACCAGGCATATGGCACACACGATGCTGGACTTTCCGGTTCCATTGGCTCCAACAATCATGTTCAGATTTGGCCCAGGATACACCTCAGAGTAGTCATACGTCCTGTCGGTGCACAAAAGAAGACATATAAGTGTTTCCCGCTGTTTTTCGGGCGCACAAGTGAAAACTCAAACAGCCGATCAACTGTTATAAACACGGTCATTGTGTTGGGCTCTCTTTATCTGGTTCTACTCGGTTATTTTAAGAGGTTTAAGAAAAATTAAAGCTATCAGACAAAGACATTCAAGCCACTCTTCTAATTCTGCTGGAGTAGAATGGAAGGCAAGTGGACCTAATAAGGCGATTGTACAACCACTTTGACAAGCTTTTAGCCAGACTAAAGCATGTAACATGCAAAATATGGATGATAATACACCTACCTGTATGCAGTATAAATTAAAAGATTAAATACTGGTTAATTTGGAAGTTGCACTAAAAATATTAGAGCTGTTTAAGTAAATAATTTGAAATTACAACATTAGCAATACATGGCTTTGAAAAAAACCAAGATGTTTATTTGCTGCTATGATTCTCTGAAACAGACCTAAATCACTTTGTCCAGCAGTGAGGCGTGTTTTAAATATGTTTTCCTACATATGCATTTAGGTTGGATCACAGAAAAGTCTTAAAAACAATATGTTTTACATCTTTGAGCTTTCCAAAGTCAAAAAGCAGTCGTGGTGATAACACAATCATCTGATTCGGAGTATTTGTACTAAAGTGACTCGTGTGATAAGGCAAGCAGGCTCCTTGTTCACCATCTACAGTACAGACCAAAAGTTTGGACACACCTTCTAATTCACAGAGTTGTCTTTATTTTCATGACTATGAATACTGTAGCTTCACACTGAAGGCATCAAAACTATGAATGAACACATGTGGAATTATATACTGAACAAAAAAGTGTGAAACAACTGAAAATATGTTTTATATTCTAGGTTCTTCAAAGTAGCCACCTTTTGCTTTGATTACTGCTCTGCACACTCTTGGTATTCTGTGAAACTCTTAGTTTCCGGTTGCAACGTGACAAAATGACGTGACTTATCTCCTCCAAAAGTACTTTAACACGTTTGTAGTGCAAGAACTATGAAAGATTGATAGATCAGCAAGTGACATGACTCTGGGGCAGAATTAGCTCATCGTATTATAACTTTTAAATGTAACAATTGACCCAGTTCGTCTTCGCCTGTAGGAGAACATGTTAGCTGATTTGTTGTTGTTCATTTCAGAGGACTTGGTCCGAGTTTAAAGCTTAATAAAACAGTTTGAGACAGAGCTAGCGTGTTAGCGGCTAGCCTGACGGTCCCAGTGTCGCTTTAACGTCTTTTCTCCAGGCGGACGGAAGTTTCTGTTTACAACCGTTGGACAGCTGCAGTCCGACAGCGGAGGAAGCACAACTTACAGGAAGTTTTTCATCGTGATGCGAAGTATGGAGCCCTCCACAAAGGAACCGGCTCCTCCTGCCATGTCGGGCTGTTTGACTAAGCTCGTAGAAGCCGCCTGTGAACCGATGCTGATGTGGCTAAGCCGCAGTCTTTTACTGGGCTCCGCCATAGCAATAAAAATCAAGGATTCTGGAAGAAAGAACGCGATCCGGTAACCAGTAGTTCTCCCGCTTTTTGCTAAGTCTTTAAAGAATGACGATTGGACGCATGTAAGGTCACGTGTATACACACATGCTGACGTCAGAGTAAGCGCTCTACAAAAAGGAGATGTATTTTGTAAATCGGAAGCTCTCAGTTTTTACTTATTTCAGAATCAGCTTTATTGCCAAGTTCGTACATACAAACAAGGAATTTGACTCCGGTACACTTTGCTCTCTGGTTTTTGTTTTTTGCATTAAAGAATATACATATATACAATATACACATATATAAATAAATCGTGTTAAATATGAATCAGTTGATTCATATTTAATTGTTCTCTTAATCATAATCAGTTAACCACATAATTTAGATAATTTAAGAGCCTTATACAACAAAACGTTGTTCCCATGGAAACCAATTCCCATGGACAGCAGCAGCAGGAAACAAAAAGCTTTATTAAAAAGACACAATTTCTAACTTTAGAATAAATGTTTCCCATTTAAGGCCACATAGAATTACCACACTTACATACATTAGGATTACCAAGCTTTTAAACAAATAAGGAAAGCCAAGATTATAATGTGATGGTTTTGGGACGCATATATAAATAGATAATGTATTGCCTAACACACAACTTAGCTGGTTTGCAAATTTGAGGCAACAGCTCAAACACAGTGTGTGGCAACATGGAAAAAGCAACCAATATATCAGGAAGAGAAATGTGGACCCCCACAAATCTGGTTCATCCTTGGGTAAAATTTCTAGATGCCTGAAGGTGCCACTTTCATCCATGCTATGGAGGAAGGAGACGGGTTCTTTGTTCCAGAAATAAAATCTGCGTATCAACCCTTGATCCTATTTCTTTTCAACTTGAGGCTATTGACAATAGTTCTCAATTGTCAATTGAAAACTAGCACTCATTTACAACATTGATATTTATAGATACATTTTAATTAGACTTTATAAATCTCACAAATGAGAAACTGTCCTCTGCATTTTACCGATCCCTTAGGGATGCAGTTGGCCACCATTGTGTGGTGCCAGGGGATCATTCAGGGGGCTAAGGGTCTTGCTCAGGGACCCAGAGTGGCAGGCTGTGGGTTTTAAACCTGGGTACTTATGGCTTCTCCAGGATGGAAATGCCCTGCTCTCTAACCACTAGGCCACTAAAACAAAAGAAAAATACAGTCTGACTCCTTTTCTAAAACCCAGCAATTAAACAATGTTGTGGTAATACTTAGATCACTTAAGAAATTCAGTATTTTTAGCAATTTACTAACAGTCTGTCACAAAGACAAGATTTTCTCAAATTTCTGTGGTTGAATTCATGAAAAATCTCAAAGACAACAGAGTTCTACAGCAAATAGTATTTTAATGTCAAAGAAGATTCAACAAAGTCTTAAGCTGCCATACATATCATTAACTGAAGGAATTAAGTCCTGGGTCATGTCTTTTCTAAATTACTTTCATATATCCTTGTGTTATTACCTTTTGATGCAATTTTTTCAAAATGTAAAACCTTTTCAGAAAAACTTTGATTTTAAATTCCAATTAAAATCACCTAAGAAAAGCTCCAAATGCATTCTTTAGGTATAGAATCAGTTTGAAGCATTTATGTGGATCTTGGCATAAATACTGTCCATTGAAAACGAGTTTGCCCCTTACAGATTTCTTCTTTTTGCTTTTTTGTCACACGTAAAAGTTTCAGATATCCAAACACATTTTAGTAAAGGCGCACCAGGATCTCAGCATTTGCTGTGGGGCTTTAAATACTGGGTGGTTGGCTATTTAAAACGTTTTATTTGTTGATAAATAATTCATGTTTGCAGTATGTTAGTTAGGTTGCTCAGTGGTGGAGTTTGAACCAAAATGCATAGCTACAGTCCTAATCTGTAAAGCCTTTGTTAGGAGCCTTTAAACCAGCAGTGTGTCTCTAAAGCTATTACCAGATCTACCATCAAAAATCACCAAAGCGGGGTTTCTGCACATTTTTCACAGAAAAGCTTTATACGTCTCTAACAATCCAAGACATTTTTTAAAGGTATGATAAAATGAGAGAATGAAGGGATGTAGGAAACAAGGAAGAAAGAAAGGGAGAACATTAAGGATGAAAGAAGAAAAGGCACAAAGGAGAAAGGACACAAAGATGGAAGAACAGAGGAAGTAATTTAGGATCCAAGGAAGAAAGTGATGAAGGACGGACATGGGGACACAAAATAGTCGGTAAATATGAACAGTTTTTATGGCGTCATTACCTTTTTCTATACTTAACCAGAAATGAAAAATACTAAAACTAAAGTGACTTTTTTTTTTTTTTACTTTTCCAGACTGTAGGAACCCTGTCCAGGTTCCTCGCTTCCTTTCGACTGTGGTTAGATCAGAATCGCCTCTGTACTCATTGTCCACCGTGAAGCCTGAAACGAAGCTCAGGTTCAACCAGAACTAGTATATCTGATCAATTCATCACTTCTGACCACAGCACGAAGCGTGGAGGCCCTGTCTGGGTTGTTCCTCGCCGACTGCTCACCGCCATGGAGGCTGCAGAGCGTTTTTCATATCATCTCCGACCGGAGCAGAGCCTAACTCAGGTCGGATCAAATAAGATCACTGTGTAGGTTTTTAACAGAAACATAAAAAGACACAAACACGCACAAACACTTCACATTCACTCTCACAGCCGCTCTCCATTCACACTATGAGGATTACGCTCTTCCGCTTCCGGATTATAAGGCGACGACCGCGTGGAATTATGGGACATAAGTAACCAACTGTAGAACGTCGACCTCTTGTGGTCACTTAATAAAACCAACTTTATGTACGCTAATTATTAGGCCCGAGCAGGAAAGCCTACAAGGGCCTATTGTAATCGTAGGATTTCTTATTCTTTTTTCCGATGCCTCTTTGCGGGGCAATTTGGGGACTTTGCCATGCACCAAAACTCACAAGATTTTACCCCGCGTGAAATTCTTGTTCCTTAATGTCGTTGTCAGTGGGCGTGACCAAAGCACTTAACCACGCCCCCAAACGTGAGATAGGCCAAACCGTAAATCGTAGAGATTTGGCACACAGGTAGAGCTCCTCAAACCAAGAAAAAAAGTTTCTTGGGGGTATGTCCTAAAACGCACAGGTAGTCGGCCATTTTGGGTCAAATGCCAATTTTTGGCTGTTTTTCACTTTTACTCTCCTCGAACTTTAACGAACTCCTCCTAGGGATTTTGAGCTATCGGCTTCATATTTGGTCAATATGCAGTTATGGCATGGAGGATTCAAAGTTATCAAAATCGTGAGTTTTCGGCCATGTTTAGGGGGCGTGACCGGGGCACGAAAACGACACTCCATAATATTCGCGCCCAAAGTGAAAAAATGCAATAATTTTCCCAAAGAAATTCCAAATCACACCAAAGTTGGCATGAAGGAGGACCTTCAGGTTCCCGACGATCCTATGGGGTCATATGCTGACATCATCAAAGCCACGCCCCCTGGGAACAGGAAGTCACATTTTTTACTTGGAAAGGTCGCTATCTGTCTGTCTACATTCAATCTGCTTCAAACTGTGCCAGGTGACTGATAACTAGTGGGTCTAACTATGTTTGAAACACAGTAACTTTTCATAAAAGGGCGTGGCCGTGGTGGCGCGGCAAAGTTGGACATCACGCCATGGCCATACGTTTGGCTTTAATTTCCACATATATCATCTGATCTGCACCAAATTCAATATAATTGATCCTTGTCCAATCCCCATCAGAGATCTGCTGACATATGTGGTGGGCGTGGCCTAATTCGTCCACAGCGCCCCCTAGAAAATTAAAAAAAATCAGCCCCAAGCCATGCTTCGACCGAGGAATCTGAAATTTGGTACACATATGTAACTTGTCAGGGCCTAAAAAAAAGTCTCTTGGAGCGTTGGTCCAAACCCAACAGGAAGTCGGCCATTTTGGATTGAAGATGTCATTTTGACCCTGTTTTGGGCGTTTCTAGCCCGCATATCTGAGCGAACTCCTCCTACAGGTTTTGAGTTAGAGACTTGAAAATCACTCAGTTTACTCTTAAGGCACTGGGGACCAAATGTTATCAAAAGCTTTTTGATACACGAAAGTGTGTGGGCGTGGCCACGCCTCAAATATGACTTCTCGCCATAAAAGATGAAATTGATATAGCTCCTATAAGGAAAGTCACAGAGACCTGAAACCTTCTGAGATTGATCTGCCTCTGGCCCTGAACAATATTCAATGATCAGATGCTGACATCATCGAAGCCCCGCCCCCGGAGAACAGGAAGTGTCATGTTTTCCTTTAGAGAGTCAATTTTTTAAGTTCTTCACCTGATCAATGTGAAACTGACCCAAGTAACAGATAACATGTATGGAAGCAAATCGTTACCATATTTCAAATGAAAAAGCATTTTCAGAAATGCTTTTTCATTTTAAGAATGTGGCTGCATTATTTGACCCATAAATAAAATTAGTAATCGATCATCCTATTTGCATTTGCATTTTCTTCTTCACGCCTGCACATTTTATGCCATAATCAAAAAGAAAACAAAGCAGACATTGCTTTTTTGTTTTCGTGGTCTGCCCGCAAAGTACTGCCCAGAACCCGAAAACGAAAAAGCATTCCGAGCTGCGGGCGCAGCAGAGTGATGTCAGCAGCCGCTCTTCCTCAGCTCCCTGCTGACCGAGCTACCCATCTTGTTCGGTAGGGGGCGCTGTGTACGTCTGCATTGCATTACATTGCAAACGTGGCGAGAAATTGATTGAATTGCAGCAGGGCCGAGCTCTGGTAGTTTTACGGCCGGTCTGGCACCTTCTGGCATCCTCGCAGAGTCCCCTGCCACACTGCGGCGGGCTGTGGCAGTTCCTGTGGTAGCTTCGGTGGCAGGCTGTGGCAGTTCCGCCACCGCCAGTGGCCAGTTCTGCCTGCCACTGCCACAAATTGAGCTCTGCCCTGCTGCAATTCAATCAATTTCTCGGCACGCTTGCAATGTAATGCAATGCAGACGTGCACAGCACCCCCTACCGAACAAGATGGGTAGCTCGGTCAGCAGGGAGCTGAGGAAGAGCGGCTGCTGACGTCACTCTGCTGCGCCCGCAGCTCGGAATGCTTTTTTGTTTTCCAGTTCTGGGCAGTACTTTGCGGGCAGACCACGAAAACGAAAAAGCAATGTCTGCTTTGTTTTCTTTTTGATTATGGCATAAAATGTGCAGTCATGAAGAAGAACATGCAAATGCAAATAGGATGATTGATTACTAATTTTGTTTATGGGTCAAATAATGCAGCCACATTCCTAAAATGAAAAAGCATTTCTGGAAATGCTTTTTCATTTTCAAATTTTACATTTCAAATTGAATTTTGGTATCTATTTGCTGGGGTACATCTTGAAAAATAAATCTCAAATGTCTTTTTCATTTTAATTAAGTGAAGGAATGAGCAGTCTTGAAGAAGAAAATTAAAATGCAAATAGGATTATTGATTACTAATTTCATTTATGAGTCAAACAATGCAGCCACATTCTTAAAATGAAAAAGCATTTCTGAAAATGCTTTTTCATTTGAAATATGGTAACGATTTGCTTCCATAAACATGATGGTCTAAGACAGTCGCCAGTACTGACTGCTTTAGCTGGAGGGTGTGGCTATGATGGCGTGGCGCATTCTGATGTCACGCCACGGCCATACGTTTGTCTCTAAATTACACATGCATGGTCCGATTCACTCCAAAGTAAATGTGGTTGATCTTTGTCGGCCCCCAAACACCTCTATTGGATTACAATGGAATTTGGGTCAGCAGCGCCCCCTAGGACACATCAAGGGCTGTATCTCCCTCATACATCATCGGATCCACTTGAAATGTAGTATACATGATCATGAGTTAATGGACATGTTGACACAGTCCATTGATGACATCACTTTAGCGCCGTCCCACTAACAAACAAATGAGTGTAGCTTCCATATGGAAGATCCGATTCACTCCAAACTGAATATGGGTGATCTTTATCAGCCCCCAAACAGCTCTGTTGGATTACATTGAAATTTGGATCAACAGCACCCCCTACGACACTTCAAGGGCTATATCTCCCTCATACATAATCGGATCCACTTCAAATGTAGTATACATCATCAGGGATCAATGCTGAACATGTTGCAACGGTCGGTTTATGACATCATTTCAGCCCCACCCACTAATAAACAAGTGAGTGCAGCTTCCATCTGGAAGGTTGGACTTCCCCCAAATTTTGAATACTTCTCACCAGACCAGAATTCTTCATGAGTGAAGATCATGACATGACGCTCACAGCGCCACCTAGATGTGACGTTTGGAATTGAACGGCAGCCTTGTTGGTGGCGTGCAGCCGGCGATGCCAGGCTCCCGCGATCGCTGCACAGGCCGAGTTGCGCTGAGGTGTGAGGGCCTTCAATGCTGCTTGCAGCTTTAATTTATATTTGCTTTATGAAATTTCTTTATTGGTGTAAACATTTTATTTCTGAATTTATATCAGTGTTTCCAATGGACATTGATGTATATAATACATAGGTACATAGTTGATTAGAAGAGAAAAAAACGTCATATCAAAACTAAATGGGAAAAACAAATAAATAAAGAAGTAAGATAGAAGTGGTTTTAAAAAAACATACATAAAAACAAATAAGATTCAAAAGCATATAAAAAGCAAATAATTTCATTGATATTCGTCTGATTAAATATTATGGTAAAGAAGATGAAGATGAGAAAAAACTTGTATCTATAAGGAAATAATGCTAAAATATTCAAAAGATTCGTTAATGGATTAATTTGTTTTGTTGTTTGTTGTAGGAATAATCAGTCAACAAAGCTGGACAACAGCCCTCCATATCATATCATATCATATCATGCCATAAAATACCATATCATATGTTATTGTATCGTATCATACAATACCAGACGTATTTTCTGCTCAGTTTAAGAAAAACATCATCACAAATACAACTTTAATACAGAACACACCAAAGCCGGGGATTTGCAAAAGCAATGTCATATTTGAAAGTATTTTTTCTACATTTAAGTTGATGTCAGGAGTTCAGGAGGTGGTTAAATGAACCAATACCAAAAACCTATTTTGGAAGGTACCTGAGGCTGTTCTTTGGGAAATGAGTCAACTGATAATAGCCCATCCCTACATTAGTTTTAAGCTGTATTTGTGTCTGTGGTAATTAACTTATCTAGGATCCTGAGCCCTGTGGGGGGTTGTGAGGTAATCTTGCATGGCATAATAAGATTCCAGAGTCTACTACCGGCGACTGCTGCTTGCAGCACACCAAGCCATTAGGTTCCTCACCAACAACAACATGGTGACTTTGAATGGAGGAAAGAAACAGATCGGACTGAGTGAGGACTTGGGATTCCTCTTAACGATGGATTGAACCTGAGACGCAGCGACAGGGACAGAAAAACAGCGGAGCTCCATCGTCCTGCCATGGATGGATCAGGTGTTAAAAAGGTGAGTTCTTGCTCAGATTGTAGCTGCAGTTTTGGGGGATAGTGACAGGTCAGCATCTGCTCTGGTGACCACCTGTCTGATGTTTGGCTGACTTTTAGTCAGCTCTCAGTGAGTTTACAGCCATGGTTTATTTTGATGCTTTCGCGGAAACCTTTATGTTGCTGGAAGAAGTATGATAGAAAATGTTAAATCTGTTACTTATGAGTGATGTGCAATGGGTAGTATAGGGTGTCCTGCTGTTTCTAATCAATATCTAACTATATAAAATGTGTTCTGTCCTCATAATAATCTAAACACTCTAGTCTTGCAGAACCTACACTATTAATGAAACATAAACAATACTGATATTCTAACATTATTTATTTGTATTATATTGAAAATTATTGCATAATGAGGCCATCTGCATTCTATTGATGATCTAGGATGATGATCTAGGATGCTTAGTATTATAAAACATAGAAGAGATGCTTAACTTTAGGGTTTTTTTTCCATTTAAAAGAAACAAATGCATTCAATTTTGACTCTTCATAGACTTAAAAATAAACACCCTTTAGCTACATCACACATTGCCTCTAGAACCAAAACCCGCTGAACGTGTTACTGAGTCAGTTTTTTGCAAAATTAGATTGTCAGCTTGCATCACTACAGTGTTTTCTGTCTTCACTAGATGCAAATCAGATGGAGTAGATTTTCTATGCCACTCCATGTTAGTCCTACAGGTTTAGACTGGAACAATGACTTCTATCAGATCAGACACCTGACACGTTATCTCTCAGCTCAGCTTTCCTGCAGCAGGCCCAGGGGAGAAAGAGGATAGGGAGGGCTACTTTGTGTGTTCCTGACAGAAAAAGTGAAAGGCATCATCCCTGGAGACAAAAAGCCAGATGATTATTATGCTCAGCTACAGGGCAGTTTTCCACAGAAACTTTTTTTGACAGAGAAACCCATCAGCTGCTTCGACTTTGAAACTGGCTGCTCAGACAGTAAGTACCATCTGTGTCTGCTTTGTGTGATCCTTTTCCTTCAGGTTATCTGATTTCAGTGCATGTCCTCGAGGTCACTGTCTGATTGTGTAGGCTTTTATTTTGTATGCTGTTTTGTTTGGACTGGAATACATGAGGAATATGTTAAGTATATACTTGCTTTGGGTGAAGACTGTCAGCCCAAAGCGACGTGTGTCTCTGACGAGGGCTGTTATATCACCTCTGTAAACAAAGCTGACCTGCTTAAACAGCACGCCAGGCACTGTCTTTATTAGCCTTTATCTAATTATACCTTTTATCCAAGAAGATGCTCAAAACGGATGATTTAACAAAACTATTCTGGTTCACCAGTCATGCTTCACACTGTGTCAGGCTGTAATGTCAGTTGCCTGAAACATTATTATTATTAACCTGATTTCTTTTGTCTCTTTCATTTAAATTTCACAGAAACCAGGATATGGAAATCACAAAAGAGGTATCATAAAGCACAGGCATGGCTGGTAGTGGGGGTAGGGGTTGGGGTGGCTAAATCGCAACATAAAGCAATAACAGCATTTCAGGAGTTTTTTTATGCTTTCATATTTAGGGAAGGATTGCAAAATTGGCACGCTATGAAGGAGGAAAAAAATGTGCACAAATAAATGAATGACAAAATAAATAATTTACCCCTTCCACATAATAAAGGCAAAACATTTTTTTAAATAAATAAACAATTGTTAAATTAATATAAGAATTACACATTTGGAGGCAGCAAATTTGAGGGTATGGCAATTGCTACATTTATTCTACAGAGAAAACAAGCCCAGACATATTGTGACATTTCATTTGTTTAATTTTTATTGTCTTTAATTTAATAAACATACACTATGTCTTGAAGCATTAAAATTTTTCAAGCACTTTAGTGCCATTCCACAAGTTTGCAGTAACACACAGTCAAACTGTTTTTAGAACATATTTATAAAATCTAAGCTGTCTAAGATCAATTTAAAACATTTCTTCCAGAGATGCCTGCTGGACCTTTGCCTCTGGCTCATAATTCTGCAGCAGACGGCAGCAGTTCTGAAATCATTCAGCTCAGAAAAATTAACGGCTCCTCTGCAGAGACGCCGAGCTACCAGCACCTCCACCGGGAGCTGTTAATCAGCCACAAACGGTACGTGATTAGTAACCAGACCCGGCCCAAACATTGTAGTACTTCTAAGCCAGCAATGCCAAAAAAAGTCTATGAGACAAATTTTGTTTTGCTTGGTTATCCCATCAGTCACTTGACCTTATTAAGTAAATAGACTTAGATTAAGTGTTAATGTAAGATTGTCATTCATTACAACTTTCCAACTACAGTATAAAAAATTTTCTTACCAGTGGTGTATTTGTCAACCTGTCTTGTGTAAGTTCATGTTCTTTATTTGGGCACACATGCGAGAAGGTGTGCACAAAGTTACCATCAAGTTTGGTATAACACAGGCCGGTCATGGGTCAAACAGTGGCTGGACGTTGCTGTCAGTGTGGTTGCTTGTAGGTTTTTTTGTTTTCTGTTTTGAGTGAGAACTATCTATGGTTGTGGCTGCTCAGAGGCCTGCTGCTGGAGGAGAAACCAGAGCTGAAGCGGGTTCTGGAGCAGCGCAGACTGGAGCTGCACAAGGAGGAGGAGATGGCACAACGACGGCCCTCTGATCTGGAGATGGAGCTCCGCAAGAGACAGCAAAAGCTGCAAGAGGTCAGGAACACAGAAACAGCTGAGAGATGATTCACCAGAAAATTTATCTCCACAGTCCTTCACTGTGTTGATACACCATATACTTTCTGACATTTTTTAACCTACATTCCACATAGCTCATTGTATTTTATTGGGATTTTATGTGATAATATAATACAAAGAAGCACATAATTGTGAAGTGGAACAAAAGTGGTGCAGGGTTTTTTTCCAAATTGAAATCATGGAAAGTGTAGTGTGCATTTTAACTTAGCACCCTTATGTCTGATACCCCTAAAATCCAGTGCAGCCAATTGATTTCCAAAGTCAGCAAGTTATTAAGTAAAACGTTTATCCATCTGTAATTTATCTGTTCCGTGAAGGCCTCAGAGGTTTGCTAGAGAATTTTGACAAGCACTGCACATCACCATCTCTATGGTAAACCATGGCGGTGGCAGCATCATGTTGTGGGGATTGGTTTCTTTAACAGAGGCAGGTAAGAGGGTTTGAGTTGATTGGCTATACTGAAAGAATAACAGTTAGAGGCTGCAAAAGACCTGAGGCTTCACTTTCCAACAGGACCACAACTGAAATGGTTTGATTCAAAGTATATCAATGTATTAGAATGGTTTAGTCAATGTCCAGCATGAAATTGGATGGAAAATCTCTGGCAAAACTTAAAAATTGATGTTCATTGGACACTGTCCATTCGGTCGGGAACATTTTGAGCTTTTTTGCAAAGAAGAATGCCAAAAAGTTTATTTTTCTAAGTGCAGAGATGATGGAGATATATCCCCGACATACCCCATACTTACCCCATGCCCCAAGCATGCATCATTTTCCTAGATTATCCTATGTCATCCCAATAAAATGCATTGAAATTATGTATATTTCTCAACCGATATTCATGTAAAAATTGTTTTTACTTTTTTTTCCACATGCAATGTCCTTTATTTTTACAGTACGAGCAGGAGCAGATAAGACAGCGGGAAAACCAGAATAAGATCCCAGAGTTTGTCCGCGTCAGAGAAAACCTGAGGCGCACACAAACATTTGAGCAGCCCTGATCTGCTCCCATCAGCCAGTGCAACCTCTCACCACTGTGGCCCTGGAAACCTTTTATGCTCACTGCCTACTGAGATACAATAACAAACATTATACCAGAGACACCAGCATAATTTAATATTTGCTTATCTACTATTAATCTTTCTTTAAAATTAATATATGGAGGCTAAAACTTTGTCCATCTATAAAAACCGTTTTCTTTAAACTCATTCATGGTTTTGTTTCTGGGAGTGGTTTCTGAGGGTGTGAAGAGCTCAGTTGTTTGTTTTTTTTACTAAAACCTGTGGATTATTAATGGCTGAGTGAAGGCAACAATGTTCTGATGCCGAATGTTTTTTTTAAATGTTTTCTATGCTTATTATTCTGTTTGTTCCAATATCAGATTTCTGTGTTTCAGTTAGAAAACCATCATATCATGTATATCAGATCCTCTGTAATGTAAGTACTAACATAAACATTTTCAACAGCTCTGTTTTGTATTAGTAAGCCCCCCCTCCCCGTCTGTGTGTGTATGTGCTGTGGAAATAAAAGGGTTTTTGGTTTGGACTGATGCGTTTCTGTACCAGAGCCATTCAAAGCACAGGGGGATTGATTTGCAGGCAGCGCCTGTCCCTGAGGACTCTCACAGTTCTTTCAAAGGGATGTGGGACTTCGTTTAATTAGCTAATCTTTTCATTCCATCGTGGGTCGAAAGGAAAAAGGACAGGCCATCTGCTGGAGGCTTTTAGGAATGTGTAAGCCGGGAATGCCCTAGGGTCTGGTTAAGGCACTAGAGACATTCTGGATGGTCACAGAAGCTTCATGCTGAGGTTTGAAATCTGTCTTTTAGAGTTAGTTTTTAGTAGTTTAGCAGCAAAATTTGGACACAAAATTAATCTAATAATTCTGACTTTAAATCTGAATCTTATAATATGACTTTGAATGTAAAAATTTGACTTTCAATCTCATAATATAGAATTTGATCCTCATATGTAGGAATTGATCTCATTATTATGACCTTGAAAGTCAAAGTCACAACTTTAAAACTCATAGATATTAAATTCCTTTTTCTTCTTTCAAGGGACAGAAATGGGCTTCCAACGTTTTCATATTTAAGGTTAATGTAATTATACTGAATAAAAAGCTAGCTTTACATTTAGGCCTAGCAATAATTGATATTCAAAGTTATGGCCAGTCATTAAACTATTGTGGAATATTTCAAGGCTTTTTAAATGTATAAATTAGCAGAATAAGACCCTTCACATAACAGGAACTTTGACATGCACTTACAGATATTCAGATAAGAGTTCTAAAGCATAACACTTCAAAACATTCACATTTTAACGATTCAGGGACGTGGGATAAGACGTTGCTATGACTAGAAATGTGCTCTGCCAAGGATATTTTGGGAAAAGCAGATCAGTGGGGTGAAAAGGAGAAATCTGGTCTGTTTTTCTGATTTGAAATTGCTCCTCTTTGCAAGCGACTAACATGTCAAATGCATTTGAAAGTAAACCAGGTCTGTAATGTATGTATGTAACAATCACGTTTTGTGGGGATGTTTAGTAAAGATGGATGGGTTGCCTAAAGGAATGATATTGGCCCAGTTTAAGCTGTTCTGCTCTGGCTTCACTTACTTTCATTACACTTAGTATTGATTGTAAGGTCTTACACATGAGGCTCCAAATGACCAAGGACATGAAACCATATACCTCTTAACCATATTGGTTAATTACATCCTAAAGCCTTGGGAGTCATTTCCTGGTAACATGAAAGAAACTGGTTTTCTAAAATCTGTAGAAATTGATTTGATTTATAGATTGTCACCTATTTCACCAATTTTCTTTCAACTATATTATCTCAATTAAATATTTGAGTCGAGAAATGTGGGATGAGTTGGTTTACGTCAAGTAAGTTAAGACCTTTCACCGCCATGGTAGAGAAGCGAGATTAGTGCTTCAATGGTTTCCCACTACTTATACTTGCCAGCTGTTCGTATTTCAGTAAAAACTGACGTCTACCTCAGGCCCCTCTCTTCTTCTTTGTGCCTCTTTTCAAATTAAAAGCCCCCCGTCCTCTCCTCCGCAGACACACGCGTGCCTGTGAAGTCAGTGAGCTGGGCGAAACCATTTCAAGCTTCAGTGGGGGAGGTTAGATAGCAGTTTAAAAAAAGCATATTTTGTTTATAGATAGTTCAAAGGCAAAGCATTTTCGATCAAGTATTTAAAATATCACAAAACAAAAGTAACTGGTGTAGTTAAAGGGGATACTGTATTTGTAATAATATGTTTTTCAACATTATTCCGGATTGTTCCACCCTTTACTGAGAGAGTGGAGTGGTCCTGAACAGATGTCTTAGGCGCTCCTCACATTTGACCGGAGAAAGTGTTTAAAGCTGCTGCAGCCTGAGAGAGGATGCAGTAGTGGAGAGCAACACAAACTACAAGGTATGCAAAACAATTTTTTTCTGTAGCTTGATAACAAGATCCAACAGGCGAAAATATGGGGGGACCATAAGAATACATACAAATAAATAGGAGGGTCAAGTTTGAGCTACAAGTAACTTGTAGGGTTAATGTTAGCTAAAGAAAGTAATCTGTGTTGGAAGCCTTATTTTATAAAAACTGTCTTAGAAACAAACGTACATACAAGGAGCTCGGTAGTGTGTGTTTGAATAATTTGTAATGCATGAGTTTAACTAAATGAAGGCTAACAGCAGTCATGAGGCAGTTGTGATTAACATTTGTTTCCCATTTCTAACTCCAGACTGGATATTACTTGCTCTAAGTCAGTACAAAGCATCCTCTTGGTACACATACACACTGAACCTACACCGGATGCCATTTTTGTGTGTTTGTCTCATATAGACATGTTTTTATTTAATTTAAACCATAAGCTTTGCATGTAGGGCTTTGCAGCACTTTTTTTGCTGCTGTGCTTTATGGGAAAACATCAGTTTTCCTACTTGTTTTGGTCATTGGTGCAGAAAGACAGCAACATGTAGAACAACAGCCAAAGAAGAAACATTTACAACAGTGCATAAACGTAGTCATATATAGATAATGACAGAGTGTGCATGTTGTGGGATCTGCATACAGGGGGTTCCAAAAATGCAAATAATTAAAAGTGTGCAAAAGCTTTAAGAAACAAGTTTGTGGAGTGCAGTAGTTTGTCAATAAATTAGATGCACAGCTACTGCCATTTTTATACTTGAGGATGCTAACTCTATCATTGTCTGTATAATGTACCCCTACTTAATGATACTTTTTTAAAAATCCTATCTGGTGAATTAACTACAAGTAATAAAGATCGAACAGCACTATCAGATTGTGTCTAAATATATGCAAATTATTCTGCTGAATGAGGTTTGGATGTTTCACTCTAGCACTGCTGTGGAGCAACAAGGTGGTTTGTTTTTGCTGTTTGCCTGCTCAGCAGCAGAATAAACTAAATCTAATCGGCTCCCCGTGTTAACAGACGGGAAGCGTTACAGAGGTGCTGGGGACAACACCTCTGTGCTGTTGTTATTACCAGTGGAGTTCCCTGCTTCTTGTGTCTTTTTTGACTGTGATAAGCTGTAACTCCATCCGCCAATGACCTGAAGTGGCCAATCTAGCAGAGGCCTCAGAAATGAGGAGGTGGTTTGATCCACAGCCTCAGGAGAACAATGAGGCCAGTCTCTTATTGGTTCTTGTCATTGGGCTGTGACAGAGGCCTGGACAGCATATGGTCTTCGGTGACTGGGAGCAGGCTGGCATGATGCTTAATTATTACTGCTGTTGGCTGCTGACAGCAACAGTTTGTGAACTTCTTGTCTATACATATGGCATTTTCCCTCTCAACCTTTGAAAACTGCTCTCTTTCCTGTGACCTCTTTTGTAATCCAACACCTCCTCCCTTTTATCTGCTGCTCCCCCACATCGACGCAGCTCTCTCTTCTAGTAGCTCATACTTCATATGAAGCTTATCCCCTTTTTGCTGAATGGATTTTGGCTCTCCGTCAGACTGAAATAAAAGTGAGCTGTAAAGTCGTTTGGGTTTTCTCGCATAGTATCAGCATTCAGCAGGAAAATCTTAATTATAGGGTTCCAACAGGGCCCGGATCTGGTTTCATGCGAGCCTCGCAGTTTCTTTAGTGAGACTGGTCCCCGTTGGTAATTCCAGGCCCGACCACAGTGGTAATGAGCAGAGTGGTGGTGGCTGCAATCCAGCGGTCCGCAGCTCTGAGGGGCTCATGGGAAAGGGCGTTGTGGGAAGTCTGGGAGACAGTAAACACGCATCATGCTGTCTGGTCATAAACATTCACTTCCGTAGATGTTACGACGTCGCAGGCCAGTGATCTGTGAGAATGGGTGGTAATTTAATCCTTCCACATGTTTATGGATGCTCCTCATTAACGATGATGGCACTATCTTACCAATTAAGATGTTTGTGACTCCATCAGTCGGGTCTGCAGGGTGGAGACAGGCCTATCACCAGCAGTTCCCTCAGGACCAGCACTTTCTTTTTGGCTGGAATTCCCAGAACAATTTCAACGCTTCTACACTTACAGATTATTCTGAACTCTATGACAAATCAGCATTTTGGCAATAAGCTGCAACTCCGAGCAAGAGTTCAACCCCTAACCCATCCACCCACTCAGCCACTCACTCAGCCCAGACCCTCCAACCACAAACTCTTGTGAAACTCTTCAGACACTCATGAGGTGTACGTTGGGTAAATCCCACAGCACCCAGCCTGTGACTTGATTCATGTCGACGTCTGTAGCTTTTAGATTGCTGCAACATGGAGCCATGTGTCTGCGAGAGGAACATTCCCCCATATCTGCCCGCCTAAAACTCTACATAACTCCTTTCTCAGGCTCAGCGCTGGCTGAGCCTGAGCAGAGTTAGCAGTTACTGTGGCTACAGCAGATTTCCGAGGGCCCGGCTGGTTGATACAGGTCTTTTGTTGCGGAGTTGTTTTACTGACCCAAGCTGCCAAGCATTTGTCTCATTGTGATCCCCCGGCTGCTCATAGCTGCATCAGTTCACATGAGCTGCTGTAATGAATGGGTCAGAGCAGTGGGATACACAATAATATCCTGTCGAAGAGGGGTCCTGATTCACATAGGCTCTGAGTCATCCTCATCTGTAAAGGTCTGATATGAATCTCCAAACACAGCAGTTCAGACAGGAGCTGGGGATTAGACGCTGAAGCTTTAGCGATACAGTCTTTTGTATGATGTCTGTCTTTATGTCAACTTGCTTCCCATCCTGTGTTTCTGTCCACTGTAGGGTTTGTTTACATGATTTTAAGACAGAGGCTGCTTTGTGCTTTGTATTAACAGGAAAATAAGAAGCAAAGCAGACTTTTAACATGCTTTAAAACAGAGGCAACGTGAGACTTTTTGGGTCCCTAAGCACAAATTGACTTTGGAGGCCCCTCTTCCAGTTGAGCCCATCAGCAAGCCACCAAAGCACCTCTGAAATTGTTTTATTGTCCACTTAACTCTTTTAGTTTCATAGATTAATTGTAAGCCAACAATTACAGGTCCCATATCACCAAATTTGTTTTGATCAAGCTTCACATTAGTCACTTTGCATTCTTTATAAGGGTAAATAAGGTATTTTGACAAGTTTATTTCTCTGAATTACACCTTTGGTTGACAAACATCCACAGAGCACCGTCAATTAATTATTGAGATTTATGTGCAGTTGCTGTGAACAATAACATATCATAATTAAACTATCAAGCAATAAGGCATGATGCTGTCACCACCAAGTTAAATCCTAACTTTACACCTTTAAGAGAAGTTTTAAATCATTTTAAGAAATGTCAGAAATCTTTGGAGCAAATTTAAAAGTAAGCTTGTTCTTGATTAAGTCAAGTGCTCTTTGGGACCCTCTTCTGGCTTGGGGGTCCAAAGCATCAAACTAGTTTGCCTATGCCTTGGGCCAACTCTGCTTTGAAAGATGCTCATGTTTTAGCTCACATTTAACAGCCTAAATCAGTGGGTCCGTTATTTGGTGTCCAACCCTAGTTGTGGCCACAATTAGACAAGTGAGGTATGTTTTCTTCAAAAGTTAAACTGAAAGGATAAACAGTTCATGCTGTAAATGTTAGAAGAGATAAAAAAAAACAATCTTTACTAACAGATAATAGTAATTTTTACTGTTGATATTGGTCGCATTGTCACCAAACTAACTTTGTAGAAATGCTGGTACATGCAGCCAGTAGTTATTTTTTGGGTCAAGAGCTGAAACGTTTGGGTACTATCGGTTGGGCTAAATAAGAAATATAAAAGATTAGAACATTAAGGGTGCAATTTCTCTCTGTTCTGAACACAGGCTCCTGTCCTCATTTCAGCTCTTCAGAAAATAGCAGATTTGTTGTTCTTCTTGTTTTTCCCCCTGTTGTTGCCTCACTCAGCAGCCTCTTCTTGGGTATTACCCGTCACATGTTCCCCGAGGAGTAACAATGCAGCAGAGCAGGACATAAACACCAAGTCTGCAGAGTGTTTAGGTAAAACGGGCGGCGTTGTGCTGTGAGGGGATCTTGTGATGTGATGCCGCGTGGACGAAGACCCGCATTGAGAGATTCTTTCACTTCAAAGCCCCCCAGAGGATTCTCTGGACACTGGTTGAATAGAAGCTGAGGGATGGGTGCACAGAGGGGGAACAGGTGCAGTCCATAACAGAAGGGAGTGGGGGTCACTCCCGCTGCCATCTGCTTTCTTTTTTGGTTTTTGGTTTTTTTTAACGCCCCGTAAAACAACTCGCGCTGACACGCTCTCCTGGCCAGTCGCCCCGTGCCCTGTAACCATGGCACCACGATTCAGATTAACCCCTGCACATGTGCCGAGTCAGCCACGGGGGTCTGCATCCTTTGTAATTGAGCATGGGAGAGAAAATGAAGAGGAGGGGGAGGTGGGAGATGAAGACAAGGGTGTTAAAAGAGCACCCGTCAGTCATTCACTTTTAAGTAAAGCAGCTGAAGGAAAATAGTTGAAGCCATGTGGCAGAAAAACAGAGAGACATTTATTCCCTAAAGTGAGCTGTCTTATTTTTCACTTTGCGGTGCTTATTTCAACAGGTGATTACAATAACTGGAAATCTGACAGTCAAGATGATGGCCATTGAGAGCAAAGAGGAGATCAGCGACACAGACAGTGGGATTATCTTGCACTCTGGTAAGGACAACACCAAAGAGGAATCCAATATCAGCACATCATCTGACTCACACATTATAATTCACATGATTAGGGATGGAAATTAATATCAAGACACAATAGTACTACTGCTTGTGAATGAAAGCTGCAACCTTCAAGGTATTTTACTGTAATGTTAGATAATAGTACAACACAAGGTAGCACAGAATTGTAGGGTAGAAGGAAAAGGATGCATCACTTTTAACATTTTTATTACAAATAAGTCTGAAAATTGTGGCATGTGTTTGTGTTCACCACTCTTTACTCTAACACCATTAAAGGAAATTGAAGGCAACTAGCTGTCTTCTTGTTGGTAATAATAGTTCACCTGTGTGTAATTTAACCTCAGTATGAAGAAAGCCATTGTCAAAAAAAAACGTAAGAAGCCATGCATGCAATTTGCTACAAGTCATGGCAACCTTGTGGAAGAATGTTGTCCAGTCAGATAGGACAAAAAATTTAACCTTTGGGCCTATGTGTGGCGTGAAAGTAACCCAGCACATCACCCTAAACCCACCCTAAAACACCTGCTTTATAAATAGTTTTATAGTTACATTAAAGAACTAAAAATGTATATCTAATTTAGGGTTTTAGAACAAAGAAATATGTCAAACTAGAGCCACAGGATGCAGACCTGTGGTTTAGATCAAAGAATATTCATATGTTAGAATGGCCTAGTTGAAGTCCAAACCTAAATCCAATTTAGCATCTGGCAGACCCTCTCCATCTTGCTGATCTTAAGCTATTCAGAAAAATTGGTAAAATTTGAGTTTCCAGATGTGGAAAGTTGGTAGAGACATTCGCAAGTACTGAATAGGGGGGTTTACCACAAATGCACCCGATTCTGATTTTTATTTGATGCTGTTCTGATGATGTTTTTGTAATTGCCGAAGGTCCAGACAGCCCAACGTCTCCAGTGAAGGACCTGACAACACACACCAGAGCCCTGAAACTGAAACATCAATCTCTGGAAGAGCGTCTGGAGCTCTGCCTGCTGGAGCTCCGAAAACTCTGCATCAGGGAGGCTGTAAGTGACCCCTTGAAACTTTTGGAAACAGTTTAATGTTTTATTTACTTAACATTTTCTCTAAATAGACACACAATATTTAATTTCTTATTGTGATACTTTTTCTTGTTCTGTTATTTGCTGTTTTGTTTTGATTTCACAGGAACTGACAGGCTCAATCCCCTCAGACTTTCCTCTGATGCCTGATGAGAAACCACCTCGTGTTAGAAGGAGGATCGGAGCTTCTTTCAAGCTGGATGAAAGTCTGATTCGTCAGGACCAACAGGTACAAACTGGCACTTCATCAGTCCCCACTGTGGGCAAAGAGAATAAGCGGAGGGTAAAAGCAAGTTTCCATATTTCTCTTTATCGCAGGATTCAGAGTTACAAGCGCTGGAAACCGACTTGGCGGTCCAGCGACAGATTTATGAGGCGGCCCGAAAGCTCTCCCTCGAGGAGAACCTCAGTAAACCACAGAAGAAGAGCCGGCTCCAGCAGTGCAAAAGGGAGGAGAAGAAAGTGAAAGATCTACAGGAGGCCGTTTTCCAGCACAGGATCAAGAGTGAGTGCAATTCACCCTGCATTTCCATCTCAAGCAGCCCAAGTAAAGGTGAGTGACGCTGCTGCCCCATGAGGACACTCTGAGTAATGCGGAGGTGTGATGAAAATGTTTAAAATGTGAGATTTTTTCTGCAGATACGTCTGATGACAGCTCCCTTTCTGATGTGGTGGCTTTGGATGATGGTGAGTTTACTCATATGTCTGACTTCACACATATGTTATTTAGGTAATGCCACACTCTAAGAACATATTCTGTATTAAACAGACACAAATGGTGTGACCTTTTTAAGTTGGAGCGTTTTTTTAGAGCACAATTCAGATTAATTCAGTGAAAACAATTTAAAGAAACATTCATACATGCAAACATGTGATTAAACTGAGTTTATTTGCTGTTTCTCATGTAGCAAATTTCAATTTTTTTAATCTATATGAGGAAATCTTTTTGATTTTTCTTATTCTCTTAAGACGTAGATTCGTCTTGCCCACTCTCACCTCCAGCGTTGGACACTTCAGATTCAGAGCCTATGCAGTCTCCCCATCAGTCTTCGGGTCAGGCCACTGTGGAGTATGAACGCTCTCCAATCCAGAACTCTCCATGGAAAGAGTCTAGTCTGGATCAGCCTTACCAGAGAGCAACCAAACCTCAGTCAGCTAACAGAAGCAGGTCCAGGTAAGAGACAGATGTTTGAGAGCAGCTCATCAAAAAGAGACATACTGATGCGCTGTATTCAGGGTTTTTCTTTTTAAAATTTAGAGGTTGCATTAGAGTATAGGACCATCTTGACTTTGACTGTAAACACACCTTCCCTTTTTTGATTTTTAACAGCATGCATTGCTTTTCTGAATATATTGTTCTTGTTTTATTGTGTGCAGTAGTCCAGCAGGAGCTCCGGTGTCTGCAGAAAGCTGCAGGATTCCTCTCACTCAGTTTGTCAGGAACTCTGCTTTGCGTAACAACCACTCCACTAGTGCCCCCTCCACTCCAGAGCTGCTCGTACGCCGACAGTACTCCCAGTCCTTCAGGTATACAGACCATTCATGTCCAAAATAACATTCAAAGAGCCTAACATTGGCACTACAGCGGGCTCCTACAGCCAACGATCTGTTTTATCTTTAACTAGTGTTTTACATAAGTAATAGCATTCTTTCTAGTCAGAATTATATTTAGGGGTATCTAAAATAACATTCCTACTAGTAGACTAGTAGTAGTGGCACGATATCGACTGTCTGCGCCAAGGATGTAATTTTATGGCTGCGTTAGGAAGTGCACACACAGTCACTCGAATATTAGAAGATTTATTTTCTAACTCAGAAATGCAGCTATAACGTGTGAAAGTTTGAGGTCAACTTCTGTTGCTGCAGGAACAGCAGAGCTGAGCTGTTTTCTCCACAAGGTCAGGTTGGAGGGATTTTATCCATTCATCATTTTTGTCATAATTTCCCGAAACGGGAAATTTCCGCTGGTAGGGCAGATAAGTAAAGGAAGAGCTATTTAAGTTTCAAAAGATATAAGATTGTCATACTATGAAATATTATTTGTTTCCCCTCCTTTGCAAAAAAAGAGCAAAGCACAAAGTAGAGGACACAAATGTTATTGGGTAGAAAAAACTATAAAAAAAACACACAGGCCCTAAGAGCAGAAACTCTGATTCAGATCATCTCTTTTAAAATGTACTAAATGTTGTCATTATCTATCATAGCAAGCCCTACATTTTTCTTAGTTCACTCTTGAAGCTAACATAAGTAATCTCTACCAAGTATAAAGGTTTTTACACATTTTTTGATTTATTCATATTCATATTTCGTAGATATCGATAATCTTTCCATTGTCAAAAAACAGTGAGATGAATCGGTGATCTTTCTTCCTTTTTTACAGTCAATTTAAGGTATTTCATGTGCTCCGTCCCTGATAGGCTAAGTGTTCATGTGTTTTGGGCTTTCTGCTCTGGATACACAAAAGTACATTTTTACGGTTTATTAGTAATATTGGGTTCACCTTTAACACCATAAAGTAGGAAAACCTGAATTATGACTATCTGCTGTGAAGATCCTGCCTTCTATACAGTTTCTACGCAGTCTTGAAAAGTATGGAATAAAGAAAATAAAATATGGAAAAAGTTTCACTTTCAAGACTTTATTCCTTAATCCTTGATCCAAAAGATGAGAATCAGAACCCTTAAAAACAATGAAGTGCTTTTTAGGTTGATTTGTATTTAAATAAGGCTTTTTATTTTAATTTCCTTGTGTTTTTTTTAAATGCACACTTTTTAAATCATCAACCAAATGTCATTTTGCTGCTATTTAGGCTTCTCGGGTTCAGGTTTGATTTATCTTAGGAAAAATCCACTTCTGCTTAGACAGTGTCTGAAATGTAACATACTTCACACGAACAGAGACATATGATCTCTCTCTTAGCCTCGGGTAAAAGAACAAATTTATCTGTTCTTGTTGAGTATGTGGCCTTATGGGTTACAGATTTAAATGTAGAGCTGATCGAAGTTATCTTAGATGCCAAACAGCAAAAACTGAATGAGCCCTTTAACACACCATCCGATAGAAATCCAGTTTCAGTTATTGTGTTTCTTCCTGGTCTGTGTAACATCTTGAGAATAAAATGGCTAATAAAAAAAAAAAAATGATTTTCAGAAAGTGTGGGATTTTCAAATGGAAAATGTGTTGAAGCAATGCTTATAAACTGGCTTGCCATATTTATTATTCTGGTATTTTTTCAATTTATAATTCTATGTCTCCTCAGACTTCCCAAAAAGAAGCTATCTGTTGCCGTGGAGCGGCTCAGCTCAGAAGGCTGTCGTGGGCGAGCCAGGCTCCCTCAGCAGCGGTGCGTGCCAGAAATCATGGTGCGCTCTCCAGAGTTCTCCCCTCCGCGTCCTTACCAGTCCAGCTCAGAGGACAGCAGCTCGGAGCACTCATCTTCCTCCTACATCTGCTCTCCTGGAAAAGACAGACCCACGGAGATTCCCAAGCTCTGTCCCCCTCCTTATGGATTCCACTTCGGGACACAGAAGAAGGAACTCTCTTGTTTCCGCAGCCTCCTCCAGAGCACCAGCCAGCCTCAGTCCAGCCCTGGACATGCCAGACCCACGGCAGAGAACGGGCCTCTGTCACCTCAAGACATGGAGATGGGAAAGAGCTTCCAGACCACACCACCTGGGGTTCGCAATCTGCAAAGAGGAACTCCATGCCAGAGGAGCATCCTGAAGCCCCCTCCACCATACATCAGGCTGGTCCGAACCCCCTCGCTGAAAGACTACCCGAACCACGCCTTCAGGCTGATGCCTCGGGAGATCGTGTCAGAGGAGCTGAAGTCCTGGCATCAGAGGAATCAGCTGCAAAAGTTCTGGCTGAACTGTGGAGAACATCAGAGCATCACCAGCCCCACCTCACCTCACCTGCCTCCTTTTGAACAGGTTGGTACTGAACACACACAGATACTGTTTAACTTTAAAGAAAGGTGGAAAATTCATCCTTTGCCTGGGCTTCATCTGTTTATTCTTAAATAAAATACACACGACCAGTTTATGCAGAAATCTGTTGGCACAGACATAAATAGGTCACCTGTTATTTTATATTGCATTTTAGTGTTATGTTCAGGTATACTCCGATTTTAGGTCAAAATTAAATTAAATTTCTCTTAAAATTTAGTGACAACTATTAAATGTTAGTGATTTTGTTAATCACTGAAATATTAAAGGTATGAAAAGTGCCTTGCAAAAGGCACTGAACTTTTTCAAATTCTTTTGCAATTCCTTTGTTGTATGTCTCTACCAGTTTTAAACATCTAGTAACTAAAGTTTTTGCCTCTGCAAAATAGCTTAAATGCAGTCATATTGTAGGGAGAGCCTCTATGAGCATCGAATTTAAGTCCTGCCACATATTCTTAATTGGATCTAGGTCTGTACTTTGACTAGGCCATTCTAACACATGAATCTGCTTTCATGTAAACCAAGTTGTAGTTCTGGCTGTATGCTCTGGGTTGTTGTCCTGTTAGAAGATGAACCCCCATCCTGGTCTTAAATCTTGCTGCCTCTAAAAGGTTGTGTTCTGAGATTGTCTTTCCATCTACTCTGACCAGCTTCCTTGTCCCTTGCTGAAAAAAAGCATCCCCACAGCTTGATGCTAGGGTTACCATGGGGATGGCCACACATATGACCCTTTTCCACGGACTCTTCTATAGCTGGTTCCACTCCACTCAGCTTGTTTTGCGACCATTTTGTATTACTGGCTTTTCCACTGATTGGGCATGAGCGCGGCATGATGCTGATAGCAGGAGGCAAAAACACAACAATGGAAAGTTTCACGGCAAGTAGAGCTAGGTAGAGAGGACTAGAGCTGTGCGGCGGTGGCTAAATAGTTTTTTATTTGTCTGATCTGACCAGAGTACCTTAGTGCACCGCTAATGTTGTGTTAACAGATTCTCCCACCTGAGCTGTGAATATCTGTCAGTTTAGGTGGACGGCCATGTCTTGGTAGGTTTGCAGTCGTGCCGTACTCTTTCCATTTTCTGATTATGTACTGAACAGAACTCTGTGAAACATTCAAAGCTTCAGATATTGTTTTACAACCTAAATCTACTTTAAACTTCTCCATAGCTTTATTTCTGACCTTTCTGCTGTGTTCCTTTGTTTTCCTGGTGCTGTTAATTCTCTAAAAAAAAAAACAACCTACCACGTTTACTGGGTGTCCCAGATTAACACTGATCTGATGGTGTTTTCCTCAGGGTTCGGGTAACGTGGTCCTCCAGAGAGCTGCAGACGGGACTCCAGTCCAGTGGTTTGTGGCCGAGGATGCTGAAATCGTGAGCCAGGTGTAACCTGCACCTGTCCAGCTTGTTGAGTCATTCCTGTTTATTTATCTCTGTATTTATTGAGACTTTAGACTCTCTGTGAGATTGTTTGTTAACATGATGCAGAAAAAGTGGAGCTATTGGTACCTGTATGGTAATTATTTATAATTTAATGCAAGGTGGAATGGCAGTTTTATTTATTTTAGGTTATCTCATATCAGACTGTAGCTGAAGCAAGGCTCATGCAATCTCATAAATGTGTTAAATGGAATTTGTTTCTTGGTTTTTTGGGGGTTTTTTGTGGCTGGCACAGTTTTGGACACAACAGGCACCTCCTGTAGCTGTCAAATAGGTTTCCACATTCTTAATATAAATTTTGACTATATTTATGAAAGGTGTTACTCTGGCAACATAGATTTATAACAAAAATGTTGATACATTATCGGACCAACTGAAGTGTTTAATCTGATTTTAGTATTTTGATGAATCTCCGACCCCTTTAACAGTGGTTTGATGAATGTTTTTAGCTGCAGCATGCTGTGCTCTTACTAACCGCATGATTGTATGAGTGTTGAGATATTTTATGTATATTTATAATAAAGAACATGAAAAAGAGATGGAAAATGGTTTTATTTTATAAACCACGAAGAGAATGAGGATGAAGTTTTTTCCAGATGGACGGATCATGGCTCAGGGTCTCCTTCATGAAGCTTCCACATGACGTAAGTTAGCATTACGACACAGAAAAGCACAAACAGGTTGGTGCAGATGCGCGCCCATTGGCAGCGATGCAGCCGGATCGCCAGAGGATCCTGCTTACATAGAGACCCATACCTGGAGGAGGCCGACAGTCATTCTTTGTCCACACAAAACGACCACTTTCATTTCTCAATTCTACATAAAAAAAGAAGGGGTGTCACAGCTACTTACGTGCCTATGGAGATTTGCCTCTGGATAATTGTTGTCTTTCTTTCCTTTCCTTTGTTTGATACAGCTGCTTTGGCTTGCTGTCTTTGTCGCAGAGAGTTCACAGAGAGGCTGTGACAAAGCAACAAAGGCTTGCTATTAAAATGAGGCAATATTTGCACAAATTAGGCAGAAATAACCACATAAGTGTTTATTACTCATTTGCTTAAGCCCCCATTTTAGCCCAGAAACCAACCAGCTTTAAACTGGTTGACTAAGAGGGAAAAAAGCTCCTTTGTAAAGTGAAAACCAAGTGATGTAAAACCTTTGACTAAAATATTTAACAGAAACTAAGTATTAAGTATCCTTCACACTTACAGGAATCCCAAGAAAAAATTGTGAAAAGCCTTAAATTTATCTTTTACTGCAGTAACGCAACATCACACTGGAAAAAAAAAAATCCAAATTTTAATTTTAAAACTTTAAATTCACTGGAATAAAATCCTGTGTTGAGAAATAATAGTTTTTTTGTTGTTGGTTTTAAACTTCACTACTACTACCAGAGGTTCTGTCAAACCAAACAATTCTTAAAAAAACAAATGAAAGGCATTTTCACTATAGCTATTCCATACTTCACTTTTTAGGTTGCTCAGTGTGTGCACAAATGTTTTATTAATACATGACTATTATCCCACAGTATAAATAAGACATGACATAGAAGCCCATGGCTCTTTGCCACTCTTCAAAATAAGACAGAATTCAATTCAAGATCTTTGTTGATCTTCAGAAAATGGAGGCAATAAAATTGCTCCTCACCTAAAATTTTATTTATCTACCGCCAAAAGATGATGAAAATGCCAAATAATTGAAAATGTGGGAAACAAAGATTGAAGACAACCGAGGTTTATCTCACCACCACTCATGGCAAGGATGGTAAAGGAAGTAAACTGAAGCAGAGAGGTCTATGTTGGGGTCTTCAAAATAACGCAGACTCCAACCCACCATTTTAGGGAGGCATGCAAGAAAAAAAGCCCTTTCTGTCCTACCATCACAAATGAAAATGTGCAGTTTGCTAATCGCCACTGGGACTTTAACTGGAACGGTGTGCTTTAGTCAGATGAGATTTAGCTTTCTGGCAGCAAATTATCCAAGTTACAAGAAAAGATCATGCCTACTGCTCACTGTAAGCGGAGATGCATGCCCTCAGGAACTCTTTGAATTACCAGATTATTGTAAAAATGTGGTGGTCTCTACCAGAAAGCTGTAAATGGGTTATCAGAAGAATAACACCTAAATGTTGAATTTATCTAAGGCTTTTTACACATCTTTATGGTGCAAAAATTGCAGAGAATGCTGTACCAGCAAGAATTATACAATGGCAATAAATTTCATCAGAATGGCAATTCCACTTTATGGCAAACATACTAACAAAGAAATTCCTACAGGTACATTTTCAGTACTGCCAATTAGAAACTCTTTGGTATCTTTACAAAAGGGCTTAAAAGCATTTTTAAAGAGTACATTTTGCATATTTTGTACCCATCAAAGCAGAAGAAGTGAGTATTATTAATAAGAAAACTATAACTACAATAAGGTGAGACTATTGAGATGGTCCCAAACACGGCCGTACTTTTTGCTCTGCGTATTTGGAGGAATCACTTCCTCTGTTGGTGGGCTCCCTGTGCTGGAAACAGAAAGGTCTGGAGGAGGATCTCCTTGTGGATCTGGGTCTGGTTGCCTGAAACAAAACTTAATATAAACCTAATATAATATAAACTTAATATAAACCTAAATATAACCAAATGGTGCAGACACAAAACAGAACTTTGATTTCCTAGTTGACCTTTCATTCGTTAGGTGGCCGTCCTCTCGAGTAAAGACAAAGCTGCTAGAATCTAAGCTCAGGGAGGGAGACAAAAGTGGAGGAGACTGCTTTTTACAGGAGGAGGTCCTCTTTCTTGAATCTCGCTTTCTCTTCTCCTGTAAAGAAGAAAATGGTGCTAATTATGGCGATAGGACAGTAGGAGAGTTCACCAAGGAAACTTTCTTACCTGAGTTGGGCTGGAAATAATTGATGCACTGATTCTCCGACGTAAGATGCTCTAAAGAGACAGACTGAAATGTAGTAGGAAGGAGGATCTAATAAGGTAGATGTTCTACTGTAAGCAGACACCTGCAAACCTGATTAGAGTTTCTTCTCCTCCTGTCACTTTCTGGATCTGCTGTAAAAAATAAATGGTCAGTCATTATTTAAACAGCATCAAAACAAGGGAAAACGCCACAGGACAAACTGAGACGTCACAAACCTGGGAAGGATCTGGGATTAATGCTGTATCTGCTGGAGTTCAGCTGCTGCTGTTGCTGCAGAATCTTTTTAGCTTCTTCTAGCTCTGCTAAATTTCTGTCATGACGCCTCCTCAGATTCTCCACGTGAGCCACCATGAGCTCCACAGCACGACTCACTCGAGCCTCCTATAAAGTTCTCCGTAAAACATCCGGTTAAAGTGAGAATAAAACAATTTTACCACGATTTGAACTAATCAAATCTTTCAGTTTCTGACATGTAAATAAATCACTTACACAATAATGATCTTAAGATCCTATATTTCAGTGAAATATATTTACATTCTGCTGTCTGTTAAATGCTTAACAGTAACAAAACCATTCTTCATGTACCTGGTGGACAGCACCCAGCACCTCCGCTGTGCTGGAGATCCGTTCAACTGTCCCACCAAGGATGTCCAGAGACAACTCCAGCCTCTGCAGGATGCTGCTTCGCTTACTGTCCAAACACAGGCCTTTCAATGTCTGAAAACGCATACAGTCACATGTATACTTCCTTTCTTATAATACCTTACAGACTTACATTATCAAAGTAAAGTTTTCAGTCCTTTCTAAGTTGTTCTTGTGTGTATTTAAGTTCAGATCCGTTGCATGCAAAGGTAGTCACACCCTTGGAAACTTCTATTGGTATTTCTTGGTATAGACCAACATCAATGGACATTTGTGAGGTAGAAGGAAAATGATACATGGTTTTCAAACTAAAAATGAATCTGAAAAAGTATGGCATACAGTTATATTCACCCCCCTTTAATCTGATACCCCTTAATAAAACCCAGTGCGACAAACTGCCTTCAGAAGTCACCTATGTGCATTAATCTCAGTATGACCACAGCTGTTCTGTGAAGGACTCAGAGGTTTGTTAGAGAACATTAGTGACCGGCATCATGAAGACCAAGGAACACAGTAGACAGGTCAGGGATAATAAAAAAAAGCAGGGTAAGTTGTAAAATAACATCCCAATGAGCTTTGAACATCTCATAAAAGGGTGTTCAATGCATCATCTGAAAATGGAAAGAGTAAGGCACAACACAAGACATGCTCATCCAATACGGGCAGGGAGAGCATTAATCAGAGAAGCAGCCAAGAGACCCATGGTATCTCTGCATGAGCTGCAGAAATTCACAGCTCGGGTAGGAGAATCTATTTACAGAGGCAACAGTTAGCTGTGCACTCAATTCATTCATTCATCTTCTATACCGCTTATTCCATAGTGGGTCACGCGGGAGCTGGTGCCTATCTCCAGCAGTCTACGGGCGAGAGGCAGGGAAAGGGGCAGGTCACCCGACCATCGCAGGGCAACATGGAGACATACAGGACAAACAACCATGCACACACTCATTCACACCTAAGGGCAATTTAGTGAGAGTCCTACCAACTGTGCCACCGTGCAGCCCATCTGCACTACAAAAATCTGTCTTTTATGGATAAGTGGCAAAAAAAAAACATTGTTGAAAGAAAGCCATAAGAACTCCTTTTTGCAATTTGCCAAAAGCCATGTTGGGGACATAGCAAACTGGAGGGGGAAGTTGCTCAGGTTAAACAAAACCAAATTTGTATGCCATGTGGGACAGAAAACTAACAATGCACATCCATCTGACCACACCATGCATCCCCACAGCATGATACTGCCACCATCACCATGTCTCCTTGTAAAGATGTTTTTCTTCAGCAGGAACAGGGAAGTTGGTCAAAGTTGATGGGAAGCTAGATGGAGATAAATGCAAGCCAAAACCCAGAAGAAAACCTGTCAGAGGCTGCAAAAGACTTGAGACTGGGGCTGAGGTTGACCCTAAACATACAGCTCTGGCTGTATGTTTAGGGTCAACCTAAGTGGACAGAGCTTTTTTGCCAACTTTTAGTTCACATTCACAATAAGGGTCTACTTGGTGTTGGTTGAACGTAACAAAAGAAGTCCAAGAGGTGTGAATATGTTTGCAAGGCATTGTACAATATTGGACACATCCTGATGAGTTTCCACACACCGTACCTCAAGGGTCTCCCTGCCTCGGGTGAGCTCCAGGTGGATGTTTTCCTCGGCCAGGTTGCGTGCGTGCTCCTCTGACTGCAGCCTCTGTTTCAGGGTGTACTGATCGCAGCAGAAGGCCAGGGAAATCTGAGAGAAGGCTGTCTGGGTACATAGACAGGTTTCAGATCTCAGGTTCTCATTGAAAACTTGGAATCCGCTTGTTTTGTTTTTATTTCACACTCTGATAAGCTTACTGCACAAATCAAAGTCAAGCTGATGAAAGTGTTAAACAGCTTGTAGTTTGTAAAGGTTTTACCTCCAAGTCCTTTTCTGTCATGTCCAAACTGTTAGAAAAAACAAGTTAAATACTGAATAAAAGGTTTGAACACACTTCTATGCTGTGTACTGTCATTTTGTGTCTTACCTGTTGAGGCCTACACGCTCTATGATGGACAGCTCGCTCCAACTGGACATCGGTAGCTCCTGCTGACTGGTTTCTGTTAGAAAGATGAACCCAGGTTGAACATTGAACCAGAACACCCACTTGATCCTCTTTATTTTTCACCCTTATTTCAGCTTCTACCTTCCTCACTGTCGTCGCTGTCAGGCATGGTGGATAAATGGTGTCTGTTTGTCTCTGCGTCAGGTGGAAACCCCTACAGAAACACAATGCTACATGTGCATAGAAATAGACGTGGCAGCTGATGGTAAATCAGTTGACTCACCTCTCTGCTCATCAGTACGCCAGCCACTGTGTACATCAAAACAATGCAAAAGTCTGTATCAGCTGATTTAGTTTTTCAGTTCATCTACCAGGGAGAGGTTTACCGTCAGACGTCTCCCCTCGATACATTCCTCCCTCTGCCTTTCACATGCCCTGAGAATAGATAATCCCATTAAGAGATCCACAGTCAAAGTGGAGCAGGATCACTCACCCAAGAGGCTCATGGGAAGCTGTGTTTTATACCTATTTAAACTCAGGCGTTATTTACAGGTGTATAAAACACAGAGAGGGCTAACATTAGGGTTCTGAAATAGTCCAGACCTCAACCCTACAGAAAATGCTTGGATAATCCTTCAAAGCCTTGGTTGGGCCAAACCAACCAATCTAAATGAGCTCGGCCACATTCTGAGTGGTGAAACATCCAGCCAGAATTATGCCTGAAGCTTATTGATCGCTACAAATCGTGTGTGATCCAGCTGCAGCGTACAAATAAATATTAACGAGGATGTCTGTATATAATTCAGCCTGTATGTGTATAATTATGACCTTGTGTGGGTAAGAGGAAATACACAATCAATTAGACTTTGGGTCCAAACGTCTCACTTTTAAAAATGATTGGAGTTGATGTTTTATCATCTCACACTTGAAAAAGCACAGTTAAAAAATATTAAAAGGTCAACGTTTAGTTTTCTTTCTTTTTGTTTCTAATAATGTTTTAAGAAATGGGTAAACCTTTGATGCATGAGAGACCATTACAAGATCATCTGTTGTTACAAAAAAGAACAATTGTTTCTTCCACAAAGTAATTATAAAGATGCTCATTGTTACATAAAACTAACAAAACCTTCCAAAGATCAACAGGTAGACAAAGTGAAGGAGTAAACAACAGTAACATGATGTAAGAGTTTTGATAAATACGTATTCAGAAATTTAGAAATTCAAACTGCAAGCAGTGAATTTCCGGTGAAAGCTGGAAAATGTATCGTTTGATCATTTCTAAATTTTAAACTGATCAGTGTGTGCAAAAACTGCTAAATATGTACTCAAATACTACTCGTTTCATCTTTAAAGGTCATGCTTTAAAATGCGTGCCTAGAAAACTCCACAAAGGAAACAGAAATAGACCATCTACAAGTTGGCATTTTTATTTTACAGATGAGGTGGAAACATTCTTCCACTGGGTAGCTCGCCGCTAATGTTTTTTTGCTTACAAATTCAAATAAATCAAGCTAAATACTGTTTTCTGTTTGTAGTTGCTCACATTTTCCTTTTGCGTATCTAGTACGCCACAGGATAATGTGACAGCATGAAAACTTTTAGGCAATTCATGTTCAGCGATGGATGAGTTAAACATAATCTGACATGGTGCATGTCACCCAGGTTGAGTGAACTTCTTTTTGTCTTTATTAACATGTAATAACTATGAGTGTGTGGGATTTGTTTCAAAGCAGCTCGAAGGGATTTCTTCTGGAAAGTCTCATTTTAATTCAAGCAGCTCGTCAGGGAGCGTTTCTGTGCAGCAGTCACTGTTTTAACTACAGGAGAGGACATTTAGAAACGTACAAGGCTGCTGCTACTAAACCTTTCCTGCTTTAGGTCAATTAGAATTTCCAACATTACTTTCATTTACTAAATGTCAGAATAAGGAAATGGGAGACCTTTTAATTTATTATGTTCCTCAAATGACCAATTTTTATACATCCTTGGAATTTAGTAGAATTGCCTTTTAAACTGTATGACTAGAGTCACATGTGTTGGGCATCCTTCACTGGCTTCAAGTAATAGTTAGAATTTTGTCCCATTCCTCCAGAAAAGAACTGGGTCAGATTTGGATGCCTCCTCACCCACCTTTTCATATGAAAGTGAGACTCGTGCTTTGTGATGCCAATACAAAAAACACTGACTTTGTTGTCCTTAAGCCACTTTGTTCGGTCATGGTCCATCTGTGTCGACGTCTTAGCTTCCTGTTTGATATCTTGAGACGTTGCACCAATATTTTCACGGTTTTGAAAATGTTTAAATATGAAATATGGTTTTAACATACTGAATTTAAATTTTAACATTTGTATATTTCATAAAATCTTTGCAAATACATTTTCTTCATTTATTACAATGGTATTCCAGATTGTCTCGTACTGTTTTGTAATATTAGATAACATGGTATTTACTGTACGAACATATTTGTACTTTACCCAAAACAGGGCCTGCAGATAAATTAGCCAAGCTACAATCTGGTGTAATGCATCTTTACTCAACGCTTCAAATTTTTCAGTAAATTGTCCCCATTTAAATAAACTCAAATGCATTTTATTTCATTTCAATGTCAGGGTTTGTTTCTAAGATTTAAATGCTTAGATACAAATAATTTTGAGAACAGTCAGGAAAACAGCAAAGAATGACTTATAGGTTTGTCCTTCCAGCTCCCCTGTTGCATCATCTACTGCTCAGGAGTTCAGGGGCAACTTTTCTGGTAAAAGAAATCTGTAAATGGGACAAAAATGCTTTGACCAACAAGAACAGGACTCAAACCCAATTGTTTTTGAATACAGCAAGGTGGTATGGTGCCAAGCATAGCCACATGTAAGGAAACATTGAATGTGTTCAGCTTGAGAAATGGAAAAATATATTTCTCAATGAAACCTCGGCGTTTTCTTGAGGCAGATCTCAAGATTTTACATGAGGGCTTTACTGTGACTTCAACAGTAGCAGTGAAGCACAAAGTAATCAAAATGGAAAACTGAAGCAAATCTAAAACAAAAAAAACTAAAAATCACAGAGCAACACATGTTGGGAGTTTCTCCACTTTTATTGACAGAAAATCAAGCATTTAATAGAGGCGCTGGGGTTTGCCCATGGTGCTCTTAACGTACAGGGCACGCACGTTCTGCCAGTTCTTCTTCAACAAAGACACCAAGAAGTTGACGGCCAAGTGGATGTTGTAGACAAGCTCGTCCTCGGTCATCTTCACGTGTCCAACGGCCACAGCCAGACAGAGCACCTACAAAGCAGAGCCAACATTATCACACAGTGACAAGTTTCTAAAAGGACTTGGAATGCTTTATAGAAACTTCTGCAAGTATGACGGTACCTTCTTCATCTGGAACTTGATGGTGGATTTAACCTCGTCCACCTTTGTGTTCATGTTCTCATTGTGGGTGAGCAGGGAAGGGAACTTGCCAGCCTTGTTCAGTCCAGGACCCAGGATACGAGGAATCTGCTTGATCAGAGACTCTGAGGCCAGGAAGGCGTCATACTTCTTGGCTGGAGGGAAGAAAAACAGGTAAAGTTTAAGTTTGACTGTAAATGCCTGAAGTTTGTCGTTCAGATGACTGAACCCACCAAGTTTCTTGACTAGCTTTTTGTTCTTATTGAGCTTTTTGAGAGCCTCAATGTCCATGTGGGGAAGTTCTGCTGCCTTGGCTTCATCGCAGTGCTGCTGGTCCCCCAGGACGCACACAGAGAACTTGGGCCTGGGGAGCGTCTTCAGCCTGCATGTTAACGACAACAGTTACCCAAAGGATAAACCTAAACACAGAGGCACAGTACTGGAGTAACGCAGAGGGAAGAGTTATTACCTTCCAATCTACTGAAGAACAACAAAAAAAAAGCATCTGTAACATGTTTTATTTCTACAATTTTAGTAAATATAACAATAAACCAAACTGTTGCGAAAAGTGCGATACACCTAAGTTGACATGCATGTTGGAAAACCCCATAAAAAAACAATGCTGAGAACATTCATCCTAACTGATGCGTGAAGAATAATTGCCATTTCCAAGTTTCACTTCCCTGAATTGAGTTTCTGTAATAAAAAATGAAATCTTACCCATACCACTGCAGTGGTTGGTGTCCTGCTGAACTCTTTGGTAACACAGTAAAATGGTCGGCATGAGGGCGTGAACCCAATGGCTCGGCCACTCAAAACCTCCCCTCATGTTTTAAGACCCAGGGTAGGGGTCCGTCTGCTTTGCCAACACCAGCCAAAACTGAGTGGGCTCAGTCAGACTACCCAGAATCTTAACCATGCTTGTTCCTGTCCTGTCTGCACTTTCAAGAATTTTCATTTCCCCACCGACATTTAAAAAAAGGATGAATTTAACCTCAGACAGGGTTGGAAGCAAACAGGGAGAAGGTTGGGTGAAACAGTGTAGTGTCGAACCTGACAGTGCCGGAGAAACGCTTGTCCTTCTGAGGATCGTAGTTTTTAAGACTGATCTGCAGCTCCACGCTCTCCACAAACCTGACGACAAATAACATGTTAGAAATAATTTTTATTTTAAAGCCTAAAACTGTAGATTTTTACTAATATGTCCTTACTTCCTTGGCTTGGCAACAGAGCCCTGCAGGACCTCCTTCACAGCTTCATACAACGTATCCCTGGAAACCTTACTGTAAAGCAAAGAAACCAGAAAACTAGTTAGTCAGAGTTCATTTGCGGCTGCAATTTTTGTCCCATTCGTAGGATTTATTATTACACTAATTGAAACTACTTTTAATATTACTTCTGGATTTAACTAGGTGGGAAACTTGTTAAAAAGAGTTGTAGATTAAACAACATCTGGAAGAGAAAAGACTAACACTGAAACCATGTCTAGATTTTGTGACCGAAACCTAAGACAAATTTAAGATTGTTTAGATGTTATCATGAAATATTCAAGATTGTTTGAAGAATCTCCTGCCTTATCAGCGGTTAGATTAAATGTCAGTTTACTGACCTGTAGTAGTTCTTTTTACAGCAAAAACAATAGATGTACACCATATTTCCACCATTAACAATTATTCTGCCTTGAACCAAAAGAGACATTCAGATTGTGTTCTTTTTAAAAGTAAACATAACAGTTAAATTACAGTTTTTTTTTTTGTTTTTTTTAAAGAAATGTTTATATGATTTAATTTCCCTTTGGGATGAATAAAGTATTTTTGAATTGAATATGAGCAGGTTAATCAACCATGTGTACATTAATCAAACCCGTCAATTTCTGTCAAACGTGATCCATTTAGTTGATTTAAAGAATTTGACTCATCCAACACAAACAAGCTCTGGTTATGTCCCTTAAAATAAAAAGATAAATTATGCAGTGGGTGTGCTTACTTTCTCAACATAGCTACCCAATATCGAACTAAAAGCGGTTTTTGATGGGGAAAACGGCCAACAGCTTAATGTCAAGTAATTTAGGGCAGCAGCTAACTCACTACTGCCAACAAACCAACTATAGAGTTTGATTTGAAAAAGGATTGAAGCAGAATTCATTTTTGTTTGTGGTCATTATATCATTGCTTAAAATGCAGTTTTATACAATAACAAACCTGATTCATAGGACTGTTATGGGTCAAATTAAGCAATCAACACCTATAACAACCACAAAGGTGGAGCGTGTATGTCACGTTATTTGTAAAAGAAAAAGGATTGTATTTTTGTTTATACCAACTCTTATGATAAATACTTCTCACGTGTTGGCGCAAAATACACAAATGCTCTTTTCTTATCAACCTACATAACTAGATATCATCTGAATAATCAATCACCGCGTTTTCTAAATGCTACAACATTAAAATCTTTTTAAACTTTTTATCAACACATCCAGCAAGAGCTACTCGTGGGATCCTACCAAACTACGGTACCAAAACACTAAAATAGTTTCAAAGTGCGGTAAAAATGATATAAATGTAAACTAAAATATCTAATGCAACTATAAAAACCCAAACGTTGGTGTAAAAATGCGTTAAACTAGGCAGATGGTTTTGGATGACTGCTGATAAAGCTAGCTGACTTATCCTTCAGTCTCACCGGCCGGAGAGCCGGTCCCATGCGACGGTTTTACCTGAATTTAGGATAAACTACGAGACGAACACAAATGTTTTGCCCCTCAACAAGTTTATAAAGATCATGGAACTATTTCGCCTCGAGCCTGAAACACGTACAGACACTCTTTTATAGATTTATTGGTGAAAGGATGCTAACCTCATTTTAGCGGCTTGTCCCCGTAGTCGCGCTAGGCTGAAAAAGGAAGTGCGACAGGAAGTTACGCAACATAAAGGCGACCTACGTCATTCAGGAAGCGCCATTTCTTCAAGTAAACTTTATTTACACGGGTTTCTAAAATGACATATCCTGTTGATAAGAAACGTAACGATAAATACATACATTTAAGAATGCACAGTAAAGTTTAAGTTCAAGATAATTATTTTTCCCAACTTTATTGGTTCAATAAAGTTGGGAAAAATAATTATCTTGGAAAAAAAAAAAATATGAGCATTGAACACTGAAAGCCCACAATGGTAAAAAAAAAAAAAAATGTTAATACAAATAACTAGCTAAATTGATAATCAAATTAGGTATACATATGCATATACTGCCCTTTCTATACAGTGCAGTGAAAAAGTATTTGCCCCTTACACATCTCTTTGGTTTTTGTTTTAACACTTAAATGTTTCATACCTTAAAACTAATTTCAAAGATAACCTGAGTAAAACCACACATGCTGGTTTTATTTATTACGAGGGAAAAGCTATCCAAAACAGCCTGTCCCTAAAGGTGACTTCCCTCTTAAACGTTGCTTGTGCCACTCGATGGCAACAAACACCATCAGCTGGATGGTTAAAACTTAATTGGATGCTTCAACAGCAAAATAATCCTAAACTGGTTTTGGAATGATGGAGAGCCAACACGAGTTCTGGGACCAACCTGACCTAAACCCTACTAAAGAAAATAAATGGACCAAGCTTCAAAGTGTTGTCTGGGCCAAACCAATCAACCTAAATCAGCTGAAGCCCTGAAGTTTGATGGCTTACAAAATAAATGTGTGATCCAGCTGCAGCTTGTGAAGTGACGAGTAAATATTAATGAGGATATCTATATAATTCAGCTTTCATGTATAAATTTGACCTTGTGTGGAGTAACGCTACATGGCCTACAAAAAATAAAGATGCTTATTCACACACAGAATTAGATCAATAAAATGGAGTTAACGGCATGGTGTAAAAATTACTTAAGTTTTAATTATGTATTTAAAAGTACAAGCAGCCAATCTCCTTTATATTTGCATGTGAAATAGATTTTGGAGGTCCAGCTGGAAACAGGAGGCAAAAACAACTAGTCTGTCATTAACATGAAAGTTAATTGTTTGATAAATTATTTTTAAACTGATCCGTGTGCAAAATGTGCACCAGCAGCGTAACTTTACTATAGTCATTAAGTCAACCAACAAAAACATTCCTCTGACTACTGGAAAAGTTTAACACAAATTGTAAATATTCAGGTATTACTTATTTTATCTATGCTTGATTATTTTTTGTTAGTAATTCAAATCTGACTAAAAAACGTTTTGTGTGTAGTTGCTCACATTTTCATTTGCATATCTACTACACCATAGGATGATGTGACAACATGAAATATTTCAGGCAATTCATGTTCAGTGATGGATGAGTTAAAACACAGTCTTACATGGTGCATGTTATTAAGGTGGAGTGAATTTCTTTTCATCTTTATTAACATGTAATAACTCAAATACAGAATCATGTGTCTGGGATTCGTTTCAAAGCAGCTTGAAGCGATTTCTTTAGGAAAGTCTCATTTAAATTCAGGCAGCTCATCAAGGAGCGTTTCTGAGCAGCAGTCACCTGGAAGCAAAAAACAGATTCGTTCAGTAATACACAGAATTACAAATATGGCTTTACTTTAACTAGAAAATGGGATAGGAGGTTTACAGACTTACGTGGCTGCTGTATTTGGTGAGAACTGTTAACATCATTTTGGCAAATTTCACAGATTTGGTGAAGCGAGGTCCCTGGCTGAGGAGCTGTTCTGTGAACTGTGTGAAAACTTCTTCATTTAACACCAGCTGCAGAACAAAACAAATGTATAACACATCCACAATAATACTTATTCTACAGTTGAAACCAGATAGTAACACACACTGTATAAAAAGACAGACTCTTTCGCCTGTCTAATTTCAAATCAGGTTAAACCTTTCTCTTTCTAGGTTGATTAGAAATACCAAAACTATTTTTATTTGCTAAATTAGCATCAGCTTCCTTGCTTATGTTTGGAGATGTTGCTTCAATATTTGAACTGATTGTTCTTTTCTCATAATGTCATTTTGTGAAATTCACCAGTCTTACCTGCGGCGAAACACCCACACAAAATAATGCACTTGGTTTGGTGTTCTAAGCTTCCCCAATGTGTAACAATGGTCATTAAGGTCAAAAACTTAAATTTGAGTTTCATCCGACCACAGAACATGTCTCTGAAAGTTCTTTCTCTGTCCCTGAACACATTTCCAGATTAGATTTCAAGCATCTAGAAATTGTACTGAAGGATGAAAGAGACACGCCTCTTTCTGATATCTTGGCTGATTTCTTTGTATTCTCCCATTGTGTCACACAAGGAAGCAGTATGTTTGAGGTGTTACCTTAATATATATTCACAAGTGCCACCATTTAACTCAAATGTTGTGAATCGTACAAAGACCATGGCATAATTATCTGGGCCTTCCTAAATCAGTTAAAGACATATATAAATATGTTTAAATATGAAGAAAGTAATAAATAAATCTCTATTTTTTTCAGCAAATAGAAATTATTTGGTAATCTTAACTGGCCTAAAACAGGAAGGGTTTAGTCTGATTTAGTCACATAGTGAGAAAACAAATCTTTGTATTTTATACAGCTATGTGAAAATCTGGTTTTTATTCAATGTCAACTGAGTACCTTAGAGTCGAGCAAGCTGTGGATAACAGAGAGCACCGCTTCACTCCAAGGAATCCTGAAAGTCTTTCTGAAAATTAAAAATACATAAATGAATAGTCATCGGGGACTTCTGCATGCCGGAAGCGTATTGATTTCATGAGCGCCAAGTGAAAGAAGCATCGAAGTGATTTGTCTCACTGAAGCACCAGCAGTCTGTAGTGGAAATCCAGACAACTTTCTATGAGTCTGTTCAGCAGCTCCGTCTGCGGGGGGCCTGAAAACAACAAAGGTTCAAGCAGGATTTACTCATGTTGAGGCCAAACACTGAGTGAAAAGGTTCTTGACCTGAAATCTGATAACATCAGCGTCAGCTCAGTTAATGTGTACATAAACCAGGATACTGCCTGAAATGCAGACTACACCAAACTGAATGCACACCACCAGCTGCAATTCAAGCTGCAAACAAATGTCTTACATATGACTGTTGGGGTAACAATGTTTCCTTTTCTCTTTTTTGACAAGAAACAAAACAGACTTGCATTACAAGTACTGTCTTTTGTATAAATCATCATCTCTCACCTATGTTCCTGCCCTCCAGCACTGGTTCGATGACAGCGTTGCACATCGGTCTGGCATAGCGGCTGCATAGGGAAGTTACCGATGTTGCCAAACATCTAGAGGCTGGCTCTGACAGGGTCGAGATCTGAAAGTTATCACAAAAAAAAATAACCTCCTTTAAGTTCTGAGTGCTGCAGAACGTTCCCCTTGTACAACTCCCTTGCACATTCAGGGATCTACCTTTTCCAGCAGGATGCTCCTAATGAGAGATGCTGCAGCACCGTAGCTCAAGTCAGGAGAGAGGGACAAAATACCGTTGCACAGCTTAGGCAGTGTGTGTTCCGGTAAATTAGGAAAATTGAGCATCTCACACAACATTTCCACCTAAACAAAACAAATAACGCTTTTCAACTTTTAAAATATTTATCCAGTTATAAATGTTATAAGTCAACAACAACAGATAATGTAAATGTTTTTTATTTAGTTATATTCAACCTGGTGCACACTTGGTGACATTTTGATCCCTTTGGGAATGTAATGATAACTCCATTTGTGAATGAAACCAAGATGGATAAACCCTGCCGCAACTCATAGAAAATGTAGAAACAAGAACAAAAACCAACATTTTTCAGGACATACTTGGCTCGGGTCGCATTCATTTAACACTTTGAACACATCTGTGGAGCTCTGGTCCCACTGAAACAGAAAAATCAGATACTTACAGCTACCCCAAACTACACATCCACTCCTCAAAGCAGAAAGTATTGCTCTTACCTCAGCCTGACTTTCCAGCAATTCTTTCATGTGAAGAACAGAGCCCTAGACGAACAGAAAAAACAAAACAAAAAAACAGGCGATTGGATTTCATTTTGTTCTGTTAGTTTAACAGACCTGTGAATATGATCATTCTGCTATACTGCAAACATGTTACAATTGGATGTAATTTATGAAGAAAGAATCAGAGAAACTGCAAGAAAAAAATTTCAGGATGGACAAGACAAAGCTTGCAACTTCTCGCAGTGTTTACCCTGATGTGTTCAGGCAGGCCATCATGCAGTCCATCTGCAAGAGTTTTAGCAGCACTTTCAGTTCCTCCTTGTGTGTCCATCCTCACTTTTTCTTCTTCTGCATCTATGTGCATGTCCATCTTCATCCTTTTACTTTCTTGAACCGTTTCCTTGCTGTCTGCGTCCACATGGTCGAAGCTGGCCCGTCTTTTCCGTTGTGTCTCGGGCTCGGATAAATCAGGTCCAGCATGTGTCTCATATTCCTCTGTTTGACTGTTAAAGCAGTCGGCCCAACCTCCAGTCTCGCAAAAACCTCCCAGACGCTCCAATAGCTTCTTCAGTTTCTGGCTGCATTGTTCAGAGTATAGAGGATCCTTGTGGTTCATCTCCAGTTTTCTCTCCAAGAGTCTACTCTGAGTTCTCACCCAGGGGGTTGGCTTTGAGTCCTGACGGAGGCATTTGAGCAGCAGGATGACAGCGGGCACAGGAACAGCAGAATACACCAAGTAGAGGAAGGTCAGCAGGTTTTGTTTGAACAGTGGTGGAAACAGGCACACAAGTGGTTTACTAGAAAAGATTTAAAACAATATACATGTGAAAACTTGGAAAACATATAGGACCTACAAAGGTAGTAGAGTGACTTAATTAGGGCTACAGAATCTAAAGAAAACATTACTGCACAAGTAATAAAATGTTAATGTAATTAATCCAAATATCTGTTTCATCAGGAATGTTCTTGTCAATCCCCACGAGCATCTCGGCTACCATAGTCTGAATTGTGTGTGCACACATAGGAAGGAGAGTTCATACAACTGATTAAACAGAAATGGTGTAAAGAGCGTAAAAGGATGAAACCTGATATAGCAAACTGTGGATTTGCATTCAACCAGTCCTTTCAGAAAATTCTGCCCCAACCCAAGTTTGGTTTAATTCTAATAATTTATTCAAACAAAAGACTTAAAAGCGAAAAGATTACAATGAAATATTACTAATTAATGATTAAATCTGTGAAACAGTTATTTAAAAACGGCAACACATTACTTATTGATTCTCATGGTCTTCTGTATACGTTGCACTGGAGAAGTATTTAGGCCCTTTAAACATTTTCCACTTTTTGTGACAATACAACCACAAACCACTCAGTTATAGTCCAATACAAAGTCGAGCTCCCAGTCTTTTGGGGCGTGTCTACCAGCTTTACATCTCCAGAGTCATATCTGATTGGATGGAGCGAGTCTGTGAAAACAAGTTCTGGCTACAACGTCACAATCGACCAAAAATCCTTTACAAACGTTATGCTGTGAGGCAGCAATACTGCAAGAAGCAGAAGTTCGTTTTAGATATTAAAATTTTTATTTCGCCGTGGGGAGCCGTGTTGTGTACTTACACTGAAAGTGTCAAAGCTTCAGCTTCTGGCGAGGCAACTTCCTCGCTGCACAGTGTCTGTATGAAGTGAGCCAGTGAAGTCTCGGGGTTTGCCCGCTGCTGCCTGCGGAACACGGTCAGCGCTGTGTTGGCTCCAGAAGCTCCGGACATCAGTGCTCTGAGAAGCACCCTGGACTGTCCGTCAAACCGGCCCAGCAGCATGCCGATATTGACCCAAGCAGCAGCTGGATAATCGCTGGCCGCAGAGCTGCTCTCCATCCCCTTGATAACTGTGGCGCTCTCATACAACCATTTATTTTCGGGAAACGTACAATTAAACAGCGCCACCTGCCGTACTGGCGTGTATTTTTTTTTATGCAAATGAAATGTACCTTCAATTTGTATGGAGTTAAATTTGTCTCAATATTATTCAATCAAACAAAAAACTAATCTCAATCAAAAAAAACTAATCTCAATCAAAAAATATTAAGTTGTGATCAAAACTTTCAGAGTTTTATCTCACAAAGAGAAAAAAGTTATTTGCAAAACATAAACTTTTATTTGCGCATGTCAAAAATCTTTGGTTACGAGTCGTTTTTTTGGTTTTGACGCTCTCTGTTTTTGGTTGAACTCAATGAATTTTGAGTTCTGGAAACATGAACATCCTGGGCGGGGCCTAAAGACGAACGATGTAAGACGTTTCCCTATTGGTTAGCGCTGACTAAAGCAGCAGACTCTGATCCCCCGCATCTCTGAACTTCTACTCGAACTGCAGGGCTTGCAGCGTTGCTTCAGTGAGGAGACATCAACTCTACAGAAGAAAACTGCGGTTAAGTGAGCCGACAGTCAGAAATACGCGGTGACGTCAGCTGACACTAGCTCTCTCTTAAAGATTAGCATCGCGCAGACAAGGCGCATTACGGTAATGGAGCAGAAAGGATGCTGATCCTGGCAACGGTTGAGAAAATAAGAGGAAAACAGAAAAGTAACCTACAGAACATTTATATTAATTACATTTTTACAACTTTCACATTCATGTTTTATGTAGAAGAATAAATAATTAATATTTTACAGTACAGTTTTGGAGAAATATCTTGTCAAAATACCTCAAAATGCTCAACCATTATATGCATTTGTCCCACCTTCAGGAATTTATTTCTCCAAAACCATGAGAGGTGACAACACAATCTCTTCAGATTATATTAGAGGGTTATCTATATTATAACCAGAATTAGTATTTCATAATTTTACTGTAAAGGTTTGGAGAAATACACAACTACCCCAAGTGTTGTATAAAATAGAGTCCATGTCGGGCAGACGGCATCCCATAATCCTGTGTGTTGTCCTCACAACCCGTGATACTTCCTCTCCTGTGCAGTTCCCTCACCACACTGTCATGCTGAGACACAGAGTGCTTTCCACCGTGGCCCTGTAGACATCTGTAAGCAGCTGAGGAGATGAAGAAGAGCTGTTGTTGTACCTTCAACAGGCGAGGGGCGTTTCTGGTCCAGGAGAGGTCAGAGGAGATCTGGATGCTCTTGCACTTTAAGCTGTCCAGACCACTTCCCACAGGACCTCACCAAAAATAAGCGTTTGTGGTACTTTGTTGGGCTAGTTGTGTATTTCTCCAGAAACCTACAGTGAAATTATGAAATACTAATTCTGGTTATAATATAGATAACCCTCTAATATAATCTGAAGAGATTGTGTTGTCACCTCTCATGGTTTTGGAGAAATAAATTCCTGAAGGTGGGACAAATGCATATAATGGTTGAGCATTTTGAGGTATTTTGACAAGATATTTCTCCAAAACTGTACTGTAAAATATTAATTATTTATTCTTCTACATAAAACATGAATGTGAAAGTTGTAAAAATGTAATTAATATAAATGTTCTGTAGGTTACTTTTCTGTTTTCCTCTTATTTTCTCAACCGTTGCCAGGATCGGGATCCTTTCTGCTCCATTACCGTAATGTGCCTTGTCTGCGCGACGCTAATCTTTAAGAGAGAGCTAGTGTCAGCTGACGTCACCGCGTATTTCTGACTGTCGGCTCACTTAACCGCAGTTTTCTTCTGTAGAGTTGATGTCTCCTCACTGAAGCGACGCTGCAAGCCCTGCAGTTCGAGTAGAAGTTCAGAGATGCGGGGATCAGAGTCTGCTGCTTTAGTCAGCGCTAACCAATAGGGAAACGTCTTACATCGTTCGTCTTTAGGCCCCGCCCAGGTTGTTCATGTTTCCAGAACTCAAAATTCGTTGAGTTCAACCAAAAACAGAGAGCGTCAAAACCAAAAAAGCGAGACTCGTCACCAAAGATTTTTGACATGCGCAAATAAAAGTTTGTTTTGCAAATAACTCTCTTTGTGAAAAAAAAAACTAGTTTTGATCAAATATTTGATTGAGATTAGTTTTTTTTTTATATATTATTTTTTTGATTGAGATTAGTTTTTTTTTGATTGAGATTAGTTTTTTGTTTGAATAATACTGAGACAAATTTAACTCCATAAATTTGCGACTACAACTCATTTATTTCTGAATACTGGCACAGCATTTCGCAGTTAACATTTTTATTCACACATCAAAATAAAATAAAACAAAAAGGACCAAGCACATTTTCAGTGAAACAAAAGTGTGATATTTTTTATTTCCAGTGTACATTTTTTAAAAAAAAGTAATAAAAGCTAAACATCTTATATTCTTGCCAAAAACTAGGAAAACACAACTTTGTCTTGACGTTGGCATCAGAATTGAAGATGAATAAGGGGGAAATGGTACACTTTGTAGCTTTTGAAAATTAAAACCACACAATTTTTTTAAAATTTCATGATTGCCTAAAGTTAAGTTGAGCAATCAAATATGAGGAGAGGTTAAGGGGAAGCAGGGAGGGGAGGCAGGTTGCTGCAGGACAAGAACAAGTAATCAAAGCTCATCAACAAGATCAAGGACAAAAACCAAAGACTTTTAATTTGGCATCCTTACAGCAAGAGCAGAATCTAAATTTCCATACATTTCTAATGAAGTTTTTGGACACCATTTCTTCTTTGTTTTTAAGAACATTAGCGAGTTAATCTGCTTTCTGTGACCAAGTCAAAGGTCAGATTACATTCAACATTTTAAAGGAGCACAGACTACTATCCCTGATAAGGCAGAGTGACTACTTTAGACTACCAAGAAAAAAAAAAAAAAAAAAGTCCAAGAGGCTCAGAACCCAATATCTTCATATAGAAAAAAGAGAAGGTCCTCCTTCGGATCTTCACTATCAAGAAGGCTTGTGTTCATGAAAAAACCAAGCAGCTCAGTAAGACCTTCATCCTCATTGTCATGCGAGATATACTGTGAGGAAGCAAAAAAAACAAAAATCATAAACAGATCATCATGGAAAGCACTACAAGTATATATATTATGCACTTACTGAAAACTCCGTATGATCTGAATCCGAGCCATGTCTATAAAGACAATCCTCTTTGAAGGGACAACATCTATATTTGTCTAAGTAGTGGCATCTCTTCTTACTGGAAACAAAGAAGACAGTCTTTCACCTCAACGTATGTGGAAATATATCAGAGTGATCCGTTATTTTTTTCTCCATTGACAAAAATCTAAAGTTCTTTGTTTACTGTATACATTTTGAACCTACCACAAATGAAGTTTCCTTTGGAACCATAATACACACTAAAGGCCACTTGAAGACCATTTTAGGACATTTAAAAAGAAGACTATGGTACTTTGTATTTCTCCAAATTTGTTTAAAAAAAAAAAAAAAAGATATCAGGAAGGTAAACAGACAAAATAAAGTACAATAGTTATGTCATATGGATTTAGAGGAACCATGTTCTGAGATGGCTATAAACCTAGAGCACACAATACAGACACTTTGAAAACTGGTGTAAACAGGTGTAATATATCTGATAATCAAAGAATAATCTTACCTAAATCTCTTCTTGAAAGAATCAATTACATTTTGCTTCTCTTGACCTTCCACCCAGTATTTGTTTGGCACATAAAAGGCAGACCTGACTCGACACTGAGGGCAAGTCCTGCAAAATACACAGGAGTCAAAACATTTATGATATAGCCTTTACTTGCATTTGTAGTCAAGACCTACCTTACAACGTCAAGCGCAATATCTCTTGTTTTCCTCCAGGTCGTGATACATTGAAAACAGAAGGGATGATTGCAGTTTGGCAAAATCCCAAAAACACGGTCTCTCTGATTCTCCTTTTCATAGACTTTTTCCATACAGATCCCACAGACCACATTTTTGCTCTGCAGGAAAGCCAGAGTCTCTTCACTTTTTTCATTGCAAGCTGCTGTGGCTCCACCTTCCAGTGTCTCAGATCTAGAGGGTTCCTGAGTGCACCATAAAAAGACAACTGACGTTAAAGGCCTCCCATAAATTGAGCCTTCCTTAGCTCCATTACATGTAGAAGAATCCCATTTACAATTAAACAGCCAAGTCAAATACAAACCTCATGTCTCCCCAGCCATGCACTTGCCTGAGCAATACCTGAACTCTGGGCTGACGCCACGTAATCTTCTGAAGAGAAATTAGTGAACATTAACATTAAATGTAAATTAATGGCCCAGTTGTATAAAGTTCCTGTACCTTGTGACTGTTCCTCTACAATATATTCTGGCAGGTGCCCAGTGTCTTGCTGAGGATTTAAGGCATAAACTGCTGAATGTGATCCACTGCATTTCTGCCTGGATGGGAAAGTAGCACGCCAAAGAGCTGGTTCTGACCCTCTTCTTTCGAGAGGGTGGGCCACACTGGAGGAGGCAGCAGGTACTGAACCCCTTCTACCTGAAAATGCTGGGCCAACTTGAGGCAGAAGGATATGGAAAAACCTAGTGGTGGAAATCACTGAATGAGCTTCATATTTATTTAAACGTTGAGAGACAAAATAACATGAGAGTGTGTTGTGGCTGGGCGGCTTACCTGCAACGTTCACCATACCAACATACACCTTTCTGAAAGTACCGGCATATTTGGGATGCAGGCATAGGGGTGATCTCATGTCTGTACTTGCAGCTTAGGCCAAATCTGCAAAAGCCATTTATAAAACGCCTGTGCAAAAGGAAAAATACATTTATAGTAGGGGCCTAATGTTTGGTAAACTAAGGTTTAATGCAAGGATGTGATGAAATGGGAGAAATATGGAGCAATAAAAATGGAAATATTTAGCTCCATTTGGCATTTAAGACCAGAAGTAAAATTAAAAAATAAATTAATACACCTTTTTCCAATAGGTGGGTTTGTTGCATTTGGGGCTCAATTTTTTTATTTTAATCTATTTGTTTTTGGTGGCACTAGTGGGTTTTATTTTTTCCCAGAATTTTTTTGACAGTGGCTAGACAGGAAACAGGGGTGGAGAGTGAGGGGAAGACACGCAGCAAACGTCGCCGGGACAAACCCGGGACTGTAGATGGGTCAAGCACTTAAACCCCTCCACTACCAGCGCTGCAACACTTTATTGAATTAATCAATTGTTGAAATAATAGTCAACTAATTTAGTAAATCGAATGTTCGTTAACTGCAGTATACAGACTCCAAAACATGACATTCAATGAAACAAACAAAACAAAAAAACTCAGTAATTCAGGCAACATTGTACAAAAACATTTTGCATTCAAGATAAAAATAAATAAATCCTTCTTTGTCTGTAAATGTTCTATCCAGAACTCAAGTGACAAATTTAGCATCACCTGGTTCAAATTATGTAAGAAAAACTTCTATTAAGCACCTTTGCTATCAGATTATCCAAAACAAATTTTTTTTTTAACTCAAATTCAAATAAAAACAAGAATTGTGACTCATTTGCAACAATGACACAAATTGATGGTTCCTCAGAATCATTCCTTCAAATTAATAAAAGTTAAATTTTAGAGAATAACCGGGAGGTTGTATGGGTAACTTTCTGTATGCCATTTATGTTTTTAGCACATCTGTTAATTGATCAAACTGTGGTCAATAATTGATCAACTGAGGTCAACATGTGGAATGTCTGGTCACTTGAACAGCACACTGTGCACAAATTAAAAAGGTGTGCGTTATGCATCTAAATTTACTGTAATATTAGCAAACCCGTTAGTCTGTTTACTGCTCAAAAGATAGACCAATGCGTTTACATGCAAAGAAGGTATCTGAGCAAACCACAGAAGGATTTTTAAGGCCAGTAGTTAAGGCTAATAGTTGTTTTTCTGACTCCTCTACAGACACCCTGATCAGCAAAAAACACGTTCAAATGGTCTCCTGAAAAACAGAGAAGTGTACTGGGGAACATTTTAGAAAACTGAAATTTAAAACTAAAGCAGACTCTGTGCAAGCATCTGGTCATATACATTTAAAAGCAAAACATAGATCTGCAAATATTTGGGCCTATTTTTTTTTTTTAAACCACAATAAAACATTTAACAGGAGCCATATTGAATTTTGAATTCAGTTAGAAACCCCAGACTTCCCTACAAGGAATTTTGTGGACTTGATGGCATTTTGCTTTTCAGCAATTATAACCTTTGACTTCAGAGTCAGGTGGTTTGGAAAGCTTAACAATTACATCTTACCAAGAAATTGTAACTGGTGTGTTGGCATCTGTTCTACCATGTCACACATTTTCATCCCAGAAGGAAATGTTTTAGATCATTCCTTTATCGGCTCACCGCTTAAAAACAATCGATTTTGTAAAGACGATACGGTTGTATACATCTAAGAGGCAAAAAAGTGTCAAAATACAATAAATGCTGAAGGATTTAAGAAGGGTTTTCCACCAGTATTTGATGGCATCTTATTTTAAACGAAACATTCGAAAATCGCATTAACAATCAGTGTCATAGAAACAACAATTACAGTAAGCAAAAATAAACAAAACATGGTTCTTTAACGGTCTGGTCAAATCGCAAAACAAAGTTAAAAGAAACCCACAGTTTAACCGTTTATACAGCTTTTAATGTCACCCACTGCTTATGCGCTGAATATTGATTAAAAAGTTGTCCGATTTGACGGATTTTGTTCAACACGTTGCTAGCTTGTCATAGTACCAACAGGCTGTGAAAGTACACAATGGCTTCTAAATTGCATTACCTTCATGTTTTTTCTATCCGTCGTGTGATTTCGTATGCTTACCTACAAATATTTCCACTGCGAGCCGAGTCCATCCTCTTAGCGTGCTTATTTGCCTTTTTAAGCTAGCCGCCAAACGATTCGCCCTCCTTCTTCCTCTCTAAATAGCTGAAAGCTGTTTTTCCCCACTAATTAGCATTGAAACCAACCAATGGAAAATCGAAATGGGCGGTTCTACGTAAACCAAACGACATCTCATTGGTCTTTACATGTGTCAATCATAACACTGGTCGCTAACGCAACGGGAGAACGATGCGTTAAACAAACTGTTTCGCGCCGTTAAAAACGAGTAAAATCATTGTTATTATTTGTGTTTTATATGTGAGAAATCACTAAACTAAAAGTGAATAGAGGTTACATGTTACAATTAGCAAATATTTCAAGTTCTACCACATGCTTCTCAAAAACAAGTTATTCAGCCCATCATTGACAGAGGTAGCTTTTTTTGTTTACACTTTTTGAGTGTAATTTCTTTATTAGATCTCTGCATGCTTTGGTAAACTGATTTTTTCTATTAGAAACCAGCATTTAAAAAAACAAAAAAAAACAAAAAAAAAAGTGTGTTTATTTTAAAATGTGCAGTTTTTTTTTTTTTTTTTTTCTTTTTGTGGTCAACAAAACAATCAGTGGAAAATTTAAACAAACGAAACAATGACGCAAGTTTTAACATTCCCAAACGGCACCTAAATCTGCTTGTCCCACATAATCTTTTCACCACGAAGCAAACAGAACCGAACAAGAAACACACGAAAAGAAAACATGTATAAACTTTTGAAGGGGTTCAGACGAGGAGACATATTGTAAAAAAACAAAACAAAACTGAAAACAAAGAAAAAAAAAACTGAAAAAGCTCATCCCTACCATGTATGGACAGTGACGTCACACGGCCACGCACATTTCTAGCACATGTTGAGGTATGGAGGACGGCAGGATGTGAGAAATTGAGCCAGTTTTTTTTTTTCTTCATGATTTTGTTCTCATCTTAAATGGGAAAATAAAACCAAAACCTACATTTCTGCTTATCAGTTTATGACCACAAAAGGAAAAAATGTTTGTATTTTAACTTAATGATCTGCATTTTAAAACAAAAATCAGATGACCCCAAAGTTTTCCCACATTACTGGTTTTTGATGAGAAAATCCAATTACCATAACATGCACAGACCCAACCAACATCCTTTGCATAGCACACTGACGTGAGCCAGTGATACAAACTTTTTGCAAGGTGCATTAATTACAGGGATTAAGGCAAAAATAAATTTCAAAGATTTGATAAGACAGTAAAATTTTCACACATTTGGAGGTAGATGGGGATAAAGACGAAAGCACAAGAGACTCCTGGAAGGTGAATCACATAAATCAGAACTGGAAAATAAAGCCAGAACTATCAAGCTGTAACATAAAACAGACACACAAAGTAGGCAGTATTTGTGGATTTTGTATATCTTGAATACAAAAGTTCAAATGTTATATATTGACTTTCAATCATCATATAATCTCCCAGCCACAAAATAACGGTTTCGTATACTGGTTTCTTGTTAATCCTCCTGCAGCATGTGATTTAAATATTCATGTTCAAGAAAAATTTGGTGGTTTGCGTGATGATATATTTGGTAAAATCTGAGCTAAACAGGTAGGCATGGATATATGATACACTTAATCCATGAAATGGCATAATTCATAATTTGCTCTTACAATATCAACAAAAACAAATTATTTGTAACACAATCACAGAAAAATGCGCTAATAAAAAAATTCTGACAATGGCACGTTCAGTTTTCTCATTGAAAGAAAGAAAACATGCTGTCCCTTGTACTTTTGCAAATTACCTGCCTATAGTGTCTGCTCAGTCTAACTATTTTCACTTGGGCTTTTTAGACAAAACCTAAATAAGTTCCATTTCACATTTATTGACAAACAGAAATGGTATTGCACAGACAGCTACACTCAAAGCTCTATACTGCTGGAGCCAGCCCAGTTTGTGTTCTTCAAACCAAATGGCAAGGTGGAAGGGTTAATGATGATGGTGATTATGATGTAAACACATATCAATTTGTGCATCTTCAGTTTTAATACAATGCTGAAAAATAATTACAATCACTCTTTCAGAAAAGAAAAACCCTGATATCCCTCTTCCATTTCAACTATGCCACTGGTGTAGGAACATGAAACCCTTTTTGCAGCAAACCACAGAGCTGAGGTGAACGAGGGGAAGTTCTCTCCCTCTTTCTCAAAACACTGCTCTGGGGTCAGCTTTGCTATGAGGATGAAACAGGAGCAGCCTTTATAAGAAAACATATCATTCGTCCTGTTAGGTGGCCGTTGTGAGAAACTAAGGCTTGCAGCAAATGATTCCAGATGCTCATCGCACAGTGAGAGCAACGCTGATACTGTGGGAAATATGCTGATTGTGTTAGCCCTAACAAAGTGAACCTGCCTCATCTGTCAGCTAAAATCCATGCTCATGTATGGAAAACAGTGCTTTCACTGAATGCAGTGTGTTATCGTCCAACCGAAGATTCTATCTGTAACAGTATTGCTTTAGAATCAGTCTGCGCTGGAGACTTTTCTAATACATGTCTTTGTAGATCTCCTGTAGTAGAGGGTGGAGCGAGGTCTCCGACTCAGTCTTTTTGATCTTTTGGACGAGCTGAGCGTTCTCAGTAACCAACTGCCGAAGATCTGCCATCTTCTGAAGCAGCTTGGGGAAGAGGTAGAGAGAGTCAGAGTGGTTCGCATGGAGGTGAAGGTCCAGGGCCTGGAGGATGCTGTCCTGACTTTGCTCCACCTGCTTCACGTTCATTAGCCCAGGACGATCTAGGAAAACAAAAAGATATTTTACACTAGTCAACCACCCAGAGCTATAATGGTAATACAGATTAAGCAGAGATCAAAAGACATTAAAACCTCTTATGGAGAAAAGAAGTTGGAAGTTTTGACTCTAGTGCATCTGTTCATCTTTGGCTCCACAGGCTACAAAATAGTTACTAAATAAATTTTTCAAGTTTTTGCAAGTCATTGCAATCAGTGCAGATGGTGCATCAGCAGCAACCAAATACACCAGGTTTTTCAGTGGGAACATTTATATTTTCACAGGCAGACTTAGACTTATTTTTTTTCATTCATGGGTTTGATTCTGATAAGAAAATGACAAGTATCTCTGAAAGAATAACGAATTTAATAATTGGAAATTTTAAGAAAAAAACAGCATGTCCAAAAATATCTATACCCTAAAGAATTAATTGAGCATTTTTTGACATTGCAGCAACCAAACACCTTTTATTATTGCATTTTTCCACTGGTAACGGTTCATCTTTTGTGATGAGCTCTATCTCTTTAAGGTTGAAAGGCCTCCTAGACATCACCCTAATCTTCAGCTCTCTTAACAGATTCTCTGCTGGATTCAGGTTGGGACTCTCGGTCTAGTCAGAAATAGAGCTGAAACAATTAATCAGATTATTCTTTATTATTCGATTATTGAAATAATCGTCAACTAATTTTGTAATCAAATAATCATTAACCTGGAGTATACCGACTGTAAAACAATGCCATTTTCTGAAAGAAAACTATACAAAAAATCTACAAATTTTGCATTTAAGAGGAAAAACCTTTCTTCTCTGTAAATATGCTCTATCCAGAACTGCACAAGTATTATAATTTTAGCTTCACCTTGTTGAAATTCTGTAAATAATCTCCTATTAGGCACCTTTGCTATCAAATTGTTAACAGGTTAACCTAAAAAAAATTTTCAACAGATTAATCGATTAACAAATGAAATAATTAGTTGCAGCTTTAGTCAGAAGACACATTAGTAAAGTTAAAAAATGACTTCAAATCTAGATGTGCCACGGGTATGAATACTTTTGGGCTTAAATGCGAACCGTATATCGAGATATAATTTAAAACAATGATGTAGACGCCTACTTTGCACGTCCTCGATACAACTTTCTGTGCAAGAAATCATAACAATAATGGAGCCATTTTAATGTTCTTTTGCCACATCTGTCTCACATTGTCCTCATTCTGTTTCATTAAGATTCAAATGTGAGCTGAAGATGTTAGTAACCAAGAGGAAATGGTGGCTAGTGTCAGAGACAAAAACAGAAGCTAAAACTGGTTTGGGAGAATCTTTTAGCCTAGCACTGCTTTAGCCAAGCTTGGGATCCTCTTCTTTTGAATTTTGATGATGGTATCGCCACCCGCTGGTGTGACAGATGTATTACAGCATTTTGAATAGAATCCCACACAGTGTATATACAACGTTTATTTTTTATTTTTAATGGATGGAAAAATATAATTTAAATAAAATCATTTGCAGCAGCGAAGCTAGGGCCAGAGTGTGATGAATTGTTTTGACATGTCCATAAAAATCCATGGCAGGCTGGCTTAGCTGTAGATCAAATAACGAAGGCTTTGGCATTAGATGCTGAGAATGCTGGATACTTATTTACTTAAAGCGGCAAATCTGTGACGCCATATTAATGCAATACAAACACAATAACATCATGATGGTATGAACAGTTGTGTTTCCCTGTACAGGCATATTTTATACATCCTGGCTGATATACGCGTCAGTCATTTTTGATGTCTTTTCATACTCATGGCAGATACCATTTTCGATTTTCCTTTTTTACATAGTAGCAGAAATGTAAAATCAATTATTCAGAAAAGTCACTGATCTTGCAGCTGATATTTTGGAGCTACACAGGAATCGAGACCAGAGGGATAACGTACCTTTAGCCTAAAATCCTATTTTTTCTCAGCTTGGATTTTATGTTTGTTGAAAGAGCAACTTCAACCAGCCAGCAAATGTCTTGGAGCATACTACAGCTAAACACTGTATGTACCTTTGCAAAACATCCTGATAAACTGAAGTCAACTCTCAAGTCTGAGAAAGTAAAGTTGATTCAACTTTAAACTTTTTGGTATAGCTGCATCAAAAGTATAACACTGAAACCAAGGTATGTTGCCGATATGTAGCTAATAGCAGGTTGTAGTGTGTATGCACCAGAAATCTGTGTTGTGATCCAGCAGAGTGTTCTTGAAATTAAACCCCATAAACCTTCACTGACTGGGCTACGAACTGTTGTTGCATTTATTCTTACAAGGACAGAGAACACTAATGGGCAAAGCTGTACAGCCAACACATAGACACAGCACAAATACATCTAAGAGGAAGCCTGGAAGTGGTTTAGGTCATTCAGGGTGAATGTTACTGTAATTTGCCATACTAAGGCTCTTCGTTGACTTTATAAACAACAGCTGCCTTACTCAACAACAACATATCCGGGAACCCAGTTGACGGCTTGCCACCAAAGAGACAGAAGAGGGACCACAGCAAAGTATGGCAAAGTCGAAAGTTTCGGACTGTCTGAAACTTGTAAAAATGCCAACATCCTGGCCAACAACCGCTGTACTGTACTAAGAATCAGTGTTTTATTAGGGAACAATATGGGGGCATACTCAAACTCTTGAAACGGATGTTAATATTGGTTGGGGGTGAAGGGAACAATTAGAGGAACTTTAACATTTGAAATGTGATACATTTTTTTATATAAGCAAAGATAAGATATTTGAGAGGCTTAAATCCACCAGTCTGCAACTAGAAACCAAATACAGCACCTTCCAAAATTATTCACACTCCTTAAATATAAATGTAACATAAACAACCTCAGAAGTTATTGTCTTTTAACAGGATTTTATGTTGTAGACCAACACATAGTAGTGCATAATTGTGAAGTAAAAGGAAAAAAAGAACAAATAGTTCTCAAATTCTTTTACAAATAAAAATCTGAATATTGTGGCATCCAAGTGTATTCATCCACTTTACTCTGATACCCCTAAATAAAATCCCCTGTGAAGCCCTCAGATGTTTGTTAGAGAGAACATCAGTGAACAAAAAGCATCATGAAGACCAAGGAACACAGCAGACAGGTCAGTGAGAAGGTTGTGGAGACGTTTAAAGCAGGATTAGGTTATAAAACAATATCACAAACCTTGGACACCTAAGGGAGCAACGTTCAATTCATGAGAAGAGTATGACACAACCGCAAACCTACAAAGACATGACTGTAAACCTATACTAACAGGCCAGAAAACAGTGCTGGTAGCATAATGCTTCTCTCAAGCACTATTTTGTGTTGGTCTGTTGCATAAAATCCGACGAAAATACATCGGATGTATGTGATTATAAAGTGCCAAACATGACAAAGTTCATTGACTAAGGTAATTCAGACTCTTGGATGTAAGATTTAAGGCAGACATGGTTGGAAATATAAATTATTTTAGGAAAAATGTGTTTAAATCATTTAAAAGACATTTGAAGTCTTGTAGAAAACTATTAACACACAGCAGTTGTTTATACTTTACCCATAAACCCCTCAGGCTCACCTCCACAGAGAATAATGGCAGCAACAAACAGGGCCAGGTCACTGTCATCCAACTCCAGAGCATTGAACTTGACAGCAAACTCAAACTTTGGCTCCATGATCTCACTGAAGGGCTTCCTTAAACTGCGCAGAAACTCTCTCGTCACAAAACCTTTCCCATTGGCCACCAAAAGCCCATCCTTGTTCATAAGAGACGGCAGCATGGCAAAAATAGCCTCGTGAACACCATATTTCAGCAACGTCACCTGTGGAGAGCAACAGACAAGAGTCCATTTGCGCTTTCGGCACATCCAAAAACAGGCCTGCTTGTTTGTGCAACAAAGGGACGAAGCAGTGACTCACCTGGTCATTAAGGTAGAGGTCCACAAACCCTGGAATGCACTTGGCAAACTCGGTGAGCTCTCGCACCGTCTCCACCGTGGTGCACTGACAGCGATAGAACACATGAACTCCAATCTCCTTGGTCAGGGGGGCACCTGGAACCAGCTGGCTCCACACTAACCCGCTTTCCGCTTTCCAGAGCGTGTCCATGTCGTAGATCACAAACGGCTGTCATAAAAGACAAAAACAACTTCAGAACTCATCCCTAACAATACCGTTTAGAGCAAGGCTTTGGCTAGTTCATTATTTATGGATAGGAAACACTTTGGAAAGAAACATTAATGCAAGAATTATGCACCTACATTGATATTACTCGTTTAGAGTCTTTTCTTTTTTTAGACAAAACATTGATCATTTTTTATTTGAGCATTGTCTATTAAGCATACAGTTCTATGCAATGCCATTTATAATAATAATTAAAAAAGACTCCAATCTTAATCTTCTCAGTAATTACAATATTTCTAAGTTCACAGCTTTAGCGTTTCATCCTGGGATTGAAGACAAATATTATGTAAAATCACAGCCTCAAACCATCCAGAGAACAAAAAAAATGTTATTCCACTGTGTGAAAACTCACAAGTTAAAATAAAACTGGTCTTTCCTATGGACATTTTAACAATAAACCTAATTAATATTACTCTACTTCCTATGTAGGATGACTTTTCTATGATTTCCTTTATTAGTTAACTCACTTACTCTGACATGAATCATTTTACTAACTTCGCACAATATACAATTTACTATTTTTATGTCCTTTCCAGTTTTTGTCACTACCTCTAAGCCAGTCTATGGCACTCCAAATGATCACAACATCACATATCTGGATATGTGGAGGAAACGAGGAAAGTCTGCTTAGAATTCCCACATTTCACTTCTCCTAGCTTAAATTTCAGATTTATCTACATTTAATAGTTTCAAAAGAATACTTAATGAATTTAATGGAGATATTTACAAAGGGGCATAAATGTATGTACAGGTCCTTCTCAAAATATTAGCATATTGTGATAAAGTTCATTATTTTCCATAATGTAATGATGAAAATTTAACATTCATATATTTTAGATTCATTGCACACTAACTGAAATATTTCAGGTCTTTTATTGTCTTAATACGGATGATTTTGGCATACAGCTCATGAAAACCCAAAATTCCTATCTCACAAAATTAGCATATTTCATTCGACCAATAAAAGAAAAGTGTTTTTAATACAAAAAACGTCAACCTTCAAATAATCATGTACAGTTATGCACTCAATACTTGGTCGGGAATCCTTTTGCAGAAATGACTGCTTCAATGCGGCGTGGCATGGAGGCAATCAGCCTGTGGCACTGCTGAGGTCTTATGGAGGCCCAGGATGCTTCGATAGCGGCCTTTAGCTCATCCAGAGTGTCGGGTCTTGAGTCTCTCAACGTTCTCTTCACAATATCCCACAGATTCTCTATGGGGTTCAGGTCAGGAGAGTTGGCAGGCCAATTGAGCACAGTGATACCATGGTCAGTAAACCATTTACCAGTGGTTTTGGCACTGTGAGCAGGTGCCAGGTCGTGCTGAAAAATGAAATCTTCATCTCCATAAAGCTTTTCAGCAGATGGAAGCATGAAGTGCTCCAAAATCTCCTGATAGCTAGCTGCATTGACCCTGCCCTTGATAAAACACAGTGGACCAACACCAGCAGCTGACACGGCACCCCAGACCATTACTGACTGTGGGTACTTGACACTGGACTTCTGGCATTTTGGCATTTCCTTCTCCCCAGTCTTCCTCCAGACTCTGGCACCTTGATTTCTGAATGACATGCAGAATTTGCTTTCATCCGAAAAAAGTACTTTGGACCACTGAGCAACAGTCCAGTGCTGCTTCTCTGTAGCCCAGGTCAGGCGCTTCTGCCGCTGTTTCTGGTTCAAAAGTGGCTTGACCTGGGGAATGCGGCACCTGTAGCCCATTTCCTGCACACGCCTGTGCACGGTGGCTCTGGATGTTTCTACTCCAGACTCAGTCCACTGCTTCCACAGGTCCCCCAAGGTCTGGAATCGGCCCTTCTCCACAATCTTCCTCAGGGTCCGGTCACCTCTTCTCGTTGTGCAGCGTTTTCTGCCACACTTTTTCCTTCCCACAGATTTCCCACTGAGGTGCCTTGATACAGCACTCTGGGAACAGCCTATTGGTTCAGAAATTTCTTTCTGTGTCTTACCCTCTTGCTTGAGGTGTCAATAGTGGCCTTCTGGACAGCAGTCAGGTCGGCAGTCTTACCCATGATTGGGGTTTTGAGTGATGAACCAGGCTGGGAGTTTTAAAGGCCTCAGGAATCTTTTGCAGGTGTTTAGAGTTAACTCGTTGATTCAGATGATTAGGTTCATAGCTCGTTTAGAGACCCTTTTAATGATATGCTAATTTTGTGAGATAGGAATTTTGGGTTTTCATGAGCTGTATGCCACAATCATCCGTATTAAGACAATAAAAGACCTGAAATATTTCAGTTAGTGTGCAATGAATCTAAAATATATGAATGTTAAATTTTCATCATGACATTATGGAAAATAATGAACTTTATCACAATATGTTAATATTTTGAGAAGGACCTGTATGTATTGCTGGTCCCAGCCATGGATGGAGAACAAGGACTGAACTACACAGAGAACAAAAGGGACTGGTAAAAACTCTCAATCCCAGGATGCACTGTATTAGCCCATTTTCATGACAGCTCAGAGGAAGGAGGAGTCACAGAAAACAGCATTCGAAACCGCAGCTCTGCGTTTCTGACGCGCATGCCAGTCCGAGGAGATGCTCGCCTCAGCCACTAGACCGACAGCGGCTGCCACGTCTTCTCTAATCATCAGACTTGCTGAAGTCAACGTCTGGACAGAGATAATTAGTTTAGGATGAAACAATCTAAATATAGTTTATTTTACTGTGTTTTGCTTTGTTTGTGGTGCTTAACTGCTTCAGTGCCAACAGGCATCTCGGTAGTCCATGGCTCCATTAAATCAGCCACTGTGATGGCTAATTAACACAATATTTAGAATCAATTGTCCAAAATCTCAGCGACTTCTAATTCAGCAAATACTTTTTGAAACATTATTTATTAAAATAGTGTTTTATTTTCCTTATTGGTGTCTTTTCATTCTTTTTTGTGTCTTTTTACTATTTTTTTCCCACATTTTATTAGTTTTCTTTTCATTTTTACTTGGTAGTTTAGTGGAATGTTACTAGTATAGTTAGAGTTTGTTGACAGAAGTATTTTTAACTTGAAGTTTATTCATTCTGTTATTGATTCTTGTATTTGGAGAGAAGATTTTTGTGTTTTTTTCTGTATATGGGCGCAGGGCTTGCTGTACAGATGGATGGATAGTTGTGCAGATGGAGAAACTTTAGCTGCGATTGAATTGAATGTGTTTTCTAGATAAAACAACAACATACTGCGGTGCTGCTGGTTTTGCCGGTCAATATGCTGCGGGCCCTCTTCTTGGTCATACTGAGGTTCTTCAGGTAGGCTGTGTTAACTTGTTTGGCCAATGTCTTTAGGTCGGAGCCACCCGGTTTGCTGAGGTTTAGCTCCTCTGCGAGGAGGCCCGCCACCAGCTTCTTTCTCTCCGCCTCAGGCATGCGTCCATATCGGATCGCTGGAAAAACACGCACAGGTGAACACGACTTGTGTTGAGTTAACATTCCAGTTACAAATCAATCATGACTTCAGGTTTTGGTTAAGAAAATAAAGAAAGTATTAAAAGAGAAATCCAGAAACATAAGAGAAGACAAAAGAGGAAGTACAAATTTTGTCAATTATATTTTTTAAAATCAAAGCACATATGAAATAAATGTTTTAAGTCTTAGACGCATGAAAATAGTTCTTGTTATTTATGCTTGAAAGCAAGAACTCTTTCGCTCTCACCATCATGGGACATTCCCAAAGACAGGCACTTCTGGAAACGACAATATTGGCACTTGTTGCGATTCTTTTTCTGAATCTTGCAAGAACGCTCACAGCGATCATATTCCAGTTTCATCCGCACGGTTCGCCGAAAAAATCCCTGATTCAGAAACGATGCAACTGGTTTAATAATGACTGTTTTCTGCACAAAAAACATTGTTGTCGATATTTACATCCTCTCAATGTCTTCTGCTGAGACAGCTAAACTGTTACCTTACAGCCTTCACAGGCATGTACTCCGTAATGGAAGCCAGACGCCTTGTCCCCACAGACCTTACACTCCACGCTGATCCCAGGACCTGCGCTGTCTTCTCGGCCAAGACGAAGCTGCTCTGATAGTGACGGCGAAGACGTGTGGGAAAGGTCTGCAATTTTTAAAAAAGCAGGAATATTATTGCTCATGAATTTTGTTTCGGTCTATATTTTGTGCATTCCTCTTTTTACCTGTATAGCTTGATGATGCACTCTTGTTCTCTCTGTTGTGACCGCTGTCCTGATTTTCACGCTCTTTCTGTTTTTTCTTCTCTTCCTTTTTCAGACCTCTGGAAGGAAGCACTTCCCCCATCTCCTCCTTGTCCTCCTCATCTTCATTCTCTCTGGTCTTTACTTCTTGGAGGTCGGTCGTCTCCGAAACGCTGGCGGCCCCGCAGCTGTCCGAGCCCGCCGACTCTACCTCCGGAGGCGTCCACCCGACGTCAGCCTTGCCCTGAGGAGACCCGGCCTCGCAGTAGCCATTCACTCTGCTGTGCTGCTCTGTCGCCGTTTGTTGAAACCCGTCCATGGTTCCTGTTGAAGCTGACCCAGCGGCTCATCTCATGTCACGTAGCCATCATAGCTGGACTTTCTAAAAACAAAGTTACTTGTTATATATCAGTATAAAAAATAAACATATATATATGTAGCATGTGGGCGATATCCGGAGCAAGAATGAACACCTGCCAACATTTAATTGGCTCCACATGCCTGTGTATATACAAGCATGCAGTCTAGCATTTGCCATCTTAAAATGCTTTTAGTAGACTTGTAATATCTCATTATTTATTTAAAGGTGTCTGTGTATTGCTACTGTTTTTGTTTTTTAAAGAGCCAAGGAATTACATTGCACTTACATCTACATTTGCTGAGTAATTAAAAGACACAAACAAGGGCTTCGCCACATAAGCTTGAAATATCTTAATAACAGCATGAGTCAAAACTATAAAGGGGGCAGGTCTCAAAACTAAAATAGGTTTCCATCATACTTCTAGTAGTTTAAAATCCTTTAAACAAGATGCCAGAGAAAGCGTTGGAGTGACCACAGTTATCTGGGTGTGAGTCCCTCCCCCACCTATTGCTGCAGACTGCCAATCAAAGGATGTTCCTACACTTTCCCTCAGTTACAAGAAGATATTTGTTTTGAAATATCACTCTCATTAAGGTAATGCTATTAAGCTTAGAGCGGCATGTCTGTCAAGCAGACAACAGCAGGCTGGTTACCCGAGCCGGGAGGCTAACTGGTTAACCAGTTACTATTACCTTGTTTTACCTTATAAAGCAGGAGATGAAAAAGGAACCATTTTCTACACAATACTTGAAGACTACTAACCAAATTTAGCATGTTTATTTTAAATTTTTTACTTAAGTCTATATATGACAATCACAATAGCAGAAAAAGGCTTATTTTTCTGCATATTTAATCATTTTAGAGGCAGCCTGGGCAATTGTTGCTTTTCTGGTCAAAATAAAATGGTAAGTGGACTGAACTTATATAGCACCTTTCCAGTTATACGGACCACTCAAAGCGCTTTACACTCACCCAAATGCACTCACTAACGCTCACACGCTGGAATCGAAACCACAACCTTCTGATTGCAAGATGACTACTCTTCCTACTGAGCTACAGTCGCCTAAAAAAGAAATCCAATCATTTACTACAACATTTTATTAGATTTCTGTGTAAATACCATGAGAGCGGGGCATTTTTACTCAAGGTTTTATCGTAAGAATCTCAAAACAGCCCATAACTACAGGTGCAACTTTTCCATGATATTATTAGTTATTAAATTAAAAAAGTGAGTTTCATTAGTAAGAGGGATATATTATGGTTTACGCCTTGCAGCTAAAGGAAACCCTGAATTTCATAGTTTCTCAGAAAACTTGAGTATTACATAGGCCAATAAAAAAGTTTCTTTTGATACAGAAAAAAAAGTTAAAAGTATGTTCACGTACTGAACAGAATAGGCACTGAGTGCTTGGTTGGGGCCACTTATTATATGAATTACTCCATAAATGCAGTATGGCATGGGGGCGATCAGGCTGTGGCTCTGCTGAAGTTTTAAGAAAGTCCAGATTTAATCACTGGTCTTAATACCCCATAGATTCTTTGTGAGGATTAGGTCAGGTGAGTTTCCTAACCAATAAAGCACTGTTATAACACAGTTTTTAAAGCAGCTAGGTGTACTGGGCATTGTGGGCAGGTGGCACGTCCTGCTCAAAGAAAATCAGTCCTTTCATAAAGCTTGTCAGCAGAGGAAAGAATAAAGCGCTACAAAATTTCCTGATAAACTGCTGCTCTGAGGGTCAACTCCAGCAGATTGCATGGCTCTCCAAATTATCACTGACTGCGGAAACTTCAAAAAACTTGAATTCTGAACTTCTCCATTTTGCTTTCTCCAGACACTGGGGCCTTGATTTCCAAATGAAATCCAAACTCTGCTTTCATCTGAATAATGAAATTTGGACCACTGAACAACAGGCTAGTTATTTTTCCCTTCAGTCCAGGTAAGACACCGCTGTCTGGTTCAGAAGTGGCTAAACAAAAGGAATAAGACAGCTGTAGCTCATGTTCTGGATACATCTGCGTGTGGTGGCTCTGACTCCCGCTGTAGTCCATGCCTTGTGAATCTCCCCCAAACTATGAAATAGGCGTTGATTCAAAATCCCCTCTAAAGACTGTGGTTATAATTATAGCCTGTCCACCTTTTGCTACTACTTTTTCCTGCCACTCAACTTTGCAGCTTACCCTCCTTGTAGTAGGTGTCAATGACTGCTGGACCACTATCGAGTGATTATGTACTGCATAACTAACAAGGGACAGCCCCGGTCTATAAATCTTGTAATATCAGCAAACCCACCAGTTTTCTGCATCCTGAACGTGTTTTATTTCCCCCTGTCTAAAAGCTTGTTCTCTCTGCTGCTGCATGCTGAGATCTGTATTATTGTTTGCCTCAGCTGCTTGGCAGGGTGCACAGTGTGCCTTTGAGCTGCTTTAAGGGGAAAGGGTGCATGCACCATGTACACACTGCTCAGCACTTATGGCAGGAGGAGGCGGTGAACAGAAGGCTTTAAGGGGAGGTGGGGGGGGGGGGGTTGTAATATTTTTACCCCGGGGCCCTCTAGCGGATTAATCCATCCGTAAATGCAGTTTTTAAGCCGTGATTGAAAAACACTTCGTTTATTATAGGTTAATAGACACGGCTGATACACTGTGGTTTAACGCCGAACAGAAGCTAAAACTGTGTTTTTTGTCAGGTTTCCAGGAACAAAACACCGGGAGGGTGCAGGGTAGTCCGTCAGACAACCTGTCACACTGGTTCTCGGAAGTATTTGCTAACTTTCTGAGGACTGAGTCACTACCACGATTGTAATTGGATACAAGCAACGGAGAAATGGAAATAAAACAGTTAAAAAGACGAACAAGACTGCCGTCGAACTTAAAAACAACAAAAACAACAAAAACTACTAGAACTAGTCTCAAAGTCTGCTTATGTTAGCAATCTCAGCTAGTTAGCTCCTAACCTTGATATTGACTGGGTAATATTAGCTAGCTGCTAGCTCCCTCACATTCCGCTGTGGTAAATAACATTTTCTGGCTACCGTGTTAGCTTACCTCTTCCTCTTTAGCTCCGCTGGTTCAAGGGATGTTCCCGCTACGAGAGCCAGCTAAAACAAGCCAGCAGGGGAAACACTGTTGGTCCTGGGATCGATCGGCTGTTGACAAGTTGTTTGAAGTCACCAGCGGGCTAATGAACAGAAGCTAACATCAGACAGCTAACTAACATAAACTTAGACAGAGTCAGGCTTTCGTGTTTCAGCCGGGAGGATTAAACGTAAAGGTGAAAAAAACTATGTTTACTACTATATCATATGTAAATAAGTAAAGTTATATGACAATCCCTCCCTCTGTCTTTCGCTGTCTGTCGCTCATAGCTTTCCTTCACTCTGCTTTCCTTTGCCCTGCTTCACACCTTCTCCTCCTCCTCCTCCTCCTGTCACATGTCTAGGCACAGAGCGCCACACTGGTTCAAGCAAACACTACCGTGAGAGCTCACTGAACGACTCAAAAGCCTTTCAGTATTTTCCGAAGAAATTAAATCATAAAATCAGACAGGAAAAATCACATAAAACAATCCGGACAAACATAACGCAAGCTCTATTTGAAAAACATTTCTCTTACGAGAAATATGAGGAACAAAATGAGCCATCTATTTGTTATTTCTGCTTCAATTCTGCAGAGATGGATGCTCCGATTGGATAATATTCAAAGACATAACTTTCAGTTATTTTTAAACAGGTTTTTTAGAGAACATTAAACAACAAAATGCATAATAAAGACCAAGGATAATGGGGAAAAGGTTTGGAGACGCTTTGAGTAGAGTTAATTTATCTCAGCTAAGATTGTCCATCTCACTAAAAGGAAAGAATATGGCACAATTGCATATCTACCCACTTAAACTAACAGCCTGGGCAGAGAATCAGCCAACAGGCCCATGGTAACTTTGGGGGAGCTGCAGAGGTTCACACCTCAGAGAGTTCTGTTGAGAGGACAACTATAAGCTGTGTACTCCCAAGGGAACGTTTTGACACATGGTGATGGCAGTATTATGCCATCACCATGATGGCATAATCATGTACCTGCTTTTATTCAGCAGGTACAGAGATGCTGATAAAAGAGAATTGAATGATGAAAGGAGTTAAATAAAAAACTATCCTGGAAGAAAATTTGTAAGAGGCTCCAAAAGACTTCAGACTGGGTGGGAGGATCAACCTTCAGCAAACAGATCTATATTGCAAAGAAGTAAGGTAAAAAATGTCAATTTCTACAGTTGATAAAGCTGGTAGAGACATACCGCAAGGACCTGCAGCTGTAATAGTAGTGAAATGTGGTTTTTAAAAGGGTTGTCTGAGGGTGGCTGAACAGAAAATCCCAATAAAATACACTGAAACTGGTGGCTGTAACACAACAAAATGGGAAATAAAAGTTTTGAGTTATAATTACACAATTAATTGTCGCTTAATATAAATGTTTTTATTTTAACCTTCTTGAAATTCATTTTTATTTTACAAATCTTTTTAAATCATTATCACAGAAACTAATTTATAAAATTAGTAGTATGAAATCAGTATGTAATATAAATGTACTTTAAAATGAAAGCCATATCTAGCTCTTCTTGGCATTTTATGTATTTTTGTCAGGTTCCTCTAAAAAGATTCTTTATAGTTTCCTAAAATAAATAAAACAGATTTTCTTCAATCCAATCCCAAACCTGTGACTTTATTTAAAAAGAGAAACAGTCATGAATCAAATCATGAGAGTTGGACTAAAGGGCCTTGCTGAAGCATGTTCAGCAGAAATGGAAGTCTTGGGCCTTTGTGGGACTGATCCTTCAAGTTCGGCACAGTTTTTCCTCTGAAATTTGTCTTATTTATACAAACTCGGCTGCTCAGCCATTTTCAGATCTCTTGTCTTAATCTTTTGGGTACAAGTCAGGGCATGGTTTGAGAGTTGGGTGCACACTAGTGGGAATAATGTAAATACATTAAAGGCATTTTAACACAGATGTAACAAAAACATTTTGTTTTTACTTGTATAGTTGATTGTATAATTCAGGACACATTGTATTGTAAATTTCTCTAATGTTTTGGCACTAATGCAGCAAAATAAACCCAAGCCATGTTGGATCCACAGTAAATTGTATCCTGATAACATATAACATAAGTTTAAAAAGCCTTTGAGGAAAAGTCAAGTGTTTTGAACAATGTTTTTTGTAGCATGAACCACATTGCAAGTTGATTTTAACTGTTAGGTTTATGTAATATGGTAAGGATAACATTAGTTAAATGATCAACTAGCCCTGTTTTTGGTTTTAATATCTTACCTGGCGGCCTTCACATTGCAAGGTTAAAAACAAACCTTGGCTGATTTCTAGTTCATCAAACAAGGCATCAATGTTTATTTCTACTTTAAAAACAAAGTACTGGAGGAATGAATTAAATAGTTTATTGAAAAATGAGTCTGCACAATTAATCTTATAGATTTTGTTCTGCTGTAATAAACATGAAAGCCCTTAAAGAGACATGAACATTTTTTTTCTTTTGCAGCCATTAGCTGTTAGTTGCTGTCTTTTGTTAAATCAAAATATTTCCACAATGACTAAGAAAACAAGTTCTGCTGTAGATGAACAGATAATTGTAAAGCATCCAATTAATATTATTTTCTCTAAGCATTTATTTTTGTAACTGCAAATCAAATAATTTATAAGTCCTACTCAAACTATTGTCCCAAATGAGACCGTTTGCACTGAAATCCTATATATCCTATCCTAAAAATAGTTATGGATAAAAAAATACATTTATAACCCGTAGTGAATGCAGTTAGTCAGGTGATGTCACCATTTGCTTAGTAGTTATAGGCGAAAAGCGTCAAATGAGTCACTGGTTACACATTTTACTGTGAAAGCGCAAATTCAAAGTAAAGCAGACATGCGCACAGAGCCGAGTGGGCGTAAACCTTCTTATCTGAAATTTGTGTGGTATTTCTACTTTTTCAGTTTAACAATAAAAATTGTAACTTCATTTAATCTCAATAAATGCTTTACTTGAGATACTTTATGCATATGAAGACCAGTAAATTCAATGTTGCACATAAATTAGCTGATGAAAGATGCACTTCGTTGTGTGGTTATGGCATCAATTCACATTTTTTTATTTACACTCATGTTAAATGACTTTAAAAACAGGAAGTTGTGTCCCCTCCTCTTTCTTTCTCTCTATTTCCTGTTTGTCAGGAGTGAAATGATGCTAATAACTAATACTGAAACAGCTCTGTACATCAAAAACTCACATACAAAAAAAAAAAACAAATCAAAAAAATTACATATATAAAAGGACACATGGGTAGCTTTCTTTATTGATCTAACAATGAGCTTCCTTTATGTCCTGTCTGTAATTATTACTGTTAAAACATCACATTTAGCCCTGGATCTTTTTAACATTGTTGCTCTTTTCCTTGCACTGAGGTATCTTCTCTGTTCACATCAAGCCTCACACAAGGGGCAGTAGGAGTATTCGTTGAGCAATGTTCTGTGAAATGTCTCAAACTGTTACTGTTTTGGATTTGAGGTCAGTAAATTCATCCTTTAATAAAAATGGTAGTACTGTAAACTCTAAACTGTTTTAAGTGCAGAGGTCCCACTGCCTTTCACACTTATCTCACTGAGCTTCCTGTTAAAAAACATCACCAGGGTAAATAGAGCAGCCTTTTTTGATTCATGCTTTTAGGGGATGTCCATGTCTCCATTGGATGCATGCGAGTGCCGTTTCTCCATGTCGCAACTGGCTCTGTTGTCCACATTCTCTTTGCTCTCCTCGCTCTGATCCTCCGATCCCGATCTCCTTCTGAGACGCAGCCCGGGGTCCCTCTGTGTCGGCATCTGGAAGGACTGGTAAGAGCTGCCCAAGGAAGGTCTTTTCTCTATATGAAAAAAATTGGGAAACAAAGGAAAAAACTGAATTTTAGTGAAACCATGAAAAAATTTTTGGGCAGAATAAGTGGTAATGAAGAAATTAATATGTTAGAGAGTAAAAAAAACAACATGGAGGAAGTATACTTAAAGAGGAATTGAGTCACACCCACTATGTAGTACTGTAGTACAGTCTTATAAAAAGTCTCATACTCTGCTTCCGAGGAGCTTGCTAAAACTCTTTTTAAGCACTCTGGCCTTTTAAAGGGTATTTACTTTGGAATTTGGTGGCTTTTACACTCATTTTCTGTCCTGTTCTTGAACTTCAATAGCTTATTGTGCTGTGCGGGCTTAAAAGAATAAAGAATGTGGCCAAAAAACGAGAACAAATAAGTCTCAGATCTTCAAAACCATCTTCAGCAGATCTGAAAGTTATGTCATTAGGACATCTTAGGACTATCTTAGGCCTGATACTAGGCCTAAGATATACTATAACCTTTAGCATTGTTGGAGCCCAAATACTATTTTCTGTAAATTTTATAATGGATTCAGCTAAATAAATAGGAACAAGTTGTGTCTTTGTGACAGGCTGCTACTAACAAAGAGCCTTAAGATGAGATTTGATACTGGTTATGTTTTGTGTCGATGCAACACTGCTTCATTCTTTGACTCCAGCAGCATTTTCATGCCTGAATGAGTCATAGGTCAGAGATCTAGACTGAAAATGAGTGAAAAAGCAGCCCAAGTCCAAAGCAAAACTTTGATGGGTCTTCAATAGTCTTGAGATACATTGATCCAGATTACTTTTCCAGGTACTGTATTTATGTTGTTTCCTTTATGAGAAAAAATATATATATTCAGAATTGCTGAACTAACTTTTAATTTCTGGCAATCTTGGTAGCATAAAAGGATACAATCGACAGAAACTTTAAAATGGCACCTGGACAATTCGCTCCTACACCGGTTTATGCCACCATTTAAGACCAAAGCACAGTCAGTTCACACCTTCCATGTTTCACCCGTAAAATAATTTCAAACTTATAAATTTAAACCACTGCATTTCAGTTTATTTTATTTAATTAGCAAGTGCTTTCATAATGGATTGTGGCTATAGGTAGCCATGAAAGGCTAAAATCCCGTGTATAATTTAATCTAATTGTTTATTAACCCAGCTTTCATTGATTGTGGTTATGATTCCTGTTTGGGCCAACTGATGCACAAGATAGGAGAGTATGACCCCTGATTAAACCAAAATAATGACATTGTTGTCATTAAACCACATTTTCTTACATTAGACTGATTCTATTCTAGAAAAATTAATTGGTATAAAACAACCAAAACTAAAAAGATAGGCTATAGTTTAAAGAGTCACTTGTGGTAAACCACACTGAACAATTAATTCAGCTTTCAATGCTCTCTAAACTAAGATCCACACTTACCGCCTGGTCCAATTGGTCGCATCAGTCTGTTCATCTGGACGTTCCAGTGTTTGACGTTTGTACTCGCCTGGCGAAGTTTCCTCTGAGCTGCCTGTCAGAGGAAAAGAGAAACTCTCAAAACTAAAACATCTTTTAGCCATGAGGAGCACAAAATGTGAAAAATAATTAGAAAAAAATATGATCTCAAGGTCATTTAATCAAATCAGTCCAATTCATATTCCCATTTAATTACATAGAGTCCAAGTCAGTAAAAATAATAATAATGACTGTGTTGTATTATAATAATTGTATCATATGATTATGTTGATCTATATAAGTAAGCTTAAAGCCATTAACTTTGCAACCCACATCCTGAGAAAGCATGTAGCTCAGTGGAGAAGAACAACTTACTTTTAACAGGAAGAAACCAGTATGGACAACCACAACTGATTACACACTAATCTGACTGATGCTCGATATGTTCATAATCACAATACTGAAGAAATCTTTCTTCCTGCTTGCTGAGTGTGGGAGCTATTTGCAAAATTAACAACTCGAATTGTCCACCATCACCACATGCTGCTTCAGTATGACAGACTGCTGCAAAGTCAGTGACTCAATGCAGTTGGCTGGATTTCTTTAAATTGATACATTTTTTATAAACCTTTTTATAAACTGAACTTGATTGTGTTGTATTATAATTAGAATCATATTGGAATATATTTAACTAACCTATATAACTGAAAGATGGAGTGAGGAATTGGAGGACAGCTGGAAGCCTTTAGTGGACTTTCTACTGCGTTAAAGAACACAGTTGCACTGTAGTATTGTAATGCTGCATACTGCTGGGTTAAATGTTTATTTTACATTTCTCATGATCAACATGGTGTTTGGGTTTTGGTTTTCTTTTGTGTCTGTGTTTTTATCATTTCCTTTTTGTTCATTTATATTCTTTAGTTCTTGCCATATTCAGTTAATTTCCCTGTGTTCATTATTAGAAAGGTGTTGCCTTATTAGGTCATTCCTTTGTGTTTAATTTCTTACTTTATTTCTGTGTTCTGTTATTTGTGCTTTTGGATTTATTTCTCTCAGTTCAGTGTTAGTCTATTCCTCTTGGTTAGAAGTCTTTTTGTGTCATAGTTCAGCTCCCTCTTTGTTAATTAGTCTCCCTCCCTCAGTCTTTATGCTTTCTTTTTGCCTCAGCTGCTGAACATTATCACCTGATTAATTCCCCTGCATTCAGTGTCATTCTCCACACTCCCATCAGTAGATACGATTACTGGCTGTCATTGTTCTTTGTTGGATCCTCCCGTTACACTGCCTTATTCTCTGCCCGCGCTTCCTGTTCTCCTGTAAGTTTTCCATTTTTCATAGTAAAATCTTCACCATGCTCATCCCCAGTTCCTGTCTGCATTTTGGTCCAACCTCACAAAAAATTATCATTTTATATTATTTGTTGTTTTTTTCCATATTTTGCGTTGTTTTTGTTCAAAATTTAAAGATTTTATAAACAAACATAAAAAAGGCATAATAACATTTTCATGCTGAAGTTTTAGTTTTTGAAAATTAAAATACAAAACTTAGGTATCCAGTCCTGGCCATCAAAAACGCACATAACTTCTCAACAAAAAACCTATGCAAAGATGCACGGTTCAGACTTTTTCTGACTGCATTATTTCTTTTGAAGGACTACAACGCTTTCAGTGCCTTGTTGCTGAAAAGCCCTATATAAATAAACTTGACTTGAGTTGACAAGAGAAATGTGCTGCAAGTTTTTTGATAGAGGTTCGTGTTTTGACTGGAATGATGTAGATGCCTTTCATTAATCTAAATAACACTAACCAACGTGTTTTATTTTAGTTCAAAATTTCTTTTATGAGCTAAAATAAAACACGTTGGTTAGTGTTATTTAGATTAATGAAAGGCATCTACATCATTCCAGTCAAAACACGAACCTCTATCAAAAAACTTGCTGCACATTTCTCTTGTCAACTCAAGTCAAGTTTATTTATATAGCGCTTTTCAGCAAGCAGTGATTGATTTTTGTTCTGTTGTAAATATCTGAGTTCTGTCATGTTTTACCTTGAGAAATGAAAGTCTGAACTGATCATCAAAAAAGTAAAAATAAGTATGTGTGTGTTGTGTTTTTGTGTGTGTTGTGTTTTTTTCCACCTACCACTACATCCTGGTCAACCCTGTGCCTGTTGGCTCGGACCTCCTCAAGCTGCCTCTGCGCCTCATCCAGGGACTGAGACTTGGCTTCCATTTCCTGCTTCAGCTCCTGCTTTTCCCTCTGCGTCTTCAGGATGTACTCCTCCTGCTCCTCCTGAAGGGCCATCAGGGCTTTCATTTTCTCCTCCTCCTCAGCCAGTAACCTGAGAATGAAAGATAAAATATTGTTGCCCTGTGTGATCAGAAGAGTTCAGCTGATAGAGCACAGGACAGAGAAACAGCTGCCAACTTCCTCTGCCAGCAGGCCAACTTCCTCAGGAACATAAACCAACATAAACTCCAGATTCTGAATTCTGCTGTCTGCTCATAAGAGTGCCCATGACCTACAGCTGTATGTATGAGTGGCTGAATGTGATGTGTGACATCTACCTCGCCTGAGCGTAACGGAAACCCTCTTCATCCAGCCTGGCTTTAATCTCCAGTTGCAGCGCCTCCTCCAGACGCTTCTGCATCTCCTCCAGCTCCTGGATCCTCTTTCTTTGCTTCTCTGCTTCCTCCTCCTTCAGAGCCATCTCCGCCTGCATACTGACCCTGGCCTGGAGTTCAATAGATAATAATAAATAGAACTGAGTTCCTCTTTTTACTTTATAAATGTTCCCCTCTGTTTTGTCCTCTGCTCACCTCCTCCGCCTCACGAAGCTGAATTTCCAGAGCACGCTGGAGCTGCTCATGCTGCTGGCGTCTCCTCTGCTCGTCCTGCTCCATCAGGACCTGAGCCTGCTTCTGCGCCTCCTTCAGGAGCTCCAGCTCTGCCAGCTTTCGCTCCCTTTCTTCCTGCAAGGCCCGAAGCCTCTGCAGCTCCTCCTCTTTGGCCTGTCGTCGTTTCTCCCGCTGCTCACGCTGCTCTCGTCTCTTCAACTTCAGATCTTTATGCAGAGAATTTTTGCCCTCCACATGCAACCTGATGGCCGTTTGAATGGCTGTGAAGATGAAGAGGATTATGTTTAAGGTCTTTAAATATTGCTGTGTGCCTCAGAGAACATCGGCCTCCTCTAACCTGCGGTCCACTCCTGTCTCTGTTTGGTATCCGAGGCACTCATTTCATAGGTTTTGGACAAGGTTTTCAGACAAAACATACACCTCTTCCCATCTCGGTCGGGCAGCACCTGGTCAAACAGATAAATTTAGATAATTTAAATTGTGCATAAACTAAATGTTGTTACGTAATGATATATTTAGCTGAATAAACGCTGTGACGATATGTGCTCTTTCTTTTTTGTCTCATAGATAGTACCAGTGTTTATCATTGAGTCACCTTTAAACAAGAGACCAAACTGAGCTAATCCTGCTATTACTTCTATGTACCTTCTTATTCTTCCCCATATAAATTATTCTTGGACAAGTGCTTGTGTGTGTTTCATGTGTATCTGTCCTGCTCTCTCAAACCGCCATTTGGACTCAGCAGATGGCTGCTAGCACTGAGCCAGGCTCTGCTGGAGGTTTCTAACTGTTAAAAGGAAGTCGTTCCTTTTGACTGTCACCACATGCTTGCTCAGGATGAAGGATTGCTGTAAAGTCAATGCAGTTGACTCAGATGGATACATTTTTTACCAGATGGCAAAACAAACTGAATTTGATTGCATTGCACTAGAACTGCGATCAAACTGGAGTGTGTGTAATTGAACTTTAATCTGTTTATATGACAGGACTGCATTGGATTTGTTTGATTAAATATTTCTGGACAGGAATTGGACCCGTTAGTCCTGTGAAGTACCATGAGGTGACATTTGTTGTGGACTGGCAACAGTCTTTAGGTTGTGGACCTAAATGACCTGTTGACTTCTCACTCAGACTGAATAATTTGTTACTGATTAAACACTCCAACTCAAGATTGCAGTTTTGTGGAAGAATTTGTGTTTTTTTGTGATTTGTGACATTGGAAGTCCTTTGTTTTTTAAATAAGTGATCACACTGGGGTTTTGTATACCTTCCTAAACACAAATATTAGAGCTGGATGATATTAGGAACACATGCAATTGCTATTTAAATTTATAATATTGGTGATATGCATTTAACCAACATATTTACTTTACTTTCTCTTAATTTTAATTCATCCAACTGGCCAAACATATTACTTGCATAAGTAGCATTTAAAATACTTAATCATGACAGTGATCCAATCACTCTGCATGAGATTTAACTACTCAGACACCAAAATCTATATCAGATGTGGATTGAAACATTAGCAGTGAAAGTCCAGCCAACTGGCCAAATAGATTATGTGCAAGCAAAGCGTATGACGCTTTAAATACTTTAAACACTGAAAGCTCAAGCAGTCCTTTACAATTGAACATATGGTGCAGTTCTGAACTATAGATAAAATGTTATAAAAGACGAGTAGATCACAGAAAGATAAAAAGTAGATTGTTTTGTTTTTTGTGTGTTTTGGTTAATGTAGACTTGAATTGATCAATTCAATTTCAAGTAAGCTGAGAGTACTGTTATCAGCAGCACTGCTAAGTGCTTAACGAGAAGTCAACTGGACTTCTCTTGTTTCCCGAAGATGTCTCACCTCTCTGGCTTCTTTCACTATATCTATGTTAAATATGAAAAGCCAACACTTAACACAGGAGCTTGCCTCAGATTTCATCTTTGTAACACCTACTCTGTAGCCTTGAGTCATCTCCACAGGCCATTTTTAAGGACAATTCACACCTTTGGACATATGACCAAAACCACTACCATTGCATTGTTAAGGACATGTTTGGATCATCAAGGAGCAACAACCCAAACATTGATTTGAATAGAGGGTAGTCCCAGGGACTCGTTTGTCCTAATTGCCCCATTAGTAACTTTAGTATTTAAAACGCACGTAAAATTAGGTAATATTTCTATATGCAAATCCCAGAATTGAACTGTAGTTTCAGTAAAATTACTGACAAAAATGTCATTTTGTTTAGATTTATGGAGGTAATGTGGTCTGAGGAATTAAAATGTGAAGTACTGTTTGTTTAGTGCACCCTCCAGACTGCAAAGGAAAGTTAAACCCCGCTTCTCTTTTTAAACAACCAAGGTTTGATAACGCAGCTCAAAATATCAGTGTTGGGTTGGAAATAAGTTCTGGTGCATGGGATAGACAAGATCTGCAAAGCCTGTGACTATCTGATCTGAGCTGCACACACTGAGGCATATCTCTGTCTTTACCCAACATATAATACATCCAAGTACTACAATCCAAAGAGTGAAATGTAATTGTTTCAAATATCAGAAAAACACAATTATATTACCATAGTGCAGAAAGAGAAAGATTTTTAGAATAGAAAATGTGCCTTTGTCTGTTTTGTTATACTTTAGTTTCTCAGAACCCTGCTGAGTTACAGTGATCTGAAGATATTTGAGACCATTCAGTGCCCTCAGATATAAGCAATAATAATAAAGGATACTCACAGGTTAAACAAGCTTCAAATAAACATAGTTTGCTCATTTTACATTAAAGGTCTTGTTCATTTCAACAGGATATTGCTTGAGCTGATTTTAACAGCACTGCTCCAAGATGACCCAAGAGCTAAATATTCTAAAAAGATTCACTTATTTTAAAAAACCAAATGAAAGAAATAATATTCAGTAAAACTCTTTTTTTTTTTTTTTTTGTCTAGTAACAATTTTAGTTTTTTGGCTGTTCATTTGTTCTGTCAGAATAATTAGAAAACTTATATTATAAAGGGAATTCACAACAAAAGGACAGGATAAAAACTGTTTAATATTTAGTAACCATTTTGAACACCTCTGTGATTCATTTCTTGAAATTTAGGGAAGTCCCCACCTTCAGTTTTTCTTTTTTTTAACAGGAAAACGTTTAGCTTTGTTCACCACATACCTCCACGCAGCAGTTTCCATCTAGGACTATATTCCCTTGGCAGTCCTTGCGGTCCTCTCCTGTGTAGTAGGACAGGTAGCTGGGCCTCAAAGTGAACCAGCGTTCCTTCCAGTTTCTCCTCAGCTGGCCTTTTTTCCACAAATAACCCTGCATGGATCCAAAACAATACACACACACATATACAGTACAGACCAAAAATTTGGACACACCTTCTCATTCAGAGTGTCTTTATTGTCATGACTATGAATATTGTAGCTTCACACTGAAGGCATCAAAACTATGAATTAACACATGTGGAATTATATACTGAACAAAAAAGTGTGAAACAACTGAAAATATGTCTTATATTCTAGGTTCTTCAAAGTAGCCACCTTTTGCTTTGATTACTGCTCCGCACACTCTTGGCATTCTGTTGATGAGCTTCAAGAGGTAGTCACCTGAAATGGTTTTCACTTCACAGGTGTGCCCTGTCAGGTTTAATAAGTGGGATTTCATGCCTTAAAAATGGGGTTGGGACCATCAGTTGTGTTGTGCATGAGGTGGATACAGTACACAGCTGATAGTCCTACCGAATTGACTGTTAGAATTTGTATTATGGCAAGAAAAAAGCAGCTAAGTAAAGAAAAACGAGTGGCCATCATTACTTTAAGAAATGAAGGTCAGTCAGTCCGAACAATTGGGAAAACTTTGAAAGTGTCCCCAAGTGTAGTCGCAAAAACCATCAAGCGCTACAAAGAAACTGGCTCACATGAGGACCGCCTCAGGAAAGAAAGACCAAGAGTCACCTCTGCTGCGGACGATAAGTTCATCCGAGTCACCAGCCTCAGAAATCGCAGGTTAACAGCAGCTCAGATTAGAGAACAGGTCAATGCCACACAGAGTTCTAGCAGCAGACACATCTCTAGAACAACTGTTAAGAGGAGACTGTGTGAATCAGGCCTTCATGGTAAAATAGCTGCTAGGAAACCACTGCTGAGGACAGGCAACAAGTAGAAGAGACTTGTTTGGGCTAAAGAACACAAGGATTGGACATTAGACCAGTGGAAATCTGTGCTTTGGTCTGATGAGTCCAAGTTTGAGATCTTTGGTTCCAACCACCGTGTCTTTGTGCGGCGCAGAAGAGATAAACGGATGGACTCTACATGCCTGGTTCCCACCGTGAAGCATGGAGGAGGAGGTGTGATGGTGTGGGGTTGCTTTGCTGGTGACACTGTTGGGGATTTATTCAAAATTGAAGACATACTGAACCAACATGACTACCACAGCATCTTGCAGCTACATGCTATTCCGTCCAGTTTGTGTTTAGTTGGAGCATCATTTATTTTTCAACAGGACAATGACCCCAAACACACCTCCAGGCTGTGTAAGGGCTATTTGACCAAGAAGGAGAGTGATGGGGTGCTGCGCCAGATGACCTGGCCTCCACAGTCACCGGACCTGAACCCAATCGAGACGGTTTGGGTCGAGCTGTACTGCAGAGTGAAGGCAAAAGGGCCAACAAGTGCTAAGCATCTCTGGGAACTCCTTCAAGACTGTTGGAAAACCATTTCAGGTGACTACCTCTTGAAGCTCATCAACAGAATGCCAAGAGTGTGAGGAGCAGTAATCAAAGCAAAAGGTGGCTACTTTGAAGAACCTAGAATATAAGACATATTTTCAGTTGTTTCACACTTTTTTGTTCAGTATATAATTCCACATGTGTTAATTCATAGTTTTGATGCCTTCAGTGTGAAGCTACAATATTCATAGTCATGACAATAAAGACACTATGAATGAGAAGGTGTGTCCAAATTTTTGGTCTGTACTGTATATATCATCACTGACATTAAGCAGAGTACAACAGGGGTACCTTTCTGCCCGCCTACCTCTTTGAGAACATCACCAACTATCTCCCTGTACACCTCCTCTATCGCCATAGTGATGATGCTCTTATCGATCGCTCGGGTTACTTTCCCAGAGTTCATCATCTCAAGAAAAACCCAGACAGTAATGCCGCTCTGCTGCCCTGAGTCCTGAGAGAAGAAGTCATCGAGCTCAACACAGTTGAACTCAATGCTCATTGCCATGCATATCTTCTTAAGGAGGTACTCCACCTGCAGGGAAAAAAGGAGGAAGAGTGAACTACTTGAGCTGCCAGTATTTGTATCTAAAACATTTTATTTAAGTCGATTTCTGTGTATGTTTTGACAAGTAGCTTTGATGCAAAGGACATTTTATTGAAAATTTTGGATTTAAACTTCAGTTAAATTCTTGCTGAATTTAACTGAAGTTTTGAATGTTTCTTACCAAAAGCATCCTTTACAAATCACCCCCAATATTCAGGATTCAAGCACTGTTACACAAGTGTGTAATACAGTGAAATGTGTTCTGAATTGCTCTCTGTACTGTGCGTGTATTTAAAAATAAACAGGATAAAAAACACAAGAAGTTCACCATAAAATCTATAAACATTCTAGAAACACATCAGAAAAACACGTACAAAAATGAGAATAAAACATATTTAAAATTGTTCTATGAAAAATATATCCACAAAAGTACTGAATAAAATTATATAATAGCTATATATATATATATATATATCATTTTATTTTTTTCAGTGAAAGTACAGAGCAGCACAATGGCACAAACAGCGCTGCAACACTATTTATTTTCTTTCTTTAAGCATGCATAGTAACACTTTAGCCCTTACTATACCATCGTTTTCGCATGGTGGTTGGTGTGAGAAAAACATACAAAAATAAAACTGAATGATGTTTTCTTACACCCTGCCTTATAGAAAACATTCTGACCCTAAAATTTGGGGGTTTCTCTTGGCAGAGGCAGTGAAAAAATGCACAACAGGAAACCAAAAGGGTTGTTTGCGAGTGAGAAACAAGCCCACAGTGCGACATGAAAAGAGCACCACGTTCCATGGTGAAAAGCAGCAAAGTTTCAGCCGGTGCCAACTCAATGGCTTTTAAAAATCCAACTTAATTTTTAGGTCTGCAGTAGCATAGTTATGACCTAGTATAGAGCTCAACAATGCCCACAAGATTTATGCATATTCTGGTTTTACCCACCTCATCTGGAACCATAACCAGTGGATACTTGTCTTCAGACAGAAAGTTAAAGAGGCACCACAATCTAAAAGCATCCCGGTCTGGCAGAACTGAACTGCTGCTTCTGTCTGGCTGGTAGTTCTTCTTCGCGGTAAGAGTCCAGCAAAGCTCATCTACATTTTCCTTATTAAAAGATCCCTCCACAACCTGAAGCAACAAAGACACACAGGGATTAAAATGTGCTAAAGCTTCTTGAAACAACGGGGGAAATAAAGCTGTGCTGTGGACATTCACCTTATCCAGGATGTATTTGTTGAGGTAAGGCATGTAGCCCTGACTGGAAACTGGGCCATCATCATCATCCCTGAAGTGCTCCTCCAAAGCCACTGGGTCATGTGGGATGCTCAGTACCGTGCAAAGGTTGTGAGACAGAACCTGAAAAACCAAAGAGAAAAAATATATTATTAAAACACAACAGGAAAAGGGTAAGAGGAGCTTTATTTATAAGCAGCAGTTAAGATTGTTGTATGTAACCACTGCATTAAAAACTGTTTTAAAACACTGAAAACTAAATTTAGATTCATTCTGATCTTTAGGGAACTGGTGATTTTATTTTCTGCTGTCCTTGTCTGCACGCACACACGGTTAGCAAAACAGAAAAAAACAAGTCCGCAAGATGCTGTAAACTTTCAAGAAAGTACATGAATAAATAGTGCACGAAAGATACAAAAGATACAAAATCTGAATAGTCCAGACTTCTTTCATAGACCCTTTGAGACATGTTAGTGCAACACAAAGGACACAATCTTTTTAAAATGTTAGTGCACTAAGTAGAAATGTTAAAATTTAAACTTGTTTGTTTTACTTTAGCTGCATCTTATTGATCCATAGCACTGGCTGAAGCAGACAAAATGTCTGTTGCTGTAACATTTAGGGATTTTATAGCTTCACAAGTACAAAGAAAGGCAAGAAAATGAATGCAATAACTTCCATTGTATTGAGCATATTGTTGAGATTCTGTGAGATTCTGAGACGAGCTGTTTGCACTGCTATTTCGAGCTCCATCCACAGATTACTTGAAGTTGAGATGATACGCAATTTTTACACAGTTGTAGGAAGTCTTCCCCTTTAACTGATTTCTGCATACTATTACTTGACATGTTTTTGTTTATGTTTGAGAGAGTTAACCAGGCAGCAAAGGTTTAAGCCAAAACAAGCATGCACATTTGTGTGTTAAATTTGGCTCATATTGTAGACTGGCTTTCCAACTTTAGTGCAAATTGATCAATTTACTATGTTTGTTTTAGTTTGAGCTACATTTCATTTCATAAAAACATCTGGCTGAATGCAAATGTAAAATGTTCTGCAAAGCATCATTAAAACCGTACAAAACAACTCAGGTAATCCAAGTACCTGTGCACTTTGGAGCCATGTTACACCAAGCCTTGTGTGACTCTACTCAGAGCTGAATGTTAGGATAACATATTTTTGCTTTATATCAAGGCATGCAAAGGTGCTTAACATTTCTTTTGTTGCAGCTTTAAGATAACGTATAGCTTCACAAAGAAAGAAAACCAAAATATAAATGCAATAAACTATTTAAGTGTCCTGCATGGTAAAATGAATTTAACAACTTTTTTCACATGTATCACTGATGCTAAAAGTTTTTCTAGAGGAAACTTTTTTTTCTCATTTTTCCTGAAAAAAGTCAGATTTTTGAGATGTGTTTGATTAATTGATTTTATTTGGTGCATCCCCAGATTATTTGAGGTTGAGATGAAGTATATCTTACATTTTAGCTCTATTATGGCTAAAATTGTGGCTCTGTCATATATATATATATATATATATATATATATATATATATATATATATATAAATATAATTTTACTACTACTACTACTTCTTTATTTATAAAGCACTTTAAAACAACAGTAGTTGCAACAACGTGCTGTACAGACGAAAATCAAAATTAACATGCAAAAACATGAAAAAGAAAACAAAAATAGCAAAACACCATAGCAGAAGTAAGAGCAAAAGTCTCAACATGTGTTAAAAGCCAAAGAATAAAAGTGTCTTAAGATGAGTTTTAAAAGTAGACAATAAAGGGGCACTTCTAATATGTTACGGCAAAATGTTCCATAATTTTTGGAGCGGCAACACTAAATGTTCTGTCTCCTCTAAGCTTTAGTTTAGACCTCGGTACCTCTAGGAGCAGCTGATCAGCTGACCTGAGGCAACGAGCGGGAGAATATGGGTGAAGCAGCTCGGAGAGGATGGGGCAAGACCATGTAAACGTTTAGAAACAAATAAAATAATCTTAAAATGAACCCTAAAATGCACAGGCAGCCAGTGGAGAGAAGACAGGATAGGCATGATGTGCTCCCTCCTCCCGACTCCGGTTAAAAGCCAAGCAGCAGCGTTCTGGACCAACTGGAGACGCCTGAGGGTAGACTGGCTAACTCCAAAGTAAAGAGCGTTACAATAATCGAGCCGAGTTGTAATGAAGGCACAAATTACTGTTTCAAAATCTTGTCTTAAAAGAATTTGCTTGATTTTTGACAGCTGCCTAAGATGATAAAAACAGGACTTGACTACTGCTGCAACCTGGCGATCTAACTTAAGATCACTGTCTATAAAACCCAAATTGGAAATTGTGTGCTTCAAATAAGACATCAAGGGGCCCAGATCAATAGGGGATGTTTCACAGGGGCCGCTGGGACAAAACACCATCACTTCTGTTTTCTTGTCATTAAAATTTAGGAAATTTAAAGCCATCCAGGCTTTAATGTCTTCAAGACACAGAAGAAGGGGCTTGATCGATAAGGCTCCTTTTTTTAATGGCATGTATATTTGACTGTCGTCAGCATAACAATGAAAGGAGATCCCATGCTTTCTGAACATTGAACCCAAGCTCAGTTACAGACTGTAACAGATCACAAATTCAATTCGATTCAAAAATACTCTATTAATCCCAAAGGGAATGCAGATTACAAATGTAAAAGCGCTTTTATTTGAGAGGGTATGGGCACTGCATTGTGATGTAGGAAACTACCAACATGGTTTCTTCTTGCTTAAAACTTCAATTAGTCTAACCACGGTAGGAGTGAAATACCTGACACTACAATGATTACCTCCAATGTAGCTTTGGGTTAACCATTAGAAGTCTGTGGGGTTTTATTTGAAGGCTATCCTGTAAGACCAACAGCCATGTTGTTATCTACCTGCATCACAGTGTCCATTAGAAAAGTAAAGATCTGGCATTTCCTGATATAGATTTAATTTTTTTTCCTAACAACAACACACAAAGCAGGACAAATGTGGTGCTGGATCTTTGACAGAGAAGGTACTTTTGAATCCAATATGCATTTATCCCTGGCCTTTATTAAAGTACATGCTGTTGCACATTTATAGACTAAGAACTGCAGCAGGTCTTATTTTGATGGAATAAATGTATTGGGGGAATATATATAATTTGTCAATGTTTGACCTTAAGAGCACAGATCTGAGCTAATTAAAGGAAAATTGGGTGATTCACACCTCTTCCTAACTAATTGGCAGTTTTCTCCCAAATTATCTACTTCAGAATTTTAATACGTTTTACAAACTAAAATTTATAGATTTTCCAACAGTTTCTGTAACATTCTGGACATCTGAGTACAAAACATTTAACTAGAATTGAACTAGAAATTCCCACAAATAATGAAATGCACAGTTCTGATGTTGGCTTCTGATTTAGCACTGACTTCACTTCTTTTTTGGTGTTTGTTTTTCCTAAAGAACAACAGGTCCTGGTTAAAACCCTGATCTAAGAGGGTCAATGGGCCAACAGAGCTTTAAGAGCTATTATTTTGCTTTTCAATGAGCTTGCATTTATCATTGGGTACTATCAGTAAATAAAAAACAATAATTCAATGACTTTAAGTTAACTCGTGAGATCGCAAATCAAAGATAAAGGACACCACCTGCAAATGAATCAACATAGGTTGCCCTTCATTTTCCAGAGTCTCTTGTAATCTGAGATGAATCTGCTTTAAAGATTTTATAAATTCCACATGATGCGTCTTTATGCTTTGAGGAAATCACAAAAATATTATAGAACCTTTGCAAGCCTCTACATCTGGAGTAAAAATCTGTACGAATTTTATTCAGGCGAGTGCATACAAAACAATGTTTTCCCTTCGACATTCTCATTGGGTGAAGAAAAGGGCAGTTTTGCTTTGTAATACTTTGAAATGTTCATGAAATGATAAAAAAAAGCTTAAAATCTGAAATTTAAAGTAGTGGTACAAGTTTTAATTAATATCTCCCTCCAAGCCTTTATATGTTGTCCAATGTGTGCTTATTGGTTTCATGAGTACCCCAAAAAACATCTGTCTCACGTTGCAGCATGTGTGGCGTTTAATGCACATACTTCCCTAGTGGTGCGTATTTTTATGTTTTCTGTGCAGCACTTCCTGAAGCAGTGTGCAGAAAGGGCATAACCTGAGTTTGAAAATGAGATCATGCCTCTACCTTTTTTTGTTTAATATTATGCAATAATATTAAGATATGAATTTAACACTTTCAGATTTGTAACTGTTTGCACTCTGGACCAATAAAGCCACGGCTGATGTAAAGTGAAATGAACAAAGGAGAATCACACATTTGAAGATTTAGCTGTAAAATGGAGTCGAACGTGAAATAACTAATTTATGTGAGGAGGATAATCTAATTTAAACAGTTAATAATGGATTACTGTGGATTTACCACTATTATGTTTCTATTCAAGCACAACATATGGGCTTTATATCGTTTCCGTCAGTAAGGGTGTGCAAGATCTTGAGACATCTGCACAATATCAGACACTTTGTGTGCTGAGCCATAACCACATCCTGCCTCCATTCTCCAGTTCTCTGCAACGTCTGTTAGCTTTTGAGGCCACAGCATGCATGGTGCTCGCCTCCACAGAACAAGGTGCCTGTACAAGAGTTGCATGATGGCGATGATAGTGGTGGAGGTTGGCAGGAAGGGGGGGGGGGATAAGCCAAGTCATAAGGTTGGCTCACTATAAGCCAGGAGCGATGGCTAACATTGCAGAAACGTGGAGGTGGTTGGAAAACAGAGCCTGGGCCACACCAAAATCCGGTGACATAACAGTGAGATCAACAAAAAAGAAGCACAGTGGCTTTATTGAGGCCCCAGAGCGAGACACAACAATCACCAGCATGTTTCCACTTTGTCCTTGCTTTCACTTGCAACAATGTTCTGTTTGACGTACATGCTGTGAACATACTCTATTCAACAGGCTGCTCTCCAGTGCCAGAGGTCCCTTTGCACTACAAGATGGCACATCGAGACCCAGGAGTGATGATGAGGGAACCTATTCATATGCAGACTGAGAGCAAACTGTTACTGGCGTGCTGCCTGCCACACAGAGGTGCATATTGTGCCTTCTTTTCAGCACTGTAAGCGTTTCACTAGAAATATAAGGAACAAAATTGTTCCTCGTTGCTGCTGTTTAAAATAAAACTGCTTTGTACAGGAAATATGATGGGAATCAGACAGAGTTCAACTTCATTTCCTGACTCACAAATACTCTCGGTAAACAGCCATTTATTAGTTAAATTAAGTTCAATAGCTCACAAACTTTTATATGCTGAAAATAAACCCTAGTAGGAAATGAAGCAGCATCAGAAAGACGGTTAATCTTCAAGAGATAAAATAAAAAAAAGACAGCTTCTTTTCCCATCTTCAAGGAACAGGGACCCCCACTCACCTTCAGCTGAGACTTGGAGACCTTCCCACTCTTTTCTAGATCCAGGGCAGTAAAACCGTACCATATGGACTTGAGCAGCTCAGAGCGCAGGTCCATTTCTGCAGCGCCGTTATTTTCTGATTTCCTCCTCTACGTGTCTGTCTTCTTCTTCCCTCTGCTGTTGACACGGGGCCCCTGGGTGACAGGCAGACAGGCACTGTGTTGCTGCTGCTGTGTGGCAAGTACAGGACTTTGCAAGCCTGCTGGCAGTGACACCTGCTGGACGTCCACATGATGGAAAGGGAGGGTTCTGACTTACCTATTTGACTTCTGTTGGTAAGAGAAAAAAATAAACAGAAACCAAAACAGATTTAAAACAGGAACAACATGATCTAGAACTAATTTTAAGCACTTATAGTGAATGTCATTAATCACAGGTTCAACTATGTTAGCTTACTAATTTATTATTACAGTTGAATGAGGTGTGTCTCTACTCACTGTAACTATCTGTAAAACAAACTTCAATATTTCTCATTTTCACTAGGCTTTAGTTTGTTTAGGTGCTGCTTGTTTGTGTTTGTCCGTTTTGACTGTCCTGTTCACTACATGTGTTTAAGTTTGATTTTTTTTTTTTTTTTGTGACTCATATTTCAGTATGTTTGAAACAAAAATGCTTTTTTTGCATGAGATTATGAGTCTCAGATATGCTTTTAACTCTTTATTTTCTGTTTTGTCCGGTTTTGCCCCTTTTATCAGGCTTGCCCTGCATTTATTTCTATCCACATTCCTATTAACTCAGGCCAATTTCCCTATCTCTGGTAAAACAGAGAGAAATGTATCCCCAAAGAATGATGCTGCCACCAGGATGTGTTATTGTGTGTGTAATGGAAATATGTGTATTAGGAATCTCACCTAAACAGTGCACCTTCTTCCATATGTTGTAAGTCCCCATGCAATTGGCTGGTTGTGAACAGGACTTCCTAATGCTTTCTTCTTCCAATCCTGCATAAAGACCAAATTTGCGGGGTGTATGACAAAACAGTTGTTCTGTTGATAGACTCAATGTTGACATGTTGACAGAATAACAAGTTGTGCTATCTATCTATCTATCTATCTATCTATCTATCTATCTATCTATCTATCTATCTATCTATCTATCTATCTATCTATCTATCTATCTATCTATCTATCTATCTATCTATCTATCTATCTATCTATCTATCTATCTATCTATCTATCTATCTATCTATCTATCTATCTATCTATCTATCTATCTATCTATCTATCTATCGTGGTGCGGGGAATATGGGGAGCAGGGAGCGCGGGTATCGCGGGAAATAAACCAGTCACGTGGTATAACAACCTTTCGCGTCGTTACCATGGAGCTGTTTGTAAAGATCCGATGCTTATTGGTTGCCCTTTGTTTTGGGCGACAAATTACGTATGCTCATTGGTCGATATGGGGTAAGCTTTTAGCCAATGGCGAAGCGCGCTTTTTCAAAACTGTTGAAGGTCCAGGAAGTTGACAGGCCCTTTTTTTATGGCAAGAAAGAACTGGACGAAGGAACTTTAAATCAGCACAAAACGTCTGGTAAACCAAACAAAATTGGAGTAAGCAAATAAAGCGCTTTTGGTATAGTCAATTTAACTTTTGAAATGAGTGATACATGATTTTATGTCTTTTAAAAGTGTCTGAAATAAGCAACAGTTAGCCTTCGGTCGTTGGTAACGTGTTTTAAACGTAGCGTTCTGTTTGCGTTAAAGCTAAATCCTTTGTTTGCTGATGTTTTGTTTTTTTCCTTTCGCGTGTATTACTTTATTTACAGCCTGATCAGCGACGTTTGTTGTTTTTCTTAATACATTTACATTTTGACGATATTAGATGCATTTTTTTCTTGTTAAGCACTGTCAATTTTATTCTCACTATTTGTATGTTTGTTCGTGGATTTATGTTTGGCTGCTCAAAGGTTTTATTGTCCCATTTCTTTCTTATTTATTTGCTCTGATCTTGAAATTTTCGTTCTCCCTCAGTCAGCATCATGAACTCCTCTTCAGTCCTTCATCAGCAAAGTCAGAATAAAATTCGCAGTGAATTTCGAAGGTAAATTATTTAAATAATCACTCATTCACTTTTTACCCTCTACCATTTGTATGTGACTTATCAAAATACAGTGCCTCCTTGTGATTCATATGATTATGCATCACAAGAAATTAGCAACAGAAAGCTAGTGGTGACCTGAGAACTTGTACTAGCTTTGTAAGAGGAGTTACCTTATGTATTTATGTCAACAAACATTTGAAAGAAGGTGATTTTGTCCTATGGCAGCAACATTTCAGCCTTCATGAAAAACTCCATGTTTGGCAGCACCTGAAGGCACCATTCCTACTGTGGAACATATTAGCAGCATCACTTTCTTGCTATTTTTGAGCAGGAGCAGGGACCCTGGGCAGAGTTGCTGGGGATAAATACACGGCAATCATGGGAGAAAACCTGAACAACAGCCCTAATCATACAGCTAGAGCTGCAATGGAATAGTTTAGAACAAAGGATATTCATGTGCGGCTCAGTCAAAGCCCAACTGAGGATCAGCAGCAAGACTTGAAGATTGCTCTTCAAACAGTCAATATAAATGCACACCAAATGTTTCTGATTATTGTTGTGAAAAAAATAAAGAAAAGTGTAACATTTTAGTTCAACAATTCTGTCACCACACAGAATGAAGAATGACTACAACATAAAACAAGCAGAGCCAAAGCTTTCCAAAGTTATGTCTTCACTACACCTTTCAAACAAAGCTGGTGAGAACAAAGATCCTGCAGAATCCGGTCGAAAGCCACCTTTGCAACCAAGTGGGAGCCGGCTTCCAGTGCTCGCAAAGTCCCTTAAACTTCAGGCCTCCTCTGAATTCAAGCACTGCCACAAGTGGGAAGAGAAGCCTTTAGCTGTAAGTTTCTCCCTTCCACAAACCGGTGAACATGTTTTCTTTAATTTCATTGTTTTTAAACTCTTTAATAGTTGCCCTTTTTCTCTTGCAGGGTAAAGCAAAGAAGAAGAAGCCATGCACCCGGCCCATACCGTTTAACTTCTCACAGACAAAAAGCACAAAGAGGGCAGTTGAAAACCGTGAACCTTTAACAGTCCCTCAATCAAGGATTCATGCTAATCAGTCTGACCACAGTGCATGCAAAGCAAGACCCAATAAACATCGAGATGTCCTAAAAAACAGCAGGGATTCACTCAAAGATTTAGGAAAATCCGATGGAATATCAGGGCAGCCCAGTCCGAAATTAAAGACTTCGGCCCCTTTGAATAATCTTTTGTCCACTTCTGGTAACACAGTGACTCGGAATGTAAGTATGTCCGCTGCCTGGGCTCATCTTCGTCCAGAGGTCAGTTCTAACCTGCTTGCTGGCAAAGAGCCCTCCAAGACTTCACTTGCCGATCAGACGGCATTACTGACAACACAGACCAGTCGTTTAAAACTTTTAAATGGTGAGTGCTTTTTTTTTTTTGTCTTTTTAAATTACTTTTTTTTTTTTTTTTTTTTCTTAAAATTATGTTAATTGTGTGAAATTATTGCTTTTCATTTCTGGTGAAGGGGAGAACTTCCAAACAGACCATGTGGCTTTGCTGAGTATCCTCCGGAACGAGGTCATGGGCCATGCAAGTCAGCTTACTCCAAAACACTCAAAACCATACAACTATCTAGTGAGTTGGCTTTTTACCTCAGGGTCTTTGATCCTAGTTATGAATATTTCCTACTGATTTCTGTTATTAGTGCTCAGGAATCTTTGGGGTTGCACGTTTTTACGAATTTTCCTTTTTGCAGCCTCAGCGAGTGTCCATTATGAAGAGTCAACAAAAAGATGGGCCCACTGCAGGTCAGCACTGAAGAAGACAGCATGATTCAAATTTTGAAGCAATACAGTATTTTTTTTGTGTGTAATATTTAAATAAGCCCTGGAGTCTCTTCTTGTTGTCCAGATTGCACAAAACGTAGTTTTGAAGTGCAACAATATTGATTCTCCATCTAAATTGAACAGACTATATGTAGTCTGTACTCTAGTCTTATATTTGGAGGTGCTTGTACAGAGACTATACCGGAACAACCTAGTCAATTAGAATACAATTTAAAAGAGTTAATTTGTTTTGGTCATTCAATTCAAAAAGTGAAACTCATAATTTGTGGATACATAAGGAAAAGGGTGAAATATCAGGTCTGTATTTCTGGTAATTTTGATGATTATAGACTCCACCTACTAAAAACTTATAATTCAGTTTCTTGGGAATTTAGAAAAAGACTAAGACCAATAAAGAATATATATTTACTACACAAATATTAAGTTAAGGCTGCACAATGAAGGGGAGGACATGTGATTTGAGAGTTGTGCAGCGGGGAAACTGCCACCAAACTTCCAAGATTTGGCTTCATCTTAAGTAAATAAATACAGGTCCTTCTCAAAAAATTTGCATATTGTGATAAAGTTCATTATTTTCCATAATGTAATGATGAAAATTTAACATTCATATATTTTAGATTCATTGCACACTAACTGAAATATTTCAGGTCTTTTATTGTCTTAATATGGATGATTTTGGCATACAGCTCATGAAAACCCAAAATTCCTATCTCACAAAATTAGCATATTTCATCCAACCAATAAAAGAAAAGTGTTTTTAATACAAAAAACGTCAACCTTCAAATAATCATGTACAGTTATGCACTCAATACTTGGTCGGGAATCCTTTTGCAGAAATTACTGCTGGCACTGCTGAGGTCTTATGGAGGCCCAGGATGCTTCGATAGCGGCCTTTAGCTCATCCAGAGTGTTGGGTCTTGAGTCTCTCAACGTTCTCTTCACAATATCCCACAGATTCTCTATGGGGTTCAGGTCAGGAGAGTTGGCAGGCCAATTGAGCACAGTGATACCATGGTCAGTAAACCATTTACCAGTGGTTTTGGCACTGTGAGCAGGTGCCAGGTCGTGCTGAAAAATGAAATCTTCATCTCCATAAAGCTTTTCAGCAGATGGAAGCATGAAGTGCTCCAAAATCTCCTGATAGCTAGCTGCATTGACCCTGCCCTTGATAAAACACAGTGGACCAACACCAGCAGCTGACACGGCACCCCAGACCATCACTGACTGTGGGTACTTGACACTGGACTTCTGGCATTTTGGCATTTCCTTCTCCCCAGTCTTCCTCCAGACTCTGGCACCTTGATTTCCGAATGACATGCAGAATTTGCTTTCATCCGAAAAAAGTACTTTGGACCACTGAGCAACAGTCCAGTGCTGCTTCTCTGTAGCCCAGGTCAGGCGCTTCTGCCGCTGTTTCTGGTTCAAAAGTGGCTTGACCTGGGGAATGCGGCACCTGTAGCCCATTTCCTGCACACGCCTGTGCACGGTGGCTCTGGATGTTTCTACTCCAGACTCAGTCCACTGCTTCCGCAGGTCCCCCAAGGTCTGGAATCGGCCCTTCTCCACAATCTTCCTCAGGGTCCGGTCACCTCTTCTCGTTGTGCAGCGTTTTCTGCCACACTTTTTCCTTCCCACAGACTTTCCACTGAGGTGCCTTGATACAGCACTCTGGGAACAGCCTATTCGTTCAGAAATATCTTTCTGTGTCTTACCCTCTTGCTTGAGGGTGTCAATAGTGGCCTTCTGGACAGCAGTCAGGTCGGCAGTCTTACCCATGATTGGGGTTTTGAGTGATGAACCAGGCTGGGAGTTTTAAAGGCCTCAGGAATCTTTTGCAGGTGTTTAGAGTTAACTCGTTGATTCAGATGATTAGGTTCATAGCTCGTTTAGAGACCCTTTTAATGATATGCTAATTTTGTGAGATAGGAATTTTGGGTTTTCATGAGCTGTATGCCAAAATCATCCGTATTAAGACAATAAAAGACCTGAAATATTTCAGTTAGTGTGCAATGAATCTAAAATATATGAATGTTACATTTTCATCATGACATTATGGAAAATAATTAACTTTATCACAATATGCTAATTTTTTGAGAAGGACCTGTACATTGATGTTTCTGTGGTGTGTGGTTTTGTGAACTTCGGGTTGGTTTTCAACCTGGAAACGACAAGATTATTCATTCTCTAAAAGAGGAGAATAACTAGAGCTTGTTCCTTCTTTTGACTAAGCCAGGGGTTGAGAAGAAGCTTGGTGACTGAACAAATAATAATAATATATTTAATTTATAATGCACTTTTCATTCCAAGGAATCTCAGAGTGCTACAATTGAAGAATAAAACTACACTAAAGTAAAATAGTAATATTTAGCAGTTAAAAGCTTTCCGAAACAGGAATGTCTTAATTAAACTCGTATTGGGTTGACTCAAAATCAAGCATTTAAAGTTCTCAAAGTTCTATATTTATGTAAAACGCACTTCTATTTCAGGCAAACAGATTTGTTTGCACCTTAACTTGACAAATTCAGTTCTCGTAATTGCAGTTTGCTTTTTCTTTTCCACTGCACATGTAGAATTAGCTTGTTTCAATGGTAGACAGTGGACCCAAACAGCACACTGTTCTTAAACTTACCTCCATACAGCCAGACAATCATAATACTTTGGAATACATATTAATTCAGGTCGAGTTGCTAAAAAATCTCACTCAGTCTTTGTTAGCTTTATTCCTTCTTCATTAACTGATCACATTAAAATCACAAACTTCAATGTATCTTGGATGTTTATGTGACAAATTGGTGCATGATTGTAAAGTGAAATGTTTCTTTTTTTTTTTTTTTTACCAAAAATAACCAAGTACATTAGCCAGAACACACAATCCCAGTGGAGACACATGGTGAGGGCAGCATCATGCTGTGGGAATGCTTTTCTTCTTCAGTGAGTGGGAGTCTGATTAGAATTGAGGCTAAGATGGGAGCAGTCCTGTCAGAAAACCTGTTAAAGGCCTTAAAAGTTGGTTGGAGGGTTGCCTTTGAGGAGGAGAGCAATCCTAAACATGCAACCAGAGCTGCAACGGAATAGTTTAGATCAAATAGCACTTGTGTGTTGTAATGGCCCAGTCAAAGTCCAGATCTAAATTGATGTTTACTGACCCTCTTAGTCCAATCTGACTTCAGATTTGTATTTGCAAAACAACATGAAAACCATCTCTTATTTTCCCTCTGCTTCACATCTATGCTTCACCTGTTCTGGTCTATCACATAAAATCCCAGTAAAATACACTGAAGTTTAAGGTAATGACTTTACCAGGCTCTGTATATGTATGGCTTCCAGCTGAGTAAGCATTTTGTTCCTGTCTTTTTTTTGTTGTTGACAGGACCGATGAGGTTCTCACCAGACGCCGCTGCTCTGCAAAGTATCCTTCAGAACGAGGGCGTTAAGGCTGCAGGGACTATGGGTGCCACACCCAGAAATTCAGTGTGTCCATCAGGCAGAGGCACTTCAATCTACACTGTAGGAACACAATAAACCTCATGTCAATGCTGCTCATTCACGTTTCTGTTGTCTTTTAACAGCTGATTCTTTGTCATTTAGTTAACTTGCCTCATTTATTTCTAATAACTATGTCATTTAATGTTTGTTCCCGGTTTTAGGCTCAGAGAGTGCCTGTTAAGAAAAGATGTGCGGAGTCGACCTGTCGTCCAGTGGGTAAGATGCAGCATCGTTATCTTCAAACAGCTAATGTAACCTTATCTGTTTGATCTGTTAAGCCTGACGTGATCTGTTTTTTGCCCCCCCCCCCCGCAGCGGCGCTGAAAGAGACGGCACAAACAAAATGGACTCCACAGAGAATCCGCGACACCAAACATCAGCCTATGTCTGCTATGGTCTGTACACACACACATACATCTCATGGTTTCAATACGATTGGCACCTTGTGTTTGATGCAGCTTTGTCTCACTTTGCTGCTGCTTATGTTTTCAGAAGTGGCATCAGTCGTCATACGGCACCCTTGGACACAGAAGCTGCAAAAGCAACATTCAGCCACGTCAGGAGGTAGGACATAGTCAAATTTATTTTTATGTATGGGAGCTGCTACAGCAGTCTGTTTCACTACAGGTTGATGCAAATGTTTCCTTAAATTAAAGAATAGGCTAATAAAAGCAGTAAACTAAGAAGCAGCCACCGCTCTTATCAGATGAAGCCCCATCAGACTATACCACCATTCTTCTAATTCACTTTTTAGGCTTCAGCAGCAAGTCATTTAACTAGACATCAATGTTAAAAGGCCCAGCTGTATACTGTTGCACAACAAGACACCTTACTCCATTCGTTCATCGTCTTGCTGGTACCCATACCCCTTCAACCTTTTTACGTTTTGTCTCATCGCAAAATCTGTTGTATTCTACTGGGATTTTATGTGACACGAAGAAGTGCATAGTTGTGGAGGGAACGTGATTTTGATAATCCTTTTACACAAATATCTGGGTGAAAAGCATTTGATCGCTAATGAGAGAACATCGGTAAACAAACGGCATCATGAAGACCAAGGAACACTGCAGACAGCTCAGGGAGAAAGCTGTTGAAGATTGGAGCAGAGTTAGATTATAAAACAATATTTCATGCTTTGAACCACTTTTGTATATGAGTGGAGCTCACGTTTTCCACAATTTTGAACTGAACTATGCTGTTTTTTATTTATTTATTTTATATTCCAAATGTGAACTGATCCTAGCTCACCCTAGCGTCATTTAACCGCATTCCATTCAGGGGTAAATTACAGATTTACATTTCGTTTTTCAGGACCAAACTTTGGGTATTTTGTACAGAAATAGCAGCAGCATTTTCCCTCAGTGCCCCCTCCAAGTGACTGCTGAATCTGTGTGCGCTTGCAGTTTTTCTTCTTTGGTTAGGAACCATACTAGTAATGCCCGCTTTACGTCGGCACTCTCTGTAAACTGGACTCAATAGGAATATTAACCAAGGGCATAAGCAACAACCCTTAAAACTAACAGTATACTGATTTTGCTTTTACACTCCAAAGCTTTTGAAAATGTAAAAGAAAAAAAAGATTGAATACTTTTACAATGCTAGTGCACAATATAGGCTGGAAGCTCCCTTAATTCTCGGTTATTTTATTTGCGTTAAATGTAGAGTGTTGGCACAGTCAAGGGGATGACTGTTTTTAAAGATCAAGATAAACAGTTATGACAGTCACTCAGTGAATTATTGTGCAATTATTGAGCGCAGATCTTGATAGGCAAACTTTATCCTTGAATTTATAGTCTTGAAACACATGGGTTTATGCTCCTGCAATGGTTTCTGTACAGCCTCTGAGTCAAATATGCAAACAAATGTTTTCATGTATTGGTTGTCAAACTTTGGATAGGCTGAATGTGTGTATTAATGTAGAAATATTTATTCTGGATTTTGATATGGTGGAATCATTGAACTATAGATTTACTTTTAAATCTTAAATAAGCACCGAGTACATGAGACTCAGAGTTTATCTGTTTGTCAGCAGGAGGTTGTTCAGAGGTTATTTGATGATCCAGAAGACGAACAGAGCGCAGCTGGGACGGATAAAGATCCCTCAAAACAAACGGAGCAGATCCCAGTTCCAGCCTTCACCGTATGAAAATTAATTCACATTCAAAGTAGACATTTGATGTATTTAGATGGAAGAATTTGATTAGTTTGATTTCAATCCTTCAGAATAAACCTCCCAGTGAGGAGAAGGCAGAGGCGGAGAGGTGCAACAGTGATGATGATGATGATGAGGAGGGGGACCTCCAGAGTTTCCGTCAGGCACCACCAAGAGAGTCTGTCATCTTTTTCTCAACTGGTAAAAAGTTGATCAGAGCTCCACGGTTTGAGAACCTGGAAGGCTCAGAGCTGCAGGACCAGAATGATCCAGTTTCATCAGATCAGAGAAAGTTCAAAACTGCACACAGCGACCCATCAGAGCTGACTCATCAGATCAACTCTGCCGTTCATCACCTGCACAAATGTACCACTGACCCTTCATTTTTCTAATGATTCATACCACCCACTGATTTTAACACTTTTTTCCCCCTTCTGTGATAGACGTCACCACCCAGAAGGCTTGTTCTCTGAATCCTGCAGTGGCCATGATACGGAAACGTTTTCCTCCTCTGGAGGAGCTGCGAATGGATGAGGAGGTGGCAACCTACACCTCCGTGTCTGTCCCAGCCGCTTCCTGGTCTGTCCCCTCTCGGTCTTGCTGTGGAAACCCGGTGGCTTCCATTTTGCACTTTGAGGAGTCCACGGTGAATATATGACTGAATGGGGGAAGGGGTTATCTTCATCATTTTTTTTTTTTTTTTTTTTTTTGACTTGTTGGTAAAGTCTTTAAATCAAAAATCAATTCATAAAAGAAAACTCTTGAGATTTTACAGATAAATGTGATGCAAAAACCTCCAGACAAGAAGAAAGTGTGATAATAATAAATATTACAAAAAAAAAAGGAAAAACATAATAAAAAGAATAAATAAAATGATAAGGCACTCTCTGAGCCTATTAATAAAATTAATAGTTGACCTTTTTAGGAAAAAAAAACATATTTTGGGTTGATTAACTTAAAGTATTCAGCTGTATTTCCATGAGACAGTTCTGTGTAATGGATCTTCAGGTGTTCCTAGACACAAGGGATATCTAGTCATCCATTTACCTTTACTACGTCCATCCATCCATTGTCTGTCTGCCTGTGTACATCTGTTCTTCCATCCATACATCACTTTGTCCAGCTCTATGTGCATCAATACTGCAGTCTGTCCATCCTTCATCCAATGTCTGTCTTTACATTCATCCAACCCTTAGACTTTGTTTGTCCATAATCCATCATTTCCTTCGTCCTGCTTTCCTTACTTCCTCACTTTGTTTCTTCATCCCTGTCTGTGGTTTTTCTAGGTTTTTTATATAAAGCCAGACCTTGTTATGAATATCTTCTGCAAATACATAGTGAAGTTTTGTATTTATTCTTTAAAAGTTAGCCACAAATAGACAGGAAACTTTTCCTTTTAAATGTAGAAAGGTATGGAATTTTGGGACTTGAAAAAATGTGTAGTTACCCTGCATGGGCTCAGCTCCTCCTTCACCTTCAACCAGGAAAGAACATTACATTTTCTGCTGAATAGGGAACCATGGCTCATTTTGGTCGGTTCACACTTTGCTGCGAACCGCTCCATTGAACCTGAAGGTCACTGCTGGAGTACGGTTCACACTGGGAACCAGCTCAACTTTGTGTCTTCAATGCAAACAGCTCTTGCTGTGATTTTATGGGTTTTATAGTTCTAAGTAAAATGCCTCAACGTATACATCTGTTTTCAGTCATCTCCAGATTCACAAAATGAATGTGTCAAGCTCCCATAAGTCCATCAGCAAATCTAATTGTTTCATGATAGGACGCAACGGACAGATCTTCTGAGTCTTCTGAGAAATTATCAGTGTTGCAACTTACCTCTTGTTTCATTACCAAACCCCTGTCAGTCCAGGTAAAATCTGTTTTTACCAAAAAACCCCAAACTCAAACAGATTTTTATTTAGAAATTGTCCTAATTAAATGTATTCAACCCCTATAGCATTCTCCTCCATTTTTTCCAGCGTTGAATTCAAGTAGGTGCAGTTTATACACATTTAAGTTTAACAGAAAGGTTTGATGCCTTTTCATAAAAGTTTCTTTGGGGGCAAAATGTCAAGCAAATTAAAGTTTTAGTGAAAGTAAGGGGATGCCACTTCCACTGACCAAAGGTGTCGGGTGGGCTGCTTGATTTGCCAGATTATAATTGGTAAAAGGTGAGTAATGTCCACCCTGGTAGGATCCAAACATCCAAATATATACTTTGTAACTTTCAAGTTATTCAGTAGCTTTTGTCCAGTCGCAGCTGTTGAACGTGATTGGTTGTATTGTCATAATAGATTAGTGTTGTTAAACACAACTCAGCATAAATGCCGCTGATAAATTCTCTGTTTGTAAACAAGTATGCAAATATTAATGTCAGCATGTTTCCTGTTGTTTTCCAGAGATTTGTCCCGATTGACCATGATCTCTCTTCTGGTCCTTCATCCATGTTCAGTTCTTTACAGCAGCAGAGATGATTTGCACTGCAAGAACACTGAAAACCCAACCTCAGCAACACTGCCACTGCATGTTATGTCGTTTCAATTCACAGAAGACCATTCGATCAGTGTGTTTTAAAGCTGTTGTATTAATTAATGTTCTGATATATCAGAATGATTAGCATTGCTACTAATAATCCTTGTGTGGATTTAAATGATGTACAGGCTTTAAAGTATAATAAATTTGTTAGATTTACAGCATGTGTGTTTTATTTCTGCTGTGTTCACTTGGACTCAACTGTTTGCTGAAAATAAAACGTACATGGCAGAAAACTTGGGCCATGAATTAGGAAGAATCAAATTAGGTTTTCTTAACGCTGTGTAGCAGTCTGCTGGTTCTGTTTTTGAGGTTGCGGCATAGTTTGCATGATTGCAACAATTCAGAAAGTTTATGCAGACGGCTTGATGGGCCTCTGATGATGTTCGGAGACCTGTGCCTGCAGTGAAACAGATCCTGGACATGGATAAGGACACTCCAATGCCCCTTTCAGCTCCTTTCACTATTCTCTGCAGGACCATACAATCTAGTCATAAAGGCTTGACTTTGAATAGGAAAAATGTAAGAAACTGAATGTTATATGATGTTTTTCTGTTTTTAAACCATAAAGAACTAAAGCTACAAACTTATTAAACACAAACTATAACCTGTTCATTGAGAATGTATTTCTTTTCTTAAACATGGAGAGTATTCCTGGACAAGAATCTGTCTCCTCTGTCCTCTCAAACCCATTTGGGCACGGCAGATGGCCTCTCGTGATCTGGTTCTGCAGGAAGTTTCTTCCTATCTAAAGGGAGTTGTTCCTCTCCACTGTTGCCTCATGCCCACTGAGAAGGAGGTTCACATTTTAACAATTGGTGTTTGAAACTGAATTTGTCTTTATCACTTGAATAGAATTGGAATTTATGTTGTTGACTATGAGTCTGTATTTTATTGATATTTCTGGATATGATTTGGACCAGTTTGTGTTATAAAGAGCCTTGTGAGGCCATTGAACCTATAAGCATTTGACCAGTATAACCTTTGTTTTCTTACAATTTTCTAGATTAGAGTACTTGATTCAGAGATTAATTTAAAAATATTCTACTGTACCACAATAAAACCGGCATGGTTTTCCATTTCAAGTGGAATTTATTGACCAAGACTAATAAACCAGAACCAGAGGTGACCATAAGGATTTCTGCTGAAGTCCAGTGAATTTCTCTTTGTACTCTTACGAAGTCAGGAGAGGATTCTATGACGTGGAAAGTTGTCTTGCGTTCAACAGCTTGCCTATGGGTCAGACAGTGTTCAAGCCTTTTTCTGGAACATGTGACGAGGCGAACATACAGCCTCACGTTTGGTCACGGTACAACATACCGTGTAGGTGATGTTGAAAATGACCGGCAGTTAAATGAGCTGAAACCTGATGGACTGCCACATTGTTCAGAATGCAAAACATCCTTGATTACATGTTTATTAACTCACAAGTGTTTAATTTATGTTCACGACTAGGAAAAAATCTAAGTGCTTTAATGATTTAGCTATTATTTTAGAATTGTTTTTGTTTGGAAAAACATGTATTTGTTTATCTCAAATAAATGTGACTCAGAACTGAAAGTACGCAAAGAGCGGCTGGGTTCAGCTTTAGAGATGAGGGTGAGGTATCAGGGGTAGAATCCCTGCTCCTCTGCATAAAAAAAAAGTCAACTCAGGTAGTTCTAGGATCTGATCAGGATGCCCTTTATGGGCACCTCCCTTCGGATGTTTTCCTGGTTCAGCCCACTAGAGGGGAGACCCTGGGTGAGGTACATAACAGGTTAGAGGGACTTTATTTCCCCTCTGGCCCGGGAATACATGGGAATTCCCAGAATGAGCTGGAAAGTGTCAGTTTGGAGAGACAGATGTTACCTCCATGACCCGATGTTGAAAAAGTAGTGAAGGAAAGAATAAATTAATGAATGCATGCATGAATAAATAAATGTAAGCTTTACATAGACATAAATTGGAAAATTGATGAAATTGGAAATGGAGAAAAACAATTATTAAGGAAATATGTTTCTTTTTTACAAGTAAGATTTGATTTGTGGAAATCACCAATGGGATCAGTATTAAATGCCAAAACTGCTTAGCATACCACCACACAATGCCAAGGTAGTGACGTAGTTCCACAGCTGGCACTCTATTGGCTGGAGTTTTAATTCACAGAAACCAAGGGTGAGCCATGGAAACAAATCGTAAATAAGTGGGCCAAAGATATTACTGTAAGTCTGGGAGAAACTATTTTTTTTAAAAGTTAAACATTGTACATTTGCAGGTGCAATAACAGAGATAGGATAGTCCCTAAGAGTTTAGATTGTTTTTTTAGGGAAAGTGGAGAAAATTGGCAAAGAAGCAGAGGCTATCTGAGTTAAGGTTAAACGTGCAGAAGCGTGCAATCCACAATCTTTAACATTTTAGCCCTACGGCAACAGCTGAAACAAGATCCCTGTCCTTCAGACTGTTCTGGTTTCTCCTCATCAGTCTAAACAGCAATTTGTGAGGGCCATCAAGGTTAAAGTGGTGCTTTGATTCCAGTTTCTTCTTGGCACTTTGATTTGTGCCAGGAGGACGCTGGACACCAACTGTGATTGGGTGACTGTGGCTCCAGTGTAAGGTGCTTTGAGTGGTCGGTATGACTAGAAAAGCACTATTATAAATTCAGTGTATTTACATCAGAGGGGTGAAGATGATTATTGTTGTTGTCACGCCCTGCTTTCCACTTGGCTAATCTCTGGCTCAAACGCTCAGGGTTGAACTCTTTGCAGCTCTCAAGCACCTCAAGTAGATCGGAATCTATGTCAAAATATGAAAAACTCACTCATCCGTCACAGTGTGTACTAATACCAGCTGATCCAAATTATTCTTGTGCTGCTTCTGATGTCATCAGCCCAAATACAAACAGACCAGAATTGGCAGTTTTTCCTTAAGTGTGCTTTTTTTTTTTTTTACTTTGTGTTTTGTTACATCCTTCAATGAAAAGTCGGTCTTCATTACTCATTTGTTTTTATATCTGGTCAACATTTGATAAAAAAAAAAACATCACTGGATGGTATCTTGAACATCTTCAGATGGATCATCTGTTCACATTACTGCAGTAAAAGGAAAAACCTTATCATGAGATGCATTATTTCACTGTGGTTTGTGTCCCTCTATGTGGAAGCGTCCTCTGTGGTCTCTGGTCCTGCTTATATTTAGTTTGGCTGTGTAAGGGAGTAAGTGGTGAAGGTCTCAGAGGGAGGGGGCAAGAATAGAACCAGTATTCTATAAAGCCTGGGCATTCTCCCATGACTCCCCGGAGAACCAGAGTTTAAGAAGATCTACACAGTTCTTTCTCCTTATCCTTTACACCCTTCTTCTAAGACACCTGTCTTTTGTGAAACATGTCCAAGGACTTCAAGCTGACTATGGATCCAACAAAGATGGGCATTGGACGGTCCATAGCAGTGCTGACATCAGGAGGAGACGCTCAAGGTGAGTAGAAAAAGTGGATATTTAATTTGCACCTTTTATTATGAACTATTGAAATACAGAATTAGTTCAGATGCACTCAAACTGCATCTTCCTTAATGCTGTTCTGTTGCGTCTGAGAGTAATGCTGAATCCTAGTCATCTTTGAAGGAGTGTTTGTTTTGCAGGCCAGAGAAAGTATTGAGACTGTAAATCTAATAAGATATTGAAGTAACAAACTTGACATCTGACTCACTTAAATGGACATTTAGCTGCAAATCCTGCATGAAGACATGAGCGTTGTATCTGGGTTTCGCTGCATCCTAATAGTTTAATGTGTCGTTTTCAGAACTTATTTTATCCTAAAATTCTAAATTGAAATAACTGTCTAATAAAATGAGGTTCTATTATGGTTTCATTTCTAATTTATTTCAGAATTTTAACTTGCATATTAAATTTGGCATTATACTCCTACCAGTTGTGCTTAAAACACAACTGCATGATGTTTTATTTTCCTTGTATTCCTGCATAGTATTCCTCTTCAGCCATTCAGTTTTTTTTTGTGCTTATTTGCTTCTTTTGGCCCTCATCAGTTTCCTTATTTTTCACCCCTTTGGGGCTAATTTTAGTGGCATTGACCTTTTTCTGGTATGGAAGAAAGAAACGCCCACTGATCCTTCAGCTGCTGTCTGCTGAAACAAGAGCCGCCACATGCCACATTTCTTGTCACAACACAAACTCTCACAGTGGCCTTTAGTGTACCATCATCCAGGGGACAGAAGTTGCACATGACTTGGAGTCCCCCAAACCCTGCTCCCGTTCTGTTTCCACATGGCTATTTTAGTCTCATGCGGTGCCAAGGTGAAGGTTAAATAACTGAAAGGTTAAGATCAGGCTGAGATTTTGTATCTGACTGAAAACATGAGGGAGTCATTGTTGTATTGTGTGTGCATTAAACACACATCACAGATGAAACTGATTGTGGCTCTCAGGTATGAATGCTGCGGTGAGAGCCACAGTCCGAGTGGGTCTCTACACTGGAGCCAAAGTCTTCTTTGTTCATGAGGTATGCACTAACTCACTAAAATATGTCAAACAAACGCTGATATGTGTGTATTATATAAAAGATAACAATTTAAGTGCGATGCAGGGTTACCAAGGCCTGGTGGATGGAGGGGATCACATCCGGCCGGCCACATGGGAGAGCGTGTCTATGATGCTCCAGCTGGTGAGTGATGTGCAGCAGACTCACTTTATACAGAATCACGCAGGTTGATTGTTGTGTTGTCAGTCAGGAAAAGCTGAAAATGTATTGTCTTAAAGGGTCAGGACACACAATTTCAATGAGTACAGGGGTCAACTCCAGACTTTGATTTAATTATTTTCCAGGTTTGGAAAATAATAGAAGAAGAAAACGGGGCATGAAAAATTATTATTTTCAGACTTTATTTACTTTATCTAAATGGTCGCGTCCATCCATCCGCATCCATCCACATCCAATATCAGTCCTTATCACAATTATTTCTGGCATGTATTTAACATTTTCAAATATAAAAAAACAAATCAAAACCAAAGACCAGGAACATTGTCCTTGGTTTAGTCACACACACGCTCTCTAACTTTACCCTGATTCAGATATCCTGGCTTCTCTAGTGGTCATAGAGTGACCAAAAGGACCCTATGAATTCATATAAAATTACTAATGACCAATGCATTCTGACCAAGCTTCATTTAGGTCATTGTTGTTGACATACACTCCAGTTCTGTTTTACCTCAACAAGCTAAGTGAACAAACAACCCTCTACCAGTCCATAATCTCTTTGCTCTGGAGAACTTCATCTCAGAGGTCAGTTAGCATGTATTATGTTTGTGTTAGAAAAAGGAAAATTAATTAAGTATGATTTGTTTGGAAGGGTTACCGGAGAAAAGCTGGAAAACAATACAGCACAGTTCTGATCAGCAGAAGGTTAATCTGAACAAACCACATAACTTATGAAACACTATCCCTTGTGCAGCTGAAATAAAAGTATTGATATTTTGAGATAATACACACCTCAATGTTTCGGGGGATTCCAAACACAGCATTCTATTACAAATACCTCATAACATCTGTAAAGCACGGCAGTGGAAGAATAATGATATGGGTTTTTTGTACAGCCTTAGGACCTAAGCAGTTTCTCTCCATATCAAAGCCTTCTTCATGAAATGGAGAGCTCGTCTTATATCTTAATGCTTGGTGCAACAGGGCCATGGCCCTGTACAGCAGAAGGTTTACAACCAAGCATCTGAAAAATAAAAATATCAAAGTGCTGCAGGAGCCCAGTTATCTGAACTGACCTTTTAACTGCTCCAGCTGGAGCTCAGAGGGTTAAACTTGATACTCTAATTTCTTCAGTGATAACATCAAGCGGATGATTTTTTTTCCCATCTCACTGAAGGATAGCAAAGGTGTGGTAAGTGTGTGAATGAGCTGTTGAGTGGATGTGACATGTTGCCTTCAAACTTTAATCCTCATTAGCCCACAATACATGTAACATTTGAATTTAGGGCTTTTTGAGTGTAAATGTCAGTGAGTAGGTTAGACTAAAACAGCTTCTCCTCTCTGTCTCAGGGTGGCACTGTAATCGGCAGCGCTCGCTGCAAAGACTTCAGGAGCAGGGAGGGCCGTATGAAGGCGGCCTGTAACCTGGTGAAGCTCGGGATCACCAACCTGTGTGTGATTGGAGGTGACGGCAGTCTGACCGGAGCCAACGAGTTCAGGACTGAGTGGAGCGGCCTGTTGTCTGATTTGGTCCGAGCTGGTAAATCCATAAATAAGCCCTTATATTTTTGTTAGAGGATCTGATCTAAGTTATAAACTGGTAGGATCCATGATCATATTAAGTCATATTTAGACAGCATACATTCCTATCAGAGTATTTTTTTTCTCTGCAGGGAAGATTACACAGGAAGAAGCCAAGAAATCGTCCAACTTGAACATCGTCGGCATGGTTGGCTCTATCGACAATGACTTCTGTGGCACTGACATGACCATTGGCACTGACTCTGCTCTCCACCGCATCATCGAGGTGGTGGACGCCATCACTACAACTGCACAGAGGTCAGAAAGGCTTGTACAACTCAACTATTTGAAATAGCAAGAACCAGAAAATGAAATACAAACCTCTCAAAGAGTCAAATTAGGAAGCAATATAAACTATTAGAACTCAACTCAAAGAACATTAGAAGCATCTAAACATTTTTAATGAAAAATGCAATTCATAAATCAGAAACGTGACTTTTTAAAAAGTTTGCAGTGTTTTTTAATCATATAATTCAAATTTAAAAATGTTACAGTGCGGTTTTAAGGTGTTTTCCCCTTCTTCTGTTTTGCTTTTTTGTCACACTTAAATGTTTCAGATTATCAAACAATTAAACAAAATGCAGTTTTCAAACTATGATCTTATCTATTAAGGGAACGAAGCTATCCAAATCAGCCTGGCCCCATGTATAAAGTTACTGATCCTTAAACCTAATGACTGGTTGTTCAACTTAATGTGATCTGCAATCAAGTGTTTGTTATAGCTGGAAATTAGTCTCTAAGATCCCCATGGTGGAAATTTGGATTACTCTTCTCTGAACAATGTGCACATTGGAGGGTTTTTGAACATGAAGGCTCCTTAAGGTCATGCCACTCCCTTTCAATTGCATTTAACCCTGGACTTTGACTAGGCACACACCAAACCTTCCTTCCTTTTTTCACTATTTTTTTTAAAGCCATTCATAGGTGAACTTGCTTGTGTGATTTGGGTATTTGTTCTGCTGCTGCATGACCCAAGTGAACTTGAGCTTAAGGTCATTCTCCTTAAGGATTCATTTTTTGGTAGAGAGGAGAATTCATTTTTCCATTAATGACAACAAGTCACTCAGGTCCAGAAGCAGGAAGTTAGCAGCCAGACAGGTGTTTGACTATTGATATAATGTTATTTCTCCTAAATGCTGTGTTAATTTTACACCAGTTGTAATGTCAGTCTACAGAGTGGTTTTCACCTTGGAAATCTTCCCCAGAAGCCAGTCTCTCTGTCTTTAGGTTGAATCATGAACACTGAGCTAAATTGAGGCAACTGAGGCCTGCAGATGTTGTTTTGGGTTCTTTTGTGACCTCCTGGATTGGTCACCCATGTGCTCTTGGAATAGTTTTAGTAGATCAGCCACTCCTAGGGAAGGTTCACCACTGCTGCATGTTTTCTCCAGTTGTAGATGATTGGTCACACTGTGGTTCAGTGGAGTCCCAAAGTCTTCGAAGGTTTTGTAATCCTTTCCTGACTGATAAAAGTCAGTGATTTTGTTTCAAATCTATGTAGGATTTTTTCCTGTTTCATATTAAATGTTTTGTGTATATCTGCAGCCACCAGAGAACATTTATCCTGGAAGTGATGGGCAGACACTGCGGGTCAGTTCTATTTGCTACATTTGTTTATCTGTTTGTGCATTTAAAGTCTAAAAGGTTGAATTAATGATGATTGAATTAAACTACTTCAATCGTTAACTATATTCTCGTATTTATAAAAACTGAAATATTATATTTTAGGGCAGAAAAGTTTGCATGATGAAACCATCACTTATTGGGGGTTTCTTTTTTATTACCACATGCAGACACTCTTCTTGTTTCCAACTTGTAAGAGACTGAAAAAGAAAGTCGATACTCATTACTTAGTTGATTCTGAATTAGTTGAATATTTCTGGTTTTTTTGTGTCAGGTCATATGTTATGTAAAATAAAGAATTGAATGTGCTTTGTAGCACTTTAAGGTTTATTTAAAAGCTGGGGATGCTAATCTTATTTACATTGGTAAAATATGTTTTAGAACATTTGGTAAAACAACCAAGTTGAAAGAATGGGATTTCTTTTCAACAGGAAGATACTTTAGAAGACAAGATTGAACATTTGGATTATTCAAAAATATAATAATATTTCCTAAAATGCACTTAATACTTTGATGTTTTCTTTTCTTTTTTTTTTTTGTAATTACCACTAACATTCAGACTTCCTGTTTAAATTAGTACACATGCTCAGCTTGGCTGGCGAGATATTGCAAGACACTGCTTGTTGATTGTTGTTTTGGTTTGTGCGTGTGGCTGCAGATACCTGGCCCTGGTGTCGGCTCTGGCCTGTGGGGCCGACTGGGTTTTCATTCCGGAGATGCCACCAGATGATGGCTGGGAAAATCACTTGTGCAGGAGGCTGACAGATGTAAGCTTCTTTATTTGTTAGTGATGTTATAAAGTGCCATGCAAACAATGTTCACACCCCTGGAACTTTGTTATATTTCATCATGCTACAGCCACAAACCTCACGTGTTTTAAGGTGATAGACCAACACAAAGTAGTGTATCATTGGGAAGTGGAGGGAAAATGAAGGTTAATCTGAAAAGTGTGGCGTGCATATGTTTTCAGCCTTCTTAACTCCATAGGTTGTACAGTAGACCCACCTTTTGCTGAAATCACAGCTTTGAGGGTTTTGGTTTATGTCTTTACCAGCTTTGCACATTTGGAGATTTAAAAGTTTTCCTAGCTTGTTCAGATTGTGATCATCCATGTGACAGATTCTACATTGTGTTTAGGCCTGGACTTTAACTGGGCCATTCTAATACATTAATACGCTTTGATCTATTCCTTTGTACCTAAGGCAGTATGTTCAGGGTCATTTTTGTGAACACCTACTAGATTTCTTTCCGGGTTGTCTTATATCTAGCTCTATCCATCTTCACATCAGCTCTGACCTGCTTCTGTGTCCCTGCTGAAGAAAAACATCCCCACAGCATGATGCTTCCATCACCATGTCTTACATTGAGAATGTCTGGAGAGGGTGGAGTGTGGTGTTTTTTTTCTGTCACATGTTGCATTTTACATGGAGGCCAAAAAGCCCACTTTTGGTCTCATCATTCAGCAGCTTTTTCTGCTGTCTCCTACATGGCTTGAGGTCTTTTTATGGCTTTCTTTAAGAAGTGGCTTTTTTCTTGCCACTCTTCTATAAAAGCAGATTTGTGGAGTGCATAAATAACTATCCTGTCAATAGATTCTCCCACTCGAGCAGTGGATCTCAGCATCTCCTCCAGAGTTACCATGGGTCTCTGGGCTGCTTCTCTAATTAGTACTCTCCTTACCCAGCCTGTCAGTTGCGGTGGGGGACCATGTCTTGGTAGGTTCTGCTTTTAGATGACAGACCGAACAGTGATGAGATATTGAAAACCTTTGGATATTGTTTCATAACCTAACCTTGCTTCTCCACAATTTTCTCTCTGACCTGTCTGCTGTGTTTCTTGTTCTCTAAGATGCTATTTGTTCACTAATGTTATGTAACCAACCTCTGAGGCTCTCACAGAACAGCTGGATCTATTTTAATAATGACTTCTGAAGGCAATTGGTTGCACTGGATATTATTTAGGTTTATTAGACTATAAATACACATCAAACTTTTCAGATATCATTGTAAAAATGTAATTTCAAATCACGCACAGTTTTTCTTTAACTATTGTTCAATACTTTGTGATGGTCCATCACATTACATTCTAATAAATACATTTAAAAGTAGTAAATGTACAAAAAAGAGTCTTACGGAAATCAGGGTGTGCAAGCATAATATATCCTGTTGTGGATAATTTTATATATTTTAGCAAAGGGCTCGAGGTTCTCGTCTGAATGTGATCATAGTGGCAGAGGGTGCAATCTCCAGAGACGGCAAACCAATCACATCAGACCAGATCAAAAAGGTAAAGCTCATTCTTATCTATTTAGACTGTTTACTTTTACTCTGACTTTATCTGACAGAATACCTAAAAATGTGCATAATTATGTGTCTCCAGTTGGTGACCGACAGGCTTGGCTTTGACACCCGCACCACCATCCTTGGTCACGTCCAGAGAGGAGGAACGCCGTCTGCTTTTGACAGAATCCTGGTGACTACCTCAGATATAACATGTGCAGCTTTACCTGTTCTCACACAAACGTGCTAATCTGAAGGTGTGTGCGTCACTCAGGGCAGCAGGATGGGTGTGGAGGCGGTGATGGCGCTGCTGGAGGCCACGCCGGACACTCCTGCCTGTGTGGTTAGTCTGTCTGGAAACCAGGCTGTCAGACTGCCCCTCATGGAGTGTGTTCAGATAGTATGTATTAGTATTTCTATCTACAGATCTTGCTGATTTGTTTTATTGTTCATAAACATTACATGGACGTATTTCCTCAGCTTTCCTCACTACATATTCTTTGCCTTACAGACCAAAGATGTGACTACTGCCATGGCTTCGGGCAGATTTGATGATGCTCTCAAGCTCAGGGGAAAGTATGTGTTGTCATACTCTCCTTATCTGAAAAAATAAGAATGTGCATGAAAGGAAAAATAGAAACTTAATATTTATTTCCTGAACTTCATAAAAGGTCATTCAGACGTTATCCATATTTAGACTGTGACGATTCTCGTAATTTTCAGTTCCAGTCACTGGCAAAAACAAAGAAAAAACTATGACGACAATCAAAAGTAAATCAGTTATTATTTACTTTGCATTTTGCTAATAACGTTACTCATTAAACTCCATTTGCTTTGCAGAAGTTTTGAAAATAACTGGAATACATACAAATTGCTGGCACATATAAATCCTCCAGATGTGAAGGTGAGCATCCTTCTTTCTTAGTTTTGCACCAGGTTTTAAAACAGTTAAAATTAATAAGGATATTGTTGTTCATAACCAACACATCGGCTGTTTCCCTTCATGGCAGAGCAACATCAATGTGGCCATTATGAACATTGGAGCTCCCTGCGCTGGCATGAACGCCGCGGTCCGTGCTGCCGTGAAGATGGGCATCATCCAGGGTCACTCCATGTTTGCTGTCCATGACGGTTTTGATGGTCTGGCGCATGGGCAGGTAGCTGTTCATTGTTAATAACCTTGTTACAGATCTATATAGAAAAAAAAATAAAAAAAATGCACTTTTTATAAAGCTAAGCGTAACACAAGGTGCTTTACAGAGGTTAAAAACAGGACAGGCATGGAACCACTAGAGACACACACATTAGAAATAATTAAAGTAAAGAAACAGACACACAAAACAAAAAATATTAATATTATTAATAAGCTGATTAGGAATTAAAGGAGAGATAAATCAATCTATTATAGAGGTTGATGAACTGTGGATCTAATCTAGAGCAATTGTCTAGATTATTAAGGAAATACTGGAGATATATACAGTTGTAGCCAAAATTATTCATACCCCTGGTAGATTTAGATTTAAAACAATATTATCACAGATAAATAATCGAAATACCAGAGGAAACATTAAAAAAATCATATTCCTTTTACATAGTTTTATATCGGTTAAGAGATTCCTGTCTCATTTCCTATTTTCCTTCCAGGGGTGTTAATAATTTTAGGTTTAACTGTATGAATATTAATGAATTAAATATACATAAAATGTGCATCCATTCATTGTCTTAAACCCTCTAATCCCCGCAGGGTCATGGGGTGCTGGTGTCTATCCAGCAGTCATTGGGCGAGAGGCAGAGAGTTCACCTATCTATCGCAGGGCAACACAGAGACTAACAATTCAGAGTAACCAATTAACCTAACAGTCATGCGTTTGGACTGCAGTGTTGTTTTGATGTCTATTTAAATCATGACTATTTTAAGACCTGGTCAACAGTAAAATATCATGTGTTAAAAGAGTAAAATAGGAAGGCTTAGCATTGAAAATATAGATGTTTAAAGCCATATCGCAGTGATGTTGTTGTAAATGAATTTCCAAAAGCTCTTTTGGAAATTTGTGTTTAAACATTTTCATCTGATCATCTTTCCTGACTACAGATTGAGCCCATAAACTGGACTACGGTGAGCGGCTGGACTGGAAAAGGAGGCTCGATGTTGGGAACCAAGAGGTGAAAGAGTGTTGCTGTATATTTCTGTGACACTTTATTTTAAGCTTACAGTTATATAGCCAAATATGTTTTTATGTCCCTGAAGAACTCTTCCAGGGAAACTGTTGGATGAAATCAGTGAAAACATAGCTAAGTTCAACATCCATGCTTTGGTTATCATTGGTGGATTTGAGGTAAAACAAAACAATAAAGCTCGACATGTTTGCCCTCATGTTAAAAAGACCTGTCAAAAATAACCGTTGTCTGCCCAGGCCTATGTTGGAGGTCTGGAGATGGTTCAGGCCAGAGAGAAATATGAGGAGATGTGCATACCTATGGTGGTGATCCCCGCCACCGTCTCCAACAATGTCCCCGGCTCCGACTTCAGTATCGGCGCCGACACCGCTCTGAACACCATCACATCCGTCAGTGGTGAAGCGGCACAGATAATCGCACATACGAGGATAATCAAACAGCTCGAAACATTCCTGGGTTGTTTTCTGTGCAGACCTGTGACAGAATCAAGCAGTCTGCAGCCGGAACGAAGCGCCGTGTCTTCATCGTAGAGACAATGGGCGGATACTGTGGATACCTGGCCACCATGGCAGGACTGGCTGCTGGGGCCGACGCTGCATACATCTATGAGGAAAAATTCAACATTAGGGACTTGAAGGTGAGCTTAGATCCATAAGGGAACTGGTTTGCAGTAGGAAATGATATATCAGTTCATGCACATACATTTTTTGGAAATATTTAAGATATCTTAAATGTTTAAAAAAATTAATTGTTTGACTGTGTGATGTTTAAAATGACACCACAGACAAACGTAGAGCATCTTGTGGAGAAGATGAAGACGACGGTGAAGAGAGGCTTGATTCTCAGGTACGTTTGGTTGAGCTGAAGGACAGCAGGGAGTCAAGGGACAAAAGCTTGTCCAAAACACTGAATTCAGAAGCACTTAAAACTATTCTAACTCTCGTATCGGGACTCATGTCTCAATAAAAAGCAGAGCCTTATCATTTTACAATGTGTGCTGTTTAATTTCATCATTCGAGCTCTGGGAAACCATATAAGGGATGGACATCGATGCCATCTACAAATTGCTATTTCATCTGATTCCTTTATAGAGTGCCTTGCAAAAGTTATCACAGACCTTGAACTCTTTCTAATTTTTGTCACGTTACAGACCAACACAAAGTGGCACAAGTAGAAGAAAAATTTATTTGTTTTCCAGATTTTTTTTTTCCAAATACAGATCTGACAAGTGCAGGGTTTTTATTTCACACCCTGTGTCAGTACTTTGTAGATCTACCTTTCACTCCATCTTTTGATGGTTAAGATATGACCTGATTTTTTTTCCACTTCTTTGCAAAATGGCTCAGGCTGTCAGATTGAATGGAGAGCATCTGATCAAATCACCTTCTTCCACATCCAATCTCATTGAAATCATTGGGGTTTTTGACAAAATGTCAAAATGTTCAAGGAGTATGAATACTTTTGCAAGCCACTGTGTATATCACAGTTGAACAAACACCTGCTTACAAAATCAGATTAAAAAAGACCAGATTCTGCCTTTCTTTAGCTTAGCTATTGCTGAATGGTTTTTACTTGCTGGCAAGTTTGAACTGAAAACTGAAATTGTAAAGTTATTTGCAACACCTTCCCCTCACATTATCATCAGATTATTCTAAATGCCCCTTCTGACCCATTTTGCTGAGCACTGACTTTTGTTCCCTTCAAACAACTGTCTTTTCTCCCCCATCAGGAATGAAAACTGCAATGCTAACTACACCACGGACTTCATCTTTAACCTGTACTCAGAAGAAGGCAAAGGAATCTTTGACTCCCGCAAGAATATCCTCGGGCACATGCAGCAGGTCACAAAGAATCACAATGCAGTCAGAACGTAAGGCACATTTTCTTCTTTTTATTAAAAGTTAATTGTCTCTCCTCTTTCAACTGCAGGGCGGCACTCCGACACCCTTTGACAGAAACTTTGCCACAAAGATGGGAGCCAAATCTATTCTCTGGCTTACTGAAAAGCTCAAGGAATGCTACAGGCATGGTTCGTATGCCTAAAGCTATATTCTTCAGTACTTTTGATGCCAGCAAAGATTGGTGATTAGTTATTATTATTTTTTTTTTTATGCAGGAATAAGGCCAGTTGTTGTTTTAGTTGAGAAGTGTAAAGGTCAAAAATGATCTAAGTTACATTTGAGTGATTGTGATTTGCACTGCAGAAATCTAACAGGAAAAGTCTACATCTACATAACATGACATTTACAAAGTGATGGTGTTAACTTTACCTAAAATGTAAGATCTTTAAATAAAAAGATGCAAATAGGAGGGGTGGTGAGGAATGATACACAAGATAATGTCTTGACAAACTTCTCCAATTCTAATTATCTAACAGAATTTCTCATTTTTATATAATAAGGCTCAAAGTTTTTTGTCTGGGGCCTGGTGGCAAACATTGAGCTGTAGGTCACACTGATCTCAAGCATAATTTCAACGTGCAGATGATAGAAGAGGGAAAGGAAGATGATAAAGTAGGATGGTCACAGAGTTAAACTGATGTTTACTATGTAATAATCAAATTATAATGCAGCAGGGTTATCCCTAAGATGAAGATTTTAAATGTATACACTTTTAAAAAGATCTCTCTAAGTCAAGCCTCTATTGCAGTGTACTGGGAAACAATATTTAAAAGGTTGCCACATCATAATAGTACTGTATACCATTGTATTAATAGAATATGTGGCCATTTTAGTGCTTGATAATACAGAAACCGTCAGTTGCCCTGTTGGCTCATTGTTCTGGCAGAGCAGAAGTCAGGTGGTTGGAATGTTATGGGTAATTTGTTAAGAAAATTAACAAGTCTGGTTTGTGCAAAATTCCGATGTATCTATCTCATGTTATAACTTTACTCAAGTTTATTGTCTTAAATAATAAGAGGGTTAATTTTAAAAGTGTAAAATCAGTGCTACTTGGGCTTCAGCACCTCAGCAGAGCCACAGGCTGATCACCTCCATGCCCCGTCGGATTGATCCAGTACTCAAATCAAATGGAGCCCAGACCAAGTACCGAGTACATACACTGTACAGAACATGGACACACCTTACAGAAAGGATTTTTTGTATTAAAATAATTTGATATTACGTAGTTTGATGGGGTTTTCTAACTTTCTGAGAAACTTTCATTAGCTGTTGAATAGAAATCAACACTTGAGCTAAATTACTCTTTTTGTAATGAGTCTTGATAAATTAACTTTTAGAAATTATTCAAATGTATTGAAATGCACTTGTATGGTTTGCAAACCACTGTTGTACCCCTCACAGTGTGAGAGAGGTTGATGATGGATTAACTGTTTGACATTGTGGGGCTCTTAGGTCGCATCTTTGCCAACACGCCGGACTCTGCCTGTGTACTGGGCATGAGGAAGAGGTCGCTCACCTTCCAGCCTCTTGCTGATCTGAAAGAAGATACAGATTTCGAGTAAACCACACAGCTGCTAACTAAACTGATATATTATGCTGAGCAGAGCACCTGTCATAATGATGGCTGATCCATCTCCTTTCGTGCTTCACTGCAGGCACCGCATCCCGAAGACACAGTGGTGGTTGAAAATCAGGCCCATCATGAAGATCCTGGCCAAGTATGACATCAAGCTGGACACATCCGAACACGCCGACATGGAGCATGTGTTCAACAAGAGGGGAGACCACAGGAAGTAGACTGAGCCTTTTTGCTTTGAAGCAGATGGTTGGTTTGGGGGTATTTTACTCTGTTTAGTAACTTGTTTTTAATTTTCAAGTCCAACCACTTGTCTATGTGCCTTAATAAAAGAGCTGCTGTCTTTACAGACATGGGTGTGTGTGTGTTTTTTTTTTCTTTTTATTAAATTCAGTAGTTTACACTGGTTGTCCGCTAGTATAAAAAGATATTTGAAGTGACCAAATAAGTAGGTGTGTCTGTACTTGCTTTTTACTCCACATACTAGCAGAAGTTAAGATCATAGGCCACAATTTAAATTTTCTGAAGGTAATAAAGCTATGTCACAGCCATATACATTTATTTCTCAGTCATTCCTTGCAAGTCGTTGGTTTCTGACTCATGACTCACCACTCACAAGTGAAATTTCCCTATAGGCTACAATCAGTGAAATCTTTTGTTTTACACCAGTAATCCTGTTAGGTAAAGATATTTGCAGAGGGAAAACATCGCCTTTTGTTGTCATGTTTAAGCATGGTAATTACTTACCTTTTCTGATTACGTTTCAAGAGCTGAAAGAAAGTGCTGATTAGATCACGACCCTTATTAGAGCCACCCTTTCTCTTGTTGATAGAGGTCACAGAAGTGCCACAATACCTGCTGGTAACTACTGAGTACTATTTTATTTAGCAATTTTACGATGTTAAAACATTTGGATTCAAAATATATCAACATAATTATTCATTATTGGACTGTTTTATATAGTTTGTGGTATAATTGTCACCCAGTAAGCACATATTTAGGAAGGTTTCCAGAATTGGATTTCCCAATCTGAACTACTCATTCTTTATAATAAAGCTTGGCTGTCAAATATAAAAAAGCTGAATTAAAAATAGTTTGTTCTTAGCCATAATTCTTGATCAATAAAAATATTTTTTAAATATGGTTCTATTTTTTGTGTATTTTATGGTTGCATTTTTTTTTATTCACTTTATTTAATACAGATGTTTAAAAGTGTTAACCACATACCAAGTGTCAAAACCTCAGCTTCTATATCAGTTTATTAACAATTTATAGTGCATTCTGAAAGCATTCACACCCCTTGTTAACATTTTCTGAGTTTGCAGACTTATTCTAAAACTGATTTTATTACAATCCTCGGTTAAAAAAGTGATCAAATGTATTTTACGCCAAAAATCATTGCAAGTAAAGGTTTAATTTGGGACCCTAAAATGAACCTTCTTTGCTTTAGGCTGGACTGGAAAGTATATGTGTTCAGTTATTTTTATGCTAAAGAAAAATAAAACTACAGTAAAAAAAAAAAAAAAAAACACTACAGGAAGCGGAAGAGGAAACGGTTTCTGCAAAGGTCAATGAGAACTCGCGGTGGCAGTTGGGACGTTGGCGGAGTGTGTGCCTGCGCTGAGGAAAGGTTCATGTCCCCGGTGTCCGCTCCGCTCGCCCGATAAGGAATGCGTCTTGCTAAACTGCCGTGTGGTTTAACGATTGATAAACTTCCAGCGCAGACCGTGGTATAAAAGGAGTCATGGTTTGGCGTCGCTTCTACTCTTCCTATACAAGCGTGCGAGCCTAATTCATTGAGCTAGCTGTCGTTAGCCCGCTTCGTTGATTCATAGCGCGCTAGCTTGCTAGCTGGAGTGTGCTGCTGGCCCATCCAGTTGACCGGGAGACGAGCGCGACTGACTGAAAAACACAGCCGTTGTTTGGGACGAGGTGGTGGCGGCTGGCGGGGGGCCTGGAGAACGCGACGGGGTGGAAGTGAGTCAGGAGCGGCTGATGAGTTCAGACCGGAGCGGAGAGCCACCGCTGCTGCAGGAGGAGGCTGATCCCGGACCGATAAGCGGTGGGAAGGACGAGGCTCCGCTGGGGAGCGAGGGAGGGTCAGGCGGCATGGTGAGTGAGGCCTTCTTGAGCTTCTCCGCTAGCTAGCTAAGCGATTTCTGCTCACCCGATGTGGTGCTGCAAAAAAGCATCCCTGGCATGGGAAGTAAATTTTGATTGAGTGATCAAAAGTGAAAGGCGGATCAGTTTTAAACGGTTCTGATTAGGAAAACGGATGTCTCCCATTTTATCTTCTGCTCATGTCTACACAGCGGGGGGCTTTTTATGCCACCCTTGTAAAATCCATAAACTTTGCTCTCAGCATAAACTGTACTTCAATAAAATACAAAAAAACTGCAGATATTTTCAAAAGACGTTAAAAACACCCGTCGATTTTTCACTTTTAAAGTGGAAAGTAAAAGGATATTGTGCTTTTGGTTGGTTTTTTTCTGGCATAACATCAGAGACCTGTTAGCGCACGAGTCACATTTGTCAGCTAAAATTAACCCAACAAAGTAACGTTAAGTCGGCAACTTTAAGCTTAAATTGTTTTTCCTAGTTTTCTCTTTAACACTTTGCTACAGCAGCTTTTCACAAGTCTTTATTGGGACAGCAGACTGAGACGCTGCGGGATAAACGTCTGTTTGCAGCCAGTTTATGTAAATGTGCGCACTGTTCGTTAGCAAGGGGCTCCATTGCGGTTGGCTGACTCGAGCGAAGCCGCTACATCCATTAGTTTGCTGAGTAATCATTAGCTTGTTAGTTAAGTTTTGACGCAACCATAAAATGACACTGGCGCTGTTTAAGGGACAAGAGTACCTATTCAACTAATTTGTGACTAGTGCTTCAATTGTTGACCGAATAACAGACGTTCATTTGCTGTAATATCAGCTAATCGCGGTGCTAGCTAGCCTAGCTAGTGCAGTGACATGCGTTGTAAATACCTGGCCTGTGCTGAGCTGCGCACTCAGCTGATACCTCTTGGTTGTCCACGGCCTGTGACACAGAAGCATGCATTGTGACCATGTGTCAAATTGCACGGCTCATAAATGCCCTTCCCTGTTTGAGTGACAAAAGGCCGATCGTTGGGGCTTGTTCGTTCTTGACTGCTGCAGACACAGGAGTGTCTTGAAGAAATGGGTAGCAGCAAGCTGCTCCTCTCAGAGCGAGCCAGAAAAAGTGCCTGGACTGTTAGTAAACGATAATGGCAAAATAGGGCAACCTGACATTATTGAAACAGTTGGGTTGCCCTACCCCTTAGAAAAGTGGGTTTGAGAGCTCAAGAGGGGAAAGGGGTTGAAATGGGTTTCAGCCTTAGTCATACTATAATACACTCTGCTTGCTGATTAATATTTTTAAAGAAGAAAATTTCAAATGCTCATTATTTTGGTTTTAGGTTGTTTTTTCTTTGTTGGGTATTTTTTCCCCTCCAAGGCACAGATTTTTCTTATAAGAATTGAAGATGATGTTCTCTCCCGTCTCGCATATCCCTGGATGTTGCATTAAAAAGACATTTAAGCTAGTGTTCTGAAGTAATTTTTAATCACCATGTTGGGCTTTGTGGTTAAACAGTGATGATTAAAGAAATCGGTGTCTAGGTAGAAATGACATAACATGGCCCTTATCATCTCCATAGCAGAGTATTTCCATACAACAGGTTTTTGCCTTTTAGTTTTTTGCTTATTTTGCTGTTTACATGTCACATACTGCCAGCTGTCACAGTACTTAATAAAACATTTCTTGTGTGTCTATTTAAGAGCTCATGCATCAGACTCATGTAAAATAGTTTTTGAAAAAGTAAAGCAACACATACATTTCTATTGTTTTCCACATGCACCCATTTGTGTTAATGCAAGCCAACAATATGCATAGACTGTCTTAGTATTAGGGCTGCACAATGTTAGAAAAGCCTTTGGTGTGCAATAATTTTGATGAATGTTGCAATAACAATGCGACTTGGAATAAACAAAGTAGCTAAAGAGTGTTAATGTCACAGTGCTTTGAGTTCCTAGTGAGCAAAGACACCAGATAATGAGCAGCCTAACTTCTGGAAACAAAAACTTAATTCAGTATTTAATCTCAACAGCAGCATTTCATTTTAATTTTCTTCTGACCATAATTTGCTGTTTTGAATGAAAACACATTGTTTTTAGTTTTTTAATGACTTGACCACCTTGCCTTCCTTCACCTTTTCAAACATTTTATGCATCATTAAGCAAGAAGTATTACAAATGTATTACTAGCGTAGAGATCTGTAAAACAACAGGAAATTGGCATTTAATACACATCTGATTGATAACTTCTGAAACTGATCGCTTTATTACAGCATAGATTCCTCATTCCTAATAATCCCTGTATATGTTTTGAAATGCTCAATATAACCAGAGCCCAAACATCAGACTGCCTTTATTCTTGTTGAGTTGAAGCTCACCTGATCATGTGGTTTGTGTTTTGAAGGTCACCTCAAAGGGTGCTGGTTTGAACCCAAATGCCAAGGTGTGGCAGGAGATCCCCGTGGCCCCCAGCGAGGCTGTTACCAGTCCTCATTGGCCTCCCTCAGACATCAGTAAGTGTTCAATACATTAATATAAGCTGAGTGAAATGTCTATCAGATTAGATGGTGTTGGACATGACAGCTCTTTCATGCTAGCAGTTTTCAAACAAGGATATTATGGGTATTTTTAAAAGATTTCTTACACAGCCTATTTATATATTACCTTAAAAAAGGCAGACAGTAATGAGATTGGAGCATTTAAAAAAAAAAAGAGAATTCACAAACTGTTGGCTCTGTTTCTGAATCAGACTTTTTTTTATGTTGTGAACAGGTTATTCAGAGCATTCCTCAGCTGGTTGTAAGCAGTACACTGTGGGATTTTCCACCTCAGGTGACAGCAGCTCCACGGCAACAGCTGAGATAGCAATAAATGGGATGGACCCTCAAGAGCTGGGCTTTTCCCCCGCCGATTCCACGACTGGAAGCTCTGGTCAGTCCTGTCACCTCACATGCAGTCTTCCCCAAACTGTAACGGTGGCTGCAGCTAAAGAGATTCCTCTGTTTCATGTATTTTAGAAAAAGCTTTTAGGGAAAATAAAATATTAGATGTTGATGTTGTTTTTATACTGTAAACTTAGTTAAATCTGTTTCGCTGTTATGGCCAAACATGGAAAGGAGAGAGGAAAATTTATTAATTGTGACAAGTTTGCATTTGCTTTAGGACTTGAACTTGTTTATATCCAGAAAGGCTTATCAGATGGATTTTTCTTAACCCATTATAAACTTTTATTGCCTCTGAAAGTTATTTTGTTTGCCTGTGAAGGGATTTGCACCGTGTTGTAGATCAGTTTTGAGGCGCTATCTTGTGAAATTGTTGTTCCTGTTAGCTGTTCTTGCTGGTGACACTCTTTGTTTTGTTTGGCTGAAAAGTTGTTCAGATCTACTGGAGAGGGATGAAGGCATGAATGAGAGAGATAATGTGGACGTTTCAAATTAAAATGTAGGGGCAAGAAACAACCATTGACCAGACTGGATTACAGACACTGATATTGTGCTTCTGCTCACATTCAAGCAGAGTAGAAACTGCTTTGGAATGATTTGATACGCGTCTGTGTGAAAGTTACAAGTCTAAGGAAATTAGTGGGTTTCTGTTGGCTTGGTGCAAGATCTGCTAGTTAACAGAGCAGCATTTTACCAAAATCAGCAGAATATATGAATGTAATTAGTTTGTTTTTAATTGTTATTTTGTTCCTGTAATGCATTCATGTGTTTCTTTGTCTTTTGTATGAATGATGCTGTTCTTGCAACCCGTTTCCTCAATCCACTGTGATCAAATTACAGGTTGTGGTTTGTTTGAAGCACTGTCAAACTGCACAAGGGTCCACTGACGGTGCAGTTTTTTAAGAAACTAGCTGTGCAATGTCAGAGCTGCCTTTTAATGGGGACAAGGTTGCAGTAAAATATAGGGATTAGAGGTGGATGACGTTAGTTTGATGTACAAACTATTTTTCTTCTGCTAATTTTGACATTTTGATTTTGTCCGTCTTTAGATTCTAAAACAGAAGAACAGGTCTCTGAGAATTTACGAGAGTCTCTGAAGAAAGAGCTGGAGTTTTATTTCTCAAGGTAAGAGCCAGACACAGTTAGATGTACGAGTTAAACAATAACATGGAGACGTGGGTCCATATCAGAATCTCACAGTATGACAACCTTGAGTAAAAAGATAATAAAGTATATTTGCTTTTATTTACAACCAATAACTTATTTATTCCTACTGCTGCTAAAATAATGTAACATATGGCTGTTGACTAATATTTTTTGATGCATTGGTTATATTGAAAAAATCCAGAATAAATGCCTGCTAAACCTGGTATTAGTTTTTATTGTGCTATTAGTGCCCTTTGTACACATTATTATACATGTTTGCTGTTGCGCTCTTCATAGAGTAACACAAGTATAACAAGCAAATATTTTAGGTTGCTTGGGTATCAGCTGCAGTTTCAAAGCCGTGCTACCTTACTAAAAGTAACAGGTGACGTTCCTTTAATTTCCACACCATGACTTTCTGTCATGGCTGCCAATATTCCAAAGAAATTCGATTTTCTTGAAAGTAAGTATAATGTGTGGAGCAACAAGTAGGGGAATGGTAACGCTGTTTTACACACAACTCCAGTAACTCTAGTCCCTCTCAAACTTCCTCTGGCATCTCATTGCAAGAAATGTAAAGCGTAGGAAGGTTAGTCAACAACAACCTTGATACTGGTAATGGTCTCATGCCTTTTAGTCTGTCACAAATTAAGATGAGCCTAATCTGCATGAATTTCTCATTTTGTTTCTCAGAGAAAACCTCTCCAAGGATTTATACCTCATGTCTCAGATGGACAGCGACCAGTTTGTCCCTATTTGGACTATAGCCAGCATGGAGGGCATAAAGGTCCTCACCACTGACATGGATCTCATCCTGGATGTGTTGAGATGTAAGTGAAAGGATGGGAATAATGCCTTATAAAACTTGGTAATAAAATAAACAGTGTCTTTATTTATATTTAAATCATCCTTTCAGCTTCTCCAATGGTACAAGTGGATGAGAAAGGCGAAAAAGTACGACCTAACTACAAACGATGCATCATCATCCTGAGGGAGGTCCCTGAAACCACACCTGTAGAGGTACAGCTATGTCGTGCACATATTTATAAAGTTTTGAGACATTTCTGGAAGCGGTCGATTTTAAAGTTGACCCTTTGTCTTATTTCCACAGGAAGTTCAGTCATTGTTTAAAAATGACAACTGTCCAAAGGTGATAAGTGTTGAGTTTGCGCACAACAGCAACTGGTACATCACATTCCAATCGGACACAGATGCTCAGCAGGTAAATCTGGTCAAACTTTGTTTTTTTCCTCCGCTGCTGAATATTGAAAAAAGGCCTGATATGACTCTTAAATTGCTCTTCCAGGCATACCAGTACTTGAGGGAAGAAGTCAAAACCTTTCAGGGAAAACCCATAATGGTAAGTAAAACTGAAATGTTTGTTGGTTTGTAATGACCTCGCTGAGAAACCTTTAGGCATTTCTTGTTTTTCTTTTTTTCGTAATAGGCAAGGATAAAGGCCATCAACACATTTTTTGCAAAGAATGGTTACCGTAGCATGGACAGCAGCTTGTACGCTCAGCAGTCCCAGAACCAGTCCCAGTACAGCTCTCCACTTTACATGCAGCACGTCTACCCCCAGCAGCAGTACCCGGTCTATGGCATTGTACCTCCCACCTGGACACCTTCACCCACACCCTATTTTGAAACTCCTCTGGTAAGAACCAAGTTGGACTCTAGATGGTCTACATGAAGTTGGACTGATTCCCAGACAAACTGTATTTTCTTTATTCATATTATGCCACTCTTTGTGTCCTGACCAATTTAGGTGACAAATTGCTTCCTTTATTTCGGCTGGTTCTGCTTTTACAATGGCAGCTAGAAGCTGAAATGTTTCCTGGATGATCATTATTTTGCTGTTTTTATATATAAAAATCACATTAGTTTTTGTGCATGCACTCAAACTTAAAACTGCAATTTTAACATATAGTTGGTGTAAAAGAAGAATCGTGTGGACATAAAACGTATAACTCCATGAAAAGTATAACTTGTATTTTTTATATAGGAGCTTCATTTAGGAGCTACAGTTGGAAACATCAAGCTTGTAATATGCTGCCTAGGTGCCCTGTAATGAGCAACTGTTAGTTTGAATTTGTCATTTCGCTCACTTTTTTAATTGTTACATAGGTCTGTGCTCTTGATTACTAATCTAATTGATATTTCTGGCAAGTGGTAATGACATTAAGTTTGCATGTTGAATTTGATCAAAACCAAACTTCTCCATTCTTGATATCCTTCATCAACATTCATTTTCTATACCACTTATTCTATAGTGGGTTACAGGGGAGCAGTCTATGGGCGAGAGGCGGGGTACACCCTGGACAGGTCACCAGTCCATAACAGGACAATCAACCACGCACACACTCAGTCACACCTAAGGGCAATTTAGAGAAACCAATTAACCTAACAGTCATGTTTTTGGACTGTGGGAGGAAGCCGGAGTACACGGTGAGAACCCCACACGTGCACGGGGAGAACATGCAAACTCCATGCAGAAAGACCGGGACGGGAGTCGAACCCAGGACCTTCTGGCTGCAAAGCAACAGTGCTGTGCCACCGTGGAGCCTGTTCCTTCATCAACATTCAGCGCAAATAAAAGAAAGGAAATTGACTTTAAAATACAGAAGATATTGCTCTGAGTTCCTACTCAGTTTGGAAAAAAGTATGGAAGTTGATTTAAGAGTTGAACGCTTGAGTTTCTAGATTTGTTTTCCTTGTTTCATCCCACCCCCAAACCCACCTGAATTGAATGGCTGAATTACCTCTTCAGTATGCAGTCAAGTTCTCCTGTGAACCATATTATTTAATTCAGAGACAAAGTTGCAGAACACCGGCCTTGGAGTTGCCCTCCCCCGCTTTAAAGACTATGCATTTAGTGTAAGATAATTCAATCTAGATTTATTTTATAGATTTTGTGATCGATCTGATCTCAATTGGAGATGCAGTCAGTCCATGTTATCCCCATCCTTTCTTTTCTGGGTGTGATCTTTAAGATTCAAGGGCATTGAATCGCCTTTGCCCTGGCCAAATATATTATTAGTATGCAGGGCTTGAACACTTAAGATACAATAGTCTAGCATATATATGCATCCAAGCAGTCCTATGTGGTTGCTGTATTGCAGAAATTGATTGTGATTTTAATATGAAGCACTAATTTTGTTCTCAGCTTATATATAGAAAACTTCATGATTTCCCTCTTATATTTCTGGACTGCTGCAGAGTAAATAGTTGAACAAGTTTCTACATGAAACAAGATTAGTAAAAGCTGCATTTTCTTCTTCCTGTGCAGGCACCGTTTCCTAACAGCAGCTTTGTGAATGGGTTTGGATCTGCGGGTCACTACAAAGCTGGCTCGTCCACTCTTAACCTAACTCGCCCATTCAACAGAAACCGGTAAGCAGGGTTATTGTTGTTTTTGCTGTGTTTTTAAAGCTATGACCTTAAATCTCAGCCTGCTGTTTTCATAAACATGGTCTAATTGGAGTGTAGCGTTTACCACGCTTGTTTTAGTTGTTTGCATGTAAAGTTAAACTGAACATCCGGGGCCTCGTGTACGAAAGAGTGCGCTGCTTTCATACTAAAAATTTGCAGTAGGGAGAAATTCTGAAACTGCGTAGACATGCCACTGCACACGTGGCTTCATACATCCCAATTTGCAGTGAATTGTGTGCAGTTGCACGTGGCGCCTGGACCGCCCGGTCCCCGCCCCTAAATTCATATGCAAAGTAGAACAAATAACCGCAAAACACCCACCCAGTGTCCACATAACCATGGCAACGGTGCTGTGGCAGTAACAGAATCCATTAGCGACTAAAACCTGACTCAAATTAAAACGGCTTGAACTATTATTATTAGAATAATTATAATTATTTTTACAGTAGAAAGGAATCATGAGCTGAGGAGTCCAACGTGGCATTGCATTAGTGAGACACATTTGTGTGTCACAAATAGGTTTCACATATGAACCAATGAATAGAAAGTATTTTCATTCAGCATATTGACCTCCACATGGGGCCCTTAAAGCAGTTTGAGCGCAGTCCATAGGTCTGATTACATTCAGAAATCAGCTCCTCACTGCAACTGAGAGCCACAGTTTAGGGGAACTTTATATATCTGAGCAACATATGGATGAGGCCGACCCATATGGCTGTCATGGCCCGTCTCAGGTATGACTGTTAAATACCCGACCTGTCAGTCAGTTCACTCTAAAAAGCTCTGGTTTAAAGGACTGCAGTGTAGTGAGAACTGGTACCAGCGACGCTTGGTACTCCTGGTTTCCCTCTGTAACACTGAGGCCAGCATGCAGAGCATCAAAATAATTGTCCTAGGTAATCTAAACCAGCTAATAAGCCATGCATCATCATGTACCAGCAGGTCCGTATGATCCCTGAAAATTGGTGATGTCCTCCAAAGCTGCCATCGTTCCACAATAACACACAACTTTACGCAGCTATTTATGGACATGTGATTATCTCCAGCTTGTTCACCTGATGAATCATCAAACCTGACTTGTTAGGAATGAATCTGCTGATTCGACTCTGTCTTCTTCTCAGTGAGAATGAAAGTGTCCCTTAGATGATTCAGATGCATTTAATGCTCCTCAGCGCACAGACTGCTGAACATTTCCATCTACAGGTGACAAAAACAAAGGAAGTTTCACAGTTTATATCTGAATGAGGTTGTTTCCATCATTTTCTGAAGTGTGTTATGTTATTGTATGAGGCTAAATGTGATTCAGTTTAATCGCTCGGGGTTTAAACATTAAAAGCTCAAACTCGTGAAAAGACATCAGGTTTGATGAATGTAGTCATATTTCAGTGGATTTAGGGGAGTTTTAGTTCTCTGTAGTTTATTATTGTCGATTGAAAAAAATTTGTCGATTTCCGCAAACTTTCACATAACGTTAATATTTGTACATGCTCAGCTGTGCGTAAAACATTGCGCCGCAAGGTTTTTGTGCGTAAGTACGCTTAGTACACGAGGCCCCAGATCATCTGCAATGCAGTGTTGTCTGAAAAAAATGTAATCCTGCAGGGAACTGCTGTTCACTCCCGTCTTTCTTACTGTCCTCACAGTGTTCCTCTGTATTCAAGAAAGAATGTAATAAATGCCTTCAGGTACCACTATATCATATTGTATGATAAGCTTCATCGCTGCACTCATGTCTTACCATACTGCTGCAGCCAAATGACTAAACCCATAACAGGACCACACCCTCTGACAATCGTATATTTTTATTTTGGCTGTTATTAATCCTGTCGTTGCTTTGATGATGCTTGGTGCCATTCAAATGAATGAAATTACTGCCAGAGTTATTAGCACCAAACACATCTTCTTTGCAATGATGTACCTGCACACATCACAGTACATGTTTAACTTCATTACAACTAACCATCTGTTTTACTTGTTATTGCTGCTGTCATCATTGACCGAATGTTTTGTGCTGTAGCAAAAGAGACGACAGTAGAGGCGATACAGTCCAGAGAACCTGATAAATAAGTTCGACCTGATGATGAGATCATGATGCGCATAGAGGGATAACATGGGATGAAGTTCGATGGTTTTGGTCTTCTTTTCTTCCTCCTTTATTCTTCCCTCTTCTGTTCTTTCTTTCCAAAGTCAGGCGCTTCACTCCCATCCCGATGAGCGTTCAGATTATGAGATCTGAGGGTTGAATCATTATAAGATCAAAATATGAAGCGTCTTGACAAATACTTCAATTTTAGCTTTGTTTTACTCAAGTTATGTCGGCTTGACTTGAAAGGTTTATGATTGGTTGCAGTCTTCACTCCTTCAGCTAATCATAGTCACACATGTAGCCCAGATAAACCATCTGCTTGTCCACATTGTGTCTGAGGATGCAGCATGCTGTGTGGCTGCTGCAGCTAAACTGTTATGTTTTTGTTTGTGGATCCATTGTTTCCATTGACATCATTCGCATGTTGCTATTTTCTGTATGTAATGTAAAGTGCACTCAATGTGTAGGGTGTTTTTCACCCTACACATTGCATCTCCACAGCATGATGCAACCACCACCTTGTACTATTGTGGGATGGTGTGTTCAGTGTGTGGTATTGGTTACAGTTTGGTCCTCCTAAAAACTAAAACCCGTCATACAGAGAAGACCCAACAAAAGGAACCCAGTTCCTATTTTTGTTTTAAAAAAGACTTGAGTCATAACTCACCTCAAATCTGAACTGGCACTGCTACCACTTAGGTTCAAATGGGACTGCTGTGGCTTCACATGTCTTAGCCATTGTATTTGTGTTTTCTGATGTTTGCAAATTGAGAAATTGTTTCAGAAGACTGGAAAATATGTAAGTAGATCAGCAGATGGAGCAAAGCTCCCATATCAATACCTAGAAAGAACCAGCGGGTATACGTCTCTCTAAGGAACGGAAAAAAAGGCAGTGAGGATGCTGTAAATGAGTTGAGATGCCGGCACTCATGTTTATTTCAGCCGTGGACGCTGTCAGTATTCTGCTATTTACCAGCAGTCATCCGAAGGGATGAGGTGACAGCCATGGTGAACTCATTTTGTGCAGGTCATAATGTTACGGTGAAACATCTCATGGTCCAAAACAGCTGTTTTCATTCACAAAAAAACTATACAATACTTAGGCTCCCCTCTGACTCCGTTATTAATATTAGTTCATCTGTTTATAGGGCTTACACATCATAATATGATGATATAAAACGGTAAGTAAAACAAAACTAGCAAGGAGTAATACAAATATTAAATATGCAGCAGTGCATTTTTAGGCTAAGACGAAACTTAACTCCCACCAATATGGGAGCTTTACCTGCTTTACGGACCTGCTCCCATGTTTTCCACTTGATATTTTTGGTCCACCGCTCGATCTAGTGGATTTTTGGGTGCAAGCATCCGTCCACTATTAAATCTGCAGAACACTGCCCTGAAATTAGTTTTCTTTAACTTTGTATTTCCTTATTTCTTTCAGAAATGTGTCCAGTAAATGAGCTAGAAAGTTTAAATAACCTAATACCATGTGTTCATTTGAAATGTCTGGCTGCCAGTATACATCAGTATCATTTTAACTACACTTTATTTTAATTTTTACTTCAACAGAAACCACATAAAGCCCCAAGTCAGGACAAACGAGGTGACCGCAGCCTCAATAACACCGGTTCCACTGGAGAGTCTGACTGGGCTGCGCAGCCCACAACCTCCTGTTGTCGGCGCCGGTGCCCCCACCACCACAAACTCCAACCAGACAACCGCTGATATCACTTCAACCTTCTCGCAGCTCTCCTCATCTTCTTCATCTTTGGATCCTAGTGATGACGGTGGCATGGCTGGTCGTGGAAGGTAATCTTAGACTGCCTTTATTGAACCTCATTTCTGTATCACTTAAAAAGTGGTTGTGTTTTGTTTTAACAGATCTCTGTCATTAAGTTAGAAAACTATTTATGTAGTGGTATTTATTGTGTACCGCTAGCTTTTGAGACGTGTGTTTTAGAACAAAGAGGACCGGGCAATGAATGAATGGCAGCATTTGATGCAATGTAAGCGGATAAAGATACTGATGCAAATCACTAACAGGTTATTTATGTGCTTTTCAGACGGAGCACAACCTACAGAGGAACACGAAGGCGGCGAGAAGATGAGCGGAACACGGTAAGTGTCTCGTTGCCGCAGAGCTTTTGTTGTGTGCTTAGAGCTTGAATCATGATCTCATTATTTGTCTTTATATTCTTTATTTTAATCTACAGAGGCCTGTCCCATTAGCTGAGGTGAAGATTTCTCCACCCAAGTTTGACTTGGCTGCCACCAACTTCCCGCCTCTTCCTGGCTGCGTGGTCAGCACGCAGGGGGAGCCCGTGCTAGAAAACCGAATGTCCGATGTTGTACGTGGTTTGTACAAGGTAAGAGTTGTTTGATTCAGCATCACTGAAACTGCTTGGGGTTTCAGGGTTTTGTAATGTGTGTGACTCTTCACATCTTAAAGACGGAGCAAACCAATAAAGAAGCTACTGTGAGTCCAGGATCAGGTCAAACCCAAGCCCCAGAGGAGGCTGTGGCTGTCTCAAGTCCTGCCCTGACAGCCCCAAAATCCATTTCTCAACCACTTGGATCTCTGGCTTCCCGGTATGATGCTCTAACAATGTTTCAGTTTTTACTTTGGGACATTGTCTGTTGAGACTCAAATGCTTCTGTGAGTGTGTCTAATGCCTAAAATGTTTGTTCTGACAGTATAACTCATCAGGAGAAGAGAGTCGAGCGGGCTGAACCCCCAGCGTCCAAAGCAACTCAGCGTACACCAGTTCAAACTACTGTGAACTCCTCTTCCTCCTCCTCCTCCTCCTCCTCACAGCCCACATCTAGCTCACAACCTCAGCCCTCTGCTGCTTCCACACCGGGGACCCCCAGCACACCTGCCCCTTCTACAGCCGCTATTACCCCCCCAGCACAGGTAGATACAATTTTCTCAATGGGATTTTCTTCCTGATGAGACGTTTTGCACATAGAGGGAAGTAAGGTAACTCACTCTCTCTTTATCTAAATTTTTCCCTCCTTTTGCTTTTTCTACTCTTTCCTGCCATAAGTTCAGAACATCCATCCCAAAGAGTACCAAGACTATGAGAACTGACGGTTTGACCAATTAAATGGTATACAGTGCCTTGCAAAAATATCCATACCTCTCGAACTTTTTCACATTACAACCACACGCCTTAATGTAGGGTTGCAACTAAGGGTTGTTTTGCTAATTGATTCATTTGTTGATTGTTTTCAATTAACAACTGGATAGCAAATGTGCTTAACAGATTTCTTTACAGAATTTGAACCTGGTGAGGCTAAAACTGCCACTTGAGGAGTTCTGTGTTGGCATATTTACAAAGACGTTTTTTCATCTTAAATGTGAAATTTATATACGTTTTGTACATTTTTGACTTAATTACTGCTCTGGGTGGGTTGTTCTTTCAGCAAATGGAATGTTTTACACTGTATACTCCAGTTAACCATGATTCGATTACTGAATTAGTTGATGATTATTACAATAATTGATCGGATTATTATTTTTTTTTTTCAGCCCTACCTCAGTGTGCTTCATTGGGATTTTAGGTGATGGACCAACATGTGATTTTGAATTGCAAGGAAAAGGGTAGATTGTTTTAGAAATGTTGCCAAATTGCGTCAAGCATTTATTCTGTTGGCATACTCAATGCTTGAAGTATACTGTGTCTCAAACTGTTTTGCTAAATGCAGGAAAACGTTTTTTTTTTTTTTTTCAAAAAATTAGTCACATTACCTCTCAGGTAAAGCCTACTCGTGAGCACAAATATTATATTGCCCTAGGTATTATAATGTTATTAGCAGTAGTTGTAATATTTCTTGTACTCAATCACTTTCCAACACACAAAATACTGTAATTGAGATTGAAATAACATAATTAAATTACCAAAGCAAAACCAATATAAAATAAATTACTAAGATGCACAGTGTGACATTTGTTGGGTTTGAAAAAAAACCTGCATTAATATTTCTCCTACTCAATTATACTCTACTTTGTGTTGGTGTTGTATATAAAATTCCTGCAAAATGCATTGAATTTTTTTGTTGTATAAACAAAGTAGTAGCATAACTACTTTTGAAAGCACTAGATGGATTATTTTAAGTCTCACAGATCTTTCACATTTGATGTTTTTTAAATCTACCTTTCTCTAGGAACCCCGTAAACTCAGCTATGCTGAAGTGTGCCAACGGCCACCCAAGGACCCTCCCCCTGCGGCCCCTGCCCAGGCTCCCAACGGCACGGCGTCTGGCCAGCCGTTACATGAGCTGCGTGTGAACAAGGCAGAGGAGCTGGGCTCCAGCCCCGGAGACAAGCAGGAGAGAGTCCACGACAGGGAGGGAGGATGGGAATGCAAGGAGAGCCGACCGCCACGCGAACGTGACTCTCAAGGTTACTATCGCAGCAACGGTCCGAGAGGCCCAGGGGGGTTCAAGTTCCGGGACCAACGACGTCTGCCCCCGGCTCGACGAGGCTCCCCTCAGGGAGGCTACAGGCACACTGGCAAAGAGCAGAACATACCACCAGTATCGCCGAAGTAAATACTTGATACGAATAGAAAAAATATGTATGAATATATATATACATGGAGATATATATATATATATATATATATATATATATATATATATATGTAAAACTATATAAATAAAATAAAAGCAACAACTTTATGGTAGCCACCTTTCCCCCTGGAGACTGTCCAAAGTAAAGCTTTTAAAATGAATAACTTCCAGGACTTGAGGGCAAAGTGACACCCGATGAACTTCCAGTGGTTCAAAAAGGAATACAACTCACTGTTTTGGCCTCCAGCGTTATGCTTAACAGAATTTAAGTGCGATTTATCTGGAGGCCGTGCTTATGCTCTGCTTGGGGAAGGTGGGATATTGGGCCTTGTAAATGGTCCTCTACCTAATTTTTTATTTTGAAAAATATATGTTGGTCTGCTAGAACAATATGCACTAAGACAAAAACAACATGCATATATGTCATGTACATATACAGAGAAATCACTAACTTGCAATGAGACATCAGTTTTTGTTTTTTCCTTGTGTGCTTAGGTTTGCAAGTATGACTGATGGGTCGACTGATGTCTACATATGCATTGATTGTTGAGCAAAATGATTGAAGTGCTACCGTTTAACTGGCGTTATGAAATGGAGAACTTGATTTTTACAGCAGAGATTCAGAATCATTGTCCAGAAAACGAACGCTGTGGTCTTCTAATGTATATTAATGAAAATGTGTTGAACGGTGGTGTTTTGATTCTGATTTATGATCGGATTCAGAAACTGTTCGCGTGCACCACGGCCTGTGTGATTCTGTTTGAAGCCGAAATGCAAGTTGGGGGCACCCGCTGGCCTGTTTGCCATGGTGAACCTGCAAAGCCTGGTCCAAAGTTTTTCATTTTTTTTTTTTTTTTTTTTTTTTTTTTTTTTTCTTTCTGTTTATCAGAACCATTTTGGGTCTATCCACTGCAGTGAATTCAGAACTCATTGATAATCGGTCAGGTTCCCTGTTTACATGTTTGTTTTGATTGTGAGGGGATGTTTTCCTAAGAGAAATCTCTATGTTGGTGGTAAGATTTGACTGTTTAGTGTGCCTGGTCTTCAGGTTTGGCTTTTCTATATTATCCCAGGATATTCAGGTTAAGCTTATATCTGTGAATTGTTCCTAATAGTGACAAAGTTTAAAAAAAAAAAAAAAAAGAGGCTGATGAGTGCTGTTAGTTAAGGATGATAGCTACACAATATCTGGTAGCCAAGTTGTGGAAAATAAGAACATTTTTATTTCCATGCTATGTGCCAGCTCCCTGCGATCATAGTTCTAGGATTATGTTTTGATTTTTATTGATGAGATATGCTAAATAATTTAGCTTGGGGAACTTTTTGGCTCGGTGAAACTGGACTTTTGAGAAGCTGTAGAGGTGTAGTTGCTTATGATATATTGTCATAACCCTTCACTAGAAACGTGTGTTGGAGAATGTAATTATTTCTAGTACTAAATTTGAAGAGAGGCTTTTGACAGACAGGTACCTATCGGATTGTTTTTGTGCTTTAGGGTGAGTTTGCAGGTTTGTTTCTAGTTTTTTTTTTTTTTTTTTTTTTTTTTTTTGAAAAACAGGTTGACTTAGAATATGAAGTTTGACTCACTGTATTGTTTTTTTGAATTTATTTATTTTAATTTTAATGCACAACGCTTTTCTCCCAATCTTGGTTGGCTGGTTTCCCCAAAGTTGTGTGAAATGGCATTGTCAAAAATAAAATCACGCATATGACATTTGGTATACTGATCGAGATGTCAGCTGAAAGAAACATACTTGATGCCTTTGCTTTGGGTTAGATAATGCAGTAAACAAGTATCCAATCACTGGGGCTGTTTTCATTTTTTTCCCATTGAGTATGAGCAGCTAGTGATTTAGTATAATTAAAGAAATGCACTAACTTGTTTAAAAAAAAAAAAAAAAGAACCATACTCATGAGTAATGTGAAATAATTTAAAAAACATATGGTTGATGTTGACAGGCTTGCAAATATCTACAGGAATTGCTTTCCCCCGTCTGCAATATTGTTTGGGTTGTTGTTTTGTTTAATTTGGGTTGGGGTGGCAACAGGAAATGTAGTAATCGATCAACCAAGTGTTTGAGACACAATCTTAGAACTGTATGAAATGTCACCAAAAATAAATTATTTTGATTTGGCTTTCCAGTCTCACTTGTTTGAAGTTTGTGCTCAGGTGTTGTACTCCTTGCCCACACGAAGCACGGTTGGGTTTGCTTTTAGTTGATTATTTTCTGCGTTTTGATTTTTTTTTTTTTTTTTTAAGCAAGATTTAATTCTAATTCTTTGAATTCTCAGTTGAGAAGTTTGCCTGTTTTAGTGTAGTAAGTTCCTATCTGCAAAGGCTCTTTGTAAAGTGTGTTAATTTTTCTTATCTGCTTTGAGAAACGATGGCGATTTAATTAAGTTGTTTTTATATTTTCAATATCGTTACGGGTTTTTTTTGTTTTTGTTTCTGTATCTACAATGATCAGCAGCTTGAATTTATTTATTTTTTTTAACCATTAAAAAGGAACCGCAAAACAGAAATAAGGAATCCATAACAGCAGATGAAATGTGAAATTCAAGGGGATTTATTTCTCTATGGTCAATTTGTTTACTTTTTGTTTTTAAAGAAACACATTAAAATTGTTTTACAGGTATTTGTGTGGAGTTACCTTTGCAGACAATATTTGAATTTGCATCAAGATCTTCACATGATCAAACAATTTTCAAGTTGATTTTCTTTCATGTTGGAGGCTTTTGTAAAATGTCATGTTTTAAATCTACTTGCTAAAGATTTATTTTTTGCAATCAACATTTCAATTGGCAAAAAATCTTAAAATGATCAAAATAAAACTGAACTATGTTGTTTGGATTGAAAAGATACATTTTTCAATTTTTTTATTTTTTCAGTCTAAGGGTTTTTGCTTTGTTTTTTTTTTCCAATCAACATTTTAACTTCTACAAGGTGTTAAAATTATTAAAAATCTGGATTTTTATTTAATGAAAAAGGATTTCGAAAAGGTAAGCCCAATATTGTTTTCAAAGTACTTGTTTTTATATGTATATCTTGCTATCAACTTTTTAATCAATGTATTGAAGCAAATGTGTTTTTGCACAATTTGAACACAGATTAAATTGAAAAAATGATGCAATAATGTGATTAACTAATTGGTTAATGCACAGCCAGCCTAATGCATAAGTGAACTATGCTGCTTTGGGCCCTCCAAATTTGTCATGTTTTAAAAAACTTAAAACGTCTTCAAAATGTAAAGTTTACATTGATCATTTAGAAGAACTGACAAATGTACACCTTTAATCATACGGTGCAAAATATTCATAGTTTACTTTGGTCTGTGCTAGAGTTGCATTTCATGGACAGTTTAACAAATGAATAAATATAAATAATTGGTACGTAATTAAAACATTGTTCTCTGGACATCAGATAAGAAAAATAAGCTTGTCTGCATAAGTTATTTACTAAATAATGTGAATAATAATTAGGGTCCGAGTCAAACTCTGCTCACGGTCCTGTATAATCTTGGCCCGGCTCTATGTAAAGGAACATGGTTTCTGTTGGATTTGGTCCTCATTTTAGTTTTATCGGATTATGTAAAGTAGCTGTTTGATAACCTGTTAGCAGGAGCAGTTCTGCTCTATGTGACTCCACCTTTACACTTGAGCCTGAAGGCATCTGTGGCATGTTCCACGGCCGTGGAGGTGCCAGCGAGGAAGCCATACAAGCCTATATTAGGAGAGGACGCACCTTCCGATCGGAGCCGGTAACACCGGTACATGCCGATCTGTATTGGAGAAGTCTGGAGGCGTCTGGGGTCCAGACTGAAACATCTGTTAGCAGCTTGAGACAGAGGCGTGGCTGCGTGACAGTCCGTGTTTATGTTAAACCGCAGCGGTCTCTTCACGGCAACCTGCTTGATCTATCGTGGGCTCTGAACGGTACGTTATTCCATCTGGATCGGTGTTTTACCGGTGTTTGGCGCAAAGCGTGTTTAAAGGCGTGTTTACAAGCGTTTGGAGGAGGTGTCATTTGTTTTTACATATAGCTGTTGGCTATTTTCCCCTTCGTATCTTCAAGCTAGCATTAGCCGCTGCTAGCTAGCTGCTTGCTAGCCGGGAGTGGGGGGAATCTTTGTTTTGTTTATTCCTCTCCAAAGCTCTCCGTCAGCAGCTTCTTCAGCTAACTTACACCAGTTTCAGTGTTAAAACTTTGGCCTATTATAGGCCGAGCACCGCCGTTTTATTGTAAATTACAAGCTACTGCCACGTATTTGTACGGCGCTGTGCTGCAACAGTAAATATGGGTCATATTTTTCTAACAGCTAAGTTCACTGAAAGAGCAGCTGCCATTAGAAACGACATACTTACTTGGATAGTTCTGTACTCAAGAAAGCTTAAACTAAAATAACTGGTGGGATTTTTATGTAATTTTTGTTTTCCCACTTATAGATACCAAGTGATAGATTTCTAATACCTGGGCATTGACTTCTCTGTTTTGTCTCTGTTGAAGAAACAAGATTTGATCCGAATGTAAAACACCTCCCCAGGGATTATTAAAAAGTACACCTGCTCTCAGTTCTATGGTTTTCACTAGAGATGCACCGATCCGGCTTTTCCTGGCCAATACCAGCTTCTGATTTTCTGTCAGTTCTGCTGATTACAACCTGTTTGTTTTAAGGACATAAAGAAAAATATGTTTGTTTGTTTTTGACAGAGTCTATGGTTTTTAGTCCACCATATTCAACACTTTTCAATCATATCAGATGCCAGATAATATTTCTGATATTTATTTTGTTCACTCACCATGCTGGTGGTTGATGTGTTTATAGATTAAAATTGCGAGAGTTGTTAGTTTTGATGCTTTTAATGTGTAAAAATAATAAATCAGATTTTTCTTTATTTGACCTGTGGATCATGGATTAGAGCTGATCAAGGGAAATTTGTCTCAGTCCAACCTGTGGTCGATCGGGGTGTCCAAAGTCGGTGCCCTGCATGTTTTAGATGTCTCCCTGCTTTAACACACCTGATTCAGGTGATCGCAGTTCAGCAATAGCCTGTTAATCAGCCATCAGTGAAAATCAGGTGTGCTGAAGCAGGGAAACATCTAACACATGCAGGACCCCGAACATCGAGGACCAACTTTGGACATCCCTGGATTAAAGCATCTCCAGTTTTAATGTATGAATGATCTGGTCTAGTAAGGTTATAAAATGATTAAAATCTGTCCTGAAGTCTTGAATCTGCCATGTCATTAATTATTAAACAAAGAAAAACACAAAGTTTGTGAAAAACTAACTACACGCAAAAACCTAGGATACATACATTAGAACTGGGAGTATTATATTAATGGGAGTGTACTTTCTTTTATATCAAGACTGTAACGAAGGACCAAACGAGCCCATTAAGAAAAACACAATAGTAAAAGAGAAACGATAATTTTTTAAAATCAGTTTTCTAAAAAATACGTTCAATTCCCAGATCTAAAAGCAAATACAACATATAAAGTGAGTGCAGAAGGCCACGTAAACTACCTGTAATTTTACTGTAAGGTTCGAGCTTGTGTTGCAGTTATACCTTCAGGAGTAGTGTTATGTATAGTATCTCACAAAAGTGGGTACACCCCTTACACGTTTGTAAATATTTTATTATATCTTTTCTTGAAATAACGCTGAAGATATGACACTTTTATACAATGTAAAGTAGTCAGTGTGGAGCTTGTATAACAGTTGCTGTCTCCTCAAAATAGCTCAACGCACAGCCATTAATGTGTTAACCGCTGGCAATAGAAATGAGTACACCCCAGGTGAAAATGTCTAAATTGTGCCAGTTGGTAATTTTCCCTTCCCAGTGTGTTGTGTGACTCACTAGTGTTACAAGGTCTCAGGTGTGTTAAATGTGGTGCGATTGCTCTCACCTTCTCTCATACTGGTCGTGGCCTAGAGCTCTCCGAGGATCTGAATAGAAGATCTGTAAGAAGATTCCAAACACCCTGAAACTGAGCTGCAGCACGGTGGTCAAGACCATACATCGGTTTGACACGACAAGTTCCTCCTAGAACAGGCCTCGCCATGGTCGACACAAGAAGTTGAGTGCATGTGCTCAGCGTCGTATCCAGAGATCGTCTTTTAATAATAGACGTATGAGTGCTTCTACCATTGCTGCAGAGGTTGAAGTTGTAGGGGTCAGCCTGTCAGTGCTCAGACCATACAACGCACATTGTATCACATTGGTCTACATGGCTGTCGTGGGGCTGCATGAGTGCTGCCAGCTGTGGGGAGCTACATTTCACTGAGGGAACCCTGAATGCCAACATGTACTGTGACACACTGAAGCACTGATTCATTAATGGCTGTGTGTTGAGTTATGAGCGGGGCCCATTTATACAAAATACTGAACAATGTGAGCGCTTTGTTAACTTCATTACTGATGTTTTTTCCTAAACATTGCATGATGTCATGATGTTTAACAGCGTGTAACTCCAGCATGTAAAAATGTTCTTTCAGTGTGTCGTAGTGTCACCCCTGCCTGGGTGCAATGGTCCTCTGTTACACATGAGCTCTACTATGTGGTACATCATGCAGAGCATTCAGAGTAAATACTCCTTGTCCGAGCGGCTCATCCGCACCATCGCAGCCATCCGTTCCTTTCCACACGACAACGTGGAGGATCTGATTCGTAAGGTATGTTTGCTCGCCATGCTTGGAGTAAAAAAAAAAAAATATTGTTCCAGTTGCAGTCAGCGATTCTTCTTCTCCCGTCCTTTATAGGGCGCTGATGTGAACCGGATGCATGGGACACTCAAACCACTGCACTGTGCCTGTATGGTAGCTGATGCTGACTGCGTGGAGCTGCTGTTGGAGAAGGGTGCAGAGGTGTGTTTATTTCCACCTCATACCACTGAGTTTTAGATAAATATTCAACTTTCCAAATTAAGATAAGTCAAAGAGAGCTGAATGTGTTTGTGCCTGTTAATCTAAAGCAGTGTTGTACAATCATTGTTTTTTTTTTTTACTCATAAGGGTTTTTCTTTTATTTATTATTTACAAAATAGCAATAAAACTGTATTTTATTTCCTGTTAATTTTACATGGGCATTAGTTTTTTGTGTATTTATTATTATTTGTGTGGATCAGGCCTATCCTGGCCGATACCGATTTCTTTGAGGCTGGAGTTTCCGATTTCAAATTTTTTTCCTTTCTTTATTTTGTTTTTCTGCACCAAGGGATTAAACACATAAAAAATAAAGTATTTTTGAGTCTAACAGAAAATGATTAGTTAGTTTAACCACATTTATGCATCAAAGCATATTTTCTTATTTTTTACACTCAAATGTATCAAAGAACACACTATTGGTTTATAGACCATAAATAGTGGGAGTTCTTAGTTTGATGCATTTAATGAATAGAAAAAAATCAGAGTTTTCAGTTTCTGACCTGGAGATCATTGATCATAGCCAATGAAGTTAAAATTGGCTGTTTCCCATCTGTTGTTGATTTGGTGCATCTGTACTGTACATATAACAGAGATGAGCTGTTATCTGGACAGTAAATATCTAATCAGTTTTGCAGCATTAGATTTTATTTGTTGGTTGGGAACAGACAAACATTTTTCCTTCTTTTTAACAGGAACTTTATGATTGTGAGGAACACAAGATTCAGATTAAAGCGAGACATTCAAATCAAACCTGCCTTCCCAAAAACTGCAGCTTTTTGTTAGGATCATGTCTTTTTTTTTATTAATACAGTTTATTAATACAATATCTAAAACTGACCCCACTTATTAAACTGTACAGACAATCCTTTCTGAATCTACATTTTGTCATTCATGATGCTCCAAAAAGTTAAAATCATTTCTAGTTTGGATTCAGAACGTTTTTATTTTCCTCTGTATATCTGCGCTCAGATAATTTCATTCCTCTGTTAGGTGAATGCTCTGGATGGTTATAACCGCACAGCGCTTCACTACGCCGCAGAGAAGGATGAGAGCTGCGTGGAGCTGCTGTTGGAGTACGGAGCCCAGCCAGACGCGCTGGATGGCAACAAAGACACGCCACTCCATTGGGCCGCCTTCAAAGACAACCCGGAGTGCGTGAGGGCCCTGCTGGAGAGCAGCGCTTGCCCCAATGCCCGGGACTACAACAATGACACACCTTTGAGCTGGGCAGCAATGAAGGGCAACCTGGAGAGTGTCAAAGTTCTATTAGACTACGGAGCCCAGGTCCATGTGACCAACCTGAAGGGTCAGACCCCTATATCGCGGCTGGTGGCCCTGCTGGCCCGAGGCTTGGGCACCGAACAGGAGGAAGAGTGCTTGGAGCTGCTATGCCGAGCAGCGGGGCGCTTTGAGATCCGACGGGCTGACGGCACTCTTCCAAAGGAGCTGAGCAAAGACCCCCAGCTGCTGGCGAGGCTGACAAACATGGTGGCTCAGGCTCCGACGCTGCGCTCTCTGGCACGCTGTGCCGTAAGGCAGAGTCTGGGCATGCAGTTCCTCCCTACTGCTGTCAAAGAGCTTCCTCTACCTGAAATGGTTAAAGACTATCTACTACTGAGAGACTGATGACGGTGGCATCGAAGGATTCTCAGACCTCCCTGGCTGATGATTAGACAGCTCGTCACACTGCATTTATTGGCAAGTTGATACAGATGTATGTCTTTGTTATTGTCTTGTAGTTACACAACATCTGGCTGAGGAGTGATTCAAGTGCATACTGCTATGTTTAATCAGCGTTATGTGAATGGACAAGGCAGGACTTGCACGTTTTCAACTTAAACAGCTGTTGGTCAAAACTAAAAGTTAAGTTTTGCTCGACTTCATATGGGGAAAAAACAGGATTAAACAAGTTATTTAATAATTTAGCTACTTTAGATATGTCCTCACAAAAACTATTCATTAGAATATTTTAGTATGCTCATTATAACTCAGTTTTGCTCAGTTAGGTTTATGGGTAAAATTATGTTGGACTCCGACAGAAAATGGCTCGTTTAGAAATAATAAAAAATGTACAGTGATATGCTTTTATATGGTGGGAATAATGATGGCTGATGTCCTAATTATGGAGGTTGTCCAGTAATTTTTGTGAGATGGTACATGTACAGTACCTGGGAAAAGTATTCATAACCCTTGAACTTTTCCACATTTTGCCACGTTGAGACCACAACCTTCAATGTTTTTTTTTTTTTTTTTTTTAGACCCACAAAAGTAATGAATATGTGTGGAGAGAAAGTAATTGATGCTTCTAAGTATTGACCCTCTTGAATCAATACTATGAAGAACTACCTTTCACTGCAGTTACAGCTGCAGGTCTTTGTCCATTCTTCTTTACAAGTGCTGGTTTGTGCAGCAACAGTTTTGTTTTCATTTTAGGGATATTAATGGCAGTTTGAGGCTAGATCATCTTAGGTTTACCAGGACCTTTCATCTTACCCAAATCAGATAAAAATGATGTGAGTGATTTGTGCTGTTAATGCTGGTTTGTGCCACTGTAATTCTGAAAATATTAGGGTGTAAAAGGAAAAACAAGACTTTTGTTTGAGACCACCAGGGGGGGCTGTGACTTTATACTTAAACATCTTTTTAAAACTATGGCAGCGCAGACAACAAAAATGAAAAAAATGACTTCACTTATTTAACTTCCATCAGGTGCACTTGTCCCTGCTGAAGAAGGCCATCCCCAACAGCATGATGCTGCCACCACCGTGTTGCACTGTTTGGATGGTATAATTAGGTGCAGGGTTAGTTTCCCACTACACATAGTAATTTTACTAATTAGGTGACTCCCGAAGGCAGGTGGTTGCACTGAAATTTGTTTAGTGGCACCATAGTAACGTGGGCTTAATAAAAAAAAAAAAAAAAATAAATGCATATCACAATTTTCCGATTGTATCGCCCACTTCACAATTATCCAGTTCTTTACTTTGGTCTGTCACAGAAAGTCCCAATGAAATGCATTGAAACATGTGGTTTGTAATGTGTCAGAACATGGAAAAATTCAAGGGCGATAAAGTTTTTGCCAGGCACTGTGTTAAAATAATTTGTATGATAGCTTTGGGGCGTAAGAGAATAGCATTAAACACACATATACACGCCTATTTTAAGCAGGAAAGATTGTGCCAGATGGGAACAATTGTATTTATGTAGAAGCAGCAGAGTGGGGTGATTATTAGTATTGGTTTCACTTAAATGTGCCAGGTAGTCTTCTGAATATGTTCAAAGCTAACAAAAGTAGCATCATCACGCCTGCTGTGATATGTGAGTCACTGTTTGGGTTTCATTTTTGTGGGTGTTTTTTTTTTTTTCGTTTTTATTAACCAATGGAGGTTTAAACTTGCAAAACTTTCTGTTGTTACGGGTGCTCACTGGTTCCAAAACTAAAGTCACTTTGTTTTAAATTCAGTGTTTAAGTGTTAAAACCAAGGAGTGGCTTGGTAAGTAAGTTTTGTCTTTTGTAAAGCCACAAAATGTGTGTTGGAGTTCTACAATCTGACCGTTGCTTATCCTGATTTTGTTTGCCTGTTCTGTAAATGCATTTAAATCAACCTTGAGAACATGACTTGTATATGCCTGCAAAGGTGCTTCTTTTCTTTGTCAATATAATGCAAGTAAATGCCTTTATTTGCTTGTCCACTGTTTTTTCTTACTGGTTTTAAACACAAATGATTTAGTCCTAATTGTGATTTATTTACCTTAGCTCACATTCACAACCCATACACCACACCAGCTTTACTGTTAACTCAAACTCTGACTATTGGATGCTGCATGTTCAGCAGCAACTTCTTAAGCATGAATTTTCTCATAAATGTAATCCACAACTTTGTTTTTAAACATATCTTCTGTAAATTCAGTTAGTAATTTACTTGTGTTTTAGGTTGCTTTGAAAAAGCTGACGAAAAGATTTTTGAGTGAAAAGGCAATTGAACATGGTCAATTCACTGATGATCCAATAGTGGGCTCTCTTGCTTTGTTTCTAGATCCAGTAGCAGTAACCAGCCTTATGAATATTCCACCTCATTGGATGATTAGTTCTAAGTAACACTGGCTGTAAATTACATTAGCTTTCTGATATTGAGCACTGAAACATTTAAGCGGTTTAATTAGCCTGATCTTCAAATATTACTACCTCTTTCATACCTTTCCTTAGTGTTTTTGAAGTTTTATACAGTTTTTTCCTTCTGATGTCAATATATAAGGATGAAACTATCTGTATACAATACTATCAGGTGTATTGTCTATATAGAGCATACTTTACACAGCCCTAACGCTTTCAAAACAACAGCAGACATTATTAGCCGGTAAAAACGCAGCAAACTAGCAGCTATAAAATTTATACCTTGAGGAGGCTTTAGCTCTAAAAGAAAAAAAAATCCCTGAAATGCTAATTTTTGTCATATTTAACAGTGAAACAAAAATAAACTAATGTATACATACACCCTAGACCATATTTGATACAATGCTCCTTAAGTTGCAGGGAAACCACATGCATTGTTGCCATCAACATCATCAGTCATTCTGATATCTGACCACTCATCTCATCAGAGCTGATAGTTTATTAAGGCTGGTTGGTTTCCTGGCACAGACTTGCCTTTTAAGCATAGTCAATACACTTCAAGTGCATCATTCAAGGCCCAAAATGGAACTGATATTTATATCAACGAGGAGGGCTTGTGACCTTCTAAACGTCACTATACTTTAGGTACTTTTGATCAAAAGTACCAGCTAAGCTCTGGGAAGTATCTTATAGTTTCCTCTAAAATATCTGATAAATTCCGAGAAAGTTTCTTTAGTAATTAATTCAGGGAAAGTGCAGCGTTTATTATGCAGTGCTGTCTTGTTTTTGTTTTGTGAACAGTGGCCCACTGCTTGGCTTTCTTTATAAAACATTTGAAGGAATAGTTTGAGTTTAAACATTTGGACGTTTTAAAATGTATTGTAGACACTCCTAGATGTAAACTAAATTATGAACAAATGTTTGCTTGAGCAGCTGGGTGTACGAAAAGAAAGATTTATATTTTATAAAATGAAGTAGGATAAGAGATAACTGAAAGGGAAATAACAAAAGATGGCAAAACAAGTAGTTTAGCCCAATATATATATATATATTTAATCTCTGTAGAGTCTTGTTGAATAAAAACCTATTTAACGGGTTTTTAACGAGACAAATTTCTGGACGTTATTACGACAACTCGCGTGAATTCTCGCGATAACGTTGTCAAGGGGAGTGTCAAATTCCAAGAGTGAGGAGAGGAGAGGGGAATCAGAGAGAGAGAGGGGCGCAAGGGTAAGTTTGTAAACACTTTAAACTTATAAACTCATCAAAGATATGTCGACTTCTTTTACCTGTTATACATTTTCTCTCGGTCCGACTCATTTCGGTGCTTGTTATAGACGTGTGTTCATGTTTGTGTAACTGTCAGAACTGTTAGGTTGCAGCTTCAGCGTCTCATTCGGACCAACAGGCTCGCTGCCTTGCACTCAAAGTGTCATTCCGCTAACTATCTAACATTAGTCGGTGGGGTTTCACCCTCTATAACGCCTTTTTAAATGCATAGTTTGACTTTTGGCGTAGTTAAGCGAGTGTTGGTGTGTGTTTGTTGTCAGAACAGAAATTGTTAGTATCGTTCTTATCACTTATTTTCAATGTGCGCTCGGCCTGTTGGTTACGCTAGCCACAGCAGCTAGCCATTAGGCTTCTTTTTTTTTTTTTTTTTTTTTGCGAGTATACGAAAAAAAAAAAAAAAAGTTGATTCGGAGCTTTTAACCAATTAAACTTGGCTCGTTGCTGTTATTGACGGGCCCCAGAGGCAATGTGCGAGCGAGATGCCCATGACTGACGCGCTGGTAACCAATCGCTGCGCAGAATAGGCGGTTTAGTTACGGGAAAAGGGAGGGCTAACGCGGAGAGCCAAGAAGGTAATGGAGGCTAAAAGAGAGAAAGTTTTTCAAGAGAGTCAGCGCTGTCTGTAAAGAGGGAACTGCATTTTGTGTGGGTCCTTCTGGATTCAGTTTGACATGTTCTACTTTTGCAAGTCTGGATCTCGGTATGGAAACATCGCCGTGTCCGTGAGTTGCGATTCTGACGGTAATTTGCGTCTGCAGGAGGAACCTGAAAAGAACTGAACGTCTCAAGATGCAGTGGCATCCACAGCATTGCAATCTGAACTGTCGAACGCCCGACGATCCGTGTCCCGACGCATGTCAACACCCCCGTTAGGAATGTAGGTCATGTTTTTGGCACAGTTGTACCTCATTCCATCACATAGGAGACCCTCCAGTCTCTTCAGTCTAGCAGAACCTTATGACCCACTCACAGATATGACATGCATGAAGGTGTGTGCAACATAAAAGTAAATTCCAGGTCTTGGATAGATCTTTGACTACAGGCCACAAAGCTAAACTTCTATTTTAAAGGAATGTAAATGCGCATTTGTTTCCTGCTTTATGTTTGTATTGTAGTAGAAGGGAAATTTCACAACAGTTTGGTTCAATTTAGTTGGCACTGCTTCTAAAATTCAATTTCAGAATACTACCCTTCCTTTATTTTGTATTGTCCTGATCGCATGGCATGGATTTAGATTTGGTTAGTTGTGAAGGCATGGGTTTAAGGTTACGTTTTGTTCCATTTACTAAGTCTTGTGATTGCTGACATAAATACATACTGGCTCCTGCGCAAAGCCAACCACAATCCAAATCTCTAGTATCATAAACCCCTAGACCTCATTAGTGATCTGATACAAATCCATGATGCAGTACTTAAAATGCTTTTTGAAAGTATTTTTAACCGTTTAAACTTTTTCGCGCTTGGTCACATTAAAACCACAGACTTCATTGTAGCTTTTTGGAGTTTTATGTGATAGAAAAGCACTAATATAGGGAATAATTGTGAAGTGACAGGAAATTATGTGCCGTTTTAGAAAAAAAAATCAAAAAAGTGTAGCGTCTGGACTTTGACTGGGCCATTCTAAGAAATGAAAATGCTTTGATCTAAACCATTTTTTTTGTAGCAGTGGCTGGATGTGTTGTGGTTTTCCTGCTGCAAGTTCAACCTCTGCCCCATTCTCAAGGCTTCAGGTTTTCTTTAAGGATTGCCCTGTATTTAACAATCCACTTTGACCAGCTTCCCTGCTCTCCTTAAAGGAAAGCATCCTCGCCACCATGAAGTTTGTCACACTTTGGATGATGTCTTGGTTTTCCACTCAGCCTTTTGCATGTAGGCTGAAAAAATTACAACCTTTGACCAGAGCACCTCTTTCCACATATTTGCTGTGTCCACTACAAGGCTTGTGGCAAATGCGATGTCTTATGGATTTCTTCTTGCCACTCTGCATAAAGACCAGATATGTGGATTGTGCAACTAATAGTTGTCCTGTCTTCTCCTGCTTGAGCCGTGGCTCTGTGCAGCTCCTCCAAAGTTGCTATGGGTCTCCAGGCTGCTTCTCTGTTTAAAGTTCATCTTGTCTCCTTGAATAATGCCCGTCAGTTTAGATGGAGGGCCAGGTGTCTGTAGGTTTGCAGTTGTGTCATACGTTTTCAGATGATGGACTGAGCAGTGCTCTGTGACATGCTCAAAGCCTGGGATATCTAACACTGCTTTTAACTGCTCCAGAACTTTATACTGAATTTAAATCATACAGGTGGACTCCATTTACTAAATTGTATTTAGGCCTTTTAGAATAACAGGCCCGAATGCCAACCACACCTCACTTTTCTCTGTTTTTATTAAAAATCTGTAAACTGTGCAAGTTTCGTTCCACTTCACAATTAGGCACTTCCTTTTGTTGGTCTGTCACCCAAAATTCAAATAAAATGCATGGAGCTTGTGGCTGTAATATGACAAAATGTGCAAACGTTCCACGGGTATGAATACTTTTGCCAGACATTTTAACTTCTTTCTATTTTTCCGTCCTTCTGTCTTTACCTCCTTTTTTTTTTTTTTGTGGGGTCTCCCCTGCCCTCTGGCAATTTAAGCCTCAGAGTCCGGCGTCATGGCTACAGCGTGAGCTATTAATACAGTTTGTTTAGTCAGTTTCCTAGCAGGCTGCATCAAACACTGGCTGGCTGTGGCTGATTATAGCCGAGACTTGTTCCCCTACACCTGCTGAGTTGGAGAAACCCAAAGTTAGAGGTGGGGGTCGCAGCAGCTCAATGAGGAGAGAAATTCGGGCCCTTTGAGGCCCTCCATGTCACCTTGGATGAAAGGAGGCAAAAACAGGTGGACTTTATGTCAAGGCCTGTAATGAATATTGATGATGTGCATTGACAGACAGTGCAGTAACTAGTAGATTGATGGATTGTCTCTCGCAGTACGGTAGGAGTCTGCACTGTGAACTTCTTAGATTACTTCCAGAGTTGCCTCAGTGAGACGCAAGCGTCAGCGACGCATTTACCACAGCATTTATTGCGATATGTGTAGGAAGGGAGTAGAGTTACAAATATCGCTGCAGTTTTTGAAGCTCTTGCTTAATATAAATTAATTTAAAGCAAATTGTAGCGTTATATTGAAAAGTGTTTTAAACTGGTCTGAATATTGGTCAGTGTAGCTCCCACAACAAATGCTATCTTCCACTTCAGTCATCTGCAATTTATGAAGGACTTTCCACAAAATCACATCCCACATTTTCTGCTGCTGCCAGCCGGCCAAGTTAATGTCTAGCATGTCTTCAGTAAGATGTAAACTCTAAAAATCTGTTCCCACTCCTGACGCCAGATGTGTCTGTTTCTCCACTCAGTCCACACCCTTTGTATAACGAGCTAGGTGGAGTATCTCGTTTGCAGACGAATTTCTGTGCAAATAGACTCGGTAAATTGGAGGCAGTTTGTGAGGCCCCCCTCCTCCCGCCCGTCACCGACCTGTTGCCTCTGCTCTTCCTATAGGAGGTCCCCCGAGCGACCATATTGTTTTTGGCTTTTTTTTTTTTTGTCCAAAGAGGAGCAGCTTTTGCTTGCAAATGTGATGCAGAAAACTTTGGCCTTTACTTCTCAAGGAGCAAGTTACATGTTCAGCGTCGTGTTCCAGCACAAGCTTTAGTAATCATGTGTTGGCTCAAGGGCAGCCGTCCTCAGCGGAGCGAGAGATGGCAGGGGGAAGGAGGAGGAAAATTTACTGACTTCAACACTGGGAATACTTTCAGACATTTATGCCTGGCCAAAGTAATGAATAATCTGTCCCATTATATAACGTTTGGCAACATGCTTAACCCATATATTAGGAACAACAGGAATTTATGTGGTCAGTACCTCAGTGATATCACAGTAACGAGGCCTTCTAGTTATTTGGATATCTGCATCTCTATAAACGGATCATAACAGAAACACAGAGAAGAGGCCATATTTAACATCGTGGAAGCTTGAAGTTAACATGTATATTTTCCACATCATAGTATTAGTATCTCCGCTTCAAGCTCGTCTGTCTATATCCGTGTTGGTGGTTTAATACGTAAAACCACACCTGATGCCGATCGGTGGCAGCTGCTTTGTCAGTGGGACAGGGTTGCATAATATCTGCCAGACGTCACTTTGGGCCAGCTGAGAATGCTAAAACATTCATGTCCACCGCCGGGCCACCCCCCCAATTTAATTTGAATGAGTTCCTTTTTTTTTTTATATTTTATTGAACTTTTCCAGTTTCTCTTCACAAGTAGTTTTGTCCAGCTGTGCAGTGCGGCGCAGGGTGGAGCTGCTGATAGAAGCAGCAGCAGCAGGCCGCGCTCATTTCTAGTTTGGCACTACAAGAGGAGATACCGAACAGGAGCTTGTGCACGTTTAACTCTTTACAAGAACATCCAGTCAGAAGGAGCAGGATGAAGAGATCCGTTTGAGCTCTGCAGAAAGCTGCGGTGTTTCCTGTGGATTCAAGCACCCAGCAGCTCCTTCTTTATTTGTCAAGTCATGCAGTCTGGAGAAATGGTTTAAACTGTGATAGAAGCACATCCTCAAAATATATCCTTAAATTAGTTTAAATGCAACAAAAAGTAAGCCATGAAGGAAATAATTGGTGCTTTGCATTGACCTTAATAAGGAAGTCTTTCGTTGGTGTAATCTTGTTTGAAAATATTACATTTTATTTAATAATTTGATAATTGAATCCAAACCAAGTTTACAGTAATGGCATTGTTAAGGTTGTTTTGTTAGCTTTACTTCCTCAGCAGCAGTAAATTAAATCTCCTGGCAAATTCAGATCTCTAGCCAATCAATTGGGACATGTCTCATGAACATATAACCAGAGATACAGTGATCAGCCTTTTCCTGATCTATAATAATTTCCACTTTTCTTGGAGCTGTATACTTGCATATTTAAATTTTTGAAGATTCAGATCAATTTTTGTATTAGAATCAGAATCGGCTTTCTTTTCCCGGTTTGGCTCCACATTGCTTTCAAACAGGACATTTTTATTTATTATTATTTTTTGTTTCAGAAATATAAAAGATAAATAAAAATATTTTGGTAAATATGTATGTATAGTGTTTTTACAAAAGAGGGACATAGTTTAATTGGGTGAATGTGCATGGTATTGAAGGAAAGCCTCATGTGGAGGAGTTTAAGTATCTCGGGGTCTTGTTCATGAGCGAGGGAAGAATGGAGCGGGAGATCGACAGACGGATCGGTGCAGCTGCCGCAGTAATGGGGGCGCTGAGCCGGTCTGTTGTGCTGAAGAGAGAACTGAGCCGATTTACCGGTCGGTCTACATTCCTACCCTCACCTATGGCCATGAACTTTGGGTCATGACCGAAAGGACGAGATCCCGGATACAAGCGGCTGAAATGAGCTTCCTCCGTAGGGTGGCCGGGCACTCCCTTAGAGATAGGGTGAGGAGCTCTGCCATCCGGGAGGAGCTCGGAGTAGAGCTGCTGCTCCTCCACATCGAGAGGAGCCAGTTGAGGTGGCTTGGGCATCTATACCGGATGCCTCCTGGTCGCCTTCCTCGGGAGGTGTTCCAGGCACGTCCCACCGGGAGGAGGCCCAGGACACGCTGGAGGGACTATGTCTCTCCGCTGGCCTGGGAACACCTTGGGCTCCAACGGGAGGAGGAGGTGTCTGGGGAGAGGGACGTCTGGGCGTCTCTGCTGAGTCTGCTGCCCCCGCGACCCGGTCCCGGATAAGCGGAAGACGACGAGTACGAGTGTATGGTATTGATATATATATATAACAAATAAATCAAAAATGTGCTGCAATGTCATCTTGATAAATGTAGTAGTTTTGAAATATGTTTATGCATTAAAGCACGAGAACCTAACCTTTACAATTCTTTTTTTAACTCAAAAGGGCTCCAAGACATGCTGATGGTTGCTGCGTTTTAAAGAGCGACTAAAGTGGGAGTTCTTAGTTTCTGATTTTAATCAGTATGGGGAATTAGACTTTTTTTTTTACAATTTGTGACGTGCTGATCAAGGAAAAATTGTCTTATTCGGATCTCTGGCAGATAAAGTTTTCCATTCCTGCTTTTACTGCACACACATTTACTTTTCTACATTGTCTTTTTTTACTTGTACAGATTGCATGTGCTTTTTCTACTAATGATAATAATCATAATAGAAATTATTATTATTATTAGTCTCATTCTCCTTGAACATAAAAAAGTGGATTTTATCTGACTTTTTCCATCAATGTCTTGTAGCTCTGTACATTAAAAGACTAAGGAGAGGACATATACAATTAGGTGCAATATAATCCATGGGTGTCTGGGTATTCTTTCATTTTAGATATTTTTGCTGTGAATTCACAAGGTAGTCTTTATAAGTGGAAGACTAAGACAGACAGCTGAATTGGAGCAGGAGATGCTGAATGTGGGTTTCAACAAGCGGAGGAAAGGTTAGATGGTGCTGGAGAGGTAAGCAGAGGGAGTGGTCATGAGAGAACGAGGGATTGGAAGTGAACTTAAGTGAGATTGAGTAAAAGGTAGCAGGAGACGGAGCTGTGTTTGTGTAAACGGTGGCTGTAGTTCCTTACTGTAAGCAGCTCCTCATTGGCCAGCCTGAAGCCCCTCTGTGTGAAAGAAATATCACCAGGGAAACTTCTTCTCGCTGCCTCTGTGCATGTTTTCCTCCGTGCCAGGGTTATTTTTAAATAGCGTTTGGCTTCCTGCTCAGACTGAAGTCTACAAGCCGCAGCATCCCTGTTTTGTTGTTTTAGGGCTTTGCCAGTTCAGACATCCAGAAAAGCTCGCTGCAATGTTCTCTTCTTCTCCTCTCCCACAGTTTCATTGCAAGCTCTTTGCAAAAATGGGGGACGACAGACCTTTTGTGTGCAACGCTCCCGGCTGTGGACAGGTAAGACCTTTCCTTTTATTTGTGTGTGCAAGGCATGTCTCTTTACCCGTTTGTGCTCCTGTGTATTTAATCTTTACTGCTTGTGATAGAAACTGCTCTACTTGTTTTATAATTTAAGGCTAAAAAAGATTGATGATTTGGAAAAGACGCTTCCTTTGATTGGAGTTTGTTGTTTTTCCTGAAGTGCTTTCTCTTTGCCAACATAAGCAAACAGCCTGTGATTTATGTAACACTTTTAACGAGCAACGCGTTAGTAACTCACTACCTCGCACGCTCTTGTGGGACAATGCTGTCTCCTCCATGCTGTGACTCACTGAAAGCTCCAGTGAGCAATCAGAGCGCAGTTATTGTTTCAACCTGTCACTGCTGAGTGCCTGCAGACACAGTTTTGAGCTGAGGCAGTGACTCAGCTGACTGCCAATAGTACACTCACATGCAGCTTACGTGGTGTATGACTGGGTCTTGGCTTCATATAAAAAAAAGGAAGAAATTATACAAACTCTGTCATAGGACTCATGATTATTCAACATAGGAACCATCATGTTTGAACAAGGGTGTATTTAGTTGTCTGATGCTGTTTTTTCTTGGGTGTGATATTCTCAGATCCTGTTTCTAATCATCTCTTCTGGTGTCTGAAGAAATCGTACATATAGTTATAAAAGATTTGACCTGTACATACTTCGTTGCTTCTCTGATTAGTAGCCATCTGTTGTATGTGGCAACCGAAGCCATTTAAACCAACAACCAAACATGCATTTTTGATAAATAAGTCATCTGTCTGTCTTGTCATGCATCATAGATGCCAAGGGACTCTTGTCTTTTTTTCTCTGACAAATATCCTCGATGTAAATCAGTTTGTATTTAATTCATGCCATTATTAATTTAGAAAACAGTTAAAACGGCAGGATGGAAAGCTTCCAGTGGAAGCTTTTCAAGTCAAAGTGACGTTGATGACAGTCCAGGCCTACAGATGTGGCTCTGCCGGCAGTTTCGTTTGAGTGTCAAACTAAACATGTTTGGAGTTGTATTGTTGTGTGAAATGCTGGAGCACTTTTACATTATCACATCATCACCTCACCCCTGGGTGTAAGCAGGTCTAGCTTTAAAAACGTTTTCTTTTCTAACCATGTGTCAAAACAACGTCTTTTATTGCTTTCTGGTTGCCACATTTTTCACCAACTCTTAATATATTAAGTCATTATGCAATCCACTATATCAACCATCTTTTAGGATTTGTTGAGTGTAAGCATAGAGGTGCGTCATATATTATTTGTTTTATTTTGCTACTTATTTACTAATGTTGTTATATTTAGGGATGTCCCAGCACATTTTGTCCCGATATCCTTCTGAGTCATTTAATATCGAGTTTTGCCGATACAAAGTCCCTATTCAATCCTTCATTAAAATCAAGGCCATGTAGGGTGCCATGAAAAAGTATTTTTTGCTTCTTTTTTTTTGTGACATCTAATGTTGCAGATCATCAAAACAATTATAACATACAAATATAATCCTAGTAAATAGAAAAAGCTGTTTTTCAATGATGATTTCCTTTCATAAGGGGAAAAAGTTATCAAAACCAACAGGTTCCCATGTTAAGTAACCCTGATTAATCACATGTTCTGGTTCCGTTCTAGTATCGACTTGGGTTGTCATGATGCTTAAATGTCGAACTCAATGCTGATAGGGGAAAAAAAGTCTCTTTTTGATGCTGCATAAACCTGTTTTAATGCATAGGGTTCTCTCTGATTAAGATCAGAAAGAAATCCAACCAATTATAGTGTGACAATGTTTTTATTGTGTTAAATAGGCTAAAATCTGCAAGAAGAAGGCAATACAGAATATATTTAGAAAATTGAACTGTTTAAAAGGGTTTTTCTGCATAGCAACACAGTAGACAAGATGGCACTTCATTGAAATGTTTATATTCTTTATAGATACATTTTTCTTGGATTTAGTTGTGCCATTAGTTGAAAAACAGATTTTTCTTTTTTTACATTTAGAATATAAATGTGTATCTGGTAGATTGAAAATGTATTAGTTTACTATTAGCCAGTAATTCCTTTTACTATTGACCTTAGGATTAATGGGGTGGGGGAAGGCTATGTGCTGATTATTTTGTCCTGTTATAATTTCATATCAAACAAACAGGCCGCTGGACGTTTCCCTGCATGAATTCGTACCAGCAGAAGGACGCAGCGGTGGCGCGGTGCTCACAGGGTTGTTGGGGGAAACATACCCTTATGGGGGAACTCAGACGGACTGAGTAAGCTTTTAAAATGTAGGCAGATGGGGTTAGCTTGTGCCATCCCAAATGTTTAATCCTTCATTGTTTCAGATACAGGAGAGCCACTGAACGTTTTCCATCCCTCTCAAACATCTGAGTCGGTTTTGTATCCCCAGCTCTGTTGCACAGGTAGCATCAGGACCCATGGCATCATTCTTCTTTCCATGTTAGTCTGCCTCATGGGCACGGTTCATCTGAATTTGTACTTTAGTTTACTCTAGTTGGTATTGTCTGACATTTAACTTTGTTTGATCTGAAATATTAAAATATCACAAAAATGTGCTTCAGATTAATGGTGTGTTGACGAAACGTAAAGAAAAATCGTTTTGCCTGACTGACAAATCTAGCAGCTTGAACATTATAACATTTAGTGAGTAATATTTCAGCTACGCTCTACATACTTCACTGTGATCTAATAACATTTGGTTAAATAACAGACAGGAAGTAAACTCATTGATAAGAGTGAAAATCCTTAGATTGTTTAAAAAAACCACAAAATTCTTATTTAAAAAAAATGTTAGAATAAATAAGAATAGAAAGAAAGAAAAGACAGCTATATTTTGTGCTTCTTTCCTCTTTGTATGTAATTAGAAAATGTTATTTTTCACAACATTTTGGCTTTTAGGGCTTTCATGAGATCACTGGTCAGGAATCTTGATTGAGATAAGGCTTTATTTATTCCAGATTCAGGCCACTGGCTTCTACCATTTGGCAAACTTATCTTAACTGTAACATATTTTTATAAAACTATACAGTTTCATTGAAGTCCTAAACCCTTTAATGAACACTATAGTATCATTAGGAAAAGGTTTAACAATCATGACTTTGATGATTTTTCGTTCCACGTTTTTTGTATCTGAATACCATTAGCTTTATTTTAAACGTTTTCAGAGGGTAATGATATTGAAAACCCGACTGAGGTCAAAATATTCAGTGTAAATCTACAATGAATATTCATACTAAAGAAGTCTAGCTAAGTTTTGCATTTTAATAGAAAATTGCTGTGGAACATTGACTATTGGTGCAGCTGAAATTTTAAAATGTAAAAGTACAACAGGTATTCAAAGTTGGCTAAGTCAGGGACTCAGATACTCATCTTTTAAAAATGTGACTGGGACCAAGGTCCAATATGTGGTGAAATGATGGTGAAATCTCTTATTGAATTAACTGCAGAAAAATAATATATTATCTGGCTGGAAAAAAAAAACTGTCGGATAAAATTTATGACAAACTGGCAAAACAAAATGGAAACAAAATTCAAACATCACAAATGACTGGATTCAAAGGTTTCATATGGATTCTGGCGCTTGTCCCTAAACAGCTTTAAAAGTCCAAACCAAAATCTTTAATTCATCCAAGAAGATTTTGTTACAACAAGCAAACAGTGAATTGGAATAATCCTGATGTGAATGAATAAAAGCGTGCATAAAGTTATAAAAGCAAAATCTAATCAGAGATGTGGCATTAACACTCAGAAAGCAGAACGAAAAGTTACACCGATATTCTTAACACGATTTAGCAAGTAAGCCTTGGTGACTGCAAGTATTGATCGTCAAGAATCTGTCGGGTTCACAGAAACAATGACTTCATTTTTCCCTTTGTTGGAGAAAATTCAACTCATAATGGAACAGGTGCTCAAAATGTGCTAAAGTGGAAGCAGGTATGATAGAAACAATAAGCGCCCCAAAACAGAACCTTGTGGCACACCGAGAAATAGAAGAACACCCAAACTTAGAGGGAGCCACTGAAAATAATCGCTCGGAGATGAACCCAAAACACCCATCCTGTATCTCAGTCTGTAGGACATTATGTGACGATCAGTGGAATCAAAAGCTGAGGTCAGGTCCAAGAACAGCTGAACAGTACGTGTTCCTGCATCTCCTCGTTTATGAGCTCTATGAAAGCCTGAGGTTCTGTATGAAGCTGTTTTGTTTTTAAAGTCTAAATTTTATATTTTATGAGCTTTTAGGACACTAAAAGTGTCACTGTGGTGATTTTTATGTGCGTTAGACACATAACACTCTTAACGGTACAGGATCTTCATGTCCAAATGCTGTTTTACTGCTGCCCTTTACAAGCAACAGTTGTCTACCAGGAACATCTGAATCCTGCTCATAATAGAACAAGGGTGATTGACTTTTGGCTTTGCACAAGGTTTTTCTCTTACCAAGTTAACAACAACAACAAACCCCCCTGAATATGGTGCCCAGTATTCATTACATCAGGAAGGTAATCCTAGCTGCTATTATCTTAGCCAGGGGGATTACTTGGAGATAGTTTCTCCTGCAAGATCTAGTTGTGTCGTTCAAAGGAAAGAGACAGATGAGACGTGTATCAGTGATGCTTTTTGGTTGGGCTAAAAATAAAGCTCCTGACACTAGGCTGTGTTTCCACTGCACTCTCCTGACTGAAGTCGCAACTGTAACACGGCGCCCGAAAATAGGCTGCAGGGAATAGTGAATATGCTGGTGCCAGAACCAAGATTATTCCTCCTACGTCTCTGAATGAATCACAGAAGAAGTTCCATGTCACAGAGGACGCTGTCCGTCCCTTCCTCTATGCGTCTAATTTGTCTCTGCATCAGAGCTCCTATAGCTCCTACTGCGATACCTGATGGGAGGTAATATAAGGGCCGGCCGTAGTTTATGTTGTCCCTATGCTTTACACGCTAAACAAGAGTGACATCAGTGAGTTGAACTGTTCACTTTTTTACACCATTAAAATAATATCAGTCATTTCAGCCCTCATCCCCACTCTTTGTATGGGATTTTATGTTGTTTATGTAAGGATATGTGAGCCCACGTCTTCAGGCTATAATGAGCAAGAAACTGTATAGTACAGATCCAGTGTTCTTTGTGGTTCTTGTCATAATCTTTACTCAGTTGGCTGCATGTGGTGTGCTACATCTGTGTGTGATTATTGCAATTTGATATCTGGATTACAGTAATATGGGCTGCCTCCTTGAGTCACAGCTACAATTATCTGTTGGCTAATTCATGTAATATTCTCATGTTTCCTCTTCTTCTCATTGACTTGCTCCAGAGGTTTACCAATGAGGACCACTTGGCTGTACACAAACACAAGCATGAGATGACGCTGAAGTTTGGACCAGCCAGAACCGACTCTGTTATAATTGCAGGTACCTTTTTTTTTTTTTTGTTGTTTATATAGTGTGCAATATTGTTTTCAATTCAATTCAAAAATACTTTATTAATCCCAAAGGAAAATTAAATGTTGTTGTAGCTCATTATTTAAAAAAAATTATTCATTATTATTTTAAAGTCATTATCCATCTTTTAGTTTTTTATATTCTGCTTCCGAGAACCCAAACCTTTTTTCTTATCTTTTGGAATGAGCAAAACCTATTCAGGTGTGTATTTTTCAGATCCTGTGTTTTAATTTTTTTTTATTTAACTATCTGATAACCCGTTTGATGTCATCTTGAAGAATGTCATAAGAATTAACGCTCCTGCGATAATAATGACAATAAGCTCTAAATAATGATCTTTGCAATGCCAAAAACCGACAGTATGATTGAGATTGGCTTTTACTGTTAACTATTTTTCCACTGATGCTTCCATAATCAACTGTATGGAGGGATAGATTTATGGCGAAAAAGGCTGCAAGAAATTGTCAGTTTTACCATCTTCATAATAAATGCAACTAAAAATCGAATTTTAAGTTTATAATCACCTGTTCCCACTAACCCGTATATCATTTCAACACAAAAAGGCTCCTAAACTCAAGGAATAATTATTGTGATGTCGACACCAGTGCTGCACAATATATTCAAATCTGTCTTCATCGTAACGTCAGTGTGCGCAGTATTAATATTGCAAATATCTTAGCTTGCAGTAAATATTAGCCAATCACAGTAATCCCGTGCTTTTCACTATCTGGTGTCTGTGATTGCACCAAACCTAAATCAGAATGACAAAAACACTATAGAGTCATATCGTGATCGTGGCATTTACCAACATTATCGCATGTTTTCATGGTTTCAAGCAGCCATAGTCTTCCCGTAATGGACATTTCAGGAGTCACATTCATCCATGTTTTTGGATGAATGTGACTCATGTAAAGAACGTGATCGGCTAGAATATATTATATGAAAATTAAGAAGTTAAATTTAAGTCGCACGTAGTAAAATGAAATTTGAGGTATCTCAGCTAAAACTGTAAGTTGTTTGAGGATTTTTTTGGTGCCTGAATTAATCAAATCAAAATAAAGCAGGTTTAGCAAGATTTCTCAGGATGTTTAAATACTGAACTGGACATGGTTGTTCGGATCTCTGCAAAACATTTTCTAAACATTTCCAGAAAAAAAAAGAAAAGAAAGAAACGAGTAATGATGCAAGGCTTTTGCACAATACTTTAAAAAAATACCAAACAAATGTGTCTTTATAGTAAATGTTGAGAGTTAATCAAGTGTGATAGTTTTAATAGTCATTTCCTTGTTTGTCGTTGCTCTTTCCCAGATCAAACACCGACCCCCACTCGTTTTCTTAAGAACTGCGAAGAAGTCGGACTGTTTAACGAACTTGCCAACTCTTTTGAACAAGACGAAGATGACAAGAAGGCCAAGAACTCTGTAAGTAAAAACACTGGGAGGATGTCTGTTGTGTTTATGGTCATCTCTGCATGTATTGCTATGTTCAGACACCGGGGACATTTCCTACAGACTCCAGTTTAGTGAAAAAAACGTCTTTACTTCCCTCTTTTTATCTCTAACTACTGAATTAAAAACTACAGCTTAAAATTCCTGTGTTGCACAGTTTGTTTTTCGCCTCATTAGGTTTTCAGTTATTGCAGAAGTCTGCTAATATAATTTTAAACAGATGCATTAATAGTTAAAAATGGTGTTTCATGAAGCCAACCGTGACAAGCAGATTTGTATAGTAAATACCAACTTCCTTTTTTTTTTTTTCCTGTACCTTATTGGTCATGTGAATTTATTCTGGGAACCTTTGTTACTTCACAGGTTCCTGCAGCCAACTCTGTGGCTTTGGACATGAGCCGGCAGACACCATCAAATGTGAAGGTGAAACAGGAGGCACCTGTAGAGGTCGACTCCTCACCTCCAGGCAGCCCTGAATCGATATCTGGGAGATCGGACAGCAACCAGGCACCACTGGTTAGAGGAAAGGTAGATGAAGAGATGAGTGGGGAGTAAATAAAAATTACTTCATTTGTTATTGCTGCTTTAGCTATATAACATTTGGTGTGTTTAGGATATTGGTTTTGTTTTTTATCTAAAATCACATTAGTGTGGAAAAAATATTTATGTGATTTTCATAGCTGCATTGCTCATCTTCTAGGACACACCACCAAGGAGTTCAGCTCCCACTCCAACTATTGTCCGCCCAGGTTCTCTTCCCCTACACTTAGGCTTTGATGCTCTTCATCCCACCATGCCGTCACCCACCTCTGTCATCACACAGGCACCACCTTCAAATCGCACTTTGGGGTGAGTAATATTAAGCATCCTACTTCTGATTAAAAATGCACCAATGATCATTTTGTAATTTTCGACCTCTAATTTTTGTAAAACTTTGACCTGGTGATACCGATTGTAGCCGGTTGTAAATCCTCTATTACCCCTTTTCCACCACTCGGTGGAGCTTGTTCTGGTTCCTGAGTATCATTTATGAAATGGTAACATGTGGTTCAGCTCGGGCACCGCTTTTCTGCGCGAACCGCAACGTCACCCATGGGCGGATCGAAGCTTCAGACAGCAGAGGCAACAAGTAGAACGTATCGTATAATTATTATTTATGTTTGCAAAAACACACTAAACACGCGTTTTATAACTACTCGTTTCCGTTACACTTGCGGATGCCGAACATATGCAATGAAATGTACAAACCATTGTTCTTGCACGGAGTCGTTGTCTCCTTTTTCGTATTAACTGTAGTTTATGGATGCTCTCTTTTTGCATTAAAAGCAACATTGTGCGCAGCTCAGTAAGCTCCCCTGTCTCGCTACCATGTTGTGTAACGCCATTGTTGATGACTCATGCTTGGTTCCCAAAACTGGTGGAAATGCGCTTTACACTAGAGCCACATCAGTCCCACGCACAAAGGCACACACAATCATACGCCAATATGCGAATCATTTGGCAACTTGGAGTTCAGTGCCTTGCCCAGGGGCACATCGACATGTGGCAGGAGAAGGCAGGACTCAAAGTTTTACAATTTTAAATTGTAAAAGTTAATTTAAAATTAAGTTTTAAAAATGAACAATAATGCATAAAAAAGCCACTCATTCCTCCTTTGACTTTTGCCTTCAGTGAACCAGACTTTCTTTTTATGGTTATTTTTCCTAAAGATTCTCTTTTTATTTCAGTTTCTGTCTAATCTATATATCTGACAGTTTGTGTTTTCTTTTGTCAAGTAATTTAAGATGGAGCTTTTGTCCAGCTGTGGTTTTAAATGGGCCTAATTTAAAAGATAAACTGATCTTTAAATAAGAGGAAACTTTTTAGAGAACTACTTTTGAATTGTATCCGTAGCTACTTGTTACTGTAAGTCTGTTGCAATTTGCAAATGTGTAAAAAAAAATTTAAGTGCTATTAAAAAAAAAAGGTTTGACAGCTTTAAAATAGTAATTTTGTAACGAGGTGATTAAAAAAGTAGAAAAAGACTTGACAGTAGTAAAAAGTCCAGCTAATAGCTATTGTTCCCCCTAAATTGTTGAAATGCAACTTATAAAAGCTTTCTCGTATTTGTCTGTTATTTGTTTTTATAGGTCTGACTCTTCTTTTGTCTTTTACTCGTCCAGTTATGTTCAAACTTCTAAGACCACCCTAGATATGATGGATAGGTTCACACTTCTGCTTATTAGATGACTGTATATTAAAACTAACTCATGCAAATATCTACTTTTTGTTCCTGTTGTCTGCTAATAGTTCACCAACTAGCCATTACCCGATGATGATGCTGCCCTCTGGTCAGGCTGTACCTGTGCTCCCTGGTCCTGTCCAGATACCCTCTGTCATTAACGTAAGCCAGACCAGCAGCTTGTCTTGTATCGCCTCATCTTTAGAGAGAAAAAGTCTGCTATGTTTAATTTATGTGAATATATGCATCATGTCTGACTCCAGCTTGCTCGACCCATGTGTATGGTACCCAACATTCCTGGAATCCCTGGTCCTCCTCTGGGAGGCAGCAGCAGCGGCTCCAACTCCCCCTCTGGCTACAGCATCCACTCAGAGGCCAAGATGGTCAGCACTAAATTAGCTCTCTATTTTAATCTATCTGTCTTGTCCACATCCTTACCCTCCAGACTTTGTTTGCTTTCCCTTACTTTGTGCATCATTTGACGTTGTACTGCAGTAACTTGTTCATTTGACCCTTGCATGCATTGCCGCAATTTGCGGCAAATATCTGGGGTTACAGAGCTAAAAAGTAAAGGCTGCTGCCTTCTTTCGGCATTTTCAGCAAAACTGAAGAGCACTTGTGTCCTTGAAAGCTTTGGCTGTTTTGTTTTTACCAAAAGGATTACTGTATATGTAAATAGTTATTTTTCCTCCTAATAGGTTGTGTCCCTTTATCGGCTTGTTTAAGCTGCCTGCTGGTAACAGGAGATCACAGAGCAGCATCATAATCTTGGTGTATCTTCATCAGAAATCTTTTCCAGGGACATGTAATGCCTTAAGAACTAAATCCTGATAAGATAGATCACCATGTCACATGAGCATGCCTAAGAAAACAAACCTTTTTATATTCACTCCCCAGAGAATCCATTCTATTATTATTATTATTATTATTATTATTATTAAACCTTTATTTATACAGGTAGTCTCTCTGAGACACAAGTTCTCATTTGCAAGAGAGGCTTGTTAGAACAGCATTAACAAAATACGTTGTCAGATTGTTTAAAATAATATATAAGATTAATAATTAAGAAAAAGAAATTAAGAACAAGATCCAGCACTTTCTGACATTGTTGCAACGTTTTTTAAACGAATAATCTAATCTGACAAATTTTTATGTTTCTTTTCATGTTATTGCCGTATAAATAAACTTTCATCACACAGCTCGCCCTGTACCCTACTGAAAACAACAATGTTTCTAAAACGATGTTATTATTTTCGGGTAATTTTTGCAGAAACCCTTAAAAATACTATCCAGGGCTTCTTTACGGGCGGGCCAGTCCATAGCTTCAATGTCTTCATCTTGCAGGAACTGCTGACACACTCCAGCCACATGAGGTCTATCATTGTCCTGCATTAGGAGGAACCCAGGGCCAACTGCACCAGCATATGGTCTCACAAGGGGTCTGAGGATCTCATCTTGGTACCTAATGGCAGTCAGGCTACTTCTGGTGAGCACATGGAGGGCCTTGTGGCCCTCCAAAGAAATGCCACCCCGCACCATTACTGACCCACTGTCAAACCGCTCATGCTGAAGGATGTTGCAGGCAGCAGATCGTTCTCCACGGTGTCTCCAGACTCTGTCACGTCTGTCACATGTGCTCAGTGTGAACCTGCTTTCATCTGTGAAGAGCACAGGGTGCCAGTGGCATATTTGCCAATCCTGGTGTTATGTGGTAAATGCCAAGCGTCCTGCACGGTGTTGGGCTGTGAGCACAACCCCCATTTGTGGACGTCGGGCCCTCATACCATCCTCATGGAGTTGGTTTCTAACCGTTTGTGCAGACACATGCACATTTGTGGCCTGCTGGAGGTCATTTTGCAGGGCTCTGGCAGTGCTCCTCCTGTTCCTCCTTGCACAAAGGTGGAGGTAGCGGTCCTGCTGCTGGGTTGTTGCCCTCCTACGGCCTCCTCCACGTCTCCTGGTGTACTGGTCTTTCTCCTGGTAGCGCCTCCAGGCTCTGGACACTACGCTGACAGACACAGCAAACCTTCTTGCCACAGCTCGCATTGATGTGCCATCCTGGATGAGCTGCACTACCTGAGCCACTTGTGTGGGTTGTAGAGTCCGTCTCATGCTACCACGAGTGTGAAAGCACCACCAACATTCAAAAGTGACCAAAACATCAGCCAGAAAGCATCGGTACTGAGAAGTAGTCTGTGGTCCCCACCTGCAGAACCTCTCCTTTATTGAGTGTTTCTTGCTAATCACCAAAGATTTCCCCCTGTTGTCTATTCCATTTCCACAACAGCTGTGAAATTGATTGTCAATCAGTGTTGCTTCCTAAGTGGACAGTTTGATTTCACAGAAGTTTGATTTATTTGGAGTTATATTGTGTTGTTTAAGTGTTCCCTTTATTCTTTAGAGCAGTGTATTTCTGCTCATATTTTTCCGCCTAAGTTGTTTCCACACATATTCAGCTACAATATAACTACAGGCTGTGTTCTGTTTGTATCACATTTAAATGTTTGTAGATCTTCCCCTTACAGCAATACTGCATGCAGTCGGACGTCATATGACTTCAGCTTACCTGGAAAAACTCTCTTTCTTAGTACCTAGCAATGGGATGTTTCTCGTTTTCTCCTCTGATGTTTACTGGAATGATGGCTATAGGCCAGGGTGTCCCTGCTCCAACACAGCTGAATTATTGGCTGTAGTCCCACTTCAGTATTTAGTTCTGCAAAAGACTGATAATGCACCATTTAATGGATTCAAGTTAGATCATCTAAAACATGCAGGACACTGAAGTTACACACCCCTGGTATAGGCTGCGCTGTAGGTGCAGGCCTGGTGGAGCTACGTGGTGGATGACGTACTCAAAGAACTCTGATCGATGGCCTTGTCTGTTGCTGGTTGCTTGATTTTATCTTGATTAAAGAAAGTTGTTATCCTGTAGGCAACAACCATTTAACATGAATTTGTCTGGCTGCTAGCTGTAAATTGAAGGTTTGACATGAACAATAATACTCATGCTTTAAAGCCTACATATTTAAACCTTCTGTGCTTTGACCATTTTCACAACGTTGAGGCCTCTTTGTTCATATTGTCAGCTTGCTATGTGCGTACAACCGTCTGTACTTGTCAGTGATGGCTCTCATCAACTGTTTGTTTTTCCCTTTAGCGTCTGAAAGCAGCGCTGTCGCAGCAGAGCCCATCAGGGCAGAATTTGGGAGCCATGGTCATGGGCAGCAGCCCCATGGTACCTCAAAAGGCAGAGCAGAGTCAGCTGCTTGTCCAGCATCCAGACGCTCCATCGCCTGCACAACCTCAGGTACTTTTTGCTTGCTCCTGACTGTGCTGCTGTTCTCTTTAGGCTTGAAAGTTAAAGAGAACTGAGTGGAAATTAATCTTGTGTGATGAAGGCTAAATAGCCTTTAGAAGGTATCAAAATGTCTAATGCGCTTAGATGACTATAATGTGTTAGTTTTAAATACTGAAACTATGAGTCAAACTTCCCTTTTCTGTGTTTTCTTTCTTCCCCTCCCCCTGCCCGTCTGTCTGATTTTTTTTTTTGACCTCTCGCCATTTCTCTCCTCAGGTATCTCCGGCACAGCCTACCGGTGGGCGTCGACGGCGGACGACAGACGATGACCCAGATGAGCGAAGGCAGCGCTTCCTGGAGAGGAATAGGGCAGCGGCATCACGCTGCAGGCAGAAACGCAAACTGTGGGTCAGTTCTCTGGAGAAGAAAGCCGAGGAGCTCAGTACACTCAACGTCTCACTTTCGGTGAGTGGGCTTGAAGTGGGTGGAAGAGGGATGAAAGCTTCTTAGAAATATCAGTTTACAGAAGTTAAAATGTTGCCAGACTTAAATCCTGGAGCAGGTAAATCTATTTTAAATCCCCTTAAGCAAAACATACATACAGGTCCTTCTCAAAATATTTGCATATTGTGATAAAGTTAATTATTTTCCATAATGTCATGATGAAAATTTAACATTCATATATTTTAGATTCATTGCACACTAACTGAAATATTTCAGGTCTTTTATTGTCTTAATACGGATGATTGTGGCATACAGCTCATGAAAACCCAAAATTCCTATCTCACAAAATTAGCATATCATTAAAAGGGTCTCTAAACGAGCTATGAACCTAATCATCTGAATCAACGAGTTAACTCTAAACACCTGCAAAAGATTCCTGAGGCCTTTAAAACTCCCAGCCTGGTTCATCACTCAAAACCCCAATCATGGGTAAGACTGCTGACCTGACTGTTGTCCAGAAGGCCACTATTGACACCCTCAAGCAAGAGGGTAAGACACAGAAAGATATTTCTGAACGAATAGGCTGTTCCCAGAGTGCTGTATCAAGGCACCTCAGTGGGAAGTCTGTGGGAAGGAAAACGTGTGGCAGAAAACGCTGCACAACGAGAAGAGGTGACCGGACCCTGAGGAAGATTGTGGAGAAGGGCCGATTCCAGACCTTGGGGGACCTGCGGAAGCAGTGGACTGAGTCTGGAGTAGAAACATCCAGAGCCACCGTGCACAGGCGTGTGCAGGAAATGGGCTACAGGTGCCGCATTCCCCAGGTCAAGCCACTTTGGAGCCAGAAACAGCGGCAGAAGCTCCTGACCTGGGCTACAGAGAAACAGCACTGGACTGTTGCTCAGTGGTCCAAAGTACTTTTTTCGGATGAAAGCAAATTCTGCATGTCATTCGGAAATCAAGGTGCCAGAGTCTGGAGGAAGACTGGGGAGAAGGAAATGCCAAAATGCCAGAAGTCCAGTGTCAAGTACCCACAGTCAGTGATGGTCTGGGGTGCCGTGTCAGCTGCTGGTGTTGGTCCACTGTGTTTTATCAAGGGCAGGGTCAATGCAGCTAGCTATCAGGAGATTTTGGAGCACTTCATGCTTCCATCTGCTGAAAAGCTTTATGGAGATGAAGATTTCATTTTTCAGCACGACCTGGCACCTGCTCACAGTGCCAAAACCACTGGTAAATGGTTTACTGACCATGGTATCACTGTGCTCAATTGGCCTGCCAACTCTCCTGACCTGAACCCCATAGAGAATCTGTGGGATATTGTGAAGAAAACGTTGAGAGACTCAAGACCCAACACTCTGGATGAGCTAAAGTCCGCTATCGAAGCATCCTGGGCCTCCATAAGACCTCAGCAGTGCCACAGGCTGATTGCCTCCATGCCACGCCGCATTGAAGCAGTCATTTCTGCAAAAGGATTCCCGACCAAGTATTGAGTGCATAACTGTACATGATTATTTGAAGGTTGACGTTTTTTGTATTAAAAACACTTTTCTTTTATTGGTCGGATGAAATATGCTAATTTTGTGAGATAGGAATTTTGGGTTTTCATGAGCTGTATGCCACAATCATCCGTATTAAGACAATAAAAGACCTGAAATATTTCAGTTAGTGTGCAATGAATCTAAAATATATGAATGTTAAATATTCATCATTACATTATGGAAAATAATGAACTTTATCACAATATGCTAATATTTTGAGAAGGACCTGTATATGGATGCTTGGCTGTTTCAAATTATGGCCTTCAGCATTGGCATCTTTTTCATTTCTTGTTATACTATGTCGCCTACCAATTAAGTAATAATCAGCTTGATTTAAATTTTTTTCATTTCAGAGTGAGGTTTCTCTGCTGCGAAATGAGGTGGCACATTTGAAGCAGCTGCTGCTCGCCCACAAGGACTGCCCTGTAACCACCCTACAAAAAAAGACTGCCTACTTGGGTAAAGACCGGATGTGGAGTAGTAAGAAATTAATATAAGACTAATTAAGTAAAGCTAGTTAGAGCTCAGAGGCTGTCACAAGCCTGCAGTTGTTTAACGTTTGACAAAGATTCAGTTTAACTGACGGTGCTGCAGTTTGTCTAAGAACATTTAAAAAGGCACTTGGATAAAAATCACATACGATGCCCTCCACACCTGTCGGTAATCCTGGCTTTTTACATATCTTTACATTCTTAACATTTTAACTTCATATTTATGATTTATTTGCCTATTCCTCGGTTACTTTATTGCAGCGTCTGATCAACTGAGATAAATATTCAGATGTTTTGACAGAAAACAAAGACAAATTGTATTTAGCTGCATGTAAATTCAAATCTGTTATTTAGTCAGAATGGTGTGCATTCAGTTGTCAAACTTCATTTAATAAATCTGTCCCGTGTTCTTGTTTTTTTTTTTTTTTCTGCTGCTGCAGAGGAGAGCCTAAAAGAAACCTCGGAGCCGACAGGTTCACCGGCCCCGGTGATCCAGCACAGTTCTTTGGCCCCCAGCCCCTCTGCGGGTCATAACGGCCTAAGCACAAGGGCTGCAGCCGAGGCCATGGCCATGTCAGTGCTTGCAGGAATGGGTCAGCAGCACCAGAGGGTCGAAGGTGGACCTTCTCACATTATCATGGCTGCACAGTCTCAGTCTGCTGCCAGATGATGAGCAGCACCACCACTGGCCCAGACTTGGCTCATCATCCAGGGGTAGAAAAGACTCCCACCATTCACAGTCTTTAGGTCCAAATTTCACATCTCCAACCCTCCTTCCATGTCTCCTCTTTTAATCTTCCTGTGGAGCCATCAAGCTGTAGCCTGGAGCTCAGCAGCAGCATCAGCAGCCTTCTGGGAATGGACTGAGACTTTTGGGAGAGCTTCCTGTTAACTTTGCCATAAACTACAGGGGCTGGACTCCGATATCCCTTCCTCTTTGCCTTTCTGCTTATTTCTCCTCACCATTGGTGAAAATGACCCTCTCACCAGACTAAGGAAGAGCGAGGAGTAATCCGCCATTATAACGAACTTCCTATGTGCACAGATTTCAACTCACAGGAGTTACATAAACATTGTTGATCATAACAGATCTAGCACACAGGGCTTTATGCTTTTTTTTCAGCTGGGAATAGTGCCTCGTGCTCCTGGACATTTATAACCATACTCACACCCACACACCTATCACTATATGTCACATTCATCTTCAGCTCAAAAGACGCAGTAACTTCCTCAAGTTCTCCCTGTTCTGATGGTCGACTCCCAGTTAGTCACCACAGTGAGCAAACAGTACCACATCAATACGATCCGATCATGGACCCAAGCCCGTTACCTCATATACATCCATTTATGTTTAAGACCTATTAACTGTGTGTGATTGTATACTTATGTACACCAGAACATAAGTAGTTACTTCAGATTTGACGCATTATTAGCTGTGTTGTTCGCATGTGACCTTTCCTGAGTGTGTGTGAAGTATGTGCAGCTATATATATACATATATATCTATATGTGTTTTTGTCAAATTGGCACATCCTCCAATATTATCTTTACAACCCAAATACATTGAATTGTAATGTTTCTCCTAAATTTTCCATCTAACCTGAAGGGAATTTATCCCCCGCTGTCCTTCGTTACCTTTTAAAATCAGGCCGACCGTTCAGCGGAGTTGTAAGTTGGTTGCCTTTTTCTTGTTTCGTATGAAATCACTCTGACTGTGTTTCTGTGTGGGTCCAGGACTTTGTGTAGCTGTTATTTTCACACTTCTCAGGATGGCGGATCATCCTTGCTGCTCGGTGGCAGTGTGACGAACCCTTTTTCTTCTTTTTTTTGTTATTTCTGTGCTCTTTACCAAACCTAAACTAAGCCATAATCTCTGGGTCTCCAAAGACCACCTGGTACTTGTTCTGAGACAGGAAATAAATGGTCTGACTGTTATTTTGTGTTACAGTGACAGAATCTAGTCTATCACTACTTGCTTCTTGCACTTTGACACCCACACAAACACACACACACACATATGTATATTTTTTGCCTTAAGATCACATTTGTGCCTCTTAATATTTCCTTCTTAATATATAAAATCTGCTAATGTTAAAATAAAGACCCTTGGAGAATTTATTTATCACATTAAATGTAAATCAGCCAATCACTTTGGCTGGTGTGTAACGTTATTCAACAGTTTCATTATACTGTTTCATTAACTTACTGTTTTGACAGTGGATAATTTGGAAAATACTTGTACTTGTTTGTCATCTGGTGGAGAAACAAAGAAAATACCTTTTTGTAGTAAAGGCTTTAAGAACAGAAGCATCTAAAATGTTTATTTAGAAATCATTTTAAGATATTTAACTAAATGTCAATATATTTTTTTGCATAAACACAGAAATGTGGTTTTCCTGTTGTCCACGTTCACTTCTGTCCTCCTTTTTGTCTGTTATGATCATATATTTGCAAGATTCTATATCTGAAAAGCAACATATTTCTCCTTTATTATGATCTTTTGGTATGCACTAAAGTAAGAGTTTATCGTGGCTTTGTGTTTCTGGGTCACGTTGGGTCACGTTTGTGCAGCTGTTTGGTTTCCCAGAACAGATGTTTGTTCATGACAGCTTTTTAAAATTTGTACTGTAGATGTGAATGGGGAATTTTCTCACCAACTTTAAAACTTTATGCTCCGACTGAACCTCTCATCCTACAGTCCCAGTGGCAACCTTACCATTTGTTGCTTTCCATGTTGGCGCTATATTTAGCCAGCAGTCCCATATAGATGATTGTTTATATGAAATGAAAATTTCAACTAATATAGCGCTCATATTTTTGTTTCATTTGTGTGATGGGCACCTTTTTCTGTCCTTTACTGTTCTTTGTTGTTGTGCGGTGTTGTAAACACTGTACAGCCTTTCTCATACTGCTTTGATTGTACTGATGAACATAGACTAATTTCATTTAACACAGTTTGTTTTAATCAACTTGTATTCTCTACAGAAGAAACTTAGACCTTTTTTCAAAAAGAAAAGTCACCAACTTTTTCTAAATCTTTAGGAGATGTCTGGTCATGTCTTTTGACTGTCTTTGTCTAACTTATTTTTTTAAATTGGTCAATTTACATTTTGCATTTTAGTCTTTGGCCTTTTGAATATTCAAATTGTAAGGACAACACCAGTAAATAGAGGAAAAACAAAGTAACAGTTTCACATTGTGTATTCCTATTTTTTTCACTCTCCCTTTCTTAAATGGAGGACTTCAGAAACTGTTTTATTGTACATATCTGTACTATATGAATATATTTACTTTTCCATGCATGTCCAAGTGGAATACCATGAACACTTTAAATTGCTGCAGTTTTAATTAAAGAAACTACATCCTCATGAAATCAGTTTTTTCTTCAGTTAAATATTTTAATGTCAGTGACACATGTTGCTATATTTTTTTTTTATATTTTAACCTTTCTAATTCATTCATATTTTATGATTTAGCATTAACTTTCAGCTACCAGACTCCTTCGCAGTGGAGCCAGCTCCCAGTTTTTGTCTGTGACGCCTCATCTACTTTAAAGACTTTGTTTAAAACCTTTCTTTCAGGTAAAGCTTATATTTAGAGTGGCTTAGATTATCCTGAATAATCTATAATTATGCGTCTATAGGCTTCTGCTGCTGGTGAACTTGTAGTAATGGTTTGTTCCTGTAAGGAAGCCAGTATTACAAGGTTTCCATAGCAGAATGAAGACCCTGCTACCTTGGTGGAGGGAAGCAGTTGTGTATTTGAATTTAATTTTAGAGGAATTTCATGATGTTTGGAAAGATCTCTAATTTGTCATGTTTTGGAAGAGCATATGCTCAAACCATGACATAATCATAGCTGTACTAGGAGTTGGGAAAATTACAGATTCAGGTAAGATCCTATTTTTTTATACTGTAAAGTTGAAAATTAAATGTATGAGAAACAAATTCAATATGATCCGAGAACACCTGGATCCATGTTTCTTGTTGTACCTGCTGTGTAGGTAGTTGAAAACGTACTTTTTACATCAACCCGTTTGATAGATGAAGTTAAGAATTGGTGAGGAATGTATCTGTCTTGGACTGATTTAGTTGAAGGGGGTGTTACTTCATCCATATGAATATTTTGGAGTGACGAAATTAGATTAGTCATCTGAAAAAATTATGATATATCAATTCACCTTCTATGCCCACTCAGTCTTCCAGCAGTCATTGGGCAGGGTACATTTTGCATAGGTTGCTAGTCTATCACAGAGACACACAATTTACAGATCAAACAACCTAGTGAGCATGTTTTTAGATAATTGGAGGAAAAACCTTAGCTTTCCTCTAAGGAAGGTCCTGATTTCTCCATTTGTGAATACTGGCTCTCATTGGGATTCGCTGGAGTCCCAAAGAATTAGAAATGGGTTGGTACCCCTTTTTCAACTAAAAAATTAAATATATGAATTACTTTGTTTTTCATGTGTTGTTGAATTTCTTTAGATCAGGACCTGATTAGTTGCTTTTTGATATGTTTTAGCCTTTTTCATTTTGCCACAGGATTCAAGGTAGTGATTTCTTGAATCCAAAGGTCAACCATTATTCGGGCCTGGGTGTGGCTGGTGAAAGTGAGCCAAACCAATGTGGTTAAATGCAGTTAATTCATGATTTTAAGAGGGGGAAGGCAATTTTGACATATGGTAAGTTTGGTTTGCATTGTTTTGTATTAATGAAGTTATCCTTGCCTGGTAATGAAATTTATTTTATCAACTGATACATTTAAATGTGACATAAAAGAAAAAAAAGTGTCACCTCATTTTATTCATGGATTAAGGGTAGTGATTGTTCATATAATTGTAATATTTTTCCCTCCTACTATTGACAAAGTTAGTTGCTGCAGCCACCATAAATTATTTTTGTGGCTTACACTTTGTGAAGATGGACGCTCTGGGCTGGTGTCTTGTAGGACCAGTGGGAGGTGTACTTGTACCAGTTCTCCGCTAGGGGGAGCAGCGCTTACAGCGTGCCCCGTCGCCTCGGATGCGGCGATGAAGCAACAACAGAGGCAGGCTGAGGAAACGTGATCACACGTTGCCGTTGGTGAGTCCCGCCCCTCCATTATGGCGGAAGGGCAAGCCGTGCGGATGGGCCGTCTCTCCCTCTCCGATGCTTGTTTTGTGTCTTGAGGGAGGGGTTTTATTTTTGCTTTTTTAAAGCTCTCCGCGACGGCCCGGTTTTTTTCCCATATAGGCTGTTATCGTATTTTCCGGCGAAGTCATGGCGGACCGAGGCGTGGATATGTCCGCCCTGCCGAAAGAGGTTCGAGACCAGTTGGCGGAGTTGGATCTGGAGCTGTCTGAAGGTAAAGGAAGGCAGGGTTAGAGGCTGGTGGGGGATGCTTTAAGTGATTTTCAGAATAGCTATGTGGGTCTCCCGTCTCTCTGTGTCTAACGGCTTTGATTAAAACAGCACTTTTTTCTCCACCTGATCTACTTTTCTCTGTGATAAATTGAATGGGAGCACACGGGAGGCGTTCAGGCTTAGCTGGCGTGGAGCTAACACAGGATGTGGGTCTACGAGCTAGCAGAGCATGACAAACAGCATTGTGCCGAAGAAGACAGACTTTCTTCCATTTTTTTTCTTCCTTTATGTCGCGAACCCAAATATGACTTCAGACATGTTTGTCTTAAGCAGCTCTCTTCCATTGTGAATAAATGTCAAGGCCACAGCTCATTGTGTGTGGCTGATTGACCTACTGGGATAGCTACTGGGAAGGTCTGACCATCAAAGCTGGACTCTCTTGTCACCTTAGCTCATCATGTGTTTTTTATTTTTCACCTGTGACCACACGTTTGTTCAGTTGAACGTCACACAAGCCCCTGACAGGGTGTGTTCATGCTCAGGTTTCCGCTTGAGACAAGTTTTATAGCTGTGGAGCTGTGAGTCACAGTGATTACTGTTGACATGAACTGACTGCAGGCCTACAGTCATCATAAACTGTGGTGTCACAGGAACAAAGAGACTGTTAGGAGTGCGGGAACACAGTGCATTAGCTGAAGTGATCATCAAAACGTGTGCAGGACCTGATTCACCTGTGTAAACCTGCTATTAGCAGAATTATAGGCTTATCTACCTGTGATGCTGATCTCAATCTTGTGGTCGAATGGCTGTAGGGGCTTTTTGTAATTTGGTCTCTCATAGAAGTGAAAGATTGATTTATCTGTTTATTTTAAATATAGTTGTATATCATCCATCTATTTATCCATTTAGTACATGGTCCAAGGCAGCCCTTCCCCCAGAGCAGCTGTGCAGCTCCCCTACGATACCAGTGACACAGTGTCACACATCCCTGACTGAATCCCATTTGCCCTGCTTCATGTAAGCCAGGCTACATGCATCCATACAAGTCTAGTCCTTCTACGTAGTCATCACCTAAAGTCTTCATGTTCATCACATCATCATATTGATTCTTAGTAGTGCGATGCATATATGATTACTAACTGGTATGGGCCAGTTATCAATATCAGGGCAAACCAAGGATTTAAACAGTTATCCTTTCAAAACTACAACATTTTTCTGTGATAATGTTATTACTGTTTAATGTGCGTAAAATAAAAAGCTCTGGATTAACTGGAGCTTAGAGTAATGCGTTGCGGCCCCTCCCCACTCTGTTGCTGCCAACTGCTGACCAGCTGGCTGAAAGAATGCTGCTGCGCTTTGTACTTTTTTTTATTTAAAGCCAAATGACAAAGTTGTACATCTGGAAAACTGTTTTAAAGTTTGATACAAATCTGTTTTAGAGCTACAGTTTAAAACCCTGTCTCAATATATGAGGTGTTTTCTCAAAATCTTTGCTTGAGTGTAGATCAAAGTAATACTTTTATGGTATCGGTAACATCGTTATTACTGTAATAATAAATGTATTCTTAATTTTACAGAAGTAGGAAGCTTAGTTACTTTTTTGCTTTTAATGCAGCTGAAAAGACATTTTTTGTCTTAATCAGTGAACCAAGAATATTAACATTTTCTGACAATTTCTTTTTATCAAGATGTTCTGGTATTTCAAGAAGTAGTCGCTAATAGTACTGACTAGAAATTGTGTATTTTTTTTCAATGAATAAAATCATTGTATAATAATGCAAGCATTTAAAATGGTCAGTGTTGTTCAGGAGTTTGAAATCATTGTGGAGTTGTTTGGATATATATACAATCCTGTGTACAAGTAATACATGAATGGACCATAGAATCACTTCAGGTGGGAAAATCTCTCTCATCACCTGGATTCCTTTCGATAAAGCAGTAGTGTGGTCACGTGTTCTGCTGTAAACACTCCCGTTAGATTTGGATTTGGTTGAAAGCTACAGACATCTGGATTTGCCTTTTAGTCTTGTTTTTCCTCAGTACCTGTGATATTGGCATTCGGCTTAAAGTCGTTTAAGGTGAGTAATTAAGTTTGGCGTACAGCGAGCGAGGCACCTTACTGCTGCTTGAATGTGCTTAGATGAAGCTTTGGTTCAGTCCACCTTTCACTTCTCCCTGAACACTGTAGCTAAATAAGAAACCCTCATTTTCCCCAAATAGTGATAGCAGAGAGTATATTTTGCTTTTTGTTTTGGTGTCGCTTTTAGAAACTGTGCCGGAGAACGAAGAATTTCCGCACTTTGGTTCCGCACATAAACGTTTGTGTGTTCAGGTCAGAATAAATCCTCTATTTCTTTGAACTATGCAGGAGCCTTTCTAAAGCAAGTTATCAATAATGGTTTATGTTAAAGCTGGAGTCCATGTTGCACAGATCTGCAGTTAAAGAGGATTTCACTTATGTTTTAAAACAAAGTCAAATTAATTTCAGATTTGGCATTTTAAGATGCATTAAGCATTCTCTATTAGTATTTAGGGTGATTAGAACCATTAGTGGTTTGCATTGCTAAGCTATATAAACATTTTGCTTCCTCTCTCTCACTTTAGTTTTATGGCCCTTACTGATACTGAAAATGGATGCCTAAGTCTTTTTCTCGCAGTAACAACTTCTGCACCGATGAGTTTGAGGGTTGTCAACATGACCTGTTGGTTATCAGAATCAGCTTTATTGCCAAGTTCGTACATACAAACAAGGAATTTGACTCCGGTACACTTTGCTCTTTGGTTTTGTTTTTGTATTACAGAATATACATATTTACAATGTACAATATACACATATATAATAAAAAGGTGCATTTGCAACATCTGTATGGTGTTGTTTTGTACTCTATTGAAGGTTCAACAGAGAAACAGCCTGGGGGAAGAAACTGTCTCTGTGGCGGCTGGTTTTAGTGAACAGTGCTCTGTAGCGGCGGCCTGAAGGTAAAACTCTGAACAGTTTATGTGCAGGGTGTGTGGGGTCGGCAGAGATTTTAGCAGCTGTTTTCCTGACCCTAGACCTGTATAAGTCCTGGATGGAGGGAAGGTCAGCTCTGATTATTCTCTTTGCAGTCCTGATTATTTGTTGCAGTCTGGACCTGTCCTGTTTTGTGGATGAGCCAAACCACACTGAGATGGATGAAGACAGGACAGACTGAATGATGGCAGTGTAGAAGATGACCAGCAGCTCCTGTGGAAGGTTGAACTTCTTGAGTTGCCTCAGGAAGTACAGTCTCTGCTGGGCCTTCTTTCGAACAGTGTCTATGTGCGAAGACCATCTCAGGTCCTCAGAGATGGTGGTTCCTAAGAACCTGAAGTGGTCCACAGCCGATACAGTGTTGTTGAGGATGGTGAGGGGGGTGTATGGGGGTGGTGTTCTCTGAAAGTCCACCACCATTTCCACAGTCTTGAGTGGGTTCAGTTCAAGGTAGTTCTGACCGCACCAGTGTACCAGCCGATCCACCTGCTGTCTGTATGCAGACTCATCACTGTCCTGGATCAGTCCAATGACAGTGGTGCCGTCTGCAAACTTAAGGAGATTCACGGACGAGTCCGATGAGGTGCAGTCACTTGTGTACAGAGAGAAGAGGAGTGGGGATAGAACACACCCCTGGGGGGCACCAGTACTTATTGATCTACTGCGGGAGAAGATGCTCCCCAGTCTCACCTGCTGCTGTCGGTCTGTCAGGAAGCTGTTGATCCACTGACAGGTGGAGGCTGGATGTTGAGCTGGGTGAGCTTCTGTTGGAGGATGTCTGGTATGATGGTGTTGAAGGCCGAGCTGAAGTCTACAAACAGGATCCTGGCGTATGTCCCTGGATGGTCGAGGTGTTGCAGGATGAAGTGTAGACCTAAGTTAACAGCATCATCTGCCGACCTGTTTGCTCGGTAAGCAAACTGCAGGGGGTCCAGCAGGGGGCCTGTGATGTCTTTCAGGTGCTTCAACACCAGCCGCTCAAAGGATTTCATGATCACAGACGTCAGGGCTACAGGCCTGTAGTCATTTAATCCTACGATGGTGGGTTTCTTGGGGACCGGGATGATGGTGGATCGTTTGAGGCAGGAGGGGACCTCACATTTCTCCAGTGACTTGTTGAAGATCCTTGTGAAGATCGGAACGAGTTGATGTGCACAGGTTTTCAGGCATGATGGGGAGACATTATCAGGTCCTCCAGCTTTCTTTGTTTTCATGCGCTGAAAGAGCCTATTTACATCTTCCTCGGAGATCTTTAGTGCAGGCAGATGATCTGATGGTGGGGGGTTGGTTGCTTTATGGGAAGAACTTGTTCCTGAATGGGATGTAGAGGGGATGATTTGAGGTGTGAATGGCTTCTTGTCATGTCTGCAGTAGAAGCCATTCAGACAGTTGGCCAGGAGACAACTGTGTTATGTTGGTTGATGCTGATCTGGGGAAGATTGGCTGATTCTAATCTCAGCTTCGACTGATCTGTAGTGACTCCTGCTATTTAAAAAGCTCCTATGTCTCAAGGGTAAATATTAAACCATACACACCATAGTACTATCTTTCTATTGCATTTCTGTCGCTGCTGAGGGTGATGCTGGTTTATGTGCAGACACTGCAGAGCTGACGGACCTCTAAGGTTAATGGGTTTTCCGCGTGCAGTACGGACATAGACCTGCCAGTGATGTTTATCAGTTGTTCTGGTTTTGGATGTTTGCAAGATGAAGCAAACAATATGCAGCTGCAACACTAGCTGATTAAAGTATACTCTAGATGATTAGATGGTGCAAAGAAACATCCAAGCACCGGGCATGGATGTGTGCCGTTGGCAAGATAAGCAAACAATAAAACTGCAAAGTTACCAATAATAGCATTGGCTTACATGTAGAATAAACACAGCAGAGTGAGGAGATGTGATCTGTACATTACAGAATGTCTCTTGTAGCATTTACCTTATCTTTGGAACGTTAACTGGGTGAAAGGAGGAAGTCCTGGATATATTTGTAGGGTAAGTTTAAGCTTTTTTCCTGTGCTAAACCAGGCCTGCTGCTGGAGGCAGTTCTTAACTGGTTCTATAAAAGAAACAGGGTTGATTTCTATTTAATTACATATATTTTCTTGTCAGAAAAAACAGCTCTGTCCCACATTGTCACGCCATTTAAAACGCCTCTGTAACACTGATCTGCAATATTCAGATTGTTAAAGATCTCAGTGCAGGGAGAGAGTTTAACGGGACATTACAGAACCACCCTACTTACCACCTTTCATAAAAAGTTTTCCTGGCTGGATTTGTCAAAACAACCGGGCAAAATATTAAAATGAGGACATTGTTGTTATGAACTTGTTTTTTAACTGAAATTTCAGCTGCAGACAGCAGTTCTCAGTGCAGCTCTACAGGGGTTGGACAATGAAACTGAAACACCTGGTTTTAGACCACAATAATTTATTATTATGGTGTAGGGCCTCCTTTTGCGGCCAATACAGCATCAATTCGTCTTGGAAATGACATATACAAATCCTGCACAGTGGTCAGAGGGATTTTAAGCCATTCTTCTTGCAGGATAGTGGCCAGGTCACTACGTGATACTGGTGGAGGAAAACGTTTCCTGACTCGCTCCTCCAAAACACCCCAAAGTGACTCAATAATATTTAGATCTGGTGACTGTGCAGGCCATGGGACATGTTCAACTTCACTTTCATGTTCATCAAACCAATCTTTCACCAGTCTTGCTGTGTGTATTGGTGCATTGTCATCCTGATACACGGCACCACCTTCAGGATACAATGTTTGAACCATTGGATGCACATGGTCCTCAAGAATGGTTCGGTAGTCCTTGGCATCTAGCACAAATATTGGGCCAAGGGAATGCCATGATATGATACATGTTTCACATTGTCCACAGCTCAAGATTTGCGCTCCTTGCACCATTGAAACCAATGTTTGGCATTGGCATGAGTGACCAAAGGTTAGGCTATAGCAGCCCGGCCGTGTATATTGACCCTGTGGAGCTCCCGACGGACAGTTCTGGTGGAAACAGGAGAGTTGAGGTGCACATTTAATTCTGCCGTGATTTGGGCAGCCGTGGTTTTATGTTTTTTGGATACAATCCGGGTTAGCACCCGAACATCCCTTTCAGACAGCTTCCTCTTGCGTCCACAGTTAATCCTGTTGGATGTGGATCGTCCTTCTTGGTGGTATGCTGACATTACCCTGGATACCGTGGTTCTTGATACATTACAAAGACTTGCTGTCTTGGTCACAGATGCGCCAGCAAGACGTGCACCAACAATTTGTCCTCTTTTGAACTATGGTATGTCACCCATAATGTTGTGTGCATTTCAATATTTTGAGCAAAACTGTGCTCTTACCCTGATAATTGAACCTTCACACTCTGCTCTTACTGGTGCAATGTGCAATCAATGAAGACTGGCTACCAGGCTGGTCCAACTTAGCCATGAAACCACCCACACTAAAATGACAGGTGTTTCAGTTTCATTGTCCAACCCCTGTAGTTCATGCTTTGACCCTCATAACCCCATTGTGGACGATATCAAAACAAAGACTTGAAAAGGAGGGCGAACTCATGTTGTCTTTTCATTTTATGTAAAATATTCCAAATCAAACCAACTTAGCTGTTTTGGTGTTTTTTTTTAATATAGAGAGATTTTGTTTTTAATTAGCATATTGACTTTCTTTTTTTTTTTTTATCTAGTCTAAGTTCAGCATAAAAGGAGGACATTGACAGCCCAAGACAACAGAAGCAACAAAGCAAAATGAAGTGGACATACCTCAACAATTCACAGACAACAGTGCTTTAGAAAAAAAGACTGGATTTAAGAAAATATAGAAGAAAAAGTCAGATTTGAATGCAAATATAACCCAGTGTATTTACTGATTGTCAAAACATTTGTACCAGCATGTTTTACATTCAGAGTGCCTGCAGAATGTGGAGCTCTTTAGCTGTTGTGAGGTTGTAAAACAGCCTTTAGCTCTTGCGCCGAGGATGGAGGTCAGATAGCCTGAAAGTCCCTCACTCAGTGGCTACAACCCACCAGGAAAATACAAGCAATCTAGCTGTGATACCACCCAGGATCAATATGGCTTCATCCCCAAGCCAGTCAGATGGCTGGCCTGAGGGGTTCTTTTTTTTATTTTTTTATTTATTTATTGAAATTATTTTCCAAACAAGTGTACATCCAAACCTTTTTCCATTTTTTAAACATCCCCTAGACACAAACCCCGAGAAGCTGTACACACAATCTATGTATTTTGGACAAAACCAACTTTGTTATCCTCTATATTACACCACCTTTTCCAGCACTTTTCCAAACAACAATTAGGTTTTCTTGTCCGTTCTTCTCCTCAAGGTTTTCTCACTGAGAATTACCTGCAAACAAACTGTTTACATTCTGTAGCACTATAAGGGTATGGAAAAGGTCAGGCTTTCCATCGTACCAACTTAGCTGTTTTAAACAGCACAATTTGAGTGGTTGTTGATCTCCTTGAGCCCATTTTCAGGTTTTAAAAAGTGTTTCTTTCCTCCTAGCCCAACTGAGACGGCACCAGTTTTTCTGTGCTTGCTGTGGTGGAGACCTGGTACTACTGACCATGAACTGGCACCAGTTAAGTACTGGAAATACATTTAAAGAACACTCGTACTCGTTGTCTTCCGCTTATCCGGGACCGGGTCGCGGGGGCAGCAGACTCAGCAGAGACACCCAGACGTCCCTCTACCCAGATACCTACTCCAGCTCCACCGCGGGGAGCCCAAGGCGTTCCCATGCCAGCCGAGAGACATAGTCCCTCCAGCGTGTCCTGGGCCTCCTCCCGGTGGGACGTGCCTGGAACACCTCCCGAGGAAGGCGACCAGGAGGCATCCGGTATAGATGCCCAAGCCACCTCAACTGGCTCCTCTCGATGTGGAGGAGCAGCGGCTCTACTCCGAGCCCCTCCCGGATGGCAGAGCTCCTCACCCTATCTCTAAAGGAGTGCCCGGCCACCCTACGGAGGAAGCTCATTTCAGCCGCTTATATTCAGGATCTAGTTCTTTTGGTCATGACCCAAAGTTCATGGCCATAGGTGAGGGTAGGAACGTAGGCCGACCGGTAAATCGAGAGTTTCGCTTTTCGGCTCAGCTCTCTCTTCAGCACAATGGACCGGCACAGCGCCCCCATTACTGTGGCAGCCGCACCGATCCGTCTGTCGATCTCCCGCTCCATTCTTCCCTCACTCGTGAACAAGACCCCGAGATACTTAAACTCCTCCACTTGAAGCAGGAACTCCCCTCCAACCTGAAGAGGACAAGTCACCCTTTTCCGGTCGAGAACCATGGCCTCGGACTTGGAGGAGCTGATCCTCATCCCAGCTGCTTCAAACTCTGCTGCGCACCACCCCAGCACATGCTGTAGGTCTTGGCTAGAGGGGGCCAGCAGGACTACGTCATCCGCAAAAAGAAGAGACGAAATCCTCTGGTCCCCAAACCAGACCCCCTCCGGCCCTTGGCTGCGTCTAGAAATCCTGTCCATAATAGTTATGAACAGGACGGGTGACAAAGGGCAGCACTGCCGGAGTCCAACATGAACCGGGAAGAGGTCCGACTTAGTGCCGGCAATGCGAACCAAACTCCATTTAAAGAACACATCCAGGTCAAAAATATAACTGCTTTCAGCAAAAAAGGCTAAAGTAAAAGATTCAGACTAAATGAATTTCAAAGGCGTAAACATTGTCCGTTCAACATGATGCTTTTTTTTTATTCTTTAAATTTGTTGATGTTTCCACATTTCTAGCTTGTGATATTTGCTCGGGGAGGACCTTTCTACTTTATAAACATCTAGTTCACAACCAGAGGTGTGAGATTCAAGGTTTGTTGCATTTATGTTACATTATTTTAGGTTTAATGTGTTTAGTTACTCAGTCTTATTAGTGTTGTGCATCTGAGCACTATTATGAGTAGTGTGTTTATTGAAAAAATGAATATAATCTCAGCGGGCTAAGATTGGTTAATATTTGAGTCTTTGCAGTAATATAGCTGCAAGTATGTTTTTACTCCTTTGTCTCGTTATGACTAGAAGCATGCTTCATGTCACTCCCTGGTGGGTTATTTTTTTTGCATCCGTAACAAGCCACCATCTGATCCAAGTGGAAATGCCTGTTCCTGCGTTGCTCGGATAAGAACTCAGGTCTGCCAAATGGCCTCTTAAAAAACAGCCGAGTTTGCTAGCTCCCTGTTGACTGTGGGGACACATTGTGAATCATTCAACTGGACTCAGTTGCTTTGGCCAGAAACTCTGCTCCCATTTAGGCAATTTCTGCTGAACCCAGCCTTTGTGTGCATGATGGAAGGAGCTGCCCACATATGAAGACCATGGAGGGCAGGGTGTCTGATTATAATTGGAAAAGATGACGGCTTCTGCAGGGTGTGGCTCTCTATGCATGGTAGGTGACTGGCCTCTGCAACTCATGAAGTAACTCGCATGCAAGGTTGATATCCACCATCATCTGGAAAGGTTGTTGTGAAGAATTTGATGTTGCTGACCCATATAAAATTCTGCACGCACAGGTTACCTGGTTGACTTGTGTCTGCAGGTTATCACCTGATGGTCAAGGCAGAGATGATATTTACTTACAGTCTGCTGCTGAATCTTAAAAATTTAGCAGAGTGAGTGGGATCAGCTGGTTCTCAGTTTGACCAGGCCTCACTGATGAACGGCATCTCAAAAATTTGATTTTATTTTTTCCCCAATCAGTGAACGCACCATACATGAGTGCTGCCAGGATGCTGTTACTGGGGAAAGAAGATTCTAAGCTGTTGTTAGTTTTAGGAAGGTTTAGTCTAAACACTTTGCCTCCAAGCAGTGAGCTTTTAGAGATAAAGTTCTTATCTCTAACCAGCTCTAAAACCTTTCTGCAAAATACTGTAACATTAGTGAAAAACTCTAGTTTCTTGCAGTTTCCTGAAATGAAAAGAATTCCAAAAATACCAACTTGGTAGGAAAAGGGTTGAAAAATTAAACTGGTCTGATGCTTTAACACTTGGGACACTTATCACAAGTTTCTCACAGGGGGAGAAACTTGTGGGATGGGTAGCCTTAGAAAAGCAGCATCTTGCAGGATGAGGTATGTTGTTGCCAGTGATGATGACAGAGACACACTGAGAAACTGATTTATAATGGCCATCGGACAGTTTTCAGCTTGGTCCAACCTGATTGGTGTCTGGCCAGTAGGGAACTGGGAAATTAAATGCTTATCGGATCCCTCCATACGAAGTGTTAACAGGTTGCACTGATCATAACACTTGTTTGTATTGAAGTTGAACATATTTTAGTATGTTTTGACTGTTTGAAATGAAGTCCCAGGAAGCATAGAGATGTAAATAGCTATTTGAATGGAAACATTACTATATTTTAGGAAACCGGCACATTTAGGCTAAGAGAGAAAGCAAGACTTTCAGCAGATGACAGGAAGGCTCAACATATAACTGCAAAATTTCACGGTTTCACCCTTTTGAGCTTTCCACCTCTGTCGGTTGTGGAATATGCTGGATTCAGAAATGTTGGTTGCCTTTAGGTAAGCTAAGAGTTAAGGTAAGAGTCTGCATTCTCTAAATAACGCAAACTGACACTGTTAATTAGTTAGAAATGCTAGCTGTCTTAACCACGCTACCTGCTGATTTAAGATGCTATATGTGTCTGCTCTGTAATCATTTTGTTTTTGTTTTAACATATCTGTATGTTCACGTGACCTTCAAATGGCCCAGCAGAAAATAACAAACACACACCTATTTCTATACACACACAAACAAATAATCCAAATGGTTGAAGATCATACAAGCACAGGTTACTCTTACATCTATGTTGCCTGCCTACTTTGATGCTGGATCCAGTCTTGATTTATTAAAGTCAGTTAAACAATTGGGATTGTGTCTTGAGATATCCTTTTGGTAGAGCAAATCTGCCCTGGCACATGTAGGCCACCAGTTTCTCTATAGGCCGTTTTCCACTAGTCCCTACTCAGCACGGTTCAGTACGGCTCGACTTGCTTCTTAGGCTTTTCCATTAGCGACAGTAACATGGAATCGTTGCTGTTTTTAGTACCTGGTTGGATGCAGTTCTAAGCGAGCCGACCCGTGCTGAAAACACAACACCAGAATACTGTCAATCACTGATTGGGTAGTGGGCGGCATCACTAGTCACAGCATACTTTAATAACGAATATATTTAACTGTTAAACCGCTGTTCGCTGGGCTTATTGTCCGTTATAGCAGGCTGGCATTAGGTAGCGTTAGCTTACTTACGCACGTCCTCTAGCTCATACCTTTTAGTTTAATACCGTTCCATGGCTTCTCTCTCTTTCCTTTACTTATCTAGAGTACTTTGTCTTGCTGCCCGCAGCCTTCTCTGGCTCTCTTCTTTCACTCAGAGTCTGATGACAGGCATAGACTGAGCAGCAGTTAAGGCTATTGTTGTGTTTGTGTCACACACAAATCACAATTTACTGGAATTCAGATTTTGTGGCCATTATTTATACCTTACTAGAACGCCAATAATATTTAATGCATGCCTTATACTTCAGTAAGTGCAGGATACTTGAGCAAGATCCAGGAAGGCAGAATAAGGGATGTACAAAATTGGATTGCAAAGGCATGATCCAAAAAACAAACTGACTATAGTTGGAATGTAAAAGCAGTGGGAACTTAAACACATCTGTTGGTTAAAACATGTGATTCTGATGCATGTAAAAAACTGGAAACTATTAATCTTTAAAGTAGAATCAGCTTTTCTTGGTAAGGATATGATGTCTCTTTTTTTTTTCAATCAGACATTTTACCTTCTCCCTAGAATAAAGGCACATGTGCTGCCTACAATTAAAAGAACAAAACATTGAAGCTTGTTTACAAACTAGAACTCTCACTGGTGCATTTTGGGTAAAACATGCTTGTTGTTCATGCAGTGAAGTAACTTCAGTAGCCTGAAATTGTACTTAAGGAAGAGTTGCATTACTTCAGAATAATATTAGTCAAGTAGAAGTAAAACCGTACTGTGCAGTATAGGGACAAGGTGGGGGGGGTTGGCTTGAAAAGCCTAAGAAACTCAAAATTAAGGAAATGTTTATCAGCTGCTAGATTTGAAGAAAGTTTAAAGAACAATCTATAATAAACTATCTTTATTCATTATTCCACATTAAGCAGGTAGACACAATTTTAGTAATCCTAGCTGACCTAAAAGAGAAACTTTGGTCTGGATGTCAGACAGTAAGAAAGAAAAGGTAATGTGACTATTTATGCAGAGATCTGGTTTCAACTGTATGTAAAGCCACTGTTTTGTTTCCATCTGATCAGTCTTTGGAGACTGACTGTCCACATGACTGCCAGCTCGCTCACATGCAGCAGAAGTAGGGTGCCTGCTACTGTGTATTAGGGAAAGGCTTAGCAGAGCATGACGGCACCAATATGGACCTAGTCCACATTAGCCATCCATTTTCTTGACCTAACCTGCCCGTGACCAAACCTGACGACAGTTGTTTTCAGTAGATGAAGCGTCTGTTTTGAGACAGATTACAGCCACATGATGGCTACTTCCTAAAACCTGAGCACATGTGATGCATAGCTATAGTTTTACATGTTGGAGTTCTGCACCGTCACAAAAAAGAGGAACTTGAGTCACACGAAGATAATATTTTGTCTCTTACCTTGATGCTACAGAATGTTTTACTTTGAAAGTGCTGTTTTGATATAATAATATATATTTATACTGTATATATTAAATAATTGTATTTCAGACAGGAAGTGTATAGGAAAGATATACATTGGCAAATATAAAGAAAAACTATAAACATCCCAACAGCAGAGAGTTGGATGAAGTCTTCTGATAAAGTAATTCTTATCCCACTGACTCAGATTGTTTTCTTGTGTTTTAGTAGAGAACGATGCTCTAATTAAAAGAAACGTGTGTGCTCTTAGAGCTTACTGACAGATTATCCAAGACTGATTTTGGTCAAACTGAGCTTGCTCACAATCATAAGGAAAAACAACTGTAAACCATAACGCCTCATGTTTTGTAACAGCTTCATTATGAGGTTATGCAAAGCAATAAAAAAAAGACTTATGACTTATGTGTACTGCTTGAAACTTGCAGCATTTCTCCATTATTTCACAATGCCTGTGAGCGTTGGATTGTTTTATATCTGTCTTTGTTTTCATATTCAGGTGTCCTGATGAATCCTGCAGTTTGTTAGTTGGTGTCTCTGTCGGGTTTGAGCCGAGTACTATGTGGGTCTGAATCCAAAAAGCATAAATGGGGGTTCCTTGAAGCTTAGGAGCCAGAGCCTTTAGGGGCTGGCAGATGGCTGGGTACCCTTGGCAGAAGCCTTTTGTCATGCATATTTGCACTTTTACAGTATGTTTGCACATGCAAGTGTGTGTGCATCCGACATAATGCTGGTTCTGTGAATAGTTAATGATAGCTGCAGTTCCTTTTCGTTCTCCAGGCCACTGGTAGGTTGAATTATTCACACACTCTCATTAAATACCGGGACACCCTCATAGAGGGCTGATTGTGTGACTCCTTTATGTTACCAAAGTTGAGGCATGCAGAAACACTCTACCCTCCATCTTTTAATATTTGGTAGAAGATATGTTGCCGCCCCTCTATTAGCTCTTAGATAATTTGTTGTGTAAAATTACATTTTTACAGCAGAAGATGCTGAACTTGTCGAGCCGGCTCACATTGGAGGTATAATAGGACTGTTTATTATGACAGAATACAACTAGAAAGTATCAATGATGAATACGTTCATCCAACCTTCTGTTACTGTATATGTAATATACAGTAACAGAAGTTACTATATATCAATACCAGACTGTATACAACAGTCCGGCATTGATTAAAACTGGAAAGGTTTACACAAAATATTAGATAGATAGATAGATAGATAGATAGATAGATAGATAGATAGATAGATAGATAGATAGATAGATAGATAGATAGATAGATAGATAGATAGATAGATAGATAGATGCTGAGGAAGTTTTACATGGTTCATGGAAGCAATGAAAACTGGAGTAGTCTGATGAGGTGCTTGCACTCCAAAGCATCCACTCTCACTAAGTGTTGTTAAAGCATGGCCAGCTTTGACTAGATGCTCACATTACATTAACACTGTTGGGATATCTCGCTGACTTCTGTGTCACAAGTCAAAGTTTCTGAGAAGGGACATGTTGACAGTCTAGGCATGCCTTGTGCCCTCTTTTGTCGTAGATCTGTGACTCACTGCTTTTAGGAGTGTCCTCGTCTCCAGGGCACATCCATCAAGCACAAAGTGAAAGAACCTGTTTTCGGCTCCAAGTTTTGGCGGTAAATGTAAATGGTGACTCATGAAGTTTGGATATTTAAGATATCAGAGCCACTCTCTTGAGTTTGTGCAAATGCCTCTAGTTTTTACAATGTTTCATCAGCATCTGATCTGTATCTTTTTGTCCTGCACGTAAACAAAGAAAATGTTTTAATTTAAGTTGTCATTGTGGAATTTAATGCAGCAGCTCTCCAACCCGTCAGTGACTATAGCTACTGTCCAGGGGGCCACGTGACTGTTAAAGCTTAAGAATGCCCTTGTGAATATAAATAGGCCGTCATGGTGATACGGATTTGCTTTCATGCCTGAGGACGAGAAACAAAGCCTTTCTTAGACACAAAAGATTTCAACATGATTGCGCTGGAAATCCTACTTTCCAAAGTCTGAAGGAGTTCAGCGTAGTTGTGTGTTGTTTCTGCTTAAGTAAAGTCATGGTGGGTAAGAATGCCACACTGGTAAACACATCTTTGATTTACCAGAAGGATGCTTGACTGCTTTAAATACAGTTGTGTTCAAAATAATAGTAGTGTGTTTAAAAACGTGACCAAAGGCCAGAAACCTTAGAATAGGAACACTGCACATTATATTCTAAATCAAACCATGAAGAAAAATGTATCAGTCTTTTAATCGTATTACAGAAAATTAACATTGAGCTGGTCAACAAAATAGCAGCATCTGCATTTCTCTTAAGAAACTCAAATTTTTACTGTAGCAACTGAAAAATATTTAGGATTTATCATTCCTGTGAATCACTGAACTAATATTTAGTTGTAGAACCAGTGCATGAGAACTGCTTTATGTCTGCGTTGCATGAAGTCCACCAACCTCTGGCTCCTGTGAGCAGGTATTCCAGCCCAGGATGATTTGACAACATTCAACAATTCCTCTGCAGTTCAATTCAATTCAAAAATACTTTATTAATCCCGAAGGGAAATTAAATGTTGTTGTAGCTCATATTATGAAGGTTTCCTCAAAGAGCCGTTGTAGATGCTGATGACTGTGGGCAGGAAGGATCTCCTGTAGCGCTCCGTCTTACAGCAGATCTGAAGAAGCCTCTGAAGACACTCTGTTGTTGTAGGACAGTCTCATGAAGAGGATGCTCAGGGTTCTCCATAATGTTCTTCATTTTATGAAGAATCCGTCTTTCCCCAATGATCTAAAGAGGTTCCAGAGGAGTCCTCAGAACAGAGCCAGCCTTCTTTATCAGCTTGTTGAGCTTCTTTAAGTCCCTGGCTCTGATGCTGCTTCCCCAGCAGATGATGGTAGAAGAGATCACACTTTCCACAACAGACTTATAGAAGATATGCAACATCTTGCTGCAAACACCAAAAGACCAAAGCTTCCTCAAGAAGTACAGTCTGCTCTGTCCCTTCTTGTAGATGTCTTCACAGTTGCATCTCCACTCTAGTCTGTTGTCCAGGTGAACACCGAGGTATTTATACTCCTCCACCACCTCCACTTCTTCACCCATGATAGAAATAGTTTTTGACTTATTCCTGTTTCTCTTAAAATCTACAATCATCTCCTTTGTTTTAGTCACGTTCAAAATGAGATGATTGTTTCCACACCATGCCACAAAGCGGTCCACCACCATCCTGTACTCAGCTTCTTGTCCATCTCTGATCAACCCCACGACTGCAGAATCATCAGAATCAGAATCAGAAAAGCTTTATTGAGTATTTCTGCAGATGACAGGAGTCTGTCTTGTACTGGTTCTTGGTTTTGCCTCAGAAACAGCATTGCTGATGTCAGCCAACAAGTTTTTAATCGAATTAAGGTCCAGTGATCGGGCTGGCCACTCCAGAACCTTGATTTGTTGGTCTGGAACCAAGACACTGCTCACTTTCTGGTGTGTTTGGGGTTGTTGTCTTGTTGAAACACCCGTTTCAAGGGCATTTCTTCTTCTGCAACATGACCTCTTCAAGTATTTTGATTATGTAAACCAGTCCACTATCTCCTATATGCTTGACACCATAATAAGAGAAACATCCCCATATCATGATGCTTGAACCACCATGCTTCAGTGTCTTCAGAGTGGACTGTGGCCTCAGGTCAGTGTTTGGGGGTCGTCTGATAAACTGTCTGCGGTCCTTGGACCCAAAAAGAACAATCTGACTGACCATTAGTCAACAGAATGTTTTTCCATCTCTTTAGGCCAGTTGATTGTTCTTTGGTAAACTAAATCCTCTTCAGCATGTGTCTTTTGTTTTTAAATGGGAACTTTGCAGGGGACTTCTTGCCGGTTGATTAGCTTCACACAGTCGTCTTCTAATTGTCACAGTACTCATCATTAACTTCAGACCTTCTTTGATCACCCCTGGAGCTCATTGGTGGAGTCTTTGCCATTCTGGCTGTTCTTCGATCCATTCAAATGGTAGTCTTGCTCTTTCTTCACATCTCTCTGGTTTTGCTTTCAATTTTAAAGCATTGGAGATTATTTTAGCCGAGGAGCCTACCATTTTCTGCACTTCATGCTACGTTTTCCGCTCTCAACGTCTTAATCAAATTATGCTGTTCTTCTGAGCAAGGCCTGAAACGACCCATTTTTGTCAGGTTTTCAGAGGGAAAGTCATGTGCAACATGTGCATCATTCTTAAATAAAGGCCACCTGTTTAACACCTGTTTCTTTACAAAATCCGTGACCTCAGTAATTGAACTCCACACTATTTTGAACATTCCTCTTTCAATCAATTATTCAATTACATGGACTCAGGAGCATGCATGTAATGAATGTTGGTTCTTTTGGTTTTCTATGACTCTACTACACTTACTAGTAAATTATTTGCCATGTGGTGATAGATTACTACCCAAAACAATGATTGATCTGGTAAGTCTAGTTGGACTACTTTAATTTTGAGCACAACTGTATATCTCTCGCTGTTATTTGAACTGCAACCAATCAGAATTTTGTGGCCAATTTGAGTTTTTCCTGTAAAGCCTTGAACTGCCGATGCCTCTGGCAGCCAATGTCACGTTCTCTTGAAAATGTTTTTTTTTTTTTTCCCCATAAGGGGTAATTAATTATTTACATTAGGAGAAGCAGAAACAAAACACAGTTTTTGAGTTGTAGCATGGTTAGCATAACCCCAGTCTGTGTGTATATTCTAGAGAATATCAGTGCCTACCTTGACTTTGATATTTCCAAAATGCAAACAGCATTTGAAAGCATCCAACATGTTGAATTGAATGTTCAATCGCAGACAGAGGTTGAAAGCTAAAAAGCGTAAAATGGCAAGTTTGCCAAACTCCTCTAAGCCTTTATGTTATCTGCTGAAAAAGCTTGGATAAGTGACCTAACAAAGGATGTTTTTTGCAGAGTAGGCTCTGTCAGGGGAGTGTGGTTTTGTTTGTGTTTGGTAAGGTTGTGTTATGGTTCAGACGGAGGGGCTCACCTAGGGGACCATTTGTGCAAGCACCACCATTGGGTAAATTAGCTCATCTTAATTGAAGCTGCTCTTCTAAGGCCACCAATCCCACTGTCGTACTCCTGAGAAACATATTATAAGTGTGCTAATTTTCTAAGCATCACACCAGTTTGGTCATGTGATTGCTTTCTGTCCTTGCTGACATGTTTTAACTTCTGTTTCATGTTTGCAAATAAGGCAAATTCAGAGAAGAGTTTCCTCTCTAATGTTAAAATAGTTGGCAGATTATTGTCAGAGATAGTTGGAGGATTGAAAAGCTTATCTATGAAAGCTGAGGAGACACGCTGTTTACATTTGCAACAATAGAGATAAAGCAAGGGCATTTATCTAGATTTTGTCTATATGCTTTTATCAGTCTTAACATAATGTAACTGTTAAAACTTTGGTTCCTAATAACTGTGTGGATCAATGTCATGGTTATAAGTCCTGTCAGTGTCTCTGACTCTGTCTCCCACATGGCCTCTTCAGCTGATCATCCACAGATGATCGTTCAGGCCTTTTAAGTGGGTGTGAGGAACATGAGGCATTTTCTCAGCTGCTGCCCAGTTTCTATATATGAAAACTCAGGCCTAGGTCACAGAATGAGCAGATAGGAAAACCCAGATCACGGGTCAAGCAGTCCTTCTGTCGGTGTACAAGCAAAGTTTCAAAAAGGTCAGCTGCTTTTTTTTTGTCAGCTGCTTATTTTGCTTTTTTTTTTTTTTTGTGCTTGGCTTTTTTTATTTTGGACATTTGCCTTCCTTTTAAATAGTCCCTTCCTAATTCTGTGTCAAGCCTAGAGACTTATCAAACATTCCCAGTGCTTAGAAATCCTCAGGAAACCCCTTCAACAAGCTGATGTGTATCTTGGCCCTTCAGACCACATTGTGCTAGAACTTGGCTTGTAGTCATAGACTCCCTTAAGTCTACTCCCCAGAAAAACGGGTAAAACAAAGGCCATGATACAGATTGAAAGGGTGGGACTCCAGTTTAATTTCTACCTGTCAATATTACAGTTTTTATGCAAATTTCCTAGTTGTGTCCTCCTTGTTCCTAGTAACTGAATTTAGTTAGTTTTAGGATCCACTTGGCAGAGTTTGCTTCAGTTCTGAGATGAGCTAAAATCGCTTGTTCATCTGCTCACACAGTCTGTTGTTACAACCTTGACATGAATTTTGTGACAAGTTGTTAGCAACTTGCCTCAACGAGTAGTGCCATAATATCAGTGCGCATTGTTTTTCACGCCCTTATATCAGTAGCAGGGCCAAACTCCGAAGGAGGTTTGTGTCGTGCCTGAAATACACCCACAGGCACTGACAAGACTTTGGCAGTTCATAAGTTATTAAAATTACTTGGCTGTGCTGCTGTGGTGGAACAGTCATCAGATTTAAAAGAAGCACAAGAAGATCAAATAAAGCCTCATTTTGGCACAGATGTAGGAAAAATAAGAATACAATAATGCATGATTTAATTTTCTCTGGCAGAATGTTTGGTGTTTTAAACACCACTCGGCCTTTAGCAGACCACACAGTCGTCGTCAACCTTTCTCATAATCTAGGCCAGGGGATTCCATGCATGGACAGTTGTTAAGGCATGATGCTCAAAGATACATTACAAGCCTCATTAGTCACTGTTGTCTGTTACAAAGAGAGTCAGTTGGGTCTGTATCTGTCGTTAAAACCCATCTTACATTAGAATGGAGCTCAGACAGACCAGACTTCTTTACTTGGGTGGGGGTGGGCAATATGGAGTTTTTTTTATCACAATATTTCTTGGTACTATTGTGAAAACTATAAAAGTGATGTTAAAACACTAGCAGTTCTTTTTAGTCTTTTTAAAATTGAACTGTATGGCTGTGACTGCATGTCACTATAGTCAAAGCCCCACAAACATCAATTACTGCTCTTAGATAACACACCCATTTTGAAATAGACTTCTTCATGACACCAGTTAAACACACAGTAACTGCATTTAATCATATTTTCACATCTATTGATGCTCTCATGGAGCAAACAGTGGAGAAATGGTAAATGTAAAAATGCAGCCAGTTTTGGGAGTTTTCAGACATCATTAATTCCTATCAAGACATTTTTTGTGTTAAATGATACGATAAATGCCCATGCCTACTTCAGAGCCATAAATTGCAAAACAGGGTATGGTTCCCATCCTGATGACAGGCTGTTTAATGACTGGTGGTGGTGGTGAGTGGGTTGATGTCAGCCATGAGGTGACCAATGAACTGTCTGCAGAGGGTACACGTAGGTTTGCAGTGTCAGCTTTAGACTCAGTACTTCGGTTTTCCATAGGCCGGTCATGGCCTGCTTAGAGTTATTAAATTGATTTGGAGAGTCAGCTCCCAGGGCAACATGATTCCTTTTACTATAGTGCCTGCTTTCAACTTATGAGCAATTAAGCACAATACAGGAGCATCATTTATCCTCCAGTATGTTAAAGCTAAGCTAGTTTTATGTGCACTTGCTGCCTAGATTTGTGTTTTATGTGAGCAGAAAACCCTTGTAACACTGCAGTTAAAATATGGGGTTCAGTGAGCCTTACGTCAGGTCTGCCATCAGATTCTGACCCCTGTATGTCTCAGTCACAGTGCTGCTGTACTGATATGTGAAACCTCTAATTTACATTCACCACTCAATGCAAAGTGGTTACTTGGCAATGCTGAAATACTGGTTTGTTGGGTAATTTGGATGCCAGGGTCCCTCAATCTGCATAAGTGTATTTCATTCTTTGCTTGTTTTTATTTTTCATTTCAGTTTTATCAGATTTGTTGCCATCATGAAATGGTATAGTTTGTGTTGAAAAATTAGCCATCCTCAAATTAAAACGCCAGATGGAATTAGGGCAGTTTATGTATTTGTGTTATTTCCTTAATTGTTGTTTTAGACAACAATTGTGATATAAGAGGGTGGCACAGCTTTAATGACTTGTTGTGGTTCATTTGTATAGCAAAGTAAAGGAAGCGAAAACGAAAGAAAATAGAAGTTTAATTCCTCTGAGACTCGCCGTCCTTCAGTTCAAACCTCTGTCTTAATCATATTTTGGCTCATGCAGTCAGTCTTGCAAAGAAAAATGTTTTACATGTCTGAGCCCAATGATTAATATTTTTGGAAGGGCAATTTTGTTTATAGAGATCCATTTTAAGTATTGTTTGTGGTTGTTAATTTATTTTGGCTATTTAAAATGTCTTCCAGTTCCAGTGTTAAATGTTCTTTAGAAATTAAAGTTTATTTATCTTTGAGAGGGTGTAGCTACTTGCATTAATATGCCATTATCATCGTTGAAAATGCTCTCCACATGGTAATATTATCGTTTATCGCAGTAATTTCTGGGAGAATGTATTGTAATGCTTGAACCTATTATTGTTTTAAAAGAAAGCAACCCAGATTAGAGTAAAAGTAGCATAACGATACATACATTGCGGTAGCATTAGGAGCCAAGTTAAACATAAAGTAGACCCCTGGATCAGCAGCTTAGTTAGTGGAGAGGGGAAAAACAGGTACAAATCTCCTTCGCTTTTTGTTTTTTCTTCTAAACACAGTTCTTTAACCGTCCTCTGCCTTAATGATTTCAGTGCACCATCAAACGGATGTCAGATCAGCCAGCATTAAATAGACCTAATGCAGTTAGTCGGCACTCAACAGAAAGTTAGTGCAGTAAAAGTCTTGAAAGGACATTAATTTTATTTCTTTGCCACTAACAGCCTTCAGGATGCTGTCAGTCGAGTCTCAGTCTGCCCAGAAAGGTTCTGCTAATCCTAGTTTTTTATCTCAGTAGAACACAATAATGCTTAAGTGTTTGTTGTCCTGTACAGGAAAGTGTGATTTTACTGTTTAAAACAATTAGGTGCTCTCCTTGGGTAGCATGTTTATATAAATGTGGGTGTGTTTGTTCATGTTTTTGAGGTTAAGCTTTACAGAGTAGAGGAAATGTGATTGCTTTACTTTCAACATCTTTTTGGCTTTGATGTCATTGTACAGACGAATGCTGTGTATTTTTCCAGGCATGGGTTTTTACCACCAGTGGCCCTTAGCATAGTTTTGTTTCCAGTTTTCAAAACTACTCACACCCTGTGCTATATCCTTCTTAGCTGCCCACAACCTACTCTCAGCCATGACATGCTGCATAATGGCAAACATGGGTTACTGGAGAACTTTTCATTTTCTTTTACTACTTTTCAAAATGGTTCAGTTACAAAGTATAACATATTCATACTCATAAACATATTCCGTTTTAGTTGAAACTGGGAGTTGTGCTCACTACTTTCCAAGATCATCTTAGAGTTATAGCTCAAGCTGCAGATAAATCTTGTTTTTTTCACCAGTTTCGTATGATTGTGATATTCTGATGGTTGTTTCTCTTTTAACCCACTAAACTGCTAAAGGGAAATGCCTATTGTTTTCCGCATCATTCATCACTGTAATTGATGATGGTTAACTGAAATTCCCCCAGTCCTGTTCTCAGATGGCCCGCAGATCTCTACAACCATCCAGGGATTACTTCATCCTCCTTGGCTGACTGAAAACCCCCACATGAACTTGTCCATTCCTAGATGACTCTTTGGCTGGGTTTTGGAGTGGGAAACGGAGGACATGGGGGTTGGGAGGCCTATGAGCAAATGTTTGAAACGTCATTTAGATAGGGGCCACCCCCTGCTGAAAAATGGGAGTTTTATCTCTCTTTCCTCCCTGTGCACCAACGGGTCCGTTTCTCTCCAGTTCCGAGACCCAACCAGTAAAACCAGCAAAGTATTTACTTTGGGGGGCCCCCCTCAGCCCATCTTAGGGATGAACCGAGAGGAGCAAAGAATGGAGCGTGAGTCCTGCTTTTATCTACGCCTGTTCTTAACCGTCCTAAAGGGTGTCATCTTCTTGTATCAGTTTCTCCTTGACTATGTGTTACATCTTATGTGAAATCAACAGTTATGTTGTATAAGCTGTAGCAGTGAGTGGTGTGGCAGATATATTTAATTAGGGCAGCAAAGAGAAAAGGCCACGGATCATACATCCATAACACCCCATTACTCCTCCTGTGAGAAAAAACTGATAGTTTAAAGCTAGGGTTTAATGAGAGCATTAATCAGAGAAGCAGTCACGAGTCACGTGGTAACTCTGGAGGAGCTGCAGAGATCCACAAGCAAATGGAAATGGAAAAATGGAAAGAAAAGCCACTGTTGAAAAAACAAAAAGCTAAGAAAAATAATTTTTGCTGTTTATCACAAGCCATGTAAAGGCCATGGCAAATATGTGGAAGACGTTGCTTTGGTCAGATGTGGTCACAATTCAAAATGCAGTGTGTGGAGGAAAACTAACTCAGCACATCAGTCTGAACACAACATCTGTCATGAAATACAGAGGCGGTATCGTGCTGTGGGCGTGTCTTTCTCCAGGTGGGACACTGAAGCCCGTCACAGTTGATGCAGGGGAATCCTGTTAGAGGCACCCAAAGGGCATGAAGCCGGGTTTAAGGTCTCTGGCAAGACTTGAAAATTGATGTTTAATCACTTTCCATCCAATCAGACTGAGCTTGAGCTGTTTTAACAGCACTAAGCTAAGATGTCAGTCTCTAGATGTGCAAAACTGGTAGAAAATGTCCCAGAAGTCTCGCTGTAATTGCTGTGAAAAGTGGTTCAATAATGTTGTTTCCCATGAGTGCTGAATTCAAACATTTCAGATCTTTTTTTTGTAAAAAACGTTTGCATTATTTCTTCGATTTCACAATTATGCACTACTTTGTGTTGGTCTCTTTCATAAAATCCTAATAAAATAGGTTGAAGTTTGTGGTTTTTAGCTTAAAATGTGCACAAAAAAACCCCCAAAAAAACCCTCAAGGGGTGTGAACATTTATGATGTTTTTAGGTCATGTTAGTGGGCTTTAGGGTATTGTGGTACCCAAAATCCAATGATACGTAAAATACCACTGCTTAACATAACTGAATATATTTCTAGATCCTGTTGCTGAAGGTAAATTACTCTTCAATGTAAAACTAGAGTCCTGGTAAATATTTTCTAGGTGCTTACATATGCTTTATTGACCAGGTGTTATTAAATGGCCTTGCTTTTAGAATCAGTCATTTGCATTTCCTGTTAAGTGCTCTTTAGCCATGTTCTCGGCACAGCCTGCCCATTGTTTCTGTGTTTCTGCTTAGAGTTTCTAAAAATAAGATCCTGTGGGTGACGTTAGTTCCTCCTCTCTCAGTCCCTGTGTTTATGTGTGTATTTATATGTAAATGTGCATGGTTGTGGTTGTTTGTGTGTGTTGTTTTGCTGCGTCTTCTTTCAATTTTTCACATTCCCCTCAGGTTTTTGTTGTTTTGTTTTAGAAGGTGTTATAAGTGTTTAATGGTCATATCTCCTTTGTAACAATTCATAAATACAAACTGCTTTGAGTATACCGAGCTACCGTTGATCCACAGAACGTAAGTTGTACAGTTAATTTTATCGGTTCTGTTGGAACGATCTCAGGTTGCAGTGGAAGATGGAACCTTAAAATGAGCAGTCTGATTTCTCACCATAATCCAGACAGTTAGTCTTGGTAAAGGTTGCTGTGTGCATGTTTGTGTGGAGTTATGTGGTGCAAGACGCCTGTCAAATGAATGTGTGTGTGCTTGCAGCGAGCGGAACTGATTCAGTGAGGCAACAGGAAATTGTGGGTGGCAGTCATGTCACTTGCTAATCTGCCGGCTTTAATTACACAGCACTCTGGGCTGGGGGGGGTAAACGCATATATATGTAAATAGTGTGAAATGTATAGGCATGTATTAATAGTGTTCAGATTTCTTGATCTTTTGCAGCAGAAAATGAAATTAATAATTTGATATAACATCAGCAAGTATATACGGTACATCGTGGGAATGAGTCGCATTATTTTTGGGCTTTAAAATGACCTAAGAGAGTAGTTTTTCCCAAGGTGTAATAATTTTTCAACATCTACAGTGAATTTTAAAATAAGGATTGGAGGGGGCGTAACCCTTGAATAGTGGTCTGGGAAACGCTGCAGGTGCTGCCTCAGATTAGAAGTATTCCCACCGCAGGCCTTGCATTTCCCATCACAAATAATGCAGCGAGCGTAATCTGCACCCCATTATGAAATGTGGAGCCATACTTTCGAGCGCTTTCTATCAGCCATGCTTGTTGACGGTACCAGCTGCTACTGACGTCATTACGCTCTTGTGTGTGCAATGCTGTGTTCAGGTCCGGCATGGAAAATCGCCCACTCTTCAACTCCCTTAGTGTCACAATGATGCGTTTAGGTACCGAAACATGGTACCGTTTGATTTTACATGAATCGGTACTCAGAAGTACTGACGGAATTCCGTCGGTACCTATAAAAGTACAGAATTTGGTACCCATCTCTAGGTGAAAAATATCTGCACATGCTCACATATAGACATAAATCCCCAATAATAATTAGTTAATTGTTGCTTAACAAGATGCATCTAGACTACAGAACTTTTATAGCCATCAGCAAACGTCTGGGATACCTCCCGGATGGATATTTGACCACTGTACTTAGTAGAACTAATTGTGAACTTTCCACAGTACCTCAAGTTTCACAACGCCATGGACTTGGAGGGTGCCAAACAAGAGAGAAGCACCTACATCTTAATCACAAGAGAAATTGGGCATGGGCAATCCAAATTTCTGCTGGAGAAACGTTTTACAGTCAAAGGAGACAAAGAAGGGAGACCAGGCACTGGTGGCGCAGGTTTTTTTTTTTTTTTTACATGTCCTGTCTGGCAGAGTAGCACTCAGATTTATTTTCACAAGTGGATCATGACGGCTAACGCTACTCTCCACTCAATTTAAAAAAAAATATATATATATATATATATATCCATGTATGTGTGTGTGTATATATATTTCTTTTTTTTTCTGTAACAGTCCAAGTCTGAAATGTCATATCAGGCAGAATGCTTTGCCAATACTGAAACAGTCCTAGATTTCCTTTCTAAGATCCAGATGATTGTTTTTTTGTTGTTTGTTCGTTTTTTTTAACTTTTGAATAGCCCACCTGGTGAGATGATATCATGTAGTTTTAACATCCTAAACAGAGAAGTTCCAAACTTATGACTCAGTGTCTTCTAGTTAATTTAACACGAATGCGAGAGTGCTGGAAGGCTAGTCAGATGATTTGTATTGCATCCCTCCCACATCAATCTTCTGCCCTCTAATGTGCTCGGCCGCCATTGATCTGATTTGGGTTTGTGTGTGTTGGGGGAGAAAAAGTGAATGTTAACTTTCCAGTCCAGACTCTCTTGTCTGCTTTTTTCCCACAGGATTTTAGGACATGTTAGCTGGGAACCATTGTTTTATCGTGTTGTTTGGTCGGATAAAACACCAATCTTTGTGCTATTTATCGTTGACAACAGAATGACAAATTAACAAATATTTACAAAGTGTCACTGTCTTTCTGTATTGGGTTCATAGCAAACATAGACCCACAATAATACGTTTTCTAGCTTCCCCAGCTACTGGGGAAAAAAAAATATTTCCAGCTCCGCAACAAGATTTTTCAGAAAAAGTTGCCAACTTCGGTTGTTTGGCATTGCAACAACTTGCTTGTAGTTTCCTAATGACTTTACGAACTTACCTCCTCTTTATCTTCTAAAACTTTTTGCACTGCATTAAACTATAATTGTCACCAAAAATATTACAGGTATTAATGCATGCCATGGTACTTGAATAAATAGGTTACACTCTTTGCGATGTATGCATATTGTGTAAAGTAATGTTGCGATATGGATAAATTAGTTCTGAATTGTACAGGCCTAATAGGAGTGTTGTTTGAAAGTTGCTGCTGTTACCATTAGGACTCATCATATGTAGTTCATCTATCCTGTCTTTAAATGTAACTTTTAAGAACAAACTATTTACAAATAGTTGGCCAATCGGTTGGCCAAAATTATATTTTTTCCATGTTCATTAACTGGTCTGAAGTCACAACACTGATACTATAACAGAAGGGTCAGAGCAGACTCCACCTGCTGAGAAGACTGAGATCTTTTGGAGTGCAAGGGGCACTCCTGAAGACATTTTTAGACTGTGGGTGGCATCAGCCATCTTCTGTGGTTTTTATGTGGTGGAGGAGCAGCTTATCTACAGCTCGGCAGAAGCGGTTAGATAAACGCATCAGGAATGCCAGCTCTGTCCTAGGATGCCCCCTGGACACAGAGCAGGTGGTGGGAGACAAGAACTCTAGCCAGAGTAATAACATCCTTCTTGGACCCTGTCTCCCACCCCAGGCATGAACCTGTTGTAGAACTGAAGAGCTTCCTCAATGACAAACTGTTGTGGATCCTAAAATGCACAAAGGAGCATTATCGCATGTCCTTCCTCCCAGCAGCTGTTAAACTTTATGACCAACACTGCGCCCAACAAACTCCACAAATTGTTTACAATCCCTGCTGTTATTTGCACAGATTTTCCATATTCTTATAAATAGTCATATTTTTCATGTGCGAATATACAAGCACAGTTTGTAATTTTTTTTATTATCCTACTTAGTTGCACATTTCTTAGAACCCGAGTGCTTTTTTTTATTAACTGTACAGGATTTTTTTCTTATGTTGTATATTTGCCCTTACTGTACAGCGTCCTCTTTCTTATTTTTGTTATATATTACCTAGGGATGCATGTTATATCCGTATTACCATCAGTATCGGCCCTATGAGTAAACCTGAGCCGATTTATACAGCCGATATTTATTTTGATCTTGTTTGTGTATGTGTTTGACACTTGGGCATGTGGCAGTGATAGTGAAGCAGTGCAGGGTTGTGGGATGTTTAACTGAGGTAGAAATTTTTTTTTCCACGGTCTTGAAAGGGTAGGGAAATATATAAAATATAATATAAGTTATCGGTCTTAACGGCAATTTTAATATGGGATCTGATATTGGCCCACGTTTCATATCGCTACGTCCCTAATTTTACTTTGTGCACCTGATCTATACAAACAAAACTGTTCCAGTGCTGGATCAGTCTCCAGAAATGTTTATCTAAATTAGGACATTGATAACTGGGTTTATAAAAACTGTTTCATGCCTGAATGGATTTTAGCTTGTTTTATTTGTTGGTGTAACTATGATTGGTGTTTGCATGAGGTTGTGTTCACCCCCCCTTGGCTTTGTACACTCAGCTGTGAGGGGATTATTCCCATTTCAGAGCTGGCCTGAGGTCACAGGTCAATGGCTGCAGTTGATAGGAGGAGTCAGAGGGTCACTGCTAGGCTGTCTCATATAAGCTCGGAAAGCATCACCACACTGAGCCTACTTGAGCAAACAGCGTAGTGAATAGATCATTTTTAAAGCCAGGGTTATAGAGATGCAAAACCAATCCACCGGATTTGGTATCAGACCGTTTTTCCTTGATTGGCTCTAATCTGTGATTGGCTGCTCAAACACTGAAAGTCTTTTTTCTATTCATTAAATGCGTCGGAACTAGGCTCTCCTACCATTTTCAGTCTTTTAACAAATCATCCTACAGCATCTACTTTGATGTACTTTTTTGAGCTTAAAACCGGACAAAGGTCAGTGACACACTTTAATACATAAACAAGGATAATCTTGTAATTCCATCATTTTTTGTGGGACTCAAAACTAATCTGTATGGAGGATCCTGCAGCATATTTTTCTCATGTCATTGTCCTTAAGAAGAAGAAAATATGAAATCTGTATTGACCAGGAAAAGCTTGTCGATACATTTCTAGGTCATTATCTAGTCATTAAGTGTCTGTAAATGACCTCACCTCTACTAGTTGAGCTGGGAATGTTAAGCTGGTCAGGCTCAGTCCTGATCCGACATACTGACACACATCTCACAGAGAAAAGGCCTGTGCGCCACCGTAGATTTGTCCTGCATCAGCATTCATTTCGCTGGGTTTGTTGCACCTTTTAACCTGCACCAGCTGCGTACACACACTCAAACACACCAGTTTGCTGCAGCTCTGGGATTTATTTGGCCATTGAATCGGCTCTCTTAGCCAATTGGCCATCTCTGTCAGCTCGTTGCTTTCCAATCAGCACATTCCTCTTTCTCTAGACAGGCACAGGGAGACGTTTTTTGGCACCGCGCACACTGGGTGGGGTAATATTCATATCCTGTCCCCTGACCTCAGATTACACACACGCACAGTTACTGTACTGTTTTGCTCATGCTCGCACTCAAAAGACCACATTCTTGCTCTTAACGCACACAGCTTTTTATTCTGTTTGGAATCAGCTGTTACAGTCAGTCTTTCAGCTCGGAGTCCTTCAGTTTCCTTTATGCTCTCTGTCAGCTGCAGAGCCAGTGCAGCCGTGCCAGTCCGTGCCTGTTGTTGTGCCCCACACCAACAAAGAGTCTTCTGTCAGTGTTAATGACCGTCCTCCCCGCTTATTTCCATCTATCCCTTTTTTTTTTCCCTTGATGATACCGCTTCAGCTACAGAACGGGGTTTGGTATGACCCTTGTCTCGAACAACAATGATGCTGCAGTCTGCTAAGATCAATATGCTGCTGGTAGATGGCTCCATGTGAATGTCTCTGAATGTGTTTGACAACACAACCAGCATCTAGCATGCTTGAAACAAAAAAAAAACACACACACATTTGTTGGTGTGTTTTCCTCATAAACGTGTGTGCACCCAGTGGTAAACATCGAGCTGAATGCTGGCCTCTCCTTTTTGAACTTTTTTATTTATTTATTTTTTTAAAGAGAATAACAAAGAACCGAGCGCTCAGTCACTGACTCGCTCACTCTACAACTGTCTGCCCTTTTTTCTCCTCAGTTGTCCCTCCCTCTTCCTCTGTTCTCATGATATCAGTGTTGTGAAACCTGAAGAGGGAATTGAAAGTTACAGGTCTGGATAAATCAGACGTACCTCATACTGGGAATCTACGTACTACAGTCAAGGGGAGTTTCCTTGATGACTTTGTTGTTTGATGCATCCCAACTTTTTGTGGATAGTAACTGGAAAACTTTGAGACTCTCCACTGAGTGTTAATACACCCATCCCCCCCCATGGCCTCAGCATATGTTTATCACCCACTCTCACACAAACTAGCTTTGACTTCATTGACATGTGGTTTTGGGGACTGCTGACAGGACTCTCCCCCTCTGAGCAGGTCAGATGAGCGTTTCCGGTCATTGTGGAGTACGTGTCAGAGGATTGAGACAGAGCAGCCTGAGGTTCGCTACACTTAACACAGCATGCCTGGCATCGCTGAAGACGAAATGAGGAGAATGGCATTACAGGGGTTTGGAGCATTAGGACTGTTTTTGTGTGCAGGAGAGGAGTGTTTGTTAACTGGGCAGGGCGTCTTTGCCTGCATGTTTGCTGCACAAGCAAACTATGTGTTTTGGGGTGCCAGAGAGGTGGACTTTGTCATGCCTCTGGTGCTCTCTGCCAGACTGAGTTAGTGGTGAGAAGCCTGCACAGTCCAAGGCCAAATGAGGGAGGGGAGAGTGCTGGGAGAGATAAATGACAAAATTGTTGTGTGTTACTCCCTCAGATGCTCTTAATTTTGCTAGAGATGCACTGATGAAAGGTTTTTGCACGATTGATGTAAATGAACAACATATAAGAACAACGTTAAAATAACTGTTTGTAGCCCTCCTGTCATGAGCACTCATTAATTACTTAAATAAGAAGCAAAGGCATGTTATGTGTGTGTGAAAAGCCAGTTGCCGCAAAACAGATTTTCAACTAATATGTTGAAACAAAGAAACTGATCAGAGTTTATATTTTAGGTCATCTTAAGCATCTTTTGCTCGTGGAACCTCCAGTGGGGATTTCAAGGTAACTTTGCTTAGTATTTCTGTTTGGTGGATGCCTTCTCTGTCATGATCTACAAACTGGAGCAGGACCAATGTTTCCAGTCACGTGTTTTCCACCATTTTTTTGTGGCACTGTGTTTCATGCTTTTGAATGGTGGTGTCTTAGTGTAATCTTTTTACTCTGTTTTAAATATGTATTCTAAAGCTTATATTTTATTTTGTCTCTATAGATACACGAATAAATAACAAGTAATAAAAAAAAAAAAAGAAAAGAATCTTGTATTAGCGATTGGCACAGTCAGTATTACTAAACATCAGTTTAAATATCAATTTCTGTTTGAAGACCCAAGAGACTGTAGACCCTTACCTCTTGAGATTTCCAAAAGGCTTCCAATGTTGGGGCTGTGCAACATTAGAAGACCATGTAATGCTGATTTTAGTGATAAACATTAAGATGGTGATATCACCTAAGAGAAGTACAAATCTTTCCCCAATCATCTGTTTTTCATCAGTGCTACCAGACTTGCACTCAAGTTTGGGTCAGATGTTGGCATCTGCTGGAGGGAGACTGCATCCATTGGGCTGAACATTACATTGGTATACAGCGTGTTAACTAATTAATCCAGCATGCTCCATGTCAGACAGAGATTGAAAGTTTAAAGGGGAAACGGCACAGCTTTACTGTCTTGGCCTCTATAACTGGAAGTCTGACTTTAACGACCAACGTGGCTCCATAGAAAGTAGTTTCTTTTTGAAGTAGTTTCTTGCATCTCTGTGAAGTGAAAATAACTGACTTTGAGTCTTCTTCAATCAGTAACAGCCTCTACACAGAAAGGTGTTGTAAACATAACCTGGTAGATCTTGGGTTTGATGCTTTCACTAATTGGTAAATGTCAGACTTCTTTAGTTTCTCAGTCTGGAACAACTGCAGTTTCTCAATTCATGTCTCATTTTCTGCTCCGTTTTCCCTAAATCTCCCAGGACTGTCATCAGATCTCTGCGTAGAACAGCTCTTTTCTGCTTTCTGGGATCACATTTGGGTTTCATAGTCTGGAGGATCATGTTTGTTCATAGCGGCTAATGTAGAGCCTCACAATGGTGTTATCTCTTTGTGTAGCTGTAATTAGACTTAGCTGGTAACATGTGGAGTTCAGAAGATTTGCTTCAAAGAGGATTAATAAAATGACTCGGCTGCTGTAAATGTGTTGGCTAAAGCAAAATCCTTGTGTGTGAATGTGTATATCAGAGGAGTGGCTTGTGTGCGCAGTTGTGTGGTGTTTGCGCGGTAATTATGACTAACATGACTGTGTGATGTTACTGTGCTCTCTCCTAGGTGACATCACCCAGAAGGGCTATGAAAAGAAGAGAGCCAAGCTGCTGGCCTCCTACACCCCTCAGCTGCCAAGTAAGGCTGGTTCTTCATTTGTTCTTTTCTTTGCATTTCCTCATATCAGATCTGTCCTTTCTTCGAAGTCTTCTAATAACCTCTTTGCCGTTATTGTGGCAAAAACTTGATGTAACTGCAACAGAGGAAAGTCCTACTCATTTTACCAAGTTGAAAGGTTTAAAATGTTATGGTAATTTACTTGTAAGTTTACATATGAGTTTACTTAAAGCAACCTTTATTGTTTTTCATGTTGAGTTAATGTATGAAATTAATCTAGCTTGTGTGTTAAAATCTTTTCTTCTATAGTCCAAAGGAATTTCTGGGTTTCTCTGGCCCCCTAGTGTCCAAAAGTGTAACTACTTTTTTATATGAACAGAAATTAGCAACCTTTACAGTCCAACTGGCCATTTGTGTCTTAAGTTCTACTAAATCAAATGTGTCTAGAGACTCAAAAACAAGCTTAAGTTTTAATTTATTTATTTTTTCAATTTCTAAATTTTTTAAGAAACAAATTTGTTAGTTTTTAGGTTGTACCACAAAGAAAATGAGTGTACAAAATATTTCTGCAAAAAGGAGGGAAAAAACATGTAGTTTACTACTTAATGTTTCTCTGTACCATTAGTGTCATTCAGATGTGGAAATTCTTTGCAGATGTTACATAATAACACAGTAAAACTTCTAAAGCTAGCCCTTTATTATCGTTCAGAACCTCCAGAACCAATGTGGAGGTCCTTTAAGAGGCTCCGTAGCCACAGGTTGCAGACCCCTGCCCGAACCTTTTTCGCAATTCATCTTAAGTCAATTTTGGTTCATAGTTTCGTTGTACTACAGTGAGACCATCTGATCTGCTAAATATCTTTTATTAGCTACTGCTCACAAGGGTGTCATTTCCTCAGGAAGAATTGTACCACATTACCAGCATCATGGAAAAAAATGTCCTTTTTGACACTTCATTGTAAGCTACGCAATATCCAAAGAGAAACACTCCCCCCTGTTCCTTCTTAGTTTATCCTTGGCCTCGTTTATCTTGTGCTACCACATTATTCTTGCTAAAGGCAATGAGTGCTCTAGTACTTAAAGCATGTTTCTTTAAGTGACCACTGCTTTCTGTTTTTTCATCTACAGCTTGCCTTCAGTGTCAGTGCAAATAGTAGGAGGCTTTCCTTACACCTCATGAGATGACTTTGTCTGGTTAAGTTGTCTCTTGAGGTTGATTTTATTTTTAAAGCCTGCTACTATACAGGGACCATTACAGCTACTCCCATTAAAAGTATAAACTGCAACAATCACGATTACCAAAGCATGCTGCATTATTATTGCCTACACGTTGCTATGGTAGTAAGTGTGTGCCCGGTCTGCGTGCAGCAAGGCTGCTGGTCATTTCAGTCCTTCACCATTTCATACTTTGGCAGATTTGGGTGTTTTGTACACGGCCTTTTCAGGTAGCAAAAGTTAGATTTCAGGGTTCCTGTGATGTCTGGGGTCAACAAAGGTCAGTCATCTTAATTTTAGGCTTTAAAAAGTCTTAAAGAAGCCCAAATTAAGTCTTCAGTTTGAAAGTTTCCAACATTGACAAATACAATTGCAAGTCACATGCCAAAAACACCAATTTACATCGACAGAGTTATATTTAATCTGCTTTTAACTTGTGTCAAGCTAACCTGGAATCAGGTTAATTTGATAAAAATCATTAAATAACAAAGTTATTTTTCGTTATTCTTTTAGGTCTTACTTTTAAATCATAATAGTCTTAAAAAGATCTTCAGAAATCCTTAGTAACAAAAACTTGTAGAAACCCTGAAATTGGTTTAAATGGGTTAAACGTTTCTTTCTTAAGCTGCTCATATTTTTGGGGAAGGACATGTGGGTATGTGACTTTAATAAATATCGTCGGTTAGCAAGAGGTCATTCAGGGTTGTTCTGGTTTAATCAGGAGTCATTTGGTAAATGTATATTAAAATTTAAATAAACTGAGGTTTTATTATTTTATATTATTATATGTATTTACCTACCAAGAGAAATACATCAATATGAAATGGTTAAAGCACATATGATATTGTTTTACAAGTGGAAAGGGAAGAAACGGCAAAGCTTTGAAACAAATAGGGGGGATATGACCCAGAGCTGTCCAACTATAAAGTTCATCTTTGTGTAATTTTTTCACTGCTGCTCTACACCTTCTCATATTTCTTTACTCGCCCCTGTTATCTAGAAGCGGACCTGTCTCTGCCAGATGTACAGCCTTCACCAAGCCACAGTGCCGACCCCAGCCCAAGTCCTGAGGCCCCGCGCCCCTCCACCTCTTCAGCCTCCAGACACCATCGTGCACATCGCAGTGGAGGGGCCAGGGATGAGCGCTACAGATCAGGTTCATAGCTAACTGTTCTACCAAAAAACTATTCAAAACACTGTCCAGCAAAAGTGAAACCAGAAATTCACCATCATACTTCTTAATTTCTATCCTAATATGTCTCGCTCTGTTTATTCCTTCTGTTTAGACATCCACACAGAAGCTGTGCAGGCAGCTCTGGCCAAACACAGAGAAGAGAAGATGGCACTGCCCATGCCGACCAAGAGACGCTCATACTTTGTCCAATCTCCAATAGATAACTGCACACCTCCAGGTAGGATTCATTTCTCACCCCAAACACAGTTACTTTCTTTAAGACCTGAGAGGACAGGGATGTTCCATCTAAAGCCACACAGTACTTTCAAAGAGTATTAATTTTTCCAACATAAAATCGTCAGTCCAACAAACGGTGATTGATGATATATTTTTGCAGGCGTCATTGTGTTAGAGCAGTTTAAAATCACACTGGCGGATTTGCCAATGAGACCACAGGTAAACAAAATTGTAAGTCATTTACATGGGATTACTTACTGGATTACCTACCGGATGGACGCGGTAACCCACAGGATGTAAAAGCTTTTAATGGAGCTCCAGCAGGAGCCCAGCTGGACTTGTTCCAAAGTAAGCTTCAAACTAAGATGGTGGATTATTGGAAAAACGGTCCTACAAATGCAACAGTGTGTGTTTGGGTGAATGATGCCGAAGGAGGTGACGAGCCTCCACAACCACCAATAAAGAAGCCTCATTCCTTGGGCAAAAAAGGTTAAGCCTCCACCTAAGCCCATGGAAAAGCGAGCTCAGACAGAATTGAACTGTTACCTCAGCAAAGAGGTCATAGATGGAGAACATGATCCACTAAAGAGGTGAAAAATGCTCAAACAACATTTTCCTGTTAAAAACATATCTTTGGAAAACCACCGCAAGCACACGTTCAGAATGAGTATTTAGCGCAGGTGGTAATATTGTTAACCATCTGCTCACTTTGCTAAGACCCAACAAGGCAAACACACTTGTTTTCCTGTTAAAGAATATAAAAGGCTTAATTGAAATAGTTAGTTATCCTGCTTATATACCTGTTCTTTCGGCCAGTGGTGTTTATAATGGTTTATGGGATGGTATTTTTTCTGTACAGTCACCTAGTAGCTGTAAGGCCATGTAAGTCTGGTTCAGGTGCTGTTTTCTTGGGCTTTTCGCAAGCGTATCATAGTTACGACAAGAGTCGTTGTGATAATTGTCTTTTATCTTCTTTTCCTTTACATTTTTTTCTCATTTGCTATTAAAGCAGTGTCATAGTCTGTAGTTTAAGTTTGCCCTTAAAGCTATGAAAGACTGAAAGTCAATCCATTTTATACTGCATTAATTCGTGATTAGAATTAGCAGGTTAACACAATTAATTTATAGGCAAAATAAGGAGGGAAAAAATGCTCTATTGACTCAATAAATTCCTCCAGTCGCCTAAGCTTAATTCCTACTCCTTTAATTTAATCCCAACTGTCCTGTATGGAAGAGTGACAAGAAGAAAGCCATTGTCCACAGGAAGCCAAAGGAAATCCCATTTGCAGTTTGCCTAAAACCATGTTGGGGACTCGGCAAACATGTGGAAAGAGGTGCTCTGATCAAATGATCTGGTCACAATTTAAACTTTTGCCATACATGCAAAAAGTTATGTGTGGATGAAAAATACCACTGCAAACACCATCCTGCTTTTCTTCAGCATGAACTGGGAGGCTGGGTAGAGTTGATGGAAAAATGTGGAGCCATATACAGGGCTGTAAGAAAACCAGTCAGTGGCTGCAAAAGACTCAGGTTTACCTCCCAGCAGGACGACATGCCTAAACATACAGCCACAGCTACAACGGAGTGGTTACGATCAAAGTGGTCTCTTGTGTTAGAGAGATTCGGTCAAAGCCATTGGCTAAATGCAGTTTAGCACCTGTGGTAGGACTTGAAATTGATGTTCTACATTCATACGAAAGTGAGCTTGAGATGTCTTGCAGAGAAGAATAAACAGAGCTTCCAGTCTCTACACCTACAAGGCTAATGGAGACATAAGACTTGCAGCAGTAAATGCTGAGAAGGTGGCTCTGCAAAGTATTAAATACACACAACACAGATCTTTGTTTCTAAAAAAGTATAGAAAACCACTAAACAGAGTCAAGGGGTGTAAATACTTTTGCAAGGCACTGCACATATAAAGATATTTAAAAAAATATGTAATTGACTTGAAACAAAAGCCTGAACTCTATTTATTCATGGTTTGCTGTTCTCAGATACGTCCTCTGCATCAGAGGATGAAGGCTCGCTTCGCAGAAAGGCAGCTCTCAGTACAGTGCTCGCTCAGACCCTCCAGAGCCCCGATTACTGGATTAACCGCTCCGTCCAAAGCTCTTCCACATCCTCGTCCGCTTCCTCCACCCTCTCCCATGGAGAGCCCAAGACACAGCCTCAGCCCCAGCTTCAGCCTGGTGCCTCGTTGCTGGCCGACGTCCTGGCCCACACACGTATAGGTACACCGTACTGATGGAGAGACAGACTATTCAATGGTTAAAATCTATTGCTAAGTTTTTGTCAATGATGTTTTTTTTTTTTTATGTCCACCGATAGAAAACAGTGTCCCGCCTGACGTGACGTCCTCCACTCCACAGGATAGAGGATCCAGAGTGGACCTTCCTCCAGCAGTCAGGGGCATTAGCCGTGGACAGAGCCGCTCCAGCATGCTGGATACAGCTGACGGTACTCTCACACAAGCCGGGATGTGTATAAATGTTCGTTTAGGGACTCAAATGGGCCAAAAAATCAAACTGACTGTCTGTAAACTTGGGTTTACTGTTGCCTGGTTCTTCCTTTAAGTTGTGGGATAAACTGTTAGCATGTTTTAATTAGGATAGAGGAGTGTTCAATTCATGTTTTTGACAAAGGGGTTCTATATGAATGTAGAAAAATGTTGATTTCTCACCGGCATAATGATTTCACAGTGTGGTGAATGGTGTTAATGACAGATGTTTTGTGTTCTTTCTTTTGGGTCCATTAATCCTGTCCCTGTCTTGCCTTTGATTTAAAAAAAGGAAAAAGAAAAGGTAATATACAACGAACCCGGGGAAGGGGAGGGATGCTGACGAGGCCCAAATCAGCTTGCTTTCCAGCATCTTTTTTTGTTTGTCTGGTGTCTTAGGTTTAGAAGTAGAGATCTTCCTGTATTTGGATTTTCCTAAAAATCATCCAGTCTTTGTGTCTCCTCCTGTGTAAATCTTCCCTGTCGAATCCTTCCTGCTGCTAATTCTGATGCTGACTGTGCTAGAGCCTAGCGTTCTGCCTGTGTGAGATAAAGTAGGGATGTGTGTTTGGGCAGAACTGCATGTGTGCTTCTGTCTTGGTTGTTTGCATGAGTTCTTGACTTTTTCCTGATGTTTGTCCAGGCGTACCGGTCAGCAGCCGGGTGTCCACAAAGATCCAGCAGCTGTTGAACACGCTCAAGCGGCCCAAACGACCCCCACTCAGCGAATTCTTCCTCGACGACTCAGAGGAAATTGTAGAAGGTGAGTCCCATCAGTGAAGAGAGGCTCTTTAGTCAGGCTTAGATTGTCAAAGTTACAGTTTGTTAGAAGAGTTAATTCATTCTGAATGATTGCAGCTCGTTTTATTAGTTCATGTCTTAATTTTTGAGTTAACCATGACCACTGTAAACACTAAGAGGTTGAAGTTACAAACAAGCCTTTAGCTGTTTAAAGGCTTAAAGAACTGGTAAATGTCTAAATGTCCCCCCGCTCTTTTCATGTCCAGTTCCACAGCCAGATCCCAACACCCCGAAGCCTGAGGGGCGTCAAATCCTCCAAGTGAAGGGAGACCCTCTGGGAGTGGTCAGCAACTGGCCCCCTGCCCTGCAGGCCGCCTTGGCCCGTTGGGGGGCCACCCAGGCTAAGAGCCCGGCCCTCACTGCCCTGGACATCACCGGCAAACCCCTCTACACTCTCACATATGGTGAGTGTTGATGATATATTAAAATAGTTGGCTGGTTTTTGCTTCCCAAATGGTGGTTGTCATGTTTATTGTTCCCTTTAAATAAATTTGAGGTTTATTACTTATAAATTGGATCAGATAACCACAGTGCCTTGCAAAAATGTTCATATTACTTCTATTTTTTCTTGTTACAACCACAAACTTAAGTCTATTTTTTTGGGCTTTAATATCATTTACACAACACAAAATAGCTTATAGATATGTGGTGGAAGGTAAACTATACATGGTTTTTAACATCCGTTGATCCATCATCAATACCTACTTATCCTTGCAGGAGGTTGATGCCCCTCTCCAGGATCATTAGAAGAGAGGGGGGGGTACACCCTTGACAGGTCGCCAGTCCATCACAGGGCAACATAAGGGCACACAGGGCAAACAGCCATGCAAGGACTCATACCTCAGGGCAATTTTAGAGAGACCAATTTAACCTAACAGTCATGTTTTTGGACTGTGGGAGGAAGCATTTTGCACGTAGACCAAAAAGTTGAATCTGTCCAGAGTACCTTCTTGCACAAGGTTTGCTGTGTCCATTACATGGCGTTGTGGCAAACTGTCACAAGGCATTCAGAGAGGTCTGAAGGTAATCGGTTGCACTGGATTATATTTAGGATTATCAGAGTAATTCTGTTGAATCTAATTCCAAGAAATACAGGAAGGTTTGTGGATTTAACTTTAACAAAATGTAAGAAAATGTTAAGGGGAATGAAAACCACGGCCAAGGCGCTGTAGATATTTGCTGGTTGGAGAATAACACCTACAGCCCTGTTCATGCAGTGTGTAGCTACAGGGCCTTTTTAATTCCCTCCCTCCCTCAGGCAAACTCTGGAGTCGCAGTTTAAAGCTGGCATACACTCTACTGAACAAGCTGGGGACTAAGACTGAGCCTGTCCTGCAACCTGGAGATCGAGTGAGAGATTGTCACACACTCTTTTGTGCTATCTAAGAGTTAAAAGGGAGCATTAAAGACGAAACAATCTTTCTGGCTCCCAGGTGGCGTTGGTGTATCCAAACAGTGACCCTGGAATGTTCTGGGTGGCTTTCTATGGCTGCTTGTTAGCTGAAGTCATTCCTGTCCCCATCGAGGTACCTCTGTCACGTCAGGTAAACATTTATACATTGATCAAATGAAAATTCAAACGATAAAGGTGGAATAACCCAATTTAAATGGTGATTCTATTGATTTTAGCAGTAGCTCAGAGATTTTGTTATTCTAGATTCTTTTGTCCTTTGTCCTTCTGTTTAGCAGTCTTGTCTTTAAATCTTAACTCTTTCCCTGTGTAGGATGCAGGTAGCCAGCAGATCGGCTTCCTGTTGGGCAGCTGCGGTGTGAGTTTGGCACTGACCAGTGAGGTGTGTCTCAAAGGGCTGCCCAAGACACCAAACGGGGAGATCGTCCAGTTCAGAGGTCAGCAAACAGAAACAGCCTATGCCAGTCCTGCAAACAGGAATTCTTTATATCAGCAAGTGTCTTATTTTATGCTCCTTGTGTTCTGGGGTGTTTTCCAGGATGGCCAAGGATGAAGTGGGTTGTTACTGACACCAAGTACCTGACAAAACCATCCAAAGACTGGCAGCCACACATTCCCACTGCCAACACTGACACGGCCTACATAGAGGTATTCTAAGAACATGATCTCATAAAGGCATGCAGTTTTGACTGGTTTAGAAAATGAATTTAACCACACATTTTTGAATAATTGCAATGACATTAATTATTCTAGGGTTAGGTGTCAAAGACACAAATCAAATTTTACATTCAAACTTATTTTCATTTTTTTTGGTCCCTGCATGAAATGTTCTGAGGGGGAAAATGAAGATATACACTTAAAGCATTCCAAATATTTTTGTTTCTTGTATATTTCTGTTAAGAGTCGTCTTACTTAGAGTTTTTGGTAAACTGGTGCCTTTGTTCACCTGTTTCTTTCTGTAAAAGTATAAAGCGAGTAAGGAGGGAACAGTGATGGGAGTTGCTGTTTCCAAGATTGCCATGCTGACACACTGTCAAGCCTTGACTCAGGCCTGCAACTACTGCGAAGGTCTGAACTGGATCTAACATATAAACCTCTTCATCTTCTCTCTTTGCTCTTTTACTAAAAGCTGTGAAAGCTAAAAGATGGTTTTTCCTTCTCAGGGGAGACACTGGTCAATGTATTGGACTGCAAGAAGGATATGGGCCTGTGGCACGGCGTCCTATCGGTGAGGCTGGTTGCAACGGCAGCTCATATACCCATGAGAGGCTGTTTTTCACCCCTTTCGGTCAGACAGATGAATAAAACCGACTGTATGTATGTTTATTTGTCTTGCAGAGTGTTATGAACAGAATTCACACCATCACTGTGCCATATGCGGTCATGAAAGCCTGTCCCATGTCCTGGGTGCAGAGGGTTCACATCCACAAAGGTTCAGCCACAGTTATTTTAGATACATTTTTTCTGTTTTGTCATGTTGTTGTGTAGTTTCTGTTCATCTGTTTAACGTGATTTGTATGTAATCGTTTTAAAATTGACGGGGATTGCCAAGATGACCAAATGTATTTGGCACACAAGTATGGAGAAAGATGCTGAAAATACCAATTCTAATCATTTCTATAATCAAGTTGTGCAACAGCCTCCTTTACCAAACCGGTGTATTTACACCAGGCACCAATCCACTTTAGCATTATGAACATCTGCTGCTACTGTTGGTCATTAAACCACTCTGACCAGTCAGGTAAGAATATAACTTGGCTTATCTGGTGTTTCTGATACAGTTAGGTAACTCTGGTCCAGTTTCTGTGGATTTAGACTGAACTTACATACTTGACATTAGTCTCCCTCTCATCTTTGCTGGACCCTTGCAGTTTCTCCAGGCTACTTTCCATGTCATTTTGAGGGGTTAGGTGACTGCTGAGATCAACATATAAGAGGTGACATTACTCCACCATGGTGTTCAGATCAGTGGAGGGTCTCAAAGCAACATGATGTGACTGACTGAAAGCAGTGGAGGCTTCCGTTTTTAAAAGCAAACATAAGTGGTGTCTTTTTCGTTTGTACGAATCTCTGGGAATCATTTAATCTGAATTGCTATTTAAAATGATCTTAAGTTGAATATATCTGTAGTTTTACTGCGCCTTTAGTTTGACTTCATATTCATGTTAAATATTTAATTGTTTAATTGCTCTCATATCAGTTCAGTTCATTTAGCAAAACTTTATTTTCCTTCTCGGTATTTAATGTTCTTATTTATCTTCTTACTACTTTTTATCATTTGTGATCTTTGTTTTACCAATCTTATCTTATTTTATGAATATATACTTTTTAATTTCTTTCTGTACTGTTTCCTTGTCATCATCCATTGCCTCCTGTTCTTTTTTTTTTTATCTGAGGTAAACACTTTGTGTCCTCCCTTATGAAAGAAAACTGCTCTATAGCTAAAGATTGACTGATTACCTCATTGATTTTTACCTGTGAATGCTCATAATGCTCATGGTTGTCCTCTTACAGCACGTGTGGCCTTGGTCAAGTGCAGAGACCTTCACTGGGCCATGATGGCCCACAAGGATCAGAAGGACATCAACTTGTCTTCTATACGAATGCTTATAGTGGCTGATGGGGCAAACCCTTGTGAGTGGCTTTCCTTTCATAAGTACAACCCCTTTGTACCAATTAAAAATCAACACGTAGGTAGATTCGGCCATTGTTTTGTTAATACGTTCATCCACTGTTTACTGTCAGGGTCTGTATCGTCGTGCGATGCCTTCCTGAACGTGTTCCAGTCTCATGGTCTGAGGCCTGAGGTCATTTGTCCATGTGCCACCTCCCCTGAGGCCCTGACTGTGGCTATACGCAGGTACCACATGAACATCAACACTGACACTAAATCTGATTTTATAATCCTAATAGGTTTTTGCATGAAAACGGGGTTTTTGACGCACCAAGATTTTAAAATTGTCAGTTGATTTTCAAAACCTGAGAGACCCCACTCACGATCATAGACATAACAGGTTTGGTCTTACAGTGTGTGGCGTGCAGCCACACGTCAACCACACCACACACAAACACATTTCACTCACAAACATTCAGGTGTCAGACAGGAAATCTCACAAATCCTCTTGAGATCAAACGTGAGCTCAGAGGAATTCCCCTCCATGTTTTCGTCACCTCGCTTTCTGATTGGCTGCACGTCACATTCAACAGGCTGCGTGCTCATTTGTCCTCGGGGAACACCCCACACGACAGGATTTTGTGCTAAGGGAATCCAACATGTTGAATATCCTCGATTTGAGGTCTGAGCGGTCCCAACGTCCTTCTGGGCAGACTAGATCACACTTAACAGACCACACCCAGCAGGAATATCTCATAAAATTATCTTAATAGCCATCACGATAATCGGGGGGGAAGGGGAAGATCAGGTCAAAAATCGACATAAGAATCCTGCCGTGTTAATTAGGCATAACCCCGGGGTTTTACTGGGTGAATGAAGTTGCTTCAAGAGTACATTTTATAAGAAACTCTAAAAATGATTTTAAATGCTGTTGACCAGTGAGGTGTGCCTCTAAAAGCCCACTACAGGCCAGTCCTTAACATCTGAAGGGACAGATGTGGCCCACGGGCCTTTTAAGGCCAGTGTCAGCCCTAACCCAAAATATTAACTCGTTTTAATTACACTGCTGGGAAGAAGGTCCAGTGTTCCTCAGATTTTAATGTTCATGTTGCCTCTACCAGATTATTATAAAGAGTGCAAGAAAGAGACCGAGTGAGATTGGAAGAATAATAATTATGTGGTTCAAAGACCATCTGTGATGAATTTTAGGTTAACTTTGCAGGAAGTATTTATTAAACAAATATCTCCTCTTTCTGGGTATATGTGCCATCATATATTATTATTTTTCTTTCATCTCTGTAGACCTGGCACACGTGGAGCTCCTCTCCCAGCCAGGGCCATCCTGTCCATGGGTGGGTTGAGTCACGGCGTCATCAGGGTCAACACGGAGGACAAGAACTCTGCTCTAACTGTGCATGACGTCGGCCACATTATGCCTGGAGGTGAGCGCCTGCAGCTGGAGCCGATGTGCAGTCATTTACATTAAATTCTTACCCCTTTCTTTTTCACGCTTAGAGGTTCTAAACGTATTTAATCCTAATATTGGGACGTTATTGTGTGTTCCAGCTCTGATGTGGATTGTGAAACCAGACGGGCCGCCACAGCTGTGCAAAACAGATGAGATTGGAGAGATAGTGATCAACTCCCGGGCTGGAGGAACGATGTACTACGGCCTTCCTGGAGTCACTAAGAACACATTCGAGGTCTTTCAGAGATTAATATTTCTGTTTGCTTATAAACTTATTGCCTCATTATTTGACTCCAGAAATGATCCAGCATGTTTATCAGCTGATGTAAAGCTGATGTATTGTGAAATGTGGCTGCAATCAGTGTTAAACTAACACACAGTGAAGTGTATTAAAAAAATTAGGATGGAAAAAATCGTACTAAAATGATCCATTTGAAAGTTTCACCAACACCTTGAAATTATTCCAATAATATCTGTTGTCTGACATGGCAAGAAGTGTTACAGCAGTTTTTTTCCCATTATTCTCTGTGCAGTTTTTCTTTTATCTCCACTGTATTCAGGTATTAAAGCTACTATATCTTATTCTTGCACAGATATTTAAGTTGAATCTGAACTTTCTTTCTGATACTTTCTCTTTAGGTGATCCCTGTCAACCAGGCTGGAGCACCCATTGGAGAAGTTCCCTTCGCTCGGACCGGTTTACTTGGATTTGTGGGACCGGTAAGGAGTGCAGGAGTGTTTCTGTTGAGGTGGAGGGGACATATTTATTATTTTATTCACATGTCTTTAAGATTTTTCACTCAATAATTCGCTGAGAAAACTGCACCACTCTTACATTTTTGGATAATTTTGTGTCTTTTTTGTGTGTAAATACTGAATGGAAAAAAAGACTCAATTAGCAGACTTTAAAAACTAAATTACGTTATTGTTAATTTGTGATCAAATTTGGAGGCCAAATATGGGCAGATGTGACCATTTATTTGAGGATTTTAGCACATTATAGATAAAACAGCACTGCTAGCTTCAGCCTATTTAATCATATTGGGTAAAACTGTGTTTTGATTCTTTGGTTTTGGGAAGTAATTGGACTTAATTTCACAGTTTAAGAGTTTAGTGGTTGTCATTCATAGCTTTCTCACACCTTCATGTTAGGAGGGATGAAGCCCTGATTAAAACCATCTGAATTTTAATTTTTCTCTTTGTCCTATAGGGGAGTCTTGTGTTTGTTGTAGGGAAGATTGAGGGACTCCTGATGGTGAGCGGGCGACGCCACAATGCTGACGACCTGGTGGCCACCGCATTGGCAGTGGAGCCTGTCAAAACAGTTTACAGGGGGAGGTATGACTCTGCTGCTCCCTGTGAGCCACGGAGAACAGACAACAGTCACTGTGTTTCCCCATGCAGTTCCTCATAACACTGCATAGTTTCTGCAAATAAAACTTTGAACTGTTACCAGCCTCTTTTAGTTTTAACAAATACTACATGCCACATTCGATGTACATATGTTCTCTTGGTTTTACATTTTCAAAGTCTCCTCTAAGGATGCTCGCTCTTCGTTTTTCTTTAAGTGTTTTTAATTTATGTTTGTGGACTACGTGTGTATTTTTTGAGCCGGTGTCTCAGCAAAATTTCATAATGGATATATTGACAAAAAAGACTCTTGAATCTTGAGCGAACTCTTAAGGTATATTTTGATGTCATTCCCTCAGGATTGCTGTGTTCTCAGTGACTGTGTTTTATGATGAGAGGATAGTGATTGTAGCAGAACAGAGACCGGATGCCAGCGAGGAAGACAGCTTCCAGTGGATGAGTCGAGTGCTACAGGTAATATATCTGTTTAAATCTTTTTCTGGATAAAACATTAAGAAAGATCTTCTTCGACAGGAACTACGGGGCTGGGAGACAACGTTTGCCCCCTTACAAATTTATTCCGTTTTCATGTCTTTTGCCACACTTTAGTGTTTCAGTTCAGGAAACAAATGTTTAACAGGCAAATATAAAAAGAGTACATTTCTTGGGATTTCAATATACTAAGAGAAAAAGTCATTGTGTAATATCACCAACCTGGACCTACCAGCTTATTCCGGGGCTTCTACAGGGTCTGCAAGCCCCAGATTCAATAATCTCACTTTTATGCCTTAACAAGTCACAGCCTTCTCACATAGGCCTTAAATCACAAAACACATGATTCTTAGTCTCTTTATATAAATAAAAGTGCTGTTATTTTAGCTTTTCTTACCTGTGCGATGGTCAGACAAGCAGCACAATGGCCCGGGTCCATTCTGCTGCTTGTCTGTGCTGCACCTGCAAACGTATAGCTGGTCTTAATCCCTGCTGACAGCAGGCACAGTAGCAGACACACATGGTCTTACCTTTGAGGGAAAATGTTCCAACACCCTTCTGCAAAAAAGATGTTAAAGTTTATCCTCAATTTTCTTAGCTTAAAAGTTCATCTTGTAAAAAAAACAGCTTTGTTGTTTAGCTTAAAGTTCTAAAAGTTGACGGCACTCATAAATGAACTAATTTGAATTCATAAGTGCACAACACTAGGTATTAACATGGTAATAGATTGTACCACTATATCTGTCTTTTTTCGTCTTAGTGTATTTTTTTTCTGCCATCCTTCTCAAGGAAATACTACATTACATGTGTTAGGCCTGCATCATTTGTTCCATTTTTCCTCATAAGGCGATCGACAGTATCCACCAGGTTGGCCTTTACTGCCTCGCACTTGTGCCAGCCAACACCCTCCCAAAGACGCCATTAGGAGGCATCCACATCTGTGAAACCAAGCAGAGTTTTCTGGACGGCAACCTGCATCCCTGCAACATCCTCATGTGTCCGCATACATGTGTGACAAACATGCCCAAGCCACGGCAGAAACTGCCAGGTGAGCCGTCATGGGTTTCAGAATACTGTATGGAACCACAGCAAGTAGAGAATAGTAATAGCATGTGACGGATAAAAGCTTTTTACAATTTTGTTTTTGCAATTTTTTCCCCTAAAGTTCAATTCTGATCCGTTTCAATTGTTTTGGATCAGTTCAGCTTGTGCTCTATAATTTCTGAATAAAGGGAGGTGGTTACTTTGGTGGGCTTAGAGGCAGAAATTATACCAGGGAATGTTTTTTGTGTATAGGAACATCAGTGTGACAGTTTTTCACTCTAGTTTCTGATCTTCTCAGTGGATGTTGGTCCTGCTTCTATGCTTGTTGGGAACCTGGTGGCAGGGAAGCGGATTGCCCAGGCAACAGGCAGAGAGCTGGGTGTGGTGGAGGATCAGGACCTTATTCGAAAGGTAGCATTTCACAGATCACTGTTAAAAACACTGTGGCACATGATCCTGCTATATTAAACCGTCCCATTTATTTCTTTTTCAGTTGCATTCAGCATGAGTTTAAGTTCAGAACGTAAAATACTGTTCTCCACTGTTTATGCTTTCTTTAAACACAATATATGATTTGTTAAACTTTTACTCTGCTGATTAAAGCATTAATGAAGAGCATTTCAGTGTTTTTCCCCTGTGGATGCAAAGCTGAAGTTCTGTGATTTGTAGCTTTCAATGTAGCACTAAACTAAAGGGATATTTCACAGTTTTTAGGGAATCTGGACATCATTTAATGTCTTCAGTTTGACCAAACCTGAACTAATAAGTCTATACCGAGCATAGATATATTACACTAGTTAAAATCCATGAAACCTTTATTTGTAAAAACTCTATAAAAAACTATAGATTCCAGCTAAATATAAGAGCAACCTATGAAGTACATAAAATCACACTGATCCTTCCAGACACTGGTCTCTTTTGAAATGTATGCTGTTTGGAAAAACTTTCCATAGCTGAAGTCCAGTGATCTGCCTCAGTGCGACGCATCCGGTGTGTTAACGACAAGCCATCAAATCACTCACCTTTGCCAATAGGTCATATCGCTAAACTGCTGTGCCCTTCTAATGAAGCTGGTATTCTTTATTTTCTAGTGAATGAAAACCATTGTTACACCTGTGCTTCAATATGATCCCGGGGCTTATTACAAACTGGTGTAGCATCATTGAAATTGATCAATTTGTTTATTGAATTTATTGACCAAATAGATTGACATGAAACAGTGAAAGTAACTGGTATCCAAATGTGTTTAAATCACACTGATGCATAACTTGGAAATGCTCTGAATGTATTATCCAAGCATCTGTCTTGGAAATTGGATGCTGATCTCTTATCCTCAACCTGTGCTGTTGTTTTGCGGGGCTACAGCTCTGTATGTGGCCCACCATGATGGTAAGGCTCTAGTCTGCCCCCACCTGCTCATCTCTGCTTATGCTGCTTCTGTCAGTCCCCTGTGCTTCGGCAGCTGTAATAACCCTGACCCCCACCCCCGTCCAGCAACAGCTTCACGCAGCCAAGCCAGCTGTCCTGGCCGGCTCCTCACTCAACAGGGATTCACACATATACTCTCAGTCTGAAATTGATCAACTTTCTCAAATTTTAACCCAACAATTACTGCCATTCTTTGTGCTCAGCGAGGACCACTTTTTGTTTCCAACATGAACTCTAGGATTGGGAGCGCATCAGTGTTTACCTCTGCTTGCTGTTATCAGTGTGAAGCTCCCACGTGCAGCATGGCTTTATTAGTGGTCAGAGCAAGCAGCCTGCATGATGTCCCTCCTGATTCAGAGCACGACATGTTGTCTTACTGAGCGTGTGATGGTGCCGAGGACAACGCCGACTAATGACGCAGTAACTCTGCTCGGTGTTTGTGTGTCCACAGAACATGCTGGTATTTAGTTTCTGTATTTGTTTTTATGTGTGGCCTTATGTTTTGTCTTTTGTCTGTAAGGGAACTGTTTGTTTTGATGTTCTCGTCCACTGTGGTTATTTTTGGACAGATTCCTTCTCCTAAAATTAGGATGCTGATAATTATATATTTTTAACCAATAAAATATCAAGGAAGGCGTTAATTTTAAGCAGTTTTGTTTTTGGAAATTGTACGTTAAGCCAGTCAGAAGTGTTTTTTTTTTTTTTTTCTTTCTTTGGACCTGTTGAGATGCCTGTGGCTTGTTCATTTTTCAAAGAGCCTCCATTTTACGCGTTAATAGGTGCAGATGCTCCCAGCATGACCCTCAACTTGATGGAACTTGATTTTGTTCCTGTCTTGCTTTATATGGGAGATCAACAGCAGAACAGGATATGTTTGTTGCATTTGTGATCCGATCATCAGTGAGTTTGTAATGACCTAATTTGTCACAAACAGCAGGAGCTCTTTTTACTGTTAGTTGTTGTTTGTAAGGAACTGTTGATGTTTTTACATGTTTATCCTTTTTGCATTATTTTTGCTAGCAATGTAATTTGTTGTACATGCACTCGGTGACGATAAACGTTAAGCTCCCAGACATGGGGGCATAACTTTTTTTCTTATCTCAAATCCAGTCTAAAATAATAATAACCCACCTGATAAAAATTGCGCCTCCTTCTGATTGCCCGACGACTCATTCTGTTTTGATGCCTTTTCAGCACCAGTTCCTGTCTGAATCTCTGCAGTGGAGAGCCCAAACTGACCCGGATCATGTTCTCTATGTTCTGCTCAATTCCAAGGTATGTTAAACACGTTCACACAAAGACACGTAGACATTCACTAAGTGAAGTCAGCCACAGCTTCTAAACACGTGCAGTACTTTGTTTTGAGATGGCTTTTTATTATGAATCATGACAGTCTGTTCTGGCAGTATGGCAGTATCTTCACCATTTTGTTTGCTGCAGGGTGTACCAGTGTGCACAGCAACATGTGCACAGCTACACAAGAGAGCAGAGAAAATCACTGCTACACTTATGGAAAGAGGAGGCCTAAACACAGGCGACAACGTGGTGCTACTTTACCCCCCAGGTGAGTCTCAAAGAGTCAAACAATGCAGGTTTTTTTTTTTTCTAATGGCACCTTTCTGTGTTTCACCTGTGAAAAAAGGATGGTCAAATTTTTATGTCGCAAAGGTTTTAGTTCACATTCTGTCTCCACTGCAGGTATTGACCTGATTGCTGCCTTTTATGGCTGCCTCTACGCAGGGGTGATCCCTGTGACAGTGAGGCCGCCTCACCCCCAGAATCTGGCTGCTACTCTCCCCACAGTCCGCATGATCATTGATGTGAGTGCAGTCCATATGACAGAAATGTGAAAACCAATAAGTCATTTGGAATCAGCTCTGCTCTGTCTTTTGAATTGAGTCCATATTGGGTACCACCCAATTTCACCTTTTAAATTTTTTATTCTTTAGGAAAGGGATCAGCAAACCATCAGTCATCTTGTAAAAAATTAATAGAGTTTGCTCTTAAAGCACAGCTTTTGGTTCTGTCAAAATGATCTCTTGGGTTTGTGGTTGTTGTTTTTTCTCAGGTGAGCAAAGCAGCCTGCATCCTCACCACTCAGCCCCTCATGAGGATCCTCAGGTCCAGGGAGGCTGCCGCAAGCGTTAATGTCAAAACGTGGCCAACGATCATCGATACAGGTGCAGAACGTCGATACATGTTCAGATAAGGACTGCTTTAAAGCATGATGAGATGCAGCAGAACGGAGCTGTTTTCTGAATTTTCCTTTTTTATGGTTTTTCTAAACCAGCTTCGAATGTGTTAACACAGAATTATGTTTTTTTTTGCTACTAGAGGTCCTCGTTTTCCCTTCTCTACCTGTTAAAAAAACCTAAAGATCAATGTCATAATGAAACGTTTCATATTTTTCTGATTAGTTTTTACATTTTACTGTAAAATGATTTACCCCTCTGATTATCCAGCACACAGCAAGATATAAAAATAATCTAATTAATCATGAAAAAATAAAATATATAAGATCATATTGCCTCCTACCAGACGATCTTCCCAGAAAGCGGCCTCCAAACATCTACAAACCTCCTACAGCTGAGATGCTGGCCTACTTGGACTTCAGTGTGTCTACCACCGGCATGTTGACTGGAGTCAAGGTAAATTAAATATGAAACTCTTTAAGGTAGCACTTTGTAGCAGCAAAGATTCACAGATTGAAACAGAAATGATCACATTTTTAAAAGGCAAAAGGTTGGGCGTGGCGCTGCTAGTGTAGGGGTTAAGCGTGCGACCACGTACAGAAGCTATAGTCCTCGGTGCGGCTATCCCGGGTTTGAGTCCCGGACCCGTCGACCTTCACCGAATGTCTCCCCAGCTTTCTTTGCCCCTCTTTCCTGTCTACCTACTATCGAAAAATGAAAAATAAAGGCCTCTAGTGCAAATGTGTACAAATGTGGAGTCAGTAATCCCAGTATTAACAGTGTTTAACATTATTTTGAGATATATTTGTTTTCCTTTAAAAGTGTCACCAAACCATGTTCTGCGTGTGTGAATTTCTTTAGATGTCTCATGCGGCCGTCAGCACTCTTTGCCGCTCCATTAAGCTGCAGTGTGAGCTTTACTCCTCACGCCAAATAGCCATCTGCCTGGACCCGTACTGCGGCCTGGGTTTTGTCCTTTGGTGCCTCTCCAGGTACCTCGAACACACAAAGACTAAAATATGTCGCCCTTCCACGAAAAATAATGGTTCCACAGACACTGCAGCTACTCTGTTTTGTTGTTTCTCAGTGTTTACTCAGGTCACCAGTCTATCCTTATTCCTCCGCTGGAGCTGGAGACCTCGCTGCCTCTGTGGCTGAGCACGCTCAGTCAGTACAAGATCAGAGACACCTTCTGCTCCTACTCTGTCATGGAGCTGTGCACCAAAGGCCTGGGCACGCAAACAGAGATGCTGAAGGTCAGTGTCGCTATCAACCTGAACAACAGATGAAGGTTACGTGTTTACAGTGTGCTTATGATTTACTCATTTTGTAAATGTAGACGACTGGAGTTTCCAGGTCTAGAAAAGTATGGAAAAAAAGAGTGTGGAAGAACATTAGTGTTCAGTCTTTTTAAGCATAAAACTGTATTTTATTAAAATGACCAAAATTGCCAAAGCATTTCACACTCACAGTAAATTAATAATTATTTTATTGTCACTTTTTGGTCCATCCTCACCTAGTCTTGACCTTAAAGCTATACTCTTAATTTTTATTTTTATATGTTACACTATTTTCAGTTTTTATTGGTCTTTGAAACATACAGATAAAGCACAGACACCATACAAACATTTAATAAAAACCTACTCTATAAACTTAAATGATCTAATCGACTCAAAAACCAACTGAGAAATACAAATTATCTGCATTCACACAAAAGAAAAAATCTGAAATACACATGCCACTTCAGTAGGTAAGAAGGTCTACATTAAGGACAAAATTTAAAGGAAGACCATTCAGAGCATAGAAAAAGCAATACTGGGCCAACGTTTCTTCAGAACCAGTCTTTTTTTAAAACTGTTTACTAGTTCCTCTGTCGATAACGTTGTCAGCCAACAGTTTGATGTCGTCAGAGTAAGAACAAGGTGAGACGAATGAGAACAAAGTGATAATCTACTGTTCTTGTGGTTATATGCAGAAGGTTACAGTGAGCATGCACAAAGTAGGTCATGTCTTCATCCATTATCTTAAGTCTCCATGAGTCCAGACGCCCAAAAGTGCCAATAATTTAAAAAAAAACATAACTTAAATGTCTCGTTATTCGAGGTTGGAAACAAGTATTTATACTGTAACGGTATTAAACCAATAATCGGTAAAAAATTTACATTGATTAAAAAAATTAAATTACTAAAAAAACACATTTTTCACGTTCCTGCAGCAACTCAGTAATTTATTTAATCTGTCTTAATTATCAAGGTTAAGTGGGCAGGGCCAACTTAACCTTGTTAACTCTGTTCAATATAACTGATCAGAAGTTGAGTTGCTGTGCAGATTAACCAATCAGATGTCGGGGTCTCTCTGACGAGCCACACACGGCCTTATGCATATGATAAAATAGATGATAGAATTAAATATGATTTACTGACAATTAATGAATGAATTTCAAATGCATTTGATTAGTTATATATTTAATTAAATATTTAGACATTTAAATAATTATAGTTTAATACATTTAATCACTAATTTTAATTATAACAGACAAAATAATTTCTTTATTTATTTTTTTCCTTCCTGGCACATCTATACATGGATTGACTGCAAAATATTAAAAAGTGTTTTTAATCTTAATACCTCAGTATTTTTACTTGTTTTCTCCTTACTTCAGGGTACTATTTGTGTTTTTCCTGCTTCTTTGCCTTTGTTGTTGGCCATGTATCCACCTCAGTACCACTGATCATCAGCTGTGTGTGTATTTCAGGCACGGGGTCTGAACCTGTCGTGTGTCCGGAGCTGTGTGGTCGTGGCTGAGGAGCGACCTCGTCTCGCCCTCTCGCAGTCTTTCTCCAAACTCTTTAAAGATCTCGGCTTGTCGCCTCGGGCCGTCAGCACCGCCTTTGGGTCCAGGGTGAACCTGTCCATCGGCCTGCAGGTACGTTTCACACCAAATTTCCAAACGTAAAGCCAGCGTTTTAGTTTGCTCTGCTGAGCTGAGGAGCCTTTGCTTCGGTTATACATATATTTATTTATTTCTGTTTAACTAGGGGACTTCTGGACCAGATGCTTCCACTGTTTATGTGGACATGAAGTCCTTGCGCCACGACAGGTAAGACCAGAGCTTCTTGCAGCTAAAAAAGGGCAACAATGCTCTTATGTTGCTGCTATAAACAAACATTGACCAAAGTAATTTGTTTTTTTGTTTGTGTTTAGGGTGAGGTTGGTTGAAAAAGGAGCGCCACAGAGTCTTCCACTCATGGAGTCTGGCACTGTAAGTGTTTACTGATTTATTGGGATGTTGAGTGTTACTACAGAACAAGAGAGGTAATAAAGGTCTTTTTGTTGCTGTTAGAGTTAAACTTGTCTTGTATTTTGCCCTCTAAGATTCTGCCAGGAGTCAGAGTCATTATAGTTAACCCAGAGACAAGAGGTCCACTGGGAGACTCACATCTTGGTGAGGTGAGTTGGCGAAAGGCTGGTTTCAGATTCATAGATTGAACTTTGACCAAACCAGCTGATACTATAAGCTGTCTAAAATGAGACACAAAAAGAAACCCAAAAGGGCTCCAGTATGACTCCCTCTGTGTTTGGGCAGATCTGGGTGAACTCCCCTCACTGTGCCAGCGGCTATTACACCATCTACGGAGAAGAGAGCCTGCAGGCAGATCATTTCAACACCAAACTCAGCTTTGGGGACCCCCAGACTCTCTGGGCCAGGACCGGATACTTGGGCTTCATCAAGAGAACGGAGCTGTTAGATGCAAGTGGAGGTAAGTCGATTTTTTAATGAAAGCCGAGGACATTCAGTGACGTTCTGCTGTTTGCGTTTATAAGCATGACCTACAGTTGAGTGCCGTTACATAGAGCGAAGATTTTTTTACGCAGTTTTTTAAAGCATTGCGATCAGAAATGAAGTTCTTTGACAATAACTGATCTAATCCGTGAACTTTGGTGTTTTATGTGCTAAAAGGAACATAAAGGATCGAGAACTGGATTTTTTACATGAAAAATTTGTTGCAACCCAACAACGAAGATGACCTAAAGGCCACTATCAGTCTCACTTTTGCTGGGGTTGTGTACCACCTGTAATTGTTTTTTTTTCTTCTACAGATCGCCATGATGCCTTGTTTGTTGTGGGCTCTCTGGATGAAACTTTGGAGTTGAGGGGATTGCGTTATCACCCCATCGACATCGAGACGTCTGTGTCCCGAGCTCACCGCAGCATCGCAGAGAGGTGAGGGTCTGATGGTGTTTAACACTGCATAACTATTAACAACAGCCGCAGCAAACTGAATCTTCTCTCTTGACCCCCCGCCCCCAGCGCTGTGTTTACATGGACCAACCTGCTGGTGGTGGTGGCAGAGCTCAGCGGCTCCGAGCAGGAGGCCTTAGACCTGGTGCCGCTCGTCACCAACGTGGTCCTGGAGGAGCACCACCTCATTGTTGGGGTGGTCGTCATTGTGGACCCCGGGGTAATCCCCATCAACTCCAGGGGGGAGAAGCAGAGGATGCACCTGCGAGACTCCTTCCTGGCGGACCAACTAGACCCCATCTACGTGGCCTACAACATGTGAACAGCATTCAGAAACTGATGCAGAAAACTGAGCCGGGGTCTTAGAAGACCTGAGGGACTTCAAGGGTGTGAACAGCAGTGGCCCCCATGTTAGCTCTCAGACACGTTTAAAAGAGAAAGCAATGCAGGAATGCGAAAACCGAGCAAGTGGTGTAACAGTGAAATGCTTCCCTTTCAGAAACTGTTCCTGCTTTTGTTCCACCTGCTTGATTGCTGCAGCCCAGGTTCACCAAGACTTCTAAGAACAAGGGTGAAATCTTCTGTCCTCTTTAGAGGAAACACATCCTTCACTTTGAAGAAATGAGATCTTTATCTGCTGTCTGAAGCCCATTTCTCCCTCAGCAATCCTAATAATGTTTTGAAACATTTTTATTTACATACTCCCCTCAAAGACAGAAGACTCTATCATTTAATTCCTTTTTTTCATGCTTTTATTTTTATTTTTTTTAACTTCCATACTTTTAAAGACGGGGGCGCACTGGAACTTCCTCCATCTTTTGCACGTCTAGCTCCACGTCCTGCTTTAAAAGGAGACTCCACTGCCCACATCTGCTGCTGCTGCTTCCAGAGGAGCAAATCCACACCAGTATTACAAAAAAAGTGCTACCAGCGTGTCTCATCCCAACTCTCTGACCTTCCACCAGGTGTGCAGTGGCTCTCGCCTCCAGACCGTTCTGCACTAGCCTGCAGAAACGACTTCGGCCTTCACTCATTACAAGATGTCCGAAAAATACACTTGAATTACATGTTTGTGTGAGATAAGCCAAAGTTCCCTCACTCACAAACCTGGATTAGTGATAGTGAAAAGACTTGCTGAGTTAGGATAATTGTGGCAGTCTAAGAAATTGTTTTCTTACTTTGAAGCACCAGGTCTTAGTGGGATTAAACGTTTCATAGCAAGAATAACAGCAGAATAAAAAACTGATACTTTGATGCATTATAGAATTGCAAAAACAGAAAAGGAAAGAAAATGTGATTAGTTGAAGGATACAATTAAACATGAGTTCCAGTTTTACACAAAGGTAAACATTTCTAAGTTTCTGAAAGGTCTTCTAGAGTCAGGGTTCAAAGTGGGAAGACCCGAGCTTTCGGACCAATCCCAACCTCAAAATCCAACATGGCTGCCTTGCATTTAAATCCTGCTGGTAGCTGCCGTATAAACTGGTTTATTTGCACTTCCTCCTGGTTTACTGTCAGTTCGTACTGAAAATTGCCGAAATTTTCCCCACTCCAGGTTTTCCTGAAAGCAGCTAAAGTAACATAGCTGGTAATCAGCAGTTTGAGAACCACCTGTGTAGCAAACAGTTTTTCCAGTTCTGGAAAAGCCTACAAGCCCGCTTTTAATAAATGGCCCATTCTCCCTAAGAACTGACGCTTGTTTCAGTGGTGGTTACTTATGAGAGGCACAAACCAGCTTCAGCAGTCACAGATTGAATTTCTCACTTGGAAAAGAAGCTTATAAAACATTACGTTTTCAGGACACAATAGCATCGTATTTATGATGGTGTAAACCATAAAAAAAATATTTCTTTTTGACCTTAGTTAACATCTTAGTTAACATCTAGTTTCACTGGATAGTGTTTTGCTGGCTTAGGATGAGACGCAGATTTGAGCCTCGACCCACCAGCATGAGCGTAGCGGTAAATCTGAAATCCCAACAGCTTTCCATTCACAGCCTATAAATAAATGTAGATGATCAGAAGGCAGAGTAGTGCCTTTTATGTCTAAGACATTTCTGATTTATAAACTATTGAATTTTAAAAGAGAGCAACGTGCGAGGAGTGTGGAGAAAACTTTGCCTTATTAAAACCTGTGGACCTTTTGTTTTGAAGGAGCTCCACTGATTCTGCATTAGAAACCAGAAGCGGGAAGCACATTTGCATCTTTTTTTTTTTCTACAGAAAGAGGGTGTCGTGTTTTCGATAACTTTCTTGTCATGCCTCTTTTTTTGATCCGAATCAATATTTAAGCCAATTCTTTCCAAATGTCTGTAACACTGGGGGGGCAAAAAATATTAGAAACAATCCCAATGAAACCTGCATTTGAAAATGCATTTACAGATGGCAAATACTTCTTTAAAGGAAAAAGTATAATAGATAAAGGTTAATAATGTCTGTATCCTGTATTTTAGAAGTGAGATACTGTATTACTAGTGTTACTGTGTACATGGAGATGGAGTCTGTAGATAAAAACTTGACTGATCTTTCATACTTGACAACATTTCTTTCTGCATTGCTTGTTCAACTACGTCTCATTGAAACAGACAGGGAACATGAACAGGAACAATGTGCACTTTCCCAATATCATTTGATGTATGTGGGCATGCCCCTGAGAGAGTGTGTGTGAGCGCGTGTGTGTGTCTAACAGTGATATTTGGCTTTTACGGTGCAACAAGGTTCATCTTTTGTAAAAATCCCAAAATAATGAATTTTGTTTTTTTTTTAATGTCGCCTCCACTGTATTTTTACTCTTTCCATCCACGTTTGGGATCTAATATATTTTTTAGGGCTATTATTGATATTTTTCCCACTGATGCATTTTTTCATCTGGAGCTGCACAACCTCTGCAAACACATTTCTCAGTAGCGACACAACCGCTGCCCGCTTTTCACCGAGGACATGTACGCGAGCCAGTCATTTGGTTACTCATGAATAACCGTGTGATAATTGCTTTGTCGCCACTGTTTCACTCCAACGACTTTTAATAAAGTTTTATAATTTGACGTTGGCCTTCAAGCCTTTTCAATAGACCTTGGTGCTATTCAATAAGGTGCCGTAGACAGATTTTTATCCTTCAGTGTCATTGCAAAAAGCCGTCATTCTGGATTTTGTGTGGAAGTAAATATTTCCTTTTAAAGTCCTACAGATGTTCACTCTTTCAAAGCTTGCATTGTTTTTCATTGTCAGTTGTTATCAGCTGTAAAATCTGATGCAAAATTTCAAACAATGCAACTTGTCACATCTGTCTTTTTTTCCATCTGAATATTCATTTCTTAGACATTTCAACCCTCCAAAGTTGTTCTAAGCACAAAATGTAGAGATGAGGCAAAGAAAATGGATCATTTTAACACAAATAGGGAGGAAAAAAAAATCAAGGGTCCACTCTGTATACCTCGACAACAGTCTGTCCACTATGCATCATTAAGCTGCAGCAAAAACACATTCTGGACTAATCAGTGGTGCGATAACGTCTAACAACATGTCTTACAAAAAAACACTGTCACACTGTCACTGGATGTGTTTCATGTCAAATAAAAATGCTTTGTCAGACTTTCTTCTGCCTTCTACTTTTCTATCCGGACGCTTCCTCTAGAGCTTGCTTATAACCAGAATTATACCACTTTACCACCAGGGGTCACTGTTTCTGCTTCTTTATAAAGCAAAACAAATATACTACATTAAGTCATGATGAAGTCACTGCCAAGAGGTTTTAAAGAAGAAAACTACCACAAATATTCACATTTGGTAAAATTGATGTTTAAACTTCATCACTGACCAATTTTGTTGTACTGCATCATTTAAAAAATTTGCAGGCAGAATGCTGGTTATTTAAAACATGAGCTCGAAAAGAACTGCAGTCATTTCTGTGGTTGCTAGTAATAAAGTAACCTGAAGGAACAGTGAATAAAACCTTTTTGAGAAATTGAATTAAATCATGTTTTAAGTCTGAAGAGCTCTAAATTTTGCATGTGGGAAATGACAAGACAACCAAAAAAAAAGATTTGGCAGAGGCTTTAATATTTACATCTTCCTTTTAAATGCCATCAAATGCAAATATACACTTTGCACTAACATATTAGGCATTCTAAACAGAAAAAAGAATACATGAGAGATGTGTGAACTACTTCTGCAACAAGCGGCTTTGTGTTGGACTAAAAGACTGGTTTTCTTCCAGAATTGCCCTATACTACCTTCATCCATCTTCCCAAACGCTCTGACCAGTTTCCCTGTCCTGCTGAAAAAGAGCATGGTGCTGCCACCACCATGTTTTACCATGGGGATGGTGTGTTCAGCAAAAAGAGGGTTTTTGTAAAACCAAAGCACCTTCTACATGTCTGCTGTGTCCCCTGCGTGGCTTTGTGGTATCTTTTACACAAGACCTATGGCTGTTTGGTGGATAGTGATATCTTGGTAGGTTTACATTTGTGACATACTCCATTTCCATGTTCAGATGATTGATAGCTCAATGAGGCATTCAAAGCTTGAGATGTTTATAACCCAACTCTGCTTTAAATGTCTCCCTAACCTCCTCCCTGATCTGTCTGCTTTGCTCCTTCGTGTTCTTGGTGGTGTTTGTTTTCTAATGTTCCCTAACAAGCCTCCGAGGACAGCTGCATTTATACTGAGATGAAATTTCACACAGGTGGACTGTATTCACTTTTTAGAGTTAAACTCAAAATTATTGACACCCCTGGCCGATTTAGGTTTAAAATAATATTTTAATCTCACTAACACGTTTCTTCTTACTGGAAGCAATATTAACATTTCAGAGTCCAGCCAGAATCCCGACTTAAATGTGATTTTATTTAGATTTAATGGGGGTATTAGATTTAAAGGTCCTGCATACAAATATCAGATCCTTAAACAGGAAAAACCAAAAATATAATTTTTCTGTCACTTCACAAATTATGCGCTATCATATAAAATAGCTAAAATATGTAATAGTCTGTGGTGGTAACATGAAATGTGAAAAAAAGCTCAAGGGGTGTGAATACTTTTGCGAGTCTCTATATAGAAATGTGTCATTGAGAGTGAGACAAATGTCCTCCCAGGGACAGAAGTTCTAACTAGACGGCCTGATTTACTTGTAGTAAATTATATATTAACCAGGAAGACTTTAGGTGAAAGAAAATCAAAAATATTTGCCCATTTGTAAAAGAAAGAAAACATGTACAGCTCATGTTTGCTTTGTGCTTTAGTGATTCTGTTTTTTGCAGACAGAGCGGATGTTTCAGAGCAGCGTCAGGGCAGCAAAGAGCAGAGCTGTGGTTAGCCTTCTGGTGAGTCTGTGTGCAGTAGCTCTAGCTCCTTCCTGCGTTGCCTTCAGCCACTCTGCGAACCTGCTGGTTTTTGAATACACCCCTGGTCTGTAGGGCAGTCCGCACTCCGCCCCGAAGCTTGTTACTCCTACAACATAGAAGCTGTGTTCGCTCTCGCTGTAGCACTGCAGTGGGCCTCCGCTGTCGCCCTGCACCACAATCAGCACCGGGGTGTTACAGATGTCTACCTCTGCACCTTAGAAATACTTTGAAAATGAGTAAAATAATCACTTAACCTGACAAGTGTCAACTCCTCCACTCTGCAGTCCTGCACAGATCATGTTTTCTGTGATGATGCCATTGTACCAAGTTCTCTGGTTACATCTGATCTCGTCAATGAGCTCCACCTCAGCCTCCTGCAGACTGTCCATCGTATCCCCTATCAGAAACGCATACAAAGCTGCTCAACCTAACATAACTTTGTATAACTACCATAAGCAAACAGCAAAGGTTGGTATTGTTCAAACCATAGTGCAACATTACATTTTACAGTTTTAACTTCTCTGTCCAGATTGTTCAGTCTCTAAGTTCCTTTTCTGGCTGTCAGTGACTGTATTGTTTTCATAGTGAGGCTGATAGAAACTAATTTACAAACAGAGAAGATGATTTGCTCTCTTCTAACTCTAAACTATTTTGTCTTGCGTTTCAATAAATGTACTGTCCAATTTTTTTGGAAATATTTCTGTCTTCGATAAAGTTTGGTTGATGATTACCACCCAAAGATTAGATATCTATAGGCAACAAGTCCTAATGAAAGTCTCTTGAAAGACACACAATCTCAAACTCACATCTCCTCTTCAATGGAGCAAAACCCTAGCATGTGGAAAGATGTTCTGGGAAGTTAAAGGGACATTAAAAGCCAAACACAATGCCACAACACAATGACACATTGGAAGAAGTATAAGAACCACAGGAAGAAGATGGAAATATATATTCCACCAAACAACAGATCCCATCCGACCATCTGGGCTGGTAAAATCCTTTAGTTTTTGTTTTGTGTCACCTGTTTGTCTGTGTGCACTTCTGAGACTTCTTCTCTACAGGTCCTTCTCAAAATATTAGCATATTGTGATAAAGTTCATTATTTTCCATAATGTCATGATAAAAATTTAACATAGACAAAATCTAGATAAATGCCCTTGCTTTATCTCTATTGTTGCAAATGTAAACAGCGTGTCTCCTCAGCTTTCATAGATAAGCTTTTCAATCCTCCAACCATCTCTGACAATAATCTGCCAACTACAGGTCCTTCTCAAAATATTAGCATATTGTGATAAAGTTCATTATTTTTCATAATGTAATGATGAATATTTAACATTCATATATTTTAGATTCATTGCACACTAACTGAAATATTTTAGGTCTTTTATTGTCTTAATACGGATGATTTTGGCATACAGCTCATGAAAACCCAAAATTACTATCTTACAAAATTAGCATATTTCATCCGACCAATAAAAGAAAAGTGTTTTTAATACAAAAAACGTCAACCTTCAAATAATCATGTACAGTTATGCACTCAATACCTGGTCGGGTATACTTTGGCAGAAATGACTGCTTCAATGCGGCGTGGCATGGAGGCAATCAGCCTGTGGCACTGCTGAGGTTTTATGGAGGCCCAGGATGCTTCGATAGCAGCCTTTAGCTCATCCAGAGTGTTGGGTCTTGAGTCTCTCAACGTTCTCTTCACAATATCCCACAGATTCTCTATGGGGTTCAGGTCAGGAGAGTTGGCAGGCCAATTGAGCACAGTGATACCATGGTCAGTAAACCATTTACCAGTGGTTTTGGCACTGTGAGCAGGTGCCAGGTCGTGCTGAAAAATGAAATCTTCATCTCCATAAAGCTTTTCAGCAGATGGAAGCATGAAGTGCTCCAAAATCTCCTGATAGCTAGCTGCATTGACCCTGCCCTTGATAAAACACAGTGGACCAACACCAGCAGCTGACACGGCACCCCAGACCATCACTGACTGTGGGTACTTGACACTGGACTTCTGGCATTTTGGCATTTCCTTCTCCCCAGTCTTCCTCCAGACTCTAGCACCTTGATTTCCGAATGACATGCAGAATTTGCTTTCATCCGAAAAAAGTACTTTGGACCACTGAGCAACAGCCCAGTGCTGCTTCTCTGTAGCCCAGGTCAGGTGCTTCTGCTGCTGTTTCTGGTTCAAAAGTGGCTTGACCTGGGGAATGCGGCACCTGTAGCCCATTTCCTGCACACGCCTGTGCACGGTGGCTCTGGATGTTTCTACTCCAGACTCAGTCCACTGCTTCCGCAGGTCCCCCAAGGTCTGGAATCGGCCCTTCTCCACAATCTTCCTCAGGGTCCGGTCACCTCTTCTCGTTGTGCAGCGTTTTCTGCCACACTTTTTCCTTCCCACAGACTTTCCACTGAGGTGCCTTGATACAGCACTCTGGGAACAGCCTATTCGTTCAGAAATATCTTTCTGTGTCTTACCCTCTTGCTTGAGGGTGTCAATAGTGGCCTTCTGGACAGCAGTCAGATCGGCAGTCTTACCCATGATTGGGGTTTTGAGTGATGAACCAGGCTGGGAGTTTTAAAGGCCTCAGGAATCTTTTGCAGGTGTTTAGAGTTAACTCGTTGATTCAGATGATTAGGTTCATAGCTCGTTTAGAGACCCTTTTAATGATATGCTAATTTTGTGAGATAGGAATTTTGGGTTTTCATGAGCTGTATGTCAAAATCATCCGTATTAAGACAATAAAAGACCTGAAATATTTCAGTTAGTGTGCAATGAATCTAAAATATATGAATGTTAAATTTTCATCATGACATTATGGAAAATAATGAACTTTATCACAATATGCTAATATTTTGTGAAGGACCTGTATAGTCCTCACTGAGGAAGATAGACAACAATTTTCTGTGTAGCTCCTAAAGAGACTGTCTTCTCTTGTCTTTGTCTGAGGAAATAACTATTGGTTAAGTGGTGTTATTTTGAGACGCAGTCCTGGCTGAGATCTGAAGCATCCGGGTCTGTTGGACAAACCTCCTCTCATCCCTCAGAGCAAACCAGGTCGGACATGAGCACAATGCACTGAGACTTTTTCGCCTGAGAGAGCGAGAGTTTAAGAGCTGAATCACTATCCTGCCTGCTGGCTGACAGCCTGAGATCCAGAAAGCAGGTGACATTTACATGAACACTAGGTTGGAGAGTTCTGTTACTCTGCTTGTTTGGACATTGACAACATCCTCCTGTTTCTCTAACATTAGAAAGGATGGACTTATATATATACATATATATATATATGTGCGTGTATATATATATATACATATATATATACATATACAGGTCCTTCTCAAAATATTAGCATATTGTGATAAAGTTCATTATTTTCCATAATGTCATGATGAAAATTTAACATTCATATATTTTAGATTCATTGCACACTAACTAAAATATTTCAGGTCTTTTATTGTCTTAATAAGGATGATTTTGGCATACAGCTCATGAAAACCCAAAATTCCTATCTCACAAAATTAGCATATCATTAAAAGGGTCTCTAAACGAGCTATGAACCTAATCATCTGAATCAGCGAGTTAACTCTAAACACCTGCAAAAGATTCCTGAGGCCTTTAAAACTCCCAGCCTGGTTCATCACTCAAAACCCCAATCATGGGTAAGACTGCTGACCTGACTGCTGTCCAGAAGGCCACTATTGACACCCTCAAGCAAGAGGGTAAGACACAGAAAGAAATTTCTGAACGAATAGGCTGTTCCCAGAGTGCTGTACCAAGGCACCTCAGTGGGAAGTCTGTGGGAAGGAAAAAGTGTGGCAGAAAACGCTGCACAACGAGAAGAGGTGACCGGACCCTGAGGAAGATTGTGGAGAAGGGCCGATTCCAGACCTTGGGGGACCTGCGGAAGCAGTGGACTGAGTCTGGAGTAGAAACATCCAGAGCCACCGTGCACAGGCGTGTGCAGGAAATGGGCTACAGGTGCCGCATTCCCCAGGTCAAGCCACTTTTGAACCAGAAACAGCGGCAGAAGCGCCTGACCTGGGCTACAGAGAAGCAGCACTACAGGTCCTTCTCAAAATATTAGCATATTGTGATAAAGTTCATTATTTTCCATAATGTCATGATGAAAATTTAACATTCATATATTTTAGATTCATTGCACACTAACTGAAATATTTCAGGTCTTTTATTGTCTTAATACGGATGATTTTGGCATACAGCTCATGAAAACCCAAAATTCCTATCTCACAAAATTAGCATATTTCATCCGACCAATAAAAGAAAAGTGTTTTTAAAACAAAAAACGTCAACCTTCAAATAATCATGTACAGTTATGCACTCAATACTTGGTCGGGAATCCTTTGGCAGAAATGACTGCTTCAATGCGGCGTGGCATGGAGGCAATCAGCCTGTGGCACTGCTGAGGTCTTATGGAGGCCCAGGATGCTTCGATAGCGGCCTTTAGCTCATCCAGAGTGTTGGGTCTTGAGTCTCTCAACGTTCTCTTCACAATATCCCACAGATTCTCTATGGGGTTCAGGTCAGGAGAGTTGGCAGGCCAATTGAGCACAGTGATACCATGGTCAGTAAACCATTTACCAGTGGTTTTGGCACTGTGAGCAGGTGCCAGGTTGTGCTGAAAAATGAAATCTTCATCTCCATAAAGCTTTTCAGCAGATGGAAGCATGAAGTGCTCCAAAATCTCCTGATAGCTAGCTGCATTGACCCTGCCCTTGATAAAACACAGTGGACCAACACCAGCAGCTGACACGGCACCCCAGACCATCACTGACTCTGGGTACTTGACACTGGACTTCTGGCATTTCCTTCTCCCCAGTCTTCCTCCAGACTCTGGCAACTTGATTTCTGAATGACATGCAGAATTTGCTTTCATCCGAAAAAAGTACTTTGGACCACTGAGCAACAGTCCAGTGCTGCTTCTCTGTAGCCCAGGTCAGGCGCTTCTGCCGCTGTTTCTGGTTCAAAAGTGGCTTGACCTGGGGAATGCGGCACCTGTAACCCATTTCCTGCACACGCCTGTGCACGGTGGCTCTGGATGTTTCTACTCCAGACTCAGTCCACTGCTTTCGCAGGTCCCCCAAGGTCTGGAATCGGCCCTTCTCCACAATCGTCCTCAGGGTCCGGTCACCTCTTCTCATTGTGCAGCGTTTTCTGCCACACTTTTTCCTTCCCACAGACTTCCCACTGAGGTGCCTTGATACAGCACTCTGGGAACAGCCTATTCGTTCAGAAATTTCTTTCTGTGTCTTACCCTCTTGCTTGAGAGTGTTAATAGTGGCCTTCTGGACAGCAGTCAGGTCGGCAGTCTTACCCATGATTGGGGTTTTGAGTGATGAACCAGGCTGGGAGTTTTAAAGGCCTCAGGAATCTTTTGCAGGTGTTTAGAGTTAACTTGTTGATTCAGATGATTAGGTTCATAGCTCGTTTAGAGACACTTTTAAAGATATGCTAATTTTGTGAGATAGGAATTTTAGGTTTTCATGAGCTGTATGCCAAAATCATCCGTATTAAGACAATAAAAGACCTGAAATATTTTAGTTAGTGTGCAATGAATCTAAAATATATTAATGTTAAATTTTCATCATGACATTATGGAAAATAATGAACTTTATCACAATATGCTAATATTTTGAGAAGGACCTGTAGACTGATGCTCAGTGGTCCAAAGTACTTTTTTCGGATGAAAGCAAATTCTGCATGTCATTCGGAAATCAAGGTGCCAGAGTCTGGAGGAAGACTGGGGAGAAGGAAATGCCAAAATTCCAGAAGTCCAGTGTCAAGTACCCACAGTCAGTGATGGTCTGGGGTGCCATGTCAGCTGCTGGTGTTGGTCCACTGTGTTTTATCAAGGGCAGGGTCAATGCAGCTAGCTATCAGGAGATTTTGGAGCACTTCATGCTTCCATCTGCTGAAAAGCTTTATGGAGATGAAGATTTCATTTTTCAGCACAAACTGGCACCTGCTCACAGTGCCAAAACCACTGGTAAATGGTTTACTGACCATGGTATCACTGTGCTCAATTGGCCTGCCAACTCTCCTGACCTGAACCCCATAGAGAATCTGTGGGATATTGTGAAGAGAACGTTGAGAGACTCAAGACCCAACACTCTGGATGAGCTAAAGGCCGCTATCGAAGCATCCTGGGCCTCCATAAGACCTCAGCAGTGCCACAGGCTGATTGCCTCCATGCCACGCCGCATTGAAGCAGTCATTTCTGCAAAAGGATTCCCGACCAAGTATTGAGTGCATAACTGTACATGATTATTTGAAGGTTGACGTTTTTTGTATTAAAAACACTTTTCTTTTATTGGTCGGATGAAATATGCTAATTTTGTGAGATAGGAATTTTGGGTTTTCATGAGCTGTATGCCAAAATCATCCGTATTAAGACAATAAAAGACCTGAAATATTTCAGTTAGTGTGCAATGAATCTAAAATATATGAATGTTAAATTTTCATCATGACATTATGGAAAATAATGAACTTTATCACAATATGCTAATATTTTGAGAAGGACCTGTATATATATATACAAACATATATATGTATATATATGTATGTATTCTCAGTACCTATGCTTTCTGGCTGATGTTTTGGTCTCTTTTGAATGTTGTCGTGGTAGCATGAGACGGACTCTACAACCCACACAAGTTGTCTCAGGTAGTGCAGCTCATCCAGGATGGCACATCAATGCGAGCTGTGGCAAGAAGGTTTGCTGTGTCTGTCAGCGTAGTGTCCAGAGCCTGGAGGCGCTACCAGGAGACAGGCCAGTACACCAGGAGACGTGGAGGAGGCCGTAGGAGGGCAACAACCCAGCAGCAGGACCACTACCTCCGCCTTTGTGCAAGGAGGAACAGGAGGAGCACTGCCAGAGCTCTGCAAAATGACCTCCAGCAGGCCACAAATGTGCATGTGTCTGCACAAACGGTTAGAAACCGACTCCATGAGGATGGTATGAGGGCCCGACATCCACGAATGGGGGTTGTGCTCACAACCCAACACCATGCAGGACGCTTAGCATTTTCCAGAGAAAACCAGGATTGGCAAATTCGCCTGTGGCACCCTGTGCTCTTCACAGATGAAAGCAGGTTCACACTGAGCACATGTGACAGACGTGACAGAGTCTGGAGACACCGTGGAGAGAGATCTGCTGCCTGCAACATCCTTCAGCATGACCGGTTTGGCAGTGGGTCAGTAATGGTGTGGGGTGGCATTTCTTTGGAGGGCCACACAGCTCTCCATGTGCTCGCCAGAAGTAGCCTGACTGCCATTAGGTACTGAGATGAGATCCTCAGACCCCTTGTGAGACCATATGCTGGTGCGGTTGGCCCTGGGTTCCTCCTAATGCAGGACAATGCTAGACCTCATGTGGCTGGAGTGTGTCAGCAGTTCCTGCAAGATGAAGGCATTGAAGCTATGGACTGGCCCGCCCGTTCCCCAGACCTGAATCCGATTGAGCACATCTGGGACATCATGTCTCGCTCCATCCACCAACGTCACGTTGCACCACAGACTGTCCAGGAGTTGGCGGATGCTTTAATCCAGGTTTGGGAGGAGATCCCTCAGGAGACCATCTGCCGTCTCATCAGGAGCATGTCCAGGCGTTGTAGGGAGGTCATACAGACACGTGGAGGTCACACACAATACTGAGCCTCATTTTGACTTGTTTTAAGGACATTCAAATATCATATCAAAGTTGGATCAGCCTGTAGTGTGTTTTTACACTTTAATTTTGTGTGTGACTCCAAATCCAGGCCTCCATTGGTTCATAAATTTGATTTCCATTGATGATTTTTGTGTGATTTTGTTGTCAGCACATTCAACTTTTTACAGAACAAAGTATTCAATGAGAATATTTCATTCATTCAGATCTAGGATGTGTTATTTGAGTGTTCCCTTTATTTTTTTGAGCAGTGAATATACATGCAAACACACCTGCTGCAATGTTGCAAGCAGCATAGCTTTCGGCTTCTCCAGACCCTTTCACGTCTGCCAATCCTGCCAATTCAAGTGTTCTCTGGCAAATGCCAGTTGAGCTCCACAGTGCCTCCTACGGGCCTATCAGAGGACATTGGACCCTCAGGCCACCGTCATGAAGTCTGTTTCTAATGGTTTGGTCAAAGACATTCACACCAGTGGCCTGCTGGTGGTCACTTTGTAGGGCTCTGGCAGTACTCATCCTGTTCCTCCTTCCACAAAGGAGCAGGTACCAGTCCTGCTGATGGGTTGAGAACCTCCAACAGCCCTGCTCAGAAACTGGCTGTCTTCCTGAAATCTCCTCCATGTTCTTGAGACTGTGCTGGGAGACGCAGCAAACCTTCGGGAAATGGTATGTATTGATGTGCCATCCTGGTCAACTGTCTGTGCGACCTCTGTAGGGTCTAGGTATTACCTCATGCGACCAGTAGTGACACAGACCCTGGTCAAATGCAAAACTGCTGAAAAGCAGTCAAAAAAATTATGAGGGAAAAATATCTGTGGCCTCCACCTGCAAAACCATTCCTGTCTTTGGGGTTTCATTTCTGCCCCTTTATTGCACCTGTTGTTAATTTTCTTAACATCAAAACAGCCAATACCGCTTAAAAACTCCCTCTATTACTGAACTGACCACATCAATATTCCAGAGGTTTAACTGGTTTGATAATTTACTCTGATTAAAAGGTGGTCCTTTAATGTTTTTTTTTAGCAGTGTATACAGGTACATCTCAAAAAGACAGTCACTGACACTCTTCACAAGGAAGGTAAGACACAAAAAGTCATTGCTGAAGAAGCTGGTTGTTCACAGAGTTCTCTATCCAAGCATATTAACAGAAAATTGAGTGGAAGAAAGAAGTGTGGTAGGAAAAGGTGCACCTGCAACAGAGAGAAACGCAGCCTTGAGAGGATTGTCAAGCAAAATCTATTCAAGAATTTGTGGGACCTTCACAGGGAGTGGACTCAGGCTGTAGTCGGTGCATCAAGAGCCACCACACACAGAAGAATGCTAGACATGGGCTACAAATGACATTCCTCGTGTCAGGCCACTTCTGAACCAGAGACAACGTTAGAAGCGTCTTACCTGGGCTGAGTAGAAAATGAATGGTCCAAAGTCCTGTTTTCAGATGAAAGTAAATTCTGCATTTCCTTTGGAAATCAAGGTCCCAGAGTTTGGAGGAAGAGTGGAGAGGCAGAGAATCCAAGTTGCTTGAAGTCCAGTGTAATGTTTCCACAGTAAGTAATAGTTTGGACTGCCATGTCATCTGCTGGTGTTGGTCCACTGTGTTTTCTGAAGTCCACAGTCAATGCAGCCATCTACCAGGAAATTCTAGAGCACTTCATGCTTTCCTCTACTGACAAGCTGTATGGAGATGCTGATTCCAGCAGAACTTGGCACCTGCCCACACTGCCAAAGCTACCAGAAGGTGGTCCAATGACCATGGTGTTCCTGTTCTTGATTGGCCAGCAAACTGGAATGACCTGAACCCCTTAGAAAATCTATAGGCTGTTGTCAAGAGGAAGATGAGAGACACCAGACACAACAAAGCAGATGGCCTGAAGGCAGCTATCAAAACAATCTGGGCTTCCATTACACCTAAGCAGTGCCACAGGCAGGGTCGCCTCTATGCCATGACGCATTGATGCAGTAATTCATGCAAGAGAAGGCCCAACCAAGTATTGAGTGCATAGAAATAGGCATATTTTTCAGAAGCCTGACATTTGTGCTTAAATTGTCCTTTGTTGATTGGTCTAATGTGATATTACAATTTTCTGAGACACTGAATTCTGGGTTTTCTTTACCTGTAAGCCATAATCATCAACAAGGTATAAAAGCTTGAAATATTTTACTCCATGTGGATGAATCTCTATAAAATTCACTTTCTGTAATAACTGGCAAAAAATATTGCACTTTTACACAATATTCAAATTTTCGGAGATGTACCTGTATACAGGTGCTGTTAAACTCCTAAATAAATATAAGGTGCTTTCACTCTAAAATGAAACCTTGTAATGCCAGCCATTAAATGTTATTGAGTTATTAATAAATTATGTAAGGACCAGCTGCCCCACATATCAGGAAGAGACTGTCTAATTTTAAATCCAACATGAAGAAAAGCTATAATAGTCCTATTTTATCAGAAATGAATGTTTTCTGCTGTGCACACCTGGGGGAGAAGTGTTAGCACCAACCTTTGTAGTGGGTGCTCCCCCACCCACTGATGAAGCAGTTGCTCAAGCTGAGGGCTGCCTCGTGGCTCTCGTTATGAGGAGTGCAGCCAGGCTGGATGAGATCTGTGAATTTTAGGGGAGAGCTGAGCAGCAGCAGCGCCACGTCGCTGTCGGATGTGATGTCACTGTAGTCCTTATGCATTATGATTTTGCTGATGGAGCGTGTCTGGGTGTGAGGCCCAGGTGTGGACAGCATGTTTAGTCCCACCACCACTTGGAAGTGGTCTTTTCGGAGCCGTCTGAACACAAAATGGAATCAGTTCAACTCATTACTGCTGTGGTCTTCTCAGATGAAGATACTATATTAAAACGCACCAGGTTTAAAATCTGGATTACAGCAACTATACCATGCTTTGCAACCCCTCTTTTGCTTTTCACTACAGTTAACTTTGTGCTTGATTCTCTGTCTAACATTTCAAACATTTTCAAAAAGGGTTTGACAGTTGTTAACAAATCAGTTATCACTTTTCATTGTTTGCAGATCAAATGAGATTAAGTTACACTCACAGGTATTTTTTGAAGCAGTGTGCTGCAGTGAGCACCCAAAGGCTGTTGAGAATCGTCCCTCCGCAGTGGTGCCTGGTTACAGTCTGGATGCTGACCTGCCAGGGCCACGCTCCCTCAGGGGCCTCTCGGCCACCGACTATCCTGGACAATCCAGGCGGCCCGACCAGGGTCTGTTTCCCACAGCCTGATCAACAATCAAATAAAGCTTCTGAATGAAAATAAATACCATAATGTATTTCAGATTCTATGATGAAGTGAGGTGATTTGTCACTAACTGTCACTAACTAAATCAGTTTTTAACCAATCAATTTGTATAGAAGAACCAATTTTTACCATAAATTTTGAAAATTCTCATTTAACATCTTTACATATTTCTCACATTTGACCCCTTACTGCCAGAATGCATTAAAAAATATGGTGAAAAATATAAAACAAAATGTGTTTGTAAATTAAACATAGATTAATTAGAGTATAACATATGACAGATATATATTTAGGTATTTAGTATTGTAGTGAGCAAGATTAGGCATAAATTGGCATAACTCCGATAACTAGATGCCAGCAGAAAAGGTTTCCAATATGACCCTCTGTATGTGTTGAATATGAATCATCAGGAATTAGTGGCATATATACAGCACCTTGGCAGTGTGATGGTTTGATGCGAATCTGCGATGCTGGTCTTCAGGCGTAAATGATTAAATCACTGAATTACAATCAGAATGAGGAAAATAAATTTGGACATTAAAGCAAGGGTGAGTGCTTCAAAATGCTGAGCAATAAATCAATTTCCATATTTTATTGAGGATCAGAAAATGACATTTTCAATGAAGAAGGTAGGCTTTGAAATTTAATACAACAGTAACACATGTGGCCAACAATCAGGCACATTGCAGTACTGAAAATACTGCAATCTGCATCAATTTATACATCAATATATTGTTTGTTGAGAAAATGTCATTTTATACTTGTTTATTTGTGATCCATAATGTCCCACAATGCTTACGAGAATTGTGTGCGTAGTTTATAGCAGTTTTTCAAAGTATACTCATTAATGATAAATAAAATGTATTTCAATGTATTCTTTTAGTTTGCACTGAAATGTATGATTTCTTTGAAATTGAGTTGTTAATTTGAAAAATAAGTCTTTGATCATATGTTGCCCAGAATCCTGGATCCTGTCAGCCCCCCTCACAGGTCTTCTACAGAATTTAGATAGGAGGACTGAGATTATTATGAGAGGAGGTTCATTCTGTGTCCGATGAACAATTTCCATGTTTGTCTGGAAATATGTTCTGGATCATTATGCTGCTCAAAAACCCAGTGATGACCCATTTTCAGTTTTCTGCACAAGTCTTGGTATTTGATAAAGTTCCTGATACCATGCTCTTTAACAAGATGTTAATGTTCTTCGGGAGAGAAAAAGCCCACAGCATCACAGATCCTCCACCAAACTTAACAGTGAGCATGAGGCGCTTTTCCACATATTCCTCTTTTGTTTCAGACCAGACCTACCTGGAGTCTTTGTTGCTGAATAACTAAACAATAGTCTCATCTAACAAGCACACACACACCTAGATTAAGTCTTAGTAGAGTTTAACAAATTTCAAATGCTTATATTTGTGATGGTAGGTAAGAAAATGCTTTTCCTAGAATTACTCCCAAACAAATACAGAAAACACTTAACGTATAGATAGTGTCTAATGGTTTTTATAGAGACTTGGCGATCCAAAAGGCCACTGTTTGCTGCTGTTCTCTAACAGTGAGCGTTAGAGATTTTATTATTCTTATTTCTACCTCCCTCCTCATCATTGTGGCACCAAGACAAAAATGGGAACTTGTCCAGCCTGGTGGTCCCGATAGTTACAAGTAATGGATTCTCTGTTTCATATCATACTAGAAAGCATAAAATCATGAATTATTATTGTGTATTTTTAAAACAAAATAATTATTTCTTTACCTTAGATTTTTTTCCCCTCACTGACTTAATGAAGTTAAATTACAGGTTGGATTTTTTAAACAACTTTTCAGTCAAAGCTGTATTTTAATACTTTTTGCAGACATCTTTGTCCTTGGTGCCAGCATATATCTCTGTATACACAACCAGCTGATGATGCATTTGAACAAAAGGGATTTTAGCTTAGTACAAACCACAAAGCGACATAACTAAACCCCGGCCTGCTTACTGTGCTGTGTTGATGCTGCAGCGTTCAAACACAAGGCGCTCACAAACAGGAGGACAATCTTCAGATCCATCATCTGTTTGAGTCTTCAGGGCATTTTTTAAAAAGACAAATCAAAACAATTCCTCCCGTGACGTCATGCCACTTTAAGCTGACTGATGCCGCTTCACCTGTGAATATTATACCCGTTCTCTTTTTTGGAGTAAAATATCATTTCTATTTTTCAGCAGATAGAAAGTTTCATTCAGATCAGCTGAATAAAAGCGACCTTTTTGCATACCTGTTTGAATAAAAAACATAATTATTACATTTATAGGTATTTATAGGTAATTGTTTCATTATAGTTAGCACCTCTTAAACAAATCTGAATAATATCTTATGTGACTCATGGCGCTATTTTAAATTTCCTCTGAGCATCAGTCATGCAGTGGCCTGCCGTAAAACTGAAAGCCCAGAAACGATACATTCCTGCACCGAACTCGTCAGAGAGCCAACCCGTTTGTTTAGTCAGGGGAAAAAAACCACCCCTGTGTGTCTCCTGGTCGGGGTAATCAGTCGCACTGTGGGGTTCTGCAGAAGTTGCAGGCCTGAATGACCTTTAGGATTTCTACGCCGAGGCGCACTCCCCGACACTCCCTCACATTCTGCTGAGAGTCATCAATTATGCAGGGAAGCTGCTCGCACTGAGGGGGAAGATAGCAGCAACAATATGGCGACAACCGCAGTTTCTCCTCAACCTTTCCCACATCTGCAGTCCTGCACCGACTCCCCGGATTCACTGTAACCGTCGCAAAGTGAGTATAATTCATATTTGCTGTTGGTTGGGGATGAATCGGGGCTGAAGGTGGGTGTTTTTGTTCCTTCTGTACGCTGAATGTCGCGTCTTTTCTTTTTTATATGTATATTTTTGGGAGCAAGAAGGAAGAGGGTGTCAGCGCCTTCTGAATATCTGTCATCTGGACTAGAGCAAAGGGAAAATATACATTTATCTCTCAGTTTGTGTGGATTTTGCGGAAATCTTGGAATCCGTCGAGCAGCTTAAATAAAAACGGAACATGATTTATAAGTGAGGTTTGGTTCAGGGCGCAGCCTGCACAGAAAATCTGCTATTTTCTTGCATTTTTTGTTTTTTTTGTTTTACTCTTGGGAGTCCAGGATGATGCATTCGAAGCAGAAGGCTTTGAGAGGGAGGAAATGTAAGTATAGCCATGACAGTGAAGAAATGTACGATCCTCCAGGTGATCTTGGTGTAGCAGTCACCATCCTCTGCTGATCTTATGGAATGGGTTCACTTCATGCTTCAAACTATACGTGCTGCCTTATTTGTTCTATTTCGCTTGAACTCTCTGGGCTGTGCTTTGCACACATAGGCGCTTATTGATTTAACAGTCGACATGGCTCCTCGGGTGTGGTGCAGATGCTCTGCGCGCAAAAACGCACAGAATGTACCGAGAGAGAAAAAACAGCATCAGATTAGGTGCGTTTCACCGCTGAGTGTCTCCGAGGTTACGTTTGGGCTCATTTATTTGAAAAATATGTGGAAACTCGCGAGTTTGGCGAGCCCGTGTCTCTCCCAGCGTGATATTTGCAACATACAAACCTCCCACTGCAGCAGTGCTGCTTCGGCCGCTTTGGTTGGAGCGGGCCACTTCTGTCCGCAGTATCACCTCCAGTTCAGTGGCGGATCAGGACTTTTCCTACTTGATAAAATATTTAACAAAAGGACGGATGATGGCGTGTTGAGGCCCATCTTTTAACTAATCTGCTTTTAGTAAACACTCTCTTCAATGCGGTTGCCAGTTTGACCGAAAACACGCCCAGGATGTGATCGGATAACCCAGCCTGGGTGACTCAGAGTGAATTAAATGATAAACCTTAGCCTACAAAAAGGACATTTGGGCAGCGTAAGTTTTGTTTTATTGTACGGACAGCTTGGTGGTTTTGACCCCCCATCCCATCCCGCGTTTACGCATTCACGCGCGCCTTGCACGTGTAAGTGCGCGTGCGTTGGCGCGGTGCTGAAGCGGACAGCACCAGCAGAGCAGCAGCAGCAGAAGGTTCCGGGGTCCATTTTATAAAAGGCTTGCCTCGGTACACTGCGTGCATGTTTTCTTTCTGCGTCTCGCTGCGTTTATGGTTATGTTTCACTGCTCCCTTCATCCCAGGATGGACTGATTCAGGTTTTTTTCTGGGCGCTATTCAGCTTCACTCGTCGAGCGTTTGCAATTAGAGAGGGTTATGCAAGACGGGAGCAGGGGAGTGACGGGCCTTGTGTTTCAGATATGGCTGACAGTCCTGTTCAGGCTTTGACCACCTTCCTTTAACCACAAGTTGAAATACACAGGTGCATCTAAATGCGTTAGAATATGATCAAAAAGCTCATTTATTTCAGTAACTGAAGTGAAAAAGGGGAACTTAATGCTACATAGATTCATTACACACTGGGTGCTATGTTTTAATCGTTTATTTCTGCTTATGTTGATCACTGATCATGAATTACATCTAGTGAAAACTCAAAATTAAGTTTCTAGAATATTACAAAAGAATATTAAGAATGGATAATAATTAAGAAATGTTATGTTATGACCTGAACAATTATGGGGAAGACTGCTGACCTGACCGTTGTCCAGCAGACAGTCATGTCATCACTAATCAGTAAAAGCCAAATTGAAAAAGTAGGTTTTAAGCTCAGACTAAATTAGTACCGGGTCTACAATAGTGTGTGAGTTGGAGTTAGCTTGTTCCACATCCTAGAAGCAGCACCAGTCTGGACACCAGACCCAATGATGCAGACCAGCTGAAGGCTGCTATTAAAGCAATACGACATTCTTAACACCTCAGCAGAGAAACAGGCTGATCTCCTCCATATCATGCTTCATTGATGCAGGAATTAATTGAAAAGGATACCCAATCAAGTATTGAGTACATTTACTGTACAGTACATGGACATACTTTTTAGTAGGTGGAAATTTCTGGATAAAAAATACAAAAACGAAATTCACACATCCCACCCACACAAAACACTACCTACACCCCCTGCCAACAAGTTTGCAACCCCCTCCCTTCTACCCTTTGACCACCTGCTTGCACTTAAGATCACTGAGGAAGATGTGAAAAGGCTCTTTCAGTGTCAGAAGACCAGGAAAGCCCCAGAACCAGATGGTGTTTCTCCCTTCTGTCTCAGATCCTACGCTGACCAACTGGCCCCCATCTTCACTCAGGTGAGGCTGGGGAGCATCTTCTCCTGCACAAGAACCACGAGCACCGGTGCCCCTCAGGGGTGTGTTCTCTCCCCACTTCTGTTCTTTCTGTAAACAAATAACTGCACCTCAGCGGATTCATCTGTGAAACTCCGGAAGTTTGCAGATGACACTACTGACATTGTTCTGATCCAGGACAATGACCAGTCTGCATACAGACAGGAGGTGGACTGTCTGGTACACTGCTGTGGTCTGAACCACCTGGAGCCTAACCCGCTCAAAACTGTGGAGATGACGGTGAACATCTAGAGAACCACCTCCCGCACAGACCTGACACACAGACATTGTTTCAGAAGAAAGCCCAAAAGAGACTGTACTTCCTGCGGCAACTCAAGTACAACATGCCGTAGGAGCTGCTGGTCATCTTCTACACTTCCATCATTAAGTTTGAGATGTCTTCATCCATCTCAGTGTGGTTTGGCTCATTCACAAAACAGGACAGGTCCAGACAGCAATGAACGATGCGGTCTGCAGAGAGGATCATCAGGGCTGACCTTCCCTCCATCCTGGACTTGTACAGGTCTAGGGTCAGAAAAAATGCAGTTAACATCTCTTCAGACCCCATACATCCTGGACACAAACTTTTACTTTTACCTAGACTTTACCAGCCGCCACAGACATGGCTTTCCCATGCTCTCCCTCTGATGAACACCCTCCAGCCAGAGTGCTCAGCTACCCTGCTGTGAAACAAAATATGCGAGTATATACGAGTTTCTCTAAAGTTTATATACTTATAGTTAATGTCTGTACATTGTGAGTGTATGAAATTGTAGTCAAACTCATTGTTTGTGAACATTATATTGACTTATAAAGCTGATTTTAATTCTGAAAAACATTTTGTGCTCCTATTTGTTCAGAATTTTTGGTCTTCATCTGCTATAAGCTAGAATCATCATAATTAACAGAAATAAATTATTGAAATATATCATTCTATGTCTACTGAAGCTATATAATAATGAGTTTCACATTTGAATCACTGTAGTAAAGTAATTCTTGATAATATTCTGTTTTAATTGAGATGCAGCTATAAATACTCAAATGGACTAACACAAACATTATAATAAACAAAAAGGGCAAAGAGAAGAGAACAATCTATTTTTTTAACCTTTTTTTAAAAACTATTTCACGTCTGTCCTTCATGATCCCTCCTCTTTCCTTCCACTGCAAATTGAGCAGATGTCCCTCTACCCTTTTACAAGAAGCCATGTCAAAGAAAAACATTTACTGAGTCATGCAGCCATTTGGGCTTTTCTGTCAACAGTTCTTAGGTTCTTGAAAATATCATAACGAGTAAAACCGCTCTTGTCGTTCTCAAAAATCTAGAAATCCTACTTAGTCACATGTTTTTGCTGTTTATTGCATGATCTCACCACACAAAAATGATAAAAACAGCTTGTAATCAAGTCCATAGCTTTTCTTTGCTTCTGTTGTGAACACATTTTTAGCTGTAATTGTAATAAATGAGCTGAGCTCTTCAAATAGAAATGCATAGACAACAACACATGTAAAACTTTAACAAAAATAATTATTAACTAAACATGTAGGAGCTCATCAAACTGTGGGAATCCAGATTGGTGCTTAAACTGTGCTCACATGGAGTGAACCCATTATTTACATGTTGCTGCTGTTGCATGATCCTAGAGGGGTGAAAACAAGCTTTTCTTTCTTTCTGCTGTGAGCATAATGTTAGCAAAAATGGCATAGTCACTAAAACATGTGAAGCCTGAACCAAACCGGTTAAAACCGAGATTCATAGGGTATTTTTTTTGGAAATCTGTATCTTTAAATCAGCTCACTAATCTAGTGTAAAACAGATTCCTAGGATAAAACAGATAAAATCTTTTAGAAATTATATAAATTTAGGGATAACTAGTTTCCTGTTCAAATAATATTGATAAAGTTGCAGATAGAAAGACGGCTATGTGGGCCTACTGGGTAATTCAGATGAGAAAATGCAATCTGTTCATCTTAATTTTCAGATCTTTGCATTCATGTCCACCAGACATGAAGAGAGTTTACAAGATTTACAAATTGTTTAAATATACAAATTAGGCGTATGGTTGCTATGATTGTCGCTATGACAACCTTGGGTAAAGTATCCCAGTTTAGTATAGAAGCATTTTGCACCACAGTTACTAACAAAAATGTATAACACTTTTATTTAAAAAAGAAAAACAACAATTATTTATATTGTATAATAACGGTATAAATAATAATACCATGTGTATAATTACAGTTGTAATGTTGCTTTCAGAACCTTTGTTATTGTTTTGATTTTGCTGTGTTGACTTGAGCAAAAGTATATAAGCACCTTTTAATGTATGATTATTTTTCAGAAACTTAATGAGTTAATATTACATCTTTTTGCTGAGATTTGAGATTAGTCAGGCCATCGGCTTGGGTAGCCAGCTTGCAGTTGGCTGCTTAACAGACATGTCGCCCATAGTTTACAAACTAAAAACAATGTTATCCTAATAAGAGTGAAGGTTGATTTGTTTTTGTTGTAAGCAAGGGGAAATGTATAGTAGGCCTCTTTCAGCCAGCTGACGGGAAGTTTGCAGGAAAAGGTGGGGTCGGGATAGCACTGTATTACTCTATTCATCATAAAAGAGGCACTTTTTGGCATCTCTTTTAAAGTACTTCAAACTGTAGGACCAGAACAAAGGAAATTCTAAAAACTGTTTAACCCTTGTCAAATAGATACAAATTGAGAACTGTTTCAATTCTATTCCAAATGATTTTTTCACATATCTATTTGCTGTGATAATTAATGCAGTCATGCTATATGACCTTATCTCTTTCTCCTCCTGCAGAGCTGCTAATGTGGATGGTACAAACCTAATGACCAAGTAGCTGCAGGATGAAAACATGGCTGCACCCCTTATTGCACCGCCAGGACCTAATAGCTTCAAGAAGTTCACGAGGGAATCTTTGGTGGTCATTGAGCAGCGCATCAAAGAGGAGAAGAACAAGAAGCCACCCAAGCAGGACAGCAGCTACCGCGACGATGACGACGAGAACAAACCCAAACCCAACAGCGACCTGGAGGCCGGGAGGAGCCTGCCCTACATCTATGGGGACATCCCTAAAGGAATGGTGGCGGTACCACTGGAGGATTTGGATCCATACTACCTGAACTCTCAAAAAGTGAGTTTTAGAAGACCCTTTTATTTTATTTTTTATAAGAACTGGATGGATGTTTCTGGTTAGTGTGTGTTTTGGGGATTTGTCCCTCTTTCTTAAGCTGCCACAATCACAAATTATGTATATAAAAATGTCTAATATTATAGACCTGGCATTTGATCATACAACATGTCATCAGTGTCACCTCTCACTCATCGTACTTGGCATGTTTTACCTTCATATTCTACGTAAAAGCATCTCCTTGGTGCTTGCTTGGAGCTTCAAAGACGAGAGAAAATATCTGTGATTATGAATCCAACCCACTGCAATAAAATACAGATGTTTCTGTGTCAGCAAACACAGCGTTAGCTATGTCGAGTATTTTACAAATTGTCCTCCAGGTGTGCGATGTTTGCATTTATTTTGAAAGAAATTGTGTCATTTTGATGTCCCAATGTAGTTATTTTTCTTTGGAAGAGTGAGAGTAGAGCTGTTATCTTTGATGTGCTCCCTGGGCTTTGGGGAAAAGGTCAGGGGCGGTTAAGGTTGAAAACCTCCTGTTCCACATGACGGCATTTCCAAATTGTTTCGGAGTTAATCCATTGTAGAATCAGGAAGCAGAGAGGACTGTCGTTGTCTTACAGCAAGACACGTGTCTCTCTGGGGCTTCTGTCACGCCTGACGCTCAGCGTGAGGATGTCCAGGTGTGACCTTGGCTGACTCTGACTGTAATCAGCTAGGTGTCATCCAAAACTGCTGAAGGAGACCAGGATTGTTTTACTGTCGGATGAGTCAGACTAAGAGTGAGGGGGAGCTGTTTACAGACGTTACAAGTTGAAATGACATGATGTAAAATCTGAGCTGTTCTTTTATCACCTTTGTTTTGAAAGAATAATCTTTCATAAAATGACTCTTCCTGCAGATGCTCAGGGAACTGTGGGGAGTTCCCAATAGTATCTTCACCAATGCTTTCTTCCACATAGAAATATTTAATAAAAATGTCCTCAAATCATGTATTAAGCTTAGAAAATGCTACAGAAATGTAAGTACTTCCATGCTTACTGGTTAATTGGAGCCGGTCATAAAGTGTTTAGTCATGATCAGGTGAAGTGATTTATGTTGATATTGTGCATGTGTGAGAGTGGAGGTGCCCTACGTTCCTCTTCCTTCTCCTGTCTGTCTCCGTCTCATACCTCCTGGTCTTCTCTCTGTGCACGCTGCCTGTTATGTAACGCACCAGTCCAGCGCACAAGAAGGAGACACGATTCGGTTGCCACGTGGAAAGCATGGTCCGGCATTACGTGGAGCGGTTGATTTTTCAGCTTCTTTCATACACTCTTTTTTTCTTGTCATTTCTATTCTGGTTTTGTCTCAAATGTATCCGAGGCAGGCAGGCAGGGCTCTTTGTGTTGGTCTCTTCTTGACTTTTGCAGCAGTCCTGTTCCCTCTCTGTGCTTCAGGCAAATCTAATCATGGTCCATCAACCCAGCCTCATTCCCAAGGGAGAGCTGATGCTGCTATGGATGTCGAGCAGCCCTGTGACGTCAGGTCAGGTGGTGACCTTGGTGGTTGATCTGTGTCTTTGTTGCTGTGGACTGGCAGACCCATAGTCTGCAGGAAGGAGGGAGGTGTTAGGGGTCTTGACAAGTCTCAATTTACGACTCTTCTACATTGTGTCATATCAGAGCTGGGTGATGACGTAAGTTCCAGCCCTCCCCTCCTCCCTGGTAAGCAAAGAGTGATTTTTTAGGACACAGAGACGAGCTGGACTGGGTCCAGGTTTAGCTCCGGGTTGATTTTCAAAAAGTTTGGGTGAGCTGAGGTGAGAACAAGGATGAAATGGACTACATGTGCAAGGATGCTTGAGCACACCTGCTTACCTTCTTGCTGAAGTTTACTGGCTGAGAAATGCTTAAATATAAAGATGCACCGATTGGGTTTTCCCTGGCCAATAACAATTTTTGATTTTTCTTTCAGATTTGACCTCCTAACTCTTTTTCAGGCCTATAAAACATGAAAGAGTTAATGGGTCAGATTTTGAGTTTTGAATTTAACAGGTATCAAAGTTATTACAAAATTATCACCATTTATGCATCAAAGCATTTGGCTCTATTTTTTATCTGATTTGTTTTAACCCTTTAAAGCCTGATATAAGAAAGTATAGTTTTGTTATATATGGATTTTTAAGTATGATTTTAAGAAATGCTTTGGATAACAACACAAAAATAATTTTATAAAACATCAATTGGTTATCTAAACGTTTCGTAATTGATATATTAGGCTTTTGTTGTCATATAATTAGCATGACCTAACAGATACATTTAAACAGGGCTAATTATTTTATTCAAACTGTATAACACTTTTCTTTTGGTTTTGGTTTTTGGAAAATTAGTTGGCAGATTGATTATTGTGTATTTGCTTAATAATGCCAAATTGAATTTTATTTAGATTTGAGATCTTTCTTGTATTAAATTATGTTAAATGGACATGTGGACACAAATGTGTGAAAGGAGACATGTCTTCATACCCAGAGGAGGAATTTTTGGCCTTGGAGGGCTGTTGTCCTGCACCTTTTAGACGTGTCCCTGAACCATCTCACCTGCTTTAAATAGTTAAATTATCTTTTCAGCCTACCACTGAAGTTCTGTGGGAGCCTGCTGATGATCCATTAATTTAAATCAGGTGTGTTCAAGCAGGGAAACATTGATTCTTGACGGTCAAAATTGATGACCCCTAGAGTCTAGATCAGTTGCTCAGAGTGAATCTTAATGTTTCAATTTCAGTAATTTGCATTAAAAAGAATTTAAAAGGGAAGCCTGGTACAATATAAAATACTTTTTTAATTGCAATTATTTGAGATATTCAGCTTTCAAAATTTATGTAATCATTGACCTGAAATGTAAGCAAAATGAGCCACCGCAGTTGTCAAATGAAAACACAACCAATTTAAAGAAATTATTCAATACCAGAATTTCTTTCACTGCAGTGAATGAAAGCAACACCTAAGATATTTGGAAAATATTTAGAAATGTTTGTTTATTTCCTGACAAAATTATACTGTGGATAAATACTTCAAAAAGAGAAGAAATTACTATTTAAATCAAGATAAATAATGATACATTTGCTTTTAAAACTAGCAGTTTTCTACAGTTTATCTGATGACGTTTTTATACTCTGACATTCTGAAAGAGGTTGCCATTACTGCATATTATTCCCATGGTATATTTCAATGTCTGGCCTCTATTTAAACTGAACTCTCACAAATAAAATGTTACCTACTCCTGATCTATATTCACCTGAATAAAAGGGTTTGAAAAAACTAACAGGGCTGATATAATTATACGTTAGTTTTGACCAGCTGATGGGTGGAGTTATCACCCCTTTTTAGACATTTTCTCTTTCCATATCTGTCTTCTGTTACAATAAGGCAAGTTTTCATGTGCTGACGTGATTTAACTGCCTTAAAAGCAAGCAATTTTCTGTTTAGTTTCTAGCAAAAGGTCTTTGAACTTTTTAACACTTTTTAACATCAAAACTACAAACGTCAATGTTATTTTAACGTTTGTTTATTGGCATTTCATGTAATTGACCAACAAAAGGTGCTGCAGTATTATAAAGTGTGAGGAAAAGGCTACAATGTTTTTAAAAAAATATTCACTAATAAAAATCTGAAAATGTGTTGTCCATTTGTATTCAGGCCCCTTTACTATGATATCCCTAAACCAAACCCAGTGCAACCTATTGCATTCACCTAATTTGTGAATAGAGTTAGTTTGCGTGTAACGTAATATCATAATAATAACAATTATTCTGTGAAGGCCTCAGAGGTTTGTTAAAGAACATTTGTGAACAACAGCATCATGAAGACCAAGGAGGAGCTGCAAAGATCCACAGCTCAGGTGGGAGGATATATAGACTGTTATCAACTCCACAAATCTGGTCTTTATAGAACGGTGGGAAGAAGAAAGCCACAAGATTCCCCGATAAAAGTTTGCACTAAGCCATGTAAAGGACACATCAAGCATAAGAAATTAAACCTTTGGGTGTATGCCAAATCGCTATTTCTAAGGAAAAACATTGCTCATAACTCTGAACACAGAGTGGTGGCAGCATTATGCTGTGGGGATGCTTTCCTAAACAGCAATGGGAACGCTGGTCTAAGTTGATGAGATGATGGACCCAAATACAGAGAAACACTAACAGTAAACTAGTTAGAGGCCACAAAAGGCTTGAGACTGGGGAGTATCTTCTAGCAGGACAACTCCACTAAACATGCAGACAGAACTACAATGGGATGGTTTAGGTTAAATGTTACTGTGTTTGAATGGCCCAGTCAAAGTACAGACCTAAATCTAATTAAGAATCTGTGGCAGAACTTGAAAATTGTTGTTCAGGGACCCTCTCCATCCACACTGACTGAGCTTGAACTATTTAGCGAAGACGAACAGGCAAACATTTCTCCCTTTAGATGTGCAAAACAGGTAGAGACATACCCTAGAGGTTTGTTTTATTTGTGAGAAAAACTTCAAATTCACAATTACACATACTTGTGACCAAGTATGTATTTATTTATTTAATTTTTTTAATGTGTCCTGTCATGGCATTTTGGGCATACCATATACAGAAGCTCGTTGAACACATGTGCCAGGGCAGATTTGCTCGACAAAAAGGATATCTCTTTTGTTGGTTGCATGTGTGTCTGTAGTAATGTGAGAAGTTGCTATCAAATTCAGATGCATATGTCTAAAGTGCATTAAAACTGGGGTTGTGGCAGTGGTGTGTGAGACCCCACTGCTTGCTGACAGCCTCCCTCACCCCAAACCTAAAGCCCTAAGTGTCTCTACTGTATTAAAATTGAGGTGGAGGATGGGGCCAAACATACCATGGGGGAGGGTACTGCATGGTGCTCCCCCAATGCCTGCAAGGTCCATCATCCCATACCTCAAGACCCTACTGATGCATGGTTTTGCATATGTTTGGTCAGAGGGCATGGGAGAACATACTTTTATGTGTCACGGGGGAGCATATACTTTTAGCCAAAAGCCATAAACAGGACAGTGCCAAAGAGCTTGCATATGTTTGTTTTTAAGTTAAAGAATAAAGTGACTTATAAAATGATTGGAGTGCTTGTACAAGAATAGTGTCTTAAAAACTATAAAGGCAAACAATCTTAAAAAGGCTTTATATTTGCTCCAGCTTTAGTGATAGACTTAAAGTATGTGGCAGAACAGCAGGTTAGCTCAGCAGCACAGCTTTTGATCTATTAATGTGTGTGAGGTAATGGGACTCTCAGAGGCGCCATAAAATGCAGTCCACTGACTATTTACCACAGAGGCTGAGAGAAGGGTGCTTTCTGAATGGCTGCCATGGCCCTCATAGATGCAAATGCTGCATCCCTGCCTGCTGACTCCAGCTTCTGAGTTGAAGCTGCGTTCTCCATCTCTCCCTTTTTCTGTCTGCCATCCTTCTACCCCTTTCCTCCTCCTCCTCCTACTGTCTTTCTATCCAGCTCCCTCCGCCCTGCTGCTGCCACAGTTGCTGCCTGCCTCGCCTGCTTCATTTGCGCTCCATCTCCCCCGCTTTCCTGTTTGCTCAGCTCTGTATTATGAAATTTTCAGTAGCTTTGCAGCAGTTTAGTTGTGCATTGCCAAAAACACACTCCATATATTTCAGGCAGTTTTTAGGTGAATGTGTGCAACTATATTGGCAATACTGGAAACTCCCTTTTGTGCTTGGTCATTCAGATTTGTGTGTTTGCACTTTAGTTTATGTGGATCAGTAATTTTGGTGCAGGCTTTCAACTATTTGGGTGAAATCTCATGTAATTAAGGGGAAATTTCCAAGTGTGTTGTTAAATATGATTGTGTTGTTTTCCTGGAATGTTTATGACATATTTAAGATTATCAATGCTGCTCTGACTAAGGTCTATTGAACGTTTGAGTTCTATCAAGTTAGCATTGTTGGATACTCTACTCTACTTGACATTTGCTTGGATATTTGTATTAGGTATACAAAATCTTATCATAGTGAGTGAGTTAACATCTCACAGTTGGTTATTATTTTTTTCCCTTTAGTCATGTGACTCCGTCACTCATCCCTCATGCCTCCGCTCCTTCTTTCTCCTCCTGCTTCTTCCCAGCTTAGCCATAGTGGTGCTATGTGGGACCTAATGTTGTTAGGGGTGCCTTGTTAAAAGCACAAGAGCCCGTATCACTCATGCAAATGCACAGTTCCATTAAAATTTCATGCAAATTGCCATGCTTTATTTAGACAATTATGAGGTTACCCACAGAAAGTGGCTTGGCAGATACTCTCGCTCTTTTTCTTCAGCGGTTGGGCTGTCTGTGTAAAAAAATCAGAAACATCCTGATAGTTCTTTTTCTATTTCATTTTGTCACAAGAATGAGTGTAAATGCCCATGCTGCTTTATTGACTAACTCAAACTTTTCCTGTCTGCTTTTGTTCTCTCCACAGACATTTATAGTGATAAATAGAGGGAAGACAATCTTCCGTTTTAGTGCCACACCTGCCTTGTACTTCATAAGTCCTCTCAATCTGGTTAGGCGAATAGCTATTAAAATTTTGATACATTCATATCCTTTTTGAAACGTTGCTGTTAACTGCAGCTTACAAGAGGGTTTCCTGTTCATATGCATTATTCACAGTAATATGTTCTGCATTTCTGCTCATACTGCTGCTGATGTTTCCAGTGACTGCAGGAGGGGACCAGGGTATGAGAGTCAGACCACTTCCACACACGTTAAGACTGTACAGGCAGTAGCCATTTTAGTGGCCACAGAAGAAAATGGCTGGCACAAATGATGAGTCATTCTTTACAGTAAACCAAGCAAACGCTCACTATCCGTGCAGTCTACCTGAGTACCCCCTATTAACCGCTAAAGGTTGTACCTTTCTTTGTTTTTGGAGGGAGACTCAGTTGGAGGAGGCAAATTACCGGCGTTAAATACACTCAGTAATGGTCAAAACTGCCAAATGACTGACTGCATGGAGAAATCTGATCCTGGATTCATGCAGTGAAGAGTCTACATCCATTTTTAAAATCTGTTGTCACCATAAATTATATTTTTCCTTAACCCTTACCTTACTCTTTTCAGCATGATCATTATGTGTACTATTTTGACCAACTGTATATTCATGACCTTTAGTGATCCTCCTGAGTGGTCAAAGCAAGTAGAGTAAGTATTATTTTACGATTCTCACCCAATATGATGAATGCATACAAAGTTTTTACTCATTCAAGTTTTACACATGTATTCAAGATCTGAATCTTCCATTGTTACTGAAGTAAAAATAGGTTTACATAAGTATGTTACCATTAAACCAAGGTCTTCCGTACTTTGAATCGTACTTAGGGAAAACTAAAAACAAAAGCAGACAATAGGAACCATTCATATCATTCCACACTGATTAGTTTATATAAACACTAAGAGCTACTAATATTAGCAGCTATACGGCTCCAATATTACATTATAATATATTATTTCTATTTTATTTTTCTACAGAAAATAGTTATAGCTAATATTGGAAACCAACATGTTAACCTAAAGGGAAGGTTAGCCGTTTGGCTAATTTTAGATTCTAAAGATTCATAATAATATAATAAATTACACAACTATATTCTAAGTATACTTTAGTACTGACCAACTACTTATATGAACAGCTAAACGGCTGCACCTCTTTAGATAAATACACATCATTCTGTTCTGCATTATTCTAGATATAATGTTTTTGTATTTACAACCTTCCACCTACTAGTAACAGTTGGACAGCCGCTAAAACAAGAAACGTATTGACACTGTGACAATGTGAATTGCTTAACTTTTGATATTATTAGCAGCTGTTTGGCAACTAATTTTACATTCTAAAATGTTGCTTTATCACAGTATCCTGTAATATTGCTGTAGAGTATAAACAATACAGTACTCTACTGTGTTCAGTCCTATACATAGTTTTGTATTCAAAGTCTTTACTTACCATTAACAGCTCAACTGATAATATTTCAAGCTAAAATGTTAGCGTTGTGAGAACGTTAACCATTTGGAGTCTAATTGTAACAGATACGAGGCTGCTATGTTATGGGATGCTATAACAGTTTAGTACATTGCAATTTGCTGCTCTGCCTAATACCATAAATTATTATTTTTTTTCCATTCCCAGCTTTTTACCTACTAGTAAAAGCCAAACCGCTGCTGATATTAGATGCTAACATGTTGACACTGTGAGAATACAGGTCCTTCTCAAAATATTAGCATATTGTGATGAAGTTCATTATTTTCCATAATGTAATGATGAAAATTTAACATTCATATATTTTAGATTCATTGCACACTAACTGAAATATTTCAGGTCTTTTATTGTCTTAATACGGATGATTTTAGCATACAGCTCATGAAAACCCAAAATTCCTATCTCACAAAATTAGCATATCATTAAAAGGGTCTCTAAACGAGCTATGAACCTAATCATCTGAATCAACGAGTTAACTCTAAACACCTGCAAAAGATTCCTGAGGCCTTTAAAACTCCCAGCCTGGTTCATCACTCAAAACCCCAATCATGGGTAAGACTGCCGATCTGACTGCTGTCCAGAAGGCCACTATTGACACCCTCAAGCAAGAGGGTAAGACACAGAAAGAAATTTCTGAACGAATAGGCTGTTCCCAGAGTGCTGTATCAAGGCACCTCAGTGGGAAGTCTGTGGGAAGGAAAAAGTGTGGCAGAAAACGCTGCACAACGAGAAGAGGTGACCGGACCCTGAGGACGATTGTGGAGAAGGGCCGATTCCAGACCTTGGGGGACCTGCGGAAGCAGTGGACTGAGTCTGGAGTAGAAACATCCAGAGCCACCGTGCACAGGCGTGTGCAGGAAATGGGCTACAGGTGCCGCATTCCCCAGGTCAAGCCACTTTTGAACCAGAAACAGCGGCAGAAGCGCCTGACCTGGGCTACAGAGAAGCAGCACTGGACTGTTGCTCAGTGGTCCAAAGTACTTTTTTCGGATGAAAGCAAATTCTGCATGTCATTCGGAAATCAAGGTGCCAGAGTCTGGAGGAAGACTGGGGAGAAGGAAATGCCAAAATGCCAGAAGTCCAGTGTCAAGTACCCACAGTCAGTGATGGTCTGGGGTGCCGTGTCAGCTGCTGGTGTTGGTCCACTGTGTTTTATCAAGGGCAGGGTCAATGCAGCTAGCTATCAGGAGATTTTGGAGCACTTCATGCTTCCATCTGCTGAAAAGCTTTATGGAGATGAAGATTTCATTTTTCAGCACGACCTGGCACCTGCTCACAGTGCCAAAACCACTGGTAAATGGTTTACTGACCATGGTATCACTGTGCTCAATTGGCCTGCCAACTCTCCTGACCTGAACCCCATAGAGAATCTGTGGGATATTGTGAAGAGAACGTTGAGAGACTCAAGACCCAACACTCTGGATGAGCTAAAGGCCGCTATCGAAGCATCCTGGGCCTCCATAAGACCTCAGCAGTGCCACAGGCTGATTGCCTCCATGCCACGCCGCATTGAAGCAGTCATTTCTGCAAAAGGATTCCCGACCAAGTATTGAGTGCATAACTGTACATGATTATTTGAAGGTTGACATTTTTTGTATTAAAAACACTTTTCTTTTATTGGTCGGATGAAATATGCTAATTTTGTGAGATAGGAATTTTGGGTTTTCATGAGCTGTATGCCAAAATCATCCGTATTAAGACAATAAAAGACCTGAAATATTTCAGTTAGTGTGCAATGAATCTAAAATATATGAATGTTAAATTTTCATCATGATATTATGGAAAATAATGAACTTTATCACAATATGCTAATATTTTGAGAAGGACCTGTATTAGTAGCTGCTTGACTGCTAATTTTACATCTCAAAGCTTGTTTTATTACAATATCCTATAAAAATGTAGCAAGTAATGCAATAATATTATGTTGGGTGTAAAGAATACAGTTTGCTACAGTATAGCTGGCATTTACCAACTAATTCAAACTATTAATTGCAGTATACTAATATAACATTTTAGTGTATCAGAATATTTTTTATTAAAAATATTGTAATTTTTTCTTTTATATTTAGAGCCTTTTAAATAGAGCTAAATGGCTACTAATATTAGAAGCATTGCTGACAGTGTTAAAATGTTAACATTTTAGCAGCTAACTGCTATATGGCAGTATACTGTAATCTATCCATCCATCATTTTCCATTTTAAGTCAGCTCAGGATTGACTGTTAAATCTAAATGTGATTAATAGCCTTTATCTGGTCCAGTAAACTGATCCTTTCCACATTTTTGTCTTTCAGGTACACATTCACAGGAATTTATACATTTGAGTCTCTTGTAAAAATCACCGCACGTGGATTCTGTATAGATAATTTTACATTCCTAAGAGATCCATGGAACTGGCTGGATTTCATGGTCATTTCGATGGCGTAAGTATTGTTCTTTTAATAATACTTTGCCATCCTGGCATTTAGCCACTTTATTATTAAACGCGGGTATAGAAATTGATGTTTTAGCAAATATATTTCTTGCTTTTTACTGTTTTTACTGTTTGATAACCCATCTTTGCGTTTTCTCCATTTATCTGAGACTTTTCTGGTGTTTCTCGTTGGGAATCAAAGCCGATCTCCATCCAGTACTTTGCAGCCCCAGTGACTTCTTCCATACTTCAGATTAGCTTCCTCTCGTCATCCGACTGTTTGTCTCAGTCACCTTTTTGGTCTTGACCATTTGGGCTTGACAGCATATTCACAAAGGCACCTTGCCTTCAATCATTATTTTACGTCAATTAGTTTAAGTCAGCTTTATCAAATATGTACCCCAGAGTGATCAGTAAATTGCAATTCATTTTCTCTGTCTGTCTGTCTGTCTGTCTGTCTGTCTGTCTGTCTGTCTGTCTGTCTGTCTGTCTGTCTGTCTATCTGTCTGTCACAAAGCCCACCTGTGGGGATAATTCATCTTATATATATGCATGTATATAATGAGCTGTTGTAACTGTGGTTTGATCCTGCAGGTATATAACAGAGTTTGTAAACCTAGGCAATGTCTCAGCTCTGCGCACGTTCAGGGTGTTGAGGGCATTGAAAACTATTTCTGTAATTCCAGGTAAGACAGGATGGGGCGAGGGGAAGGTGGGGCGGGGTCGGTGTTAGGTGTATGTGTCTTTCTTTCCTTTTACCTTCCACCCTTCTCCTCAGTGGACAGGCTCTGTGAGTGGCGTCGTCTCCTCCCGGTTCGGTGGTGTTGTGCTCTTGGCGTGTGTGGTTTTTGTCATCGTGTTTGTTCTGTGTGTGATCCTTCCCCTATTTCAGATATATAACAGAGTTTGTGGACCTGGGCAATGTATCTGCGCTGAGAACGTTCAGAGTTCTCCGAGCATTGAAAACTATCTCTGTCATTCCAGGTGAGACTCAGTTTAAACACTAAGGCTGACCCTCGCACCCTTTGTTTTCTACTCACTATTATTATGATTAAAGCTATGATTTAAGCAGCAACAAAAGAATTGGAGACAGCCATGTTTTTATTTATTTTTCCTCCAAAATGATCAAAAATGGTACTAATACATTTTTGATAGGCTTTGCAGTCTCCTCTAAGGTCATTCAAAGTGTCTGCACTCTCTTCTGCCCCACCAGCTCTCTCATTATGAGGCTTGTCTCCAGTTTGGTTTGTCTTAAATGGAACTCTGAATAACAAGACTTGTAGGCCTAAAAATGCTGAAATTATTTCATTTTGAAGAAGTTATTTCTAGTATATATCAAAACATTTAGATGTAAATTAACAATGCGCCAAAGTACAATTGATATCATGCAAAAGGACATGTTGCTTGTTGTAACAATATCCAGTAGAAAAATGCCATCTAAGTTATGATGTCCCTTAAGTATGGCTGATTAAATGGTAAGCATATGAAAAGCTCTTTTATGACCTACTTGTGATAATTGTCAAATTAAGAGGTAAAGATGTGAATAAGATTTAAAACTAATCAATCTTTCATAGCTTCAATCTCACACCTCAAATTTGAATACATTTATTAAGTGTGGGAATCTTACATAATTTTGTGTCATTAAATCAATTGTTTAACAAGTTCTGTAAAAAGATGCAGAAGCATTTTTTATTTATACGTTTTTGAGTTTATCAGAGTTTCTTGGCTTATCAAATTAATAACCCACAACTTCCTGTTTCCCAGTGGTATGACTGTGACGTGATACATAGGTCCATTTCCATTTGCCACTCTTCAAAATGGGAAAGACAGACATTACATTAAAGCACGGTTTGATGTTGTGTTGATCTTTAAAAGTCAGTAAAAAGCCAAGCAAAAATAGCCACTCAGTTCTGCCAGAGAGCTGAATCCAAATTTTCGGTGTGAGGTCATGTTCTAGCAATAAAGGTAAAAATTATTTTTTACACATCTTTACCAGGGGTGGCAATAAATGTGGAGAGCTCGTAATGTTTCCAGTTATGCTTTCTGTATCGTCTTCAGCACTTCCACTGTGATTGTGTTTTTATGTACATTGCAATAATAAAATACAGATGTAAGTAAAAAACAAAAACACAACTGGAGTGTTTTAAATCAGTGCTAATCCAAAAAGCCACAGAAGTCAAATAAGTCTGGGTTCCATTTAAGCAACAGCTTTAATCCACTTTGTTTACCTGCTTTATGAACAGTGGATGCTTTTTTTTCTATAGAAAATACTCAATATAGCTTTTTAAGAATAAAATCAGGTTAAGAAGCATGAAGAAAGGATAGAAGACAACTTGTCAAATTTTCCATCACTACTTAAACTGGTCCTACAAGAGTAATATGTTCTGTTGCTCCTGCTTTTGCTAAAGGCTGAATTGGAACAAGAAGATTCCTGTTACCAGGACCCAAACTGATACCTATGAATAGTTTTCAGAGAGATCCCACAGAATATGCTTATTATATGTGTATGAAGACTGCCAAGCCTAGTTTGTGAACATATCTCTTATGCTGCATGATGCTTTTCGGTCACTTGCTTTTATAATATTAGCCTATCAAGAGCTTGGCTGACAAAATGGCATTGAAAGTTTGATTTGCCCTATTTTTTGTTTGGTTATTGATTTTCCTTTCTCTTTATTCTTTATTTTTACTACTGTCTGAGATGGAATGTCTCAGGGGATTCAAATCATACAACTACTGACAGAAAATGTCAAAAAGATGTATAAACTCCATATTTTAAATTCAGAAGGGTTTTTGTATTTATTAACTGGACATTGATGGTGATGATTTAAATGTCAAGTGCTAATTAAATATATCATTTTAGATCTGGAAGTGTGTTTGTAGTAAAATTGCCATGTTGAGAAATATGGTAAACATTACGCTCCTTTGCCTTAACATTTACTTAATGCTGGCAGCTACTTAGCTTAGCGTAAAGAATACAGTAAACAAGGCCTGCTCTGTCCAAAGATACACAATCCATTTTTATTTTTTTTTTACAATCTATCTTCCATACTGTTAAACACAAGATAACATTCTTAGAATAGGATGGAAGATGTTTTATGAGGTTTTTGTTTATGATAAGAAAATATTTAAATCTAAACTTCAAAAGCAGCAAAAATCCTAATTAAAGTGTAGGTTTTATATAATGGAAACCTAATAATTATTCATCAACCTGGGCTGTCTAAGGTATTTTTTGGAAATAAAAACATAATTTACAATATCTTGATTTCAAAAGAACTTAACGTGTAATGGACACATCACCATGACCCTATTTGAACATTTAAAGCTGATGCGACAGAAATAAGGATTTTGCAAGGGTTGCGGGTTTGACTGCGGGCCCAGGCTTTGCTGCATGTCTTCCACCTCTTTAGACCCCTTCTCTGTCATCTTACTGTCAGATGTTTATGCTAGGCAAGGCCAACTAGTGTTTGGGTGTCGAGATGTCTTCCATTGTGAATTACTCAATAAATTGAACAAAAATCGATTTTGCATCTGCAAATCTCCTTATAAGGTAAAATCCTTTTTTAAAGTTTTGTTAATAAAGATTGGCGTTAGTTTTTCTTTGGACTGGGTCAGCCTTTTCTCATTGTTTAAGGCTTTCACAAGTCAAAGCGAAGTGGCTGCTGAACATAGCCTTAAAGTGTAAAGGATCTAATTGTCTTTAGCTTTATGTTGTAATTTTTTCACTTACAGTAAAATATCAGATTTACGTAGCAATTAAAGGTCTATTTTCATTTAAAACCCAACCACTTATGTTTTTTTTGGTCACATAGTTTTCTATATGGGATCTTCTCATCAAGATAGGAAAATGACTAGGAGTAAATGGACCCGGCCAAGCTGATAACTCTTTTACTAACACAGTCTGAGTATGAGAGACTAAACTGAGGGCATATTTTATTAGCTGTATTGCATGTACTGCCAGTAAAGCCCACTACCTGTAGAGGCTGAACAGAAAAGAGGGTGTGGGTCGCCCAGCATCCCTGTGTGAGTTGCCTGTGAATGCTGCCAGAGGATGCCTGTTCAGAAGGTAAAGTTGCTTTGTGTGAAACTGTGAATGAGACAGGTTGCAGGGCCACCGTATGGGGAGTCAGTGCTTTTGTAAATAACGCCTTAAACAAGACAGTTCAAGAAAGTGCCTGCAACTGGCACTGGCATTGAATTGCTCCTGTTCAGCCTTGGAGTTTAAATGACCTGCATGTGGTTTCCAGCCCCCCTGCCTGTGCCTCAGTCCCTTCTCATTGCCCCTCGTTGTGCTGCTGTGCTCTTTTCCTTATGGATTTCCTTTCACTATTTTGCAGCCCTCCCCCTCTTTTTTTTATTTAATCCCTTATTGGCAGTAAAAGCAAATTTCCCCTCAATATATGTTTTTGTATGGATAAATCTAAAAAGAGTGGAAAGGCTTCTAAATATTTCCTGTGTATTCTTAAGATGTTTTGTTTGTAATTTGTGATTTTATGCAAAATATTTTACAATGCATTGTTGAAATTATTATTATTTTTACTTGCCTGTAGTTTAATTAATAGAAATTTACCCTTTAATTTAAGATAAAAATTTATATTTAAATACTTAATTATATTTAAGATGTTGTAATTAAAATGGAGAATGCTTTTTCAACAATAGTTTTAGTAAACTTAGTTAAACTGGCTACGCTGTTAAGCGATAATTGCTAGCAGGATTAGATTTTTCACAGAATAACGTGGAAAATTAGCAGCTCCTATTTCACCTCTGTGGTTTGTGTATGTGTGTGTGTGTGTGTGTGTGTGTGTATGTGTGTGTGTGTGTGTGTGTGTGTGTGTGTGTGGCTGACCACCAGGCCTGAAGACCATCGTTGGAGCCCTGATCCAGTCTGTGAAGAAGCTTTCAGACGTGATGATCCTCACTGTCTTCTGCTTGAGCGTGTTTGCCCTGATTGGCCTTCAGCTCTTCATGGGGAACCTGCGCCAGAAGTGCGTGTTCTGGCCAATCAACCTCAATGAGACTTACCTGAACAACGGCAGCAAGGGCTTTGACTGGAACGAGTACATCAACAACGACAGTAAGTAGAGGCGAGGCTTTACCACTGGTGACCTGGCAGCGATGTAGAGTATGAGTCAGGCCATATGCTGGAAGGAGAAAACAACATGTCAGTTTGGCAAAACCAACTGGTTTGAAATAAAATGCTTCTGAAGGTAGAAATTTTCAGATCAAAATACACAATAAGAGCTGCAATAGCAAATAAATTAAATAGCTAATTATTGTTTGTTTTTTCTGCAGCTAATTTCTACGTCCTGCCTGGTATGCTAGACGCTCTGCTATGTGGGAATAGCTCTGACTCTGGGTAAAATGGCCTCTCCATCACCCTCCTCTAAATGCAATTGTTGATCTTAAACAGATCTGCCTGCAGTGCCTTGCAAAAGTATTCCTACCCTGTCAAACATTTTGTCACATTACACTCTGAAACATTTGTTTATTTTATTGGAGTGTTTTATGATAGACCAACATTACGTAACACATAGTTTTTAAGTAAGAGGAAAATGATACATGGTTGTCCAAACTTTTAGCAAATTAAAATCTGAAAAATATAGCATGCATGTGGACCTGGTTCCTTTTACCCCAACTGCTAGAAATAAAATTCAATACAGAAAATATTCTTCAGAAGTCATCAATTTAGTAACTAGAGTCCACCTGTATGTAATTTAAAATGAAAATAGACATGAAGGGTTGTGGTACAATGGTACAGAAAATCCTGAAATTTTCATACTAACTGTATTTGAACATTACACAGTGTTCAATCCATCATCTGTAAACAGAGCAAGAAAATCACAACTACTAATCTGAGAAGACATGGCTATCCACATACACTAACAAAGAAGCAGGCAAGGGCCCCACAATAACTCTGGAGGAGCTGCCACAGCTCGAGTGGGATAATCGTGACATTGGAGACGGATAATGATGGGCACATTCTATAAAGCTGGCCTTTATAGAAGACTGACAATAATTGTTGAATTATTATAGGGTTGCTCTATTTTTTTGCCACAACCAATATTTGGAAATAACAGTTCTGGTCAGATGACCCCAAACTGAACTCCCTGTCTTACATAAATAATGGTACTGTATGTGTGGAGGAAAACTAACAACAGAAGACATTGTTCCCATGGACGAGGTTGTGGCCACATCATGTTATGAGGATGCTTTTTTTCATCAGAGTCAGTCAGAGTTGATGGGAAGATGGATGGAGCTAAATATGGAGCAATACTGGAAGAAAAGCTCCCAGAAGATGCAAATTCAAGCTGACTGAGCTTGAGCTAGATGTGCAAGACTGTTAGAGAAATACATTGTAAGACATGCAGCTGTAATTGCAGTGAAAGGTGGTTCTACAATGTACTCACTCAGTGAGGCAATATACAAATGCAGATCTCACTTCAGATTTTTCTTGAAAAACAGGATTTCATTTAGGGGTATCATGGTAAAATTGTAGATTAGAGTAGATATGTATGCTATACTTTCAGAATTTTATTTTTAAAACCGTTTTTCAATCATATATGATTTTTTCTTCCACTTCCAATAAAAGATTTTGAAGACTGTGGTTCTAACCTGACAAAATGAGAAAGAAATTTACATCAAGGGGTGTTCATTCTTTTTTAAGGCACTGTCCTCTTGGTCAGATAGTAATATAGGCAAATAGAGCTGTGCCATTTTTCAGACTGGATGCCCTCTTCTCATTCTGTGTCTTTCTCCACCTCTCAGTCGCTGCCCGGAGGGCTTCATGTGCATGAAAGCTGGGAGGAATCCAAACTACGGCTACACCAGCTTTGACAGCTTCGGCTGGGCCTTCCTGGCTCTCTTCCGACTCATGACGCAGGACTTCTGGGAAAACCTTTATATGCTGGTACAACAGATGTGTTAACTGGTCCAGCTTGCTTTGCTACACTTCTGTCATTGAAATGATTCGCTATTTAAAGTCTGCACCCCAGGGATTCCCTCTGGCCAGGTGGCTAGACCCTTTAATGCTGAGTTTAACCTAAAATGGTGGCAGCACTTGTGACCTCAGCCCTATGGGTCGAGTGGGAGGAACAATATCTAAAATATTCAGAGCTTTATAATATGTAGTGGGCACTGAGGGAAAGTCGAGACCTCATTGAGATTGACAACCACAACTCGTATAATATTGTTTCTGTTTTTACGTTTGAAGTGGAACACTAAGCTACAGGATATGACCGTTACTATGCCAAGATGGATTATTGTGCTGCTGAGTTTAGATTTAGCGCTTCTTCACATAGAGAAAATGCAGAATCATCTGACTGGTCACACCATTTCCTTAGTTTAGAGAGACTCAAGCATTTTTCAAAACAAGTAGCTGGGTTTAAATTGTATTTTTGCAAAAATAAGTATCAATTATTCTTGTTGCAAGTTTAAAGTTCACAAAAATTTTAAACAGTCAAACAGCTTAAATAGGGACTGGCACATAATTCAAGCAATAAATGTTCAGCACCCTTTCTCCATCAACCTCTACCCTTGGTTCAGGGGAGGTCCAAAAGCACTACCTCCTTTCCATGGTTGTTTTTGGGCTAAATTTCTACCCTAGTAATCTGATTTGGCCCTGGTTGGTTCCTGCTGATGGCTCAAAGAAAGAAAAACGAGGCTGGTTCCTGGTAAAGGTTCCTGACATGGAAATGCATGTAAAGTTTTTAAGGGAGCCGAGTAAAAATGAAGTGCTTCTTCATAGTGCCAAGATGGATTATTGTGCTGCTGAGTTTAGATTTAGGGCTTCTTCACATAGAGAAAATGCAGAATCATCTGACTGGTCACACCATTTCCTTAGTTTAGAGAGACTTATGCATTTTTAAAGTGACCCTTTAGAAATAAACATCATAACATAATGTATAATATATAACGTACTTAATAATAATAATAATAAATAATAATACATTTTATTTATTGGTGCCTTTTTTGACACTCAAGATCACCTTACATCATCAAACAATAAAACAGACACAATATGAAAATAACAATAAATTTGATTACAAAGATACAATTTAAATTAGACAATGCAGTTGTGATCAGAGGGAGCTAGTTTAAACAGAGGAGTTCTGATTCAGATTTAAAATGTGGTAGTGAGTTTGTGTTGCGGAGATCAGGTGGGAGTGAGTTCCAGAGCTGGGGAGCAATGCGACTGAATGGTACCAAGACAGGCAGAGGGAACAGTGAGATGAATGGAGAAAGAAGATCTGAGGGTGCGGGCGGGTGAAGCAATGTGAATGAGGTCAGGAAGATAGGGAGGGCGAGGTTGTGGACAGCTTTGAGTATTTTATAGTTGATGCGATGTGTGATGGGGAGCCAATGATGCTGCTGTAGAATAGGTGTGATTTGATGGATTGCACGGCTGCGTGTAATGATACGGGCGGTTGAGTTCTGGACAAGTTCTAATTTATGAAGGGTTTTTATGTGGAAGGCCAAGAAGAAGAGAATTACAGTAATCTAAACAGAAAGTGACCTGACTTTGAACAAGAGCAGCCGTGGAGTGTGGAGTGAGAGAAGGTTTCAGACAATTGATGTTACGCAGATGCAAATAGGCAGACAACATTATATTGTTGACATGGGAGGTGAAGGAAAAGATGCTGTCGAGGATGACACCCAGACTCTTGACCTGAGGGAAGGGAAAAGTGGAGGAGTCATCAATAGGAATAGAAAAGGTATGAAGTTTGATTAATGTAGATTTTGTGCCTATTAAGAGAAGTTCTGTTTTATTGGAATTTAATTTATGGAGGTTTGAGGTGAATCAGGATTTTTTCAAGGTAACCAGCAAAATTCTCTTCTTTCTTTGAGGAAGCACTTCATTTTTACTCGGCTCCCTTAAAAACGTTACATGCATTTCCATGTCAGGAACCTTTTCCAGGAACCAGCCTCATTTTTCTTTCTTTGAGCCATCAGCAGGAACCAACCAGGGCCAAATCAGATTACTAGGGTAGAAATTTAGCCCAAAAACAACCATGGAAAGGAGGTAGTGATTGTTTTGATTATTACAATGTTTTACAATGCTTAGATTGAAGTACATTGATGAAATCTGCTAACATTATCAATGATATTTATTAAATAAGTTGAATGAAGCATGACAATAAACCAAGAGAATACAAACTCCTTTCAAAGCTATTTCTAGAGATTTAAGCCAGTAAAGTTTTAAGAATTATTTTGTGTTTCTGTTTTTAGATACAAATTAAGAAAATCACAAGTGCCTAACACAGTTTATAAATAACTGATTTTAAGTTTTGAAGCAACAAAATGTTGAGCTGTGTTGCTGCAACCAGTAAGTGCGGAGCCCTTACATAGGTTAGCTTGCTAATGAGTTGCCACAGACAGATTATTTTTAAACGTTTGCAGCAATAACTCTATTATTTTGATTAAATCAGTGGTGTTTTGTCTTGGCCTCGCTATCCTCCGAGTTTTACTTTTGAACTGATCTTGACCAGCATCTACTCCAGATGGTGGAGACACAAAAAAAATTACTTAACCTTTTACTGTTGTAGCTCCTGAGCACGCAAAAATCTGTCAAAATTGCCTCAGTTAGAAAAAACTAATACATATTAAGCATCTGATGATAAGTTCTCCTTTCCCACACTTCTGCTGTGCTACCTGCTACTAGACCTTGAGGGCTGCAGGAAAGACCTACATGATCTTCTTCGTCTTGGTGATCTTTGTGGGCTCGTTCTACTTGGTGAATTTGATTCTGGCTGTGGTAGCCATGGCTTATGAGGAACAGAACCAGGCCACCATGGAAGAGGCTGCGCAGAAGGAGGAAGAATTTAAAGCAATGCTCGAGCAGCTCAAGAAACAGCAGGAGGAGCAGGTAAAATCTCAGCATGATGTTATAACTTATTAAGGGGAATCTGTTTAATTTGTTCACGCTTTACTGATGTGCCCATTTCTCTTCAGACTGCTCCCCCTGCGACCTCTGCTGGCACTGTGTCGGAGGACGCAGTGGAGGACGATGGAGGAGGGCGCCTGTCTGTCAGCTCTTCTGAGATGTCAAAGCTCAGCTCCAAGAGTGCCAAAGAGCGGCGTAACCGCAAAAAGAAGTGGCGGCAGAAGGAGCAGGAGAAGGAGAAAGGTGACAGCGAGAAGTTTGTGAAGTCAGAGTCGGACGACGGTAGCAAGAGGAGCCGGTTCCGTTTCCCTGATAACCGCTTGGGTCGAAAGTCTTCCATTATGAACCAGGTGAAATCATTTAACAGAAAAATAAATTTGATATTTTTGATGAAGCATAAATATAGAATAGAAGAGTCTTAAACTTGTTTGACATTTGAGTTTTTTCGACTTCCAGCTGTTTGGTTTCTGGTCGACATCTGAAATATAGATGTGTAATGAAATGTGATAAAAATGCTCATCTTACAAAAAGAGACAAACCAATGCCCTACCGAGCTCCTGTAGCTGGTCTTAACATGACTTTAGCACTGTTATTAAAATATAGATACTAATAAATCATTAGGCTTTTGTTGCAGTATTCTTCAACATGTATTTGTTAGCCAATTTTTGAGATTTGAAATGCACAAAAGGTGGTTTTGCACATTTTTTCAGAGAGGCATATATTGGCTGTCGATGGAGAAGGGCATGTCCAGATGTTAAATTATTTACTACAAAAACATGAATGTTTTAGAGAGAGCAATTCTGCTACTTTATGTTAGCCTTAGTTGGACTCCACTGGTTCTGACCATGTCTTTCAAATGTATTTGTACACTTAAGCTTTTTAGCCTTTTGTCACATTAGCACCGCAGTCCCTAATGTATTTAATTGGGATGTTTGTTGCACATAGATTTAAAGTGGACGGAAAAGAATACATAATTTTACCTTTTGTTTTTAACAAATACAAATCTGAAATGTGGCATGCACTTATATCCATCCCCTTTTACTCTAGAACTCTGAATACAATCATCTGCCTTCAGATAATACAGAATTAGTAAACAGTCCACCTTTACATAACCCAATCTTAATATAAATGCAGCAAGTGTGGTGCAACTGCAAACCTGCAGAGACACGGCCATCCAGAGCTGCAGAGAACTCATAGCTCATAGTAGGAACACTTTTGATAGGTCAGCTATTATTTGTGCGTTAGTAAAAGAAAGCCAGAAGAATTTCAGTTTAAACGTTCTTGTAATGAGAATGCAAATGTGTAGAAGAAGGTGCTCTGGTTAGATGAGACCAGAATTAAGGTTTTGGTGAAAAGCGGTGTGGGACGGAAAAATAAGTATTTGAAAAATGGCAAGTGGCACCATAATGCTATGGGGACGTTTTTCTTCAAAAGGTCATAGTGAAGCTGGTCAAAGTTGATGGCAAGATGAATAGAGCTAACTACAAGGAAATCCTACAAAAAAACCTAACAGGGGTTCAACTTCCAGCAGGATAACAGCCCTTAACACACATCCAAAGCTACTATGGAATGTTTTACATCAAAGCATATGAAGTATTTAATGTTTTGTGCTCCTTTCTGTTGGTCTATCACCTAAATCTTCCAAAATCTCAATAACATATATAGTTGCAACATGACAAAATGTAAAGAAGTACAAGCGGTATGAATACTTGAGTTTATTATTTTTTTTACCAACTAGACATATATATGAAGGGAAATGTAAAGAAAAATGTTCACTGATTAGATATGTATAGAACACCTCTTGTTATCTATGCTGGTAAAGTATTGTTGTTAAGTATCACCAGGATCAGTGACATCTGCATGACCCAGGTTATCTGATCCATTAAGCTTCCTCTACTTCTGCCCTCTGTGTGATGGTGAACCAGTTGATCCAATAGAGCGCATGTTCTCTCGGAAATTTGGAAGATTTCATTTCCAAATTTCTTATTATTCCTCTTCCTCCTTCTCCACCCTGTAGTCCCTCCTGAGCATCCCTGGTTCGCCTTTCCTCTCCCGTCACAACAGCAAAAGCAGCATCTTCAGCTTCAAGGGCCGCAGCAAGGACATGGGCTCGGAGACTGAGTTTGCAGACGATGAGCACAGCACGGTGGAGGAGTGCGAGGAGCGCCGCGGCTCCCTCTTCAGCCCCTACCGGCGGAACAGTTACACCGGTTTCCACGGGAAGAGAAACAGCACGGTGGATTGCAACGGAGTGGTGTCGCTCATCGGCCCCGGGCCGGGTGGACGCCTTCTGCCTGAGGTGAAAATAGATAAGGCAGCTTCTGACGACAGTGTAAGGAAGTCAATGAGTAGACTTATCTAGGCATGGCCCCCCCTCTCGTCCGTTACGTTTCTTTCTGGCTCTCTTTCTTCTACTGTCATCTTTGCAAGTCCGTATGTATCTCTTGGCTAAGCGCTCGCGCCTGCCCTCCCCCAGCCCCTGCAGTGTATGCTGCCCTCCAACAGTAGGCAAAGGATGGAGAAATTTAATTTCATTACAGAGACTAGTCTTAGGTGTTAGCCAACCATGCTTTCATATGTTAGGTAATCTATGTCTGCAAGTGATTTACAGTGAATTTTGTTGTTAGGATTAAGAAATTAATGCCTAAATATATACTGTACTGTGCACAAGTAATTTCCTTATACTTTACATCCAAGTACTCAGATTTTCTTGTAGTCTTTTTAAAGTGGTCTTGATCTGCGTTCTCCAGGGTTTCTCAAGGTTTTTAAATGTTTTTCTTTGGGCTAATTCATCTGTCCAGTGTAGAAAATGCCAATGCTAATACAGCACTTGCGTTTGGTTAAAAAATGGAGGACAAAGGCAGAGGTATCAATCCGCTTTCAGCTTTGCGCTTTTGAATCACTTTGCTGGTGTTTAACTACAATTCTGTGTCTGTCACACTAGTATTTTTCAGACATTTAATCAAAGGAGCGGGAACAAAATTTGTCTTTGACAGGATGCATGATTACCTTATGTTGAATGAAGGTTTATAAACCAATCTCAGAATTTCAAAAAACAACCCTATTTGCTGGGCAATCTCTACAACAAATCTTTGAAGCAAGGAGAGGATTTACGCATATTTCTATTTATAATGCACAGTAAGCTCAATCAGCACTTTAACTGTTAGACAAGGGTAGGAAAACTAGCAATTCATTTAATCAGAAACTTGATTTATTATTAGTCACACTTAGATCTGTTCTCTAAATTAAAAGTAACAAATATAATCAACCAGAAAAACAAAGGTACTGCACTAATTCTACTCTACCGCTACTCATTAAAGAGGAGTTTAGTGGCGAGAGATTACTTTGGACTTGACACGCTTTTTGACACAGAAAAAAAAAAAAAAAAACCTTCTGAGAACTTTAAACAAAACAAAAGAAATGTGGCCTAAGAAACATTGGATGAAAAAAATAACTAATCCAAAAGAGTGATAAGTCCTCACTGGATAAAGCTTCTTGATGGGTTTGCAGGTTAATTTCTTTCTGTGTTGGACTTGGAACTAAGCTCATCAATGTTCTTCAAGGGAAGGAGACATCAGCAAGGACTGATCAGCCAATCAGGGGCAGACTTTGTGTATTATAACACCTGTTAGACAGCCGATCATAAATAAAAAAAATATAAATAGTTTTTCCCAACAGTTTCCTTAGACTAGAGATAGACCAAAATAATATCAGATATCTGGTACAGTTGCAAAGATTCTAAGATGTAACTATTACAATAAATAACAAATCTGATTCACAATTAACACATTAATCAATATTTAAAGTTACGATTAACCATCAAATTAGCAATGTAAATTTATTCATACAGCAGGCACTTTGACATAACCTTTTTTGAGCATTACACCTGTCAAGTTCAGAAAAACAGTTTGGCAACAACATTTTTTAGCCTGGGTTGTTTTAGTGCCCCATACAGAGATTAGGAGCCCTTTTTCTCTAAATGATTTGTAGGTCAGAGTTAAGTAGCTTTGTAAAACAACTTTGTCTCAGTAAATGGTCAAGTATTGCACTAAAAATGTGTGAAAAAGCAGCCAAAGTGAATCTTTAGAATGCATAGAGATATGAATGACCACTTTAAAAAGTATTTTACAAAAAAGTCAGACTCCTTGGAAACAACATATTTAGAGGGATATCTCAAGATTTCTGCATTATCATCAAATCCAACTGCACAGACACTGATCAGTTGCATCACAAAATCACTAAAACTGACACATAGGTCAAATCCCGGTTGAACAACAATTTTTTATGCATAGGATGGGATGAATTTTTTGTTTAACACTCAGTTTTTGTTGGCAAAAACTACGTAATGATGTGTTAATGTGCTTCAGTGTGTTGATGTGTTCCTCCAGGCATCCAGGTCCTCTGCTATGTGTGGGTAGATCTACAGTAAGAGGCGGAGGACATAGGGGACCAGCACTGTAGAGCCAAAGACATTTTTATCTGCTTCCCTAATTCCCCTATACTATACCAAAGCAGATATAAAAGTAACACACATAGACACACACACACACCATCCTCTTAGGCCTTCATAAAACACCTAAACAAAACAAAGGAGGGCTGCTGTCCTTTTCTGTCTCTACCTTTCTCTGTTTTCCAAACTCTCCCTGGTCAGCAGTAGTAAATTAGCTTCACCTCCCTCTAGTTAGCATGGTAGAAATAAGAGCTAAATTAGAACAAGCATGTTGTAGAAAAGTAGAGAAATGGTTATGTTATCCATAGTTCTCCTCTCCTTCTCTCTGACTTGGAGCATGCTCATGCATGACAATTGGATGGATCTGAACTACCTGCCTCCATATTATCTCTTGACTTGATGGTTGCAATATAAGTTGTATGATTCAAAGTAAGAAGATATGTAACAGCACCTATTTGCAAGTGACTTAGAAATGGCCAGAATTGGGAGACATAAAAAAAAAAAACAACATAACTGATTATATTGCAATGGCAGCAAAGCCTCCATTATTGCATGACGCGACTGATAATGCATTCATGCAGAAGCAGTTCTCCCTGCACAATTACTCACAATTCATTAATTATCCAATCTGGATGAGCAATCGCATTCAAACACAATTAGGTCAAGTAGCCCTGGCCCACTGCTCCCACTTTGGCTGAGACCTGCATGAATCTACAGCATATGCAAATATAAAAAGTCAAACAGGCCCTCTCCCCTTAACCGCCCAAAATTCTGATCCTCAATTACCTTAGCCTACCAATTCTGTGTTGCACTTCCCTCCGCCGGCCACCGGTGGTGAGGTGGGATGGGGTTCATGTCGTCTCCATGGGTGCTTGATTCTTCCTCTCCCCCTGACAGCCGACTACTGAGGTTGAGGTGAAGAAGAAGCTGTCGGGCTCCCTGATGGTGTCTGTGGACCAGCTCAATACCTCCTTTGGGCGGAAAGAGCGGGCCAACAGTGTCATGAGCGTCATTACCAACACATTAGCGGAGGGTACTGCCACTTTTAACCCAGCTATTTTACCTGCTCTTTCTCATTCTTCTTTAACTAGGGCTGCACTCATTGGTTGACTAGTTTTGACATGAATTTCCTGCTTATCTGCTTTGCAAATCCAACAGTACCAGATACATACAGTGCATACAATTTTTTTATATCATATTATACCATTGCATGCATGCAGTAGGCTCTCGCATGTCATTATGTTTTGTTTTGATGTGTGATCCGCGCTATGTCTTCAGAACTGGAGGAGTCTCAGCGCAAGTGTCCACCATGCTGGTATAAGTTTTCTAATACATTCCTGATCTGGGAATGCAGCCCATTGTGGATTAAGATCAAGGAGATTGTAAACTTGATAGTCATGGATCCCTTCGTGGACCTGGCCATCACTATCTGTATCGTCCTCAACACCCTCTTCATGGCCATGGAGCATTACCCCATGACGACTGACTTTGAGGACATGCTGTCAGTGGGCAATCTGGTGAGTGCTGTTTTTCTTTTCTCTTTCTTTGTTATCTGATTCACTCGTGAGGAATCTTTTCAACTTCTTCTCTGTAGCTCACAGTTTGATGTTATTTTTGGACTATAATTGGCAGCAGCTTTTATTGTCTATCTACACTTAAAAGAGAGAAGAGGGCAGAACAAAAAAACAATGTCAAACTGGGTGCAGTTTCCCTGGATTTGCCTTCTCTTCACATACAGGCACACACTTCTTCCCAGCCCTCTTTGTCTATCTGTTTATGTTTTTCTTCGATTACAAGGAGCTGCTATTTTCTGCAGTGTGAACAGCCTGTCTTTCTACTGGTTGGCTGGCTAGTAGAAGGCCTGTATTAATGTTTCATGGAACCCGATCGATGAGCTGCGCTAAAATGGTGCCTGAATCATGGCTTACATCATTCCAACTCACTATTGGCTTTTTTTAGGAGTAAATTTGAGCATGGGCAGCATGGTGTCTGTTTACATACTGCTAACCTCTCACTTCGAGTTCACATGGTAAAGTTTATAAAAAAATTTTATAAAAAAAGGACAACTTTTCTCCAACTTTCACAAGGTTGGAGCATATAGACAGGGATCTTTGGCTATTTCTCTTTGCACAATCTCTCTACACCATCCAGAGTCCTGGGTCCTCTGGACTCTGGATGGCGCAGGTTTTCTGAATGATCTTAGACAAGGAAAGAAGGTCGGTTTGGTCTAGTGAACAATTTCTGTGTTTTTTCAGCCACATGTTTTGCACCATTTGCCTGCTGAAAGACCCAATAACAAAATATGTCGAGGTATTTCAAACATATCCTGATGCCATACACACTAACAACATTCCCATGTTCTTTGGAAGAGAAACGGGCTTAGCATCACAGATCCTCCACCATACCTAACAGTGTGCATGAAGTGCATGAGTGTTTGATGCCCAAAATTGATGGGATGTTGTAACCTCTGGGACTGTTGATACAAAAGGAAATTCAGAAACCAGTATGGTTGTGACTTCTGGACCTCAGGCAGCACTCCATCAGGAACTCTTAAGCTTGCAGCTAAAAATCATGTCACTGGCTTTTCTTTGTTCAGTTTGCATTGTAATTGTAGGTCTTAAATGAATTGTGTAGTACTATATCACACAGTGCGGGCTCACTATGTGCAGAGGTTATAGTCCTCCACGCTGCTGTCGTGAGTTGGACTCATTTAGTGCATGTCTTGCTCTTCTCTCTCTATCCCCTTTTCTGTCAACTTACTGTTCAATAAAGGCCACTAGTGCCAATAATAATACTAAAAAAAAAAAAATGAAAATAAAATGATCACAGAGCTTTTCTTCCTGAACTTTCCATCACAGCCAGTTGTCTATTCTGTAAAATATACTGGTGAGCCTAATTTATTTGTTCAAATCATGTTTCTCCTACCTTCTAGGTGTTCACGGGGATCTTTGCAGGGGAGATGCTTTTCAAGCTTGTGGCTATGGATCCGTACTACTATTTCCAGGAGGCCTGGAACTGTTTTGATGGGTTCATTGTAACGCTGAGTTTAGTGGAGTTGGCTCTGGCTGATGTTGAAGGCCTATCTGTGCTGCGGTCATTCCGATTGGTGAATACTTATTTTACCGACATCACTCCCACCATCCTTTCTCCAAAATCCTTTAAACAAGATAAGATACTTAACTGTGATGACTAATTCCCATCTCTTCTTCTCCGTCTACCCGTCTCTCTTCAGTTGAGGGTGTTTAAGCTGGCCAAGTCCTGGCCGACACTCAACATGCTGATCAAGATCATTGGTAACTCAGTGGGAGCCTTGGGAAACCTGACTCTGGTGCTGGCCATCATCGTCTTCATCTTTGCCGTGGTGGGCATGCAGCTGTTTGGAAAGAGCTACAAAGACTGTGTGTGTAAGATTTCTCTCGACTGTGTGCTGCCGCGCTGGCACATGAATGATTTCTTCCACTCGTTCCTGATCGTCTTCCGGGTGCTTTGTGGAGAGTGGATTGAGACCATGTGGGACTGCATGGAAGTGGCGGGGCAGGCAATGTGCCTCATTGTGTTCATGATGGTCATGGTCATCGGTAACCTTGTGGTGAGTGTCCACCTTGGCAGGCTGTTATTGGTGGTAACATATTCAAAAGTTGGTGCCCATTCATTAACTTGATCCTTATGTGTTTCAAGGTGTTGAATCTGTTCCTTGCCTTGCTTCTGAGCTCATTTAGCGCCGACAACTTGGCTGCGACAGATGACGACGGCGAGCCTAACAACCTCCAGATTTCTGTTATGCGCATTAAGAAGGGCGTTGCGTGGATCAAATCCAAGGTGCGCGTAGTGGTGGCGAGTCTGTTAAAGAAACCCCCCATAGAGGATGAGCAGAAGCCTTTGGAGGACATGTGTGACACCAAGGTGAACTACATTGGCAACCACACAGGGGTTGACATCAAGCGTGACCTGGATTATGCCAAGAATGGAAATGGCACCACCAGCGGCATTGGCAGCAGCGTGGGCAAGTACATGATTGATGAGGACCACATGTCGTTCATCCACAACCCCAATCTGACGGTCTGCGTGCCCATTGCTGTTGGAGAGTCCGACTTTGAGAACCTCAACACAGAAGATTTCAGCAGCGAGTCAGACATTGAGAACAGCAAAGAGGTCAGTGACTTATCTGGGCATTTAGCAACATACAGTTCATGAAAATAAAGTGCCTTGCAAAAGTAGTCTTAAACTTTTTAACATTTGACATGTTACAACCGCAAACTTTGTTGAATTTATTTGGATTTTATGAGATAGGCAAACACAAAATGGAGCACAACTGTAAAGTAGATGGAATATGATAAATGGTTTTCAATTTTCTTTACAAATAAAAATCTGAAAAAAGTTGCTGTACATAATATAATCAGTTCTCTTTACTCTGATAACCCTGAGTAACATCCAGGACAACCAGTTGGAAATACTATCTGTGTGTAATCTCATTACAAATGCAGCTGCTCTTTGAAGGTCTCAGAGGTTTGTTAGAGAACATTAGTGAACAAACAGCATCACAAAGACCAAGGAACCAAGCAGACAGGCCAGGGACAAAGTTGTGGAGAACAATATTGTAGAGTTAAGGCTGCTACAGAGTACTCAAGGTGGCTTCAATGTGGGCTCAAAGCTAAAGTCTGCTGGATACGTCCATGCAAACCTCAATTCTTACTACAGCTTACGTGGTGTCACACAGTAAACTGCTTGGCGGAAAAGAGTCTCAACATCGAACTGTTTTATAAGTGGTTTAATGGTCATAAAGGCAACTTTCTTTGTTTTTTTTTTAAACTACAGGGCAAATTAGCCCCTTCTCCTTGTTTGATGACGCCTTGGCAAAATGTGTGGGAAATGTAGGAATTTGTCACGAGAAATGTAGGAAATTGGTACTCTCCACTACGAAGTGTCAAACATCAGTGCGCAGAGTTAGCGGTGCTTACAGTACGCCCGACTCTGTGGGAGACTATAGGTTATAAAACAATATCCCAAGCTTGCGATATTTCACAGAGCAAGGTTCACTACATTATCTGAACAATGACAACAACAAGTGTCAAACTCCAGTCCTTGAGTGCTGGTGTCCTTTGACTTTTAAATGTTCTCCGCTCCAGCACGTCTGAATCAAATAATTAAGTCATTAGCTGGATTTGGCAGAACTTAACTAAATGCTGAGGGTGCAATTTGGCCATTTGATTCAGGTGTGCTGGACTAGGGAAATAACTAAAAGTTCAGGACACTGGCCCTCAGGTACTGAAATGCCTTACCTAAATGGATAGCCAAAAGAAGAGTATCCAATAGAGAAGCCACCAAGAGGGCTGTGCTCAGGAGGAGCTGCAGAGATCCACAGCTCAGGCTGGAGAATCTGTTGACAGGACAGCTATTAGTTTCTCATTCTAAAGTTTTTATTTTTTTTCTTCCTGCTCTTGGTGAGAACGCTTTTTCTCTGTCTTCCGCACCCTCCCATATCTGCCCTGCTTTAGCTTTGTGTCTTGTCTTTCTTTTTTGGAGCCTCTTTTTGCACATCTTCCAAAATTCTGAATTGTGGATTTGGTCAGGTGGTCTCTCAATGCAACTGATCAAATTTTCTCGATGAGAAGACAGGGTGAAGGGGAACCCTCTTGTCCTTCACGGGACATTTTTTTCTGAATACACGATGGACTCCTGGCAGAAGTGGAGGATTGTGTGTTTGTCGATAATGTCAGTCAAGGATGTCGAAAATGTGTACAGAATTGGATGTTTGATAACGGGATTTCTGCTTTTTGGAGTTGGCGGTTACCTAGCATATTGAGAAATTCGAAAAACGTCGGCAGCTGTTCTGGCCATTGTATGGCTGCCTGGCATGTATGATGGGATCTGCAGAGCGATCAACACTCAGACTGAGATCTTACGTGAGCTGAATCGCAGACTGGATGTGATCCTTACACAGGATCGCAGGCATGTTGCGGTTCCTGGACTCAGGGGTGAAAACGGAAAATTAAGTGTCGGCCTGACCCAATAGTTGTTATCTGAATCTGGCTCCCCTGTATGGCCTTGGATGGCTGGCTATCTTCAACTTCTCCTGGATGTTATGTAAACATGATGCTCTGCTCCCTCTGCCTCCTCCCTTCTTTGAGGACATCTGTACAACTCAGAACTGTGTGGCTGGTTGATGTACATTCCAACGTACCATCAAGGACAATGGACTCTGTGACAGTGCTTCATGGACTTACTTGCACACACTCGCATGCACACACACATATGCTCAAGATAAACATACACACCGCCTTCTCCTGCATGATGTTGTTTTGTATATGTGTTGCTTTAAATCTTTAATTATGTGTGTGTTGCGTACCCCGGCTGAGGTTTTCTATCTTACTTTACCTAAATGTGTGATTTCATTACTTTTCATAGATTTTCAGATTTCTCAGAAGGATTACCAGCCAAATATTATTAGTATATGAAAATTTGACTAAAGCTGTTTTTACACCAATGACCAGAGATTTTTAGATTTCTTAGAAGGATTGTATTACAATAATTTCATACCAGTGAAAGCCAAACATTATTAGTATTTAAAAAGTTTGGACTATAGCTGTTTTATACCAGTGACCCAACTTATTTGTAAACCCCCAAGGATTATTAATGTCATTTGATTTCTTTTTCTGTGTTTGATTTTCTGTATCATTGTAATGTTTTTCCTCATATGCAGCGCTTTGAGTGCCTTGTTGCTGAAAAGCGCTATATAAATAAACTTGACTTGACTAAAGTTCTGGTCTATATGAGAAAGTAGCACAAAGAAAGCTGTTATTGAGGGAAAACCCAAGAAAGACCCTTTGCAGTTGACCCCTTAAAAACAATGTGGCAGCATAATGATATGGGTATTCTGTTAGCAGGAGCAGGGAATCTGGTCAGAGCTGATAGTAAAATGGATGAATCTAAATACAGGGCAATAAAACCTGTTGGAGGTTGCAAAAGACTTGAGCTGCAATGGAAAGGTTTAGATCAAAGAATTTACATGTTTTAGAATGGCGCATTCAAAGTCCTGAAATATATCCAATAGTTGAGAATCTGTGGCACGACTCCAAAATCACTCCCCATCCAATCTAACCAAGCAACAAAGAAGGGAGAATGAGCCAAAGACATATACATGCCGCACGTTTCAGATTTATATTTGTAAAACGTGAAAACTATGTACACATTTTCTTCCCCTTCATAATTATCCTCTACTTGGTGTTGGTCCATCACTAGAAATCTCAATAAAGAAGGTTGTTGTAACAGGAAAAAACAAAAAAAAACTAAAGGAGTATTAAAAAAACGTCTGCAAGGCACTTCAGTGATTCTTCTTGTTGCCTTTGTTTATAATCCTGCTTCTCTGACCTGGGAAATCTTCTCACTCTGGACAGTAAATGGATGGGTGTGGCTAGACACTCTGTTGAGACTCTAATGTAACTCCATTACTGAGCAACAACATCTTGTGTGACTGAATCAAGCGGGAAGAATGGATGCCTGTTAACATGTGTCTCCTGATAAAATGCATTTAAAAAACTTTCAGAGCAAATGATCTGCCATTTGATATTCTATTTAAGTGGTAATGTTTTATAATATCTGATGTTCCAAATTGCTGTGAAGTGGATCTCAGTATAGGAAAAAAATCTTTGTGCTCACTTAAAGACTTAAAGACCTGGTAAATGTAGCTTTTCATAACATTTCTCCTAGAGCTTTCTGAAAATTTTCAGCATCCTAGTAATGCTCCTTTGAATCTGCCCCAATGCACATCAATGATTGCATTGTTTATTTGCTTCTACACCCACATGCAAGCTCACATGTCTGCTTATCTGCAGCTGGACGACACCAGCTCTTCAGAGGGCAGCACCATCGATATCAAGCCAGACGTAGAAGAAGTGGTGGTGGTGGAGACGGTGGAGGAATATTTGGATCCAGAGTCATGCTGGACAGATGGTGAGGCCACTGCTTCCACTGCACTCATTACCTCCACTCCAGCCTCCCTCTTGGCTGGATGGAGCATAGAGGTCGGCAGGATTTCAGTGTGAATCATCATTCATGCGTGGATGCTGCTCTTCAGTCTGTCCATCCATCTGATGCCTAACTATACAAGCTGAACTCTAACAGAACTTCCTCAGTTAAAAAAAAAAAGGTATCTCCTTTAACCTTAAGTTGCGTTAGAAAAGTAGCAACGCAACCATAGAAATCAAATTTAATTGCAAAAATCATTAAAAGCGTCTAGACTACAGTAAGTGAGTATTGTATATATTTTGAAAAATGCACCTTCAAAAGATATCATGGTAATAAGAATTATTTGTCAAAGAACAATTTTCCAGGGGTGCATCACCGGTGGAATAGGGGGTTAAGTGTGCAACTCTTGTACGGAGGCCTTAGTCCTCGACGCAGGCTGTCGTGGGTTCGAGTCCTGGCCCATCAACGTTTACTGCATTCCCTTCCCTCTCTCTCTCCACATTATTTCCTGCCTACTTACTTAAATAAAGCTGATTCTGATTCTGATTCTGATTCTGATTCTGATTCTGACTTACTTGTGAAAAATAAAGGCTGCTAGTGGCTAAAAACAAAGAACGTTTGTCTATAATAAAGGAAGGGATAGTAAGTGTCCAAAAGCATATTAGGTATTTAATGTAATTGATTTTTTACATAGAGTTAGGACTAGCTGTTAAAAATGTCAGCTGTTTTCATTATTAAGATATTTATTGATCCCAATATAGGCCCAGTTAACCTCATCCAATATTCAGAGTAGCATTCAAACTGAAAACAACTAGCAGGTATAATTCATGCATTCACTCAGGACCCTGAAGAATCCTATTTTTACACTCGGATCAAAACACAGAACAGGATTTTTCATTCAATATTTCTCTCAACTGTTTTCCTCTCTTCCCCTGTGCGTCCGCAGCCTGTGTGGCCAAATATAAATGCTGCGATGTTGACATCACTGTGGGCTGGGGGAAGACCTGGTGGTTCCTGAGGAAAACCTGCTACCTGATCGTGGAACACAACTGGTTTGAGACCCTCATCATCTTCATGATCCTCCTCAGTAGTGGTGCCCTGGTGAGAAGGCCGTATTTTACCATTCTCATTCCTTAAAAACAAAGAAAACACACTAAGTAGTTACGTACTCTAAAATCTAGAGATGCACCAATCAGAGAAACAAATTTCTCAAAGTAAACCATGTTAAATATGTTTCTTTCTAGCCTTCTTGCCTAGAATATGTGAAAGAAAGAATTTGTTGTAAAACAGGATTTCACTCACTTAAAGCAAAGACCAAAGGACATTAAATTGATATTTGTTCTGTCTTTACCAACTTCTTATTATTAGCAATTAGCTGGTTTAAGTCATACATCTCCGTGTGTATTCCCTAGAGAATGCAGTCTCCTACCTAATGCGTTAATATTTGTGGAGGGCAGCCAAACATGTCCGAATCCAGCAGGTTCCACGACAGACGCAGAAGCTGAAATGTCAAAACATTTTTGTTGTAATATATTTAGCTGTCCTGGGAACCCACTAAAGTCAGCTCAGGGTCATGTGTCCCAAGGCGAGGACAAATTGACATCCTGTGTCAAACAGCTCCTTTTTTGTACCTGAAAACAGTAGAAAGACCAAAACAGCGGGAACCTTTAAAGTCTACCCCTCGATTCTAGCAGCCTTAATAAACAGCTGACATGCGTTTTTTTTTTCTCCAATAGATTGGTACGTGTTTTTTTGCTTCTTCTGATTTCATTTAAACACCTTACTGATAATGAAAATAGCTAACTTTGAACTTTGATAATGGCTTCAACACCGAAGAGTGTCATAGTTAGCACAATCTGGTCTGGTCACAGGGCCCATCAAGGTCAAAGTTGTTCAATCAATTCATATCTGCCAATTTCATGCTGCATCTTTGGTACAATTAATTTAAATTCTATAAAGAATAGAATCATTTTTTGACAGACTCCAATGTTTCTGTGGAAGTAAAATGGATGGACAAGTCAATCAGTAGTACCGCCAGCTGGGTTGGTGTCGGACCTTGAGTGCTCGTGATTAATGGGCTGTTCCAACTATACATCAGGGTTTCTATTTTGAATAGGCACTTGAGCTCAAGCAACTAAAAATGCTGCCAAAATGAATTCTGTAAATTATTACCTAAAGGGTTAGTTGAAATCTGTCCTTCTGTTTATTGTAATTTGTTTGTGATCGGCTGCCTAGAGGACTGTAGCGCTGTGTGAAATTTCATCAGCAACATCGTAAATCCTTGTGTGTAATACTTCAGCTGCAGTCGTAGCCGTGTCTGACTCAAGTTTTCTGCTTCTCTGCAGGCCTTTGAGGATGTGTACATTGAGCAGAGGAAGACCATTCGGATCATTTTGGAGTACGCCGACAGGGTTTTCACCTACATCTTCATCCTGGAGATGTTACTGAAGTGGGTTGCCTATGGTTTTGTCAAGTATTTCACCAATGCTTGGTGCTGGCTGGACTTCTTCATAGTGGATGTAAGTTGAACTCTTGATTTTTTTATGTGTGTAAAACATTTGTATAGTTACTTGAATCACACCCTGGTCCAACTAAAAAGACACACTGTTAGACTCCTATAGACTTTAAATAAGCAGAGCTAATGCTTATTTGCAGTATTAATATAACAGTTTAGAAATATTTGGTTGTTTTCTATTAAACTGTTTAAAATCAAATTAAATGCACTATAGCATTTGATTTTTTTTGGTTCTACGTCTCTGTTGCCCCTTTTGTTGTCTATTGGGTGTGGTTATGTTTAAGAGGTCAAGATATTTAATAAATATCTGCTTCATGGTTTGCACGAGGTGAGAGGATGTGTTGCTTGGAATAGAAATAGCCTGTTTTGCAGCTTCTGCTGTAGGGACAGTGTTTTACAAGGCTTTGCAACAGTGACACATGCCTCTTGTGCCTTTTACAAATCCATCCAGCAACACTTTGGGAATCTCTCTGAGATGCTTGAATATGTATACAACACACTGTACCTGTTTATTTAGCAAGAGTCTGCTCATCTGGATTTTTGCTCAGTTAAAAGTTCAAAGAAGGACATTTATTTCTACAATTTTCTTGGGTTGATTAGATACAGAAAAACAGAAAATCAGTTTATGGATAAGATAAACAGACAGAAAAACAATTAAAGCATAGGTCTTCTTTTTACTTTTTTGATTATTAATATCCACCTTATTCCTGGCAGTGCTGCTGTAGGATGTTCCTGTATGATAGCGGCAGCAGAAATCGGTTTGTTTTGGTATGTAGTGAGGTGTCTTTTTGAAGCAACTGGTTTGCAGTTTAGCTAAATTATTTCTTTTTGTCAGTTATGATAATTGCACCCTTACAGACGTGCTTTTGAAGCTCCAACTTGTTTGCAGATCAAGAAACTGTGGCTTCAGCTGATGTAAGTGGACACCGGATTTGACCTGTGATCTAAATCTAAATCTAAATTTACAGAGACCACCAAAAGCAGATGTGCTCCTTTCATTTGTAAACTAAAGCCCACAGTGGAGGAAAATGCTCAACCCACTGCTTGAGCTATAAATGATCACCGTGAGCTTCTGAAAATAAAATCTGATCTGAGCAGATCAGTTATGAGTTTAGAGACGTAGTGACGTATTTACATCCTTTTATGTTTGGGAATAATTTTGTGCATTTCCATCCTTTTCCTTAACTTACAACAGAAAATTACCGCTTGAAAATTTGTCAAATATACAACTTATGAGCTCTCAGTGATTCAAAAGTATATAAAATGCCAAATCAATACCAAACTTTATTTAATTTTCCCCTACATTCTTGCCCGAAGCAGTGGAATTGACAAGGCACCTAAATATATTTATAATCAGAGTTGATTTCTTCAGGTTTTCCCTGACACTCTTTGAAAGATGAAAGGTATGATGATATTATCTCTATGAAGATGTAAGAGTTGATGTTCCGGCGTACTTTTTACCCTATATTTGCTCTGCTAGAAACTGCATGTAGAGATGCTGGACTGGGAGCTGCCAACAGAATTCGCTCAATGCTGCACAGGATTGAGGAATAAGGTGGATACAAGACAAGAAACAAACAATGCTGTGCTTGCTTAATATCAAGAATAATTTTGCAGGGTAGGAATTTTAAAATGATTCTACCAAACCATTCCTATTGCATTTTTACTAAGATAAAAAAGGTTTTAGATCATGGATAAGGTATAGGAACACTACAGAAAACTAATTTGGACATATTTTGATGAACCAACCATATTCAAGTCATAATCAGAGCAGTGGGATGTGTCAGATACATGTTTCTATAGACTGTTCTCTACCTGATGTTTGATATTTGCCTTTGTCCTCTCTCTCTGTGAACTGCTCTGCTCCTTGTGTCAGTCAAGACAGAAAGTCAAAAAGAGGATACCTTTACTCTAATCCTTGGTCACTGCACACACCAACAAAACCTCAGTTTATTCATTTATGTATATTTTAAATACACAAATACTTAAAGCATAAATATTTTGCTCACCAGCAGAATATTGCTTGATTGATCTCCTTGGTGGATAGAATAAGAAATCTGATTTTTGACCTTCTCCTTGAACTAACCACCTCTCTACAGTGTCCAACACATCAGCCAATACCTGTGAATGGACTGCTATCAAATCAATTGCCAAAAGTGGTCTGCTGGTTTATTTTGAGCTCCACTGACCCCCTCCCCCTCCCATTTAGTATTCTTGCATGTATTATATCATATTGTTTTCTCAAATCTGGATTTACATTTTAGTGAGTTTGTAAAGCGTAAAACAGAATTTAAATAGATTTACACATACCTAATTATAGATTTTGTATTGATTTCAATTATACCATAACATTCAGTCTCTCTTCCTTCTATGTGTTGTCTACCAAAGGTGAGGGGGGTCATGCTTCCCAAAATGTTTAAACGTATTAAATTGAGTGACACTCCTCTTCCCCTCTTTACCCATCCTTCTTTCATTCCCTCTTGGAAGTGTAACCTCGGGAATGTGGTGATATTGTGCTGAGATGTAATGATGGTGGGTGATAGGCGACTGGCGGTAAGTTTGGTCTTCACTAGCGCTCCCCCTTTAGAAAAACAAGAGCTAACAAATGCAAGAAAACAAGTTCTTGATGAGTCAGGGCCATTGTGGCCTAAATGTTCTTCTGCTGTCCTGTGTTGTGGGGTGAAAACATTGCCATTGACTCATAAAGGGGGGGGAGGCACCATCATTAGACCGGCTTGTATTTTTCTATGTGTGGCTCTTTGTATGGGTTTGCTACTCCTTATTTCCCTGTTACTGTACTTTTTTGTTGTTCATTTCATTTATCTGTATCAGATTTTCATTATAAAATTGTTTCATGTCAGAGGAAAGTGAAGGAATTGCTTTTCTTTTCTTTTCTTTGTTGTTTTGTTTTGTTTTTGAAGTGGGTTTGTGTGACATAGTTGTTGACAATCTACAATAGAAAGAGGTTAGATTAGATAATCAGGGATACATTTTCATCAGAGAGCAAGAAGGCAACTAAGTTTCAAGAACACATATACTAGCACAGAAAATGTACAAAGCATGCATCTGTAGTATTCTAGTGCCTTTGCAAACTTTAGCACTGTGCGTACACTCATGGCGTTAGCAAAATCAATACTGAAAACTACATACTTAATTCAAGAATTAATAGATCATACAGAACCCTGCTACTTTTGAAACAATGGCTCTTTGGAGTGATAAACTAGTACTTTTTTTTTACTTCCTGTAGCAGCTAGCTGTGCTGCAGTGTTAATGCTAGCTATTAGCTAAACCAAAGATTCAGTTTCTGCAGAGATTTTAATTTGTGTCCTTCTCTATGACACTAACACTGGTAACAACCCTTTTTCCACAAAAGAACAGAACAACTTTGATATTACACATTGATGGTGTCAGACGCACACCAAAAATATGCTCCGCATTTTTTCTATCGCTTATCTGTTATGTAAATTTGCTTATGGTTAGGCCTTGCCCTGAGTAGATATTAGCTACACTCTAAAACAGGGGGTGTCCTCGATGGTCCTGTATACTTTTTTGATGTTTTCTTGCTTCAGCACACCTGATTTCCATTGACGGCTGATTGACAGGCTTTTGCTGAACTGCAATCACCTGAATCAGGAAAACATCTAAAACATGCAAGACACGGGCCATCGACGACCGACTTTGAACACCCCTGTTCTAAAAGAATTCTTGAGGAAGTCTTGACTGCTAAATTCTGCAGGTAGGAGCCAGACTACTCATCACCACTTCACACAACCTACCTCAACAAAAGAAAACTATTACTTTGAGTTAAACTCTGTGGTGATCTTACAGCATAAGGCATATAGGTGTCATGATCCATTCATTTTCTTTTCACTCATAATATTGTCATGTTTTGTTGTGTTTTTCTTTTGTTTTTAGTTTGCTTTTGTTTGGTTTGTGCTATCGTCATCATGGGATCACAGCCCCAGATGTCACTGGCCTTGCCTTGCAGAGCTCTGTGAGAAGGACGCTGAGACAGTGAGGCCACTACCGCAGAGCTGGCCCAGCTGGGGCCCAGAGCCCAGGTGCCCCAAAAGGGGGGCTGTCCAAAGGGGTCAGGCTAAAGGTGACAATTATTCCAACACTGTAGTTTAGATTAAGGCAAAATCTTTATTTAACTGTGTACCCATCAGAATAGCTGCTTATTTGTTTGAAGTGCAGAGTTTTGGATTCAAAAGGGATCATGCCAAAGAGAAACTGCTCTGAGCAATGTTGGCAAAATCTGAATAAGAGCCCTGTCTAGATGTCTGTGACTCAATGTTTAAACAGTATGTGGCATCTTCTGAAAGGAGAAAGGCTGAATGCATTCTGACATCTACCCAGTTGCTTTTCTTCACGGTCATTCAAATGGTTTACATGCTTTACCTGTTGTAGCTGATGATTTCATCAGTCAAAATGAAGATTTTGCCAGTCTCAAACCTCCCTCCGTGATTTTGGTAAGCTTTGGATGTTGTGTACTTATTGCAGTGAGTTTGACCAGTTGGTGTCGGTGGCTGGTTGGAGGTGCTTTCACATGTGTTTACTGTTGATATTTTTTCCTTATTTGTAAGGAACTGGGATGCCCTCTGAGTCACTGCCTCCAGCATCCAGCTGAAGAAGATTAGTTGGAGAGAAGGAATGAGAATGAAAGAGAAAATAGGAACAAACATTAACTTTCACATTTAGTTTTTGCCTCTTTAACAAAAAGTACATTTTAAAACTGTTTTAAGGACCATTTGTTCAATAACGAGTTTAGATTTGATCAGCCCAGGCATTTTAAAATTTTGAACCAGAAATAATCAAATGGAGTTCAGACTCGTTGAAAAACGTGATATAGCTCTTTAGTTTATTGTCAAAAGGAAGATAAGAAGCAGAGACCAACGTTAGCGTTGTTAGCAGCCATGTTATTCTTACAGTCCTTACAAATTGCTCATATCTTGTCTGTCACTTTGTCCCTGTTTCATTTTTCTACCAGCTATTCAACATGCTGCCACACAAAAAATTTAAAAGTGGTGAAGGTTTCTTCAATGCTAATGTAACTGAGCATTGTCGGTCAGCCAACATAAAGTGTTTATTAGCTGACAACACAGGAGCTACTTCCTTTCTCACCTTAAATGAGATAGTAGAAATGTTCTCGACCCCACTCGAACCAACTGTCAGTTCTAATTTTAATGATTTTTACACTGTCTTAATTTTAGATATAGGCAGTTACTCTTTGTACATTTTGTACAAAGGAAGATCTTTGGGGGAACACCGTCTCCTACTTCAATTTCCCTTATAAATAATCCTGCCTTCTTTGTAGAAAAAAACTGCCAATGCAGATGTCTTAGAAGGGTCCTTAGAGACCATTGTCAGCGTTGTACATACCCCATTTTAAGAGGTAAACCACAATGGTGCTGTGACACCTCATTAGTTTCAACGCAACTTCTTCACTGTCTGTTAATTACAAGAAACGATGTGTATGATGCATCGGCCCTATCCAGATCCCAATCCCTGGTCCCAAGGTTTTTGGTAGAAATCAGCCAGGCAGCTGGTCACACAGATTGTCATTCATTGCCACATCACAACCTCGTGCCAGGAATCCGGCTAAACATACATAGGACAGGCAACCACTAATAACTGTTATAATCATATTGGAAACACGCTGCCTCCATCTAGCAATAGGAGTTATGTCCAATTATGGCTCATTTCCCAGATTTGTTTTTTGTGGTATATACATTTTTAATATAATTATATAAATAATTATGAATAAAGTAAAGAGTTAATAAAATGCACTGACACAGCAAAATGCATCTAAATCCTTGCTTTTAAGTGTTTTGTGTAAGAGGCTTTTGAATGTCATTCCTACATACCACTTAATGAAAGAGTCCGTCTTTAAAATGCCTTCCTGTAATGGGAGTCTTAATATGACTTCCTCTAGCAGCACCAGTCGCTCAAGTCTCATCACTCTCCAAAGAACATTAGTGCAGCTAATGGACTACACTTCCCATTCTCCATTCCTTCCTTGGTAAACAATGCAATACTGCATATGTCTTAAGCCTAGATCCTGCTACACAGCCTCAAACCATAACTCTAGCCACTACAGCTAATGTTCTCACTGATTTGATTATTCATTCAGTTGAGGTACATGTAGGCACGTTTGTGTGATAATGACCCAACTTAAGGATGTATTGTGTGTTTTTAAGAGTGGTGGGGCACTTTGGCTGCAGGAATCCCTAGGTTTGCTGATGCTGGATGGGGATCAGGGGGTTGCACCAGTTTCTTTGAAATTATGTCCTGTTATTGTTGTTAACTGTGTGTAACTCGACTGTACTCTGTGTTCTTTTGTCCTTTCAGTGCCATCCAGTGCTAATAACTATAACCAGTGTGCCCTTGACCTCCATCCCTGTGTTCTTGTGTGTGGTTCATGTGACTGTGGCTCTCCTCTTTGACTCTAAATGCTGTGTGACAAGTTGATTTGATGTCTGAGAAGGAAAATTACTATTTGACACTCTTGTACATGTTTACCTGTATTCTTTCTCTTAGGTTCCATTAGTTTCTCTGTCTTAAATTATATGGGAATTTATGCCTGAAGAGCGACAAGGAGAGACAATGTTAGAGGGGCAAGGGTAAGGCTCTCAAGTCTGTTGGGTTTTTATCAGCTTCCACAGGGCAATCTCTCTCCTTAACCTCCCTCCCCAAATCCTCCTCCTCTGCTCTTCCAGTCCTTTCACTTGTATCTTAACCATGTAGCACTCTTCTCTCTCCTAATTTACCCTCTGTTTGAGTTTTGTGTTCTTATCTTCTCTCTCTCTCTCTCTCTTTCTTTCTGTTTCTCAACCACAAATTTCTTTGCAGGTACACAGGACTTTTCACTTCTCGTCAACAGCCCCAAAATAACAGCCAAATCCCCCTAATGGCCTACTGCTACTAAAATTACCACACACAAAACCTATACTAAACAATGACCTTTTTTCTTAGTGTATATACATGTATAAATGCAATATTATACATGCATATACATGCATAGATTTATGTGTGTGTGTCAAGCAACTCTCCGCCTACACCAGGGCCGTCTCTCTTCCTTAGTGAATATTCTCACTTCTAACAGTTTGGAACCTCTTTTGCTTCTCTGTTTTTGTGTAGGTGTCTATAGTCAGCCTTGTAGCTAATGCGCTGGGCTACTCCGATCTAGGGCCCATTAAATCACTCAGGACACTAAGGGCCTTGAGACCCCTCAGAGCCTTGTCACGTTTTGAAGGGATGAGGGTAAGATCCAAAGCTAAGCAGCTGATCCTTCCGCATGCCCATTCAACAGTTTAAAGCATGCTAGAACTGATCTAAAAGCAAAATAAGAGAACAACAGAAAAGAAAATCTGAAAATTTGGGAGGATGATTCTAAAAGCTAGGAAATGAAAGCCAAAAAGTCACCTCTACATGCGCAGTCCTGCACCATGCCTTTGTTAGAGCGAAAGAATAAGTCATGATGCAGCTGGTAGTTAAGTAACAGCTCAATAACATTTATTTGGATTGAATTTCTTCAACAATCAAAACTTTAAAAAAGCCTGCAGAAATTTGATCTGTTGGAAACTAATAAAAGCCAAATTTTTTGCAAAGCTGCCTCATCACATCAGATACAAACTTAAAGTTCAGATTACCTCATTTACTGTGTTTCTCACTGATTGGCCTAGTGAATGTGAAATTGGTCAAAGCTAATCTAACTTACATGTCATCTCATAGAGCATTCAAACCAACAATTCAATCAACCACTGCTTTCAATTGAGATCCCCCTGCCCTCCACATGTCCCCTCCTCCTCCTCCTCCTCCTCCTCCTCTTCCTCTCCCTGCTCTCATAACCTCCTTTTTTCCCAGTTCACACCATTCCCCAATGCTCTGAGAACAACCAGCGGGAACCGGGGGGAACTGCAGGACACTAAAAAAATCTCTGCCCAAAACCAGTCACACCAAAACCTTCCACTCAGAGCCGTCTGTTTTATGCATTTAATCAGCAGAAATGACTCACTGCAGGAGTACCCGTGGTTGCTACAGCGGGCTCTTCCAGTGGTGTTGCTTGCTTGAATGGTGCTATGGGCCAGCCACTGCTTTAGTGCCACAACAAGTGCTAAAAAAAACCCACTAAAAATATATTTTTTGTATTTTTACAAACAGAATAAAGGTTTCGTATAATTGTAATTGTTCTAAAGAATCTCTGTGTAGCATAGATTAATATATTTCAGGTTTGACCAGTCGAGTTGTCCCTAGATTTAGTGCAAGGGAAGATCAATGTAGTCTTAAAAAGAAAAAAAAAACGCTCAATAAATGTTATAATTTTACTTTAAAAAATTTAGCAGTTCAACAACAAACTAAACAGACAAAGTTTTACTGAAACAAACAAGTTAGTCTGCAAATGGTCCGTGGGCTGCACTTTGGACACCCCCTGGCATTACCACTGTGCATAACACTGAAGGATGTCCACATCTCGTGGCTAAGAAGTATTAGAAGGGCTGTAGCACAAGTGACAGATAACTTTTTCAGAAAAAAGGTCTAGGGCTCAAGCCACCCCCAGGGCTGTGCCACCCTGGGCAGTGAGCCATATCCCCGATATCAAAAACAGCCACTGGTCTCTTTCTAAAACTGTGCAGATCTGATTGGTCATCCCTGCGACTGGTGGTACAGATAGGTTGCGCCTGGTTGTTGTCACCCGTAGTTCATTCCTTCTCTTTCTGAATCTCTTGATGTCTTGGTTTAAGTCTTCTCTACCTCTCAATACTCTCATCCTCTTGTTTGAGATTCTTGTCTTTAGCTCAGACTTTCTCCACCTCCTCCTCCTCATCCCCAGCTTCCTACCCTCTCCTTCACCTCCTCACCCCCTATTTTTCACTCCACCTCGACCCAGTGTGGCTGGGCCGGACCGCTGAAGGGTCAACACACTCTTTCCTTCTTGTCCAAGATCTTTATACATCAGAGATGGAGACATAAACCACACACTCTCAGAGTTGTGGATTTGGGAAGAAAGTATTTGTTAAACTTCTGCCATCGTCAGACTTCGGAGTGTGCTATCTGACTAACTGATCTGCCATCAGCACCTTCTGCAGGCAGATTTTTAATTTTTCTTAACATTTTACATACTAAAATCTTAAAACTATTTTGAAGCCTCTTTTCATTTGAGCATGCAGGCAGAAGCTTAGCAAATATGCTAGGCAGCCATTTCACAGACAACATTACTGCTCTCATGTCATAGCGCCAGACACTTTAGCGCATACAGCAGTGCCTGGGTTCCCGTTGCCTTCCACTCCCACAGGAAGTGAAACTGGGAGGCAACAATAGGCCCAGCTAAACTCTGTGTTTTGAGTTCTGGGTTGATGGCGGCCCGTTATTTCACTAGTACTATAGCTCTCAGACAAAACCCTTAACCACACACAGAAAATGTGTTTCCTGTATCTCCCACGACCCAAAAATGACAGACAATCAGAAGCTGAAAGCCTCTGAAATTAATTAGAATCCTGATTTCTTCTAATTTCACTGATTCATAGTAAATATCCAGGGACTAAAATATAATGCCAATGCACATGAGCAAACATCAACGCTTTTAGGCCCTGGATAAGCTTTACGGATGCTGTCATGACTTGTTTACTGAAACTAAATTGGTTTTAACTGAAGATCTTGTCATTTTTGGGGTTGGAAAGCATTGCACATTTGCTTAAATCAGCTGTTAATGGTAGTGCCAGTGCCCCTGTGAATTAGCGCATTCACATTGGACGTGGTGAAAAAGGTGAGGGTGGCCCAGTAATGCAAAAATGCAAAGGAAACAAAACAATGAATTTGAACCTGCTGTATCAGTTTCTTTTCTTTTTTTTTTTTTTTTTTTTTACAATGTCTATGCTCATAAATTGAGTTACTGTTTTGTTTGAACTGAAAATGGAAAATTTGAGGTCAAAGCAATAAATAAATGAGTGGGGAAGTACATGAATGGAGAGATAACAAAAGGAATGAGGTTCCTGGAGAATTAGACCCAGGAGAAAATAAGGATCTTTACTGCTGCATTTTGTCACCTAGCAAACACAAACTTCAATATATTTTATTGTTATTAGTTTTGGAATATCCAAACACAAGGTATTGTGTAATTGCAAAGGGGAACAAAAATGGAAGGGTTTTTAAAGTTCCTTACAAATAAAAATCTGAAAAGTGTGGTGTGCCGCGGTAACCCTGGATGAGCTGCAGAGATCCACAGCTAGGTGCGAGAATCTGTTGATGGGATAATTAGGAGTTGTCTAGTATACAGTTCTGGCAAGATTGTTGAATTTTGTTCTAGTCAAAGGAAACCAAAGTAAAACATTTTGCATCTGGGCATCTCCTTGAACACACCATTCCAACTTTGGGTGCCTGATAATGTTGTGGATTGATCACAGGTTTGAGCTGTCTACAGCCTACAGCTAAATGTTTCTCCTGTATTTTGTCAGATTTATGGGGAGATAGAGAGATCCTGCACTGTCATGGTGCTTTAAAAACTGATTGAGATTCATTTTATCTTTCCTGTGCATTGCTGTAAACTGTCCAGCTGAAGACATCACTTTGAGATAATGCGCCTTTTATGATGTGACTTGGATCAATCCAACTCTGAGGTGAGGGATGGTTAAAATTTAAACATTAATTCTAACATTGTGGTTTATCAAAAAGTACAACGAGAATTAATAACAAATTTGTAAAATTGTCGTACTGCAGGAAGTGATCAGATTTCTTTGGATCAAAAAACAAGGGCAGTCAAGACATAGGTTTATGCCCATACTTGTTAAAATAGGGGAGCAGCTGCTCCACTTGCTTTGTTGTTCAGGCACCAATGATCCCAACCATCAAACATGGTGGTTGCTGTATCATGCTGTGGGGAGGCATTTCTGCACTACAGACAGGGAAGCTAGACAGAGTTGCTTTGTTCCTGGAGAGCAAAAGGTTTAGTCTCTCGATGTGTAAAGCTGATAGAGACATACCCAGAAAGATATGCTCCTGCAAAAGCTGGTTCTACTCACTATTGACTTCGGCCTAATATACAGACAAGCCACACTTTTCAGATTTTAATTTATAGAACATTTTGGATCCCTTTCCTTCCACCTCATAATTACACACTAACTGGTGGTGACCTGTCTGTCACTTAAAATCCCCAAAACATACATTGAATTTCATGGTTATAATTTGGCAAAATTTTAAAAAGCAAACAATGCAGTGTCAGTCTGACACATTGTTCAAAAAGCAATGTTTATGGAATGTTTTTTTTGTTAACTTTGCTCTCTCTTTCTCTTGATGCTGCTTGATTTTAGGTTTTTGTGCAGCTTGATTAGATGATTCAAACATTTTATTATTATTGTTTTTTGCTTCTAGCAAACCTGCCTGAGGAAAAAAAACCACCTAAATAAATTTTAATTACAGCACTCTGACATATATGCTTTTAAAAAAAACCATTTGGTTGAACGTTTTGAGGTGGAAACACAGTGAAGACCATTACAGGTTTTACATTGTGTGAGAAAAGCTTTCTAGATGCACAGGCTTGAAAACGTCAGCAATGATCTCTCTATCCACACATTTCTCTATTTATTTATGTATTGATTTGAGCGGATTCTTGAGATTGCACAATGCCATGTAACACGCATGTGTAATAACTGCCGATGCACATTCTGCATTTTTGAAAGCCATTTTCCCTCTTTCTGAGAATGCTTTCTACACAGCATGGCCTCTGTTATTAAACGGAATTTTTTAAAGCGATAAGATTGTAACTCAAATCAAGCAAAGAGTCATTCTCTCAGCGCACGCGATGGCACCACTGTAGTAAATTGTTCTGCAGTCGGTTGTTTTGTAATTTTAGGGTTCAACATTTGGATTTCACAAGTGTGTCCTTCATATCCCACATGGGAATTTTGTTTCTGCGTTCAGTGCTGAGAGAATCCTGCTCTTAGAGCTCCTCCCTGTCTGTTTGTTAAGAGGAGGGAATATGGCTCCACAAAACGAGTCTGCCAAAGAAATGCATGCTCAGCTGTCTGCCTGAGAGCTGCTGGTTGGCCTGCCTAACACTGATAATGAGCGGTTCAACAAGTGCTGAGCTTTTAAATCTGCAGTAAAAAAAGAAGGATTGAGTATTTGAAATGTGGGAATTTTCCCTTCCAAATTTTTATATATTGTTTGAGTTGGGCTTGTTATGGAGAAGAGCTATATTAGAAAGATGGACTATATAAGGTTGGGGTGGTTAGAGTGGACACTTCATAGTGATATGGCAAACACGTTTTATTGTTTACACATCCATTTAACATGCTAATTTTACCACCGCCTCATTATAAAAATATCTGCTTACAAATTTGTGAACATGTATATTTGAACATTTTATAAGCCGTTCTGTTGAGGAACTAAAGCTACAGAAAACAAACACTGAGTAGTGGTGTGTGTATGTGTGTGTGTGTGTGTCATTTATTACTGTCATTTTAGGAGAAATATTTTGTAATACATCTGTATATCTACTAGCAGCATTGTTAAGATAACAGAAACTAAAACATGCTTATGCTTAATAGCACTGCAGTCAAAACTACACATGCATCCTGATGAATTAGAAAACAGTTGAAAAGTAAATTAATTTGAGTAGTTGCATTCAAAGAGTGAAATTAATATATCATAGATTCATTACACAAAGAGGGAAATATTTTAAGCCTTCGTTTCTTTTATTTCTGATGATTATGGTTTATGTAATAAAAGCTCAGGGATGCCGTTATCCCTGCTGCTTTAGCATGTTTTTTTAAACAATTTTTCTTTCCACTTTACATTTCATGAATATGCTGTGATATGCTGGGAACTTTTTAAACAGCTACCTTCTTTGATTGGCTTACTATAATTCTGCAGGATGTCAATGACTGTCTGCTGGACATTTATCAAGACAAAAACATCCCAATGATTTCCTTATTAAAATCATTTGTTGATGGTTTTATGTTAAATTCACATTTTGTAATTTTGTTTTTTTATTAGCTCCTTTTTTTTACTAGCCTTGGTTATTAAAGTTAAGAAATATAACTCTCTGCAATATAAAGGGTTCACTTTTTAAATTTAATTAAAAAATATGGATGCTATACTAATTTACTGAGATGTCCCTTTGTTGGGACGAAGCATAACAAATCACCCCAAGAGTCTTAAAACTTTGGGGTAGGAAATCTCAGTTTTCATAATACTATAAATCGTACATTTTTCATTGTGTGATCTTTAATAGATTTTTATAAGCTCATTTGTTTGTGTGTGTGTGTGTGTGAGTATTTAATTGTCCACATGGCAGTTTTAGTCACATTCTTTGACATCGTAACCAGCATCCTAGAATCCAGGCTCTGTTTGCCTGTAAAAGCTCACAGTTTGCACATTTCAGTGCACAACACCTTTTTTAGTGAAGTGCTACTGGTGATGCTAACTGTTAAAATTATTTAAGAGCAGTTTTACGGTCTCTGTGTAATGCCATAACAATTTGTAGTGTCTTATGTGAGGGGTAAAATGAATTGGGCTGTTTTATGCTTCTTACACTGTTATATCCTTTCTCCCCTGGTTTGGTTTAGGTGGTAGTCAACGCCTTGGTGGGTGCCATCCCTTCCATTATGAATGTGTTGCTGGTTTGCCTCATCTTTTGGCTGATTTTCAGTATCATGGGGGTCAACTTGTTTGCGGGCAAGTACTACTACTGTTTCAATGAGACATCAGAGAGTTACTTTCAAGTTGAAGAAGTCAACAACAGGACCCAGTGTGAGGAGCTTATTAAAATGAACCATACTGAGGTTAGGTGGAAGAACGTCAAGATCAACTTTGACAATGTGGGTGCTGGCTACCTCGCCTTATTGCAAGTGGTGAGAGCTTCACTCCTCCTCCTTTGATTCGATTTCCTGTTTCTCACTAACTTGCATTTTGTTCCTAATTTTTCTGCACTTTCTTTGTTTTGTTTTACCTATAAGCTTCACTTGAAGGCCTGTCTATTCTTTATTTGTGTTTTGTCTTCACAACGCTGCGATAATGCCTTTTCTTCATGTTCATTGTGAATTTATGCGTGTGCTTCTCCATGCCTTTTTCTTTTTACATGTTTCTTTTCATGCACAAGCTGTACCACAGGACATGCATCAGTTTTGGTTTGAGTTTGAGTCTCCTTTAAGGATTATGATCATTTATATTTTTATTTCTGTAGTTTTTCTGGTCTGTTGTATTGGGTTGTACTAATGTATGCATATAATGTTATCTCTCTTGTAAAAGGCCACATTCAAAGGTTGGATGGACATTATGTATGCTGCTGTGGATTCCAGAGAGGTATATTCACTCCTTTACTGGAATGTTGATTTACTGATCCCACTTTGTACCAGGCTGTGAAAAGAAAACTAGGATCAGGGGGATCTGTTATAGTTAAGATCAGTAAAAAAAGACTTGAACAGTTGATTCCAGTGATTATTTTGGCATATAACGTCCTGAATTTAACCGACTGACAAAATAATGTAAGAAGCCTTATCAATACTGCTCATTCTGAAAAGTTTTTTTCCTTCCTTCCTTCCTTCCTTCATTTTTCTTTTCTTTTTTCCTTTCTTGTCTCTTTCCCTCCTTGTGCTCTTTCTCCACTCCATCATTTTATCACTCCTTCTTTCCTTGCTCCTGTCCTTCCTTCACTTCTTTCCTTCCTTGTGTCTGTTTCTGTCCTTTGTTTTTATCATTATTTAATACCTTCCTTACATTGCTTTGTGACCTCTCTTCTTTCATCCCTTGTCTCCTTTTCTTGTTTCCTTTATTCCTTTCTGCCTTGTGCCCTTCTTTCCTCCCTTCCCTTCCCTCCCACCTTCCCTCCCACCTACCTACCTACCTATTTTATTGTTTTTTCAGATTCTATTTTTTAACTCAACCCTCTTTAGAAATATCTGCCATAGAGTATTTGGAAGTTTAGGTATTTGGAGTATTTGGTGGTTTAGGTATTTTCTATTTCAAAATGAGGATAAAGGACTGAGAAACTGTAAACGTTGAGTTGGGATTTTTTACATGAAAGTGTGTAGGAACCCTGGCTTTGACATGTTATCTTACCTCTCATATAACCTTAGGTCAGATTTAGTCATATCTTTTCTGTCTGTATATTAGTCTAAGCTAAGGCAGGGCACTCAATCAGCATACATGTAGTGAATGAAAAACATTAAGCATTCTGCCCTGCTTCCTTCAAGGTGGGAGACCAGCCCAAGTATGAAGTCAACCTTTACATGTACATCTACTTCGTTGTCTTCATCATATTTGGGTCCTTCTTCACCCTCAACCTCTTCATTGGTGTGATCATTGACAACTTCAACCAGCAGAAGAAAAAGATAAGAGCTGCTCTATCCCCAAATGTTTTCATTTTGCTCTAAACAGGAAATGGGAACATGGTTATAACCAGTTTTTTGTTTCTCTCTTTACTTTGGAGGTCAGGATATCTTCATGACAGAGGAGCAGAAGAAGTACTACAATGCTATGAAAAAATTGGGCTCCAAAAAGCCACAAAAGCCAATTCCTCGACCACAAGTATGTTTATGGTTTTTATCAAAGTACTATTTTGGCCATAAATCAGCCCTTTTAATTCTTAAGATCATCTTTCCTCTCTGTGTTCCCATCATCTTGCAGAACAAGGTCCAGGGATTGGTGTTCGACTTTGTGACACAGCAAGTCTTTGACATCTCCATCATGATACTAATCTGCCTCAACATGGTCACCATGATGGTGGAAACAGACGATCAGTCGGAACAAACAGAAATGGTTCTCTACTGGGTCAACTTCATCTTTATTGTGGTCTTCACCACAGAGTTCTTGCTTAAGCTCTTCGCACTACGCCACTACTATTTCACCAACGGATGGAATATCTTCGATGTGGTGGTCGTCATCCTGTCCATTGTCGGTGAGCAAATACACAGCGACTTGCGAAAGTATTCACACCTCTTTAACTTTTTACAGCCATAAACTGCAATGTATTTTATCTGACCAACACAAAGTAGCACATAATTGTGAAGTGCGACAAAAAAAAAAACACGATGATCAAAGTTATTTGCAAATAAAATTTGGAATAAATATTATATAAATAGTGCAGTGCTGTTAAAAGTATTAGTGAAACGGGGTGGTGACAGCATCATGCTGAGGGGTTGCTTTTCTTCAGCATCCTCTCCCCAGCAGATTACAGGGTAATCCTAAAAGAAAACCTGTTAGAGGCAGCAAAAGACTTGAGACTGAGACCGAAGTTCATGTTTCCACAGTTTTTCACATTGTAATTTTGTAGTTGCAACGTGACAAAGTGAGGAAAGCCTGAAGAGGTATTAATACATTTACAAGGCACTTTTTATTCTAGTGACTTTCTCTCACTAATTCCTCTTTTTCTCCACCTTAGGTATGTTCCTGGCTGACATCATCGAGAAGTACTTTGTGTCACCGACCTTGTTCAGGGTAATCAGGTTGGCTCGTATTGGCCGGATCCTGCGTCTGATCAAAGGAGCTAAAGGCATCCGGACTTTGCTCTTCGCCCTGATGATGTCCTTGCCGGCCTTGTTCAACATCGGCTTGCTGCTCTTCCTGGTCATGTTCATCTTTTCCATCTTTGGCATGTCCAACTTCGGCTATGTAAAGCACGGGGCGGGCATCGATGACCTGTACAACTTCGAAACCTTCGGCAACAGCATGATCATCCTGTTCATGATCACCACGTCGGCCGGCTGGGACGGCTTGTTGCTGCCGATCCTAAACTACCCACCGGACTGCAACCCTAACTTGGAGAACCCTGGTACTTCAGTGAAGGGTGACTGTGGGAATCCCTCCGTGGGAATTTTCTTTTTTGTCATGTACATCATTATTTCTTTCCTGATTGTGGTTAACATGTACATTGCCATCATTCTGGAGAACTTCAGCGTGGCCACTGAGGAAAGTGCCGATCCACTCAGTGAAGATGACTTTGAGACCTTCTATGAGATCTGGGAGAAGTTTGATCCCACTGCCTCCCAGTTCATTAGTTTTGCCAAGCTCCCTGACTTTGCAGATGCTTTGGAGCACCCACTTCGTGTGCCAAAGCCCAACACTATAGAACTGATCGCCATGGACATGCCTATGGTGAGTGGTGATCGCATTCACTGCCTCGACATCCTGTTTGCCTTCACTAAGCGCGTGCTGGGCGACAGCGGCGAGCTGGACATGCTGAGGACGCAGATGGAGGAACGCTTTGTGGCAGCCAACCCGTCCAAAGTGTCGTACGAGCCCATCACCACAACGCTTCGCCGTAAACAGGAGGATGTCTCTGCCAGAATCATCCAAAATGCCTATCGCACCTACCTTATCAGGCGCGGCATCATCTTCAAGCGACACATTTTATCTAGTAATAAGCTGGAGAATGGCGGGACCAACCAGGAAAAGAAAGAGAGCACACCATCCACTGCCTCTCTCCCGTCTTATGACAGCGTGACCAAACCTGACAAGGAGAAGCAGGACAAAAGCAAGGAGGACTGGGCCAGGAAAGAGAAGGACAAAAACCAGAAAGATGAGTGGGAATCCAAGTGTTAGGACCCAGTGACTTCAAAATCTTAATTTAAACATGACAACAGACTCTGGGTCCAGACACCCAACAATGTAGAAAAACCATTTGCAAATATGATTAAAAGCAAGAAAAAAAAAACACAAAAAATGTTTACATACTCAAATACTACTGAGGCAATGTGGTTTCCTATGTTGTCAAAGACATCTGAACCAAATGCAATCAGTTTATTGTGGAATTTCTGCTGCACAGCGATCAAGTTCATAGAAATGAGGAGTAAACACAAAAAACAGGAACTCACGAATTTCTTTGGGGGACCAACTGCCACACAACCCACCGCTTGACGTTTGGAGCGTTGCAAATCTCCTGCCACCACCAAGTGTGGATTAACCCCGCTGCAAAGCTCCAGCGCCGTGGGACTGGATCGCACAGATCCCGACAGAACTGTGTCAGCAGTCTAAAGGAGGGCCTGTAACCCTTGAGTTTACCATCTTTATCAAGAAGAAGAGCATAATCATCCCGAGGAAGTTTAGCTTTTTTGACAGATGCACTAGAGGGGGGGCGAGGAAACAAATAATTTTATTTTTCATTCGTTTGAATAAACCTGGATCTTCACATTATTTGCAGCAAAAAAATAACAATGAGGTAACATTTATCCCATGTCACTGGTCTTCTCATCCTCTCTTTGTAATACTGATGCTGAAAAGACGTTTTCTAACATGGGCTCTCACGCTGGAATGGGTCCGGGTCACTAGTCGATGTAATTTGGAAACTTGCTCAGAGGAAGTTCCAGATAAAAAATAATTTTTGTGCTTGTTAAATGCATAGAAATTACTTGCATGAAGGCATGTTTTGATCAGGAATCATGCATGAGTAATCATAGTCCACAAAACACTAATTGTCAGACCACCGCAGTGGCTCGATTAAACGCTTGAGGCTGTCCGCTGAGGGAATTAGGAGAACTGCAAATGGAAGATGGAGTTATACGAAATATTGCAGAATGACATTTGTATTTCACAAATTTTTTAACTGACGGTGGGTTTATTTCAGCCTCTAAAGAAATGAACATGGGAATAATTAATGCAGGCACTCAGAGCCACAGTCTCGGCCGGAACCTCTGAATGTTGATAGTTTGTGGAACAGGCAGAATATCCTCATGTTGAGGCTGCATGACACTTGGAAGGACATTTCTGATCAAATCTGAGGATTTCTTGGTGAACTTACTGCCATTTAAACCGTCTCTTTCTTCACTTACCTCTGGTCCATGATACAGCGATGAGAACAAGTGATGTTTCACGCCAAGGAATCCAAAATCCAGTGTGCTCAAGTATAAGTAGGTTTCCCATCTGTTGCAGAGGGATATGATATAGGATTCAAACTTTTCAGTTTGGCTGCATTTTTCCTTTTGTGTTCTTATTTCGAGACAAGAGGAAAGACTGAAAACTGTGCTGAGGCAAAGATATTAGGTAGTAGTTTTACTGAGCAGCTTCCCCTAAAGAGAACCTTTTTTTTTACTATTTGAGTTCAGCGTAAGATTGTCCTTTGGACGCATGTTTCAGGCAGTGCTTTTCTGAAAATTTGAGTTGTCAGCTTTAGAAATAAAAACAAAGCCTTTAAGTCTTTCACTGATGTCCAAGTGATGCAATTCCCACCCCCCAAGAAAAAAAGGCTTGTGGTCAGTGAAAGTGACATCTGATTCAGCAGAGGTAGCAGAAAATTATTGCAGGGACATGTCTTGTTGTGCATAGAGTGCATGGAACGTGTGGACTGGAAGGAACTGTAGGGTTTCAGGGAGGCTGGATGGGTGAAAAAACCAGTGTAAATGGGGACCAATATGTGGATCGAGGCCCTCCCTTCAGTGTTTTTGACTGACTGCCATAAGAACAAGATATAAACACAAGAGCAGGTGCTTTGGTCTGAGCTTGGAGTGCTGAAAGTCCCATGTTTGTCAGTGTATCATTGTGCTTCTGTGGGACCTCTTTGAACACTGTGTGGTCTTGCACCATCTTATCGCAAACCTGCAGGCTTCCAAACCTTTATTGCCTGCCTAAAACCAGAGACAGAGGTAGAGGAAAGGGGAAATTATGAACAGACCTCATGCAGAAGCAACTATGTTGTCTAAATAAGCTTTGTTGGTGTTTTCCACAATGAATTGCAAACGGAGGCTTTGCCAACTGCCTCCTTAATGTCCTACCACTTATTTTCTACGCAGCGGAAATGGTCCTATTTCTTAGTGTATGATTGGACCTAAATCTGGCATCCAGCATCACACCACTGTTGCCATTTGGTGTGTTTAACACTGCCTGTACCAACCAACGACCACCCACCCCCTAGAACAACAGCAAATGAGGTCTGTTTACAATACGAGGTCTCTGAACCAGTTTGGCGGCTGCACACTGAAACCAAATACATTCCCAATGAGAACCACAGGAGGAGTGAGTAAAGTCATCCAAACACACCCATGTTCATCTTGGATGTAATATTTTAGAGTTATATACATTCACATTTAAAAATTTATAAAAAAGGAAAAAAACACAAAAAAGAAAAAAAACAACATATGTACAGTGCAGGCTATGATGTAAATGGCAAAATCGCTGAACGAACGAACTTTTTGAGAGAAGCTATAAATATTGTATTATATTGTTTTATTTTAATGGCATGCTTTGTTGTGTTTTTTGTAAATAGAGAATTTTAAAAATGTTACTACTAATAATCAAAAAGTGATAAAATAACAATAATATAGAATGGCTTCCAGCTATGCCCTTTGTCACATTTGTTACTTTTGGATTTTTTGAGACACTTTTCACTTTGTTGACGGAAACTGAATGAAATATATAGAAATTATATAATACAAAAGATATATACATGTATACATATGTGTTTATATGTATATACATAAAACAGGAGAACACTGTCACATTTGATTTATGTGCAACACGTTCACGTGGATGTCTAAAAAAAACAAACTGGTTGTTTCCAGCACTCTTTTCAATGTTGGGAAAAATAGCTCATGTGCAATGTTACTGGATGTAGCCTGATCATGACTTTAACAGGATATTGTTACCAGCACATTTCTCACTTAACTGTTGTATCTATCACATTCAGATCACACACACCACTCCTACAGTCGCACAGACACACTCCATGGAAACTCTCTTCACTGCCCACCAGTTTTACAGGTGATCTTTTTCCAGAAGGACGTCAGTGAGTGTGACTGACTGCTTCCTACATACTATGATACTGCCACCATCGAAACACATACACACACACAAACACACACGAGTGCCATTGCAGCTCAACACACCTGCAGCCATTTTTCTCATCGTCACTCTCCTTTTGTTGAACGGTTCGTTTCTTGTGTTCCACTCGATGGCATGTGCCTTTTTTCTGCTTTTTCTGCAAATTTGGATGTCAATACCACACTGGAGAAAAAAGAAGCAAACAAATACTGAAATACGTGTATCCAAATTGAGACGGGTGGGGATTTTTTGGGGGGGTTGATTAATCGGGGATGTCAGGTCCGGTGTACAAGCGGAGTATCTTCCAGAAATCTAGCTACATCTTACTATTTATCAGTGTGTGATGTTAACAGAAAAAAATGGCTAACTCAAAAAATAAAAATAAAAAATGTCCTGTTCTTAGTGCGATACGTGTCCCTCACTTGGCTTGTGAAAAAGCAGCTTGCCTTCTGTATTTTGGTTTGATTTCTTCCATATTTCTGTCTCCATCTGAAATTTATTTTTGTATCAATATTTGATTATAGGAGTTATTCTTTTTTAGCATGGTTTAATATGAGCTTTTTTTTCGTTTTGTTGAAAACGTTTATTTAAAAAAAGTGCTTTTCAAACTGTTATCATTTGACACCGTGACAAAAGAGGATATACAGTACAATACAATGGTGTGTTGCACAACCACTTGGACTCTTGGTTTAGAATATATGAAAGATTGTCTTCATTTGAGCACGAAACTTTTTATTACCAATAAAGCAGCCTTCCAGTTACATCCTGTGTGGCTTTTTGGATGTTAAGTTGAATGTTTATAACTTTATAGAAGAAATCAGGAATGCTTTGTTGTAACTACAAACACAGCATCTTGCAAAAGTACTCATGCCCCTTTGAACATTTACACATTATGTCTGTCAGACTGGATAGAGAGCATTTGAATTTTAATTTAGGTTTGGACATTGACTAGGACAGTCTAATATATGAATATGCTTTAATCTAAATTATTCCATTGTAGCCCTGGTTGTGTTTTTAGGGTTGTTGTCCTGCTGCAAGATAAACCTTCACCCCAGTCTCTGAGACGATGTGCTCAAGGGGATGGTCACGTTTACCAAAAGGTTTCATTTTGCTGTCACTTGACCAGAACACCTTGTTCCACGTTTGCTGTGTTCTTTGCATGGCTTGTGGCAACCTAGATTTTGAATGTTTTTCTTTCAATATTGGTTTTCTTCTTGCCACTCCCACATAAAGGACACATTGTTGGAGTGATAAACTAACATATTTCCTGTCAACAGATTCTGCCACCTGAGCTGTGAATCTCAGCTGCTCTTCCAGAGTTACCATGAGCCTCTTGGCTACTTCTGTGATTAATGCTTTCATTGCCTGGCTTGTCAGTTTAGTTTGACAGCCATGTTTTTGTAGGTTAGGGGTTGTGCCATACTCTTTCCTTTTTCAGATGATGGACTGAACAGAAGTCCCAAATTGGGATATTGTTTTATAACCTCACCCTGCTTCAAACTTCCCCACATGTTCCTCCTTGACCTTTCTGCTGTGTCCCTCTGATGCTGTTTGTTCTGTGATGTTCTCTAACCAACCTCTGAGGCATTCACAGAACAGCTGGATTACTACAGAGGTTAAATTACACAGAGGTGGAATCTTTTCACTAATTTGGGGAATGCTGAGTGGATTTCATTTATTGGTGTCAGAGTAGAGGTGGGTGAGTACAAAAGCATGCAAACATTTTTAGATTTATATTTGTAAAAAAATGAATTTAAACTATGTATTTTTTTCCTTCTATTATTCTTTACTTGGTGTCGTCTGTCAGATAAAATCCCATTAAATTACATTGAATGTTGCGGTTGTATAGGTGTATTATGGGTAGCCATTGCAATGCAGCTTATTTTAGATTCACTGCAGTGTGGAAGCATGCTTGTGAGTCTCAACAGAGCTGTTTTTACGCTTGCCTTTCTGCCAGAAGATGGACTCCTAGATGTAGGAAATGTGATCAAAGTCACCACACAAAGCCTAGGAGGTATTGGAACACCTTACTATATTTTCCATACTGTTTTCTAGAGAAAAACAGTTTCCCTACTCTCTTATTACCATCTTAAAAAAATTAAATCATCTCCCAGGCTCTGACTCTCCCTCAAGTCACGTGTACTCTTCAACTCACAGTATCCTCTCCCTCCCTTCCTCTCCGAGCATTTTCAAGCAATTTGCTATTTTAAAACTCCCACCGTCTTCATGTGTTATCTAAACATGTTGGCGAAAGGAGGAACACCTGCTCCTTCCCTCGTGATTTATCGACCCGTTTTCCCAAATCTCTGTTCCTGTCATGTTTAACACAGGACGGCCTTGTGAGATTGCCGTCAGGTAGAGAAGAAGAGAGGCAGGCAGAGTTCAGACTGGGAGGAGGGAGGGAGATGGGAGGTGGTTGAGCACTGCAGTGCAGATAAATTAATGCAGCAGTCGAGGCTGAGTCAGCGGCACACTCCCAGTTTGGCACTGGGCTTCAGTTAGTTTGTGCCTCTGGCTGCACTGGTCTCAATTCGCACCAAAATAAAGATATGACTTCCTTAATTTAAAAAGATAAAACAAAACAAACACAAAAAATGGGCGCAGTATTTTGCAGAAGATGTTGACTGAGTGTGAAGGAGCTGTCCCTGGTGCTTGAGGTGGAGCAGTAGGACGGATATCTTGTGCGCGGCTGTGGGGGCTATCAGGTGGGGCTACACCAATGGGGGACAGCTTTATGAGGAAAACATAATGAAAAAGTGCGCTCAGAGTGCAATGGGGGGGACTCGACCTAATTCGTGCAGAGCCACACCTACACACTCCTCCGCTTTCCCTCCTCCTCCACTCTCCTCTCACACCTCATTCCTCCCTCTGAAGCGCCCTGACACAGAACATGTGGTTTCTCTGTGGGCAAACCTGGAAGCGCCTAAATAAATCGTTTTAAAGTGTCACCTACCTTTCTATTGAAGCCAGTTCACTTTTTTGACTTAACATAGCTCACATGTGAAGGTTGTGCCAGTGCCTTGCAAACGTATTCACACCCCGTAACCACCCAAACAGCCATTCTGGTCCGGGCTTCTCCTAAATGAATTGCCTTTAGAGCCATAAAACCCACAGTGTTTTGAAAAAGACAGCTTTACAAATTTAATGATTACCTAGACAAGAGGAGGAGACAATTTGGGGGTTTTAAAATGAAGGAAAATCATTAATCTGTTCCCATAAACATAAAGGATTGTAGATAATTCTTTGTAGATACTGCACACAACCCTTTCTTACTCCATCAATATATCAAAACACAACTTGGTCCTTTATCATTATTGGTAAACATTATTAGGAGCCACTCTGGAGAGCCTAAAGACCCACATGTGGCCCTGGAGCTGCAGGCTGTAGAGCCCTGTGATAGACCAACAGAAAGTAGTGCATAATTGTGCAGAGGAAGGAAAAAGATACATTGTTTCGAAATTGTTTTATAAATATAAATGTGAAAAGCAGCATTTAGAAACCCCTAATTTATAATTAGAGTCCACATGTGTGTAGTTTATTCTCAGCATAAATCCAGTTGTTCTGTGAAGAGAGAGAGCATTAGTGAACAAACAGCGTCTTGAAGACCAAACACCAACAGACAGGTTAGCTGTTTTAGTTGAAATCAGCAATTATTTAAAATCTTTTAATGCTTTATTTTTTTGTGTTATTTTATTTTTATTTTAGGCATTTAAAGTTTCAGCTGTTACTACAGTGAAGCCCAAAAGTATTGGGACAATGGTGTAGGATTAAAAGAATCTTTTCATTTTACCAACATGTTTGTTTTGACTGGTAATATTTACATTTTGTAATCTGTGGGATAAAGATTAGGGTGATTGCAGCAAGGCCTTCCAATCTCAAAGACTTGGAGCTCATTATCAAATAAAAATAATTAAAATACCAGTGGAAGCATGCAAGAAGCTGGTGAGCAATTATAAGGAACGAAATGCAGTAATGCCAATAAAGATTTTTTTCCACTGATTATTAGTAAGGTTAAAAATAATTTTTTAAATGCTGCTTTGAATAAAATGTAAATAAAGACAACAAAAAAATGTTTTTTCTTTATTTTCAGATATTATACGCCTTGTTCTTTGTCTTGTTATCTTGTCAGTAATGATTTTCTAATTTATTTTCGGGAACAAACTTCATGCTTGAATAAAAAATAATTAATTCTATATCTGGCAGGGGGAATGCATAATTTTGGGTTTTACTGTAAATTGTCTCTTCAAATTTACATTTTTATAGACATTTTTATTCATATTTATCTATTTGATTGTATGGTAATGTTTTTGTTTTTTTTGTAATGTTAGAAATTTCAACATATATTTTTCTCTTGTGTTTAAATGCTAAGCTTTACAACTGAAGTTTCTCAATTTCTCATCATCCCAAATTGTTAGATTTTTAAAATCTGTTCGACTATTTTGAATGTATTTGTTTGTTTACTTAATTTGATAATTTAAAGGTATTTTTGGAGGGGGGTTATTGTTTATCTCTACAGTGTCTGTATGAAAATGTTCTAAAGATTGATTGATGTGTGGATAGAACTAACACTGCACAGCAACATTCACACATCCCCATAACGAAACATGGTGGTGGCAGGATCATGGTGTGGTGACGATGTTCCTCAGCATTAACAGGAAAGCTGGTCAGAGTTAATGGGAAGATGGATGGAGCTAAATATGGGGTCATCCTGAAAGAAGACCAGTTAGAGGCTGTAAAGGATCTGAGAATGGGGAAGAGGTTCACCTTCCAGCTGGACAGCAACCCTAAACATATAATTGGCTACATTTTTCTTCCACCTCTCAATTATGCATTGTCTTGGTCCATTGCATACAATCTTGATACAATTTATAAAAGTTTGTGTTGGTAATGTGACAAAATGCAGATATGTTCAGGCAGCATGGGTATTTTTTCGAGGCGCAGTACATACAGTACCTTGCGAAAGTACTCAGCCCCCTTGAACTTTTCAACCTCTTGACACATTTCAGGCTTCGAACATAAAGATATAAAATTATATTTTTTTGTGAAGAATCAACAAGTGGGACACAATCGTGAAGTGGAATGAAATTTATTGGATGTGTCAAACTTTTTTAACAAATGAAAAACTGAAAAGTGGGGCGTGCAATATTATTCGGCCCCCTTGCGTTAGTACTTTGTAGTGCCACCCTTTGCTGCAATTACAGCTGCAAGTCTCTTGGGATTTGTTTCTATCAGTTTTGCACATCGAGGCACTGAAATTTTTGCCCATTCTTCTTTGCAAAACAGCTGGAGCTCAGTGAGGTTGGATGGAGAGCGTTCGTGAACAGCAGTCTTCAGCTCTTTCCACAGATTCTCGATTGGATTCAGGTCTGGACTTTGACTAGGCCACTCCAACACCTGGATACGTTTATTTGTGAACCATTCCATTGTAGATTTGGCTTTATGTTTTGGATCATTGTCTTGTTGGAAGATAAATCTCCATCCCTGTCTCAGGTCTCTTGCAGACTCCAACAGGTTTTCTTCCAGAATGGTCCTGTATTTGGCCCCATCCATCTTCCCATCAATTTTGACCATCTTCCCTGTCTCTGCTGACGAAAAGCAGGCCCAAACCATGATGCTGCCACCACCATGTTTGACAGTGGGGATGGTGTGTTCAGCATGATGAGCTGTATTGGTTTTACGTCAAACATATCGTTTTGCATTGTGGCCAAACTGTTAGATTTTGGTTTCATCTGACCAGAGCACCTTCTTCCACATGTTTGGTGTGTCTCCCAGGTGGCTTGTGGCAAACTTTAAATGAGACTTTTTATGGATATCTTTGAGAAATGGCTTTCTTCTTGTCACTCTTCCATAAAGGCCAGATTTGTGCAGTGTACAACTGATTGTTGTCCTATGGACAGACTCTCCCACCTCAGCTGTAGATCTCTGCAGTTCATCCAGAGTGATCATGGGCCTCTTGGCTGCATCTCTGATCAATCTTCTCCTTGTTTGAGATGAAAGTTTAGAGGGACGGCCGGGTCTTGGTAGATTTGCAGTGGTCTGATACTCCTTCCATTTCAATATGATTGCTTGCACAGTGCTCCTTGATATGTTTAAAGCTTGGGAAATCTTTTTGTAACCAAATCAGGCTTTAAACTTCTCCACAACAGTATCTCGGACCTGCCTGGTGTGTTCCTTGGTCTTCATGATGGTCTCTGTACTTTGAACAGAACCCTGAGACTATCACAGAGCAGGTGCATTTATACGGAGACTTGATTACACACAGGTGGATTCTATTTATCATCATCAGTCATTTGGGACAACATTGGATCATTCAGAGATCCTCACTGAACCTCTGGAGTGAGTTTGCTGCACTGAAAGTAAAGGGGCCGAATAATATTGCACGCCCCACTTTTCAGTTTTTATTTGTTAAAAAAAGTTTGACACATCCAATAAATTTCAATCCACTTCACGATTGTGTCCCACTTGTTGATTCTTCACAAAAAATTAGAATTTTATATCTTTATGTTTCAAGCCTGAAATGTGGCAAAAGGTTGACCAGTTCAAGGGGGCCGAGTATTTTCGCAAGGCACTGTACTTACTCTTATTCTCCAGTAACCAATGATATATTTGTGTAATTTTTATGTTATGGTGCTTCTGTTCCTCTGTCCTATTTTTCTGAATTTATTCTCAGACAGTCAGAGAGTGTGAAAAGCAAATGAAGGGGGTTTTTCCTACCATCTAATCCCATATCAGCCCATGACTGAGATCAGATGGTTTTGCACATGTGTGTGTGTGTGTGTGTGTGTGTGTGTGTGTGTGTGTGTGTGTGTGTGTGTGTGCATGCTTAGCTCTATTCCCTTTTCCTTCCACTCTCCTCCCCCAGTTTCCCCCGGAGTCAGACAGAAGTAGGAGGACAGAACCAAATGAATAGTCTCCAGAATCCATGATCCTTGCCTGCTTTGAACAAAATAATCTCTCAGTGAAAAACCAGGCACACCCCTCATACATTCCTATTATATAGATACAGGCTGAACAAAAACCTACACATTTGGCATAAAATACAGCCCGTTGTTTTTCCTCCACCAACCTTAAATCCACCATCCCCTCCCTTCCCTCAATGTTAGCATCATTTATCATTTATTACATAAGGTTATTGTGCAACAATGCAAATCTGTGTGGACAAAACGAAGGATATGTGCTGTCTGCACTGCAAAAGGAAATAAAACTAATTTATTACCAAAAACAAAAAGGCTTGTCCTGCTAAACATTTCCCAAATGAACAATTTCTCTGCGTGAGCTTCACAACGTTCAAAACAACAGCGCCCACGTGTGGCCAATCGTACGTACCACATACAAACCATTAATTTGTAATCAGATGAAATCCCTTTCTCTTCAGGAATAATTAATACAACCAAAAGGAAATCTCCACTGTATTCATGAATTTATTCAGTTCGAAAGGCCCTTAGTCGAACTTCTGTAGGTACAACAAATTAAATTTCAATTCAGTTCACTTTACTTAAATAAGTTAAAAACTAATGTCATCAATTGGACTAATGAATCCAATTTTTTAATATGTAGAATCCAGTTTGGTGTAAATTTAATTTAAACCAATACAGTTCATTCTTATGAGTCAGATTCAGGCATACTTACATACAGTCCAGTTCAGTCCTAATTTTATTACAACGGGTCAATTCTGTTAATCATTTAATGCCACCCCCAACAGGCACCTAATTTGACTTATAAATAAATTATTTTGAATTTTGCTTAAAAAAAAAAAAAAAAAAAGCATGTCCCATAAAAAATCTGATTATATTTGGTATATAATGCAGAGTTTCAACTGATTAATTGGTATTTTCATTTCATTTCATTTCAGTTTTGTGTATATCAGTATCGCAGTTATCTTGTTGCCCTTTGAGTGTCCTTCAACTGGAGCTTCAGCCAAAGCTTTGGCAGTGTCTGCCTAACAAACGTCCATACTCTTGAAGAAAGCTTTTTGTCTCATTCTTACTGCTGCGCTGTTATGGAGAACTGTCGCAGTCTTCGGAGCCGCTCCCTCTGCGAGGCTGCAGAATCGACACGCCGTTTGATGCTGATTAGCGCATTCTCCACGGGATAAAAGAAAGTATGCTTGCTTGGCTCTGCGTTGATTATCTACTAATACCATTTTAACTTTTATTGGTGGTTATTCTGATCAAATTATTAGTTCAAATTTTTTTCTTCCAGCATGTTTTCCTGTTTTGGCGTGACCTCTCAAAGTGTCATCAACAGTAGACTTTAAAAACTTGGACTGGATTCACTGAGTGACTGGACTGAATGTGTCTTGAACAGTTGTCGAACTGAACCAGACTGGATGTACTTTTAACGTAGATTGGAATATACCCCTAGATCCAAGGATCTCAGGCGCTCCGTACTCCTCACAGCACTTCTACCAGCACGCTCCTTTTAACTCTCCTACTTTTACTTGTTTCTTTTTATTCACAGGAGTATGTAAATCCTAAAGATACTTGTTTGTTTTCTGTGCCAGCAGCGAAATATGCACTGTATAAATTTAGATTTTTTTATTCCTCATTTAGTTACTCAGAGTGGTCTCTTCACTCGGTGGAGGATTTTAACACATTATTTCATATCTGCTTGAATACTCCAAATGATTTTAAAGCTAGATCTGTCAGGAGCGGTGTAGTGGAGGACTGATTTACATCATGCAGGTGGACTGAATGAAGCTGATTGCAGGTTGACAGATGCAGACAAAATGTGACTAGGGCAAAAAAAAAAAATCCAATAATACTAACTAATCGGGGAAAACATATAACGTATAGAACATGAACTAGAAAACAATAATAAAAAACTAAAGCACAACCAGGAAAATAACCGAAACGAGATCCAAAACGTAAACTGGAAATAAGAATAACTAAAACCCAATCACCCTCAAATCGTAACAAGATCTGGGCTTGGTGTCATTCACATAAATGTCAGTTTACTTTTCAAACTGGATCTGGTGAAAATTTGGGTGATTATTGTGTTATTAGAAACTCTGCTTACCAAATCAGTTTCTGATAAAGACATTGCTATTGATGGTTACACATTTTTTCGTTTTGATTACCCAAAGAAAAGTAGCAAAGGGTAGCAATATATAAAGCAAATTTAATTCAGTTTTTCTGTCATCAGTTTTCTCAGTAAACAATTTAATATACTGTAAATTTGATTTAGAGTAGGAGTCTTCTTTTGTGCTGCTGGATGATACAAAACAGTGTTGACTCAAACTTCTGTTGGATTTTGGAGCAACTCCTCACGACATCTGTAAAACATTTATGTATGGGTAACTAACTGGAAACATGCATTAAACCTACAATATATTATTACAAATCCTTATTACATGCTCTCCCAGTATGTACTATTGGTTTGTACTTCCAATAGTCTCTGTTGGAGGAAGAGTCTTTGTTGGATTTCTGGCATTTCTTCATCTAATTCTTGCACGTGCCTCTGAATAGTTTTCAGACTAACGGAATTTGCTGCTGAAAGGCCAATGGAAAACAAAGATCCCAGCGCCGCAGCTGAGGCTATCAATCCACCTAGGAATCTTTTTGGTGGGCGTTTAATGGCACTGAGGTCCTCTTCGGTGACCATGAATTTCTGCAGTTGATGGAGGATATAGATTGTAGTTTGTTTGGCATGGTCTATGGTGTCGGGGGTTTGAGTTCCTGCGGTCTTCCTTCAGTCATCAGTGGGGGAAGACGGATGTGTTGGCGGTACACGTCCCACGGATCTAGACGTACAAAAACCCTCTGCGTATGAAGTCTACAGTGTGTAATAAGGAGCCCGGGGGTGTCTTGCAGGACTGTGCCGGTTGGGGGTCCTATCTCTATTACACCGGTTGGTAGAGAAGGTGTGGAGCCAACAAGAATGCCAATCATCCAGATGACCTCCATTCTGCAACAGAGAAATCCTGATTATAGAAGGGAATTGTATTGGTGGAGTTGTTAATGGTTAGTGCATGTTAGTGTGGGTTTATTTTAACATGCACCTATCTGGCTGACCCTATGCACTATCCTCTCCTCCCTCCTGTCCGGAAGGGAGCCCTGTTCCTGTGGAGGAGAGTCTGTTGTAGGGTTTGATCTGGTTTGCATGGACCCATTTGTACACCGGGGCCTGTTTGGATTTTGAGATCCTTATTCTGTAGGCCACTGGTGAGAGCTTTCCCACAATTTCGAAGGGGCCTGCCCATTTTGGGAGACGTTTCCTGGAACGCCCGGTTGGTTGAGCAAATCTGAAATAGAAAACTTTTTCGCCCCCTTTGTATTCACGGTGGGCTGCTTTCCGGTCATAATATGCTTTTGCGCCCTATATGCTGGCCTCCAGGTTCGTTTGTGGCCAAGCGAATGTGGATCTGAGGTGCTCCTTCAAGTCTGCGACATATTGATGTGCTGTGTAGGCAGTTGTCACACTCACATCTTCTGGATGGTACAGCAGATGGAGTGGGAGGGTCATTTGCCTTCCAGTCATCATCTCAAAGGGTGTTACTCCTGTAGAGCTTTGGGGGGTGGACCGGATGGCCATCAGGACCAAAGGGAGTTTGATGTTCCAGTCTTTTCCGTTGCTGCTAACATACTTCTTTAGCATGGCCACTATGGTACGGTTCATTCGCTCCACCTGACCCGACGATTGTGGGTGGTAGGGAATGTGAAATTTCAAATGTCAAAAAGCGCTGTCATGACGCTTGAGGTGAAATGTGTTCTTCTGTCTGAGTTAATGTACAGGGGAAGACCCCACCGGCTGAAAACATGGTTCAGCAAAAGAACAGCCGTGGTTACAGCTGTGTCGTTTGGTGCAGGTAAGCATTCAACCCACTTAGTGAAACTGCACGCCACTGTTAGGAGGTATTTATTACCTCTGGTCGATTTGGGGCCTGGTCCAACCCAGTCGATTTGCAGGTGGGACCACGGAAATGTAACCCTCCTTCGCTGAAGTGGAGCCCGACTGAGTGGCTGGGATGGTTGGAACTGACAGCAGGTCAAACATCCTTGGATGTAGATTTGGGTGTCGTGAGCCATCGAAGGCCAGTACACCACCTGTTGGAGGGTATGGAGAGTGGCTTTAAGACCCCTGTGACGCCCTACAGGAGAGTCATGAGCGTAGGCTAACATGACCCCCCTATGGTCAGTTGGTACCACCCATCGGGGCGTCCCGCGCCCGTTGTGGGTGTACACTAACAAACCTTTCTCCAGCTTCAGGCGGGACAAGTTACGTCGGAGGGTCCTCAGTTCTTTGGTCTCGCCCGTTGCCAATGGCGACGTTTCAGCTGACAGACCGTTGGCCACTAGCTCCCTGATGGTGTGGAGGTTAGGGTCCTGGTCCTGCATGGTCGCCAAGTCCGTATCACTGGGTTTTCGTCCAAGGTGGAGAATCTTCCCAGAGCTTTGGGGGGCTTCCCGCCTCTTCTTCGTCTGTCGCCGAGCAACGGCACAGACGGCATGGGTATGAGAGGGAGGAAGCCATTCTTTTTGAAAACTCCATGGGGTTCCACTTTCAGCTCCCAATCGGGGTAGACGGTCTGCTTCATCATTTCCGTCCTTGTCTGGGCCCAACGTCTGGGAATGACCCTTCACCTTTTTCCAGTACACTACCATCCCCTGTTCTGTGGTGAGATGGTCACATGCCAGAAAGAGTTCTGAATGTTTTAGCTCTTTATTCCTGGCATTCTTCATCCCATTCTCTTTCCACACCGGGAGGTGGGAGATGAAACTGTGCCGACCATAGTTGGAGTCGGAGCAGATCACCAGTTGTTTAATGTCCAGGGCTGTAGCCTGCTGGAGGGTGATGAGGACTGCTGCGATCTCTGCATACTGACTTGTTTTTGGCCCAAGTTGGTAGTGGTTCGGTTCGGTGACATGGTGTCCAACCCAGATGATGCCCACACCCGCCTGTGGTCGACCTTCATGAAGGAAGGCGCACCCGTCAATGTAGTCTCTTGGAAGCCCTTCGCACACGTTTTCATCTAAATAGCAGTGACTCGAAGAAAACTGGGGGGTGGGAGATATGTCAATGGTGGTCGTTACGGTGTCGCACTCACAGCGCTGGCATTCTGCTAACCCCTGCCCCAACACCATTTTATTGTTCTGACCGTACCTCACCTCAACGTTATAACCTTGAAGTGCCTTCATCCATGTTGCGATGCGACTGTTGGACACTCTTCCTTCTGTCAACCGTTTGCTGTTCAAGAAAGTGACCGGTTGATGGTGCGTTCCAATAATCACTTTCTGCCCCCCAATGTTACTGCGGAAATGTTCAACTGCCCAGACTGTAGAAAGCAGGGCCCTCTCACAGTCTGAGAACTTAACCTCTATGTTACTAAAAGGTCGGCTTGCGTATGCGATAACTCGCATTTCTTGGTCATATTTCTGCTTCAACGCAGCACTTAGACACCTGGAGGAGAAACCCGCTTCCAGGTAGAACTCCTTGTCCTTATCTGGGTAGGCCAGGGAAGGAGCAGAGCCAAGTTTCTGCTTCAGGAGCTGGAAAGCATGCTCTTGGGGTTCTCCCCAAGTGAAAGGCGTGTCTTTGCGCAGGAGTTCTGTGAGGGATCTGGCCATCTCTGCAAAGTCCTCAATAAACTGGCGGGAGTAGTTACAGACCCCTAAGAAACTCCGAAGTTCAGACACATTCGTTGGAGCCTTTATGTCTTGGATGGCTTGGATCCTGCTAGTTTGGGGCTCAATGCCGTTTGGGCCCACGGTTAAACCAACGTACTCCACTTTTGTCTGGCACCATTGGCCTTTGGCGAGTGCTAGCTTAACCCCCACTGCGCCAAGCTGGTACAGGACGTGCCGGAGTTTGGCTAGATGTTCCTCAAACGTCCTGCTCCTCATAAGGTTGTCATCGACGTAAATGAGGTTTCCCCGGGTTGCGGCATCAGACATGGCCTTGTGAAAGAAGATGTTAAATTTGCCCGCAGAGTTTGAGTACCCAAAGGGGCACCTGTTCCAGGTATATTGGCGGTTCCCGAAGGAAAACGCCAATTTGTACTGGCCGGCTGGGTCTACCTTCATTGTCCAGAAGCCATTCACCATGTCCACTGTGGAGAAAAAGCGAGCATCTCTCACCTTAGCCAGCTCCTGGTCCAGGTGAATCATGGGCCAGCGTGAGAGGAGTTCCTGCTTGTTCAGTGAACGGTAGTTGATTGTCAGACGCCATTTCCCAGTCGGTTTTAACACCGGCCAAATTGGGGAGTTGTACGTGGAGTTGCATTCACGTATTATCTGTTTCTCCAACAGCTTGTCGAGGATCTTCTGAATCGACTCGTAAGTGGCCAGAGGGATCTTATATTGGCGCACAAACATAGGGGGGGCGTTTGGGTTCGTTGGAATACGAACCGTGTGGAGGTCGGTGACCCCACAGTCATGGGAGTCCTTCGAGAGGACTGACTGATATTCATAAAATAACTTCTTAAGAGCTGTTCTTTCCTCTTCTGTGCTTAGCGCATCGGCTTTCTCCAACTGCTCGCTGACCTCGGTCTCAAAACCAGTGTAGGGCTCGCTAGATGAGTCCTGGGTCCCTGGCTCTTCTTTAGCTGGTTGTCCTGGGTGTGTCGCCAGTGCATACACCACCAGGTTGCCTTCAGGCCCCAGGGTAGCACCACAGGTGGATTTGGTTAACACCTCATGTCTCCAAATTGTGATCATGTCCGACGGAAACGTGAACACAACGTCTGGAGAGTCCTGTCTACCGGACGCAAATAAGGGCATGTCTCCAATCACGGGGATGGTTAGCTCGAAGTCATGATAAGAGCTGTCTATGAGCATCCCCAGGGGTTTTCTTGTGGTTCCCTGGATCGGCACTTGGGTTGAATTCTCCACCAAAAGATAAGTCGAACGGTTGTTCAACTCAAGCGTGGGCGTGCCACAGACCACCAGGTTCAGTTCCCGGAAGTCGGGAAGAGGTTGAAAGAACACGCGGGTGCTCTGAAGCTTCTGTCCCGTTTTGACTGTCAGGCGGATTGGTACCCCTGCTGTTCGCTGCGGTACTAGTGAATCGGTCTCACTGATGGCCTGGCAGGCCTGGGGGATAGTTTGTCCTGACAGCATGACCACAGGGGTTCCCAGGAAGGGACTTGAGGGAGCGTTGGCTCGGGCCCAAACAACCTGGTTGAAGGTGTCCAAATGGGTGCCCAGGCGAACCAGCAGATCCGCCCCAATGAAAACCGCAGGGTGCAGGTGCTGAGCAATACTGAAATTATGGGAGAGCTGTCTCTTGCCAACCTGCACATTGAGGATGCCGACTCCGGTTGCCTTCAGAAGGCGGCGTGGCCAGCCAGCTGAAAGTAGGCTGTGGCTGCGTCGCGCCTCAATTAGACGTGAGTTTTCCCAGGACAAACGGCCATATAGCTCCCTGCTGATTGCGGACTTCTCCAACCAAAGTGCTAAGATCACATCAGGTGCGAAGGTGTTCTCCAGGTGCACACCTTCCACTATTTTGGGGTTGTAAGATTTCACCCCTTCGCTTTTCAGAGAGCAGAGAAATGAGTCATGACTGCGAAGGGCAGTCCCCTGGGTGGTCGGGTGCATTTGTGCACCCCGGGTGCCCGAGACTGGCTCTGTCGAAGGCATGAGCTTCGCTAGAGGTTCTTCGGGCCCCTCCAAACTGGAAACTTGGTTGATAGCAAAGGGTGGTTTACTGCTTGCACCCAGGGGTTTTGGCACCTCCACCTGGGTCCAAAGTTGGCCCTGGTGGCAGTCAATGAGCGGGGCCAACCTGTCCAGCAGGTCCCGGGCTACAAGTAGAGGCTCTGTGTCCAAGGTGCAGATGTAAATGGGGTGGACCAAAGTCATGTCTTGGAATGAAACATCCAACCACACCCGACTGGTTATGTATGAGGGGTCTTGGGTGCGGCTGGTGATGCTTACATCACAAGCATCGGCCTGAAATGGTTTATTGAAGGAGAGCATGGTCCTACTCACCTCCTCGAACATGATTGAGATCAGGCTGATCTCGAATCCCTTTTTAAAATGGAAACTCAGTTGGAAACGTCCTACAATAATGATTAAACAGTGTAGACGATGTGCATGTCCATTTTGGTTTAGTTTACCTGAGAACCTTGGAAAGATGGTTTGTGGTGTTTCTCCTGGAGAGGTCCCAAGGGGTACTTGGAGTTTCCCAGGTTTGTCTCCCTATCCGATCAGGTAGACTCTGATGGCTGTGGAGACTGGGTCCACGCCTAGTCATGCTGATGGGAAGTTTGGGCCTGGTTTAACTGGAGGGTCGGCTTCCTGTTTCAAGGGTTGTGGGGGCGTGGTGGCCTGACGCACTGCTTCTGTCACCATCCTGCGTAGGGCATCCTCCATCTCTTTCCCCATAATCCCTTCTGTGTATCGGTTCCACCCTTTTCCATCAGTTTTACCTGTAGGCCTCAAGTGATGGTCAGGTCGTCTGTTCGATCGGAAGTGGTCCGGCAACTTTGACCGTGGTTGGTGTTCAGTACCACCCCCCTGGTCCAGCTGACCAAACCTACGTTGTTCCCTGAACCTGTTCTTAATGTGGGTTCCTGCTGAAGGCATTTCCTGACCTTCTAACGCAAGGCTGGTTCTTTTAGTCTGGACCTGTAAAACTCTGGCCTCACTCTCTGATCCCTTGGTCGGGCGAGCACGTGTTTCCAACGCCATCTGAGCATATTTGCGGATCTCTTGCATGCTCATGGCCTTTGTTCTGCAATACATAGTAACATCGTATCGCACACTTTCATGAAGGTTGTGGAGGAACAGGGATTTAAAAGCATGTTCCTCCTCAATACCGGGAGCATTGCGTCCTTGGAAGTAAACAGCTCTCAAGCGCCGGTAATACTCCCTGGGTGCTTCGCTTTTCATTTGCTGTATAGTGAAAGCACCAAGTGTGGTGGAGGCCCGGTCCGTGTACACAGAATATTTTTCCCTTAAAGCTTCGCAAAGGGTTGAATAACGGTCTTGGACTGCAGGTTTTCCATACAAACATGGACGCTCCTCGATGTTGTTTTCTAGATGAGCTGCAATTTTTCCCGTGCTGATGGGCAGTACAAATCTAGAAGACAGCGTTCAACTTCCCTAAGATGATCATCAATGTTTGATTCTGCATTATTAGAGTCAAAACATTCTTTGTCTTTGGCCAGAGACTCAAGCTGGCGGGTGCGCAATCCACTCTCAGGGATTGGTGCCGGCCCATCTGAGTCATCATCGGAGAGTTCCCTCCGGCTGCACTCAGGGTGTGTCAGTGCATCACGCCTTATCCTCGGAGGAAGCAGTGGAGGCTGCTCACGGTACAATGGTGGGCCCTGTGCTTACCGGACTCGGGTCCTGGGCAGCGGTTGAGGGCGGTAGGAACCACCTGAATCCCAGGGGCGGCTCGCCTGTCACCTTGGCGGAGGTGAGGGATCGTAGAGGACCGTACTGCGAGTCAAGTTTGAAGGCTGCTCGCCTCTAAGCCCTATTTACTCCTGCTGGATCCCCAGCCAGGTATCGTTCATGGCTGCTGATTGCAGTGGGGTGGTGCACCACACCACTGAACCTATTCTGACTACTTACACCTGTTATTGCCTCAGTGGATGTATGGGAAACCCCGTGAGCCTGGAAAGGTAATCTCTAGAGAGCAGCTTCTACATCCTCCAGATCTGACCTGCAGGTTCTCTCAGGGTATCGCAGGTGTGGCTCACCTTCAAAGGTTTCAACCTGTGAGGTGGGTTTCTGTTCGACCCCCATTCCTCCAGGGATGGAGGAGTGGCCTGGCTACCCTCAATTGTCTCCAACCTATTTCCAACTTCTGTTAGTTCACCTCTAAGGACATCCACCGTCTGCAAAGTATCTTTCAGCTCGAACTGCAGTTTAACACGCTGATCAATTTTCAACATTAACCTTCGCTGATACAACATAGTGACCTGTCCTAACACATCTGAGACCCGTCTGTCTTTTGGTGGGTTTTTAATGACTTGGAGCAACTCTTGAATCTTGGCTTCACATTGCTCAATGCCATAATCATTGAGACCTTTACGCTCCTCTGGGGATAACAGAATCAATGACCCAATCACCTCTTGTGCCTGCATTCCTATGGGGTCCTCTAACCTACACGCATCTCCAGCTGCAGTCTGGGATGTTCCCTCCATCTTTGGCCCAAAATGCATAATGCAAACACACAAAACTGTTTAGCTATGAACCACCACTGAAGAAATTAGCAGCAACGCAAACAGACTAAGTTGTTCAGTGACCAATGATTGCTAAATTAATTAGCCGCAACACAAACAGACTAAGCTGTTCTGTGATTAAATGATTGCTAAATTAATTAGCCGCAACACAAACAGGCTAAGCTGTTCTGTGATTAAATGATTGCTAAATTAATTAGCAGCAACACAAACAGGCTAAGCTGTTCAGTGACCAATGATTGCTAAATTAATTAGCAGCAACACAAACAGTCTAAGCTGTTCAGCTAGCTGTCTGATTCATATATGTAAAGGAAAAATATGAGCTGACCGTCAGCAGTTGACTAGAACCAAGCAAGGAGGGAAAGTTGCATCTCCTTGAAACTTCGTGGTTTTGGTTACGTGTTAAACTCACGTCTTCGATCGGAAAAGTGACATTTCTGGCCTTCTCATTCCAGAAACCTTTTTCATGAATTTTTCGTTGGCCAACGAAGGAGAATAAATGAAGAATCCACGTGGGACCTCTTCTTCTCCAGAGAGAGATGCTTCAGATGTTGGTCCGGTATCCAACGTGAAAGCAAAGCTTTAAAGGGGGCCGCCTTCATTTATGCTTTCCCGTGACGTCAGACTTGGGACGCCCCGTCATGTCAGCCGTGGTGACCGCTGGGATTCGTAGTAGCGGGCTGTCCTGGGATACAAAATGGCTGATGATGCCAAACGACCTGGTAGCGTCCAGCAACGTGCAAATGGTCCAATATTCAGCAAACAAGTGGTCCAACACTGTGAAGACTCATTGGTCTCTTGTAGGTGAAAAAAACTGCATTGTAAAGACAAAGGAGCGCACCAGACAAGTTTTAAAGACATTTATAAGACAATATGCCAAGATTTGAACATCTCACAGAACTGTTTTCAACCCACCATCTGAACCAGGAGGGAGTATGGCTCAACTGTCAGCTGGCCAAGACATGACCATCCTCCTACAATGAGTCCTGTCAAGGAGAGCATTAATAAGGGAAGCAGCCAAGAGACCCATGGTAACTCTGGAAGACTTGCAAAGATCCACAACTCAGGTGGGAACATTAGTGGTTCTGTCAAATTTGGCCTTTTTTAAAGAGTCACAAGAACAAAACCATTGTTGAAAGTAAGTCATGAGAAGGGGTCAAAGTAGAGGACTAAGCAAACATGTGGAAGGTGATCTAGGAGCAAGATGAGACTAAAACTGAACATTTTGGCCCACATGCAAAACGCTTTGAGGGGCGGAAAACTAACACTACACAAATCCTTAAAAACACCATTCCCACAGCGAAACATGGCGGCAGCATCATGTTTATACTCCCCATAGGGACAGTGAAGCTGCTTAAAGTTTATAGGAAGATAGACAGAATTAAACAAAGGCCAGTCCCTTTATTTCAACCTGTTAGAGGCTGCAAACGTCTTGAGTCTGGAACTGATGTTCACATTCCAGCAGGACAACAACCCTAAAGACTCAACCGGAGGAAAAAAAGTGGCTTAGATGAATGCATGTTCTTGTGTTAGAATGGTCCAGTCAAAGTTCCACTCTTAATCTAACAGACCTGAAAACTAATGCTCACAATCTTCATCTTTTTAGATTTAATATTTAGCAGTTATTATAGCCCATACTGTCATATACACCCAACCCTAGACAAATCTAAATTGAATTTAATACTTCAACTAATTCAACCTGTCTTCTTTCTTAATAATACAATATAACTTTCTCTTTAAAAATCTTTTTGCCACCAAATTTACACGCCTAGATTTAAAATGTCTGCACATGGAAATCAAAGTTTCCTCCATAATAAACAGCCGTTAACTGTTAGCTAGCTACCAGCCAAGCTAGCTGTGAAACCTCATGTCCTCAAAGCCAGCAGTGTCATGAAGAGATACAAGGTGACCCCCTTACCACAAATATAAGTTAATAGCTTAAGGAAACATAAAATTACCTCTAAATAAAACCTGAATGATAGCTAACAAGCAGGCTGCACAGTAAACTTTGATGTTGAAGTAAAGTTTCGCTTCAGGGTCGAAAAAACAGTGATGTTTTTATTAGATTGACATTAATTTAGTTGTTTAACTACATTCGTTATAATTTACGTTTTAATTCTGAAGAACAACAAATGGTTGAATTAATTAAATGTTTAAATTGATAAACATTGCTTGTGGTTGAAAGAACCTAACGAGGTAATAATATAATATAATTGTTGTTATATATTTGGACTATTAAGATTTTTTGGTGATACAATTTCTTTGTAGCTTTTGTCCATACACTACAGATGTTTTAAACACTATAATGTATTATTGTGTACTAGTCTGTATTTTTACATTATGTAGCTGAAAGTTTCATTAGGTAGAACTGTTTATGGGATCTAATTGGACCAGGACTGTTTATGGGATCTAATTGGACCAGAACTATTTAAGGCATCTAATTGGACCTCCTTTCCTGTCAACAGTTTGCTCTTCACTTCATGGTCGCTTTGGAAGGTAATGGAGAAGTGAGGAGGTTCAGCAGAGGACAGATCATGGACCTCCTATCAAACCTCCCTCTGACCCCATGGACCCATGTAAGTCCAAACTACTTTCAGATTACCTTTTATTTAGTAGCTGTGGAGCTTCTATTTATGATAGTACTCTACTGGAGATGGTTGGTCATTTATTGGTCTATAATGTATACTATAAAGTATTGACATTAAAAATGATCAGAAAATGTCCTCATATATCATTGATAAAGTAATACACTGTGCAGAGGTGGATGACTTTAAAATTGATCGATGTATTTTTTGGTAGTGAAGATAAAACAATTACAATTGGCTTTTGAATCTTTTTCTCCAGCCAGTCTACACAAACACAATTGTTGCTTTAAAACTAAAACTTTCCCCTTTTGAAATTAGTCAGTTACTTTAAGAAGTACACAGTAACAATTCCCATCAGTCATATTTTGAAACATACACTGTGTGACATTAACTGAGTGCACAAATATTATGGATTACATTAGTTGTATGTTTGAAGAATATTTCATTGTAGAACAGAGCTGTCATTATGTCCAAATGCTTCAGACTTGGATATTTCAGAAAGTAAGATTGAGGTTTTGGCTTTTTAAAGTGTCTGTGGACAATTATTATGAAGCTAAATGAAAACTAAAAATTTTCCCATTTTCCCTTATTTTTTTCTGTTGCAGTGAGAGTGATGAACAAACGAATCAAAAGAAACAAATATATTTCTAACACTGAAAAAAAAAAACAAAAAAAAAACATGGGCCCTTTCTTAAACAGGAGATTTGCTCACTAGCCGTGCAGTGGAGTACTTCAATGTGGCCAATGGAGCGCTGAAACTATAAATGATGCTGTCCAGCTGTAAGACTGTAGTCTCTCCTACAAAGCTGGAGCGTCAGCAGATGTAACTGGTTCTGTTAGGCAAATGTTTTTCTTGTATATTTCTTTCAAATATTTACCTCATTTAATTCCAAATTCCTTCTTGTTTTAAAATTCCCTGGCTTGAAATTGTCTCTAACACAAATTAAATCTTAATCAGAAGCAAACAAAATCTCTTTTTGTGTGACAGCAGCACAGCCTTGCAGTGCGTAGCTCGGTGAACCTGAAGGATTAATGCTTTTTTCCCCTTTTCTTTCAGTTCAAAGTAGGCATGGGCTGGTGTTACACCTGACTGTGACTATCACTGTCATTTTGGCTGCCAATCTGACCCACATGCAGAAAACACTCAGAGAGAAAATGAAGTTTAACGTGTTTATCTGTTCACAGGTCCGATGGAGGTGGGATCTGAGACTGGAACCTCTCGGCTGCATGGAAAGGTAACAGGTAAGTAGAGGATGATGACAATGGGGATTTTGCGGTGTGAGATATCTTACAGTTTGTTGCAGGTGCTGGTTCGCCGGAGGGGAGTTATTCTGGGTCTGGTAAGTTTGGTAAGCCTGGTCACCCTGATAACTGATCCTTTGCACCGATCAGATCTTTGATTCGTTGTTTTCTTAGTGATTTGGTCCAGTGGTGCCGCTCACTGGAGGGTGGACAGGTTTCGCTCGCAGAAGCTGAGGTTATGGAGTCCAACGGCTGCCAGCAAAGCTTGACTGGAAATCTTGGCAACGAAGGTGAGGTCAGGTAGGTTCTTCAAGGAGCTTGAACTGGGTCCAAAACTGAACCTGGAAAATAAGCAAGGACAAGACTGATAAGTCAAAGCTTAGAATAAACATGGGTATCATAAACTCACCCAGTTGAATGTACCACAGAGGCAAAACACTCAGGCGTTGAAGTGCTGGCAGCATGCTCCTTATAAACCTCCCAGCTTGATCACGGAGATGGAGAACACCTGTCCAAACCCAACAGCACACAAGCGACACCTAGAGGCGAAGCAAAGTAAATAGCAGACACAAAAATACAAACGGGAACTCCCAGAGCCCGACAGTCATATTTTATGGAAGCAAATCGTTACCATATTTCAAATGAAAAAGCATTTTCAGAAATGCTTTTTCATTTTAAGAAAGTGGCTGCACTGTTTGACTCATAAATGAAATTAGTTATCAATCGTACTATTTGCATTTTAATTTTCTTCTTCAAGACTGCTCATTCCTTCACTAAATTAAAATGAAAAAGAAAAAGACATTTGAGATTTATTTTTCAAAATGTACCCCAGCAAATTGATACCAAAATTCAATTTGAAATGTAAAATTTGAAAATGAAAGAGCATTTACAGAAATGCTTTTACATTTTAAGAATGTGGCTGCATTATTTGACCCATAAATAAAATTAGTAATCAATCATCCTATTTGCATTTGCATTTTCTTCTTCATGACTGCACATTTTATACCATAATCAAAAAGAAAACAAAGCAGACATTGCTTTTTCGTTTTCGTGGTCTGCCCGCAAAGTACTGCCCAGAACTCGAAAACGAAAAAGCATTCCGAGCTGCGGGCGCAGAAGAGTGACGTCAGCAGCCGCTCTTCCTCAGCTCCCTGCTGACCGAGCTACCCATCTTGTTTGGTAGGGGGCGCTGTGCACGTCTGCATTGCATTACATTGCAAACGTGCCGAGAAATTTATTGAATTGCAGCAGGGCAGAGCTCAATTTGTGGCAGTGGCAGGCAGAACTGGAAGTTCCGGTGGCAGTTCCGAAGCTGCCACCGGAACTGCCACAGCCTGCCGCAGGGTGGCACGGGATTCCGTGAGGATGCCAGAAGGTGCCAGACCGGCTGTAAAAGCTTGCCAATGCAGTTGCCGCTGTTTTTGTGGAAGCTGATGCTGATTATCGGCAAACGGGATGTCATTATTGTTATAGCCTGTTAACCTTTAAATAATGATTTCATTATTGATTATTATTTAATAAACAGCTTTAGATCCATAACATAAGGTGATTGTATTTACTTGACATGGAAAATAAATAGCACTATGTGTGACGTGTTGAAAGGATGACAAAGATTTATTGCACAAACAGCCGGTTTATTATAGAGCACGAGCGGCTATTCTGAATTGTCACTCACAGAAAAATATAAATAAATGCTTAAAAACACGCTGGATGTCCCAGGCCATAAGGCTGCCACCGAAACTACCAGTTCTGCCTGCCACTGCCACAAACGAGCTCGGCCCTGCAGCAATTCAATCAATTTCTCGGCACGTTTGCAATGCAATGCAATGCAGACGTGCACAGCGACCCCTACTGAACAAGATGGGTAGCTCGGTCAACAGGGAGCTGAGGAAGAGCGGCTGCTGACGTCACTCTACTGCGCCCGCCGCTCGGAATGCTTTTTCGTTTTTGAGTTCTGGGCAGTACTTTGCGGGCAGACCACGAAAACGAAAAAGCAATGTCTGCTTTATTTTCTTTTTGATTATGGCATAAAATGTGCAGTCATGAAGAAGAAAATGCAAATACAAATAGGATGATTGATTACTAATTTTATTTATGGGTCAAATAACGCAGCCACATTCTTAAAATGAAAAAGCATTTCTGGAAATGTTTTTTCATTTTCAAATTTTACATTTCAAATTGAATTTTGGTATCTATTTGCTGGGGTACATTTTGAAAAATAAATCTCAAATGTCTTTTTCATTTTAATTAAGTGAAAGAATGAGCAGTCTTGAAGAAGAAAATTAAAATGCAAATAGGATTATTGATTACTAATTTCATTTATGAGTCAAACAATGCAGCCACATTCTTAAAATGAAAAAGCATTTCTGAAAATGCTTTTTCATTTGAAATATGGTAACGATTTGCTTCCATAATATTTGACCCCACAGGGCGCTGTTGTAAAGCTCTACCTAAGTGCACATGGTCATGTATTTTGACATGTTCTCAAAAAATTTAACAAAACATATAAGTTAAAGAAAAAGTTTTTGTTGTATGGCCAGCCACAATTTCTGATAGTTTTTACTAAAAAAGTCCCACTTTTGATAACATCAGAATGTGTGCCTGTCTCTATTTCAGCCCAGCATCTATGTCAGACATCAATTTATATTATGGTCACATTATCTGATAACAGCTTTAAAAATATGTAACCATCTGTACTTCAGTCCAGCTTCTAACAGCGCCCCCTGGATGGTCATCGGTGGTTCATGCTTAGTTACCTATGTCTTTCCCTGTGATGGATTGGTATCAGAGTTTAAAGTTAACAAGAACATATTATCAGAAGTTAAACTTTAAATATACTATACTTTAGGGAAAAAATTCAATCCACCCCAGATTAAACTGTTAAGGCCTTCCACAAATAGAGTTTATTTATAGACAAAAAGGAGTTATTAAAAGGAGGCTGCGTTGATTAGAAATAGTCTATTTTAAACACTTCTTTATTTTGTTGCAGATGCGATTTTTAAAAAAATCCACTCGCTGCTTCTGGCCACCAGGTGTCACACTTGACTACATAACCCACCAGTGTTTTTGCGCACTCGTGAGAAATAAGCTCTACCACCAGTAAAAACAGCTGTTTAATGCTGGTCTTACATGCTTCCTTAAGTTTAATTCAATTTAAGGTGAAGGTTTTGTCATCTGGATTTAAATGTTGGCGACGGTAACAGATTAACATTGCAGAAATTTATGATACTTGATCCGGACTCAGTCGATCAAAAGCTCCAGCGTTTCAACCAGTCCTTTTAAACAGGAACTATTGGACTTAACGTTTGTTAATCTGTAGTTGTGTAAATATTGGTTGTATAAAACAAATCTCTGATGGTATGTTGCATAGTATTCATAGGGACTGTGGTGAATTATTGGAGGACTATACAACTTCCTTGTATGTTTCCTGCATTACCCATGGGGATATAAACGTTTGAGTCTATATTCGAGATATTTCATGGCCAGGAGAGAAGATAAGAGGCTCAACTGAGACAGTACTAACAGCTATAGGCAGGGTTACGTTTTTTGGGGCTGCAGTGCTGTTCTCTGTGCAGCTGCTTTATAATTTGGTGGTGATTGATATATTCATATTTCATTAATGTGTTCTCTATTACATATAAAAGCATGGGGACGGTGGTTTCAGCGTTTCTTGGATGCAGCATCAATGGTTTTTTTTTTTTTTTAGCGATATTGTCACCATTTTGTTCATCATTCTGCATCTTCATGCTTAATTTCTGCCCAGATTATATTAAAATCCTGTTTTTAATGCACATTTTATTCTACTTCATCAGAAGCAAAAATAAATAAATGAATGAAAGCGACTCATGAAATGACTCGAGTGGGGTTTGTGTGTGATTCACAGAGGATGCTACATATTAGACAGTTTAACTGTAACAACAAACATCTTCCCAGGCGACCAAAACAGATCTTTGACACACCACAGGGGACGAAACAATAAGGCTATCCACCTATAAACATAATGTCTGAGGGCAGTAGTTTTAGCCTGATATTTTCCCTTCGCTTTATTTGGGCAGTTAATGACAGGCTATCAGATTCCTATCTCCCCTTTCCTGCTCTCTATCCCCACTTCTGCTCCCCGCTTTAGCCTGGAGGACTGCTTTGGAGAGCATCTGGAGCCAGGCTGTTGAATGGGGTTCATTCTTGCAGGGCTCCAGCGAGTATACTCAGGGCATAGATGCCTGTCCACAGTCCGTAGAGGAGGCAGAGCTGGCAGTGGGGGTGGGGAGAATGGATAAAACAAAAGGGAACCTTGCAATACAACTGCAGCTTTTACAAATGTGGACTTTTTACTTAGCTCTAGGATTAGATGATTTACTGTTATGCACAAAGTCTACCGGTCATGTTTCCCATGTTTCATTATATTCAATACTGTACAAACGTATGAAATGACCCCACATTTCTTTATACTTCTCCTTTTGGTAATATTTTCATTTGGTCTCAATGAATTGTTTCTGAAGATCTTTGATAGATTTTCTTTATACTTTGGGTGCTCTTCCCGTCCTTTTCCAGTCCATTTTTTGTACCTGACTATGATATCATATTGTGCAATATATGCTTAAAATAAGCAAAGGGGGCCAACGGTTTACCAAAGAAGCTTCACTCCTAAAAAGAAAATGTACAGTAGATGAACAGTATCCTTAAATCAGGTCTTTAACCCTTTAAACCTTAATAAATTGAATAACTTTGAGATAATTCAGATTACAAAACCCTTTTATTGCAAAACAAAAATATTTTTGAAACATCATCTGATTTTATCAGTTTAAAAAAAAAATCATAATCAGTACATTAGTCTTTGCAGTTTGACATTATATCCATTTCTCACTTTATGCATTTTTGAAGCTATTAAACAAATTTTTTCCATGCCTTTTTATAATGAGTAAAATATATGTAGCAACATATTTTGCAATACAGCAGAATGTTGAGGAAAAACTATCTTTGTTAAATATGTAGACATCTCACAAATATACACATCAAAAATCATGTGCTAAAGGGTCAGAAATTAGGAACAAAATCCAGCAAAGACCTGACACAGAACCTGAGTGATACATCAGTTAATGAGAAACACAACGTTTTCTGATAAAAATGTACTATCAAAACATTTCTCATGATTTATGAACTCTTAACAAAAAAAAATTCATCAACATATAAATCATGATTTAAGGACATGGTTATAAAATGGTTTGCTTAATGGTACTAATTGGACATAGAAAGTGCCAAAATGGTAAAGTGTGAGTTCAAAATCGGGTTACAAAGGGGTGAATTGACCTGGAAATCAAAACAAACTGTGTAATTGCGTCAGGCCTACAGTAAGAAAGGGCCTAAAGATTAAATTTCAAACTTTGCTAAGTTGCCCCGCTATGTGTAGACACAACACTGATTTAACCCGTAAATGTTTTGTGTCTCAAGGATTTAAAGGTCAGAGTTCAGTGGCTTAAAAAATAAGAAACATTCTTCTGAAAATGGTCACAATTTTGGAAGAATGTTTCTTATTTTCTAATGTTTCTTCAGTGGACAGAAAATGTGTAAAAAATCTAAGGAAATCCTAAGAACAAAACTTGAATGAGCTTTAGAAACCTTGGGGAAACATTGCTCAATACCATTCCTAAATATTACAGCACGATTTAGCTCCTCTATAGCAAATTATACATCTTTTACCACTTCCCTTCACATTTACGTGTAAGAGGAAATGAAAAAGTCGTTTAAGGTTTCACTTTCTCGTAAAACAATAATAAAGGGCTTCAGAGACTCCAAAACTCCTAGCAATGCTTTGCATTGTGAATGCAGGCATTTTCACTGCTGAAGGAGAAGTAGGTGGGTTTCGGAAGTCAGCTTTGGGGACTGTGTTACTGGAGCAGCTGAGAAGGTCCGTTTTCTATTTTGGAGAATGCTTTTGGACAACTGTGGTTTTAAACCACCGGCCGGCAGTGATTGAGTCATATCACTTCATAACCTTATGTTATTACCATGAGTAAAGAGACCGTTTCAGATTAATTTGAATGTTTCTGCAGATTTCTGTTTATGTTGTTTAAACCACAGATGTTTTCACAAATTGTCACATATTTCACATATTACAGGCAGTATTGGCTCCTCACAGAGCTTTTAAATCCTTGGGTATGCTGCTGGTTTGTTAGGCTTCCATCTTAATGCTCTCAAACATTTCTCCCGACTTCCTCCTTCTCACTCAATAAATTGTCAAATAAATCTTCACTTTTTGGACATAAATGTGAGACAGAGACTTGGTTGTTATCTCTACTTTTGTTATTGGTGGATTTGGTGTTATGCACTAATCCTCAAGTTCTGCATATCATCGTCACTTGCTCGTTCTTGGCTGCTTTGCTATCGTTTCTTTTTTTTTTTTTATTGCATTTTATTTTATTTTTTACATATTTCTCAATTTCTGACATGAGATTGAAGATTATGATCATGAGCTATAAGACCAAACACTGCTGGAAAGAAAAGACTGTAAAAAAGTCATTATACGTTAAGGGTGCACCGATTGATTGGCCGGCCGATTGATGGGCCCTGATTTCCTTAATTTTGGGAGATTGTGATCGGCCGATACTTACATTTGAAACCGATCCTATCCACTGATCTTATCTACGTATCTAACCTATTGTGCAAATTTTGTTTCTTTTTAAAATGTGAAAAATGAAAGATGAAAGACTAAAAGAACTGCAATGATCTAAACTTTTCATTTATATTTCAGAGGACTGCCTCATGTGCAGTTAAGTTTATGTGAAATTACAAAAATAACAGCTATATATATATATATATATATATATATATATATATATGTCCTCACCCTATCTCTAAGGGAGTGCCCGGCCATCCTACAGAGGAAGGTAATTTCAGCCGCTTGTATCCAGGATCTCGTTCTTTCGGTCATGACCCAAAGTTCATGGCCATAGGTGAGGGTAGGAACGTAGACCAACCAGTAAATCGAGAGCTTCGCTTTTCGGCTCAGCTCTCTCTTCACCACAACGGACCGACACAGTGCCCCCATTACTGTGGCAGCCGCACCGATCCGTCTGTCGATCTCCCGCTCCATTCTTCCCTCACTCGTGAACAAGACCCCGAGATACTTGAACTCCTCCACTTGAGGCAGGAACTCCCCTCCAACCTGAAGGACAAGCCACCCTTTTCCGGTCGAGTACCATGACCTCTGACTTGGAGGAGCTGATCTTCATCCCAGCCGCTTCACACTCGGCTGCGAACCGCCACAGCGCATGCTGTAGGTCTTGGCTTGAGGGGGCCAGCAGGACCACGTCATCTGCAAAAAGAAGAGACGAAATCCTCTGGTTCCCAAACCAGACCCCCTCCGGCCCTTGGCTGCGCCTAGAAATCCTGTCCATAAAAGTTATGAACAGGACCGGTGACAAAGGGCAGCCCTGCCAGAGTCCAACATGCACCGGAAACAGGTCCGACTTAGTGCCGGCAATGCGGACCAAACTCCTGCTCCGCTTGTACAGAGACCGGATGGCCCCTAACAAAGGGCCCCCGATTCCATACTCCTGGAGCACCCCCCACAGGGCATCACAAAGGACACAGTCAAATGCTTTCTTCAGGTCCACAAAACACATGTGAACCGGTTGGGCAAACTCCCATGAACCCTCGAGTACCCTGTAGAGGGTATAGAGCTGGTCCAGTGTTCCACGGCTGAGACGAAAACCACACTGCTCCTCCTGAAGCCGAGGTTCGACTATCAGCCAGACTCTCCTCACCAATACCCTGGCGTAGGCCTTACCATGGAGGCTGAGGAGTGTGATCCCCCTGTAGTTGGAACACACCTTCCGGTACCCCTTCTTATGAAGGAGGACCACCACCCCAGTCTGCCAATCCAGAGGCACTGTCCCTGACCGCCGCGCAATGTTGAAGAGGCGTGTCAACCATGACAGCCCCACAACATCCAGAGATTTGAGGTACTCAGGGCAGATCTCATCCACCCCCGAAGCCCTGCCACCGTGGACCTTTTTAACCACCTCGTTGAATTCAGCCTGGGTGATGAAAGAGTCCAACCCCGAGTCCCCAGCCTCTGTTTCCACCAGGGAATGCGTGATGGCAGGATTGAGGAGATCCTCGAAGTACTCCTTCCACCGCCTGATAATGTCCTCTGTCAAGGTCAGCAGCCTCCCACCCCCACTATAAACAGTGTTGGCGAAGCACTGCTTTCCCCTCCTGAGGCGCGGACGGTTTGCCAGAATCGCTTCGAGGCCAACCGATGGTCCTTCTCCATGGCCTCACCGAACTCCTCCCAGGCCTGTGTTTTTGCCTCTGCCACAGCCTGGGCACGCTTGGCCTCACGGTACCCATCAGCCACCTCAGGAGTCCCACAAGCCAACCACAGCCGATAGGACTCCTTCTTCAGCTTGACAGCATCCCTTACTGCCGGTGTCCACCACCGGGTTCTTACGGCTGTAGCTACGGGCAGCAGCATCGACAATAGATGTGGAGAACATGGTCCACTCGGACTCTATGTCTCCAACATCCCCCGGAATCTGGTCAAAGCTCTGCCGGAGGTGGGAGTTGAATACATCCCTGGCTGAGGGCTCCGCCAGGCGTTCCCAGCAGATTGTCACTATGCGCTTGGGCTTACCAAGTCTGTCCAGCTTTCTCCTCCTCCAGCGGATCCAACACACCACCAGGTAGTGATCAGTGGACAGCTCAGCCCCTCTCTTCACCCGAGTGTCCAAAACATGCGGCCGAAGGTCTGATGATACAACAACAAAGTCGATCATTGACCTCCTGCCTAGGGTGTCCTGGTGCCAAGTGCACTGGTGGACACCCTTATGTTTGAACATGGTGTTCATTATGGACAATCCGTGACTAGCGCAGAAGTCCAATAACAAAACACCACTCGGATTCAGATTGGGGAGGCCATTCCTCCCGATCACGCCTCTCCAGGTGTAACTGTCGTTTCCCACGTGGGCGTTGAAGTCCCCCAGCAGAATAATGGAGTCCCCGGGAGGGGCACTATCCAGCAACCCCGACAGGGACACCAAGAAGGCCAGGTACTCTGCACTACTGCTTGGCCTGTAAGCCGAAACGACAGTCAGAGACCTATCTCCAACCCGAAGGCGCATATATATGTCCTGGACGCCATCCTCGGGAGGTGTTCCAGGCACGTCCCAGGACATGCTGGAGGGACTATGTCTCTCGGCTGGCCTGGGAATGCCTTAGGCTCCCCCCAGAGGAGCTGGAGGAGGTGTCTGGGGAGAGGGACGTCTGGTATATATACATATATATAAACAGCTATATCTATCTATTGTCGATGCTGCTGCCCGTAGCTACGGCCGTAAGGTCTGCGGTGCCTGTCACGACGGCAATCCCAGAACCCGGGGGTGGACACCGGCAGTAAGGGATGCTGTCAAGCTGAAGAAGGAGTCCTATCGGCTGTGGTTGGCTTGTGGGACTCCTGAGGCAGCTGATGGGTACCGTGAGGCCAAGCGTGCCCAGGCTGTGGCAGAGGCAAAAACTCGGGCCTGGGAGGAGTTCGGTGAGGCCATGGAGAAGGACTACCGGTTGGCCTCGAAGCGATTCTGGCAAACCGTCCGCGCCTCAGGAGGGGGAAGCAGTGCTTCGCCAACACTGTTTATAGTGGGGGTGGGAGGCTGCGGACCTCGACAGAGGACATTATTGGGCGGTGGAAGGAGTACTTCGAGGATCTCCTCAATCCTGCCATCACGCATTCCCTGGTGGAAACAGAGGCTGGGGACTCGGGGTTGGACTCTCTATATCTATATATAGACAGTATGTATATATATATATATATATATATATATATATATATATATATATATATATATATATATATATGCTTTTACTATGTGATGCTTTTACTGAATGATACGTATAACCCTTTCTTGATACCGGTGCTGTGAATGGAGCCTACTGGTGCTCATGCTTTTTGCTGGCCCTTGTCAATATGTTTGTGGCTGAGTAAATGGGGCTGTAGCTTGGACCATAGCTAATCTGTGAAAGCTAATGGGATTGTAAGTGTTTGGCAGAGTGGAGGGGTAATAAAATGAGGGACCTGTGTTGTTAAAGCAGGAGGTTTTTTAAATGACAGCTGCCTGTGTTAGAGAATACACACCATCTAGTTTGCTGCTGTGAATGTGCGTGTGTTATCACATGCATTCAATCTCAGGTGGACAGTGTGCTTTTGGAGCCTGGCTGCTCCTGCTGAAGGAGTACCAAGCAGGATCTTTTGAGTTAGTGTTTGTTTGCCATCATTAGGTCTATGGGTTTGCAGGTCTGCTGTGGTGACAGACAGAAACCTCATGATGACAACATTACTGCAACATGTTACAGCAGGGGAAGGCGTGACCTGCTGCCACATTTTTCATTCTGCTGATAGTACTTATCTCTGAAGGCAGAGAAATAGGGTAATTCTGCTCCTGCAGCTGTCAAAACAAGCCATTCTCTGTCTGTTTAGCTGATGCATGTTTCTGGGGAATGGAGCTAAACTTTTAGATGGAAGTTAAGGGTTGTACACTTTGTTTTAAATTCTTTTTAGTTATGAAGACATTTTGAGCAATCCAAACTAGCCAAGAAAAGTATTTTTCTATTATTTTTGTTATATCATGCTCCGTCCAAATCCTTTCAAATTGTCCCCTGGTTATCCAATGAATTGTTCATATTCACTCCATCTTTTAAAATCGTCATATCACTGCATAAGCCCTATATGTATCCCACTGTGATTTGGTCGAAAGAGCAGAAATGGCAGATTAGTCTTAAATCCCCCCCAAGTAGATTATGCCCTCATCTCTGAAGCTCATGCACTGAGAGTTTCTCATAATTGCCGCTTGTGGTTTGGAGGAGCGGCCAGCTTACATAGTCAGGAGTATGGGCCCGTCTGTTCTTACAACGCCATCCGTGTGTGCTTATTAAAAGTGCGGTCGACCTTGCTTTTTTCCCATGTGTGCCTCTTTCCATTGTATTCCATCTGATTGATGTTGACTGAGGTCACCTAAGCTCATGCAGGGGATCCCAGCACAGTGTGCAGGAGGCTAAATGTTTACATGCATTAATTTGACTTTATTCAGGGGTCTGCTAGCACAATCTAGGCCCATTCAATGAAAGGGCAGGCTAAGCCATGTGCTATGCTTTTTAACACCACATGGACTGAAGGTCAGACCACCAGGTTATGGGTCTAGTTAGGAAAAATACATAATATTTGTGGGTGGATCCCTACATTGTGCTTTGGCTTTGAGCTTCCAGGTGTGCCACAAAACACAGCTCTTAACATGAGTGGGTTTGGAAACTTGTATGACACTAATGTTTCTTCCCTGATGACATTACCCTAACACACTTGACATTGTAATATGGTCAGTGTTTCTGTCCCATGGGAGCAAAATTATGAAAAGTGATAACTAAATGGAACTAAAACCCCAGAAGATTTTAAGCTGTGAGGGGAAGAGATAAAACACCATTTGCTGATTTCCTGAAAGGGAAACCCTAAGTAGCCTCCATGAATGGAGAACTGTTACATGGCATTCAACCTTCCAAAGCTCTGCTGAAAAAGCAAATATAGAGATGCTTTTATTATTCAGAATACTTTCCACAGGATGTTTAAGGCAAAGGGAATCTAGGATCCTGTATGGTGTAGACAATACTGCATTACTATGACTAAAAACATTTTATTTCCTTATTTTCTGATTAGTATTGAGGAAAGTGCGATTCATACTAGTTTATTTTTACATTTTATGCAGACATAAAATGGAAATGCTGTCTCACAGATCTCAGTCCATCTAAATTTTATTTAGTCTTTTTTGTTACAGGTTAAAACATTAAAATAAGTTAACTTCTGAATCATTATAATAAAAACAATAATAAAAATAATAACCTAAAGTTGCGAAAGGACACCCTGGGAAAGTCGCTGTGTTTTTCTGACATATTTGGATGTTTTATGTTAACAATACTGAACAATTTGTGTAATATAATAAAAAACTAAAAACTAAAGAAAAGACCGTTTGAACTCTTTGTAAAATGTAATTAGAAAATTCTATTTCTGATGAGGAACAAATTCTGGCACCCCAGAATTTCATTCATTCATTCATTCATTCATTCATTCATTCATTCAACCACGAAAAAAACTCACTGAAATTAAAACCTCTTTGCCAAGAGTGACCCGGCCAAGCCAGCAGCAAAAAACATACAACATACAGCAAAACCAAAAACAAGACAGAAACACACAGTTTCACAATTCATAGAATTTCCACTTAAAATGGCTAAAATTACCAATCACACAGGCTCACATTATAAGAACATCATTGCTCAGAATTTTGCAGGAGCTTTGCTCTGTTTTAACCTCAGTCTTTTAATGTGGTTTGCTCTTGAGTATGAACACTATGCTGAGAGTGAACGATTGTTGCAGCTTACGGCTCTGGTAAAGGATTTAAAGAGGTCTCTAAGGAATTTTAAATTAGCCCTTCCCCTGTACAGGAAAACAAAAAAACTATAAGTGGAGGATATTTAAAACTAATTCCAACATGCACCAGTCTGGCATGTTCATCCTGAAAGCCAAAAAAAGACCCCAGAAATCCTAACATGCAGGACCTACGGCAGGCTTTTGCTACTGATGATATAAAACTAAGAGTTTAACTTTCATGGTAGATGTTTGTAAAAATAAACCTTTCCTCTCTAAGACAAACCTGAGCCAAATTGCAGAATTCACCTCATCAGTAGTCGTTCAGCTCCCTCTAAGAAAAACATAAGAGCTTGAATACAGTTTGCAAGAGAAACTGTAGAGGAAGACCAGGACTTCTGGATTTATGTTCTTTAGACAGATGAGTCTAAAACTGAATGGTTTGATGAGATTCAGCCCGGATCTTGATCCCACTGAGATGCTGTGGGTGAGCTGAAAGAGGCTGTAAATGCATCTCCAACATCTCACAGCTGAAAGTGAGGAGTGGGGCAAACTTGCCTCAGACTGATATCAGATGCATCTTTTCCATTCACGGTTCTAGCACTGCACGGCTCTACTCCGAGCGATCTTGCTCTACTCCGTACGAAAGCTGTTGTGTTTCCATTGACTCACTAACTTATGGTTTGAAGCCATGCCTCCAGCCGTCAGCGTCCAGCGCTGTGCCGCTATTAACCTGTACTGTCTTACGGTTCGGTGTGAGCCTGTCAAACATAAGATAAGTTTCAAGTACAAACATATTTTGTAGTCGCTTTTCAGTTTTTTGAGCTATTCTGGGGAGCTGTGGTGTGTGGTAAAATCGGTGGCTTGTCCTTGTCTCTCCTACCTCAGCAAACATCTTCTCTTACCTTCTGACCACGCCCATGGCCCATCAGTGAACAGTAGTCTGTTCATGTCACATTGGGCCCTGCTAATCCCTGATTGGACCTACTGAAGAGGAGGTACTAAGAATGCCAGTTGGAAAAGCAAGTTCTGGAAACGGCGCAAAACTTGCTGATTGGAGTGCAGCCGACCAAAGTAGATGGATAAGAGTAGCGCCTCACTTATGTTATTTAGAATAAGTTTACTAGTTATTAAAAGGTAGAGTTTACTAACTTTTTCCTCTTTTGTTTAATTAGTAAAGCAAGTTTAATATTTGTTGTTTAAGTGCCAATAGATCAATTTCTTTTACAAAGGTAAATAAAAAAAAAATGTACAGCAGAGTACTAATTGTTTCACAGGACTGTGGTACTGTCTCACACTGATAGCAGAGATGGTTGTTTTGTGTAGTTTTCAGTGTTTAGTTTATAATCTGGGTGGCAGAGCATCACACAGAGAACTCCTGGGTGTTACAGCAGCAGCTACACCCGTGCACTGTTATAGTTCATTAACAGCTGTCTATTGATCCACCTGGTAAACATTCATTGCTTCCAAACAGATTTTCCACCCTGTTCAGAGATCTCTCTCTCTCCCCCTCATGCGTATGCATTGGAATGCTACTATGTGTGTGTTTGAACTGAATGTTAACAGGCGGGCGGGGGTGGGGTAGCTGATTGGAGTCTGACTGAACGATTGTTGGGAGATTGTGCTTGAGACCAAGCGAAGTATGGGACAGAGAATAGACAGTATGGTAGTAAGACATTGAAATGAAGGATTGTCTGTGATTTCTCTCACCCATTAACCAGACAGGGCCTTTGTTGTGCTCACTTCCCACTGGCACACTGTTGCTGTGAGTGACAGGCCGACAAGCCGACTCTGTAGGTCTGCCACATGGTGGGCCGTTGAATAGGGAATGCGGCACGCCACTGCTTTTTAGAAACAGCTTACCTCAACTCTTTATGTTGCAGAAAACTTTCACCTGCGCTTCACTGAGCACATTGGTTTCTCCCCACTGCCTGAAGGCTAAATTAAATGGGAGTAGAAGGAGGCAGGTTTCATGTAAAGTTTGTGTGTGCGGCTTAGTTTTGACCTAAATATGTCTCGAAAAGATCAGTTCCTTATTAATGGAAACAGAGCAGTATAATAAATGTAACTTCCTCTTGAGAAGTGTTGCCCCATCGCCACCTTAAGTGCAGTGGCACGCACCTGGTAGCGTGGCAGCACCAAAGGCTGCACCAAAATGGCCGAGGACAGCGTGCGGTGAGGGACACGGCGAGTTGAACGGCTCTCACAGTCGGAGGTCGTCTCATGGAATTCCAGAGTCGGAGCAGGAGGCGCAGAAGAGGCTGCTGGGGCAACAATAGCCGGGGACATCTGTCATGCGTGGCTGCTCTCCCTTTTGCTTACAATGGATCTGGGGGACCAGCCAGTAGTGTCTTTCTTTTGGCTCCCCTCCTTTCCGGGGACACTTCTGTCCCTTACAATGGCTCTTTTGTCCCCTCCCTGCTTTTTTTTTTTTTTTGCCAACGTTTAACCCTTCGAGCCGCTCCTTTTTCTGCCTCCTCTTTCTGTTTCCACAAGAAAACAAAACAAAGTCCAAGCCACGACTGTTCATTCACGTCTTTCTCCTGCTGTTTTTCATTATGACTTTTCGCTCTGACTCTGCCTTTGCACCGTGCGCTTTGCACCAAGCTCTCTTTATTTGCGGCTTTTGTTTGTGACAGCAAGTGAGACATTTGACAGAGGATGGAAATAATTCCACCGCTCCGCCTCATGGCTTGCATTAGAAGTAAATTAAAATCTAAACGGTTCACCAAATATTTGATTGAGCTCATAAGCTTAAAAAATGCATATTATGCAGGTGCATCTCAATAAATTAGAATATAATTTGAAAGTTCATTTATTTCAGTAATTCAGTTCAAAAAGTAAATCCTATATATAAATATATTTCGAGCACCTTTTTTGGTTAGTTTTTGATAATTATGAATAACAGCTAATGAAAACCCAAAATTCTGTTTCTCTGAAAATTTTTAATATTACATAAAACAAACAAAAATATTTTGACTACTGAAATGTATGGTGTGCCCCATCCATTCATGTTGAAGATGGTCGAGTACACAGTCATTCAGTAGACAATTACTGAGACCCTCCACAAGGAGGATAAACTACAAATGGTTATTACCTTAAAAACGTATGTTTGCAGAGGGCTGTATCATAGCATAATAATGGAAAATTGAGTGGAAGGATAAAGTGTGGTAGAAAAAGGTGCCCATGCATCAATGATAATCACAGTCTTGAGAGGACTGTGAAGCAAAGCCCAATAAAAAAAGGGTTTAAATACAGAAATGTTCTAGTATGGCCATGTTACAATATATGGCCAACATCCTATAGAAGACTGCTAACTTTACAGTTACCTGGCAGACAGTCACTGCCACCTGCCACAAGGAGGTTAAGCCATAATAGATCATTGCTAAAGAAGCTGGCTGTTTACAGAGTGCTATATCCTAGCATAATAATGAAAAGTTGAGTGGAAGGAAAACATATTGCAGTACAAGGTGCACAAGCAAAGGGGATAGATGGATCGGTGTGAGGAAGGCCGATTCAAGAGTTTGACAAAGTGTGGAGTGGAGTCGGTGCTTTGGAGGGAATAATGAAATGGTCAACATCCCCCATTCATCCAACACTGTTGTCTTGCAGCCAGTTAGGTAACCAAACCACTAAAACAAAGCATACTTGCATTGTTTGTTAATGCAATCCAAACCACTTCCCCTGTGTCACACGTGATTATCGTGACACCACAATAATGTTCCTGCCTTAGGTCTGGAGTGGCTTCATTGTAATTATACTCAAGGTTGTCTGTTTCTTGGTGTTTTCAACACTCATCAGCTTGATGTAAATTACAAATTGATTTTTTTTTCTGCGACTACTCATTCTTAAGGACTTAAGGGGTTCAAGCTGGTCTTCAGTTGATCAGTCTGATTGCAATTTAGCAACAAGATTTTACAAGAGGAAACTTGGCATTAATCTATGCTCATCGATGCAGCTGTACCAGCATGACAAAGCAAAAAACTTCCCATCTAACTTCTTCTGTGAATTGCGCAGCATTGGGTGCGAACAGCCGTGAATGGTTAAAACGTTAGCTCTGTATCATTCTTGAGAAAAGAAAACAATGTGTAGCACAGAGTCAAATCATAGCAGTATGCTTCTCACGGCCACGCACCAAATAGCAGCGACTGGCAAGCTGGACTGCTGTGTCCAGTCCTGGCAGCTAATTGTTGCCAGCTGCAGAGGGCCGAGGAAACAAAGGGCTGTTTGAAAAGGTGATCTGTTGATCGGAGAGAGGTCGCCCACCCTGCTGTAATGAGATGTGCATCATACAGCATGTGGCATTTGTGTACTCATTTTCCTGCTCAGACATGCTCTTAGGTTGAAACACTCTAACAACAGTCCCTGTGTGTTTTTGTATTTTTATGGCTGAAGGACTTAAGAAGGAACTAACTATCTGAGTGTACTTGATCAACCTGAGAGAGAAAATTATCACTTGTGAGTTTTCCTTTTACTTTTGTGCTACCATTCTATCACATACGTAGATTATATGTAGGGCTGCAACTAACGATTATTTTGCTGATCGATTAACCTGTCAGCTATTTTTTTGATGAATCGTTTAATAATCTGATAGCAAATGGTTCGAACAAGGTGAAGCCAAAACTATGCCACTTGAGGAGTTCTGGACAATACGACGGAGTATTAGGGTCAGGCTAAGAGAATTATTTTTTGAAATTACGAGAAAAAAGTCAAAATATTATGGGAATAAAGTCATAACATTACAAGAAAAAAGTCGGAACATTATGATAATAAAATTGGAACATTACGAGAATAAAGTCGTAATATTACAAGAATAAAGTCTGAATTTTTATGAGGACTCTCACGAAAAAGTGATCTACCGTGCGTTAAAATGAGGAATTTTGAGCATCTTGTGAAATGATACTTTAGTATCTGTTTCACAAATGACATTCCCTAATCTTTTAGCACATCAGCATCAAATTACCAGTACCAGGACTTTGAAACAATTGTACAAATGACTGTCTGTTTCGAAGAAACAACCACATGATCTTGGAAGATATTGCTTGTTTTGTGGAAAAGGAGCTGTCATTAATTTATTCTCATAATATTACCACTTTATTTTGTAATTTCGAAAATACTAATACTCTGTTGTAGGATAGAGCATATTTACAGTGAAAGAAGGTTTTTCATCTTAAATGAAAAATTTATAAATATTTTGTGCAATTTTGGTCTAATTATTGCTCTCAGTGGGCTTTCTTTCAGCAAATGGCAGTTTTTAGAGTCTGTATACTCAGTTAATGATTATTTGATTACTAAATTAATTGACGATTATTTAAATAATCGATAAATTACAATAAATCTGATTAATTGTTTCAGCTCTAATTATATTATTTGTAAAGTACGATGAAAGTATACGTTAGGGTCATATTTTCATTTTGAATCTTTACTTTGCTAAAACCTTTTGAACTGGCTCCCAGAAGAGGAGGGAGGGATTTTTAGGAAGCAAATGATTCACGTGAATGGCTGAGTGAGTTGTTGGAGATAACATTCTTGTATTTTCCTTGTCAGCATAAATATTTAAGTAAAGCTGTCAGAAGGGCTCCCTCGCTCCCAGTCCCCTCTGTGTGGAAGGAGAAAGCTAGAAAGGGAAAAAAGTCACAGAAAAAGGCCCCTGAATGGTCGTCTGTCAGCGAAGCTGTTCTATTTGCTTATAACCAGCCTTTTTCGCATGCCGACAGGACCTGTGTGCGTGTCTAACACCTCTTTGTGCTGTCTCACAGATGGAATGGCGCTCCAGGCGTCCTGTTATGACAGCTCATTCTCTGCCTTGAGAGACCTCATCTGGGGCGTGTTCTGACAGAGCAGCCGCTCGAAATCGCTCTGATGAGAGGCAAACTCAGACCTCTATTATTCTGCTGCTGCTCCCTGTCACTTTCCGTTTCTGTCTTTTGTTTCTGCACTCAACGGTTGTTGGCTTGATTTGGTGCAAGCAGGACTACATCCTGAAAAAGCAACAGATTTATAAAGCAGCATTTTCACTTCTAAATAAAACTATATGCCCCAAAGTTTATCTTACTCATTATTATGGCATTTAGCAAAAACAATGTCTTCAATGACCTAAAACTGGAAAAGTGTAGTCTGATTTAATGTCATTTAATGAGAGGAAAAAAGGTCATTTGTCCTGGCAGATTTAGATTTAAAGTAATCTTACATTTCTAATAACATATTTTGAACTGTTGGAATGGCCCAGTTAGAATCCTGAGTTGAATCTGATAAAAAATCTGTGGAGGGAGCTAAAGATTATGGTGATGGCAAGGAGGCCTTCCAACCTCAAAAACGTTGAGGTTGTCAAAATACCACTAAACATGCAAAACATCAGTCAGTTATACAAAGGGGTTGATTGATGTGATGCCCAAAAACATTTTTTTTCACCGATTATTGAGAAAGGCAATGCTTAAAATCTAAATAAAAATTCTTTTTTTTATAATCTTCTTCTTTTCTATTGTTTTATTTTTGAGAGGTGCCTGTCTCATTTCCTATCAAAAACAAACTTCTTTGTTGATTACAAATATTTTTAAACCTAAACACGTCTTCATTAATAATTTTGGGTTTAAGTGTACTGTAAATGTTAGGTTTCAATAAAATAATTCAGATCCAATAACAGTTCAGTTCGATCCTAATTATTAAATTTTTATACCACAAAGTGTTGACAATATTTATTGAAATCCCCAACTGGCAATATTTTTAGGCAGTTTAATAAATTCATTATTAGCACCTTAATTAATAATAAAGATCACTCTTTGTTGCTGCCCGCCAACCCACTGGTGCTGTTTTCCACATATTGCTTCTTAAACCAATGCACCAGCTTTCTGTTTTAGTTTATAATATGTATTTGTGTTGTGTTGAAATAATGTTATAGGTGCCGAACATGTTTAATAAAAAAAAAGAAAAAAGCAAAGCACCGCACATAAAGTCGTATCTCAATAGGATCGGTACTAATTGACACTGTGAGGCCACGATAAAGAGATCAGAGCAGTAAAAATGTCCTTAGCAGAGCTCTGGCCAGGCTATGGTTAACAGATCAACCAGCACCATCTGTGACAACCCCAGAAGCAATTATCCTGTATCGCATACCTGCTCACCATCTATATTAAAACCTGCTCGCAGCACCTGAGATTAACCCATGCTCACACCTATTGCTCCATGATCGCGCCTGTCGAGAAGCCCTCGTTCTTCTCCTGTCTGGTTTGCTGTCAGCCTTCACCTTGCTCTGTGTATTCAGTTATGCTGCTCCTGCCTTTGGCCATGTCTACAGTCATAGCTGTCCCTGTCATAAAACGTCCAATACCCTAAAATAACTATAAGCCAGGTTATTATACTCAGATGGAGAAAGAATAAAGGGGAGGTCTTGACTGTAAAGGCACCATCATGGACACATCTCCTTGAAATGGCAGTGGTTGCACACAGCGCCAGATGTGGTCTGACCATCTGTCAGAGTAAAACTAATTCTTCCTAGTTGTCCTGGCTTTTCTTTTCATCTTTATTTAAAAAATAAAGATAATGCAGGTCAGTCATTGTTTCAGTCTTAAGACGCTTTCATTTAGCCTTGTTTAAACTTAACTGCTTCTTTCCTTCTTAGATTTCAGCTTGACGAACCTTTGGCGATTTGCGAGTATTTTGTTACTGGGACAACAGTTACCCATACAATCATTTTTTGCTCTATAGATGTTTTCAGATAAAAGTGATCTAAATTTAGTTTGAATTTGAGTGTTTTGTAGAAATCTAGGTCTGTTCCTACAGGATCAGTAAGAATTTACTTTTAGCCAAGTTTGGCAAAAATGTCAAAATGACCTCATTTTGGACTTAAACTCAAGATCTTTGGGTGCTGTAGGTAGTTCTTTAAGATTTGTTTTTTCCCTGCCTCTACTATGCTATTGGGCCAAAAAAGTGAGACTTTCAGCTGCTTCTATTCACTGTTGTTAGGTTTTACACAACCACGGCACGGGTCGTCTCTTGGATTCTCCTCTCACAGTTGTTAAAAGAAATGGGAGTGCTAAAGGCTACACGTGTCCGTCAGAGTAACGATGCTGGTCAGAACCAGAACACAAATTATGTCTTTCTAAATGTTACCAGAAGATTTTCTGAATTTGCATTTCCATGAAAAGCAGTCAGTTTCTGCCTCTCAGGCAACATTTCTTCTGACTTAAACCTTATGGCAGGATACATTTTCATGTAAATCTTCAAGTAGGCAACTTTGTTATCACTAAGCTTTTTTTAATGGCCTTTGTGTTATGCATTCATGTCCAAGTTTAGTGTTTTTTTTAATGTCTTCGTTCTTTCTTTAATTGTTTTGAAACTTTTTAACATATTTGTGAACATTGGATATGGAAATAAATATACGTTTTGTGAGCTACAAGCCCAAATAAAACTAAAAAGAAAAATATGTTAAAATCATAAAATATCCTTTTTAATTTTCAAGGAAGAAAACTGGCAGAAACATGTGACTGAGAAAAAAGACACTTGAAAAGAATCCTTATCTGAAGTGTTTTACTTGGTGGGATGTGCACTGTATAAAATCAATAAAACAATCCAACGTTTCTTCTTTTTGTCTCTTTCCTGTATAATTTCATATAAATTGTAGAAGTCACACGGAAAACATAGTGTTTGCCTTGCCACTGCTGTCTTGTTGTGCCTCCATCCTAGAAAATGAGCAGACCTCCAAAGTGCAGAAGGCCACAAAGACAGCCTGCACACTTTTGATGTTGTTGAAATGAAAAGTATTGAAATGCCAGTGACAAAGAGCAGATCTGCCATGGCTCATTGGGAATCAGAGGTGAACAGGGATGTGGAATTCAGTGCAGCCTCATACTCATGGCTCCATTGTGTTAAATTTCTTTCCCTTCACTGTTGGACAATGCTCCAGACTAACCTCTTCATTTGAGCTATCCTTGTATTCAGAGCTGCATTCTGTAAAAGATGCATCAATTCAAGTCTGCAAATGAGGAAAATAGGTAAAACAGATTTCATCCATCCTTCCACACTTGTAATGTGCAGCTCACCATTGTTTCATTGCTGTAAACAGACCTGAAAATTACTTGTTTCTCTTAGAGCGTGTTATTTTCTAGAGGCCATTAAGCTATCAAAGATGTGGCCTGTGAGGAAATGAAACATTGTCCAGAGAGCTGGAGAATTCCTCTGAGCTGGGGGAGGACAGGGAGAGGGAACGGTGGGGTGTGTGTGTGTGCGTTTGTAGGGGTGGGATTAGAGAAGGTTTGGAGGTAGAGGAGAGGGGAGACGATGATGATGGACAGACACGGGGGAGTTCTACCGGTATCAAAGCAGCAAGAATGTAAGAGCGGGCTGGTGGGACCTGGAGTGCTCTCCTAGCCCTCTGATCTGATGTGATGTGCGAAGTGTAAGAGTGAGGCAGAGCTCAGCACTGCACAGAGCACCCAAGACACAGAGCAGCACCCCAGCTGGCTACCAGACTGAAAACAATGTAGGAATGTGTTTCGTTCCATGAGCAGCTAATGCTTCTGAGTTTTGGAGGAAAATATCCTTAAATGTTGTGTTATTCTACATACGTTTGCAAAATTATAATGTCTAATTTGCTTAGAAAAAAGCCCTTTGGAATGTTACTCTCTATCTAAGTTAGCTGATGATTTACGGGCCTAAGGGATTCTTCCTGATTGGGTAAAATGTTCGGTGGAATCAGAGCTCCACTGTTTAATTGACTTGGACAGCTCTCCGTCCTTGCGTGGGGTCATCAGCTGGCCGGAGACTCTTTGCCTCCATGCTGTTTTATTTCTGGTTAGCCATTACAAAGAAGCCTAAAGCTTTTACTGTATCAGTCTATGCATGCACTCCTGTTTAAGTCCATTTGCTCTTGCTTAATGTCCAAACTATTCCCTGATGATTTGTGCTTTACTCCAAACACAAATCTCCCTCTCAGTTTTTTCCTCCTCTCCCTTTTATCTCTAGGCGGAGAGTGGCGTCTTGCTTTCTCCATCCACCAGTAAAAATAAAAATGTAGCCTATGCTGCCTCTCAGCGCTATCTGGACGGTCCATAGCCCATCAGAAATTCTGTCTGTCATTCTCTCATTTTTGTACCTTCGCCTGAAACAAAGGAGAAAAAACATTCAATAGTTATTGATTTGGAGACCTACAACTTTTACTGGAGATCCCATTTAATCTCAAAAGCTGATTTATTGCAGGCCCCCTGACAATCCCATAAATTTCTGTCCAGCTAATCAAGTGAATTCTTTCTCCTCGAGGAGGACTAATCTTTTATAGGGCCAGAGGAGTAGGACCTGGCAGTAACATGATTGGTAAAGGAACTGGAAGGTGTAAGGTTGCCTAACCTTACCGTAAAATACAAATATGTAATATATAAAATACTAATATATATTTAGTAATATATGTAGACAGTTAATATGATATAAAAACTCACTTCACTGTAAATTCAGCAGTAGATTCATGATTCTTTATAACGTATTCTTCAAAATTAGGGCAAATTCATGAAGAACATGAACAAGAACAAACAAATATGTGCATATCAGATGCTGAACACCCAAGGAGTGTTAATTTTGTTGATACAAAATGTTTGTTTAAACAGTCTTTTTTTGCTGGATAAAAACTGGATAACAACTACTCATACACATCGTCTTCCGCTTCATCCAGGGTCGCGGGGGCAGCAGACTCAGTAGGGACACCAAGACGTCCCTCTCCCAAGACACGTCCTCCAGCTCCTCCGGGGGGACCTCATGTGTTCCCAGGCCAGCCGAGAGACATAGTCCCTCCAGCGTGTCCTGGACCTCCTCCCAGTGGGACGTGCCTGGAACACCTCCCGAGGAAGGCGTACAGGAGGTATCCAGTATAAATGCCAGAGCCACCTCAACTGGCTCCTCTTGATGTGGAGGAGCAGCGGCTCTACTCCGAGCCCCTCCCGGATAACAACTAAATAATATTTAATAACAAATAACATTTAGTTTAGAATGGAGACAACTTGGACAAAACAATAAAATATATTAAAACATATAGAGAGATTAAATCTGATCAGAGGGTTAGGGTATCTGCAAAGGTGTTTTGTCATTTAGGCATTCAAAGCCTAGCGTAAAGTTTCTGTAGGTTTTGTCAGCACATGATTGACTGTACGTGTAAAGAAACACTTGACGACTACTTACAGTCAAAGAGTCGAGTCAAGTCGAAACAAGCTAGCTAGAGCTGGTGCGAGTTTATTGACGATTTTGTTACACTGTGAAGCTAATCTGATATTCCTTTAGAGAACACTGAAAAAAACTTCATTCATTTGTAGTAAAATCTTTGTTTTACAAAATGAAAATTTTCTTTTTTTAAATGTGAAACGTTTTATGTTTCTCAAAAAAGTGACGTGTAAATACTTTTAAATACCTTGCAAAAGCACTAAATGTTCCGCTAAGCTACAGCACATTGTTATATTTGTGAAAGTTAACAGTCATTTTACGTGGCTTTGGCTATTAATTTAATTACACACTTTTTGGGTTTATAAATAAAGTCAGAATGGAAAAAGTGGAATCCAGAAAAAAAAAAAGGAAAAGCATAATGTGAAAAAATGAAACAGATTTAATTGGGCCCTAATACTTTAGTTTACTTAATCTATTGCAAATTGAGCTTTAGTTTTAATTACTAGGAAGAAGGAAGAGTGAAAATATGGGAATGAAGGCTATCCTGAAACAGATACAAAAGTAAGGATGAAAATGATGGTGAAACTAAAAACTTAAACTGTTTTGACAATATATTTTTTTAAAGATTTAGTCAATTGTAATTAGACTAAGACTAAAATGGCAACAGATGACAAATTGTGTCTAAAACTAAATGACTTTTAAGTTAAATGACTTTGATTAAAACTCAATTAAAATGTGACGTAAGAATTAACACTGCAGAGTAATAAAAATGTAAAACATTTGTTTTCATACCCTCCCAGTAGTTTTGAAAGAAATTTCTGTCTCTGCAGTTGAGGAGGGTTGTCAAAATAATTCAAAGTAAAATCAATACAAACTGAGCTGTTTCCATCTCCTCATGTTGGTACAGCAGCCCTGCAGACACAGAGAAGCTCACCCCTTCCCCTCCCTTTGCTCTCTAGAACAATCATGGCTGACAATCACAACAGGTTAGCTGCTGCTGGAAGTTTAAAATTCCCCTTACATGGCCTGTACATCTGCAGACGAGTCTTTGTGACCCTCCTTAAGCAGATGGACAGGAATAGCTAAAGGAATTCAATAAGCTCTTATGCAAGCTGTGCTATAGAGTACAGGGGCTTCAAAGTCAAGTAGCACTACACTTGTGGCGAAACATCTTAAACACTGGCATTTTGATCTTTGAGAGGAATTTAAAAAGGTCAATAAAGCCCCTGTATCTACAACAGTAAAGTATTTGACATGCAGGACAGCAGAAGTTAACGGTATCTTTTTAAATAATAATAACTTACTGATAGTCCCATTACAGCTCTGCCCGTCCAGCAGCAGATGGCTTCATTTTGTTCCTGAACAATTAAGGTTTGAAACGACCCAATCTGCAAAAGTACAGAATAGTAATAGAAAAAAAGAGCTACCACCCACTAGATACTTCTTGTTCTGTAGTAAAAGCAGCTAATATGGCCAATAATAAAACAAGTAACGTTAAAGAACACGTTATGCATGCAACATATTTCAAGTTAAGTTTAAAAGGTGAAGAAAGTTGTGTCTTAAAACAGCTTTATGTTTTTTTTCTTTGAAAGACTGAAACCGAAGTTCAGAACAGTCGAGCTGATCTATCTCCAAAATGACCAGAAACATAGAAACCATGGCTGCTGCTGAATACATTTTCTTGGACCAGAGCCTTGTTTACTGTCAAGAAACTCGTTTTCCCGTTACTTGTTCATCTGAACCCAAGCCACATAATTCTATCAATGATATAATCAGTTGCAACAGGTGCTGTTTTCATTGCTGTTCATCTATACAGGAAAATTACACTTAAAAGTTGTTTTTTAAATCTCAATAGCTTCTGAAATGCCTTCTAGTTATTGGCTTTCACAAGTTAGGACAATATAGATATTGTTATACTGTTATTGGTTTTATTTTTCTTTCATATTTATTAAAAAAAAACCTAAGTCATTGAGTATTTTTCGTGGCATTGTTATTGAGTTTTAAACTTTAGCATTGTAACAACCCTACCACTAAGCTGCTCTTTTGCTGTTGTGTTTTGAAAGGCTTATCTGACAGATGCAGGTTGAGCCCACATGTGTCTTGTCAGATTTTTTTTAAACATTTAGGTTCCTTTGGTTTACTTTGGTTTTATGTAAATGTGTGTCCCGTATGAAATGCGAGATGAGAGATTTAGCAAACACAGCTGTCCCTTAAAACGCCCCATTATTAAATTGTTCTAGAAAGTCTATATAACTGTGTGTGTGTGTGTGTGTGTGTGTGTGTGTGTGTGTGCGTGCGTGCGCGCACGCGCACATCTCTACTTTATGAGCCACTCATCAACTGGGTCCCAGCACATCTACTAAATGAGGGAGAAACACAAAAGAAATAATGATAGAAGCCTGGGGGTGCGTGGCTGAACTTTATGAAAGGCTGATAAAATTTGACGAGCTGTTGAATCATTGCATCCCCTCAAAAAAATCCTAATATTAATTCATTTATGTGATTTTTATTCCATTAAAAAAAGTTAACTCCTTGCGGTTGCATTTGTCATTAGATAATTTATTAGATCATGTTTTTCATGTCTTGCAGCACCAAACATCTCTGGGTTGTAATTTTCTCTATGAAGGAAAATGCCAGATGGAGCATTTCCATCAGATTAAATGGGTGTTAGATCAGATTATATGTGATGGGAGCTGCAGTTGTCTGCTGTTTAGGAATTCAGCGCTGTCAATAGAATACAATGGGGTGTCCTTTACAGTTAGAGAGCTAACCTTGTTACTTTTACTTGTCATTTGTATTGAAGCACTAAGTGGGTTTATTCATCTTTTCTTCAGTACCATACTTTTTCTTTGAGTTATAACATCTAAATAAGAAGCTGCAGTCCTTTTTTTTTCAGTAATATTTAATCCTCCCTCCTGTAAAAACACATTTGTCTACATTGTCAGGTAGTTCATGCCAGCAGCATGTTTCCTTAGCAGACACTAAAGTGAAGCCAGGTTCGAAACACCCAAAAACTCACACTACCATAGAACTACCATTGATTTAATTGCCTCACTTATATCTCAACTGACAAAGATACACTTTGTCACGTCTTTTTGGCAGAATAAATCTTAACCAGTCCAAGCACAAAGGTATTGTCAGCAGACATTTGAACATTTTCTCCTTTGGTGTTCATGGAGATTTTCAGCTCCTAGTTCAATAGCTGCCGAGCTTCAGACGGCAATACCTTTTCTTCCGCGTCATTTGCATACTAAGAGTGGGAACCCATTTGAAAGATCAAGGTAATCTATGTGTGGCCAATGCTGGGCAGCGGCCAGGAAGACTCAGTCGATTCCATTAAAGGTAGAGCCAGATGTTTGTCATTACCTTTATTGATAACCACAGAATCAATGCTGTGATTTATTCTGCTGGGATCAGACAAAGCTGTAGTCACAAGTTTCACCATTGCATGATCAATAGAACACAGTTGACAAGTATAAGGCAACCATACATGAACTATGGGCAGCAGCAAGGATGTAAAGTTTATGTGTAGAGAGACAAAACTGATGGTTGTGTTTTGGTTCCACATAAAAGTTCATGTTACTGTGGATATTTCTTCATCCAGGCTTTTATTTTAGGCATTAAAATACAGTTCCTTGCAAAAGTATTCTTGCATCCCAGTTTGCCACGTTACAGTGACTGGTATACATGATATTCAACATTTTTGCAAATAAAACACTAGAACGTATTGTGTGCTTATGCATTCAGCCCCCTTTATTTTGATACCGCTAAATAAAATCCAGTGAACTAATTACTTTCAGACGTTACTAAATCCATCTGTTCTCTGAAGGCATCGGAGTGAACAAACAACATCACGAAGACCAGGAAACACAGCAGACAGGTCAGGGAGAAAGTTGTGGAGGAGTTTAAATCAGGGTTAGGTTATTAAACAACATCCCAAGCTTTGGACATCATTAGAAAATAAATTGAGTATGGCACAACTACAAACCTACCAAGACATGGCTGTCCACCTGAGCTGACCTACCTCAGAGTCTTGCAGTCATTATTGCAATGGATGGTGGTTTTACATGGAGAGACGCTCCTTTTTTGTATTCCCGGGGCTAAATAAAAATGTACTCCACACTTTTCAGATTTGTATTTGCAAAAAAAGTTTGAAACTCATGTATTCTGTACTTACCTCTTGAGAATTCTGCACTACTTTATGGTGGTCTTGTAATCCCAAATAAAATAATTAAGTTTGTAATGTGACACGATGTGAGAAATTTCAAGGAAAATTAAATCTTTTTTAAGGGCTTGAATCAACTATATAGGAGATTGTTCAATTATCTCTGCGCTGCACAAAATATAAAGAGTGATAATTCAGATTATTTTAATTTTCAATGAGAACTGATCATGGTGTTTCTACTTGACATGTAATACATCCTTTAACTAAGAAAGGATTGTTCAAGATTATGCTAAATGCTTCTGTTGAAAATATGCTCTAAAACATGCATTTAAGTTAATGTAGTTATTTGTCTTCCGCATTATGTCCAGTGCTGGACATTCCTTTGGTGGTTGTGTTGCGTAGGGGGTAGGGGTGCACTGACAACACCCTCTGAATAGACGCTGAGTTGCCGAACTGGACCAAAATGTAATTACTTCTCGCTCACAATGTCACGCTGCAGACCTGAGCTTGACAGCAGCCTCAAAATGGAAGCCACCAGGATTGAATTAACCTCCAGCTGGGAACATTTTTCTTGTGTGTATTGATGTGAACCAGTCCTGTGTCGTTTCCATGACTGAAATTCACCGAATTTTCCTGAACTTGAGCTGTCACGCTATTATGCTGCCCAGAAAGAGGCTTCTGAAAATGCTTGGCCAAGCAGCTCTGTTATGTAGAAGTTATTGACTTTTGGCTCTAATGGCCAACCACAAAAGTCAGCTCAGACCAGCAGACTAGAATGAAATAAAGTTAAACCTAAAATCATTCATACCTCTGGTAGATTTAGGTTTAAAAGTAATATTTAAATTCACCAACATGTTTTGTCTGACTAAAAACAATCAGAATCAGAATCAGAAAAGCTTTATTGCCAAGTACGTTTTTGGACATACAAGGAATTTGTTTTGATTTGAATTTAACGTTTTGCAGTGGTTCAGATTCCTAATTTAAAGATTTGTGTTAAATCTTTGATTTAAATCTTAGATTAGGGTGATGGCAGGGATGCCTTCCTACTTTAAACATTTACCAATTTAACATAGATCAATTATTAAAACAGCAGTGGACACACGCAAAAACACGGTCAACTGTTATAAGAAGAGTTTTATTGGTGTAATGACAATGAAGGCTTTTTCACTGGTTAATGAGAAGAAGATTAATAATTTCCAACATACATAAAATGTCAATTAAATATATATTGTTTTCCAAAATTGATACTCCTTTAGTGTTGTTTTATCATCATTTGAAAGATTCCTGTCTCGTTTCCTGTCAGACATACACTTCTTGATTAAATGAAAATAATTTTAAATCTAAATTAATAATTAAATTAATAATGAATAATTTTGGTCTTAAGTGTGGCTTTAACTCGTAAACACTTGTTCACTGCTTTACTAGAGATAAACTAATAGGAATTTTGAGGCTGGCTTTTAGCCAATTCTAATTTCAGATCTAAGAACAATAATATACTAAGAGATATAAAAAGATATAGGAATATATGAAGATACTAGGAGCAGAAGCATACAGTGCTATTTTTACTGATTCAATATAAACATTTATTATGGGCTTTAATATCTGACAGATTACATGCTGTCCTTCATTGATGGTGATTAATATTACCATGATGTGATTTATTTGCTGGGGAGTGCGCAGTATGCACTGGTTGGACGAGCCATTATAATGTAATGGTGACTTAAATGAGCTATTAATCTGGTAGAGCCAAGGGTAAAGGGACAACACAAATGGGATCCGAGCAGCATGATGTAACCAAGATGTTGGAGGCTGTAGGTCATTATGAATTATTTTTGATTTCATACTTTAAAAGGAATAGATAATTCAAAGAAATGGGCATTTTTATTCCACAGAGCAATCCATCAAAAGACTACATCCATCTTACGTCTAATAACACATACATGATCATTTATGAATTTAGATAACATTAATGAAGAAGAATTAATGTGGCAATTTACAGTACTCTATGAGAGGCATTTTATAAGGGTTTATAAATGACCCAGTAAAAGAAGAGAGGTTGGTCAGAGTTGGTGAGCCGTCAGAGGCTGTATAATTAAAAATCATTCAGACAGCTGTACTATTTAACCTAGTCTATGTATTGGTCACTAAATTATTCCGTTTTTTATTTATATAGCGCCAATTCACAACACATGTCGTCTCAAGGCACTTCACAAAGGGTTTGGAATGGTATAGGGTTGTTGGGGAGGTTAGATTAAACTACTGAGTGTTAGAGTTAGGCCATTTTAGTATGGGCTATGTGTAGGGGATACTAAGTAAAATAATAAACTGATAAAGTGTGTCCACGTAAAGCCCACTGGTGGCCATTGTTATACTAAAAACCACAAGGATTGGGGGTACCTCTCTCTGTCAGACTGATTATAACCACTGGAAAAGAGAAGGGGTCATAGAAGGGGTGTGTTTGCACATCAACCATAACTGAGCCGGTTTAGGTTAAACATGACTCCCCCTTACTCCATCCAACAGGGAGGAAGGCAGAGTAATAATTGGAGAGTGTTGTTTCCTGTTGCATTGTGTGAAAGGTGGGTTACGTTAAAATGGGCTAAGTCAATTCAGTCGAATCATATAGATTTCAAGTCAGGTACATACATTCCAATTAATAACTAACCATTGAACAGCACAGTCAGATTCAGTTATTTGTTCAAATTGGATAAAAAGTTTTTCTATGTAAGGAAACCCAGCAGATTGCATCGAGTCAGAGATTTGTAGCATTCCCTCCTCCTGGATGAGCATGTAGTGACAGTGGACAGTCACTGGTGTTGACTTTGCAGCAATCCCTCATACTGAGCATGCATGTAGCGACAGTGGAGAGGAAAAACTCCCTTTTAACAGGAAGAAACCTCCAGCAGAACCAGGTTCGGCATGAGCGGCCATCTGCCACAACCGACTGGGGCTTTGAGAGAACGGGGCAGAGACAAAAAGAGAACAAAGAAGCACTGATCCAGGAGTACTTTCTATGGGAAGGAAAAGTAAATGTTAATGGATGTAGCTCCTTTAGTCGTTTCATCTAGGAAGAAAGAACAGATAAACTCTGAGCCAGTTTTCAAGGTTAGAGTATGAAAGAGAGCACATAGAGTTTGTCACAGTAAAAGCTCAGTCAGTAGGAGAGAGACAGGGTTAAACACTGAAAGACAGGGCCATGTGTATCATCAGTAGAACGTGAGCATTAAGTTGTTGCGAGCAGAAGCTTGGACGATGCCCCCCTCCAGGATAGTGTCACAGGTAGACACAGAGCCAGGCCAGGTGTAGTTTCTAGGAAGAGAAAAGAGAGAGAACATAAAGTTAAAAGCTGAAATAACAGCAAATAATGCAAAATTGGAGAGTAGTGTGAGAATGTAGCGAAGAGAGTGAAAGTGGTCATTATATCCTCCAGCAGCCTAAGCCTATAGCAGCATAACTACAGAGATAGCTCAGGATAACCTAAGCTACTCTAACTGTAAGCTTTATCAAAAAGGAAAGTTTTAAGCCTAGCCTTAAAAGTAGACAGGGTGTCTGCCTCACGGACTAAAACTGGGAGCTGGTTCCACAGGAGAGGAGCCTGATAACTAAAGGATCTGCCTCCCATTCTACTTTTAGAGACTCTAGGAACCACCAGTAAACCTGCAGTCTGAGAACGAAGTGCTCTGTTAGGAACATATGGAACAATCAGATCTCTGATGTATGATGGAGCTAGATCATTAAGGGCTTTATATGTGAGGAGGAGAATTTTAAATTCTTTTCTGGATTTATTGCATTAAAATTATGGGTTGGCATTCCAGGAAGCAGCATGTGGGGAGGTAACAGATGTGTTTAGGGACATGCTGTAGTTAAGGAAACCTTTACACCTTTAGATGAGTTGGACTGAATCATAATTTTAATATTGCAAAATGTATGGTCATATTCGGAGTGTTTTATTTTTTTATTTTTACTAATGCAATCCAAGGTTCCCCTGCTTGCTGGCTGATGCAATACACCAGGAGGAGTTTGTGTTTGGAAGCAGAAGTCTGTCTTCTTCTTTCATATGGTATCCTGGGGTAATGTTGTCTTCTCTTCTCTCATGGAACCAAATGCATTATTGATGGATGACTGATTGGGAACTCAATTACACAGAGATTATGGTGAGGGCAGACACTGGGACACCACTACCCTGTCAGAACTATTGAATTAGAGCGGAGGAGAGGAGGGAAGTGTCCTTCAGAGCCTCTCTTCTCTGAAGACCTCTTGGGGACACCAAACGGTGACAGCCTTGTTCATACTTTGACAGGTGACCTTCCAAATAAATGTACCTTCAGCTGGGAGGCCAGCTGGCTAAACACTGCTGCAGCATGGAGTGTCTTAGACTCATGCTGCTTCATGTGTGAAGAAACCAAGACTGTAATTTAATTTATGTATAAATTATAATTTTGGAAAATAAAAAATAATATAAAACAAAGATGAAAAGCGATATTTACTCTTATGGCTGAAATTTAATTTATACAAGAATACAGTTTAGAAAAAACAATGACATCAAGAAATGGTAAATGTTTTCATAGTTAAAATTGGAATCACTTACATTTGTCTTTACGCTAAATGTCCAGACATAAAAGTGGAAATGAGTTAAGTTTTGACCTATCGATACCAATTTTGAAAATGTATATTCTTACCTTAACTATGTGATTTCCATGAGGCGGGCATGACATTCCCAAATCCTGTATGTTATATAGCAGACCCAAAGTAATAAAACCCAAAATAATTAAACAGCAAATCATACATTTATTGTCTTCAGCCTGTTATTAGCTGAAATTCTTGCTCTCCCTCTTCCTCTCATGCAGCAAGTCTGTAGCAACACATAGAAAATGCAGTTCACTTTTAAAAAGCTCCTTCCATCTCCATGCTTCCTCTGGCTGCTCATGATCAGGGCCAATCAAGTGGACACTCGTCCCACTCTGGTCATCAGCTAATTTCTCAGTGCATCCCTAATGGGTTGTGTTACTTTTTAATGTAAAACGGGAAGTTTGTTCATTCTGCCTGACCTTCAGTTCGTCAAATACAAACCAGATTATTTTGATTTCAGCACATTTTGTTGTTTTCTTTCCATGTTATGAATGTATTTTGCTCTGTGTGGAACATGCATGCCAGGTACTTTTCTAAATTTTTTTTTTTTTTTAAATATGAAAATTAAAAATGTTCTCATCTATTTTTCATGTTTTATTCTCACATATCAAATGGCAGAATCAAGCATTAGAGTTAATCTTTTGTGTTAAGTCACAAAGATTTGAAGGATTGCTTTAATGATTGGGCATGAGCGCCTATGCTAATGCAGAAATGCTATCTGGTGCAATTCTAGCTTGAATGAGGTTAATGTGATGTGTCTGTATGCATTCTGGCTATGGTTAGGACTGCGTCCACATGGCAGCATTTGTGTATCCTTCAATATAATTTGATTTATCAAATGACAGCTGCTTGTCTCTTTGTGCTAAAGTAGATGCAATGATGAGAAATGCTCGGAATGGGAATGTATGTGCATAAATATTGGAATTTCACCAAGGGCTCATTCATATAACATGGCCCACCTGAATGAGAATTGTGCCTTGCAGGGTTGTATGCTATTCCAAGTTTAATGCAATATCTGGATGGAAGGAAATGAGAGAAGGGATGGAGGAAGGGGATTCATTGGCACCTGAAATGGAAGCATTCATCTATCTTTTCTGTCGGTCAGCAAATACGATAAGAGGAAGAGAAAAAGCAAGGTGAGAAAAGCTGAACTCGAGGAAGAAACATCATTTTATATAGACTGCACGCTGAAGCCCATTTAAAATTTTTGTCTTATAGAACTTCCTATTCTGAACCTCTGTTTATTGCATTCTTTAGAGTTGGAGCTCATTCTCATGGTGTTTTGTTTCTTTTCTCTTACAGCTGTTTCACTCAAGTAAAGCACTGATATCAGTCAACATGTGCAGTTTTCTTCCTATAGCATTTACCAAGGAAGCTATTTTTTCATTCCTCAAGTGTCTTCTTCAGTGTCTATGAAGAGACCTGGTCTTAAAAAGGACCTTTGTTCAAGTTTTGGGTTGTCAATGGAGTGGGGGACATAGCCTGGATTAGGTGGACAACAGGCAGCTTTCACAGGACTCTTGCTTTATCCCAGGTCTTCTCCAACAGGCTGGACGGTTCAGAAAAAGATACCCCGGTGAGCCATGCCCCCGCTCCATTGCCCCCGTTTCCCTGAACACTGGGCACGAGTGAGCCCCTGGAGAAAAGATTTAATAAGGAGTAGAGAATAGCCATTAGCTCCCTACCAACCTCTGTTGACGGAGGAGAAAATAGAGGGACCAATAGACCAACAAGAACTATTGGAGTCTGTGACAATCACATCACAGGGAAACTAATTCCTGTTTCTATAAGGCTGCAGCTGTCAGCCGATTCAGAGCAGAAAAGACTCGTTGCAAAACTGAAATGGCAAGAGTTTAAAGAGAATGTAGAGTTACATTTTGTCTGATTTGAAACATTTAATTCAGACTCTGCTTCCTCTCCCTTGGAAGGTGTGTGTGTGTGTGTGTGTGTGTGTGTGTGTGTGTGTGTGTGCGTGTATGTCCAGTCAAACATTAATACTAGAGACAGGCTAAATATGGTCCTAGATTTTTATCACAACGTTTTGTCGCATTGTATCTCAAAAATAAAACTGATGATAAAGTACTAAAAATGTAATCAGGCTTTGTGGATGTAAATCTACAATACCGGTCAACGGTTTTAGACACACTTTCTCATTTCATGGTTTTCTTTATGTTTATGACTATTATACTTAGATTTTCACTGGCATCAAAACTGTGAATGAAGACATATGTAATTCTGTAGAAAACACAAAATTGTAAAAGAACATTAAATATGTTTTATATTTTAGATTCCTTAAAGTAGCCACCCTTAGCTGTAATGACCGAAATATTAACCTTCGGCCATCTCTCAATGAACCTCTGGGAAGTTCTGTCAAGACTCTTTGGGAAACCATTTCAGGTGACCACCTCATGAAGGTCATGGAGAGAATGCCAAGAGAGCAAAGCAGTCCTCAAAGCAAAGAGTGGCTATTTTCAAGAATCTAAAATATAAAAATGTTTAGAGTTATTTCACACTTTTTGTTTACTATATAATTCCATGTGTGCTCATTCAGTCTTGTTGCCTTTGGTGAGAATCTACACTGTAAATAGTCATGAAAATACTGAGACCCATTAAGTGAGAAAGTGTATCTAAAACCTTTGACCGGTGGTGTATATATATATACACACCATCCCAGCACTGCCAACTCAATATACTGCTCTAAAAATAAAATGTACCCATTAGCAAATAAATTTCTTGTGTAAACTAGTCACATTAAGTAGTATATTTGTACTTCTAAGTAGCATGCAGTAACTGCAATAATAGTTTATTATTGTTGCTCTTTGGTGACACCAGTTGAATAAAAGAGTTTTAAAAAGCAAAAGTAACAATCCCAGCTATAATGTAGGAGTTTGGGGTTGCAAATAACAATTAAACTTGTAAGAATGTAGGTTTCATCCTTCACCATTTATAGTCTGCAGCCCTGTTTATGTGTCTGAGGAACAATAATGTGAACGTGACTCATTGTGTGTCTGAATGACTGAAAGTCACACTAACTGGGGTTTGACAGGGATTAACCGTGTTGTGACTGATATTATAAAATCAGGTTGTTGCTAAAGTTGAGCTCTGGTCAGGTAACTTATCCCAACTCGCATCGAGTTGCACTAAACTGTGGGAATGTTTTTTTCTAAATGATAAATAAATAAAATATCGACAGGTAGCCACTTAGTCTGTCTCTCCCTTGCAGTTTTATAAAGGAACTTTCATTGTTACAGTTTGGACTAATCCTACAATTCTGGTTTTACTAGATGCAGAAAGTTGTTTTCATTCAGCTGAATTGGCCAAAATGTCTGAATGTGCTTTAGTATTTTAAATTCTGGAAAATAATAATAATAATTAAAATACTGAATGCATTAATGTCATTCAGAGTTGACATCAGCACAGTTAATAAATGCCTTTCATTATTTAAAGAAATAATTTCCTTGAAGCAAGCATTTTTGTAAATTAATCACAGTGACTTATAGCATTAGGTTGCAATTTGCCTCAGTAAGCAAGGCTCCGTTTTGCATCAATTATCATTTCTGATCAGTCTTGCCTCATTGGTTGGACACAAAGAAAGCGTGCCCCTCAAATTTCTCATTAGAGATGTTGATTATTCATTTTTGGTCAAGTTTTTGTTCTTTGCAGATTCAAGGTGGAAATGGCATACATTAATATTCAAAACACACTTAACGTGCAGGTACTGAAGCCGTGCTAGAATTCCCTTGTTGAATTAAAATATCTTCATAAAATCCTACAAATTAAACTTTGTAGAGTTACTGTACGACTACATGTGCACAAAACAAACATTTTAAAAGATTTTAACCATCAAATAAACATATTTCTCTTACAAACTTAATGCGATACTTCAGTTAATTTTATTTCAAATTAACATTTATGCTCTAGCTTTCACTTACAGAGCTGATAATTGGGTCACCCTACCGAATCCAGATTTGTATTGTTGGCAACCTGACTAAATTCTCTGCAACCTGCCCCAGACTGCAATCTGAAACAGCCTGAAGTCCAGGCCAATCTAAATTCAGCTTTCTATGTCCAAAGTTCTTTTTCCATACATCAGAGTGCATGCCTGCATGGTGTTTAAAGGTCAGGTTTCCCACTTTAGTGTTGCGTGTCTGTCTACACATTACCAACATACATGGCCCTGGCCGAACTACAGTTTTTCTCTACCAGTTGCTTCATGGTCTGAATTTGTCATCTTTTGGTGTTTGAGTTTTTTTTTTGAGTATTTTTTTTCCCCCTGTTTCTCTTTAGTCAGAGTCATAATTTGCAGTACGAAGTCAAGGTCTGCAAAGTTCAACAAATGCTGCTTATCGTCACTTTGCGCTGCAGGCTTTGGCTCTTTGTTTAAAGAGTCATTCATTTCTGTAGTGTGAAGTTATTCATCGACATGTGAAGTCTTTGGGTGTCTTATCACTTCAGAGCGGTAAATCTGATGTGTCTGTTAAGTTTTCTGAGTGACCTCCGTGGCGTGCTTGTGCTGCGTCAGTATCTAAGACTGCTGTCAATGAGAGCAGCCGTGCCACAGGGTTTAACCCCTTCTGCATTGATCCCCAGTTTGCTCCAGGCTGCCGTCTAATTCTCCAATTTTCAGCTGTTAGAGATAGAATTGGAATAATAAACAGCTGAACCTCCCACTAATAATCCCTCTGACCCCCCTTTCCCCATCCATCTCTTTCTTACACACACACTCACTTTGTCCCTTCCTCCACAGCTTACCCAGTCCTCCTTAGGTTCACTGAGTTGTGGGTAGAGTTTCTCTGTCTGTCATAATCTATGCCAAAGCCACAAAGGACTAATAAAATATTAGCCTGCCTTTAGAGCCTGGAACTGATTATCAGCAATAGCGCACGCTAACCACATGCAAAATTAATTTATGTTTATGGACACATACGAATGATTATATGGTTTTTTGGGTTTTCTATATTTTGAATATGTCTCACTGTTAAATTGCCAGCAAATATAAAATGCTACAATATAAAATAATGCTGAGTTCATCTATAAAATATAAATTTCCACTCTACTGCCCTTTTTATTTTCCCTCACAAAAATGATAGTGATCCTGTTCATTGCTTTGATACCAGATCAGAGAGAGGCTGATACTCTGTTAAACGGTTTGCACTCCTCCTATTTTGCAATCAACTGAGAATGAGCTCATAAATGTTTTACTTTTAACAACCCTATATAAGATCTACAGTTACAACCTAACTGTAGCCATAGAGTGATTTATGCTGCATGTAAACAAGTAAAAGACGTTCTCCATCAGTCTGGCTTTCAGATACAGATAAGTTGATTCGCTGGATCTAAGATATGTGTGCACACCTCTGGTAAATGCTAGTTTTTTAATGTAAAAAATACAAGACAAAGATAGATCATTATACAAGTTTTTTTCCTTTTAAACAGATATATATCCTGTAAACTGTGCAAAACAAACAAATCTGTCATAGGGGAAAAGTTAAGAAATGTAAAAGCTACAATGGTTGCATAAGTGTGGAGATTCTTCAACTAATACTTTGTTGAACTGCCTTTTCATTTAATTTTAGCATTCAATCTATGGTAGGAGTTTATCAACATCCCACATTGTGACATGGCAATATGTGCCCACCCTACTTTGAAAAGGTTCTTCATATGACTCAGATTTGTGGGGCACATCTTGTTCATGGCAGTCTTTCTGTGACTCCAAAATCTTTCTGTCAGATTTAGTTCTGAACTCTGGCTAGACCATGTCAAGACCTTTTCTTCCGGAGCAGCCATTCGCCTGGACTTCATGTAATTTTAATTTTTTCATTACATCCAGCTTGGCAAACCCACCTCACCTTTCTGTTATAAGGCAGTCCCACAGCATGATGCTGGCACCAATGTGTTTTACTGCATATTAGGTGATACACATTGTTGGTTTTGTGCCAAACAAACCTTTTATAACTGGGGCCCCAAAATTCAAGCTGGGTTTTTAACAATTACAAGAGATGTGGTCACATGTTAAACCCATGTGGTCCCTCCATATCAATTGCCTAGCTTATCCCCATGACATCTGCATGCATAAATTCACTAAACCACCATAAACAAAAACTTGATTCGGCAAAAATAAAAAAGGCTGGTCCTCTAATACAGTTTGCTGTATGTTTGCAGAAGCACTGAGCTGACATGAACTGGATTATGAGGTCAGATTCTAACATCTCAACCTAACCTAACTGTCCATTCAAGAGTTGTTTTCAGCCTTTAAGGCGCTTTTGGTGGCCTTTAAGTTTCTCTATTAACCAATATTCATCAGATATGCCAGACCTGAACTCAGCGTCCACTCCACCGAAACTATTTGCAGTCTTTGGGAGGTCATAAATGTCAGAGTTGTGTAGATATATATCTTAAGTTATCTTTAAGAGCTGATTAGAACTTGCCAAATGTGTCTGCTAATCTTTGACGTGGGGAAAAAGCTCAGTGCTGGCAGTATCCACTTGGTCTCAGTGAAGCTATCATTCTATCTTATTTTTCTCAGTTTTTGGCTCACTTTGCGTCCCGAGGCCTTTGTGCTGCAGTAGTGCTGGGCTCAGCATGCTGCCAGTGTCCACACATTGCTGCCTCAGCACTAATAAGGCAATAGAGTGATAGAGAGAGCGCCAGTTGTCTGCTTTCAACATCCCTACTCAACCGTGCCCTCACCTAAACCTCCACAGAGACACCATTAGCTAACCTATTGAGGATTCCTTATTAGGAAAAACATCAAGGAGTCTAATTGTGGTTGTGAGCTGATACTCGCTAGATGTGTTAGGTTTTCCATCCCAGATAATGAGTTGTGGTGTTTCCCTCATTGGTTCATTGCTCCACATTCTGATTTGAGTCATGTCACTGACCACTGGAGTGTCTCCTAATTTAGCTTCAGCCTCAGGTCACGAGGCCAAGTGTTTTAAAGTGTTGTAATTTAGTTTATATAGTACATCTTATTTTTAAATTTGGTTCCATATTTTTTCTGTGTGCTATGAACACAAGTAACTGCTAAAATATTTAAACACTCTAAGGTTTGTATGTTAGCATTTGAAAGCAACAAGAAGCTGGGGTGGTCGCTCACATCGATTGTAAACAAATAAAAAGAAAAAAATGGTGTGCAAAGCAGGAGGTCGGCTGTGAGTGTGCTGGTTTAAAATCAAATCTCATAAGAAAATCTAATGATAGTAAAAACAACATTCTTATCAGCATAGTTCTTCTGCTATGTTCCATTAAAACCAGCATCAGATGTCCCAGAATGTATGATCAGTTTATTTCCAGGCTGCAGGCTGTCTGAGTGTGCCAACTTCTAAGTAGGGATGGACTGGGATACTGTCAGTTGTATCCCTGTGTGGCAGCACAAATGGGAAGAGGTTGGACTGGAGAAATGGCTCCATGTAACAGGAGGAGATGACTGTGCCATTTGAGCCTGAATGTGACACTAAAAACAGCCTGACAGCTGGGAGTTTAGAGCCAGAATATGAAACTGAAATAATCAAAACAAGGGTGGGACATTAAAAAACTTGCAGGTGTTAGAATAGTGAGTCATAAAAAAATATTTCTTCCTACACTTCTTTATTTTGATGATAATCAATGACAAAATGTTTGAACACATATTTTCTTGTGTGATATTAATCACTGCTGTCATTTGCGTCAAAGAAACATGCTTAAAATCTGAGTCAGTAAAGAGAAGTACAACTTAAAATGACTGATAAACTGCTCAGAAAATTAAAGAAACACTTTTTAATATCAAGTCAGTTAAAATTCTGGAATATTGATCTATTCAGTTAAGAAGTAGACAGGGTTGTTGATCAGTGTCAACTGTTTTGGTTTTAATGAAATTAATATCAGGTCCACTGAGGCGGCAACAAGAGACGAAAAGATAAACAGAGATCTAATGCTGCATTCCAGTAGTACTGGACAGTAAATACTGCTTCAAATACAGTAGCATTCTTTGCTATCTCCATAGTCAATGGACATATGCCAAATATTAGTGAGCATCTGTCATGCAGTTTTAACTTTTAAAAACCAATAACAAAGCAGGACATCATCCTAATCAGTGGAATGGAGAACATAATGTTAAAAGGCTGTAAATGGTTGTTCTAGAGGCCTGGGTGACCTAAATGGACTGGACATTTGCAGTTGTTGTCAATAGCTTTTTAAATTATGATTTTAATTTAAGCAAATGAATAGATAAGCAGTTAAGCCCAAAATTATTCATGTACCTGACAGATTAAATTGTTCTAAACTATTCTGAATGGAAGTGATAAAAATGTTTTGGAGTAGCCCAGCTAGGTTCCCGACATTAATTTGAGAGTATGTGGGAAGGGAGCTAAAGATTAGGGTAATGGCAAGGAGGCCTTCACACCTCAAATACTTTGAGCTTATTAACAATAAGAAGTCATCAAAAAACCATCCAAGAAACTGGAAAAAGAAAGGGTTGTCTGTTTTAAGGTCATTAAAGATTTTTCTATTGATAATGGAAAAATATTAGGAATAATTTTCAACGTGACTTTTTAAATAACAAAAAATTAAAAATAAAGATAAAACATTTCACATTATTGTAAAATTTAGAATTCAGCTTTTTTACAGTTTTTTTTTTTTACCTTTTGAGAGAGGTCTGTCTCATTTCCAGTCATAAATAAACTTCTTGGTTGAATTGAAATTATTTCAGATCAGGGTTAATTTTCCTGGCTTAATTTTATGTGAAAGTCACAGAGCATTTTCCATGCTAGCCAAAGGTTTTAGTTTGCTAATTTCAGAATTTAACACATTAATTACTATTTAAACTTACAGGTTGTTCTTGCAAACAGAGAACAGGACATGAAATATGAGCAGAGTAATGGGTAGTGAAAACAGGCATGAAAACAGTCAAATGGTAATGGAAGAATCCAGCAATGGGTAATGACAACCAGTGAGCTTTAATAGTGAAGGAAGAGTGGAGAATGACATAGAATGCAGGTGTGTTAAGCAGCAGATAATGTGGAGCAGCTGAGGCAGTAGGAAAGCAGGAAGACCTATTATGAAAATTCTAATTTCCCCTCGGGGATCAATAAAGTATCTTTGAATTGAATTGAATTGAATGATGGATGGAGCTGAACTAAGACATAATGAAACTACCGAACCAAGAGGAAATGTCTAAAAGAGATCTAAGAGAAATAAATAGAAATGTACAAAGAACAGAACACAATAATAAACTAATACACTAAACACAAAGAAATAAACTAATAAGGGTAGGCCTTAAGAACAACAACAAAAAATGAAAACACAAAAGAAAACTAAAACTTTGCACTAAAGGGGCAAGGTTTGGGTTAGAGGAATAAATCAGTGGTTCGTGATAGGACTAGTGTTGGATTATTAGATATACCTTTTCCACATTTCTACATTAGCACATCCTTTGACACATACATATTCACAGACTCACAGATGTAAAAAAACCTTTTAGGCTAGTATTGCAGTGTCATAGACACTGCTATATTAAAGACCCATCTGCATGGGATGAGAAGTTTATATTACTGTGTAAGAGTCTAACAAGGGCATTTTAAACTAGTTGAAGGAAGCAAAAATAATTTCATTTCCTTGGTATACTGGTTAAATATGACAAATACTGCAGTCTGGAATGCTACACAGCTCTAGTACCGATAAATAACAAGAATGACTCAGTGGGAGGTCTCGTTTAGTTTTTTTTAAACACCCATTTAGGTTACTTTAAAAAATTGGTGGTGAAGTAAATAATTTTAATCAGACCTGATGACTCAGCTGTTTTTATACACTGAACCATCAACCATTTTTCTTTTAATGAAACAAAAACTTTCAGATAATTGGACAAGACATTTGCCTTACAAAGATGATCACTGCAGATTCATCATGAATGAACTTTCCCTGCAGATTTAGCAGAGTGTTGATTCTTTATGAGTCAAACCATCTTTACAGTCAAGAAAATGCATCAGTGCTGTACTTTGTTCTACCTAAAGTAAAGAGATGCTTAAGTCTGATGCTTAAGCAGCATCTGTGTTAAGCTGTTTAAAAGCTGCCACACAGCTGTTGTCCGGCTTACAACTTCACCAGTAGCTGCCAGTAAGGACTTTGATTGGTCCAGACACAACTGATCCTTAGCCGCAAATTGATAGCTTTACGCTCAGCAAGATTTACTCTATGTCACTGTCGTCACAGGATTCTTAGGAGAATCCAGCTGCCTCAGATGATTCACAGTGAAACTCAGAGGTTTGCCAACTCTCTACCAATATTCATAAGTATCTGCTCTGTAGTGAGGGAAAATAGCACTGACAACATCTCCATAGCTTAGATCTGAGCTTGATTGAGGGTGTGGTGATCCCCTTTTTGTGTTTGTCTGAATTGATCAGGTGCTCTGAACACAGTCCAGTTTCAGGTTAATGAGGAAACAATATTTAACACTGGTAATCTACCAAAACCCTTTAGGAGAAGTCACAGCACCTACATATTTGCAATACTTTCTGGCAAAAAGTAAGAATAGACTGTAGAGAAAAGGAAACAAATTACAACATAAGACAAAGAAACACTGCACAGTTATTAAAAATAGCATATTCAGATTAATGACATATACAACTGAGTAGAGTGATTAAAAAAATTACTAATAGCACATTTGTAATTGTGTATAAGAAAAACAACAACTATTTAGAAAAAAATCGATGAACTGCAAATGTCAGCAGAGATGTAAACACTTATTGAGTTTTTTGGGAACAGTGATGGTTATAAAGTCTAACAGCTGCTGGGAGGAAGGATCTGCGATATTGCTCCTTTGTGCACCTAGGATGCAGCATTCTCTCACTGGAGGAGCTGTACAGTTCTACAACAGCTTCTTACATGGGGTGGGAGACATTGACCAACAGTGATGTTTTTTTTTCTGGAGTCCATCTGTCTCCCACCACCTGCAGTGTGTCCAGTGGGCATCCTAGGACAGAGCTGGCTTTCCAATGAGCTTATCTAACCGGTTCCTCTCAGCTGTCAATAAGCTGCTGCTCCAACAGACAACACCATAGAATATGGCACCACAGAGTTAAAAATGTCTTCAGGAGCACCCCCTGCACTCCAGAAGATCTCAGTCTCCTTAGCAGGTAGAGTCTGCTCTGACCCTTCCTGTAAAGAGCATTAGTGTTGTGACTTAAGTCTAGTTTATTTTTCAGGGGAACACCCAGGTATTTATTTGAGTCCACTATCTCAATGTCAGTTACTTGGATGTTCTGGTGTCACTGTGGTAGGTCTGATGCCTGCGGAAATCCACCACCAGCTCCTTGGTTTTCCCCGCTTTGATCAAGAGGGGTTTCCGCTGGCACCAGTTTACGAAGTCCAGTGTCCACTGTCTGTACTCTGAGTCGTCCTCATCAGTGATGACCTGTGAGTCATTACTCACAGGCCATCATGAATAAAATTAATTACAGGTCTTGTTTTTTTGTGCTTCACGGTTAACAATATGGGTTTTTGATGGGTCGCAGTTCAGGTGCAGGTAACTACTTTATTCTGGTGGCTGTTTTTATTTTCTCGTTTTATTTACTTGGATGATTAATCATAAGGTGTTTGTGACACAGAATTTAAACTTTAAATAAAAAAATAATCACTGGATAAAACCGCTTGCCTCAAAATTCATAGAGAAAGAGGGACCTGTGTTTGTGTTTGATTGTATCCATTTTTCATATGTCTTTTCACTTAGAAAGTGAAAAATGTTTTTGGTGCATGTTGTAAATATGATATAGTTGTCTGAGAGCTGCACTGATCGCTATACTACTTCTCTGCTTCTACTGCTTCTCTGTTCAAAGTTACATTTGTGTACATTGGTCTGTGAGGCCTAACTGAGGTGGACTTTGAAAGCAGAGGCTAAAAATGTACACACACACACACACACATACACACACACACACACACACACACACACACACACACACACACACACAGGTGCAAAACAAACTGTCCGACAGGTCTGACTCCACAGATCTTTGTCTGCGGTAAATATTTGTAACTTCTGTTCACCTATGCTCTGTACATGTGGGTGAAGAGATTTTTAACTAGTGAAATTCATTGTTGAATAGTCACTGAGAGCAGTCACACACATGCAATTTCTACCTTTCCAAAACTAGGGCTGCACTATATTAAGAAAAATACAAAAAAGGTTTTACCATTGAAAATTGTGATTTTGTTTGTGATTTTGTTTGTAATTAATTCAAGTAATTCTTCTCCTTCTTTTCATCATCACTAAAATCTTTTTCAGTTTTTTGGCATCAGTGGGAGGGAAAGTCAACCTAACTGAATATATCTAAATATAATGACTTACCAAATGTTGTATCCAAGCAGTCTTTTGCACTCGCGATATTGCCCACATTGATATTCCTGTTTTCTTTGAGACCTGACCTGCTGATTCAGATTTTTATTGTGAGGACTGAACACGTAAAAAACGTGCTGCAGGCTCTAAATAGCATGGCTCTGCCATCCAATGCAACATAAAGGGACTGGAGGACGTTGCTAGTCTTGATCAGAGGTGGGTAATAATAACTGGTTACATTTACTTGACTAACGTTTTGGGGGAATAAATGGATTTCTATGAGTCGTTTTACTCCACCATACTTTTTAATTCTACTTGAGTAATATTATTCTGAAGTAACGCAACTCTTACTTGAGTAAAATTTTTGGCTACTCTTCCTACCTCTGGTGGAAAATTGCCTGATTTGCCATTTCTCTACCAGTCTCCCTCAGTTAATGCTCCCCCACAGCTGCTCTACATTCAATGAATCAGTCTCCCCTGTTCCCACTCCAGTAGTCATGCTCCCAGTATTTAGGCTCCCTGTTTTAAGCATTCCTTGATGGAATCTCGACCATTTTTTTCATGATGTTTTCTCTTTCATGACGTTTTTTGTAAGTTTGCTTTTTATGCATGCCTCCTGCTTGCACTTAGATCAACCCAAAGCACATAGCAGGTCCATGTGTGTTTCAAGCAGCTGTTAATCCCCAAAAACAATTGACCTGCTGCTTGCAAAACCACATTTTCCAGTTTTTCATCTCTTTTTGCGTTGCCTGGAATTTTCAACTCATTATTAACAAAGCTGGGCTGTCTGACAACATTAACCAACTGGTGATGTGACATTTTTTTCTGTGCAATTTGTTTAGCACAGAAATTAGTTTCTGACTTTTTTAAGCAACTTTATTTGGTTTTTAGTACCCCTACGAAGAAGAAGTAGAGATTTCCACCAGTATCTATGCACTGTTAATATTCCACACTAATCCTTCGAGCCAAACCAAACTTGCACTACCAACCCAAAACTGGTTTCACTGTCTGCTGATCCCAGACTTCAGTGTACCAGTGGCCTCTCCATCTGAGAATGATTGGTCAGTACACACCCTACATGCTGCCCTTCCCTCCTTCTCTCTCGCTCTTCCTACTTAAATACTTTTAGCATAAAGAGAGAGAAGGAGGGGAGGGGGATGGGAGATCTATGGGGGATGGGAGCTAAGTGCTACCTCTGTTGTCACTGGCCAGAGAGAGAAGCAGAGAGAGAGAGAGTAGGAGAGAGAGAGAGAGAGAGAGAGAGATAGGGAGGGAGGGAAAAAGGAGAGTTGTGTCCCATATGTGGAAAAAAGCATAGCAGTGCACACACGGGTCCAGTCAGATCCAGGGATTATCCTAGTGCTTTCAGATCTGATGGAGGACATGCAGGCATGAATAGGTAAGGCCGCTTGTCTTCTCTGCATCTCTGTGTGGATCTGCTGTCACAGCCAGCTGGTATCCCCACTGTTTGACTGGAACCAAGCCCTTTTGAAGCCGCTCTCTCCTCTCTTCAGCAACTGACCATTAGGTGTTTTTCCCTATGCCAACAGACCCTCTTCCTGCAAAGAGTCTATGTTTGTTTAAAATGGAAGCTGTGGTTTGCTGCTGCATCGCAGACTGTTATTCTGGGCTGCGAGTGGTAAAAGTTGGCTGTCAGTTTAAAGCGGAGGGGGTTGTTGTTGCCGGAGTGAAGCCTGTTGGCGTCCAGAGACGAGCCAAGGGGGTCATTGCATAATATCTCCTTCATGTGAATGATGGGATGTAAATACATGGCTTTCTTGTTGTCTTAAACAGGGTATCTGTGCATCTATTACAATAATGTTACTTCAATGTGCATTATTGTTGTCTGAGAAAGTCGGTTGAATCTATGGAATAAATTGTGTGCATATTAATGGTATTTTCTTTAAGGATTTAAGTTGTCAACATTTCAGAAATGATTCCTTTTAAATTTCAATGTGGAAATGCACATTTTTGTAAACATTTCCAAGCCTCTTATAGTTTATATGAGAATGAAGCAATTTAAACTAGAATTACCTGCCTTTTAATCTGTGCTTTAATAAAATGGTCCAAACCAAAATAGAGATTTCCTACAAATGTATTCTGACTTAGCTTTTTAAAGTCTATTAAAGTATGTTTTTCTCCATTTCTGAAAGGTATGATTTCACCCTGTCATAAAACTTAATCCAGGATCTATTATTTATCAGATATGTTGGTCCTTCAAGCTTGAAAGGAAATATCTTTTGTCTGCATTTGGCGTATGGAGCTCCAAAAGTATTTGCTGTCCCAAGAATGCAGTCTTTATTACCCCAGAGCACGAAGCACTGGTATGCATGAGTCTTTTTGTGAGGCAGATTTAGAAAACCCTCTTTAGAGGCTGGACACAGCTCCACAATCAGCTTAATGCCTGCCTGTAATGAATGCCCTTGTGTGTCTGAATTTGGCTGGCTGTTTGCTTGAGTCAGTGAGACAGGGAGTGTGAATTCTGGTTTTGTTACACCGATAGGGCTCTCAGGTTGGTCTGTAACTCTATCGTGCTTTGGTTCGGTGTGTTTAGACTCGTCTGAAAGTGTTGCTTAACATTGCTGTCTCATCTCTTTTTATTTTCTCTTTTTTTCTGTCTCTCTCAGGGTTGTTCTGTTATCATTGCGCTCTCATGCCAGTGACGGACCACAACTGGACCGGCGCTAACCTTAGCTGGCATTCATGAAACAGCATTCCTCCTTACTGAGACCAGCTCCACAGAATGCTGAGTCCCATTGTCCCTTATAGTGAGTAAGACACTCTTTTCTTTCTCCTCTCTAAACTACACACCACAGAGCCATACTTGACTTAGTTGGACTTTGTCTCAATCAATGGGCTCTCACTTCACAAAATAAGTGGGAGTGGACATGTGTGCAAACAGAGCGAGAGATGCACCGTTGGCTAAGAGTCGACCTCAGCATAGAGACGGGACGTTTCTTTGACACGCAGATTGGAAACGCTAAACCTTGAGCACAGAATATTTCTTCAGCAGCCAGTAGAAAACAGCTGTGGCACAGAAGAGGAACAGAGGAAGGATGGAGGGATGATGGTTTGAGCTGCAAAAATCCCTTAACTAAGCAAGTGTAATTTTACCAATATAGCAAAGCAGGAGTTACCACTGCACACACTTTCTACTGCTCTCCCTCTCATTTTCTCCCACAATACTGACCTAATAACTGACATGTCCAGTGCCACCGCTCCCCCCTGGGCAGCCTCCCTCCAGGCCTCATAGGAGTCCAGTGATCGGGCTCTCCAAAACAGCATTGTTTGGTGACCAGCAGGGGCCTGCCTCTGTGGCCTCATTCTCAAGAGCCCCTTTTTCCCAGCTCTTTAACTCGCCTCAATGGACCATTATTGGCATGGCAGTTACAAGAAAGGAGGGAGAAACCAAACAGAAAGGTTAATTTAAAAAATATTACTTTAAAATTGATGGTAGAAACGTCTGTTTGTTCCACTAACGTGGTAAAAGTGAGTTGAAGTGGCAGCATACGCAGATGTGTGGGCCATTAAAACATCACAAGCAGATGTTTGACAGTTACTTTCATTAGAGATGCTCCAGTCAATTTGCTTGAAATTGGAATCAGTCGATGTTCCCTCGATCAGCTGGTCAAGTACATGTCGATATGTTTCAGATGATCAGCAAGTCAAATGCTAAAAATTCAGATCTTGTTTTCTGTTCTTCAAGTTAATAATAATTTAGAACTCCCACCATTTTTAGCTTATAAACATGTCGACCAGCAGTAGACACGGGTAGCAGATTCTCATAGTAAGATGACCTTGATAAAACAAAAACTGTATAACACAACCTAATTTCCTTAATTATAAAAAGAAAAGCAGCAGTTATTCCTACTGCTACTAATATTGTAATATATGACATTTATTCATTAGTTAAATGTTGATACATTGACTTAATATTAAAAATAGTTGAATTTGTAAGTGAGGGAGAAGTGTACCAGGCTTTCAGCCAGCTTAACGGCCATGTGCAGCAACTTGTGGGGGAAGCGGAATCCTGCATCACTCTGTGCTCATTTACTCCGGCACTTTCTTTGGTATCTTATTAATAGCAATTTAAATGATTAAAACATTATGATTGAAAATGTTAATGGTTTTGAAACCATAACTTTCTATAATTGTATTATATCTATAATAATCTGTATTGATGCACAGAGGAAAAAACGGACCCTGTAAAAATTTTAAACAGCAGTTTAGACCTCAAAGAAAACCAAAACACTAGACTTGTGAGGAAAATCTTTATCATTGCTATTCTAATACCCCTGTCACACTTTTTTGGATTTGCCTTTCCTTTCAATGGCCATAGCAAAATAACTTTCATGTTTGGAGAACACTGAGAGAACTTTTTGGATTGCTAGAACATCCATGCTTGTTCTGCTTCTCACCAGGCCTTTTTAACTTGTCCCATGAGATTCTAAACCTTGCAGGTCCATTTTGACTGAAAAGGTTTAGTCCTCCTGGAGTGAAGAACAGGTTTAAGAATGTCACAGACGGATGGTGGGAATGTTAGTCTGCCTTCAGACGGCTCACTGCTGGTTAACTGGAATCTCCTGAACCGTTGTGGAGGGGGTTCATTTTACGACTGGCTGCAGTGGTCTTCTCTGTCCGACAGCTTGGTAGGTTCCCATGTACAGCGTAGCTCTGTTATCAAGGTCATTTCAGAACAGCCTGCTAGTGTGTGTTTGCAGAAAGGAGCTTCACGTGAGTACGCACAGCGGTGTGAGGTAGTCACACTGTCTACTCTCAGACCAGTGACACACAGACTCACCCATGTGCATGCTAGTGATACAGCAGCTCTTAGTTAAAGACCGGATTCATAATAGAGAAAGACTTTGTATGTATGCAGAGCATGTGAAGACTCTCACCTCCATGTTGGAATGCCCCTTTATGGGAATGTAGAGAATTCCTGCTTCCTTCGGCCACATATGACAACGACTTGTACACACAACACGCCATTGGTCCTTGTCTGCGGCCAGTCAAGAATACCTCAAGCTAGGTGAAACTGCTATTGACGGAGCTAAGACGAAACCTGAGAGAGATTCCAGGGGCCATGGATACTCCTGGAGGGATTTGGTGCAAAAATCTGTAATCTGCACTTCAAACACACTCTTAAATCAGTCCCAGGCCCCCAACCCAGGAGTGCCCTAACTCTTGTTGCTGGGGGCCCCCGCTGGTGGAGTGATACCTTTTCTTTTAAAGCAGCACACATGCACACAGAATGACTACACACAAGTCCAGTCTGGCAGTTTTTACTGCTCTCCTCTGACTGACCCCTGTCTTTGCTCTCTCTCCCTGTCTCTGTTTTTGTTTTTTTGGGTCCTTGTTTTAGAGCAGTTGATCTCATCCCATGGCCCCTCAAAGAGTTGGCTGGAGGGCCACGCCAGCATCTATCCCCATTGTAGGCAGAGTGGTATGAGTGTTGCTGTGGGGAGCCCTGTGAGGTCTTTGAGTAAATATACAGCCCGCTAAACTGTGTGTGAATAAGAGCAAGGATCATTAGTGTGGGTGTGAATTGGCTCTAATTAGCCTCCAGTGTGCGGTTATGTGCATGTTGTTTTGTGCATGTATTGCAGGGGGAAAAAAAAGATGTTTTTAGGGACCCATGCTTCTGTGAGTTCACAGGGCCCGGTGCCTTTATTTCTCAAGGGGTTTATCAGCTCATTAAGAAGACCTCCGCTCCCATTAAGGGTCCAATTAAGAAGCTGGGGTGTTGAGGCTCAGTGGGATTGCTGCACTTCACCAAATTCCTGAAGCAGCAGAAATTCAGAGCATAATAGTGCGATGTGCTTTTGCACACAAACACAGCTAATTAGTAAATTAATGCACATTAGAAATACTTTACTGCCATTAGGTGTTTGTAGTGTGGGGGATCAAAACTCTGCCAGTGTGGCATGTGCAGCAGTGTAATGTATTGAGCTTTGCCTAATTTGTGCATATACCAGATAACACCAAATCTAAGAGATGCAGAGAGAGCCCAGGTGATTTGGACAGAAATGGGAAGGAGGGAGTAAGGAGAAAACAGAGGAAGATTGGATGGAAATGATGGAGCCACAGAGTGGGAGATTGGTTGGGTTAGACAGATGGAGGGGGCGAATGGTCATCACAGAGCCATTAGGACAGCTGTTCTTTGATATATTAGTGGACAGAATGACCTAAAGCCAGCCTGCAGCCACAAAAAATAGAGACCCTGTTTTTTGCTCTTGAAGGGAAGAGGGGATAGGGGGTGGGTGGGCTTCACTCGGCTTCTGCCATTTGTGGACGTGCGTTAGCAGGTTCGGGGAATGGGGGGGGGGGTTGTTTCTAAAATTACGAGCACAAAGTGACGCATCCAGCAATTATTCCTAAGGCTTTCTACTATTGCTGAGTGCTGAGAAAAGAGCGCGCTTTTAGATGGGACCTAGCCTTCCTGCTGCATCGTCATTAGCCATTCCAAACCCTCAGTGAATCAATTGTCAACAAATGTAAGTAGTTTGGCTGCTGTTCTTGTTCATCCATCCCAGAGAAAAACAAGCTGTAGTGACAATAACTATTTGTCTGACATGGAGATTTGTTAAATTTATAACAGTGAAGTGTAGTTTTATTTCATAATTTATTTTCTAAGCCCTTCGTTAATGGTTTGTTCTTCTATTAAATGAAATTATCTCGACACATTGACTAAACACTTCTGACAGCTGGCCTGGAACATTCCCAGAGGAGGTCAGAGCATAAAATAGAAAGTCCAACTGTCATAGTGAGACACGAAACAAAGATCTCAAGTACAGCGAAGGGAAGGAGAAGAGACACACAGAGGACATCTCTCAATGCCATTGCAGGAGACAGAGGTTTTTTTTTCTCCTGGGACAGGACTCATGATCCGTGTTTAAACTCAGGGCAGCAGGTGTGAAAACCCCACACCACATCTCCTGCACTCTTCTGTTATTACATCTTCTTAGGCCAATGAAAGAGAGAGCATGTGAGCCAGACTGAGGCACAGTGAGTCTGGGATTGTGTTTCCTTTGAGTGATAGTAGGCCTGTGACTAGTTCTTGGATTTATAATGATTTTCCCCAACAATGACCATTGATTCATGGATGATATAAGGTGATCCCTGCTTTCAAGAAGACACGTTATACCTGTGTCTTCAGGTCATTTCAAAATGCTCTCAAAGGCTCACCTTGCACCTCTTTTTGTAGCTGTTTAGCAGAACCTCACACAATATCCTAGTATCTTTTAGTTTTAAAACGTTTAGCAAATTTGACACTGAATGTAAAGCAGTAATACAGTTGGAGATCTTACCATAGTTGTGTTGTACTGATGCAATTCAAAAGTGTATTTTATAGCAGAGTGGAAGACGGCCTTAAGACAATTTTGTACTGTTTCCCACAACCATGTTGTAAAATGCAGTTGGCCTCTCAGGTTGGTGCTTTTACGACTGGCTGGCAGTATGTCACGGTGAAGAGCCCAGAAAGAATGTCCTGTTTGATATTACCATCATAAATCACTGTGAACTTGAAAACAAAGGACTCAGGGGCCTTCTAATGACAAATCAAGATCTGACACATAAATAACAGGTCCTGGTATGTCCTTTATGCTAAACTTGTGATCGCAGAGGTTTTAAAAAAACATTGTGCAAGAGATTGTTTGCCTCACATGTTTGTGAACATTAAATCAGATTTTTTTCAATTGCTAATCAATTAGTTTTATGTAAGAGTCAGTCATCACATTAATAACTATCCGAATATCTTCTTAAGTCTGTTATTCCCAACTTGTTTTCACATATAGTAGCAGATGTCCATCAAATAAAGGATGCAGCAAGAAATTAGCTGGTAATCAGAATCAGACGATTTTTACAGTTAGGCTCAAACGTATTCATACCCCTGGCAGGTTTAGGTTTATGGTAATCTTTTAATTTTCCCAGTATGTTTCTTCTGACTGGAAATAATATTGACATTTTGAAGTGGACCAGTCAGAGTCCTCATTTGAATCTGACAGAATCTGTGGAGGGAGCTGCTAAAGATTAAGGTGATGGTAAGGAGGCATTCCAACCTCTCAATATACCAGTGGCAACACACAGAAGGGTTTGATCGATGTAGATTTTATTCCAATAAATATTGAAAGGTGTATAAATATTTTTCGACATGCATATTTTAAAGTAAAAATTTAAATTAAATACATTTATATATTTTTATTTTTTTCAAAACTAATACTGCTTTCACACTGTTTTTTTATTATTTTTTAAAGAGATGATTGCTTCATTTCCTTTCAGACACAAACGTTTTGGCTGAATAAAAATAATGTTAAATGTAAGTCTATGAAACATTTTAGGCTTAGCTGTGCTTTGATTAACTCTTATTGTTGACTGGCTTAGAAACTCTAACATCAGATCTTTATCTGATCAGTGAACGCACTACATTAGCACTACCAGGTTGCGACAATAACATTTTTGAGGGTAAAGTTGTTACTTTGGAAAACTAAAAGTTGGATATTTTCTTTATCAGTGAAGTGTTTAGCAATAAAGTCAGGTGTCCAGATATATCTGATGTTCATTCAGGCTGTGAGAAAGTGAGAGAAGGCAAGACATTCAACTTTACATATTGCACCAAAGTTGCTCTGTTTTATTGTTTTGAGTTTAAGATCTCTGACTGTCATGAAACTTGCTAGATTTGAAAATGTCGGTAGCCTTTTAGAAATCTCAAAATTAAGGTAACAATTTACGTTCTCTAGGGAAAATGATGTTTATAGTTACTAATACTAACTGTGCTAAAACCAGTTAAAATTGTCAACGGTGTAATCATTTTGTCTTAGTTTTAAAATAATGGCAAAACCAATACACATTATTATTATGTATTATATTATATTATATTATATTATATTATATTATAGTTCTTCATGTGAAATCAGAATGGGCTTATATTGGTTTTGGCAGGTCAAAAATAAATGTAGATTGGCTGTTGTCCACAAAACTCTGAGTGCATTTCTGCATTTGACATCATAATGATGTTCACCTTTAGTAATTGACACATATCAAACAAAGCTCAGTCAAGTGCTGCTCAGGTGTGCGATAAGCTAGGTGACAGCAGTGTCGGGATAAGAATTAGTTATCAGTTCATTAAGGGCAGTTTTTATGTTTTGAATTTTCAAATATTTTCTATTGTCACTTTTATTGTCATTGCAATAAATATTAGAAAATATTGTGATAAAATCACTGCTGTTCACATGTGACATGATGCACAGTGAAGGTGTATCAGGCCTTTTTTTGCCATTTTGGTAATTATTTTGTCTATTGCCACCACTATGTTTGAAAGTTTTATTAAGAACGAGCTATTTCTGTGATTTCTGTCCAAACTGAATTGCCTTAAAGCTGCCATAATACTTGCTTTCCACTTTCTCCAAATAGCACATCAGTTTAATGAATTTCCATATTTTTTTAATTATGCAACTATCTTAAGCATTATATGCCTAATTTGCATCTTGTTATTATAGTACACTTTGCTCCTCCTAACTCCTGCCTCACTATAGAGGTGTATGATGTAGAGTGGTTAGGTATATTTTCTTATCAGTGAATGGAGGTGTAGCTGAAAGCCGAGTGGACCCTGATTGAATTGATCCAAAGTGCTGCTGTTTACAAGCAGCCCCCTTCACAATCGGCACATTTTAATAGCACAGAGTCCCAGAAGGCTTGTTGCATCCATGTATGTTTTGTTCCTCGAGGCATGGAAAATAAAAATGCCGGGAATGAAGAAGGAGAAAGCAAGCTCAGGGGAGCAATAAAACACCAATGAGTCCCTTCAGCTCAAGGCTTCAGGCCAAGACAACTTTTCACCTTAAACCTGTAATATTTTTATGGGAAACCACAAGAGTTGGGAGTAATACCTACTTTATGGAACTACTGTTGTTTTGTGGAATAAGCAGCAGATTCAGGGACCTTATAGATAGCAGATCTGAGTGTGTTAAATCCCAAGTTGGAATTGATAAAATATAACATTTTTACCTTCCTAAAATTAAAACTGCTGAAGAGAGCTATGCCGCTGCCTTCATCCCACACTCCTGCCATAGGATGCAGCTCACACAGGTCCCTCAATAAATCCCAGGCTGACACAAAAGCTGTCAGTGAACTGCTCCTGAATAGATTAATAAGATTTCCATAATTAGACAGGCCCCTGACAATAGGATCCCTTCGGCTTTGTCTCAGGGCCAACTGGATTGTTCGATCCATGCACGTCTGCTGGATGGTTGTCCACCACAAAGGCTGCACAGACAGTAAGGCGGTCAGCAGAGGAACATCTGTCTCTCCTGGGGCCAAGAAAACACACACAAAGAGTGGGAAGTTTTGCTTGCATAGACAGAAGGTTCTTATCAGCCTCCATGCAGCCAAAGAAGACCATCAGTCAACATAGGAAAGATCTGTTCAATACTGAATTGAAAAATAACAATATTTATTCAATACGTTTTTAGGACGTAGTATAATCACGGTATAAAATTAAATTTATTACTGAAGCAGAGAGAAGCTTTTCAAATAATCAAGTCAGACTTTTTAAGTATAATAATCTCTTTCTACTCCTATCTATAATCGTTCTCATGTGTGAGGGTTGATGAGTTTGTGGCATAACTGCAGCACAAAATGCATATTTACACATTTTACCAGCTCTGTATTTGCCTTTTTGCCAGTCTGAAATAATTTCCAATTAAGGCTTACACTGAAGCATATACTGTGGTTGATCTAATGAGTCTGCTGCCGTCACGCATCGTCCTGATTTCCTGCTTCTAATCTTAGCTTTCTTACTGGCTCTCCATGAATTAAGCTATATGATGGCTCCAATTTAGACAGAACCATAGATTAGAGCTTGCTCAGTTTATTGCAGACTATTACTTCTCTGAAAACCACAGTCCAGCAGAAGGCAGCATTTAATTACACGAAAAGGGCTAAACCCTGCTGTTTTCGTTACAGATGAATGATGCAGAGTCACAGTATAATAACTTTTTTAAAATAACAGCGATTTGCTTCTCTGTAAGCACAAGCAGCTGGGAGGGGTAGTGTTACTCTGTATTAGTGCTACACTGATCATGGAGTGGACAGCAGCCAACCCGTCTGAGAGTCCTCTAATGTCAGCTACAGTCCCGTCAGAAAGGACGGAGCGCCTGCTATCCACTGGTTCTCCCTCTCTCCCTCCCTCCGTCTCTGCCTTCTTCCATCCCTCCCTCCCTGCTGCAGGTTTTATGAGCTCCCTTGGGCTCTCATCCATCTTTGTCACACACAGGCCCCATTATTGGGGCTGCTCGCAAACTGGTCCGGCTGCAGATGGGAAGGACCTGCAGGACATGCATGGTTTCTGTGGCCCGGACAAAGAGCTGCAAGTCAGGCAACAACAAAGCAAAAAAAGAAAATAGAAAAATGTGGTTATCTGAGTGTGGACAAGTCTGTCTTCTGCAAGCAAAGATGTGTGAGAATGTCACAGTTTGCTGCAGTGGGTGTGCGGCCGTGTGTGTTGTCTGAAGCTTAGCGAAGCACTTGAACTGGTTTGGCCATTGGGAACTTAACGCAGTCTATTTGAATATGAAGGACATGATAATCCAACGGCCATCTGGTCCGCTGGTCTCATCTGACTGAATAAACAACAAGCGTAATCTGAAAACACACGGAGAGGTTTGGTAAAACGCAGGTCAAAGTTTAGCAGTGAGATAGGAGAAGCTGAATCTCAGGCTGTTGATGTTGAGATTTGATTTAAACAGCAATAAGAGTTCTGGCTTCACACCTACAGACAGCCATGAATAATGAATCATCAGGCGGCCGCTCGAGGAAAAGGTAAAGAGCTGCAGCGATGAAGGTTTCTGCTTTATTCCTTTTTACCTTGCCTTCTCTGGCCGGAGCAGTTCTCACCTCAGGGTAAATTGTGACAGTTCGATAATGCCAAGCTATGTGTGGAATGTCAAGCTAATGCCTGAGCAGGAGGCAGGGCTAACCTAGTCTAAATCTAATGCTGCTGATACAGAAATACTAGCACATGCACTGAACATTTGAAGGATGATTTCTTTTACCACCTGTTTGTGTTTTTAAGCAGGCTTAATAAAGATGCATGGAGTGAAAACGTTATTTATAGAACATTAGTTATATTTTTTTCAAGCTGCTTCGACCTCACTGAAGTCAGCCAGAGAAGCAGTCATTCCCCCTTCCCAATGTTCCCACAGGAGCCTGTTCTGATGAATAGCCCACTATGCTGCACTTCCAGTACACCCCCTTTTTCTTTCTCACTCTCTCTAAACCACTGTCCACATACACATACACACACCCACCCTCCTTGTCCTTCCCTCCTTGTGTCCATCAAGCCATTATAAGCACTGGTGTACTGTGGGTGGGTGTATCCGTGGGTGGTAGGTGGGGGTGTGGGGCGGAGAGAGCAGGCATTCACAGCAACATGCACAGGGAGATAACAATAGGTCTTCTGGGAGACCTGCAGATGCTACTAGTAGGGCGAAGAGTGGAGGGGTCTTATCGCTACGCCAACATAAGCTGGGAAACTGCAAAATACATCCATCCCACTGCTTTGCTTTCACTCTTTCTTTCTGCGACTTTCCATGTTTTCCTGGCCCTCCTCTTCAGCTTCCCCTCCCTCTTTATGAAATTTGACACTGTTCTGTTGCCAAACTTGGCAGCAGCACTCACAGAAGATGCCTTTCCTGACAGGAAGTTTGCTTCTTGGCATTAATTACATGGAGAGGAGAGGGCTTTGATCGTATGTCACTTTTCACACAATAGTCAGTTGGGCTTCAACATAAAGAGATAACATCTAATTGTGATATGTTTTGCTTTACATTACCATGTAGATATCATTTGAGGTCAACCCACATTTTTTCCACTCTTCATTGTTTTCCGTCTTTTCGATGTCTCATACAACCTCCTTGTATAGTTAGTATGGTTAACAATACTAACTGTAAACATCAGTTTCTGTGTGCACTTCCTAAAGAATGTACTGTAGATCATTTACTCCAAAATCTTGACAAAGTTTTCAAATTCAGCATGTTTCGTAACAGACGGAGGTTGAAAACACAAAAGAATAAGACAGAGAAATGTTGCTGTTATATGTTGTGCCTGCCTGGTTATGAGTGGGTATGAATGTCTTTAATGACTCTTTTTCATATCTGAAAACATAAGTGGGCACAAAGGAACGGACATACCTTCCAAGAAGATGTCACTCCCTTTAAAATAACTTATTTCAGTTTGCTTCTACTTATTTCAATTTTAAACACCTCATTGATGCTAAAAATAGTTACGCTTGAATCTTCTTCCCTCAGTAGCAACGTTTGTGATGAAGGGTGTTTGAAGAACACGTTTAAGCTCAAGCTTATTGTCCATTTGCTGGTTGGGTTAAAGATCAGACTTTTAAAATTCCCACCTGCAGGACACTGACCCGGAGGGCTGCATGATAACATGCGATGATGTCGTTGAATTCATTTATTTTGATAAGGCTCTCAGATTCACACCTTATTAATCTAAACATAAAAAGTGAAATCTTTAAAAATATTAGTTAGAATGCAGAGAACTGGTGTTACTAATATAAAAAGTAAAAGTTAACATTGAAATATTTATTTCAAATAATTAACACAAAGTTTAATTAGTGAGACTGAGAGTGATTAGTGAGAGTGATTCATTTTCAAGATGTTATGTATTCAGGATCCATTTTATTAGGAAAAAAATATCAGGGTCCTATGCAGTCTGCCAAGTTTTAGTGTTTTCCAGATCTAGATAAGTATGGAAAAAGAAAATAGAGTTTGGAGCAATATTGGTATTTCAAGACCTAATTCCCCATTCCATTGTCTGAATCAATCATCCATCCATCCATCCATCCATCCATCCATCCATCCATCCATCCATCCATCCATCCATCCATCCATAAATAAAACTTGGATGGATGAAAACTATGTTGTTTTATTTGAAAATAAAATCAATTGTATTGAGCTGGAAAGTTTTCAATTGTATGGTTTAGAGTAAATAAATTTTAGGAAATCAATAATTAACCATAATAACAACATTGAATTAAGTAAAGCTATGCTTCGCTATTTTGTAGTTTTTCAGCATAAGCATGAATACAGTTACTCCAGAAACAGCAGCAGTCTATATACAACAATGTCAAAAACTGTGAAGTAATTTGATGTCCTTTTGTATTTGTCTTGTCAGGCCTGTTAAAGATGCACTGGAACCCAGAGCATGCCCAGCCCCTCAGCCAGTGGCCTGAGCAGCACCTGGACGTCTCCTCCACCACCTCCTCCCCAGCCCACAAGGCGGAGTTTTTCTCCGGCCGTGGACGCAGCTCCTACAACTACGCCTGGGCCAACGATGACATCTCTGCCCTAACAGCCTCAAACCTCCTGAAGCGCTACGCTGAGAAGTACGCAGGCGTGCTAGACTCACCATACGACCGGCCTCCTACAGTGGGAACTTACCCAGAACCGGGGGCTTTTGGGCAGAAGACAGAGCTGGAACCTTGGCCACTGACGCACAGTACTGATGCCTCTTACCCTTTGGTTCCTCCTGGAGGCCTTGAGAGTCTTTCGAGCTCCAAGACTGTTGCCACATCTGTGGGCCCCCCTGGGGTGAACAGCGTGTCGGTAGTCAACAGCAATCTGTCAGACTCTGCCTACAGTGGCAGCAGCTCCTGCAGCGGTTCAGGCGAGTATCCCTCCAGCTACAATGGCACCTACCTTTCCTCAGGGTTCTGTCCTCAGCCCAGTGCAGCACTTCCCCCCACCTCCCTTCACACTCTGCAACCTACCCCCACTTTGGTGCCCAGCTACAGCCCCACCACACCGGTTTATAACTACCCACCCAGCACATATCCACCCCAGACTAGCCTTGCGCCCACCTACAGTCATCCCTCCACGACATACCTCCCCTCAGGTCTACCAGCTCCTACCCCCATCCCCTCTAGGCCCACAGTGGTTGGAGGCTCATACAGCTACCAGAGTTCCAACCTTGGAGCATCTGAGTCTGGAGTGACATTAAAAAGAAAGGCATTTGACATGGGCTCAGAGGAGGATGACAACGGGAACAGGTCACGGTACAGAAAATACAGTTATGATGCCCTAAAGGGTGGAGGAACTTCTCCCTACAGAGTGAATGACAAAACAGAGTGCAGGGGAAATGGATTTAACATTTCAGGCAGCACAGATCCTCAAACCTTCAAGCCCAGCAAGCCCTCCTCTCAGCCCTTGGTGTCTCCTCAGTTTGGGGCCGGAGGAGAGTACAGTCCCCCTGCAGGCATGGCGGGGGAGAACGGGGTGACGGAGCAGGGCTTTACCCAACAGCAGCACCGACCCCCGCCACTCAAACGTCCTTCGTTATGTACTGCACCTGTCGAAGCTATGAAAAGCCCAGACCCCCGACTGCTGGAGCTTATCAATGGAGAGTTGTTAGACTGTAGCCCAGCACTGCTCTGGACTGAACTGGTTGGGCTTACTCATGTCAAGGCTGCCCTGGAAGAGGACCTGCTGTGGCCTGTGTTAAGGCCCAATCCAGTGGTGCGACCACCAAGAACCCTTCTGCTGTTTGGTCCCAGAGGAGGTGGTAAGACAACACTGAGTCGTTCATTGGCATCGCAGTTAGGAGCTTCGTTCTACCGTGTGAGCGGACCTATGCTGGCATCTAAAGGGAAGCTCGAGGCAGAACACATTCTGGGTTCTCTGCTGCAGGTGGCAGGGGCACGGCAACCCGCTGTGGTACTGCTCAGTCAGGTGGAGGCATTGGAGGAGGATGAGGGGCTGAGGCAGGTACTGCTAACAACCCTGGAGAAAGCCCAGGTGGGGTCCACGGGTTTGGTTATTCTTGTGTGTGCCACTGGAAGGCCGGATCTCCTGCAGGACGCGGTTCACCAGAGCTTTGCTAAGAAGTATTATGTCAGCCTCCCAGACATGGGGATCCGTCAGCATGTGCTGCTGCAGGCGCTGACGCCCCAGGGCTGCACCTTGAACGAGAGGGAGCTGAACGCAGTGCTGCAGCGCACTGAGGGCTTCTCAGTGTGGGAGCTACTGCAGCTCAGCCAGCAAGTGCTCTCCTCAGCATCTTCCCCACCTGGAGCCATGCACAGCCTCGCCACTTCCCCAAAACCTCCAGACTTTACAGATTTTGAGAATGCCTTTTGCAAGGTGTGTCCACACACTACCACAAAGGACGTGGACACTTGTATGGAGTGGAGCAAGATGTATAGCCACTGATAAAGCAGCTAGTCACCATACTCGGACTGCACTGCGACCCTGTTTTTGCCTTGGCATTTAAAGCCTTGGGGATATTTTGTTGCTGTTTCCTAATAACTGATTAGGCAGCCAAAAGAGCCAAGGTATCTCGATGGTAGGGGCAGCGCTGATCAAGTTATTTCACTGGCAGGAACTTGACATGGTGTGCTGTTTGTTTTGCTCAGAACACTGACAATATTTGATGTTTTCCCAAAGATAAAGTGAGGTGAACAGGTTTTAGTCATTTGTTGGCCAATGGGGAAAATAAGAAAGGTATCTCAATACCCTTCAAGATCCTGATTAGCCTCGGTCCAGGACAAAATCAGATATTTGTTGCTAAGTGATGTGGTCAAATATTTTGGATAATCAGGGTTTGGGAAATCTGGCCTTTGGCTGCTACTCTCAGGATCCTATTTATTACCAATCCAATTCAATGTTATCCTACAGGCAATGTAGTCATTGGATTGTTACATTAAGGGCTTGGGATCAGCAACACTTCAGCGACATTTTTACCAAAAACCTGGCAAACCAAATACATAATAAGAAAGCACTGATAATTTCTCCAAACGGACCGGTCTTAACAAAGTAAAGATCACAGCATGTTGATATTCACAATAGCTTTTTACCAAACTATGACACAAAAACCTTCTCTGAGAGTACAGAATAAGTGGACCTTGGCCTGCTTTATCCTGGAATAAAGTTGTTTAAGTGGAATGATTTTATGTTTTGCTGCAGAACCACTTCTCATGCATCCTCATCTACTCACCAACTGCACTGTGCTTACATTTTAGTACAATTTAACCCAAAACCTGCTTCACAATTCACATTCCACATCAGATTCAGTTTCCCACCTGCAGAACAACACCTGCGCATTCAGCTTGTCCCACATCGTGTTTGTTTTCTTACCTCTATTCCTCCTTTTTTTCTTGTATTATGTAATATTGTTTGAAATGCTCAGGAAGAATTTCTTTACCTCAGAAATATGAAATAAAGAATGTATGTAATCTTGGGGTCTTAGAGGAGAGTGAGATAGAGGAGCGAGGAGGACCGTGACAGTCTTGTGAAAAACCCACTGCAGCTGGGCTTGTACCTCAGCAGAGAAACTTGAATATTCTACAAAGAGTAACATTGAATGTAATTCAGGTATTTCAAAGGTTATTTGATGCCATAAATCCATGTATTATTATATATGAATATATAATGCATTTTTGTTTGTTTCAGTTCTTTACCATTTATTTTTTTTAATTGTAGTTTATGGTGAAGTGATGATTATCGTTGAAAATTGTAGAAAAAGAAAATATTTCTTCTTTTGTTGGACAAACTGCTTTGGAAATGCGCTCTTTGGTGTTTTTTTATTCTGTAATATCTACACAATCCACCAACACATTTGTTGGCACCACTGGTGTGATGTGTAAAAAGCCTTAAAATTAAATCTGTTATTACAGTAGCTAATAGTCACACAGAAAAATATTGAAAAATACATTCTTTAATCTGAGTACATTTGTTTAGGGGGACAAAATGTGGAGCAGTTATAAATACCCCTAGGAGTTTCTTGATGGGAGCTAGATTATAATATATAATAAATGTAACTGAAGCATTTTTTTTTACTTAGTCAACTTTTTAAAGTTGATTAGAGTTTTTATGAAATTCTACTTAGCAATCAAACACAGCCAACATGTGAATGTGGGCCCCATACGGATTTTGCTGAAGCTAAATGGGTACCAAGTGGGTCTCAGTCGTTTCTGTTGGACCTACCTGGTTTTATTAAATATAAATCATATTGCCACAACTAATGTGACATCCTACTTAGAACTATGCCAGGTCCCAAGTTAGAAAATCAGTTTACACTGTGTAATACCTCTAGGTCCCATATGGGCCCTAGTTTTAAGATTGGGTGGTCCTATATCAAACCTGTTTCACCATTACGTAACATGTGGACAGTCCCATCGGTGGTCCCATTTTCAACCCATTTCCTGTCAATACGGGCCCCATGTGTAAATGTCAGTTGGCAATATGACATAATACAGATTGCCATTTCTATTGCTCACTGGCCTCTAGGCTTGATGAGGACCCATAAGCAAGGTTATCATTAACAAAAACTAACTATATAACTAGAAGTGAAAAAAACATTCTCGTTAACTGAAATAAAAATAAAAACAAGACTTTGCAAAAAAAAGGAAAACTAACGGAAACTGTAATGAGTGTTCACAATGAACTGAATTTATATAGAGATAATGTGCTTAGTTTTTGTTTGAATGTCTCATGCATTATGAAGTCTAGTATACGATTGTTGTTGTTTGTTTTTTCTCGAACCTTAAAGTTCACTTGAAAAGCTCACATTTGGTATGTAACCTGTGTTACAAAAAAGACTAAAACTATAATTGCAACTAATACAAACTAAACTGAAACTAAGTATTTCAACAACAAAAAAAAAACTAAACTAGCAAACAAATGCTAAAAAACTAATTAAAACTAAAATAGAATTTAAAATCTGAAAACTAAATAAAAATAAAAACTAATGGAAACTGCAAAACTATGAAAACCCTGCCCATAAGTATCTTGCAACATGGATAGAGTAAGGAAGGTAAAAGTCCCCCGACAAAGCTCACTGTTCGAGAACTGCAACTAATATTCCCAAATCTCCATAACAAAAATTAGATGCTTTCTACATATCAACTAGTTCTTTAGGAGATAAGTAAACATGTGGAGTTGAGGTTACATCTATTGTGACTTGACCTGGAGCTGTGTGCTTTGGTCAGATGAGACTATAAATGTGCTGTTGAGGAATGAACACTCTGGTGCGTAAAAAGATAAAGACACTTAAAAGTATGGTGTAAAGTATGATGTAGGATCAGTTATGCTGTGGGCCTTTTGTTAGAGTGGATGGAATCATGAACTCTTTGAAACACCTTGAGATTATGAATAATAAACACCTGGCCTGTCAGAAAACAAAGTGGGTCATCTTTTGGTTCTTTATGATCCAAAATATCGTTATTTGCTTAACTAAATTTGAAAGTGGGATTTTTTCTTCCACTAACCAGTTTTAGGGATTTTTCTGAATTTGTTTTTAGCATTTTTTAAATTGTGTTAATGTAATAGAAGACAGATTTATTTTAAGTTTTTTACATAGATTTACCAAGGGTGCCATGAAATCTGATTACAACTGTAAGTCTGCTCTCTATTACGATTCAGAATTTTATTTCTAAATAAAAAAGAAACAAAGAACCAACCCCAGTGCACGCACGGTCAGCATTTAAGCCCAAAACTTTGAGCCCAACTAGTAGTTTAGACCAAGGTGTTACATGTGGCTTTCAGTACATCTTAAAGATTAAATATTTACAACTACTGTGTGAATATGGTGGACGAAGCCAGTATGTAGACAATCCAGCAATATATCTCCTCCTGCAGCGGTTCCTTTAGATGCTGGAAAAGACCAGTCACTATTTTGCAGGCAAAGCGGTTGTACGTTTCAGGATGATGTAATAATCTCCACCCTCATCATTCTTTTTCTCTCTCCCCAAATGCAATCTCATTAGACTGGATTGCCTCTGGCCACAAGCCCCAGTGACCATGTGGCGTTGAAACCCCCCCCCACCTCCTTTCGTCTTCCCTTATTCAGATTCCTCCGTAGTCGAAGTGGGCTGATTGATGCTCGGCAATCCTATATTGCAGAGCAGTCTTCCCGCACCAGCTGGTGAATTCAGCCGTGCCGTACAGCCTGATTAATCAGAGTGACCCCCACAGTCTCAGAAATTGAAAAAAAAAAAAAAAACACTTTTTCACAACAAGCTCTGTCTTGAGCAGCAATGCTCAGAGAACCACAGCGATTGTTCCGGTTAAATTACAGAAATTAAATCACCTCTTCCTCTCTGCTGACAGTTTGTCCAACAAAACAAGCTCTTATTTTGTCCATTTTTAACATGCCCACCACAGTAACTTTGCTCTTAGTTATTTTACATTTTCTGTAACCATTTCTACCTCATTTTTGCAGCATATTGTACATGAAAGTATTTATTTCATGTCTTTTTATTTGGTGTCTGTTTTAAAAATGATAATGATGTTCTTGAACTGTAATAGTCTACCTCAGAAAAGACTGTATTTTAAGAGAAGAGTATCACACAATATTAAACAGAATTTGTCAATATTGAAACGCGGCTGTTTATTCAGGAATCAGGAAGACCTCTGCTCTTTTAGGCTTATTTGAGCTGATTATGCATTCTTCATTGAATACTGGGCTGATTTTATATAGAATATCCAGGACTGATTTTGTTGAAAAGAAAATAGTTGCACACTGCACCCTTACAGATTTCTTTTCTTTTTGCTTTTTTTGTTGCACTTAAATGTTTCCGATCATCAAACAAATTATAATCAAGCAAAAATAGCCTGAGTAAAAATAAAAAGCAGTTTTCAAACGATGATTTCATTTAGTAGTGAAAAAGCTAATCAAACCAACTTGGTCCTTTGTTTAAAAGTAATTGATCCTGTCACAACCCAACATAGCCAGGGGTTGGGGGAAGTAAACATTTAAACCAGATGTTACTGGTTTTGTGAAAGAAAAGAGCAGTTTATTGCTTTTCAGTTAAGGTTTCTCTTTTTCTTGACAAAATACAAACAAAAGGAGGGTACTTAACAAGTACAAACCATTAAAAAGGAGGTAACACCCAAAACACCAAATTAACAACAAAATACACAACAACCATTAATTTAACTAAAAATAATCCCACAATAGTCAGGACAAGAAGCTAATTTACCACTGGTTCGTTCTTAAAACAAGTTTAACAAAACAAAAAGGGGAAAAAAAGGGGACTGAAAAGCTTTAGTCCCTATTTAAAGTAAACAAATAACTCAAACAAAAGATTAACAAGCTTTCAACAAACTCCTTAGAGCCAAGTTAGAAAAAGGTTCTAGCAATCAAGCAAGCTAACCAACAATCAAGCATGCAAACAACCAAAGTCAATGGTTTCAAGACAGCAGGAGGAGTGCTGAACGCCCAGGAAGATCCGAGTCCAACAGGAACTACAAAGAAGAGAGCATCCAGCAAAGAAGAGAGTAACCAGGGGATGTCCAGCAGGAGGAGAGAAGAAGAGATCCGAGCCAAACAGAAACAGCGGTACCAAAAGCAACAAAGAAAACGGAGCTTTGCAGCGACACTGGTCGGCCAGTCTGTTGACAAGGTTACAAAACAAACACATATGGCCACCAGTCGTAACAGGCCCCCAAGCCTGATAACTGGTAATGAGTCAGTTAATATTACAGAATTTACCTTGCGGTAATCTGTAATGAAACAAGGTGAGCCATCTGGTTTCATTTCGAGCAAGCAGGGAGAACTCTAAGAAATAGAGTTGTGTGTTGCAAATCCATGCTGCAACATGTAATCTGTCTCATTGTTCATTAGAGCTCTTTTGACTGGATTTATCCTATAAGGATGCTGCTTAATGAGCTTAGCATTAGCGACATCGATGTTATGCTCAAGCACTGTAGTGCGTGTTGGTATGTCATTGAATAAGCATGGGTAACTGCTTATCAGTGACAATACATCATCTTGTTGGCTCTCAGGCAAATGTGTAAGACAGTTTGGCATACGAGGACTCTGGTGAAAAATGGAACGAAAAGCTAAACCATCTCCACCTGAATCAGGTTTAACATTATCTGTCACAATTATTGCAGAACTGCCACTGGGTTGTGTTTTACTCTGGTCCGCAACTGGATTTGTTGCTCGAATGTAGTCACATGAACATGGTTTTAACATGTTCATGTGACACACTCCGGATTTTCTACTCCTCTCAGGAGTGTTTATCACATAATCAGTTTCACTTAACTGATCACTAACCTCACAAGGACCGGAAAACTTGGCATCAAGGGCAGATCCGGGGACAGGCAGTAATGCCAAAACCTTGTCGCCAACCTGAACGTGACGAACAACAGCAGAGTGATCATAACGTCTTTTCATCGATTTCTGAGATTCACGGAGGAACTCTTGTGCAACCACACGGGAAGAATGCAGTCGCTCACGAAACTTACAAACATAGTCTAGTATGTTCTCTTGAGCCGAAGTGTCTGAATCGAAAAGTTTCTCTTTGAGAATTTTAAGTGGACTGCGAAGTGTATGACCAAACACTAGTTCTGCGGGACTAAATCTTAACGATTCTTGGGTGGATTCTCTAGTTGCAAAAAGCACAAAAGATATGCCCTCATCCCAGATTTTCTCATCCTCAAGGCAGTATTTTCTCAGCATAGACTTTAAAGTCTGATGCCAATGCTCTAAAGCTCCTTGAGATTCTGGGTGATAAAGCACTAGAAACAGCATGCTGAATGTCTAGTTCTTTAAGAACCTGTTTGAAGAGTTTTATTTGAAATTTGTACCTTGATCTGTCTGTATGGTTTTCGGAAGGCCAAATATTGAGAAGAATTTGGTCATGGCTTTAATGATCGAGCTAGCAGTGATTTTGCGTAGTGGAATTGCTTCAGGATAACGAGTTGAAGCGCACATTAAGGTAAGTAAAAACTGGTTACCAGTTTTCGTTCGTGGTAAAGGACCCACACAATCCATAATGATGCTTTCAAAGGGCTCTCACTGCAGGAATTGGATGGAGTGGAGCATGTGGTATTGTCTGGTTAGGTTTTCCAGCCATCTGACAGCAACTGCGGCAGAATTTTGCCACATCTGATTTTGATACAGGCCAGTATAAGTGTTTTAGAAGTTGGTAAGTTTTGATACTCCCAAATTTCCTGAACATTTGCTTCCATGAGCTAACGATAGAATGTTCTGGTGATAAATACAAGGAACCACAACCTGTAGAACTACGTTCCAATCAGCATCAGGGAGTAGAACAGGACACCATTTACACATTAAAACTCCATCATTCAGAAAGGATACATTTTCATCCTTAGCCCTGTCAGCACTTACCACACCTTCAAAATAGTCTTGTAACGTTGGGTCCGACCTCTGGGAATTGCGCAGGTGAGCACGAGTGATCGGCAATGCACTATCAGGGGACTGCAATGCATTCCCACTGGCCAAATCAGGAACTGCAGAAGCCTCTGTAACTGAGTCAGGTTCCCTGTTACCTGAAAAAACTGACATAAATAAACTGTCAGACAAATCAACGTCGTCAAGTTTGGCCTTTTTCTTTCGTTTTTGGGCACAAGTAAGTACACCAGTTGGGTTTACTCTGTGAGATGACTTTTCATCTCCAGGTTCCAAATCTTGTGGTACATCTAACACCTCTAATGCAGGAGTTACTTTACCACCAGCAATACCATTACCTAGCAATAATGCAACACCTTTGATAGGTAATGCTGGACAGACAGCATTAGGGAAAATTCCCGAGATTAATTTGGATTTTAAATGAACCAGATGTACAGGCTGAGGAACATAGCACAATTCTATGCCCTGTAGAATAGCTCTATAGCCACATGAAGACTGTTTAGAAAATGGCAAGGTGTCGGCTAAAATAATGGTCTGAGAACCTCCGGTATCACGTAAAACGTGAATCGAACGCTGATCTTCAGGCTGTCCAGAGAGTGAAACTAGCGCATCTGAACAGGGATCAGGTGTGCAGTCAACTTCAACTCTTACAAGATTTGGTTTACTAATAATGAGTCCTACACCTTTCAGTTGTGACTGTAGCTTTAATTGCCAACCTTTTGAGCTCTTCTTGGAACTGCCTTTGCTGTGCTTTTTCTTGGGCTTCAAGGTGCAGATTTTAATCCGAGCATCGGCTTTTGACCCAGCCGAGCTACTGGCGTCAGAGAGGGGATCAAACTGGGGGAGTGTGTAAGGAGTCTTAATCCCCGCACACACCTCAGCATCCACATCTGGAGAGACTGCTTGAGGTTTTCCCAAAACCTTTCTGCCCCCTTCATCACACAAAAAGGCTGCAGACGCAGGTGCAACAGTGGCAGAAGTTCTTAGAACAAGGACTTATTGTATTTCCTGAGATTCCTGTGATTTCTGTGGCTCAACCTGAACTGACAAAGACAATTTCTACTTTTTCAGTCACAGGATTCATTAAAAAGAATCCCGGACGAGCCCCCATTAAATGTCACAACCCAACTTAGCCAGGGGTAGGGGGAAGTAAACATTTAAACCAGATGTTACTGGTTTTGTGAAAGAAAAGAGCAGTTTATTGCTTTTCAGTTAAGGTTTCTCTTTTTCTTGACAAAGTACAAACACAAGGAGGGTACTTAACAAGTACAAACCATTAAAAAGGAGGTAACACCCAAAATACCAAATTAACAACAAAATACACAACAACCATTAATTTAACTAAAAATAATCCCACAATAGTCGGGACAAGAAGCTAATTTGCCACTGGTTCGTTCTTAAAACAAGTTTAACAAAAAAAGGGGGTCTGAAAAGCTTTAGTCCCTATTTAAAGTAAACAAACAACTCAAAGAAAAGCTTAACAAGCTTTCAACAAACTCCTTAGAGCCAAGTTAGATAAAGGTTCTAACAATCAAGCAAGCTAACCAACAATCAAGCATGCAAACAACCAAAGTCAATGGTTTCAAGACACCCAGAACAAACGAAGCGAGATGTTCAGTCTAAGTCACAGCCACTCTTAGTGGCAGGTGCAGAGAGTTTATATAGGGTGATCTCTTTGATGATTGGCGGCGCATTGGCGGAAACAGGAAATTAACAGTCCAACATGAACTCCCGGGGACGTCCAGCAGGAGGAGTGCGGAGCGCCCAGGAAGATCCGAGTCCAACAGGAACAACAAAGAAGAGAGTATCCAACGAAGAACAGAGTAACCAGGGGATGTCCAGCAGGAGGAGAGATGAAGAGATCCGAGCCAAACAGAAACAGCGGTACCAAGAGCAACGAAGAAAACGGAGCTTTGTAGCGACACCGGCCGGCCAGTCTGTTGACAAGGTTACAAATCAAACATACGGCCACCAGACGTATCAGACCCCCAAGCCTGATAACTGGTTGTGCCACCCCTTGGCATCAAGCACTGGCATAAGGTGCTTGCTATAACTGGTAATAAGTCTTTTATATTTCTGGGGACGAATATTGCCCCACTCTGCTTTGCAGAACTGTATAAATTCAGCTTCATTGGGGGGTTTTCAAGCATGAACAGTCTGTTTAAGGTCATACCACAGAATCTCAATTTGATTTAAGTCCAGACACTGGCTAGAGCGCTCTAGAATTCCTGGGGTTGGGATCGTTATCCTGCTGCATAACTATGCTTGGGCTTTGGATCACAAACTGATGGCCGGACAGTCCGCCTCAGAATTTACTGGTAAAGAGTAGAATTCATTGGTTCCATCAGCTACAACAAGTCATCCAGGTCCTGAAGCAGAGCTGCTGCAGACCACTTCACCACCACCATGTTTGAAGTTCTGATAAAATTATTTTTCTAAAAAGCTATGGTAGTTTTTCTTTAGATGCAATGCATACCTTACAGAAAGTTCCACTTTTGTCTCATTATTCCTCACAATATTCTGCCTAAAGTCTTGGGGCATGAAGATGTATTTTGGAAAATGTGAGACTGGCTTTTTGTTCTTTTTGCTCAGCAGAGGTTTTCACCTTGCAACCCATTCCTTTTGTTAAATCACGAACACTGATCTTAAATGAGGATGCAGTGCTTTAGTTTTTGCTCCGTGTTTTCTCCATTTGTGGATAACAGCTTTCACTGCTGTTCCCTGGATTCCCAAAGCATTAAAATGATTTTGTAACCCAGACTGTGATTTTTGTTTCTCATCTGCTCTTCAATGCTTTTAGATCGGGGCATGATGTGTTGCTTTTTGAGATGTTTTAGGCTACTTCATGTGAAAGAGGTTGTACTTAAGTGAATTGTTGACGCAGGTCTGGCAGTAATCAGGCCGGGGTGTGGCTGGTGAAAATTAATCAAAGAGGGTGGTGGTGTAATATTTTCATTTAGACCCAGACAGGATTCAATAGCTTTGTTAAAAATTTCCCCTAGGTAATGACTTCATCAGCTGGAAACTACGCTTTGTATTTTCTCAGGTTATCTTTTTCTAAAGAAACATTTGTTTCATGATTTTGAACATTTAGGTTCAACAAAAAAACAAAAACGGAAGAAATCTATAAGCGGCAAACAAACCCTGTACTTTAGGATCTTTAGGTTTACTGCTGTTAAACTTTTATTTTTGCTGCTGCTGAGCTGGCTTCAATCAGTGTTGGCTGAATTATAGCAAACAGGGTAGTCCTTGAAAGATAAAAGTGCAGACACAAAACTACCTGCTTCGTGCATCGGTGTGCAAATCATTTTGCTGGCCTGCATGGACATGCATTTCATGTTTGTATCTGTCTGTGTATTTTTGTCCGTGTGTATGATAATGCTGTAGCTTCCAGAACAACCACAGAAGCAGCTCTAGCTCACCCCTGAGGCTGCGGGGCCCGGCACCAGAACGCAGAGGTCCTTCATCCCTGTCACTGTCTGTAAACAACAGCTCGTCCCAGAGGCCTGCCCCTGCGCTATTTTTGCTCCTTCCTGACGTCTTTCAAAGACTTAAAACTAACTGAGAGTTGTAAAATAAATCTGAGCAAAGAAGTGAAAGTTCAGCCGAAGCACGACACAGGATATATTGCTGCAGAGCAGTAGTTCGAAACATCTGCGCCTGAGAATCCCAGTAGAACAGCAGTGCTGAGGGTGCTAATGACAAAAGTAATTAATTTTCTAATAATGATGCATTGCTCTGGTATAATCACAACCTTGTGAAGCAGTTGCCCTTCATCCTCTAGTGAAGGATAATTGTTTTAGCAGCTGTTTGAGAAGTCGTTCCCATCTTTTCCTGCAGCTTTTTACCGAATCGGTTGAACGGCACAGCCTTGTTTGGGCAGAAATGTGAAAGACAATATGAAAAATGTTACAAAAATATAGTTGCTAGTATTAAATGTATGCAAAAACAATGCATAGTGCCACTGAGGAGATTTATATACATTAATCAGGGGCATGAACATTGTTTATTTTGGGCTTTTTACGACTCAGGAGTTGTTTTTCAAGGAGGGTACAACAAGCAACTTGACTAAATTTTAAAATCATGAATAAGGTGTTTTTGTAATGGCAAACATTTTGTCCTAACCATTTTTTCCAGTCCCTTTATTTTTGGCTAAAGATGGGTGCATATAATTACATTTATTGTCACAATCATTTCATGGAAAGATGGAGAAAATATTTTATTCCAACTTTAAGGGCAACAGTATATATTTATATATATATAATAATATATTATTATATATATAATTATGTCCATAAAACTCAAGTAATTTTTCGATAAATGTTTCTCAGCAGATCACATAGGAACCACACACTTATTCCAGCCATTATGAGATCAGATCATCAGATGTGGCTTTTTATCAGGTGGTAGATTTTCTATAGTCAGGTCAGTTGCTTGGTTGTTTTGGATCGCTGCCCTGTTGAAAGAATTTACTGTGTCCAGGTTTCAACCTTCTTACCATTGATTTAGAGAATTTGGGGGCAGTGCTCTTTCACTTGTTGGAGGGGTCAAAGTAAGGCTTTCAAACTGAGGAACAGCTCAATCCTTGGTCCCATCTGACCAGAAGATGTTTCTCCAGAAGTCCAATTGGCTTCTCCAGAGGCAGGTTTCCCGGTCAGGACCTTCTCAGTCTATGCTGATGTTAAGCCTCCTGTACTGTGGATACGGACCCTGGTGCTCCAGCATTTTCCAGCTTATGGCTGATTTCAGTCTTGGTGGTTCCTCTGTTCTTGAGAATCCTAATGAAATTACTCTTAGGGGAGCAGTTTGGATCAGATGGGTGAAACTTGTCTTGTAGCCAACAGGACAATGATCCCCAACAAACATCAAACTGGGTTTTGCATGGATAAAGCAGGATGATATTAAGCTAATGGAATGACCCCAGCACTACTGAAAGATTTTGGATTTTGCTGAAAAGCCAGATCTGTGGCGGGATACCATCAAACTTAAATGAACTCTACCAATTCCTTCAAGCAGAATGGTCAAATATCCAGCCAGAATCATAAAAGGACCTTCCTCATGGGTACAAGATTTGTGTGTTTTTTCTGCAACTTGCGAAAGCTCATTCTTAAATTCACATAGATATCAGAAATATACACCAGACAGTAGTTTTTAAAAGTTGTTTATTTGAAAATGAATCGTTCAAATGATTCATTAAATGACCAAAACTAGCATTTATGCAAATGATATGTGTATGTAAATGTTTTACCTTCTCTTTACAAACTAATATCACTGACATATGACAGTGTAACAGAACCAACTGCCTTCCTCTATTTTCAGATTTTTTTAATTGGTTTTATCTGCAAATGGCATAAAACCCACTTTGTCCCTTTTTGTCCCAAAGTGAGTCCTGTCCTCCAGGAAGTCAATCATTTTCTTCTCCCTGCTGATTGGAGGTAATTAGCCGAGCAGGGTTTGTAATTGGATAATAAAAGATGCTAATGAGTTGCTGTCCTATTTACTCAGGCTGTGGCTCTGAATAGCAGGACACGGCTGAGTCACCCTTTTACCTTGGTGGATATTAAAGGACGTTTACATATAGTTCTGCATTATTCACACAGATTATCATTTGTTGGGTTTGTGAAGAAATTGGCCTCATAGATGTTCTCCTGGTCCCATATATGCTTTTTGATTATGTAAAATCCTGCTAAGTTTAAACATCTTACATTTAACAAATAACAGGGAGTGCTTCTCTGGGACAAAAAACTTGAAAAGTTATTTATTGCAACAACCTTCACAAAGGGAAAAAGTCACTGTCTGAATCTCATTTCACAGCAATGCAGTCCTCCTCTCTACCTTTGGCCTTCCATTGTGCGGACCTTGATGCTGACAAGGTTGACATCAGAGGAGAGCTCTGACACGGGGTGAGTTAGGACTGCCAGCTGTTAGCAATCAAATCTATTTTGAAGTCGGACACACAGACCCCCAGGGCCAAAGTAGCAACCAGTCCGGCCCCTCACCCCTCCCCTAACTCAGCCTGCAACCTCCCAGCCCCTGGTCCTGCAGATAGCAGGCACATCTGTATTGGTTCCAGATGTAGGGAGACTTCAGTGAGGGATCTTTACCTTGGAGCACCCCGAATATGGTGAGAGAACTGCATGGGTTTGCTTTAATGAAACAAGGACAATTAATGGAAACACTCAGATAAATGATATTCTTCAGAGCAAGGTCACAAATCAATTAAATACACCTATCACCTAAATAAATATGACAAATATTCATAAAAATCTATTTAGGTTTTATTCAAGTTTTTGCTCAAGATTGTTTAAAAATAACCTATTTCCTACAGTTTCATTCTGGATTTATAAACTAATTCATAATCTATATAAAATAACATTATCCAAACTGCTTAGAGGCAGTGATCTATCCCCTGCAGCTGCATTGTTTCTGCACAGTTCCATCCAAACTCTCAGGAAATTAGATCTGACAGGTGGAATGTCCATGCAGAAGTACTTGGGTGCTCCCCCCTCTCCCACAGGACTAAATGTGATCACAAAATAAATAAATAGTAAATAGATACACAGGAGAATAAACAGATAATGTCTACTAGCAATTAAAATGGTGTTCTCATGGGAGAGCTGCAGCAGAGACAGATGTTGACTGAGGCAGATCAAAGTACTGACATATTTTTTTAAAGTTTAACGCTGTAACATCAAATGAGAGAAAGAACTATCTAAACCAACCTGGCCCTATGTGAAGAGGTAACTGCCATCAGGTATTTGCAATAACTGACAATGTGTCTCTTACATCGGTGTGGAGGACTTTGGCCCACTCTTCTTTGCTGAATTGTTTTAATTAAGCCACACTGCAGTTTTTTTTGTTTTGTTTTTTTAGCAGGAATGGTTTTCTTTGTTTAAAGTCTGGACTTTGACTAGGCCACTTCAAAACCTTGTTTTTGTCATTCACAGGGGATCTTGATGGTGTGCTTTGAATCATTGTGCTGCTGCATAACACAATTGCTTAAGGTTCAGATAACAAACTGATGGCTTGATGTTCTTCATCAGGATTTTCTGGTTGAAAATCCTGAAGATTTCCCTGAAGATCCTGAAGCAGCCTCTGACCATCACACTACCACCAACATATTTGAATGTCTGTGTGAGGCTTTTTTTCAAAGTTTGAAAGGTTGTGTTAGTTTGATTGTTACAGTTCACACAACTCCCACAAAGTACCATTTCTGTTGGGGCCTGCAGTGCTACAGTGCTGAATGTTGTTTTGGGCTCTTTAGTGACTTCCTGGATAAGTTGTCAGTGTGCTCTCTATAATCTGTGGAGTAGCTGAGTGAGCTATGGTTCACTGGAGTCCCACAGCCTTAGAAATGGCTTTGTAACCCTTTCCACACTGATAGATGTCAGTGACTTTGTTTCTAATCTGTTCTTGACTTTCTTTAGATTGTTGCATGATGTGTGGCATTTTGAGATCTACTATATTTTGTCAAACAGGTTCTATTTAAGTGATTTCTGGATTCTTGCTAAAATGCATTTTCCACACACGATCTATAAAAATGCAAACCGCATGGAAAAAAAATGGTATTCATTTTAAAAATTAGTAAAGGTCAAAACTGCTGTTTTAGGGTAACAAATGTATTTGGAATGCATACAAAATGTCTCATTTTAATTGATATAATTACATGAGAGTAAAAGCTTAATGTATGAATTATCACAATACTATGAGGAAATTGAGCAATGCATCAAATGTGTTTTTTAACATCTTTTATGCAGTGAACAGTTTATTCTAAAAAATCATACCCCTCTGTTATTTATTTCCTGCCTTAGGCTATGAAGGTTATTTAATAGCATAAAAGGTAACCTGCAGGATATCATGTGTGTTGTTTTAACAGAAATCAGACACGTAACCAATACTATTTGTCTACTCAAAGAAATGACGGCCCTATAAATAACAAGATGTAAATAAGTCCAACAGATGAAGCCAAATATATTTATGGCTTCTTTCAGTTTAGTCAAACTATTATTTGCTGATTTGTAATGTGATTATTTTCAAAGTGCTCAGGAGATATCAGGAATCATAATATGATTTTTAAACAGTTGATAAATGCAATAATAGTAGGAAAATATGGTAAGAAATATTTACATTTTGATTAAAAGAAGCGCACAATTTGTAAACCTCAGTCAACACAGCAGCCCCAAGCCATACATGGGCAAAACCCAGGCCGAGGGCCAGAGGTGGACCCTGAGGAATCTTCATCTGGCCTTCAAAACAACTTCAAATATGTCAGTTAAAGCTCATGAAAAGCAGAGGGGAAAACAGTCAGTGTTTGTGGCGAAGAACATAAGCAAGGATTAAAAAATAGGGAAATGTGTTAACCTTTCTTTATTTTTTACCCATGACAGGACATGTGAACAGTTTGTTTCTATGCACTATCTTTTACAAGCCAAGAGAGTCCGTATGTGTTTTAACAATCTAAGCAAAATACGAAAACTAAAGCAACAAACACAGTTAGTATCATGTTGTTAATTCTAGTTAAAAACCTATTTTACTTGGGAAGTTTCAACAGATAATACGATTTTATACCATTGAGAGGAAGATTCCCACCGCTGGTTTGAGATGTGTTCAAATGCTGCACGTTAGTGACACCTGATGGACAACACGGCAAAGTGTCCACAGAAGTTTGATTTGCTTGGAGTAATTTTGTGTCGTTTAAGTGTTTCCTTTATTTTTTTGAGCAGTGTATATATATATATATATATATATATATATATATATATATATATATATATACACTTAAACAACACAATATAACTCCAAGCACATCAAACTTCTGTGGAATCAAACTGTCCTCTTAGGAAGCAACACTGATTGACAATTAATTTCATTTGCTGTTGTCCAAATGGAAAAGACAACATGGGGAAATCTTTGGCGATTAGCAAGACACACTCAATAAAGGAGTGGTTCTGCAGGTGGGGACCACAGACCACTTCTCAGTACCAATGCTTTCTGGCTGATGTTTTGGTCACCTTTGAATGTTGGTGGTGCTTTCACACTCGTGGTAGCATGAGACGGACTCTACAACCCACACAAGTGGCTCAGGTAGTGCAGCTGAGATCCTCAGACCCCTTGTGAGACCATATGGTGGTGCGGTTGGCCCTGGGTTCCTCCTAATGCAGGACAATGTTAGACCTCATGTGGCTGGAGTGTGTCAGCAGTTCCTGCAAGATAAAGACATTGAAGCTATGGACTGGCCCGCCCGTTCCCCAGACCTGAATCTGATTGAGCACATCTGGGACATCTTGTCTCGCTCAATCCACCAACATGACGTTGCACCACAGACTGTCCAGGAGTTGGCGGATGCTTTAGTCCAGGTCTGGGAGGAGATCCCTCAGGAGACCATCCGCCGTCTCATCAGGAGCATGTCCAGGCGTTGTAGGGAGGTCATACAGGCACGTGGAGGCCACACACAATACTGAGCCTCATTTTGACTTGTTTTAAGGACATTACATCAAAGTTGGATCAGCCTGTAGTGTGTTTTTCCACTTTAATTTTGTGTGTGACTCCAAATCCAGGCCTCTATTGATTTCCATTGATGATTTTTGTGTGATTTTGTTGTCACCACATCCAACTTTGTACAGAACAAAGTATTCAATGAAAATATTTTATTCATTTCGATCTAGGATGTGTTGAGTGTTCCCTTTATTTTTTTGAGCAGTGTATATATATACACTACATATAGATTACTTACCAAGATGGCGCCGCAGATGGTCGCCTCGGCGTGTTGGTGCGCATTGTTTTGTTTTGTTTTTTGCTTTAAAACGGTCTTCTGTGATGGTACCTGGAGCTCTCTCACCAGAGAAGAACTCATGAACATCAGGGCTACTACACCAGAGGAGTTATTTCCCACTTTTCTGCCTACTGCTCTGGAATTTTCGGACATTCTGGTCAAAGGTGCACTCACCTTTGTTCACGCGGTGAAACGCCGAAAGAGAGGGAAACGGGCTGGGGTGCTGGTACGTCTTCGCCAGCGTGGACTACGAACACCGTTACCTGGAATATTTCTCTCTAACGTGCGCTCACTTCCCAACAAAATTGAGGAACTACAACTGTTGTTGGGGAAAAACAGGGACTTTTATTCATCGGCAGTTTTGTGCTTCACGGAGACGTGGCTATGTGGATTAATACCGGACTCTGCGCTGCAGCTGGCAGGATTCCAGCTCTACAGAGCGGACAGACACACGGAACTCTCTGGCAAAGCGAAAGGTGGAGGAATCTGTTTTTACCTCAACAGTGGTTGGTGCAACGACGTGACAGTGATTCAGCAACACTGTTCTCCAGACCTGGAAGCCTTCATCATAAACTGTAAGCCTTTCTATTCCCCCCGTGAGTTCGCTTCGTTCATCCTGGTCGGTGTTTACATTCCTGCATACAGGCAGAAACAAAAGGTCTGCAAACCTGTTGTGAGGACGACAAGGAAGTGGAGCAGTGAGGCTGTGGAGAATCTCCAGGCGTGTTTAGGCTGTACAGACTGGGATATGTTCAGGACTACTACCAACAGTCTGGACGAGTACACAGAGGCTGTGACTTCCTACATCAGCTTCTGTGAGGACAGCTGTGTACCATCATGCACCAGGGTGAGTTACAACAACGACAATCCCTGGTTCACAGCTAAACTCAGAAGGTTAAGACTGGATAAGGAAGAGGCCTTCAGGAGTGGGGACAAAGACATACAGAGAGGCAAAGTACAAGTTTGGCAAGGCAGTGAAAGAGGCCAAACGACTGTACTCTGAGAAGCTCCAAAACCAGTTCTCAGCCAACGACTCTGCGTCTGTCTGGAAAGGGCTCAAGCAAATTACCAACTACAAGCCGAAAGCCCCCCACTCCATCAACGACCGACGCCTCGCCAACGACCTGAACGAGTTCTACTGCCGCTTTGAAAGACAAAGGGACAGTCCTGCAACCATCCCCCACGACGCCCCCCAACAGCTGCTGTCACAATCCACCACCCCCACCTCCCCAACCTCAAGAGGGGCCTTGGCACCTCCAACCCCCACCCTGAAGTTCCCCCCCACCAGCCCCCTACCCACGCCGAGGACGGCTCTTTCCATCCAGGAGAGGGACGTCAACAAACTCTTCAGGAGACTGAACCCCCGGAAAGCTGCTGGTCCGGATTCTGTCTCACCAGCCAGCCTGAAGCACTGCGCTGATCAGCTGTCTCCAGTCTTCACAGACATTTTTAACACCTCACTGGAGACATGTCATGTGCCAGCCTGCTTCAAGTCCTCCACCATCGTCCCTGTTCCCAAGAAGCCAAGGACCACAGGGCTTAATGACTTCAGACCCGTCGCCCTGACCTCTGTGGTGATGAAGTCCTTTGAGCGCCTTGTGCTCTCACACCTAAAAGACATCACCGACCCCCTCCTGGACCCCCTGCAGTTTGCCTACAGAGCCAACAGGTCTGTAGATGATGCAGTCAACCTAGCCCTTCACTTCATCCTCCGGCACCTGGACTCCACAGGAACCTATGCCAGGATCCTGTTTGTGGATTTCAACTCTGCCTTCAACACCATCGTCCCAGTTCTGCTACAGGAGAAGCTCTCCCAGCTGAGTGTGCCCGACTCCACCTGCAGGTGGATCACTGACTTCCTGTCTGACAGGAAGCAGCGCGTGAGGCTGGGGAAGCACGTCTCTGACTCCCTGACCATCAGCACCGGTTCCCCCCAAGGCTGTGTTCTCTCTCCTCTGCTCTTCTCCCTGTACACCAACAGCTGCACCTCCAGTCACCAGTCTGTCAAGCTTCTGAAGTTTGCGGACGACACCACCCTGATCGGACTCATCTCTGATGGTGACGAGTCCGCGTACAGATGGGAGGTGGACCATCTGTTGGACTGGTGCAGCCAGAACAACCTTGAGCTCAACGCTCTAAAGACAGTGGAGATGGTTGTGGACTTCAGGCAGAACCCAGTCCCACCTGCCCCCATCACCCTCTGTGACTCCACAATTGACACTGTGGAATCTTTCCGCTTCCTGGGAACCATCATCTCCCAGGATCTCAAGTGGGAGCCAAACATCAGCCCCCTCATCAAGAAAGCCCAGCAGAGGATGTTCTTCCTGTGGCAGCTGAAGAAATTCAACCTGCCAAAGACTATGATGGTGCACTTCTACACAGCCATCATTGAGTCCATCCTCACCTCCTCCATCACCATCTGGTACGCCGCTGCTACAGCCAAGGATAAGGGCAGGCTGCAGCGTGTCATTCGGTCTGCTGAGAAGGTGATTGGCTGCAGTCTACTGTCGCTCCAGGAACTGTACACCTCCAGGACCCTGAAGCGGGCAGGGAAGATTCTGGCTGATCCCTCCCACCCTGGTCACAGACTCTTTGAGACTCTCCCCTCTGGCAGGAGGCTGCGGTCCATCCGGACCAAAACCTCACGCCACAAGAACAGTTTTTTCCCATCTGCCACCAGCCTGGTTAACAAAGCCCGGAAACCACCCTGACACTCTCCCTTTCCCCCACACCCCCCCTGTTTTTGCTGACAGGACACCTGTAACCTGTAACTCTATGCGTTACATTAACGTTCAGCTTGGACTCCTGCCATACTTGCACAATGATCACCTGCACTGTTGTATTGCTCTTGCATCCTATACTGCTCTATATTTACTCTCACTCACTTAAAACTGTGCACATATATTTATATTATATTGTAGATATGTTTATACTGTTTAATTTGTATTGTATTGCACCGACTACGCCAAAACAAATTCCTTGTATGTCCAAAAACGTACTTGGCAATAAAGCTTTTCTGATTCTGATTCATACATATATATATATATATACACATATATATATGCATATATACATACATACACACATACATACATACATATATATATACATACATACATATATATATATATATACATACGACTGTGGCTCAGTAGGAAGAGTAGTCGTCTTGCAATCAGAAGGTTGTGGGTTCGATTTCACCTTCCTCCTGCCATATGTTGATGTGCCCCTGGGCAAGGCACTTAACCTCAAGTTGCCTACCGATCTGCGTATCGGTGTACGAATGTGTGAGTGCGATTGGGTGAATGTGGCTCTAGTGTAAAGCGCTTTGAGCGGTCTGTATGACTAGAAAAGCGCTATATAAGTTCAGTCCATTTACCATTTACATATATATATATATATATACATCGAGAGGAGCCAGTTGAGGTGGCTCGGGCATCTATACCGGATGCCTCCTGGACGCCTTCCTTGGGAGGTGTTCCAGGCACGTCCCACCGGAAGGAGGCCCAGGGGACGGCCCCGGACACACTGGAGGGACTATGTCTCTCGGCTGGCCTGGGAACGCCTTGGGCTCCCGCCCGGAGGAGCTGGAGGTGTCTGGGGAGAGGGACATCTGGGCGTCTCTGCTGAGTCTGCTGCCCCCGCGACCCGGTCCCGGATAAAGCGGAAGACGACGAGTACGAGTACTTACTAAACCACATGAGATGAACGGAACATGGGCTGTGATGGAGACACAGGAAACATAACAGGGATGGCAACCGAATGATCCAGTGGGGAGTAATGAGAAATCAATGGCTTAAGTACTGTGGTAGGGGTTGAAGTTGACAAAGAAACTAGTTGAGATAATGAGAAGGAATAAGGAACAGCTGAGGCAGAGAAAAAGCAGAGAAGCCAAGGGGAAGAGACAAACACATATGTAGTTGATTATCAAGGTATTAAATGTAAATCTGGGAAACATACCAAAGCTTCAAGAGACAAAATACACAGAAAAAATAAATATGAGTAGTACAATTCAATAACTACATGATTAAATAGGTGCACGCTGGATAGGTAAAATAGATATGAATAAATAAATGATTGAATATAAATTTAAAAAACTATAAATATAAAGTTAAATATATATTTTATCACTAATACATTTGCTATTTGTAATTTTTCCATTGTTTAATTTGTTCAAGGCTATGTTTTGCAGAGCATTATAAATTTATTTTATCTGTCAGCCTCATCCATCAGAGTCAGTAGGCAGGCCTAATGCTGCTCCTGTCAAAATAGTTGATCTAAAGTAGATTTACTATAGAAGTAAACCAATCAGATGTTAGAATATTTAGTGGGCCACACATTTAATCTAATTTATGCTGCAGTAAGTGAACCTTTAATTAAATTAGTAAATACTAAAATAATTTTACATGATTTTAAAATACAGTAGCCGTTGAGACCATTGAGAAAGAAAGCCCACTGAAGAGTTTTTAACAAGGTGTAGAATGCAGTTAGAAGATCCAATGAAACTTTTGCAAGGTCCCAGTGTCGGGAGAGACACAGAATCTATGCAGCTTGAAGTCCGGTTGAAGTTTCCACAGTCAGTGATCATTTGAAGTGCCATGTCAATTGCTGGTGCTGGTCCTTTGGATTTTATCAAGTGCAAAGTAAGTTTTAGAGCACTCCATGCTTCCATCTGCTGACAAGCTTTATGGAGATGCTGGTTTAATTTTCCTGTATGACTTGGCACCTGCAAACACTGCCAAAGGTACCAAAATCTGGATCAATGACCACGGTGTTCTTGTTCTTGATTGGCCAAAGAATCACAGGCTGATCACCTCCATGCCATGCCGCATTGTTGCAGTAATTCATGAAAAATGAGCCCCAACCAAGTAAATGAATTTAGTAATGGGCCGCATTTTTCAGTAGGCCAACATAACAGGAGGGGCTCCTTGAACTGCCACCCCTCCTTGAACCGCCACCTTAACGTGGTGGAGGGGTTTGAGTACTCGGATGATCCTAGAGGCTATGTTGTCTGGGGCTTAAATGCCCTGGTAGGGTCTCCCATGGCAAACAGGCTCTAGGTGACGGGTTAGACAAAGAGCGATTCAAGAACCCTCATGACGACTGCAAAATCGAGGCACGTGACGTCGCCCGGTACGGCGGAGCCGGGGTCCCACCTTGGGGCCTGGGGTCTGGACTCGTCGGAGAGTGCCTGGTGGCTGGGTTGCTCCTCGCAGGACCCGGCCGGGCCAAGCCTGAATGAGAGACGCGAGACCATCCCCTAGTGGGCCCACCACCTGCAGGGGGAACCGTGAGGGACCGGTGCAAAGAGGATTGGGCGGCGGACGAAGGTGGAGACCTCGGCGGCCCGATTCCCAGATGCTTAGGCTGGCTCTAAGGACGTGGAATGTCACCTCGCTGGGGAGGAAGGATCCTGAGCTTTTGCGGGAGGTCGAGAGATATTGACTAGAAATAGTCAGTCAGGATCACCTCCACGCACAGCGTGGGCTCTGTAACCCATCTCCTCGAGAGGGGCTGGACTCTCTTCTACTCTGGAGTGGCCCACAGGGAGAGGCGGCGGGTTGGGGTGGGTTTGCTTGTCGCCCCCCAGCTCAGCCGTCTAGTGTTGGGGTTTACCCCAGTGGATGAGAGGGTTGCATCCCTGCTCCTTCAGGTTGGGGAGAGGTCTCTGACTATCATTTCGGCCTACGGGCCGAGTGGTAGTGCGGAGTACCCGGCCTTCTTGGCGTCCCTGTCGGGGGTGCTGGATAGTGCCCCTCCTGGGGACTCCATTATTCTGCTGGGGGACTTCAATGCCCACGTGGGAAACGACAGTGACAGCTGGAGAGGCGTGATCGGGAGGAATGGCCTCCCTGATCTGAATCCGAGCGGTGTTTTGTTATTGGACTTCTGTGCTAGTCACGGATTGTCCATAATGAACACCATGTTCAAACATAAGGGTGTCCATCAGTGCACTTGGCACCAGGATACCCTAGGCAGGAGGTCGATCGACTTTGTTGTCGTATCATCAGACGTTTGGCCGCATGTTTTGGACACTCGGGTGAAGAGAGGGGCTGAGCTGTCCACTGATCACCACCTGGTGGTGAGTTGGATCCGCTGGGGGAGGAGAAAGCCGGGCAGACTTGGCAGGCCCAAGCGCATAGTGAGGCTCTGCTGGGAACGTCTGGCGGAGCCGTTGGCCAGGGATGTATTCAACTCTCACCTCCGGGAGATCTTTGACCAGATTCCGGGGGATGTTGGAGACATGGTGTCCGAGTGGACCATGTTCTCCACATCTATTGTCGATGCTGCCGCCCATAGCTGCGGCCGTTAGGTCTGCGGTGCCTGTCGCGGCGGCAATCCCAGAACCCGATAGTGGACAACGCCAATAAGGGATGCTGTCAAGCTGAAGAAGGAGTCCTATTGGCTGTGGTTGGCTTGTGGAACTCCTGAGGCGGCTGGCGGGTACCGTGGGGCCAAGCGTGCCCCGACCCGGGCGGTGGCAGAGGCAAAAACTCTGACCTGGGAGGAGTTCGATGAGGCCATGGAGAAGGACTACCGGTTGGCCCCGAAGCGATTCTGGCAAACCGTCCAGCGCCTCAGGAGGGGGAAGCAGTGCTTCGCTAACACTGTTTACAGTGTGGGGTGGGGAGCTACTGACCTCGACTGGGGAAATTATCTGGCGGTGGAAGGAGTACTTCGAGGATCTCCTCAATCCTGCCATCACGCATTCCCTGGTGGAAACAGAGGCTGGGGACTCGGGGATGGACTCTTTCATCACCCAGGCTGAAGTCACCGAGGTCGTTAAAAAGCTCCGTGGTGGCAAGGCTTCGGGGTTGGATGAGATCCGCCCTGAGTACCTCAAGTCTTTGGATGTTGTGGGGCTGTCAGGGTTGACACGCCTCTTCAACATTGCATGGCGGACGGGGACAGTGCCTTTGGATTGGCAGACTGGGGTGGTGGTCCCCCTACATAAGAAGAGTGACTGGAGGGTGTGTTCCAGCTACAGGGGGAATCACACTCCTCAGCCTCCCTGGTAAGGCCTACGCCAGGGTATTGGAGAGGAGAGTCCGGCCGATAGTCAAACCCCGGCTTCAGGAGGAGCAGTGTGGTTTTCGTCCCGGCCGAGGAACACTGGACCAGCTCTATACCCTCTACAGGGTACTCGAGGATTCATGGGAGTTTGCCCAACCGGTCCACATGTGTTTTGTGGACCTGGAGAAAGCATTCGACTGTGTCCCTTGTGATGCCCTGTGGGGGGTGCTCCAGGAGTATGGAATCGGTGGCCCTTTACTAGGGGCCATCTGGTCTCTGTACAAGCGGAGCAGGAGTTTGGTTTGCAATGCCGGCACTAAGTCAGACCTGTTCCCGGTGCATGTTGGACTCCGGCAGGGCTGCCCTTTGTCACCGGTCCTGTTCATAACTTTTATGGACAGGATTTCTAGACGCAGCCAAGGGCCGGAAGGTGTCTGGTTTGGTGACCAGTGGATTTCGTCTCTTCTTTTTGCGGATGATGTCATTCTGCTGGCCCCCTCTAGCTAAGACCTACGGCATGCACTGGGGCGGTTCGCAGCCGAGTGTGAAGCGGCTGGGATGAAGATCAGCTCCTCCAAGTCGGAGGCCATGGCTCTCGACCGGAAAAGGCTGGCTTGTCCTCTTCAGGTTGGAGGGGAGTTCCTGCCTCAAGTGGAGGAGTTTAAGTATCTCGGGGTCTTGTCCACGAGTGAGGGAGGAATGGAGCAGGAGATCGACAGACGGATCGGTGTGGCTGCCACAGTAATGGGGGCGCTGTGCCGGTCCGTTGTGGTGAACAGAGAGCTGAGCCGAAAAGTGAAGCTCTCGATTTACCGGTCGGTCTACGTTCCTACCCTTACCTATGGCCATGAACTTTGGGTCATGACCGAAAGAACGAAATCCCAGATACAAGCAGCTGAAATGAGCTTCCTCCGTAGGGTGGCCGGGCACTCCCTTAGAGATAGGGTGAGGAGCCTTCCTCGGGAGGTGTTCCAGGCACGTCCCACCGGGAGGAGGCCCAGGGGACGACCCAGGACACGCTGGAGGGACTATGTCTCTCGGCTGGCCTGGGAACGCCTTGGGCTCCCGCCCGGAGGAGCTGGAGGTGTCTGGGGAGAGGGACATCTGGGCGTCTCTGCTGAGTCTGCTGCCCCCGCGACCCGGTCCCGGATAAAGCGGAAGACGACGAGTACGAGTACCAACATAACATTAATAAAAGAAATATTGCTCTTATGTACATTTAAATTTTCAGGGAGACTGAATTAAGGGTTTTTAATATCTGTAAGTTGTAATCATTCAAAAGCACAGAAACAATAGGGGTCTCTGCAGACGAAGTGGGCATTTCCCAATCATGGCGTTTCTCAACCACCAATCCTGATTGGACGAACGAAATTAAGCGCAAATCAACCACAGCACATGATTTGACGAGCACATGACTATGGGCGTAACTTAACATATGATTGGACGAGCCTTTGTGGGCGTAACTCAACCGCAACATATGATTGGACGATAACAGGAAGTGATTTTTTTTTGTATTGACGTTTGCCACTGGAGTTTATTTTCTTCTTATAATCTTCAATAACCCCCTTTTTTTTTTACATCGAATCTGTTTCAATAAAATAAAATAAGAAAATAAACAAAAAGGTATCTCTACAGACTTGTTCTATTTTTTCCTAATTTCAGTAGTTTATTCTCTGGCATCAGACTTTTATTTATTTGTTTACTTTCATAAAGTTGATCTTTCAATAATCAACGGTATTGATTTTTCAGCGATTTTGTGAGGGCTAAGAGTACATATTGGGACAAAATGATTGATACCCTGCTATTATTTTCTAAAAGAATATCCGTTTCGGGTATGAAAATAATGTTATAATCATAATGAAGACATAAAAATATATCATTTCAAAAACAATAATTGTAATGAGAGTAGCATGGAGACAAAGGATAGTACCCATGCCATCATATTTTCTTGTTCAACCTTTTGAAACAGTTACCTCTGTCAAGTGATTACTGTCATTTTCAATTCAAATTCAAAAATACTTTATTAATCCCAAAGGGTAATTAAATGTTGTTGTAGCTCATATGATGCATATGATCCAGGAAGCAAGAGCTTGTAGATGAAGCTCTTGTGGACTTCATAGTGAAGGACTCCCAGCCTTTCTCTGTATCCAAACCCAGACCACCCAGCCAAACAATTCCTAGTCACACCAGCCTTCTCTGTTCCCTGTGAAAGAGTATTTTCCAAAGCTGGAGAAATTGTCTCAAAAAAAAAAAAAGAAACCGTTTGAGCCCTTCTACTGTGCAAAAATGACTTTTCTTGAATAAAAACACCTTAAGTAACACAAGCACCCTCTTTATTACACCAAGCACAATGTCCAAGCCTCATTTTGACATCACTACTAGTAATATACCTCAACACAATACATTAAGGCGTTTATGGTCCATGTCTCTCCAATGTGTTAATTTTTTAAAACATAAATAACTTTGAAACCAGCATAACTAGTCTTTTTACTTCATTTTTTTCACTCTTCGACCTCACTGCTTCGGTGTCGCTACGATTACGTTTGAAACATAAGTGCAATAGATCACCTTTCATCACTTAAATTTTAAACCTGTACTTTTGACCTGTAGTTTTTTTACCTACAAATTTGTACATGTAGGTTTCATAATACAAACTGACAACATTAATAATATAATTTCGAAAATTAACTTAATGTCTAATAATTGCATTACCTTCCTTCTGCGCTTCTCCATACAACTTCATACAGGTTAGCTCTGCATAAGTACCTCCGTGAAAATCAGAGGACATAAAGCCAACCAATCACAGTTCGTGATCACGGAACGCCTACAGGTTGAGAAACGCCCACTTCGGTTGAGAAACGCCCACTTTTAGTCTGCAGAGACCCCTGTCTCCAGTGTTGCCAGGCGTACGATAATTATCGTATTTGTACGATAATTTTGCTCTCTGTACGATGTACCATCAATATTCCTAAAAAAGGCCAAATGTACGATAATTTGACCATTCCGTGAATGTGTGGTTGTAATCAGTTATCATCAGCTTATCGCCAAAGTCTGTCGGAGTTTTTTTGTGAACCCTGAAGGCATCTGTGTCCGGATTCTGGAACAGTTGCTGGAAATTCCAGCCAATCGTGCTTTTCTAAACGTGACCTACGAGTGACGTGATGCGTTGGCCTCAGAACAACGGCCATGATTGGCTGAATAGTCCACTGCGCCCGCCCATGATTGAGGAAAAGAAAAAAAGAAAGGAAGAAGAAGGAGAGCCCGGCTCTGTGGGGCTGCAGCTGTTGATAAATCCATTCAGTACTGACGTCACAAAGCTGCGAGTGTCTGTTAGACGCCATTCAACACATCAACAGACTTGTTATTTTGGTTATGGTGTACGATAATTTCCCTCAAAATACGATAATTTTATGTCTCTAGTACGATAATCCTACATTTCTCACCTGGTAACACTGCCTGTCTCGAAACAATCGGTTGAAATACGTGACTGTGTGTAATGAGCGGATATAATGCACGAGTTTGAAATATACTGTTCAGTGATACAATGTATTGAAATACACCTGAATGTCATAGTTACAGTAAATTAATAAATAGCCTACATGAATTGACACGTGATTTTCATTAATGAAATTTAAAGTTATATGTTAAAAAAATATATAATTATTTTAGTATTGAATTATCACAATGTTCTATTGCTCTATTAAATAGCCCAAAATATCACTCTGTGTGCAAAAAATGTAACATTTTGGCACTTGAAGCAGTAGAAATGTTTAAAGCCACGCTGTAATGCAGGAGTTGAGAGAAGCTGCCAGACAAGCGGTAGCTTGTCTGGCCGTCGGATTTAGCGGTAATAGTTTTGGAAAAACATCCGACTCGCAGGCTCTGTGTTCTGCAGATATGGTATCACCTTCCAGTAAGAGAGGAGTAATGTTGAGTCATTGGGCCGCCTACGTTCAGTTCTGAGGAAGTTAACCAACCAAGCCCTCTTCAGATAGTTTCTGTTTCAAATGTGGCAATTATAAGATTCATGGTGCGCTTTATGTCCTGTTTACATTCTAGGCGTCGTTTGTTCTGGAGAGCTCAGGTGGAAAACAGAGCACAGACCAAGCAGAACTTTATGATCCCAACTATGATTCATCATGTAGCACCACAGTGGACTTGATGTGATGTTTCTAAAGACAAGACGTTCATGTGAAGACCTGCCTTGAACGTGAAGGCAGGAAATAACGCGCGCAGCCCCGCTTAATGGCACATTGTGCGCAACAGGGAAGTGAACCTTGGCTGCTTTTCAACGAGGCAGAAAGTTCTCCGCCCTGACGCCTAAAGTTTACTTTTCTCTGCGTCATATATAAGGGGAGAAGAAAACCAAACGACGGTAATTTTTCCAGCATTGTGGATAAACGACGTCAGCTCTAAAAGCCAGTTCTTGACGCAGTACTTCAGTGGGATGGTCGAGCTCTAGGAGAACTTATGAGCTGGGACAGAAGGAAGAGGCGACGGCCATTATAACTGTCCGTGTTTTGAAACCTAACTGTTACAGAAGGTAAGCTCAAACATGGAGAGAATATGCTGTACTTGTGTCATTTGTGCGTCGAAACACGGGGCCCCGCAGCTGCGGAAGCCTCTGTGTGTGCGGGTGAAGCGTAATGAAGGATGCTGTCTGCGTCTCTGCCATGCTTTGGTTAGAAAACAACTACTTCTTGCAACAAAAACCTAAAAGACAAAGTGTCTATCTGAAACACCTCTTTGTATCCTTTCGTTTAAACATCCTTACAGCCTTTAAAGAGGGCCTGTTATTATCATTTTTACAACCAAGGTATTATGGCTGACTCAAGTTATGCCTTACCTCCATTCATGCCTTGCTACCAGTTGCTTTATATTCCCCTACTCCACAATTTAATGATGTTTGTGTAGCATTAACGCCAACACAAACCAGATTTATCGTTAATATCCTGGAACAATCCTGTATTCCTGGGTAAACAAGGGTTCCCTCTGAGTGCTGCTGCTCTGAATATGCAGTTATGAAACACAGGCAGACATCAGCTTGTGCCTTAAGTTAGTTTGTCTGCCAAAAGTGAAATATGGTGTTTGCCTATTAAAACAATGCTAAGCTGTAAAGCCATCTTACCATACAACATACTGAAACATGAACCATTCTCCCCGACTCCCACCTGTGGTGGGTGAACATTAACAGCTCTTACTGAGCCACTAAAAGGTCTCTCGGTCCTAGAAGGATCCACTGAGCTCTCCCCACAGCTGTTCCTGCTCTGCGCTGCAGAAAAGAAAAAGGCGGAAGTCTCTGTTTCTCTTTTAAATCTAATTAAATTACACAACTGGGACTGATATTGATGAGCATTGTTGCCTCTGCTGATGTCTGGATTCAGAAAACACGTTCAAACAATGGCTTTACAACAAAATAAGCATGTTGATGCCGCTGTGTTTGGTTTGTTGTTAGTCTTTACTGCCATTATTTTTAGTTCTGTCTAATGAAAGCATATTCTATATATCAAGTCTATTTTTGTGGGGGTTTTTTGTTTGTTTATTTAATCAGAAGAAACATTGAACAGCACAGTATGTACATGTATGATCTCCAGCATAAAAATATTACACTAGTTTAAAAATCTAAAACAAAAATGTTTAAAATGGGTTCAGTCACTTTTATTTAGAGAAGAAAAACAAAAATATAGAATAAAAACATTTTTAGTGCTAATTGTGCAGATCAATGTTCCCTTTTGGTCTTCTGCTCTATAGATTAGGACTAATCTATAAACATCAGTCTAATAATCAGTTATTAGTTAATTCATTAGTCAGACTGTCTGCTCTGGGCTGCTTAAAAGACATCCTTCTCATATGTTTTCTATGTAGTTTTAAAACAGCGTTTCCTGAAAACGACTGATAGGTCGCGCTCCTTTAGATTCCACACCATGACTGTCTGCGCTTTTTTAACGACAACCTATTTCCAAACAGCTCAATTTCTCTTTCTTGTGAGCGAGGTATAGCAGCATGTAAAGTAGCCTTCTTTTAGCCAGCTGACCAGCAGTGTGCAGCAACAGGTAGGAAAGAGGCAGAATTGCGCTACCCCATACATTCTTCATACATTCAGAGCCAGTGGCGTTTTATGACTTGGGCCATTTGGCTCACCGTCCAGAGAATCAAGCTTACTGTTTCCATGTTCACTCAGTGGGAAGTCGTCGCCACCCTCTCTTTCTGTGCATTGCAAGAAAAAAAAAACAACAAAAAAAACATGCCTGCAAAACACTGAAGTTGAAAGACATATCTTTCCCATCTATTAATACTCTTTTAATGAGATCATAAGGAGAGCATTTCTGATGCTTTTTTTGGCATCAAGACAATCTTACATTGAGATAAACTAAACAAATACATATATATATTGAGTAGAAGAAGGAGATTGCCCAGGGAGGTATTCATGCAAGAACCACCACTGTTCAGGAAGAAAAACACTCCAGTTACTCTAGCACCATTTCTGGTCTCCCTTTAAAAAGATTGTAAATTCGAAGAAAAGTGGTTTTAGCCATTTTCAAAACTAACTTTTTAAAACCTTGGTATATTTTGATATGGGTTAACAGCCGCAAGCCTATGTGGATGCTGTACTGTTAACATGATCCTACCAACTCATCAGTGACCAAAGAGGTTGCCAGATTTTCACCAAAGATTTGTTGGCATTTAAAGATTTAGCCCCATAACACCAGTCATAGGTTTTTCTTCTTCCCTTTTTGCAGATTTATAAACATTTTATTCTCTTAATTATTTACTTAGTTTACATTATTTCAAAACTATTTGTACAAGTCATCACACATTTAGCAGACAGGGATGTAAATAAAATGTAATGTTTAATTACATACAGTTACTCCATGAGTGTTATTTTTTTCTACTCCAGTCCATCGGTTTGTTCCTAACGGGTTGGAACCACAGATCATGTTTTCTAAAGTTGCTGCCACCCTTTTTCTCTTCTTGTCAGGTATTTTGCATAAAATGATTACTTTTGAGTCTAAACTTGCAGAAATAAAGCACCCTTTGTGAAACATCAGCTCCTGTCTCATCTATGAAGTAATTACACCCCTTAGGTGGTGCCTGTTAGTCTCGTTAACTGACTTTCAGGTCATAGTCTAACTGGTTACCAAATTTAGATCACTAACATTAATTTCCCCTGAAAAAAGGATCATAACCTTCCCACTGAGTTTTAAACTACACTTAAAAAAGAAGAAGAGGAGATTTATTAGTCGTTTTATGTTCATTAGAAACGGATATATGAAATCTAGAAGTCTACTGCAGGTTATAAGGGAAAATATCATGTTTAATACTATTCAGTACTCAGTATTCATGCACTAAAATAACATTAAACGAATAAACATATCTATAAAATAAGGTAATCAGCCTGGGTTTTAGCAAGACAATTAAACATGAAGAAAAACACTATTTGTTGACTGAAACCTAGAATTGAGCTGATTTAAACCCTGGAAGGTGTCAAGACAAATAATGTTTCTGTTGTTTTAATTAGGAGTTTTATGTATGGGAATTTTTTCTTTCTAACTGTTTCAAGCTATGTAGCATAAAGGGACAGACTCACAGACCTTAGAGAAGACACCTGCATTTACTCAGCCTCTGCTCGGGATATTTGGGTCTGTTCTGGGTTGTAGTATTAGCTGTTATATACATATAAATGCCATTTTATAATATTGTTTTGGCATGTTTTGCCTTGCTATTATGCTCCTATTTTGTAATGTCTCCCAGCTGATGAATGTTTCTGACCTGCTGAACCAACATTTATTAATTGGCCTCGTTTTGGATCAAAACTGCTGAGGTATGAAATGTCAAAGGGCAAAAATGACCAGTAGCTGCAGCAATAAGAGTTTTGTGAGAACAAAAATGTCGGGTCTGTTTATTTGTGTTGAAAAACTTTGGACTCTATGAGGCAGACTGGGAGGGTTGTCTGAGTTGTCTTGCTTCTTGGTGCATCACAACAAACCTGTGTAACCATCTTATATTTAAGTTGAGAGTCATAAGTGACTAATTCAGAAAGTGACTAGAATATATTGAATGTAGTTTGCTGATATAAAAAAAATGTGTAGGGTTTTTCAATAGCTGCCGTAAAATGTGAACAAATTTGTTTGGTAAAAATAATGTAAGTTTTTTACTATTAGTCATGAGCATTTTCAGTTTAGTATTTTGTGTTCTCATAGTATGACACCAGAAAAGACAAAATGTTTCATGCTTTTTCAGTTTGGATTAACAAACTTATTTCTATTTGCTAAATGAACGCAAGCCCATGCAAGAGAGTTGATTTTAAACTTACTTCAAATTCAGTTCAAATTCAGAAAGTTTTCATACATTTCCCTAGTATTTTGCAGGATTGCTTTTTAAACTCTACGACCTCAAGTTTCTCATAATAGTTTCTTAGCTTTGTTCTCAGTTCTCCTATGGAACTGAGATCAGGGCTTTCTGATGGTCACTCCATTGGCTTTGTTGTCCTTAAGTCCATTTGTAACTAGTCTGCTGATATGCCAAGGGAAATTTGATGTTCAGCTACCACACCTGAACAGTATGATGGCCGAACATTCCCATTCTGCCTTTATTTATTGTTTGAATGTGGCATCTTAAAGCATCTGGAAATTGTCACCAAGGCTGAAGCAGACTTTTTGAGGTCCACAATTTTCTTCCTGGTATCTCTGCTGAAGTATGATTTTTTCCATGATTTCACACAAACAAACAATGTGTTTGAGGTGTTGCCTCCATACCAATATATTTGAAAATATACTTGAAATATAGTTAAATGCAATTAATATGTGCTGTTTAGTTGTACACTGGCACTTTTTAATGTACCTTGTGTACTAAGGCAGTTTTCCTAGAGGTGCCTTGAGTGCCTTGTTGCTGAAAAGTGCTATATAAATAAACGTGACTTGACTTGATTTTGTAGTAATGAGAGCAGCCTGTGTTACATGCTCTGTTAGGCATGAGCTGTGAGCCCACCGGATGAGGGTGATGCTCATGGTAATGTCCATTGTTACTTGGAAAAACTGAAATGACAGGATTTCTTTTCAGCGGAAGAAATCCCAAGGCAACTGTCACTTTGTGGCTTACTTGCCAGTTTCAGATGTTGTCAGACCATGAGTAATCTGGATGCCGCCTGAAACCAGTATGCTTTTACAGCTCATCAGCTGTCTAGAAAATGGATGAGCAGAGTTGAACTAGAACCTAAATGACTGATTTTCATGCTAGAATGTGGTTTGGATTTGATAGATCACTGTTTTTAACCAGCTGTCATTTGCCCCCTTAAAAGTTGGGCTGCTGGTTTGGGGCATTGTTTGATTAGAGATTGTAGGATTTACCACAGTTATTTTTACTTTAGATATTTCATGTTTTTTAAGACATTGGAGCACAATTATTTTCTTTGCTATGGAAAGTTTGGAATTTTGTGCTAGAGGTAAGGATCAGGGGGCCTTCTCCCATATGCCAGAGGGCTCTCTCATAGTTTTTACGAATAGAAAAGTTCGAAGTAAAATTTGTCTTTCTTGCAGGGAAAAGTGTTGGAGCTTTCTTTCAGCCAGCTGAACAACAGTACTTAACAAAAAGCCAGAAAGAAGTTGAGCTGGGTTACTTTATGCTCCATGCAGCTGGAGAAGAACTTCAGGTCTTTCTCATTTTAAAGAGTTTCAAGCCTGTGGGGTAGAGGGGTTGTGTCCACTTCTAGGATGTGGGGTCACCAGCGTTTGAATTGGTTGGACGGCGATGGTGGAGCTGAGCTGAATAGTGTTTCTCCCTGGGCGGTCGTTGCAGTGGCAGTGATGTAGTGTTTTTTGTCGCTGAGGGGGGCGTGGTGGGGGACACTGGCCTTGGGTGCCTGCCGCTGGCCGGGGACCTCTTGGTGGGTGAGTTTGTCCCATCATGGTGCTGTTGTGGGTGCGGTGCTCGGTGGGGTCTGCCCTGTTGCACCAGTGGGCGGGGTTGGCGTTGCGCAGGGCCCTTGGCATGCCGTTGCGGCGCGCTGTGTGATGGGGGAGCGGGGTGCAGCGGGGGTGCTTAGAGTGGGGCTGTGTGTGGAGCTTGTCCTGTGTGGGTGTGGCTTCATCGGCTTCTCGGCTATGGAGTTCACCTGTGGGGGTGTGCCCCTGTGGGGGAGGGGATTCGTGGCTTTTGGGTTCGGGGGCATGTGTTCGATATCGGTGTTCTTGTTGGGGGTGGCCCTGTGGGAAGGCTCATGTTGGGGTTCACTGGGGGTGGGAGACTCATGGGGTTGGGATTGGAGCTCATTGAGGGGTCGGGACTGCTCCATCCTGGGGCGGCTCCGGTTGGCGGGCTGGTATGAGCCATGTGGACCCCTCTTTTGTACATAGCCCCCTCTCCAGAGGGGGATGGGGGTTGTTGGGGACTGGGTTCGGGGCGGGGGGACTCTGACAGGCCTCTGCTTGGGGGGTGGTGTGTCCCGGGGTCTTGGGTCGTCCCGGCGGTGGTTCTCCTGGGGTTCCTGTGCTTTGGGGGGCCTTTGGATGTCTGTGGTTTGGATCTCCTCAGTGTCCGATCGGGGACCATGGGGCAGGTCTGTGGGTGCTCACACTCGCTATTGCATATTTTTGTGGAGAAACCTTGTATACAAAAGCGCGTCCACACTCATACTCACAGGTGTTAAGCTTCAGGTGTTGACAGATACACAGATGTTCTATATTGGGCTGCACCTCTCACTAAGTACATTTTACATTCATAATCACCGTGTACTATTTTGTAATAAAAAAAAACACCTGCAGGTGTATAAGCAAGCAGAGTGTAATCTTGTATTCTCTTCATCCTTCTTTCTCTCCTCCACTTTTTCCTCCTTTTCTCCCCTTTTTCCCTTTTGCCCAATCTCTCTGTTTTTTGAGCTTCTTTTTTCCTTTTCATTTCAGTCTCCGTTTCCGTAACAATTGAAATATTCCCAAAGAAGTTTATAATAAAGTTTGTTTTATAAATATCAAGCAGAGCTTTAAAGCATTAGTTGTTTCACAAGCTCTGCTTGTGAAATTAAATCTGTTGGGCAATTTCTCGGCACTTAGACAACAATTCTGAGCACTACTCTGCTGGACAGGAAACGGTAAAAAAAAAGAAAAAAAAAAAAAAAAGAGGGAGAGTTTCAAAAGTCAAATAAAGAAGCTAAATTTGGACAAAAGGTTTCCACTGGGCTTTCCCTACAGTTGTTCCTGGTCTGCACTACAGAAAATAGGAAGACAGAAGTTTCTGTTTCTCTTTCAAATCTAATTAAATCTCAGCTTTTGGTATGATGTTAATGGAATGAGATTCTCATGGTATGACCCCCCCTGCATAAAATATTACAGCGTTGGCTCAAAAATCTAAAACAAAAGTGTGTAAAATGGGTCTAATCACTTTTATTTAGAAGAAAAAAGGAAAAATGTAGAACAAAGAAAAAATAGTGTTTCAGGTTGTTGTGACTATGAATCTATATTATTTAATATTTAATATTGATACTTTAATATTTTATCAAATAATATTTCGGTCTGTTAAGGGTTGTCCTGTGAACACCAGCCCAATAAGGCGGTGGTATTAGGACAAAATTGAAAAGAGTGAGCCAAGCTCTGACATTATTGAACAGCAAAACAGCACACACATGGAATGAATTTACACAATTTCTTAAAATACAAGAATTTATTAACAAAAATAAGTCAACTCAAAGTCAAACATATTTCAATCAACAAACTCTTCACTATGCTAAAACAATCCAACTAAACTACCAAGCAGAATGAAAGAATAACGAAGACTAATGGGCTATGTACAATATAAACAAGTTGATTAAAGATGATTGAAAATCATGACCGAAAGAGTGATGCAACATTACCATGCAATGTTTATGTTTGAGAACCAAGTATTATTTTGAAGAATCTGGAAGTGAAGTTAAGTTAGTCTTAACTAACTTAGGCAATAATCAGCATACCTTTAGGCAACCATTCACACTGCAAGATCAGATAAAATATTGTTTTAATAAAATAATGTTTTAAAGAATTATCTGCTGAAATAAAACCAAAGAAGCTTATAGCTTAGCACCAGAATCAAACACACACCTTTAAAACACACACCTTTAAAATACCATTAATAAAAGGGTTAAAATCACCCTTCAAGTAAAGTTTGTCTTAACTTTAAAAACACACAAACACAGAACACAAAACTGAGCACGTGTGCTGCAGATAGCCTGCTAGCACTAAGATAGCTCAGTTCAACACAAACAAAACCAAACTTCATAAAATTAAAAACGTTTAGATCATTTCATCCTAAATATCTCTCTATCACTCTGCCCAAACCTAACCTCATGATCTGTGCTGAGGAACGTTGTCCGGGGCGATGAAGTTTGAAGAAACATCCACTTTGAACGAAGGTTAGCTTCAGCTAACCTCCGAAGCTGTTGAGGGGGGGGGCGGCTCCCTGTTGGGCCACCGAACTGCACGTTACCGTAACCATGGTGATGCGGCTCCTGTTGTCCTTCTTTCAGACCGGGAAACTGCTCCATTCGGCGTCGTGCTGGGAACTCTCTATAACACAGCTTGATTCTGTATGCCTCAGAGAGAAAAGTCAAACCAGGCTTGTACCTTAATTCCCGTTCATGAATGAATCTACCGGATACACGAACAGTGATTCATTTGCACTTATCTTAGTGCATATGATCGATGATTGTATGACACTATCGGATCCAGTTGAAGAGTTATGTCTGTTTGCCAGCAAAGAGACATTAGCACGCTGTTTCTCCGGCCAGCCTGGCAGCAGAGTCCGGATGGAAGAGGCAGGATGTAGCAAGAGCGGTGCTTTTATTTGAACAGTGACTGTCAGGTTCAAACAACCTCAAATACTTATAACATCACAAAAAGAAGAGAAAGACAAAGAATGTTGTAGTCTGGTACAGCTATTTTGCTTCCTCCTACTTTCATTCAAACAAATTACAGATGCAGTCACAGTAACAGGAAGAAGTGGAACCTCTGTTAATTCAAAGGTTTTAGCGTAGAAAAGACGCAATTTCTGTCAGGTTCTAAATTAGTACAATTCAATTCAGTTCAAAAATACTTTATTATTCCCAAAGGAAAATTTAATCTTGTTATAACTGATATTATGCAAGTGTGTTCAATGAGTTGCTGTAGATGCCGATGGCTGTGGGCATGAAGGACCTCCTGTAGCGGTCTGTCTTACAGCAGATCTGAAGAAGCCTCTCACTGAAGACCCTCTGTTGTTGTACAACAGTCTCATGAAGAGGATGCCCTGGGTTGTCTGTAATGTTCTTCATTTTATGAACAATTCTTCTAGGCACAGTCATCTCCAGAGGTTGCAGAGGATTTAGAGTTTAGAGAAAATACAAAATAAATTCAAATTTGAGCACCTGAATCTTGTTTTTTTTTTCAAATAGTCCAAGCTGTATATTGCTTAATAATTGAACCTTGGGAAAAAAACAACGGTTCAGATAAATTAATAAAAGCCCTAAACTAATGTGGCATTCATGCCAAGTGTGTGTGTGTGTGTGTGTGTGTGTGTGCAAACAGTTTTGGTGAACTGTAATCCAGAAGGAAGAAAAACACGACTGACATGTTGATTTCTGTTGATCACCATGTAGGATGAAGATTTTTTTAAATCATGTTATACAAACAATTTGTCTTGGCAAAGCCCTTCTGAGCTGTGGAAAATAACCTGTTGGGGCAGTTTTGGCAGCAGCATTTGTTTTTTTTATATAGTGATCTAGTTTCAGTTCAAGTACAGACAGTTCTTCTTACATTTAAAGCAATTACACTAAAACTGCTGAGAGACAAAGACATTTTTTATTTGTTCGGTCTTTTTTGTTGGTTCAATTTAGAATTAGAATCAGAATTGGCTTTATTCGCCAAGCAGTTCCACTTTGCTCTCAATTAAGATATTTTAAATATGAATATATAAAAAAAGGAAATAAAAAAAATGGTAAATATGAAAATATACAGTGTTTTTACAAAAATAGAAGGTCATGGTTGAATTGGTGCAAGTATGCCTGGTATTGATCAATCTGGGCACAGCTTGGGGGTAGAAGTTGACCCTGTGGTGGCTGTTTTTTGCAAATAGTACTCTGTAGCACTGACCTGAATGTATAAGCCTAATCAGTTTGTATCCAGGATGTGTGTGTTCTGAAGGAATGTTAGCTTCCCTTTTTCTGACCCTAGATCTATACAGGTCCAGGATGGAAGGAAGGTCAGGCCTTATGATCCTCTCTGGAGACCTAATTGTTTGTTGCAGTCTTGACTTGTTCTGCTTTGTGGACGAGCCAAACATCTTAGTAATGGATGTGCACAGGATACATTGAATAATGGCAGTGTAGAAGATGACAAGCTGCTCCTGTGGCCAAAATGCATTGGTATGTTAAACACACCTAGGTGGACAAAGCCATAATTCTTCTGGTAATACTGCCTGTTTTAACTCCAGAAACTCTGTATTTAACATTATATGACAACAAATAAGAGAAACAGCCCACAAAATCCTGTCTTTGATGCACAAACTGAGTGAGGGAGGTATTTTGGCATTATGCACTTCAGTATGGAGTTTAAAAATGTTGGTTAGGCATGGGCCAATTACTGTTATAGAGGTATACAGTACCAACATTTAAAAAAGTTACAGCTTTCATACAGCAGCAATTTTAATCCTTTCAACGAGATACCAAAGTGCAGAGGTGTCCAGATTTTTCTCCGGCTTTGTGGAGTTGTGCTAGTAGTGACGCTAGTAGTGATATTATTGTACATCAGAAATAAAAATAGATTGCGATAAGAGTTGTGATAGCAATAAACTGTAATTGATGATGTTTGCTAATTCCAGTAAAAAACAATATGGTTGGGATTTTACTTTTACTGTTTAAACATTTTTATTTTCCCTGTTAATTCTATAAGAGCCTCCATTAATGCAAATTTATTTGAAAATATAGTTAGAGGCTCAATAGCTGCTGTAAAATGTGAACAAATTTGTTTGGTTGAAATAATGTAAGCTTTTTTATTATTAGTCATGAGCATTTTTAATTTAGTATTTTGTGTTCTCACTGTATGACACAAGAAAAGACAAAACGTTTCATGTTTTCAATCAGTTTGGATTAACAAACTTATTTTTATTTATTAAATACACAGAGAATTTATTTTAAACTAATTTTCAATTCAATTTCAGAAAGTTTTCATAAATTTTCCTACAATGATTGAGGTATAATTTTTCCATGATGTCACACAAACAGGCAATGTGTTTGAGTTGTTACCTCAATACCAATATATTTGAAAATATAGTTAAATGCAATTAGTATGTGCTGTTTAGCTGTACACTTGAACTACGTAATGTACCTGGTGTACTAAGGTAGTATTCCTGGAGGTGTAAACTGTTGTTTGCCTGGTAGTTATGAGCGCAGCCTGTGTTACACGCTATGTTAGGCAAGAGCTGTGAGCCCACTGGATGACGGATATGTTCATGAAAATGTTCATGAAAATTGGTTCTTGGAAAAACTGGAAATTTTTTTTCTGTGGAAATACAAATCCCAAGACAACTGTCTCTTTATGTTTTGTTAGTTTCATATGTGGTCAGAAAGTGAGTAATCTGGATGTCACCCTACTTTTATTCTGCTCTGTGCACCTATGTTGTCAAGGAACCAGTTTGCTTTCAGCGCTCACCAGCTTTCTGGGAAACAGATGGGCAGTGTTGATCTGGATTAACCATAATTACTTTACTTTACTTTTCAAGAATCCCTCATGAGGACAAAAATATCGCGGCACGTGACGTCGCCCAGTACGGTGGAGCCGGGGTCCCATCCTGGAGCCAGGCCTGGGGTCGGGACTCGCCGGAGAGCGTCTGGTGGCCGGGTTGCTCTTCGCGGGACCCGGCCGGGCCAAGCCCAAACGAGAGACGCGAGGCCATCCCCTAGTGGGCCCACCACCTGCAGGGGGAACCGTGAGGGACCGGTGCAAAGAGGATTGGGTGGCGGACAAAGATGGAGACCTCAGAGGCCCGATCCCCGGATGCTTAGGCTGGCTCTAGGGACGTGGAATGTCACCTCGCTGGGGGGGAAGGATCCTGAGCTTGTGCAGGAGGTCGAGAGATATCGGCTAGAAATAGTCGGGCTCGCTTCCACACACAGCGTGGGGTCTGGAACCCATCTCCTTGAGAGGGGTTGGACTCTCTTCTACTCTGGAGTGGCCCACGGGGAGAGGCGGCGGGCTGGTGTGGGTTTGCTTGTTGCCCCCCAGCTCAGCCGTCTCGTGTTGGGGTTTACCCCAGTGGATGAGAGGGTCGTATACCTGCGCCTTCGGGTTGGAGATAGGTCTCTGACTATCATTTCGGCCTACGGGCCGAGTGGTAGTGCGGAGTACCCGGCCTTCTTGGTGTCCCTGTCGGGGTGCTGGATAGTGCCCCTCCCGGGGACTCCATTATTCTGCTGGGAGATTTCAACGCCCACGTGGGAAACGACAGTGACACCTGGAGAGGCGTGATCGGGAGGAATGGTCTCCCCGATCTGAATCCGAGCGGTGTTTTGTTGTTGGACTTCTGTGCTAGTCACGGATTGTCCATAATGAACACCATGTTCAAACATAAGGGTGTCCATCAGTGCACTTGGCACCAGGACACCCTAGGCATTAGGTCGATGATCGACTTTGTTGTCGTATCATCAGACCTTCGGCCGCATGTTATGGACACTCGGGTGAAGAGAGGGGCTGAGCTTTCCACTGATCACCACCTGGTGGTGAGTTGGATCCGCTGGAGGAGGAGAAAGCCGGACAGACTTGACCGGCCCAAGCACATAGTGAGGGTCTGCTGGGAACACCTGGCGGAGCCCTCGGCCAGGGATGTATTCAACTCCCACCTCCGGGAGAGCTTTGACCAGATTCCGAGGGATGTTGGAAACATAGAGTCCGAGTGGACCATGTTTTCCGCATCTATTGTCGATGCTGCTGCCCGTAGCTGCGGCCGTGAGGTCTGCGGTGCCTGTCGCGGCGGCAATCCCAGAACCTGGTAGTGGACACCGCCAGTAAGGGATGCTGTCAAGCTGAAGAAGGAGTCCTATCGGCTGTGGTTGGCTTGTGGGATTCCTGAGGCGGCTGACGGATACCGTGAGGCCAAGCGTGCTGCGGCCCGGGCTGTGGCAGAGGCAAAAACTCTGGCCTGGGAGGGTGGAGAAGGACTACCGGTTGGCCTCGAAGCGATTCTGGCAAACCGTCCGGTGCCTCAGGAGGGGGAAGCAATGCTTCGCCAACACTGTTTATAGTGGGGGTGGGAGGCTGCTGACCTCGACTGAGGACATTATCGGGCAGTGGAAGGAGTACTTTGAGGATCTCCTCAATCCTGCCATCACGCATTCTGTCGTGGAAACAGAGGCTGGGGACTCGGGGTTGGACTCTTTCATCACCCAGGCTGAAGTCACCGAGGTGGTTGAAAAGCTCCACGGTGGCAAGGCTTCGGGGGTGGATGAGATCCGCCCTGAGTACTTCAAATCTCTGGATGTTGTTGGGCTGTCATGGTTGACACGCCTCTTCAACATTGCGTGGCGGTCGGGGACAGTGCCTCTGGACTGGCAGACTGGGGTGGTGAAGGGGGACCGGAGGGTGTGTTCCAACTACAGGGGGATTACACTCCTCAGCCTCCCTGGTAAGGCCTACGCCAGGGTATTGGAGAGGAGAGTCCGGCCGATAGTCAATCCTCGGCTTCAGGAGGAGCAGTGTGGTTTTCGTCCCGGCCGTGGAACACTGGACCAGCTCTATACCCTCTACAGGGTGCTTGAGGGTTCATGGGAGTTTGCCCAACCGGTTCACATGTGTTTTGTGGACCTGGAGAAGGCATTCGACTGTGTCCCTCGTGATGCCCTGTGGGGGGTGCTCCAGGTGTATGGAATCGGGGGCCCTTTATTAGGGGCCATCCGGTCTGTCCCTGTACAAGCGGAACAGGAGTTTGGTCCGCATTGCCGGCACTAAGTCGGACCTGTTCCCGGTGCATGTTGGAGCCGCTGCTCCTCTACATCGAGAGGAGCCAGTTGAGGTGGCTCGGGCATCTATACCGGATGCCTCCTGGACGCCTCCCTCGGGAGGTGTTCCAGGCACGTCCCACCGGGAGGAGGCCCAGGGGACGGCCCAGGACACGCTAGAGGGACTATGTCTCTCGGCTAGCCTGGGAACGCCTTGGGCTCCCCCGGAGGAGCTAGAGAAGGTGTCTGGGGAGAGGGACGTCTGGGCGTCTCTGCAGAGTCTGCTGCCCCCTCGACCCGGTCCCGGGTAAAGACGACGAGTACGACGAGTACAAGTACTTTACTTTAGATATTTCAAGTTTTTTAAGATCTTGGAGCAAAAATTTTTTCTTTACCACTGAACTTTTGGAATTTTGTGCTAGAGGTAAGGATCAGAGGGCCTTGGTCTTTGAGCCATGGTTCACTACTGGCACATTTAGTGGGCTGAAACTATCTGGTCACGTAGCTAGTCTGTGTTTACAGTTTTATGTGGCTTATATCTTTCTAATTATAGTTTCAAGACAGCTATTTCTTAATGCGTGGGATAAGGGGCTGTCTTTGCTCCTCAATAGTGCCTGCAGTATACAGGAACTATTCATAATGGTAGCTCATGAAAGTGATGAACATGCTTCAGAGACATGACAGGACTTGGTGTTCCACAAAATCTTCTTCATTTCCTCAATTTCGTTGTACTGTTATACTATATTGACAACAATAATATTAATTTCGGAATTAATTAACATCTTTTGCGAAAGCAGATGTTTTTGGAGTTGCATTCTCAGTTTCAGTATTAATGTGATGTACACTATGGGTCAAAAGTTTTAGATACACTTTATCACCTAATTGGTCTCTTTATTTTCATAACTATTTACATTGTAGATTCTCTCCAAAGGCAACGAAACTGTGAATGAACATACATAATTATATAGTAAACAAAAAGTTTGAAATAACTCATTTTTATATTTGAGATTCTTCAAAAATTGCCATCATTTGCTTTGATGACTGCTTTGCTCTCTTGACATTCTCTCCATGAGCTTCATGAGGTGGTCACCTGAAATGGTTCTTCCCAGAGGTTCATTGAGAGACGGTTAAAGGGTAATATTTCAGTCATCACAGCAAAGGGCGGCTACTTTAATAAAGCTAAAATATAAAACATATTTAAAGTTCTTTTACATTTTTTTGTTTGCTACATAATCACATATTTACAGTTTTGATGCCTTCAGTGGGAATCAACGTACAATGTAAATAGTCATGAACATAAAAAAACTATTAAATGAGAAAGTGTGTCTAAAACTTTTGACCGGTAGTGTAACTATGTTTTAAAACAATTTCAAACTTTAGACAGTGAACATTCTGTTACAACGGCGCTAAGAAATACCTTTTCAACTGTGAAAAATGACATTCAGGGCTTACACAACCCTGTGCAATTAGCGGTTGTCTTGTGGAATGTTATCTTGTAAAATTCCAGAGTCTTTCTGTCAGTACATCATGAAACGCTGCTGAACATTAGTCATAAGGTAGTGAAGACTAGTTAACAGCACCCTGAATAGCAGCAATAATGATAAGATTACCAAGTTAGCAGGAAAAATAAGAGAAGCTTCATGTCTCTATGCACTTGAGGTTTGAATTATGCCACGACAATCAGGTCAGTGGAGGGCAGGGTTGTAGAACCAGACCTGTACAACACAGTCATGTTTTAGTTATTGGGAGGACAATTTTATGAGTTTTAATGACTTCCATGAAACAATTTCTGAAGGTCAGTGTCCCCACGGCCACACCCTCCACAGTACAGTCTCTGTCTGGTTCAAACAAAGTTAGACCACCTTGTTATCTGTCTTTTGACTCACTTTCAAGTGGATTGGGTCAAGAGGGTCAGAGAGTGACCTTTCCAAGCGACAAAAGTGACATCCTGTTCCCAGGGGACTTGGCTTTGATGATGTCATCATTTGACCACATTGGATTGTTGATCACTTGACAGGGATCAGTCATACTAGTTTTGTTGTAATGCAGCCTTTGAATATGAAAGTTATAGCTGTTAGAATTTTTGGCGAGAAGGCAAACTTTGAGGCCTAGTCCCGCCCCTTCAGCCTGCTCAAAAACTCCTGATTTTAGTAACTCTGAATCCCCAATGCCTTAAGGTCATACTGACCGTCGATAGCTAAAAATCCCTAGGAGGAGTTCATTAATGAAAAAGTCAAAAGCGCCCAAAATGACCCTTTGACCCAAAATGGCCGTTTTTAGAGCATACTTGCAAGATACTTTTTTTCATGATTTGGATGAATCTACCTTGGATGGATGTATCAAATTTCAAACCTCTAGGACTTACCAGTTGGCCAATCTCACTTTATTGGACGCTGTAGAGCAGTTTGGGCACGCCCAATTACTTTTTGAATATGTTGAAGCCGCAAAAAATTAATTTCCAGGATGAATAATAATAATAAGAAGAAACATTCAAATTACGATAGGCCTTCGCATTGCTTAACTGCTCGGGCCTAATAATAATAAGAAATCCTGCGATTACAATAGGCTTTTGTAGCGGTTAGCTGCTCAGGCCTAGTAACATCTCTGCCAAGAAGCTACATTGGCACCCACCAAAGAAGTAACCTGAAGAGCAATGATGTCAACAATTAGAGTGGACTGGGCATTTTTGGAGAGGGCACTATTGAAACAGAAGTTGAACAGAGTTTTGCTGACTACAACATTTGAGTTAGTTGTCATTGTAGGTGTGAGTTCTAAGGCAGAAGAAAAAGTGGATTATCTGATAGAAATAACTGACTCAATGTTCGGAAGCTGCTGTTATATGGAGGCAGCAATGTTTTTTCTTTTAATAATGAAGGCTTTGATTTGTTATTTAAAACAAAATATACCTCTAAGTTGAATAGTTACTTCTTTTAGTAAAACCATTGCTCACAAAGTTATCTGATAAGTCAAAATAATATGGCATGTCTCAATTGTTGATTCCTTATTTGTGAAACCAAACCGTTTTCTGCATGGTGGAACTTGTGTCAGAGTTTGTTAATTCACCCAGACAGGCCAGTACTACCACATTACAGCATGTACTGTCAACATAAGACCTGACACTTCATATTCTCTTGAAGACCAATAATTAACATCTGACAAAATGTTAACAGGAAAATATTCTGAACAGCATATGTCTGAAAACGTTTTGGTTTAGGCCAAGGTAGGGCTGAACACAACATGAGTAAGCAACCAACACAGTGTGGTGAAAATGATGATAACAAAATTAGTGTGAAATCCACCCTCTACATCTTTGTAGCTCAGAAACAACTCAACAATGGTTTCACACCAAACCTTTGGACCACTTTGCACCGTGCCAGAGTCTTGTTCCTGGAGCAGATCACGTCGGTGTGAACCCATCACAAAGAAGAAGTAGAGGGTAAACATTGTAAGAGCACAAATCCGAAGACGAAAGAGTTTGAAAATGTCCCGTGGGGCTATGTGGAGTAGTGAAGGCGCACAACTATATTTGAACACCAAAGTAGCAACAAAAACCCAGCTGAGAAGAACTTTCTTCTTTGTGCAATTTTCTTCTCAATCAGCGAGGTACTGCCCCCTAAATTAATCTGTTGCAACTGCTTGATGCTGTTTGGTCCGATCTAAAGATTCTCTGTGTGAAAGCAAACCGGGTCAAACTTCAAACCTAGAAGACTTTTTCCAGCATTCAACATCCTAACCTTAAACAGGAAAGGTTTAATATAATACAGTTTTATTTGAATATCTAGTTTCTGCTGTACCTCATGAATAATCCGACACTGCTACATTTAGTCAAGAAGTTACAGTAAAGGTCATTTACCAGATCCAGCAACTTAAAGTTATTTCTGTAAAGCTTTCCTTTTAACAGAATGTTGGTTAAATACTCAGAGGTTTGTTTTAATCTACTAATTTCATCCTGGTGTGTCTGTACATTCACGGGGGAGAGTCTAATGTAGTACAACGTTGAGTTTTCTAAGGCTTATAGGCAAGTTAAGATTTTATTTTATTTTTGTAAGAAATTGTTTATAAATAAACTAATGAGTTTGCTAATAACTTTAATAATCGATGATGCTATTATTAGGCTCTGCAGAAACACTTAGTCCTCCTTGTCTTTACAGAATCTAAAATACTTCTACATCCTTGAAGTGGTCTGACCTTATTTATGAAAATTTTGCTGTTCATTCTGCCTTCCTTCTTCCAATTAAGTCCGCTCTGCCTCCTTTGGCACTTTGTGTTGTAAATATTAGATTATTATGATGTGACACTCCAAATTGGGGACACATTTCCTTTAGTAGTGTTGGTGCTGAGGGATATACATGGTTTTAGACCTTCTTTTAGACTCACTGATCTCTTATGTACCGCTGTTTAGCTGCAAAAGGACATGAAATCAAGCACTGTGCCTCATGCCGTGATTTGTTTTCGTTCCAGGCAGAACACAAGAAGATCTGCATTCCAGGCTGTGGTATTTTCCCACTCATTAAGATTAGTATAAACTTGGAGCTTCTTGTTAACAAACAAAAATTTGTTTGTTGTTATAACACATATGTTTATATTATATACAGTGATGCATAAAAGTATTTTGTCACACAGTATTTTGTTTCAGATCATCTCTCAAATTCTAATCTCAGACCAAGAAAGCCTGAGTACATTCAAAATGCAATTTTCAAACGATGGTTTAAAGTTTAAAGGAAAACAGGCCATGGTCCTAATTTGATCCAACTCTTGCCTTTTTTAGTTGTTAAATCATGAATGCTGACCTTAGCTGAGGCAAGAGAGAATGCAGTCTTTGAGTAATTTTGGCAGTCCAGCCACTCCTGGGAAGGTTTGGTACTTTTCTATGTTTTCTCTATGTGTGGACAACTGCTTTCACTGGGGTTTACTAGAGTCCAAAAGCCTTAAATTTGGCTTTGTAACTTTTCCAGACTGATAGATTTTGATGATAATGTTGCCCACATTTCCAGAGTCCACTGTTATTGAATTTGTTTAGATGTGTTGTTTTTTTTAGATCTTTTAGCCCACTTCATGTTGTCAGACAGGTTTAAGTGATTTTTTAGTTGTACAGTTCTGGAAATAATCAGCCTTGGGTAAAAATTGAACCAACCATGGTTAATCCAGGCTCTCTCATCTGGATTAGTTTGATACACTGGTTTTTATTGGTCTGATGATTTTCAAACTGTTTTTACATTTTTTTATTTTGCCTGTACAACACTCTGCTACAATTTAAGTTGTTTTAGATGGGGGAAAGGAAATACATTTTGGAATAGGTATATTACTTCCAAAACCTTTCGGCTCACAACCTACAGAAGTTTGTGACACCAAATATTGCTGATTAAAATATACAAACAAGGTTGACAAACTGAGATTTCTTATGTTGCTAGACATGTCTTCAGTGTTTGTTCTGTACATTACATATGGCTGATTTACAGTCAGGTCTTTTAATATCGCCACATTGTTTTTATAAATCCCATTTGAAAGTTTGCGTATAACTCCTGTTTGCAGAGCTGTGTCAATGGAATTGCTACCTTTCATTGTAAAGAGATTTCACAAACATCAAGGAATGTTTCTTGGTCCAAAGTTGATAAATTAGATTGGTGATATTCAGATATATATTTATAGAAATAACAGGAGAAATAAAATAGATTGTGTAAGTTAAACTGACTCCCTGGCACAGTTAGCGTAAGAGACACATTAAGTTAAGCCACGCTGGTTCTCCGGGTGTGGAAAGTCAAACCAGTTCTTAGGTTGTTATATTAGGTGTTATTATAAAACCAATTAGGTATTGGCTCATGCCCCAACCTAGTTAACCCCTTACTACTGGAACTGCATTGGAGCATGGTAGAGAAAGGCAGACGGCAAATTACCTTGAATTTTCTTTCTCTACCTCTAGTGTATTCCTTTCAGTAAGAGTGAAAAAGACCTTTGCTGATGGGGAAGTTGGAAGAAGGTAAAGATAAATTTCTCTCTGAGCTCAACAACTGACAAATCTAATGATGAAGGTGAGGAAGTTATAGATTTGCATGTTTGAGCTAACCTGACATATGCGTACAACCTTTGCACACTTTCCCATCCTTTGTGGAAATAATTTTTAAACATCTAAGGAAATTAGGCAGGCTCTTTTGTTGCTCCTTGTCACCAGTTAATTGTGCAAAACACAATGGCAGGGGAACTATTGTGACCACCCTTCTTTGTGTTGAGAAACGTTACACCAAAATTTATTTAATGAGATCCAGACAGTGACGCTTCTTTGTTGAATGAGCAACCTCGACGTCAGTTGTTCTGTTTAATCAGTAAAGCAGAAAAATCTCTCATCATTTGTAGTACACCCTTTCACACCAGCTGTAAAAGTGGTCTTAGCAGTTGATGATAAAGAAACCAGTCAGTGCTTTTTTATTATATGTAATACCTCAACCAGGAAATGATCTAACAACCTCAAACTTCTGCTCTAGTTTCCAATTTGCATGAGTCACATAATGTTTTTACACTTTTGACACCAGCTCGTGTCACTCTACCAAGATGTTTGCTGTTGAAAGTAACTCATGTTTCATAGCCAGAAGTGGTTGCATCTTTTTAATTTCTTATTCGTTTCTCACACAGTAACTCATAAAACATACTGTGATGTCTGCAAAACTGACACTATTAGAGAAGGATAAAGATAGTCCAAATACAGAACCTCACAAAAAGCAATAATATCCATACAACATTTCTACATTTTGTGACTTTACAACACTTAAATGTGTTTGTTAGGACTTTAATGTGATAGCCCAGCACAAAGTAATGCGGAATTGTTATGCACAAGAAAATGGCTACATGGTAAAAAGCTAATAAAGGTAGTTTTTGTGAAATTTTACAGTCTATTAAATATTAAATATATCCAACATGCGTCTGCCGATGTGTTGTTACCACCTTGGTCCTTCACAACCGCAAACTGTGACTGAAAAACCCAACCAGAAAATGGACCAAGCAGAGAGGAAGGCTGCAGAAGCCCTGTAGTGGATTCAACAGCAGCTAATGCAGAGCAGTTATACCAAAATGTAGAAATCCTGCCTTCTCCACTGCTGCTGAAGTAGATAGGACAGGCTTTTCTGTGTTCCAGGGTAGTGCTCGCCAGGGTATGGTGCCTACTCTCCGCCCCCTCCGTGTGGTTTGTCAGCTCAGTGAAGAGGACATTGGCAACTCAAGCTCACCTTGCTGTCGGAACCTTGGCTTGACGCCTCGAACGTTCGCCCCTCTTCAGTCTCTGAAGGATCAACCAGCATCATGGCATGCACCAGTGCAACAGTCAGGTGCACTCCATTGATGTACATTGGTGCACCAGTTGGGTGTGCCGCATCTTCAAGCGCCGGAACGCAACACGGTGGAACAGTCTAGGCATTCTAGACATTGAGCCCATGGCCAGGATGCTTCCACTGCTCCCAGAGCCTGCTCCTCGCTGCTTCCAAGCACTCTTTGCTTCTGGGTAACCTCTGGGTTGCCCGCCTACCCTTCGGGCTTTTGTTTGGTTTCTGGCCCTCTCTCCAAGGCCCCCTTCAGCCGTCCAGTTCAGGTGGTTTTTTGTTCACGGACTCATGGGGTGTGTGGTATCTGCCTTTGAGGGAGGGGTAACAGTACTTTGCAAAAGTTTTAGGCAGGTGTGAAAAAATGCTGTAAACAAAGAATGCTTTCAGAAATATAAATAATGATTGTTTATTTTTATCAGTTTACAAAATGCTAAGTGAGCAAAATGATGGTATGACCCACACAGAGCCCTGAACTCAACATCATTGAGCGTGTCTGGGATTACATGAAGAGACAGAAGGATGTGAGAAAGCCTACATCCACAGAAGATCTGTTGTTAGTTCTCCAAGATGTTTGGAGCAACTTACTAGCCGGGTTCCTTCCTACGCCAAAGGGTGGTCACACCAAATATTGATTTGATTTAGATTTCTCTTTTATTGATTCACTGCATTTTGTTGATTGATGAAAATAAATGATTAACACTTTGTTTACAGCATTTTTTCACACCTGCCTAAAACCTTTGCACAGTACTGTATATCCGGAAACAATCTCATACCATGTGTATGTTTTTAAAACAAACATCTATTTGTTTTAAAGTAGGTCAGGCTATTAACACACAGCGTAGACGTTTCAGAAAATGTATGGACTTTGGTTGCTATGCTGATTACTACTTCTCATATGAGCAAGGGGTTTGGTGGAGAGAAACGGAGGACTCTTTTAGTTAGAATGGCAGCCAAAAAATCCAGGTTTTACATCTTAAACAAAAAGCCACTGTGCAAAACTGTAAATCATAGAAAAAAGTTGAGGAACTAAATAAATGGGACACAGACTGAGTGAAAGTCAACAAAAATACCACAGTTTTTATATAAACATTTTGACTTGAGCTTAAATGGAGTTTAAATGGCTTATTAAGGTTTTTGAACATGTAATTGGTACAAAATTTATTGTATGATATCATCACACTATGAAGCTGCAGTCTCACTGTTTCCTTTCTTGCTATGTATTCTGGTGTATTGAAAAACATGAGATACATGGGTTACATGTGTGGAAACAAAGAGGATGTTTTGGAACACCAATTCCAGTCACATATATGAAGCATGTGTTCGGCTTTTAATGCACTCCCAGGTTGAATAGTGTGTGTTTGGGAGCAAGGGTGTGGAATTCAGTGTTCTACTGCGTCAGAACTGGGTAAAAAAAAAAAAGAACTGGGTAAGCTACTTCTGCCCTAACATGACTTTCTGTTTTTGTGTTTGTTTTTTTCTTATCTATGGATCAACTGAACTCTTGCAGATGAGTGTTCAATGCTTTGAGTGCCCCCAAGTGCCCAAGTGATTAGAAAATGATTAGGAAGGATAACTAAATGTAGAACTGAAATTCTCAGTGAGGCATAAGTTTCGGGTTCCAGCCCCAACCTGTGGAGGAAGTGGGATATTTGCTAAAAAAAAAATTAAAGCAAATTAAAAACCCATCTTTTTGATGTCAAGCCAAGTCGAGTTTATTTATATAGCGTTTTCAGCAACAAGGCACTCAAGACGCTGTACATAAGTAAAAACATTACAATGATACAGAAAATCAAACAGAGGTCATTAAAAAAATAAAGAGAATAGAATGATGGATAAGAAAACGAAAGGAAAATTGGACTGAAAACTTAACTAATAATGTTTAGATAACACATTCAAAGGCCACTCTAAACAAAAAAGTTTTTAATCTTGATTTAAAGCAATTTAGGGTTTCAGCGCTTTTACAGTTTTCTGAGAGTTTATTCCAGATTAGTGGAGCATAAGAACTAAAAGCTGCTTCTCCATGTTTGGTTCTGGTTATGGGTATGCAGAGTAGATTTGAGCCAGAAGACCTGAGAGGTCTGGGTGGTTGATACACTGACAACAAGCCTGTAATGTATTTTGGTGCTAAGCCATTCAGTGATGGTAGATGGGTGCCCTCATAAATAACTTTGTTACCTCTGACCCGGGGAGGGTCTAGGGGCCATATTTCTAAACTCTTAAGTTGAGATAACACCCTCATTTTTGGTATAAATACTGTTTGTGAACTCCCGAACCTTTATAGACTAACAGAAGTATTTTAAAGTCTATTCTCTGAGCTACAGGGACCCAGTGTAGGGACTTTAGAACCGGGGTGATGTGCTCCACTTTCTTAGTTCTAGTGAGGACGCAGGCAGCAGCATTCTGGACACCGTTGCAGAAATCAATTCTACTAAATATGAACGCATGAATTAGTTTTTCAAGGTCCCACTGAGACATTAGTCCTTTAATCCTGGAGATGTTCTTTAGGTGATAGAAGGCCGACCTTATTAATGTCTTTATGTGCCTCTGAAGGTTCAGGTCTGAGTCCATCACTACACCCAGATTTCGAGCCTGATTGGTGGTTTCTAACTGTATTAACTGAAGCTGTGTGCTAACTTTTAACCGCTCTTCCTTTGGTCCAAAGATTATTACTTCTGTTTTGTTTTGATTCAGCTAAAGAAAATTTTGGCACATCCATGCATTGATTTCTTCTAAGCATTTACCCAGCGCTTGAATGGGTTCATGGTCACCTGGTGACATCGTAACGTATAGCTGTGTGTCGTCTGTATAGTTATGATAACTTACGTTGTTATTTATTAAAATCTGAGTTTTAGGGAGCATGTAGATATTGAATAGGAGGGGCCCTAAGATGGACCCTTGTCCACCTGTGATTTTTGTGGTCTCTGATGTGAAGTTACCTACTGACACAAAAAAGTTTCTGTCCTTCAAGTAGGATTTAAACCAATTGAGTGCTGTACCAGAAAGGCCGACCCAGTTTTCCTGGCGCTCTAATAAAATGAAGTGATCAACAGTGTCGAATGCTGCACTAAGGTCCAATAATACCAGCACTGTGGTTCTTCCACAGTCTGCATTTATACGGATGTCATTGAACACCTTGACAAGAGCAGTCTCTGTACTTTGGTGAGCAGGAAGCCTGACTGGAAGACATCGAAGCGGTTGGTCGTTGTTAGGAAGTTGTTTAACTGCTGAAACAGGTTTTTCAACAATCTTACTGATGAAGGGAACCTTTGAGATAGGTGTGTAGTTCTGTAGTAGCAACTTGTCCAAGTTGCTCTTTTTCAATAGAGGTTTGATAATTGCTGTTTTTAGGGCCTGGGGGAAAACACCTATTATTTGTTATTATTATTATTATTTGTGTTAAATCAGATGTTATTACGGGCAAAGCTTTCTTAAGGAAAGCTGTGGGTAAAACATTGAGACAGCAGAAAGAGGAGCTTAGTTGGTGTACAATTTCTAGTAGTTTATTTGATATTTTTTTAAACTGATATTTTGACTTGTTCTGCAGGTGGCTGCGACATCTTCTCTGGCACGGTCTACTGGCGGGAGTGTGTGTTCCCCTGTTTGTCACGTGTTGCACATGTCTGCATGTTAGAGACATTTTACAGGCACATCCGTGTAGAGGCAGAAATGACATACAGGTCCTTCTAAAAATATTAGCATATTGTGATAAAGTTCATTATTTTCCATAATGTCATGATGAAAATTTAACATTCATATATTTTAGATTCATTGCACACTAACTGAAATATTTCAGGTCTTTTATTGTCTTAATACGGATGATTTTGGCATACAGCTCATGAAAACCCAAAATTCCTATCTCACAAAATTAGCATATCATTAAAAGGGTCTCTAAACGAGCTATGAACCTAATCATCTGAATCAACAAGTTAACTCTAAACACCTGCAAAAGATTCCTGAGGCCTTTAAAACTCCCAGCCTGGTTCATCACTCAAAACCCCAATCATGGGTAAGACTGCCGACCTGACTGCTGTCCAGAAGGCCACTATTGACACCATCAAGCAAGAGGGTAAGACACAGAAAGAAATTTCTGAACGAATAGGCTGTTCCCAGAGTGCTGTATCAAGGCACCTCAGTGGGAAGTCTGTGGGAAGGAAAAAGTGTGGCAGAAAACGCTGCACAACGAGAGGGAAACAGCGGCAGAAGCGCCTGACCTGGGCTACAGAGAAGCAGCACTGGACTGTTGCTCAGTGGTCCAAAGAACTTTTTTCGGATGAAAGCAAATTCTGCATGTCATTCGGAAATCAAGGTGCCAGAGTCTGGAGGAAGACTGGGGAGAAGGAAATGCCAAAATGCCAGAAGTCCAGTGTCAAGTACCCACAGTCAGTGATGGTCTGGGGTGCCGTGTCAGCTGCTGGTGTTGGTCCACTGTGTTTTATCAAGGGCAGGGTCAATGCAGCTAGCTATCAGGAGATTTTGGAGCACTTCATGCTTCCATCTGCTGAAAAGCTTTATGGAGATGAAGATTTCATTTTTCAGCACGACCTGGCACCTGCTCACAGTGCCAAAACCACTGGTAAATGGTTTACTGACCATGGTATCACTGTGCTCAATTGGCCTGCCAACTCTCCTGACCTGAACCCCATAGAGAATCTGTGGGATATTGTGAAGAGAACGTTGAGAGACTCAAGACCCAACACTCTGGATGAGCTAAAGGCCGCTATCGAAGCATCCTGGGCCTCCATAAGACCTCAGCAGTGCCACAGGGTGATTGCCTCCATGCCACGCCGCATTGAAGCAGTCATTTCTGCAAAAGGATTCCCGACCAAGTATTGAGTGCATAACTGTACATGATTATTTGAAGGTTGACGTTTTTTGTATTAAAAACACTTTTCTTTTATTGGTCGGATGAAATATGCTAATTTTGTGAGATAGGAATTTTGGGTTTTCATGAGCTGTATGCCAAAATCATCCGTATTAAGACAATAAAAGACCTGAAATATTTCAGTTAATGTGCAATGAATCTAAAATATATGAATGTTAAATTTTCATCATGACATTATGGAAAATAATGAACTTTATCACAATATGCTAATATTTTTAGAAGGACCTGTAGTGTTGTGAAAATAACATAAATGACAACATCATTATTTTTGTTTCCTAAAGAGATAAAATATAGACCTGTTTTATGTAGAAAGGTAACCTTAAATGACTTGTGCTGTTATTTATGACATTTAAAAATGAAATTTGATAACATTTTTATATTGACCGTCTAAGGGGCAGGGCGCCCCACCAATATAACGACAGGGGAAAGCCTGCTAGTATTTTTATTTTCATCTATCATCAAAAGTTTAATTTTCTCTTATCTGTTTTACTTAATTGTACTTGCTTGAACTTTAGATTTTATCTCAAATATTGAGATTTTTTTCTAACTTATTTTTAATTCTGTGTTTACTATTTGTAGTTTGTTTGCATTTTTTATTTCTTATTTCTGTACTATAATGTTGCTTGCTCAGTTTTGCATCCTCTACAATTGTTTGATTTTTCTAAGAATATTTTATATATATTTTTTTATTTACTTACTTTGACAATTTCTAATTTGTTTGTATCTCTGTGCTTCGGTTTTTAACTTATACAAAGCACTTGATATGCCAAACATTTCAATTAAAAGCGCTCTACTAATAAAGTTTGATTAATTGAGAATACAACACATTGTCTGTTTCAGTCCTGTATGCTACATTTAACAATATTTATAGTAATGGTCAAAATTGTACACCCCCTTTAAATTTTGAGGTCTTATGTTTTTATCTTTTGTTTATCTTTTGAGCTTGGGTCTTTTGTATTTAATTAAAGTTTTTTCAGGGTGTACTTAGAAGTTTTAAAACTTTTCCTTTTTGACCTTTACGGTATTTATGCAATATGGGGCATGGGTAAGATATGTGGTGTGTGTGCTTTGTAAACTTGATGTTAGACCTAAGCTGGTAACAATTAAGATCTGTACTTTGTCGGTAGCGTGACTGGATTGTTAAAAAGTACCTACATGATTGTGATTTGTAGTGCAAAATGAAATGGAAATTTAATCTATATATCTGACAGTAGGAAATAAACACTGATTTTGTTTTTTATTTGATTCTGTTGCTTAGTTTGATCTGACTGTGAATTTAAGTGACAAAACTTGTAACACTTATTTTGTTCTGTTCTGTGTCCCAGAACAGCCTAATTATGGCCCAGTGGAGGGAAATGACCTTTCTTCTGAATATCATGGATGATCAGACAATCAGCAGCCTCTATCCCGCAGCCACCTTCCCAATTGAATTTAGACATTATCTTGCTAGTTGGATTGAAGAACAGAGATGGTAAGACACTAATACTGACATACATGCCCATAATAACATATACTGTATACTGTATACAGTACCTTGCAAAAGTAAAAATATACCTTTAACTTTTTCACGTCATGTCACAAACAAAAACTTCTGTGTTTTTTTATTAGAGTCCACCTGTATGTAATTTGTTTGTGAAGGTCTCAGAGGTTTGTTTAGAAAACATTAGTGAACAAACAGTATCATGAAGAACAAACACAACACCTGATAGGTTAAGGATAAAGTTTTAAAAGGAAGAGAATGGCTCCACTGCAAATTTAAAAAGACATGGTTATCTAACTGAACTGAAAGGCAGGCCGAGGAGAACATTAATCAGAGAAGAAGCCCATGGAACTATGAAGAATCTGCAGATATCCAAAGCTCAGGTGGGAGAATCTGTTGAAAAACTAAATATTAGTCATGCACTTCACTAATCTGCCCTCTATAGGAGAGTGGGAAGATTGTTGAATTGTTAAATTAAAGCCAACAAATCCCCCTCTGCAGTTTCCAATAGGCCATGTAAGGGACACACAGTAATCACGAGGAAGATTGTGCTCTGGTCAGATTACACCTAAATCAAAACTTTTGGCCTACATGCAAAACGCTATGCGTGCCAGAAGACTAGCACCCTGAACACACTATGCCTGTTGGGAAAAATGGTGGTGACAGTATCATGGTGTGGGGATGCATTTCAAACAGGCAGATGGATGTAGCTAAAAACAGGAAAAAAAACCATTAGAAGGTGGGAAATAGTTGACACTGGGAGGATGTTCACAGGACAACATCCCTAATAATACAGGCAGAATTACAATGGAATGGTTTATTCATTTGTTAGAATGGCTTAGAGCTAAATCTAATTAGAATAAGTTGGCAAGACTTGAACATTTCTGATCACAGATGCTCTCCATCTAACTTGACTTAGCTTGAGCTGATTTGTAAATAAGAATGTAAAAATAATAATTTACCGTCAAAATGTGGTGACATGCCCTCAAAGGCTGGCAGCTGTAATTGCATTGAAAGGTGGTTTCACAAACAATTAAATGACGGGCCTTAAATACGGGCCATTTGCACATTGTAGTTTTCAGATTTTTATTTGTAAAATTTGTTGGAATCCATATATTGTTTTCTTTTTACTTAAGAATTATGCACATCTTTGTGGTCTATCATAGAAAATCTAAAAAAAAGAAATGCATTGAAATTTGTGGTTGTTATGTGACAAAATGTGAAAAAGGTCTAGGGGTAGGAATTATTTTTCAAGGACCTGTTCTTGGTTTGCTAATTACGCATGTGATTATGGATCCATTTGTGTATGCTTACATATTCATTTTCTATCTGTGTTTGTGTTTGTGTTTGCTTACAGGGAAGATTTTTCCCTGGAAAACACCGAGCAAGAGGTCCCGGCACAGACTCTTTTAAATCAGAGCATCCATCTTTTGCAAACAGTTGCTCAAGGAAATGTAAACAATGTAGTGGAAAGGATGAAGCTGCTGCAGCTGAGCAAGAACTTGTTGGTTGGTTATTCAGATCCTTCCTGTAACAAAAAACCCCCCCAAAAAACAAGAGGAATGTAGTCATGTTATGTAAAATGTTGTTTTTGATGAAGAAGGGTTTTACTAAAGGTTGTTTAATACGTCTCTAAGCATTTTAGCAAAAACAAAAACAATATCATAGAATTAGTTAACAGAAAAAGAGGGATTTATCAGCTATGTGGCGTACTGTAAACACAAAGAGTGCTTACACTGTGCACCGATTGCTTTACAGAATAGTCAGCAACCTCTGGAATTTGCTGTGATGGTCAAAGACGTTCTCAGAAAGGAGAAAATTATAATTTCAGAGGTAGGTGACCTTTTCTATGTCCTATCGTAACAATCAGCTTGGATCAAAGCAGAGTTACAACACACAAGGGGGTTCTAATACGGTTCTGGTCATTCACAAATGTCCGCGTGGGATGCAAATCTAATTATAAACCTGTATCCTGTTAACAAAATAGATGCTCAAAAAACCATTTGTTGAGAAGATACTGCCAACGTCTGCTTCTGGCTTTAATTTAAGAAAAACAGAAAACCAGCTGCAATTTTCACCATAAATCAAAACAAGGGGTGAAGAAGGGGGATAACGATCCTTAGATATTAGGTTTACTAGAACGACAAAATTTTAACTAGTATTTGGGAACACAAAGAAAACTATTTTTTGTTTGTTTAGTTTGTTTTCACAATTGAAGAATCTGTAATCGGCGTAGAATAATTCAGTCCTGGTCTTTATTCTTATCTAATTCTAAGGTGATCCTAAAACACTACAAATGCTCCCATTCTGTATTTTCACAAATAAGATCAAATGCAGCCCAGTCTCATTAGTAAACTGTGAAATAGTATTTTACAGAGTGTACATTTGCCAGTCTTTGCTGTTAGATTGTTGACAACCTTATTATTTGTTCTGGCAAAGAAAAATAATCTTTACTGGCAGCCTGTTGTACATGTAATATTTCTGTGAAGTTGGGAAAAATGCGATGAAAATACTATTACTATTAAGTTCTTCATTTGAGACATTAAGGCATCACTAACGTTGATTAACTTGACCTTCAAGTTTTGATCCTGGTAACACTTCAACGTCCATAGAAATTAGATTTATGATTGTGTTTTTGCAGCTTAAAATCAGATCACAAAACTGTCATTATGCTCTTGATGTGAACTTAAATACAAAAAATTGACAATACACTTCACAACATTCATTAGCTTCAAAATAATCTGGAAGGTAGTTGATGTTAAAACAAATCCTTGCATTACAAATAGTATAGTGTTTTTTTCTAGTTTTGAGTTCCAGTAAGATCCACAGATGTATTTTGATCCAATGGTGCCCTACATACAGAAACTTAATACCTAATTCACATATATTTTAAAGTATAAGTTTTCAAGTATATATTTTCACCAAAAGCTGCCTGTAATTTATTTAAAAAAATGACTTGCAAAATAATTGTGATGCTTTCCAATGCGCAGCAAGTTACATAATACTATTCTGTGTTAGAAGAACAAGTTGGAGACGATGCAGCATAAGGTAATGTCTGACGAAGAGGATATTAAAAAACTGACGAAGAAAGTGGCTTTGATCATGGAATACAGAAAAAGGATGCACCAGCTGGAAGAAGAATTCAACTGGGAGAAGCAAAACTATGAATGTATGCAAGGTGAGGACAGTTGTTTGCAGTTATCAGGCGTCTACCTATAATACACTGAAGCTCTGGGCTGTTATTTTTTCAGCAGGCGTCTAAAAAAACTTATCGATAATCACTTTAATATCCTGATTTCTTTTGCATGAAAAGTGCAAATGTAAGTAATTAGTGAATTCATGAACAGATGTAAAATATGTTTATGCATCTTTTTTTAATATAATTAATAGTACATGTAATAAGTGACAGAATATGTGTTTCGCATGCCATTTGTGAGGTATGTTTGAAATTCCTTTTATTATTTGTGCCGGGTTTAATTACCCATATCTCCTGCACTTGTGCCTTTGATTTTGTATCTGTGGCTTTCTCATATCCAGCGAGCCAAAATGTTCTCAGTTTTAAGCTCTTGCTTTTTATGTTTACCTTAGTAATGTCACGAGTAATGTCCAGAGCATGTGTAGAGAGCACTGACTTGTACTTATCATACATGCAGTGGTGTGCAGCACTGTGCAGCACTGTGCAGACACCGCTTAACATGTCACATACTAATACTAACTGTTTTTTTCCACAGCCATCTATCAGCAGAATCCATCGGAAATGAAAGATAGAGAAATGAAGGCGGTCATGAACAAAATCAAGGCGCATGAGTTTGAGCGACATAGATTATCCATGGTGAGACAACATTAATGCCACTTTGATTCCAGAGAGTAATAGCATTTAGGTCAATATTCCTTGACTACCTCATGTATTCTGTGCTCATTTGGAGCTTCTGGTATGCACATCTTTATATATAATATTACATATAGTGAAGACGTAGGTACCTGGTGAAAGCAGTGAACCATAATCCTAATGTGGTCCAACATTGTCCTTATATTTATTGTTTTTGTTGTAGAACTACGGCTATCTTATATTAGTGTTGGGTTTCCCTGGATTTGCAAGGAAGTGTAGCAGTTGTTTGGCTCATGTTACACTTTCCTACCAAGTTTCATGATATTTCACATTTTTTGTGTAACCCAGATATGATTACACACTAAACTATGATCTAATATTCTTTTTAATGTAATGAATGACCACAAACCAGAAGCTGAAATGTATTTTGTAAGGATTTTTTGTGATAAACCAACACAAAGTAGTGCATATTGTGAAATGAATGGAAAACTATCCAGAGTTTTTACATTTCTCTAAAAACAAATATCTTGAAACGTGTACTAACCACACGTGAGTTAATTTCATTTAGGGTCAGTTTTTGCTGCAATTAAAGCTGCAAGTCTATTGGGTTATCTTTCTACCAGGTTTACACATCTAAAGACTTTGGTTGTTGTTCTTTGCAAAATAGCTAAAGTTCAGTCAGATTGGATGGAGAGTGATTGTCGGTAAACATAAATTTGAAAGTTTTGGCTCAGATTCTTAATTACCTTTAGATTCGGACTTTGGGCCATTCTAACACTGTCCATTTTCCTATAAATGATATCCAGCTTAGCTGTCACTATTGAAGAGAAGCATCCCCACAGCACGATGCTTCCACCACCATGTTTCATAGTAAATGTTTGTTCAGGGTGATGTGCTCTGGCTTGTGTTAAACTTTTAATTGGGCTCCTCATGGCTCTCTTTCTCCTTTTTTTTTTTTCTTGCCACTCATCCATAAGGACCAAATTTATGAAGAGGATGACTAATTCATGACTAGTTCTCATGTGGACAGATTTTTCCATCTAAACTGTAGATAAACTCAGATTATTGCTGTTTCCTGTTTAGGTGGACAGCCATGTCTTGCTAGGTTTGCAGAGCTTTGTGAGAAGTCCAAAGCTCTAGATACTATTTTATAACCTAACTCTACTTTAAAATTCTCCACAACTTTCTCCCTGGCCTGTCTACTGTGTTCCTTGGTCTTCACGATGCTATTGGTTCACTGATGTTCTCTAATAAACTTCTGAGGCCTTCACAGAACAGCTGGATTTTTACTGAGATTAAAGAACACTCAGGTGAACTTATTTTAATTATGTGACTTCTGATGGAAATTGGTTGCACTGGGAATTGTTTAAAAGCATCAGATTAAAATGGTCTGAATACAAATGCCCCACTATTGAGATTTCAGCCTGTAAAAAAAATAAAATTTCAGTATTGCTTCCCTTGCATTTCAGAATTATACACTACCAGCTGCTGACTTGTCTATCCATAGCATATTTGTCTGTTTTTTTGTCCATTCTATTACTGACCAGAACTGTTTTGATCTTGGGTGTTAGTGTCAATATGTTCCTTTGGTTGTCTTTGCAGGAGCGTAAGCACCTGCTGCGTGACTCTGTGGAACATCTGAAAAAGTCACAGGATAATTTCCTCAGCGCACTGAATGCATGGAGGTGGGAGCAGCACAAATCCATTATAGGATATCCTTTTAGTGATGACCTCAACCCTCTGCAATCCTGGTGAGGTTCCCTCTTTCTGCTTGACTATAACTGCACTAAATGTCCTGACAAACAAGCTCACAAACAAAAAGTTGTTTTTCTTATCTACCAGTGTCAATTTATTAATCTGAAGGGAATTACCTTAGTTTTCCATTGAACACATTAAACACTGAAAACATCAGGAGATTTATCATTTCAGCAGCAACGTCTCACAGTGCATGCAAAGCAGTCAAAAAAAACAATAATCTTTAATAGTCCTGAGTTTGGAGGCGTTTGCCAAGAGTAATGAAAAAGTTAACAGATTTAACAACGACTAAAAAAAGAAACATATTTGTGAACACTGATGCTGACCTTGTTTAGCTTATACAGCTTTCCTTCCTCTTCATGTATTGATATTATCTATTGTGCTTTTGCATTCATTGCATGCTGGCTGTGTTTCTACGGCTTTTGTGTTATATTTGTTGTTATAAATATGTTTCTTTGTTTTAATAGTTTCTGAGATCTAACGTTTGAAAAGGCTAAACAGAAACTGTACATTAGCCTTTGGCAAGAAGGCAGATAGAAAACAACAGTGTGGTATTGTTTTAAATAAATAAATAAAAAAACATTTGTATTAACAAAAAATATCTGTTTGTTTTTGCAAAATGGTGAAAAGCTTTTAAACATAGAATGATTGATGAGTGTTATTATGAAGTGATCAGAAATTATATTTAAGCTTCAAAAGTGTCACGCAGTACAGTGGTGAAGCAGTTTGTATCATGTTCATAACCACTTGGTGTGAGATTTGTACGATTTATCAAATCCTCTACTTCAGGGGTGTCCAAAGTGTGGCCCGGGGGACATTTGCAGCCCCTGAAATAATCTTGTGTGGCCCCTGATTGCAGGTCCAGAATAGTACAAATTTGTCCCTCCAGCAAATGGACCTGATGTAGACAGCCAGTTTTTGTAATAGATTAGAGAGATTTTTAATGACAAATTCATACGTTTTGAAAGGGTCACAACTAATCAAGCGACTTTTTACTCAGAAACAGATTTGGGCACACCCAAAGAGTGTTCTCATTTTTGCGGCTGGGAATAAACTACAAACATTGCATAGACCAACAAAATAGACCCAACAACTTTCTTTTATTAAGACAAACGTCTGAGACCCTTCTTCTGACCTACAATACTTCATTCTTTTCTACTTTTTTCATTTAAACATCGAATGCTTTATTTATTGCTGAGCAGCTATAAAGAATAATTCACAATGAAAGTATTTTGTGTTTTTAATCTGTGGTTTTTGTATGTGTCCTGTTTATCAGGTCTGAGCAGCTGCTTGTGGTGAACAGTAGCCTTAGACAGGAGTTGATGCTGGTTCATGAACCCCTCTCAGACATTGATGAAGGGCTGAAGGCGCTTCTCAAGGTTCTGATTGAAAGGTAGCGCTGCACACCCATCACACACGCACATTTATTCTCTTTCTCAAATTCTATGTTCACCTGATATCAGTTATTTAGCTCAGCATTTCTCTCTTGTTTCACACACACCCTAGGTAAATACACCTTGTAAAGAAGATTTTTTTTTTTCTCATTAATTACATTTCTTACTTTCGCAGCTCTTTTGTTGTGGAATTACAGCCCCCTCAGGTCATTAAAACACAGTCAAAGTTCTCAGCAACTGTGAGATATCTGCTGGGGGAAACACTAATACCTGGAAAGCCTGTGACAGTGAAGGCACAAATTATTAATGAACTCCAGGCCAGAAGCATGGGCGCTGCATTGGGGTGAGTAACAGACTAAGCAACACATAGCTTTTTAAGATATTTGCTATTTTTTAACTTCTCTAATGCTTTTGAAAAGAGGCAGGTATTTGAAATGTTCATTAAAACCTTTACTTATAAACATTTGCCAGGAAATGTTAAAAGTAATTGTTATTGGCTGCTGTAATGTAACAATACAAATCAGAATAATACATTGATAAAGGGAACATTGAAATAACACATCCTAGATCTGAATGAATGAAATATTCTCATTGAATACTTTGTTCTGTACAAAGTTGAATGTGCTGACAACAAAATCACACAAAAATCATCAATGGAAACCAAATGTATTAACCAGTGGAGGCCTGGATTTGGAGTCACACACTAAATTAAAGTGGAAAAACACACTACAGGCTGATCCAACTTTGACGTAATGTCCTTAAAACAAGTCAAAATGAGGCTCAGTATTGTGTGTGGCCTCCACGTGTCTGTATGACCTCCCTACAACGCCTGGGCATGCTCCTGATGAGATGGCAGATGGTCTCCTGAGGGATCTCCTCCCAGACCTGGACTAAAGCATCCACCAACTCCTGGACAGTCTGTGGTGCAACGTGACGTTGGTGGATGGAGTGAGACATGATGTCCCAGATGTGCTCAATCAGATTCAGGTCTGGGGAACGGGCGGGCCAGTTCATAGCTTCAATGTGTTTATCTTGAAGGAACTGCTGACACACTCCAGCCACATGAGGTCTAGCATTGTCCTGCATTAGGAGGAACTCAGGGCCAAACGCACCAGCATATGGTCTCACAAGGGGTCTGAGGATCTCATCTCAGTACCTAATGGCAGTCAGGCTACCTCTGACGAGCACATGGAGAGCTGTGTGGCCCTCCAAAGAAGTGCCACTCCACACCATTACTGACCCACTGTCAAACCGGTCATGCTGAAGGATGTTGCAGGCAGCAGATCGCTCTCCACGGTGTCTCCAGACTCTGTCACGTCTGTCACATGTGCTCAGTGTGAACCTGCTTTCATCTGTGAAGAGCACAGGGTGCCAGTGGCGAATTTGCCAATCCTGGTTTTCTCTGGCAAATGCCAAGCGTCCTGCACGGTGTGGGGTTGTGAGCACAACCCCCATTTGTGGACGTCGGGCCCTCATACCATCCTCATGGAGTCGGTTTCTAACCGTTTGTGCAGACACATGCACATTTGTGGCCTGCTGGAGGTCATTTGGCAGGGCTCTGGCAGTGCTCCTCCTGTTCCTCCTTGCACAAAGGCGGAGGTAGCGGTCCTGCTGCTGGATCGTTGCCCTCTTACGGCCTCCTCCACATCTCCTGGTGTACTGGCCTGTCTCCTGGTAGCGCCTCCAGGCTCTGGACACTACGCTGACAGACACAGCAAACCTTCTTGCCACAGCTCGCATTGATGTGCCATCCTGGATGAGCTGCACTACCTGAGCCACTTGTGTGGGTTGTAGAGTCCGTCTCATGCTACCACGAGTGTGAAAGCACCACCAACATTCAAAAGTGACCAAAACATCAGCCACAAAGCATAGGTACTGAGAAGTGGTCTGTGGTCCCCACCTGCAGAACCACTCCTTTATTGAGTGTGTCTTGATAATCACCAAAGATTTCCCCCTGTTGTCTATTCCATTTCCACAACAGCTGTGAAATTGATTGTCAATCAGTGTTGTTTCCTAAGTGGACAGTTTGATTTCACAGAAGTTTGATTTAGTTGGAGTTATATTGTGTTGTTTAAGTGTTCCCTTTATTTTTTTGAGCAGTGTATTAAAAGCTTGGCGTTCACCCTCAACCCTAAGTTGACCAGGGCAAATAATGACAGGAATGCAAAACAATAACAGCCTCTGGGACTCTTCTAACTTTACATTGGACATGGATATTCAGTATTGGTTTTAACAAAACTGAGAAATCCAGGTATTATAACTAAAAAATGGAAACCGAATAGAAGGCCTTTTACATTTTTCTGTAAAACTTTATAAAAACAATACAATTTCTGGTGAGGAACAAATCACAACCACCCTTATTCCCATGTATTCCCTCTTAAAATGGCTAAAATCACACACAGATGTTTAACATCAGGTGCACAGGATTTGAACATCATTATTCAGCATCTTGAAGGAGCGTTGCACGGTTTAAACCTCAGACATGTAGCTGAACAAAACACCATGGTGAGACGATGGTGAGTTTTACTTTGATGATCCGACTGAAGTTTGCAAGAGAGAATGTAGGCAAAGACGAGGACTTAAGGAACATTTTTATTGCGAAGAGGAAATTAAGATTAAATTATTTGGACACCAGAACTGAGAACATTTTGAGACCAAACCATTTAGAGCATTCCAGCTCTAAGGCATGGAGGTGTCATGGTTAGGGAATGTTTTGCTGCAGGAGGTGACCTCAGCTCAGTTCTGCTCAGTATTTACTGTGTATCAAAGGGTGATTGAGCAAAATGTGACACAGTCTGTAAAACAAAATTATGCTGAAACCGAACTGGACCCTGTAACATGACAGTGACCCAAAATATACCAGTAGATCTACCAAGGAATGGCTAGGAATTAAGAAACAGAAGGTCCTGGCCTGAGTCACAGCCCAGATCTTGATCTCATTGAGATGCTTCTGGGTGACTTGAAACAGGCTGTACATACAGGAAACCCATGAGAAATCTCACAGCTGAAAGTGCGAAGTGGGGGAAACTTTCCTCAGACTGATATACGAGACATTAGTCTATTAAAACTGATAGTTTATCAGTCTCTCCTGAAGTTATTTCAACCAAAAGAGCCAAGACCTGCTATCAGGAGGTAGGGTGTTCTCATTTAAAATACACATTTTTCCTTGTACAAGGTTAATATTTGGTGTGTACCTGTAATTAAAGCACATTATTTTCCAGACACAACCATTTGAGACAATCACTGTACTCTGCGTCACAATCTTGCAAATAACAAACTACTTAAAAGTTTACTTAGCACCTTTAGAACAATGGCTGAGGACGTTGATCACTGGGCAGCATTATGTGCAATGATAATATTTTTCTATAGGATCGTTTAATGGACTTCACTTGATCACCCACAGATTTTTAAAAGGCTATGGCCGCAGAGAAAACCCTATCTTTGGGGTGTCCAACTCCAGTCATAAAGGGGCTGGTGTCCTGCAACATTTGGATGGGTCCCAAGTCCAGAACACCTGGATTGCCTTCTCATATTCAAGTTCTACAGAATCCAGCTCCTCCTAATGACATTGTGATTTAGGTGTGTTGGCACACAGGAACATCTAAAGTTGCAGGACATTGGCCCTCGAGGACTGGAGTTTGACACCTGTGCAACCATAACTGTCAGTAACAAGGGAACACTGGTGATTTTCCAAAAATCACAGAATTTAAGATACAATAAGAATAAAAAACATTAAAATAATACAGTATGCATCAAAATAAACTAAAGAAAATCAAGTGTGAAAGTTAACAACTAAGAATAAAATCAAAATAGATTTCATGCAAATGACAAATAAATAACTAAACAAAAGTAAAACATGTAACTCCAATAAATAAAACTCAGATGAAAAGCTTTGTTAAAGAGATATGTTTTTTTCCAAAAATGAAAGGCAATTTTCTGGAGCCAGGCCAGCTAAAGTTAGTTGGATGGAAAATACATTGTGGTTGTAAAAGTGGGACTTTTTAAACTGAAGTACACCAGAAAGCCAGAAACTATCTTTGGCAAATGCCAGGAATATATTAAAAAAGATGGAACGAGGAAACAAAACCAAAGTGGAACATCTTAACATCTCTCAGTTTTTATTAGACATATTGGCAGCAAATGCATCTTAGATGCTAATGCATCTAAGATCAGTCTTTCACAAATAAACACACGAGAGTGTTCACCACTCACTGTGAAATGGATTGCATCAATCTAGTGCTTTTATAGCTTTGCTAAAGCCACATTCATCTGTTCAAACTTAGTGTGGTAAGCAAGCAATTTAACCATTTTAGATTCCCTCTGTTTTTGACACAATTGTATCAAATCACCAGATTTTAATATCACCTCAGTAAATACAAGTAGAAAAGCAATGTTCAAAAGATGCCTTCATTCTTGCATAGAAAAAAGCTATTTAAACCCACCGCACTGTATCTGAAAAAAGTACCTAAACTTTAAAACTGTTTATGCCGTTAGGCAGCAAAAACTGAACAAGAAGCATTTCAGATACTGTAACTGGCAGTAAGTGTTTTAGATCACTGTGGAGGAATTTTGGATCATTCTGCTTTGCAGAATTGTTTTAATTCAGCCACATCGGAGGTTCTTGTATTGGAATTGCCTGTTTTAGGTCATGCCAAAGCCTCTCAATTGCCTTTAAGTTTGCAGCGTTTTTTTTTTTAGCTATTTAGAGGTAAAAGTCTTTGGTTTGCTTGGATCATCCTCATGCATAAACAAAGTGCGCTTTAGCATAGCTTAAGCTCACAAACCAATAGACCTATATTCTTAGATAGGATTTTTTGCTGGAGAACAGAATTCATGGTGCCACTTAATTACAGCAAGTTGTCCAGGTTTTGACACAGCAACATAACCCCAGACCATCACATTACCACCACCTAGTTGTTTCAAACATTTCTTCTCTCATGTTGCTGGCTGCAGATGATGAGTCGTTAATGGATGCAGGTGTGCTAACGTTGCCAAATGCAGGAGTTGTAGCCATAAATCTGGGGCTGATGAGAATTGTGCGCTCTTCAGCCTTGAGAAACATCTTGTGCTTAACCAAATGCTTACTCAAATTAGAAGTATTCCTGCCGCTGGTCGCTTTATAGGTATCAGCCATGCTTGTTGATGGTACCAGCGGCTACTGACGTCATGACGTTCTTGTGCGTGCAGTGCTGTGTTCATGTCCGGCATGGAAAATCCCCCACTGTTCCACTCCCTCAGTATCACAATGATGCGTGTAGGTACTGAAACATGGTACCGTTTAATTTTCTGTGAATCAATACTTGGTAGTACCAACGGAATTCAGTCAGTACCTATAAAAGTTCCAAATTCAGTACCCATCCCTACCACCACCACATTTACTTGTAGTTATAATGTTCTTTTTCTAAAATGCTGTGTGAGCTTTTCTCAAGATGAACCAGGTCGCACACCTTCCAGAAGGTTACACGTTTTTCTCTTCTGTCCACCAAATATTTTCCTATAAGCCTTTTCTTTAGAACTCTGCCACAGATGACATTGTTGCCCAGTCTCTGTCTTATTGTTAAATAATGAACAATGAGTGAGGCAAGTCAGTTCTGCAATGCTTTATATGCTGTTCTGGGTTCTTTTGCGATCTCCTGGATGGGTCGTTGATGTGGTCTTGGACTAATTTGGGTAGGTTGACTATTCTATGTTTACTCCATTTGTGAAGAAAACATGGAACAGTTGTGGAGAGAGCTTAGCACTCACTGTTGTCACTGTTGTTTTGAATTTCTTTATTTCTTTAGTTTTTCAGCCTACTTCATGTTGTCATAAAGGCTCTATTTGTGTGGTTTCTTAATTGTATGGATGTGACAGTAATCAGACTTGGGTGTGACAAGTGAAATTCAGCTCTCCTAAAAATGTGGGAAAAGCTCATTAAGTTCATGACTTAACAAGAGGACTCAGTCACTAAGGGACCAGCTTAATTTGTATACCTTTTTTCCATAATGATATACAATTATTTTGAGAAAGAAAACCTCCAGACACCGTATTCTTAATTTAAATATTTGATTCATTTTGTGGAAACTGTGCACTAAATAAGGATTGTTTGTACTGTGATATTATGATCATCATACACTGCATTTGGGAAGGAATAATCTGACATTAAATTCTATTACACACAGTGAAAATGTCGGAGAACTCATCAACAATTCAGCTGTCATGGATAAAAACACAGCCACCAAGATCACACATGCCACCTTCAGAAACATGGTATTTACCGGTCCTCTTTCAGCATATCAAACATTTATTTGATTTTCAGTCTTGTTGAGAAATCTTGAGAAAGTCTTTTTCTTCAACAGTCCATTAAGAAAATCAAGCGAGCAGACAGAAAGGGAGCTGAATCTGTGACAGAGGAGAAGTTCGCTCTCATGTTCTCCACAGACATCTCCATCACAGGTTGTGACACTCCTTTCAGGATACAGGTTTGGCACAAACTTCATTTGCTTGACATTGTCCAACTACATACAGTCAGAAGCTTTCATAAACTTGTCACGGACATGAATGTCATATTCAAATTGGGCTTTGAATGATTTATTCAAACTAGAGCTGCAGTTCAGGTTCAAGATAATAAATTGCCATGAAGTTGCTGAAATTTGTGATAACTACAGTATATCTATATTGATTAACCCTCATTTTCTAAATACTTTCTTTACAGTTACACAATGTCCCTGCCACACTGGCAGGGACATTGTGGCATGAATTCTAGTAACTCAACCATTGAAGAAATTTTCCTGTTGTGGGCAATACGGGACATTAGAGTCCATTTAACTGGCTAAATATACAGGTCCTTCTCAAAATATTAGCATATTGTGATAAAGTTCATTATTTTCTATAATGTAATGATTAAAATTTAACATTCATATATTTTAGATTCATTGCACACTAACTGAAATATTTCAGGTCTTTTATTGTCTTAATACGGATGATTGTGGCATACAGCTCATGAAAACCCAAAATTCCTATCTCACAAAATTAGCATATTTCATCCGACCAATAAAAGAAAAGTGTTTTTAATACAAAAAACGTCAACCTTCAAATAATCATGTACAGTTATGCACTCAATACTTGGTTGGGAATCCTTTTGCAGAAATGACTGCTTCAATGCGGCGTGGCATGGAGGCAATCAGCCTGTGGCACTGCTGAGGTCTTATGGAGGCCCAGGATGCTTCGATAGCGGACTTTAGCTCATCCAGAGTGTTGGGTCTTGAGTCTCTCAACGTTCTCTTCACAATATCTCACAGATTCTCTATGGGGTTCAGGTCAGGAGAGTTGGCAGGCCAATTGAGCACAGTGATACCATGGTCAGTAAACCATTTACCAGTGGTTTTGGTACTGTGAGCAGGTGCCAGGTCGTGCTGAAAAATGAAATCTTCATCTCCATAAAGCTTTTCAGCAGATGGAAGCATGAAGTGCTCCAAAATCTCCTGATAGCTAGCTGCATTGACCCTGCCCTTGATAAAACACAGTGGACCAACACCAGCAGCTGACACGGCACCCCAGACCATCACTAACTGTGGGTACTTGACACTGGACTTCTGGCATTTTGGCATTTCCTTCTCCCCAGTCTTCCTCCAGACTCTGGCACCTTGATTTCCGAATGACATGCAGAATTTGCTTTCATCCGAAAAAAGTACTTTGGACCACTGAGCAACAGTCCAGTGCTGCTTCTCTGTAGCCCAGGTCAGGCGCTTCTGCCGCTGTTTCTGGTTCAAAAGTGGCTTGACCTGGGGAATGCGGCACCTGTAGCCCATTTCCTGCACACGCCTGTACACGGTGGCTCTGGATGTTTCTACTCCAGACTCAGTCCACTGCTTCCGCAGGTCCCCCAAGGTCTGGAATCGGCCCTTCTCCACAATCTTCCTCAGGGTCCGGTCACCTCTTCTCGTTGTGCAGCGTTTTCTGCCACACCTTTTCCTTCCCACAGACTTCCCACTGAGGTGCCTTGATACAGCACTCTGGGAACAGCCTATTTGTTCAGAAATGTATTTCTGTGTCTTACCCTCTTGCTTGAGGGTGTCAATAGTGGCCTTCTGGACAGCAATCAGGTCGGCAGTCTTACCCATGATTGGGGTTTTGAGTGATGAACCAGGCTGGGAGTTTTAAAGGCCTCAGGAATCTTTTGCAGGTGTTTAGAGTTAACTCGTTGATTCAGATGATTAGGTTCATAGCTTGTTTAGAGACCCTTTTAATGATATGCTAATTTTGTGAGATAGGAATTTTGGGTTTTCATGAGCTGTATGCCAAAATCATCCATATTAAGACAATAAAAGACCTGAAATATTTCAGTTAGTGTGCAATGAATCTAAAATATATGAATATTAAATTTTCATCATTACATTATAGAAAATAATGAACTTTATCACAATATGCTAATTTTTTGAGAAGGACCTGTACAGGTACAACTCAAGAAATTTGAATATCGTGAAAAAATTTCAATATTATTTGTCACTCATTTCAGAAAGTGAAATTCCTATATTAAAGGTATTAATTACAGATAGAGTCCAGTACAAGACAGAGTCTTTGATTTTTTTAATTAATTTTGATGATTGTGGCTTTCAGATAACAAAGTCCCAATTGGGACAATGTCTCCGAAGATAAAAAAATATTACATAACAGCAATTTTAAACAAGCATTTTTTATGTTAAAATGTTATGCCCCTAAAAGGTCATTGCTAAAGAAGCTGGTTGATTACAGGGTGTTGCATCCAAGCATATTCATTGAAGGTTTATTGGAAGGAAAAGGTGTGGTAGTGTTGGAATTATGATTATTGATTAATTAATATTTATCAATAATTATAATTAAAAATCATAATTTGACTAAATTAATTTCTTAACCAAAGATCCTCATTTATGAATCGAGACCAGATATGTCTTCTGGTGTTGTAATTGTGGCTCAACGCCTTTGATAATTACAACCGTTAAATACTCAGTAATAATTAATAACTGTTACCAGAGATGTCACTGTTTAATCGACCGTTTCTGCCGAAACGTGTGGAACTTTAACCTTATTTTGACTGACAAATCACTCTTGCACAAACTAAACACAAAACGCCTTCTCTTTATCTACGTGAAAAGTTATTAAACCAATCAGCCTGATACAATCAGCTCTTCGATCCAATGATCTTCACCTACTCAAACATGCAAAGTTCTACACAAAAAGGGGGTAAAATATCTAACTAAACAAAACAAAGCAAAACAGCAGTGAGTGCATATGGAATCAACCAGCAGTTATGGCAAAAGTGATAATATGACAAGGGAATATGGTGTTGAACGAAGCTTTGGGAGCGCAGCCTACCAGAAAGTGTAGCTCAGTGAGATGAAGGCAGTCATAAACCTCCCCCCCAGCAAGGTTGTAAACCCCGAGGACAAAGGATAATAAAACTTTTGGCGGCAAGCCAGTAAGCAGTAAAGTTGAAGACAAAGAAAATGGTTGATTTTCACCATAAGGTTATTGTAGCTGTCCAGTTTCACAGCGCACCTGCGTGCAGGTGTTCGCATGGTAAAGACACACTTGCGAGACACGGCGGCCTCCAAATGTACCAGCAAGTTTCAAAACAATGGGATGCACATACAATTCAGAACACATTAGACTCTAAATGGTGACTCTAATCGCACTAAAAATCCTACTCTACCCTGCCCACGCTATTCCTAATAAAGAAATAAATAAAATAAATAAAAGGATGAGTTTTACTTTGTTCAAGTCTTCCTTCTGAGCAGAGGGATAGAGGAGGAGGGGGAAAGTTGGAAGTTAATGTGCGTCCACAGTTAACTTCGGGAAGAGCGGTCAATCTTCGTCCTTTGGCCTCCTTGGCGAAAAGGAAAAATATGATCTGACCATCAGCAGTCGACTAGAACCAAGCAAGGACGGAAAGTTGCGTCTCCTTGAAACTCAGTGGTTTTCGTTATGTGTTAAACTCACGTCTTCGATCGGAAAAGTGAAATTTCTGCCCTTCTCATTCCAAAAACCTCTTTCATTAATTTTTCGTTGGCCAACAAAGGAGAATAAATGAAGACTCCACGTGGGACCTCTTCTTCTCCAGAGGATGCTTCATGTCAAGGTCTCCAGCTGAAGGCGTTCTTTAAAGGGGGTCACCTTCCTTTATAATCTCCTGTGACGTCAGACTTGGGACGCCCCGTCATATCAGCCGCAGTGGCCGATGGAATTTGTAGTAACGGACTGTCCTGGATACAAAATGGCCGATGATGTTGGAAAGCATAGTGGCGTCCAGCAATGTGCAAATGGTCCAATATTCAGCAAACAAGTGGTCCAACAGTAGGAAACGGTGCACCAGATCAAGGATAACAGCATCCTTGAGAGGATTCTCAAGCAAAATCCATTCAAGAATTTGGGAGAGCTTCAAAAGGAACGGACTGAGTCAGCACATCAAGATCCACAAAGCACAGATGAATTCTGCACGTGGTCTGAACCACAGGCAATGTCATATGTATCTTACCTGGGCTAAGGAGAAAAAGAACTGGACTGTTGTTCGGTGGTCCAAAGCCCACGTGCACCAGTGGTCCAGATGAAAATAAAGTTTCCATTTAATTCATTTTTAAATCAAGGTCCCAGAGTCTGGAGGAAGAGTGGAGAGACACATTTAAAATGGTTTGTTACCTGCCTTGACTTTTGAGCATATTAAACAACTTTTTAGTATCTTTCAGATCGGCACTTTCCAGAAATTTTATGTTTGCCTGCTTTGTCCTACATTACAGCTGTTTTTATGTGCACTTGCAATCGTTATCCTGATGGAACACCCAGTTGTGTCCATGCTTAACCATCTAATCCAAACTGTCACCTTCAGATGAAACAGGATTGGTTAGAATGATCAGGGACAACCCAGGAGCCAATAAGACTCAAGCCTGCCACAAGAATTAGAAGCTACTGGAACACCAGTGTTACTGTGCACAATGAAGCGAGTTTCACTCTATGGACAGAGAGGTTCATGATCAATAAAGAAACCAGGCTCCAATCTTTTCCCTTCTGAATTATTTCAGTTGCAATGGACACGGAGACAGAAACAAAAAAGAAAATAGAAGCAAGAAAGAGAGAGAGGTCACACAAAAAGGAAAAAGGGAAAGAATGAGAAAATAATAGAGGAGAGAGAGATGGGTTTCAAACCTAAGAACAATGTACCAACTATCAAGCATGATGGAAGCATCATGCTTAGGACCTGTGTTGCTGGTGCTTTGCCAAATAGAATAATAAAGAAGGAGGGCTACCTCCAGCTTCTTTAACTGAATCTCATCTCAACAGCTAGATGTTTGAAACTTGGACTGATTGGGTGTTGATATTAAGCTTCTGGGTTGCCCTGAACTATACTATTGGGTTTGGTTAAACTCTACCAGTTGTGATAAGAAGTGTGGTCAGAGATGCCAGGATAGTGCATATATTTGAGCTTGTATGTATAATTTTGACCCAGTGTAGATTAGAAAAACTCCACTCTAAACCCAGTCTTGTATATACACTTAATGATTTTTTTCACTGAAGCTCTTTAAAGAAAAAGAACAGTTCAAAATATTATGAAACTTTTAATATGACATTTATGGTCATGATGAAGTTCTGTAAACGTCTGACCAGAACAGCAACTTTTCCCAAGATTTATCCATTTAAGCTCTCACTGAAATAAAAACTATACACAGTAAATGTCATAAACATGATTTTCATTGTATCTTTAACATCATCATCATCATCTGATGTCACTTGTTACAGATGATCTCTCAGCCTGTGGTCATCATTGTTCACGGCAGTCAGGACAACAACGCAGTAGCCACCATCATATGGGACTGTGCATTTGCTGAACCAGTAGGTGTCAAGTTATTGTTTGGTTTCAGTTACCCCTTTATGTACCTGCAACTGTTTCTATGTCTCTTTCCTTAGTCATCTGTAAAATAGTACACCCTCCTATGTTTGGCATCTTGCCTCTGACAGTTGTCACTGGCAGTTACCCAGCCTCAGTGGAAGAATATACTAGTAATTCCAAGTTATGCAATGATAATTATTTACTAAGGAAGAGATTAAATGAAAGTGTAAGAAAACCCTTTAAGTTTACATTTTGTATGACATTTACTGCCTTCCTTTGTATCCAGTGTTTACCTGTTTTTATATTCCCAGTCATAAAACTGTGAGGTTTGGATTTTTTGCAGTGTTCTCAATCTAGTGTGTTGAGAGATTTCCATTAAATGGTTAACACCAGTTTACCTAAGCACTGATTACCTACAGCTGTAGATTAATACATTACTTTATCCTTCCTATAGTGCATAGTGTTCACCAAGTAAGCGGTGTACTACCTAATCCAGCCATCCTCGTGATCTCCCTTACCACACAAGGCTATTATCTTCCATTACACCGTTGTTCAGGCCATGAACACTACACAACCTAATTGTTTTGCCATAATTTGCCTGATGTATTTGTGGAAACAGGTGAAGGACATTACACACCTCACCCTTTTTGACCATCAGTTTCTTTTACATCCGATGTGCTCTTTGCCTTACCTTGTGTAAATTTTTGACAAGGTTGGCCACCCCATACACCCACTTATCTAATCAACATAAGGCCATAAGCAAGCCAAGTTTACGAGATCAATGTGATTTTTTTTACCCCAGATTTTCCACCCTTTATCACCTTGTCAGTAAAGAAAGGAAAAGGGGGCCAAATCCGGAAGCAAAAATGTGCAGCATCAGTAGACAGATATTTTTAGTTTTTTTCAGAGATTCAAATCTGTATTCTAGCTGAGCCTCTTAGTGACCTTCACACACTGCTCCTGAAGCCACTCCCTTGATATCTTGGCTGTGTGTTTCAGGTCATTGTCATGGCATACAATGTTGGTTTTAAAAGGAAAACTGTGGGATGGCATCATCACCTTGTGGTCCACCCCATTAAAGAGAGTCATTGGAGGCATCTTGATGTCCTCATGATTCCATCCTTTGAGCCTTTGTAGCTGATACATCTAATATTTGTGACACTGAAGACAGCCATTCTGTTGGCCCTTCCCTCAGCTAAGCGTATGTGTGAGTTTCAGCCTTTTTCAATGCGTTCTTTCTTCCTTGCCTTCTTGCTAATCTTACCCTATCTTTCTTCTCTCCTACTTTCCTTCCTAGTGTTCCCCTTGCTTTCTTGTGTCCTTCTAGACCTGCATGCTCATGTCTTTTCTCTATTTATATCTTCTTTCCTACCTTCCCTCATTCCTTGTGTCCTCCATTTCCTTCCCTCCTTTGGTCATCCTTTCTTCCTTCCTTACTGTCAGAGTTAGACACACTGATAAACTCAAAGAAGGTATGCAATGAAGACACAAGCGAGTCAAAGTTATCCTTGGCTGGCCAGGGAGAGACAGTCCATCCTCTCAGAGGAGCTGCCCTGAAGCCCACAGCCTTTAATCAAAGAAAGGAAAAGAAACACTCATGTTATGGCATCGTGGGTGTGGCTACGCACAGTTTCACAAATACAAGTTCCACTGAATAAAACTGGTTCTGTCCAGATACTGATACAGCACACATGTCCACATCTGGCATCCAAGGACACGTAAATTGGATGGGGTGCGAACAGCCTGCTTCCCAAACTCCTCCGCACACACGCAAGTTCCTGCTCAGTCTGCATAGCAACCACCCAAATGCAACTCTAAGACAAGATGACAATTCTGTTAATAGTTCATAAAAGTACATCAAAGATAAATGTAAAAAGTATTCAAACCACTTCTATCAAAGTTAACCAAATTAAATAATGGTAAATCATAAGGATAAAGAACCTTTTTAAACTAAGCAATGATAATTAATGTACAAATCTTCCAACACTTACTTCCTTCCAGCTTTCTATTTTGCAGATTACATACATAAAGCCAGTCTGCTGTATTTTTATTTGCATTAAATGTATAGTGAACCCTTGTATTTTATATTTAAAAAATACAAGTGCAAGGGACTGGACACTCTGGTAGGGGGGTCATTATTTCTCAATCTCACCTTTATGTCAAAGGTTATGGGGTCCTGTTCAGCAATAGACTTCAACCCCAGAAGGCAGTGTTTTTCACACTTGATAAAGGGCCAATTGATACAAATCAAAGCGGCTGCAGCCTCCAGATAGTCTGCATGCTCTTGTCACATCATGCCATATTTTCTGTTCCTGTCTTAAGGACCGGGTGCCCTTCGTCGTTCCAGACCGTGTACTTTGGCAGATGATGGTTGAAACTCTGAATGTTAAATTTCGCTCAGAGGTCCAGACAAATCATGAACTTGATGCTTACAACAAGCACTTCTTGGCCCAGAAGATTTTCGACATGCCTGGCTATTCGGATGACTTCAGCCAGATGATGGTTACTTGGTGCCAATTTAATAAAGTAAGAAGTGCGTTGTAATTTTTTTTCCTAGACATGAGCTGACATTCTAGTCTAAATGATACCTTTAACCTTACAGGAGGTCCTCATGGGTCGAAGTTTCACTTTCTGGCAGTGGTTTGATGGAGCAATGGATCTGACCAAGAAACATCTGAGACCCTACTGGAGTGACGGGTGAGAAGACGCTTCTTGTCTTTGAGTCAATAATGTAGGCATTCCATAATATTCAGTTGCAATGACCAATGTTTGCTATGTTTGCTCTACTAGGCTTATATTTGGTTTCATTGGGAAGCAACACGTGCACCTGATTCTGAAACAGAGTCCCTCTGGGACTTTTTTACTTCGCTTTAGTGACTCGGAGATTGGAGGCATCACCATCGCTTACGTGGCTTATGAGAGTAAGTGTTGGCTTGGCAGTTTTGATTACATTTAGTTTAAACCGTGTGCACCATATGGTTATATGGATTACTTGAAAGCTATTTGTTCAAATGCATTTCAATTCAGCTCTTTTTACTCTGATACCAGTGATACAATTATCTAATATCTGATCCAGTACAACAAGTCAGCTTCAGAAGTAGAAATATGGCTGTGCTTTGTGAAGGCCTCAGAGGTTTCAGAGAACATTGGTAAACAGACAGTATCATAAAGACCAATGAACACTGCAGACAGGTCAGGTATAACATTGGGGAGTTTAAAGCAGAGTTAGGCTATAAAACAATATTCCAAGCTTCAAAACATCTCACACAGCTCTGTTCAATCCTTTGTCTCAAAATGGTAGGAGGATGGTATTACTTCAAACCTACCAAGACCTTGCTGTCAGAACCTGACAAGCTGAGCAAGAAGAGCATTAATCAGGGAACCAGACTTAAAGCCTAATGGTTACTCTGGAGGAGCTGCAGAGATCCATAGCTGAAATACGAGAATCTGTTGACAGGACCACTTTTAGTCAAAAACGTGGCAAATCTGGCCATTATGGAAATGTTAACGTTTGTAGATTTAAGGGTCAAAATGTTGAAAAATTCAACAAACTTGAATATTTAAACATTATCATTGACAGATTAAACATATGTTTCTCTAGACGGGATGCCGGTGATCCAGAACATCCAGCCTTTCAATAAGAAAGATCTTGAGATACGCTGCCTGGGAGACCGCATTCGGGACATTGACGAGATATTGTACCTGTATCCTAACTTGCCAAAACACGATGCTTTCAAAAAGTACTACTCAGGTAAGGTTGTGCAAAGTGACCAGAGACAGCATTATGTTAATTTTAAAATGCTTTGTTGTAGAGTCGTTAACCAGAGGGGGATTTGTTTGTCTTGTTTGAAACAGGGCGTCAACAGCCAACCAGTTCGGGCTACATTCCTGTGACTCTGCAAACTAAAGTTGGCTCGTAAGAAGTTAAAAAAACTTTATTTTTATTTTTATTTTTATATATATATACAGTGCTGGTCACATTCATTAAAAATCCTAGGAACGCTGTGCAAAAATGCTTCAAACCAATTCATTATTTAAACACACGCTTAAACACACAAGCATGGGCAGCATCAGCATATAGATAAGTGATAAGCCTTATAACTGCAGGAGTTGATCAAAATCTATTGATGAAAAGTGATCAAAAAGTATATCCATGTGCTAAAAAATTATATTGGTCTCATAAAATAAAATGTATTATTTTGAATCAGTCTCAGATCTGACCGTCTGAAGGGTAAATCTGTTCTTCAGGGAGTCTTAGTTGCATGAAAGGAATGAGAGGAATATATTATGATATGATATTTATTCTCAGAGCTGAAGTAGTATATTGGATCTGGTCACTAAAACAACAAATAATTAAACTATTATTTTTCACACTAACATAATGATCATTTCATTAACATGATATAAACATGAAATCTTAAAGGTTTGAGAATGAATAAGATTTTCTTTAGTTGATAAAGGACTTAACTTTATCAAAAGTATCTATCAATGTCTTCTCTCTTTCTCTCTGTGATATGGTAAACTCTAGATTCCCAAATTTAATTTGGATTTTCTTGATACCTTTCTTAAATTTAGAGAAAGCTTGGAAATTGTTATGTTTTGATGCTTCCTTTAATTTGATTACATTCCTTCAGGAGGGAAAGAAAACAATTACATTATTGATACCCCTGCTGTCAATACTTCAGATGACAACCCCTTTGAACCAATAGAGAGAGAACTTAAGCTTGCTCATGTTTGTTTAAATCATGTTTATTTCACAGTACTGTGCTGTGTTTTAATATGGCTTGGTTTTAATAATCTGTGTCCTAATTGTTCCGCAACATTTTTATATACATTTGTTCAACAAGAAGCCTTATTAAAAAGGCTGAAATCATTGGGAACTCATTATATACGCTATGTGTGTCTGTTTCTGTGTGTATAGTGAACCCAGCGTCCTAAATGTCGATGGCAACACCTTCCCGTAAGATTCATTTTAATTGTGTCACTTTCTCACTCTGGTCAGACAGTTGTTTGGCTTCAGCCACATTTTTGTCTGCTAATTCAGATTTGACTTGCACTCTCAGAATGTTTTTTAAATGACCAAAAATGTTTTAAAATCCTAAAAGCAGACATTTTAAGCAAAGTCGGCATAATAAACATGTCTAACTAAAACCTTAGCACTGCGTTCCTTTCTGGATACTGTTTAATGTTCAGTTATATTAAAATGATTCTCCAGTTTATGCCTAGGATTACTCATGTTGTTTTAATATTGCTTATATTTTTAGGATATTTTGAGATGTTAATTTAGGAAAGTCTTAATAAAATTAATAATCATAATGATAATTCAATAGCGCAGTTGTTAGCACTGCAGCAAGAAGGTTCTTTGTTGATGTTTTTTTCTAGTTTTACTTTGATAACTTTGTTTTCTTTGAACTTAAATCTGCAGAACTTCACTTTCACCTGATAATTTGCCAGACTTGAATAGCCTCCCGATGTAAGTGTTATTTCAACAGTTTTTTCTCTACCTAATAATACCCTCTAAATAACAAATATTCCATCATTTTTTGCATGTTCATTCAGTAAGGATTCAATGCTTGCTGCTAAGAATAGAGAGATCATTTATGTGCTTTGTGTGGGACCGCAGTGTATTTTATACCACCTCACAATTTAGATAATTGGGAGGTGGTATCGTGTGTTTTGATTGGTTAGAGGGCAGCAAAAGGAGGGGATCACCCAGGACTGCAGTGGAAATATACCTGAACACTCTCTACTGTTACTTTTCATGTAGAGAAGTCTTAATGTAAATCAAATAGGCATGAGCCAATATGAATTTATGTTTGCTTTTGATTTATACACCCAAACAAAAATCTAGAATAACCAAATGATCAAATTTAGTTGTAGTAGCCTGATTTGTATTTCTTATATGTGAGGGAAAAGTGCACAAGTCTTCTTTCAGCCAGCTCACTTGCAATGGCATAAAATTTGGTGGAAAAACAACCCAATATTACTTCATGCTACAAGTTGCCAGAGTAAGTACTGCTACAACAGTACTTACTCTGGCACCTCTTTTAAAGAAGTCTAAACCATAGAACCGATAAAATAGAAAGTTGCTGTAGTGAAACTTAAAAATTTGTTTTACCTTTGAACTGGTAATCAGCCTAAAATCAAACTTGTGTTGATCCTGCAGTAAATAAAATGGTTGTATGTGTTTTTAACCAATAAAATGTGATCTTTATGCAGTTAGCATCTTGATTTGGAATTTGCCCTACACTTGCTGGGACTCAAATAGAGAAAAAAATATCTAATTGATTAGATCCCTTGTAATGTAATTTGTGCCTTTTTATCCAATAGCAATATTAACAGTAAGTTTTCCAGTTCATATAAATGTTGGTTGAAAACTTAATCAATAAATAGATACAACCCCAATTCCAAAGAAGCTGAGACACTGGTTAAAACGTAAATAAAAACAGATTTCAATGATTAGCAAACCTTGTTCAACCTATATGCAATTGAATACACTACTAAGAAAAGATATTTAATGTTTATACTGATAAACTATGTTTTTGGTTTTTTTTGCAAAAATTTACTCATTTTGAGTTTGATTCTTGTAACACCTTCCAACAAAGCTGTGACAGGAGCATGTTTACCACTGTGTTACATCACCTTTCCTTTTAACAACACTCAATAAGCCTTTGGGAACTGAGGACACTAATTGTTTAAGCTTTGTTGGTGGAATTCTTTCCAATTGTTGCTTGATCTACAACTTCAGTTGTTCAACACTCCGGGGTCTCCGTTGTCATGTATTGCACTTCATAATGTGCCACACATTTTCAGTGGGAGACAGGTCTATACTGCAGGCAGGCCACTCTAGTACCCGCACTCTATTAAAACGAAGTCACGCTGTTATAACACCTGCAGAATGTAGCTTGGTGAAATCAGCAGGGACGTCCCTGAAAAAAATGTTGCTTGGATGGCAGCATATGTTGCTCCAAAACCCGTATGTACCTTTCACCATTAATAGTTCGTTCCTCCCCCAGGGGTAAGATGTGGGTCAAACTTGGACCAGTACCAATCAAGCAATCTTGACAGACATTAGCTAAAACAAAGTACAGCACTTCTCAGGGCACGGCCTTAATCTCCTTGGCAAGCTATAAATTTCAGGCTTTCTCACTTCATTAATTCATAAAATAAAAAAAACGTTTCGGGGCCCCTCAATGCGCCAGGGCCCTGGGCTGGTGCCCTGGGCTGGACCTCTGGCGTCCGTGCTTCCAGCAACATGCTTAGTATTGAGGTGTTACTGTAAGCCAGATGTGCTGCCATACTTGGTACATCATGTGCATCATCATTTCTGTAGCTCGTAAACGAATTTAAAGGGCATTACCACCTATTTGTCTGGAGTATGTGTTTCAGTGTTACCAGTGGGTCACATATGAGGGAAATGGGAAAGGCGTGATTTAACATGTTACTTTTTTAAAAGCATTATTTTTCCTGTACTTAATTAATCAAAAGTAATGCATCAAAAGTCCCGGTCCTTGTGTAGACTTATGATACACCGGGACATGAGATGTTTAATATTGTAAGCAAAATAAACTAATTCAGACCATGGTACAATTAATGAAAGTTAAATCCATCTCAAAGACAGTTACTGATCAAGGCAAACAAACAGTGTTCCTTTTTTATGTAATAGTGTGTAATGTCACTGCCACACTTGTTGCACTCTGTTTTGTTTAACTTTTGTTGACTATGTGTTTAAATTTTTTCCGCATGTGCAGTGTCCCATCAGATATATCAGACATGGACAATGACAGCATGTAAGTGTAGCTTTAATGCTGTTGTGCTGCACTGAAAACACTATTGTTGTTGACATTTTTACCATTAATGGGCAGAGGGAGCCAACATGAAAGAGCATTTAATATTTTATCATGTTTGTCTTTCTGTGCTGTTAAGGTGTGACAAATAAAATGATCTTGTTGGTGCTAAAACAGCCAGCAGGTTTTTAAAATGAGATATAAACACAAAGTAAGCATTGTCAGATATATTATTTAATAACTGGGCAACCTCTTCAGGAAGTTAAAAACATTGCTTCTATTGGAGCTAAGAAAATACCATTTCTTTTTGAACGTGGCAGACTTTAATCAAATATGGAGAAAGTTAGTCCGAACAGAAAGATTTGAGCTGCTCTAATCTCAAAAGGGTAACTGCTGACAACGGTTAATAGTGCAGACATTTAACTTAACCAAGGTGCACTTTATATTGTTTGAATCATGTTTGTTTTTTGTCACATTGTGTTTAGTTTAAAAAGCTCACTATAAACTAAAACACCATGTTAGAATACCAGTAGATAAATGAATGACTACCGTTTATAGCTTGATTAAACAGCCTTTTTGTTATGCATGTGAAGGTAAATATGAAAACAAGAAATGCCAACATTTCTATTCCTAGTTAATACAGTACTGTGACAGAGAATTTGTTCCCTTACATATCTCTTCTGTTTAATTTTTTTCAGTATTAAATGTTTCAGTCTATCAAGCTCATTTTTATATCAGACAAAGCAAACCTGAGTAAATATAAAATGTTCTTTCCAAATGATGTAATTTATTTATTAAGAGAAAAATAACTATCCCAACCAATCTGGACCTATATGAAAAAGTAATCACCCATCTCGTTAAATCATGAATTACCTGTGATTAACTGCATCTTTTTGGTTCAGTTTCACTGGCCACATCCAGGCCTGATTACTGCCAGATCTGAAGAATCAAAAGTAACTTAAATAGAACCCATTTGACAACAAGAAGTAAGCTAAAACAAAAACGTTTACAGTGTTGTCTAAGGTTTGGGACTCCACAGTGAGAGCCATTATCCATAATTGGAGAAACTCATCCAGGAGGTTACAAAGAGACACAGAACGTCTAAAGAACTGCAGACCCAACTCTACAAAGTTAAGGTCAGTGTTCATGATTCATCAATAAGAAGGAGACGGGGCAAAAGTGGTTCCAGGGCGAACAAAAAGAACACAAATGCCCATTTCACATTTGGCAAAAAAGCATCCCAATGATCTCCAAGATCTTTCGGAAAATATTTTGTAGACTGACGAAACAAGAATTATGCTTTTGTTTGGTCAGGCCCGTTACATCTGATGCAGAACTAACACATCAAATCTGAAAAACAATATCATACATACAGTCAAACACGGTGGTGGTACGGCTGCACAAAATATGGTTATCGCAATATAACCTTACACAATATACACATCGTGAAGTGGTATACCACTGGATATACCACGTCTACATAAAGGAGTGGACCAAGTGTCCACATCAATGTGACAGACTCATTGCCTGTTATTACAAACACTTGAAGGCCATGGGCAGTAATTTCTTTTACATGTCAGGCCAGGTTGGTTTGAATAGCTTTGTTAACCTAAAAGTTACACATATAATTGCATCGCATTTTGCTGTCAATCACATTTTGCATTTACTCAGGTTATTATTGTCTGATATATTTGATATATTATCAAAAACAAAAGAAATCTGTATGGGGATAAACACTTTTCTTTATAGCACTGTACTTTGCAACCTGACAGATCTTCTGAACCTTAGTGTAGATATAATGTATTAAATCAGGAATACCTGATTTAAAACTACAATAATCCTGCTTGTAAAGTGTCCACATGTGCGACTTCTTTCAGGGATCAATTCCAGGAGGCACTGGGGGCGTTACAGATTCCTGACAATGAAGAGTCCAGCAACCCTCCTGTCTTCCCTCTACACAAGTATATTTTTTCTGTTCTGTAAACCCCTTTTATTGCATCTATGTGGTTTGCTGTTGAAAGTTGGATTAGAACATGCAAAATAGTAATCATGTGAATTTTTTTGTCTTGTAGTACGCAAGATGGCCCCATGGAGTATGACTTTTTTTACCCTGATTTGTTAGAAAAATCTTCTGCATGCTGATTTTGGAGATCAAGGCAGACAGAAAGTCAAGACTGAAGACGAATTCATCTAATATAATTACACGTGCTTGTGGTATTTTCTACATCAGGATCTAGCGTTTGATCTGATTGTAAATAGAAGCTTTTTAGAGTCCAATTTTTTTTAATCTCTGGTAAAGATTGGTCAAATGTGTTCATAGCCACCAAAGCTAAAGTCTGTGATGGGGGTGGCCATTTTTAAACAAGCAGGAGTAACTATAAGTTCAAGATTGCAGCAGCACCAGTCTAAAGTGTCCAATAGCAGGATTCATAGGAATAATCCACTTTCATCCCTTCCCTATACCACCTAGCACTACTGCACCTTTGTGTCAAGGGTTATAGTTTTCCTAAATCTTTTTGTGATGCAAGGGGAGGTGATAAGTCTTTGAGCTGTTTAGTCCAACAAATTACTTTGAATAACACATTATTGTCATAAATGTTATTATAGACAACAAACTTAAAAGTGATAAACCAAAAGGTTTTTTAATTATTCTGGAAAAATAATAAAATTTAAATTCTTTAAATTGCTTGAACCCTGTGCGAATAAATGGCTGGATAATTGTTAGCTGCTAATGAGGATAGGGTTAGCATCTGGTTCCGAGCTATCTACTGGGTATAAAAAATGGCTATTTCAGGGTTTTTAAATAGCCTGTAGAGCATTTGATAATCTCTGGTTCAAAATCTAAAATTCTTAGACCGATCAAACACTGTACCGCATCTGGCTAACTGTTAGATGCCAGTGCCGGTATAGCTAACATAATTTTCTGAACTTCGTATCAGCAATGAATTCAAAAGCTATTGCCCATTTATATTGACTGTATTAGACTACTTCTGGTTCAAAATCTTGAATATTTAAACTGATCTGACATTGTGTTAATACCACAATTCGCTAACTATAAGCAGTAATACCGCTAAAGTTAGAATCTTAAACAAAAGGGCTTTTTCACCGCCTTTAAGTACTGCATTTGATCATCCCTGGTTCAAAATATAAAATACTTAGATTGACTAATCCTGAACTGGATTATTCCACACTTGATTGAGATTCTTTTAAAACAGTTTTAGAATAATAATACTTTTATTCTATTGGTAAAAACATGAAAGGGGGCAGTTTTAGTTGGTGCCTTTTTGGTATTAGGACCACCTTAGAATGAGTAAAACATAAAAACCTTAATGTATGTATGTTAATGTATGCACAGATAATGATATGTTAACAATATAGGAATTGTTAGATTTTCCCCAATGTTTTCTAAAATCACATCTCGTTTCGGTCTTGTGAAGGAGCTGGATGTATCACCCCATTCCAACTTAAATGTAACACCTCAAGAATATAATTTATTTTTGGCAACCATTGTAATGTCTACTTTAATGTTATCCCGTGAAATATGTGGGTAACATGGATTCCCTAATCAGCACTAAAAACTGTGGTATGCTTGATAACTATTTACATGGCATATTGGAGCTCCGTACTTACTTTTGGGGTAAAATTTTGAAGTTAATTTCACACCTGCATTAACTTATGGACTCCCACTGACATGTGAGAGGAGAGGGTATAAAATAGGCCCTGAATGTAAAGTAAAAATTAAATGTATGAATGTTGAAAGAACAAATGTTGATGGATGCTTTTTACTAGTGCTGTTGCTTTGTTTAATTTAAATTAATGATTCACGTGACATCCCCTTTTCCTTTCTGCCATTCATCTGAGGGACCCAACATGATCAGGTTATGGTATTTGAATTCTTTAAATCAGAAACACTTTTTTCTTGTAATTTCTTTTTTACACTTCATTTGAAGTGCACTTTGGTGCACTTCTTTGAAAAGCTTGTCTCTACAACATGATTTGTTGATCTGTTCACACTTAATTATTTTGCTTGCTTTGCATGTATTGAGCTAAATAAGTGAATTACTGTACAGCAGCAGGTTCCATAAGCTGTAATGTACCTGAACCTACTGGATGTTCTTATTTCCTTGTAGTCTTGCTTCTTGTTTAGTTATGTTTGGGCTGATTTAATTGAAATTGTATTTTACTGTTGTATAATCTATCCTTACTAACAAAACATATAGCCATACAATAATACCCAATATGTATGATGAATAGTCAGCTGGGGATCAGGTCGAGTTAATGTTCTTTGTTAAAGCTGGGTTTAGTCACACAGGAAACAAAAGTTTTTTTGTCACTTGAGACTGCAGTACTATACCATGATGATGGACAGTCATAACATATGGCAGATGCAGTTAAGGTGGTGGGCAAGGCTTTAGCTATAAACATGTTTTTTTTTTAAACAATATTTGTATCAAGTACTAGTTGCCAGTATTTTCAGAAAGCTTTCGTAAACACATTGTTACAGTACATACTTACATACATACATTTTTCTCACATTACTGGCCTAATGTACACACCGGACAGATTATCAGCTCATCACAAAGACACACAAAAACTACCCCCACATGAGAGTTAACATGTTAGGCCAACGACAGTGAAAACCACCACATGCTATGAATGTTCTAAAAGGTGTTGCTGTTTTGTAAATATATTACTGCAAATTTAACTATTTCACACTTTTCTGTACTATATGTGATGTGCTTTTAAACATGTAAGCTGGATTAAATGAAGTGTAGCAAAAATTCCAACTAAAGTTATAGCACAGAATTTTTAAAAGTTCTGTTGAGATTGTATGTACTTATTAACTTAACCAGAGTAGATAATAACTAGTAGTAGTAGTCTATTAACGTCTTCTTTTTGTAAACATACAGATTAGTTTTTCCTCGAGACTGAAGCTAACTGCTAGTCCTAGATGTCTACAGTCTGAAAATAACTCATATATTAAAAATGTTTTATATGTTTATGTACAAAGAAGGCCAGGTGGACCCCAGTTTGTAACAATGACCCTCTACATGCAAAATGGATGCTACCATTTTTGCCCCTTTATCAATTCTCACTTGTGGAGTTAATTTAATACTTGACATTCTGGGTAGTCAGTTTCCAACTACCTTAGGGACATTTTAACAAATAAATATTCAAAGTAATTTTTATAATCTTCTCCATTTATTATAAGAAATGTGGTTATTTGACTTAAGAATTGCCCATGTCAGTCAGCAGGTCAACTGACCTAAATTAACCAAAATCAGTTGAAATATTGTTATAGATTATGATTTGATGATCTATTCATCAAAACACTGGAGTTTTACAAGAAATACACGGATATGTCTATGGGTAGAATATGGGTTTCGAATTAGTGAAGGGGTGAATTGACCTGAACCCCAATACAGAAAGATATAATCCACTTTAAAAGATTAACTAAATATAAGAATATATTATTAATAATCTAAAAATATATATAATAAGATGTAAAGTGTGTGTGTCTGAAGAAACTGTGTGATGAAGTAAGGCAGCATTAAAAATGAACAAAATTGTGGTCATTTGAATAGCTAAAACTGCAAAATTTGAATTGCTATAGCTATAAATTGATATGTGTTTTTTTGTTTGTAACAGATTGTTGCTCTGTGTGGAAATGCTTTACACGTTCTGTTCTGTATCACATGTTTTTGTGGGAGCTGAAAGGTACCCTACCTTTGAGACTGCAATTGTTTTAACATGCCATTAACCCCATGTATTAGATTGTCTGGTAGTTTCAGCCCCCAGGAAAAATCAGTCTCTGTTTCTTAGGAAAAGAAAGATGTTAAATACTCGTAACTGCTCTCCTCAAAAATTATTATTGTGATAAAAAAATTGTGTTATGTTTTATAGCTCCTGTGTTTCACTGCAAGCCATCACTTTTACATTGTTTATATGTCAATTTGTTCAATATTCTTTGGTTCCTTGTCATATGCATGCTTCATGTTTTATTCATTACATAGATTTTAGTAGAAATCCCTGATAATTGTGATGACATATGCATAAAATTTCAAATTTTGTAAAAGTAAAACTGGCACAATAATTGAGTGGATTTATTTACATCCTCAGAACAATTAGTTTCATTATTTCAAAACACTGCAGTTTCTTTACAAGCAGCAGTTGCAGATAGATGAATCACAAAAATATCCTTTCGGGTTTGTTTATGTAAATGAAGCTGGGGCCAGAAATGTAAAATGTGCTCACTGTCCCATATGTCTAAGGTGCTCTTGTGCAGCACATGCAAATCTTTCTGTAATTGATTGTATACAACCCCAAATAAATGGAAAAGAACACAAAAAAAAACAAGAAATTGCAAACTGTTTTTTTTGTTTTTTGGACAAAAAAAAAAACACATTATGGCCAAACTATGCCTGTTCCCACAGAGGATGGCCAATTATGTGTTGGTACATAGCAGGATCTGTATCACCTATGATAGCATGTATAACAAGCATCTTGTACTTTCTATCAATCCAGTTTTCATCCATTTTAAACAGTATTTTTTAACAAAAAAAGAAAATCTTACACTGTACATCATAACGTTTCCATTAGAAAACAAATTCTAATTTTAAAATGTTCTTAAAATTTAAATTCTACTCAACCATAGCCATGGAAATCACACTGGGGGGTAAAAAACAAAAAAGAGGGTGTTTTGTAGAGGAAGCAGAAAGAGAATCAGCTTATAAAGTTGGGTTCAAGAAATGTTCTGGTGAATTTAACAAAATGCTAACTCCTCTCTGAACCACATCCCAAAGGAAGGACAAAGGGTTCATGAAGGAGGGGACAAATTCAAATTCAGACTTCATTCTCTCTCCTGTAGACTGTATGAAAATAAAGATAAACATGTTGCACTCTGTACAAACACACCTAAGAGTTTCCAAACAGCTTTTAATATTCTGCAAATTGGGGCTCCCTTCAACCACTGTTTGCAGACTCCAGCAGCAAGCTGTGCCTTTTCTAACCCAAAGTTTAAGTTCTGAAATGCATAATTTATGCAAAATAACACAAAGCTAATAAAAAAAACGCCTGTTCTTCATGACAGCGAGTCCAGTTTGCACCACTTGTTTTTCATTGAGAGGCATAAAGAATAATAACTCAAACACACCTGTACACGATTCTTTGGTAAGTGCTGCTCTAAAACTTTGGGCACAAAATTTTGTCAGAAAGTCAAAGAAAGTGTAAACCAACACAAATACTGTATATGATCCAAATGGGGATGTTGCAGACAAATTATCTACTTCTAAAGTAATATGCTACAGATGTGGGTGCAGTAATACAATTTTTTATTGGCATTTTAAAAACCTAAAAGGAAATAATGTTTTATTTGTGGATTTTGATTTTAAAACAAACATAATATGGGGGCTTTACTACATGAGACACAGATTCTCAAGTGTTGAAAAGAGCTTTAAGGCGTGACTGAAATCCAAATTTATCCCTCAAATAGAAAAATACAATTACCCTTAACATCATATTTCTTGGACTTTTGTATTGATTTTTACTTTTTCATTTAGGGCAAGATAACGGTGAAACATCCCTAAATTAACTTGGCATCATAACTCACAATACAAACAACCTTAGCAATGAAAAGTCTGAAAAATCATTAAAAACAAGCATACACATGCACACAGACATGCAGACACACTCAGTTTGTCTTTCTCACCATCACTCTATAACACATGCGTGTACACACTCACACATACAGCTAAAAGAAAGAAAATAAGGAAAAACTGCCAATACATAGTTTAGCCAAAGTTCATGAAACAAAACAAAGAGCGAGATCACGCTGGATCAAAATAAAAACGCAGGCAGAGGTCCATTGCTCTAATGTAGCTTCACTCCTTGCAAAACAAAGGCAGGGGAAAGTAAACAGAAAAGGAAGTCTTGATTGAAATAGCAGCCCCTGCCCTGGACATCTGGGCAACCAATTCACCCTTCTGCAGGGCACTGGGTGCTTCCTTTCCTGGCAAGTCCTCCTCCAACCGTCCACCTTTGGGAAGAGGAGAAATAAGGATGGGTGGAGGTGAGATCAGGTAAGATAATCAGGGCTGTGGGTCCCCTCTCAGTAGGTCCAGTAAGGAGCAGAACAAGGATGATAAAAGGGGGATTTGGATCACTCTTTGCAAGTGCCGACTAAGGGGGAGGAGGAATGTGTGTAAAAATAGTGTATGAGTTGTGGATAAACCAGGAACCAAGGATGCAGAGTGTAGCGTGACAGGTGGGAGGTGTGTAAGGAGGGGGTTGGGGGTCAGAAAGCAAATCTTCAGATTTATAGGGCCTGCGTCTTGAGCTCAATTGACTCTCCCCTGATGTCCTGCTGAGCCTCGGCCTCTGAGGGCCGGGCGCCCTTCAGCGTGGCGAGCCTCTCGGAGAGACCACGCATGCGCGGGAACAGTAGGAAGTCATAAAGCAGAGCGCCTATGGCACCGCCGATCATGGGTCCCACCCAGTACACCTGGAAAACACGAAAATCAGCATAATTGAAAATAGAAATACCACAAAAATTTTGTTTGACTTCTTTGTATAGCAAATACATTTAAACATCTTACCCAGTGGTTTACAAAGTTCCTGACAAGGACAGCAGGAGCAAAGGATCTTGCTGGATTCATTCCTGCTCCTGTGTAGTACATCTAAGAGGCAGACAGAGAAAATTGTTTATTAGGACTGCCTTTCTGGCTCTTTAACACAGTGGTGGTCCCTATAGTGGACAGCTTTTCAAAGGTTGTATTCTTACATATTTATGGGTTCTGGTGCCAAAAGTTACTTCACTGGAATTTATTGTTTCACTCTGTACAATGCCATCTACTGGCCAACCCAGGCAAGTGTTAAAATCACATGTCTCTGGACCATCCATTTTCTACACCCGCTTCTTCTGTACAGGATCGCGGGAGAAGTGGTGCCTATCTCCAGTGGTCTACGAGTGAGATGCGAGGTGCACCATGGACAGGTTGCCATTCCATAACAGGGCAACACAGAGACACACAAGACAAACAATCATGCACACACACACATTGACACCTAAGCGCATTTTTGGAGACACAATTAACCTAACAGTCATGTTTTTGGACTGTGGGGGGAAGCCATGGAGAGAACCCATGCATGCACGGGGAGAACATTCAAACTCCATGCAGAAAGACCCCAAGCTGGGAGTCAAACCCAGGACCTTTTTGCTGCAAGGCAACAGTGCTACCGTCTCTGGACCAATTAACCAAAAATACCAACAACCTGGAGAATTTTTTTAGCTGGTCCTACTTTGACCCCTTATTATCTAAATTTGTTTTCAATCATATATATAAAAAAGACAATTTGTGTTTTTGCTATCAATCAGATGCAAAATTAAGTAACATTTATTATTTTTCAATACAGCATACATGACATATATAAATTCAGGTATTTAGTATGCTAATTAACTGAATTAGGAAAAGTTGGCCCTAACCCTAAGCTAGTTGGCAGGGTGCTTGCAATGTGTTTCTTGGTATGTCTACAATATGCATCAACAGGTATTAGTGTGATACATACACCAGGCCTGCTACATTAAGACTTCCAGTAGTTTAAGGCAAACTCAAAGAGAACAACAGGAGACCCTTTTGAGTAAAAAACAAATGGTGACATGAATTAAAAACTAAGGACTAATATAAATGTTGGAATTTTGATGTACTGACTTTATGTTGGGAGAAAATGTAATTATTAATTTGTGGACATCAGGCATCACTTGATATATTTTTCCTGAAATGACTATGACTTTATTATTCACGAATATTCAGCTAAAATCCAAGTGATATGAAAACGATGTTAACAACAGCGATGATGAATTTCACCTAGAAAAGGAAGGAGTGGTATATGTGCTAATTAGGTTCATTATGGGCCATTGTCCTGCATGCAACATTAATATTAGTTCCAGACAGAAGAAACATGTTGGTCAAATTAGATGATTACTTTAATCCTGTGTCTAACAGGTATAACTTTTTTTGGATTTAACTGTAATTTCTATTTGATTGAGGTGAGCTGGAGCAGAAGCACATCAGAAGCACTGCAGGACATCTGCCTTCAAGGACAGAAATTGTCCAACTTAGTAGGATATAGTGACTGTTTTGCTAAGGATGCTGAATATCCTAAAGCAGCTACAGATGCTGAAGGTTTTTCATGTGACAGTTTTCCAGGACAAAAGAAAGCAGGTCTGATCAGAAACCTGAAAGTTCAAAAATAACCTGTTTTAGTGAGAGGGACTTGTTTTTGTGTTCCTAACTTGTAATAGTAAACGCATGGTGCTCACATGAGAAGAACTAGTTGTTTTTCATACCTGGAAAACAATTAAAATGCTCCAAAAAAAAAAATCCTAATTCATGCATGCAAACACTAGAACGTTTATATCTCTCTGATAAACTTCAAAAAAAGTTTACATTTTCTACACTCTGGACTGGCTTCTTACCCCAAGAAGATGTCCTATGAGCACAGAGAAGCCGATGGCCAGAGCAGCAGAGCCGAGGCGTCCGTTGCGCCTCTCATCTGTCACAGCAAAGATGCAGACGACAAGCTGGAGGGTGAGGAAGATCTCGATCGTGGTGGCCATTCCAAGGCTGATGCCTGGCTGCAGCTGTGGCATACAGTTTAGGAAAGATGAAAAGGAGTGAGCTAATGAAGACAACGCTGGAAGTACACTTTTAACCAGAAATTAAAGGGAAGTTGCGCTTTATTTAGGATGTATGTTAGGTTGTTATCAATCTGAAGATACTGTAGTTACATCCCTACTTGAGTATTCTGATGAATTTCTGTTCACTTTACCGTAGTCATTGCCAAGTTTCCCCTCATGTTGTTGGGTGTGACTCCATACAGCACAGCAGCACCAGCCAGCGCACCAAGACACTGGGCTACGATGTAGAAAAAAGCCCGGAACAAGGACATCTGGGATCCGATCAGGTAGGCGAAGGTGACAGCCGGGTTGATGTGTCCTCCGCTGATGTGACCGATGGACTGGATAAAGGTGGCAGCAGCCAGCCCAAAGCAAAAGGCAACATGAAGAACATTGTGGGGCCCTGTGGTCCAGCGGAGGGCCGCACCCAGCCCAAAGAATACAAAGAACATGGTGCCATAGAACTCGGCGAAGACCGCCCGCCAGAAAGACATGGACCTGAACTCCCACATGATTGTACAAGATCAAAAAGTAGCTTCTAAATAGGTGAGTACTAACTAATCAACCAAAAGGAAAAAATTCCCAAAAGTACAGAGCAAATAGAAGTCAAACAGAAGCGGACTCTCTAAAGCTAAATGCAACAACACATAAAGGCCTCAACATGTAACTGTGAGTAACCTTTGGCTCTTCCTTCTTAAATCTGATTTTTGTCATAGAGAGCTCCTGATTGGAGCAGAAAGCCAGTCTCTGTGCATCTATGTGCCAACCCTCACTGGTTGTTAGAAGAGGAACATGGATGGACAAACGTTAAGCATGTCCTGCAGACATTAAGCCTCTTTATCAGAGCGGGGGGACCTGAGAGGTCTTTTTATAACCCGCCAATGCCACAGCGGAGTCACCGAGCCAAGGGGAGGGGTTAGCAGACAATGTCATGAATCAAAACAATGTCACCTAACCCTTCTCTAGCTAGTTGGTTATTTGGATGGAAAGCTTGCAAGTTTGAAACATGGAGCCTGAGAGGAACTTTCTTCTCCAGAAACACCCCCAGTTTTAGTTATTAGAAATGTTTTTTAAAATCATGCTTGGTGATAAAGGTCATGTTCAGTTATAAAGCTCCCTTAAGCAGAACAACAATGCATCTTTGTTAAAGAGAAAACAGTTATTTTTATCATTTCAAATCAAGGTTTCTGGCTTTTGTTAAGTTGGCTAACTTTTCAATTTTATTGGGTTTGTGGAGATTTTTTAAGGTAAAAAAAGTCCCATAAACCAAACAATAGTGGTAGAAAGCACGTTTCTCATGAAAATATATTTATTTCCTTCTAGACTAGAATCACACATTTAATGACTTAAAACTCAACTTGACTAAATCACTTAAACTTCTGGACTCGACTCAGACTTCAACACAAATTACTTGTGACTGCACTTGGACTTTAGCCTTTTACTTGAACATACCAGATTACTTACATTACTAATTTGTTTTTTAAGATTTTTTTTGCAGCACTAGTGGCCTTTATTTTTCCAGTATTACTTGACAGTAGATGGACAGGAAATGGGAATGAAGGGGGAATGAGGGGAAGACATGTGGCAAATGTCACCAGGTCTGGGACTCAAACCCGGGACAGCCGCATCTAGGACTAAAACCTCCGTATATGGTTCGCATGCTCAAGCCCCTTTACCACCAGCGCTGCACCCTGACATCACCAATTTAAAACAGCTTATATAAACCACTGAGAATCCCTAAATCTTATGCAACATCCAGTGAAGTTGTAAAAGAGAAGCATGATGAAACAAAGCAATGTTACTGAGTTTTGTGTAATTACTTAAAATTTAAGTACGAAAAACTTCTGGGTCAAAACTACGGAGAAAGAGGTAACAACATCCAACTTGGGTTTTGAACTTACACAAAGAGCAGAGAGTTTTGTAAATAATCTGTGGTTAATGTTACTTTAAAAACTACTGTTTTTTTAAATGTACTTTTTAAAACATGGAGACTGAAAAGTCATCTTGCACACATGACTAGAAAGTGTTGCATGTTCTTCTGGTTTGAACACATACTTTTCAGCACATTTGATGTCAAGTTCTGGGCTTTGACATGGTCCAGGACTTTTCATTTCTTAATTCTCAGTCAGTCTTAGGTGGATGTACTGGCATGTTTTGGGTCATTGTCACAGCATCTAGTTCTGCTTCAGCTTTAATGATATTACAGATGGTCTCACCTTTTCCTCCAGAAACTTCTGAAACATGGTAGAAGTCATAGGGGATTCTATGATTGTGAGATGGCTAGATCCAACAAAGCGTTGCCAAACCATGAGACTTCCACTTCTATGCTTCACAGCTGGTGCGTTCTTTCTTTCCTGGAATGCTGCATTTGGTGTCCAAATAAATCAGTATTAGACTCATCTGTATAAAGAAAGTCCTGGCATTTTTCTCTGTTACCTCTGGCAAGGTTGTTTCAGCCTTCACGTTTCTCTTAGAGAGCAATTGTTTATTCCTTGCCCACCTCTCTTGAATGGTTAAATATGTGTGGTCTTTTTCTGATTTATATATATGCGTATATAAACATGGAAAATGAGATAAGAATTCAAGCAACCGCACAGCTAAATGTTTAGCATCATGTGTTGAGGTTCTTGCTCTTGCAGGCAAGCCAGACATCGAGCAGGAAAACATAGTTACTCCCCTCAATAGAAATTAAATAAAGTTGTGAGACCTTTTTCATTGAAAAACAAAACTAGACATGAGTTGGCAGCCACGTTGAAGAATTTCTTTCTGGCCTGTTTTTATTTGTATGTTAAACATGTAAGACTTCTAGAAATTATAGCAAATATGAAACTCTATGACGGATTTTCCATGTGTTTTTCTGACCTTATTTTTAATGCAGAGCTCAGATGAACTCTTACCAATGCTGTGATCCAAAAAGCTCGAGTAATTTCCCAACCTTGTGCTATGAATTAAAATGAACAGTTCTGTAGCAGAAGTGATTAGACAGAGTTTTGCATTGTGTGCAGTGGATTGGTTTGGAGGCTCAGGTCGGATAAAGCGGTGGAAAATCCACGGCCACAGAGGAAGAGCAGGTCTGGCATTGAGCTTCTGCACTGGAGCGTCATGCTGACCAGGGCAGCTACAGGGTGCGCCACAGCTCTCTGAAAGGTTTATGCTGAGCTTACTGCTTTTCGTCCCTTTCAAGCATGGAAACAAAACGCTAGCAGTAACAGTTTCTGCTGGTTTCTATGGTCTGTTTTTCTTGCCGTCACAGTTGAATCTGCGAGTTTCCTTTCCTGCAGCCAAGAGTGGCTAAATTATTAGCTGTATTTTCACTTTTGATCTGTGTTTGTTCCAGATTTTTATCAGTGGGGTCAAAGATTTGTACAAACTCAACCAGCAGATCTGTCTGAACACCAAAATAAATTTGGTCATTTTGATTTGGAAAGCTGTATTGATTTTTTAAATAAAGGTAAATAAAAATGGATCCGATAGTTTCTAACAGTTTAGACGTTAACAGGATAGGGATGTGTTTTGTCACCCCCTCCCCTTGACTCCCTAAGCTACCATTTGTATGTTTAAGCCCACAGTTTTTTTTGGAGGCTGTTGAAAAGATGCTTGCATTGTGTTTTCCTGTTCTCTTGGTCCAGACTGCTGACGCATACATAACCTGCAGCCCCTAAACATCTCGCACTGGAGCAGACAAACTCTATAAAAACTGTGCAGTAGTAAAGACCTGCTGGAGAAAACAGTAAATTAGACTACAGGATTAAATTACAATGCATATCATTGTTGTGGTTTATGAAAAACACGTGTGTAAGTTTCTGCATTTGTCTTGATACAAGATTTGAGGAGCATCAAACAGTGTGTAAAAGCTTATACATGTAATTCCCTGATGTTGTTGGAAGTCGGAAATGAAAGGGCACACTTTGAAAAATTACAGACAGCAAAACTGAACAACAACTAATGTACACTGCATACAGAAAAGGGGAATAAAGGCTTTAATTTCCCTTTTTGTAGCCTATGTGAAAGTAAAGGTGTTAAGTCCCTACCAGTATGTCCCAGTAAAAGGATGCAGAACAGGACAGAGCTGCTTATGACACAGCACAGTGGCGACGTGGAAATAATTCATGTTCTAGTATTGGATTTTCCTTAACTCTTACCTAAGCATGACTACAATGTTCCATTTCAGACTTTTTGTGATTTATTTGAATGGTTAAAATTATAACTAATGATTTTTAAAAAGCAAGAATCAGGCACACATGTTTTTAACTTGTTTAGTTATAAAAATTAGACTTGAATGGTTGAATGTCTTATATAAAGTTGCATCTCTACGCAACACACTTTTTTTTTAAGCCAATAACAAGCTTCTGGCATATTTCTGGCTAGATATTTGAGGTGACTGGCTCAGTGAGAAGAGTAGTTGTCTTGCAGTCTGAATGTTTTGGGTTCCAATCCAGTTTCCACCTGCCAAATGTTGATGTGCCTCTGGGCAAGGCCCTTAACCTCAAGCAGTCCACTGATCTGCCTATGAGTGTACAGGTCCTTCTCAAAATATTAGTATATTGTGATAAAGTTTATTATTTTCCATAATGTCATGATGAAAATTTAACATTCATATATTTTAGATTCATTGCACACTAACTGAAATATTTCAGGTCTTTTATTGTCTTAATATGGATGATTTTGGCATACAACTCATGAAAACCCAAAATTCCTATCTCAGAAAATTAGCATATTTCATCCGACCAATAAAAGAAAAGTGTTTTTAATACAAAAAACGTCAACCTTCAAATAATCATGTACAGTTATGCACTCAATACTTGGTCGGGAATCCTTTTGCAGAAATGACTGCTTCAATGCGGCGTGGCATGGAGGCAATCAGCCTGTGGCACTGCTGAGGTCTTATGGAGGCCCAGGATGCTTCGATAGCGGCCTTTAGCTCATCCAGAGTGTTGGGTCTTGAGTCTCTCAACGTTCTCTTCACAATATCCCACAGATTCTCTATGTGCTCCAAAATCTCCTGATAGCTAGCTGCATTGACCCTGCCCTTGATAAAACACAGTGGACCAACACCAGCAGCTGACACGGCACCCCAGACCATCACTGACTGTGGGTACTTGACACTGGACTTCTGGCATTTTGGCATTTCCTTCTCCCCAGTCTTCCTCCAGACTCTGGCACCTTGATTTCCGAATGACATGCAGAATTTGCTTTCATCCGAAAAAAGTACTTTGGACCACTGGGCAACAGTCCAGTGCTGCTTCTCTGTAGCCCGGTCTGGGGAATGTGGCACCTGTAGCCCATTTCCTGCACACGCCTGTGCACGGTGGCTCTGGATGTTTCTACTCCAGACTCAGACAACTGCTTCCGCAGGTCCCCCAAGGTCTGGAATCGGCCCTTCTCCACAATCTTCCTCAGGGTCCGGTCACCTCTTCTCGTTGTGCAGCGTTTTCTGCCACACTTTTTCCTTCCCACAGACTTCCCACTGAGGTGCCTTGATACAGCACTCTGGTAACAGCCTATTCGTTCAGAAATTTCTTTCTGTGTCTTACCCTCTTGCTTGAGGGTGTCAATAGTGGCCTTCTGGACAGCAGTCAGGTCGGCAGTCTTACCCATGATTGGGGTTTTGAGTGATGAACCAGGCTGGGAGTTTTAAAGGCCTCAGGAATCTTTTGCAGGTGTTTAGAGTTAACTCGTTGATTCAGATGATTAGGTTCATAGCTCGTTTAGAGGCCCTTTTAATGATATGCTAATTTTGTGAGATAGGAATTTTGGGTTTTCATGAGCTGTATGCCAAAATCATCCGTATTAAGACAATAAAAGACCTGAAATATTTCAGTTAGTGTGCAATGAAACTAAAATATATGAATGTTAAATTTTCATCATGACATTATGGAAAATAATGAACTTTATCACAATATGCTAATATTTTGAGAAGGACCTGTATGAATATGCATGTTTGTGAATGTGGCTCCGGTGTCCATTTACCACATTGGTTATCAGAAAAAGTTAGGTTGATTTAAATTGGATGGTTTCTTGGCATGGACCTGTGTTTAAACTATTGTCCATAAAGTTTGAATAGGACTGTGGTTTTGGCCATTCCAGAAGCTTAACATTGGTCTGATTTATCATTGCAAAACCAGTTTTGATGTGTCCCTGTGATCAGTCATTAGAATAGCCAATTTAAGTTTAAGCATGCAGTTGTTTCTTTTTGAGTTGAATTTGAGGAATGTGAAGTTAGTCCAGTACCGCAATGCACTAGTACAACTGGAAGCAGAACAGCTCCTTGGTATAATGCTATCCCCACCATGCTTCACAGTTTGGACACTGTTCTTAGGTCTGAAAGTATAACCTTGACTCTTTCAAATATTGTCCTGGCAAATGTGGACAAATAGCTCAATCTTTGTCTCTTCTGACCTTGACATTTTTGTCCAGAAGGCATATGGCTTGTCTGTGTTGGCAGCTCCAAATTCAGTAATCCTTGAAGATATTGATGCAGGGCACCTTTCAGCATCGCCCCAGTCATTGGAGATGAGAAACCTTTGGATATCGATGCTGGTGTTTCTTTGTCTTTATGTTTATGCTTAGTTCAAGCCTTAGTGGTTCCTGGGCCATGTATGAACATCCTAATCACTTTGCTTTCATCTGGGAATAGTTTCGGTCAGATGAGTGAAACTGAAAATTATTGGAAGTCCCAAAAGGAAATGATCCCAAACAACAGATCAACTCAACTGAAAATTTTGGACTATGCTTAACACCCAGGTCTTTTCTCTTATCTTTCAGCTTGCCAATGGACATTTAGCCAAATATTAGAGCAGGAATATGTATAGTCTTGACCCACTATGAAATCCACAATGAATAATTTGCACACACAATTGTTGAGAAAAAATAATTCAAGTGTTAGGTTGCATCATTAGTCCAGCCTGGAACAAGAACCATATTAAAGTCTTTGCATTAAAAATTGGATCTTCATGCGTATGAAGGGGAGTGAACCAAAGCGTTTGGCAATGTTTATCTTGGCTCGGGATGGAATTTGGAAAATATGACCTTAGCAAATAATTCTTGTCACCTCTTAACGACAAGTGAGCAATACACATAACATTGGTCACTGGTATAAGCAGAACAATCACAGTAAACAGAATTGTTTTGCATTGCCAAAGTTTATTAAAAATGTTTTCTCAAAGTCACATTGACTACAACAAATGTTTGATACTTAGAATCAAACATAATCATTCAAAGCATATTTGTTATGTGATAAATATTTATAACCATTGTTTAATTTTTAGTGGACTGCATACAGTTTTTCTCCCGATTAAGACTTATGGAAAAAAAAAAAGCTTTTAATATTAGTTTTATTTGTAACAATGCAAGATCTCTTTAATGGAAGTAATAAAGAAACAATGAAGTGCAAACTCCACAACCTTCTCACTGCAAATCTGTAGTTGTACAAGTATATGTTTATTTTAAATGCTGCAACAGTTTACAAAATAAACTTAATGTTAAATATTTGCAGATATTTGAAACCCAATTCAAAGCGGACCTCTTGCCTCTTAACATAAACATAAGTGCAATTAACAATACAAACATTAAAAAGGGGATGTCTGTCATTAAAAAATAGGCATTTTGAGTTTTTATTTTAGTCATAAGAAATCACGTGTTTTACATAACCTGACATCGGAAAGAAAACAGAAGAAGAGAAATAGAGAAACAGGGTGTAAGACATTAGCACATCCCAATACGGTCATTTAAATCAGGGAACATCGTTTTCATTTGAACAGAATTGTCCATGCAGAACAAAACAGCAAAGCACAGTACTGTATGTTGTTATGGATGTCTGTGCATATCTGTATCCAACAGTCACTCCCCGTAGCTCCCTGCAGGGATTTCACTTTGGAAACTGGGTGGAGAGGTTGTTCGTCAACGTGGCTGCCAACTCATTGCCTAATTTGGTTCTTCAGACTCATGACTTGCTTTGATCACTAGTGAGGTGGCAACCATGTCGGCCTACTCGAGGTCTGGCATCTCTGCAAAGGACAAAAATTTAAATGTATGATGCATGCAACATCAATGACAGCACACCATCACACCTACCCACACTGGCAAAAGGTACCAATACCTGGTTTAAAGACCATGGGACCAGAGCACTTGATTAGCCAGCAAACTCCCCTGATCTAAACCCTAAAGAGAATCTATGGAGTATTTTCAAAAATGATAAACTCCAGACCCAACAATGTAGAGGACCTGAAGGTCACTATTGAAAACCTGGGTTTTCTTAACACCCAAGCAGAGCCACAAGTTTATCTCCTCTATGCCACGCTGCATTGATGCAGTAAATAATACCAAAGGAGCCCTAGCCAAGTGTGCACATACTGTACAGTACATGGACATGCTTTTTAGTAGGCCCACATTTCTGTATTAGGATTGCTTTTAAAGCGGTAAGCCATAATCATCACAATTAACAGATATGTGTCTGAAATATTTCACTCCATGTGTAATGACTATAATAGTTTCACTTTTTGAGCTAAATTTGTGATATACATGAACTTTTCTAATACTTTGACATGTTCCTCTAAACATACCAATGGAAATTTAGATAAAATTGAACCATGTAAAAAAATTATTTAGTGTGTAGGATTAGTAAATAAAAAGATACTATAAATTTTAGCTGTTATTTAAATGTGCATTTTGTATGTTTTGTCAAAATTGGGCTGCTTACATTGTTCTAACATAAGATAAATCCCAAACACATAAATTGTAAGTTTTAAGGGTTAAACTTACTTTCATCATCGCTGTCTGCAGACTCATGCTGAAACACAGAATGAACAAGTATGATTATGGGAATGTAGCTTTACCTGGTAAACTTCACGGAAATCCTCAATAAATAAATAAAAACTGTAGTAAATGACAATATAAAAGCAAAACCAGACGTATATAAAACAGAAAAATCATGCCTCTTCTTCTGCACCATCTAAATCAGGTAAATCATCTCCACCCATGCTGTTCATCATCTGTAGAGAAAAATAAAAGGAAGAAAATAAAATAAAAATAAAAATGCCAATGTACCTAAACACATCTGTACTTTAAGCTCTGATGGTATTCAGCTTAATTACCTCTGAGAATTTGTCAAAACTTGACAAGTCCTCCTCTGAATCATCTTCCCAGTCTTTCCAGTTATTGAAATCCACACTCAGCCAGTTGCACTAGAAGATAGAACAGAGTTTTCACCAGAAACTATTTGACATGTAAATTAGTTAATGCCTGCACTTGTTTATCGATGATCAGTTATCATTTTTAAGTGACATTTAATATAAGTTTTGCGTGATAAAGATTTTTATTGACCAAGGTGAGTTCTATGTGGTCAACGTCTTTGTCAGTGCAGGGGTTTCATTCTACAAAATGTATATCTTTAAAAGAAAAAAAAAAAACTCGAATTCACACATAAAAGCACAAATAAACTTGATAATATATGAATAAAACAAAAAATACAATATAGAAAATAAGTGAAAAACCAAAGTGAAACGCTTGATCCAAGGTGCATGTAAAACAACATTTAAAAGTATATCTGACAGATTTTACTGTTAAATTCTCTTCAACGATGTTTGGTAGCATTAAGTTTCTTAAACCAGTAAATGACAATATCTAAACACCTGAGGACAGAAGAGTTTATTTCCAAAGGATAATCCCTTTTCTTCTTTAAAGTTGGATCACGAAAAGTACTTATGAGCAACCAGTGTGAAGCTGCAGCGGACATTATTTAGAGCCCTCCACATTTAGAGCTGCAGGGGATATTTCTGGAGAGGATGTTGGAAAAAGCAAATCGATTCTCAAAAATATGATTTCTGTAACTGTTCTGGGCGTATAACGCACAGCGTATAACGTTTGCATTTAACAACTATTCACAATGAAGACCATTACTGATGCATTACACCACCCCAAAACCCCACCATGTTATATAAACCAATAAATTTACCTGGTTGACAGCAAAAAAGACTCTAATCAACAACTTGTTTGACAATGAACTTCAAGAAAAAAAAACGTTTTCAAGTTAAAGTTACCTTTGCTTTGTCTTTGGTAAGTCGTGGCCATGATTTCCCAGCCTCTGCTTTTCGTAACCAACACAGGACAGATCTGTCTGTGCGTCTGTGTTTGGAGTTCTGTAAGTTACATAGATGGGCAATTTATTAAGAACTCTTAGGAAGTCAAACTCCCCTTTAAACTCTAATTAGGCCAGAAGATGATAAACTCACTTTGGGGTCAATTTCCCCAAAAAGCTCGACTTCATTGTGGTGTTTGATATTCTCTGTTCCACTGACACAGCTGTAAAACAAGAGTTCGAGAGGTCACCATACCTGCCAGTACACCTGGTTGTCCTTCATTTTGGTCCACACAGATGACTGAATTTCACAAAACATATCACATTTCCAAACGGATACAAATAAGAGTTACCAGTTTACGGTGTAAACATAACTTACCTAAACTCAAATTTTGACTTGTCAAACTTTACTTGTACTTCTTTACTGTCTTCCACGCAGAACTCTACAAAAACAGAGTCTCGTCTGTCATACCATTTTGCTGAGGCAGCTTGCCTATTGACGGACAGGAAAATGAAATTAATGACACATATTTCCTTTAGGCCTGTTAGTTGTAGCGCGGTTTTTCTGATCCAATGGGCCACACATGCACAGGGTGAAGCCATCTGAGTCATGTTGACAATTACACAGAAAAGAAAGCTATCATATGATCATACCTTTAGAAGCTTCAACAGGACAAGACTAAGTGCCACGAGTATTTCACAAAGATTGTACCCACGAAAGATTACTGCGCAAACATATTAGGAGACAAAGTAGTTGTTTTTTTAACATACACTTGCTTTATTCTATATTTTTAATGGAACATGAACAGGAAAATATATACTGACGAATATTGGTCACTTATCAGTAAAGTAGTGTTACTTTAACTAAAAGTGAAACCTTCAGACCATGACACCATGCCTCCTCGGTGCTAACTTTAACCTAGTCACGTTAGTTGACTTTAGCGTTGCCAGCTAACGTCAACTGAACTGGTATGTGAGGCACAGGCAGCGTAAGCTGGCATTAAATGTTTAGGACAGTTGTAAAATGTAAGGTTCAACAACCAGTGAGTTATCTGTAGGTAGGTTTAACGATCTGTGCTGCTTTTTAGTCCTGTAATCAATGAATGTAACTGCACAGCTGATGCTAACTCGTGTGCTAGCTTAGTGCGCTAATACTAGCTAGTTGATCCGCATTACAGCACTTCCAACATTTAGCGCTTGTTAGCAGACTGCCGATACACATTTAACGCGAGACTTACATCTTTGTGATATAGCAGGTAAACTTCTTCACCGGAACACGGATTACTGCGCAGTGTTATATAGCAAAAAGCCGGGCAAATGTGATGCCTGAAACCTAAACAGTTAACTACGAGGTTTACAACCGAAACACCGAGGTTCCTTCAAGCATCGCGTGTTTTCCGTGTTATCTCGAGAGGTCGTTGACCGCCTGCTTGGAGCGTTGGCACGCTGTGAGATTCTAGAAGCAGTGTGACGCAGCAGCACAACAACGCCATCTGATGCGTGGCTCCACCATTTTTTTTTTTTTTTTTTTGCACAACACACATGTAAAACGGACACTGAGACCTAAAGCATACAGCTTATTTAAAACCTCCACTGAAATACCACATAATTAATTGAGAATTATAAACAAACAGACAAATTAATGCATTAATGTTAAACAATATTTCCAGTATCTAGCATAAAATAAATCAAAAACCAGTGACAAACAACAAAGATAAAACTGAATATGCAATCATAATATTCACAAAAGTAGAATATGAGGCTCAGTTGTCAGTTTAAAGTACCTTTTGAAAATAACCTTTAAGCAGGTATTGAAAATACTTTTAATAAAGCCTACGTTTCTGAATTGAAAATGTTTTTTATTCTTCTGATGTTATATTCTAATCTTAAATGTTGTGTTTTCATTACCTGTAAGTGAACAAAACATCATATTTAATAGAAATAAATGCTTGAAAACATCAGTCTGAATGTAGTTTCAGTATGTTTCACTTACTGTACTGAATTACTAAAATAAATTAACTTTTCAATAAAATTCTAATTTATTGAATATGATTGTATATAAAGATATTATTTACAGGGGACTTTGCACAGTTTTTTTTTATCTGCAGTCTCTGGCCAGTAAATGGTATAAAATCTAAAGAATAAATGATAAAACATATAATAAAAACACATTATAAAACTACATGATCTTAGAAAACTGAATCATCTAGAAGCTAAAATGAAAAAAAACAAAAACATTTCCAGCCACTATCATAAAGCTTGACTACAATTTAGTTTAATTAGTAAACTCAATTTTATACATTTAGAGAACAAACTAAGATATAATGTTCCACATTTCTAAAAGACAGCCGGCTCCCTAAAGACACTGAATGGGATTTTCTGCAGCCGTTTAAATTTCTTGATTTATTTTCTGTGTTTTATATTGTTTTACTGTCTCTTTCTGCTCCAACACCCTACGCTCACTTGTCAAATTCTCTTGCATCCCTCTGATGTTGATAAATCAACACGGACCTTGTGTCTAGATTTTGGAGGACCTACAAAAATGTTATTCAAGGCAGAGATTGCCTCTTTGACTTGTTTGAGTTGTTGCTTGGCCAGGCTCGTTAACATGTTTCTTCAAAAACACAATAAATCAAGCTGTACAGCGATATCAGTCATTTGTTAAGAACAAAAAGAAGCTACAGGTCCTTCTCAAAATATTAGTATATTGTGATAAAGTTTATTATTTTCCATAATGTCATGATGAAAATTTAACATTCATATATTTTAGATTCATTGCACACTAACTGAAATATTTCAGGTCTTTTATTGTCTTAATATGGATGATATTGGCATACAGCTCATGAAAACCCAAAATTCCTATCTCACAAAATTAGCATATTATTAAAAGGGCCTCTAAACGAGCTATGAACCTAATCATCTGAATCAACGAGTTAACTCTAAACACCTGCAAAAGATTCCTGAGGCCTTTAAAACTCCCAGCCTGGTTCATCACTCAAAACCCCAATCATGGGTAAGACTGCCGACCTGACTGCTGTCCAGGAGGCCACTATTGACACCCTCAAGCAAGAGGGTAAGACACAGAAAGAAATTTCTGAACGAATAGGCTGTTTCCAGAGTGCTGTATCAAGGCACCTCAGTGGGAAGTCTGTGGGAAGGAAAAAGTGTGGCAGAAAACGCTGCACAACGAGAAGAGGTGACCAGACCCTGAGGAAGATTGTGGAGAAGGACCGATTCCAGACCTTGGGGGACATGCGGAAGCAGTGGACTGAGTCTGGAGTAGAAACATCCAGAGCCGCCGTGCACAGGCGTGTGCAGGAAATGGGCTACAGGTGCCGCATTCCCCAGGTCAAGCCACTTTTGAACCAGAAACAGCGGCAGAAGCGCCTGACCTGGGCTACAGAGAAGCAGCACTGGACTGTTGCTCAGTGGTCCAAAGTACTTTTTTCGGATGAAAGCAAATTCTGCATGTCATTTGCAAATCAAGGTGCCAGAGTCTAGAGGAAGATTGGGGAGAAGGAAATGCCAAAATGCCAGAAGTCCAGTGTCAAGTACCCACAGTCAGTGATGGTCTGGGGTGCCGTGTCAGCTGCTGGTGTTGGTCCACTGTGTTTTATCAAAGGCAGGGTCAATGCAGCTAGCTATCAGGAGATTTTGGAGCACTTCATGCTTCCACCTGCTGAAAAGCTTTATGGAGATGAAGATTTCATTTTTCAGCACGACCTGGCACCTGCTCACAGTGCCAAAACCACTGGTAAATGGTTTACTGACCATGGTATCACTGTGCTCAATTGGCCTGCCAACTCTCCTGACCTGAACCTCATAGAGAATCTGTGGGATATTGTGAAGAGAACGTTGAGAGACTCAAGACCCAACACTCTGGATGAGCTAAAGGCCGCTATCGAAGCATCCTGGGCCTCCATAAGACCTCAGCAGTGCCACAGGCTGATTGCCTCCATGCCACACCGCATTGAAGCAGTCATTTCTGCAAAAGGATTCCCGACCAAGTATTGAGTGCATAACTGTACATGATTATTTGAAGGTTGACGTTTTTTGTATTAAAAACACTTTTCTTTTATTGGTCGGATGAAATATGCTAATTTTCTGAGATAGGAATTTTGGGTTTTTATGAGCTGTATGCCAAAATCATCCGTATTAAGACAATAAAAGACCTGAAATATTTCAGTTAGTGTGCAATGAATCTAAAATATATGAATGTTAAATTTTCATCATGACATTATGGAAAATAATGAACTTTATCACAATATGCTAATATTTTGAGAAGGACCTGTAGATCATTTGATGAAAATGACCAAGAGCCCACAGAGGGCTTAATCCAAAGTCACCAAGAAACCTAAACTGAAAATCTAATGGCTAGTCCAGTTTGCTGGAATGTCATCGCAGCAACTCAAAATGGTGCTCAGTAGTTGTTATGGCACTCACATGCTTGTATGCTTGCCTGACAACGTCGCGACATGTTCCTTATGAGATAACGGATGGTGTCCTGGGGTATGTCCTCCCAGATCCTGACCAGGGAATCACTGGGCTCTTGGACAGTCCGAGGTACAACATGGTGGATGGACTTAAACATAATGCCCAGAGATGTTCTTTTGGTCAGAGGAACATGGAGCCAATCGATGGTATCAATTTCTTCATCCCCCAGGAACTGCCTGCGTACTCTTGCCACATGAGGCCGGGCTTTATCATGCACCAGGAGGAAATCAAGACCCACTGTACCAGTCAAGGGTACAGGGGGTCCTGATACCTAAAGACACCTAAAGATAGTCAGGGTGTCATCACTTATCCTACACTGGTCTTTGCATCCCTCCATGGATCTGCCTCCCCGGACCAACACTGATCCACCACCAAACCGATCATGGTGAACAATGGTGCAGGCAGCCTAACGTTAAGCTTCTCCAGATACTCTCCTGTTCTAGAATAACTGCCTGTCTCCTGCAATCTCCACCATGCTTTTGAGACTGTGCTGGGAAACGCAGCAAACCTTCTTGCAATGGCATGTTTTGATGTGCCATCCTGGTGGATTTGGACTGCCTGTGCAACTTCTGTAGGGTCCAGGTATTGACTCATGCCACTAGTAGTGACGTTGACCCTGGTCAAATGCAAAACTACTGAAAAGTCAAAAAAAATGAAGAGGGAAAGATAGCTGTGGCCTCCACCCATAAAACAATTCCTCCTCCTCCTCCTCCTTCTCCTTCTTCTTCTTCTTCTTCTTCTTCTTCTTCTTCTGGCGGTTGGCAAACAACTGAAGGAGGCATTACCGCCACCAACTGGTAAGGAGTGTGGACCACATGACATCTATACATACTTATACATACCCTTACATAACCTAAATCCTATTATACAACTTACACTGTTTAAAAAAATAAAATATAGCCTGATATCCTCTGTTTCCTGAATCTTTTTGCAATAAATCAACAATGTCTAATTTCATTTTCATATTACTAAGATTCCTAACCAACTTATTCCTCTGGACCTGATGTTTCCTACAATGCAAAATAATATGTTCTGTTGTCTCATCTTCCCCACACTCACATTTCCCTCTCTGATGTTTCCCTATTATAAATAAGGTTCTGTTCAATCGAATACGTCCAATTGTAAGAAGTTATATAATTGTCTCTTCTCTCCTGTTTCTTTCTGTTCTTCTCATTTCTCCAATTTTCCTTTGTATTTTATAAAACCAACGTCCTTTCCTTTCTTCTTCCCATAACCTCTGCCACCTCTCTTCCATTTTTTGTTTTATTATACCATTTACTTCTTTTACACTAAACCTAACATTAATGTCAACCATTATCATATTGGCGCTCTTCTTAGCCATATTATCCGCCATTTCATTCCCCTTATCCCCGTGATGTGCTGCAACCCATATAAAATGAACTGTAAGCCCCATCATAATGAATCTATAAAGTGTTTGTTGTATTTAAATTAATATGCAGGTCCTTCTCAAAATATTAGCATATTTTGATAAAGTTAATTATTTTCCATAATGTCATGATGAAAATTTAACATTCATATATTTTAGATTCATTGCACACTAACTGAAATATTTCAGGTCTTTTATTGTCTTAATACGGATGATTTTGGCATACAGCTCATGAAAACCCCAAATTCCTATCTCACAAAATTAGCATATCATTAAAAGGGTCTCTAAACGAGCTATGAACCTAATCATCTGAATCAACGAGTTAACTCTAAACACCTGCAAAAGATTCCTGAGGCCTTTAAAACTCCCAGCCTGGTTCATCACTCGAAACCCCAATCATGGGTAAGACTGCCGACCTGACTGCTGTCCAGAAGGCCACTATTGACACCCTCAAGCAAGAGGGTAAGACACAGAAAGAAATTTCTGAATGAATAGGCTGTTCCCAGAGTGCTGTATCAAGGCACCTCAGTGGGAAGTCTGTGGGAAGGAAAAAGTGTGGCAGAAAACGCTGCACAACGAGAAGAGGTGACCGGACCCTGAGGAAGATTGTGGAGAAGGGCCGATTCCAGACCTTGGGGGACATGCGGAAGCAGTGGACTGAGTCTGGAGTAGAAACATCGAGAGCCACCGTGCACAGGCGTGTGCAGGAAATGGGCTACAGGTGCCGCATTCCCCAGGTCAAGCCACTTTTGAACCAGAAACAGCGGCAGAAGCGCCTGACCTGGGCTACAGAGAAGCAGCACTGGACTGTTGCTCAGTGGTCCAAAGTACTTTTTTCGGATGAAAGCAAATTCTGCATGTCATTTGCAAATCAAGGTGCCAGAGTCTGGAGGAAGAAGAAGGAAGGAAATGCCAAAATGCCAGAAGTCCAGTGTCAAGTACCCACAGTCAGTGATGGTCTGGGGTGCCGTGTCAGCTGCTGGTGTTGGTCCACTGTGTTTTATCAAGGGCAGGGTCAATGCAGCTAGCTATCAGGAGATTTTGAAGCACTTCATGCTTCCATCTGCTGAAAAGCTTTATGGAAATGAAGATTTCATTTTTCAGCACGACCTGGCACCTGCTCACAGTGCCAAAACCACTGGTAAATGGTTTACTGACCATGGTATCACTGTGCTCAATTGGCCTGCCAACTCTCCTGACCTGAACCTCATAGAGAATCTGTGGGATATTGTGAAGAGAACGTTGAGAGACTCAAGACCCAACACTCTGGATGAGCTAAAGGCCGCTATCGAAGCATCCTGGGCCTCCATAAGACCTCAGCAGTGCCACAGGCTGATTGCCTCCATGCCACGCCGCATTGAAGCAGTCATTTCTGCAAAAGGATTCCCGACCAAGTATTGAGTGCATAACTGTACATGATTATTTGAAGGTTGACGTTTTTTGTATTAAAAACACTTTTCTTTTATTGGTCGGATGAAATATGCTAATTTTGTGAGATAGGAATTTTGGGTTTTCATGAGCTGTATGCCAAAATCATCCGTATTAAGACAATAAAAGACCTGAAATATTTCAGTTAGTGTGCAATGAATCTAAAATATATGAATGTTAAATTTTCATCATGACATTATGGAAAATAATGAACTTTATCACAATATGCTAATATTTTGAGAAGGACCTGTACAGGGGTTGGACAATGAAACTGAAACACCTGTCATTTTAATGTGGGAGGTTTCATGGCTAAATTGGACCAGCCTGGTAGCCAGTCTTCATTGATTGCACATTGCACCAGTAAGAGCAGAGTGTGAAGGTTCAATTAGCAGGGTAAGAGCACAGTTTCGCTCAAAATATTGAAATGCACACAACATTATGGGTGACATACCAGAGTTCAAAAGAGGACAAATTGTTGGTGCACGTCTTGCTGGCGCATCTGTGACCAAGACATCAAGTCTTTGTGATGTATCAAGAGCCACGGTATCCAGGGTAATGTCAGCATACCACCAAGAAGGACGAACCACATCCAACAGGATTAACTGTGGACGCAAGAGGAAGCTGTCTTGCAATGCTGCTACACCTCATTATATTTAATACCTTCCTACATTTATTTATTATTTTCTTAATGTGTAAACCCCATGTCATTCTTTCATCAAACCACAACCCGAGAAATTCAAATTGTTTAACTCTTTCCAACTCCTGATCATATAATTTCAACTTGATTTTTTCTTCAACTATTTTCCGTGTATAAAACATTATTTTAGTTTTTCCACAGAAAACTTAAAACCCCATTTATATGACCATTTTTCTACAACTGAAATTGCCCCCTGCAGCTTCTTTACAATAAATTTTAAATTCCTTCCCCTTTTCCACATTGCTCCATCATCAGCAAAAAGTGAAAATCCCATTCCACCCCCTACTTCCTTAAACATATAATTAATTATAAATAGTAACGGGCTTACTATGCTTCCCTGTGATGTCCCATTTTCTATATTGAATCTCTCAGAATACTCTTTCCCTATCCTCACTTGTATTCGTCTTCCTTCTAAACAATTCTCAATCCATCTAAACATACGACCATTTATTCCCATTCTTCAAATTTGTATTAATAACTCTTCTCTCCACATCATGTCATATGCTCTTTCAATATCAAAAAATACCGCCACAACACTCTTTATTCACTTGAGCTTTTCTAATCTCATTCTAAACATAATATTGAATCCATTGTGTTTCTCCCTCTCCTGAACCCACTCTGATACATTGATATAATACCTTTATTTTCCATATGATATAACAATCTTTCATTTATCATTCCCTCCATTATTTTACATATGTTTGATGTTAAAGCTATAGGTCGGTAATTTTCTGGTTTTGTCTTATCTTTCCCTGGTTTTCGAATTGGTATAATCACTGCTTCTTTCCAATTCTCCATCCTCCCATACTCGATTATACTATTCTAATAAAATATTTTTAGATGTTTCACTTAAACTACTTATCATCACATAAATCTGATCTTTTCCTGGAGCTGATCATTTATATTTTTTAAGTGCCCTATTCAGCTCTGTTATTGTGAACAGCATATTTAATGAATCATTTGAATCTTCCGTTTGCTCCAATAACTCCTTATTCTCTAAAATTGTCTTTTCTCATCCTTTTTTCCCTTCTTCGCTAATATTTTCAGAACTATGAATTTTAACAAACGCCTTTACCAACATTTCTGCCTTTTCTTTATCTTTCACTGCTGTTATTTCCCCATTATTTAGTATTGGATATCCACTCACTCTTTTAATCCCATTCATCCTTTTAATCATTGCCCATACCTTAGAAATGTCTGTCTCCCTCCCCACTAAATTACAAAAACTCCTCCAATATTCTCTTTTTGCATTTTTAATGGTTCTTCTTACATTTGCTTGCAATTTCTTATATTCATTCAAATTCTGAAAGTTTTGATTTCTTTTTAATAACTTAAAAGGTTTATTTCGTTTCTTAATAGCTCCTGTACATTCTATTGTCCACCAAGGTACCAATTTTCTTTCCCTTTTCCCAGCTTCCATCCTTATAGCCTGATTAGCTGCTTCTATAATAGCATTACATATAGAAATATTAAATTAATCAATACTACCATTTATGTCCACTTTTTGTGGTTTCATTTCACTATTATTCCTAAAGGTTTCCCAATCTGCAGATCTAAAGCACCATTTCTTCATCCCATTTATACAATATTTCTCTTCATGTAGTTTTACTTCAGTCATAATAGGGAAGTGATCACTTCCTATAGTTGTTTTATTAATTACTTTCCATAAACAAACACCTGCTAGAGAATCTGAAACTAATGTTAAATCAATTCCTGACACTGTATTTTCTCTCAAATTAATTCTTGTTCCACATCCATCATTCAAAACTACCAAATTTTTCACATCCATTATTTCTTTCTTCAATTACACCCCCATTTTGATCATTATGATCACTCCATAGTGAGCTATGTCCATTAAAATCCCCACAACAAATAACTTTACCCTCTAAATACTTTCCACGTTCCTCCATTAGATCTAAAGAAATTCTTTTACATGGATTATAAAAATGTATTATTTTAACTTTGCCAATTATTGTCCAAATTTCAATAATAATATATTCTAACTCTTTTCCTTTAGCTAAAATTCTAAATTGAATCCCTTTTTAATGAATATTATACATCTTCCTCCTGATCTTCCCTTTCTATCTCTTTTAATGCTTTCATAACCTTTGATAACAAAATCAAGATTTGGTTTAAGTCAAGTTTCCTGAATGCATATAATATCTAATTCTTTAAAATCTTTAATAAATCCTTTAAACTCTTGCCCATTTGAAATTAGACTTCTAGCATTCCATTGTAAGACGATCAATTTGTTATTTCTTCCAGTCCTCCTACCCTCCCTTCTTCCTCTAATCTCTTATTTATGTGCTCCCATGATATATCCTTAATACCAAAAAACCTCTCTGCTTTTTTCACGATTATTTTGATTTTTTCTGTCTTGTGCTTAACTTGATCCGTACAATTAATTACAGAAGCAATAAACAGCATAATCTTTTCAACTGTCAGTACTGTGTCTAATCTAATCTGCCTTTGCTCTGGTATTGGACTCAGCTGAACTTTTCCTGGCACATCTTTTGGTGGCACATCTTTTGGTTTCTTCACTCTTTTTGCAGCTTCTAACCAATATTATTAATGACTTTAACTTGTTCAATTTCCACTGCTTTTCTCCTTACTTCACATCCTCCATAAGTCACCCTATGTTGCACTCCAGTTACAACAAGTATCCTTTCCCTTTTTACATTCTTCATACCCATGCTCCCCTCCACACTTTGGACATCTTTGTTTCCCTTTACATGCTGCTGCGATATGTCCATATCTCTGGCATTTATAACATCTTAGAAGAGGAGGGATATATGGCCTAAAAGGAAAACACATACACCCTACTTTTATTCTTTCAGGAAGAGTAGCTGCTTGAAACTCCAACATTACCGAAATACTTTTCACTCTTTTTCCTTCAACTGTTCTCATCAATCTTTATTTTGCTTACTTCACTTCCATAGATACTGCATCTGAACTTTTCCAGATCTTCACCTATCGGAATTCCTGAGATAACTCTAGCTATTTTAGCCTCTCCCAAAATCTTTATCTCACTCACAGTTTTTTTTTATACAAATACTCTGGGTGGTCATCACTTTGTTTTTCTGTTCTTCACTCCCAACTGTAATCAATAGATTCCCATCTCTAAGAATCTTAGCAAATATCAGCTCTCCAAACTTCTTTTTCTTTTTTCTCTCTCTCTCTCTCTCTCAAGAGAGAGAGAGAGAGCGAGAGAGACCTTCATCCTCCTTCCTAAACTTTATGATTGTTTTGGACTCCTCCCTAACAACACTTTTACAAACCGCAAGATTTTCATCCATTTCCTACTTTGTGTCCCTCGCAAAGTATCTTCTTTTTTACTTCTCTCTTTTCCCGACCTTCTACTACCACGCACTGGCGTCCAATCTCCAAAATCCATCTCATCATCTCCCTCATCCTCAACCTGAGATGCCATAGCAGTCCAGTCAAAAACCAGTTTTATACCAACCGCACCGGTGCAAGATCTGCTATTCACGCTCCACCCAACTCGAGCTCCAGCCAACAGATCCCTCCAACCACCACCAGAAATGTTGACCCAAAACCATTCCTGTCTCATTGTTGCCCCTTTAGTGCACCTGTTGTTTATTTCATTAATACCACAACAGTTGACACTGATTAACAAACCCCTCTGTTACTGAACTGACCAGATCAATATTCCAGAAGTTTAAGTGAGTTCATATTATACTCTAATTAAAAAGTGTTCCTTTAATTTTTTTGAGTAGAGTATTTGTAACATATTTAGTGACGTTCTGTATTTACAGTACAGGACGTCAGTGATGTGACACACCTGTTGTGTTGAAAGTTGACTCTGCATTGAGTGACAAGGCAGCAGTTTATGACACACCCTGGATTGGTTTCTTGTTCCCTTCCTGCACTAGCACATCTAAAAAAACATTTTATGGTTTGTACTACTAATGATAGGAACTGCAGGAACCATGTTCACATGACTCCCTTTAGTGAATATGACCAAAATAGAGTTGCAGCTGGCAAAGCCTGACCATTTTTTTCTGGAAATCCTTTCAGGTTTAATTTGTGAGCCAGCTGAAATGATCTTTGCCATTAATTTCAGTTAATGTCCCCATAATCCCTTAACCCCTGCTTCCATTTGAGCACATGAAAGCCTTTCTGTATTAGAAGATAATGAGAAACACATGATGCTGTTTTTTTTCCTTATCTTTTTTCATTGTTGGAAATCAGCAGAAATATTCCTTAGTGCAGTCTGAAAACACCATTCTCAAATCTTGCTTCTAAACTTGCTTTTTATCCAAGGGTTCCTGTTGCCTTTGAAGTCAAAATGATTCTCCCAAAGGAACATGGCACTTTATAATTAAGAGAGTCATACCATGACTGAACACGTGGGACAGGAGATATAAAAATACTGAAACTGCAGCGCAAACCAGACTTGGACAAATAAGTGACAAATAATCCGCCTGTATTTTCAGCTTTTTCAGTCTTGGCTCGAGATCCAAGAACAGCAGAGAATACAAGTAAAGTAAATTCAGTTTGGTTCTGTTGAATTGAAGAAATTGTTTAATCATTTTCCACAAGTCCTAAAAAGTGCAGTAATCAAACCTCTTTTAAAGGACCGTAATATAGATGGCTCAGTAATACTGTGAGTAACTACAGGCCCTTATATAACCAAGCATTTTTTGTGAATGACCACTGAAAAGAGACTTAATCAGTAAATTTACTCCTTTTTGTTCAAAATAATCTCTTTGTTGCTTTCTATTCAGATTTTCAAACACACCACTGAGACTACCAAGGCAAATGTTTAAAATAATGTCTTGGCAGTGATGCATCAAAAACCTCAGTCTTGGTTTTACCGGATCTCAGTAGGGTGTGTAAGAATTATGATTAATTAATATTTATCAAGAATTATAATTTAAAATCCCCCCAGTGGGCCCACCACCTGCAGGAGGAACCGTGAGGGACCGGTGCAAAGAGGATTGGGCGGCGGACGAAGGTGGAGACCTCGGCGGCCCGATCCCCGGATGCTTAGGCTGGCTCTAGGGACGTGGAATGTCACCTCACTGGGGGGAAGGAGCCTGAGCTGGTGCGGGAGGTCGAGAGATATCGACTAGAAATAGTTGGGCTCGCCTCCACGCATAGCGTAGGCTCTGGAACCCATCTCCTTGAGAGGGGCTGGACACTCTTCTACTCTGGAGTGGCTCGCGGGGAGAGGCGGTGGGCTGGTGTGGGTTTGCTTGTTGCCCCCCAGCTCAGCCGTCTCATGTTGGGGTTTACCCCAGTGGATGAGAGGGTCGCATCCCTGCGCCTTCGGGTTGGGGAGAGGTCTCTGACTATCATTTCGGCCTACGGGCCAAGTGGTAGTGCGGAGTACCCGGCCTTCTTGGCGTCCCAGTTGGGGGTGCTGGATAGTGCCCCTCCTGAGGACTCCATTATTCTGCTGGGGGACTTCAACGCCCACGTGGGAAACGACAGTGACACCTGGAGAGGCATGATTGGGAGGAATGGCCTCCCCGATCTGAATCCAAGCGGTGTTTTGTTATTGGACTTCTGTGCTAGTCACGGATTGTCCATAATGAACACCATGTTCAAACATAAGGGTGTCCATCAGTGCACTTGGCACCAGGATACCCTAGGCAGGAGGTCAATGATCGACTTTGTTGTCGTATCATCAGACCTTCGGCCGCATGTTTTGGACACTCGGGTGAAGAGAGGGGCTGAGCTGTCCACTGATCACCACCTGGTGGTGAGTTGGATCCGCTGGAGGAGGAGAAAGACTTGGCAGGCCCAAGCGCATAGTGAGGGTCTGCTGGGAACGTCTGGCAGAGCCCTCGGCCAGGGATGTATTCAACTCTCACCTCCGGGAGAGCTTTGACCAGATTCCGAGGGATGTTGGAGACATAGAGCCCGAATGGACCATGTTCTCCACATCTATTGTCGATGCTGCTGCCCGTAGCTGCGGCCGTAAGGTCTGGGGTGCCTGTCGCGGCGGCAATCCCCGAACCCAGTGGTAGGACTCCTTCTTCAAGCTGAAGAAGGAGTCCTATCGGCTGTGGTTGGCTTGTGGGACTCCTGAGGCGGCTGACGGGTACCGTGGGGCCAAGCGTGCCGCGGCCCGGGTGGTGGCGGAGGCAAAAACTCGGACCTGGGAGGAGTTCGGTGAGGCCATGGAGAAGGACTACCGGTTGGCCCCAAAGCGATTCTGGCAAACCGTCCAGCGTCTCAGGAGGGGGAAGCAGTGCTTCGCCAACACTGTTTACAGTGGGGGTGGGGAGCTGCTGACCTCGACTGGGGACATTATCGGCCGGTGGAAGGAGTACTTCGAGGATCTCCTCAATCCTGCCATCACGCATTCCCTGGTGGAAACAGAGGCTGGGGACTCGGGGTTGGACTCTTTCATCACCCGGGCTGAAGTCACCGAGGTGGTTAAAAAGCTCCACGGTGGCAAGGCTTCGGGGTTGGATGAGATCTGCCTTGAGTACCTCAAGTCTTTGGATGTTGTGGGGCTGTCATGGTTGACACGCCTATTCAACATTGCGTGGTGGACGGGGACAGTGCCTTTGGATTGGCAGACTGGGGTGGTGGTCCCCCTTCATAAGAAGGGTGACCGGAGGGTGTGTTCCAACTACAGGGGGATCATACTCCTCAGCCTCCCTGGTAAGGCCTACGCCAGGGTATTGGAGAGGAGAGTCCGGCCGATAGTCGAACCCCGGCTTCAGGAGGAGCATTGTGGTTTTTTTCGTCCCGGCCGTGGGACACTGGACCAGCTCTATACCCTCTACAGGGTACTCGAGGGTTCATGGGAGTTTGCCCAACCGGTCCACATGTGTTTTGTGGACCTGGAGAAAGCATTCGACTGTGTCCCTCATGATGCCCTGTGAGGTGTGCTCCAGGAGTATGGAATCGGTGGCTCTTTACTAGGGGCCATCTGGTCTCTGTACAAGCGGAGCAGGAGTTTGGTTCGCATTGCCGGCTCTAAGTCGGACCTGTTCCCGGTGCATGTTGGACTTCGGCAGGGCTGCCCTTTGTCACCGGTCCTGTTCATAACTTTTATGGACAGGATTTCTAGGCGCAGCCAAGGGCCGGAGGGGGTCTGGTTTGGGGACCAGAGAATTTCGTCTCTTCTTTTTGCAGATGACGTGGTCCTGCTGGCCCCATCTAGCCAAGACCTACAGCATGCACTGGGGCAGTTCGCAGCCAAGTGTGAAGCGGCTGGGATGAAGATCAGCTCCTCCAAGTCCGAGGCCATGGCTCTCGACCGGAAAACGGTGGCTTGTCCTCTTCAGGTTGGAGGGGAGTCCCTGCCTCAAGTGGAGGAGTTTAAGTATCTCGGGGTCTTGTTCACGAGTGAGGGAAGAATGGAGCGGGAGATCGACAGACGGATCGGTGCGGCTGCCACAGTAATGGGGGCGCTGTGCCGGTCCGTTGTGGTGAAGAGAGAACTGAGCCGAAAAGCGAAGCTCTCGATTTACCGGTCAGTCTACGTTGCTACCCTCACCTATGGCCATGAACTTTGGGTCATGACCAAAAGAACGAGATCCCGGATACAAGCGGCTGAAATGAGCTTCCTCCGTAGGGTGGCCGGGCACTCCCTTAGAGATAGGGTGAGGAGCTCGGCCATCCGGGAGGGGCTCGGAGTAGAGCCGCTGCTTCTCCACATCGAGAGGAGCCAGTTGAGGTGTCTCGGGCATCTATACCGGATGCCTCCTGGACGCCTTCCTCGGAAGGTGTTCCAGGCACGTCCCACCGGGAGGAGGCCCAGGGGACGGCCCAGGACACGCTGGAGGGACTATGTCTCTCGGCTGGCCTGGGAACGCCTTGGGCTCCCCCCAGAGGAGCTGGAAGAGGTGTCTGGGGAGAGGGACGTCTGGGCGTCTCTGCTGAGTCTGCTGTCCCCGCGACCCGGTCCCGGAGAAAGCGGAAGACGACGAGTATGAGTACGAGTACGAGTATAATTTAAAATCATAATTTGAAAAAAATGTATTTCTTAACCTAAAATCATTACTTACGAATCGAAATCAGAGATGTCCTCTGGTGTTGTAATTACGGCTCAAAGCCCTTGATAATTACAATTATTACAATTATACAATTATTCTCACTGTTTAATCAATCGCTTCACCGAAGGTAGGGGAACTTTGACCTTATTTTAACAGACAAATCATTCTTGCTCAAAATAAACACAAACGCTTTCTCTTTATCTACGTGAATATTTATTAAATCAACAGTCCTGATACACCTCGCTATTCTGATTCAATAATCTTCATCTAATCAAGCATGCAAAAGTTCTACACAAAAGGGGTAAAATAACTAACTAAACAAGATGAAACAGCATTGAGTGTGTATGAAAGTCAAACCAGCAGTTATGGCAAAACAAGAGAAAATATAGTACTGAGCAAAGCTTTGGGAGCGGCCTCCACCAGGCTGCAGTCATAAAAACCCCAAGGTTGGAGCTCAGTGAAACACAAAGGGTCATAAAACCTTTAGGCGGCAACCAGTGGAAAAACAGTAATAGTGAAGACAATGGATCAGTGAGTGTTCCACTATGAGGTTCTAGCAGTCCAACTTTAAGTTCACCTGAGTCTGCGCTCAGGTGTTCAAACACAGTGAGACAAGCACAGCTTCAAAGAGCGGCGGCTTTCAGAGTCCAACAGCTTCAATTGACAGACCACTAGCCACTAGCTCTCTGATGGTGTGGAGGTCAGGGTCTTGGTCCTGCTTGTTGCCATGTCAGTATCATTGGGTTTACTTCCAAGGTGGAGAGTCTCCCCAGAGCTTTGGGGGTCTTCACACCTCTCCCTCGTTTGTTGCCGAGTGATGGCACAGACGGCATGGGTCTGAGAGGGAGGAAGCCATTCTTTTTGGAAACCCCATGGGGTTCCAATTTCAGCTCCCAATCGGGCTAGGCGGTCTGCCTCATCAATTCCGTCCTTGTCTGGGCCCAATGTTCGGGAATGACCCTTCACCTTTTTCCAGTACACTACCATACCCTGTTCCATGGTGAGATGATCACATGCCAGGAAGAGTTCTGAATATTTTTTATCTCTTTATTCCTGGCATTTCTCATACCATTCTCTTTCCACACCGGGAGGTGAGAGATGAAACTGTGGCGAGCATAGTTGGAGTTGGAGCAGATCACCAGTTGTTTGATATCCAGGGCTGTAGCCTGCAGGAGGGTGATGAGTACTGTTGCGATCTCTGCATACTGCCTTGTTTTCGGCCCCAGTTGGTAGTGGTTTGGTTCAGTAGTGGAGTGTCCAACCCAGATAATGCCCACACCAGCTTGTGGTCGGCCTATATGAAGGAAGGCGCACCTGTCAATGTAGGCTCTTGGGAGCTTTTCGCACATGTTTTCATCAAAGTAGTGGTGACTTGACGAAGAAAACTGGGGGGTGGCAGGTGTGTCAATGGTGGTCGCTACGGTGTCACATTCACAGTGCTGGCATTCTGCTAACCCTTGCCCCAACACCATTTTATTATTCTGACCTTACCTCACCTCAACATTATAACCTTGGAGTGCCATCATCCATGTTGCGATGCGACTGTTGGACACTCTTCCCTCTCTCAAACGTTCGCTGTTGTTGAGGTAAAATAATTCTACCAGATATAATAATACGGCCTCAACCTCACCCCAGTCCGGATGTACACCACCAGGTTGCCTTCAGCCCACAGGGTAGCACCACAGGTGGATTTGGTTGTTAAAACTTCATGTCTCTCAACTGTGATCATGTCCGACGGAAAACGTGAACAAAATGTCTGGAGTGTCCTGTCTACCGGACACGAATAAGGGCAGGTCTCTAATGACGGGGATGGTTAGCTCGAAGTCATGAAAAGAGCTGTCTATGAGCATCCCCAGGGGTTTTCTTGTGGTTAGCTGGATAGGCACCTGGATAGGCACGTGTGGTTTCTTCTCCAAAATGATGTGCCTCCGTTGCGGGGTAACCGCGTCTCGGTTTCCACCGGGAGAAAAAGCAAAAGTGGGGCGTCTCCCGTGTCCTTATATAGCCCACTGTGACTTCAGTGTTGCAACACCCCTTTCTATCAGCTGCAATCCCTACTGGGAGTTGTGGTTGCAGACCATCATGGGGTATATAGTGGCAGATGACACTGGGAGGTATAGTAGCGAACAAATGGTCCAACAGGTGTTTGCATCAGCTCATCATAGCATCCCAATTCATAAACTAATAGATTGGGACTACCTTGTGTCATCTGGAAATCATAAATCTCAGTGAACAAATAGCACTAATAAGGTTCCTCTTAAACTTTGGGCCATTTTTGTTCAACATCTACATCCAGTATTACAGTCAATAAGTCAGTCTGTCAATAAAATCAATGGGGCGACGGGTCGGAAATCTTTGTTTTTGGTCTAAACAAATGTAAGATTACATATCAGAACTCAGCTAGACACAATGAGGCTAAAAACCACATAACATGATAAAAAACAAGGTGCTGTTATGGACTTAGAGCTAACTTTTAACATCTACTGACTGTTGATAAATCAGCCTACTACCAAAACATTCAGAGAATAAAGAGTTTATTTCCAAAACAGGACACAGAAACTATTTTAAGTGTTTTTTTCAGTAGTTTAGATTGTTGTGATGGTGTCAGGTGGGCAGCAGTAGTTAATCTTAAATATTACTGCCAGATTCTTATGCACACCAGAAAAAATTAATATCATTAACCAGTCCATATATCACTGTACTGGCTCCCTTGTTCGTCATAAGATAACATATCTAGGTGTTCTAGATGGCACTGAAGGGTCTTTGGCCTGAATGAATTCCAGAGCTGCTTGTCAGGTATGAACAGCCATCAGAGACCTGTTTACTCAGTGTTCCCAGGACTGGAACTAAACAAGCAGAGGCAGCATTATGTTTAAATGCTCTTCGGCTCCAGAACAAACACCCTAAAAATCTGAGATGTGCAGAAATGTTTGGATCCTTTAAATCAGGACTGAAAACATTACTGTTTACTTCAGCTTTAAGGTCATACATTATTTTATTGAGTCATTTATTTCATCTTGCATATTTATGATTTCCTGTTTAATTTTAATGTTTTTGTCTTTTTATTTGAGACTTAATGTTTTGCTTTCATTAACTGTATTTATTGTTGTCAATGTAATTTTGCTTAGTGCTTGTTTAGTTATGTTCTTGTAAAGTACATTGAATTACCCTGTGCATGAATGTTGTCATATAAATAAACCTGGCTCATATTGCTTTGTCTTAAACAATAAAGTGACTTTAGAAATGCATACTCCAGATTATGCTATTTCACTAACCGCCATATCTAGTTGCTTTCTATTTGATTTTCATTTGGTACAAGATGAACACAAATTGATGCAGCTGTGATTTTCTTTAAATTGCCACCAATGAAAAACATTAAAATGACTAATTTCCCCAAAATCATGCAGTCTAAACCTGTACTGTTGCTAAATTATTTTAGCTAAACAGTAATGCATTCTGTACTATTACAAACAACTGATGTTATAAATTAGCCATTGCTTAAGAAAAAATGCATCAGTTAAATCTTAATAGCTCTGTAATTAGAAAGGGGGAATTAACTTTTGCTCACTGTGATGCTAAGTGGTTTCTACCAGTCTCCTAACACGACAGTAAGCCATAATTTGGTTGCATTGTTGTGATCATGACACCTAATTATCTTTTCTTTTGTGTGGTCCAAATGAGTGAACTTTACCTACTGCTCTGACTGTAATTATGTCATTTGTAGTATTTGAAAGGTACATTGTTGCAAATCCAACTTTGGCTCAGGTGCCATGAATACTAACTAAAAAAATTGATTGATCTGACGTAGCACAGTCTCACAAGGCACTTGATATCTGCAGAAATGTTTGTATAATGCAAACAGCATGAGAGGAGCTTATGCAGTGCTTCATTGGGAACTTCTCTTTTAGTCAATTGTAGAATCACAGATTGCAAAAAGATTTACAAAACTATCTCCTATTTTGTCTCACTCAGTCTTCTGATGGAAAGTGTAATTTTTCCTGCCTAGAATCTCTTTACAGGATTTCCTGTCCAGCAGAGAGGAAAGACAGCAATGATGTCAGGCACAAATCCAATAGCTGCTCCATTTCCAGTGAATTATGGAACAATCTAGCAGACAATGCATGCAGCCAGGCTTTATGACAATAAGTGATCATATTTCAGAAATTTTAAACTTTTTCAACAAAATATTCTCATAGAAGACAAATTGAATTGGTTTCTGTAAGGAGATTTAAGAAAACTGACAGTTGTTCGTGTTCTGGTAATACATTATTGAGCTGGAGCTGTTTTACAAAAATATCCGGATATAGCTAAAACCTGACCCCTTAAAGAATTAAAATGTATGCAAATACAGGAGAGCAGTTTGACAAAGAAGAATAAAAAGTAAATGTGAAATCAAATAGTTAACAGAGCAAAAACCAATTTATTTTAGCAAGTCAAGTAAATAAATGTATTTACATTGTTGTGGCTGCTATCTCCCAAAACCTTTAAGTGAAACAAAGGAAAGACAGAGATAGCATTAATATTAATGTTTTGGAGTGGCCCAGCATGAGTCGCCAAGGATAATCTGGGAAGGGAGCTAAAGATTAGGGTGATGAAAAAGAGGCCTTCCCATCTCAAAGTCTTGAAGCTCTTCATAAAAGACAAATTATCAAAATACCAGTGGAAACATAAAATAAACTGGTCAGCATTATAAAAAGTGTACGAATGCTTCTCTTTTAGTGCCTTCACACACACATATGACATTGAATAACAACCGATAGGGTTTATTACAATGTTAGTCCACTCTTTACAGCTTCAGTTCTCATGGTGAGATTTTTTTTTAGCATTTTTCCATAAGCATTTTGTGAGGTCAGACACTGTTGATAGATAAGAAAGCCTGACTCGTAGTCTCTGCTTATACACTAAACTCTCTCATCCATCTTTGCCGATCTTGCTTTGTGCACTGGTGCAGTCATTCTGGAACAAAAAGGGGCCAACCCCAATGTGTTCCCACAAATGTCTTTTGCTAAAGCATTAGGAGTTCTTTTCACTGCAACTAAGCAACCAAGCCCAACAGCATTATCTGCACCAAACGTTGCACCTGACACAATGTAGTCAGGCAAGGCCAGGCCAGGGCAGGAGAGGTGAGGTGAGGTGAGGTGAGGAGAGGCAAGGCGAGGCAAATTTATTTGTACAGCACATTTCAGTAACAAGACAAGTAACAAGAATTCAAAGGGCTTTACATAAATAAGACATAAGAAAAGAAAACACAGAATTCGTACATTGCAGTGGCATAATAATGGTAGGTAAAGAAAAGTTGGACTACAGCCTAAAATTAAGAGGAAGTGCTGTTTTCTTGGAACTACCAAATCCAGACTCGCTGATTGAATTATCAGACAGAGAAGCATGATTTTTCATATCAGAGAACATGTCTCAGCTGCTCTAGAGTCACGTGGGGAAGTGCTTTACATCACTACATCTGACACTTTGCATTGCCTTTGGAGATGTAAAACTTCGATGCAGTTGGTGGGCCACAGAAACTCATTTCATGAAGCTCTCTATGCACTGCTCTTGAACTTGAGCCGCACGACGGTAGGTATGCAGCTATTGACTTTACAGAAAGTTTCACTGAGCACCTGAGAGCACCCATTCTTTCACAATGTTTGCAGAAGCACTTGCTGGATTTTATACACCTGTGGCCATGGATATGACTAGAACATCTAAATTCAATATTTTCAATGGCTCAGCCATTTTTTTTTTTTTGTGCCAACATAATATAGTTTATATATTTAGATACTGTGCCCAGGTGCGGGTTTATTCATGGCTAAGTCCCTGGACAGGAATTTTGTGGTTGTTGTTCCTTAAGGGGCCAGATATTTCCAATATATTTAACATTTCTATTGTAATATTAAATCATATAGCCTATATGTGTACACATAAAAAGCCACTCCAACACTGGAGTGGGTATTCCCTAGATGGCGTGTGGGCTCATGTTGCTGGAGTACTTTTTGAGGCCTACATCACCATTTAGGGTGGTAACAACGACAGAATAGATGCATGATTCACACCAACATATGAATACCACACAAATGATATAATCCACCGTTTACTGACCAATCATGTCATGGCAGTGACGAACTTCCTGGTTACATTTTCATCATGTAGGTCCCCTGTCCTCCTCCTCCTCCCCTCCCCTCTAAAAGTAATGTGGAGCCTATTTGCGCCGCGCAGCTGACAAAAAAATGACGCGAACACGAGTGGCGGAAAACAGGTCTGAGTAAAATAAATATGAGAAAGAGGAAGAGTAAATTATCTGAGAAGACAGCGCAGTCTCACAGCTCAACGTGGTCGAGGCTGATAAACAAAGAGCGTCGGTGAATGTTTTTTCTACTTTCTGTTAACGCCTACAAGGACATTGGAGCACAGGCGAGACCGAGAAGGAGGAGGAGGAGGAAGAAGAGGGGGAGGTTGTGGATTTCAATGTTTGTTTTTTTAAAACTGAATGTAAGCGACGTAATCCAGGAAAATATCGGGATATCATGGCTTGAACAGAGCAGACTTATCATCAGCCTCCGCCGGTAGAAAAACTGCAGTGAGAAATAAAGGCCTCCTCTCTCTCTCTTTCTCTCTCTCTTTCTCTCTCTCTCTCTCTCTGCTTGCCTTCCTCCGCAGATGAAGCTCAGAGCTCTTTAATCCAACCACAGAGCTCCGTCAGACAGCGAAGAGCTACACAGAAGGGTGAGGCGTTGAAATGTGCAGAGAAGGAAGCGCTTTAGTTCTACATGTTGAAAGAAAGGAAACGCTAATGTTGCCACATCGCTGAATCCCCCTCGCCGCTCCGCTGCTGTCTGTGTAAATACATGTAGGCTATATAGGCTCCAGCCCTTCAGTTTGTCTCTTTACTTCTGTTCAACAGGACGTTTTATTCGCACTTGGAGGAATTTATGGGATCACGAGGTAAGCTCATTGGGATTAATCGTGGTTCTCTGTCCTGTTAGGATGTTTCTGTCAGTGCTTTAAGGATTTATTTTCATTTATTTATTCTGTGTTCTACTCATCACAGGCTTTAGTTTCTTTTGTTTACAACCTGAACATCCCAACAGCTGATGTGTTGTCATCAGCCTGTTTGTTTCCAGAGCAAATAGCTGCTTCTTTTAAACATATTTACTCTGTCACACTTTAATGCGCTGCTGTTTCTGTCTGAATTTCAGCAGATTAAAGCACACATGAATGCAACAAAGCCAGAGAACTGTTGGAGTTATATTTGATCTAAAGCTAAAGCAATCTCCCTAATGCATATGAAAGGTTTCAACCTGGATTATGCATAACTGTATCTATCAGTTTAAAGTGCAAATGTTTGTAGGCAGGGCCGGCCTGTCTGCAATGATTTGCACTTTAAACTGATAAAATGTTGGAGCCCACTTGCAGATACAGATATATTTATATTATGCTGTATTTCACTTTGTCAGTTGAGTTACTTCTAAAAATAAATGAACATTTCCATAAAATTCAAATTTACTGAATATTACTGTAATGTTAGTCCTAAATTTGTTCTTTATCAAAGTAGAGTTTAGCCAATGCCAATATTTCAATTTCAGGGTAGCATATCTGCTTCATTTCATTTACTCAATGCTTTTAGTCTTTTTTTTTTGTTGGTCTGTTCTCTGAATTTTTGCCTCTGTTTTTTCACAAGAAACATGTAGTAGGCTGAAGTATGCTGGCTGAAGCAGTTGCTTCTTTTTCTTTCGGTGACTTTATATCTGGTGGTTGAAATATTTCAGGTGCTTGCACATAGGTACATTAGCAACAATTTCAGAAGGGTTATATGTCAAAACAAGCAATTTAGAGGGGACATATCACGCAAAATCCACTTTGTTAGCCCTTGAATACATTTTGTTGTGTAGTTGGAGTCTGTAGGAGCGCAGAAAAGTTTAACTTAGTTTCTCCAGGTGCTGCGTAGATATCATTCATATACTGTTTGGGTCATATTTTTCAATCCGTTCAGTGTTCTCTATTCTCTATTACGCTTTTTGAACTGTTGCGTAAGAGTATTTGCTGCGGAACAGCTAAACAAGGTAATGGACTTCTGGTTTAACAATTTCGCGAATATGCCATTTTTATTTTTTGCTGCGATTTTGTAGTCCAAACTCAAGTATGCCAGAGCTCCAGGTGGATAAGTCTAAATGTTTGGTTGTTTGATGTATTAACCCACACAATTCATTGCACCATCAACCAGCATCAGAACTCTTCAAAGTGTAAAATATTGTTCTTAATGTGATTCATTTGTATTGATGGAGAAGGTTTAAATACAGTAACAACACACCATTGCGATGCATTCATTTAAAGGCGCTGTTCTGCAGGTTCGTTGTTTTATTCTCCTCTTGCTCTGGTCAGAGTCTGGCTCGAACATGTAAGGCTGGATGGACAAGTCTTCCGTAGTTGACATCTTTTAATCAATTTGGTAATAAAAAGTTTCTGCATAGCTAGATCATTTTATCTCTGTTATCAAACTACAAAAATGGCTGAACTGGGAGGAGTGGAAGGCTCTGTAACCTGGAGGGGGGCGAAGTATTGACTGACGTAAAATCAAACGGTTCCATGTTTCGGTACTTAAATGCATCATTGTGACACTGAGAGAGTAGAAGAATGGGCGACTTTCCATGCCGGACATGAACACAGCATTGCACGCACAAGATCGTAATGACGTCAGTCTCAGCTGCGGCTCCACTTTTCAAATGCAGATGCAGATTACGCTCGCTCCAATATTTGTGACGCGAAGTGCAAGGCCAGCAGCGGGGATACTTCTAATCTGAGGAAGCACCTGGTTAAGCACCAGATTTGAAGAGTGCACAATTTTCGTCAGCCTCAGATCTACAGCTACAACTCCTGCATTCAGCACCATTAGCACGCCTGCATCCGTTAGAGACTTGTCATCTGCAGCCAGCACAATGGGAGAAAAAATGTTTGAAACAACTTAGATGTTACAATACAAACAGCTGGATGTTGTTTTGATATATTCATTAAAGTTTGTATATTGAGAAGTAAATATGTTAAATTGAAACATTTTGAGGTTTTATTATTTAATGAATTAACATTTATTACCACATAAACACACACAAAAGTACCAAAAACTAGTACCGTTGAGTACCGGTATCGATTCCCAGGTGCCAGGTATTGGTACCGTATCGGTTCTAATGTGAAAGGTACCCAGCCCTAAAGAGACGGGACCAAAACAAGTTGCTCTCAGACGCACCTCAGAACAGGGGTAAAAGAAGGGTCTGTGGAGCTACAATAACAAGGAGAAACCAAAGCATGGCATTTCCCCTTTATATAGACCACAACTGAATTATTTATGTGTGAAAAGGATGGATTTAAAAGTGTATGTACCCTTTTAGCTGAAATGGCTTTGAAGGAGCTTTTAAATTATGCAAAAGTCTTGATCGTTTATAATTGTCTTAAAATTAACACAAATACCACATCTTAAAAGCTGAAATTCCCACAATTTTTTATTTAAACCAGTGAAAACTTCTGACCTAAAGCCTCCAAAAGCATTACATTTTAAATTTTTTGCCACATTGGTTATTGTAGACTGTGCCACCCTAAGCAGTAGCTTACTTTGCTTCTGCCTTGAGCCGGCTCTGATCGTATGAATAAGTTATTTCAAGCTGTAATGACTTTTATATGCTCCACTTTGCAGTTTCTTCTGATGAGATGAGTGTGCGTGCTGGCCAGGGCAGTGATGAGGTGCTGGTTTCTCAGGCAGTTTGGGATTACCTGGCTGCAGCTGGGCGGCCCTGGCTCATTGACTTCCAGCACAAGCAGGGGATGAGTGCCGGCATCATTAGGCGAGGAGAGAGAGGGGGCTGCTGTGCTGTGCGGCTACAGCCTGTGGAAGGCTCGAGGAGCGCCAGATCCGGCATGGCGGATGGACCCATCTCTAGCGAGACGCGTAAAGCCTTCTTTGACTTATGCCGATGTGCTCGCAAAGAAATGAGCAAACAGGAGGGAGGATCCAAGAGGAAAAGGGCTCTGCTGCCTTGCGTGGGAGCCCTGGAGCAGAACGGAGAAGGTAGCCGGCTTCAGGCTCCACCTTCCCAGCCACGGCGATCCCAAAGACAGCAGCAGCGTTTCAAGAAGCCTGCAGATGAGGAGGTGTGTGCCATGCTCCATGAGGCCTCTCTGAGGAAAGACCTGGACTCCAGCATGGGTTCCCACAGTGAGGCAGAGGACAGTAACACTTGCTCAATTTGTATGGGAGACATAGTGGAGAGGACCACCCTGGAGAAATGCGGCCATTCGTTCTGCCGTTCATGCCTGGAACAAGCCTTTAAGGTGAAGAAAGCTTGTCCCGTGTGCAGACTGGTCTACGGCCAGCTGGTTGGGAACCAGCCTGCCAATGGTTCGATGATCGTAGAGCGGGATCATGATCTGGAGCTTCCTGGCCATGAAGGCTATGGGTGTATCTGTATTATCTACAGCTTCCCTCCTGGAATACAGACTGTAAGTTGAGGCGGATATGGATGTAGACTGTGAGAACTAAACATTTTTCAAATATCTAAAGCATAACTTTTCTCTCACCCGTTCAAACTCCTTTTTCACATTTTTGCAAGGTTAGTCAGATTAGGATGAATACAAATGCACACCATACTTTTAAGATTTTTAATTGTAAAAAACCAAACAAAAAATGAAGACCATCCATCCTTTTTCTTCCACTTCACAATTATACACTATGTTGTTTTAGTCTAAAACATAAAACCATAATAAAACAAACCAATGACAAAATGTGAAAAGCTTAACTTGGCACCTTAAACTGTTTTTGCAAGGCACCCTGCATTAGTCTTCTATTAAGTTACATCTGAAGGTAAAGTCCTCAAAAATTAGGGAGAAAACCCTTTATTCAAAGGTGCAGTCCTCAGTCTTATCGTAGACCCACAGGGATAAAAAAGAGCCTACATTAGCACCTCAGAATGTGGCAATCATAAAACATCTGCGTTTATAGCTTCAACAAACTATTCAGTAATGTAGATTTATTTTTCCTACATCTTTTTCTGTTTAAAGCAAAAACAAAGTCTTGTTTGTGCACCATTAATTTTATTTTCTCTGACATGATGATGAAACATAATCCTCCTACATTGTCAGAATCAAAACATTATTTCATACAGCCTTCCCAAACCTTTGATGCCAGTTTCTTTTTAGACTTTTGATCCCAAGACAAATAACATCTAATCAGTGAGAAAGTATTCTTTCCACACTGAAAAATCTGCTGTTCTTTCACAGAAAGTCCAACAGGTTGAAAGGCTTTGGACTTTCCCATTCAAGAGAATGTCTGCAGGCTTACAAAGCTGTAAATGTGTTCATTGTTTGCCATGTTCCACGCTCTGGAAATCACCTCTGAGGAAGTGTAAAACCCCGATGCATGGTGTCCTGTAATATTTGCGGCCCAGTGAAAAATCTATAAAAGAGAAGTTAAAGTAAGAATATATAGATTTGGAAACCCAAGTTACTTACAAAGGTCATCAGCCAAATCAAAATGTTTTTATTCTAATCTCTCAACCATGAGTTCCAATTTATGGAGCACTTTGTAATTCACATCATTCAAGTCAGTGTGGTAATATCATGTGTGCTTTGAGAAAATGCAACTGGGATTGCGGAACCAAAGCAGTGGGGTTAAATTAGTCTGTAGAACCGACATGATGAGCAGATGCATAAAATAAGTGGGCATTTCCCCTACAAGTACAAGCTAATTTGTTGTGAGTCATCTTGAAATTGCTTTCATCTTCATCTGATTCTGCCGATCAACACAGGATTTCTCAGAAGGACGTTGGAGAATCAAACTCTGCTTGCTGCCTGAGCTCTTGTGTTGCTGCTGCTCTTTACTTAATCATAGTGCTACTTCTTACTCAATTTCATTCTTATCTTTCTACTCATGGCTTTTACAGCTCTCAAAATGATGCTTTATTTGAAAATGTTCCTATCTTGTCACTTTAAAACAACAAACACCAAACTATTTTATTTGAATTTTATGTGATAAACCAAGAGGCAGTGATGAGTAATGGGGAGGTGTGGGGAATGAATACATGGAAGTGTGGTGTCCATTTGCATTCACCCCCTTTATTCTGATGCCTCTAAATGAAGTCCTGCCACTGTCACCTATTACATAATTGTGTTATATACACTTACATAAAGTCCACCTACGTAACATAATCTCAGTATCAGTACTACTGCTCTGTGGAGTTACCATGGGCCAAGAGGCCTATGGTAACTGTGAAATAACTGCAGAGATCCATGGCTCAGGTGGGAGAATCTGTTGACAGGACATCTATCATTAAAATCTGGCCTTTGTTGAAGAGTGGCTAAAAGAAAGGCCATTGTTAAAAGTAATTAAAAAAAGACTGGTTTTCAGTTTGTCAGGAGCAATGCAGGAGACACAGCAAACATGCAAAAGAAGATGATCTTATCATTTGAGACCAAAATTAAACTTTTTGACCTTTTCAACAGGGACAGGAAGACTGGTCAGAGTTCATGGGAAAATCCGGGCAATCCTGGAAGAAAATATGTTAGAGACTGCAAGAGACTTGAGGCTAGGTTGGGGGTTCACCTTCCAGTAGGACAACAACCCTACACATACTGCCAGAGCTACAACAGAGCTACAATTGAATGTTTACTACAAGAATATTAATGTGTTTGAATGGCCCAGTCAAAGTCCAGATCTTAATCCAAGTAAGAATCTGTGACAGTACTAAAAAATATACTCACAGATGCTCTCCATCCAACCTGACTAAATTTAATAAATTTTTTAAAGAAGGGGCAAAAAAGTCCATAGATATGCAAAGCTGTAATAAACACATGCTCAAAGAATTCAAGCTGTAATTGCAGTGAAAGGTGGTTCTTCAAGTATTAACTGATGGGCGTTAAATACAGATGCATTCCACCCATTCAGATTTTTTCATGAATAAAGAATGTTTAAATCCTGTATCTTTTGTGTTTGACAACCATGCACTACTTTGTGTTGGTCGCATAAAATGCCAACAAAATGCATGAGTGTGGGTGTAACATGACAATTGGAAAAAAAAGTTCAAAGGGTATGAATACTTTTTCCAGATACTGTATAACACTAGTCGCTGGATATTCTATCTAAGCTGATTGCGGAGGTGTAAAGTTAATGGGTAGACTGGAAATGATCATCTAAAGCGGACTTATTGGAGCTTTTGTTTTCCACTCAACAGAGCCAGTCGTCATGAGCCACCAAACCAAATGAGGCCATTTTATCTCAGTCTAAGAGATCTACTAGAATGAGTTTAACAGTTACATAATTTTATTGTTTAAAAGAACAGACCACTATTATCATTATTAAAGGTGACTTGTGTAAAGATACTGACACGGTTGTACATCCATGTTATGTTAGAGGGTCACAGAGCTTCAAAAGTCTCACAAAACCCTGGATTTTCTTGTTGTGGCGTCATCTTTAAAAGCTTTGTGGCTTTCTGGGCACAAGTGCACAAGTACACCAGGGGTGTCCTCCAAATGATTTTGTGCGGCCTCTAATCAAAGTTTATGAATGGTGAAAATTTGGCTGCCAGCACAGGCATTGATGCTGATGGACACTTTAGGCCCCTAAAGTGTCCATCTAAAGTTTAGGGTAAAGTGTTTACTAATGTGAGGCCTTAAAAACGTTGCACATAAGTCAAAATCTTCTTAAAATTGAAAGTGTAAGGTAGAATGCAAAGTATTTGTCTTTATTAAACATATTTATTTGCTCTCCATTTTAATGTCAACATAAATAGGACCACAAGCAGCAACTTTTCCTTTGTGAAATACATCAAGTATTTTCACAGAGACTGATGCATATCCCATCCTGCTGATGAAAATTTACTATTTTGTTTTGCTCTAGGCAAAAGAAAACCATCCACCCTAAAATGGTAGGACTTGTATGTCTTTCTTTTAGTAGGGCAAAAGGCATTTTTTACAAAATCTAACATTTTCATTTAATTTCTATAAAATGGTGTGTTTCTAGCAGGTAAAATTATAAAATTGCTTCTGGCTATCTAAACAAAAGTCCACAAGTTTTTTTTAACTTGATGAGTTTGGATGGCATGGGAAAAAGTTAGGACAACACCGATTTACATTGATATTCCTAAACATCTTCCCCAAGTTAGACATTTATAAGCCACCACAGAATTGTTTTTTTTACATTTTGTTCTAGTTCCTGTCTCTGTAAGGCCGTGCCCTTTTTGAAAGGTCGTTTGTTTGGTGATTGAATGATCAAATGGATGATTCCATGACAGATATTCATTCTTTGGTTGATGCTTGCCGCTTAGTTGACATTTTTAAATGATGTATCGGGATATATTTAAGTAAAGGAAGTAACATCTGAACTGACAATGTACAGATTCTATATATATACTAATATATCTGAAATGCAAAGTTTGAGGAATACTTGACCTTTTTTCAAATTAATTTTACCCACAGCTTGATCACCCAAACCCTGGTGTGCGATACCCAGGAACAGACCGCGTGGCCTACCTCCCTGACAACCCTGAAGGCAACCGTGTGCTGGGCCTGCTGCGTCGGGCCTTCGAACAGCGCCTTATCTTCACCATCGGTACCTCCATGACTACAGGCCTGCAAAATGTCATCACCTGGAATGACATTCACCACAAGACATCTATATTTGGCGGGCCGCGCTGGTATGTAATGGCTTTCAGGATTTTGGAGAATCAGTAACAAATCTTAGAGGTTTGGTATCTGAAGAAAGACTTTCATAAAAATGTACAGATTTAAGTGTTACAAGGGAATGCAGTTACGTGGCACTTTTTGTTGCTGATTGCTCATAAAGGAACATTAAGCACCTTTTCATTTTTTTTTTTTTTTATACAGCTTTGGCTACCCAGACCCCACATACTTGGTGCGAGTGACGGAGGAGCTCAGAGAAAAAGCCATCACAGCGGACTGACCACATGAGACTTTTTTCCTTGGACATATCCTTACTGTGGACATGACCAAGCTGCAGGTTTTGCTCTGAGACTGCCTGTCTCCTAAAAGATCATTGAAGATTTAAAAAACAAAACAAAAAAACACCTCATCAGACAGGCACCTATTGCTGCAGAAAAATCCATATCTTCTCCACTGGCTGTTCTACTTTGATCATTTTTCTTGAAAGTTCAGCTTATTCAGTGCTACATGTGGAAGAAAATACTCTTAATGCAGTTCAGATCCTCAAACTGTCACTGCAGGCACCTGGCCTCACTTCTAATGCACTTACTTAGAAGCGTGTCCCAATTTCTGGTACTACATATTATTTAGTTTAAGTTCAGTGATTTAAAGACAATTTATTTTCGATTAATGTTTATTTCCCCCCTATGGGAGTACTTTTAGGTCTTAAAAGCACACGTTTGGCTGTGTCTCACTGAAATGTCTGTTAAACAAGTTTGATTGTTATTAATTACCTGTTATAATGATTGTACTTGGTTCATATAGCAGAAGAGCACTGCTTCTAGCAACAGATTTAAATTTCTGATGTTATTGCAATCTTAAGCACTCACAAGCACTTTGGTAATTATTTTTAGTAAAGCAGAAGTAATAGAGATTTGTTTCCTTTCAATGAAGAATGCTCAAGGCAAACATGTTTATGCAGCCATCAGCTTATAGCTCGCAACGCGCTCATGTCAGTTGCTTAGAAAACATTGTGTGTGATCTTTATCTCGGGATGTACCTTTTACTTAAAATAAGAGGAATGTTAAATGATGTCTCATTGCAGCACCTTTTAGCATGCATTGGAACTTCTCGCTGGGGTTTTTCCAGTCGCCACTCCTGTTTTTTCCAAGATGTCTCCCAGGCGTTCGGTCCATTACCTCACTTAGTTAGGAACACACTCCTCCATATTAGCAGATTTATGACGATGTCAACTTCGAAGGGCATATAGGTCACTTGAACCAAATCAAAGGCACAAAAGCTCTTTAAATATATTTGCTTCAGTTCCTTTAAAACTAGGAGAGTTGCCGGTTAAGTCATTTTATTCAAAATGAACTAACTGTTGTAAATCTTTCAATGTGTAACTAACAAGTGTGTTTAGGGATTGATTCAATTGGAGGCGAGTCACTGATCTCATTTTGTTGTGCCTTCCTTATGTACAAATAATTGGCCATTATGGTTTTGGTGAATGTAGAGCTGTTTGGGTGCATTTTAAGTGCTTTTTGATTATAAAACAGCTTCTAGCATTTAGCTTTTAGACAAATATTCCACAGTTTATAAAAACGTACAAGCTAATCATGTCCAAAATATTCCCCTTCTTCTCTCAAAAACATTTGCCTACACTAAATGTAGAAATAGACCCCAGTCTTTAAGTGTGACTGTGCTTTGCGAAGCAGCAGCCTTTTTTATTTTTTTGGTTGAAACTGATAACTGATTTAAATTGTCATATCCACACATTAAATGTTTTATTATGTTTTTACTCCCTTTGTATTTTAGTTAAGGGACCAATTGTGATATTTTTGGGACACTGGATTGCAGTTGATCAAAGCTACTGTGCAAACCTTTCTATGCATAATGTAACTAAAGAAGGGGACAAGGGAAGGGGTAGATGGCTGGATTCCATACGTTGCAAATCGAATGTTAAGGGAAAAAAAAACAGTTCTGCTTTTCTAATCGTGTTGATTTGTACTTTGTTGATATTCAGAATTATGTGCTCCACATTTTAATACTTGAATAAAAGTTATGTTTGGGTTTGTCCAGGATGTTCGATGTGGGTCCTAAATAAACGGTGTGTATGTTGTATGCTGTAGAGTCCCAAGCAAGTGATGATCTACTAGGAATCTCTGCAGCTGAGGCTGGTATGTTTGAAAAAACTTATTTCAATATTAACAAAGTTACAGAGGCTTTATTACACATTTTGACTTACTGTAGGCTACTATAACGTTTTCATGGCTCACATGTAAATTAGTAGTTTCTCATGGACTACCACACACAGGCATGAGTTAAGTAGACTGTTAGACTAATGACCACAGCATTTTGTGCTCTGTCTTCATGAAGATACAGAATAATATGTCAGAAATTACTTCCCAGTCAAACGTTTAAGAGTTTTAAGTTTCATATTGCATTTTTGCAAACAGTAAAAAAGAATAAATGGAATCAGTGGTATTAGAATGACTGAATCTTACAAATCTAGCATGAAAGAGCTATATTACACCTAACGATGCTCATAAATAAACTCCAATTAGGGATTATAAAAAAGTCACTGTAAAGTGTAATTAATTTAATCAAATTAAGATCTATTGACAAGTGACTTGATGAGGTAAAAGGAAATTAATATATAAAAAAACAAACCTACTAACTCAAATGCTGCTCAATGAACTGCTTCTACAATTGCTAAAAAGGGAAGCTTTCTGACTAGAACTCTGTAGGAAAATGATAAATGGTTGAACCCTGTAGAAATTAATGAGGCTACTTAGTTATGTTTATGAATCAACAAATCTTACTCTCATTAATGTATATTTTTTTCTTAATCGGTCTGAAGGGTAAATTATTTTATTTCTTTTACTCAATGAGCTCTAATTGCATGCTTTATAGAAAGGAATGAGATTATTATGAAAATACTTATGCAGAATCAAAATATTAACACTTCAGCTGAAATTCAATGGCTATACAGGTACATCTAAAAAAATTAGAATATCCTGAAAAAGTTCAATATTTTCTGTTGCTAATTTCAGAAAGTGAAACACACATTTAGATTCTTTACACAGAGTGAATATTTCAAGCCTTTATTTCTTGTACTGTTGATGATTATGGCAAAAGATCAAAATACAAAAGATCAATACAAACAGATATTTTAAACAGAAATGTCAGGCTTCTGAAAAGTTTGTTTATTTCTATGCACACAATACTTGGTTAGGCCTCCTGCCAGTAATTACTGCAACAGTGCGGGGTGGCATGGGGTTATCAGCCTGCGGTTCTTCTGAGATGTAATGGAAGCCCAGTTTGCTTTGATAGCGGCCTTCAGGCCATCTGCATTGTTGGGTGTTGTGTCTCTCATCCTTCTCTTGATTATACCCCATAGATCCTTTTATAGTGATCAGTGCTTGATTGCTGGCCAATCAAGCACAAAAACACCATGGTCACTGGACCAGCTTTTGGTACTTTGCAGTGTGGGCAGGTGCCAAGTCCTGGTGGAAAAGGAAATCAGCATCTCCATAAAGCTTGTCAGTAGAAGGAAGCATGAAGTGCTCTAAAGTTTCCTGGTAGATGGCTGCGTTGACTGTAGCCTTCAGAAAGCCCTGTGTACCAACACCAGCAAATGACATGGCACCCAAATCATCCCTGACTGTGGTGACGTCGACCTTGGACTTCAAGCAACATGGATTCTGTGCCTCTCCAGACCTTGACCTATGGTAGCTTGATTTCCAAATAAAAGGCCAACTTTACTTTTATCTAAAAAGAGGACTTGGACCTCTGAGCAAAGGTCCAGTTGTTTGTTTCCTAAGTCAAGATAAGATGCTTTTGACATTGTCTCTGGTTCACATTTCCAACAGGCTTTTAAACTGTTACTTAAAGGCAAAATATGCTGAGTGATATATACTGTATCTAAATGAAGTATGAAAGAAAAAAGTAGGACTTATATGGATGGTTATACAGGTCCTTCTCAAAATATTAGCATATTGTGATAAAGTTCATTATCTTCTATAATGTAATGATGAAAATTTAACATTCATATATTTTAGATTCATTGCACACTAACTGAAATATTTCAGATCTTTTATTGTCTTAATACGGATGATTTTGGCATACAGCTCATGAAAACCCAAAATTCCTATCTCACAAAATTAGCATATTTCATCCGACCAATAAAATAAAAGTGTTTTTAATACAAAAAACGTCAACCTTCAAATAATCATGTACAGTTATGCACTCAATACTTGGTCGGGAATCCTTTTGCAGAAATGACTGCTTCAATGCGGCGTGGCATGGAGGCAATCAGCCTGTGGCACTGCTGAGGTCTTATGGAGGCCCAGGATGCTTCGATAGCGGCCTTTAGCTCATCCAGAGTGTTGGGTCTTGAGTGTCTCAACGTTCTCTTCACAATATCCCACAGATTCTCTATGGGGTTCAGGTCAGGAGAGTTGGCAGGCCAATTGAGCACAGTGATACCATGGTCAGTAAACCATTTACCAGTGGTTTTGGCACTGTGAGCAGGTGCCAGGTCGTGCTGAAAAATGAAATCTTCATCTCCATAAAGCTTTTCAGCAGATGGAAGCATGAAGTGCTCCAAAATCTCCTGATAGCTAGCTGCATTGACCCTGCCCTTGATAAAACACAGTGGACCAACACCAGCAGCTGACACGGCACCCCAGACCATCACTGACTGTGGGTACTTGACACTGGACTTCTGGCATTTTGGCATTTCCTTCTCCCCAGTCTTCCTCCAGACTCTGGCACCTTGATTTCTGAATGACATGCAGAATTTGCTTTCATCCGAAAAAAGTACTTTGGACCACTGAGCAACAGTCCAGTGCTTCTTCTCTGTAGCCCAGGTCAGGCGCTTCTGCCGCTGTTTCTGGTTCAAAAGTGGCTTGACCTGGGGAATGCAGCACCTGTAGCCCATTTCCTGCACACGCCTGTGCACGGTGGCTCTGGATGTTTCTACTCCAGACTCAGTCCACTGCTTCCGCAGGTCCTCCAAGGTCTGGAATCGGCCCTTCTCCACAATCTTCCTCAGGGTCCGGTCACCTCTTCTCGTGCAGCGTTTTCTGCCACACTTTTTCCTTCCCACAGACTTCCCACAGAGGTGCCTTGATACAGCACTCTGGGAACAGCCTATTTGTTCAGAAATTTCTTTCTGTGTCTTACCCTCTTGCTTGAGGGTGTCAATAGTGGCCTTCTGGACAGCAGTCAGGTCGGCAGTCTTACCCATGATTGGGGTTTTGAGTGATGAACCAGGCTGGGAGTTTTAAAGGCCTCAGGAATCTTTTGCAGGTGTTTAGAGTTAACTCGTTGATTCAGATGATTAGGTTCATAGCTCGTTTAGAGACCCTTTTAATGATATGCTAATTTTGTGAGATAGGAATTTTGGGTTTTCATGAGCTGTATGCCAAAATCATCCGTATTAAGACAATAAAAGACCTGAAATATTTCAGTTAGTGTGCAATGAATCTAAAATATATGAATGTTAAATTTTCATCATGACATTATGGAAAATAATTAACTTTATCACAATATGCTAATATTTTGAGAAGGACCTGTATAAGCATACACAAATGTATTGAAACCCTTGGTAAAGAGATGTCAAATGTCTTTAAATAAATGAATTTACTATTGCAGTAACATACTTTTTTAATCAGTGTATATTTAATTTAAATTAGTTATCCATGACTTCCTCTTTTGCATGCCTAGGGTTGTTGGTTAACATGAAACCAGATGACACTGAGGTTGAGCAATTATGTAAGACATACAGACAGGTCTGCTGTGGAACAAAGGACAAATGTGGGGACTAGCCCCTCCTGTATGGTGGGGGGGGGATCGGTGATGCTGTGGGCCAGTTTTTTGTTTTTTTTTTCCTGAAGAGAATAGGGCATACGTGAGGACATGTATGCGAAGAAAACATGTCAGAGATCCCTCTCTGTATGCTACAACCTTGTGAAATGTTACAGAAAAAGACTGAGTGCTGTCCTGAAAGGCTGATTAGAGTTGTTCTATGCCACCAGTGATTTTGTTAGCAGCATTTTTTTTTTTCGCCCACTGGATACTAATACTTGCTGGATTTATCTAAATTTCCAGCGTGAGATTATTCTATTGCAGTTAATGATGAATGTAACATGTAACATTTTTACAAGGGGTTCCAACAAATGTGGTTGCCACTGTATTTTGTGCTATCAGTAAATGAAGTACTGAGCACCCCTGTAAGCTTTAAAGCTTATTTACAGCACTCTCATTTTTGTCAGTATCATCACAATTCAAACAAAATCACAGATGCTTGCAGTCTTCTAATTTTAATCTCTATTTATTCATGTGCAGTATTCAGGTCAATATCAGCATGATCATACTCAGTTTGTTAAAGGTCTAACGCTTCGATTTAAAGTAGATTACAGTCAGCACACTGACGTAATTATTCAGATATTTCACTTGTAATTTTGCTAGGTTTGGCCTTCTCCCTACTTAGTAATTTCTTTAGACAAACTCAAAAGTTTAACATGAGGACTGAAACTTCAATGAATGTAGTTCAAACCCTTTTAACCCTTTGGAACTGAGTTAGTGCCATTCATTATGAAACACATATTTTGAAGTGTATTTGTCCCAGTACCATGTGTTCAGTATTAACATTTTCAGCAGACTCAATTTTACGATTAATTTATAATTTGTTATTTGAAAGTCTCACTGTGTTGCTGTTTAGTGTTGTGGCAGCAGGTAGAAGTTACAGTATGCTGAAGCGTGGTATGATTTCATCAGCTTTATGTGCAAAACAGGCAGTGCCTGAGCAAAAACTTTATGAAACTTATGCGATTTTTTTTAAAAAGCTGTAGAAGATAATAAAAGGCAGATTAGCTTAGTAATAGGCCAATGTCTTGGGACCAGTACACATTTTGAATGTTTCCAGCGAAAAGTAGAGGAAGGCATCTTTAAAGAGCTCAAGTGTTTGAAAGATCTGAAGAGTTTTCAAATTCATTATCTATGGGAAAACCTTGTTTGAAAAAGACAAATAGTTCAACAAATATATAAGTTGTACACAACAGAAAGTAAACCACACACCTAATCACTGACTCGATGCAATCTTCTGGGTTTCCTTAGAAAACCTTTAACCAATTTGAATAATAAACTGAATCTGACTGCACTGTTTGGTAGTTAAGATCAATTAAAATGTATGCAATTGACATTAAATCTGTTTGATTCGTTTGAATTGACTTTGTAAAGTCCCGTTGAGACGACATGTGTAGTTAATTGGTGTTATATAAATAAACTGAATTAAATTAAATTAATAAATCCATTGAATGTAAAAAGCAAGTATCTGTACATCTGAATTATAGTGCGAATCATTTTATTGTCATAAGCAAAGTCCATCAGAAGGTAGACTTTACTTTTGATCGCAGCTGTTAAAAAATAATCTAGGCATGGAAACTGGAATTAAGCCGACATAATAAAAACACAACCAATCAGAGATGAGTTTTTCACCACTTCCTAGCACATGGGCTGTGGATCATCCAGTAGTAATGAACTGGACGCCCTTTTTCCTACGTCACACGTCTGAAGTATACAACCTCTGAGGAGTTAGACACAGAAAGGAAACACGGGCCTGCTAAATGTGTAACATTCAAGGGAAATGATGGAGAACCCGGCCAACAGAACCAAGCACACTGAAAGTACGGGAGACTGCGCCATATGCCTGGAGAAGATTCAGAGGAAGAAAACGCTCAAGTGTCAACACTCTTTCTGCTCGGAGTGCATCGACTCTGTTTTCAGCCTGAAACCCGCATGTCCGATATGCAACACCTTCCACGGAGTGTACACGGGGACCCAGCCGCAGGGCACGATGACGGTGAACTCCAGCTTCATGAAGCTGCCGGGCTTCGAGAAGTGCGGCACCCTCGTCATTCAGTACACTTTCCCAGCGGGGATACAAGGGGTGAGACTGGCAGCTTTCTCACACTGCAGCTGTTCGTATGTTGCTGCTTGTTTGGAATTCATATTTATCCACCAGGGGGCGATGTTTCATTCTTTAATCACAGGTGTGAAGTTACTTTTAAGGCGTCCGAGTAAACGTTTCAGTGTGACGTCACTACATTGTTGAAAACAGGATGGGGCTTTAGAATATGCTTTTGTTCCCCAGCAAATGACATGGCACCCAAGACACTTTACCTAATGATTTTTTTTACCTTCTATCACAGTACAATCAGGAACTTCAATGTTTTGTTCGGATTATATGTGAACAAATGACCATTTAAATAGCGTGGCATTGTAGTTTGTACTCTGATTAACTGAACCTAATTAAATTTGAGGGTATTTATATAATGCCTATTAAGCTTGTCTTGAGCTACTTTACAAAGGAAACAGATCTACTTTATATGCAGGGATATATACCTAATTCACTCTAATCTAATCACGTTCAAAGTCACACAGATTCCAGTTCAAGCCTAGTTAGAATATAGTGCCGTCAAGTTCAGTGTATTACGCCACTTGGTAAAAAGATTTCTATTTTCTTTTTCATCAAATTGCTGACTTTGTAGAAAATCTCTCATACTGTGCATGCATGTGGTGACAGCAGAAAGGAATGACTCCCTTTAAACAGGAAGAGACCTCCTGGAGAACCCGGCTCAGTGTCAATGGCAATCTGCCTCAGCCTGGTTGTTTTCAATAAACTGAGGAGACACATGAAAAAACCCCTAAAAAAACACATAACTACTGGTCCGGGGGTTTTGTGTTAAAGAAAATGTAAAGAGCAGTACCTCCTTTAGTGTCTTCAACTAGAAGAGAAACACAGCTAAGCATAGAAGCTCTAAGCCAGTGATAAAATCTATGCCATGAAAAACAGAGTACATATAGTTAGTCACAGCAATAACTCCTTCAATATTTTTTTATCCTAGATAGAGACTGGGTTAAACACAAAAAGCCATACCCAACACTTCAATCTATAGAGAGAGAACATTAAGTTATTCACAGTGATAGATCAGCAGATGGCCCCCACCAAGAAGGTGTCACAGCTAAACAGAATGTCAGGCAAAATGTAACTTTTATAAGAGACAAATAGCCGAGGACAAAGTCAACGGCAGGAAGAACTGCAGATAATGCATAATTGGAGTGGGATAAAATCCAGTTCCTTCAAAATTAGAGATCAACAATATAGCAAACAGCAGGGTTTATTGCAATTTCAATAAGTTTAACACTTAATTGCAAGAAGCACTATATTTAATTTGCTAAAACATTTAAGGTGCCATGCTCTCAAACTCTGCTTGCCCACAATATATTTGGTCATTTGGATGGATTTTCATTGACTTTTAACCCACCTCTAAAACAGTTCTGAGTTATCGTGAGGCTAAAGTTCAAGGAGTTTTGTTTTTGTGATGATGGGAAAGAAAGAATGAGAAAAGTGAGTGTTTTAACTGCACCTGTTATCATCGTAGTATTCAGCAGTAATTCCGCAATTTGATGGTCTCTTAATATAGTGCATTCCTAGTTGAATTATACAGGTCCTTCTCAAAATATTAGCATATTGTGATAAAGTTAATTATTTTCCATAATGTCATGATGAAAATTTAACATTCATATATTTTAGATTCATTGCACACTAACTGAAATATTTCAGGTCTTTTATTGTCTTAATACGGATGATTTTGGCATACAGCTCATGAAAACCCAAAATTCCTATCTCACAAAATTAGCATATCATTAAAAGGGTCTCTAAACGAGCTATGAACCTAATCATCTGAATCAACGAGTTAACTCTAAACACCTGCAAAAGATTCCTGAGGCCTTTAAAACTCCCAGCCTGGTTCATCACTCAAAACCCCAATCATGGGTAAGACTGCCGACCTGACTGCTGTCCAGAAGGCCACTATTGACACCCTCAAGCAAGAGGGTAAGACACAGAAAGAAATTTCTGAACGAATAGGCTGTTCCCAGAGTGCTGTATCAAGGCACCTCAGTGGGAAGTCTGTGGGAAGGAAAAAGTGTGGCAGAAAACGCTGCACAACGAGAAGAGGTGACCGGACCCTGAGGAAGATTGTGGAGAAGGGCCGATTCCAGACCTTGGGGGACCTGCGGAACCAGTGGACTGAGTCTGGAGTAGAAACATCCAGAGCCACCGTGCACAGGCGTGTGCAGGAAATGGGCTACAGGTGCCGCATTCCCCAGACCTGGGCTACAGAGAAGCAGCACTGGACTGTTGCTCAGTGGTCCAAAGTACTTTTTTTGGATGAAAGCAAATTCTGCATGTCATTCGGAAATCAAGGTGCCAGAGTCTGGAGGAAGACTGGGGAGAAGGAAATGCCAAAATGCCAGAAGTCCAGTGTCAAGTACCCACAGTCAGTAATGGTCTGGGGTGCCGTGTCAGCTGCTGGTGTTGGTCCACTGTGTTTTATCAAGGGCAGGGTCAATGCAGCTAGCTATCAGGAGATTTTGGAGTGCTTCATGCTTCCATCTGCTGAAAAGCTTTTTGGAGATGAAGATTTCATTTTTCAGCACGACCTGGCTCCTGCTCACAGTGCCAAAACCACTGGTAAATGGTTTACTGACCATGGTATCACTGTGCTCAATTGGCCTGCCAACTCTCCTGACCTGAACCCCATAGAGAATCTGTGGGATATTGTGAAGAGAACGTTGAGACACTCAAGACCCAACACTCTGGATGAGCTAAAGGCCGCTATCGAAGCATCCTGGGCCTCCATAAGACCTCAGCAGTGCCACAGGCTGATTGCCTCCATGCCACACCGCATTGAAGCAGTCATTTCTGCAAAAGGATTCCCGACCAAGTATTGAGTGCATAACTGTACATGATTATTTGAAGGTTGACGTTTTTTGTATTAAAAAAACTTTTCTTTTATTGGTCGGATGAAATATGCTAATTTTGTGAGATAGGAATTTTGGGTTTTCATGAGCTGTATGCCACAATCATCCATATTAAGACAATAAAAGACCTGAAATATTTCAGTTAGTGTGCAATGAATCTAAAATATATGAATGTTAAATTTTCATCATGACATTATGGAAAATAATGAACTTTATCACAATATGCTAATATTTTGAGAAGGACCTGTAGGTGTTTTGTGAAGGCATCAAAGGTTTGCAAAAAAAAAAAAAAACTGTTAAACTAACAGCATCAAGAAGACAATCAAAAAGTTCAGGGATAAAGTTGGGCAGAGGATTAAAGCAGAGTTAGGTTGTAAAACCTAATCCATTACCTGAAAATGCACAACTGCAAGGAGAGCATTTTTCAAAGGGGCAGCCAAGAAACCCATGGTAACTAAAGGAGCTGCAGAGATCCTCGGTTCAGGTAGAACAGTCTGTCTGAAGGAGAACTAGTGGTTTGTGTGCTTCAAATATCTGTCCATGAGAAGTTGTGTTTACCATTTACCACAAGACATGTTGGGACACAGCAAACATGGGAGAAAGTGCTATGGTCAAATGAGACCAAAATCAGACTTTTTGACATTTGAACAGAATGTATAGTTAAAAAGAGTTAACCCTGCACATCACCCTGAAGATAGGCTGTTAGAGACATACCCCATAAGACTTGCAGCTGTAATTGTAGTGTAAAGTGGTTCTAAAAAGTGTTGACTCAGGTGGACTGATTTTACGCCACACTTTCTTAATTTTTATTTGTTAAAAAATGCTGTCAACCCTATTTAATTTTCCTTTCACTTCACAATTGTGCTCTACTTTGTGTTGGTCTGTCACATACAGTAAAATCCAGATAACACATGACATAATCTCACATGACATCATGATAAATTTGGGTCCTCATCCAGCCTTGCTTGTCACAGTTTTGAGTTTTTATGTTGCGCTGACTGTAGATATGAGCAAACGTACGCAAGCTGGCTGTATATTTTGCCATTTCCTCACTTAAGATCAATACATAAATAGCATGTTCTCTTGTCATTCCCACGCTGAAGAGTAAGAGAAATAAAGCTCTGTGTCCAATTGCATTTTATATCTACAAGGTAAAAATCTTAATAAATGTTCCTATACACTCTTATCAACTTGAAAAAGTAAAGTATACCTTAAAAATTTTTTAATGACTTTTATGACATTTATTGTATAGAAATATTTTAAACTGCCAATAATCGTGGTCAAAAGTATTATTTAATTATTCTTAATTATTTCTTAACATGGGATTTTTTCCCCTCTGAATACATGCAGTCAAGTTAAACGTTGGATTTTTTTTTGTTACTGAAGTAAAGAGTGAATTTATTTAAAGGCTTTTTAATCTTTTTAAACTAGCTGTGCCATTTGCTTTGCAGGGGAGTGAATTAGTAAATTAGTTGGTTTATCTGGGAGATGTTCCAGCAGGTCAAGCAGGCAGAGCTAGAGGCTGAGGCTCAACCTTATCAACCCATTACAGGATTAGCGTTTAACTTGTAGTTTGCTACTTAATTTTGACCTGTATCCTGTTAAAATGCTACAGCTTAGCTGATCTTTTACAGATTGCATTGTTGCTGTTCTACACTTCTGGATTATACTTTGGATTTTCCACTTGTGTAAATAATATTAACTAGTTATGGGCTTATTGCTGCCAACACAATCAAAATTAGTTAAAGGAGACAGAAAAATGTTCTTTATATTTAAGATTTTCAGAAACAGCGTTTTGGTAAAGATTAACATGTGACAGTTAGAGGTGTTAGAATTGGGTATTTAATTGGGTACTTTCCATCAAAAGTTTAATTATGGACTTTTGGATAAATCAAAAACAAACAGAACAAAAGAAATCGCAGAACAAGCAACAGGTTTTTACTTAAATTTTCATGTAACCACCACCAACTTCACTGTATTTTTGGGGCGATTTCAGTAATTGTGACACAGATGGAAAGTAAAGCAAGACTTTAACAGGTTTCTACAAACAAAGTTGAATAAGAAATGTGGCGTGCATTTGTATTCCGCCCCACTAAATCATGTTTTTGTAGAGCCACTGTTGTTTGGACACTTTTGCTAGGTTTGTACATCAGTGTATTCTCTAGCAGTGGCATGTTGGTGTGCTTTATATATTTTTGATATGTCTAAGTTGCGATTTCATGCCATGAAATCAATTGACATCCACAAAATTAGTTGCAACCCCGCCAGATTACATGTGCTTCAGTATCAGAGCCTCTGACTGGTTTTCCTCCTAGATTGCTTTGTATTTATTTGCCTATCTTCCTTGTTCAGGCTTTCCTGTGCCACCACCATGTTTTGTTTTTTAGATTGTGTGTTTACGACAATGTTTAGTGTTAGTTTTCTACCACATATAGTGATTAACACATATGCCAAAACGTTCATTTTCGTTCTCATCTGTCAGACCTCTTTCCACATGTTTACTGCATGGATTGTGGTAAACTTTCAACTGGAACTCATACGAATTTCTTTCAGCAATGGCTGTAATATTGCAACTCTTTCATAACAGCCAGATCTGATATCTGTGCTTTCAACACATTCTCCCACCTGAGCTGGTGATCTCTGCATCTCCTCCAGAGTTACCATTCTTTGGGCCTCTTTCTGATTATCCATTCAAGTTAGAGTAAAGAAATGTGTTGGTTGCAAAAACAAAGTGACAACATTCTGGAGTTCTTGTTGCTTGTTCTTCAACATCTCAGCAGAAACGTTTTTCTTGCATGATGTCTGACATCAAATATATTGAAACTCTGCAGTAGGAGGACTTCCCTAGAGTTCTGCACATGACTTCTTGTAAAGTATAAAATGTCATTGCCTGAAAGAAGCTTTGTTCTTGTTTTTGCCACCTTGGATAGAAAATTACACATTGTCATTTAAAATGGTTGATACTGGTAGCTCGTTCTGTGTTTGAGGTGGATGTTCCAGTGTGTATTGTTGCACATTTTTGCAAAGTTATACTTTTGGAGACAACCATAATTTATGTATTGTTTACAGAGGTGCAAAATGAGTTGGGCCACATTAAACTTTATGTTTTACACATGGAGTCATACCAACAATGTGAAAGAAAGGTTTTTCTCAAAGTACCTGTATTCATGCAGACCAAGCACTTTATCTTTCTAAGCAAGGTTGGATATTAACTCCTTGTTTCAAATGTTGTCTGGTCAGTAAAGATTAATAAATGCAAAAAAAAAGACTTTACAGCCACTAAATTACTAATCTTTCAGCATCTTAAGTACTTAATAAGATGAAGGGCTCAGGGATTGTTTGTTTTAAGGCCAATGCTACACACCATTATTAAATACAGATGACCGTCAAGCCCTCAGGCAGCACAGGATGAGAAACTGATAAAGGTGGCCACATTGGCTCAGGAATATATAAGAAAATGATTCAACCTACTGCTGCACCCAGAAATGTAGTCTGAAAATGGATTATGTTAAAGGTAAGCTGTATATCATCTCCTGGCACGTGGACTATTGTTCTTTGAGAAATAAAATCTTTAGTTCCTTATATGGAGATATGAGAAGAATCTTTGTTTCTCTATGCGTGATACAGCAATAATGTCTCTGAATTTATCTTGGTTTGTAAAATGTGCAAGAATTCATTTTACTATAATATTTATCACAGACAGTTTATTTGATATGCAACTGTGTTTAAAAAGGCAAAAGTGAATGAAAAACAGATGTAAAGAATAACCTAGAGTCAATTATCTTGAACTTCTTCAGGTCCTAGTCCACTGGAATGAACATAACATGTTTTTTTGAATATATCCCTCCATCCATCCACTATCTTCAACGGTCAATGGGCTACAGGCGGGGTACCCTGTGGACTGCTTGTTAGTCCATCACAGGGTAACACAGAGACACACAGGACAAACAACCATGCAAGCATACCAATTTAGAGTAACCAGTTAACCAGACTGCCATGTTTTTGGACTGTGGGGAGAAGTCACGCATGATATAGAACATGCAAACTCAATGCAGAAAGAGCCCAACAGCTCCATGCAGCCCCCTTTCTAGGTCTAAGCCATCAAAGCCAGAAATATCAGTTATTTCAACTTTGAAATAATGCTCACCACTAATTGGTTTATGGATATTCAATGAGATTTAAGAATTGAATTCTAATTTGATTTAAGAGAACATCAAGACAAGCAGGACACAGAAACTAGTAAGGAGGATGTTAAAAAGGAGTTACTTACGTTTTAGTGGCTTTCAATGCTCATTTCGTCATGGCTTCCATTGTAATGATCTTGAAAATACACGAATGAAAACATGAGTTGGCAAAATGTGTTTATTTCTATGATGAAGAGCAGGAAATATTAGCTGGATTGTTTTGGTGTTCAGCTGAAAATAATTTTTTTTATTCCAGCCTGAGCACCCAAACCCCGGGGTGAGGTACAGTAGCACCTCTCGTACAGCCTACCTGCCAGACTGCACAGAGGGACAGAAAGTCCTGAGGCTGCTGAAGAAAGCGTTCGACCGAAGACTGACGTTTACCATCGGACGGTCGGCCACAACGGGCCTCAACAACGTTATCACCTGGAACGACATTCACCACAAGACCAACATAGATGGCGGCCCGCAGTGGTAAGAGCTCCTTTTTTTGGCTGCAAACAGATATCTGAAAAAATTCCAGTTGGAAACAATTGTACTGGAATCTTATCTAATCTTACTGGTATTATTTTCTTTTAAAACTACTAAAAATCAGTATAAAGAGGAGAACTGATATTTGATATGAAAAACTATTCCCAAAAGACTGCGGCTATGCTTTTCTGCTTTGTGAGGATGTACTAGTCTATTATAAGTATGCTGATATCATTGGAGATAGTGCATTGAGCCAACTCTGGCCATCGCATTTTGCTTATTAGCTTAATATGAAAAGTGCATTCATGGTCAGACGTTTTTACGCTGAGGAGAAATCTTGATTTTTACTGATGTTACTGCTTCAGGTTTTATGGTGCCAGTTTTGCATGATTTGTCCTAATAAAAATCTAATTAAGTGCAAAATGCATCAGGGTCAGGACCTTCAAGCATCATTTCAGTGATCCCACAGTTCGCTCAGGGGAGAGAGTTGACAATGACGAGGCGCCCTGTCATTCTGATTGAAAAGCAGAACAGTTGTCTCAAAAGTGAAAGGTGCTTGAAATTGGCAGCTGTACATGTTGATGATGAATCAGCATTAAACAAAGTCATCAAACAATAATTAATTAGTGGCGAAGTGCTTCCTCACAAAGATGAAACACAGTGCTTGTCTTCTGAAACATTAGATTTAAGATTGCAAAGACCCACCTCACCCTGCTAATATTATGTTCTGTCCTCTTCCATCAGGAAAAAGGTTAAAAAGTCTCTGGTCCAGATCGACTTAACTCACTAAATTATACATGTCCTCAGGAAGTGAGAGCCCTCACCTCTCATAAACCCTCATTTTATGCTTTGCTTAGCAAGCTTGGTCCCCCTTCAGGGTCTTTCTTAACGCATTGCACTATTTTTATCTAACTATTTATTTATTTATGTTGCTGACTAGTTTTTCAAACATGTTTTTATGGTTGTGTATCATGTATTGCCATGTCTGTTTTGAGCCCCACACCAATCAAAATTCCAGGTGATATTTATTGCATTGGCTCCAGATTATTTGACTCGACATCACATTAAAACACTTGCTATCATTATGGCATCAAAACTGCTTTACAGTCAAGGTTATTGGTGCCAGTAAGATTTACCCGAATAAACAATTTGTTGAATCATCCTGACCTTCAAGGAGAGACTTACAGTTGTTGTGAAGGAAACTCCGGGGGGCCCAAGAAAGGCCAGCTTTGCATAAACCTGCTGTCTTTTTTAATTAAAGCATTTAAAACCAAATAAATGTCAGTTTCTTTGATTTTGGTTTGGTCAAAGGTAACAAAACTTAAGCATTAAAAGGTTTGTTAAAACATTTCTGTCAATCTTCCCAACCTTTGACCCACTAGTGTACAAGAAGGTCAGGTTTTCCTGCTATATCAGGAACGTTACCAAAGTTAATGGGACTGGTTTGGAGGCAGCAATGGCTGCTGGAGCAAAAAATCTAAAAATTGATTTATTAAGTTCACATAAGTGAGATTATTTCAGTGTAACATTAACTGTTAGGTGAATTTCCTGCATCCCTGGAACTTACAAAACCAATGAGATCATGTTTCCTCATCTCTGCTCGTCTTTCTTTTACAGTTTTGGATATCCAGATCCAGCGTACCTTTTCAGGGTTCAGGAGGAGCTTCGTCTCAAAGGTGTAACAGAAGATGATTGATTGTTCCAAGATATCCTTTAGACAGATTTAGTGTTGCTCATAATAACATTTCCAGTTGCAAGTCAGCACTTTTCCACAGCAACGTTCACTACTGATACTTGAAGATGTGTTTTTCATTTGAGCTGGCTAAACCAAGGGACATGTTAAGCTTTTTCAAAGATAATTTTTTCCCGCTTTATTCTTAAGTTGCTAGTTTACTTTAAGCCAATAGAGAAGGACAAGTTTGGTGTTGATTTTGATGGATTTCCGAAGTGTTTCTTTGGCATGTTCTGTAAAATACACACAGCACTGTCCCCATTTATTGGCACCCTTTGTAGAGGCGTACAAAAAGCCTGAAAATAAGTAAATCTTTTGTTCCATTATCCTGATCGCACACTAGAAAATATGCCTCAGTTTTAGTTTTTTTTAATCATCACTCAGGCTGTAGATACACACATGTTAATGCAAGAAGACATTTACTGACTTATGAGGATTGTTTGAATGGCATGTTCTTTTCTCTTTCCCAGTTTTAGGAGTGAATAAGAGAAACAGACCTTCATTTGTCTATATATTTATGTATAAACTCAGGAAACAGGAGATCATAGAATACTAATTAAAAAATCCTAGATACGCAATCATTCGATCAGTTCGAAAAAGTAAAGTATCTATTCATAAAATTGTTTTTATTACACTTATTAGTTGAAAACCTAGTTTTTAAATTGAGGTACAATGTTTTGTGAGAGATTATGCTACTGCAATGACAGTTTAGTTTGTTAGGTGGATTTCTTTTTTCCAGGGATGCCAATAAAAGTAGAGGATGCTGTGTTTGTAACAATTTATTTCAAGCTGCCATTTGCACTGGATAAAAACATAATATAAAGGAATAGCTATCAAAAAGATCTATGGCAGCGTGATATAAATGCTTCTGATGATACTATGTATTATTGTTTTAGTTGACAATCAGTCCTGTGTATCCGACGACCTTAAAATATTTTGTAATATTTGTGCTTTTCCAGCTCCCTCGTTCTTAAAAACAAAAGATGGGAAAGCATGCAAACTTTTTTCAGTGAAAATATATTTGAACATAACATAACATTCCCATAAAATATGTTTGTCCAAATTTAAACTATACCTTTAAATGGGGTGTCATTAAAAAGTAATGACACGTTATTCTTTAAAATGAGTAAAAACCATTTAAAGAATGGCTAATAAACTATGGCTAATATCCATAGTTATTTTTTGCAACAATGCATATTGATTGATTTTGTGCCTTATGCAATATCAGATAAGGTAGTGCCTTAAAAAATACCATTTATTTTGAAATCACCGTCTGTTCCTGTGTCTGCAGTTTAAATATGTACTTTTTAATCCCTGCCATTACCATGCCAGGGCACTAGATGGCGGCTTTTCCTAATATAAGGCCTGTTGGATAGTATTTTCATTATTTCTCTCACACCTCAAAGTTTCTTGTCTAATGTATTTGGGTCAGTTTAATCAGAAAACAGCTACACGACAGAGAGACAGCGGAAGTTGCTTTGTGTTATATGTAGGGGGAATACGTACCGCCGCCGTTTGGTGATAGTTAAAAGCTGAATGTGAAGCTGTTATTCTTCCTTAAATGTCATTTTTGAACCAAATAAATCTTTCTTTAAGACCTGCTCTGAATGTTTTTGTCTAGCAGCAGAAAGCAAATAATGTACAGTGCTGTACAAAAGTATTCATACTGGAAGTGGAAGGACAATGATAGATGGTTTAAAACATTTTGTTTTACAAAAACAAATTTTAAAACTGTTGTGTGGATATATAGTATACAACATACAATATACAGTATATATATTCCACCCTCTGTTTTAACTAACCTTTTACTACAGCTGCAGGTATGGACATTGACTGGGCCAATCAGACAAATGCTTTGGTCTAAACCAGGGGTGTCCAAAGTCGGTCCTCAGGGGGCTGGTGTTCTCCATCTTTTAGATGCTTCCCTGCTTCAGCTCACCTGACTTCCATTGATGGCTGATTAACAAGCTTTTGCTGAGCTGCAATCACTTGATTCAGGTGTGTTATAGCAGGGAAACATCTAAAACATGCAGGGCACCCGCTCTCGAGGATCGACTTTGGACACCCCTGGTCTAAATCATTCCATTGAGCTTTGGCTGTATGTTTATGGAGGTTGTCCTGCTGGAAGGTGAACTGTGAACCCATGTGTCAGGCACTTTGCAGTCTCTAGAAGGTTTTCTACCAGACTTGCCCTGTAATTCTGTCCATCCATCTTTCTATGCATGATACTGCATGAAGCATGATAAGCTTCCCTGTCTGTGTTGTGAAAAAGCAACCCACAGCATGATGGTGCCTCCATCATGTGCCACAGTGGGAATGGTGCGTTAGAGGTGATATGCAACGTTAGTTTTTCTTCTCACGTAGCATTTTGCATGTAGGCTAAAAATGTTAAAACATTTCCTCATCTGATCAGTACGTCTTCCACATGTTTTCTGTCTACCCTATGTGGCTATTAGCAACCTTTTAAATGGGACTTCTTACAGGTGTCTTTTAACAGTGTTTTTCATCTGGCCACTCTTCTGTAAAGGGCACATTTCTGTAGTGCAATACTAAATGCTGGGGAGTTGACAGATTCTCCCACCTGGGGTGTGGATCTTTGCAGATCCTCCCGAGGGAAACTGGGCCTCTGGGCTGATTCTTTGAGTAATGCTCTCCTTACCCAGCTTGTCAGTTCAGGTGGACGACTTTGTCATGGAAGGATTGCCATACTTGTTTCATTTTTAGATTGGTTGAACGGTGCTCTGTGAGATGTCCAAAGCCTGTTCAAACGTCTTTACCACTCTATTCACCACGCAGATCTCTAACAAACCTCTGAGGCCTTCGCAGAACAGCTGAATTTATATCGAGATTAATTCACACACGGGTGGATTCTACCTATTAGGAGACTTCTGAAAGCATTTGGTTTGGCTAGATTTTATTAGGGGTTATCAAAGAGAAGGGGGCTGAATGCAAATGCACACCATAATTTTTTGATTTTCATTTATAAAATGTTTGGATAACCAGACAATATTTTTCTTTCTGTCACATAAAATACCCCCAAAAATAAAAATTAAGTTTGTTTCTGTAACGTGACAAAACGTGAAAAATTCAAAACGGTATAAATACTTATTCTAAAAGTTGTACATTTGATTTTAGTTTTAAAACGAAAGGAAAAAAATTCAGTAAGCACCTTTTAGCTTCTATATAGTTTATAAAGAGTGCACATATGATGAAGTAGAGTGAGTTAGTGGCCTGTTTTCCACTCTGACATCAGTATCTGGGGGCATTTATTTGGCCTGTAGAATCTCAGGGCATCTGCTAACCTCTAATCAGAGCAGGACCCATCTGCCACCCATCCTATGTCTCCCCCCTTTCTGCAGTAATTCATCAGTAAAATCCATCCACATTTTATCAGCCATCCATCTATGAACCTTTTACTTGAATTGTATGTGATTTAAAGATCTCTGTAACATTAAAACATTACCCGACAGCGCAACTTAATTTCAGAAATTAGCCCATTTTGAACATTTATTTCAATCTGAAAGAGCCCCCTGTGCTAAGGCAGATTGTTTGATGAAAAGCAGAATTCATTGAAAGAAACACAGAGTGGAAGTGAAACATGTCTGAAATTACTTTCGCTTCTTTAAACCTAACCTACATTTCAACATGAAATACTTACGTACGGTTTGGTTCTATATGAGGACATGTCTCTGACATAGTACCCTCAGGAATAAAAGCATAAATGCATATTTTGTTCTTGATTAATTTCCAACTGACAAAAGGTGACTCTTCTGTGCTTTTGATTTTTAATATCTACATAGAAAACAGGATTTAGACACATTTTTCAGTGCAAGATGTGGTCTTAGTTTTGTTCCACACAGTGTTCTGCATGTAGGCTCAAACGTTCAGTCCTGGTCTCATCTGAGCAGAGCAAAGTCTTCCTTCCAATAGTTAAGAATAACTGCAGAAGGGAATTCTTCAGGCTTTCCTTTGGCTATTCAGCTGCCTTCACTCTTCTGCACTCAGACCTGTGGAGTGCGATAATAATAGTTGGAAGCAGATTCTCCCACATGAGCTGTGGATCTCTGTAGGTCCCCCAAAGTTACCATGGGCCTCTTGGCTGCTTCATATTAATCATCTTGTTGCCTAGCCTCTCTGTATACTTTGAAGGCATGTCTTGGTCAGATAGCAGTTATTTCATACTCTTCATTTCCAGATAATAGATTGAACAGAGCTCTGTGAGATGTTCAAAGCTGGTTATCTTGTTTTATAACCTTAACCTGCTTTAAACTTCTACACATCTTCAACTATGTTGAACATTAGTGTGATATATTTTGTGTTTCATAAGATATGTTTGATATGTTTTCTGTTTTAAAGCTTTGTGACCTGGTCTGTCTGCAAATTTGACCTTCATAAAGTCTATAATGATCATAAAACCTGACCTGTCTGCTGTGTTTTCTTGAACTTTATGATGTTTGTTCACTAATGTTCACTAACAAACCACAGCTGCATTTATACTGAGTTGCAAAAAAATTAAGGTATCGTATACCTTTCTTTTAATAAGGGAAGATCCCTTTTTGTTTCAGGTTTACAATTATTAAGATTTGATTGGAAAAACTTTCCACAAAAGTCTGACTACTTCGCAATAATAACACGTTGTTTAGTTTACTGTTGAGTTAAATGCAAAAGTTAAATTATTTTCCATGTTTAACTTTAAAAAAGAAAATGTTTTGTGGCCCCTGAGTACTTTGAACTTGCTGTTTTGGCCGATGTGGCAAATGTTTCGACGCCAATGATTTAGGGGGATCCCAGTAAAGGGGGTGGATATGCACACCACGATTTTCTGATTTTCATTTGTTAAAGAAAATGAAAACCACAGATTATTTTCACAATTATGCTGTACCTTGTGTTCTTCCATGACAAAAATACTAATAAAAAAACGCTGACGTTATATTCAGGGAAAATACCGCGGAGGAATCCTAAAAACATCAAAATAATTTTGCGCCCCCCTCTGCATTTATTTTCCCTCACCATGAGGCCATCTGGATAAGGGGGCAAAGAATGACAAAAATGCAAACAGTAAACAGAAATATGCACATAATTTAGATTATGCAGAGCAGTAATGTTCCACACATGCGGCAATGTAAATTTTTTGTGAGAAACCTCCCCCTGAAAGTAAATTCGCCCAAGTGTATGTTTTAAAAAGGACAGTACCCCCATCCTGTCCTGCTATAGTTCCTTTTCATCGACTGTTGCTCTGTGTTGTTTTTAACATCCTGCTTCTGCAGAGCAGTAAAAAATAGCACTGAGACAGTTGCTTCCATGCTTCTGGGTGCGACTAGACATCTCCTCCAGAGACGCTCCCTCGAAGCACACAAATGCATGCGTACGTCTATCAAATGAGAGATGCACAGTGTTTTCTGTGCTGCAGTTGATAAGAAAATCATTACGTGACAATGCAGAGCTGTTGTTCTTGCACTCTCTCCTCACTCTGCTCCTTAATTAGAGGGTTTTTGGCTGCGGGGGGAGAGCCCTGGCACATTGCCTTCCTTCCTCCCTCCTTTTCTCTCTCTGGCTGCCTACTCATCATGCAAAACTACAGATACACTACCTGTGAATCGTACGCCACTTTTGTTTCCTCTTTTCTGTAATGAGAATCAGCTCCAGCAGATGTAACCTACTTCTGCATACCTTCGAAGGTATTGTATGTCTTCACCCAGTTTTTTTTTTCCCTGTGATGTCAGAATTGACACAAAAAATGCTTTGAGGATTCTAAAAAAATCTATCTGTGTACCATAAAGGAGAAGTAATGAGACTTGAGGCTGCGCTGGTATGTAAGCTGAAATGTACATGGGGATGCTGAAGAGGCATGTGTCTCCATCCGCTCTCTTTGTGTGACAGAATGCCAGCCCACACCACTGACATGCTCATCCACTGAGCCTCAGGCTGTTTGCTTAAGAACAGCAGAGTGAAGGTGGGTGTGTGGGTGCTTGTGCTTCTGCCACTTTTGTCTGTGCGGCCTTCCCTGCATCTGTGCATATACTGTGTACGGATTTGCACTGGTGAATACATGAATGTGTGAGTCTGTGTTTGTGTGTGGCAGTCAAGGATGAGTCTAACATTCTGCTCTCTGATTCATAGCCGGGGTTACATGGCATTTTGCCCGCCTGATTTAGCCAAACAGATCCTCAGCTTTTATTAGTAACGCTGACAGATTTACTGACTTGCTTCCCCGACAGGACACAGCAGCAGAGACACTGTGCACCGAGGTCTTGGGCCGGGCTGTTGCAAATTGAAGGCTCGACAAGCTGTTGCTCATTAGCAACACCTGAGTTTCTGCCTGATGTCAGAACAACAGCTCCAATCGTCTTTCAGTGATTTTCTTTACAGCAACGCATTTAGAGCACATAGTCATGTAAAATGTTTTCCTCTTTACTCTGCAACAAGAATCACAATATAAAGCATAAAGCTCATGATGCATTCTGGGTAACATTTGTTGTCCTCCCTGTCTGCGGGCTCGTCCATGGCCGTCCATTCTCAGACAATCTCTTGATAAAGCAATTAGCTCCGGCTGCCATGACGACTAGCATGACCTTTTATGCTGTTTTACAGACAGGGATCTTTACCAAGGCCTGCCTTCCTTTTCGTCAGCCGCGGCAACAGCTGTCTGTAGCACATCAGGGACAATAAATGGGTTTTGTTGATGACAAAAGCTGGCAGAGGCCTGTTGAAATGTGCCTCTGTAAAGAGACAGCATGCTTCACATTTCCACAGGTAATAAAAGACTGTTAACTTAGCAATAATTTGAATTTTACCGAATATTAATTCAGCCTTGCAGCATTTCTTGTAATTGAGTCACACTGAGACACTCTTTTTGTTTATATTGTGCAGTTTTAAGATCATAAGAGATAAGATTTTAAGCACATTTAAAAAAACAAAAAATCTCTATAATTCTTAATTTCATAATTTGAGTAAGTGTTTCACAAAGTAAACCTGTGTATAAATAATCTGTAATCAGCGCAAAATAATTCAGACCACATTTGATGCGTCATTGCAGTGCTTTGTAAAAGTTTTCATGTACGCTCAATTTTTTCCAATTTATTTTGTCCCACCCACCGTTCTCAATGAGTTTTACTGGATGTTATGTGATAGGCCAACACATGGTAGTGCATTATTGTGAAGAGGAAAGAAAAGGACACATGGTTTTCAATATGTAGGGTCGTTGTCCTGCTGGAAGGTAAATCTCTGGCCCTGTCTCAAGTGTCTTGAAGCCTCTAACAGCTTTTCTTCTAGGGATGCCCTATATTTAGCTCCATCCATCAACTCTGGCCAGCCTCCCATCCCTGTTGAAGAAAAACATCTTCACTTCATCATGCTGCCATCACAAATGTTTCATCGAAAGGATTGTGTACTCGAGGTGATGTGGAGCATTGGTTTTCACACGTAGCATTTGGTCCCATCTGACCAGAGTCTCTTCTTCTTGCATATTGGCTGTGTCTCTCACATGCCTCCAAGAAACTTGTACTATACTTTCTGGCTTTCTTTCGGGAATGGATTACTTCTTGTGACACTTTTATAAAGGCCAGATTTGAGGAGTGCATGACCAGACAGTAGCACTTGAGCTGTGCATCTCTGTAGCTCATCGAAAGGTGCCATGTGCCTCTTGGCAGCCTGTCAGTTTAGGTTGAGATTCGTAAATGTAACATGAAAAAAAGGGGGAAATGTTCAAGGGGTATCAATACTTTTCAAGACTTTGTACTGTATATCTTGGATTTCACACTTGTCCCAATCTAAATAGTTCAGATTGGATTTTTTTATAAACAGAAGGAAGGTTTTATTATTTTTCCAGCAGTATTTTTACACACTATGTGTTCACTACAGTATTATGCAGTTTAAGTTTAAAGGAGAAAAGATTCCAGAAGATTCAAAATATAGTGAAATACGCCTTTAATTTAGCTCTAAATTGGAAGCCTCTAACTTTAGAATCATCAGCCAGTTGAGGTCAGTGGCTATAATTTCTTATAGTACAGACACTCTACACAGAAAAGGGGCGTGCCCACTCCTCATTGGTAAAATACAAAAATAAGCAATAGAAAACTTGTTCAGGGTACAATGACTGATGAATTTTTTGTTTCCCTTCCCAAGAGCTTGTGCTGCCTGCTAACAGGGTTGCACCCTGGTTGATGAGCCATCTTAAAACCCACCACTGCACCCAACAACTAACTGTTAGCATGTTTTCCTGTTAAAACAAGGGCATTATTTCAGCTGTTTAACAGATATTTGGGACTGTTAGGTTCTGCTTTGTGCAACATACCATTTCAAATCACAACAGAACAGTCCCAGACCTGACTCATGAGAGTGATCATTTTTCCTCCTAACAAACCTTAGCTTATTGTGGCCAAAAAAGAAAAAAAAAAAATTAAAAGCCTAAAAAAACATCTTGGTCTCGGATGCATATTTAAGCTTGACATTATATTAGACTAAAATGTCATTTTAGTTGTAGTCTATTTTTATTTACAAATGATAATACAAATGACAAATGAAGCAAATATGTCTGTGTGTTTCTGAATATTAATCTCTCTGTGAATTGTTCACTCTTTGTAAAGATCTACATTAAAACAAAACTATTGTATCTTTTGAATGTTTGGAAGTATTTACAAATGTGTTTTGGTCATTCATGCGGATGTCTGTTTACTAACTCAAGTGAATGGATTGCACAGCCAATTGAAACAACCTCTAAATATGCATGGAAACAGCCTCTGAGCATGGATTTCATCACATTTGTGCGTTGGCGTTGAAAGATTAGTAGAATTAGTGTTAACCTGTTTGTTTTTTCAATTGAACTGTCAGATTGTACCATCATGATGTAGGTTTAAGCACGATCCTGTGCACAAGCTGTTCAGGATTCACAAATATAGGATCCATGCTAAATATAGACCTGCTAAAGGAATGCGTTGTGTTTGCACAACTGCTTATTTTGTGTTGAGATGCCAAAGTGTGGGCTGCTGCTGCCACCTCAGTTTACAGCCAAATAACCATGGGCCACGCAATGGGTTTATCTAACAGTACAAGATATACAATAACTCTCATTTACCATCATACAAGGTGTGCATCTTTGCAGATAGCTCCCATGCACAATCAGGCAGCAATCAGGAATTTTAAAATACTTCTTAAAGATGCAGAGATGAAAAGATAATTATGGTTATAAAAAAGCCACCTTATCCCTTGCGGGGTCTCAGCGGTCTTAGTGAGAAACAGCTGTACCTTATTGCAACAAATAGCTTACACAGCAGTGCAGACAGTGAACCATGAGCGCAAACAGAAAGCTTAGTCACATCAGATAAAAATAGAAAGAGTTGTGACTGTTACAGGCTTTTCTATACACTATGTGCTGCTGCATAAATCAAAATGAGTCATAACATACATTTTCATACATGCATTTTTTTAGTGGAGCACAGGTGATGTGGAGAGTAAAATTAGCAAAGTTTCTAGGAGATATGGGATGCCACTCACATACCTTCTATGAGGCCTTCTATGATACTGTTACAACTATGTAAGAGTTGAAAAGGTGCTTAAATACTCAATTTTACCTAAATATAGCAAAATGCTGGGGAAATGAAAACACAGCAGTGCTGCATTTTAAAATGAATATATTGTCTTTTCCTAGTTGCTCTTCCCGACACTGCAGAGGATGTTGGTAATTAGAAGGACTCAGAGAGTCAGAATACCCCCAAACCCCCCCTCGCCAAGAGCTCAGAAATAAAAACTTGGGAATATGTGATCTGAACAGAGGAGGAAGAAGAAACAGAGAAGAAGAAGCACATTGGTTTTCAGAGAGAGTGGGGTGCAGACAGATGGCAGATGAAAATTCTCCACAGGAATATCTTTGCAGCTGATGTGTTACATAGTAACACACTGCTTTCCACTATGTGAAAAACACAACCATCAAACCACGTTGCTTTCTTTTTCTAAAGCAGTCATGCTAATCAAAAACAGAAACTAATGGAGAACAGAGGGTTAGAATTAAGTAGCAGAGAACGAAGTGTACTGTGCCAGGCATCTGAAATATAAAGCCAACTCTATCTCTTACAACAAGACAAGTTATACAGTTTGACCTGCGGTGTTGAGCATCATGCATACAGTTACATTTATTAATATGTTCTTTCTCATGAGCACTGTATTATAACGGGGAAATGGATCGTATGTAGCTGAACTCAATCAGTCTACATTAAATTTGATCTGTTTGTCCTGCAAAGTCCCAGAAAATGACATTTGTTACTGTAGTGGAATTTTCTTATCAAAGTGTGAGAGACGTTGACTCACAACAAGAGAAAATCCGGACTTTGTCTTTATAAGTTTTATTCAAAGGCATTCAGCGTTTGAAGACCCTGTCACTGAGTGAAGCAGAGCCCCGATCAACATTTACACACAATATTTATACCAAACATGACAGTGTTATCTCAACTTCAAAGAGTCTTTGTGTTATGGCCCTGGACCCTCCTTGGGTTCAGAGGTGACAAAGTTATCTAGGAACAAACCATCGTCTCTTCCTGAGGCATCACCCTAAATGATGGGTTTTAACCACTAAACTTCTGATAATGGCTTTTACAGCTTCCTCCTCTAACACAAATGTTCTGAGGAGTGAGGTAACCTAAAGGTCATAGACTTTGGAACACTTAATTAAAGAATTTCCATTACATTACTAAATGGCACTAAATAAATAAACTGAATTAAAATGAATTGAATTAATGGAAAGGCTCTAGGTGATGGGTCAGACAAAGAGCGGTTCATGAATCCCTCATGAGGACAAAAATATCGAGGCACGTGACGTCGCCCGGTACGGCGGAGCCGGGGTCCCACCCTGGAACCAGGCCTGGGGTCGGGACTCGCCGGAGAGCGCCTGGTGACCGGGTTGCTCTTCGCGGGACCCGGCCGGGCCAAGCCCGAACGAGAGATGCAAGGCCATCCCCCAGTGGGCCCACCACCTGCAGGGGGAACCACGAGGGACCGGTGCAAAGAGGATTGCGTGGCGGACGAAGGTGGAGACCTCAGCGGCCCGATCCCCGGATGCTTAGGCTGGGTCTAGGGACGTGGAATGTCAGCTCGCTGGGGGGGAAGGAGCCTGAGCTTGTGCGGGAGGTCGAGAGATATCGACTAGAAATAGTCGGGCTTGCCTCCACGCACAGCGTGGGCTCTGGAACCCATCTCCTTGAGAGGGGTTGGACTCTCTTTTACTCTGGAGTGGCCCACAGGGAGAGGCGGCGGGCTGGTGTGGGTTTGCTTGTTGCCTCCCAGCTCAGCCGTCTCGTGTTGGGGTTTACCCCAGTGGATGAGAGGGTTGTATCCCTGCGCCTTCGGGTTGGGGATAGGGTTCTGACTGTCATCTCGGCCTACGGACCGAGCGGTAGTGCGGAGTACCCGGCCTTCTTGGTGTCCCTGTTGGGGGTGCTGGATAGTGCCCCTCCCGGGGACTCCATTATTGTGCTGGGGGACTTCAACGCCCACGTGGGAAACGACAGTGACCCCTGGAGAGGCGTGATCGGGGGGAATGGCCTCCCCGATCTGAATCCGAGCGGTGTTTTGTTATTGGACTTCTGTGCTAGTCACGGATTGTCCATAATGAACACCATGTTCAAACATAAGGGTGTCCATCAGTGCACTTGGCACCAGGACACCCTAGGCAGGAGGTCGATGATCGACTTTGTTGTCGTATCATCAGACCTTCGGCCGCATATTATGGACACTCGGGCGAAGAGAGGGGCTGAGCTGTCCACTGATCACCACCTGGTGGTGAGTTGGATCTGCTGGAGGAGGAGAAAGCCGGACAGACTTGGCAGGCCCAAGCGCATAGTGAGGGTCTGCTGGGAACGCCTGGCGGAGCCCTCGGCCAGGGATGTATTCAACTCTCACCTCTGGGAGAGCTTTGACCAGATACCAGGGGATGTTGGAGACATAGAGTCCGAGTGGACCATGTTTTCCGCATCTATTGTTGATGCTGCTGCCCGTAGCTGCGGCCGTAAGGTCTGCGGTGCCTGTCGCTGCGGCAATCGCAGAACCCGGTGGTGGACACCGGCAGTAAGGGATGCTGTCGAGCTGAAGAAGGAGTCCTATCAGCTGTGGTTGGCTTGTGGGACTTCTGAGGCGGGTGACGGGTACCGTGAGGGCAAGCGTGCTGCGCCCCGGGCTGTGGCAGAGGCAAAAACTCGGGCCTGGAGGAGTTCGGTGAGGCCATGGAGAAGGACTACCGGTTGGCCTCGAAGCGATTCTGGCAAACCGTCCGGCGCCTCAGGGGTGGAAGCAGTGCTTCGCCAACACTGTTTATAGTGGGGGTGGGAGGCTGCTGACCTCGACTGAGGACATTATAGGGCAGTGGAGGGAGTACTTCGAGGATCTCCTCAATCCTGCCATCATTCCGTGGTGGAAACAGAGGCTGGGGACTTTTGTGGACCTGGAGAAGGCATTCGACTGTGTCCCTCGTGATGCCCTGTGGGGGGTGCTCCAGGAGTATGGAATCGGGGGCCCTTTATTAGGGGCCATCCAGTCCCTGTACGAGCGGAGCAGGAGTTTGGTCCGCATTGCTGGCACTAAGTCGGACCTGTTCCAGGTGCATGTTGGACTCCGGCAGGGCTGCCCTTTGTCACCGGTCCTGTTCATAACCTTTATGGACAGGATTTCTAGACGCAGCCAAGGGCCGGAGGGGGTCTGGTTTGGGGACCAGTGGATTTCGTCTCTCCTTTTTGCAGATGACGTGGTCCTGCTGGCCCCCTCTAGCCAAGACCTACAGCATGCGCTGTGGCGGTTCGCAGCCGAGTATGAAGCGGCTAGGATGAAGATCAGCTCCTCCAAGTCCGAGGCCATGGTTCTCGACCGGAAAAGGCTGGCTTGTCCTCTTCAGGTTGGAGGGGAGTTCCTGCTTCAAGTGGAGGAGTTTAAGTATCTCGGGGTCTTGTTCACGAGTGAGGGAAGAATGGAGCAGGAGATCAACAGACGGATCGGTGCGGCTGCCACAGTAATGGGGGCGTGTGCCGGTCCGTTGTGGTGAAGAGAGAGCTGAGCCGAAAAGCGAAGCTCTCAATTTACCGGTCAGTCTACGTTCCTACCCTCACCTATGGCCATGAACTTCGGGTCATGACCGAAAGAACGAGATCCCGGATACAAGCGGCTGAAATGAGCTTCCTCTGTAGGGTGGCCGGGCACTCCCTTAGAGATAGGGTGAGGAGCTCGGCCATCCGGGAGGGGCTCGGAGCAGAGCCGCTGCTTCTCCACATCGAGAGGAGCCAGTTGAGGTGGCTCGGGCATCTATACCGGATGCCTCCCGGACGCCTTCCTCGGGAGGTGTTCCAGGCACGTCCCACTGGGAGGAGGCCCAGGGGACGGCCCAGGACACGCTGGAGGGACTATGTCTCTCGGCTGGCCTGGGAATGCCTTGGGCTCCCCCCGGAGGAGCTGGAAGAGGTGTCTGGGGAGAGGGACGTCTGGGCGTCTCTGCTGAGTCTGCTGCCCCCGTGACCCAGTCCCGGATAAGCGGAAGACGACGGGTACAAGTACGAGTGAATTAATGATACCAGTATGATAAAGATTTGGACTTAAATTGCAGTTTAAAAAATGTTGTTAATGTTATCAAATGATCTACGTATAGACGTCAGATCAATGTGCTGAAAAATGCCGAACAAGTAAAACACCTGTGTGGCTTGAAACTAGGGGTGGAAGGTATGGCAAAAATATCATGTTATTACTTTAGATTTTCTACAGTTTTCCTGATTTTGAACTCAGTCAATCACAGTGTGAAGGATTCAGATCTTATTATACTGGTGGTCTGCTTTAGAGCCTCAGAGATTCCAGCTTCATCATTATACGTTAAATCGAAGTCTGGGTTTTTTTGTTCTACTTCTAGTATTGCTTCAGAAGAAGATGAAGCAGTTTGCCTCAGTTCTACTTCATGTTAAGTATTCCTGGTGTTGACTTTAAGACACATCTTTTCTGCCTCTTCAGAGAGTGCTTGTGCATGCTTTCGCTTGCTGGATAGAAGGCAAAGATTCTCCAGTTGATCCTCCAGTCACTTGGTAAGTGTCTCCTTGATGCCCATGTTATTGTTCATGGTTGTTCATCTCATGATTCCCTCCATGATGATGAGAAAGATTGTAGTAGAAGTCAATGAGGACTGTGTTACTTTAGTTTCCACTGCAAAAGGATGTGCAAAAATCCACAAGGGTCAAATAGAGAGGGTGCTGCCATTCGATGGACTGCTCAGTGATGATGAGCCAATGGGCGATACCACCGCTATGGAGCCAACCTGGAAGTGGTCTGTGTGACCCTCAGAGCCTTGCTGTGTCAGGGTCTTGTGTTCTTAGTAGTTGAGGGCAAAGGGTAGACCCCAGACTAAAATGTGGACACTGCTTCTCCAGGTAGGGGGAAGTAGTTTGGGAAACATTGTTCATTTAGATTTGGAATGTCATAGGCCCTGTCCCAATTCCCACACTACACCCTACGCCCCTCTATGAAGTGTTTACTTTGTACAAGTGCATGTAAGGGTTGAAGTGCGCAGATTACAAGCGTGCAAAATTAGAGAATTGGGACAGCAGGGGTTAGGTCATCGACTTGCACCTCTGCACTGTAACTGCAACATCAAAAAGGGCGGGAACCAGCACTGTTTTCTCAGTCTTGCTGCTAAAAAACATATTTTAAAACTGCAACAAGCAATTGTTTTGAGAAGAAAGTGCAGGAAGCAACGGAGGCTTATACACCAAACTCTCGCTGCGCCAGTGTTTGTTTGAAAGGTAACTTCAGTTTTATGGGGTACTGACTGCCCAGACTCACTCTGAACCCAGTGGTTTCTTACAATGTTGAGCCTGGAAAACCAGTAAAAAAAAATATTTGTCGGCTTGCTGTCTAAAGTTTACGCAGTTCTTATTATTCTGATTTGATGGCTGGTTACGTTGATGGTTGTGATTGGTTTTTGCTCAGAACGTCATCTGCAGCAGTGAATTGTGGGTAATATACTTCGGCGAAGTCCGCTTAGATGCGGGCTTCGCCGAAGGGTGGATGTGGGGCACAAATGGGGCGGGGCTAAGGACGACTCTGGAGAATTGGGACACACTACGCACTCGAACCCATCAACGGGAACGCGCAATTCAGGAACACAAGGGTGGAAGTGCGGGTATTGGGACAGGGCCATAGTTTAGACTGAAAGGAGAGTTGAAGTTATGGTGAATCCGATAGAGCTGTTTTAACCCTGGTCCTCAGGACCCACTCTCCTTCACATTTTAAATGTTTCTCTGCTCCAGCACACCTGAATCAAATGCATTACTTCCTCAGCATGCCACAAAGTGCTGGAGAAGTCTGTTAATCATCGATATATTTAAATTAAATGTATGGAGCCAAGGCACTTAAAACATAGAGGACAATGGGTCCTGAGGACCAGCATTGAAAACCAGTGCGATTGAGTAACTGTCTAGTGTGTTAACTATTAGTTCAGTAAATCATGTACACTGCATGTACAGTAACAACAAGTTGGAACATATTTGTTTTGCATTGTGTACACCTAATACTTTTTTTGTGCTGTTTGATGGTTACACAGGACATATATCTGTCATGAAATTAGGGTCTTTGTCTCTTTATTAATGAGTTTTGTGCCATTTTGGGTTTACTTTGCTCTATTAGGTTCTAGTGTTCAGTTCAACCATTCATTCATCCATTTTCTATACCCGCTTCTTCCATACAGGGTCAAGGGTAGCTTGTGCCTAACTCCAGCAGTCCATGGGCAAGAGACGAGGTACACCCTGGACCGGTTGCCAGTCCATCATAGGGCAACACAGGACAAACAACCACCCACACACCCATTCACACCTAAGGGCAGTTGAGAGACCAATCGTTCCCTTTTATCTATATTATTTTCCCTATCTCCCTCTGTAGTTGTTAGCCTCTCTCCTCACAGCTGCAACCTTTTAGTTAAGCACACTTGTTTTTCCTGCCAGTATCACTGTCCTCTGTACATTTTTTTTCTCCCTGGCTGACCTTAAATCAGACCAAACTTTTCCTGTTTCAGGGCAGTTAGGACTACCAAAATTATTTCTATTTGCTAAATGCCGGAATAATGAGATAGTAATTTCATTAGATTTTTTTTCTTTGTTGTAGTAAAAAAATTGCATGTTTTAACTGGTAGCATTTTTGTTAAACTGTTTCATTTAGGTCAAATGTTTCAGTTTTTCTTATACAATTTTCTGACAATAGTTTGCTGGAATTGTGGCCCAAGCCACTTGATTGAACTGTTCTTTTTACTCATCAGGTTTGTGGGCCATCTTTTCTCACAATTTTTCAGCTGAGCCTACAAATATTCCATGGGTTTGGGATTTGTAGATTTTGTGATGCAGATGGACTTTGAAAGTAATCTGGCAGTATACTTAGCATCATTTTATGTTTATTAGAACTATTTATACGCAAGCTTCAACTTCTAGTCTGATGTCTCGAGATGTTGCTTTAATATTTTGTTGCTTTAATATTTAATATTTTGATGCCATCTGTTTTGTGAAGTGCACCTTTCCCACCTGCAGCAACACATTGAGTAATTTTAGTTTAATCAGACTACAGGACATGTCTCCAGAAATGTCTCTGTCCTGGAGTCTGGTTTCAACTGCTTTGCTCACTTGACTATAATCCTACCTGCTTCTTGTCTGCATTTGGGTCCTCAACTTTCACAATTTATAACCATGTCTTCGAAAAGTAATTGTGATGCTCTGATCTGTCCATAAGACTTATATCATGAATATGCTCTTGATGACAGATCTAAGGCATGCAATTGCTGATGTTCACCTCATCAAAAGACTTTACATGAGAGATATTGTTCTCATTAATCCTTTAAATATCGTACTTTCACTGCATCTAGGATCATACAAACATCCTGTGGTGCATGACTTATGCAATCTGCACTTGCATGCTTCATTTCCCCCTTTGAGCCCGTACATGGTAGAATATCCTATCTTCTGCTAGAATTCATTGCGATTTTACTGCTCACTTGTCATTAAGGATCAATGTAATTTCTCTGGACAGTATTATCCCACAGATCCAACCTGCTTCTTCATCATTGCAGTGTCCATAGTGGTGCAGAAGGAAAGGAACACATCGTGTCTTTAAAATGCTAGTGAGCTGGAAGTAAAATTCCGAGGAGATACAGCTGGTGAGGATGTTTTCACTGTCTCTGTTAGACCTTAGTAACATTCTATCTCTTCATCAATGTTTTTGCCCAACATGCCTCTATGGCATCCTTTCAAGTAAGAGCAGGAGAATTAAGGCTCAGTGGGAGGGCTCTTTAGTCCCGGAATTAGCTGCCCACAAACCAAAGTCTCTCTTGGACCACTCAAATCACATACTTGCCTGTAGCCATGGATGTTCCCTTAAAAGAAGTGGCAGAGAAAAAATTATCAGAGTGCAGCTTGCAGGAAAGGCTTGCCCTCCTTTTGTCTGCCTCCCATTTTTCACTTGCATGGATACTTCTCTGATAGCTGTAAGGGAACTTCAGAACACTTGGACTCTTACACTGATCTTTGATGGATATACTATTTTTGAGGAATGCTCATGCCTACTAAAGACTGCTTTCTCTGAGTTATGCAATACAATTTTCCGCCAAATTTGTACAACTTAAGATTGCACTTGTGCTGCTAACCATTGAGTAAACACAGCGGACACATTGTGGTGTGCTTACAGAGTAAGTATTACTGCTCTGCACTTAGTCAGCTACAGCTGACCTAATCTGACATTTTAATCAGAATGAAGGACAAAGAGTTGAACCGAGCTCATTTCTCCTCTGGTGCTGCTGAGGGGATGGTGCTTCCAGCCAATGGATGGGATCTCTCATGTTATTTTGGCTTGTGCCATTATTGTGGCCTGTAGCCAAATCCACAGTGTGTGCATCTGTGTGTGTTAAGGGTACAGCTCAGTCCTCCCCCCTAACCCACTCATGCACAAAGCAGTGTCACATTGGGTGCAGCACACCAAGCAGAGCAAATCTTGACTATTGTGTGTGGTTGCCCCAGTGATCAAGAAGAGGGACACAAAGCATGTTTCTGCCATACGTGTTTGTGTGTGTGTGTGTGTGTGTGTGTGTGTGTGTGTGTGTGTGTGTGTGTGTGTGTGACTTGATGGAAAAAAATATATTACCCAGAAATGTTAATAGAATATTTTTGCATACAATTTGGACATTTTGATTTTATCTTTTCCTCCTTACTGAAAAGTGATACATAAATAAAAATATTCATGTAATTGTAAAAACAAGACAAAGACACAATAGTGGTTGATTTATAATGGTGAGTTCTCATAATCTCTTTGTTTTCTTGTTTCAGGGTATGACATTTGGCTTTACAAATTACAAATAAGAGTTTAGGAAAATGATAAAAACAAAGCTCTAAGATAAAGAAAACTGTTTTTAAATTATCTACTTTGAGTAAAAAAGGCTTTTAAAAGTTTTTTTTTATCTGTATAGGGTTTTGCATGACAGTGATGTAAAACTAAGGAGGAACTGAACATAGGAACCAGGTTGTGTATGAGTGGAACACAGCTACTCCAATGACAGAAAGCTTGAGTCCAAAATACAGAGGATGACTGCTGCGGAAGACAAGGATCAGGTCAGTGCAATGAACAGAATGCCTCCTAACTCAGTAACAGGAACCTGAGGCAAACCCACTTGGGCCCCCTCAGAGAATTTCAGAAGATGAGACAGACACACCTTAGGCTCATGTGGCGAACTTGGGAAGATTAGACGGACTCCCTGTGGGCCTGCTTGGAGAACCTGGGAAGATGGGATGGATCCTTCTGAGCCTCATGTAGAGATACCTTTGGAGATCTGGGAACATGAGGCAGACCTTCCTGTGCCCCTTTGAGGAACTTGGGAAAATGAGGTGGACCACCTGGGTCTTGTCGCATTGCTGGAGAACATTAGATGGAGCCTCCTGGACAGGAACAGGAGGGTCTTGTTAAGATCACTCTTAACCCTCACAGCATGAACTGGAATCACCAGAGAAAGCCTATGACTGACTGGTGGTCACCTTCAGATGATTATTTGAGCCTGAAAAAATTATGCCTCTACAGTCATTTGAGATGGGAGGTATTGTGAATCTGGCATCTGTGTTTGCTGAATGGATGAAAATGAGCATTCAAATATCCTCAAGCATCATGATGATAATCATGATGCTTATAACACATTCATCATCTTAGGTTTGTGCATTATTATCATTATTATCATTATTATTATTATTATTATTATCATCAGTGAATTTAAATTAGAGTTGTGGATAATGAAAATGTCATCTATTTATTTATTTCTTTTTACTAATACTTCAACTTTTTAAGTCACTTAGAAATAGTAATCCATGACTTTCTGTTTCCCTAGGGTAAAAGCACAATGTGACACAAATCCCAATTTCTTTAGACACTCTTTAAAATTGGAAAGACAAGAGAGCATGCCATCCAACTCAGGTGGTTCAGGAACAAAAACGATAATACAAATTAGCCTTTTGCCTTAACATGGTCATATTAGTAGTCAGAAGAATAATTGGAAAGTTTAAAACAAGTAGAACTGTGTGAAAAGCAAGAATGGAAAGGGACTTCTACTATGCACAATGAGCAAGAAGGTAAAAAAAAAGAAAGAAAAAACATCTCCAAAGATTATTATTGATGTCCTGCAACAAACATTAGCATCTTGGGGTCTCCTAGTCTCAATAATGTCAATGGGATGCAAGCTACATACCAGCAGGTTGTTTGGGAGGCAGTCCAGGGACAAGACTTTTTTTCTTTTCAGTAACAAACGACCCTGGTGGGATCGGTGTTAAATAAAGGATGAATGAGGCAAATAATGTCATTCACATTTATTAGGTGTGACAGAGGATCTATAATGCTGTGAGGCTGTTTCTCTTCCTACTACATTTTAATAAAAAATCTGGTGCCCTGCGCCAAAAGTGAATGCTGGTCATCACTGGGTCTAGTAAATTCTGTACAACACCTGTGGAGTGAGCTGAAGAGAACATAAGAAAAGATCCAAGACTTTAGGTGATCTAGAGATGAATGTTTAAAGTTTAGTGTGTGCTCCAAGCTTGTAAAATGTTATGGGAGAAGATAAAGTGCTGTACTAACAGCCCATGGGGGTTGTACAACATATCGACAGCACTGGTGCCAATCATTTTGCCAATTTTTTAGAAAACGTTTTTGGTAAGGTAGATAGATTTGCTTCCCGCTGAATAAATATACTCAAACTAAAGGTTGAATTGATCTGATTTTTTTACTTTTGTAAAAGTACAAACAGTTTGTCAAGATGTTTCAGTTTGAATCAAAGCAGTGAGCAATTTTACACGTCACTCAACAATAATGCCAGAAGCAAAGCAAAAAATTTAAAAAATATTTAAAAATTGCAATCAAATATAATATGTTAACATTAAAGATTTAGACAATCTGTTTAGTGCTTGAAGTATTAGACTGAAAAGGATCATATCCTGTTAAACTGTGAGTAAACATGCTAGCAGGAAGTTGATGGGTTTGGATTTTCCGTCCGTTTCCCTGCACTGCGGCAGAGGCAGATGATCTGGTGTTGGTATGCCTGTAAGTAACTGAGAGGGAGACACAGAGAGACGGAGCACACGCTGCAGGATCTGACACCCCATCACACTTCATCAGCAATCAAAGATTAGCACATATATCTGCGCAGATAGCTGTAGGTGGATAATATATGCAGATTTTGCTTTTGTGGACTGTAAACATTTTTTTAAACAATATGGCAGTTTTTTCATCTCTGTGTGTGCAAACAGGAAATATAAAGTGACAGGTTACTGCTGGAAAACATGTGGTTATGTCTGTGCAGGGCAATATTTGGGAGCCAAGAACATGATGTCAATGTTACACAGCACCACTGAAGGTTGTCAGGGCTGCATAATTCCCTGTAGATGGCCTTTTGCAACCCAAACCTGCAGCAGAACTGTCCTGTCTTAGTGTGAAGCTGCTCAGTTCTCAGTCTGTTGGCTGTACAATGTGACAGCTTGTTGGTGAATCCTTTTTATTTGTAGTACGTTTTCTCAACTAGATTTAAATATCTGAAATTGGGAATGATGTTGCTAAGGCTGTGAATGAAATTATGATGTGGATTTATTATCTGATAAAATGAAACAGAGTAGAGTCAGGAATAATCCAGTGTGGTGTAAATTCCCATAAATTGGCTTTCTGGCTTTTGTCTTTGAGGTGGCTGTGGATGGCTAACACAGTGGTAGGAGCGGTGCTTAAAGAGCACTTAACTATGTCCTGATGCCGCTTTTCCTCAGCAGAGCCCTCCAGGTACAAACTACAGCTGAGTGGTTAACTCAGTTCTCTGCACCGGTCCAGATGTTGATGTCCTAATTTACTAAGACGAGCTGTGTATGCGGCCCTCTTGTGTGTGCTCACGGCCACTGTTTTTGTTTGTGCATGTGGATGTCAACAATGTCAGCATCTATAGAAATAATTGTTCAGTTCTTTAACAGTAAATTTTGGAGACATTGTTAAACCTCAAATACCATCCTGCTCTCTGTGTGGGGATGAAAGACAGTTATGGGTTCTTATGAACCCTTGTTGTTGCAGATCAAGCTGTTCTAAACTTTTAGTTATTGATCTGCGTGTAGATATGTGCAGGTTAAGGTAACAATTATTCTGTGGCCATTTTCTGATATCTGCCTAACCTAAATGCCATGTTCTCTTGTATTTCTCATTTTGAAGAGTTGTTAAGAGAAATGGGCTTCTCTGTATCATATTTATACTTTAGAGAAACAGTAAATCATTTATAAAGTTGGATTCTTAAGACTCTGAATAACTAATGCTTCAGTTGCATTTATTTCATAGAAATCATAAGGGGGGCTCACAAGTGGGGAGAACTGTTTTTGTACAGCTTGAAATTTGAGGTTGGATTATGCAAAAAATCCTTAAGTTGTATTTTTGGTGAGGTGTACATATACATACAGTATGTGCTATTCAATAAATTAGAGTACTGAAAAGTTCATTTATTTTATTAACTCAATTCACTGAGTGAAACAAATGAGACACACAGACTGATGTTTTCAAACCTCTTCTGTTAATTAGGATTTTTTGCTTATAGCTACATTAGAATATAACAGACCAATAAAAACAATACAAAAATGTAGGCTTAATGAAAAATATATTTAATAACTGCTTAAAAGTTATGTTTACAAAGTACTTTTAATCTGACAAATGAGACTAATAGGAACACATATTCTAATTTATTAGACCAACATTTCCCAGATGTGTGAATAATTTTGGGCTTTACTGTATAAGAGGGGACCCCATTCAGTTACATTTTTGCAAACTAATGTTTTCATGATTGTCATTAATATTATGCACCTCCTATTTGTTTTCTTTTTATTTCATGTTAATTTGATAGGCAGAGATACAATAAACATAGATCATTGTATCACGTTTGTTGTGAAAGGCCACCAAACAGCATTCAATCTACTTTGCCATGTTTGAGTTTTTACTGTTTTGGGTGGCTAAAACATTTCACTTTTCCCATGGGCCTTTTCTGAGCAGTTGCTAGCATGTTAGCTCCATGTGAAAAAAAAGATGTCCTTTCAGATCTGCACAACAGATGCTTCTGCGTTCATATTGGAACTCTGAATGTTTCTTGCCCAGAGGACCAGTCATGTGAAAACCACCAGTGGCTTTGGCTCAGGAGGCAGAGCCAACAATTGCCTTGATTGCATCATTCTTATGTGAATGTTTCATAGACAGAAAAAAGCTTGTGGGCAAGTTAAAAGGTCATTTTTGGGGTCTGTGAATGTGTGCATTTTCAGAAAAACAGCTGGATTAAAAAACTGTAAAGGAGACCCTTCTGCCAGCCAATCACTGTTGTCTGCCTTTCAGATTTCCTCTCACTGCACAGGCTCAGTACAGTGTGAAGCAACATGTGCTGATTGGCCTGCTGGCACCACAGCCAGGTTCATGTGGCTACCGGCCATGCTTGTACACATCTGCAGCATGGTGGTGGCCAGATGTGAAGTGTTTGAAGATAGATATAGGCAGCAGTCCTTTGAAATAAGGATCTGTCTATCTATTTTTTAAAACAGTACTATGCCTCTTTTCGTGTTATTGTGTTTTTAAAAAAGGTCAATCAGTGATTACAGCTCCTTAAGCATATCAGCATTGAAGAAATGAAAAATGACACTAATCCCCCATGCATGCTCATTTAAATTTGCTTTAGAATGATATAAGGTCCTCTTGCATGTTTGAGGATTTAAGAGGACTGAGACTGATAAGAAGCAATCTCAATGCAAGGTGTTTAATTTCACTGAAACCCTTCAGTTGAAACAAAAACAGAAAACAAAAAAACAAAAAACAGACAGGAGCAAAGTGTTCCAGGACAAGCTTTATTTAACACAGCAATAAACATAAGTGAAATAAAAAAGATTTCATTTCAAAAACAGATTTAAAACAAACGTACATGTCACAGAAAAAAGGCAAAGAAAGCCACCAAATAAATACTAACATCAGGAACAATAAATTTATAACTCTAAAAAAGGAGTCTGTATATACAATCATACAAGTATAATAAGACATGCTTAGGAGTTTGACTGCACCTTTTGTACCACACACTGACTACAACACAAAGGCTGCATAATAACTGACATGGCCACTGAGTCGCCTGAACAACCCATCATCAAAAACACTTTGCATCAGACAAAAATATCAGCTAATGCTTCTTTTTTTATGTGAAAGCTTGGTCATAAACAGTTCAATAATGGGATAGTAATAGATGTGGGAATGTTTGTCTGTTTCTCAAACCAATCTCTCCACACAACTGATGGCAGAGCCATGGTCTGAACTGTTGCAAGCCAATAGCCAGGGATTTGGGCAAATTTAAGCACTTTAAGCTCTTTTAAACCCAGTGGAAGTCCAGAGCACCTTTAAGACACAACAGCCAAGTCAGAAAGATATTTCCAATAAAACATGAGAACTCACATCATGCGTTAAATAGTGAAAAATACACATAAAAGAAGAATGGAAAAATAGCTTTCTTTGGACAGGACCAGCCTGTGCAGTTTGATCACTTGTTCCCCTCAGTCCCACTTTATTTTATTCATTTTTCATCCCACCCTAGCCCTTAATTAAAAATTGTTCACTTTTGAAGTATATCTAATTTTTCAAGTGTGTAATTGTCAGCTCACTCAAGCAGCGCAGTCATAGGGCCTTGCAAAAGTATTCATGGCCTTCTAGCTTTTTTTCACATTTTGCCATGTATTTTATTTAAATTAATGCAATCGACCAATGCAGAGTAGTGCATAAGACAGAAGTGGAAGGGAAAGGATGCTTGTTTTTCACTTTTGTTTCTGGGTAAAATCTGATAGGGTGACCTGCATTTGTATTCGACCCCATTTACTCTAATATCCGTAAATAAAATCCAGTGCAAACGATAACCTTCAGGAATCATCTAATTATTAAAAAAAAGGTCCCTTGTGACTAATTTAATCTTGGTATAAATCTAGCTGTTCTTTGAAGACCTCAGAGATTTGTGAACATTAGTGAAAAAACAGCATAATGAAGACCAAAATACTCAACAGAGTGTTCAGGGAGAAAGTTGTGAAGGTTTAGTTTCTTAAACAATACCTCAAGCTTTGAAACTCCTGCAAAACACTGTCCATATTACCTGACAGGCCAGGCAAGGGAAACGTTAATCAGAGCAGCGTCCAAGTTGCTATTGGTAACCCTGGAGGAGCTGCAGAGATCCAAAGCTCAGGTGGGTGAATCTGTAGACTGGACAACTATTAATCATGTCCTCCACTATTCTGGTCTTTCCTGAAGAATGACAAGGCGAAAGATTGTTGAAGGAAACTCATAAGAAGACCTCCAAAGTTAGGGACACTACGGTTATCACAATGCTAAAGTTTCAAACTGGATACTGTCCCCAAACTTCTGAGAAGGCATAAGGTTATTTGTAAAAATTAAATAATAAATGAAAAGTGTTGATTTTCTGTGCAGCAAAGCAGTAGACAAGATCACAAAGGGCATTACCACATTTGTAGTGCAACTCAACTTTGCAGCCACCACTCGTGGCTCAGATAAGGGCTTAACTTTGGAAGATGAAAATAGCTCAATTTATATTAATTTTTATGTGTCGGTATTTATTATTTTGGCCAATCTAGTTGATCCACTATATTAAGCTATTTTCTGCATGCACTATGTGTGGCAAGCTAAATATAACACTGCACATCACCCTGAGCACAACATCTCCATTGTAAAAAAGAGGTGGCAGCATTATGCAGTAATAGGCTGCGAAAGCTTTAGGATTGGAGAACAGGTTCACTTTCTAGCAGGCCAGTAATACTTTCAGAGGTTAATTAGATTGGTTTAGATCAAAGTATCTTCATTTGCAAGAATACAAAAAAGTTTAGGCAGTGTGGATACTTTTGCAAGGTGCTGCAAACCCTACATCAGCAAATCAAGCATTTTCAGCTAAAAAAAACATGTTCCCTTTTACACCTCTGTTTTTTCTCTGTTTTCATCATCACTGGTTGTTCTAAAAACCAGCGACTGCACAGAAGAACGGGCAGACAGAGATCAGCAGCCAGTTTGTACAGCAGAGTTGTTTTCAGTCAATCTGCCAACCGACCACTTACAGCACAACAGTAATCACAAAGCTGCATCTTTATTGCCACACCTTGTATCACAAGCACTTCAATCATTATTGCTTTATGGTCAGAAGCACAGAACTCACAGCTGTACAGGCACATGACCATGAAGCCGAAGGTTTAAGCTGGCGACGAAAAGCGTCCAATTTTTGTTCCGCTGTTGTTCCTGTCTACAGTGAACAATGCTTATTGGAGGTCGAGAGATTCATGTGTGCAAAACATAAACTATGGTTGTCTTGGAAGAATAGTTTCATTTGGAGTGCTACATTAGATTAATGCAAATCCACAGGCATTTTTACAGTATAGGTAAATCTCACTGACCTTCGGGGAACACGAAATGAAAGGCATTGTTTTTCAAACTGCATTCAGTTTAAAAAACTGTCAACACTGCAATGCTACAAATTGTTTATGAATAATATTCAATAAAATAAAACATATTTTTAACATTAATAGTCATTCTGCCCAAGCAGCAAAGATCTTACATTTTTAAAACCTGTCTTGAACCCTTGAAGTAGTCAAGCACAACCTCATAAATAACACCCAACATCTTCACAGCTTGAAGCTTGTGTGTTTATGCTGCTGATCTAAACAAAAGCCTCTTTACATTTCTATTTCTGATACATTAGCAGAAATAGGGACTCCTGCAGTGAATGGGAGTCTTCCACACACTTTTTCTCATCTTATTTCTGCAGTTATTTTTACAACTATAGAGTCTCACCAGCCTTTGCTACTTGCTCCAATGAAAGCTCGTGGAGCAGTGCCGTTCAGAGCTACTCAGCCACCAATCTTCAGCCCATGCAGGTGGATGAAGGCTGGACTCCTGCCTGCACAGCAGCACTGCCATCACTCATTCACATCAACGCCGAGATGGTAGGGACAGCTCCCTGTGGGTTCTGTCTCTGTTCTCCCTGTACGTAAAGTTCGTTCATCAGAAAGGGTAAAACAGGTGACACCTCACACACCACACTTAGAAAGGGATGTATGGGATTTTTGCTAGTTCCTGACAGTTTCATGCTAGATTTATTTAAGTACTTAGAAAAATATCTATTGAGTTTTTCTGAGAGGCATTGATGTCACAAGATTAAACATTGCACACTTCCATATCAGATAAAATCAATATGTGCCAGTAGATAGTAAAATCAGATGGGACACTGTTCTAGCTTGTTTACAGGTGGAACAATAAAGATAGTTAAATGGACCCGAACCTTTACTGATACTGTTTTGTTCCGAAAGCAGAAAAAAATTTAAATGGATGCGTGCTTAAAGGTTCAGGAGAGAGCGGACAGCTAGGTGTCCGCCTCTTCTGAGGATTTGTTTGGTTTTCGGGGGGGTGAGGAAGGATTCAGCAGGAGAGCCCTGATAAAACCATCATGCCCACCCCCCTTCCCCGAGACCAAATAGGCTGGGGCTGGGAGTTGTGTACGAGGACCTGAACCCCCTCCTCCCCTCCTTCACATCACTGAGCAGCTCTTGGTCTTTTCCTTCTTGAAGGTAGAGGAGAGAAGGTCAGACTTGCTAGGCAGATGGAGGAGTCTTTTAGAGAGGCGGCGGGTTGGGCTGGACTTTGGGAGGGGCTGCAGCTTGTTGATGCAGGCCATCGCTGCTGTGCGAAACACACTGTGAATGCTTTTCTCCGAGGTGAAGGCTGAGCACTCCAGATAAGCTTCCGCACCAAGCTGCTTGGCCATAGCAGAGCCCTGCAGTAAATTATGCCATGAAATACACTGTTATTAACATCTTGCACCAAAATGCAAGTCAAACACTTTACCACATAGAGTGCTATGGAAAAGTATTTCCATCTTAAAAGTTTCCTTGTTGTCCCACCTATATATATCAGTTCTTTAAACCAATTTTATGACCAGACAAAAAAAATCTGAGTAAAATCAAACAGGCAGTTTTGATTATGATTTAATTTATAAAGAGAAAAATGTTTTCCAAAGGTAATTGCCCCCTGATTAACTGTGATTAACCTTTTTGTGTAGCTGTGAATCATTTCATTTGTCACATACAGGCCTAATTGCTGCCAGACCTAGAATGAAAAAATACCTGAAATGACACCTGCCTGACAACATGAAGTAAGCACATTATGCCTCAATGTTAAAAAACACAAGAACAGATAAGAAACAAAGTCTTAGACATCTAGCAGCCTGTAAAGGGTTACAAAACCATTTCTAAGCCTTTGGGAATAAAATGAATCACAGTGAAAACCATTATCCACAAATTGAGAGAATATTAGACAGTGGAGAACCGTCCCAGGAGTGGATGACCTGCCAAAATTACTCCAAGCGTGCATCATCCAAGAGTACATCCAAAGAACCCATAACAATATTCAAAACCTGCAGCCATTGCTTGCCTTAGTTAGGGTCAACCTTCATAATTCAACAATAAGAAAGAGACTGAGCACGAATTATATCCATGGGTAATTTCCAAATCAAAATCCCCTCCTGATCAAAAAATACCCTAAAGCCTGATTTAGCTTTCCCAAAAAACAGCTTGATAATTAGAAAGACTTGGGAAAATATTATTTGGACTAATGAGATAAAAGTGGAACTTTTTGGAAGGTCTGAAGGCGCAACTATGACTTTAATGTCTTTCATAAAAACTTCACACTAACATATATAAAAGGAAAACATCTGGTTCTAATATCTGCCACCAGTTTCAGTTCAGGTTTACTGAAAAACAAGCATCTTGTTGTTCCCCACCTGCTCATAGGTAACTGGACTCTGTTTCAGGTTGGACAGCTCCATGAGTGTGCACACGTCTGTACGTAGGTCTATCTTACAGCCAATCAGCAGGATTCGCGTGCTTGGGCAGAAGTCCAGGATTTCACTTTTCCACTGTGGACACAAATGGATAAATGTTGGCTTCTTTGGCGAGAGTATACATGATGACTGTAAACACAATAAAAAAAGAAATTACCTTTTTGAGACTGCTGTCCATTGTGTCTGGGCGACTGATATCAAAACACAACAGGACTGCATCTGAGTCACTGTAGCACAGGGGCCTCACATTATCATAGTATGGAGAACCTTAGGGGAGGGAGATGAAAACACTGTTAATGTGGTTAAAAAGCAGAAATCTGGTCTGCGTGTTGAGTTATTTTGCAAATTTACACAGTTACATGAGATGCACACAGGTTACCTTACATTGTTTCAAAGTGTCATATCTTCAGAGTTGTCTAGTAAAAAAATATTATTGTATTTTTTTACAAAAATCCAACAAGAGGAGTACTCACTGTTGTGAGATAGTGTATATCATGACTGTCAATGTTGCTATATAAAATGTATAAACATTTGCTGCTGAGCCATTAAATGTTGCATTTACAAAGTGTAGGTATAGAAAGAAAAACTCAGAAAACAGCTGTAGGGATTATGTGTAACTACCATCACTTCCTCTTGCTTATCTTCACTTTTCTGTTCCTGAAGCTGCTGTTTTCCTTGCTCCTGTATCCTCTGCTGGCATTTCAGAGGTAGGAGAAGATGACAATCGGTCACTAAATCCTCATTGATCTTTCCTTGCACTACATTATGCAAGTGGAACGGTGGGGTTCGGGGCAGGCAGACGCTCCCACTCATGCTCAGAATCCTTAAGTAAGCCACCCACCCCCCAAAAATCCTATGCTCGGCAAGCAGTACCTCCAGTCCCTCTGTTTCCACAGCAACAACCTCAGAATCCACCAACTACATCAGCCATTCCTCCTCTTCCTCCTCCTCCCACCTCTCCATAAAGGCTCGCCCTAGCTGCCAGTCAATCACTTCAGACCAGAAAAATCAACCCACCCACCTACTGTTGGGGACATTCCTTCTCTGCAACTCAAACTGAGACACACACATCCGGCAGATAAAAGAAGACACACCTGATTACACACAGACTCACTATCTAAATTTGGCTGCATCCAGAGGTGAGCCCAATCTGTTATCTGATGAAACAGAAGAAGAGGCTGCTCAGGGGGATTAAAATGTTTACTTCAGTCTCCACACGGATCCCAAAAGGGATTCAGAGCTTCTTTTATAGCCGCAGATAAGGGAAGCAGCATGTGTAATCACTCATTAGATATTACACAACCATCCTGATTGTTTTATACAGAGGAACATCGAAAAAAAACATTTAAAACACAGACAAACATGGATGAGCGCATGTGAAGCGGTTTAATGAATATTTAATGATCCCTCACATTATCAAAGGTTGAGAGTGAATTTGCCAGCTGCAGGGCGCTGTGAGTGGAATAATGACAAGCTGTGATGAAACTCCCCAGGAACCAGTGTCCTGAAGAATGTAAACACTGTTGGAAAATAACAAAGAACATGCTTTAGAAATAAAAATGCTTTCAATACAGTCAATTGAAAAAGAGACCCAGTTTAATATTTTTTTCCAAAGAAATGCTTATACATCACTGTTTAATCTTTTTATTTATTTATATCAGATAAAGAAATTCCTTTATGTACAAGTAAAAGTGAACAATTAAACCTGTTTTACTCATTGCACAAAACATATCAAGAAAAATGGGCATTTTGCTTGAGGAAGAAAAAGTTGGGACACCCTACCCCTTAACAGTTAGTTTTACCCCTTTGATTGAAAAGATTTTTTTGTGAGATGCTTGTAGTAGCCAATTAACAGTCTCTGACATCTGTCTAAGTTTGCTCCACTCTTCGCTTTCAGCTTCAAAATGTTTCATGGGTTTCTTGCAACTACAGCCTGTTTCAAGTCACCCCACAGCATCTCAATGGCATCAAGATCTGAGCTTTGACTAGGCCCAGGACCAGCTATTAAAATATCAGCCAGTCCTTGGTGTATTTACTGTGCAGAATGTTTTGGGTCATTGTCATGTTATAGGTTCCAGTTCTGCTTCACCTTTAAGTTTTGTACAGAATGTCACACATTTTCCCCCAGCTCTCTTAGATAAACCTCAGAATTCATGGTGGATTCTAGGATCTTGGGCTGGTCACGCTCTGATGCAGAAAAATATCTTCAAACTGGGACAACCCCACCACCATGCTTCACCACTGGCATGAAGTTAATTTCCTTTAATGATGAATTTGTTTTACGCCAGACATGTCCCCTGTTCGGTGTCAAGATAATTCAGTTTTAGACTGATCTTTCCAAGGAACAATATTCCAGAAGTCCTTTGTCTACAATGTCAGTACAAAACTTTGGCTTTTGCATTTTTCTTGGAAGGTAAACATTTTCCTTTGTGCACACCTTCTGTGAAAGTTAAACTTGCATACTCTCTTTCTGATTTTAGAAACATGTACTTTCATTTCAACAGTAGCATGAGCCTGCTGTAGGTTCCTTAGATGACATTTTAGGATTTTTTCAGGCTACTTTTTGCATCTTGCAGTCTGCTTTTAGGAGAAACTAGCTTGGACAGCCTGAACTGGGTATGCCCACAGTTGTTTTGAATATCCTCCAGCTCCAGACTCATTTGTAAAGGCTGATTTTAAATTATTTTGAAGCCTCTTTAAATATCTTATCACAGGAGACCCCAACTACCAGGCTACAGACATGTACTGGCTTTTGGGTCTATTGTTACCAGGCCGCAGCACAATCAGTTAATGTGTGGTAATTTTGCCGGTATTGACAAGAGGAGCATCTTTGCAGTTTTATTTAGGAAATTCCAAAAGCACAAGGAGTGAAAGGGGGCAGGAAGAAAACCATGTGAGCAGACACAGAGAAGGGAGAGTCCAGCCCAACGGTATATTGTTGCTTTTATGCAACATTTAACCTAGGAAAAAAAAATATTGTGACGCCGTTTTTATAAATGTTTGTGCTACAACGATATCTATTCAAACTAAGGGTCACAAAGGATCAGAAACAAAAGTTTGCATTTAATGGCTGAGAAAATCAACACATTTGAATCAGAACAATTAACCACAGCAAGAGGATGAGGGTGTGTTTCAGTGTTTCTTATCTGTCATGTAGGAGAGTCTGCAGGGTGCTCTAAAAATCTCCTCCTCCTCCAGTAAGAGGTTATCTCACAGCCAGGAAACAGGATGTGATTCTGCATTAAACAACCCCTGATCTAAATGCAGCAATCAATAGAGGGCTGCACCAGGGGAGCCCAAGAGCCCTTGCATCTAAAGCTGATGAATAAGTTATTCTGCCAACATAGGAGAGAGAGATAAAAGATCAAGTAGGATGTTTCAACCTCCCCGTTTTAGATCTCTGCTGCTATAAACTGAGGAATGGTTTGGATTGTCAAATCAATGCCCATGCAGTGATAAGCAAGGCCAAATGTTTCCTCTCCTCTTGTTTCTTAACAGCCATCCTTTACAACAGATGGAGAATTTCTGAGGCTTGAGACATGCAGAGTGAAGCAGACCAACTGAGGAATGGCAAATTAAGAAAAGATTGCAACTCTTGTTGCTGAGATCAACTTCATTTAATGGTGCAGCACCCAGGGCTCAAGGCCAAAGAAGAAGGAGGAGGGGGTGGACTTTATGGGCCCAGAAGATGTTTGTTGGAGCCCACAGGTGGGGGAAGGGAGTATCTCCTCTGTGTGCATGAGCGACTGTGAGAGCACTTGTGTGTTCAATCAAGTCAGCGACAAAGTCCATTTTCATCATTAGCGCTCCTTGTCTCACTATCAGAATGCATGGGCCAGACAGACTAATGATCCAGGGTTGGGATGACTCAGATTTTGGGGGGTTTAAGTGCTACACCAGCTTCTTCTACAACGGTCAGCCGACTGGAAGCTGTGGCGCTTCTGCAGCTGATAACTACTGACATTAATTCACAGTTGAATGGAGAAACACACAAAGCTGCCTCAAATGGTTATTTTATAGTTTCACGTCTGCCGGGGTTTCTGCAGGTCGACAGAGAAAACAACTTTGCTCCTCAGGATTTAATTTTACCTTTAACAGTTAATACTGAAGTCATAAAGGATAAGGACTGCATGATATTAGGAAAAATGTTTTATTGAGATACTATTGGTAAAAAGTGTGATGATAATATTATGATTAACTCACATTTTTCTCACACTTCTGTTTCTTTTCCATCACACAGTGTCCCCACCACTCTGTGAGGTTTATTTTCAAATATTGCTGCATATCAGTCCTTTGCAATTGCGATATTGCACACATTGATATTGCTATGATAATTGAGATTTGATGTATTGTGTGGCCCTTTTGTGGATTATTTCAAGTGAGTCGCGGTCTACATCAAATCAGATAATTCTTACTGTGTTTGCACCTCCAGTCTAAATGCAAATAGGGAGATGGCGAGAAAAACTGATATTTTTAATAACTCTTTTGAAAGTGGTGATTTTTTGGAACTTAGTTGTTGTGTGAATTGGATATCCAGAGAAAATGAAAAACTGTGATGTAGTGACCCACTTTTCACATGCCCATTATCACATGTCTATGCTAGAAACCACAACTATTGTGGAGCCATTTGTTATGGTTTTTGCACATCTGCCTCTATTTGTCCAGACGTAGTTTTTATTAAATTTGGAATATCAAAGAGGTTATTAATTGAGAGGAAAGGCTAATGTAAAAAAACTCAAAAATTAGAATTGCTTTTGAGACATTATTTAGCCTAGCACAGTTTAGCTTTGCTCTGCATCTTCTTTTGAATTTTGATATTCTTAACGTCTGCGTAATAACCATCTGCTGGCCAGGTATATGCATTAGTTGCATAGTTGGGGTCTGAGTCATAGAATAATTAAATAAATTAGATTTAAGGTGATGAGAAGAGCACAATAACAAGAGACGCATAGAAAAATCATTTTTGGACAGCGGAGTCAGATAATTTACTAGCTTTTAGACTTGAATGGAAAAAAAACTAGCTGTAACATAAAAACAAAAAGTCAAACCTTTTTCTGATGACTGAATCCATGCACCACGCTAACCACGACACTCTTCAATGCGTAAGTTGTTACTGAGTGTAGAAGAATCAAAGTTAGCTATTTTCAGCATCAGTGAGGTGTTTCAGATGAAGGTTTAAAATATGTGAGAAACTTTTAGAAAGGAAAGATATTTTGTACTGGGGCATATCTGCCGTTCTTTCAGGCTGCTACAACAGAGCAAGGTTTCATCGGGTGTTAGTGTCACTCCCATGTAATTTTATCCTTTAGCATCAAATGAGGTAATCTAAGAATGTTTAAGTATCTGATCAGGATGCTTCTTGGTGTCATACCTCAGGAGATTTTCCAGGCCCATCCCACTGAGAGGAGACTCAGAACACACTGGAGGGACTGTATTGTCCCTATCGGCCTGGGAACACCTTGGGATTATGCTGGAAATTGGCACTTGGGATATAGGTATCTCGGTTTCCCTGCTGGAACTGTTACCTCTGCAATCTGATCTCTGATAAGCAGAAGGATGGATGGATGACTGAAGGTCTAAAGAAGCTAGTAACAATGCAAGCTGAACAGTCTTTAGAAGTTACTGTTAAACAATTGGGCAATTACATTTCCTCTTTTTGAATTAGACTGAAAATAATAGTAGTCAAAATCGAGAGCATCAATCTCAATTTTATACAATAGTAAGAGATTAGATTACACTAAATTCTTACAAACCCAAAGGCCTAATCAGCAGGATCACTGAACCTGAAATAAATTAGTTACTAACACCACTAATAATGAGATTAATTATTAAGTATTAATAAGTTACAGCCACTGGACAGTGTTTGCTTTCTGCTCCTCCTCTCTCTTCCCTGTACATCCAATCAGATCAGGCTGATTAAAACCGGAGGATTGATTTTAGCCTGTAAATCCATGGTGGAGCTGAGAGAAGGAGCTGCCGCCGTGTGGGGCCGGTGATGAGGTCGGGCTAATCGATGAAGGGGAGCTGGGATAATGAGGAGATGCTCTCACTGTGGAGGGGCCACAGCAGCACAACTTTGTGTAATTAGAGTATATTACAATAAAAAAAAGCAGAGACTGTACACTGAGACTAACAAATATTCCTCTAGTCTCTCATCCATCACCTGGAGCCTGATAGGACTGATGTTAAGTTGTCAGTAAAACACAATATATGTGTACCAAGATGAAAGATTTGTGTTCATGGTCAGCTTGTAAGACTTAATTCCTTTGTTTAGATTTTATAGTGCTAACTTGTCAAAGGCTTTGTTAGAAAAACCTGGAATTTGCAGGTCTGCATAAGTAAGGAAACTACAATATGAAAAAATGTGAAGCTTCCAGACTTTATTCTATTTTCTAAATTTTCTCTCAGATCTATTACCATTTTAATCACATTATTTGTCTTTGACTTTTCACATTGCAAATTGAATTCCACTTTTAAACATAAATATTTACATTTTTGATCATCTGACTGAGAACCCAACGCTAAATGCATTCTTGCTGCTTTTTTGGGTTCAGCACAACTGGACCTATAGCTTTTCAAGTAGTGTGGTTTAGATGCCAACAAACAAAGCATTAAAAATGCTATTGCTTAAATAAAAAACAGCTTGAAGAACTAAAAGATCACAAACGGTGCTTTTTTGTGCTAATTTGACAAGTCTAAGAAGTACAGATTCTGAAAAAGTCCTGATCTTAATTAGGCTAGAGGCCAAAAAACCTGTGGAATATCCTTTTATCACTTCTGAATTGAAAGCCAACTTCAGATCTAGGTTGATTGATGATTTGTGAAACATATAGATGATAAAATCTGAAAACTGTCAAAGCATCGTCAGTATAAATGAAACCATTCCTGGATCTGCAAGGATGGATAGATGGATGAATGAATGGATGGATGGGTCAGTTAGAAGATGTGTTCTACCATAAATAGTCTTAATCCTCTGTATGGTGCTGTTTGAGTGGCTGACCCAAGCAGCATGGAGAAGAATGCAGGTCATCACAGTTTCTCTGCTCCCTCCTCTCTGTCTGCTCCAGAAAACCTTCCTGCTAAACAGGACGCCTCTCTGCTGGCTCATCATCCCTGGGCACCAGGCCCATTCCTACCCGCCAGACCAAAGGTCCACTGTCAGGGATTAAAAGATGGCATTTGGTCTGGGGCAGGAATTACACTGGCCCAGACCCATTGCATTTTTCTCACTGTTTATGTGTTTATTTATTGTCTTTTTACTCAGTGAGAGAGTAAAAATATTAGCTTGTACAAGTGGGTGTGTTATATAAAAGATTTCTTATACACCAATGTGCATGACATGCAAAAACACACGTAAACACGCTTTCAATCATGGGATTTGCTTCGTCACGCTGACCCAGTAATGGCGCAGATATAAGCACGGATGGTGAGAGATGAACACTGAACAGAGAAAGTATTGAGCAATGAGCAGAAGGGGAGACTGACTCTAACAGGTGCTGCAGACCCATGCTTACAGGATTCAGGTCAACACACTGAGCAGCAGATCTCTAGGGAAATCTACAAAGACACATTGACCCTCTTTTTCATGCTTGTGATGTAAACAAACATATGATGCCCAAAGTCCACATTAAAACCAAGTGAACTGGAATAATCTGTGTTTTTCATTCTGCGCATGAAACGTGCCAGTAAATCTGTCATTTCAATACCAAGCCACAAAGGAAAATGGTCAAGAGGAAATTCAGTGTACCTTCAAACCAAGGGAAAGCATGCAGTTTGGCATAAGTATGCATTCCCCTGTAACTTTTTTCCCATTTCGTCATGTTACAACCACAAACATCAGGGCTTCAATGTAGTTCTTAGAATTTTGTGATAACAGAAACTAGTGTATAATTATGGAGTGGAAGGAAAATGGTATGATTTTCCTTTTTTTCTAAATAAAAATGTTAAAGGTGTGGCTTACATTTGTATTCAGTACTTTGTAGAAACACCTTTTGCTGCAAGTACAGCTGCAAGTCTTTTGTGGTATGACTAACTTTGCATACATAGTGACTGAAACATTTGCTTTCCCTTATTACGTAATAATAGTTTAAACTAAGTCAAAGTGGATGGAGAGCATCTGTGGACAAACATTTAATGCCTTAAAACTCTGTTGTCCTTAGGTCTAGGCTTTTACTGAGCCATCCTAATACATTAATGCACTTGGATCTAAATAATTTTATTGTAGCTCTTGTTATATGTTCAAGTCCTTTTGCAGCCTCTGAAAGGGTTTCTTCCAGGTCCAAAGTTCATTTATGAAGAAAAGCATCCCCACAGCATGATTCTACCACCACCATGCACTTGTTTCAGCAGGTGTATAGAGTGTTGTGCAGTGTTCTTTCACACAGAGTATTGGGCATTGTCTCATCTGGTCAGAGCACCGTCTTCTCCAGTGTGGAGTGCAGTGTGGAAAGGTTGGACTGGATTTTATTTAGGGGCGTCTGAATTAAGGCAGATGAATACAAATGCATGCCACACTTATTTAGATTTTATTTGAAAGAATTTTGAAATCCACGCATGTATGCTTTTGCTAGAACTGTACCCGGTAGCCTTTAGGTCTGTTAGGAACACCAATTTCTATTTTAATCTCCTTTATTCCAAAGAGTGACATGGCCAAGGGGAATAACTTGTCTGCCACAGAAGCTCATTAAAGGTATTGGTCAGTGCCCTGTTGCACATCCTTCTGTGCTGCAGGCAGAACTGAAGGTCACAGACCTCATGGGACAAGGCGATCAGTTACCTGAGGTGTCCCACAGACTCAGCTCCACTCGCTGCTCCTCCAGCTCCAGACAGGCTGTGTAGTTTTCAAACACCGTGGGCACATAGGTCTGGGGAGTAATTAGCAACAGGATACAATTAGTAGGATGGTGTCAGTCACTCAGCTGCACGCAGTGGAAGTTTATTTAGTGCAACTCACAAGAGAATGTAGAAAGAAAACATAACGTATGTTTATTTATTATTTTTGTATGTTTCAGACTGCGATTACTGCAGTTGCATAAATAAATAATCAAATCTAAATAGCTCATAAAATGAGACAGTATAAAGGGTTAATCTCAATTTGGAAGGCAATATAAAGCTTGTGCGAACAATTTTATTACAGTCAATGAGCATCAAAATAAATAAAAAAAGCCCTATTTTAGTAAATGCGCGTGCACACTGTCATCGTCTGGAACAGCGCACTGAATTTTTTTCCTCCTACGTTTCTCTTTTTTTGTTTATTTTTCAAAACACTTAGATTTCTCATAAATTAACAAATTATCCTCTTGTGCAAGAAATCCGGTCATATGTTTTTGCAATTATGGGTCACATCAAAGCAGATATACCTCTGGGTAGCAGTCCTTGGCCAGCACTTGCAACATCGCCGTTTTTCCGCATTGAACATCTCCCACAAGAACCAGTTTACATCTCACCACCAGCGGTTGCGCATTTCTCCTTTCCTTCATGATGACGAACGCGCTCCAGAGTTTTGTCCAGAAGAAATATGTGATAAACTAAATCAAATAAAAAATCAAGCAATAGGACAGGCCAGATATAGTCCCAGTATGATAAAGCGCCTCAGCTTCTGTCTGTTGGTGGCTGCCCGCAGTTGATCTGATTGAATTTGCCACTGCGGCTCTTTATACGGGCGAGCAGCAACCAATAGGAGCTCACCAGTCCGCAGAATCTCTAACATCACTTCACTGCGCTCAGTAATAATCTGACGATAACAACAAACATGCACATCATTCAGTCAGGGTTTATCAAGCTATTTTTCTGAAATGTTTTAAGAATTTTGTTCTGAATTTTCATTATTTCTAGAAATATTACCCCTCTTTTAGCCAAAAAGGAAATGTTTTTTATACACTATAATGTATTTTGAATTATATTTGATTATTTATGTTTCTAAATATAAATGTAATGTGCATTAATTGTTGAATTTCCATAACATTAAAGTGACTGTTCGGATGCTACCTGCTAATAACCTTTAAATATAGCTTTTTTTCAAAAATACTAAACTATCCATTTCAGATAATTAGAATGTGACCATTATCAAGCATTAAATGTACAAAATGATATGGTCATGTTTTTTTTTTGGCTTGAGACCCTCATGCAGGCAACAATTTCAGACACCAAAGAGAATTTTCGACAGTTTTTACATACAAGTGAATGAATGAATGGTTCTTCTGGATTCACAGAAGAAATGGAGGAGGCACTGAGGAGAAGAGGACAGTTGTTATAAGAAGTATGATATTGTTGGGACATGATGGAAAGAAATGGATGAGATGGTTAACTTGCTTGAGAGATGGAGGAGGTGGAGTTCCAATGGGGAAGGTGAGAATACCCAAAGATGCCGAGATAGGCAAGTGGTGGTGAATGGTGCTTGTTGGAAATTATTTCTTTTGTTCTTTCTTTCAGGTGGAGACATGATGGGGCAATGGAGCGATGGAGAGTGGACAGGCAGGTGAGTAACAGAGGATAGTTGAAGGGGTTCTGACAGAATGAAATAGAGGAGCAACCAGGGGAGCAGTGAGGAGATTCACAGAAGTATTGAGGTTGGTTCTTCAACAAACTCTGAGAGCAAGGAGGCAGAGGACTGTAATCCAGGAACAGAGCACAAACTAGTAAACTGGTTTCCTGGAGGGGAGACAACAAGGGATACGCTTAGAACGTCAAGGACTGCAGGAGCTGAGAAGTAGTAGGCCTGATTACCACTCATGGATCGAAACAATCTGGCATCTGTCTCAGGGAATCCGCTCCTCTTTAAGCTCCTCCTGATTAGGCTTGATGAGCTCCAAGTGTGAGGGCACATCTGCCGGTCCCACTCTGCAATCAGAGGAGTTAGAGAGGCTCACACACTTGCCAACCTGCACGCAGCCCTGTAGATATGACAGATATGCTATAAATAAAACTGTTTAAAAAAAAAACAGAAAAAAACCCCTCCTTTTTACAGTGTTATAATTCTTTCATTTGAGTCTTAATGCCATTCTGGGAAAAATCAAATGAAAATTCTGGAAAAAACTTATAATGCATTTATAGTTATTTGTGTACCAAAACTTACCTAAACATTCTGATTAGAAATTACCTCAAGATGTTGGTTCAATCAACAATTATTCTGTTTTGTCATGTCCAGTGGAGAACGATAAGGCAAATTTTTGTATAATAAGGGTTATAATAAAATAATATATACACTTTATAAAAGGTAAGAACTGTCATAAGACTTGTGGTTGAGAAAGTTTGTGTTAGAGCAAGAATTTAGGTTTGTTTCCAGCTTTAGCTAGTTTAGCATGCTAGCATGTGCGATAGCTAGCAAGATGAGATTATTAACATTGTTTTACTGGTCTGGTTTGTCCTCAGTATTTTGGAATTAAGGGATAAAATGCAAGGAAAGACAAAATAAACTTTTAATATCTGTTCTAACAAAGTTGGGTTAAAACTTTGCCAACCTGCAAACCAAAAGCTAAGATGTACTGTTCATGGCCAATGACTGCCTGAGAGTTAAGAAGCCTTACTAGTATGCTAGCAAGTATAAGCACTGGGTACGAGTTTATGTACATTCATTGAACTTCCTTTTAGCAATTAAACTTAGAGAATTTTATTTAGAAATACTGATTGAAGTCTAGCAAAATTGAATGTATTCAAACATCTGCACTGATTTTCTGGATTAAAAAAACATTTTGTTTTACCTGTGCTAATACACTTATCTCTTTACAAACATTACACTTTAAGAAAAAATTATGAGATGACCATAGACAGACACAACACTGACCTGTCACCTGGAATGTTTCAAATTGATTGGTTTAAACGACTTAAGTGGCTGGATCAATTGTGGACCAACATTGGGCCAGATGGACCGATCAGCAGAGGGATGATTGGTTTAATTTGCACTTTGAATCAAGCTAGCCTTCTTCTTATTAAAAGCAATAACTTTCCATCCACATCAGCTTTATTTTTTGGTCAGTATTAGAAAGTATCACTGAAAAAATCTTCTATTGATTTTTAAATTTATGATAATCATGTTCAATTTCAAAAAGTCTCCTGTTGGCCTCAGCTCAGTTCCTCTTATATCCTATAGGTTAAGATCTAAGAAGCTGGTGACCGTTATCAGCGGGCTGATTTATCACTGTGATGCTAATATGTTGAAAACATGGGGGTGGTGTGAACAGAGTCAAATGTTCTCACACTTGAGCACATCCAGGAACTTGACACCCTGAAGATTTTTACTGTATTGAAACAATGTGGTGTTATATAGATTAAAAGATACAATCAATTAGGTTCCCTCCCTGATGTTGGACTGCCCCCCAGATAATTTACATACTGATGTCAGCAATAATTATTGCCCTTTTGTCCCGGTGGAAAGAAGCAATTTGATTTTGTATACAAACAGCCCCTTTCTTCAGATCTCCGGTGCTGAGACCTGTTTCTATTCCTGTTGTTAAACCTCCGTCTGGTAGGAAACCATACAGAAAATCGTAATGATGCTGCAAATCATTTCAATCAATACCCACATCTGGGCTTCTCATACCCAAACAAGTTTGTTTCTTTACACTAAGCTGTACAGAAAAGTTTAAATATTTTGTTTTGACTTTAAGATTTAGCAACATACTGATATAACCCTCCACTAAATTGTATTTTACTATGTTTTATCAACCATATGAAGTATGCCATATTCAGACATGTTTATGTCATAGGAAACCATTGGTCCTTTTATTTTTTTACTGTAAAAAATATAATCATTGAACTCTTTCTGACCCCTGTAAACTTACTGCATCATAAATACATGTGGGAGCACCAGAGTCCCTCTGATGGGACAGAGAGGCAGGTGGCTATGAATAATAATCAGGCATACAGTGACACCTTCGAGCGTGACCATCACAGAGACACATGACCCTGCACACACACAATCAGTCAGAAGGTCAATTCTGAAATCTCCAATGAACCTATGGTTGATTTTAGACTGTGAGGGAGAAAACCAGGGTTCCTAATCCACCTCAGTGATACACTTTAACATATTTTTTGTACAAATAAAATAACAGTTTTCTACTAGGCACCAAGATATTTCACAAAAAAGAGAATCATTAAATGCACGATAATATTCGTAGCATGGGACTGAATAATCTCCTATATTAGACTAATGTTGTGCAAATATGCATATGTAACTTGACATGGTTCAAAATTTTAAAGGAGATTTCAGCATGACACCAAGAAATTTGACTTCTAAGATTTTTTGATGATTTGGTCATTGATTTTTAGATTTACATAATTACTCTTTATGAAAGATTGGGCCCTTGAGGAAAATCAAGCTAACAATCAAGTTAACATTTAACACGACGTGTCTTTTTGAACCATGCTACCACAAGATAGTTGTACTGAAACAGATGCAATGTCCTTTCCATCCATCCATCCATCCATCCATCCATCCATCCATCCATCCGAGATCTGGTCGTGGGTTGAGGTTACAGAAGAGATACACAGAACATCCCTCTCCCCAACAATGCTGTCCAGCTCATCCTGGGGGATTCTAAGGTGTTCTCAGGCCAGAAGGGATATACACACGTGGACAAAATTGTTGGTACCCCTTGGTTAATGAAAGAAAAACCCAATATGGTCACAGAAATAACTGGAATCTGATAAGGTAATAATGACAAACAAATCTATGAAAATGAACAAATGAAAGTCAGACATTGCTTTTCAAAAATGCTTTAACACAATTATTTTAAAAATAAACTAATGAAACAGGCCTGGACAAAAATGATGGTACCAATGTTTTCCTCTTAGCCATTCTTGGGTGTTTTTAGGTGTGTGTTTTGGGTCATTATCCTGTTGCAAGACCCATGACCTGTGTCTGAGACCAAGCTTTCTGACACTGGGCAGCACATTTCTCTCTAGAATCCCTTGATAGTCTTGAGATTTCATTATACCTTGCACAGATTCAAGGCACCCTGTGCCAGATGCAGCAAAGCAGCCCCAGAACATAACAGAGCCTCCTCTATGTTTCACAGTAGGGACAGTGTTCTTTTCGTCATATGCTTCATCTTTCCATCTGCGAACATAGAGCTGATGTGCCTTCCCAAAAAGTTCAGTTTTTGTCTCATCTGTCCGTAGGACATTCTCCCAGAAGCTTTGTGGCTTGTCAACATGTAGTTTGGCAAATTCCAGTCTGGCTTTTTTATGATTTGTTTTCAACAATGGTGTTCTTCTTTGTCGTCTCCCATTAAATCTACTTTGCCTCAAACAATGTCGGATGGTGCGATCTGACACTGATGTTCCTTGAGCTTGAAATTTACCTTTAATCTCTCTAGAAGTTTTTCTGGGCTCTTGAGTTACCGTTCGTATTATCTGTCTCTTTGTTTTGTCATCAATTTTCCTCCTGCGACCATGTCCAGGGAGGTTGGGTACAGACCCATGGATCTTAAACTTCTGAAACATATGTGCAACTGTAGTCACAGGAACATGAAGCTGCTTGGAGATGGTCTTATAACCTTTACCTTTAACATGCTTGTCTATAATTTACTTTCTCATCTCCTGAGACAAATCTTTCTTTTGCTCCCTCTGGTCCATGTTGAGTGTGGTACAAACCATGTCACCAAACAGCACAGTGACTACCTGTAGCCCTATATATAGACCCACTGACTGATTACAAGAATGTAGACACCTGTGATGCTGATTAATGGACACACCTTAATTTAACATGGCCCTTTGGTCACATTATTTTCAGGGGTACCATAATTTTTTTCCAGGCCTGTTTCATGAGTTTATTTTTAAAATATTTCTGTTGAAGCATGTTCGACAAGCAATGTCTGACTTTCATTTGTTCATTTTCATAGAATTTTTATTCTTTATTACCTTTGTCTGATTCAAGTTATTTCTGTGACCACTGTGAGTTTTTCTTTCATTAACGAGGGGTACCAACAATTTTGTCCATCTGTGTAATGTAGCTTCACATGACTACTTCCCAGCCTCATAAACCTGTGCACTAACATGCCTCCTGTTGGTGGATATGTGAATTTCTCTGTTGAAAGAAATACACAACACAAAATAACGTTATTTAAACATTTTTATTTACCTCCTCTTTCTCGTGTGCAGTTGACAGAAACACACCAAGCACATTTCATTGTCAAACAATGTTGGACAGCTTTGGTCTTGTCAGAAAACCAGGAGAAATAATGCTACCACACTTGGAGGTATGTACAGCGTAACGTTAGTGCATTTATTGCATCAAAAAGCATACATATAAACAATAGTAGTGCAATTATACCCCACCCCAACTGAGGAGACATCTTGATAGTCCCAGCATGTATCTCATTAATACCAAACTTTGTATTGCATCCAGAATTTAGGCCAGTGAAACACAATATTAAATAATAATAAAATATTGTGCTTTTGACATGGGAAAAATTGTTTAGTTTCCATAGAAATCTTCTGCAATAAAACTCAAACTATCAAGGATGTTGTTTATTTCAGGATTTATCCAAAGAAGGTCCTGTGCTCTTGGTGTTTCATCAGGTGGAAGCTATCAGTAGTTAGCATCTTAGAGATCTTTGCAAGTGGTCCTGGATCATTTTAAAAAGAGAGGACATCACATATAAACCCATGCTTTCTGAGCTGTGTTCTGTGAAAAAACAAAAAACGAAACAAAGAACAAAAAAAAAAGACTTTTGTCAGTCAGAGTTTGCAGCTTTTCAATGGAATTTGGTACTAATCATTTACAGTATTTTACAGCTTATCATTCATAATGCATATGTAAGTGGTTATGTTGGTCATGTTGATTCACTTATGTGAGGATGATCCTTGCAGCCCTTGTGATGCAACAGGAGTACAATATGTCATGCACATACAATAGGTTATTTACATGAGTTCAGCTGAATATTGTTTTTTAATAATTTTGAAGCAGTTGTGTTGAGATGTAGGAAGTTAAGGACCGTATGAGTTGTTAAACGAGGCAAATTAGAGACAGACTGCAGACTGTATCGTTGCATAGCTTGCAATTTCAGACAGGGAGTCCACAAGATGGCCTACTACAATATGTCTTCAGATGTCACATATACTAAACACTTCAAAAAATGACAAGGAACTTTAAAGTCTCATATGTACAAAGGAAAAAAGTCATTGGGTGAGTTTAGTGTTTGTTATTTTTCAGTCATTGTTGTTGGACTTGCTTGAAAAATAGAATAACTAATAATTAAATTTCAATGGACAAGTGTACTGTAGTTAAGTATTAAAGTGTTATTTCTTTTATAGTTTGGTTTATAATAACTGAAGATTATGAAACAATAAAATCTTTTTAAAGAACAGGGATTTCTTTTTAAAATATGACAAAAGACATACTCAAATGTTCCCACAATAACTAAAAGGAGAAACACATTTTAAATAAAAAACAAACTATACAGTCATTAAATTTATAAGGACAAAAAGTCTGCCGTATTGCATTTAAGAGTCCAAAAGGAATGTTTTTATTAGTATAAAGTATGAACCTACACTTTTATTATATTTTAAATAGGGATGTCCTGGTCTAGTGCCAGGTATCAGATGAGGGTGCCAAACAAGGCATTATTGAATGATCAGTCAATGAATAAACTCAAATCTTGATACATGTTCCTGCACTATTGTCTCTAAGCATGTCTGCAACCACATCGAGTCATGTTGACACAATTTGCAATGGCAGTTTAAAAAAAATCAGGCCCTATTTTCATTTTCAGCTTGAAGAAATGCATTATAGACCATGCACATTGTTTTCTTGATCTAACAGATCTGTTTTTTACTCTTATCGACGTTTATAGTGAAAGAGAGACTGCCTTGGCTGCTGAGGTCCTCTGTCTTTCTGGTGTGACTTTTTCTGTGCAGCTAAAACGCTCCTCATTCAGTTTTACACCGTTCAAAGCAAAATGGTCAGAGGTACATTTCCTTTTGAACAACTGTACAGTTATTTATAAAATAAACATCATGATGAAAAACTGTATGACTTTGCAATACAGTTTTTACCTAGGTATAAAGTTTTTAAAACATGTGCTAAATTAACAACTAGTGTTTCTGCGTAGTAAGATCCGGGGTCACCTGAGGGGCTTTCACAGACAGATACTACACAGCTAGACTAATTATGAACCCCAAGGCTGAAACAGAGATCTTAATTAGTTGACTTTATTAAACATTATGCTGGATGAAAGACCTCTAACATGTTTAGACATGGATTCTGAAGCATTTTGATCCGGTCAGACGGACCTTTTATGTGAGGAGTACAACTAAGACAGAGGAAGCATTCCTGCTGCAGCGGTTTAGCCTTATAAGTCTGAGCCAGAATACGACTTTGATGATCCATCAGCCATCAGTAATGTGACACAGAGGCTGAAACAAGCAGTTGGGAGGATAATGATATTTGTGTGACTATATACAGTGCCTTGTGAAAGTATTCGGCCCCCTTGAACTTTTCAACCTCTCGCCACATGTCAGGCTTCAAACATAAAGATATAAAATTCTAATTTTTTGTGAAGAATCAACAAGTGGGACACAATCGTGAAGTGGAATGAAATTTATTGGATGTGTCAAACCTTTTTAACAAATAAAAAACTGAAAAGTGGGGCGTGCAATATTATTCGGCCCCCTTGCGTTAGTACTTTGTAGTGCCACCCTTTGCTGCAATTACAGCTGCAAGTCGCTTGAGGTTTGTCTCTATCAGTTTTGCACATCGAGGCACTGAAATTCTTGCCCATTCTTCCTTGCAAAACAGCTCGAGCTCAGTGAGGTTGGATGGAGAGCGTTCGTGAACAGCAGTCTTCAGCTCTTTCTACAGATTCTCAATTGGATTCAGGTCTGGACTTTGACTTGGCCATTCCAACACCTGGATGCATTTATTTGTCAACCATTCCATTGTAGATTTGGCTTTATGTTTTGGATCATTGTCTTGTTGGAAGATAAATCTCCGTCCCAGTCTCAGGTCTCTTGCAGACTCCAACAGGTTTTCTTCCAGAATGGTCCTGTATTTGGCCCCATCCATCTTCCAATCAATTTTGACCATCTTCCCTGTCCCTGCTGACGAAAAGCAGGCCCAGACCATGATGCTGCCACCACCATGTTTGACAGTGGGGATGTTGTGTTCAGGGTGATGAGCTGTGTTGCTTTTACGCCAAACATATCGTTTTGCATTGTGGCCAAACAGTTCGATTTTGCTTTCATCTGACCAGAGCACCTTCTTCCACATGTTTGGTGTGTCTCCCAGGTGGCTTGTGGCAAACTTTAAACGAGACTTTTTATGGATATCTTTGAGAAATGGCTTTCTTCTTGCCACTCTCCCATAAAGGCCAGATTTGTGCAGTGTACGACTGATTGTTGTCCTATGGACAGACTCTCCCACCTCAGCTGTAGATCTCTGCAGTTCATCCAGAGTGATCATGGGCCTCTTGGCTGCATCTCTGATCAGTCTTCTCCTTGTTCGAGATGAACATTTAGAGGGACAGCCGGGTCTTGGTAGATTTGCAGTGGTCTGATACTCCTTCCATTTCAATATGATTGCTTGCACAGTGCTCCTTGGGATGTTTAAAGCTTGGGAAATCTTTTTGTATCCAAATCCGGCTTTAAACATCTCCACAACAGTATCTCGGACCTGCCTGGTGTGTTCCTTGGTCTTCATGATGCTCTCTGCTCTTTGAACAAAACCTTGAGACTATCACAGAGCAGGTGCATTTATACGGAGACTTGATTACATACAGGTGGATTCTATTTATCATCATCAGTCATTTGGGACAACATTGGATCATTCAGAGATCCTCACTGAACGTCTGGAGTGAGTTTGCTGCACTGAAAGTAAAGGGGCTGAATAATATTGCACGCCCCACTTTTCAGTTTTTTATTTGTTAAAAAAGTTTGACACATCCAATAAATTTCAATCCACTTCATGATTGTGTCCCACTTGTTGTTGATTCTTCACAAAAATTTGAATTTTATATCTTTATGTTTGAAGCCTGAAATGTGGCAAAAGGTTGAAAAGTTCAAGGGGGCCGAATACTTTCGCAAGGCACTGTATATATAAAATTTTGTTGTTTATCGTGTGATTGTTTTCTGTGTATCATTGCCATCCTTAAATGCTATATTATGCTCCTTTTGCTTTGATTGTGGGACATGCCAGCACAGCAGTCATACAGATCGCATAAACTAACATCTGCTATGATGTCTCTGGGGCACATTCATAGGAATGCAGACGTTAGTTTGCTGAAAAGAGTACATTTTAACTAGTTAAATCATAAAGGTTTAGTCGGAGTCCTTCCAGCTTGTTTCAGTTTATGAAGCAAGAAAAAAAACATTTTCTAGTAAATTTTATTAGATCACGATTAAGTCGAATTGGACTTTAGCCAAGTGGTGCTAAAAAACATTGTCAGCAGCTGCCGGATGTGAGTTTCATGAAGACTGTAGCTAGATGTTTTGAGGCAGATGTATCTTTAGAAGAGCAACGCTGAACTGAAGAAACCCCAGTTGTGACAATACATCTGTCACTGTCAGGAGAGGCAGAAACTGCAGCGACATGAACGTAATATTTTCAGTTCCGATGGAATGTTTTTTTTTTTTTTTTTACTGCACCTTAAAGCTCCTGAATTTTCAAGCGCATACATGGATTTGAAGTAAGTATTGCATTAGGACTCTAGGTATCAGCAAAAAGCTGTTCTCCAAAGACTCGGATAGGTGTAAGGGACAAACACATGTTGACCGGGACAACCCTTTTCAAGGGCCTTGCGGATCTTCTTCTCAAACATGTTGTCAAGGTCAGATTTTATTATATTCCTACTTTATTAATAAAAGAGTGCATTATCAAAAAACAGATAAATGCAACTATTCTGTTCTGTGCAAATTTGAAAGCTTCAAATATGGTTTATCAGTCCCAGCAAGGTAGCAAGTGATGTTTTTCCTCAATAATAATTATATTTGCAATAATTTGGTAATATGCTTCTCTTTTTTGGACTTGTGCAAAAATATGATAATGCTTTAATTTATGCAGAAATATAGAAAATTCACAAACCTTCTCTCCCAGTTCAGTGATGCATTATATATTAAAATTAACATAAACTATCTTTTTGGGAGTAAAATAACCTAAGCATTTAGTAAATATGAATAAATCTGTTGGTAGCATGTTATGCTACAACCATTGGTGGTTCTGGCATGAATGGCACCCTGAGAAAGCATCCCCCAACGCGTTAGGCCTCCTTAGCACCAAACAGGAGCCCCAGCACAACACAAGGACATGCCCACTTCCCAAACATGCTGCGTATGCAAAACACATTTGAGTCAGAAATGACAGAAAACGTCATCACAAGTGCTCCTGGTGGCCGTGTTAAGATGCTACCCTGGGTGGTGAGCCATATTGTATCAAGAACCATCACAAGCATTCTGCGAATATAAAGCTGTGGCAGAAATAAGTATTTAATAAATAAAATAGTAATACTTCATACGTTTTTTGGTGACTTTCATTGTTGTATAAATATAATTTATTTTAGGCAAATGCAGTGTGAATAATTTTACTGGATAAATACTTTAACAACAAAAGCTAAATGTAGCAAAGTTGTAATTATGTTATATCTGTCAGGAGTGTAACTTTTTCTTTAACAAAAAATTGTTAAGGAATGATCTCCAACCATCTGCACATTTTTACCTTAAGGACTTTTTCCTCAGCCAACAGATCAGATTTAACTTACATTCACACCAGTGGCAAAGATGTATAGAGACTGTGCGCTATCTGTGCTTGTTACAAATTATTTGCATAAAAGCTATATGTTAAGATATGCATTGGGGTATACCGAGAGCCAGGATATGAGTTACAGATAGTTGTAAAGACTGTTTTGGTAAAGCAGCAGACAGAAAGAATAAAAAAGAAAGAGAAAAAGAAAGATGAAATTGATTATTTTCCTAGTCTCCATGCAAATGTTACACTGCGATGACTCTGACAGAAGCAATCATACTTTTAAGGAAGCATTTTAGTTAAACATTTGAAATGACAGCTCACTTAAAGCTGCAGACATGGAAGACGTACAGAATTGATTTTCTGTCACTCTCCGCACCTCCTCGCCAGAGAGAGAAGCGATGTGTATCCAACATTAAACCCTACGAGCCCTGCACTGCAAACATGGTCATTGTGCAAGCAGCTTCTTTGTGCCAACGGTACTATGGACTTTACTTTAACCCCATAGAGGTGTGATGTATCTCCAGTGAGAGATGAATCAGCTTTTGTGTGCTTCAGACAACTGTAGACACACATGGGCTGGCTCATCTCTAAAGGATATTAGGGTCATTTTTCTACTGTCTGGATAGGAGGAAGGATCTCATAGGAGGATTGGTGATCAGGAGGTGAACAGTGACAGCACTTTTCCACCGATTTCTGTAACCAGTGCTTTTGCTGCTGCAGAAAGTGGGCCTGAGTTATCACTTGACAGTAGAAGCAGGAACATCTGGCCCCTGGGACAGCAGTGAGGAGTTGGTGACATCTTCCTCCTTGTGTCATATATTTCTTCTCTTGTCCCAGCTCACCAAACTTCTGCTCTTTCACCCTTTTCAAGAACCCTGCTCTTTTTTCTGCACCAGATGTGGAGAATGTAGAGGCTGGCTTTGATGAGAGGACTGCTGCTGTCCCCTGGTGGTCCCTGTTCTTCATGTCTGTACTGTTGTGACCCCAGCCGACAGCACAGGCTGCTTCTGCAGAAAAGGGAACAAACACACATCTGTATTTAGAAATATTCTTTAAGCTTTATGTTGTATTTGCTTTTCACCTATTCCTTTTTTGCTGATTCTTACGTGTATGCACTGAACAATGATTGAATGAGAACATTTGAAATTTTTCTTTTGCACTAAATCCAAACAGAACACCAACCTATGTTTGTTACACCTCTTCCTAGTCATTAAATACTTTAATTTTATGCAAAGTTTCTGTTAAATAACATTTTATAAAAAAAAAAGTTTCATAAAGTAACTTTTGGAGCTGAAAATTGTATTTTTTATTTCAAAGCAAATAGCTTTGAGTAGGGTTTTGTGGAGAGGGAATCAATATGTAGTATCTTACCTGCAGGCAGTGTTTAACTTTAATGACCTCAGTTTAGATCAAGACCATTGGGATACAGTTGCAAAGCAGATTTGAGCCATCTTAAAACAACTCCTGCCCTAAACATTTTTTGTCTTTTCATATCAACTGTTACTGCTGTTACTTTGCATCTGTTGCACATTCATAGGCTAACATTTGTGTGCAACATTTATAGTGGAACCTCTTACTTTTCATATGGCCAGACCTCCAAGCATCTGAACACAAAATAAGGATCTGTGTTAACACCTTTTTCTCTTCCACATCTGTACCCGCTGGGAAAAAGACACTTCACCTTCCTTCTTTAGCGTTCTTTGAATTGTTTTTCATTAGGGAAAGGATACCACACCCTCCCTCTCCTGCTTTCCAGCTTCAGCTCTACTTGGTGAAGGCAACATATGAAACTTTTTACTAAAGCTGGTTCCAGCTTCCCACAAGGATGAGAAAAACATCTGCCTTCCAAGAGATAATTAAAAGCTTTCAGTTCCTTAAAAAGCTCTTGCTGACCAAGGTCTGTTGACAGCAGCACAGCCATCTAGATACAGCCTGACAAGGACAGTTACAGGCTTTTCTCACTTCATTAGCAAAGCTAATTTGCACCAAAACTATTAACATGATGGCTCTCATGAACCAGGAGTTAACTTCAGGAGACACTCAAACGCCCCACTCTTCCCAGGATCCCATATCCTTTGTACCACATACTGTAAAGTGAAACACCAACAGTTAGAGAACACATAGTCTTGCATACAGCGAGTGGAAAAAATCCTCCACAATCTATTCTAGTTAAAGCATGGACTCTTTCATCATAATACTGGGAGATTTTAACAGCGCAAACCTCTCCCATGAACTCCCCAAATACAGACAGCATATTAAGTGTCCCACCAGAGACAAAAACACACTGGACCATTGTTACACAGCTTTAAAGGACTCATATCATGCTGTTACCAGGGCTGCTCTGGGTTTTTCGGATCATTATCTAATCCACCTCATCCCAACCTACAGACAGAAACTAAGAGCTTCTAAACCCAAGGTTCACACTGTTAAGAAGTGGACTGAGGAATCAAAGCTGATGCTACAGGCCTGCTTTGAATGCACAGACTGGACTGTTTTTGAAACCTCAGCCACTGACTTAAACCAACTAACTGATGTGGCGACATCATACATCAGTTTCTGTGAGGACATGTGTGTGCAGACCAAGACCTTCTGCACCTTTGAGAACAATAAGCCATGGTTCACTCCACACCTCAGGAATCTGCGCAGGGAAAAGGAAGAAGCTCACAGCAGTGGAGATTGGGCGCGGCACAGGCAGGCCAGGAACAGACTAACAAAAGAGATCAAAACAGCCAAGAGAAGCTACAGTGAGAAGCTTAAGAACAGCCTTTCTACTGGTGACACTTCAGCTGTATGGACCGGTCTGAGAAACGTGACTGCCTACAAGAGCCCCTCCACCCATCCTGAACAGAGTCGTCTTCTGGCCAACCGTCTGAATGGCTTCTACTGCAGACATGACAAGAAGCCATTCACACCTCAAATCATTTCCTCTACATCCCATTCAAGAACAAATTCCTCCCATAAAGCAACCAACCCCCCACCATCAGATCCTCTACCTGCAATAAAGATCTCAGAGGAAGAGGTAAACAGGCTCTTTCAGCGCATGAAAACAAAGAAAGCTGGAGGACCTGATAATGTCTCCCCATCATGTCTGAAAGCCTGCGCACATCAACTCGCTCCGATCTTCACAAGAATCTTCAACAAGTCACTGGAGAAATGTGAGGTCCCCTCCTGCCTCAAACGATCCACCATCATCCCGGTTCCCAAGAAACCCACCATCGTAGGATTAAATGACTACAGGCCTGTAGCCCTGACGTCTGTGATCATTAAATCCTTTGAGCGGCTGGTGTTGAAGCACCTGAAAGACATCACAGGTCCCCTGCTGGACCCCCTGCAGTTTGCCTACCGAGCAAACAGGTCGGCAGATGATGCTGTTAACTTAGGTCTACACTTCATCCAGCAGAGACTGTACTTCCTGAGGCAACTCAAGAAGTTCAACCTTCCACAGGAGTTGCTGGTCATCTTCTACACTGCCATCATTCAGTCTGTCCTGTCTTCATCCATCTCAGTGTAGTTTGGCTCATCCACCAAACAGGACAGGTCCAGACTGCAACGAATAATCAGGACTGCAGAGAGAATAATCAGAGCTGACCTTCCCTCCATCCAGGACTTATACAGGTCTAGGGTCAGGAAAAGAGCTGCTAAAATCTCTGCCGACCCCACACACCCTACACATAAACTGTTCAGAGCTTTACCTTCAGGCCGCCGCTACAGAGCACTGTTCGCTAAAACCAGCCGCCACAGAGACATTTTCTTCCCCCAGGCTGTTTCTCTGATTAACATTCAATAGAGTACAAAACAACAGCAAACAGATGTTGCAAATGCACCTTTTTTATTAGATATATGTATATTGTACATTGTAAATTGTAAATTGTAAATTGTAAATTTGTATATTCTGTAATGCAAAAACAGAACAAAAGAGCAAAGTGTACCGGAGGCAAATTCCTTGTTTGTATGCACGAACTTGGCAATAAAGCTGATTCTGATTCTGATCTTGACCAGATGTTCATAACAGCCATTCTGAGTTCTCCTTCACATTCACAATACATAAAGACATTCATCACAACTTTATATATTATAGGTGGGAATCTTTAGGTACTCAAAAATGTAATTAAATTACAATCCAGAAGGCTATGATGCAATAATAAATAGATTTTTGCACCCATAGGATGCAGTGACTTAATTTTGTCTTATTGAGTTGGAGGATGTCCACCTAAGTGAAATATCTTTAAGCTGGGATATGTACCCAAAGCGTGCTCCATAGCACAAAAGCCCTGGTTCTTAACAACATTTGCAAAACATTTGCACTAAAAGTCACAGTAAACTTTGGAATTCACTTCACCCGTCCCAGTTTAGGGAGCAATGGCATCCTTTGCTCAATGATCTTGATGATCTCATTGTGGTTGATGGTGACTGTTCTTCCTCCTGAAAGTGTGCAAAAGGGTTTCTCATGTTTCAAAATATTTTATCTTAGTTTTGCTTTCAAGTTAAACCTTTTGTGTTCCTCAAAATTGAGTTATTAATTACCATGATAATAAAGTTTTAACATTTGTAAACTGATTTAGAAATGTACATTAAATGTCTGCTGTGGATCACCAAAACATAAACGTTCCCCACCCTGAGTATATATTGTAAAAACTGTACTAGTTAATTGTGGGGTTTAGTGCTACTGATTGTAATCATTGCTCTAACTCTGATAAAGTTTTTTGCAGTTTCTAAGGAAGATAGATTACACATATTTCTTTTATGAATTGCACTAAAGACTGTGTTACTTCCCATTCCATTATCAGTACCATTCTATGGGAAACACAAATGTAAAATTAATGCAGTGTAAAACTAAATAAGGACGTACAAAGTTTTAATTGCATAGATTTTTTGCACATTCATTTTCTTTCTATCAGATAGTTGTTCCTCTGTCCAGAAGGTCCTGAAATTTAAATCACAGCCCAGGCTCTTTCTGTTTGGAGTTTGCATGTTCTCCCTGTGAATGTTTTGCCTGACTTCTATGATAACCGGTGTCTCTAAATTCCCCTTAGATTAAATGTTTGTCTCTGTGTTGCCCTGTGATGGACCAGCGACCTGTCCATTGTGTAACCTGCCTGTCGCTGGAGATAGGCACCAGCCCCCCGTGACCATGTAAGGATGAACCAATATAGACAATAGATGGATGGATGTTTTCTATGCATTGCTCTTGCAAACACTAACCAGAGATCAACATGGTCTGCATTGCAAGTTAACACAGACCTCTTTTAAATATCAGTTGAATATAAAGTAATTGTGATGTAAAGGTTTACTGACTGTGTTTTTACTTGGCATAAATCCAATGTAGAACAGGCCCACCTTTGACTAGATCAACTATATGATGGCAACTTCTATGTTTCTCCAAACTGAGGTTATTCAGAAAGCTGTCCACTGATTACAACTGCTGATTACAACTACACAGGACCCATCTTCAGAAAAAATCCCTACTATTCCTTGAAGAGGAAGCAGTAGCAAACTAAAGAAAATAACGTTTTAGATCTCAATGTGTCTTTCCTGGTTAAATAAGGTAATAATAAAGACCTGATAAATACGGACATGCTTTGATTCAAACAAACTAAAACATTTCTGCTCACCTACATCTGTGACTGGAATCATTCTATCAACTCTTGAGTCTCTGAAAACTATTTTGGACACAAAAAGGAGAGAAGTTGAAACTAATTAATAGAACTTAAGGGCAAGTATAAAATTCTGATTGGTTGTGTGTTTCTACCTGCTGGCTGGAGTTAGCTGATGGTGGCGTGACCAGATTTTGGTCCTGTAAGGGGTTGATTGGGGCAGAACAGGGGAGGTGTGTAGCTCGCCAGTAAATTTCCAGGTACTCGGTCAGGTGGTCGCATGCCTCTTCAAGCTGATTCTCATCCAGGATTACATCAAACATCTCCTGAAAGACCAAAAACACAAATGTTACAAAATAGTTCTAAATAAAATTCAGCTTCAGTTTTTTCCATCATAACTTTCTGAATCCTATTTCACATCAGGCACAGGGACTAGGAGGGGCATACAGGAGGACATTGAGCCAGCTTGTCCCCGGCCATCATCTGGACATTGAGGTGCTTGCTTTGGGACTTCCCTCGAGACTTTATCAGCCTCTGAAGAACCTGTAGGATAAATCAAAGCTTTTAGAAAATGTTTTCCTCATTGCATACATTCGCTTAGTTTAATTTCAGTACTTGACTTCATCTTTAGCCTGAAAGGTTCAGAAATATTTCACCTGCAGTGCTGTGGCGTGAGCAAACAACTCTTCATTAACAAACTGTCTAAAAGAATGTAAATCAATAAAAGTCTTACACAATAAACAGAGTGAAAACTGAACCCCATTTAATGTAAAACTGGAAATTAAACCATCAAATATTTGACCTTTTTAACCTGATAAATAAAAATAATCAAAACATGTTTATGCTCTTTTTTCATTTAAAGGATGACAATAATCAGTCTGTTTTTAAAAAGGAAAAAAGCAGTCAACTGGCTTGATTATTTTTATTTATGATGTTTTCAATTAACCTAATTTAGACATTACTGTACTTTGGGGGAGGAGACTTTAACATAGACGATGATGGGAGCCAGAGACGTTTTGAGGAGCTGGGCTGGATGGTTGATAGTATCTGCATCCAGGACAACCAGCTGAAGAGACTTCGCCAACTCAAAGATCCTCTCTATCTCGCTCTGGACCTCAGCTGAGAGCATACCAAACAAAATATGCAACAGTTTATTTTTAACTCAAGAGACAGTGGAGGTATCTATTCTTAGCTCCTATTGATCTGTATTCAGCTCCGAAAGAGTCAAGACAGCTTTTCTCATCACTAACCCAGACTGGAGCGCGTGTTGGATCTCTCCATAATGGCCTTCTTGTTCAGTACCGACCGCTTCGCCAGAGACAGATCAGCGGTCACCCGTGTAATAGTGATCCTAAAGAAGGAGCATCTTATCACATCATATCCACGGCTGTTCCATTTGAAAGGAGTGAAACTGTACTCTCAGTGAGCTAAAAATAATTTCCCATTATGCTGTATCCTACCCGCCATGAAATGTGATAGGCAGAATATCACAATGAACTCAGGCACAGTGTTTCTGTGGAGAGGAGCAGAGACAGCCATGCTCACCTGCCGTCAAATCTGTGCTTTAGGAAGTCAAACAAGGCTTTCTGCATCATGTCGGTCACCTAAGAGACACAAAGTGCAAAGAAGTTTGAAAATAAATGTAATAATAACATTTCAGGACAGGGTTTATTATATCTTCCCCTGTTTTGTTAAGTGCCATTAAAACATATAGTTGACGGCTTAGAGATGTATTCCGTTTTTCTTTCTTGACACACTTAATGTTCCAGAGCATCAAACTAATTTTTAAATCAGCCAAATATGGCCAAAAAATAGTTTTCAAATCATGATTTTATATATTAAGAATAAAAAAATCTATCCAAACCAACCTGCCTCTTTGTCATAGAATATTTGACCCCTTGATTAATCCTGAATTAACTGTGATTAACCACTTTTTTTGGTTCAGATTCTCTAGCCATACCAAGGCCTGATTACAGGCAGACATGTAGAATCAACAGATCACTTAAATAGAACCTGTTTGACAACAAGAAGTAGACCAAAATATCTCAAGAAGGGACATGTCAGTCTCCAAACTCAAGAAATGCATGAACAGATGAGAAAAACAGTTGTTGACATCTATCAGTTCATTTAAAACATGACTGTAACCAAAAGTGTTTAACATCAGTCTTGTGGGACTTTGGGACAAGGCTTTGGGACTTTAGCAAACCAGAGTGAGAGCCATTATCCAAAAATGGAGAACTCAAGAAACAGCAGTGAACCTTCCCAGTAGTGGAATGGAACCATGAATTCTGCTCATTACCAGAAAATCCAGAAGGGGGATATCCAGACATTGTTTAGCAACCTTTAGCTCAGCTGTGGTTAAAGCAGGACAATGATCAAAATCATACCAGTAAGTCCATCTTTGAATGGTTAAAAAAATAAGGTTTTGGGGTGGCCTAGTCAAAGTCAGGACTTAAAATTAAGATGGTTTGGGATAAACTTAAAAACCCTGTTTATTGAAAAGAAACCTCTAATGTAGCTAAACTTAAAAACAATTGCACAGAAAAGGGACTACAATTTCTCCACAGTTTCCTCAAATGCTTAATGACAGTTGTTACCATGGTGGTACAACACATTATTGGGTTTAGGAGGTCAATTACTTTTCACACATGGACAGTTTGGTTGGGATAGCCTTTTTCACTTAATAAATTTAATTTAATTATATTTACTCAGGTTATCTTTGTCTTATATTGACATTTGTTTGATGATTTGAAATATTAAGGTGTGACACAAAAGCGCAAACTATCTGTAAATGGTCAAAATAGTTTTGCACAGCACTGTAAGTACATTCCTCAATGTTGTTTTTTTATGTTAAGTGAGTAGGTCTGTTCAAATAAAAACTGTTATTATTTTCTATAACTGTGATACAAGCACCACTGGGGGTCCCTGGGCCGCCCCAAGGCTGTGGTACTAAAAAGAACAAGGACATCTACCCAGACACAAAAATTACATCTGCCCAACTAAACCATGTTCTGGGTCAAAGTTCAAAAACCAGTTGGATCTTCCAGTTGATGTACTCAGTAACCATGGTGAGATACTTTTAGCAATGTGGGCTTCTACACTCACCAGCCACTTTATTAGGTACACCTGTCCAACTTCTCAACACATGGCAGCAACTCAATGCATTTAGACATGTAGACATGGTCAAGACGATCTGCTGCAGTTCAAACTGAGCATCAGAATGAGGAAGAAAGGTGATTTAAGTGACTTTGAACGTGGCATGGTTGTTGGTGCCAGACAGGCTGGTCTGAGTATTTCAGAAACTGCTGATCTACTGGGATTTTCATGCACTACCATCTCTAGGGTTTACAGAGAATGGTCCGAAAAAGAGAAAATATCCAGTAAGTGGCAGTTCTGTGGGCGCAAATGCCTTGTTGATGCCAGAGGTAAGAGAAGAATGGCCAGACAGGTTCGAGCTGATAGAAAGGCAACAGTAACTCAAATTGTTACAACCAAGGCATGCAGAAGAGCATCTCTGAACGCACAACACGTCGAACCTGTAGGTGGATGGGCTACAGCAGCAGAAGACCACACTGGGTGCCACTCCTGTCAGTTAAGAACAGGAAACTGAGGCTACAATTCACACAGGCTCACCAAAATTGGACAATAGAAGATTGGGAAAAATGTTGCCTGGTCTGATGAGTCTCGATTTCTGCTGCGACATTCGGATGGTAGGGTCAGAATTTGGCGTCAACAACATGAAAGCATGGATCCATCCTGCCTTGTATCAACAGTTCAGGCTGGTGGTGGTGGTGTAATGGTGTGGGGGATATTTTCTTGGCACACTTTGGGCCCCTTAGTACCAATTGAGCATCGTGTCAACGCCACAGCCTACCTGAGTATTGTTGCTGACCATGTCCATCCCTTTATGACCACAGTGTACCCATCTCCTGATGGTTACTTCCAGCAGGATAACATAAAACACGAATCATCTCAGACTGGTTTCTTGAACATGACAATGAGTTCACTGGACTCAAATGGCCTCCACAGTCACCAGATCTCAATCCAATAGAGCAACTTTGGGATGTGGTGGAATGGGAGATTTGCATCATGGATGCAACCGAAAGATTTACAGCATCTGTGTGATGCTATCATGTCAATATGGACCAAACTCTTTGAGGAACGTTTCCAGTACCTTGTTGAATCTGTGCCATGAAGGATTAAGGCAGTTCTGAAGGCAAAAGGGGGTCCAACCCGATACTAGCAAAGTGTACCTAATAAAGTGGCCGGTGAGTGTAAATCAATTAATATGAGCTAAATGTATATGTCTGCCTTTCATACAACAAAATAATTTTCTATTTTGTGTGTCTGAAAGATTAAATGAGACGCAAATCATCAAAAGGGTAAACACACAGTTTTTACTCTGGTTATTAGAAGGTTTTGCATGTTAGGCGGCCACCTTGGATTTTGAGGTTGGGGTTGGTGAGAAATCTCTGACTCTCCCCACATAAAATGTAAACCTCTGAATTTGTCAGTGTGGAAACCCTAGTATTTACAGAGTGGTACTTATTGTATGATTTTTGAGAACCACTCCTTTGCAGCATTTGAAAGATCTCTGCGGATATAGATATATGACATGATTTATTAAATGAGAAATGTTTTAGAACATCCGTCTGTCTGTCTGATTTACTCTTTTTTTCTGAGTTCTGTATTTTCGGTCTTGTATTTTGACATATTTCTGTATTTTCTATAGTTAGCTCTGTTTACTTAGTGTTGATTGTTCTTCTAGTTATCACAATCACATCTCCACAGTATTTAAACTCCTTAGTTTCTTTCTTACCCTGGTTCTTGTGTGATTTCCTTTGTGTTCTCTGTAAGTTTACTTGTTGTGTTCATTAAATTCTCACCACCACCATCCTCCCGTATTCCTGTCTGCATTTTGGTCCCATCAAGAAAAACATGACAAAGTACTATCATACTAATATTTTAAAACAGCAGTGTAATAGGATGTGGACTTTTTCAGTTTACTCTGAAGTTAATCTTTACTATTTCCAAATTAGAAAAATGAACAAAAAGGTTCTGTGAAGTTGGAACTTGATGTTGAAAATTTGGAGGTCTTCTTACCAACCCTGAGCTCAAAACCGAACATGACTACTACACATTTAAAGCAGTGATACCTGCAGTAAAAAACATTTACCAACATTTGCATTTTGTATCTCATTAAATCCTCCTCAGACATTATAGTACTTTTCTACCTTCATATGCAAACATGTCCCTGCGGTGCTTAAAAGTACAAATTGCAGACAAATGCTTGGTGTGCTGATAGTAGGTTATTTTGGACATTGAGCGCATTGATTAGCAAATGCTATTTCCATCTTGCAACTAGATGAACCCAAACACTGGTCCCAAATCTAAAGCTCTCTACTGACTGCAGAGAGAGGAAAATGTAACTTACGATTGTATTGTTTCATGTTACTTTTGTTTAGAAATTTTGTTTGAGTTTAGCACTGAGTTTTACTTGCAGGTATTGTGCTCATCTTGAATCTCAGGAAACTTGTCAAGCTCCGCTAGTTTTAGCAGTGACGTGTTATGGATAATTAAATCACTCATACAAAGACTGAACGTTTCAGCTAAGTTAGGTAAACCACAAATACTGTAGATAAAAAATAGAAATGTTTCAAAATTCATTCATTCAGGATTCTTCTAAGGCAACATCAATATGTGGTACATGTTTGTACTGTTTATTTTCCAGCAGCTATACAAATATTGATGGATACTGATTTTAAAATAATGTAGCTCTTTCACAATGATGCAGAGAAGCAGAATGACCACAAGAGGGAGTGCAGAAAAGAGAAGAAGGAGTCCATGTCGAAGAGCATCGAGGAGTGGCTGCATGCAATATGTACAAGAGAGACAAAGCAGAGAGAACAAGAACAAGAGAAAGAGGGAGCCGGAGGCAAGCTGGTGTTCACCACTGGAGCAACCCCAAAGCACATCGCCACCGCAATGTATAAATATTTCACACACATGCACACAAACACAGACAGCTTGGCATGCAGTGTCTGAGATCACAGAGGAGAGATCAGGGCAGAGAGAAAACACAGAGGCTCAGAAACACGCCACTCGCCTCCAAACACAGACTTGTTTCATACTGAAGGATTCAGAAGAGAGACAGCAATGTGTTTTTGAAGGTTTCATTCATAGTAAGAGTGTTTATGATATACATTTCTAATATTAATGAATCAGCTCATATGAGGAGACATACTGAGTTAAACTGTTCCTAGAGGTTGTCATATATGCGACAGCAATCATTACTATTGCTGTTCCTTCGATAGTGCAAGAGAGCCACCAAAATCCCACTGGATCTGAAAATCCAGTCCAGATTAAACTGGAACAGTCCCAGAGATTCAGCTCAAACAAAATTAAATGTCTGGTTACAGTTATTTTGGTGTTCTGTTGTTCATGTATGAACCATAACATACGTTTATATAAAAGCCTATATATTTGGGTGTACCCCAAACAATTATATTATTATATAAAATTAACTTACAATGAAAGTATACTTTACTTTTTTAAGCTGAAAGACAAGAGAACATGTCACTCAAGTAGGGCAGGTTATGTGAGTTGGTCTTTAGAAGTCAATAAATTGCTACAAGTAAAAGGTTGCTCAACTAATGTCCTGTATGTACTCGGAAAAAACAACAATTTGTCCTCTGGATTTACACTTTGTGAGGGAATCAAGTGCAGAACTCCTGGGAAGTCTTCATAGGGATTTCCCAAAGCAGCATAATGATATAACAGTGTAGTAACCCCACTCTCCTCAGATTACAGGCCAACCACACCACAGTTTTTGAACACATAAGAACAAAGTTCTGCCCAGATGATGTGTCAATAACAGATTTATTTGTTCTTACAGAATATGTATCAGCCTTATAACCTTTCTCACATCTACAGTCAGAGCAATTATTAGTATAAAAAACTAGACTGTGACAAACAAGACTGGAGGAGGACTCATAGGATGATCCCATCAGTGCTTAAAAGAGGTCTACTGGATACTCTTCTCTTGTTTCAAGACAAGCCACCTCCCATCCAAACTCTAACATGGGTTGGAAGTATCATGCTTATAAACTACAGTCAGACCCATGTGATGCATAATCTTTAGAGGATGTTATGGGTTGGTCCAGATCACAATAAGAAAACTGCAGATATTTGAAAACACTATGTTTTCTATCAAATACTGCAATACAAAGTTACAAATTATATACATGTTTTAACTTTGCTTTGTATTTGTTGTTGTCTGAATGAAGTGTGCTTGTAATGAAGGGAAGCATGAATTTTAGAGTAAGTGTTGTACATAGTACAGGATAGTCTCTGTTCTTCAGAAGAAACACTGCTGAAAAAACAAAATGCGTCTTTTTTCCATCGTTTGGAGTCACTGACATTGTAATTTTAAAGTCTCAAGATGTTTAAAACTGCCCTAGTTCTCTGATTTAAACAATCCTCATGAGTTTCTAAGCACGACTAAACCCATGCTCGATATTACAAGCACTTCCAGACTGGATGTGGTCACGTGTTTGAGGTAACACCAGATAACTCTTTGAGTAATCGACTCACCTCATAGCCTTTCAGTGAAGGGCCCACCAGCACCACTGGCCTCATGGAGGGAACCACGTCATAGGGAGGAACATGCTCAGTCTGCACAGGTCACAAACACAGACAGGTGGTGGAGGGTGAGAGAATGCAAAAATGTTGAAGTGAAAGGAAACACACTCCATGAAATATTTTGTTACAAATGTAAAAGTTGGAAGGCGATGCATTTATTGACAGACTGCAAGTTAAAGAATAGAGAGAGACAAAGAGGGAAAAAGACAAACATACCTGTTTCTGCTTCTGTTTGGCTTTTAGGACAAACAGAATTAGGATTAAAAAATATTTTTATGTAAAAATCAGAAGACTACAAAGTTGAAATGAAAAAAAACAAATACCAGAAGTAGTCCAGATTTGAGTCTAAGGGCTCTTACACATTTTTTATTCCCATTCGTCCCCAGATCTCAATTGAAGTGATGGATGGATGGATGGATGGATTTGTAACTAATCTGGTCATATTTAACTTACACTTTAACAATGCTGAAAAACTTCAAGTAGTTTAAACAATAAAAACAGAAAAAAGTACATTTTAAAACTTTATGTGAAACGTAATAAAAATGCAACTTTGACAACCCCACATTTATTCCCACTTAAATGGCTAAAATCACACAGTACTTGTCACATATCAGAGAAGAGGACTGAAACATGGTGACTCAGCATTTTAGGTAATTTTCCCAGTTTAAACCTTGCACATTTAGTTTGGTGTGCTCCTGACTGTTTGAGTGTGAGTGAACACCCTGGTGAGAAGAGCTGGTTGAGACCTTCAGACAGAACACTGGAGCAGCGTCTAGTAATGAAGGCTATGAGTCTGTGATGGATAATTAACATTAATTGCCCAAAATGTTATTCAAAAAATCTTATTCTTAAAATATTATTTTATTAAAATAATGTTTTATTTACCCATCTAATTAAGTATTGCATACCAGTTGTGTGTAGACGTACAAATTGTTGTTCTTAATTATTTTCTAAACTAATGTGGCCTTTTGTCAAATTCCTAAAGACAAACCGTGGTTCTTAACTATTAAATATTCACACTGAACTGATGTCAGAGACTGTTAGCCGGCTACAAGAAGAGTCTCACAAACATTATTTCAGTCATAAGAACTACGGTCAGCTGTAACTTAGGTGGTAGGATGTAAGTTTTTTATCACCTAGAATACAGATGTTTGTTGAAATCTTTTGTTCAGTGACTGCTCTTTCACACCAAAACCTTTGGAACCAAGCCAGAGTCCAGTTTCTGTATCGGATCTCACCAGTGTGAACCCATCGCCGACCCTGAAAGGAATCTGAGAGTAGTACCCCGGCACATGTACAACTGCTGGTCTTGGCATGGTTTATCCGGACCCTGGAGAGGTTGCAGTGTGAATGCATGCATGGCCAGTGTACCAAAAGCAGGAAGAGAGGATGTAAAATATGAGCTGTGCATTTGGGTAGAAGAAGAAGCAGTAGAGGAAAAACAAAGTAAGAGTCCAAATCCAAATGAAAATGTCCCGTGGGACAACGTGGAGTAGTGAAGAGGTGCAGGCTCACAGCTACATGTGAACACCAAAGTAGCAACAGAAAACTGATGAGACAGAGATTTTTCTTCTCAACCATCTGTTACATATGCATGACTTTGTTTGGTCTGGTCTAAAAAATCTCTGTGTGAAAGCAAACCAGGCCAAATTAAGGTATACATTTTTTCACTTTTAGTGATGGGCCGATCCCTTGACTGGACTACTAGTGTGAATGCTGATTGATTTTGGATTTTACTGGTAAATAACGACTTTCTTTATTAATTTATGGATAAATAAAAAAAGGTTAAATATCACTATCTAACGATTTCTTAATAAAGATCTAAATATTAATGGGGTTTTAAATTTTCTATGTCTGTATAACCTATATTTCATTTTCGAGTGTGCAACACATACAACATGTTATGTGATCCCTTATTTGACAGACTAGCAGCGGAGAAGCCTGAGACAGGTTGATTACCTTAAACAAGTATTGAAACAAATGTATTTAGTTTTAGTTGTTTCACTTAGCAGAAGTGGCAAACCAATAGCTAACAGAACGACGCATTCTCTGTTTTCAGTACTAGGTCCAGGACTGGTTATATGGATTTCAATCCTCTTTCAGAGCAGATTATTTGACAGCAGTAACAGGAGGATGCATCTGTGTGAATAAGAACTTGGGAGAATGTCTCTGGGTGAATTATATTTTTGACACAATGTGAGAGCAGAGCTTTTCCATCCTGAGGAGGATGGAAACCTTTAGTGGAAATTCAATGAGTCACGACTCAGCCATGTTAAAGCCAGCTGATTTAGCTTTTGCAGGATAATAATGATATTAAGTTTGGCCAGAGGAAACAAAATATTCCTCTTTAGGTAGAACCCAGATTTGGGAAATAAATCGATAATTTTATTGGTGTGGACTTTGCGGTGCTGTTCTGTTAAATGCATTGATCACTCTCTGTCAGTTGTCAAGGCTAAACACTGTTGGGAAAGGGGCAGGCCCCTGTAAGTTACTCAGTAGATTATAAGGCTATTCTCAGGGAACTGTTAAGGTTTAATATTATTACTAGCTATTGATATTTGCGTATTTTTGAGTTAGAATCAGTGATACGGATCTATACTGTAAATATTTGGTTCTGTAGTTTTCTGTCATGTTACTGGAAAAACTGAAGTTCCATAGATCATTGGTCACCATTAGAAAATGGTCTTTCAAAAAGTGGCTTTTTAGTAGTTTATGTGAAAGTTTTGTGTTTCAGCATGAAGATCTGACTCTGATCTGATTGTCTCTTTAAGGTTTTTAAAATACATTATGTGGATGTGTATCAGTAAAGGTGTCTGCGGATGCTGATCTGAGAGGACTGTGCTGTATGTGGGATTGCAGTTCAAACTCTTACTTCACCTCTTTCCTTTAAATCTCTGAAGCACACAAACACGTTTTAATAAGTTTCTGGTTTTTTTCACATATATTATTTCCACACTGTGTTATCTTTTTTCCATATTAACCCAGACCTGGAAAACACCTTCATCTAATTCCAGAATTTGTTGAACTCTGGAGTCTGCGTGATGCCATGTTTAGCTGAGAAGATTTGCACATACATTTTGGTAAGTGTGCAGCCTTCTGTTGAAAATAAAAAAAAGCTTAACATTCATTTTAAAATGAGCTTTTTTCCTACTATGAACAACCCCTATACCTAATGAAAATCTGACCTATGGAGGGCACCACGTCTCAGACGACAGAAAGCAAAGCCTAGCTCTTTTAGTTCTACTTACCTGCAGATGGAGGGGTGGACCTCCAACCTCCCGATGATGCGTTCCCTCCTTTCCTGCAGAGCGACATAATGCAAAACTTTATAATGCGTGATGAATCCCCTCAGGAGGCAATTAAGATAGCTCCAAAATAAGCTCAACACATGAGCAATAACTATTTATATCTTTACAAAGTTTTCAAAGAGCATGTGCTGCAGAGGAAGCTGGTAAAAATTAGGGCACAGAAGCTCAGAAATACAGAGTGGCAGCAAATAAATCCATGAGGGTTGCGTGAGCTCTGACCTGGCAGCCGCTTTTTGTTCTTGTTTTATCCTCATGGCCTCCAGTTTTACCGGGCTTGGGATAAACGTGATGTCTGCCCCTTCTTTCACCAGCCGACCAATCCACCAGTCATTGTTGTATTTCTGAAGAGAAGGAAAATGCACAATGGGTTAACAGTGATATATGCTGGGTATTCATTTACTATAGATTAATATAATGTTAGATCCCAATGTTTCTTACCTCTTTTATGTGCAGAAAGTCTTTGGTTTCAAAGTTAATAGCAGCACCTTGGACTGGACAATCTTCATCAAGGGCCCCACAGTAACTGACATTGGTTTTCACTGCAAATGCTACTGGCTTGGACTGTTGAAGACAAGTATTTGAAGGTATTCGCAGTAATACATGAGACCCATCAACATAGAAACTTTAGCATGAAAGTTGATGTCTGGTATCACAGATTTGTAAGGAATGAAGATCAATATGAGGAAACTCTTTGATTTCTTGCCACTCACCTTGGCTCTTTCCAGCTGCAGCTGAGCCTGGCGCTCGGCTTCACGCCGAGACGCCTCCTGGTCTTCCTCCAGGGACAGGTCGGAATCAGAGGGTCGACTAGTGTAGGAATCGGCTGAACCCTCAAGACAGACAAAAGTAGAAAGAGTAAAAAAGCTTTCAAATCAAACTCTCACAGGTGGAGGAGGAGATGAATCCATCTCAGCATAACACCTGGGAGGAGCTGTCTCCTGATAATAAAAGGCAAGTAGCAAAGATGCTACTTCACTCCATGCTGTATCCTCCATTTCTGTCCCATCTTACACTTGTCCCTGCACCTGCCTGTCCTTTCCGCTAACTTTCCAAAGCAGCTGTTCCCATGAGAACATAATGCGCATGAGTACCGCAACACTAACAACCAGCATTCTCTGTTTATCCACTTCACCCAGATGCAACATGAGTTGAAGAAATCCAGTCTGCAACCAAAAAGGCTGAATATAAAAACACCATGACAATAGATGAATTAAACTTTTGGCACTTTGTAATTTTACTGTGTAAAAACATTATTTCAGTACAGAAAATCTATCACAAATTCTAAGTATGACTAATACCCACAAAAGTTTGTGCATATGAGTAAATAGTTAAATATAAACCAATGAATAACCTTTGCTAATGAAAACAATGTTTCTTTTCAATGCAAGAAAGAATGGACAATAGAAAAATAGAAAATGGTTGTGCAAACAATGCAGAAATCCTGAGAACTGTCAGTTTATATTGAATAAACATTAAAACCCAAACCTCCCTTCACTCATCCTCCACATCAACATTAGTTTGCTCATCCAATATGCTCTAAAACTCCTCACATACCCAGAAATTAGCAGCCTTACAGAATAGCATCAGGCTTATTTGATCCTCCATTTTTGTCTTTTCCCTCTTCCTGCCCAGCCGCATGTCTTTAGTTTTCACAAGTCCTCAAAAACAGTTTGAACAAAACTCTAGGGCAAAGAGCTTAGGAATTATTTATATATGATATCCTAATGTCTATCAACGGAGAAAAAAGAACCTGATTCAAGCTCAAAAAAGTCTGCTTTGTTGTTTTTGACACAGTTCACATCATGAAGACCTTAATGAAATTACCTCACCTATCTGCTCAACACTGCATGAACAGGATGTGTGATCATGTCCCCTATAGGAAGCTTCACCTAGACCACACTTTTTCTGTAACCATCAACAGTTTCCCAGCGTTATTCTCCCTGAACATTTGATCACTCCCATCAGAAATTATTGAATTAGTTTAAACCTATTGATTTCCTGATACAGATCCGACATTTAAACATAGACCACAAATGTTTAACTGAGCAGATGTCAGAGAATAGGCCATTGTAGAAGACCGTTTTGTCCACTACAAAACCAGTTTGGATGTGTGTTTGGGATCAATGTCCTGTGCAAATACTTGTTGAAGAACTTGGATATAGTCTTCTTAATCATTCCATCAATGTTCAGTGCGTCATTAACACTGGCAGAGAAACCACAGCATAACTCTACCTCCACCATGCTTGGTAGTTGGCCCAGTATTCTTAGTTTTAAAAGCCTCTCCTTGATTCCCTAAAAGCTATTTCTTGTCATTGTGGCCAAATAGCTCAATCTGTATCTCAGGTGCAAATTTTAGTCCAGCTGGCAAGATTCAATTTTGAAACAAGAACCTCCTTTTCGGTAGGCAACCTTTCAATCCACAGAGATTTGGAACTTGTGTTGTTATAGATATAGTTACACCTCTTGTTTGAACTGATAATTTTTGACCCTGTAATTGTTTAGAGTTGGTTTCCAAATTCTTTCCCAAGTTGTGGAAATCAACAAGTCTTCAAGTCAGACAAATTAATTGTTCATTCTCATTAAGCCTTTTTAAACTGACATAATAAACAAATTTCATATTGAAAATAATTTATACATTTCAGTTCCACCCAACCTCTTTGAGTTGGTCCAGCATCTCAGAAGAAGACTTTGTACGGCATTCTGGCATGCAAGTCATCTTTCCGTAATGAAGGCTGCACCTCACAGTTCAGCAGCAAAGGCATCCACACACAAGTCGGTCACTCTGATAGCAGTAAACCCTTTAATTAGCTTTAAAAATATTTTCAAGAGTGGCAGGAAATTAATTTGCCATCATATTTTCTTTATCAATTAGTATTTTTTTGGACAATGAATCATATGAAATTCGGCAAAAGCTTTGCACATTATCCTGATATTCGGGTGCAAAGAGTATGGAAAGCCATTGGTGTCAAAAACACATTGTGGATGTGTTGTTTGGCTGTTAAAAACCCATCAAGTATTCACATGTAAACAAAACAAATACAACCCATCAAAAATGGGTTGTTTATGAGCAAACATTGTGTCAAAGTTTCAAGTCATGTGATTTGACCACTTTTGGCATTCCATGAAGAGCAACATCCAAACATGCGGAGGCATCATACAGTCTGTGTCTGGTGCAAAAAACCTTTAAAATGATTTGTAAAGCAGCATCTCAGTAACTATTTTCAAGTGAACACTTAGCTGTAAACTCTGTTAAGGGCTTTAGTTTACATTTCAGACCGTTAGGAACCAAAAGGTTTTGATAGATTATTAAACTTGGGATATTCTGCACAAGAAAATATTGGCTTATTCCAGTGAGCTACCAATATGCTTTATATGCTGGGTTTTGGGACTATAGTTTAAACCACAGATCTTTCTTCCTTAGATGTTAGGTTAGAGGTGATCTCGGTTGTAAGCACGTACATGTCAAATAGACCATCTCATTTCTTTTATCAGATGCAGTTTTTTTCTTCTGTGGTGTTGGTAGGTTTGTAATTAAGTATCTGTCTCTGTCTCCACCATTTTATGCCATAAACACTCATGCTGGGATAACAGGAACACAGAAATGAACACGTCTAACTATTCTCTTTTAAAACAACAGACACCTACTGTGCTCAATAACCCACGGTCTTCCTCTGACAGAGGAAACAAAGTAACATACTGGAAGTCCCACCAGAGACTGAAACACGAGACGATGACACTGCAGCAATTGTAGATCACCACCAGCAGAGGGCAGCACATACACATCACAAACAAGTGAGGAAGGCAGCTCTACATGTTTCCCCCTAAATGAGTTTGTGCTTAATCTAACAGGTTTTACTAAGATTTTTTAGTATAACAAGTATAAAATGGTGGTTAGACACATGGACGGAATATATGTAATGAAGCAGACAAAATAATAGTCTTGAGTGGACTTTGTGGCAGTTGAAAATCCACAATTGTATCATGGAAAACACGCATATCAGCTTAGCTGCAACACTGAAAAACTGGAGACTTAATTCAATTCAATTCAGTTTATTTATATAGCGCCAATTCAAAACACATGTTGTCTCAACAAAAGTGAAGTGCCTTGAGTCTATTAAGTCAGACTTAATAGAATAAAAAGGTCCCTTCATAAAAACGTGACCTGAAAAATTACAAAACTGAAAAATAAAAAAAAATTTAAAATTATAATGGCTATAAATTTAAATTGTAGTCACAAAAGAATGTGAAAATGAGCAAAATAAGTCAAGGGTGACCAAAAGGACAAAACTGACACATAAACATAATAAAACTTATATATCACTTGTGACATCCAATGAGAAGACAAAAACAAAATACTATAACTAACTAAATAGAGTTACACATTAGACACTAGAAGGTTGCAAATGTTTCAGGATGTTTCAAGCTGCACCACAGTGGTATTTACATTTTTGTGCTTTTTATTCATCTCTTTGAGTCCAGGTGTACTGTTCCTCTGGGGGATATGGAACCACACTGCTCATTGTTGACTCAAAACACATTTATAGCTGAGTGGATGGACTTTTTAAACATAATATCTATCCGAATTTTATGATGTTCAACAGATGGGCCAGCCGCTGAGTCACAATCTCAGTTTAATGCCACAGTTTATGCTGAACACAGTTATTATGAAAAAACCAGTGTGTTCAGTGCAGCATGTCAACATTCGGTGAAGAAAAGGAGGGAGGAGAGAGAAAGAAGAGGGGAGATGCAGGCAAAGTGACTGAACCCATGCACACATGTGCCGAAACAACAGTGAAGTCCCCTGATTGTCTCTGAGCAGCCATTTAAAAGACTCATGGACGAAAAGGTTGAGTTTGCATGCAGAGAGATTTTCTTTTTTAAAGAGGAGGCAGCGTTAGGAGCGTACCTTGTTAATCAGTCCTGTAGCACTCGAGTCGGAGGCAGACATGATTCTGTTGCCAGTGCTCTCCTCTCCCCGTGGCACAGAAAAACAGCAGAAACCTCCTCCCCTCCGGCTGTGGTTACAGTGAGGGAGGGAGGCATGCTCAGAATAAGTGCTTTACAGCTATTGCTGCGCTGCCTCAATACTAATTTCACATAGAAAATTGATGCCCTGACTGCAGCACTGTTGTGTACACTCCTGCATATTGTTGATGTTGTGGTGGATTCTCTATTTCTTATAGGCAGACATGTCAGAAAGTCTCCTCATGCTTCTGCTACACATGTTGTCCCACCATGCCTCAGATCTCACAGAACCATCACAACCCTTGAGGTTCACATTGAGTCTAATCATTTTTCATATGAAACAAATCTCTATAACTACACTAGAATTTGTAGAGATGCTAAGTGCTTGTATGAAGGCAATGCGAGCTTGTATCTGTATTGAACCATTGACATATAATGTAATTCAAAGTGCTTAATATGGAAAAAAAAATTACATTTAAAACAGGAAATGCGAAAAAATAAAACGTAAAAAGTGAAGTGTAACATAAAAAAAGAGAAAACAAATAATGAGCCAAAACATAGGAATTGACTGATAAAATAATGTTTGATCTGTAAGGGTAACTGATAATGTCGTGCATCCTGATTTAAAGGACCCAACAGTTTATGTACATCTCAGGTTTTCAGGGAGTTTGTTACATAGGATATAAACTAAATGCTGCTTCTTCTTGTTTAGTTCTTGTCCTGAGAACACAGAGTAAAATCTATATGGTTCTATATGGTTCATACCTGACCAGCAGCTCTGGGGACATTTATTGCTTTCTAGACCAATAACAAGATTTAAACATCACCCTTTTACAAACACGGGGTCGGTGCAGTGGCTGAAAGATTAATGTAATACTTACTGTCCTGGTTTGGGTGAGGACTCAGGCAACAATAATTTGGATGAGCTGCAACTGCCTGATTTATTTTTTTATTGTTTTTATACAGAGAACTTTATGCATGACTCCACCATGACACCTAGGTGTTTTGCAAGCTCTGCGAGTTAAGTTAAGGTGCTGATCTCTAACCTCACCTCTGCCAAATAAATTAGACCAATCTAGCACAGTCTCATAAAATCCCATCCTTTTTTCCAATTTATCAATCAGTAATGTCAAATGCAGCACTGTTATCCACTACAACCAACAAAGAGCTTTTAGATGCTACAGTGTTAAGACCTAATGGCATTTAAAACCTTTTACCAATGTGCAGTTGGAGGCGTAACAAAAAAATGCTTTAGAAATAATCTGTAAACCCACTTCACAGTTAGGGTGTTAGTTTTACTGAGTAAAATATAAAATAAGGAGGGTTTAATAACATGAAGAGACGTAAACACGGACAGAGGATGAGCAATCTCTTTGACTGCCCTGCAACATCCTACTGACAACAAGGTGATGCATGAGCCTACAAAACAGAAATGCAGCGGTGAGTCAGCAAAGAGCCATGTAGAGTCCATCAGAAGTCTTAATAAGCCATCAGAGAGATATCTGTTATGGAAAACAGCCTTAAAGTTCCAGGCACGCCTGCTCGTCCGGTCGCCTCAGGCACTGAGAGACCCTCCGCTTTGGAGTCCATGCTGAAAAAAAAAAACACTCATGCACACAGTCTTACCCTCATTCAACTTCGGCTACTTAGGAAGTAAGGGCACTCAAACCAGGCTCTTAGCAGAAAATATCTCAGGGCGATACATTTCTGCGTGGCTTTTCAAAATTAAAGGGAAGCGAGCAGGCAAGCACTCACACACACACACACACACACACATATGCACGCACGCACGCACACACACACACAGCAGCAGCACATTATTATTGCAACTCCCAGATCCCTCTGGATCAGAGAAGATATGGTGGCTATATTTTCATCATTTAATGCATCATTATGCACAAGGCAGTCATCGAAAAACTGCAGACAGTAGCCAGCAGAGGCAAAAATAGGACGGATACAAAGGAAAAACAGAAAGTGGAGCAACACAGATTTGAAGTACAAGTGATGAGGTTTTTTATTTATCTACGTTTCCAGTGCTAATTATTGTAAGTAGTTTCAGCTAAAATAAGGGAGAAAGGACAAATTGAAAGAGTGAAAAATGTGAGTCTAAAGCTAAATTATTGGAACAGAAGATGACAGATTAGCAGGCGAATTCTTTCCCTTTTTTGTGTGTTTTGTCTTTGCTGTTCAGTGGTTCTAAATATAGCTCTCCTCTTCTTTACTTACACTCCTCCTCCCACCACAGACTGGGGGGCTGGCAGTGGGGAGAAGATGGCTGAGGATTGTCAAAGTTCACTGAGTTTCCACGAATTCCCCCAAGAAGGAGCAAAGCAGATTTGAGGTTGGCTCAGCTACCGTCGTTCTGAAGCCGGATTGCCCGTCTGAGTGTGAACTCGATGAGAACAGACAAACACAGAGACATTTATACCAACTCTGCAGCAAAGGCAGGTTCCCCTTTTAAAATGTGCACTGTGAGCAAGGTGGACGTTTTTTTTTAAACAGCTCATGCATGTCATCACAAAACATGTTTCATCTCTCTCTGGGGTGTGTCTATTTATATCGTAGTGCTGAAAAATCTCCAAATGTTATCTGATAAAAGGTTCATGTTTGCGCACAAGTTCATCCTCCTCTAAACTAAATTTGTTGTGACCCAAATTTTACATATATATCACAAAACAAGATGCAGATTTATGCATGCCTCTATGCAGGTGTCTGTTGAAGGCTACCTGCATTAGATGGGTCTGATTGTGTCTTTAGTTAGTATAAATAACGATTAGTTGGTCCCAGAGGCTAGTCCTGAAGGAGCCAAAACGAGTGGACTTCTGTCATCTTAAAACAACTCCAATCTGAAAAACGGCATAGCGGTTTTTGTAAAACCTTTATAAAACCTTTAAACTTCAGGAGGACATCCTGTACCATCCAAAGAGCCATTTTTGCTGCCACTCCTACTAAATAAAATTGGTTTAAAGCTACAAAACCTACATGACTTTGAGACTAACATATTAAGTTTAATAAAAATCTATGGAATAACAACTGATTTTGTTTCAAAACAAATCGAAACTTTTACGAGGTGAAACATTCTTGAGAAGAACGAGTCATTCTCATGTTTACGAAACAGGAAGAGAAAAATAAATAAATAAAAAAATTCATAACCATTTCCAGACAACTAACGGAAACTAAAGAAATTGCTTGTGATATTAGTGTGTTTTCACTCTGGAAATTCTATGCAGACATTACATGAAAGTCAGTTGAAAATCCTCTTTGAAAATTCATTATTTTCATCCTCTTTGACCAGGTAATCTGGATTCATGCTAAATGATAATGACAAGAGAGTTATCTACAGCAAGTTAGATATCAACTGCTGATAACCTTTTCTCGGTTGTCACTTCAAAAATCCTGAACTATCTATTTCTCACACAGAGGAAAACAAATCATGGAACTCAAGAAATTGTGTGATGATCTTTATTTATTCCCATAAATGAAATATAGACTGGGAAAATGAAGGCATAAACAATTAATCTGCTGAACAAGAGAAACCATTAGCATCTTCATATTTTTGCTCATTACCAAACCGGTCGTCTTGACCAATAGGAAAAAAGGAAAACATCTAGAGACTTCATCATGCTCTCTGCAGATGTAAATAAAATAACATAATGACAACTCATGGGACAGTTTCAGATTAAATGTTGTTTTCATTTCAAATCATAAGTAGTGGTTCACTATAGGCACCTGTTTATCAACGCATTCCCTGGCTCCTTTCAGCACAACCACCACATGACCCAACAAATACGCAACTCTAGCAACATCTTGCAAAAACTGCAAGTCAATCCAGAATCACCCAAATGTATTGTCTGCAAGCAATTTCAAACTATTGTACTTACTCCAAGGAAGTAACAGCGGACAACTAAGGGTTAACAGATTAATGAATCTTCTAAACAGATCTGAAGCATTAGGCCTCAACCAAATTGCCCTTGCTTGATCAATCATTGGCAGATCACAAACTTAAAACTTAGAACTTTGATAATCATTATATGGTTCAATGCAGATTATTACCTCTATCAAACACTTCTCAGGACACTTGTTTTCTCACTTGCCGAACAACAAAAAAACTAAAATTGGGATATGCCAGAAAAAGCCCAACATGTTCACCTTTTGTTCCTCCCTACATATTTTAGAAGTTTGCTTCTCAAGCTTGTAAACATGTGAAAAGACATTGAAATCCAGCACGTGTGCAGCAGTAGCTGAGGCAGCATCTCTGACAGAGGTGGATGTTTCAGAGCTACACAGGCAAGAGTGCAACCAGAGTAGGGCAGAGTGGATCAATACCAGAGCCACCCAGATTGATACTCCACACTGTCCTCAGCAGCTCCACCCTCCTCCTGCTCTAATGTAACTTCAGGATATGCTCTCCCTGCAGCCATTTTACTTCTTAGTTATTTCAGTCCTCACCTTTTAATTCAATTCAATTCAGTTTATTTATATAGTGCCAATTCACAACACGTCGTTTCAAGGTACTTCACAAAGTCAGGTACATACATTACAATTAATCCTAATCATTGAACAGTGCAGTCAGATTCAGTTATTTATTCAAATTGGATAAAACGTTTTTCTATCTAAGGAAACCCAGCAGATTGCATCGAGTCACTGACTTGCAGCATTCCCTCCTCCAAGATGAGCATGTAGAAACAGTGGACAGTCACTGGCGTTGACTTTGAAGCAATCCCTCATACTGAGCATGCATGTAGCGGCAGTGGAGAGGAATGGAAAGCTGTTTTTGCACAACTCACAATATATATATTTTTTCATTAAAAAGAAACAGCTGAAAGCCTGTAAAAGAAGCTGCTGGTCACAGAAGCAGCTCAATAGCGGGCTTGATGATGGAGAGATGTTTCTTATCTCAGATAGGCTGACAGAGAAGAAGGATGCAGCAAACCTGATCAGCGATCTCTTTCCACACTCACTGTTAAACGTGGCCTTGTCGGCTACACTTGGCATTTGTAGCCTCTTCTCCTCCCTCGGGGATCCCTCAACCTGACTTCCTGACTTCACCAAACTGCTTCAAAGCACAGAGAGCTTGGAGCCAACCCACATAGAGCTGTCCACCTGGAGTAGAACGTAGGATTGCATTGAATGCTTTATCAAATCACACGTTTGTTCGGAGCTGACCTGATTTGGGCTTTGGGTTTGAGTCGGGCATAATTGGTGCATCTTGACTGAGCTAACTGTGGGAATGTCAGCCTTATTAATATGCGATAGCGTCCTACATATTCAACCATCCCAGTTTTTACAGATGAGTCTTAAACATTTTCTGTGCGTGCACAGTTTCTAAATAAAGATGTTAGGTTAGAAAACTGAATTAAACTGGAGATGATTATGGTGGTGTATCTGTCATTTATCTTAGTTTATAACACATATGAACATAAATTCAAGTGTAAAACCCACTTTTTTCATTCTGCAAGAATTTCTGAACAGGAACTAAGGGCTGGATTTAGGCTTTTCGATCTTCTCAACATTGCTGGTCATCAAATTTAATCAAAGCTTGCACACTTATGTACCACCATACACACACATACACACACACACACACACGCACGCACGCACGCGCACACACACACACACACACACGCGCACACACAAAGCACTTTGCTCCTCACGGGACAGGCTTTTAGTGCTCTGTCTCATGCAGTATTTAATTGACTTCGCACAGGAAGCCTAGCAGTCCCAAATGCACTCCTTCCCCCCATTGCCGGAGAAAGCACGAGCCAGTGCACCCACAGCTTCCCACCACTGCTCCCGTGCCTAAATGCCATTTTCTGCTTTAGTGCAACTCAGACTTTCTACAGAAATGTCAATGCCGAGGGACAGGAATTTGGTTGTGCATCACATTTGGACAAATATCATCATAATGATGCCATGCTTCACTTTCTTCAAAATCTCTTTAACTTTGAGTGTTAATTTTAAAAAGCAGAGTTTAGGATGTTACAAATTTCTGCAAATTCACAAACATCTAATCAGGCATCCATCAGAAAGAATGTGCAGATGTATTTTCTGGATGTGGAAGGTGTCTCAGCAGTTAACAGATCAGATTCAGAGGAGAAAGCAGTACTTACTCAGATGGAGGTAGGAGATGACTCTCCCCGTCTCACTGCTCTCTCTGCTAGTCAGTCATGGTGTGCTCTCTCTTGGGTAACAATGAAATGTACTGTAGCATACTTGTAAGCATTCTATCCCTCTCTCTGTCTTAACACCCCACTCTCTCTCTTTTTCTCCACCACTCTCAGCACTCAGTCTCTTGCTACGTCATTGAGGAGCTCATCATCCTCCCCACCCTTCTCCTCCACTCCCCTACTCGCTGTAAACTCTCTATCTTCTGTCCAATAGGGCTGTCCACCCAGAACGTGTTCTAAGTTTATTCACGACTCCATCCTGACAGACCACAACGCAGTTTAAGACGATCATGAGAGGTTCAGGTGGCTGTTTTTGTCAGATATTTAAATCAACTCATCATTGGCATGATTCTCATATTAATTTTGGGGTTCTATACATTTATTTGAACTTTTCTTCTACCTTGAAAAATGATGACATGAGACAACACTTCAGTAATTTGTGTGCATGAGTTTGAATTGTGAATTTTCTCAAATCCACAGTGTCGTTACTCAGAGTGATGCTGGTCCCAAACGCAGGCAGGAGGCCAACAGGAGTCCAGCAGGATGGTTCAGAAAATTATTTGATAGAAATGCTAATTTAGCTCAACCAGGACGATACACTGAAGGAAAACAAAAACCAGCAAAAGCCACAGGGGAACAAACTGGTACTGCATACGAAGAGAATGAATCCCAGAGTGAACAGGCAAGAAGTCCAAGAGCATAACGGGTGGAACTGACAAAGACTGAGGAGACCTAGAGCTTTACATACTGTGAGGGTGATTGCTAAAGCTTTTGAAAAACAGGAACCTAGAGCCAGCTAAGCACAAGTAAGCGCAATGACTAAATGTAAATACAGGGAAACATGGGATAAAGGAAAACAGTAATATTTTTATATACAGTATGTCACTGAATGAATGCAAATCATTTGCAAGTTTTTTCTTTTGTTTTCCTTTGCACTGGTTGCATTTACAAGGTTGTATGCTCTTTGGGAATTGATTGCACCCTGAGCAATTTACCCAAAATGGAACTGAACTGAACTACCAATCTAGATGCAGCTTTTTCTGACAGGAGGATTGGCACAGGCAGCAGATGCATCCCTTCACCCTTAGAAGAGGGTGACTGGCAGACAGACACTAGGAGAGCAGCATCACTGGCAGCACAAGAACCAGGAAGGCCTGGAGCAGACACAGCAGCAGAACCAGGAAAGCAGAAACCACAGTGGTGCCAGATTACTGTAGAGAATTGAAATTACTCACTAAGTCTGACTTACAGACACAAGGACAGAATGTGAATAGAAAACATGTCTGGTCTCCCAAAATAATGCAGCCGACTGGATTTCAAATTTCAAATTTGAGCCATCTACTTAATAAACACCTTGCAATAATATACCTAAACATTAATCAACAACTGCTGTGACCTCACAAAACCATGGCTTTAAAAGATGAGACATTCTCCAGTATGGCTGAGATCCATAATTCATTTAAGATGTTGCAGGAAACAGAGGAGCAGAGGAGAGAAAGAAAACAAAGTAGAGCAGTAGACGGATAAGGCAACCCCTCAAATTCTGCATGAGCAGAAGATGTGAATAAAATATGAATGAATGAAGGAAGTTTGGAAAGTTAAACTTCACTCTGCTTTGCACTGAGCAGGAGAAGAGCAGAGCGAGAGAGAGACAGAGAGAGAGAGACAGGAGCTTTAGGAGCTGCAACCAAGCATTGAGTGCAGATGTCTGTCAGGCTGTCCCGAATGAAGCGCCTCTGTGGGCAGAGATGCTGCTGGTGAATTATGGATGAGGGGCTATTTTAAGACACTGGGGAAGCTGCCTTTTGATTTTTGAGCGGAAGGAGATGATACCTGACTGCTGCCAAGCCCTTTCGTGGAGTATGTACAGCCCTTGATAGGCTCAGACATGCAGGTACAGAGTGTGATCCCTGTTTGAAGCACACAGTGCATGAAGCGGGAGGTAAACAGACCAGGATCCCACTGAAGTGACTGTGTCACCAAGCAGAACTTCAAACGTAGCGCAATTCATGCAGTAATGACAGTAATACTGTATACTGATTTAGATGCATGGCAAAGTTTAGGCTGTAAATACAAATATTACTGCTGTATGAGGGACACTCCACCATAATTAGTATTGTTGCATTTAATATACTAGATTTTAAAATGATTAATTTTAAATAGGCAATGTAACATTACAGAACACCTGATTATTTGCAAATGTGAATAACCATATGTGAAATTTAACATGTTAAAATTGGATGAGATATATGTGAATACAACATGTTGGACGCATGGGAAACATGGTTTAGGAACATTCTGAGAGTAAATTACACAGTAAAACCCACAAGATAACATGGGAAGCCCATGTGAAATCTATGGAATATCATGAAAACAAATGGAAAACCTCTGAGATAAGATGAAGCCCATTTTAGTTTCCTGTTGAAACCCCTGGGATGAAAGGTGAGGCCCATGTGAAACCCAAGGACTTAGATATCTATCCTCCTGATGTGACATGCCAATTATACGCAGATGACACAGCAATTTATTTGCATGCAAAAACCAACAGGCTGCAGAGAAACTGTCATCAGTAATGGTGTCAGTTTGCCATTGGTTAAAAAAATCAAGTCTGCATCTAATTGTTAGTAAAACTGTCTGCATGTTTTTTTCAAAGGGCATAAAGTATAGAGCAAGACCCTATCATTACAGTTGCTGGGCAAACATTAACACCAGTACGGGAGTATAAATATTTATAATCACAACTTTCATTTAAAACTCATGTTAAAAAATTAAAAAAAGATCAATATAATTTATGGAATTTTAGACATCTTCGAAATAATCTGACTGCAGAAGCTTCAAAATTATACCTAAGTGCCACAATTCTTTCTCACATAAATTACTGCATGAAGAGCTGCACCCAAAGGAGTAGGACCACAATACAGCCAATAGAAATGTGAATAGAAAGACCTTAAAAATTCTGAATAAAACATCTAATTCATGTTAAAACATCTGTAAAATATTAAGTAAATATAGGTTTCTGAACTGGGACAAGATGATTATCTGTTCAGATATTATAATCGTGCACAAGTATGATATCCCTTAACACACAGTGGTTTTTCAATAGTCAAAATTGCGCTCATGATCTAGATTAACATGTTTTATGAATTAACAAATATCTAGATTTTACTTTGTGCTGGTTTTTGTGCATGTGATGTTCTTTAGAGTTTATAGAATGTTCTTACAATTGCTAACCTGTTTTAATTTTAACCAACCTTGTTTTCTTTGGTAAATGTTATCTCCTGTTGTCTATATGTGTCTCCATGCTTGTCATTTGTCTTTTTCTTTACTATTAACAGGACTACAAGTGAAAATTAGCCCTTGTGGCTAAATCTGGCACATTTGCATGTCTAATGTACTCATGTTGATTAATATGCAATGCCCCTCATTAAATAAAAGAAACATAAACATGTGAAATAGTAAATTGAGTGAATTTATAAAACACATTTTCTGTCACATTAACCTCCCAAAGCATATTGCCAATGTAAGTCTTGCTCACCCAGCTTCACTCTAGAAACACCTAAACATCCATTCACAGATCGGTAGTCGACTTAGGGTTCAGTCTCTTCTCAAAACTACCCTGAACTCCAGCCAAATGTAAAACATAAAAGTTCCCCCCTTTTCCTACTCTATCTCACCTTTACTATTAGGTATGGTCTGCACTAGCAATGTCCTTTTACACAAAAATTCATTAAAATTTGAGTGCAAAATTACACATGAAACGTTTTTCCATGTGTTTCAAATGAGGATATTACATATTAAGCTTGTATTTTACATGCAGTAATTATATTGTGTAATAACATGCAAAATATGTGATTACATATTCACAAACATAAACTTTTTGTATGAGAGCATGAAGCTGAAGGTCTGAATATTCTGTTTTACATACAATGCAAGATGGACGGAAATACTGAAAAAACTGGATTGGTTTTAGCACCTCATGATCTCATCAAAGCAGGAAATCAAGTAAAGTAGTCTAATATTTGCACATACTATTCAGTTCAGTGAGTTCATTTTATTTGTAAAGGTTAATTCTACCTCTGCGAGCTGTTCACACTGAGTGTGGTGCAGAGACTCTGCAGTTTGCCTAACACAAAGACACTGAAGCAAAGGATGGACCTTTTCCAAGCTGGCATGCTGGCAGCAGAGTAAGGTCATCCTTGGTGACTTTTTCATCACCTTTAACACAGTCCAGGCCCTCTGGGGGTGGAGGGGGGGTTGTTGGGACAAGCTCACAGAGATGCAGATGGATGCCCTGATGGTGTCTAAGATGGTGGATTATCTCATCATCTCAGTACCAGCCTTTAGTTTTCAAACCTCAAGCATCTGTGTTTGGATTTTAGAAAAGATATAGCAACTATCTATCTGCCAATCAAATGCAGATATCCAAGAATAGGTAATAGAATGGTGTTGTTTTGGATTGTTAAAAAAAGACAAGTCTGACTTAAGGGACTGAAGCAAGTCACTAAACCCCGAGTCTCAAAGGAAACACAAAAAGAAGCAACCTACTGTAATTAAGATGAAAGGATTTTCAGTTAATTAATTATTGCATTGTTGTTTCATCACATTGTTCTGCAGATGATGTGATTCTTTTTATTCTTTCTTCAAAAGCTAAAAGTATATTTAATCAGAGCCAGCCTGAGGTATTAGCAAACATTGTGACTGCTTGGGGCCCCCTTCTGGTCTGAGGGCCCAAGAGCTCTGGAATTCACACAGGACAAGTTTACAAAGCCACCACATACGTAGGAAAATATTCATGATTTGACAGTTACCAGCGTTATATTTTAATGTTCATTTAATCGTGTCTGCAGATGGTGTCTGAGCTGAGGTAAAACAGTGTAACTGTTTGTAAGCAGATCAGAGATACACCTGCAACAACTAGTATTTGTAATCATTTCGTTCTTTGGTAGTATTGCAGTGCCACAGGTTGAATGGAAAGGGCAGCCTACAGTGAATCCATAATAATATTATTCAACAAAATAGTTGCTGCAAAAATAAAACTAAAACAAATTATCAAATATATGGTAGAATCGAGGTTACATGTTACAGAGGAAATTCTGACGTCATTTTGGCAAAGGTTCTGAGCGGAGAAGAATGAGAAGTTGACTCTGGAAAGGGAGGTGATAGCTATTCCTCACTGTTACAGTGAGCTGTTACAAACAGACATTCTGCAAAAAGAAAAGGTCACTAAGGTGAAAATTTCTAAACAGTATTGCAACTCTGTATTTGCATTCAAAATATATTTGTCACTATAATTTTATTTGTCCTTCAGTGGGCACAGAGAATAGTGAACAAACCCTCACATATTCTCTGTTCAGATTGCAGATGCAACCATCTTCAGACCTTATTAAGTCCTGTTCACATCAAATTATTTAACAAGGTTGTTTAAGGCAGTGCAATTGTGTAATAGCTCACAGTATTTAAGCAGTAGGTGCAGTCTTCATTTGTAGACAGATGTAAAGTGAGATAATAATAAATTGTTGCTATTGTTGTGACTGACAACTATTATTCTGACTACTATTCAAAATAAATTCCATTCTTTTCGACCTTTTTTTTATCTATGAAATATTTGGTCCATGTGAAGCCAGCAACTATATCGGTCGATTAACAGAAAGGGTGGGTTGGATGGAGTTAAACTCCTGAAAAACTGACTAAAATTCACACACAGAAACAGAAACAAATATTTTGTCACCTAAGATTAACCTCTGCGTTTAAATAAGTCAAGCATATGTTTGCGCAATTTTAATTTCATTCTGCGCTCATCATCACAAGTCTCAGATGGGTGACGGATTAGCATATTTTTTTCATCCTAAATTGCTCAAAAAATGCCTCTAAATGTTATTCTATAAATATATTCGCTTTATGGCAGTTTGACAGGCTATAGCATAGACTGAATTATTATTATATTATAGGTGTAATGAAAATTGCTCGTCTTGTGTCCGCACTTCTGTGAAAGTATCTGTTGCGCTCTTCTATATCTTATGTTAAAATACTATGAAGGCAGCTCATTTGGCCCTAATTTCAGCTGGCATTGTGACAGCCCCAATGAAAGTCAAAATTAGGAAGTGAAAGACTCCCGGTGAGGCCAGGTTGTCTCATGTACCTACACATCAGCACCCACACAGAGACGCTCCCACCATCGCCGCACATTTATGTCTGTAGCTACTGTAGAATGGTCAAAGACTGCAGAAATCTCCTTCACTGCTTAATTTTCTGGAAGCTCTAAGAGAAGAGGAAATCAGCCCACCTCGTTCAGCAGGAAGACGCTTGAATTGGTCAGGGACATCCGCAGTTAACGGGGATCTCCTCCAGCACCACTCTTCAACTTGGCCGAAAGAAAAAAGACTCAATTGTTTAACTGTCACGGTAAAAAGCGTCAGCTAAAAACCGAGCACCGCGTCTCTTGGTAATATTTTATACGGAAAAGGAGAAAAACGTCATTTTTTTCCTCCTTAGCGCTGCATGTTGAGACGTGGAGCTCCATCAGCATCTGTGCGGTGAAATCTCCAGTTTCTGATCCACGGCATGATCAATGGCTTGTACACAAAGTCATATCTCCACGCACGGACACACGGGTGGATTACGGCATTTCCAATAAATTATGCAAAAACCGACCCTCTTCTCTCAGTCTTCGGGGGGATTTTTGTAATGTCATGTCAGATTCCTGGTTTTTGAATCTGAGTAGAATATGATGATGTCTGCCCACCTCAACCTGTGCCACAACTCATTTAATTCAAAGCAGTTTTTTTTTTCTCAGTGGTGTGAATCCATAAATAAAACGTGACCCATCAAGCTGAACCTTTATAGGGATCCGAACGTGTCACAATTCAATAAATAAACAATTCAAATTATTATTTCAATGTATTAGAAATATGTAGCAAAGAACAAACACACATGTTCTTGCTGCTCACTCCAAACGGCCTCGTAGAGCCGTAGATTTAGTCAAAGCAAACTCTTCCCTATGCTGCAGGAGACCCTGTATTTGGCATAAGGAGTCTAAAAGTGTTATTTTAAAATTGTTAACTGAATGACTGACAGTACATGCGGAAATTGCTCTTTTTTATAGTTTTATCAAGATTTATTTGCTGATTTTGTTGACTTAGAAATGTTGAAAGCTTTAAAATAATTCACCCTTAACCTTACGTTTAATTGTTGATTATTAATGGTGTTCAGCTGCCAATCCTGTTTTGTTCAATGATGTTATCACATGCTCATTATAACAGGATGACAGCTGAATGTGGAATATTGCTAACATGATTGATTGTTGCTATATCTGACAGTTGTGAAGCTTACATCTTTAAAGACACACAAATAATGTCAGCTATTCAGATAAGTGCAACATTATTGATACCCCTGGCAGATTTAGATTTGAAATTAGTTTTATTCCACCAGTAAGTTAGCCTCTGATGGGAAATGAGACAAGCATCTCTCAAAAGATAATAAAAATGTAAAAGGAGTTTCATTTCTGAAAATAAAAATGTCTGTTTACATATAGATTTTATTAAAAAAATTACCTGCCACAAATTATTGATACTTTTCTTAATAATCAATAGAAAAATCATTGTTGGAATCATAGCAACCAAACCGTTCTTAAAATATTGACTAGCTTTTTAGATGTTTCTCCTTGTGATGATGAACTTGCAAGTCTGAGGTAGAAGACCTCATGCCATCACCCTAATCTTTAGCTCCCTTCATAGATTCTCTAACAGATTCAAGTTACGGACTCTGATTGGGCCACTGCAAACTCCATGCAGAAAGACCCCAGGCCAGAATTTAAAAACATCTGTGCAGAAACCACTTCGCAGCCCCAGAAGACCATGTTGATAAAAATAAAAGATTAATTTCTATTTAAATGTAATAGGGGTATGAATAATTCAGGGCTTAACTGCTTAACTATATATGTCATTACATACATGATGTAAACTATTCTGCAAGGTACCCCAAGTCTGCCTCTGATTGGTGGACCAACTGCCTCTGTATTACCCCAACCTGAAAGTGAACTCTTTTGCTGAGCTACAGTCTATAGACTGAAACAGAACGATTTCTCCTGGATGGGGAAACAAGTTTTTTACCCATTCCCTAAGTTTGGATAGACTACATTTCTCTCCATACATCATGGAGGCGCTCTCAGCCAGGTTATTTTAACCTGGGTTCCCTTTCATACAGTATTAGCAACCAGCCGCTCCTGGTAATTCTTAGGTGCTTAATCAGTCTTAATTATTGCAGTTTTGAGTGTTTGTTTCCTGGTCACTGATTCAACTTTAATACGTTTTGTGAGGATTAGAATCAGTGCTGTTTGTTTGGTTTATTTAGTTTTAGTTAATTAGTAGTGTATAGATATTGATTGATAATAAATTTGATTCTTAATTTAACTGATTTCCAGCTCCTGTAAAATTCAACTTAGATTATTTATTATGTTGTCAATAAAAATATCTATTTCATTAACATTTTATTACAAAGCTTGAATAATAATTCCACTATTTAACTAATAAAATCATAAGAACATAGTGCAACACATCATGAACGTGTTTTATTTAACTCTTACCCATTTACGTCGGTGGGCAGGGGTACCATTGCTCTTTTCAATATAAATGGGCAGAAGTTCGGGTCAACCAAGCAAATGTTAGGGTTTATTTAAAGAGCTGCAGTGATAGTTCAAGTTATAAAGTACTCTGCAGCACAGGAACTATGAAGAATTTAAATACTGAATTATTTCATATGCTTTTAACACATTTTAAGAATTTTACATTTTAAATATTTGTTTATTAAATGAATTTTGAATCATTTCTTTATTTCTTATATTGTAGCACTTGAAGGACCTAATGGAAAGTTCAGCCACCTTGTGTCTATTGTATGAAGAATTTACCAATTTACCAAATAATTACAGCTTAATATCTTTTTTGCTTTGTAATTCCATAAAGCTTTTCTTTTTTTAGTTATGTCTTGTTCTCGCAGGCTAAAGTTGTCCGGTCAGACGGGAACAGGAGGAAAATGTTCTTGGTTTTCCCTTTCACGGCACTCCATCCTCCAACATCCTGTAAAATCTCCTCCATTTACACAGGGCCAATCGACCATTGCTGTCAGTGGTTTATATCCGTATATGCTGTCAATGTCAGAAACAGCAGGACAAAGTTACACAAAGAGCAGGCTGCAGGGTCACCGAGGGGGAGCCTTCAGACGGAAGCATCTACACATTAAATCATTGTCATATCAGAGTTCCTGTGTGCCTTTTCACCTTAAAAGAAACAAATTCATCTCATTCTATATGTTTTTTCTTCTTGTGTGTCACTTCCTTTATTGTGGCGGGACATTTCCAATTATGGCCTGCTCCTATTTTGAGGCCCTACATGATAAACTGATCAGGCATACCATTATGACTACCTGTCCACTAGTGTACTTTGCTGCCAACATAGCTCTGACCCACTGAGTCGCAGACCCCACTAGACTCCTGAGCTGTTTTTTTCTGGCATCAAAATCCTTAGAGCATATCTTTCAAATCTTGTAAATTGCCAGGTGGGGCCTGCATGGATTGGACTTCATTCTATCAGAAGTGGCATCAACTTCTTCAAGAGTTGAGCTACATTAGCTCGGCTGTTGGATCAGTCCCTACAGGCCAGTCTTTGCTCCCCAAGTGTATCAATGACGCTGCCACCAGTTCGCCACTGCTCCTTCTTGGACCATTTTTGATATTGGAACACTCCACATTTGCTGGACATTTGGAAATGCTCTGACCCAGCCGCCCAGCCATCAAAATTTAGCTCCTGTCAAACTGGCTAAATTTTTACAATTACCCATTTTGTTTCTGCTTCAAACACATCAGCATGTTTGGGTTTGTTTTAGCTCTATTCAATGCACACTTTCTAAGATAGTTTCTCCAATAAGCTTTTGAATGTTTAACAGACTAGATTACTACAGTCATGTGAAAAGTTACACCATATGAAAGCCTGTGTTTTTCTAACATATTTGCACATGTGGATATTTAATATTACTTTGCCAATACTGAAAAGCTCAGGTAAACAATTAAAATTGAAAAACAATCTTTTAAAATGTTCTGTAAAAATGTAAACAAAAAATAATTTCTGGTCAGGAATACGTTAGGGTACCACTTTATTCATTCCCATTTAAAATGGCTGTAGTATACATACAGTAGGTGTATCACATCAGGCACACATGATGAGAACATTGTTACTCAGCATTTAAAAGGAGGTTTTTTCCTGATTAAACCTCAGACATTTAGGTTGGTGTGCTCCTGACAGCTGAAATAAGAGCAAACACCATGGAGAGGTTAAAAGAGTTGTTTAAAGCCTTCCAAAAGAGGAGTGCAGCATCTTATGAGTCTGGTAAAGGATTTAAAGAGATCTGAAAAGAATTAATTAAAATCAGCCACTCCATGGTATAGAAAATAGTCTGCCAGCATGGACAGGTCTGACAACCAGGGACGTACACCCTGAAAGCAGACAGCATGTCCTGGGTTCAGATCTTAGCCTTGACCTTTCTTTGTGGATTTTAGATGGTCCCAATGTACATATAAGGATTCCTGTTGTCAAGATAGCCCCAGGAACATCAGAAACTGGTTATAGGAAATGGAAAGACCCGATTTTGCATTACTGAGGGAAAGCAATAATGTAAAGACCAATCTCATTGGTATTTAAAGACATTTACTGCTGTTAAGAAAAATGCTGAGCAGTCCTATTCATCCTACTCACTTTAGACTCCACACAAATCACCCCAAACTTTCACTGCAGGATTTAAAGTCAAAGGCCTTCTGACAAGAAACAGCTTTAATCTTTCGCCAAACAATACTGCCCACTGCTGGACAAGCTGACAAACATGGAAATATTATGCCAGAATAATGTTATTGCATTACAGCGATCAAAAAAGAGAACATATGTTTTAAAAGTGCTTGTTTAACCACAACAAGATTACCACAAGCAAAAATAAAAAAAAGATTACCACAAGCAAAAAATTACTTGATGGGTCACAACTTGCATGCTGATGAGGCAAGTTGTAACAAGTGTATACTAAACGGCTCTGTGCTGGCATGAGATCTGAACACAAATATGTACCCAAGAGTTCAGTTGTTCATTCAGTGTGAAATTTAAACCTCTGTGATATATTGTGCTCTGTGAAATAAAGGAAGGCTAAAAGGTGACCACATGGTCAGCTCTACTCGTTTATTACAGTGAAAATTACTGAGTTATAGCACAGAAGTTCTGATCTAACTTGAGCAACGTTAAAATGAAATAAGAGTATTTGTATAGGTTTGAATTTGCATCGCTACAAAACAGAGAATATGCAGGATGCATATTTTGTACAACAAAGGTAAATTATTATTCAGTGTTTCCAAATAGGCTTTTTTAGTATTCTATGCAACTCGTGGCCTTTAGTCATTAGTAGCTTGAGAGGGGGAAGGTCAGATTGAGGGAGACAAATGCAGTAAATGGCCCAGAGTGAGAAATAAAACCCGGAAAAGCTGTGTCGAGGACTAAAGACACCATATATAGTGCACCTGCTCTACCACTGAGCCAAACAACCCCCTGGGAAACCTATGGTTTTAGCATTGTTTGTATCTTTCCAACTGTGATTTCACAAGCTAAAAGGTCACTTTAAAAATAGTCATCTGAACTGTGCAATTTAAAATTTTAGATAATAATTCATACTAGTGATATAAACCATAAGCTGCAGTTTGTAACAATGTACAATGCAGAATACTAAATATTAAGTAGACTGGAAATGGAAAGATGATCCCATTTTCACATAAAAATTGAGGCTATTTGCAAATATAATGCACACGAATACACAGTAGCAATTACAAAAAATATTGAAAGGAAAATGTAAAGCGTGTGATCCAAGGTCTGCAACTGACTCTGTTGATTATATAATTTTTGTGATATGGCTGGTATATCCAGCCAGACTTTAAGGTGATTTCACTCACACCTTTCCATCGTGGATAGTGTTTTTGCTATGTTTGAATTCAGAAGCCTGTCATGTCGGGTACTACAAGATTCTGTCCTCGGACCTAATATGTTAGTTTTGCACATTCCCCTTCTTGGGACACATACTTAACAAATACTCTGATCGTTTTCTTATCATCTTTATCCAGGTGACATTTTGTTGTTCATTTAAGTACACTGCATAAAACAAGCTGCCTTTTTTGATGAAATGCCAAGCCAGTATTCTGCACTTGGCATGAATGAAACACAAAAACCATAATTACTGCCCCTGAACACTGACATGCTTAGGCATTCCTTCAGAACGTTGTTAGCTTTGACTCTGTTATTTCTTTGGAGTGCTATTGTAGTCAATTCATAAAAACAGCTTCTTCCAACAGAGAAACATCCCTCAGTTTAGCTGGAGATGATCATTGACACTTTCATCTCCACAACAAACATAAAACTAGGGGTGAAATTGGTTTTAAATTCTTGCCATTACTTAGGGGCGGAGCTAGAGGGGGGGCACTGGATATACACACAAAATGTGTGTGTGTTAATTGTTACTCTCATCTGTGGCCCCCTCGAGAGCTTTCTCTCTCTCAGCAAACTTCAAACTAATTAAACATATGTTATGGAAATTTTAGTGCCTTGCTTGATTTGCTCTTTGATACTCTACAGGAACTGACAAAAGTATTAGAACCCCTCTGTGTTGTTCAATTCTTTTCTTATTTAGTCTTAGAATAATGGTTTCTCAGCCTTCTCCTTGCAGCTGTGTGAGATAATATGTATGCCACACTGTTAAGATTATGTCTGGGACAACAGGTCTCTCTCTCTGGGTCTCATGAGAGCTACCTTGAAAACTGTTGTAGCTTATAGGAGAACTTTTGCTTTGTCTAGCGAGAATGATTTGGCAGCACTACTGAGCGCATCTCCAATGCTGTAAAAATCCTTCTCTCTTGCAAGATTAAAATAAAGCTGATTCTAAGTGACAATCATCGGTCTCTGTCTTGGTAAAAACAAATTTTTCTACAACACATATCAATATTTTACTTTACTGTAGGCTGTCTGTATAAGGTAAAACACAAAACACCCATTTCAGGCTCTTTGCACTTGGCTGCCACTACATTTTATAATCCACTGTAAACTTTCAGTCCTTACTTTTAAACCCCTAAGTCTTTCTGGTCTCTTGTACATCCCTGACATTGTAGAGCTTCATATCTCCTCTTGCAATCTCAGATCATCCTATCAGAGGCTGTCAGTGCCACGCATTTTAAGACAGAGAAGACCGATCATTCAAAACCATGACCGCCAGGTTGTGAAATGCCTGCTTCTTTGATTTGCCTTGACTCTATTGAATATTAGTTTTAAAACAACACTTGCCTAGCTAAAATAGCTTATTTCTCATCATTAATAGAATAGAATAATCTTAGGCTTCTACTTTAAGTACAGTGGCCAAACTTACACAGCGTCAAAGCTCTGTTGAGCCATCCATTCCCTTAGCTTTTACCAGTAATGACTTTACGGGATTCTTTATAAGTAAAATTTATTCTATTTAAAATAAAATCATTGGCATCATTGGGAACTCTTCAAACTGATCATTGCTGTGGAAATATTAACTTCATTTAAACCTTCAACCCAATCCCAACCAAATGATTTAAGGAAGTGTTCCCTTTGATTACAAGCCCTATTTTAGATATGATTAATCTATCCTTAGTAAACAGATATGTACCACAGGCTTTTAAGATAGCAGTTATTGAACCTCTACTTCTAATAAAGATGACTAAATAAATTACATTCCTATATCCAATCTTTCATTTGTATCTAACATTCTTGTGAAAATAGTTGCTAATGAAGTGTGTGAGCATTTACATAGTAATGGTCTGTTTGAAGAGTTTCAGTCAGTCTTCAGAGCTCATCATAGCACTGAAACAGCACTGGTGAAAGTCAATTATCCGGCAGCATGGGGTATATTTTCACTGTTATGCTGATGATACTCAGCTTTATTTATCCATAAATCCTGATGAGTCCAACAAGTTAGATAGACTACAGGTATGTATTAAAGACATAAAAAAGGGGATGACTTTAAATTTTCGAGACAAGACAGAAGTCGTCATCATTGGACTGGAGTTTTTAAAAAAGAAACTGCCTAGTCAATCAATTAATGTGAACAACATTAAATTGATCTTCAGTAATAAAGTACAAATCCTTGGTATTATTTTTGACCAGGATATGTCATTTAAATCACATTTAAAACAGGTTTCCGTGATTTCCTTCTTTTACCTCTGGAATTTTGGAAATATCCTGTCCAGGAATGATGCTAAAAACTTAGCATGCATTTGTTACTTCAAGGCTGGACTATTGTAATTCTTTACTATCAGCATGTCCACAAAATGCAGTTAAAAGCCTTCAGCTGATCCAAAATGCGTATGGACTGAGCTACTGCTTCCAACAACTTAATGTTCTCCTTCTACAGATGATATACTTGGCCCTGTCTTCAGTATTTAACCCCGCCTCTCTCCTAGACATAGCTACGGGATGAGCTTTTACTGTGACTAACTGTATTTGCTCTCTATCATCCTCTGACTTGAAAACTGGCTCAGAGTTAATTTGCTTAGCTGTCTTCTCTCCTAGATGAATCCAGTAAAGGTGCAACAACCATTATTGTTTGACTTTTCTTTCCCATAGAACATAGTCTTGGATCAGTGCTTCTGTGTTCTTTTAGTGTCTCGTAAACCCCCAGTTGGTCATGGCAAATAGCCGCTCACACTGAGCCTGGTTCTGCTGGAGGTGACTTCCTGTTAAAAGGGAGTTTTTCTCTCCACTGTCTCTACATGCATTGCTCGGTATGAGAGATTGCTGCAAAGTTAATGACACAATGCAAGCAACTGCTCACTGGCACTACATGCCCATGCAGGAGGAGTGAATGCTGCAAGTCAGTGACTCAATGCATTCTGCTGGGTTTCCTTAGAAAACCACTTTGAATGATAAACTGAATCTGACTGCACTGTTTGATAACTAGGATTAATTGGAATGTATGTACCTGACTTGAAATCTGTATGATTCAACTGAATTGACTTTGTAAAGTGCCTTGAGACGTGTTACGAAGTGGTGCAATATAAATAAACTGAATTGAATTATGTTTTTATATTTTTGTTTTCAACTGTACTTGCTCTTATTTTGTGTGTTTTAGCTTCGCTAAAGCATTTTTTTTGTTTTAACATGTAAAAGGTTCTGTATAATTACACTTTATCTACTTACCTACTTGCATGCTCATGTTCTTACGTTCTTGCAGGGATTTCTCAGGGTGTTCTGTGGTTTTCAAAACTGAAGAGTTAATAGTTCGTGCCAGTGATGAAGTTGTCTCACAGGTTTACAAATTAAACAAACTAAACATGTGACTCCTGTTTGGCAGCTGCTGGGACTTCTTCATTGTTAGGCTATTGAAATTACAAACATGAAAACTAATGGAGAAATGTTGAGTCATTTCTGTATGCAGTTGAAACCAGATAGTTACATACACTGTATAAAAGACACATGAGTTGTTGTTTTTTTCTCAAAGTTTTGCTGATTTTGGTCAGTTAGGATATTAACGTCCTTGTAATGATGACGTTTTCATATTTCATATTCAATTAGTATTTTGCAGAATTGCCTTTTAAACTGTAACAATGGGAACACTATGGTCATCAAGCTTCTCACAGTAGTTTGCTGTAATGTTGGCCCATTCCCACACCTTTTCAGCTCTTCCCACGAATTTTGTACAGGATTCAACTCAGGGCTTTGTGATGGCTGCTCTGAAACATTGATTGAAACAACTGATATCCATAAGCAATCCTTTGTGATTAATTTTGGGATATAGGGACATTGTTCCTATAGGGAGGAATATAGGAATATTCCTATAGGGATATAGGGAGACCCATTTTGCCCAAACTTTAACTTCCTGGCTGCTGTCTTGAGATCTTGCTTCAGTATGTCCATATACTGTTCCCTGCTTATTATTCCAATTATTTTGATGCACCAGTCCCTCCCTACAACAAACCAGGGTGTTTCTCCTTTTCAGTCCTTTAATTGTAACAATGGTCATTATGGCCACTTATTTTGTTCCAGAAAACCGCAGAACATGTCTCCAAAAATTCAGATCTTTGCAAAGTCTTTGTTATCGTACCCGTTGTCTTCTGCTTCATCCGGGACTGGGTTGCAGGGGCAGCAGACTCAGTAGAAACACCAGACGTCCCTCTCCCCGGGGGGACCCCAAGGCGTTCCCAGGCCAGCCGAGAGACATAGTCCCTCAAGCGTGTCCTGGGCCATACCCTGGGCCTCCTCCCAGTGGGACGTGCCTGGAACACCTCCCGAGGAAGGCGTCCAGGAGGCATCCGGTATAGATGCCCGAGCCACCTCAACTGGCTCCTCTCGATGTGGAGGAGTAGCGGCTCTACTCCGAGCCCCTCCCGGATGGCAGAGCCCCTCACCCTATCTCTAATGGAGTGCCCGGCCACCCTATGGAGGAAGCTTATTTCCGCCGCTTGTATCCGGGATCTCGTTCTTTCGGTCATGACCCAAAGTTCATGGCCATAGGTGAGGGTAGGAACGTTGAACGACCGGTAAATCGAGAGCTTCGCTTTTCGGCTCAGCTCTCTCTTCACCACAACGGACCGGCACAGCGCCCCCATTACTGTGGCAGCCGCACTGATCCGTCTGTCGATCTCCCGCTCCATTCTTCCCTCACTCGTGAACAAGACCCCAAGATACTTAAACTCCTCCACTTGAGGCAGGAACTCCCCTCCAACCTGAAGAGGACAAGCCACCCTTTTCCGGTCGAGAACCATGGCCTCGAACTTGGAGGAGCTGATCTTCATCCCAGCCGCTTCACACTCGGCTGCGAACCGCCCCAGTGCATGCTGTAGGTCTTGGCTAGAGGGGGCCAGCAGGACCACGTCATCTGCAAAAAGAAGAGACGAAATCCACTGGTCCCCAAGCCAGACCCCCTCCGGCCCTTGGCTGCGTCTAGAAATCCTGTCCGTAAAAGTTATGAACAGGACCGGTGACAAAGGGCAGCCCTGCCGGAGTCCAACATGCACCGGGAACAGGTCCAACTTAGTGCCGGCAATGCGGACCAAACTCCTGCTCCGCTTGTACAGAGATCGGATGGCCCCTAATAAAGGGCCCCCGATTCCATACTCCTGGAGCACCCCCCACAGGGCATCACGAGGGACACAGTTGAATGCTTTCTCCAGGTCCACAAAACACATGTGGACCGGTTGGGCAAACTCCCATGAACCCTCGAGTACCCTGTAGAGGGTATAGAGCTGGTCCAGTGTTCCACGGCTGGGACGAAAACCACACTGCTCCTCCTGAAGCCGAGGTTTGACTATCGGCCGGACTCTCCTCTCCAATACCCTGGCGTAGGCCTTACCAGGGAGGCTGAGGAGTAGTTGGAACACACCCTCCGGTCACCCTTCTTATGTAGGGGGTGGTCAAGTCAAAAGTTATCTTTAAATTTAGCTTTTGTAGTTCTGGCTTCCTCTGAGAGCCCATGTTAGAAAAGGACTCATTTCACTCTGGACAATGACACTCCCTTACCAGCTTCAGTCAGCATCGTCACAAGATCTTTTGATTTTGTTCTGGGGTTGATTTCCACGTGTCACCCCAAAAATATGCTCATTTCTGGGATACAGACAACGTCTCTTTCCTGAAAAGTATGATGGGTGAACATTCCTTATATAATTGTTTCAACTGATTGGTTAAAGGCAGAGTAATCTTAGTGTATGTAAACATCTGAATTTGAAGAAAGCAACAACTATGAATTGGAATCATTGCATGCTATTCAATTTAAATATGTCTATAAACCGGATTGATCTGATTTGACATTTCTGTATATAAATTGGATCCATTTGTCTTGTAAAGTGCCTTGAGATTACAGTTGTTGTAAATTGGGGCTATATAAAGAAGCCGATTTGAACTGAATTAATAAAAAAATGTGATTATTCTGACATTCTGCAGAAACAAATACCTAACTGGCTCAAAACGTTTATTATAATTTCAGACAGTGAGAAAAATGGTTGTGCATCTTTTGTTACAGTGATAGCTATGTAACAATCTGGCTTCAACTGTAACTGCTTGAGGAGACAAATGGGGTGAATGTATACATCTTCGGCACTACATAGAGCTCTGACATTATCTGAATTTCTTCATTAAGACAGCGTTTATACGTACCATCTGCCACTTTTGATCTACATGTTGTATTATAATCAGGCCGAATTAGTGGGTTGAGATTGAGCCACCGTCAAAGCGACATGGAAACCTGTCACCTCTAGGGGGACTCCTGTGTCCAAGAATGCAGTGCAAGCGCATACAGTGTGTTCCTGCTTTTGTTACCTCATTAGGACTTTTGTGGTAGGCCTGTATAATTACTGACCTTGTGGAGACCATTGGTCCTTCGGGGGACATGTTGCGGTTCGGGTTAGAGCGGGCATGTGAAGGGTAGAGGAAATGTTTATTATAGTTAAGGTTGAAGTTCTAGTTTGGCTGTTCCGAATGAATGGGAGTTAATGCAATGTCCTAATAAGGATAGCAGGTCATGTGTCAGTGTGTGTGAAAGAGAGAGAGAGAGAGAGAGAGAGAGAGACGTCCGTGCTGAGCTCTAACTGGGAAGAGCGAAGACAGTCCCACTAATTTCCCTCCTGCTTCCCAAGCCCTTTCCAGTTGTCGGACTGATCCGCATCTGAAGCGTGTCGCGGCGGCTGAAGCAGCGCTCCACTGCGGTGTTAAGAGTTTATCTCGTACTGGATATATTCTGGCATACATGGATATCCGATGGTAAGTATTCCACGGTGCTTCTGCGGGCTTTTCTTTGCAATGCATTGTAAATCTGTCGGAGCTGAAATCCAGTCAGATGATACAGCAGTCGGAAAAAATGCCAACAGCTGACCCGTACTACAGGCTTTTGGTCTTATAATGGTTTCGGCGGCGTTGAGAAGCCAGGACAGTTCTGCAGGAATGAGCACGACAATGCTGCTCAGCATACCTGCATTCATGTTTTCGTTTACTTTTTCCATTCTTTGCCTGTTTTCCAACAAATGCGCTGCTTGACAGTTTTGGATGACAGCATAATTTTCTTGTCCAGAGATCAGTTTGGAGTCCAAACATGATGGGGAGAGGCCAATGCTCTAAATTCTGTGCAGGACTCTATTATCATCGTGTAGTGTATGTTTAACTGCACATACCGGTAATGCTGAGGGATCCACCTGCAGAATCTTCTACTTTTGATTCAGTTCACTTCAGTTTATTCCGCAGCCTGTAAGCTCCAGGCTCACTTTAGGCCAGCAGGTTCTTCATTGTGTCCATGTGAACTGTGGTTAAAGAGAATACATGTGAACATCGACTTTCCCCTGTGGGCTCCTGTTATGCAATGCGCCTCGGTTCGGCCGGCTGCCCGCAGACAGACCGGTTGGGCCTACACGTGTTATTGCTAAATATGTTTTCTAACATCACGCTCATCAGTGATGGCAGCAAGATGAATGGGCTGTGCCAAAAACTTAAACAACTATAACAAAAGCCTTTTCAGTTTTATCGAGAACGCCAGCATGGAAATTACGATCCTAATTTGTAATGCATGCATGCAGGACAGCTGACTCCAATCGTCCCATGTGATGCAGATTCAGCTCATGATATATAGATGTCTGCATGCAGGTTACAGACAACAACAGATAAACAATTAAACAAATAGACTAATTATTGAACTGGTATATGTTTGGGTACTTAGAAATGCTGTGATAGTTTTGTCCTAAATATGATAGGCAGAGAAATGGGCATATGGCTCGCAGCCCAGGGTGACATTTCCTCAAGGGACTGCACAGCACTAAAAATAAAAAAAAAGATGGCATTAGTGGGCATGTTGCAGCACACGCACGCAGAGTTAACGACTCAGGGCAATCAACTGTCCATTATCACCACATGTTCCACCAGGAGGAGGGGTTGCTTCAAAGTTGCTGATTTAATGCAATCGCTAAGGTTTCCTTAGATAGAAATGTTTAGACAAACTGGCCTAATAAACTGAACGGCATCATTTTATTACTAGGATCCAAAGTCCATTACGGTATGTCATGACTTTGAGTCAGTCTATATGATTAGGGCTTTATATTTCTGAAAATATATCAGATCTGTTTGTCTCATAAATTGCTTTGAGACATTTGTTTTGAATCTCACAATATAAATAAACTTAATTGAATTGAAATAGTGTGTAGACAGTGGACACTCCCCTGTGTTATGACAGTGTAAGCCCTTTAGGAAAATATGGCCATATACGACTGGAAGCGAAAGATGCCGAAGGAGAGATCTGACTTGTAAGCCTCTTTCACAAAACACTTCAAGACAAGACTTAAGGGAAACATGCATCTGGGGCAGAAATGGAGTTATTTCTGTTTGAAATAATTAAAACATTGAAAGGACTTTATTATTTTCTATTAAACAAATCACACTGATGCATCTGGTCAATGGCAGGTTGCATAACACACCTTTTTAGCTGTTCTATTGAGAAGCATCATCACTTATGATAAAATTATTCACGGCTGAAGTCCTAATCTGACCTTTTTCCGTGCACTTCAATGCATCTAATGAGTATTAAAAGCGATAAATGACGGACATTAATTGAGAAGACTCACCACACCATTCCACTTTAGAAGCTGTCTCTGCATTTTTAAAAACAATGAGATGTAAAGGGGGTTGAAGTCAACTCATCACTGTTATGGCTCTGAGCTACAGAGTGAGGAAGTCACAGTCCTGTAACAGCCAACTAATGTACCCAGTTACACTGAGTTTGTGTCTGTCGGTGCTGTTATTGGGAACAGTGTGTGGTGACAGAAACGCTGGTGCAAATCCTGTCGGGAGGGGGTGTGTCCTGTTGTTCCAGCTGGTCGTGCAGATCCTCTTGTTTCCAAATATCCACATGATGTGAGGGACGCTCGCCAAGCAGGAGGAGCAGCAGGGTAGAGTCTGAAAATTTTTTTGTTTTTACAAATTTATGCTCAGTTGAACATAAACATAGAATATATTTTCAAAAATTGCCTATAAGTAATTTTCTAAGGTTATAATGTGTGATTAAAGTTTTATATTAGTAATGCACTTCCTCTAGACATTCTTCTTCTGCTATCTGTCTGCTAACAGTTGTAGAATACAGCTAGGCTATCCCTGCTGTGACGTCAGTAGGTTACAGTGAGAACTGCAAAGGTATGAAGTTCAGCAGTCCCTCGAGACATCTGCCGCACAAAGGTATATCCGAGCCTTTAGCCTCCTTCTTGTCACGATTACAGATTGTCTATCCAACCAACTGGCCACCCGATTTAATTCAAAAACACATGGGGACCATCATTGTCATGCACATTATTTATTGCAATTAGCCCACATTGGACGGTTATGGTGAAGTACACAGTGAAAGAACAGATAAATGCTCTTCATCCAAGTGTAGCTCCATTTGTTATGGTGATGTTATGATTTGGGGTTGTTTGGTTTTTGGTTTTTTCTTATGTTTTTCACAGTTAAGGTTTTGACTTGTTCTTTTGTTATTATTCTTCTTAGATTTTGAATCATGCTTCTGTTATTTTCCTGGTCATGCTTTAGTTTTGTCGTCTTGTTCATGTTTTGTCAAGTTTGGTTTTGTTTGTTTATTAGAGTCTCTGTTTTTGCCGCAGCCACGTTTTGTTCTGTCTGTCAATTAAGTTTATTCGGTTAACCTGTCCAAGTTAATCTGTCTCCTTGCTCCACCTGGTTTTCACTCCATATATACACACCTGTTCAGTTAGTCGTGGCGGAAACATTTCTCATGTCTTGTTCTCATTTTCATGCTCATGTCTTGTTCGCAAACCAAGTCTTGTCTTTTGATCATGCCATGCCTGTCTTGCCTGCCCATTTGTTTTGTTCCTGCATCCTGCTGAATGTGAGTTTTCGTAATTAAACTTTTTTTCACTTACCATCACGATGCCTGCTCGTCTGCATTCTGGGGTCCAATATCTCGCAAGCCCTAACAGAAAAATAGAAACCAAAAACCAAACAACCCCAAATCATAACAGGTGATGCTTTAAAATAAATATAAAAGGCATCATAGAGGATGTGTTTTATGCTTTAAAATGGGAGATATTTGACACACATTTTCTGAGTAACACTGTACATGAACCCTTCTCAGTTCCACCACGGGCCTCCTTTTGTTCCTCAATACCAGCTTGTTTTTAAAAGCTTGCATGTGTGCAGGACAAAGTGGGCTTGAGTTGAGTTTTATGAAAGGCCAGAGGCAGCTTAAAGCCCTCCTCCATGGCTTTATGAAGAAACTGTTACGTGAAAGAGGCAATAGAATTCTATTGAATACTAAATTAAAGTGCTATTTCAATATCTTTTGTAAGGAATCAGGATTATTTTTGATAATTTCCAGTTCAAAATGTAAAATACTAAGATTGGACAGATTAGAACCAGATTGTTCTGCACTGAACGGAGATTTAATAAACCTTCATATTGTTTGTGAAAACACGATGGCATGTTCATTGCTCTTTGTTTGCGCTAGGACCACTTAAGATTGAGACAAGTACAAAACCACCAGAAACACATTGACCACAGTTCTAATCCCCCATTCCTGCTATCCATTGGTCCCAGGGAGTTTTATTTCTGTAACATTTGCTATGAATATGAATCAGGAACGGATAAGTTACGGAGTTGCAAAATTTATTTATTTATGTACACATAATGCATTTTGTTTTAAGCAGTAGCTTATATTATGTGGCAGCAGCTAGCTGTGTTGTGTTTCTAATAGTAAACTGTAGAGTTCTCTGCTTATTTCTGCTTTCATCTAAAACAGTTCTACATCTAACAAGACTTTTATCATGATCTCCCATTATGAGAAAAATACAATGTTGTTACTGTTTGCTTGTTTGAAGCAACCCTCCTCCCCAAATCCCACGCAATGTTGATGAATGGACTTCCCCATCATTCATATGTATTTCAAAGTCAGAATGTTAACCAGCTGTGCATTTTAAGCAACTCCTTCAATCTGTTTTTTCCTATTGTGGTTAAGTAACTCATTTTCTGAACTGGTGATGATTACAAACATGTCCATCATTTCCTTTTATGTGTGTTGTTCCCACCAATAGTGTCAGCTGATTGAGCAGAGATTTGCTTATTAAGTTTATAGGTTTGCAGCATTCTTGACACATATATTGAGTAGCCAGCTATAGTTAGCCATCAAAGATAAAAAGGAAGGGGGGCTTGAACAATTTAATCTGGATTGAAGAGTTATTGATCTTTGATGATTTCGAGTCATTGAGTCTGTGCTGTCAAATGAAGCACACCCATTCTTGGCCACAGATGTTAGGGGCAGATTGCAGTGATAAGGCGAAAGCAGTCTTTTTGATTGGAAAGTCCCCAGTGATAAATCCACAAACAGTGATCAGTGTAGAAACATAGCTGAAAGTGTTCTACATTCAGCTTTGTGGTTTTATGACTAACTGCAGGGAGAGGCAGTACAAATCAAGAATATTTTGCTGTCACCAACAAATAATTGAACAGCAACATGCCTTGTCTGACTGTTAGAAGCAGCTAATGAGGAAGACTGAAACAGACAAGACGGTTATTGGCTCAACCATCGACTCTCAAGTCAGAGTCACGTAAAGATGCAGACAGAGACACATACACTCATCAGGCACTTGATTAGAAACACCTTGCTCACACCGGCTTATCTTCAGAATCCTTTTGGCTTCAGAAAGGCCTTGAATCTTCTTGGAATAGATTCAACAAGGTTGGATTCCTCAGAGATGTTGGTCCGATAGCATCAGGGTGTTGTTGCCCATTTGTCTCCTGCAAATCCGTGATGTGAATCTCTTTTCACCTCATCCCAAAAGTGTCTTTTGGATTGACATCTGGAGACTGTGGAAGTCACTGTAGTAGAGTGAAGTCATCATGTTTGAGAAACCAGTTTGAGGAAATTTGATCTGCAAGATAGGAAAAAAACATCAAGAAATGGGTACACTGTGGTCATCAAGGGATGGACATGGTCAGCAACAATACTAAGGTAGGTTGTGGTTTTTAAACAATATTCAATAAGTTCAATAAAAGGCTGACTGACTGTAGAATTTATTTCAGACAATGATTTCAGACAATGACAAATAACAGTAAATAAATAAATCAATTTCAGAAATGCTTAAAACAAACAAACAAATATCCAAATACCATACAAAGAAGTGTTTGGTAAACATTAAATTAAATTAAATTTCCAGTTCCAAATAAATTAAATTAACTTGAACATAAATAGAAACTAGTAAAATAAACATTTTCCAATAAGTAAACTTGTCAGTATATTTAACCTGAGATCAGACATTGATTATTAATTAATATAAATTATCTGAAAAGGGGTATGAAGAAGTAAAACTTATTTTTCATACCCCTTCTCCCTCTAATTGCACTTAAATTAACTTTAAGTAACCTTCCTAATTAACATCTATGTTTTTGATCAATACATATACATATATATATATATATATATATATATATATATGTATATATATATATATATATATATATATATATATATACATATATATACACATATATATATATATACATATACATACATACACATATATACATGCATATACACATATACATACATATACATACGCACAAACATGTACATCCACATACATGTAACTGCGCACATGCATACCTACACACACAGAAACACACCACACATCAGACCTAAATCCACATTCACACTCATGTATATCGGCACTCAGAGACCGCCCCCCAATCCCCAATCATCAGCGCCACAATCCAACACCACACCTCACAGCGCAAGGAGGCGGACAAGATCCCCGGGACCCCCCTGAACTACCAAGCCATCCACAAGAGTCCCCTGAACCCCGACCTGCCCCCCACCACCACAAGGCACAGAGTGAGGAGCAGCGAGAGAAGCCAGGCTTCAACAACTGCAGCGTCAGGTTGCAGCCACAGAGGACCAGAAGCAGAGAAGAAGAGGGCCCAGCACCCCCATGCACCCCATGCAGACACACAGCAGAAACACACACGCACACACACACACACACACACACACAGTGCTCAGATGAGATACCATTCACCTCACCTCCTCATCCCAGTACATGTTGAAAAACATCAGTTTTAGTCTTTTTTTAAACAGACTCATGCTTGGACATTGCTTCAGCTCTTTTTGGAGTTTATTCCAGACCTTCACACCACTGACTGAAATGCACATTCTCTTCATGGTGGTTTGAACCCTCAAGGTTCTGAAATTGAGATTTTCCCTATAGTCATAACCCCCCACTCTATCAGTGAACAGCTTTTGAATATATTCTGGTAGTTGTTTATTTCTAGCTTTATACATCAGCTGAGCTGTTTGAAATTCTACCAGATCTGGGAGTTTGAGGAGGCAGGACTCTATAAATAGTATGTAAGTATGGTCGTGGAATCCTGCCTTATCGACCATTCTGATGGCCCTTTTTTGTAATGTGGATAACAGTCAAAGTGTTCCAAGAACATATCCACAAACCATTATGCTACCACCACCAGCCTGAACTGTTGATAGGATGGATCAACGCCCTTCACACTCTAAGCTGTGCGGCTAAATTGCTGGTGCAGCATTATATAACTTGACTGAATTGTACAAGGTCAGGTCAGTCACAAAAGGATCCTGGAGGATCCAGATCAGTTCAAACTGCTTCGGTCGAGAGCACCACATGTTAATGTGCCTCAGGACAAGGTATTTAATCCCAGGTTACCCACCAAGCTGTGTATCAGTGTATGAATGTGTTTGTGATTGCATGGGTGAATGTGACTCTAGTATAAAGCTCTTTGAGTTGTCAGCATGACTAAGAAAGTGCTATTTTAATTCATTCTGTTTACCTTGGTTGTCTCTTGGTTTTTACCAGGATGTCCTGGGCCAGAAGCCGCTTCGTAGGCAGAGAGGATGAGCAAAAGACAGCATGGGGAGAGCGCAATGGCAAAAAGAGGAAGGACAGCTCGTCACTATGCAATCCACGTTACATGAGCTGCTTGAGGGACCCAGAGGACTCAGAGATCCCTAATGTGGCCCCTCAGTATTACAACTGTGAAACAGGTGCAAGTGGAGGCAACTTTGGCCTGCGCTGTGGCTGGCAGGAGGACCACTATGGGAAAAGGGTGGTTGGTGCTGGAAATCCCAGCTTGGAGGATGGTGAGGTAAAGGACAAAATAGAAGAGGAAGCAGGGGAATTATCAGGGAGAAGTTGTAAGAAAATGACTGCTGCAGACTGTTGGAGGTGGCTTTTGTGGGTTTTTCAATCCAAAAAATTCCAATCCGCCAAGCTGGAACGTTTGTACCAGCGCTATTTCTTCAGACTCAACCAGAGCTCTCTCACTATGCTAATGGGGGTGCTGGTGGTGGTGTGTGGAATCATGATGGCCTTCCACTGTGTCCGCACTGACCTCAATGTGGCCTACATCACAGTGCTGTCAGTGGCCACGACCTTCTTCCTGGCCATTATCGTCGTGTGCAACCGTAATGGCTTCCACCAGGACTACATGTGGATTGTGAGCTACGTGGTGATCGGGGTTCTGATTGTCCTGCAGGTTTTCGGGGTGCTGATTGTGTTCCCCCGCAGTGCCTCAGAGGGCGTTTGGTGGACGGTCTTTTTCATCTATATTATCTACACTCTGCTGCCTGTCAGAATGAGAGCTGCTTTGCTTAGTGGGACTGTGCTATCCACCATTCATGTTGTCACCGCCTGGCAGCTTAACCAGGAGGACAAGTTCATTTTCAAGCAGGTAAGTGAGAGCAGAATTCCTGTAATTTTATACTCGATAAAAATGTGTTACATTCTTTTGAGTGTGGAATATACATTTTTGTCCTATATTATGTTTTTAATATTAATGACAAAAGAAATTTGACTGATTGTAGACCTTTCTCTTCTTATCTTGGTAACTGATGTGGGAGATATTTAGAATATTTTACTCAAAGCAGTGATCAACATGGATCACTGCTTTGAGAAATTATGATGCACACATCTAATGGGCTGAATTAAATGTCATTTTATTAATTAATATATTTTATTTTAATCTTTGATGTATATTTAAGGTATTTCTAAACAAATGAAGGCAGTGCAAATTAATCAAAAGCTGGTGTAGGTCTTAAGCAGTGTGAGTTAAATCAATTTGCTACTTTTTGGTCTCTTTGTTGTTTAAAGTTTCATTCAAAAAATGATCCAAAACACCTTCCCTAAAATTGTCTGCTTGCTTTGAGACCCTAACTGCTTCATATTGGTTTTGTTTTTCAAAGTTTAACAAAAATAAAGCAGCAGTTTTTACTTCTTCACAATGATGTGATTTTAAGAATAGATCCCTCCATGGTCCTCTAAAATAAAGGTAATAAAAATATCAACAAGACATGCACTTATCACAGATGTTGTGGCATTCATTCACCAATTTTATAAAACTTCTGCCGAGACAGACATAAAACGATTCAAAGTTCAAAGAACTATAAACAAAAACAAAATACTGTCCTAACAATAAGAATTTTACTGTAAATTCAAGCAAACCAAAGCTGACTCTCTGAACTGCATACATCTGCAAATATACAATAAAATCTTCCACATTATTGGACAGGGTCATATGTGCAAATAAAACCCTACTAAAATGAATTAAAGAACATCTACTTTACTCTACTTCAGGAAAGACTATTGCCTACTAACTTTTATTTGAGTATCTGATATAGTAATGTGCACCAGGTGTTATTTTTTTTTCAACAAGATCCATTCAAACTAAATAACAGATGCATCCAACTTAATATTTTAGAGAGAAAAAAACTCTGATTATAGTGTATGTGTCTTAAATCATTTATTCACTGTAACTATACATATGTCATTAACAGCCTTTCTGTTATTGATCAATAATTTATTTATACAGTTTAAGAGGCAGAGGTGGCATCACACTGTGTGAGCAAGAGCAGTTTTGTCACACAGCTCTGCATTTAAATAGGATTGAACTATTTTGAACCAAAAACAATAACGGAGTTGACATTTTAAACTGTCGTTAGCATCTTATGTTAGTGCTTTGCACAATTAGGAAGGTTAACTCCGTTTGTGTTATGTAACAGCCACTGTGTGTATTTCCTGTAGATGTAGTAACTGTGAGATTTTCAAAAGCCTTCCTGTAGTGATCTACAGTCAGAAATTAAGGTGAAGTTTACTGATTTTTCATTAAGTTCCTTCATTCACATTTGCCTTTTTGCAATATTTCCTTCATGTGAATCCGTGTATTCACTAAACACCACAAAGGCTAGAGAGAAGGAAAAATAATGACAAAACAAGTCACCATCGGTGTGTTAACGACCGGTTAACATCACGTAAATTAATGAGTGCAAGCTAGTGCCAATCCTAGCACTATCACAAAACAAATTAACAAGTACAAATTTGAATGAAAAATGCTTTACAAAAAAATCTAACAACTCATGGCTTGTTCCTAATCTGACTTGGAAGCTAAATGGACAGGATGATCATTCATTTTGGAATTGACCACAGCAATAAACGTTCAGTACGAGAGATATTCTGTTGAGGGATGGCGAACTAGTAAAGCTAGAGAAAAGAAGACCTTCAAAATAATGATTACCCCTTACATACTTTACATGCTGATCACAAACTGACTACTTTAGTACACTGTAAGCTTATAACAAATTTGAATAAGGGTTTGTTACACTGCCAGCATTTCCAAATCCAACATATCCCATGAAAGCCAAAATTAAACTCTTTAATAGGACAAACTAGACCAGTTTGCTGTACTATGTTCACCTTCCTATTTTTTGCTGATGCATAACTCCCTGAATAAGCATGCCGCTATGGAAACCACAGTGTCCTTTCTAGCAACTTCTTCCACCCTTTGTGCTTCCTCTTACTGTACTTTTGCATACCTCGCTGATATTAAAACTAGCTGAGTCTTCATAATAGGGCTAAAACAATTAATTGGATTGATCATGAATGATCAATTATTCAAATATTTGTCAACTAATTTAATAATCGAATTGAAATGTTAATTGGAGTATACAGACTCTGAAACATGCCTTTTGCTGAAAGAACATCACACTCAGAGCAGCATTTAAGTCAAAATTGTACAAAAAATATGTTTATCATTTTGGATGAAATACTTCTTTGTCTGTAAATGTGCTCTATTCAGATCTTCTCAACTGCAGTTCTAGCTTCACCTAAGTATTGTTCATGTTTTTAGAAATGTTTTGCACCTTACAACATGCAACAAAATGCATTGTTGCTTTTTTTATTTAAATCATTTATTATTAAAATGCAATTAAATTTATTAATTGAGAAAAGAGATTAATCAATTACTAGAATAATCCATAGCTGCCGCCCTACTTCTTCAGTCAGTAACAGTTTCCACATTGAAGTGAGTTGTGGTCAATGTGACCTGGAAGTGCATATGAATGATGTGTTCACTTGTTAGAAACAGATCAGATTCTTTTAGTTCACGATAAGGCCTCGTAAAGCAGAAAATCAGCTGATTCCAGTAACCCCCGATTTCTCGTTTCATCTCCAACACCTACCAGTGACTCAATTACTTTGCATAAGTTGAGTAAATATTACCACAGAAAAACTACTTTGTTTTATGACTTTTTTTGTACTTAATTTGATATAAAAAACTCTTTGACAAAAGTGATATCTTGATTTAAAGTACATTCCTGATTTGCATTTTTGGATAATGTGATGGTAAATATGTAAGAGGACAAAGAAAAACATTCCCAAAATGCCTGTCATACAGTTGAATACAATGTTGTCACTGACATGAGCAGTAGAAATGGCCTAGATTCTTGTCTCAGCACTATAGGACAAACATTGTACTGCCTCCTCAATCACTTTTCCGTGCCAAAGGTGCCATACTAAAAGTAGAAAGTTCTCTAGATCTCTACAGCTTTTCAAATTAGGTTTTTAATGAGCCCATGTTTTGAGCTGTGGGGCAGCTACAAGAAGCTCTTTGGGGATTTCTGGCAGGTCATCTGGGTTGAATGAGCCCGTTTAACTGCATTGTCAAGGAATATCATGATAATGTAGCATGGTGCCATTCAGGCTGAATTCCCTTAAAACAAGGAGTCTATTGTAGTTAAATGAAACAGGGTGGGGTGGTAAAAAAGAATTGCGCAATTCATTTTATGGAAAACAGGATCATTGCTTCCTTACTTTGCAACCAGTTAGTAATTGCTTAATCTGGAAGCAAACTGGAAACATAACTTTGTTTTTGTGTGTTTACTTCTATTGTCTCCCATTTAACTGCTCTGTGTTGGTTCGGTTTTAAAAGGTCTTATTATCTCCACAGGCATTTGGCTAGCAGTCATTTAGTTTGAGTCTGAGTTTTCTCCAGGATTATCCAACATTCAACAAGCACAAAATATATATTTGCAATTTGGTCCATTACAATACTGATGTGTTATATTTTAGTTATGAATTTTTTTAAACTCACGCAAAAATTACCTCGGATACCTTGGAGCCAGCATGTATTAATTGAATATTACTGTTTACAGTGTCCGGTGCTGGTACTCACTGTTTATTTATAAGTAGGTCAGAACCATTCTTATGGATATTAGTAAGACCCCTACTTACTGACTGTGAAACAAATGCATTCAGGTTATTTGTCATATGCTTTTTCCCTGTCATTTTCTTGTCTTAATTGACACCAAAGGTTATTTTACACTGAGTTAATTTTATTAATATACGTGTTAGCGTGAAATTTAATGATCTTTGAGTTTGATGTGATATTCACACTTGTTTGGGCGTTATAAGCCTTACAGAAATATTTTTTGTATATAAACCTTAAATCTAAAATTAATATCAGCTGCAAGATTGCCAGATTGAGAATTAAGATTCAGGTGTTTGTTTTGGTTGTTAAACTACCAGAGTAAAATGGCCTACTCTAAGTAAGGTCATATTGACATACTGTAACTCTACTGGTCTACTGCGTTTGTGTGTCCATGACTGCACAGAGTGACAGGGGGCATGATGGTCTGTTGCCTCTTTATGTTTTGGCCCCGGCTGGTTGCACAGATCTTCTGATGATAGACTGTCTGAGGTCTGGACTTTTACCACAGAACATTTCATGTTGTTTGAAGAATCAGTGAGAGGACATGGGTCCCAAACTGCTCAGTTGGACAGTGACTTTGATCCGATGTTTTTTATGGTTTACACCAAAACACAGCTTCTTGTTTTTTATTGTGCTATTGCACAAGGAAACAATGGTAGCGCCTTGATAACCAGCCAACCTGAAGAGATATTATGCGGCATCCTCAAGAACAATTACTAATTTTATGTCTTACTTAAAGTCTAACAATAAGAGTCTCAGTGTACAACCCTAATATGTTTTGTCAGAATGTATAATTGATTGATTTATGGTCACTCATAACTTCTTAACTGGTTCTTTAAAAGTACTGATTAATTACACAAAACATTTGATTTATCTCAGTGTCCCTGCAAACAGATGTTCCAATACCATGATATTAGTTTATTAACACTGTTTTGAAAGTGGTTCTGGTGAACAGGAGTCAACCCCAAATTATTTACCATACCCATGAAAACTTAAAGAACTGAATTGGGAATTGCGTTTATGGATCCAGAGGAATATGTTGGCTGTTGATGTAACTTTGTGCAACTAAACTGAAGCAAGGCTCTGTTAAAAATTCACAAGTATAAAATGTCCTACATGCCGTAAATAACTTCATTTTTTATAAATCCATATAACTGCATCCCAAAATCTAAAGCTATCATATAAGGGCCAAGACAAAGCGGACTTCTGCTGTTGTGAAACATTACATAACATAAAATAAAATGTCAAAGAGGTTTACGCGATCATTATCTTATGAACCTTTAAACTATCACCATGTTTGCATTGGATGGGTATTTGTACAGAGGCTGTTGAGTATTTACAGAGGAAAAGGAAGCGGGAGTGAGACACGTCTGGAGAACAGAACATGTAAATAACCTTCCAGTGCAAAAATGGCCATGGTTAGATTACATTCACATGATCAGCAGGGACATGCTTTTGACTGGTTATTTAAAGACAGTAGAAGTTAGCTGCAGCCTTCATGACAAATTAATCTGGACTGGATCATTTATACTAAATGAAGATGCATTGACAGTAGGTAGCAGTAGTAAAATGTCCAAAACACAGAAGCAGGTGTATTTGGGTAGCAAGACTATTTTTTTCAAACGAGAGACTAAGATCCTCATTTATAGTAGAAAATTAAAAAAGCAGGACAAGAATGGTAAGAGAAAAACAACTCTAGAAAATAATGACAAGCCATCTTCGCTCAATAAAGGAAATTTGGGAGTAAATTTAATTAGAGGCCAGATGGATCCAAGCAACTAACCCAGTCCAGGTGACAGACGAGGCAGAGTCTTTAACTTATTGCTAAAAGAGATTTCCGAGAAAATGAAAACAAAAGCATTCTGTCATAAAAGGGGGTCTTTGTGACACTCTTCTGGTTCATCATCCTCCATGTACCAGCCTGTTCTCTTATTTGTAGATTTCCTGCAGAGACGTTAATACAAGATCAGATCAGCAGAGATGATATACCGACGACACTGAGGACAAAAGCAGCCCTTGTGAGGGATCTCCACCATGGAGAACAGGAGGTGGTGGTGGGGGGTGGATGGGTTGTGGGCTTCAATGGTGGTAACAAGTGGAAAACCATTGATGGTGAGCATGAAAAAAATGGACGGCTGACTCAACCTTCTGTGAAAGACCCACCAGTCTCTTCTCTCTCTTTCTCTGAGTCATATTTCCATTCTCACAAAACCCCTCTCACATGGAGTGGCCTTTTTCTTTCACAACAGGGTGAGACTAAGCTTGTGCTACACGTGGGGATTGCTTCCATTGATCCCAGCCTTTAAGCACTCTGCACTGCTCTGCTTTCCTCGGCTTTGTAGGGTCGGTTCAGAAAACTACAGAGAGATGAATGTGTAGCAGCTCTCAGGAACAGGGATGTGACACTGCTACTGTTCACTAGAAGTGTCTCCAAAACCGTACAGAGGAACAGTTTAATCATTCTTAATAGAGTTGTCTTCTGTGGTGGTGTAAAAGAGGAAGTGTGCATGTTTCTGTGCAGCTTCTTCTTGGGAAACAGATTACGTAAATTGTTGGATTACCTGTCCAATACTTTGAGTTTTATCCATGTATCAATGATTGAATGTTGATACACACAGGTACAAACATACCTTCTCTACCAGCATATTTTTCTGTGCATGCAGATTGTGCAGGTCCAGCTGCAAATATTTATTAATGGAGATTGTTTTAGTAAAGGCTCAAAAGGCTTCACAGTGTCATGTTTTCACCACTGCCTTCATTTTTGCTTCCAGCTTAAATATAAAGGTTTTGGCTCTTACTTTGACCTACTATGTGGTTTCCAAATCAGACAAGAGTCAGAAATGCTTTCCTACAGAGCCTAAGCTATTACAAACAGTTGACCTTAAATTATAAGCAATTGTTTATGTGAGTCCTGAGAATAGGAAGCAATTTACATCATAATAAAACATGTTTAGTTACTGTATTTTTTTTCAGCTCCATCTCTGGAAAAAAAAAATGTTTTATTTCCCTTGACAATATTTCTTGACTTTGAACTAAGTGTGGACTGAGTGTAGTTTTTCGACATTTTGCGGGGATTTGTTTATTGCCTAAAATCCCTTCAGAGTCATAACTTTAGCTCTAAAGGGATAGTAAAGAAATATGATCAATAAATTCAAATTTCCTCGCTGCTGTATGTGGAGGGTTGTTGTCCTGTTGGCAGGTGGCCCCCCAATCCAGAATCAAGCCTTTGCAGCCCCCTAACTGGTTTTCTTCCATAATCGCCTTGTGTTCTGCTCCATCAATCTTTCTATCACCTGAGACCAGCTTCCCCCTGTAATTGCTGAAAGCATCTCCAATGCATGATGCTTCCTATTTTTGAGAAATAAAGTGAACAGAGCTCGATTAGATGATCAAAGCGTGTATATTGTTAACCTAACTCTGCTGTAAACTTTACAGATTTCTTCCTGACCAGTCTGCTGTTTTGCCTGGTCTGTTTGTTCTCCAGTGTTCTTCACAGAACTAATATAATAACAATACATTTAATAATTAGGTGACTGCATGATTTTATTAAAGAGGGGGGTTAACTACATACATACCACAGTTTTCAGACTTTTTTTAAGATAATGTAAACAACATGTAATGTTTTCCTTCCACATTACAATTATGCACTGTTTTGTGTTGGTCTCTCAAAAGAAACTCCCAGTAAAACACAAAATCTTCAAGTCTTTAACTTTTCCTGCTTTATTAATTTAACTGCAAGTTGCCAAAAAAGGATGCTATCATAGCTGACACTTATGTGCAAACTATTTAATTCCCAGGCAAATAACTAATGATTGGATGAAATGACCAACATTCTTTGTATTATTCTGATCATGTTTGTATTAGTCATAATTTTTCATTATTCTTTTCATAAAATCATAACTGATAAAGGTTCAAATTTGTTGGCTTTAGTGTTGGCTTGGAATATTCAGAAGTAATTGGTTTTAATATAATTATTCTAATCTACTTTATTCCACTCATCCAAAGTAAGATTAATGTTCTCAGACCCCAACCTCCACCAGAGACCATCTGTTTTGAGTGTTTGTGTTTGGTTTTGTTGTTCTTGGGTGGGTTAGTTAAGTAACTTTTATCTGACTGGCATCAGGGGAATTTTGCTTGTTTACATGCATATTGTAAGCTATATAAAATGTGTTATCTTGTGTGCATTAGGATGAGTTTAGATGTCCAAATCCTAGATAAATGCCTCCAGAGAGAAGCCTTTGACAAGCATAACATAAAGAGACTTATCTCAGGGCTTTGTTTTGGTTTCCGTGTGCTTATCCATCTGTAGAGGAAAAACCTGTTCCCTTTGCACATTGTTATGGGGGTCATGCATCTTAATGAAAACATACAGATCCTTCAGCTTAACTCTGCTGAGAAAGATACCAATCAATGAAATGTGATGAGCACCACTCAGGCTTACATGATCAGTTTCATCCAAAAGACAACGTGAGAGAAGATGCCTAAGTTACTGCACCCTACAGGCAGTGATTTATGGAGTGTGTGGAGATTAGAGCCGCGTCTAAAACTCACAGGTTTCTGTTAGAAAATGACCTCTGCTCTCTGACTGCAATGCTATACTAAAACAAACTGAAAACATTGATTGCCTGTTCTCTGTCTCAGCACAATTGATGCTCATGATCCATCTATGTTTTTGTTTTCTTTAGCAGTATTAAAGGGTCAATTTGGCTTTTTGGTTGGAAACCCTGCTTTTATTATAATTGTTCAGAGACTAAAATGTAACAAAGCATCTTATGATAGATGGAATGCTATAAACTAGCATGTGTTCAGATTTGCCTCAGTCATTTGATGCAAACATTTTCAGGTACATCTCAATAGTGTAAAAGATCATGGAAAAGTTAATTCATTTCATAGAATCTGTTCAAAAAGTTAAAATTATTTAGATTAATACACACAGACTGATATATTTAAAGCATTTGTTCAATTACTTTTGTAGTTAATGAAAACCCAAACTTCAGCTTCTCATATAATTGGAATATTAAATAAAACCAATAAAAGAACAGTTTACTGTAGAAATATGAGCCTACTGAAAAGCATGTTTATGTACTCTACAGTATATTTACTAAGTGTTCTGGTTGGGGCTCTTTTTGCATGAATTACTTTGTCAAGGCAGTGTTAAAAAGAGCTGACCCACCTGTGGTTGTGTTCGTGGTGGCCTACAGCTTGTCTGCATTATTGGTTCTGCTGTCTCTTATTTTCCTCCTGATAATACTCCATAGATTCTCGTTGGGTTTTAGGTCAAGTGAGTTTTTTGGCGGTTGTTATATCATGGTTATTAAAGCAGGTATTAGCACTTTTGGCAGTGTGGGCAAGTGTCAAATCATCCTCTAAAATAAAATCAGCATCTCCATAAAGTTCTCTAAAATTTCCTGGAAGACGGCTGTTCTGAAAAAACTCAGTGGACCAACAACAGCAGATGACATTGACAGTGGAAATTTCACACAGGACTTTAAGCAGCTTTGATTCTGTGCCTTCACTCTTTCATCAGACCCTGGGATCCTGATTTCCAATTAAATGATTAGATAACTTCATGTCAAAAGAAGACATTGGAATACTAAAAAGCAACCCACTCTTTCTTCTTACACCAGATCCTTGTTTGTGTAGGAGAGATGTAAATAATAGTAGTGGGAATCTTTAGACACCTAAAATTTTGATTTAACTGTGACATCACACTAATTATCACAGTGTGATAATAAAATTTGTAGATCTGAAGCATGTAAAGTGTGACAAAAAAGCAACAACAAAGGGCAAATACTTTTTCCTGGTAAGTACAAATAAAACAAAAATAGTAGAGAAACAAAGCTAAGCTTGGAGAGGTTCATGTGACTGAATTGGTGAGAATGTTTCCCTCATTTCTTTAGGTCTAAACAACAAAGTGACTCAAATAATAAATCTACCCAACCTCAGGGTGGAGACTGTTTCACTTACTGTATTACAACCGCAGACAGAGGGACCAACACGGATAATTTCCATTGCTGCTTGTGGGAAAAATTAGGATTAACCTTAAGCCGAACATTTCTTTTTAACCTAAAGTGAAACAGCAACCCTGCTTAAAAAGACTGTTACTCAAGGATCAGCAAGTGCAGGCTTCTAATAACAGTTCATTGTTTACCAGACATGTGACTCTGCAAAAGCAAATACAAGGATCAAGGCTGAACTTTCATAATAATCAGCAGAGATATATATATATATAAAATCCTTATGCTGTTATATTGTGGCATGCATAATTATAGGATTTTCTGGATAATTTGAATCCCGCTGAGTGCAGTGTCCCTTCTAGTTATGGTAGAAGGAAGCTGAATGTCTCCTTTGTCAAAGGTCACCATCACATTAGCCAACTGTCTTTTGTTATTCCCTCTACCCCAGCTGTAATTACACACGGGAAACACTGACACCATATGACAGACTGGCATGAGAGCGTGCTTACTGAAGGAAGGCTGTAGCAGCACGTTCACTAACAGTGCACAAATAGACTTCCTCCCCCCTGAAATGTACACAGGTCTGGCCAGCCCCTGTTTTTTATTGTCAAGAATATGATTGACCCTTTTAAACCCAGTGCCTCAAAAGGCAGTTATCTGTAAAATGGTGAAAAACACATCTTTATGGTGGATTCTTGTAGATTTATTTTCTGTTTTGTAGCAGTTGGGTCTGCAGGCTAACAGTATAATTTTTAATGAATGGTATTAGGTAAAAGACCCAGGTCCCATGATTTTATTTTCACACACTCAGTAAATCCAAAGGAAGTTGGAATTTATAATCCTCTCACAAAAACATGTGAAAAGCTGATTAGGTGGATTGTTTAGTGTCATAATTATAGATCTCAAAGATTTCTCTGCTCTCACAGCAGACTGAAGTCTTCACTGCAGACTAAAATCTCCTACTCTTTACCATTCAGCCTATCTGAACTGCATTTCCTGCAGCATTTGTTTGGGAAGCCCACGGCACAGCGGCGTGCACAGTGGGGAGTGCAAAACATCATAAATCAAAGGTCATATACATGCAATGCAGTTTATGCTTTACTATCCCAGGCAAGTGTTAAAACTCTATACTAGGGTCTATATTCTCATAAAATAAAGGCTTTATAAACATGTTACATGACCTCCTCCCACCACTGAAGTTGTCCCAAAAGACGAATGTGTCACATGCAGGAATTCAGTTTGAGCACATCCTTGACTAAGCAACTCGTGGACCCCAAGGATTTTTCCCCTTGCTCTTTAAACTGTAACCCATTCTTATCCTTGTATTGATCTGTGTATTTTGTAGTTAACGCCAATATTGTGCACAGTTCAGGAGACAGCACCGTTATTTTGCTGTTACTGTGAACAGATGCATGGACAATCATAGCAAAGCTCATTCACTTTTATTTTACTCCAACAAATGAAGGTAATACAGACTAAAGCTCACTTCAGTAGAAAGGTTCATGTTTTATATACAATATATATATATATATAGAGGGGTTGGACAATAAAACTGAAACACCTGTCATTTTAGTGTGGGAGGTTTCATGGCTAAATTGGACCAGCCTGGTAGCCAGTCTTCATTGATTGCACATTGCACCAGTAAGAGCAGAGTGTGAAGGTTCAATTAGCAGGGTAAGAGCACAGTTTTGCTCAAAATATTGAAATGCACACAACATTATGGGTGACATACCAGAGTTCAAAAAAGGACAAATTGTTGGTGCACGTCTTGCTGGCGCATCTGTGACCAAGACAGCAAGTCTTTGTGATGTATCAAGAGCCACGGTATCCAGGGTAATGTCAGCATACCACCAAGAAGGACGAACCACATCCAACAGGATTAACTGTGGACGCAAGAGGAAGCTGTCTGAAAGGGATGTTCGGGTGCTAACCCGGATTGTATCCAAAAAACATAAAACCACGGCTACCCAAATTTCGGCAGTATTAAATGTGCATCTCAACTCTCCTGTTTCCACCAGAACTGTCCGTCGGGAGCTCCACAGGGTCAATATACACGGCCGGGCTGCTATAGACAAATCTGTGGTCACTCATGCCAATGCCAAACGTCGGTTTCAATGTTGCAAGGAGCGCAAATCTTGGGCTGTGGACAATGTGAAACATGTATTGTTCTCTGATGAGTCCACCTTTACTGTTTTCCCCACATCCGGGAGAGTTACGGTGTGGAGAAGCCCCAAAGAAGCATACCACCCAGACTGTTGCATGCCCAGAGTGAAGCATGGGGGTGGATCAGTGATGGTTTGGGCTGCCATATCATGGCATTCCCTTGGCCCAATACTTGTGCTAGATGGGCGCGTCACTGCCAAGGACTACCGAACCATTCTTGAGGACCATGTGCATCCAATGGTTCAAACATTGTATCCTGAAGGTGGTGCCGTGGATCAGGATGACAATGCACCAATACACACAGCAAGACTGGTGAAAGATTGGTTTTATGAACATGAAAGTGAAGTTGAACATCTCCCATGGCCTGCACAGTCACCAGATCTAAATATTATTGAGCCACTTTGGGGTGTTTTGGAGGAGCGAGTCAGGAAACGTTTTCCTCCACCAGTATCACGTAGTGACCTGGCCACTATCCTGCAAGAAGAATGGCTTAAAATCCCTCTGACCACTGTGCAGGACTTGTATATGTCATTCCCAAGATGAATTGACGCTGTATTGGCCACAAAAGGAGGCCCTACACCATACTAATAAATTATTGTGGTCTAAAACCAGGTGTTTCAGTTTCATTGTCTAACCCCTGTATATATATATTACAATTAAAACTTGACACACACGTATTTGTAATCAGTCCCCTTGAGTAAACACAGTTTAAAACCACCTTTCTATGAAGTTAAAGCTGCAGGTTATTTGGGGTGTGTCCAGTTTTACACATCTGGAGACTGGAATGTTTGCCCATTTTTCTTGCAAAATACATTATATTTCTAAATGTATTTGCTGATCTGACTTCACACGCAGTTACTTGAGTGACAATCCATTCTTAATCATTTGGGTTTAATATACTGTACCTAAATAGGAAGTAGCCATGAACTTTTCATCCTCAGCAGCGCAAACATAGTCATCTCTTCTGGGAAAACTTTCCTCGTGCGTCAGGAGAGTGTTTATGGGTATTTTTGATTTTTTTTTCAGCAGGACATTTGTGACGTCAGACAGTGATGTTGGGCAAGAAGAGTGGAGTATCCAAAATGTCTTGTAATCCTGAAGCATTAAGAGTTCCTTTCACCAGAACCTAGTCCGACTGCGGGAAAACACCATAATCGCCTCCCATCCTTTTATCAAATCAGCTGAAGAAAAGCATTCCCACAGCATGATGCTACCACAAACATGTTTCAGTGTGGGGATGGTGCTTTCAGGGTGGTCATCATGTGACCATTGGAGGCAATTGGTTGTACTGGACCTTATGTAGATGTATCAAAGTAAAGGGAGCTGGATAGATATGCACACCAAACTTTTTAGATTTTTAATTGTTAAAAAAAATGAAATACATTTCCTTCCATTTCACAGTTACACACTCTTTGTTTTTGCTCATTACCTACAATTCAAATGAAAAAGAATAAAGCTCAGGGTGTAACCTGAGAAAAAAAAAAGTTCAAGGCGTATTATTGTTTTTGTAGGTCACTGTGTTTTTCAGTTTTAAAGCATTGTCTAAATGGCCATGTTAAACTGGTTTGTCTTAAAGTGTATTGGTGACCTCATATTGTGCATATAAGGAGATTTAATAGCAGTCGAACTGTGAATTCCTGGATGTTTAGCTCATAACACTTAAAAGTCTGGACTCCTAAATGCAGTCCAAATCAGCGAAAGGGGCGAGAGGAAGACATGAAGTTACTTATCTCCCTGATTGGTTAGACTAATCGAGGAGATTTGGTGTTCTTCTAGCTGCCGTGTTGTAATTGCAGCTGTGCCTATGAGGGTGTCAGTGGACAGGAAGTGGAGGGTTAGTGAGGACACAGCTGGGAGGAGGGTGTCTTGTCTAGTCCTGCCCACTGCTTTCCCTCCTTGGCTGTCTGTCCAGACAAACACTGAAGAAGCCAGATCCCTGAGAAGCCAGGACATCATGACACACAGTGAGTGGTGTGGTCTGAATCTGCTTTATCTAATGAGGGATAATTAAAAAAGAAATTGGAGAAGACATATTCTATTCATACTGTTCTTCTTGGACAGGGGTCAGCAGCCTTTACAACATAAAGAACCATTTTTGCTCTTGTTTCTACTAAATAAATTTCTATACAACCAGATATTCACTTTAATCTTCAAAACCATTTAGTTTTACTTATTGCATGGTGTAAGAACAATAATTAAAGTTTAATGTTTATGTGTTACTACAAAGAAAAATATAAAACTTTAATGGAATGTCCTACAATGACAAAAAACTAATAAACAACAAAAAACATTTCTTGTTCTTTGGAGATGTTACATAAAAACTGCTCAATCAATAGAATTGAGTGATTATTTATTTTTATTTTGATGCTGATAATTGATAATAGTTTTACCTGGTTATTGCACAGTTTATTACACATTTTGGCTGTTCTGCTCTTTATAAACACAGATTAATAGTTAATTCAGTTGTCTGCTTACGTAACAAACATGGTGCTTGTTGTTTGCCAACTGTAGTTCCAAATAACCAACCTAAGTAGGATTGATAGGTTTCACTCTTTTAGTTTCCAAAAGCAAAATATTTCCAAACAGCCAAATTTGTCTTATTTCTGAGTGAGGGAAATAATAATAGTCTTCTTTCAGTCAGCTGACAATCAGTGCACTGCAACAGGTGGAAGTAGCACCAATGATGTGTTTATTTATGCTTCATTCAGCTCGGGGAAACTCCAGTCACTCTATCACTTTCTCTGGCATTTCATTAAAAGGACGCTAAACCATAGGCTGGGTATGCTGGAAAATCCTAGTAGATGAAACCGTAATGTTTAAACAAACTGGGCCATGACTAAAACATACATGTAAAAACATTTCTTGGGAAAACATTATTTTTAAGTAAATTAATAACTCAGCATACAGCTGTTTTTTTGCATTTACTCTCAGAATACTGAGGCAAAGGTAATGAGGAGTCAACAAAGCCACAGAGTGCTTTTTTAGTTTATATTTAACATATGTACATTGTGAGCTTGTGGAGCCAAAGTCAAATTCCTTGCTTGTGCTCACAAAGTTTGCCATTAAAGCTGATTCTTATTCTTTTATGCTGTAAAATTACAACAGAATGCATATTGGTTAAAGCAAAACATCCAACATCATTTACATTTCCCTTCAAAACCTGAGACTGCATATGAAGTTCAGACAGGAAATCATGGGAAACAGAGAAAGAAGGTCAAATGATTAATGTCTCTAGCTACGCCTAGAGCTCAGAACCTGCTGGTTATTTTTCTGCAACATGAAGCCAGAGACAAACAAAGTTCATGAGACAAAGTAATGCAACCTTCCTGCTTTACTTTTTAAGGGAACAACCTTGTTTAAGGTTTCAAATAATACAGCAAGAAAAAAAAAAAAAAAAAGAAAACTGTTCTTTCTGTATGAAGTTTGTTTGTTTAGTTGTCTGTTAGAAGCCAAAAAGCCTTCAGTGGCTTTGTTGATTCCTTGTTACCTTTGTCTCAGCATTCTGTGGGCAAATACAGATAAAGTTCCTTGAAGAAGTTGTAAATCAGAGCTGCCCAAATGCATTCTGTCCATAAAAAAACATTAGAACTCAGTAGAAATGCAAAGGAAGATCCTATGATTTTCATTTAAAGAAAATGTTATAAAGTAAATAAAACTATTGTTGCCTTTGCGAGAGAATCTGAGCTATATCTAAAATGTTGTCCTTGACTCTTCTTCCTTAATGTGCTGGGGTCAAATATAGATATGTTTGCAGGAGAAAGCTGTAAAAACAAAGCCATTCAGTCCATAACAAGGACCATCAGACAAAGCAGGTAAAAGTAACAGACAGAGATAATATTTTAATTTAAAGAAAAGTATTTTTTTCTCTGCGGTTCTTTTTGCCAGAAAACCCCAGATATCACTGACATTTTGTTCTTACCCATCACTTTTTCTGTCCTAGTATTATTTCAGGGTTTGTTTTTGAGACAGATGTTCAGCCTGTCTCCAGCCCAGTTTAGCTTCATGGAATTTGCCTCAGCTTTTCACAGAGATCACTTTGACGTCTCTCAGGTCGCCTGAGACTAATTTTGGTTTGGCCCAAATCCTGACGAAAACAAAACTCAGATTCCAGTCGGTGGAGACCCAAGATGGCAAAGATGGCCACCCACACCCCAATGCGACATTTATCTTATAAGGAAAACAATTTTTCTTTGTCAGTAATTATATATCATTGTAACCCACAGTGTGATAGCAGCTAGTGCCACAGAGTCTCTCGTTATTGCCTATTTTTACCACGCTATCTTTTAGGTATTCATCCACAGTGTGTGACTCTCATCTGTTATAAATTCAAAAAGCTGCAGATGCCTATCAAAGGTCATCTGGTGGAGAGTCGCCTTCATGTCAGCAGCAGTCAGTGTCCCGAGAGTCCATGTGTTGACTTATGGGACGTAGCACACTGGCCTTTCCAAGTTTAAACTCCAGCTCTATGTGGAGCTCAGAGCACAGAGAATAATTAAACTTTTTTTCTCCCTGCAGTTCTTTTTTAAGCATAGAAATAATCCAGTGTTGCTTATAGGGACAACACATTTCAGTAATTACATCGTACTTATACACAAAAGTATTCATACTCCGGAAACTTTTTTACATTGTCTCATGATACCATAGCAAACTTCAAGATTTTTATTGGAATTTTATGTTAGGTTGATTGAAACGAAGGACTGCTGAACTGTGACTTAGAAGGAAGATGATACATGATTTCCAACTTTTTGATTTTTTACAAATAAAAGCCTTAAAAAAAAGTGTGCCGTGCATGTACATTCAACCTCTTTTAATCTGGTACCCCTGAAAAAAATCCAGTGCAACCGATTTCCTTCAGCAGTCATGTTTGGTAGATAGAGTCCACCTGCAGGTGATTTAATCTCAGTATGGATCCAGCTGTTCTGTGAAGGCCTCAGAGGTTTGTTACAGATTGTTGGAGAACAAACATCATCATAGAGACCAAGGAAAACAGCAAACAGGTCAAGGAGAAAGTTATGAAACTTTAAATTTGGGTCAGGATATAAGTCGATATCTCAAGCTTTGAACATCTCAGAAAGCTCTGTTTAAACCATTATTTGTAAATGGAAAAATAAACAGATGGGCTAGGAGAGCATTAATCAGAAAACAGCCAACATGCCCATAGAAACTCTGGAGGAGCTACATAGATCCACACCTCAGGTGAGAGAATCTGTTGACAGGGCAGCTATTAGTGATACTCTTGACAAATCGGGTGATTATGCAGGAATATGAAGAATAAGTGACTAAAGAAAGCCATGGGATGTCTTATTTAAAGTTTTCCAAAAGCTATTTTAGAAGATAACAAACATTTGGGGGAAAGTGCTCTGATCAGTTGAGATGGAAATTAAACATTTATGAGCTATAAGCAAAATGCTATATGTGGAGGAAAATCGATGCTGCAAATGACCCTGAAAACAGTACGATAAAACATGGTGATGGCAGCATCATGTTGTTGTGACGCTTTTGCAGTAAGGACAGGGGAGTTAGTTGTAGTTGATGGAAAAATAGGTGGAAGATTTGGAGTGGGGTGCAGCTTCACTTTCCAGCAGGACAGCAACTCTAAACAAAGCCAGAGTTGCAACAGAATAGTTTAGATCAAAGCATATCTATGTTTCAAAATGGCCCAGTCAAAGTCCAGACAATATCTGATTGAGAATCTTTGGTAAGAATTGAAAATTGATCTTTTCTGATGTTCTCCATCCAGTCTGACAGAGTTTAGCTGTTTTGCAAAACATAGTGAACAAAAATCACTCTCTAGATGTGCTGAGCTGGGAGAAACATATTTCAAAGAGTTGCAGTTGTTTGGCTGAATACAAATGGTTACCAAACCTTTTGGATTTCTAGATTTCTAAAATAATGTATCCCTTCATTCTGCTTCATTATTATGCTCTACTTTGTGTTGGTCCGTCACCTTAAAATCCCAACATTAAGGTTTGCTACTGCAGTGTGATCGTTGCAAAGCACTGTGTAATATCAGTCTTATTTTTTTATTTTATTTTATTTCTATGTGACAGTGTAGAAGTTGTAATAAGTTACTGGGCTGCCACAGTCGCCTTCACTCAAACTGCATGAGACCAAAACAACACAAAGGCCTGTCAGGAAATGTAATATAGATCAGTGCATCAGTTTTGGCATTACATTTTGTCCCTGAATGAATGACTAGCTCCTGGTTTGCACACATGTACATTCCAGCTTTAAGTTTGCTTGAGGGCTTTGTCTGGTAGGAGGTTAATAAAGACAGAGAGGATTCACTGTGTGTATTGTCCATCCCCTTCCTCCATTTGTTCTTTAATATTCAATCCTTCTGCTAGACTTTATAAAGGCCTGGCTGTGAGTCACACCTTATAATCCAATGTTTGGACTCCTTTGAGCCTCATCGCCAAGAGATCTCTGCAAATATAAGTGCTGAGCAAGGGTAACCTTTGGAGAGCCAGAAATCTTCACAACAAATTGTCAGCAGCAAACATCAGTGGAAGGTACTCTTTTATTCAGATATGTGGTTATAAAGAGAGTTATGCCACTTTGAAAGGGAAAAGCTGCTTCTGCTGTTTCTGAACCGCATCTCTGTTGAGGAAATGGAGTGTCAGCTACACGTCTGGGGTGCATTTGCAAGACTGGATGCATGAACAGACAAAACAAGCTTCAAGATCAAAGAGGTGCCAGTCCTAAAGAGCTTTTATACACTTCATGCTTATCTGAAGATTTATTTTATATCCCCCATAAATGCTTCTGCTTCTGCATAATACTTCACTTTAACAGAAGCGGTGCTCGTTCCTTTTTCCTCACGCTTTACTTTCACATATTAATATATACACACTGGTGAAAAATCAAATGTATCCCTGTCAGGAGATCATGGACCACCAGCAGCTTCAGTGCACCATGATACTGATATTTCTGAATCTCTAGAATGATGCTAGCTAAATGCAACATGGCTCTTTATAGAGCCATGTTGAGAAAATGTGTCTGTCCAAAATTTCCCTCAAATGGTCAGTTTGGTTGAGATGCTTGTCCTTTCAATGACTCTTCATGCCTGCAAATTGGCTGACCTTTGGTCTGCCCAAGTCACCATTGGGCTCTCAACTACCCGCATAACATAGAAAAACATCTGCTTCATATTGGCATTGCAGTTTGGATGCATACAGCTTCTCCCCCATGTATTGGCAGAGTAAAAAGCCTTAAAATACCTTAATTGCTTTATGCAGTAGCAAAATCTCATACTTACAATTACAAATGTTAGGTAAAACAAACCTCTAATTTGAGTAAATTTTTTCTCAATGGTTACCAAAGTAAGGGTCACGACCCAATTAAAGGTCACAAATCAGAAAGTTAGGGTCTTCACATCCTTTTAAGACATCAAACAAAACAGCAAAAATGAAAATGCTACATCAAATTCATGCTAAAATGTTACAAAAGATAAAAAAGCACTATCTTAGCTGTTTGTGCTGTTATTAGACCTTTACCAACTGACCTATGAAGATACTCAATGGAAAGTCACAAGTCTCTGCCACTATCATTGTGTAAATCAAAAAGGTTTGCTCTTAATTTTCCAGAGTGCAGGGTCCTCTCTTCTGCAATCTTCTCTTCAACTCACTGATGCAGCCGTGTGAAGGCTGATTTTTTTCTTTGTGTCTGGTGAACAATTTCTCTGTTGATTTGGCAGCGTGTTTTGGATCATCCCCCATTTTCAGGTTTTTGGCAGGGCTAACCAAATTTCAATTACAAATGTCCAGTTATTTTGAAGAGTATTAAAGATGCCCTGCACTAACACTAACATGGTTCCAGAAACCTTCCCAGATTCCCCATCTTACTTACCAGTGGGCATAAAGTGCTTTTTCAAATATTCATTCGTTGATCAAAGGTATTGTTTGCTGTAGCTTAGTCTTATTGCAATCTAAGTGATTCCAGTTGAGGTCCCAGTAGAGATGAACAACCTCAAGCATGTTTACATTGTTGATGGTGGGACAAACTAAGTATTTTCCTACTAAGCCTCCCAACCAATGCTCAACATTGTTGCAGCTCTCTAGCAAGGATATTTTGAGATTTTTTTATGTCACGGTTGCAGTTGTTTTAATCCTTTGTCAGTTATTGCTCTGAGCATAGATATGAGCAAGTTTAGGCAGTTAGCTATTTTCTTTCAAAGACATTGTGAAGAGTGTTTGATAGAAAACCCATTCATGTCAAATCATATTTATACCCCAGGCCAACAAGAAGTAATAGATTACTAGTATAAGGGTCCTGAAAACCCTGATTAGCTTGAATATTATTTAAATATACTGTTAAAAACGTTTTCATATGTTATACTGATACATATGATACTGGAAATTCTGGTATCAAGGACAATTTCTAGAAGTAAGAAGTAAGACTAAATACATTTACAGATATTGGTTTTTAAAATTTGTCATTTTGAGATAATACTACTGCAAAAACAGTTTGTTTTTACATATCCTTACCAGGTGAGCTAAGAAGTGTTTGGTGCACTGCACACATATAGCCATGTGAAACAGTTTAAACACCCCGTAAAATATTGTGTTTTTTATAGGACATATTTATAAATGTCCTATAAAAAACAAAAAAAAGGAAAGTAATTTATTTATAGATAAACACAAAACAATTTGCCCTATTTTACTCATTGAATACAAGAAATAAACAAAAATTTATTTTCTAGCCATGTAACTTCAGTAAGATGATCCTTGCATCCATCTACCAGGAAGGTTTGCCCCACTCTTCGCTGTGAGATTAATTAGGGGTTTCTTGCATGAGCTGCCCGTTACAAGTCACCTGACAACATCTGAACAGGATGCAGATTTGGGCCTTGACTCAGCCAAGGACTTCCTATTTCATAATTGTCAGCCAGTCCTGGTTGGATTAACTTGTCCGTTTTGTATCATTCTCATGTTGCAAGGTCCAGTTCTGCTTCAACTTTTTACAGAAGGTCTCATTTTCCTCAAACACCCTCTGGTTAACGGTAGAATTTGTGGTGGATTTTAAGATGGTGAGTTAAACATGTTCTGCTGCAACAAAGCATACCCAAACTATGATACATCTACTGCTATGCTTACAGTGGGCGAGAGGTTATTTTCCTTTAATGCTGCGTTTGGTTTGTTCCAAACATTTCCTCTTTTCTGGTGTCCTAATGCTGTAATTTTAGACTTGTATGTCTAAATAACATTATTCCAGAAGCCCTGGCCTTTGTCTACATTGTCTCTGGCAAACTGTAGTCTGATCCTTCTGAAAGAGTAAAGGTTTCCTCCTGGCAAACTTCCCATGAAATTCACAGCTAAGAAACCTGTGCAGTCTTTTTCTACAGATTTTCATATCTACAGTAGCGTGCTGTAGGTCCTAGGATCACATTTGAGGGTTTTTAGAGATTTCTTTTAGCGTCTTACAGTCTGTTTTCCGGGTTGACTTGCTTGGGCAGCCAGACCAGATCAGGTTGGCAATTGTTTTGAATGTCCAGCACTTATAAACAATTTTTATTACAGTGAAAAGACTGATTTCAAAATTTTTTGGGGCCTCCTTAAATCTTTGACCAGATTGATAAACTGCTACAATCTTCTTTCTGATGGCTGCAGACAACTTTTTGGATCTCAACTTTCAAATCTTTAAAATGGCTTATCCTCTATTTTTATGGTAAATGGCCTGAACTTGTATACCCCTTTTTAAGTCTCCTGAGACCCCAAAGCACTTTACAGTACAATCAGTCATTCACCCATTCACACACTGATAGTGGTGAGCGACATTGTAGCCAGAGCTGCCATGGGGCAGACTGACAGAAGTGAGGCTGCTATACACAGGTGCCACTGAGCCCTCTGACCACCATCAGCAGGCAAGGTGGGTGAAATGCCTTGCCCAAGGACACGACTGAGAGAGACAGACCTGGGGTTCAAACCGGCAACCCACCAGTTACAGGATGAACTCCTACCACCTGAGCCACAGCTGCCCCACGGCTTTTATTTATACATTACTACTTTTAAGCATAGTTAAAAATGATATTAAATATCCATATGCTGATATATATTGGAAAAACTCACAGACTTTCATAGAGTGTCCACCTGACTACATACTGTACTACCAATCAGTGTTATTTAAAAAGGATTTCTGATTTCCAAAACAAGACCCAAAACCAATCAATAAATCGAATGTCCTTACAGGGAAAATGGTCTGATTGTAAACAGAGTGCATTAGTGTGAAGTGCATTCGTGGGAGCTGCAGGTGGCCCTTATTCTCAGACGAGCCACTTAACCAAGTTATGTTGTTGGTTCTTTTAAGAAAAAATCTACTTGGTACTCATGTGATCTGAGACTTTATAGACCAGAGTGTCAGGTCTCCTTTGACTGTCCAAAACATTACAATGGAGTGCTAATCAGGAGTTTTGAGCTTCCAACTGAATTAAGAAATCAATTGGTTAATGACAAGGTGTGTGATGATGTGGAACAAATTCAATCTTATGTGCACGGGAACAATCACACAGCTTGTTGTGGAACAAACACAAGTGGATGTTAGGTTCATACACCTGGGCACTAAAAGCCAGCTCATCTCACCTTAAAATAGCTCTTAAATAAATTGTGGGTAGATACAAGGAAATGGTGTTCCTTTTTCTTACTGGTTCTGTCTCATCCGAGAGTGAACTCTTTATGGATGTTCCCGTAATCTGGTAAAGTTGGTTATTTTCAGGTTGAACAGTCGGCTAGAATTGGGCCTTTCTAATGCTTGTAGTGGAATTTGCCTCCCTCTGTGCTGCAGTCATGGTGTCCTGTTTCAAGCATAGGTTGTTGGATTATCTCTGACTTGTTGTGACAACAAATGGTAAGCTCTCGTGTATACAGTACAAACTAGTAAGGGAAATAAAATTTAATCGCTTTACTTTTCTGCTGTCATCTGGTGATTTAAGCAGTGTGTGGATGATGAATGCAGCGGCTTTTCCCTTCTGACTTAATTTTCATTCAGATTTCGAAAAAGGCGCTGACACATCCGTGAAAATATGCAGCATATGTGTGCGTACAGATAACCAGCCTCTATCTTGAGCTCCGCATCACTTTTTCGTCATCCTTTTGATGAACGGAAATTACAAGCAGGCACACAAACAGGCACTGGTTTTGCCACATACCAGCACTCAGCAGACATGCTGGTACCAAAGGAGTGATTTTTCACCTTCTTACCTCCATATTAAACACTGCTGTTAATGCAAATTTAAAATCAGCCTTTTTGTGCGCCCTGAGCCTGCATGTTTTTTTCCCATTATTGATGATATCATGTTCGGAGGAAACACTCTGGTCACAGGGTCAAGTGACTTTCCCAGGCCGGGGTGTGTTTCTGAACATGAAGGAGATGTGTGTTTGCGCATGCTCGAGCGTTTTCAAGCGAAGGGGAAGTCCGGACACTCAATTCTCAGTTCATGATGTTCAGTCTTAGTTGTGGATTATTCAGGAGAGAAATTACTTACAGGCTTGGTTTACCACAAGCGGGGTCCAAAAACAAACAGAGTGGTTGCAGTGGCAGAGAGGAATGCCTTGAAGGTCAATGACCCCACAAATTTAACTGCACTATAGTACTCAGCTTAATTTGCTCGAAGCACAGATAATTGTGTACAGATTGTGCATCTCAAAACTCACAGCACAAAAGCTGCTGCTGCCTTTTCTTTAACCTAAAGTGTTGCATTAGCAGACATACATAAATGTTTTTTTGCATTCCATGCCTGCAAATCATTGTTTGTTAGGCCTTATTATCTTGTGCTGGACTAAAATCATCAGTTATTCCTGATTTGTTTATATTTCAGTTATTTATGGTAATATTCTAAATGCTTTCTTAAAATATTTTGTTCTTTGAACCATACCTGATCATTTTCTGAGGAATGTGGTTGCTGAGCTCAAGGATGAGCCACTATTGTGTCGACAGATAACAAAACTTAATGAAGAGACAAATTTTAAAATGGATCCTTTAACCCTTGAATACCAAAATCCTAGCATTAAGATAAGGTTTATTTCTATTTCCGCAGTTTTAGCTATGAACAAAAAGGTAATACAGCTTGGGAGAAATAAATTGGTATTTTGGCACCAGGAAGGTGAGAAGCAAAGAGTTGGATACTTTAGATGAAGGACGATGCCTCTCCTAGGTCCTGTTTTAGATCTTCTTCAAACCTGACTTTCAGAAACTGTTCATATGTAGGGATAGACTGGAATGAGATTCTCAGAGATGATAGTGTTTAGTTAATTAATTCTTCGGTGACTAAAATAACACACTTATTATTATGAAACTGTTAATGTGGTTAATTACAGAGATAAGACTAAAGTAAATCTCAAAAACAGTACTTTATACAATAAAGTGCTTGTAGCTGAACCATATGGTTGATCTGTGATTCAGAACACAAAGTGAAGAAAATGTCCTCTTACAGACATGAGGCTTTGCTCCTCCTCTCTAACCAGATCACATCTAATGGCTCCTCAGACGTTTGAGGAATTTTTCACCTTGCAGTCACTCCTATGACACAGAATGTTATCAGTTTCCCTCTGTGACCTCACACAGGTCAGGTAGAGTTGACTGCTCTACTAAGAGCTGTTGTCTCCCTTTCACCTTCTGGGTCTGGTTCTGTTTTTAGATTGGTGCCAATGTGTTGATCTTCCTGTGTACTAACATCATTGGGATCTGTACCCACTACCCCGCTGAAGTCTCACAGAGACAGGCCTTCCAGGAGACTAGAGGATATATTCAGGCCAGGCTGCACCTGCAGAGAGAGAACCAGCAGCAGGTAGACACTTATGCACACCTGCATGTTTTACCAGAGTCAGACAGGGAGGCAGCCCTGCCTATGTCCTACAGGAAAACCCATCACACACATGCAAATGAGCATCACAGTTATTTGTTTGTCTCTGTTTTTGAGGTCACAAACACAAATATCCACTCCTTTCTATTAGACTTTCATGTTCCCATGCCAGCAAAACACAGTGACTCAGTCAGTATTTTTAGTGGAAAATGATCTTAAAAAAATCATTTCTCTCTCTTGCTGTACTTTTTAAATCTCGACTCTGCCTCTCGCTCTCCCTTGTTTAGGAACGCTTGCTGCTGTCGGTTTTGCCAAGGCACGTTGCAGTGGAGATGAAGGCTGATATCACTGCCAAGAAGGAAGACATGATGTTTCACAAGATCTACATCCAGAAACATGATAATGTGAGGTAAACCTTGTAATGCACACAGACAGTTAGTCGAGATTATATTGTAGGACTTTTAACATAAGCACCTTTTAGCTGAATCATGTGTTTATGGTCTCTATTATACATGTTGTGGTTTACTGACACTGATATTAACTTAATCACAAGGTTTTCAGTAGCAAATTACGAGGCATACCTTAAATTTCTAGTGCCTAGGTCTCAAACGTCATCCGTGGTTTTCTCATCCTGAAACTGAACAACTCACCACTAGGAGTGAAACAAAAAAGGTTTCTGCAGAGATCTTCTGCGGCAGATGACCCAGATAAGGAAGGGTGATTTACAGCGCTTAGCGGCATAATGTTTTTCTTCACTGCTGCCCTGCTAAGGTGTAAATGTTTTAGGAACAATCAATTACCTCATTGTAACCTAGTTTAAAACCTACAGTCTTTGCAGAGTTGTTCAGTTCTTTTCGTGAAGCCTTCAGCACAGAATCTTAAATAAATCTAAGTTGCTCATAACTTAATAATTTTTTTTCATCTATTTCTTTGTTTTTGTGAGTCCAGAGCCTGAAATCAAAGCTTACAGTTTAATATCGGCTCTTGAAATCCTGGAGAACCACCAGTGGTTCAATGTCGCAGGTGTAAAATTACTCAGATTTTTACTCATAGGATTTTTTCTGGTTGTTAGTGAATTCTCTGAGTCATATTTCCTTGAGTAATGTCATTTCAATAACAAAACAAAAATCCCTAAGCTAAAGCTTTTGCTAAACCAAATAATTAGGAAAATGTGATAAAAAATGATGTCATTATAATGTGGTTTTGGGTCTTACTGGTGAATGTGTGAGTTAGTAAGGCTTGCAAAAGTATTAATGGTGCTCGAATTTTTGGATCATTTGTTACATTACAACCACAAACCTCAATGTATTTTATTGTGGTTTTATGTGACAAACCAACACAAACTAGCAAATAATTTTGAAATGGAATTAGAATGATACGTTGACTTTTTATTTTTATTTTAACAAATAAAAAAAGCATTTGTATTCAACCCCTTTTTAAAACTCCTAAATAAAGTCTAATGTAATCAACTGCTTTCAGAAATCACCTAACTAGTAAAAAGAGTCCATATCCATACCTGTGCATATTTTCTCTCAGTGTAGATGCAAGCTGTTCTGTGAAGGCCTCAGTAATTTGTTCGAGACCATTAGTAAACAAACTACATGATGAAGACCAAGGAACACAGCAGACAGGTCAAAGTTAAATTTGGTCTCATTCCACATCTTTCTGAACACACCACGCCACCTTAAACATAGCGGTGCCTACGGCTGCAGTGGTGGATGTCCTGAGAGGGAAGGGGTGGATGTGGTGACCTAAATCTGGCTAAATGATGAGAGCCACAACTGAACGAACATCTGTGACTCTTCATCTCTTCTCAGCTCCATCCCTCTATATTTTATCAATTGATCTAATTCTCTCACTCCCTCTTTCTTCTCTGCTCCTCTTCACCCATTTTTGGATTCATCCTCTCCCTTTCTTCCTCTTACTCCCCCGCCAACATCTCATTACCTGCAGCATACTGTTTGCCGACATCGAGGGCTTCACCAGCCTGGCGTCTCAGTGTACGGCCCAGGAGCTGGTCATGACACTGAACGAGCTGTTTGCCCGCTTCGACAAGCTGGCCTCGGTGAGACACCTTGGACTTTCAATGCACAACTCTGAACCATTGACTCTAATGCAGCCGTAGCTGTATGATTTGACAAAGTTAGCACTATGTTTTTTTGATATATTGTGAACCCCAGTAATTAGAATATACAGAGACTTATCTACAGTTTGTGAAATACTATTTTCCCCCTTAAATGTTTTGTCTATTTTTGTGTTTTGTGTGACTTGAATGATTTAGACCATCAAACTAATTTTAATATCAGGCAAAGATAAGCTAATTAAATGAACAAAATCATTTTTGTATAATGATTTATTTTTGTTAAGGGAAAAAGGATAAACTAAACCAACAGCACCTTATGTGAAAACATAATCTCATTAATGAAAGGTGATTAATGGCATTTTAATTTTCAATTTCACCAGCTTGATTACTTCCGGCCCCAAAAAATCAAGAAATCACTTAAGCAAAACCTGTCTGACAACATGAAGTATGCTAAAATACCTCAAAGAGGCATAAATTAAGTGCCAGTCTAAAGAAATTTCAGAGCAGATGAGTCTTGAAAGGGCTATAAAGAAATTTCTAAGGTTCTCAGTGTACCACAGTGAGAATAATTGTCCACAAATGGAGGAAACATGCAACAGTGGAGAATCTTCCCAGGATGATCTGAGACATTCAAGCATGGCAAAAGAAAAAGGCTGAATAAATCTAAAATGGAGTAAAATTACGAATTTTTGCAGAACTGCAAGCTGAACGTATGCTGTTTTCAGTTGAAATCTAGGTGAAATCTGCATTTTGTGCCTTTGCTGAACAGGAAAACCACTGTCTACGCATCAAAATCCTTGGAGACTGTTACTACTGTGTTTCAGGGCTGCCCGAACCCCGGGCTGATCATGCCCACTGCTGTGTAGAGATGGGAGTAGACATGATTGAAGCCATCTCGTGAGTAAATATTAGACACTGACACACTGAAAAACATAAAAACCATCACAACATTTTGCTCAAGGTGAAGTCATGGTCCCCCAATGTGCCTTTTTTGACAGCAGTGTGTGTATTTTCATCTGCAGGCTGGTAAGAGAAGTGACAGGTGTTAATGTGAACATGCGGGTGGGCATTCACAGTGGGCGAGTTCACAGTGGTGTACTGGGCCTGTGCAAGTGGCAGTTTGACGTCTGGTCCAATGATGTGACGCTCGCCAACCAAATGGAGGCTGGGGGGAAGGCAGGGTGAGTACCTCGGGCTCCACCTGCTGCTTCACTGACAGATCACCACATACCACTGACACTGAATTACTTTTTTCCTTAGACGCATTCACATTACCAAAGCCACTTTGCAGTACCTCAATGGGGATTACGAGATAGAGCCAGGACATGGAGGGGAGAGGAACGCCTACCTGAAGGAGAACAACATCGAAACCTTCTTGGTACTTGGCTGCAGCCAGAAAAGAGTAAGTGTGTGGCCAAACACATACGTTCCTGATTATCTGCATGACCTCCTTCAAAACACCGCACTAGGGAAACGTGTCACACAAACAGCCGAACGGTTTATCTCTTGGCTTTGAGGGCATTTATTTTCCTTTCAGAAAGAAGAGAAAGCCATGATGGCCAAGATGCATCGAACGCGTGCAAATTCTGCAGAGATGCCTCATTGGGTGTCTAATAGAGCTTTCTCCAGGAGCAAAGAGTCCAAAGTCTACAAGAAGATGGTGAGATTCCATCGGAAAAACTTTGTCATGCTAAATCCTATTTAGGGGTAGTTTAACTAGCAAAATCTCACACTTAAGGTACTTTATGAGGCCTGTTTGACTCATGTTCTGGACCCTAAAATGTTGTTATATTTAAGCTGGATTGCTTATGTTACAAAGAGATTGATGCAGTGATTGTATCTACCAAAGCAGACAGATTATAGAGCTGAGCCTGTTGTTTGTTAGTGCCAGGATGCACGATGTCAGTCCACCTTGCAAGTTGAGAAGATTGGTGACCTCTGTTCTAAGTTGGAAACAGTGTTTACAGAAAGAAACTAGCAAGTTCACCCTTTGCAGTTTTACTGCAGGAGAAAAGGTAATGTAAAATGCTAAAAAGGTTCAATTTCAGACCAGTCCCACCCTTTTTGTCTTGTCTTGTCTAACCTTTCATTCCTGATAGGTATTTCTGATTTACAAGCCAAAAGCCGTGGTTTCGGAAAACAAAAACACTAAACAGGCATTTGGCGCAGCCACACTGAACTAAAGAAGTTCAGAAGCTACAAGTTATCTTCATCTGCATTACCTAAAGCCAGAGGTGACCATATTTGGGCAAAAAGGTCCTTTCTTATGGAGCATTAAGAAGGCCACAATCCAATTAATAAATCATTAAATAATTACTTTAGTAAATTTTTTACATAATTGATAATAAAATAAACACAAAAATATTTTAGTAAACATTTAAATAATCAGACATGGTATAAAGATAAATCTCAAAATTCATGTCTTATTATTTACTGTCTTGGCAGATTGAGATTAGATTTATACAATTGTAGAACCTGCTAAAGATCTGACCATTGACCATCTGATCAAGGGCCTAAACTTAATCATGGCTGTATTTAATTATCCAATACTGGAGGAGAACAGCCTTTCCCATATAAGCTTCTGAGCAGGGGGCTAACACTAAGAAGACTGGCTTTAAGTGGTTTGCTCTGTGTGTCAACTATTTAGGTGTTAGAGTCTATTTCATGGAGAGACCATGAAATAATCAAATACTGAAAAAAGATTCTACATTTCAGGAAAATGTTAGCATTTTCTTTGCGTGTGTTCATTTTTTATTTACTTTGATGGAACAAATACCAATCATGAACAATATGTTCCTCTTATGATCAGTGATCGTTAGAGGAACCTTGACAAGCTGATATGTGCGCACATTCCTAGCATAGTTTTGAACTCGGGTTTATTTAACAGCAACATCACATTCATTTAGACAAGGCTCTGTAAAAGTAATTAAAGAACCAAAAGGTGAGAAACATTTGCAGGGCTTTCTGTGCAGACAAAGAAATCACTGGAAAGTTTAGAAGAGAGGCTGAAACATTCCAGTCAAACAAACAGAAATCACAATAGATCTCCAGGGGAGGTTCCTGGTCCTTCACAATTTCTCCTTCACCACTCACCTTAATCTTGAAGTCTAATTTCCTTTTTATTCCTGCATTCTTTCTCTCTTCCTCCCCCTCCTCCTCCTTCTCCTCTGTACTTTCTATCTCAGAGGGTCTGAGCCCTAGGGGCAAACAGGGTGTAATTTGAAGCCTCTGAGCATTAATTAAAACATCAGTCCGGCTCACAGGGATTAACTGTGCAGATGTCTGAAACTCTTTCTATTTTTCAGTTTTAGCTGTGCATTAACATCCCTTTTATTTCCTTTACTATTTTGAAATTTTTTATGCTCTTTATTTTTGCTTTTTTCAGGGCATCGATGCAGCATCCAGCAAAGAAAAGTGAGTATTTTAGTCCCAGCTTTTGTTATAAGAGGTTTTCTGGCAGACTGTCTGTGTAGATCTTTCACTCTGGTGCCTACTGTTAGTTTTATTCAGTCAGATACAACACAGCACTAATACCATACTAGATCTTGTTCTTCCTGCCTGTCATAACACAGGTCGATTCTCTCACAAACACATTTTCACAGATACAAACACAGACCTCATAGTATTGCAGTTTTAGTGACGATCACTAATCTCAGTGACCATCAGTGTCCACTTGCTATTGGTGAACTAAACTATCATATTAAGACAGACATAAATTACCATCTACAAGAAAAATGTTCCTACTTCTACACTACACACTAGCTTCTTTTCTATAGGAATTAAATTGATCATAAACTTAAAAATGAAGTAATTCTTGGAAGGTTAAGAGGAATATTATTTTAATGGGCTGCACTTCAGTTCTTGTGAAGCATGAAATGTCCTGACCAGAAAGACATTTCTTTGTTCTTGCAGAGTATGTACTGGCCTTCAGTTTGACTTTTAAGAGCTAAATGTATTCCTTAGATCGAACCAACCATCAATTAGGACAAGTACGACATGCTTTTTTGGGTTAGACACGTGCTGCCGTCTTCAGCGCAATGGACCGGCTGTATTTCCGCAGATAAGAGTCTCTCTTACGATTATCTGGCAAAGAGACAGATCTCGACATATAAGACAGCACTGCTTCTGGCAGGACAGGGGTGGTGGTCTCTTTTGCTCAAGGTTTAGATGTCTGGAGGTTTCTTCACTCTCATACAGACCTAGGCAGTTATTGCAAAGAATGAGTTTTCAGAAGCAGTTAACGAAGGTTTAAACTTACGTCTGAGATGTGAAAAGCAAAAAATAGTCCAGCAGAGCTTTATTCAAACTAGATAAATTTGCTTAGCTTACCAACAATTATGGCAATTGCAGCTCCAACTCCACCGAAGCTCCCTGGGAGTTATTTTCTGTGGACCGAACTCCACCAGGATTTAAACGGCCCGGACTAAATCAGCCAGTACCAATTAACTATTCAAAGGCTGGGCTTTTAGGCAACTTGAAAGCTGCGTCTTATTGACAGAGTCAAAAGGAAAGGGAGCTGAATTTAGCCAATTACAAGAGTTCTCCCCTGTGATTGCGTTCAGGGTATTTTAACCCATGCAGTTGTCATTTCACTAGATAAAAGTAGTTTCAAACTTATATTGACATAATGAACATTCAGCATTGATGACCGATTTAAGGTTCATTATAGCTATCCTTGATGATATCTAGGTTAAAAACGTTTAATGCAGATGAAGTCAGAATTCATATAAAAAGAATGATTTGGTAACAGCTTGTAATGTCAGAATAAGATAACATTTTAAAGCTGCTGTAGGTAACGTTTGTAAAATATTTTTTTACATTTTTGATAAAAGTGTCATATTTTCCTGACAGTATTATATGAGACAGATTATCTGTGAAAAATCAAGCTCTTCTGGCTCCTCCCAGTGGTCTTACTGCCGTTTGCAGTAATACCACTCCCAGTCAGAACCAACCGATCAGAGCCAGGAGGAATGTCTTAGCAGTGTCAATCACGCTTGTGTACACGCTGCTCACACCTTTCCACCCAGCACACTGTACTTCAAGATTACCGATATGCTGCCGCTGTGCCAATGGTGCTGTGCTAATAATTTGAGGGCCAAGTTGTAATCAAAATGTGGGCAGGCCAAAGTCAATATAAAACATATTAGAGTTTCTTCCCTACCAGTGAATGTGCCATAGCTGTTTATCTGCAGTCATTGGTGGCGTTGCTTAATAGCCTGCCTGTTTGCGCTGAAGGATATACAGTGAATATTGGTTAATGCCACATATTTATCTTATAGCCGCTGCACTCAAGAAACCCTGAACCCTGAGGATGAGGTGGATGAGTTTCTTGGGCGAGCCATTGATGCACGCAGCATTGACCAGCTGAGGAAAGATCACGTCAAGAAATTTCTGCTCACATTTCAGACTGCCGACTTAGAGAAAAAGGTTAATGTTTGATCGGGTTTCTTTAGGAAAAGTTTTCATAATGTCTCATTGAACTGGATTAGAAGGTACCTACATTTTTACAGTTGTTTTTTTTTTGTCTTTTCATAGTACTCCAAAAAAGTGGATGATCGTCTGGGGGGTTACGTGGGCTGCGCTCTACTTGTGTTCTTTTGCATCTGTTGTATTCAGATGATCATTTTCCCAAAGTAAGTACTCTCTATAACAAGCTGCATTTCCAAGTTATGCCAAATTATGGCCAGGAAATGTGTTCCTGATTAGTTTATGAGGGGTTAATGAGAGCTGTGCATCCTAATGAGCTTGCTTTTTTTTCTTTTCCACAGAACAACACTTATGATCGGTCTTTACATTTGCATCTTCATCATCCTTGCCAACATCCTTTTCATCTGTGCCATCTATTCCTGCCTCAAAGTAGGAAACAAAGCCCTTCACCTCTTCTGGCAGATAGCTCCAGATAAAAGTGTTTATTACATGTCTTCAGGTGGCATCACTCATAATATTAACCTTTTCATTTCTGATCTCCTCCTTGCTCTCTATATCAAAGCGCTTCCCAGCTGCCTTCCAGACACTTACCAAAAAAATCATCCAGTCTCGAGTAAACAGTACACTGGCGGGCGTCCTTACCATCCTCCTCCTCTTCATCTCTTCTTTTGCCAACATGGTAAGCATCAGGGGTTTTTGTTGAGTTGGTGTTGAATAATGAAAGTGTTGTTTCACATAAACATGTTATTTCAGCATATCCCACCCAATAAATAAGGGGCTGTGTGGTTTTCAGATTTGTGTGATCTTCCTTTGAACTGTCAGACATTTCCTTACATACGTTTCTAATCCAATTTCTGAGACATTTGAAGAAATTCAGGACTGTTCTGGCCTTACAAACTAGATTAATTTGCCTAAGGGGTCCTGTAATTATAGGCGTCTGTTTTTAATGATTATATGCCACTGTAACCAGGCGTTAAAGTGGGCCAGGGCTTTTCAGGGATCTGCTCAGGCAAATATTCTTTGTCATTGCAGTTCTTTAAACATACTTAAAACCACACCGCGTCTTCAGGACTGCCTGTAAAAGCCTGTAGTAAATAAACCCTTTAGTTCTAGATGATACTTCTTGCACCTCTGATCGCTTTTAAGAGATAGAACTAGACAGTAGGCTTATTAACAGGTGGATGGAATCGTCGTGAGTAAAAACATGGAGCTATGTGAAAACACCAGGTGATGAGATCCATCTGAACTATCTTTAAATAGGATTATCGTGTCACATAAATGACGGATTTGAGGGCGATTTTGTTCAACAATTGGGAGATAAGGCTGAATTAAGTTTAAAAGGTTTAGTACCGCAAACCTCATGTCACTAAGCACAGAAAGGACATTTTATCTTGTACAAATAGACAGTGTAAGTCATGAGTAAAATAAAATTCAACTGTTGTGTGTGCAGTATAATTTTTTTTGGTTCTGCCAAAAATATTTTGACAGTTTCACCATCATTCTCCAATTGTATTAAATTCTATCTAAAATATTTACTAAAGACAATAAATGAGCTTGTGGTCATGGTTACTTTGCCTCCCCCTGGAATGTGATTTTATCATTTTTTATTAAGCTCAGTTTTACATTCATTATATATTTTCAAATGTATTTTAAAATGTAAAGTAAATAGGCATTGAACATATGCTGATACTACCACATTTTTGGAGGATTTTAAAGATGATATTCATGGTCAATGAAACCTGTATTATAGTATGAAAAATAAATCAAAACCAGATTAATGTAATTACTAACACTGTTTTGTAATCCTAAATAGATACAATGAGACAGGAAGCTTACAGGTAGGTTGCTGAAAATGTAGAAAGGTAAAATACGAAGTTGTATTAAGATACAGATTGCTGATGCATGTCTTTACTGTCTTTTGATAAAATTATCCTATAACCTAAATCAAGAATTCAAAAAATATTTTCTCCACTGTTAGTAAAATTTAACTGATGTAAGTTCAAAATAACCAGTAAGGCAAATAAGCCCTTTTTCTATTAGTACTGTATTGGCATTTCGTTTTGTAAACATTATCAGTTGTTATCGCATTGATAAAATATGATGAAACTGGTGTGTGTTCAAAATAGTTATGTAAACATATCTGTAACTTGTGAATACATTGTCTGGAAATGTCAGATGAGCCCACAGGACAGAGGCAACAGGCAGCAAGGTATAATGAACAAAGTCTTTGAGACATTCAAAAATCCAAACTCACAAAAATCAAGTAAGAAAACAACAAAAGGATGCTTTAAAATTCCAAAACTTGCAGAAATAAACATGTCAGGAGTCAGGAGATGGTATGCTAGCAGAGTGAGAAAAGAAGCATCTGAATGTTAGCTGAAAGATATGTGGTGGAAAGGGGGATTTGTGAGGGAGATGCTGGTCGTTTATCGTTAATTGGCTGTAACAATCCAACACAAGAATGACTCAAAATATTTAACCAAAAGAGGACAAAGAAATTCAGAAACATGAGTAAGACAGAAACGGGAAGTAACCAGAACGCAGACCTAAAGAAAGACAGATTTTCAATAAAACAGTAACTGGGAACTACTCTGAGGAAAACAGTAACCCCTACTCAAATCAGAATCTTCACCAACACAGGAAAGAGCGAAACTACAGAGTTAATGAAGTACCAGGTATCTATTCTATAAAGAGTACCAGTAAGTAAGTAAGAGTACCAGAATATCAGCGCCCATGACAGGTGTTGTACGCGAATCTGAAATATCAAAGAAGGCTGTTAAAAGGCATTAATGTTGCATGCTCATTGTATTGTAGTATTAGAAATAAATCATTTCCAGATTAATGTCACTAATGAAGCTGGTCCATAAAATTATTTTTAACTTACACTTCTTATCTGTGAAACATTTGTTATGGTTCAAACAGACACAAGAGAGTGAGCTTAGAGAAAGATTTTCTTGTCAACTTTACACTCTGCCAGTTGTATTTAGAACGATTTTGACTGGTGTTCAGACCAGACAGAGCTGTCATGTTGTCTTATTCCCAGCTTGTCAGACGATGTCTGTTATCTTTTTATGCTCACAAATGAGACACTCCTATTGTGAACCCACAAACCCTTAAAGCCCATCCACATTTAACACAGATCCCACGTTAACCCTCATCTGCAACACAGAGGATCACTGAGACTTTTCTCTTTTTAATGTATTATTTGTATTCCACTTTATCAACATTATGGAGACTGTGTTTTCCTATATCTCTTCCTATATATCTAATGGTTTTACTTTATATTCTTGTGCAAGTGATTCTTAACAACAAAATTATCACAATATCTCTTAAACAGATATAGAAAAGCGAGTATAATTAAATCTTTAAATCTGATTAGTCTGATACCTATCTTTTGTTTTTAATAAAGATTAAGAGAACGAGACACTAAAAAACATATTCAAATTTTGCTGAGTAACAAAAGAAGAGCAAGCATCCATGCTGTTTGGTAACAACCCTACTGCCAAATTACCATAGATTGTGTATATAAAGAATAAAATGTTGAGGAAAGCTTTTGCACAGGTTTGCTACTGATAATAAACTGAAACTCACCTCCAAACATCACTGAAAATAAACATTCCTTTACATTGTTATTACACATTGAAGGTGGATATTCTTAATATAGAGCTTCTGATCTCTATATGTGCTGTTTCCATTTATTTTACTGACTTAACTGCTGAAAGATGGCATATCTGGTTGTTCATGCTGCACCTTTAAAGAATGGATTTCACCTTTTTTTGCCAGTTTACCTGCAGTAGAGAGAAGCTGCAGGATTGTGTAGGAAAAGAACTGAACACAACAGTGACTGTCTGCCTGCTGCACAACCTCACCAGGACATCAGAGGATGGTCTGACTCTGTGCTCCAGTCAGGCGATGCACTGCCATTTCCCTGAGGTTGGTCTTATTTCAGTTGCACACTATGAGTGAATGTTTGCATGTTTGTTGTTTTATGTTTTAAGTACAAATTTGTCTAAATATTCTGCTTAAAGTCTCCTCCTCCTGCTTTTCTGTCACTGTCCTCTATGCACTGCAGTATTTCAGTTACAGCATACTGCTGACCCTGCTGGCCTGCTCTGTGTTCCTGCACATCAGCAGCATCGGGAAACTGGCTCTGATGCTGCTCATCCAGCTCGTTTTCCTCCTGCTGGTGGAGTGGCCTCAGGTGACCCTGTTTGACAACGCTGACCTTCTGGTCATTGCCAACACTCTGTAAGTCTGCCGCCAGGATCCTAAGCAGGCTCATACAAACTAACTGTCAACATGAACATTTAAACTTATGTCACTGGGCTGCAGTTTAGTTTGGAATTGACCTAGTTGGGTTTTTTTTTATGGTTTAGAATATAGTAGACTTATTTTTGTATGTTAGGTCCTATTTCTGAATATGTCCTAATTTTTACCACAGGCAATTACTACCTGTTAATGATTTCTTGCAAGAGTAAGAGGCTCATGTATTTGTTGGGTTAACTCTCTCTTGTCCTTTTCCAGGTCTGGTTTCAATGAAACAGCAGAACAGTGGTAAGAAGCTTTCATCTGTGGAACTTTCACAGTGCCAGTCAAAAGTTTACACACAGTGGTGGGGGGTGGGGTTGTGTGTTGGGTTTGCACGAGCACTATATTAAAAAATTACTTACTTATCCATCATTTGCACCCTGATCAATTCTTGAATTGCTCTTATTCATGTCAGCCATTGGGGAGTTGGCAGCCCCGTGAGTTGAGTGGGCATCCCCTGCTTGCTTCTGAAAACCAGCTTTGTTTGGTGTTGTTACACTGAGCCCACTTTTAGTGAGGCGCAAATTACCCTGTGGCTTCTTCTCTTCTTCAAGTGGAGTGTCCAAGCACTACCTTTAGCTACGCACAACTGGGAAATTTGAAGAAATTACATTTTTTACATACTGAGCTGTAGTAGGGGTTGCATAAATTGTTGGTATGACTGTGATTAATTTGGGGGTTTTAATGTTCATTTGGACTGTTCATGTCTGGGGTAAATTGTTGTTAAAAACAAAACTTAGCTGCAGAAATTCAAATTTATTATGAATTCACCTTTACCACAGACAACAAAACAGCCCTGCAGCATGATACTACCTCCACCAGGCTTGACAGCTGGTATGGTGTTCTCAGGTTTTAAATCCTTACCTTGACTTCTCGGAATATTAATCTTGTCACTGGCACTGAAACAGCTCCACAGCCTGATACTGCAACCACCGTGTGTGAAAGCTGGCACAGTGGTCTTTGTTTTTAAAGCTTCCCCTTGAATTATCCACACATTCAGTTTTTGGAGAATGTTACCAGGAGTTTGATCATTGCTACAAAAACTGTTCGACTTATTGCTAAGAGACATTCACTAATATATAGTGGGAGAGTATATGCTTGAGGTGTATGTACACTTTATCACCTGTGGAAAGAATTTGCATTGAATTAACTCATGTATTAAATTCTTCTTATTAAAATAATTAAGGTTTTATGCTGTTTAATAATTCCATCCTGGAAAACAATGATTGAAATGCATCAAAGTCAAACATCAACAAGACATTTATTCATATAATACGTGTATGTACCATTTTGACTGGCATGGTATATCTTGGGACATGTGTATTTATTCCAAAGCAAGAGATGAATTAATACTTTTATTCGTTTTTCAGCCCGGGGAATGTGACCAAGGTGTCCCTGAGGGTCATGATCCCTATAGTCCTGATGGTTTTTGTTCTGGCTCTCTATTTGCACGGCCAACAGGTGGAGTCCACTGCACGCCTCGACTTCCTCTGGAAGCTGCAGGTAAATTAGTTTTACTTTTACATTGAAAGCAGAAGAGAACAAAGTACTGTTTAAGGTTATCCAAATTTCTGTTTTCACCACAGGTATTTTGCCCTCATGTAGCACAAAGAGCTAAGGGTTAGTCATGAATGATGTGTTCATGTGTCAGAGGGTTAATATGCATGACTAGAGGAAATTTTAGTTCATCATAAATTTTCACCTGGGCTGCTGTAAGATGTTAAGATGTCCTGAACAATCAAAACAAAATATAGGAGTACTTCAGAATTTGAGTCATTTGGTAGTGTAACTCCCTCTTCTCTCCTCAGGCCACGGAGGAAAAGGAGGAGATGGAGGAGTTGCAGGCGTACAACCGGCGCCTGCTACACAACATCCTGCCCAAGGACGTGGCTGGCCACTTTCTAGCGAGGGAGCGGAGGAATGACGAGCTGTACTACCAGTCGTGTGAGTGCGTCGCTGTCATGTTCGCCTCTATCAGCAACTTCTCTGAGTTTTATGTGGAGCTGGAGGCGAACAACGAGGGGGTCGAGTGCCTCAGGTTGCTTAATGAAATCATCGCCGACTTTGACGAGGTAAAAAGTGGACCAAGTCATGCAACTTAAGCAATGCAAGAAAAACAGATTTTATCCTGGTAATAGTAAACATTTTGCTGGTATCTGTTACTTATTTTACCTCTTTATAAGTTGGCATGGAGCTAAAGTACAGCAACAGCTCTTGTCCTCATGCATGTTTTACCACCCATCTCCAGATAATCAGTGAGGAGAGGTTCCGTCAGCTGGAGAAAATCAAAACCATCGGCTCCACCTATATGGCAGCCTCTGGCCTCAACGTCACCACCTACGACAGAGAGGGCCGTTCACACATCCTGGCTCTGGCTGACTATGCTATGAGGCTGAGAGAGCAGATGAAGTATATCAATGAGCATTCCTTCAACAACTTCCAGATGAAGATAGGTAAGCTTGGAAGCTAGAGGAAATAGCTCCTGAAGAATTGCCTGATAAATCTTCTGTAGGTTTAATCTTCCACAAATTAGTTAATCAGCAGCAGGATTTTCTTTAGATAGTGTAACTTGCTGCACAATTTGTTTTAAGGGTTGAACATGGGACCTGTTGTGGCGGGGGTGATTGGAGCCACGAAACCCCAGTATGACATCTGGGGAAACACGGTCAATGTGGCCAGCCGAATGGACAGCACAGGAGTACCAGACTACATCCAGGTACATTGTTCGGACTAGACTGTGTTCAGAAACTGCTCCAAAGTTTGTACTTGTATACCACAACAAAGTTATAATTTTAGTTTAGTTGTTTTGCACTGTAAAAAACAGCAACGAATCACAACAAATCCAAAAGGAAAAAAATGTGTTGATAAGATAAAAAAGAAAAAAACTAGTGGTTTATAATAGTTTTCACCATGGTTGCATTTAAAATACCTAAAAAAAATACAATATAAGGCAACCTAGTCTTCAATAGAGATGTCCTGATAAGGACAAAGCTGGATACAAAACTTACAAAATAAATGTTTAAAACCCACTTCAGTGTGCAGTAAAAAAAACACTATATTTTATCAGTATTACATATAACTCTCTCAACAGCGACATTCAGGACACTGCAGTCTCTTTTTTCTTAGCAGCAGTAGGTACTTTGTCCTAAATAAAGTTCCTTTTAGGATGGTTTCAGTATGCTGCCCAAATGCAGGTTAACTCAGTGAAGAAGGGTACTATGGCTTTCCTGAGGTGTTGCTGGCTCACTGGGAAGTGTAGTCATTCTTGCAGTTGGAAAGATGTGGGTTCTATTCCAGCTTCCTACACTGCCACATGATTATGAACCCTTGGTGAAAGCACTTAAACCCAAGTTACCTGTCTGTATCTGTATGAATATGAGCTTGAGGTTAAATTTGGTGTGAATTGGTCCTATAAAAATAGGGGGGAAAAGATGCACATAGTTTCTGGAATATTTTTTCCCACTGTTTTTCTTAGTAGCAGTTTGCTGCTGTGCTATGCTAATGTTAGCATGTTTATTCTGTTTTGATAAGACTTGTTGATAGTTTGGCGATTAACATATTTCAGTGGAATTCTAGTTCATTTTGTGCTTCCAAAACTTGCAAAAAAAGTAGTTCTCAGGAACTTTGTTTTGATCCACGTTAAACAGAATGGCTAGTGTTTCAGTCTTCTGCACTGAGAGCTGTGTGTGGATGCGTGAGAACAGCTGACAGAGCAACAGTCATTAACTGGCTATAAAATAGTTTTGCAAGCAACACACATACAAATGTGTTGTTAATCCTAAAAACTGGCTATGCAAACGTGGCTGTGTCTCTCTGGGAATACAGCTGACAAAAATCATAAACAGTAGAGTAAAAGCAATTATTGGGAGCACTGATCATTTAAAAATGTTATAATTGGATTGTGAGTGAGTAGTGAATCAGTTGGCAAACTTAGAAACCTAGTAGAGATTCTAGAAGACAAGTAAGACTGAATCCTGTTTCCTAGGATACTTCCTAGCATTAGTGCCCCCACCCCCCTTAGCACTTAATTCAGGAAGTGTTTAAAATATTCCACTGAGAAACGGGACACTCCTTTAAGATGCATGATGAGTTCTCTCTCATTTCTATAATGTAAACAGATTGGTCATGCCCAGATGTGGTGTGTATACAGTTATCAACCCTACAGCACAATATTTTTATGCTGGTTCAAGAAGAACAAAAATGTATTGCCAAATGCACCCTATTGATTATTAAATCAGTTTTACTGTATTTAGCTGTTTGATATTGTTTTGACAGATCAGACTTTTAATAAGTAAAGTTTTTAATAAATAATAATCTTTAAATATACTTAAAACTTGTCTGACTGCAAATATACTTTAGCATGTCAAAACATTTGATAATTAATAGTACGAGTAAAGAATGAATTACACCTATAAAACATTGTTGTACTAAGTAAGTTCAATAATGTTTCATAAGTGTAGTTTATCAGAATGCATCAAACCTATAAAATAACGGTGTATTTTATGTTTTTGCAACAATATATTTTAAAGAGAGATATACTCTTTTTTCTCTTTTTTTCCTTGTTGAGATGAAAAACATCTGTAAGCATTAAACTACTCATTCTAATACTTGATTGGATGGTCATAAATAAATAAAATATTTGATCTTTGCTATTTTTCTATAATGATTAATAATAATGAATAGCAATATTAAACATAATATATTGGAACATTTCTAATTAGACATTGGCAGAGTTCCTATGCAGCGAAGAAAATCTGGATTTTCCTTTTATCATTTTCCAGGTCTAAATAATTATGGAAAAAAATTTTTTATAAATATTGAACAGGGTTCGACTTTTTTTCTTCCTTCCATTTTCAAAAGAACAAAAGTCTAGTAACGCCTAATAAATGTGGTAATCTTTCATTTGCCAAATAAAATTTTAATTTTTGCATTTTTTTTTATTTTATTGTAGTTTTGATATAGTGACTGGATGCAAACACCTTCAACAATCAAATATCGGTCATTTTACAAGCTATTTCTCTCTAAACAACTTAACGTTCAGGCTAAAATAGAACTGTGATTCGTAAACCCGGTCTAATTGTCATGCCAGCCAATGTCTGAGTGTTTGAGTTTATGTTTTTGTTTATTTACCTGGTCTGGTCCTTTGTTTACCCTCTGTTTCCCTCTGCCTGTTACCACACCTGTTCTTAGTTTTCCCTGATTGTCTGGTCTCGTTGCTCATTGGTTCCCACTGCTGTACTGTCTGTATTGAAGTTCCTTTTTTATCATTGTTCCTGGCTGGTTGCTTATGTTACATCCCTGTGTGTGTAAACCCTGTTGTGGTATCCTGGTCGTATCAGTCCTGCATTGTCTGGTTGGAGTATGCTACACTCCTGCTCTGTTTTCAGTGAGTAAGGATATTAAAAGCCTTCTTACCTTCATCCCTGTGTCCTGGCAAACTTCTCTGCACTTTGGTATCACAAACCCCACTTAATGACTCCACTCATATGCCAAACAAAGCACTGAAACTGCATCAACATTGCGTTAAAGAACCTGAATTTAGTCTACAATACTCCAGTCTTTATTTGACAAGTCAAAGAGTTCTAGATTTTGAAATAGAGGTGATCTAAATTAGTCCACAAGAAAAGCAGAATAGTAGCCCTACACTTTTACCACCGGAAGGTAGAATTTAGCATTGTGTTTATTTGTTTATATGGCATTATTTGTCTAACGTACAGATACCTGCACAGCAGACAGATGATAGACAGTGAAGGGCAAGGTGTGAATTGGGATTCAGCCTAAGTCAAAAGTTTAAAATTTTGACTCTGGGGTAACCAAACCTAACTTAATCACAGAGTAACAATAAATACTTATTATTATTAGTATTTCTGAATTCCTGTTAAAAGGTTTATTTATGGTTTATTTATTTGTCTGAAAAAGAACAAAGTGGGATGAAACTTGATCAAAAAATGTGATTACCTTGAATCACACAGTAAAAACATTAACAGTTCGAATTGAAGTCAGAAGCTATTTGTTTTCAAGTCTGAGTTAAGTTTCGAGGGTTTCTCTGAATTCATAAAGCCGGAAGTCATTAAAGTTGTGTTATACGACTCAAGTTCTCACCTCTGGGAGATTCCTAGAAAATTAATCATAAAGGCTCTGTTCAGTGGTTGTTCCAACACAAATGTGGGTCACTTCTGTCCTTTCATATGTAAATCGTTATCAAAATGAAGTCTACCTCAGTTTTTTTTTTTCTCAAAGACTTGCACACAAAGTTAATAGAGTTAATGATCAGTGTAAACAACTCACAGATAATATTATTTAATGAAAATTGTTAAGCGTTTGCAGAGGTGACATCTTTCAAGAATCCCAGTTAGTGCCAGGCATGTCGTGTTCCAGCAAATATGCTCCTCTAATGTCCCTTTGGGAGCAGGCAGAAAGCTACATTCAAATTTCCCCTGGAGACAGGGCCATGGGCCAGGATCAGCGTCATAATCATAAACATATAGCAGATGTTAACATATTCTCAGATGTTCCATGCACATACAAAGCTGAAGACTGGGGTGGATGGATCAAAGGAAAGTAAGAACATTGCTGCCATCTCTTGGTTAGTTTGTGCTACTGCAGGTCCAAATGTTTAATCATAAGATCCGGATTTTTTGTTTAACTGCAAAATGAGAAAAAAAACCTGAACATTTTCCATATGTAAAATACAAATAGAGAGTAGGTGAAATACATGAAATTAAACATTTTCTAAATTAAATATAAATATAATAATTTTCTGGTTATTTCCTTAGATTTCATCGACTGAGTTATTTACAGTCCAAAAATAGTGCAAAACCAACCATCAGAGTTGGCGACTTTAATTGTTGAATATTTGATAAAGCACAAATAATTAAAGTTTTCAACAGTATAAATAGATGAAATCTCTTTTAAAATATCTTATCAGTGCCTTACGAAGAATACCACTTAAACCTTCTTTCCATGTTTTGAAGAGTTTACAGTTTTGAAGAAGTACAAACTTCAATGCATTTTATGGACATTTTATGTTATATACCAACACAAAGAAGTGCATCACTGTGAAAGGGGAAGAGAGATGACACATGGATTTAAAACGTTTACAAACTAAAAATCTGAAAAGGGTGCTCTGCATATGTGTTCAGCCCATGCCTCTCTAAATAAAATCAATTTCAACTAATCCACAAAAGAGATACAGCAAACAGGTGGAAAAAGGTGTTCTGGTCAGGTGACACCAATATTTAATGTTTCTGGGATACATGTAAACCGCTGTGTAGGGTGGAAAACTAACATTCCACATAAGTCTGAATACATCCTCCCCCGGGTGAAATATGGTGGTGGCAGCATCATGCTGTGGGGATGTTTTTTCTTTTATAGACAGTCAGAGTCAATTAGACGATGGATAAAATACATTCAAGTTTTGTAGTTGTAACATGACAAAATATGTTGCAGTGTTGAACTGGTTGAATACTACTGCAATGTGCAGAAGCTCCATCGTATTGTTTCTGTAAGATTGTGTAGAGTGAAATTTTGACTGACAATGTCTTTGCTTCTGGACTGATTAAACATCTCACATACTGTCAAATATCTGTCTTCTCCAAGGTGACCACAGACTTGTACCATGTGCTGGCCAACAACGGATACCAGCTGGACTGTCGAGGTGTTGTCAAGGTGAAAGGGAAGGGGGAGATGACCACTTACTTCCTCACCAGTGGTCCCCCAGGCAGTTAACGACAGAGGCAGCCGACCAAACGGTGACTCCCACTGCGCTGAAATGGCAGGGACTGCAGAGAGACTGAGAGCTCGGTGATGAGCACAGGGAACAGGACGCGGTCATCAGAGAGACGAGTCCATGTGTTGTCACATTCTCAGATTGAAGCCTAGGTCGTGACCTCCCCAATAGATAGTGAATCCCATTTGCCTTAGAATGGAAGCAGATATGCTTGTGTTTGTAAGCAATACTACCAGTATACCATCTGGAGTCATTATTTATGTTGTGAGAAACTAAGCAAACTTTCTTCAAAGAAAATATGCAAGGACAACATGAAGGAGAAGAATAACCAAAGAACAAATGTCTGATGATTCAGTTCAACACTATAATAAACTATATAAGCTATATTATTCCTCTTTTTAAGAGATCGAAGGCCATGGTAACTTTTCCGAACTCTTATTACAAAAGAGAATGAACACTTACAGATATGCAGAAGGAAAACACAACGACAGCAACCCTGGCTCCAACCTTTGTGTTTTTAATCCAGGGTTTCTTTGTTCCCTCTAGCCTGCAATTAGCCACAGGGCTGTTTGTGGTCCACTTGAATATACGGCTGGGCCATTGGCCCCTGTGGCACTGACCGTTAGGAAAATGTAGGAAATGGAGAATGGACGGTTTGCGCTAAAACCGAAGTCCTAAAGAATGATTGTAAACATGCTATAAACCATTTTTCTACCATTGTGTGTGAGTCCTGTGTCTGGGTGTGAGCTCTAGGTTCATCTTTTAAGGGGATACAGAAAACTTTTCACTGTGAGATTTCTAAGATACTGTACAATAATGCTTTCTTGCCAAACTGGTAGCTGAAAAGCATGTTTTATGGTAGTCACTATAGTTTTGTGTCCATTCCTGATTGTTTTTGGCAAGATGATCTTTAGAGGACAATTATGTCCTACCGCGCCTTTATTGGACTGTGATTTATAAGTGATTTCATTCCAAATGAAATAAGCGTGTTATTTTGGTGGACTGTGTTAAAAGTAAACTGATTCCCTGACAGTTTCAGGATTATGTGTATGCAGAAATTCTCCATCTGCTCTGTGTTGCCTTGATTTAATTCAGCACTAATGTCCACATTCTTCATGGCCCAATATTAACAACCTTACACGGCAGTATTTGACGGTAATTCCTAGTGTAAGCGCCCTTTAAAAGAACTGTTATTTGAAACAATAATCAAATGAATGTATGCAATAATGAAGATTTTTGTCTACAGTGAGGTGACATTCTGGTTAGTTAAATCCTTAAACTAGAAGCCCAATGATTTAGATGAAATATTTTATATTTAAAAAAGCTTTATACTCTTTTGATGTGCTTCGGTTTCTGTCTAGGCGCTAAAATGCTGCAAAACAGATTGTCACATTCACTTGTCACTCTCTGTTCTGATGAAAACCCAAGTAAACACTGTCTCATCCTCCGCTAGTGCAATTAAAGATAGAGTTGGATTTTCCTAGAATAAGAAATCAATAAATGACTTTTTTCCAATGCAGTGCTTCCTACTGTTTTCTTGTTGGACACACCAAGAACAATAAGAAAAAAGAGCAACCATTTATTTTACATGCAGCATCCTCCACATTATTTGGGACTGCTGGTAAAGATAGGCAAGATGCCTTAAAATAAAATGATATTTAATTGCAGTCGCATAATCTCAAACAAAAAAAACAAAAAATAGAAGAATTTAACCTGTAATTTGAGTACATTTATTCATCAGGGGGAAAATCCTAGATTAATAACTAATTGGTTAATAACTATTTTGGTAACTATGAAGTAAAAGTAGCTGAATTTTATTTGTGAAGCTATTTTAACGTTCATCAATGTGTCAAGGATCTTTTAATTACTTATCAATATGCATGGAAGTTAGTATGATGGTTCATAAATATTATGGTTTGTTAAAATGTGTTAAAAATCTTTTTTTTTAATTTATCGCAGGCTGAAGGTAATTCACTTAGGGAAAACCCAGCATCAAAGATGTATTTTTGAAAGTTATTATTGACAGTATTAGGAGTAGTGGTAGTGGTACTAGTATATTACATATTAACAAATTTGACAACTGGCCCTTCATAAAATATGTTTGTGTGTTTACTAAGCCGACATTGCACACTGCAGTCAGAGTGCAGTGTTTCTATGAGCAAAGAAGATGCTGTAAGCTTAATTATTTGGCTTGAAAATATGTTTCTGCCTCAGTTTATTGGATGTATTGACAGTTTCAAGACACTCCTTGAACTGCTTCAGGCCAAAACTTTCACATTACTTTGGCAGCCTTGAGGAGTAAACCCTCGGCTACAATGCTGGTAGTCGGTAAAATCTAAAAGTTAGAAACAAGTTAAACAGAAAAACCAGACCCTTCTGAACATTTACAAACATTTAGCTAAATGTTATCTCATTTTACATTGGTCACTGAGGAGCTAGTGGCAGCTGGGAGCAATGTTGTTTCCTGCTGCATGCAGTGAAGACAAAATCATCTTTAAAAACACTTCCGTACTCAGTATTAAAGTCTAAGTTATAGCTACATAAATATAATTGCATATAGGTAGAGACACTGGGTTCAAAATTTGTAGATTGTTACAATGTGGTTACCACATGCAGCTTTAATAGTTAATTATAAAACAGTTTTGCTACCTGTATGAAAGTTTATAACAGTAATCATTAAAACCAGTAATTTCATCCCTGGTATTCGTTTACTCCTTTGTTTTCCAACAAAATAAATATGGCATGACACAGAGGTCAGTTTCTTTTCATCACTGGTCACTGGGCTGAACGAGGCTTTGAATGTATCTTGTCACCTCTACACAGAGTGAGAAAGATGGTAAGAAATGTTAAAAAACCTCTCCAAATCTCACTTTTAGAGAACTGAACCAAAGAAAGGGTGACCATGTCTCTATAACCAGCTTTGAAGCTATCTACATGAAAAAAAGGGCATTTTTCATTCTACCATCACAAACATAAACGTGGAGTTTTTCCAAAGGCTGCTGGGACCTTAACTAGACATTGTGTTTTGGAAAGACCACACTGAGAATAAACCAACTGCCCGGATGGATATGGCACATGGTGACATTGTTAACCATAGTAGAGTATCTGTAATGCTGCACGTCTGTTTCTCTTCCAAAGCCTCTGGGGACCTTGTGAGAATTTGTGTAAAATTTTAAATAAAGAATCTACAAGAAACTAAATAAATTGGTTGTCACTGGCTCTTTCAACAGGATAGCCACCCAAAACATATGGCCAAATCAACACAGAAATGGTTCACCAGACACAAAACTGCTTCCAAGTCTAAAGACCTAAATCCTTTAGAATACCTGAGCTGAAGACCATTGACCTCAGGAGAAAACCCAGGACTGTGGACGACCTAGAGATGTTGTACAAACAGGAAAATATCCCTTGGTGAAATTTTGAAGGTGCTGTCATAGTAAAAGATGGTCGTACAAAGTATCAACAACAATAAATAAATGTGCTCAGACAGTTTTTCCCCTACATTTTTGGTAAATTTATGCAGATGCAAAAAATATATCTATTTTAAGTCTTTTATCCATTTTTATCAAGGCTGCCAATACATTTGGAGGGTACTGCAACATTGTTCTGCTCAGTGATGCTCTATCTGTTATCTCTTGTATCAATCACCAAACTGCAATCAAGACTGCACCATGTGAGAGTAACCTGAGAGAAACATCCATCTCCTTTCCTGAATAAGACAGTCTAAAGTTTCAAGATACAGGAGAGAGTATTTAATTGCTTGCACGTGAATAATATATTCATGTTGAACTTATTGCAGTGTTCATTTACAACACTCTATGGTGAACATTAATTAAGTGACATAAGTTCCTCCTAATCCCTGGTGAAAAAAGCACTAGTGTTACTCTGATTGAGACACAACAGAGGAACATGAGTTGTATTGTAATATATTCACGGGGGGGGTTAATATATTTTGATGCACTATTACATGTGCGTGGGTTGACCTCTACGCAGAGTCATTTAACATTTAGCCACATTACAACCACAAATTTGAATATATCTTAATATGTTTTTATGTGAAAGAACAACACAAAGTGGTAGGGTATACATGCTTCTCAGCATTTTTTACATATGCTAGTCTGAAAACTGAATTTGTATTTCGCCCTCCTGAGTCCATAATTTGCTATGAATCTTATTTAGATTTAGGTCTGGACTTTGGACATTTCGAAAACTTAAATGCACGTTGATCTAAAGCATTTTAATGTAGCTCTTGCTGTATGTTCAGGTGAACCTCCGCTCTACTCTCTCAAGTCTTTTGCAGCCTTCAACTGGTTTTCTTCCAGGATTGACCAGAATGTATGTCTTTCCATCTCCCCATAAGCTCTGATCAGCTATCTTTTCCCCTTTGAAAAACAAGCCCATAGCATGATGCTTCCACCATCATATCTCAAAGTGGGTTACTAAATGTTCATGGTGATGCTAGTCTTATTTTTCATTCACAATTGCATTTTGCATGTTGGCCAAAAAGTTAGTTTTGTCTGAGCAGAGCACAATCTTCTATGTGTTTGCTATGTTCCCTACAGGGCTTAAGGCAAACTGGAAATAGTTCTTCTAAAGCCTTTCTTTCTGCTGTGACCTTCCTCAAATTTGTGTTGCCAATGACTAATAATTCTCCTGTCAACTGAATAAATTGCACATGGGGAGCTGAATTTACTGGTGAGGTGAATTCTGAAAAATATTGGTTTTACAGGATTTTATTTAAGGGTACTGGGAAAAAAGGGCTAAGTATAAATGCATGGTACACTATTCATTATTATTTGCAATAAATTTTGAAAACTATGTATCCTTTTCCTTCTACAATATAATTATGCACTACTTTGCATTAGTCTGTCATTTAAAATCCCAGCTAAAATACATAGAAGCTTGTGCTTCAAAATGACATAATGTGAAAAAGTCAATTCTGTTTTCCTGAGTTGCAGCAAATATGTTGCTTAATTGTACACATTTTATTTCCCAAAAAAGTTACTACTGAGGGCTCATGAATGCAGAACAGTGAAGTCTTGAACCACCTCCCATTTCTGAATAAACTGATTTTAAGTTGGCACTTTTCTGTTGTTTTTTTTTTTTTTTTTTGCTAATTGCCTGCAACAAACTTGAATTTTCTAGACACACTGTTACGGTCCCTGGCCTCCAGGGGGACTCAGGAGCGAGCTTCCTTTTTTCTTGTGTGTTTCAGGTTTAGCTTGCTGCCACAGGTGTGATGTATTGCAGCTCGTCAGCCACTCCACATAGAGCTTCACCTCAGAGGTGTCCCTTGGCCCCTCTTTTCCTCTGGGCCTTGATCTGGTGTGATCTTGTTTGTGTGGTGTGCTTTGAAAAGCTGTAAAGTAGTTTTGTGTGGATACCTTGTCATTGGGTAACTGAAAAGGAAAGTTTTTATTTATTTTTTTGTTCTTCTCACAGTGGAAGCTGGTAGGGGTTCTCTGCCATTTTTGTTCTAACACTTTGTTCTAACAATTATTTTGGCCTTGGAGACCCCTTAAAGCTTCACTGTGTTTAAATCTTGTATGTTTGTAATTTTCTCATTTCGAAATTGTAAAATAAATTGAATTTTCACTCTCTGACATCAACTGCTCAAGAGGTTACCCTTGTTTTATGTTACACCCAGTGCCATAACTGAACTTCCTTAAGAGGGTTATAACGCACACACAGTGAAGGAGTGGTTCTGCAGGTGGGGATTATAGACCACTTCTCAGTATCTATGCTTTCTGGCTGATGTTTTGGTCACTTTTGAATGTTGGTGGTGCTTTCACACTCGTGGTAGCATGAGACGGACTCTACAACCCACACAAGTGGCTCAGGTAGTGCAGCTCATCCAGGATGGCACATCAATGCGAAAGTTTGCTGCGTCTGTCAGCGTAGTGTCCAGAGTCAGGAGGTGCTACCAGGAGACAGGCCAGTACACCAGGAGACCAGTGGCGGATGCTGGTCTTTCAAGGAGACAGATCATCCAATCATCATGCAGAAGCTGAGCATCCGGGCCAGCCGAGGCCAGCCCACTGCCCCATAGACGCTGAGCGTCAGATGGACGGGACAAAGCCCAACACAGTGAAGCTGCGGGAATGAGTGAGAGGAAAGCCACGTCGTTACCTGTGATAAGAAGTTGATTCTGAACAAAGGTTGAGCGCGTTGTAGCGCATATTTAGTCAATGACATGTACACACAACAGTATATATTTGATCACTTATTTTTTGACATTTTATGCCGGACGTTTTCTGAATAGCCCCGGACTTCTTGATAGAAGAAATGTATAAGTATTAAAAAGATTCAGCCACAAAATGGTATTGGACTTCACATTTTTATTTAAAAAAAATCTTTTTTTTTTTTTTCAATTGTGTTCCATATAATCACCTCCCGCTCCACCTAACCTGACAATGAGTTAAAAGGATAAGAATAGTTATTTGCGTCCTCGCAGCACCGCGAATGCGCAACTACGCGCACAGCCAGAGACGGACTCCATTCTGGAGAAGTCCAGAACAGCAGTTTACTCCAGGTCGACCTGCCTCCTTCATTATGTGAAAAGTTACACTGAGCGGCTCAAACAGGGCGCATTTCAGAGCAACTACGGAGCCAACCAGAGAGAGGGAGCCTGGTGGGTGTGTGTTCAGGAACAGGTGGACGCCGAGCGGTATAACCCAGGAGAAGATGGCGGTAAAACCTGAATGCTGACTCGGAATGGGCTAATTGTAAGTTACAGCTAATCACTGATTCACCCAGCAAGACATGAGGTGGAGGTTCACTCTAATGAGCGTCTTCAGGGTCATGATGAAGAACAGAGCAGAGGGACTTTCACCTGAGCTACAGGTGAAGTTAAATGATCTGTCTGTGATAGAAAACAGTAGCAACCTTCTCTGTGAGCTTCTAGCCGGATTTGCATCATAATGTGAAAATATCTGGTCCTTTACTTCAGTCAAAATAAAAGCATTTAATCCTAACGTAGCTGAACACATTAAAAGGTCCTTTAGATCAACACATTGGATCTCATTGCTGCAGCTGTTCTTATAGTCTAGTTCTACATGTAGACAGAAAAAAGTGTTGCTCAATAAACCAGGAAAATATCTCCTGGTTCCAGAAAGACGTCGTAGAAACTGCAAAAGTAAGCCTCCCTCTTCTCTTGCTGATTCTAAACATGCAGCTCTGGGTCTAAAGATGCAGCATAATTAAGAAATAAATCAGCAATTAATCAGAGGTGGACCATTGATTAGTTAACTATTTTATTTTTCTGAATTACACATGTAATATTATATAAACTAAACTAATTAAACAAGGATACAGTTTTACTGAAGATGAGACATACATACCATATGTATACAGTTATTAATAACTGTAATATTAGTACTGATAAGGTCCAGGATGAGGCTCTATGCTATATTTTAAACACCACAACTTAACAACCTTTCCTCTCAAAGTGTTTAATAGTAAAAACTGCACTAATGAGCAGACAATGTTTCATTTATTATTTTTGGCAGGCCAGTGGAATGAAGGGCTGAAAAGATGGTGATAAAAGAGAACAGGTTCATAAAAGAAGGAACAATTTTAATAAAATGTTTCTAAAGCTCTTGGCATAATAAAATAAATGTGTTTTAGGATTTTACCATTTGACTAAGATTTAGGAAAATCAACTTTATACCACTTTCCTTTTTTAAAATATAAGAATAAAGACAATGGAGCCTCAGGAGTGAAACACTTTGATGACAATGTAACATTTAAAAAGGTAATTTATGTAGATGACAAAAGAAGCACATTTATCTGGCCCAAAGTAAACATCTCTGAGTTTAAGAAAAACTTTTGTCAGCAACAATTCAGATTAAGTTTTTTTCTAAATACCTCAAAATGTGTCATTATTTGCTTCAGCAAAATCAGGCCTAAACTCTGTTTCTCCTTGTCCTGCATTCAGCTTCTAAAAAAATTAAAAGTAAAATTATTGCAAACCTTTTTTGTTTGATTCACAATAATTCACATTCAGTTTATAACCGGCCGAGACAGATAACTGGTACATTATGTCCTATATTATTTTAATTTTAAATTACCTATAAATTGTCTTATTGAAATCTAAGTATTTTGGATTTGGGCTAAAGCCCCCAATGTCATGATACCCTAAAAATGCCACTGTTTTAGAGGAAGCTGAGCTTCCCTTGCAGTCTTAGAGCAATCGCCACTGCAGGAGATGAGGAGGAGGCCGTAGGAGGGCAACAACCCAGCAGCAGGACCGCTACCTCCGCCTTTGTGCGAGGAGGAACAGGAGGAGCACTGCCAGAGCCCTGCAAAATGACCTCCAGCAGGCCACAAATGTGCATGTGTCTGCACAAACGGTTAGAAACCCACTCCATGAGGATGGTATGAGGGCCCGACATCCACAAATGGGGGTTGTGCTCACAGCCCAACACCGTGCAGGACGCTTGGCATTTACCACATAACACCAGGATTACAAATTCGCCACTGGTGCCCTGTGCTCTTCACAGATGAAAGCAGGTTCACACTGAGCACATGTGACAGACGTGACAGAGTCTGGAGACACCGTGGAGAGAGATCTGCTGCCTGCAACATCCTTCAGCATGACTGGTTTGGCAGTGGGTCAGTAATGGTGTAGGGTGTGTGAAAATATAAATACCTTTTTATTAGTAGCTAAGACTAAGATATATTTGGGATTTGCTGCTTATAGATTAATTTCTATTAGGAGTTTTAGTTATGCTTTTGGTGGTTAGAAAAAACCTTAACAGTAGCCTCTAGTATTATAACACAATGAGTGTTTATTATTCAAGGTTAAGGCTCACATGTCTTTTCTGTCTGTATCGTGAGAAGCCGGCAGTGTATTGGGGAGGCATGCTACTCCTCTCTGTGCTGACCGAAACTTCTGATAAGTATTCCACCCTGAAGATTCCTGAAGACGTCAGTCAGTCAGTCATTTTCTACCGCTTATTCCATAGTGGGTCGCGGGGGAGCTGGTGCCTCTCTCCAGCAGTCTATGGGCGAGAGGCGGGGTTCACCCTGGACAGGTCGCCAGTCCATCGCAGGGCAACACACATACAACTTCCTGAAGACGTGTGGGAAACAATTCTTTATTAAATGATGAAATGTATCTCTGTTTCTTTGATACTGTAACAGTAGCCTCTAGTATTATAAAACAATGAGTGTTCATTATTCAAGGACAAGGCTTGCAGGTGTTCTCTGTCTGTATCCACGTGTGGGAAACCATTCTTTGATTAAATAATGACGTATATCTCTGTTTCTTTGACACTGTTGCTGGGGAGACATCCACAGACAGAATGATTGTGTATGTGTACTGCATAGCAGCGTGGGGTATAAAATGTAAGGTAACGCAGCCCCCAGTGAGACAACACACAGACATTTCCAGGTACCCGTGTAAGTGTGATGTCTCCCCCTCTGAATTCAGATTGGTTTTAATAAACTTGTGGAAACGTACAACTGATCTCTGATTGAGGATTGTCCTTTGGGGTGCCAAATAAAAAGAGTCGATGAGAGGTGAGGAGTATAGTAAGAGTTAACGGACGGCCATTTAAGTTTTCCTACCTTGACAGGTGGCATTTCTTTGGAGGGCTGCACAGCCCTCCATGTGCTTGCCAGAGGTAGCCTGACTGCCATTAGGTACCTAGATGAGATCCTCAGACCCATTGTGAGACCATATGCTGGTGCGGTTGGCCCTGGGTTCCTCCTAATGCAGGACAATGTTAGACCTCATGTGGCTGGAGTGTGTCAGCAGTTCCTGCAAGATGGAGACATTGAAGCAATGGACTGGCCCGCCCGTTCCCCAGACCTGAATCCAATTGAGCACATCTGGGACATCAGGTCTCGCTCCATCCACCAACGTCACGTTGCACCACAGACTGTCCAGGAGTTGGCGGATGCTTTAGTCCAGGTCTGGGAGGAGATCCCTCAGGAGACCATCTGCCGTCTCATCAGGAGCATGTCCAGGCGTTGTAGGGAGGTCATACAGGCACGTGGAGGCCACACACAATACTGAGCCTCATTTTGACTTGTTTTAAGGACATTACATCAAAGTTGGATCAGCCTGTAGTGTGTTTTTCCACTTTAATTTTGTGTGTGACTCCAAATCCAGGCCTCCATTGGTTCATAAATATGATTTCCATTGATGATTTCTGTGTGATTTTGTTGTCAGTACATTCAACTTTGTACAGAACAAAGTATTCAATGAGAATATTTCATTCATTCAGATCTAGGATGTGTTATTTGAGTGTTCCCTTTATTTTTTTGAGCAGTGTTATTTTGAAAAACCCCAAAAATAACACCCTGACAGATGGAAAAAAAAAATGGATTTCACCACCAACAATGTGATTACCAATGTAACTTTATTTGTAAAATATTTGTTTTGTTTAAAAACAGCCAGTAATGACGTTAAACAAAAAGGTGTATATAAAATAAAAATGAAAAATTCCAGTTAAATTTCCCCTATTTTTAAAAAGGATTCTTTCAGTTTCCCTGCTAAAGATTGTGTGTTTTAGACCTGAGACTTTATTCCTCCTTGATGTTCAAACATGCACAGCACAACTTGTCATATTGTCAGTGACAGGAACAGGACAGAAAATGAAATAAAAGCCACCGGAACCTAAACAAATACATTGGAAGACCTCTAGAAAGTCTTGAAAACTGTTGATCAAGAACACTTTTTACATTTTTTAACCTATATGCAATTATATTTATGCAGCTACTCATTTTTAATGTTTGGCTATATTGGTTTTAGCAGGCCTTTCAAACAGAAAAACTGAACTCTTGACTCCTACAATAAGAGCACTACCGTTTTGTCATGTAGGGAATATTTCACTTACTTTGGTAGATTTGCACATCTCCTCGGTCTCAATGTCTCTGCAATTCAAGAGATTAGTCCCTGTCTCCTCAGAAACACAAAGATTTTTAATACAAAATTATCAGTCTACTGAATAGTTTGTCCATGTGCTATATGGTATACGTACTGAGTACTTCATCGTGGCTCATTTTGCATGAATTATTGCAATTAAGCAGGGTGGCATGGAGTCGATCCGGCTGTGGTTTTCAAAAAGCTCAGATTGCTTTAAAAGCGCCCTTTATTGTTGGCTCTGGTGTCTCTCATCTTCTTCTTGATAATACTCCATAGATTCTGTATGATTTTTAAGACCGGTGATAGCAAATAAGTCCATGGTCATTAAAGCAGGTAAAGCTTATCAGCAGAGGGAAGCAAAAATGGCTCTAAAATTGTCAGCTATGCAGCTGTGCTGAATTAGGCCTTGATAAAACTCATTTTATCAAGCACCAGCAAATGAAATGGCTCCCCCAAATCATCACTGACTGTTGAAACTTCTCACTGTATCTCAAGAAACAACAGCAAAATTCATTTAATCTGAAAGAGGACTTTAGACCACAGAGCAACAGTCCAGTCCTTCCTCTCCTTAGCCCAGGTAAGGCTTTTCTGATATTGTCCTGTGGTTAGACGTGAGTTGACACCAGGATTGCAACACTTGGAGTCCATGTCCCGGATACAACAGTGTTTGGTGGTTCTTGCAGCTCTGACTCCAGCCACAGTCCATGCCCTGTGAGTCTCCCCTTAACTTCTGAATAGGCTTTGCTATACAATCCTCTCAGTGCTGCAGTTATCCCCCATCTCTTCTGCACCATATTTCTCCAGTTATACACTTCTTCCGTCCACTCAACTTTCTACTAATGTGCTTGGATGCAGCACTCTCTAATGGCCGTTTGTGACTCAACCTTGTGAAGGATGTCCACTTTGATTGTTTTGTTATTATAATTTTAAATGTTGTTTGAAACTGAATATCATAAGCACTAAAGTATATTTATTAAAATTAACCTACATAAACTCCTGGAATATATCGGTCTGTGTATAGGTTCTATATAATATTGATATAACTGATAAATTATGTGGCGTATTATGTGGCAAGAAAGGACAATTTAACTTGTATGACAACTGAGCAGAAAAAGAACAATCGATCAAAATACAAACAAACAACATAACAGGAGAAGAAACAAAGGAAAGAAATGCAATCAGTAGGGAACTTTCCATGCAATGACTTTTATAGCGTTGTAACGATTTACCACTTACCTAAATAGAATTATTTCGCTCACTTTTCTTGAAAAAGGGAGGGGTCTTTAAAAATCCGCACTTGTGAATAAAAGCATTTGCAAGAAGGTTTAAATTTATTTTTGAACCCCTGCCATGATGGGCTGCATTGACTTCAGCTGGGGAGGCGCTCCGCCAGCAGGGGACTCACGTCAACTGAATATTATCTTGTAAAAAAAAAAAAAAAAATGGCACCTGTTCATGAGCTGGAAAAACAGACAAGAGACCGGTTTGCTGTCATCTACAAAGTCGCTGATCAGAGACGTGGCTGATCTGGCAGCTTTACGCACAAACTGAGAAATACCTCGTCAAGGAGTGAGAACAGGTGTGGACAGCTTTCTCTTTACTTTGAGGTAAGTGGCGACATTTTATTACACTTCATAGATGTCATAGGGTAATGATATAGATTAACGGGAGAATCCGGTTCTCCTTTATTCTTACATTTGTGTCAGTACAGCTTTACAGCTTGTTAAAACGAGGCGGTGAGGAGATCTTTTAAAACTCAGTCTATGAAAACAGGACATTGGCCATCAACTCTTCCTCTTTCATTTTAGCTGTGAAGCGTCAAAAGCCGAAGGTCTGTCCTTTTATATGTTCTCATAATCTTATAGAGCACAATTTATCTTCTGATTCCATAAAATAGCCTTTAGTTCCTGGAAAAAAAAAACGAGTGTAAATGATGGCACATACAGAAAAGTAAGATACAAGTGGTTTAATTTTGACATTGAGGTGTAAGAAGTGTCTTAGCGCGTCAGAGACAACTCAGACTGGACTTAAGTTTGTTTTTTCTTGAACACTAAGGTGCTCTCCTGAATCAATTACAAAGCCAGCTGGCCTGAGAATATATTAAATTAATTATGACCAAGTAAGAGTGAGTCTCCTCTTGGACAGTGATCACCAAAGGACATCCAGATGTCCTACTTTGCAGTGATATATCCTGTTTCACTCAGCAGGAAACAGGCTCCTATTGTACAAAGGCCGTTGAAGTTATGTCACGCTCCACATAGCAGATCTTAGTTCCTGTTGCAAATGACAACTGATGACTAGTGATGAGGTGGATTTGCCTCTGAGATTAAAAACAATGAGTGCGTGTCACTTATTAACTGGTGTGAGAGCTTCAGGGTGAGCCTCACCTGCTGCCACGTGGGTCTGTGGCCACAGAGAAGGTGAATTCAGGTGTTTGCTGAGAGGTGTGGTGTGTTTGTTCACTCTTCCCGCTTCCCTGCTCTCTCCGCTCGCCCTGTGGGACTGTTTTCTGAGGAGACCAGGAGGGAGGAGGAGCAGGGTTGACTGGATCACAAGCTGCTATGACACTTGCTGAGACGCACAAACCAGTTTGAGGTTTTTTTTTTCCCCTCCTGACTGACATCTCTGGTTTCATCCATAAAAAGGTTAGTGAATGTATACCAGGTAAAAGCAGGTAATGGTAACAGGAGAGCGTGTTGTTAAAGGCCTTGGTGTGAGTGGTCGCCTTTAACAGTTGCCAAGGAGGCAATCTCAAGAGAATTTCTGTGCTTTTTCTGTTTCACAGCCTCCAAGGGATCACCCGTCCTGAAACATGCGTCTGCTACGCCGGCGTTTGTCTCCTCTAAAGCTGGTCTTCCTCGGGGGCACTCTATTCATGGTGATTCTGGTGGTTCTCCATAGAGATGTTGGCTCCTCAAACACTGGAGACCCCTGGTTGCAGGACCTGGCCCATAAAAGGGACAAGGTGATGGTCATTGTGCGAAACGCCGTAAACAACATAGGCTTCCAGATCGGAGCTCCACAGCCGCCACTAGTGCAGGTGCAGCCCACGGAGGACGCTAAATGCCGCTCTGGATTTTACACTCAGGCTGAGCTCAAACCTCACCTGGAGAGACCGCCGCAGGACCCTCAACACCCTGGGGCTGACGGGAGAGCATTTGTCAAGGATAACTTGACTCCTGAGGAGCAGAAGGAGAAGGAGGATGGCATGACGCGGCATTGCTTCAACCAGTTTGCCAGTGATCAGATTTCGCTTAGCCGCAGTCTTGGGGATGACACAAGACCTCCAGAGTAAGCTGAAGTCTTTAAACTAATCTTTTATTGTATGAACTAATTGCTGTTGTGCCAGCAAGGGTGTTGACATGTAGACACGAGAGGATACAGTTGGGTTTCTCAGACAGGGCCGTGCTCACACAGGTCAATGATTTACAAGCATTTTCACAATTTTCCTTAACAACTTTAAGGGCTTACCGAGCCCTTGTTGTGTTACTAAACTTCACACTATGCAATAACCGAGACGGACACGTCAGAGTAGTTACTCCCATTGTTAGCCAGGATCACACCCACACCCTGGCTGTGTCTTTCCCTTTTACAATCTTTTTCTTTTACAGATTACCAAAAATACTTTTCATTATGAATGAAAGTCACTGTTACGTTTCAAACTATAACCATGGACGCCTTGAATGCCTGCAGGCAATGGTCTTCTTTGTGTTGGTGTGGGGAGACCTTGTGTGACTTTCATTTCCACAAATATGCCTTTTACCCTTTCTTCAGGTGTGTGGACAGAAAGTTTGCTCGCTGTCCTCCTCTGCCCACTACTAGTGTCATCATTGTCTTCCACAACGAGGCCTGGTCCACGCTCCTCAGGACGGTCTACAGTGTCCTGCACACGTCTCCCGCCGTCCTGCTGAAGGAGATCATTTTGGTTGACGATGCCAGTATGGCAGGTAATGGTGAAACATGTGGAAAATGGGGAAATAGGAACTGAAGTGATTCAGAAAGAGCATGACAAAAATCAACATAATGCAGAAATACCAGAATTATTTAAAAAAATGTAGCTTCTGTACCACAACTGATAGAAACTCTGAATAAAAATTTATTACACCTATTTAATTTGTTAAAACAAGTTTAAATTGGCTGTTTCCAGGCTGTCGTTTAAAGTATTTATAGCAGAGGAGGGCTACGTGATTTTGCTTTACAGTGTTTTTCTTTTTTTACATAAAAATAAAATTTTTGCATAATTTCTACACTAACTAAACACTGCAGGAATACAGGTAGAGCTTTCAAATAACAGTTTTTTTAACACATTCCCGTTTTGATTTTTTTTAATGTCATGACGTCATATTGTTTTATTAACAAGAAGCAAACAAAACATGTTGGGTATTTGTCATTGGCTATTAGGGATGGCCCAATCTGATACAAAGTATTGGATTGAGGTCCTAATTAGAGACTTTGTTAATGACTGGCATCAAGTCCCTGACCATAATACCTCCTGACACCAGTTGTTGTTGTACTGCCTGTGATGTTTTTTTTCAGCTTCATTCCCAGCAACCCATGCAGTAAAACTGAGTTACAGGCCATGTCAATAATTTTGTTAATCTAACAAATCAGATTTTCCCTAAAAATAAAAGTGTTTTTTTTTTTTGTGTGTTTGTGCAATGGTATTCAGTGAAAGAGAGGCTGCGTTCAGTGCTGCAGCTTCCTGTCTGTGTCATATGACCTGTTCTGGGCGCTGTGTTCAAATAACTGACAGTGTGGGATAGAAACTACAGTCATTACGTTTTTAAAGCAGGAGGACATGTTTTGTCCACAAAACCACATTGAAGTTGTTACAAGATGAAAACGAGGAGTAAACATTCTAACGTTAATCTAGCAAATTTAGCATACTACTTGAAAAGTTTGGATGTTTTTAAACTGCAGTTGTATGTGTGGAGGTAAATAGACAGTATCTTTCGAAAACATAGGACTGTCCTGTAAAAACGTCTGGACGGGACAAAATATCTGTCGCTGGCAAGAAAAAATTGAGACCGCAACAACCAGAACATCATTACTGAGGGAATTATCTTCACTGAAACATTTCTATATTAGAAACATGATGCGGAAAACGGTGGCTTGTCTTCTTCAGGTTGGAGGGGAGTTCCTGCTTAAGTGGAGGAGTTCAAGTATCTTGGGGTCTTGTTCACAAGTGAGTGTAGAACGGAGCGGGAGATCAACAGACGGATCGGTGCGGCTGCCGCAGTAATGGGGGCGCTCTGCGGGTCTGTAGTGGTGAAGAGAGAACTGAGCCGAAAAAATGAAGCTCTCGATTTACCGGTCGGTCTACGTTCCTACCCTCACCTATGGCCATGAACTTTGGGTCATGAACGAAAGAACGAGATCCTGGATATAAGCAGCTGAAATGAGCTTCCTCCGTAGGGTTCCCAGGCGCTCCCTTAGAGATAGGATGAGGAGCTCGGCCATCCAGGAGGGGCTCGGAGTAGAGCTGCTGCTCCTCAACATCGAGAGGAGCCAGTTGAGGTGGCTCGGGCATCTATACCGGATGCCTCCTGGACGCCTTCCTCCGGAGGGAGAAGGTCCTCAGTTTAATCCCTACTCTGTGCCTTGAAAGGAGCCACACATGTTTTTTCAAGGCGGCTCAAACTGTGTGTTGCATTTGCCGTTAATGTGTAACAAAGGTCATCTTAATGTGCTTTATTACCTTTGGATGTATTGCTTCACTTTCCTTTTGTCTTTGAATGGTAGCAGTCATTTTCATCCCACATTAACACTCCATGTTTAGTGTTTGCTATCCAACAAATTAAACACTGCTTGGAAAAACAACATTGATCAGGTTTTATACAATTTACTAAACAATATCCTCTTCTGAGTTGCTATAAAATCAACTCTCTTCTTAAGCTGTGGAAGGTGAACCAGAATCATGTTTGTTAAGGAGTTCAGCAGCTGACTCTATAGCAAATAGGTTGGGTTGTACAAATAACTGGGAGTCAAAGTGAGAGTGATGTGGAGGAAGACGACCGTGTCACAGCAAAGACGTGAGAATGAACCGTTGTGTTTTACTTAAGCTGGGTGCTGGAAATTCAAATTGCAGAATATTAGTGAACCTTTTAGGAGCGTCTGGACAGATGACCTTTGTTTTATTTGATATTCTTGTTTTAAAACCTTTTTTTGTTGACAGAATCACACTGCTGATGATCATATGAAATGAATGTATTGTAGAATATTTGACACAAACCTATAGAAAAATGGGGGGGATTGTTTTTATTTATTTATTTTCTTTTTACTTTTTCTGCATTTCTGCACATATTTTTACATTTATTTCTGCATTTATTTCAGCATTTATTTATTTTTAACCATTTATCCATTCATCCTTAGCAAGTGGTTTTGAAATTTTGAAGTCTTTGTACCATCTTGGGTTGCTGATGTTTTTTTAAAAAGCCCCTGAAAAGTATGGAGGTAAATTTGTCTCAATATTATTCAATCAAACAAAAAACTAATCTCAATCAAAAAATATTAAGTTGTGATCAAAACTTTCAGAGTTGTAACGATAATTTTTTTTTTAAATGGAATATTTTATTTTGGGGAGAAAAAAAATTGTTTGATAAAACTTTTTTTTGATTAAAATGACTCATTTTTTCTCACGAAGAGAAAAAAGTTATTTGCAAAACATAAACTTTTATTTGCGCATGTCAAAAATCTTTGGTGACGAGTCTCGCTCTTTTGGTTTTGAGGCTCTCTGTTTTTGGTTGAACTCAACGAATTTTGAGTTCTGGAAACATGAACATCCTGGGTGGGACCTAAAGACGAACGATGTAAGACGTTTCCCTATTGGTTAGCGATGACTAAAGCAGCAGACTCTGATCCCCTCCACCTCTGAACTTCTGCTCAAACTGCAGGGCTTGCAGCGTCGCTTCAGTGAGGAGACATCAACTGTACAGAAGAAAACTGCGGTCAAGTGAGCCGACAGTCAGAAATACGCGGTCATGCCAGCTGACACTAGCTCTCTCTTAAAGATTAGCATCGGGCATACAAGGTGCATTACGGTAATGAAGCAGAAAGGATCCCGATCCTGGCAATGGTTGAGAAAATAAGAGGAAAACAGAAAAGTAACCTACAGAACATTTATATTAATTACATTTTTACAACTTTCACATTCATGTTTTATGTAGAAGAATAAATAATTAATATTTTACAGTACAGTTTTGGAGAAATATCTTGTCAAAATACCTCAAAATGCTCAACCATTATATGCATTTGTCCCACCTTCAGGAATTTATTTCTCCAAAACCATGAGAGGTGACAACACAATCTCTTCAGATTATATTAGAGGGTTATCTATATTATAACCAGAATTAGTATTTCATAATTTCACTGTAGGTTTCTGGAGAAATACACAACTAGCCCAACAAAGTACCACAAATGCTTCTTTTTGTTGAGGTCCTGTGGGAAGTGGTCTGGATAGCTTAAAGTGCAAGAGCATCCAGATCTCCTCTGACCTCTCCTGGACCAGAAACGCCCCTCGCCTGTTGAAGAAGGTACAACAACAGCTCTTCTTCATCTCCTCAGCTGCTTACAGATGTCTACAGGGCCACGGTGGAAAGCACTCTGTGTCTCAGCATGACAGTGTGGTGAGGGAACTGCACAGGAGAGGAAGTATCACGGGTTGTGAGGACAACACACAGGATTATGGGATGCCATCTGCCCGACATGGACTCTGTTTTATACAACACTTGGGGTAGTTGTGTATTTCTCCAAACCTTTACAGTAAAATTATGAAATACTAATTCTGGTTATAATATAGATAACCCTCTAATATAATCTGAAGAGATTGTGTTGTCACCTCTCATGGTTTTGGAGAAATAAATTCCTGAAGGTGGGACAAATGCATATAATGGTTGAGCATTTTGAGGTATTTTGACAAGATATTTCTCCAAAACTGTACTGTAAAATGTATGCCCAGTCTGCTGCTTTAGTCAGCGCTAACCAATAGGGAAACGTCTTACATCGTTCGTCTTTAGGCCCCACCCAGGATGTTCATGTTTCCAGAACTCAAAATTCGTTGAGTTCGACCAAAAACAGAGAGCGTCAAAACCACAAAAACGAGACTCGTCACCAAAGATTTTTGACATGTGCAAATAAAAGTTTATGTCTTGCAAAAACTTTTTTTTCTTCGTGAGAAAAAATGAGTCATTTTAATCAAAAAAAAGTTTTATCAAACAATTTTTTTTCTCCCCAAAATAAAATTTTCCATTTAAAAAAAAATAATCGTTACAACTCTGAAAGTTTTGATCACAACTTAATATTTTTTGATTGAGATTTTTTTTTTTTTTATTGAAATTAGCTTTTTGTTTGTTTGAATAATATTGAGACAAATTAACCTCCATAGAAAAGCACCTTCTTCATAAGTTGCGACTATTTTTAACTTGTAAGCAAATCGACATCCAGCAGGGATCTTAAAACAATGGCTGTAACTTGTGTTGTTCAGACAGAGCCTGATTAGAGAGTATTCATTAAGAAATGGGAGAAGAAAATCAAAGAAATGTGGATAAAAAATGTAATCATATAAAATCAAATAAATAATAATCAAATAAAAATGTAATCAAATAAAAAAATGGAATTGTGTATTTAAAAAAATAGTTGTGGATATTATTCTTGTTTGAGCAAGATGTGTAACGTTCCTGAAAACCTGAACGTCCAGCCTCTGAAACTGATCATTGTAACAGTAAGGTTTGTTCGTTATTGTTTTGTTTTTATTCAAATTGACACCCGGAGCCATAAAATACATGTTATCTTTAAATAACATCCAGCCAGTGCTACAATGGAAAGGTCTAGATCCAATATCAATATGTGGCAAAACCTAAGAAATGCTTTTCACAGATTCTCTCCATCCATTCTGACTGAACTGCAAAAAGGAATGGGAAAATGGTTTCAGGCTGTAGATCTGAATAGCTAGTAGAAATATACCTTGTAATACTTTGTAGAGGGTTCTACAAAGTATCAATTCAGAGAGGAGGAATACAGATTTCAGACTGTTAACAATTTTAAATGCCATTTATTTTTTCCACCTCACAAATATTAACTTTATGTTGATAACAACATATCTGAAAATTTGAAGGGATATCAGTACTTTTTCAAAACACACAAAAAAGTAAATTCATGCTGGCACATTTTTAGCTGCGTTATCATCTGTTAGTTATTAAGAAATGTTGTGTCTTATTAACTGAGCCAAAAATAATCTGTTACTGTTTTCCTCTTAGCTGCATGCACACATTTCCTCCTCTACTCCCCTCCTCTACTTCTCTTTTTAACTGCCAGAGTTTAAGCTTTCTGTTGCAAACTTCTTCACTTGTGCCCGCTGCGTTTGCTCAGTCTGAAACTGAGAATAATGTGCCGTTTATTGTGGCCACAAAAGCTTTTAGAGGAAGTTTGACCCACTTTTACCAGCAGCGTCTCCACTTCATTGCTATCATTGGTATAAGCTTGAAGAATGTTTGATATTTACGTCTCCTAATCAGTGAGATGTTCTGTCATGCAACAGGCAGTTGTTTTACAGAGAGTTTTAGATTGCAGACTTGTCGCTCATGTGCCACAACTGATGTGTATCTTAATATAACTTATTTGCTACATTGCTGCTTCTTTCCCAATGGAGCTGCTCTGACCCATGTTCTGTACCCTACAGACCACCTGCAGAAAAAGCTGGAGGTGTTTGTGGAGCAGTTTAAGATCGTCCGTGTTGTCAGGCAGCCAGAGAGAAAAGGCCTCATCACAGCCAGGTTGCTGGGAGCTAGCATAGCTACGGCTGAAGTGCTCACCTTCCTTGATGCGCACTGTAAGGAAACCACGCACTGACTGTGTCAGCAGTAATACACACGTCACAGCTAGCTTGTTAGGTTGCACACAGTTGCCTAAAATGCTAGTGATAGATACTAAGCCACGATGTGTTTGAGCAAACCACCGAATGTCTAGCTGAAATTAACTTGTACCCTAATTGGACAGTGTTGAATAGTATATAGTTGTTGCAACAAATGTACTTAATCTCTGCAATATTTAGTAAAACATTCTACTTAGTCTTATACCAGTTTACCCAAAATAAAGGATTTTAAAAACAAGAACTGGGTGCACAAATTTGAATTTACTGGTGATATATAACATGATATCAAATATATAGAAATGTAGATACATCCCCACTAATATTTGGAATGTCTATGTGACTAAAAAACACACACACTATGGTTCTGCCATGATTCTGGTTTAATATTTGACGTCTTTTCTTTTCAGAATAAGTGGAGCTCATTTAAATTGGTTGGTTTCCTGACTTGGAGCTGGCGTTTAAAACAGTCCACAAATTGAATGAATAGGTTTTAGGTCATGGACATTCCAGGTCAATAATGTTCTCCTGCCTCCAAAGCCAGTTTTGATGTGTGTTTGGGATAATTTTACTGTTAGAAAACCAAGGCTTGTCCAAGTTTCAACCATCTAGATGTTAATTTAAGGTGAATTTATGGAAATTTTCTTCATTATCCCGTCCCCTTTGTGCAATACACCGGTACCAATGGCAGGAAAATAGACCAGCATGATGCTGTCACCGCTATGCTTAACAGTGGGTACAGTCTTCTTAGGTCTGAAATTCTCACATTGACTCCTTAAAACATGCTTCGTGTTATTGGGGTCAAATAGGTCTATCTTAAATTATTTGTTGACAAAACCTTTACCCAGAAGGAATTTTGTTTCGTCATGTGGGCAGCTGAAAATTTCTGTTGTAGATTGAAGCGTGAAGATGTGAACTTTGGCCCAGGGGCTTCTTTCTTGGTTGGTCCCCGGTCAGTTCATGTTGATATTGAACTCTCGGGTTTTCCAGAATTTTTCAGTTTGATGGGCTTAAGCCTTGGTGGTTCCTGAACATCTAAGCCAATTTGTTTTTATGTAAATCAGACCGTTTGGGTCAGATGGTTGCAACTATTGCTTGATTCTACAGGACAACGATTCCAAAAATGCATAAAAACTGGTGTTGGGATGGATTAAGGAGATTAGCATTACGTTTCTGGAATAGCGCAGACCTGAACCCTATTGAAAATGAATTGACTGTTTAGAAACCAGGGCCTGACAGGAAATAGGCCAATTTAAAAGAACTCTACTATTTCTGATAAGAAGAAAGGTGATGGCTACAAAATGTCTTTGGTTTCTCTGCAACATATTATGAGGTCTACATATATATTAGAGCTTGTAAGTCTGTATGTATCATTTTGACCTTTTGTGGGTTAAATAAAACCACCATAAATTCAAACCCAATTCTTGTTTTTGACATAAAAGTGTAGTTTAGTTGTTTGGTAGTGTAGTTTTTTCAGAAAGTAAACATTCTGAAAAAAGCTCTAAATTAATGTCATTTATGGCCATGATGAGTTTATGTAAACTTGGGTCCAGAAATGTAAATTAGTTTGTACAGCAGAGCTGTTTCTTTAAAAAATATTTCTTTTTTCCTTCTTTCAATTTTAGGTGAGTGTTTTCATGGTTGGTTAGAGCCTCTTTTGGCCCGGATAGTTGAGGAACCCACTGCTGTAGTCAGCCCGGAGATCACTACCATTGACCTCAATTCCTTTCAGTTCAACAAGCCCATTGCCACCAACCGCGCATACAACCGAGGTAACTTCGACTGGAGCCTGACCTTCGGCTGGGAGGCGATACCCGAGGAAGCAAAGAGGCTGCGCAAAGATGAAACCTACCCTGTAAAGTAAGATAGATCATGCTGTTTTCACTCATGAAAGTTCTAAATCCAGACCTAAAACCTTGGGATCTGTTTATGAAAATTTCAGAACACCTACTTTTGCTGGAGGCCTTTTCTCAATCTCAAAGAAGTACTTTGAGCACATTGGAACATATGATGACAAGATGGAGATCTGGGGCGGAGAAAATGTGGAAATGTCCTTCAGGGTCAGCATTTCTTATCTGTTTTCTCACAGTTGTCCATATTACTTAATAAGTCACCTTAAAATTTACTCCAAACATTTGTGTGTGAAGGTGTGGCAGTGTGGAGGCCAGCTGGAGATCATACCCTGTTCAGTGGTGGGCCACGTTTTCCGCACCAAAAGCCCACACACATTTCCCAAGGGCACTGAGGTCATAACACGCAACCAGGTGCGGCTGGCTGAAGTCTGGATGGATGATTTTAAGAAGATCTTCTATCGCCGCAACCAAAATGCTGCAGTGATGGCCAGCGAGGTCGGTTTTCTAATACTGACGCATCATCTAGCTCCAACATGCTTACGTGATTCTGCCAATGTTCTGCCATTTTCAAAATAATATCAATGTGTTGAAAAACAAACAGTGACTAAAGCTCAAAATCCTTGTGATGCCATTAATTTCCCATCAGGAATGCTGCCTGTTCTATTTAAAATGAGAACATAAAGATAACTGAACCAATATTGTTATTTCTCTGCAGACAGTGAGAAAAACTATTTGGCTGTTAAGAAATATCATTAAGAGCATTTTTCTTTACAAACTCTGACATTTAGTGTATAAAGCATCATTTTAAGGGGGTTAAACCCCACACTGTTATTTTGAAGACACCTCTTCGAAATAGTAATTCAGTTAAACAAAATCAGCAGCATGCACGTCATATGCCTGTTGGCTTGGTTAGTTTTCTATTATTTACTACCTCTACTGGTAGTAGATAGTAGTAGAGAGTAGTGTAAGTTCTACCAAAAATGGTGACTGATCTGCTCTGTGATATCAGACAAATATTTTGAGCACAGCTCTAGCTGATTGTTTTATCTTGTCATGTTTTGACAACAGATCTTTATATTACTATAGAATAAATATGGAGACATCTCTGATCGCCTCAAACTGAGGGACAGGCTTCAATGCAAGAACTTCACCTGGTACCTGAACACAATCTACCCAGAGATCTTCATTCCTGACCTAAAGCCAGAAAAATTTGGAGCAGTGAGTTAATTTTCTGAACATCAACTCTATGATAAGTTGTTAGATGCATTGCTCAGGTTGCTTACTTCTTATTTTGTGTCCATGTTTGGTCTAGATCAGAAACTCAGGATCTAGAACCTGCCTGGATGTTGGAGAGAACAACCAGGGAGGTAAAGCTATGATCATGTACCAGTGTCACAACATGGGCGGGAACCAGGTACAGGAACTCTGATTTACCCGCAGATGACTGGATGATGTCTATTTTGGGTTGGTTCTAACTAGTTGATTGTGTTTTTAGTACTTTGAGTATTCATCCCACAAGGAGCTGCGTCACAATATTGGAAAGCAGCTTTGTCTCCATGCCAACGATCAGTCAGAGCCAGTGAAGATCGAGCTCTGCCAGCTGAAGGGGAGAGGTACCAGCTTGTCACCACAACAGGAGTGGGTCTTTACAGAGGTAAGCAACACTTCACAACTGGGCAAATTGCCCTTACTTCAGTTCCAGATGGATACTATTATACATGTCCCTCTGAGCAGTAACAAACATCTCTGCTTTTATTCGTTGTAAAAAGAAATAAGACCATTCAAATGCAGCTTAAGCATCTAAGACCTCCTATTACCTTATTTCTTCATCTCATATTAGAAAAAACACACTGCTGATACAGTGGCTTGTAAAAGTATTCACAACCCATGAACTTTCCAACATATTATCACATTACAACCAAAAACATAAATACATCTTATTGGAATTTTATGTGAAAGACCAACACAAAGTGGTATACAATTGTAAAGTGGAATGCAGATTCTACATGAGTTAAAACATTTTTTTACAAATAAAAAACTGAAAATGGCATTGTGCATAAGTATTAAGCCCCACTGAGTCAATACTTTGTGGAACCACCTTTTGCTACAATCCCAGCTGCAAGTCTTTTAGGGTGTGTCTCTACCAGCTTTGCATCTAGTGACTAAAATTTTTGCCCTATTCTTTTTTGCAAAACAACTCAAGCTCAGTCAGATTAGATGGAGAGCGTTTGTGAACAGCAGTTTTCAGATCTTGCCACAGATTCTCGATTGGGTTTAGGTCTGGACTTTGACTGGACCATTCTAACACATGAATAGGTTTTGTTTTAAACCATTCCATTGTAGTCCTGGTTTTATGTTTAGGGTCGTTGTCCTGCTGGATGGTGAACCTCTGCCCCAGTCTCAAGTCTTTGCAGACTTCAACAGGTTTTCTTCTAGGATTTTCTTGTATTTGGCTCCATCCATCTTCTCATCAACTCTGACCACCTTCCCTGTCCCTGCTGAAGAGAAGCACCCCCAGAGCATGATGCTGCCACCACCATATGGTGTGTGTATGGGATGGTGTGTTCAGAGTGATGTGCAGTGTTAGTTCTCCGCCACACAGCATTTTGCATTTTGGGCTAAAAGTTAAATTTTGGTCTCGTCTGAGCAAAGCACCTTCTTCCACATGTTTGCTGTGTCCTCAACATGGATTCTGGCAAACTGCAAAACGGGACTTCTTATGGTTTTCTTTTAACAATGGCTTTCTTCTTGCCACTCTTCCATAAAGACCACATTTGTGCAGTGCACGACTAATAGTTGTCCTATAGACAGATTCCCCCACCTGAGCTGTGGATCTCTGCAGTTCTTCCAGAGTCACCATGGGCCTCTTTGTTGCATCTCTGATCAGTGCTCTCCTTGTTCGGCCTGTAAGTTTCGGTGGACGGCCTTGTCTTGGCAGGTTTACAGTTGTGCCGCACTCTTTCCATTTCCGGATGATGGATTGCACAGTGCTCTGTGAGATGTTCAATGCTTGGAAAATCTTTGTATAGCCTAAGCCTGCTTTAAACGTCTCCACAACTTTATCCCTGTTCCTTGGACTTCATGATGCTGTTTGCTCCCCAATATTCTCTGAGGCCGTCACAGAGCAGCTGTATTTGTACTGAGATTAGATTACACACAAGTGGACTCTATGTAGTCATTAGCAGTCATCAGGCAACTTCTGAAGGCAGTTGGTTGGAGGCTGAATAACTTTATAAATATTAGTAGAAAATATTTTAAATCTATAATTCTCTTTAAATCTATAATTTTCTTTCCACTTCACAATTGTATACCATTATGTGTTGGTCTCTCACATAAAATATTTTTGTTTGTGATTGTAATGTGACAATATGTGGAAACGTTCAAGGGGTATGAATACTTTTACAAGCCACTGTATTGCCATGATAGGTATAGATAGAAATAGGCTGAGCATCAATTTCCCCAAAGGAAGAACTTTCATTTTCAAAATATTTGAGTAGTGTTGTATGCTTTACAAACAAAAAGGCTGAATTTACAGCTGAAATTTCACAGAAAATCTTAATAAATCAATTAGATTGGATGGAGGTAATCTAAAAGCAAACATTTACTGGTTTTCCTGCAGATACACCATTGGATATATATTGGATATATGGACTTTGACTGGGCCATTCTAGGTCATGCATTTGCTTTGATCCAAACTATTTGAATTGTACCTCTGGTTTAGGGCTGTTGTCCTGCTTGGATGTGAGTCAGTGTTTGCAGCCTTATGCAGGTTTTCTTCCAGGATTGGTCTGAAAGCTCTCCCATTAACTCTGACCAGCTACCTTTGTCCTGCTTAAAAAAAAACATCTCCACATCATGATGCTGCCACCTCCATGCTCTACAGTTGAGATGCTGTGTTCAGTGTTAGCTTTCTGCCACAAATAGCATTTTGCATGCAGGCCACGATGTTTTCAGATTTTTTTTTTGTAAAAAATAAAAAAATGGAAACTTTACAACTCAATATACCCTTGATTTGCAAATTTGTCCTTAAGCTTCTTTGGTTTGCTAAGATAGCAAACGGTGGGAGCAATGGCCCTCAATTACCCACTGCCAGACAAGATATGGTTGCAACTAAATGACATTAAATGTTATCCAAGATCAGTAAAATTATCTGTAGGCATCGAGATGTGTTGTTGTACAATGTTGTAAAGATTTGTATTTTATAGTGTAAGCATTAGAAAATCCGTCTGTGACTATCCTTCAGGAGTTTCCTCTAAGCAGCTTTTCAAATGTTTGCAGTTTTGGGCTCTTTATTCTTCTCCTGGGATCGCCCAAAAACACTGCAAAGGTTCTTATAAAATGTGATGCAACAACTGTTTAAAAAACCAGAATAATTTCATGTCTTAGTTTTTGTACGCTTAAGAAAATAGTGAAATAATTTGTTGACTACTGAACTCCAGAAGTGTTCTGTGTGTATGCCTAGCTAAGGTCACTAGCAGTAGCATCGAATGTGTCAGGGATTTCTTAAACTATTTATGAAAAGGTGAACAAAAGGTCAAATAAACCACAGATTTTTGCATGTCTTAAATAAATATAACTGTTGTCAGTTAGTGTACATTAACTGAGCTTTCATATATATTTTTTTTTTCTTACAGGAAAGTCTTCTGAAGAATCCAAGCAGTGGGAAATGTTTACAACTGAGAGGGGAAGAGGTTAAGATGGACCACTGTAATGCAGCAGATCCCTTCCAGCAATGGAGCTTCAGTTGACCTCCCAGCCTGCCCATTAGGTGACCTCTGGCACCTCATGTCCCCTCCCTGTTATCAGACATAGCAGCTCAGAGCTGGAGCATTACAGATCCAGAAGGACACGCTGGAAAGCTTTGAGCAAAAGGCCATACTAATGACCAGGAAAAGATGGAGGACAGTGGACAATGTCTGATTTTAGAAGAAATGAAAACCCTCAAATTGGGTTTAACTGTTTTTATTTTATTTATGGACAAAACTCAGGAAACTCCTTTTACTGTGGTTGGGGGATCTTTGGACGTGTGGGAACTTTGCCTTTAGCAGAAGCAGCTTTAAAAAAAGTTGTGAACTACAATGACTTTAATTAACTTCTTTTACACTCAAATGTGAAAAACAAGGTATATTAATATAATTTTTGTTTTTATCAAGTAATAAATGTGAAAATGTTATATTGCAAGAGGGTGAAATATTGTTTTTTATATATTTTTAATTGATGTATTTACATTTGTAAATCAATTTTCATTCTATATGATAACACGTTATTTTCTATCACATTAACCATCTAAAAAATAATTTCGAAAAGTACATTATTTAATATGGCGAAAGTCTTTATAGGGAAATTGGTCTGTTCACTGTTTACTTTGCACAAAGTCTGGGAAAATTTGATGTTTTCTATACTGAGAGATGAAGTAAAGTTATATGATTACTACCAAATTAAACACAGACTTTAAATCCTTTATGACAGAAGTTTCCTTGTATGCTGATAAGAGGTCTTCCAGCAATAAAGCACAAATATCTCCTCAGAAGGGCCTATTTATGTCTGCTGAATATCTGTCCAGGGAGTGGCTTTGGAGATAGGCAAATTCCAGAAAAATGCTTTTGTCTTGCCCTATAAAACCTGCTCTGTGAGTTTAATGTGCAAGATCTAAGAACCTGATCTGAAAGAGTATAGTCTCCCTCAGATTAAAGGGATTGGAGCAAAGATAACATTTTTCCTAAAATGAATGTAGTAAGAAATAACACGTACAGTTCAAAAGGTGTATTTTTCTTTGCAACAATAGGTGGCAGCACTTAGTTGTTGAGATTTTCTGCAAGGCCATAGTGAAAGTGTAAAACTCACCATGCCAGTCTGTAATACCACTGAGAGCAAGCTGCGCAGAAGAGGAGAATGGAGCCCTTGACTCGTTCAGAGGTGTTTGTACAGCTCCGGAAGGAGCTCTATGGAGACAAAGAGTCAAGTCATTCCAACACGCATATTTTTATCATCCTGGGAGCGTCTGTGAGTGAAATATGACAATTTATGACTATTAATGTCACGTTTTCTTCAGCCAGATCTTTAGGGGGTTTTTGGAACAAATTGTAACAGTTTCAGAGACTGATGGGGTCAAATGTTGAAAGATAATTGCACTGTACTAATGAGAGAATGCTAAATCAGCAGAAGAAAAGAATTAGACCTCTGACATGTTTTTTACTGGATTCAGTTTCATGTCATAGTTAGCTTTCAGTCCGTAGTGTTCTTGTCTTTAAATCAATGCATAAAATCTTGCAAATGCACTTTTTTCATTATTCGAGCACTTCTTTTTCACTTCTGCACTTTGACTGTTTATTCAGACCTTATCTCTACTTGGGACCCATGATTGTTTTGTGCCCCAGTGAAAAAGCTGATGAGGTATTTGACTAAAGCTACTATTTGTACTGTTTGCACAGGGAGATCTTGCTAAAAAGAAGATCTATCCGACATTGTGGTGAGTTAAAAACCCCCAGCTCACATATTAACTGACTTGCAGAGCTGCTTGAAAGTTGTTTACTCTGAAAAGTTTGACCCTTGGACAAAGTGTTCCACATTGCTGCTTTGGACTGACTCTGCCTGTTGTTCAGGTGGTTATTCAGAGATGGCCTGCTCCCAGAGAACATCTATATTGTGGGTTTTGCTCGGTCTAACCTGACTGTGGAGAACATTAAGGCAGCATGTATGCCTCACATGAAGGTACATGGATGTCCTTGTTGGAGCTCTGAGACAATATTACAGTATACACTGCCTTGTAAAAGTATTCACACCCCATTGACAGGCTGTCACAAAGTGGTGCTGTGTAGTAGTAACTGAAGTTTTTCCAAATAAAAATCTAAAACGTGTAGCATGTTCTATATGTATTCAGCTCATTTTAGTCTGATATCCTAAAATAAAAGCTAGTGCAACCAATTTCCAATTTCATTAACCTAGTCATGTGATTAATAAATATATTGCAAATCTGTATAATTGAAATGCAGTATAAATGCAGCTGTTCTATAAATGCCTCAGAGGATTGTTAGAGAACATTAGAGAACAAACAGCATCATGAAGACCAAGGAACACAGCAGAAAGGTCAGGAAGAAAATTGTGGAGATGTTTAGAAAGGCTGTGGTCTCTGACCCAAACCGAGGGTCGTGCAAGGAGATCATTATTAAGACAAGCAGCCAAAATGTAACTCTGAATAAGCTGCGCAGAAATCTACAGCTCAGGTATGGAATGGTGAAAGTCCCATTTCCAGCTTGCCACAAGCTATGAATATGAGACAGACATTGAACAGTGCTCTGGTCAGATGAGATCAAAAACAAACTATTTGGCCTACAACCAAAAAGTTGTATGTGCCAGAAAACTAACACTCTGCACATAACCCTGAACACACCGTCCCCACAATGAAACATAGCATCATGCTGTCGGGATAGTTTTCTTCAACAGGAATAGGGTTATTGGTCAGAGTTGGACAGAAGATGAATTAAGCTATATAATCCTGCAGGAAAACCTGTTAGAGGTGGCAAAAGATTGAAAGTTGGGGCAGACATTTGCCTACCCACAGTACCAAAAGGTTCCTGCATCATTTAAATTGCCCTTGGGCACGAGTGTGTGCATGGTTGTCTGTCCTATTTGTATCTGGTTTACCCTGTTTTATTTTTGCTGCTGTATATAAAATCACAATAAAATACATTGAGGTTTGTAGTTGTAAAATGACAAAATGTGAAAAAGATCAAAGGGGATGAATACTTTTAGAAGGCACTGTTTTCAGAGTGTTTTCAGGGATTACTCTGCTAGGTTTCCTCCCTAGGTCACTGATGACGAACTTGATAGTCTATCAGCCTTCTTCAAAAGGAACTCTTACCTGAGTGGTCGCTACGATGTTGGCAGCTCCTTTGAACAACTGAACAGCCATCTATTATCTCTGCCAGGAGGAGAAAACGCCAGCCGACTCTTCTACCTGGCTCTGCCTGCCACTATCTACCACCATGTTGGCACAAACTTGAGAGAACACTGCATGAGCTGCAAGTCAGTACCTTTTTCTGCTCTGAAAAACAGTGGTACACATTCTGTTTGATTACATTCTTCTAATCTGCTTTGTTCACGGCAGAGGCTGGAACAGGGTAATCTTTGAGAAGCCGTTCGGTCGTGACCTCCAGAGCTCCCAGGAGCTATCGGTCCACCTGTCTTCCCTGTTCAAAGAAGACCAGATCTACCGCATAGATCACTACCTGGGAAAAGAGATGGTCCAGAACCTTATGATTCTCAGGTAACAAGCAATACAATTGTATCTTTTAAAGTCAGATTCGCTTTATGAAGATTTGGTTTGTCACCTACTGAACATGTCATGTTCACTTCTTGTATTTGTTTGGCTAATTTATTGCAAAAATGTTATTTAGTCAAGGTAAAATCTGCCCTCCCCGAAACAAGTATTCACTTGCAGGCCTCTGGGGTCATCACATGAGGCATAAGGCAGCTGATCACAAATATTTATTATTTTTATTATTTATATATTTATAATATGTATATTTTTTTGATATGGAAAGAGCTGAAGTTACGTGGTTTTACTCAATAAATAATTTTTACCCTCATTTTAGAAATCTTTTACGTTTTACATTGGTCTAAAACCTAAAAACCAGACATTAGATTGTGGTTCTTTAATTTCACGATAAAACATAGTAAGTATTTATAAAACCAGCATGTTATCATTTTTTCATTCATGTGGCACTAGAGATTAAGGTAAAAATGGCAAATACACAGATTTTGTATCATTTGGAGGTCAGAAAGAGTGACGGTTTTGGGTTAGCTAGAGCAATCTGAGTTCAGACAGGGTTGCTTCTCATCTGTTAAAGTTCTGATGGTCCCATTTGTAATCGAGGATCCATCTGGGCTTGTTGATCATCAGTCAAATCAGTCAATGTCACAATGTCTGTTTTTGGGTCAGAAAAAATTCAAATACAAATGTACACAAAGCAGATTTTTTTTTATAATTTTTTGTTTTGGGAAAGTTAACATTAGAAATCCATACTTCACTACCCAGTGGTGTGCCTTTGTGTAAAAAAACATCACCACATATTATCATTAACTAGATAATCAAAGCTGTTATGTCAAAGGTTGTATTAAATGCTGCTGCTTGTAAAAGTGAAACCCCTCCATCTTGTGCTATGTGTTAGTATTTTTTTTATTTACTTCCTTTCAGGTTTGGAAATCGCATTTTTGGACCCATATGGAACAGGAACAGTGTGGCCTGTGTGGTGCTCACCTTCAAGGAGCCCTTTGGCACTCAGGGCCGTGGAGGATACTTTGATGGCTTTGGGATCATAAGGTGAAGAAAGCATTATAAAATTTGTTTTTTGTTACACAGGAACGCTGCTCTGATTAGTTTTTTTTATGTAGAGATGTCATGCAGAATCACCTGCTTCAGATGCTCTGTTTGATTGCAATGGAAAAACCTGCATCCACCAGCCCAGCTGATGTGAGGGATGAGAAGGTACATGCTTTGTCTTTAGTGATGAGATTATTAAGTAATTAACTGCAAAGCTGATGAGTACTATTGTTTTTGATGTGCTGCAGGTGAAAGTGCTGAAGTGCATATCTTCTCCTGATATGAGAAATGTGGTGCTTGGTCAGTATGTTGGAGATTCAGAAGGGGAGGGTGACTCCAAGCTGGGTTACCTTGATGATCCCACAGTACCAAAAAGGTCCTGCACACCAACGTTCGCAACTGCAGTTCTCTACGTCCATAATGAAAGATGGGATGGTGAGGCTTCAATCCAGCTTTCTTTCCTCTTTGCTTTTCTTTCTCTATTAAAATTTTCCTGCAGCTTCCATGTTTTTATCTGTGACTGCATCATTCATCAGGGGTTCCTTTCATTCTGCGCTGTGGGAAAGCTCTAAATGAGCGGAAAGCAGAGGTGCGTCTGCAGTTCACGGATGTACCTGGAGACATCTTTGCTGAACGCTGTCAGAGAAACGAGTTGGTGGTCCGTGTGCAGCCAGACGAGGCTATTTATCTGAAGATGATGACCAAGAGGCCTGGAGTTTTCTTCAGCCCAGAGGAGACTGAGCTGGACCTCACTTACAAGAGCAGATACAAGGTGATCCTTGCATTCATTTTAATCAATAATTCTGCTCCAATCATTGGGCCTAAGATGTAGTTTTAACTTGGTGTTAACACAGAGAATATCATTTGGTCACTTATAGAGTGATAGATGCGCAAGAAATGGAATAAAATTTGTTTTGATTTAAAAAAAAAAAAAAGTACAGAAAAAATTATTAGAATAAAGCAGCTGTAAAGTAATGCACTATGACAGACAAAAATCAACTTCAAAATCAAAATGTTTCTAAAAATATTGCGGTGAAACAAGATTTACAAAATTGTCATTGATGTCATTATAAACAGTGTGCTGCACTTTAAATTACACAAATTTCGACAAATGTTATACATCTTAATGTTTTTGTTTTTATTATTTTGCTTGTCTATTTCAAGTTTGTTATTTATCTGATCTGGTTTCATGACAAACAAAATAAAAAAACAAATACAAAGCTCAACAAAATAGCTCTTGTAGTTCCTAGGATGCAACATAATTTGTTGTTATTTTGTATGATTGGTTTATATATATTTTATTTCCTAAATTCCTGAAAAAGTTATATTTGCTAAAAAATGCTATTTTCACTTGCATTTTCTTGTGTTGGGTTTTCTTGAGCCTTTACTACTTTGCATTACTCTAACAAAAAAAAGCAAAATTTTGTCATGTAAAATGTAAGGTTACTTTATCTATAGATGAATGTTATTGAGTTTATTTCAAATTATTACTTAATATTTTTCTTGGTTAATTCTAAAATAAGATTTTTATGTGGGTGGCATGTATTTGCAGAATGTGAAGCTCCCTGATGCTTACGAGAGACTGATTCTGGATGTCTTCTGTGGAAATCAGATGCACTTTGTCCGCAGGTCTGCAGTGTCGTTTTTTGTAACTAACCAGGAAAATCTCCATCTTTTTCCAAACTATTAAAAAATAAATCAGCTTATGAATAAGTCTCTCATCTGTTGGCTTAGTGGATATTCTTTAAAACAGATTCTCATCTGACAACTCCCTTTTTTTATGTCAGCGATGAGTTGCGAGAAGCCTGGAGGATCTTCACCCCCCTTCTCCACCAAATAGAAGCTGTAAAGAGACAGCCAATTCCTTACAAATATGGAAGGTAAAATCTCTGATATAAAACAGATAAAAACAGTGGTAAATAAACAACAAACGGCGTTAAATGTAAAAGGCGCAGTAATATTTTTGAAGATCTTCATTCTTTCTGCACTTTCTTTTTTCTTGTGTCCAAAGTCGTGGTCCCAGTGAATCAGATGATCTTATGCAGAGGGTGGGCTTCCGCTACGAGGGAAGATACAAGTGGGTGCAGCCCCACACAAACTGATGCTCCAAGCTGTATTATGTCCATGCAAAGATTCACTAAAACCTTTTATATGTTTACAGCGAATAAAATCTATAGCAGCCACATCTGTGCCAGTTTGATTTTGTCTGCATGTACATAAAAAAAGCACTGTATTATGTCCCTAATCACACAAGTTACTAGAGAAAAACAATGTAATAATGTGATTTCACGTGTGTGCATCTGAGATTTTTAAATGATTCATATTTTTAAAAAAGCCTGAAAGGAGGAGAAATTGGAGGTTAGTAATGTATCGGGGCTGAACAACGTGCGGAAGATATGCACTCTTTGGATCAAGGTAATAATAAGCTCCTTTTCTGCTATTAACAGACCTGTATTTTCAGTGTTCACCATAAAACAATCATGCAACAAATGATTCACATAAAGCCACACCAACAAGTTTATATACAAGGAGGACATGTTGGACTGGTTAGTCTCGAACACGGTGTCTTTCCTCATAACCGTCCAGTGAGACAAACATTTGTCATACCCAAGGTAGGAACAACTTCCAGGTGAGGAAGTAAGCTTAATCAAATGGTAAGGATATGTTAATCTCTAACAATAGATGACTTAACCATTTCTTTTAAACCAGGGGTCTGCAACCTGCCCTCCCGGAGCTGATGTAGTGGGTTTTTTTTCTCTACCAGGTGTTTTACCTAACTGGAACAACACACGTGCAAGGATCGGGACATGCATTGATCTTTCCCGGGATTCGGACATTTGTGGGAAGAACAGTCTCAATGAACATGTGTTTAAACGCCCGAGTCCTTGTGCTTGTTTTCCTATAATAGTAATGTTGCAGTCTGCTGGTTGGAATGTTGTGAAGAGTCGAGTCATTGTAGTTGAGCTATATCTCATTCTTTATGACCAAAAACTGTTACTGATTTTATTAAAACTAATTTTTTTTTAAATCAAATAATAAATGTCAGCCATGTATATTTCATATTTTTTGTTGCTTAACTTCCATCGACGTTCGTTTTAATTTTCTGAGAGTAGACAAAAACAGCTACAAACCAAACGCAGCAAACATCATGTGTACAGTAACGGGTTAATGACACTTTTTAAGCAAAAACAGTTTCCACTATTATTATAGAGGGAGATTATTGAATCAACACAAACATGTACAGGATTTTAGGAATAAATATTTCTTTCCTAATATTACAGTGAAGAAGAAGGAATTAAAGTGCCTGAAATATGAGGAACTCTTTGGCAATGAAAGACTGCAGGACTTGCTGCAGCTTTATCAATTTTACAAACCCTTAAATACCACATTGATATCTTTTATCACTTTTCAGACTTCATCTTTGTAGGATGCACGTTGTGTTGGACTCGACCCTCTCCTCAGTGCAGTCTCTTAAGGAAGTCCCGTCCTCGATGCCCCTGGCATAGAGATGCACCAACTGGCCATGAATCCTGAGAGAGGCAGCACAGTAAAAGACAAAGCTGATTACTTATAACAAGCAAAGCTGTCATGTGTGGCTTCTCTTTCAGATGTGTGTACAGCTGGATAGAATCAATCATAAACCTGACAAAAACACATCATGATGGCTCACTTACTTGCAGAAGATCTCAGGGAAAGGCAGCATTTCTCCATCACAGTTCCAGACTGACACAGCAGGAGTCTTTCTGCAGCAAAGGCCACACATGAAGGGAGTTACTGTTTTGTCCTCGCTTGTCATCGTTTGTCCCTTAGCTCCCGCTGCCAGGTGCTGCAGAGATCCAGCTCTGCTTCCATTTTCGACATGTCCTCCATCTTCTCCATCCATCCCATTACTCAGACTTTCATTGTCCTCTGCTTCCTCTCCTCTGCCTGCCAAGGCAAAACGCACTGCCTTCACACGATGGACCTCCACAAAAGGCAGGTCAAACTAGGGAAAAAGGTGGAAACAATGGGTAGATACACTTTTTAAATGTCTGTTAAGCCTCGTTTTCACATAAGGCACCCATACCTGATCCTGAGTAGTTGTGTGCCTGTGGAGGTATTTGAGGAAACCCAGAGGGTTGGTATCCCATACTAGGATGAGATCTCCAGTTCCATCAGCCAGGTGGGCAGAGGGAGAGAGACCCAGAGGACTTTTGGCACACGAGCTGGACATACATGTGAGAGACACACACTTGAACCTACCGTCCACACTCACCCACTCACCTAAAAAGACAAACATAAAGGCAAGATCCTATAGTTTTAAATGAGATCCTTGCACATACATGGTGATTCCTACAGCATAAATATAATAAAACACTTTAAAAGTACTGATAGATTGTCTATTTATGGTCTGTTTCTGTCAATGTTTAGGTCTGTTTACAAAAAAAGAAATCAGGGGATGTCCAAGACATCAATAGAAGTTGTAGAGCAGCAACAAGCATATTTCGATGGATATTATTGGAAAGTATTGAATGATTTCATCCTTGTAGCCACAATGTATCAATAGCCAAAGGTGCCAGAATCAGTTAAATAAAGAATTTGTAAATTGTGATAGTTTAAATAAAATCTGAAAACACAAAAAATTTAACACAAAGGGCAAATCAAAAATGAATTTACAATTCTTCACGTTTGGCGAAAATGTTTTAAATAAATAAAGGCTGAAATGTTTTGTTAAAACTAATTACATAATTCTTATCATGCAATAATTTAAACTGGTTCATGTATATATATATATATATATATATATTAGATTGAAACATTCAAAATTAAAGGTTAAAGTTTTAAGTAAATATGGCACTGGCACTAAATGGGGTAAAACAAACATGTTTTTACCTTCTGAGTCATTACTGAATGGACCAGAGTAAGAGCTGTACAGGGAACCTGAATCTGAAGAGTTCCTGAAAAGTCTCTCGGTGCTTCTGGAACAAACACCACACCTAAAAACACACGTATACAACAGTTCTAAAGTCTGACGCCTACTCATAAAAACTGTCCTAAAACATTTGCTGACAGCCAGAGACAAAGACTGAAGCAGACACTCCTAACACACAGCAGACTCTCACCTTTCATCTGGATCAAATTCCTACTGTTACGGTTCCCACCCTCATTAGGATGTAGCCAACAACTGAGTTACCGCTGCAGGTGGAAGCAGTTACTGCGTCCCAAACTGTGACTTTGAGCATTTTCTACTATACAGCCCACATGCATGCTTTCTAATCTTCTAATTGAAATGGTTTAGGGTTTCAACAAATCATCATCATCCTAAATCTCAGAGAACTTATATTAGGACACACATGAAGGCTGAGGGGAAAGTACAGTGGTGCACATTTTTTTGTGTAAAAAAATTAGACCACGATAAATAATTTTTCCACATATAATGTGACATTTATCCTTTACAATTGAACTCAAAAACAGCCAGATCTGCAGGAAGAAAAACAATTAAATAAAAAAGCTGCAATAACCTGCCTACATAAGTGTGCACACCTTCAAGCTAATTCTTTATTGATTTCAATTGCAGCATTCAGTCTTCTTTGACTGGAGTCTATCAGCATCCAAGGTCTTGCAAAGTTCCCCAATACAATCCGATTGTGAGGACATCTAGTGTGCACAGAAATTTTAAAGTGACCTCACCAATTTTCTGTTGACTTTATAGACGAAGCATTCCAAAACATTAATTTACTCTCATGCAAACCTTTTTTTTTTTTAAAGCATTGATGCTTCGACTCACTGAAAAATGAAATCAGTCTTCATCTTCAGTCCTTAACAGACAACTGGAGGTGTTGGGCCAACACCGACTGATACTTTTGAGTATTCATAACTTCATTCAACTTGACATGTTCCATCTGAGCAAAGGTGACCCCAGAGAATGATGCTGCTACCACCTTGTTTCACTTTGAGTGTTGATGTTTGTTTAGTGATCTGTTTTTTTGTGCCAAACTTATCTTTTACAATCATGTCCTAAATGGCTAAGACTGGTTTCATTAGAGCTACTTCGGCGTTGCCTTTGGTAGCCTTCCTGACCGGTTTCAGTCTGATCTTTCCATCAGGTTTGAAGAAATGTCCCATTTTGTCTCACATTTTATACAACTATTGATTACTTACTGTCTTTATTATGCATTTTGCACCCATCTCCTAAGTGTTACCGTTGTACAATGAGATCATTTTTGGTCCTTTATAACCTCTGCAAACTATGGCTTTAGCAAGAAGATGCAAATGAGCAAATATATAAAAACAAACTTACTGGAGCCATTACAACTTTACAAGACTGGATGCTGAAAATGAATCAAAAGGTGCTGTATTTGTTTTTCACTTAAATTAAACAGTATATATGTCACACAGAAGTTTCAAAATAATTGATCAATGTCTCAATTAATTCGCATCCCAAAACCTGGAATTTAAACAACTTCGTAAATGCAGCAAAGCATCATTATATGTTCAATTTCAAATGCCTCTTTTTGCATACATTTCATGGTTGCATGATTATGTCTCTTTCTGCATAACTATTTATGGTGTACTTTAGTTTGTTGAAACAGAAGTAACAATATACATCTGTTAAACAGCATGACATTGTTGTAAATAAGCGCCGTTTAACTAAATAATCTGAACTGAAACTATCTGTTTAGTTATGCTGCTATAGGCTTAGACTGCTGGAGGACATAACGACCACTTTCACCCTCTTCGCTACATTCTCACACTACTCTCCAATTTTGCATTATTTGCTGTTATTTCAGCTTTTAACCTTGTTCTCTCTATTCTCTTCCTAGAAGCTACACCTGGCCTGGCTCTGTGTCTACCTGTGACACCTTTCTGGAGAGGGGAATCGTCCGAGCTTCTGCTGGCAACAACTTAATGCTCACCCTCTACCAATGATCCACATGGCCCTGTCTTTTAGTGTTTAACCCTTTCTCTCTCCTAGACACGGCAATTGACTGAGCTTTTACTGTAACTAATTATATGTGCTCTCTTTCAGACTCTAACCTTGAAAACTGGCTCAGAGTTTATCTGTTCTTTCTTTCTAGGTGAAACGACTAAAGGAGCTACATCCATTAACATTTACTTTTCCTTCCCATAGAAAGGACTCCTGGATCAGTGCATCTTTGTTCTTTTTGTGTCTCTGCTCTGTTCTCTCAAACCCCCAGTCGGTCGTGGCAGATGGCCGCTCACACTGACCCTAGTTCTCCTGGAGGTTTCTTCCTGTTAAAAGGGAGTTTTTCCTCTCCACTGTCGCTACATGCATGCTCAGTATGAGGGATTGCTGCAAAGTCAACGCCAGTGACTGTCCACTGTCTCTACATGCTCATCTGGGAGGAGTGAATGCTGCAAGTCACTGACTGGATGCAATCTGCTGGGTTTCCTTAGATAGAAAAACTTTTTATCCAATTTGAATAAATAACTGAATCTGACTGCACTGTTCAATGGTTAGGATTAATTGGAATGTATGTACCTGACTGTTGTGAAGTGCCTTGAGACAACATGTGTTGTGAATTGGCACTATATAAATAAAACTGAATTGAATTGAATTGACATTGGAAAACATGTTTCTTAAAAAAATGAGAAGTAAGGTAACACAACAGCCCTGTATTGCTACAAAGGTTTATAGTGTCAATCTGTTGTAAAGTTGTTGTAAAGTTAAACTTCCTTTCAGTATTCTTTGTTAAAATAACTGCATGCAATTATTCATGTAATAATTTATCAGAAGTTGGTGTTTTACCCAGACAAGCAGCGGGTTTTATCCCTCGGGCTGGACAGCAGCGGGTCTGCCGGCAGATACTGGACTGTGCCGCTGTAGCTTCTGTTACTCAGGAACACCACTGCACCTAAGCAAAAGAGATCACTTGGGTTGAATAGAAATGCACAGTGGAAGGAAAAGATTGAACAAAAAATGACATAGTGGTTCGATTGCATAAAGTCTTTAATAGGGGAAGTTGTGGTCAGACTGCAGCAATCACCCTCACTGAGGAGATAAAGTAAAACAGATCTCCCTTATTTCAGCCACACAATCATTTCTGTTCTCTTCATAAAGATCTTTGTTAGACCTGAGTAGTCATATCTGAACGGTCCCATCCAGCGGTGTTTTTCACTCTCAGCTAGCACATCACCATAGAAGCCATAGCCGACAAGAGACACTGAGTATCGCACCTGACCAGGGCCATAATGGACTGAACACACATCCAAAGGCTGAGAGTCTCCTGCAAGGTGGCAAAATGAAACAAACTGAGCTAAAATTTGACAGAATGTGGATTTCTTTTAATGCAAACCTTTTCTCACCAATGACAATGTGCAAAGCTGAGGTAACAGGGTCGATCACTCCCACTGTGGCGTAGCAAACACAGTCTGTGGAGCCTACAATAAATGAATGAAAATGTAGATTTTCACATCCCTAATCCCGATGCAGTGATGAACACTTTATGAAAATTTTTCAAGAATAACCTGCAGGGACGATGCCAATGTGGAGCGGACATTGCTGCAGAGTGACCGCAGGATCGTTCTCAGAAAGGCCTGCCTCTTGCTGTGTCCTCCCAATCACACCGTGAAGTATTTCATTGAACATGCCGTCGCCACCCACACATACCACGCTGTCAAAAGCAAACACAAGTGTTTCTGTGATGTGAGGGAACCTACCTGCAGCCTTTAAAACACTCTCCTACCACAGCATTTACATCACAATGCTGACAGCACTCACCCGTCAAAGCCTGTCAGGTCTTTCTTAAGGAGGTGGTCTCTGGCATGGTTGGCCCGTTCAGTCACTAAAAATAATTAAAATAAGCAGGTTAAAAGCAGGTATTACAATTAGGCCGGTCAGGCAGAAGCTGCCAAAAAAGAGATTTGTTTTGTGTTACACATTGTGTTTCATTGGGACTTAATGTAATAGACTACCACAAATAAGCGCAAAATAATGAAATTAAAAAAGAAAGCTCCTCCAGTTACCATTGGCCCCATGTTGCATGGACAACAATGTATTTGCAGTTCTGCCTAACCACACTTTTAATTTTCAAATGATGAACTCAACACTGTTGAGTGAGATTTCCACAGCTCTCAAATCTTTTGCAGCATCTGAAAGATTGTGTTTTGGCATTGGGAGATCTTGCAGCTTGTTCCTGATACATCTTCTGGGCAACCTTTTCCTTGTGAGCCATCTGAGAGGTATTATATATAAATGCTACATTGGGAGGGACCTATGGGAGTTTCCCAAAAGTTCTGCACCTGAGATCTTGTTAGGTATGAAATGTCTCAGCCAGAAGGAGCTTTTTTCTTGTTCTTGCCATATTGAGTAAAAGAACATATTTGTCTGCTCTTGTGGAGTAAGAATTGGCCTTTAAATGGGACTTCTTGTTATTTTCTTTTAACAATGACTTCTTGGCAGTCCCTGACCTGACCGGTGTGTTCCTTGGTCTTCATGATGCTGTTTGCATAGAACAGCTGGATTTATACAGAGATTAAATTAAATATAGGTGAACCCTATTTATTAATTAGTTGACTCTTGAAGGCAATTGGTTGCACTGGGGCATCAGAATAAATGGGTGTAAATACAAATACACGCAACACTTTTTAAGACTTTTTTTAAAATATTTTTTTTCATATTTTGAAAAGTATCCACTTTTCTTATGTTACTTTGTGTTGTTCTATCATAGAAAATCCCAATAAAATTCAGTTAAGTTTGTGGCTGTAAGATGACAAATTGTGAAAAAGTTAAAGGGGTATGAATACTTTATCAAGACACCATATCAGTAACAGTGTCTACCTATCACATGTGAGCTGATACCAGCCAGCTCAAACAAAGGGGCAACCAGTGAGTGGTAGATCTGTCTTCCTTTGTTCTTTCCTCCAAACGGGTTGATGAAAACCAGCAGCCTGTGTGGACGCAGGGGACCTGAAACATGCATTTAGAATATTACAAGTAGCTACAAATGTGGGATTCAGAAATAATTTAAATTCAAAATCTCTCCCTACTATGTGTTTTGAGCACTGTCAATAGGTGTTTCGTCCACTGGTCTCTGAGGACACGACTGGGGCAGGAAAACTGGGTCCGGCCCAGTCTCCACAGCAGCCCAGAGGTTGTCCTGCTGTTGCTACGCTTTACATAGAAAACTGTAGAAAGAGTAAAGATAAGTAAACAACTGTTTTTAATAGGCTGTAATAACAGATCTGATGACAATATGGGACGTTAATATTAAACTGTGGCTATGTAATCATTAATTCTCCAAAGCGAACATACCTGTGAAGTCTCTACCTGTATCTTCTACAGACTTGTGAGGCAGGATCTCCACCCGGCCCTCCTCCACTCCCACCACCTCCGCCACAGGAACTGAAACTTCAAAATATGTGTGAAGAAAATTCCAAACTGATGTCAAACTCATTAGCTCGTTACTTGTTAAAGGTTAAAGCACAGGTGTAATGACAGCATTAATAACAGAAGTTTTTCATTAAGTTATTTAATCTCCATGGCAATGAAATGTGATAGCTTTTATTATATTGTGACAAGTAAATGTAGGAAAAAAACTACAGTGTCATTGTATGAAAGCTGATTCTGTTGAGCCACTTCATTTTCATAGAGCTTGTACTGGTCTGTGTGCCTTCCTGGCTTATACTAGATAAACAAGATTACAACTGAGTCTTTGTTTGTTTAAACGGTCTGCAGTGCATGTTGCCTGACCAGTACACCTACAAGGAAACAGGTTATGTCAGTGTTATTCACTCTACCCGTTAATGATAAATTAACAGACCCACTGATTTTTGACACATATGAAATAAAAAAAACTGCATTGTGTTAAATGCTGCTGCTTTGTGAGGCTAAATTTTATGCTAACAACAGTTTATCTTTTTATTTTTACCTTAAAAGCCACTTACAGCGTTATAAAAGTAATATTTGCTGCCTTACAGATTTCTTCTATTTTTGCTTTTTCATCAACTGTTTCAGATCATCAAATAAATTTTAATGTCAGACAAACATGTAAATAAAAAAGCGTTGCTTTCCAATAGTTCCTTAATTTATTAAAAGAAAAAAGTATTTACCCCTAAACCTAATAACATCCATTGACACTCAATGCAAAAACTAGCAATGAGTGCTTTACATTACTGTTAAGGAATATTACCCACTCTTCTTTGCAGATCTGCTGTAATTCAGCCACACTGGAGGGTTTTTGACCCTGGGAGCCTGTTTCAGATCATGCCAAAGCATCTCAATTGGATTTAAGTAGGGACTTTGACTAGGCCACTCCAGGTCACAAAGTGATATTCGGATATTGTCCTTTAGGAGTTTGGAGCAGAGAGCAGAATTTATGGGTGAATCAATCACAGCAAAGAGTAAGTAAAGTAAACCGCAGACAATCATACTACCACTGCCATGTTTGACTGCAGGTATGATGTTCTTTTTCTGAAATAATGATGGTTTTACGTTAGATGTAGCAGGACACGTACCTGATCTCATCAGTCAACAGAATATTTTTCCAAAGGTCTTGAGGATCATCAAGATGATTTTCAGCAACTGAGAAATGGGAAATGTGTTTTTATTTGGCCTTAGATCTCTCCCATGGATGCCATTTTTGCCCAGTCTCTCTCTCTTTTTGTTGAATCTTGAAAACTGACCTTAACCGAGGCAAGTGAGGTCTGCAGGGCTTTAGATGTTGTTCTGGGTTCTTTAGTGACCTCCTGGAAGAGTTGTCAATGCACCCCTGGATTAATGTTGGTAGGCCTGTTCCATGTTTTTCTCCATTTGTGGATAATGGCTCTCACAGGGGTTCGCTGATGTCCCATATCTTCAGAAAGTAGCTTTGTAACCATTTCCACAATGATAGATATAAATGACTTGGATCTCATCTTTCTTGAATGTCTTTAAAATTGGGAAAGGTGTTTTGCTATTTGAAATCTTTTAGCCTACTTCTTGTTGTCCGACAGGATCTATTGAAGTGATTTTTTTTATTATAAGGGTGTGTCAATATTCAGGCCTCTGCGTGGCCAGCGATATTGAACCAACAAATTGACATCGTTCCATGTTTTTTCCGATTAATGATAAAAGTTCTCAAAGTGGTTTGCTCTACTCGCAAAGCTTTACAATTGGCTGTGTAACCCTTTTCATCCTGATAGATGTCAGTGATTACTTTAGATGGGGGCATGATGTGTTGCTTTTTGTGATCTCTGGTGTTGTCATACAGGCTCTATTCAAGTGAGTACTTGAGTCTACATTTCAGACAGTAATCAGGCCTTGGTGAGGCTAGTAATACTGAACCAAAAATGTGGTTGATCACATTTAATTCATGATGTTCAAGGGTGGCTTTTTAACATATAGATAAATTTGGATAGCTTTTCCTCTTAATAAATTAAATAATTCTCAAAAGAGTTTTGTATTGTAAACTCTGATTATCTACATGTGGCCCAAAAAAATGCTTTTATTGATCTGAAACATTTAAGTGTGACAAAATAGCAAAAACAGACATATACCAGTGGTACTGTCTGTGGGTTTAAAGTGATTACATCTAATTAATTTCAGACATAATATTAATAATAACTTGGATGTGGGATATATTTTGTAGCAATACAGCCTATATCAAACCTGAGTGTGTGTGTTTCCCATCCTGGGTTCACTTAACTTGTTTTATGACATGCTGGTACTGCTCAACTCGTTCTTCACGTTTTTTGCACGACTTAGTTAAAGCACTCCCTGTCTGCTGGTTGAAAACAGTTTTTGTCCGTTTGTTCTAAATGTAAGATGTTGTGGTGTTTGTTTGCAAGACTAATGCTAGAATGTAAAATGTATAACAATATGCACATTTTAATAGGGTATATAGCTTTAATAAAGTTGAACTAGATTTTGTTTTTTTCCCCTTTAGTTTTTCATGTAATAGAGGATTTCGTTGGGGAGTTATCTCGCCTGGTTTAGAGCTCCAAGATCACTCACCAGTTTTCTTATCTGGGTTCTTCTTGTCCGCCTCGGTCCATCTGAGATGCCAGCCTGTCAGGACAGCCAGGTGTCTCTTATTTCCGACCCACAAACTTGATTCTAGTTTTAGATCAGTCTCCATCTGCGTTTTCATTCACCCGAAATGTCCCCAAAGAACACTTTCTCCACCGCCGTTACATCCATAACTTTAACATCTCTGAGAAAACAACAACAGGTCGGTGCTGATAATCTGGATTCAGCCGATAATCAGCAATCCACTCGATGACCTATTTTCTCTGGCGTCACAGATCGGAGTCAGAAAGGTTGCCATCTTCCTCTGAATAAAACCACATTCATGAAAACAATTTTGTCGCTACAGCCCCAGCGTCACAAATATCCTGTATCCTCACTGCTGCCTTCCCTCACAGCACCTGCCTTGAAGGAAGGGAGCAATTTGCATGGAGCTGCTGATTGGATAAAAGTTTACCTGAGGGACTTTGTCCCTTTGGGTTGAGCGTTTTGGAAAGATTGTGTATTTATTTATCAGGCCTAGGCTTGGTAATGAAAATGTAACTACTATTTAGGTTATTAGTTGATTACATGACTGCAATGTAATAAGCAAGGAGTATGTTTAAATCTTTAAATACATATTTATATGCGTTGTGTCAGTACAGTTATCTGTCTTCGTTTTTCAGAATTGTTCCCATGTTGATGTCTAAGCTTTTATTCATGTCTGATTTACTGGTATGTCTCAGTCCATGGTCATCTTGCAGGGTCCAGTTCTGCTTCAGCTTTATTGTTTTACAGGTGGTCTCACATTTTCCTCCAGCAGCCTCTGATACACAATAGAATTCATGGTTGATTCAGTGATAGTGAGTTGAACAGGCCCTGCTACAGCAAAGCATCCACCAACCATGAAACCTCCACCACCATATAAAAGTCATCTTCTTTATGGCAAACTTAAGTCTAGCCTTTGTGCTTGTCTTGGACAGCAATTGTTTCCTCCTTGCACATCTCCCATGAAATGTAAACTCAGGCAGTCTCTTTCTTATTGTGGGCATGCACTTTCTCTTCGATAGGAAGAACTGTTATCTGTCACATGATGGCATGTTAGAGATTTTGGAGACTTCTTTGCTTTTACCATCTTGGTCTGCTTTCAGGGTCAATTTGCTTGGATTGTCAGACCTGAGCCAGCCTTTTTTTTAAGTTTTCCACTTATAATCATTTCCAGGTTGATTTTCATTCTAATTTTATGGTCATATTACTTGAATTGTATAAAGTTTAATTTTCTTATAAACTATTACAGACTGCCTTTTAAAACATTTGTACTTGGCAATAGCCTCAATTTTTGGTCGTTTTTTTCTTTGTTTTTACTTTTTTTTTTAACAAAAGAAGGAATCAATTATGGAAATTTACAAAGTTATACCAGCATAAAATGTTGGTATTCACCAAAACAAAATACAAATGCTTCGAATGCTTTTATTGTGAAGTCACGTTTTCACCGGAAGTGGGGTAACGTCTTTCCGCCTTCCTTCTATGCTAGCTGGTTGACTCAGTTGGTAAACGGACCAGGACTTTTAAAGTCTGTTGTGTAGTTAGTAACAAAACGCTTGTTTGAAATAGTGTAAATACAAAACGTTTTCCTAAAACTTTATTAAAATCCATACAACATTATGAATATACGAAACGCCAGGGTAAGCACACAGGAATCCTGTATAAGCCATGCTGTTTAACCACAGCTAAGCTAACTGTTACTCCTGCATTTGCAGATTTTTGCTGGGGTTTTTTTAATCTCTTTGTAACGGACCTTTACGGGGGTTATTTTTTCTGTTTCAGCCGGAGGACCTTATGAACATGCAGCACTGTAACCTGCTATGTCTCCCAGAAAACTACCAGATGAAATACTACTTCTATCACGGATTGTCCTGGCCTCAGGTGCTGCTTGTGTCTCATCTCGCCTCTGCTACTCTCTCCTGAAGGCCGACAGAGTTATATTATGTTTAACACCATGTGTCTGTCTTCTTTTCATTCAGCTTTCATACATTGCAGAGGACGAAAATGGTAAAATTGTTGGATATGTGCTGGCAAAGATGTGAGTATCTGACCACAATTAAAGGTTCATCTCAATAAATTAGGATCTCATGAAAATGGGAATTTCTGGAAAAGAAAAAGTTCTAAAAGTGACACTTATATTGATTAATTTCACACACTGATGTAGTTGAAGAGTTTATTTCTGCAAATTCAGATGATTATGACTTACGGCTAATAAATTGCCATCAGGGCCAGTATTCTCAAAGATCCTCAGAGCTCCTATCTTAGCCTAAACATTCCTGCTTTTAGCTGAAGAGTGATCATCTATTTGATATTGATGTGAACACTCACTCGTCAGCATTGTACTGGGATCTTCTTGTATAAAGCGGTTTGATTTAGGAGAACGGCCAAAACAAAATTGAGAAAAAAAGGTGTATAAAATCTAACTGGACACAGGAGCAGAGCCTGCTGTTGGCACAGCTGGTGGAGCAGAAGAGGGGAGTGTTGAAAGGGAGATTTGATCCCGGGATCACAAAGAGGCAGATTTAGGAACTAGTTCATACAATGTGAGAAACGCTGGTACAGTGAAAAGAACAAGATGATTTTTAAATAGTACGGAGCCACTCCTTAGTTGCCCTGACTGTGTGCTTCAGGTCGTTGTCATGCTGGAAGACCCAGCCACGACCCATCTTCAATGCCTTTAATGAGGGAAGGAGGTTGTTGGCTAAGATCTCCCGATACATGGCATTGTATCAAATACTTGTTCTCCTCACTGTACCTGCTGCAATCAGAAGCTACAGAGGAGATAGCAGCACACAAGTGAACTTCTCCACAGACGGGGGGAGTGTTGTAGATGACCATTTAGGCTAAGGCTAATGACATCATCATGTACAAAACGGCAAATACTTGCCTCATCTGCTTTTTATATGTTTTGATTATTGCATTTTATCTTGTCTAGAGTCAGCATTAATGTAAATATTTTTTGAGTATTCCAATATTTTCCAAAATTTTATTTTTGAAAGCAATTTTGTCTGTCTTTAGTTTTGTCTAAAAATTTAAATAATTCTGTAATTTAGTGTTTGTAATTTTGTTTACTTTATATTCATTATTGTTTGTATTATTTTTTTATCCTCCCTAATAATTACCTTAATAGAGGTGCACCCTTACGCTGTCCTGCCGCTTTAACTATTTAATTCCCCCCTAGATGGATGATAAACTTTATCTTATCTCTGTATTAATAATTGTATGATTGTTATTGATTATGTGCTAATTTAGTTGACTATTAAGGGGGTGGACCGCTGTGCGATCGAGCCCATAGTCTCTTATTAATTCACTGTTGTTCATTGTATGGAGAATATCTCTCCTTTCTGTCCGTCTTTCTGTCATCTTCTCTGCTAAAGACACTCTTGCGCTCACTAAAACTCTTCCTCACTACTCTTAACGTTGTATTGTACTGTATTGGTTTATTTATCATATGCAGGTTAACGCACAGTCAACAATGCAATGAAATGCTTGGGATAAGAAAAACCGTTCAACTCACTATAAAAACAAAAGTACTAATGGCGTGCAATAAAAATAAGTACACATCGTGTGGCAGCAATAAGCGAATAGTGAACATTTGTTTACTTTAGGAGCTCTCTTAATTCCTAAGCTGCTTCGTGAATAATTTTTATTGTACCGAGGGAAAATTCTAAGAAAAATCTTAGAGGTTGAGAAATGTTAAGATTTTTCTTAACATTATGTCACTAGAAGCTACAGGGGTTGGACAATGAAACTGAAACACCTGTCATTTTAGTGTGGGAGGTTTCATGGCTAAATTGGACCAGCCTGGTAGCCAGTCTTCATTGATTGCACATTGCACCAGTAAGAGCAGAGTGTGAAGGTTCAATTAGCAGGGTAAGAGCACAGTTTTGCTCAAAATATTGAAATGCACACAACATTATGGGTGACATACCAGAGTTCAAAAAAGGACAAATTGTTGGTGCACGTCTTGCTGGCGCATCTGTGACCAAGACAGCAAGTCTTTGTGATGTATCAAGAGCCACGGTATCCAGGGTAATGTCAGCATACCACCAAGAAGGACGAACCACATCCAACAGGATTAACTGTGGACGCAAGAGGAAGCTGTCTGAAAGGGATGTTCGGGTGCTAACCCGGATTGTATCCAAAAAACATAAAACCACGGCTACCCAAATTTCGGCAGTATTAAATGTGCATCTCAACTCTCCTGTTTCCACCAGAACTGTCCGTCGGGAGCTCCACAGGGTCAATATATACGGCCGGGCTGCTATAGCCAAACCTTTGGTCACTCATGCCAATGCCAAACGTTGGTTTCAATGGTGCAAGGAGCACAAATCTTGGGCTGTGGACAATGTGAAACATGTATTGTTCTCTGATGAGTCCACCTTTACTGTTTTCCCCACATCCAGGAGAGTTACGGTGTGGAGAAGCCCCAAAGAAGCGTACCACCCAGACTGTTGCATGCCCAGAGTGAAGCATGGGGGTAGATCAGTGATGGTTTGGGCTGCCATATCATGGCATTCCCTTGGTCCAATACTTGTGCTAGATGGGCGCGTCACTGCCAAGGACTACCGAACCATTCTTGAGGACCATGTGCATCCAATGGTTCAAACATTGTATCCTGAAGGCGGTGCCGTGTATCAGGATGACAATGCACCAATACACACAGCAAGACTGGTGAAAGATTGGTTTGATGAACATGAAAGTGAAGTTGAACATCTCCCATGGCCTGCACAGTCACCAGATCTAAATATTATTGAGCCACTTTGGGGTGTTTTGGAGGAGCGAGTCAGGAAACGTTTTCCTCCACCAGTATCACGTAGTGACCTGGGCACTATCCTGCAAGAAGAATGGCTTAAAATCCCTCTGACCACTGTGCAGGACTTGTATATGTCATTCCCAAGACGAATTGACGCTGTATTGGCCGCAAAAGGAGGCCCTACACCATACTAATAAATTATTGTGGTCTAAAACCAGGTGTTTCAGTTTCATTGTCCAACCCCTGTACTTTTAGTCTGGGGTGTCAAACTCTAGTCCTTGAGGTCTGGTGTGTTGCAACTTTTCATTGTGTCCCTGGTCCAACACACCTGAATGACATGGCTGGATTACCTCCTCAGTGTACAGTCAAGTTCTCCAGAGTTTTGCTAATGATCTAATTATTTGATTCAAGCCTCTTAACATGCATAAGGTTTAAAATGTCCGAATAATTATCTCTTTTTGTATTTAGGGAGGAAGACCCAGATGATGTGCCGCATGGGCACATTACATCACTGGTGAGTCTAAATAAAGACACCTTGTTTCATTTTGTACCTCACTGAGAATTCTGTGTCTAACCTTCTCTGTGTCTTGCAGGCAGTGAAGCGATCTCACAGACGTCTCGGCCTGGCCCAGAAGTTAATGGACCAGGCCAGCCGGGCCATGATAGAAAACTTCAACGCTAAATATGTCTCACTTCATGTTCGCAAAAGGTTAATTTTTCACATTTACTGGCTGGCTGTGAAACTGGCATTCTGGTTGAGTGTAGATTAGTTGTTTTTGTGCTTTCAGCTTGTTGGCACTCTGAAATTTACTGATGTTTTCTCCCCACTGCAGCAACCGAGCGGCTCTTCACCTGTACTCTAACACCCTCAAGTTTCAGTAAGTTCTTAAGTTTTTTTTTCTGGAAGATAGATACATAAATAAAAGGCTAGGCAACATAAGTCTGTGTGTAACTAATCTATATGTTTAATTTAGGGAGTTGAGTTATGAAATGAATGATCTTTTCAATAATCAATTTTTTTGAATATGACTGTATGTAAACTGAAGTATTATCTTGTCTCTTCAGGATCAGTGAAGTCGAACCAAAGTATTACGCTGATGGAGAAGATGCCTACGCCATGAAGAGAGACCTGGCTCACATGGCCGATGAGGTGAATTAGAATCTGTAAATGTCCTTCATTTTTACTACTTTGAATATTATTTTATTTGCTCTCAGATGAGAAGAATATTTTTTAAGTGTAAATGTTAGTTTTTTTCCCATCTTCCTCAGCTGAGGAAGCCTGGCGTCCGCGTGTCAAGTCAAGAAGCAACATCTGGCCAGAGCCCATCAGGCTCTGGGGATCAAGAGAGAGAAAGCGAGAGGGACAGCGGAGGAGAAAGCAAAGAGTTGAGTGAAGTCAGCGAGGCAACGGAAAGCACAGATGTTAAAGATTCTTCTTCTGACTCACAATGATGCCACAGTTGTTGATGTTTTTAAAGCACCTATTTTATTTCAGTTTGCAGCTATTTCTGGCTTCACAAACTGGTCGTCTAATTATCGAAGCTGCATCTCATGTTTTTTTTTTTTTTTTCTTGTCTTTTCACCCTCTGATGAACCGAGTGAGTCAATATGCTGTCTAAATTAAACAAAACTTACTGTTCTAAACGTTTAACACTGGATCGATGATTTCACAACAAATGCCCTATGATATCCACACAATAAAACCGATTGCTGGTTTATATAAAAAAAACATGTTACCAACATTTTCTTTAGTATTTGGCATCTTCACAGTTATTGAGTTCAGAGAAAAAGCCTCATTGTGAAATACAATAATTTTAACACAACAGATGAAATGTTCAGTAGATGCAGCGCTCCTTTTTAATCAAATCATCGATCAGAATAAACTTTACTGTACAAAGCAGAGCGGTGTCCAGTTTTTATTTCGTTTTAGAAAACAATCCGTTTCACAGTCATGGAGCCAAGATGAAATTTGGTCTCCGCATTAATGTCTGCGCACTAAGTCATGCTTTGCAGGTGCACACTGAGTGGGTGGTTTTAGCAAGAGTTAAAACTGCACACTCAAGCTAGTTACCTACCTCTAGTCAAAAGGTGCACAACCCAAATTTAATGTTATTAAAAGCTTTGATCAATAAAGATTTGTGTGAAATTAAAGTGGGGCTCTTGGAAAGCAGTACATTACAAACATGCAATATAATGAAGCCTTTGTTAAAAAGAATGTTTCATTCAATACACACGAGAGGTTTTATTGTGCCGTAGGCCTGCTTTGTTTCCTAAAAGATAGAGCACATCAACAAAAACTGATCAAATAAAAAAAATACAAAGTTGATTATGGAATGCAATATCTTTTGTTGTCAGAAAAACATGTGGGAATCAAAACATTAATTTGGATTAAAACAAGACATTGACCCTAAGCAGTCAGTATAAATGATTGAGGTTGTAGGTTTGTTGAACCAAGGGATCATCTAAAACACACAGGACACTCTGTTGAGGACTGGGTCTGGCCACCCCTCTATCTTCCCATCAGTTTGGACCATCTTTCTTTTTTCTGCTCTGGGAAAGCATCTCATCTAAACCATTTAGCAAGGTAACGTGCATGTTTCTGGAGTATTCAAGTGCACTTTTCACAGAAAAACCTGCACAGCTGTGGGTTCCTTTGAACAAGGCAACATTTGTGACCAGCAAAAGCATGACTTGGGAAACGTTTGTGATTGAATATGTTTTGGTGACTCCTAGTGGTAGCATCAAAGGTAAAAGAAACAGGAAAACACACTCCATGGTCTCCACAGTAAATCCCACAAACATTTACTGGATAGGTTATTGTTTCACAATGGAAATGCTTATTCAGTCATAATAGATGTAACTTATCATAAACCTGGATTAGTAAATTTAAGAACTATAACTAATCCATTTTGGTTTACACCAGGCTTTTAAACTGCAGTAGTGTTTCTGTTTTAAGTTAAAAAGATTACTCGTTAAATCCCAATTGAAAGATAAGTCATTGTCACAATGACCCGAAAATGTCTGTTAAGTGGAATTTTAATGTTCTTGCGCAACAGCGTCCAGCTAAGTGTTTAAGGAAGGAAACTACAGAAAAAGAGGTACGTGACAGATAAGTGCAAACCATGTACAGTGAATGATAGCTTTCAGTAGTACAGCTGTTTTCAGAAATCATAAAAGCTTAGTTAAAAACCTTCAAACTTTATATTTTTAGATGAATGAGGATAGGCTTAGACTGCTGGAGGAAATAATGACCCATTACACTCACCAAATTTGTATTATTTTCTGTTATTTCAGCTTTTAACTATGTTCTCTGTTTTTTTTTTTCTCTTCCTAAAAGCTATATTTCGGGGGGGCGGGCTATCGGCTGAGCTGCGGCTGCGAACATCTTAATGTTCTCTTTCCACAGATGATACACTTGGCCCTGTCTTTCAGTGTTTAACCCTGCCTCTCTCCTAGTCATAGCTACTGGCTGAGCTGTAACTCTCTTTCATACCTAAGACTTGAAAACTGGCTGGTTTATCTGCTTAGCTGTCCTTCTCTCCTAGATGAAGCCACTAAAGGAGCTACAACCATTAATGTTTTATTTTTCTTTCCCATAGAAAGTACTCCTTGATCAGTGCTTCTGTGTTCTTTTTGTGTCTCTGCTCCTTTCTCTCAAGCCCCCAGTCGTCTGTGGCAGATGGCCTGGTTCTAATGGAGGTCTCTTCCTGTTTAAAGGGAGTTTTCCTCTCCACTGTAGCTGCATGAATGCTCAGTATGAGGGATTGTCCACTGTCTCTACATGAAAAATCCAGGAGGAGCAAATGCTGCAAGTCACTGACTCGATGCAATCTGCTGGGTTTCCTTAGATAAAAAAACTTTTTAACCAATTTCAATAATAAACTGAATCTGACTGCACTGTTTTATAGTTAGGAGTAATTAGAATGTATGTACCTGACTTGAAATCTGCATGATTTGATTGAATTGACTTTGTAAAGTGCCTTGAGACGACATGTGTTGTGTATTGGCGCTATATAGATGAACTGAATTGAATATGGATGAATTGAATTTGGACCTGAAGTGTGAGATGGACTTATGTTGTACATAGGACACATATTGTTCTCTTGATAAGAAAAGGGTGGAATTTCTCAAAAGGAGGCAAAACAGAAAAAAGATGGAGTAAGCACTTTTGCCGTAAATATCATCCATGCAAGAGACATGAGTGCCCTGTGAGGACTTCCTCACAGGGCACTCCCACTGCAGCATTCGTCACACTTACTTCCACATTAACATCGTCCATCTACATTTACGTGTCAGACCCCACATGAGAGAAGTTCTGCCCAGATGATGCGATGACAACAAATTTCTAAAACATCCAAATGGAAGACAGAACAAAAACATTTCTCAGTTCTTGTAAAAGTATGTGCGGGCCTTAACTTGGCTGGTCAGAACTGGAGCAGAAATTATAAAGTTTAGCTGTATACTGCTAGAAATATAGTGGCTTAAATTATGCTTATTTGGCTCTGTGGTGATTTACAGGCTGGCTGAGCTTGATATACAGGTCCTTCTCAAAATATTAGCATATTGTGATAAAGTTCATTATTTTCCATAATGTAATGATGAAAATTTAACATTCATATATTTTAGATTCATTGCACACTAACTGAAATATTGCAGGTCTTTTATTGTCTTAATACGGATGATTTTGGCATACAGCTCATGAAAACCCAAAATTCCTAAATTAGCATATCATTAAAAGGGTCTCTAAACGAGCTATGAACCTAATCATCTGAATCAACGAGTTAACTCTAAACACCTGCAAAAGATTCCTGAGGCCTTTAAAACTCCCAGCCTGGTTCATCACTCAAAACCCCAATCATGGGTAAGACTGCCGACCTGACTGCTGTCCAGAAGGCCACTATTGACACCCTCAAGCAAGAGGGTAAGACACAGAAAGACATTTCTGAACGAATAGGCTGTTCCCAGAGTGCTGTATCAAGGCACCTCAGTGGGAAGTCTGTGGGAAGGAAAAAGTGTAGCAGAAAACGCTGCACAACAGAAGAGGTGACCGGACCCTGAAGAAGATTGTGGAGAAGGGCCGATTCCAGACCTTGGGGGACCTGCGGAAGCAGTGGACTGAGTCTGGAGTAGAAACATCCAGAGCCACCGTGCACAGGCGTGTGCAGGAAATGGGGTGCAGGTGCCTCATTCCCCAGGTCAAGCCACTTTTGAACCAGAAACAGAGGCAGAAGCGCCTGACCTGGGCTACAGAGAAGCAGCACTGGACTGTTGCTCAGTGGTCCAAAGTACTTTTTTCGGATGAAAGAAAATTCTGCATGTCATTCGGGAATCAAGGTGCCAGAGTCTGGAGGAAGACTGGGGAGAAGGAAATGCCAAAATGCCAGAAGTCCAGTGTCAAGTACCCACAGTCAGTGATGGTCTGGGGTGCCGTGTCAGCTGCTGGTGTTGGTCCACTGTGTTTTATCAAGGGCAGGGTCAATGCAGCTAGCTATCAGGAGATTTTGGAGCACTTCATGCTTCCATCTGCTGAAAAGCTTTATGGAGATGAAGATTTCATTTTTCAGCACGATCTGGCACCTGCTCACAGTGCCAAAACCACTGGTAAATGGTTTACTGACCATGGTATCACTGTGCTCAATTGGCCTGCCAACTCTCCTGACCTGAACCCCATAGAGAATCTGTGGGATATTGTGAAGAGAACGTTGAGAGACTCAAGACCCAACACTCTGGATGAGCTAAAGGCTGCTATCGAAGCATCCTGGGCCTCCATAAGACCTCAGCAGTGCCACAGGCTGATTGCCTCCATGCCACGCCGCATGGAAGCAGTCATTTCTGCAAAAGGATTCCCGACCAAGTATTGAGTGCATAACTGTACATGATTATTTGAAGGTTGACGTTTTTTGTATTAAAAACACTTTTCTTTTATTGGTCGGATGAAATATGCTAATTTTGTGAGATAGGAATTTTGGGTTTTCATGAGCTGTATGCCAAAATCATCTGTATTAAGACAATAAAAGACCTGCAATATTTCAGTTAATGTGCAATGAATCTAAAATATATGAATGTTAAATTTTCATCAGTACATTATGGAAAATAATGAACTTTATCACAATATGCTAATATTTTGAGAAGGACCTGTATAGCTCTTTCAAATCCTTCTGTAAGATGCTGGTTTGTTAGGTGTCTATTTCACCCCGACATCCTCTTGACTGGACCAATTTTCACTTTATGGGCTCAAATTTGGGCTGGAGAATTTGCACTCACTAACTGCTATGATGCTTCAAAGCCTATTTTTGGTATCATCACTCTTGGCTTCTTGTTTTTTTTTCTTCAGAGCATTTTTAAATATTCTCTATTTCTGTTACGGAAGTGGGAAATATTTAAAACTGTGTGTGAACACAAATAAAACAGAAGTTGATATATGCTTTCTTCACCAGATGCTTTCTGGAACAAATCACTATGTATTTAAACCCTTGTGCAAAGGACACCCCATATCTATCTTTATATTTGTTTTTGTTGGTTTAAGGGTTTTTTTTGTGTGTCTTTCCTGAACCCTCAACCTGATTTCACTCAATCGCTGACACCACACCTCTGAGGAGGGACTAATCAGTGAGTACAGCTGTAATATGATAGGAGTCAAACCCTGAAGTGTGGAGTTCAGGAGGCAGCATGAAAAAGAAAGAGAGGAAGGGCTTGACACAAAAAGGTTTTTTTTCTGGTTTTGCTTGTCATACTTGCACAATCACATGCTGATGCTGCAAACTATATGTGTGAGCAAGATGAAGGCTGGGTGAGAAATGAAGAGCTGCAAAACAGCAAAATGTGTATGTGAGAAAGGGAGAGAACTAGTCATAGAGAGATATGAGTTCTGCTCCACCCACAAGCATCCATGTCCAAATTTAGGGGGAGGTAAAACCATTCAATGTGCTGTTAACTGGCATTATTGAGTTGTTTGAGTCAGGGGAAGGGGCTTGTCAACACATCTCCTAAAGGTAATACATTTTGTTAGCTTTCTGGTTCTATTTGACCTTTATTCATCTTTGTTTGATTCAACTAAAATGACTTATATTCAGTTCTCATGAGAAGTGCATGTCAACCTCAGTTTTTATTGGCAGCAGACATAACTCTCAGGCTGTAATTATTTTATAACCCTGTCAGATTTAATGTTTTTACCTGTAAGACTAAAGGTAAAATAAGATTTGTACAGCTATTCTTGTTGTAAGGTTGAGCCAATATTTATGGTGATGGCTGAAAGTTGTGATTTGTTGGTGATTGTACAGTTAAAGAACAAAACCTGAATGTGGAAAAGGTGACACATGCCGTAAAATAATAAATTGAGACATTCCTCCCTTGAACAGGGAGCTTATGGCTCTGCTTAGTCTCACTTTTGCAGGTCAGTTGGTAAGCGTCTCTTAAAAAAAGAGAGTCCATGCTTTAGCTGACGAGAATGCTGATGATGGTTAATCTTAAAAAAGGCAAAGAAAAGGGGAAGTTAAAGAGTGCAAAAAGAATTGTGGTGCTGATAGTGTACAAAGTTTTTATGACCCGACAAGAAAAACCCTGTTCTTCCCCTTTCTGATGTGCACTGTTACCAAAAAATTATGTTACCTAGTAGGTTGGTGATAGAATTTCACATGTTAAAAGAACTGATTTATTCCTATTTATTTGCCATATCCTTATGAAAGCAGGTCAAAATGTAATACTTCTGTTTTTGTATTATCTCCTCAGGTTTTATTTTATTTTTAAAGTTTAAAAGACAAGTCTTGGTACAAAATGTTGCGCCAAACACTATAATACAAAACACCCTCATTCAAGTAATGAGTAAAACCTTCCGGCAGTTGCTGTGACTGCATCAGTAAACTTCAACGTCACCGCTGAGACCACCTGTTGTCTGCAAAGCAAACATCCCCACAGAGTTTTCTGCCTCATGGTTCAGCCTATCTTTAGAATAAAACTAAGATGGTGTGGGAGCTCTTTTCTGCACCCCTGCAAAGCCCTGCAGTGCAACTGGCCTGGTGCTTGTAGGCAACACCTGCCCAACTGCTTTTCTAGCTGTTTGCCACTTAGAAAAGCAGAGAGCCACCGGTTTGGGGGAGATGAGTTACAGTAAAATGAACAAAGACTCCAAACTTCTCTTTTCACTTTATGTGGCAGGAAGACGTTGGTTTTGGTCGGTGGGCACTGAGGCGAGAATTTTCATGAAAAGGTGCGATTGGTGCAGTAACAGCATGCAGCTTATGGCTGCTAAAGCGTGTCCAGCAAATAGTTTAGAGCTGTTTACATGCACACAAATCGGGTTATGTCTATGCTAAACAGAACACAGCTGATGATTTTTTTTTTTATTGTGATTTTTCTTTACTTGACACAGAATTTCATTCTGTTGGAACAGCAATGACTTCTCATGCAAAGCTTCGAAAGGAAAGGGTTGGTGTGGTGGACTATGATACACAGATAAAAGGTAAAAGTTGTGACATTTGTCATTTTCACACCTATCACTCCTCTTCTTGACTGTGGCCAGCATTTACTGGGAAAACTATCTGAAAGCCTGCTGCAAAACTTTCAGAATGAGTCACTCTTTTGCTTTTGACCTGTTATCTTGTTTCCCTTTCCACTTAATATTTCCAGAGATGCGTTGTCAGCTTCTAGACCAACTGAAGGTGCTGGACCTGCAGCTGGAGCAAAAGACCCAACAACTGCAGGACATGACAGAATACCTGAGGCGACGGGGTGAGATTGAAAGCGAATACGCCCGTTCCCTGGAAAAACTTACAGAAAGGTTCACTTTGAGGATTAAAAGGTAATGACATAGTATAATGTGACAAAGCAATTAGCAGTTCATCAGAGAACACTGAATGAAACTCATTTTCCCTCTCAGAAAGGAGCCCAGCACTCACTCAGTCTCCCTGGTCTGGCTGGCTCTCCTGTCTCAAACCCGCCAGGAAAGCAAGGACCACAGTGGACTCAGTGAAAGTTGCAGCAACATCCTCATTCAGCCCATCATGCACTGTCTGGAGTACACACAACGTCTTGCTAAGAAGGTGCTGTTAGCATTGAACTAATGATCGTTTACTGGTACATCTTGACTAGTTGAGATGTCATTGAAATGTTAAGTTAATTGAGTGATTAAATTCAAAAGGGGAAACTATTATAAAGATTCATTACAACACAGAAGGTGACATATTTTGATTCTACATTCATTTATTATTGAAATTAGGTTTATAAGAAAATTACTTGAGAAAATACATTTTTGAAAGAGAAGTGTTATGTTATGGCCTACACAATCATGGGGAAAGACTGTTGACTTGTCAGATGTCCAGCTGACAATCAAAGACACTGTCAACAAAAGGTGGTTGCTAAGTTTTAACCCAATAATTATTGCTATTATAATTAATAGCAATTAATTATAATATATACCCAATAATTATTGCTATTATTGCTATGATTTTTTTTTTTTTTTTTTTGGCTTACAGCTTATTAGAAATCAAAATCAGTTGTTCAGAAAATGATAACCCACTTTTGCATGCAAGGCCAGTTGGCTGAGCAAGCAAAAGGATGTCCTGGTCGTTAAAACCGGTATTTGTACCTCTGGCATTGTGTGAAGGTGCTAATTCCTGCTGGAGAATGAAATCAGCCTCTTCTTAAAGCTTGTCAGCTGAAAAAGGCATGGGTCTTTATGTAATTTCTTGGTAGACAGTCACGCTTATTTTGTTACTATGTTTTACTTGATAAGAACAATAAAGACATATCAGGCCGGCACAAGATGAATTGCTTTTCAGATCCTCAAAATTCCTAAAGTTTGATGATCTGAAGGCTTCAGTTATCCCTGTTTCTTGTGTGCCTTTGTTCTATCACACATTTTCCTTTCACCAAACTTTCCCTTAATATCCAAGGACTCATCTGTCTGAACAGCCAGTTTCTTTAAAGACTGACCTTTAGGCGTTTTACCCTACTTATAGAGAGTAGCGATGTCTGTCTGCTGGACAACTGTCAAGTCAGCAATCTTCCTCATGATTTTGTAGGCCATAACAATTTATTTTTCCGTAGGTCAAATGATATTCTAATTGTCTGAGAAACCAAATTTTTGCTTTTCATTATCTGCAGGCCACAGTTATCAGAATTAACAGAAATAAAACCTGAGCTGTCTGAAATGAACTATGTCAGTATAATGAATTGAATTACTGAAGTAACATTTTGATGATAGTCTAATTCATTGAGATATACCTCTGATGGTCTCACTGAAGGTGTCTCAACACCGACAGATTTTAGGCTTTCTTTGCTCCTGCTATTTTGTGCCATCTGTGATATTTTGTCTCCACATTATGTTTCCAGAGTAAGGACCTTTGTACTCAGCTGCAAGACGGACTACTCAAGGTTACCTCTGAGCTCCAGACGGTAAGAAAGAAACCAACCACTTAAAATGGTTTCTGTTTCCTAAACACAGAGAAAAAAAAAAACAGTGCATGTTTGTGTGTACGTGCAGGCGCGGCGGACGTACCACCAGTATCACTCAGAGTTTGTTTGTGCAGAGGGGAAGCTGAGGGAGGCGGAAAAACAGGAGGAAAAGCAAAAGCAGAGCGCTGCTAAAAAACTGGAAAGGTTGATAGAAAAAGTAAACAAGTATGATTTTTGTAAATCATGCATATTGTTTATTTGACTGCTTGAATTCTTATGTAAACTGATTGTGTTATGTAGAGACAAGTTAAAGTCCAGGAGATACAGTTGAAGTGCAGCAAGGTCAGGAACGAATACCTCCTAAACCTGTCTGCAGCAAACTCTTCCATGAATAAGTACTACCTTCAGGACATCACCACTCTCATAGATGTATGAGCTTCAGGTTAAACATTTTTTTTTCATATACAACCCCATCTGCAGCTCATTTAGGCTGTTTTCTTCAGTGTGCAGATGTAGGATACCACCTGTCTTTGGGTCAGGTCATGCAAGCCTACCTGTCCAGACAGTCATGGGCCCAGCAGAACCTGAACAAAGGTCTGCAGCAGCTCCAGGAGGCAGTGTCCGGACTGGACCAGAGCCGTGACAGAGACACACTACTGCAGGACCACTACAACACCTTCTCCATGCCCCTTCGCTTCCCCTACCAGCCCCACGAAGAAGACCAGGTGGGTTTTATTGAGTCGATTATAAGTATGTAACTTTAAGTGGCACAGACAACTCAAAGTTTTCTTGCATGTTGCAGATTTCTGAAGTTAGTGCAGAGTGTGAAATGAGGTGCGAGATAGAGATTCGATTCAAGCAGATACAAACCCGACTGAAAACAGTCACTGAAGAAACGGAAGAGGTAAAGATCACCTCACTTTAAAACTCATTAACCTCTTTAACTTGTCTTGTCCTTTTACATAAAATTATTTCATATATATCTGACTTCAGAACAATTCAGAGCTGTATTAGTATCGGGAGAAGACCTTATAATCCTCCCAGGTGTCCAGTTTATCATATTTGGGTTTTGTGTCAGTGCCTCTTGTCATTTTCTGACTTAAACATTAACTCATCTCTTAGTTTGGAGATCTGAGAGATTTTTTCTTTATTTGAAGTATTCAAATACATTTAATGGGAAGCAGAAATGATAGATTTCTCCTTTCTAAAATGGGGATATTGACCATTCTGCAGCAATGTGGCCACATAACACAATAGGAAATATTTTGTTTACAGAATAATTACAGTTTGTAACCTAAACCTCACAATTATGAGCTGGCCTGTCACATGAAATTCCTCTAAATTACATTGAAGTTTGTGGTTATAAGGTGACAAAATCAGAAACATTTCAAAGAACATGAATACAAGCCCTAGTGTTTGCTAGAGAGGTGGAAGAAAAGATTGTGAAGTATTTATCTTTTAAGACCATACACAGAGTACATATCTCACTTTGGCCTCCAAAACAAGAATGCTCAGCTCTTAGTCCATGGTCATGTTCCTCTATCTGTTCCATTTTATTTAAATTGGTGTTTTGCATATACAGTGTGTTTCCTGCTTCCACACATCTGTGTTACTTTTATCCTATCCTGAACAGCATGACCTTTTGGTTGAGCAGATCTACTTTTTTTTCTCTGTCATGCAGGCTGGTAAAAGCATGTTGACAGCCAAGTCCTCACTACTGGAGGGCATTAGTGACAATGATCTGGAGTCCAGTGTTGGTTTTGGGCTTTCTCAGGCGGGCAGCAATGAGAATCTGACTGTTAAACCCAGCGTAGCTCGACGTAGGGCCAACCTGCTGGAAGTAGAAAACGTCTACTTCACTGTGAGTCAGCAGACCAAAATAATTAACCTTTCAGGGGCGTTCTGTGGTTATTGTTGCAGCACTTATCAATCATAACTTTGTACATTTGTTTGGTTTTACAGAAAGTAAAAGAATATCTTGTTGGCAGTTCACTGGTGTCTAAGCTCCAAGCTAAACATGACCTGCTTAAAGTGGCTGTGGAAAAAGGTACCACTTCTGCATTTCACGTTACTATGCAACAAAGCAAACTGCAGACACAATGTGCCATTGTTAAAAAAAACTGTAGTACTGTTGTGATATTACAGTATTTGTCATTTATATTTTAAAATCATGTTCCCTTTTTTTACTTACCGATTAGGTAAATAAATCAGTTGAAAGTCAGACTAAGTTGTCCTGTCATTTTCAATAAATCTTATGTTCCCTCTTAGCTGAAGCATCAAGTGGAAATCACCCCAGGTAAAACTTCTAATTCTGGATTTTTGTTCCTTTTTTACCTTATAACGACTTGGTATAAAATTCAACAATGCAAGAATATGCAATTAGAAAACCAAACGTATTGGTCTATGTTTTGCTTTCTGCAGGTTTTCTGGGACGTCTCTGTGCATCAGAAAAAATCATTCAAGTGGCAATTTGTTTCACAATCACAAACTTTTCAGTGGAGACATGTTGTCCTTCATAAAGGTATGAAAAAATCCTTATTTCTCATTGCACAATGTACTTGATGCACTACTGCAACTTTTACTTTTGTGTGTATTCTTAAAAACTTCTATTAGAATTTTGCAAACACGTCAGTCCTGGTGAAAAATTACATGCTTTAAAAGCAACTCGCTATAAAAACAGTACAACAGCACCCTCCTGACAATTTCAAAACATTCACCTAACTTTATCATAGAGGTATGAAATTCGGTTCGCTTGTAGAACTCCCAGAGGCCTACGTAAAAATCTCCTTCACCCATGTTATACAACAAACAGGAAGTTGCCATCTTGGATTAAATTAGCTTTTTTTTTTTTTTACCCCATTTTTGCCATTTCTAGCGTTTTATATTTGATTACACTCATCCTAGAGGTTTAGATTGACCGGCTTGAAATTTGGTCAGTTTGCTCAGAAGGTATGGGGGATCTAAAGTTATCAACATGTGAGTTTTTGAGCATGTTAAGGGGGCTGGGTCAGACCTAAAAGTTTGACACTTTTCACTAAGAAAAACTAAATTGTTATAGCTCCTATATGGAAAGTTGCACAGACATGAAACCTTCTGGGATTGATCCACATCTGGCCCCAAACAATACTCAATGGTCAAATGCTGACATCATCGAAGCCCTGCCCTCTAAGAGCAGGAAGTGTAACGTTTTACTTTGGAAGGTCCACATTTGACCCCCTTCACCTAATCAACATTAAACTGTCCCCAGAGACGGATAACAAGATGGTCTAAGTTGGTTTCTGGTGCTGAGACATTTGGCTGGAGGGTGTGTTCATGGCAAAGTTCGACATGACTCCATAACCTTTTGTTTGGTCCTAATTTACACATTTTTCATCTGATCTGCACCAAATTCAGTATGATTGATCTTAGTATCTCACCTTTTGCATACGGTCGGCTAAATCACACATGCGTGATGCAATTTGCTCCAAACTGGAAATGAAGGATCTTTGTCCACCACCAAACAGCTTAAGAGGAATATACAGGAGATTGACTCAACTGCGCCCCCCAGAATATGTGTGCTTCATTGTGGACGACTGTTCAACATTGTGGTCACCTGATGATATCACTTCAGCCACGCCCCCTGAGAACATTGTCACAGGTTTCTGTGTTGAATAGCCCTCAATGAGAGCCTGTAGAAGTTTCTAACTTTGTCTAATAACATCATTTCAAATGACAGTTTTAAACACTACAGGAAGTCTTCAGTAATCCTTCGCCACCAAACAGAAATTGACAAAACCTTCCATCAGGAAGGTCAGAATTCCATCAAATATTATAGGCTTCTCGAACTCTGCATGACCAAAGGTATTGGGAAGGTTTGCTCACAGTACCGCCTTGTGGTGATGTGTTGAATTGAGCTTGGGACTCCCCAGTGGCATGGAGATGTGAGACTCCCACGGTGTTGACAAAGCTTTAATTCACATTATTATTATTATGTAGTAGTAGAAACAACATTTCTTTTAACATCAATATTATTTGTAACATATTACAAATATTGCTATTTATTAAAATATCACATGTTACTGCTGGTATTTGCTTTCTTTTAATTTATTTATCATAGTGCTGTTTGTGGAAGCAATAGCAGAAGTCTGTTTTATTCAAGTAATTTACAATATTTCTGTATATATCATACTTATTTGAGATATGTGCTGAAGGTTGGTGTATTTATTTCTTATTTCATATATTTATGTTTTTCATATAAGTATGTTTTTTTTATTCTTTATTTAGGCTTCAGGGCAACAGATTCCGAACATCGTGGAAAGCTGCATTCGCTTTATCAACCTTTATGGTAAATATTCAAGATTGGAAGAATGGTGAACAAACAGCTTTCATAATTTCTCAGTGTTATACCTTCATATAGTCTGTGTTTAAGTATACTATGCCAGTGGAAATGTAAACCCTTTGCTTCATAGGACCAAAGGATTGTAACAGTATGTTTTCCTTTTCAGGTCTCCACCATGAAGGAATTTTTAGAGTACCAGGATCACAGATGGAGGTCAACGGCCTGAGGGATGCATTTGAACGAGGTATCTGCATTTGAACAAGAGATCTGTGTGTGTTCTTGTATCTCCGTTTGTTAGGATAAGGTTGACTGTGGAGAGTTAATAATGTGGGACAGTGTGTCATCGCCTTACCTACAGGAGAGGATCCACTGTCTGAACGGAGATATGATCTGGACTCTGTGGCCGGAGTGCTAAAGCTCTACTTCAGATGTCTGGAGAATCCTCTGTTTTCTTTGGACAGCACCAGTCAACTCTTAGAGTGCTGCCGTAAGTATTTGTGTAAGAGGAAACATTTAACTTGGCTGAAGATGCACAGCAACAGCTGATCTCTCTTTTATTGCATTTCCTTAGAAATAAAGGACGATGCAGAGAGAGCAGCTCATCTCAAGGCAGTGGTATCTTCCTACCCTGAGCCCGTCATTGTTGTCACGAGATACCTCTTTGCCTTCCTTCATCAGTGAGTACTGTAACTTCAAGAGCTACACATACAGCTGAGGGAAATTTAAAAACAAAGCTGAAAGTTCCACCTCTGTGTGGGCATATAGGCTAGCAAACTAGAGAACCAAACTTAAAAAGGGCAGAAGCAAACAAATGCAGGCTATAAGGGGTTTTCAAACTTTTAATACCAAGTACCACTTCAGACAATGCTCAACTCTTCATAGCACCAATATGACTGAATAAAATGATTTATTTTTTAAAATTTTGTCAGCCAGTTCTGTATTGATAAAGGGGCACAGCATCAGAAATAGCATATATAGCCCTTTCCACTTTTTGTCATGTTACAATCATACAAGAAGTTATAAGTCCCACTGAGGGGTTGCCACAGACCCAATTGTCACAGACAAATCTCTGTGTGGCAAAAAACCAAATGGCACGTGGACTGAACTTATACGGCTTGTTTCTGGTCACACCAACCACTCAGGACAGCTTATACTGGAGTCTTCTTCAATCCAGCTGCACTAATGATGTTCTCACTGATGTACACAGCTAAAGTACAAATCAAAGGGGAACCTGGGGTTGAGTGCCTTGCCCAAGGGCACATCAGCATTTTGGGGAAAACTGGAATCAAACTTACAACCTTTCTGATTGCCAGGTGGCTAATCTTAACTGTCAAACTCTACTCAAATTTATTTATAAAAAGATACATTAGGAAATACAATAAAATGTAAAAGAGCAAAAAAAAAAAAAAACTAACGAGTAATATACAGGTCCTTCTCAAAAAATTAGCATATTGTGATAAAGTTAATTATTTTCCATAATGTCATGATGAAAATTTAACATTCATATATTTTAGATTCATTGCACACTAACTGAAATATTTCAGATCTTTTATTGTCTTAATACGGATGATTTTGGCATACAGCTCATGAAAACCCAAAATTCCTATCTCACAAAATTAGCATATCATTAAAAGGGTCTCTAAACGAGCTATGAACCTAATCATCTGAATCAACGAGTTAACTCTAAACACCTGCAAAAGATTCCTGAGGCCTTTAAAACTCCCAGCCTGGTTCATCACTCAAAACCCCAATCATGGGTAAGACTGCCGACCTGACTGCTGTCCAGAAGGCCACTATTGACACCCTCCAGCAAGAGGGTAAGACACAGAAAGAAATTTCTGAACGAATAGGCTGTTCCCAGAGTGCTGTATCAAGGCACCTCAGTGGGAAGTCTGTGGGAAGGAAAAAGTGTGGCAGAAAACGCTGCACAACGAGAAGAGGTGACCGGACCCTGAGAAAGATTGTGGAGAAGGGCCAATTCCAGACCTTGGGGGACCTGCGGAATCAGTGGACTGAGTCTGGAGTAGAAACATCCAGAGCCACCGTGCACAGGCGTGTGCAGGAAATGGGCTACAGGTGCCGCATTCCCCAGGTCAAGCCACTTTTGAACCAGAAACAGCGGCAGAAATGCCTGACTTTGGCTACAGAGAAGCAGCACTGGACTGTTGCTCAGTGGTCCAAAGTACTTTTTTCGGATGAAAGCAAATTCTGCATGTCATTCGGAAATCAAGGTGCCAGAGTCTGGAGGAAGACTGGGGAGAAGGAAATGCCAAAATGCCAGAAGTCCAGTGTCAAGTACCCACAGTCAGTGATGGTCTGGGGTGCCGTGTCAGCTGCTGGTGTTGGTCCACTGTGTTTTATCAAGGGCAGGGTCAATGCAGCTAGCTATCAGGAGATTTTGGAGCACTTCATGCTTCCATCTGCTGAAAAGCTTTATGGAGATGAAGATTTCATTTTTCGGCATGACCTGGCACCTGCTCACAGTGCCAAAACCACTGGTAAATGGTTTACTGACCATGGTATCACTGTGCTCAATTGACCTGCCAACTCTCCTGACCTGAACCCCATAGAGAATCTGTGGGATATTGTGAAGAGAATGTTGAGAGACTCAAGACCCAACACTCTGGATGAGCTAAAGGCCGCTATCGAAGCATCCTGGGCCTCCATAAGACCTCAGCAGTGCCACAGGCTGATTGCCTCCATGCCACGCCGCATTGAAGCAGTAATTTCTGCAAAAGGATTCCCGACCAAGTATTGAGTGCATAACTGTACATGATTATTTGAAGGTTGACGTTTTTTGTATTAAAAACACTTTTCTTTTATTGGTCGGATGAAATATGCTAATTTTGTGAGATAGGAATTTTGGGTTTTCATGAGCTGTATGCCAAAATCATCCGTATTAAGACAATAAAGGACCTGAAATATTTCAGTTAGTGTGCAATGAATGTAAAATATATGAATGTTAAATTTTCATCATGACATTATGGAAAATAAGGAACTTTATCACAATATGCTAATTTTTTGAGAAGGACCTGTACACACTTCTTTGCTTTCTATTAAATCTGAGTTTTGGATAAACACAAGGTCAGCAGTTCAGCTCTGCCATCTTATTGATTTGACATGAACATGCCAAAAGGCCAAATCTGCCAGATCAGTGATGCATGGGAAAATACCAGCTTTTAGCATGCCTCCATAGGTGTGCTTTTACTGCTTTTTTTTTTTTTTTTTACATAGTGCAACCTGTCTTTTCCTTGTGGTATCGTGGTGCTCTGAAAGCATGTAAGGTTGTTCAGCAGCATAGTCCCCATGCCTGCAAAGTGTTGGCTGGCAGAGGCAGTTGTGGTTGACCAGCTATGTCTTATGTGAAGGCTGAAATTTTACCGGCTACAGAGTTTAGGGCAAATCCACTGTGCATTCAGTGGTAAACATGCTTTAGTAGCAACTATATTAGTTTCTAAAGAAGTTTTCAATTTTTTCTTGGCTTCTCTTGTATCTGCTTGTGTCTGTTTCCACTTGCATGTTATTTAACATGTAAATAGTTGAAACCGACATTTTATTTTGAATACAACTAGCATGGCCCCAAGTATGACAGAGTTACAACAATTGGGTAAAAGAACATGTGCAAGCTATGCTGTGGTAAAGATTTCTGTTAAAAATTGTTTGGCCACATAGGAAAAGATTATTTGATTTACAGTCATAGTGCAAAACACAACAGTCTATACAGCCACGAGAAACACTAGAATAAAATAGTCTTTATTCTCATTGTTCTGGGGGGTACAACAAAATTAATTCCTTCTAACTATGTTGCATGATGCATCACCCTGTAGAACCACCTGTAGCAGCAATAACTGGCAATTGTTGTTTACCAGTCTGTCCCATCGTTTGCTAATGATACTGGTCCACTGTGCTTTACAACACTGCTTCAGGTTAATCTTTGACTGAGTCCTTGCAATGCCTTTGTTCTTTTCTTTCCGCAGTTATCCTGGTGTAGGCTTCCTCGCCTTTAGATTTGGGATACTTTTTGTATACAGAGGAGTTTTTGGTTGACTCATTGCCTGCAGGGTACCCTGGTACTGTTGATGTAAAAACTATCCCAAATCATCACTCCTCCACCACCGTGCTCGTCAGTTGGGTTGTTTGTTCTGATATGCTGTGTTTGATATTGTCCAAATAATGGTAGTTTACATTTTGACCAAACAACTCTACTTTGGTCATATGTGTCCAAAGAACACGGATCCTAGGGTTTTATTCAGAGGCAGGTTTTTAAAGTTGTGCTGACATTTATTCATTTTAGTGAGATGATGCTTTCTCCTGCAAACCCTTCCAGAAAAGCCATACACATTCAGTCTTTAATTGTCCTGTTATAAACGTTAACATTTGACGTGTTAAGGCCTGTAGATTCTGAGATGTAGCTCTTCTCAGATTGATGGAGAGCAACTATTGCTATTCCAAGATCACAAACCTAAGGGCAATTTAGAGTGACCAATTAACCTAACAGGCATGTCTTTGGACTGTGGGAGGAAGCCGGAGTACCCAGTGAGAACCCACGCATGCACGGGGAGAACATGCAATCTCCATACAGAAAGGCCCCGGCCGGAAGTCGAACCCAGACCTTCTTGCTGCAAGGCAACAGTGCTACCAACTTCACCACCCTGCAGCCCCCAATTGTGTATATATATGTGCATTTAAAAGATCTTTTTTATTGAGAGCAAAGTGTACTGGAGTAAAATTCCTTGTTTGTCTGTACAAACTTGGCAATAAAGCTGATTCTGATTTCCACCTTCCCATTGTGTTTAAACACACCGCAGTGCCGTAGACCCACAAACAGCCAAAACTCCTGCTTTTATGGAGATGATCACCGAGATAAGTTATTCATTCATTTAAGCGACAGCATCTGCCTGCTATTTATCCCTTTTAAGCCATGTGAAATAACAAGGATGTGACTATTTTTCCATAATTGTATGTTTTTCAGTCAACTAAAGGCCATTACTGAAAGGCCATGTGGTGCCGTTTTTACACTCTCTGGCCACTTAATCGGGTAGAGATTGTTAGTAGTGCGTTAAATACCTATTTATCTAATAAACGGTATTCTTGTCGTAGATTCAAGGAGGTGTTGAACATTACTCAAAGATTTAAGTCCATGTTGACTTATAATGGTTACTGCAGATGTGTTGGCTGCAGATTCATCTGAATCTCCCATTCCACCATGTCTCAACGGTGAACTGTTGGACTGAAATCTGGTGACTGTGAAGGCCACATGAGTGCAGTGAACACATTTTCAGGTTCAGTAAACCAGTTTGAGACAATTAGAGCTTTGTGACCTGGTGTATTATCCTGATGGAAGTATCCATCAGAAGATGGATATCAGGAGGTCAGAACCAAAACTAAGGTAGGTTGTGGTCTTTAAATGATGCTCAATCAAGGGGCTCAAATGGTGCCAACAAATACCCTCCTTAACATCCAACAACCACCACTAATAGACTTGAATTTTGATACAAGAATAATGGATGCATGCTTTTATCTTTATACAAACATTTGAATATCACAGCTCAAATCAAGACTCATTCGACCATCATCTGTTTTCTAATTTCGATGAATCTGTGCAAATTAAGGCCTGAATATCTTAGCTGACAGGAGTGGCATCCAATGTCTTCTGCTGCTAGAGACAATTTGAGATTAACCGACGTTACTGTTGCCACATCTAGATACCTAAATGCATTGAGTTGCTGCAATGTGATTAGCTGGGTTGCTATTTGTGCCAACGAAGAATAGCTGTACCTACTTAAGTGTCCATTAAGTTCAAACACTACTTTGACTTTAAGTTATCCCAAAAATAAAGGCAAATGTAGGCTTATTCAGCAGTATGAAAGCAACCATAGATAGTAGCAGCAGCAGAAAGCAATAAAGAAACTATTTTTAATTGCTACCACTGCCAAATTAATGCACAGTTTGACTAGAGAAAGGATCTGAGAAAAATGATGAATTGCACAGAGGTGATTGGCTTCAGTGAATAAAATTGGGCTTGAAAGGTACAAATTGACTATAATAAACCCAGAGCTGATCAGACACACTGATGGCCGAGAGACGTGGGAAGTTTTTAAAAGTATTATTTCAGTTAAAAACCATCTTCCATTAGCCTAACATTCCAACCAAAACGTCAGTTAGACCACAAAACAGTGGGGCTAGCAAAACAACATCCTGGAACTGAGAGCAACTTGTTCAGGGTCAAATATTACTACAAGAACTGAGAAACCTTAAGCTTGGCAAGAATGAGTTTTAGGCAAGAATTCCTACGTTCTGAAACTGTGCTGTGATTAACCTTGTTGTTGCTTTGAGGATGACTATTAGTGTATATAATCTTGATTAATCAAGATTTTTTTCTCCTTGCCTTCAGTGTGTCTCAGTACAGTGATGAGAACATGATGCAGCCATACAACCTGGCCGTGTGTTTCGGCCCCAGCTTGGTAAGAGGGCAACAGGATGATGATGTTGTGACTCTGCAACCTCATATCAACGCCCTGGTGAAGGACATCATCCTGCAGCAGGAGAGCATCTTCCCCAGTCAGAGTGAAGTACAAGGACCAATGTATGAAAAGTGTATGACACTCGAACAGGGCGACTGGTGAGATGATAAAACGTGTTTGAACCCACAGATAGAAGCATATATGGAACATGTGGGAAAAAGTGAAACTGTAATTGGATATCTCTTTCACAGTGAGGTTAATACTGAAGGAGAAGTTGAGGTGGAGTACACTCAAAGCAAAGACGGTAAGTGTTCTGTTTCTTTTGGCTTCAGAGTTGAAACGGGTGACTCTTTATATAATAATGAACAAACGTGCTTTGGAACAGATTTCGAAATGGGATTTTCGGCTGATAATGGTCCAGATATGTCTGCAGCACCCGCATCGACAAAAGCAGACCGTCCAAGAGCCAACAGCAGTGGCTGCTTAGATTACAGTATGATACCAGCAGGAGGCGGCCTTTCTGCAGCTGGAAAGATAACCTTGCAGATTCCAGTTGGGCCGCAGTTTATGCAAAGAAGAGCACTCTCTCCTTCTCATGTGCGCAAAGAGTAAGTAACACTAATTGGTATTAATCTATGAACCAAAAAGACTTGAAATACTCAGGTTAAACAAATATGCATATATTTAAATATATATTGATAAAATTTTTACCTAAAATTATCCCTGAACTTATTCCAGTTCAAATATGCATTTTCCTTCATCGAGTGCCATAACTCCTGAAATAAGCCATTAAATAAGTGTTTATGTGTTAAAAAAAACAAAAAAAAACCAAAAATATATATATATATATATATAAAATTGAAAATGCATATGTAAACAAAATTATAAAATGCTTCTATAATTGATAAAATTCCTAATTAAAAACAACTAATCATTACAGTCTTTGTTTCCCACATTACAGCTTTGCGTCATTTAAAGAAGGCCTCTAAGGAGTGTGGTTTACCTTTAGATCATGTGGTTGTACCTCTAAACAGGTACTGCAGCCCAGAACAACTGGAGCACTTTCCAAAATTCCTCTGAATATCTTAGTCTTCCCTCAAAAATAGCAAGTTGATGTCACCCCACATGTTTTCTACAGGATTAGTACTGGATTGGCATGGCCACTGCTTAACTTTGATCTTCCTTGTCTGGAACCAAGAGGCTTCCTTTTGGATTTGGTTATTGAAATGCTCATTTCAAATGCATTTTCACTTCAGCATAATGCAACATGACTTTTTCAAGTGTTCTGATGCACTCAAACTGATCTATGATCCCTGGTATGTGAAATAGGCACAACACCATAGTATGAGAAACATTCCCATACCATGATGCCTGAGCCACCATGCATCACAGTGTATAATGGCTTGAAGTTTACAGAAATTGTAGTTTTGTTTTCCTCCCATATTCCTGTCTGGTTTTGCTCTACATTTTATGGTATTTGAGATCATTTTAGCTCAGAACTGTCTGTTGGTTTTCTATCACTCTACTACACCTACTAGTAAGTGTAGAAGAATAATTTGTATCAAAACCATTTACTTTTTTGGTTATACATGTTGGACTTTAATTATTTTAGATGAAAAAGAAAATGGCAACCTCAGAATTTAACACCCAAAATATTAATTCTTTACATTTTAGAAAATTACTATAGCACTTATTTGTTTGTCTTATGCAATTTACTAGCATGACTATAACACTATATCAATAAAGTGACTATATCACTTTATTCATTGTACTATTTTCAGTTCTTCAAGTCTGAAAGAGAGATATATTTGGTTTGATTTTTCTTTTTCTGCATTCAGATTTCAGCAACATTCATCCTCAGAGGACTTGGTTGGTAAAGTTGATAAGGTCTGTTTAATTTTAAGATATTTTAAAATTTATTTTCTTTAGTAAAGAATACGTTTAAAGCAATTTGTAAACCATGATGACAATTGTTTTGAAAATAATTTTGCCCATTGTATTAAGGATTTTGCTAAACATTTTCAAATATTTTCTAAAATATGTTATTGATGTAAAATATATTGAATATGTATGCTGTTGATTTATTTTCATTCTATACTTCCATTTATCTCATATTAAAGGAAGTCTGTCAAAACATGGACTCTGTCTTCAAGGAGCTTCTGACACGACAAATACAGCAGGATGCCTCCATATCGGCTGCTTCTGTTCATGCTCAACAGAAAAAAGGAAAGCGTGACGGACGGAGGGGGAGAGGAACTGGGATTTTCAGAGCAGCAGATCCGCTGGACTGAGAGGACCAGCATCTGCAAATGACATAAACAGAGGCGATGCTAATGAAAACCGATGGGAAATATGAGGGGATCTGACATCGGCTTTCAGCACATCTATTTCTAGAAATCGATGGCCTGCGACCCGTGGTTCCTACTCCGAGGCACCAAGGACTCAACAACTGCTCATGATTTTTACTGGAGTGACTTTAGACCTACAGTAATTTATGAAAACTGTGAATAACCTGAAATGCAAAAATGTTTGCGCACAACTAAATGAGGTTCTGCAACTTTAACTTGGTTATCAGCTGGATAGTTATGATCCAGTTATGTTCTAATTTTCAAACATGTTTTGCATGAACTCTTTTAAAATAAGATGAATGCATACAACTTATAAACAACTGTGAATACTGTGGCTGTAGTGGTTTGTTTATATATATAAAAATATTTTTTTCCCACTTTGATTTGTCTGTACATAATAAACCTATTCTATTTTGACATTTAATTCTAGGCAAATATGCACTCAATACTTTGGAAAGTTGTACAACACTTCATAGTGTGAAGGAGCGGAGCATCAAAACTGAGCCACATCGAAAAAAATGTTATTTTCTTTCAATACAGTTTGTGGTGTTACCTTGATATGCAGGAATAACTGCAAATAAACATTCCTCTGAAGTTTTCCTTTGTCCTATACACCTGCTTTGGACATTTTGGTCCCTTATTCTGTACATTACAGGCTTCCTCGCCCTAAATGGGCTATTTTCTATAAACTGTTATTGGAACCCTTTTGAGGATTTCAAAACAAATGTAATTATCTTGTTGTTCCTGGCCTATTTGGCCTCTTTATTTGCTGTGTAAAGTTGTCAAGAACAGGCCTGAGATGTTCTGTGATTTACAGTGAAGAACTAAATGAGAGATTCTTTTCAAAACTGGTTACTCTATATACATCGGGCTTTTTTTCTTAGAGATTTGAGATATCTCATTTCCTATCAAAAACTTTTCTTGGTTGAATGAAAATAGTTTTTAATCTAAATCTACCAGGGGTATGAATAATTTTGGGCTTAATTGTAAAACTGTATAAATCATAAAGAAACCAGATCTACCTACAACTATAAGAATCTGCTTACAAGTGCTCTGGTAATAATACAATATATGTATTGTTCCTTAAAGTAGTAAAATCTGAATAAAAGATGTTTAATATGAAACATTGATAATCTATACTGGATTACTGTATTAATCTATGTTGCATTTGTTAAGCAAAGGCTAGTTTTCACCTCTGAACTCAAAGGAATGGTGAAAACAAACTGCATGCAGGCAAAGCCTTTATTATTACACTCACTCTGTGAGAGCCAGACTCCTATGAGATTAGTAGAAATCTTCAGGACATTAACATTAGATTTATTAGATTGATAAAACTGATAGATACTTTATAGCCGCTACAAGGATAACTTTAATGTGGTTTCACAGGCGTCCATTGGGAATTCTGTGAGATTATACTCCATAAAGAATCGGAGTTAAATATTAAAGTCTTTTCCAAACTCCATTCAGTTTTTGGATTCTCTCTGATGACGTGTCTCCAGTGTTGTTTCCCAGAGTGCTGTGCGGCGCTACGTCCGCCTCATTGCAGCGCAGGCGCAGTGGTGTGGTTGCGGTAGGCTGAGGTGGACTTCCTTCTTACAGTGTGGAGGTTGTACAGCGGTTCTTTTAGAGTTTATTTGGAAGCAAAAAAAACAACTAATCAGACATCAGAATGATCCGGATAGCTGCGTTTTTGACGCTGCTGGTTGTTGCCTGCTCGGGTGAGTGTAAGAGAACCATATCAGGAGATTTGTTGGCTTCAGTTAGCCTGTAATGCTAACATACAGCCTATCAAATTATCTTTAAATGTCTTTTAACTAAGTGTTAAGCCAGTGTCAATGGTTTTAATTGCTCAGGTGTCTCAGATATTTAGCTAATCTACATATTCGGTTGCAGGGGAGAGTTGCAAGGACCCAGTGATCACCCCGTCGGCCTACACCACCTCTGACGCCGTCATCTCCTCAGAGTCCGTCTTCATTGTGGAGCTCAGCCTGACCTGCGCCAACGGAGCCCAGGTAACTCTCGCATAGAGAGCTGCATCATTGAGTTACTGATCTGTAACTGAGGGACTGACTGTCATGACCTCTGCTCTCCTCTGCAGAGTGTCCCTCTCTATGCTGATGTCAATGGAAGACAGTTCCCTGTGACCAGAGGTCAGGATGTTGGAAAATACCAGGTATTGGCCCACATGTGGATTAGTTTATTTGGCTGGGTTTTTTTTTTTTTGTCTTAATTCACAATATTTTAAACCATCCCCTAAACAAAAGGTAATTTCTAGTCAGATGTTAGTAGACCCATGTGTTTTATAACTTGTGGTTTGGGCAAAAGTTATCAACACAAACAGCTTTGTTAAGTGTACATTACCCTGTAAAAGTATCCATGTCACAATTTGGCATGCTACAACAACAAGTTTTAACGTATTTTATTGTGATTCTATGTGATTGATTAAAACAAAGTAGTGCTTATTTGTGAAGGAAGGAAGAGGATTTACAGTTTTCATATTTTTAAGGAAGGAAGAAAAGCCAGATCTGAACATTTTGCAAAGCAGTAGATGTGGCCATTGCCCTAAGCACACCATCCCAAATGGTGGAACATGGTGGTGGCAGCATAATGTGGTGGGAATGGTTTAAAGCATATTTATGTGTTAGAATTGTCCACTCAGAGCTCAGACATGAAATTTTCTCTAAGCTCTTTTAGGGTTGCAAGATGTTAGCATGATCTTTAATTTTAATGCTTTTGCTGAATATTGTAATGATGGTATTAATTACGAGAAACACATTTTCTTGGCTCTTTTCTTTCTTTTGCTTCACCAATATATACCCAACCAATCTTTACAAGCTTTGAAAATATAGAAAAAAATCCACCCATGAGGCCAAACATGTTGTCATGCAGAATTTGTATGGATGCCACTTGTAATACAATATCCTACCAATATTTGCATCCAAGCAATTCATATTTTTATTATAAACAATAGAAAGGTTACGAAGACTGGAATTTGCTCATATTTCTACATTTCAAAACAGCCATGCAGATTGATTTATATTTAACATCTTGACCAAAATGTCTTGGCACTTATGCTTTTTAAGCATGAATCCATAAAGGGTAAAAAAAAACTTTTACTAAAGAGAGAACACTGAATGGGTATGAATCAGTTTTTTCTGATTCTCTTTCAGGTGTCCTGGAGTCTTCCCCACAAACAGGCCACCTCTGGAACGTATCAGGTCAAATTCTTCGACGAGGAGTCCTACAGCGCCCTCCGAAAGGTGGTTTGGCTCAAACCTTTTCGATGATTTCTTTTTTTTAAGTAAAATGTTTAATAAAAATACATGTTATCTGTTTCAGGCTCAGAGAAACAATGAAGACGTAAATGCAATTCAGCCTCTCTTCACCGTCAACATTGACCATAGGGTGAGTCAAGAAGGTTACTGCTAGGCCTTACAATGTCATTCATTTAATGATCCAAATTTTATGCCTTAAAAAGCCTTGAAACATGCAGATTCTTAATAATAGGTCCTAAATTATATTGAGTGAAGTCTTTAATCTTCACACTTGCTCATTCATTTTACATAGTTTGTTTTTTTGTTTAAATGTGCTGTCGGCATTTGTTCTGTCATTTGTAACTGGAATTTGGGTGTTATGTGTGACAAAACTACAAACCCCATGTAGCAGGGAACTAATTAACTCAATTTGAAAGATAATCCTGCTACTCGAAATGACTTACTCTACATTTAAATAATTAAAATCAAAACCTTGATGTGCTATTTATTGCTAGCTCCTTCATCAATGTGGAAAATTTGACGGTTTGGTTTGAAAACAGGGATTTCAGTAGTTTGGTAAAACCAGTCATCAGTAACTGGTATGAAGTTTGCTATAAGCTGTAGACGAGGTTCGTTAACTTAAAAACACTCAAGCCAATTTAAGTTGGCAAAGTTACATTTAACTTGGTTAAATTATGAAATAAACTGAATATATGTTAAGTTTAGTTATTTTTTTTTTACACTCCATGTACATCTTAAATTTAAATAGCAGTTTTCTTAAAAGGTCTTAAAGTAACTAAATTTGATTTAGAAAAACTTCCCGAAACCCTCTACTGACTCTGAAGGCACCTTCAGCTTTACATACTATCACAGTGTCTAAAGTGGTGCGTTTTCTTTGTACTCGGAGGTAAGATTTTTGGAATTCCCAGTCGGAAAACCAAAAGAACTCCCCCAGAAGTAGAAAATTCCATCTTGTGGAGCAACCCTGAGTATGGTATCCAATATGGCTGCCCAAATATAGTGTCGTTGCAGATATTTCCTTCTGATGGTTTGAATCTGGCTTAATCAGTGGCACATATGGTGCTATAAAATATATAATTATTTGAACCCTTTTTATTTATTTATTTGTTTGCACCAAAAACCCTGCAGAAAATAAAAATATTTTGTTGTTTTATCTATTCTATCTCTTTCTGATGGTAGTCGATGGTGTTTTCTTACTTGCAACTAGAATGCTGTCGATTCAGGTGTGATGTCATTACCAGCCCCGACTTAAAGGACAAATCAAACCCAACATAATGTTATATACACTTAGACATGTCCACAGACTAATATTTGTACTGCTGTACAGATAATAAATAGAAAATAAAAAGTAAAGTTATTATAACAGCAGAAGTGTCTGATTCAATGTTGGGATTCCTGCTTTTATAAAACAGACAAAAACAAAGCTATTAGTCAGTCCTTCAGCCAGTTTTAGTTTGAGGAACTATTTTGTCTCACTAATCAGTAAAATATTTTTTTCCTACATCCATATTAGAATGATTTTTCAGATTTAATAAAATAACTAAAACTGTTTATTTAAAAACCACCCAGCTCTGAATGCATCATTTGCAAGTTGACTCATTTATTCCACACCTCTTGTTTCAGGGTGTTTGGAGCGGCCCTTGGGTGTCGACCGAGGTGGTGGCTGGCCTGGTTGGCATCCTAGTCTATTACATGGCCTTCAGTGCCAAGGCCATCATCCAAGCATAATGTGATCCACAGTGACTGCCTGTGACCATTGAAAAGACTTAATTCTGGCAAAGCTGGATTAACTAATCCAACAACCAGCGCTGCAGCCAAACCTACAGGTTTCTGCCTCTTTGTCTCCTTCAGGGAAATAAGGAGAGGTTGAAGTCTTTATATTTCTTTTATTCAGACTGTGTCTTGGTGGGTTTCATAATTATTTTTTCACAAGTTGTCTTGTCAGCCTTTTTTTTTTTTTTTAAAAACATCAAATTAAACTGTACAAGCAACAAGCTCTGTACTCAGACCTGTCTAAAACCCACTGATTCATCCGCACCAGAACCGTCATCTGAGTGGGTAAACTGGTCAGAGTGGGACTTGTTCAGATGGTTTGAACACCAGTCGAGTTGGGCCTTCCTCAAACATAAAATGTCAACAGAACAAGAGCAGAACATCTTGCTGGAACATGAATAAATGGGCTGTTGTTATTCCCGTGTGGCGTGTTGTTTCTCTTCAAATATAAATAATGTGTTTCTCGGAAAAGACCAGGGTAAATCTTATTCCAAAACAACACAACTATGGTTGGAGGCTTTTAGTGAGCTTATCTACATCAGGCAATAACCAGATCCAATCAGATATAATTTAACATTTGAGTAACTGCAAGAGTTGTTACTAATGTGTATTTGAAGTTTCGTGTTCAAACTATTGCTGTTAACATTTTGAAGCCATATTTAAACATAAATTATGCATCATCTTTCAGTACATCATTACTGTTTGCCAAGTTTTCTGCTAAGAGATATTTTATAGTCATTTGGTTGGTGGTAAAATATTAGTTCTGTGCTTTTAAAGTGTTTTCTTTGTTTTTTTTATAGTTTCGACTTAAACAGCAATAAAAGTTGCTTCTAACAAATTACTTAAAGATTACATTTAAAGATATTTTATTGTTTTCTGTTATACAGCATGATGAGACAGCAGTGGTTCATTCTTTGAATTTCTAAGCCTTTTTATGGCTGACTGATTTACAAGGGTTGGACAATGAAACTGAAACACCTGGTTTTAGACCACAATAATTTATTAGTATGATGTAGGGCCTCCTTTTGCGGCGATTATAGCGTCAATTCGTCTTGGGAATGACATATAGAAGTCCTGCACAGTGGTCAGAGGGATTTTAAGCCATTCTTCTTGCAGGATAGTGGCCAGGTCTCTACATGATACTGGTGGAGGAAAACGTTTCCTGACTCGCTCCTCCAAAACACCCCAAAGTGGCTCAATAATATTTAGATCTGGTGACTGTGCAGGCCATGGGAGATGTTCAACTTCACTTTCATGTTCATCAAACCAATCTTTCACCAGTCTTGCTGTGTGTATTGGTGCATTGTCATCCTGATACACGGCACCGCCTTCAGGATACAATGTTTGAACCATTGGATGCACATGGTCCTCAAGAATGGTTCGGTAGTCCTTGGCAGTGACGCACCCATCTAGCACAAGTATTGGGCCAAGGGAATGCCATGATATGACAGCCCAAACCATCACTGATCCACCCCCATGCTTCACTCTGGGCATGCAACAGTCTGGGTGGTACGCTTCTTTGGGGCTTCTCCACACCGTAACTCTCCTGGATGTGGGGAAAACAGTAAAGGTGGACTCATCAGAGAACAATACATGTTTCACATTGTCCACAGCCCAAGATTTGCGCTCCTTGCACCATTGAAACCGACGTTTGGCATTGGCATGAGTGTCCAAAGGTTTGGCTATAGCAGCCCGGCCGTGTATATTGACCCTTTGGAGCTCCCGACGGACAGTTCTGGTGGAAACAGGAGAGTTGAGGTGCACATTTAATTCTGCCGTGATTTGGGCAGCCGTGGTTTTATGTTTTTTGGATACAATCCGGGTTAGCACCCGAACATCCTTTCAGACAGCTTCATCTTGCGTCCACAGTTAATCCTGTTGGATGTGGTTCGTCCTTCTTGGTGGTATGCTGACATTACCCTGGATATCGTGGCTCTTGATACATCACAAAGACTTGCTGTCTTGGTCACAGATGCGCCAGCAAGACGTGCACCAACAATTTGTCCTCTTTTGAACTCTGGTATGTCACCCATAATGTTTTGTGCATTTCAATATTTTGAGCAAAACTGTGCTCTTACCCTGCTAATTGAACCTTCACACTCTGCTCTTACTGGTGCAATGTGCAATCAATGAAGACTGGCTACCAGGCTGGTCCAATTTAGCCATAAAACCTCCCACACTAAAATGACTGGTGTTTCAGTTTCATTGTCCAATCCCTGTATAAGTCTGCGATATGGTCAGCCGCTGGGATGGAAATGACAAAAAAGCAGCTAAAGTTAGTTTTTCAAGATCTACAGAAAGCCTGGAGAATTATTGATCTTGATTATATTTAGAAATGACAAAAACTGCATCGCAAAGTCTAACAAAATTAAGGAAGTTTTGCAATTTGCATGTACTTTAACACTTTTCAACATGTTTTCCATGTTTACTTCAGCTGTAAGCTTGGAATAAATCTTAAACAGCCATAATTTGAAAGCAGAAACGGGTATAACGTTTTAAATGTTTTCTGTATAATTCTATCCAGTAAAGGCCACTTTAAATATTAAAAGAAAGGAGTAAATGTAAAGAATTAAGAGATGGATGATGTCTCAAGTTGATAATCTAGGAAACAGCTGATGGAACTGATGGTGTTTTCTGACTTTAGCATATGAAGTACCACCAGCTGAACAAACGGCGGCAGCACTGTGCTGCGTTATTAGGGTGCCTGACGTGACTCTACAGAAGAAGACCAAGTTGTGTTAAAACGTAACATACCAGACATTTCAGTTGTTTTTCTTAGCCAGCTGTCTGTGTTTGTTTCTTTACTGACACTTAAAACATTTTGATAGTATATTTTATAGTTTGTTAAAGACATTTTGAAGAACATTTTGTGGCTTTCAGCTGCTGCCCTCTTACTTCTATGGATCAGTGAAACTAATGTATCTTGAGTAACATTTTATTTTTGTAAAAGTACTTTCCGCTTAAAAAAAATTTTTTTAGATATCATCTTTTTTGTTTATGAAACTCAATGTGCACAATTCTTCCAAGTCTGTTTTGTCTTAGTGTTTCAGACGCCTTCAGTAAATACAAAAAGCTGATTTTAAATGATGATTTCATTTCTAAAGATAAATAAGGTATCCAAAACAACCTGGCCATCAAACTACCACCACCATGTCTGACTATAGGTGTGACTATCTTTTTCTGAAATGTTGTTAGTTTTACACCAGATGTTATGGGATGCACGTGTCAGCAGTCAACAGAATATTTTCCCAAAACTCTTGGGAATCTTTAAGATGTGTCATGGGAAATGTGAGACCGGGGTTTGTGTTCTCGTTGGTCAGCAGCAGTTATATCTTTAGAACTCGTCCTTGTTGCCTTGTTTATTTGTAATTGTTGAATCATGAACACTTACCTTAAAGGAGGTCAGTGAGATCTGCAGTGCTTTAAATGCTGTTTTGAGCTCATTTTTTGACCTCCTGGATGTGTTGTTGATGTGCTCTTGGAGTAATTTGGGTAGGCCGGCTTCTCCTGGGAAGGGTCACCACTGTTCCATGTTTTCTTCATTTGTGGATAATGACTCTCACTGGTGTCCCAAAGACTTAGAGATGGCTGTTACCCTATTCTGACAGATAGACGTCAATGACTTTGTTTCTCATTTTTGCTTGAATGTCTTTAGACGGAGCCATGATCTGTTCCTTTTGAGATGTCTTAGCCTACTTCATATTGTCAGACTGGTTCTGTTTGAGTGATTTGTTGACTCGATTTGTTGACTTAAAATTGTTTGATAATTGTGGGGCTAGTAAAATTTAACTCGGCTTCCAAAAATGAGTTTTGATCACATTTAAATCATGAATTTAATAAGGGGATGTATTCATTTTTTACAAACAGCTTGGTTGTTGTAGATAGCTTTTCCCTCTTAATATATCAGTTCATCATTTGACAAACTGTTTATGATCTGAAAAATTTTAGTGTGACAAAAAAGCAAAAACTGAAACAATCTGCAAATACTTCTTCACAACTTTATGACACAGTTGTAGCAATGACACAGATGGTCGTTCAGATAAAGCCTGAGCTGGAACAAGTCCACATACCTATTCATGCGTCATCTATTAAACTCTGGGAAGAGGGAGACAGCTGGATGGTTGGTGGGATATAAATGGAATGAACAAGCAAACAATGAAAGGCCTTTAAATCAGTGCTGAATAAGTCTCTTCCTTCCTTTCAATTCAGAGCGAAGAACTCTAACCCACATCTTAATGTCAAAAAAATCAGGAAGAAGAATGAAAAATCACCTTATAGCTACATACATATATACAAAGAAAAATGCATCTGACACTATGTATACTTTGAGGATACTTTATGTATAACTTGTTTTGATCATTTATCTAAGAGACAATTTCACTATGTAGCAATGTCTTGCGTGACATCTCATTCTACCTATATGTCAGATTATAGACGTTCTAGTTTGTACTTATCTCCAGATTATTTTGATGCTTTAAAAAGCCAAAAATGTTGAGTTTTGGCTGCATTTTACAGTTAAAAAGTTTACTTTCCTAGTTTAACAAATACGTGTGTGTCAGTGTGTGTGTAATGTTTGTGTGAGTGTGTGTGTGTGGGGGGGGTGCTGTAAGGCAGATAAAAGCTGCCTTGACAGAGGTGTGTAAAGCATCGACTCCTGGGGCAGACACTGATGGGCTTACTGGGAGTCAGCAATGTGGAAACTGGCGTCTCAGAGATGATCTTCACATGGGGTCACACTTTCTGTCTAAAAGCATTGTTTTTACTGCTCCTTACTTACACTTTCTGCAAGGCAGGACAAGATCAACAAACCCTGGGCTAACTCAATAATCTAAGAGAGGGCTGTATCTTTTTACTGTGCTGTGCACTTCCTTCCCTACAATAATAATTTTTGTTTCATGTGTTAAGCCTGTACCTTCTTCAAAAGAAACAGATTAGAGAGAATAAACTTTGTTTCTCCATTATTTCTCTCTTCCTGCCTTGTCCATGCACCCTCTAATCTCCTTTGCATGTCAATGCAAATTCCTGTAAAAACCATAACATACAGTGCCTTGCAAAAGTATTGATACGCCAAAACAAATTCCTTGTATGTCCAAAAACGTACTTGGCAATAAAGCTTTTCTGATTCTGATTTTTTTATGGTTTCTTATGTTAAAACTAGTCTCTCCGATGTATTTCATTGGTATTTTAGGTGACAGGGCCAACATAAAGTAGTGAAACAAAGTGAAATAAAAATGGTTTACGTTTTTCAACATTTCTTACTTATACGAAACTGAAACTTGTGACATGCACCTCTATGCAGTCATCCTGCGCCAGTGAACTAAAAACATATTTTGTCCACTGTTTGTAAAAAAAAATAGCCATATGTGATAGAGAGCATCTGTGACCATCAGTTTTCAAATCATGCAACAAATTCTCCTTTGTATTTAGGTTCAGACTTTGACTGGGCCATTCCAATGTCCTAATATGCTTTAAACTAATCCACTTCATTGTAGCTTTGACTGTATGTTTATTGTTGTTGTCCTGCTGGAAGGTAAATCTTAATCCCTGTCTCAAGTCTTTTACAGCCTCTAACAGCTGCAACCAGCACTTCTTGTGGATTTATTATTATTTTTCTTGTTCCAAAAATTCCAAATTTGTGGAGTGCAGGATTCTACCACCATGGGCGTCTTTATTTTTTCTACTCCCAGCTAAAATGATGTATCATTTTTCTCCCACTTTACAATTTGCACTACGTTGTTTGTCTGTCACATAAAATCCTAATAAAATAGACTGAAGTTTGTGGTTTTAAAGTGACAAATTGTAAAAAAGTTAAAGAGATATGAATATTTTTGCAAGGCACTGTATATAAAAATGACTATTTTCTTTTCATCACTCCTCATACACACTGTCAGGTTTCTGTTGTTTATATGCATGGACCACCAGGACCGATAGCTATGAAATACCGCAGGTTAAACAGCAACCATTTTGCAGCAAATAAATCCTGTAAAATGCATTTGAACAAACCCCGTAAAACATGTTTAATCCGACACCATCCACATAACTTTTTTTTCTTACTCTATTGAGAAGAAAAGCTGGAGAGGCTTCTTCGGGTGGTTGAAAAAAACACCCCTGGAGTAATGAAAACAAGGTGTCTCAGGGTGATAAAAGATAACCTTGATCCCAGAAATCCCCATTGAATCCCTTAATATTTTCTTTGTAGAAAATATAAGGTGAAAATTTGTGTAAAATCATAATGGCCTAAAATACAAATGTGTCTCTATATGTGTAAAGAAAAATAATCACAATGATGGTATAAAATTGCAAGTGTGAAAGAGAAAGAAACTCCAGGGGGCATGAAAACAGCATAATTTTTCTTTACCTTTATCTAAACGTAGTTTAATGCTCCTGAACGCCCTCCTTCTAAAGCACCAAGTGGAGTTGTTGTTGTAGATATGACTCTTGCAGTCTTGGAATGATCTCAGCACCAGCTTCAGCAGACATCAGGTCTGCAGAGCGGCAGTGGGGTCCTGAATAAAACAGATCACTCCTGGTCTGATTTACACAGACAGTGATCAAGGTTGGAGGCCCCCCCGTAATTCCTCAGCTGACCTCAGACTGATCTGAGGAGGGAGGACGCCCTGTTTCCCCCTTCTGTCCTTGCAGCAATCCAGCTCAGGTCATTTATTTCTTTCACACCCCGTCGTAGCTGCAGGCCTGGCAGAACATGCTGCAGGCACGTAATGATGAGGTGACCTTGAATTTAGACGTCAATCGCGGCTCAGTAAGAAAACAAGGGGTGTCGAGACACTCAGTATAAGCACACCCACACTGTCACGTATGATCACAGTTGAATTGTGACCAACTAAAATAGCATCAATCTTATTTTATGAATAGAGAGGAATGGTGACATCTGCGGATACAACAGCTCTCTGCTCTCAGGAGTCCAAAGCAAATTTGCTGCGAGGATAGATCTATTTTTAGCTGATGTTCAGAGATGTTTATGTCAGTGTATTGTCCCTCTCTTAAAGCCCATTCATTATTAAGCAGTTTTTAATGTGCTGTAATGACTGAAGGAAAAGCATAATAGGGAGATCAAAGATATTTGATTTAAAGTCTGGGCAGAGGAATCATCCTCTGGCCTCCTTGCTTCCTGACAGAGAGAGAGAGGAAAAACACATGAATCCTCCAAAGGTTTGGGAGAAGTTTATCCATTTCCTGATATAACAAAGTGAAACATGGGACGTTGTTGCAATAATCTTTTGTTTGGCAGAGAATCAAAGTGGGAGGCCTTGCGTCTGGGGAACAAATGCACTGTGGCGTGCTGGAAGCCCAAACACTTTGGGCTCACAGAGGAAAAGGTAAGGCGGCTCCTTCCACAAGGTCGAGGACTCCTGAGACACCTTGAAAGCATCCCAGTATTGTCCTGATGACTCACATAACACTGCTGCTCGGATAAAAACACGAGAATGAGCTCAATTGAACAATCTTAAACAAAACGCAGCATTATTTTGAGGAACATCTCAACTAAAATGGATATTTTTAACAAACAGGGTCAAATCTAATCTCTTATTATACATGTAGATTTAGAGTTCTGGTCAAAGGTTTACAGGCACCTAACATTTGAATGAATTTTACTTTCAACAAAGTGCTTTTAATAATGCATTTGAACTGCTCTTTTTCTGGGGTGAAATCACAATATATTTGAGTAAACAGTGAATATTGTTGAATGCACATAGGGTCAAAATTGTTCACACAGGCCTTCAATATGTACATACTCTCCCACTGATATTTAGATATAAATCCATTAGCATGCTAGATATTTGACCACTGTTTTTGTATAGGAGTGTAGAACTCATTTTGAGAAAATAGTTGCTAATCAAATGTGTGAGTATTTACACCTCAATGACCTGGTTGAATAGTTTCAGTGAGGTTTCAGAGCTCATCAAAGCACTGAAACAGCTCTGCTGAAAGTCACAAATGATATTCCTATGGCCTCAGATAATGGACTTGTGTCTGTACTGGTTCTGTTAGATCTCAGTGCTGCATTTGATACAGTCGATCACAATATTCTCTTAGAAAGGCTGGAATATTCTGTAGGGATCAGGGGAACAGCACTATGCTGGTTTAAATCTTATCTGTCTGACAGATTCCAGGTTGTTCATGTCAATGATAAATCATCTTCAAACTCCAGGGTTAATTGTGGAGTACCACAGGGTTCAGTACTTGGGCCAATTCACTTTACTATATATATGCTTCCAATAGATCAAATTATCAGGCAACTTAGGATAAATTTTCACTGTTACGCTGATGATACTCAGCTTTACTTATCCATAAATATCCATAAATTCTGATAAGCCCAACCAGTTAAATAGACTACAAGCATGTCTTCAAGACATAAAAACTTGGATGACTTTAAATTTTCTGCTTCTAAATTTAGACAAGACAGAAGTTGTCGTCTTTGGACCAGAGTTTTTAAAAAGAGAAACTGCTTAGTCAATGACTTAACCTGGATGGCATTAAATTAACCTCTGGTAATAAAGTAAAAAACCTTGGTGTTATTTTTGACCAGGACATGTCATTCAAATCCCATATTAAACAGGTTTCTCGGATTTCCTTCTTTCACCTCCGGAACATTGCCCAAATTAGAAATATCCTGTCCAGGAGTGACGCTGAAAAACTAGTCCATGCATTTGTTACTTCAAGGCTGGACTATTGTAATTCTTTACTACCAGGATGTCCAAAAGATGCAGTTAAAAGCCTTCAGCTGATTCAAAATGCTGCAGCAAGAGTTCTGATAAAAATTAAAAAGAGAGATCATATTTCTCATATTTTAGCTTCCCTTCATTGGCTCCCTGTTAAACCCAGAATAGAATTTAAAATTCTCCTCCTCAAATATAAAGCCCTTAATGATCTAGCTCCATCATACATCAGAGATCTGATTGTTCCATATGTTCCTGACAGAGCACTTCGTTCTCAAACTGCAGGTTTACTGGTGGTTCCTAGAGTCTCTAGAAGCAGAATGGGAGGCAGATCCTTTAGTTATCAGGCTCCTCTCCTGTGGAACCAGCTCCCAGTTTTAGTCCGTGAGGCAGACACCCTGTCTACTTTTAAGGCTAGGCTTAAAACTTTCCTTTTTGATAAAGCTTATAGTTAAAGTGGCTTAGGTTATCCTGAGCTATCTCTGTGATTATGCTACTATAGGCTTAGGCTGCTGGAGGACATAATGACCACTTTCACCCTCTTCACTACATTCTCACACTACTCTCCAATTTTGCATTATTTGCTGTTATTTCAGCTTTTAACCTTGTTCTCTCTTTTGTCTTCCTAGAAGCTACACCTGGCCTGACTCTGTGTCTATCTGTGACACCTTTCTGGAGAGGGGAATCGTCCAAGCTTCTGCTGGCAACAACTTAATGCTCACCCTCTACCAATGATCCACATGGCCCTGTCTTTTAGTGTTTAACCCTTTCTCTCTCCTAGACATGGCGATTGACTGAGCTTTTACTGTAACTAATTATATGTGCTCTCTTTCAGACTCTAACCTTGAAAACTGGCTCAGAGTTTATCTGTTCTTTCTTTCTAGATGAAACGACTAAAGGAGCTACATCCATTAACATTTACTTTTCCTTCCCATTGAAAGTACTCCTGGATCAGTGCTTCTTTGTTCTTTTTGTGTCTCTGCTTTGTTCTCTCAAACCCCCAGTCGGTCGTGGCAGATGGCCGCTCACACTGAGCCTGGTTCTGCTGGAGGTTTCTTCCTGTTAAAAGGGAGTTTTTCCTCTCCACTGTCGCTACATGAATGCTCAGTATGAGGGATTGCTGCAAAGTCAATGCCAGTGACTGTCCACTGTCTCTACATGCTCATTCAGGAGGACTTAATGCTGCAAGTCACTGACTGGATGCAATCTGCTGGGTTTCCTTAGATAGAAAAACTTTTTATCCAATTTGAATAAATAACTGAATCTGACTGCACTGTTCAATGGTTAGGATTAATTGGAATGTATGTACCTGACTATCGTGAAGTGCCTTGAAACAACGTGTTGTGAATTGGCGCTATATAAATAAACTGAATTGAATTGAATTGTATTTAAATTGGTTGGTGTCCCGCCTTGACTTAGTTTTAAGGCATAGTCCATATATTTTGAAAAGGTTTGAGATCGGGCCATTCCAAAAACTTAATGTTCACCTGCTTTATCCATTCCCAAAGTAATTTTGATGCGTGTTTGGGATCCCAATCCTGCTAGAACACCCAATAGTTCAAGTTAGAGCCATCTGTCCTAAACTCTCACCCTGAGATGAAATTAAATGGATTAGGATGTTTATGAACAGAACAGAAACCAACAAGGCTGATGTACTGTATATTTTAAATGTCGCTGTCTACAGTGAAGTGAGTTTTTCAGCAATAAAGAGTGAAATGGTGCTGACTCAGAAACTCAAGACCTTAAGGAAAGTCTAAACTTGGCAGCTCACAATGAGGACTCCATATCCAGTATCATGTGTGTTTTGAATGTGACCCTGCTCCAGCAAACCCGATTGAAATGGTTTAATTTTTTCCTCAGCCTCTCCTGAAGTTGTGCAGGAGCTTGCTAATGACTAATTCATTTGATCCAGGTGTGTTTAGTCTGAGAGACGTCTAAAATATGCAGAACATCAGCCTTCAAAGAAGGCATTAAACACCACTGAACAAGCCAAATGCCTTCTGGAGAAACGTTTTATGATCAGAGGAGAGAGTTTGAGCTATTTGGCCACAGCGACAAAAAGTATGATTTGAGGAAGGGTTCAAATCTAAGAACATTCCACCTTGATTGCAGCATCATGCTGAGGGACCTTTTTGCTTACCAGTGGTACTGGTGCTATCTACAAGCTCAATAGCTGAATCTTAATCTGAAATTGTGTCTCAAACACACAACAATATAGGTTTTGGAAAGGATAAAGCAGGCAAACCTTACAGTACAGGTCCTTCTCAAAATATTAGCATATTGTGATACAGTTCATTATTTTCCATAATGTACTGATGAAAATTTAACATTCATATATTTTAGATTCATTGCACACTAACTGAAATATTTCAGGTCTTTTATTGTCTTAATACAGATGATTGTGGCATACAGCTCATGAAAACCCAAAATTCCTATCTCACAAAATTAGCATATTTCATCCGACCAATAAAAGAAAAGTGTTTTTAATACAAAAAACATCAACCTTCAAATAATCATGTACAGTTATGCACTCAATACTTGGTCGGGAATCCTTTGGCAGAAATGACTGCTTCAATGCGGCGTGGCATGGAGGCAATCAGACTGTGGCACTGCTGAGGTCTTATGGAGGCCCAGGATGCTTCGATAGCGGCCTTTAGCTCATCCAGAGTGTTGGGTCTTGAGTCTCTCAACGTTCTCTTCACAATATCCCACAGATTCTCTATGGGGTTCAGGTCAGGAGAGTTGGCAGGCCAATTGAGCACAGTGATACCATGGTCAGTAAACCATTTACCAGTGGTTTTGGCACTGTGAGCAGGTGCCAGGTCGTGCTGAAAAATGAAATCTTCATCTCCATAAAGCTTTTCAGCAGATGGAAGCATGAAGTGCTCCAAAATCTCCTGATAGCTAGCTGCATTGACCCTGCCCTTGATAAAACACAGTGGACCAACATCAGCAGCTGACACGGCACCCCAGACCATCACTGACTGTGGGTACTTGACACTGGACTTCTGGCATTTCCTTCTCCCCAGTCTTCCTCCAGACTCTGGTACCTTGATTTCCGAATGACATGCAGAATTTGCTTTCATCCGAAAAAAGTACTTTGGACCACTGAGCAACAGTCCAGTGCTGCTTCTCTGTAGCCCAGGTCAGGCTCTTCTGCCGCTGTTTCTGGTTCAAAAGTGGCTTGACCTGCGGAATGCGGCACTTGTAGCCCATTTCCTGCACACGCCTGTGCACGGTGGCTCTGGATGTTTCTACTCCAGACTCAGTCCACTGCTTCCGCAGGTCCTCCAAGGTCTGGAATCGGCCCTTCTCCACAATCTTCCTCAGGGTCCGGTCACCTCTTCTCGTTGTGCAGCATTTTCTGCCACACTTTTTCCTTCCCACAGACTTCCCACTGAGGTGCCTTGATACAGCACTCTGGGAACAGCCTATTCATTCAGAAATGTCTTTCTGTGTCTTACCCTCTTGCTTGAGGGTGTCAATAGTGGCCTTCTGGACAGCAGTCAGGTCGGCAGTCTTACCCATGGTTGGGGTTTTGAGTGATGAACCAGGCTGGGAGTTTTAAAGGCCTCAGGAATCTTTTGCAGGTGTTTAGAGTTAACTCGTTGATTCAGATGATTAGGTTCATAACTCGTTTAGAGACCCTTTTAATGATATGCTAATTTTGTGAGATAGGAATTTTGGGTTTTCATGAGCTGTATGCCAAAATCATCTGTATGAAGACAATAAAAGACCTGAAATATTTCAGTTAGTGTGCAATGAATCTAAAATATATGAATGTTAAATTTTCATCATGACATTATGGAAAATAATTAACTTCATCGCAATATGCTAATATTTTGAGAAGGACCTGTATATGAACTATGTTTAAAGCCAGGTTTGGGATCAGGAAATTAACCAATTTAAACAAGCTCTATTACTTCTGTAAATAATATCGGTCAAATATCCAGCCATAACCCTGTCGATGGCTCCAAAAGTGCTCATACTCATTTGAGAAAATCTGCAATAGATTCAAACCTCTGTACATTAAAGTTGTGAAATTAATATGACAGTCATACTGATAATAAAGCCTCTGACCAGAACTGTATTTGGTAAAAGAAAAACAGCTTATATTATAACATTTCATATAAAAAACATCTAGTTTCTCATGCAGTGGAGGGGCATAATACATTACACAGATACAAAACAGTGTAAAAACAGTACTAGAAATGCAGCAAAAGAGGTTTAAATATGCTCATATATATATATATATATATATATATATATATAGACGGTACAGACCAAAAGTTTGGACACACCTTCTCATTCAAAGAGTTTTCTTTATTTTCATGACTATGAATATTGTAGCTTCACACTGAAGGCATCAAAACTATAAATTAACACATGTGGAATTATATACTGAACAAAAAAGTGTGAAACAACTGAAAATATGTCTTATATTCTAGGTTCTTCAAAGTAGCCACCTTTTGCTTTGATTACTGCTCCTCACACTCTTGGCATTCTGTTGATGAGCTTCAAGAGGTAGTCACCTGAAATGGTTTTCCAACAGTCTTGAAGGAGTTCCCAGAGATGTTTAGCACTTGTTGGCCCTTTTGCCTTCACTCTGCGGTCCAGCTCACCCCAAACCATCTCGATTGGGTTCAGGTCCGGTGACTGTGGAGGCCAGGTCATCTGGCGCAGCACCCCATCACTCTCCTTCTTGGTCAAATAGCCCTTACACAGCCTGGAGGTGTGTTTGGGGTCATTGTCCTGTTGAAAAATAAATGATGGTCCAACTAAACACAAACCGGATGGAATAGCACGCCGCTGCAAGACGCTGTGGTAGCCATGCTGGTTCAGTATGCCTTCAATTTTGAATAAATCCCTAACAGTGTCACCAGCAAAGCACCCCCACACCATCACACCTCCTCCTCCATGCTTCACGGTGGGAACCAGGCATGTAGAGTCCATCCGTTCACCTCTTCTGCGCCGCACAAAGACACGGTGGTTGGAACCAAAGATCTCAAACTTGGACTCATCAGACCAAAGCACAGATTTCCACTGGTCTAATGTCCATTCCTTGTGTTCTTTAGCCCAAACAAGTCTCTTCTGCTTGTTGCCTGTCCTCAGCAGTGGTTTCCTAGCAGCTATTTTACGATGAAGGCCTGATTCACACAGTCTCCTCTTAACAGTTGTTCTAGAGATGTGTCTGCTGCTAGAACTCTGTGTGGCATTGACCTGTTCTCTAATCTGAGCTGCTGTTAACCTGCGATTTCTGAGACTGGTGACTCGGATGAACTTATCGTCCGCAGCAGAGGTGACTCTTGGTCTTCCTTTCCTGGGTCGGTCTTCATGTGAGCCAGTTTCTTTGTAGCGCTTGATGGTTTTTGCGACTGCACTTGGGGACACTTTCAAAGTTTTCCCAATTGTTCGGACTGACTGACCTTCATTTCTTAAAGTCATGATGGCCACTCGTTTTTTTTACTTAGCTGCTTTTTTCTTGCCATAATACAAATTCTAACAGTCTGTTCAGTAGGACTATCAGCTGTGTACTGTATCCACCTCCTGCACAACACAACTGATGGTCCCAACCCCATTTATAAGGCTTGAAATCCCACTTATTAAACTTGACAGGGCACACCTGTGAAGTGAAAACCATTTCAGGTGACTACCTCTTGAAGCTCATCAACAGAATGCCAAGAGTGTGTGGAGCAGTAATCAAAGCAAAAGGTGGCTACTTTGAAGAACCTAGAATATAAGACATATTTTCAGTTGTTTCACACTTTTTTGTTCAGTATATAAATCCACATGTGTTAATTCATAGTTTTGATGCCTTCAGTGTGAAGCTACAATATTCATAGTCATGAAAATAAAGAAAACTCTTTGAGTGAGAAGGTGTGTCCAAACCTTTGGTCTGTACTGTATACATGTATATATATATATATATATATATATATGTGTAGTGACCTTCCTGCAATAATGGCCTAAGTCATTCTTGGTCAAATTTTTTTTTTTTTTTACCTAAATCATCTCCTCATGATGCTGGCCACCTCTTGTAAAATTGTCTAAATCCTCATTTGAGGAGGTCATGCAACTTCATGCCTGATGTCAAGAGTGTGATGGTTTTACAGGCATTTAAAATGGCAACCGCGTCAGGAAAAAATCAAATTTACTCAGACACTGAAGCCATTTCCATAATTCAGGGCTCATCCCCTATTGGTAAGTGATAAAGGCATTAAATGTTGCATAGATATCTAGTATTTTAATTCTGTCTTTCATTCAGCATTTTTGTCCACAAAGTAGCTATGAAGCTAGCATTTAGCAACAAACAAGAGCTCCAGAACTTGTGGCTGTAACAAGTCACCGTTTTTTGTCAACTCTTTTCTTTCTTTTTAAAGAGTACCTCATCAACTGTTTTTCTTTTAATTTTCCACATTATGTGATCTAATTGAGAAAGATATGTAGCTTAATAAAAAGGACCATAAGAAATGGTTGTGTCAACACTCATTTGTTGTTACTATCTTTTTGGGTGAAAAAGTTTTTTTTGTTTCCTAAAAAACTTGAAAAAATAACTTAGGCCATTATTTTAGGAAAGTGACAATATTCTTCTGGAAAACAAATAAAAAAGTAAAATATATAAATGGCTCATGGTGTGATATAACAAGTCTTATGATCCCTGCTCTGATGGTAGCTCTGTCTAAGAATAACACAGCTGACATCATTTGAAGATTAAAACGTTCACGGAGGCCCCTCTGAAAACATCTACAACTCATTCCAGGCACTTGATTTGGACTTGGATTCATTTCACTCTTTATGTGGACTTTCTTCCCTCCATAGCAGAACGGTTTAGTTTCAAGTCTGTTGAAGCGTGTTACTGTTAAGACCTGCTTAGATAAAACTTTGGTTTGACATCTATCCGTTTCCCCCAAAACACCATTACAGGCAATGATTTACATTCAGCTTTTAAATAAAAGGTAGTTTTTGTTGTGCCATACGTGTTCAATAAATAGACTTTACATTGGCTGTACTGCACGTGGAATGTAACTTCTTTAATATAGTGTTTGTGTTTCATTCTTCCCAAGTCTGCATTGGAAAGTCTTGTCTGTTTGCTCAAAATACAGCCACATCATTGCGTCCCAGTCGCTCTTGGAAAATCTGTTTGTCCATTTCTGCTTTTCTCTTTCCCCCTCGTGGTTGATAGTTTTTATGTGTGTTACTCTGCAGCTTCTTACAGGGCTCTGTTTTTACTCCAATGCTCCAGCCTCAGGAGTGAATATGTGTTCACCTTCTGAAGAAATCCTTCAGAGTGAACTGAGTGTAAGTTTGATTTTTCATTTACATAAAAAAACATTTGTTCACCTTGGTTTAGGACCCCACTCATAGCCGTGGCAATCTGTCATATTGTGGTTTGGGTTCCTCTGGATTCACAGCTCTGTCTGCTTCTTTGTGCATTAGGCATGCCACGAGGATATCAGTGCAGGAATCCATCCTTTGCATTCCTGGTGTTCTCTGCTGTGTTGGATTCAGCCAGTGTTTTCTTTTTATTTTCTTCACCTGAATCACTCCAAGCTATCCAAGCCAATAGCTGCTGAAGTGAACATCTCTGTACTTTCCAGGTCATTTTGCATTGCAGATGCACTGAGAAACTGTACTGCGCGTGGTGTTGACATCGTCAATTACATCTTTCCGGTGAGTAGGGAGGGGGCAGAGAAGACAGGTGAGTACAGATGGATGTCCTGCTGAGGGTACAGCTGTCCTTTGTCAAAGCAAACATCTGGTAGAGGTCAGGCTGTTCTCAAGCTGAGATGCTGCAGATGGTGATCCCAGCAGCGGAAGCATTGGTCCTTGCAGCATGGTGTTGTATATTTTCAAGCATGCCTAAGTGTGTACATTTCCATCTAAGCGGTGTCTGTCAGTACAGGTTGTCCTTAGTGGTGGAGGTGTGTGTGGCCGTAGAGTCGTCAGGGAGTGAGCCCCGTCGGCCGAGTCGTGACCGACACTGCAGCAGGTTTTGAAGCTCTCTGGACACGCTGCTGGAAAAAGCTGTGTAGATCCACGGGTTGGTGCACGAGTTCAGGCTTGCCAGCAGCATCAGGATGGTGAAGGCCACTCCTGCAGAGAACATACATACAGGAAAAGAGAGCATGGATGTATTGTAGTATTAGAACACCTCTCCTCATTTTGTCATATTGCAACTAGAAACTTCAATGTATTTCATAATGTTTTGCTCGTTCTTTGAAAAGCAGCTCAAGCTCAGTCAGACTGGATGGACAACATCAGTTTGCAAGTCTTGCCACTGATTGTCAGTTAGAATTTGGTCTGGACTTTGACTAGGTCATTCATAGACTTTAATCTACACCATTTAATTTTAGTTCTAACTCTGTGTTTAGGGTTTCTTTCAGTTTTCTCTCACGGATTACTGTGTACTTTCCTCCATCCATCTTGATATTAAACTCTGACCTGTTTTCCTGTATTTGCTGAGAAAGGCATCACCACAGCATGATTCTATCACCCCCATGTTTTACCATGGTGACGTTGTTTTCACATAGCATTGTGCATGTAGGCTCAAAGTTTCAGTTCTGGCCTCCTTCTTCCACATGTTTGCCGCATAACGTATATAGCTTGTAATAAATTTGAACAAAACTTTTATTGACTTTCTTCCAAAATGGCTTTCCTCCTGCCACTCTTTACAAATGTCAGATTAGTGGAGTGCACAGCTAATTGTTGTCTTGTCGCACCCACCTGAGCTGTGGACCTCCACGGATCCTCCAGATTTACCAAATGCCTCTTAGCTACTTCTTGCCCTGGTTTTCAGTTTAGGTGAGCGGTCAGTTGTTTGTGAGTCTGCAGTTATCCCTGATCTGTCTGATGTCTTCCTTGGTCTTCATGATGTTCTTTGCTTACTAATTTTGTCTAACAAACCTCTGAGGTCTTCACAGATCAGCTGGATTTATGCTGAGAATAGATTACTCAAAGGTGGAATCTATTTACTAATTAGATGTCTTCTGAAAGCAATTAGTTCCACTGGATTTCATTTAGGCATATCAGAGTAAAAGGGGCTTAATTTTTTCCACCTCACAATCCTGCTACTTTGTGTTTATCTATTCCATATAATCCCAATAAAAGTCTGTAAATAATATTTTGATTATATACATGGCAAACTGAAAAATTTCTAGCAGTATGAATACTTTTTGAGCAGTACAGTACAAAGTGAGGGGTCGATGGTTTACAGTTTATATTTCATTGTTTTTCCTCCAGAAACATACACAACTATTAAGAACAGTTTGGATTAAATATAAAACATGTGTGGTTGTTATTTTTTTGTTTATTTCCATCATGATTATAAATATTCCAGAGGAAAAAAACTGTATGTTCCTCCTTCTTATTATTTTGATTTGCATCTATTAATAAGTTGTTTATATAATGACTAGAATAGTTTATTTTGCTTTGGTCACTCAGGAACAGCAAAAATGGTGAAACGGCTATTTTGAATGCAGAGCTGATAACAATCATCTGCGTGTCTCTGTGTGTGTTTGTGGAGCTGCATGCCAGGAAGGACTCATTCATATTTAAACTTTGCTTATGCATGTGCATGTATGTGTGCGTACAAGCTTACGTGGCTCATCCTGTGTGTCCACCTGTGTGTTTTTGACAACGTGTGCAAGATGCTGGCACGGATCATTGGGAATGAAATGTGAACACCTGGCTGTGGTGCAAAATTAGCCAGGATATAAACAAGTTATTTACTGTTATTCACCCACTCGTCCCATACTATGTCACAGCTATTGGTGGGACCAGCCTTCATTGGTTACACCATCTCTAGATGCCAGTAAATCAATCAACAAACTGTGCTTGTGCCTAAAATCTACAGAGACGTGTGATGTGTGAACCAGGGGGTTCTGGTTGCAGGTCAAAGAAAACATTGTTTTTCATTCCCTTTTACATCATCTGAGCTGAAGCCTGTTCTTGGAAAAAGAAATGGTCCTTGGAATAATGAGGGATCCTTTCTCAATAGGACGGACAGCAGCAGCGATGGGAGGTTGCTGCTGGTTAACATAATCACTTGGTTTTGGCTTTTCTGGTGTGACAAAATGGATTGCCCATTTAAAGCAATTAAAAGGATTAACATGGCTGAGGAGAACTAATCCATCTGGGACAAAACAACATCAAGCCTTCGCTTTAACTCCCTGGAAACAGATGTTTGTTTTTCATTTTGCTTTTTTGTGTCTGAATCAAATACTACTGTGACTTGAATAAGTTTTCCTACATCATCGTTCAAGACTTGACACAGATTCTCAATTAAATGTAGTTCTGGACTTTGACTAGGCCATTCTATGCTTTGATATAAAACAAATGCATTGTAGCTCTGGTTGTATGTTTAGTTGTAAGTTCTGTTGGAAGGTGATCCTGTGCACTGTTTTTAGCTCTTTCCATCAACTCTAATCAGCATCCCACAGCATGATTCTGCCTATACCATGTTTCATCAGTGGGTTGGTTTGTCCACAGTAGTAAGCAGTCATTTTTTTCTGCCACACAAAGTGTTTAGCTATAGGCCAAAAAGTTCAGTTTTGGTCATCTTCAACATGTTTGTTGTGTCCCCTACATTGGACTTCTTATGGCTCTCCTATTGTCACTTGACTAATAGTTGTTCTGTCCACAGACTATTCCACCTGAGCTCCATAGCTTTGCAGCTCTAGTTACCATGGATTTCTTGTTTTTTTTACTTTGGATAAGGCTCTGCTTGACAGTCTCTTACTTTGGGGGAGACACAATGTGTTTGCAGTTATTGTTGAGCTTACTGGTGTGTACCTTGGTTTTCATAAATCTTTTTGTTCTCTAATGTTCTCCAAAAAACCTCTGGGGTCTTCACAGAACATCAGGATTTTTTTAGAGATTAAATTACACTACATAATTATGCTCTACCTGGTGTTGGTCTATCAAATAAAATGCCCCAAAAATAGCATTGAAGTTTGTGGTTCTAATGTGTCAAAGGGTGGAAAATCTCAAGAGGTAGGAGTACTTTTGCAAGGGGGGACTGGACCTTCACATGATGTTCATCACTGACCTTGGTCTGGAGGGTCCGGATCCCAGGCCGCCCACAGCTGGACAATGAAGAACGGCGACCAACAGATGGTGTAGACCAGCACTATGACCAGGGTCATCCTCACTGTCTTGGACATGGCTTTAGTGATACTGGGAGGTGGAGTAACCTGATGTGGGGGCGGGGCATAGTCCATTGAGCAGCGGGGAGAGTTGACACAGGGCTCCCGGAAATCTGAGCCATTCAGTATTTGCTCCTGCGACAGTGATGTTGCTGCTGTCTGATGTTCATTGCAGCAGCTACTATACTGAATAACAGACGGCATGTAGTCATAATGTTCTCCCACTTCGCAGTCATGGACAGTTTTGTCCTTTAGTAGCTGTCCTCCTCCTCTCCCATGTGCCTGTCTCCCCCTGTCCCTCACCCGCTCATCCTCCTTCCTGAGGTCGTGAAAGCGAAACAGGATTTCACTCCTCTTGAGCTCAGCCATCATTATCCTCTCTGACTTTAAGTAGATGTTGTTGTGAATCTCGCGGAAGATTCTTATCTGAAAGACAATATTTATAGCAGCAGTTTAATGCAAGGAAACCAGATGGGTTTTACAACTGCCACGTGCCAGAAGCAGAGAAAGAATTTGAATGCTGAAAGGATATCAAAGAGAGACTATGTTGGCATTAATCGTCTACAATAAAACTATCTTCGAATCTTTTTTGAGAAATTACTTAACAGGATAATACTTTTATTGCCTTGGAGAAAGGTGTCCATGAAATTTTATTGCAGTGAAATGTTTTATGGACCTCCTTTTAACCACTCTACCTCTTGTTTCTGCTCCATTTTCATTTAAAAAGAAAATCAAAAAAGCTTTAAGAGAGATTTTATGACCTGTCAGATTAACTTTGTTCAGTGTTTTTGCAGGTTTTGATTCTATATTCCTGATTACAGTGGCCTTTAAAAGTGGGCACATTCCTGGGATGTAAAAATGAGACCATGATGACTCATTCCCAATCTTTTTCCACCTTTAATATGAATAATTGTTAATAATAGCTGATCTGAAACAAGAATATCTGTGAGAGGAAGACTGTAAAAATCTAAATGTTGCAATAAACTGGTTGTATAAATGTGGACACCTTTAAACAAAAACTTTGCTGAAGCATATTTTGATGCAGTCATAGAATTGAGTCTCTCTGAGTTCACAACTTCTACCAATTATATTAAATCAGATTAACCAGAGACAAATCTAAGCTGTCCCAATTGGATTAAAATTTTTTTATACATTTATATATTTTAGCTATGACAATAGTTCCCACTTCGAGGAGAGGCCACACAGGATCAAAAGGATCTCATTGTATAACCAGTCAGGTACCAGTCAGGAGAAGAGCACAAACGTTCCACAACATTATTTATATGCTATGACACAATGAAGACCAGCCAGCAATAATTGGAGGAGATGAATGAAAACAGTGACATTACAAAAACTGGACATTTCTCTAAAAGTATTGAAAGAAGCTTGGAGACAACACAGAACACCTCCAAAAAAAACCTTTCCAACAGTGAAACATGGTGGTGGCAGCATCATGCTCTAAGATTATTTTTGATCAGATGGAACTGGGGATTTTATTAATATATATAAAATTTTGGGGGGTGGCGGTGTCGTGGGGTTAAGGTGCGCGGCCCATGTTCCGAGGTATCAGTCCTCGACGCAGCCGTCGCGGATTCGACTCCCGGTCCCGGCGTCCTTTGCAGCATGTCTTTCCCCCCTCTCCACCCCTTTCCTGTCGGCTTACTGTCTGAATGCCAATAGTGCCGCAAACAAAGCACAAAAAAAAATGTATAAAATTCTGAATGGTTCTAATTGCCATTCAGTTCTGCTCCAAACCTTCAGGTGTCTGCTTGAGGTTGAGGATGAAGAGGCATTTTAGTTTTCAGCACCACAGTGAGTTGAAACACATATTAAAGAGCAACAAAAAAATGTTTTTATGAGAGGAAAATTGAAGTTTTGAAATAGCCAAGGCAGAATCAAGGACTAAATTCAAGAGAAAATATGTGGAGTCACCTAAAGAGGGCTGTGGATGACAGATGTTCTCATAGTCTGACAGATTTGCAGAACATTGCAAGGCAGAGTGGGCAAATATTGTGAAGTCAAGATGTGGGATGTTGGTAAAGAAGGCTGAATGCTAAGTCAAAGGCGGTTCAGTAAATATTACTTTTAGGGGTTATTGCACTTATTTTATTTCCTTCTAAGAAATTTGTTCTTAGTTGAATTATAGAGAATAAACATCGTATTTTATGTATGAAGTCTGGTAATATTTTATCATTGCCTCCTTTTTAAATTAAATACACTAGCATTTTAACGGGGGAATGTACCCTTTTGAGAGCCTCTGAATTTAAAAATATTCTTGATTTGAAGGCGATATTGAGAAATGGGTCACTGATTGTAAGTTTGGCTGAGATCGCATATGTTCCACCTCCTGGCAGGTTGGTCTCAGAGTGGGCTGTTGCCTCAGCCACGGACCTCCAAGCGCTGTTTTAATTAGGGAGAAATGGCCAGACTCTTGAAATATCTTTCCCCAAATAGAGCAGGACCAGTGGGAGGCAGTCCAGAATGCCTGTCTGCCACATAACACCAACTGCAGCATCCCGTGGGTGATTGGACAATGGCTGCCAAGTGTACCTCGCATTTCATTCATGCCACATGCATCATTATCTGATGAGGTTGCCCTGAACATGTAATCCTGTTATCAATATTCAGTGCACATTGCAGGGAAGCAGCAGGTGCAACCAGTGTTACCTGACAGATGGTAATGATGAGGGCTGGCATCAGGAACACGGCCACGGTCATCCAGGTGACGTAGGCCTTCAGCCCCCATGGCTCAGTGAAGTGACCCCAGCACTCGAACTCTCCCGGAGCTACTTCCGAGCGGGAGAAGATGAACACCTGACAGAACAAGAACCTGTGGTCAGCACTCCCACAGACATGACACAAGGTAATTTTCAGTCACCTGAGCTGTAGTGACCTCATATAGCTAAAAATAAACCAACACCTTGAGCTGCTCTTTAAAAACCAGGGTGTGGACGCCTGAATACGGATTATTTTTCTATTTCAACATGTGTGTGAGTGTGTTTTGTGTATAAAAGATTTTGTTTGCTTATCCCTACCTACCTGTGGTATGCTGAGAACCAGAGCCAGGCCCCACGCCACCATCACAGGGGTGTTCCAGTGGGACATAGACCCAACGCGGTAGGCCTGCAGTGGGCAGCAGATGGCATGGTGCCGGTCGACTGTCATGGCAACTATCATGTAGGAGGAAGCAAACATCCCCACAATCTGCAAGTACTTGACAGATCGGCAGAGCAAGTCGGGCCCCTGAAACCTCTCTGTTATGTCCCATATCAGCTGGGGCAGAACCTGGAAACAAACATTTAAAAAACCATAATGGGTGGACATTAGTTACAACTTGGTTTGAAGCATTGTTTTTGTGCTGGGGTGCAGAAATATATAAACAAAAAATTTAAGGTCAACTCAGGTGATACTGGGTGTTATCGCTGTTGCAAGACTTATCCTTCTGTGCCACAGGCTCCTATTCTTATCCAGACGCACATCAGTAAATCACAATGTTGCAGTGGATTACACACCTCCCTGCTGCCTTTAACACCAAAAGTCTATTTATATGCACCTGAAAACTGTCCAAACAAATGACCTTAAACTCCAGTGTGAAGCTTCAGGGTCAACTTTTGACTAGACTTTTAAAAACTAAACTATATTGAACTACATTAAAAAGAAATCAACAAAACTGTGCCATTTTAACTGTTTAACTGTCAGATAATTCATTTTAGTTTTGCATCCAAAAAAGTCATTGTACATTATTCCAATTGTTGTGTCAGTCCAACACAAAGTTGTATTGTATCGTAGTTGTGAAGTAGAAGAAAAAGTTTCTAACAGGTTTTCTTCCAGGATTGCTGTGTATTTAGCGCCATCCACTTCCCCATCAACCACAGCATGATGCCGCCACTCCCATGTTTCACCGAACACAGCATTTATTTATGCATTGGGGGATATGCAATTTAGTTTTCCTCCACACATAGTGCTTTGCATATAGGCCAAAAGGTAATTTTTTGGTCTCATCTGACCAGAGCACCTTCTTTTCTTCTATGCACTAATTAGGTGACATATGAAGGCAGTTGGTTGCACTGGATTTTAATTTGGGTAACTGTGTAATGGGGGCTGACTACATATGCATGTAACCCTTTTAAGAAATTTTATTTTATAAAACAAATAAATAAATAAGTTGATTTAAAATTGAAAACCATTCATTGCCTTCTACCAAACAGTTATATACTACTTAGTGTCTGTCAGATAAAATCTCAATGGTGTTCATTGCTGTTTGTGGGTGTCACATGACAAAATGTAAAAAATCATTAGGTGTAAATACTTTTGCAAAGCGCTACACCTGCTCTTAATACATTTTATTGACAACAACCATTATCATAGCATACCTATAAAAATCGTAATCATTACATCGAGGTTCTTATCAGCATGCGGCTAAAGCTACAAAGATCAGAACAGTATTTGAACTGGCTTGCTAAGTGTCTTCTGCATGCACCATTACCACTGCGAATTGATGTGATGGGGTAGATTGGTTCAATTTGGCTTATCCAAAACAAAACCTGTTATTAAAACAGACCTTCCACCAGAGAAGCCTCATTCTGGCACGCAAAATAGCTGGCATCCTTGCTCTGATTATTTTTGGTACACATCAAGAACATCTGCTCTGAGTGAGCAGTCTGCAAAATGTGTTCCTCATAATGATGAAAACATCAACAAATAAGCACAACCAGTCAACAACTCATTTTTGTTTAGTTTTAAGGTAAAAGAAGAAACAAAACAAAACACAGCCATGATGAAATATTTTTGCCAGGATCTCAGATGTTAACTTGGCAAATAAAGTTAGTTCATGGCGAAAGACACTAAGAATTACAGAATAGGTCCAGTATTTTATGCAAACACACGCAGCGCTAATAGGATCTGGATGGAGTCACTAAAATAACATATTCCTTGTTCTTCACATAAAATTAGTCCTCAGAAGCTCAAAACAAACCAGTTGTAATTTGAGAAAACAGCCATGTGAGCTGATAACCATAAACCTGGAAACCACGCAGTAGGCTCCAACCTTTGACCTTTGTTCCTATGCAACACTGAAGATGATGAGGATAGATCAGAGATGAACAAGTGTGCACATCAACCATTAATAAACTAAAGATTCAAACATTGGTTTATACATTTAACAAGATTATAGTGATAAACATTTTATTTATTTATTTTGTGTGTGTGTGTATATACTGACTTACATACTTACTTAGTAGCCTAATTAATTACCCCGATTGTCAGTTAGCCCCTTTCTTTTATGTCTAGTTAATTACTTACCTACTTATTTATTTACTTTATCGTCTGTTCACTAACTTACTTACTTGCTTAATTTGTACAAAACTACTTATGTTCTTAATTATTTACTTGCCTACTTATATACAACCCTAATTACTTTCTTTTGTACATATGTACCTACCAAGTCATTTGCTAATTATTTACCTGATGACTCACTTACACACTTTCTTTCTTACTTAATTTTTTTCCCGCATATTTACCCAAATATTTACTTAATGTCCTTCTTAGTTAATTACTTATGTGCTAATTTATTTAACTACCAACCTGATTTATTTTTTATGTTCAATGACCTGGCTACGTTTTTATTTTCTTCCTTACTTACGACTATTCTAATTACTTTCTTAACTTCATTGTTATTACCAAATTAATCATTTACCTAATTACTCAAATATTTTCTTACTTTATTACTCTCTTATGTATTTACCTAATGACTTCCCTAATTAAATACTAATGTAATTAAATAACTTTTATTTTTTGTGAGTTTCTTTGTACTAATTTACTTATTCACTTACTCATCTACCTGATTATTTACCTTACTAATCTACTTCCTTGCTTATCTAATTAATAACTTATTTACTTCACTGATTTGCTAACAGGAAACAATTTGTCACATTTCTATGTGCTGACAATGGCTAAACCTGAACTGACCTGAAAGAGCGCCACCACCAGGTCAGCCACACACAGGTTGACCATGAACAGGTGCATCGGTGCATTGTGCTTCCTCCTCCTCAAAAGCACCCACAATACGAAGCCGTTGCCCAGCGTGGTGAGAGCCAGCACCACCCCCAGAACGGCGATCTCAGCCCGGGCCAGGCCTTGGTCCCTGGTCTTGGGATGAGGCAGGGTGTCAGGTGTGGTGTTGGAGCCGTTCTCTGGGAAGATCCCAAAGAGGGACCCTCCACTGCGAGAAATGTTGAACGAGTTCAATTCAGTAACAAACAAGGAGTAGTTGTTTCTTCCTGCAGCGTCCGGAGAGGAGAGACCTAACCCATTCCACTCTGTTTCCACACTGATCCTTTCCATTCCTGAGAAAACAAGCAAAGTGTTAATGTGTTTATTGCTTATCAAAACTATTTCCGGCAGAACATGACAAGCAGAAGATAAACTTGGGCATGCTCAGAAGCCTCTGAAGGCTCAGTCTTATCATGACACAAGTATCATGTTAGATCACATTATTAAATTACCCAAATGAAAACTAGTTGTGTTTGCCGAGTCCTTTGGGTGCTTTTTTGTGATTTCCATTTTATACAGCTGAGAATCACAAAACGCTTGGACCTTTATAAACAATGAAGACTGACCACAGATACTTTTTTTGTCTTTGTTGTTGGAGCATAAGAAACATTTTCACATTATGCTCCACAAATAGATTTTCCTGACAGGCTTTATGAAGTTTTTAATGGAACCAAAACTTCATAAAACTGTCTCAGATTGTTTAACATCTCCTCAGCTTCTCTGCTTTTCCATCTTTCAAAACCTTCATTTTTTTTTCTGACGCAAGTCTTAACTTTATTTACTTTTTAAAGTTTCTCAAGGTTTAATTGACTGCTTTGCCCTTTATCCCACCAGTCTGCATTCATTCACCTCTGCACTCAATCGTTCTCATCCCATGGTTACCCCCTCCTTTGACATTCCTGTTTTCCTTGTTTTTGTTCCCCTCTCTGAAGCTTTCTCTCATACATACATTCTTTTTCCCCCCATCATGTCACACTCGCTCTTGATCGCAATAAACTTTTAGTTTATTTTTCTTTGCTTCAAAATAAATGCCAAAAAGAATGTAAAGCTGAGAGGGGTAAGATGATAATTTGAGAAACAGAGTCATGGGTAGCTTGGGGTGGGGGTTCAAACTTGGTCAAATAAACTGCATGCAGACTGAAGGATGTGAGGACAAATGAAGGGACTGGAGCGAAGAGACATAAAGCCCAAAAAATGTATTTGTTACGGAATATTTTTAAGTGGGGAACATGGAGGTTGTGGATGTGGCTATACTTGAAGCCATAGTGGTCACAAGATCTAAAAATCTTGTCACTTAAATATTTCAACTTGTTTCAAAAATGAAAATAAGACAAAGATAAACGGAGTGCATTTTATAACATGTCATTTTAAACACGATTTCTTTTCTTTTATTATTGAGGAGGAAACAAAGCCATTCAAATCAAATTGGCCCTATGTTAAAAAGAATTAGCCCACTAAAAATAATACCTATTTGTGCCATTATGATGACCACAGCTGATAATGAGTCCAAATCTCTGTGGAGGAATTTTTGCCTTCTGCAATGTTGTGTTATTTCTATGCCAGATATAATTGACTCTCACCTTCCAAAACTTTACACCATTGTCTGGTCAGTCCACAGATGTCTTGTTGCATGTGCATTTGTGTTTTTTTGGTCTGCAGTGAATGGTTGCCATTCTAGCCCTGTCTCTTTCTTATTGTTAAGTCATAAACACTGATGTTAAATGAGGCAACTGAAGTCCACAGTGCTTTAGATGTTGTCCAGAAGTTCCTTCGTGACCTCTTGGATTAGCTGTTGATGCAGCTTGGAGTAATTTCGGTCAGTTGGGCACTCCTGGGAAGGTTTACCACTATTCCATGTTTTCTCCATATGTGAATAATTGCCTCTCTCTGTGGTTTGATGAAGTCCCAAAGCTTTAGAAATGCTTGTCACCCTTTCAAGACAGATATGACTTTTGGTTTTGTTAAAAGACAGGTTCAATTTAAGAGATTTTTTTGAATATATAGATCTAGCAATAATCAGGACTGGGTGTGACTGGGAAAATTGAATAATAAATTGACATTGAAATAACAAGGACAATCATATTTTTGCATAATGATTTGGAAAGATTTTTCCTCTTTACATATGAAATTATCATTTGAAACTTCCTTTTTAACTTGGATCATCTGAGTCAGACATTATATCTGAGACATTAATGTGTGACAAAACAAGAGATAAAAGAAGACATCTTTAAGGGGGCAAATACTTTTCACAGCACTGTACACCTTGCAGTCTTTTAATTACAAACATGTACTCTAGTGCCCTTGACTTGTCATAAACTTAAACTGGACTTGGAAACAGATAGATTTGCTTTTCACCAGTGTTCTGAACTTCTGCATTTCATTTTTATATGTACTCCTATCTATTAGTAGGGTATTGGGCCTAGTTACTTTGTTTTTCCTTGACCTTTTCATTCCAAACTGTTTGACTTTTCTTTAATCTTTTAAAGCATATCTCTGGGCCCTTTGTTGATTAACAGTTGAAACATTTTGTTGAAATTTCATGAGAACAATTATTAGGACTCTTAAGAGACACCCTGGGGCAGGTTTACCAGTAAAATGGACATGACGACGGTTACACTGGAGCTTTCTATCAGGTCTATGTCCCTTAAATTGTCACCAGGTGTGATCGGACTGGCTTCATTCCAAGCTAACGACTTCTGTGTCTTTCATGAATGGATGCCACCCCTAAATATAACATTGAACCAACCGGTGATAATATTGAGCAATCAAATGTGACTAATACTCCATTATGAGGTTACTGTCACTGAGACACTGAGGCCTAATGACCAATTTGCAAGTAATTGCCCCCTCAGAGACAGCTGTGTAAAATAATAGAGCTTATAATGCCCCCAGTCTTATGTAATGACTCTGGCATTCGGATTTTCCAAGATGTATGCATGATAGAGCAGGCCATCTGGTTCTCTGTGCCCAAAAGGACGTTGGAGAGGTGGAAGGAGGGAGAAATACACCTCTGGTTTTTATGATCCCTCGTTTTTTTATTTATATAAAACATTAAGTTCTTCTCTAAATAGTATTTAAATAAAGAGCTTTAAAATGTCTTCTTAATATATTTTCATTATTTTCCTCTTCACACAGCAAGGTCTTCTACCCCACCAGGGGATCCTCTGACCTTGTGTTGGTCGGACTCATATCCTTCTCTGTAATTACAGCATAATTCATGAGCTCATTTATAAGAGCTGCAGTGCTCCTTCTGAACCGATAAATAATCTTATTAAATATGACTATGGCGTCACAATCCTGCCAAATAGAGGAGCGTATTAAGCAATCACAACAGCGCATCTTTTAATTGAGAGAGCACTTAGTAATTTCTCATGTGAAATCCTGTTTTTTAGTAACATACGTAAATAGGGTACATGGAGGTCACAAACGAGAGTAAAGACCATTTAAGTAGTATCAAATTAACTCCATTAAGTTTAATAAAATCAATGTATTAATTACATGCAAAAGAGAAAAGATGTCTGACAATGTGTGCATCATGTCCTTATTCACTTTAAGCTCCCACTGTTCTAAATTTAAGGACAATGTGTTTTTATCTAATTGCTTCAGCTTCATTTGCTTTGCTTGTGCATCACAGAGATCTGCACAGACTGAATTCTAATCACTCAGTGAGCTACCTCATAAGCAAGATAGCTGTGCACAGCTGAAAACTTCTGCAGCTCGCATTTCCCATATTCAAAGAGGAAACTCGCCTCTGCATGGTGAAAGAACATCACGTCTGCAGAACCATACCGGATGTTGTTTAATGTATTCCAAACACATTGTCTCAATCCCCGTTTGTCCGACTGGCTTAATATAAAGCTCAAATTATCCTACCCTGGATGGACTGTAAACACTGCTTTTAGTAGTTAGTCCACTACATTGCTTCCAATCTTTACTATAAAGCTTTCAGTCTGATTAATGATAGAGCTGGACACCCCACACAGCCTGAACCCTCCCTCCACCTTCCTCCCCACAGGCTAGCTAGTGTGCAACCATCCATTTTCTTCTGTCTTACGCTGCCTTCCAGCATGGGGGGCCCAAGCACACAAAGCCTCAGGCAGACAGAAACAGATTGTTAAAAGTGCATAAAAACATTACAAGCATCTGCTCCTCACATCATTTCATTATTTTCTCCCACATGTTTTGGTCATTCTCTAAAATTACATCATTTTCTGGCTATGCCAAGATAAAAAAAAGCCTGAAAATTCAGGACCAAATGTCCTAAATACACAGATTTTAGGTGAACATGGTTGTCAAAGTGTTGTGATATGAAGATACATAGAGCACAAGCTACAACTGTTGGCACCCTTTGTTAAGATGTGTACAAATCCCTTGAGATAAACGGCAGTTAAAAAAGACTTAGTAGCCCTAAGATGCCGGTGAGCTTTGTTGATGTTTTTAATCTTCCTAACCACCATTTTCACTGTCTGTGGTGATCCTCTTCCAGCCTTGTTTGTCACAGTTCAAATTAGTATTTCTCTGACTGAAAATATCTGCAGATTAAAATAATTCCTTGTAGCCATTTACGTACAGCTGTCTTGCTTGAACAGCATGCGTTATTGTCTTTACCGTTCTGAAGAGGGGCTAAGAGGAATGGGCATTTGTGCTAGGTCATAAATACCCCAGGCAAATAAAAAGTAATACATTACTAATTTTAACAGTCTTGAGCCAGGGGCTAGGGACCTTTACAATCCAAAGAGCCGACCATGCCTGCCATTTAAAATTTGTGAACAGCAGGAAAAACCAATATAACCCTAAGAGAAAACACAACTTATTCAAATGTAAAGATATCTTATATTATTTTGTTTGTTTAATGTTGAAGATTACGGAAACACAATTCTATGCTTATATTCAGGTTTTGAAGCAAACAAGAAAATGCTTTATTATATAGATGGAAAATTAGGAAAAAGGATTAAAATAATAATTATTATTATTCTTATTATTGTTGTTGTTGTTATTATTGATAATTGTGATGAGGATTTTCTTTATAATTAAATTATAAAATTCTTCAGTTCTATTTAATCATTGGAATTGTTAGAGGTGTCAATAAATGTGGCACATGTGATTTTGTAAAAAATAAAAGATTTTTATTTTTTTATTACTCTCGAAACTAGACTGGGTTGTATAAAAAGTTCTTGACTGAAAATTGGGACAAAGTATCACAACTGGGAAAGGTTAAAACTACAACTGTTGACATGTTTGTTTCAAGAACTTTGTAGAAGTTTAAAAATAACAGACTGTAATAAGTTTCACACATGTTACTAAACTTAATAAAAAATTATCCAAACGTCAAGAGAAATAAAAGTAGAGATTTTTTTAAGCTAGCACCACACCTCTCAACTGGTGATGTGGGGCAAAATAAGAGGTAAAATGTTTTATATCACTACAAACAAAAACTATCAAAAGTCAAACAAAAGCACATTCAGTGACAAAAATTGATGAGGTGTTAAAATGGCTTTTCAGCTATTGAACTCTGTTCCAAACTGAAAACATAATACAACAGTAGACGGGAGGTCTCGAATTGTTGAGAAGCTGAAATTAAGAATATTAAAAAATGTGTTTTCCTCTCAGAACAGCATTAATAAACCTGTCAAACGGCTACAAAGCTACAAAGGTTTTTTGACGTAAGGCTTGCATATATGTCTTATGTCAGAAAACAACAAGATTTGTCATAAATACAGTTTTTTAAAAATTGAATATAGTTAAAAAGTTGGGCAAATTTTGTTAGTGTTTGTAGAGAGACTTTAAAACATCTTGAAACAAGATTGTACATATGTCTGTCTGTCTGTATGGTAGGAAAATAAAAGGTTTTAGACTATTAAAGAACAATCTCTTAAACCCAGATTTACTTTATAAAACAGAGGCTTAGTGAGATATGCGGTAATGTTTATAGGGTATTTATATTAAAGACCTTCATCCATATAATTTTTAGTCCCTTTAGCTAAGAGTTTTTTGTGCCAGTTGCCAACAAGCAGGTTTTCACACATTAGGTGCTGTAATCCAAACATAATTAAAAATCAATCACTTTCCCCTGCTGCCTTGCTCGTCTTGATTGTGCTTGTCAGTCCCTTGATTAGTTTCCGTTGACAAGGTCTGAGTCGGTCTGATTGATGGGAACCTCTCAGCCCTTATTAGTAGCCCAGCGTGAACCACAACAACACGCTGCAAATTTCCTTGTCTAAACTCCTCTTCTTCCTCCTCTCTGGTTTTCTTCTCACCTCGTATTTTCATCAACTCACTTCTTCCCCAGACAATCCAGCGTCTTCATCTCTCTTCACAGCTCAAAATGCCTCTGATACACCTAATAGTTATTGGAAGATAAATGGCTTCTCATTTATAGAGTTTGGCAGCAGGAAAAAGCACGATTGACACAAAAAGCATCCAAAATGTTTGATATAACCATATCACTGGGAGTATCATATGCAGCTCTCCTTTATATAGCTCGGCACTTTACACACGGATTGAAAGATTTTTACTGAATAAAGGCTTGGATGAGTCATGTGGTGCCACCAGTTTGGACGGCTGACATTTCATCTGCATGATAAAGTAGCTGTGACCACAGTTTCATCTTTGAACCCACATATATCATCAGATCCTCGCCATCCCACTCACATTCAGTGTAAATTCGCCTTCTGAATGATCCTCAATGACATCTTGCTTGTGCTTTTAAGCTTGTAGGAGATACATTCCATGAATCAGTCTGGAAATGGTTACAAAGCCATTTATAAGGTTTGGGACTCCAGTAAACTACAGTCAGATCCATCATTCATACATGGAGAAAACATGGAACAATGGTGAACCAGTCTACCAAAATTACTCCAAGAACGCATTGACGGCTCATCCAGGAGGTCACAAAAGAACCAAGAAAAATATCTAAGCTCTGTATGACATCCGTGTTCATAATTAAATAATAAGAGACAAAAATCTGCCAAAATGAACATATTGATGATCCCCAAAACTTTAGGAAACTATCCTGTGGACTAATTATACAATAGTGAAACATTTTCAAAGGTAACATCAGGAGGATAACTACCACAGTATTTCAGACATATACACCATACCTTGAGTAAAACCTAGTGGTGATAGTATGATGGTCTGGAGCTCATTTGCTTCTTCAGGACCTGGAAGACTTGTCATTATAAATGGAACCAAGAATTCTGCTCTGTAGCTGAAAATCATGAAGAACGTCAGTTTGTCACCTATACTTCAAGCTCACTTGGTTTATAGAGCGGTTATCCAAATCACACCAGCAACTCCACTTCTAAATGGCTAAAGAAAAGCAAAATTAAAGTTTTGGGTTGACCTTGTCAATGTCCAGATTATGAATCAAATTAAATGCTGTAGCGTGACCTTAATATTTTTCCCTTAATTATTGAAAGCATCATTTGAAAACTCCTTCTGGTGTTTACTCAGATTATACTTCTTTAATAATAGCATTACTTTGATGATCTGAAATGTTTGAGTGTGACAAAAAGACTAACAGCCCTGTAGCTCCACCAGACCGAACCATCAAGCGGATAATCGATTAAACTGGATTTGGGGAAGCATTATGTTTCTAATGTGAGATTATGTGTTTTCTGTACTTCTCATGTTTCCTCTGTTAGTAGAAAACATTGACACAAATGTTAACAGATTTTATCAGTTTAAAACTTCCTTTCCTAAACATTCTTCCTGCATGTTTATCCACAACAATTAGCACTAGCAGTAACCATTTTTGTATGTTGACAAATAGCATATTAGTATATTTTACTTCCTTTACAACCCTCATAGATGTAGCACTAGCTTAAAGTGACTTTTTGGGGCTAAAAGATCTGTTGTTGTGATAAAGCTATCTGTAGACAGCCACATTGCTAGAGCTCAGATAAAACCCCTCAAATAAAATACTGGCTGATAATGTGTAGGAAAGTGACTTTCAGCTGCTTTCATTCACTGCTGATAAACAACTACTGCAAACAGTTGTTTAGAGAAAAGGAAGTCCCAATGGCTGTGCACATCACAGGCACTACAGGTCCTTCTCAAAAAATTAGCATATTGTGATAAAGTTCATTATTTTCCATAATGTCATGATGAAAATTTAACATTCATATATTTTAGATTCATTGCACACTAACTGAAATATTTCACGTCTTTTATTGTCTTAATACGGATGATTTTGGCATACAACTCATGAAAACCCAAAATTCCTATCTCACAAAATTAGCATATCATTAAAAGGGTCTCTAAACGAGCTATGAACCTAATCATCTGAATCAACGAGTTAACTCTAAACACCTGCAAAAGATTCCTGAGGCCTTTAAAACTCCCAGCCTGGTTCATCACTCAAAACCCCAATCATGGGTAAGACTGCCGACCTGACTGCTGTCCAGAAGGCCACTATTGACACCCTCAAGCAAGAGGGTAAGACACAGAAAGAAATTTCTGAACGAATAGGCTGTTCCCAGAGTGCTGTATCAAGGCACCTCAGTGGGAAGTCTGTGGGAAGGAAAACGTGTGGCAGAAAACGCTGCACAACGAGAAGAGGTGACAGGACCCTGAGGAAGATTGTGGAGAAGGGCCGATTCCAGACCTTGGGGGACCTGCGGAAGCAGTGGACTGAGTCTGGAGTAGAAACATCCAGAGCCACCGTGCACAGGCGTGTGCAGGAAATCGGCTACAGGTGCCGCATTCCCCAGGTCAAGCCACTTTTGAACCAGAAACAGCGGCAGAAGCGCCTGACCTGGGCTACAGAGAAGCAGCACTGGACTGTTGCTCAGTGGTCCAAAGTACTTTTTTCGGATGAAAGCAAATTCTGCATGTCATTCGGAAATCAAGGTGCCAGAGTCTGGAGGAAGACTGGGGAGAAGGAAATGCCAAAATGCCAGAAGTCCAGTGTCAAGTACCCACAGTCAGTGATGGTCTGGGGTGCCGTGTCAGCTGCTGGTGTTGGTCCACTGTGTTTTATCAAGGGCAGGGTCAATGCAGCTAGCGATCAGGAGATTTTGGAGCACTTCATGCTTCCATCTGCTGAAAAGCTTTATGGAGATGAAGATTTCATTTTTCAGCACGACCTGGCACCTGCTCACAGTGCCAAAACCACTGGTAAATGGTTTACTGACCATGGTATCACTGTGCTCAATTGGCGTGCCAACTCTCCTGACCTGAACCCCGTAGAGAATCTGTGGGATATTGTGAAGAGAACGTTGAGAGACTCAAGACCCAACACTCTGGATGAGCTAAAGGCTGCTATCGAAGCATCCTGGGCCTCCATAAGACCTCAGCAGTGCCACAGGCTGATTGCCTCCATGCCACGCCGCATTGAAGCAGTCATTTCTGCCAAAGGATTCCCGACCAAGTATTGAGTGCATAACTGTACATGATTATTTGAAGGTTGACGTTTTTTGTATTAAAAACACTTTTCTTTTATTGGTCGGATGAAATATGCTAATTTTGTGAGATAGGAATTTTGGGTTTTCATGAGCTGTATGCCAAAATCATCCGTATTAAGACAATAAAAGACCTGAAATATTTCAGTTAGTGTGCAATGAATCTAAAATATATGAATGTTAAATTTTCATCATGACATTATGGAAAATAATGAACTTTATCACAATATGCTAATCTTTTGAGAAGGACCTGTATGCTGCTCAGAACCACAGTAGATATTACATTTACCTGAATGCAACCAGAGTCTTAGGTTTTCGCATTCACCACTGTGTTGAAAAACAGGAAGACCGGGCTTACCGCAGAGTGATTTTAAATCCCTGTGTAGGGTGCCAGACTGTTAGGTCTCCAATCTATTGCTTTCGACAACATTTCTCCTGACTTTCTCTTCTTCAGTGGATTAATCACCATGTCAATCTTAACACTATGCTGAAGACTGTGTTATCGCTACTTACGTTTTGGGTGGCCACTGAGTTATGCACTGATGCCAGAATTTGGTTCTCCAAATGTTACAGTATCACTCTTTTGGTAAGTGTGAGCTGTGCCCAAGGCTGTCTTATGCTTCCTTTCATGCTTTTTGTTACATATATCTCTCCACTTTCTCCACATGAAAATGAATATGACTATAATGAGCTACAAGTCCAAACACAATTGCAAAAGAAAAGTTGTAAAAATGGTGATATATGCCTTTTAATTTTTAATGATGTGGGACCAATTCTCATTGGGCACATTTATTAGGGTCAATGCCAAACCTCATCTCAAATGGGCTCAGTTGAGTCTTGCATTTGGAATATAGGCAGCAAGTGTGTTTTCATCCTCCAGCCAATGGGGAGGTCAGATGCAGAAGAGGGTTCAAGTCCTCTTATCATTACTGATAATGTCTGTTCATGAGATCATGGGCTGTTTTTCTTGTTATGTATCATTAACTAGTGCACCAACATCAAACCTGCTCCTTACACAAAGCTGGACGTCACGCAGCTGATGTAAAATTCAGAGCATCGCCCCTGCAGACTAAGAAGAAAGCTGTAGTGTTATCACTTCAACTAAAATAAGCCTAGAGGTTGGCAGCTGATATCGTCAGACCTGCACCACATGATGGAATGATTCCCTTTTAGAAACCAGACCAAGCTAACTTTAACAATAACGGTGTTGATTGCGATTATTCCTGGTGGGGTCCACAATCAAGCAGCTGATTTTGTACACATTATTAGAAAAATTGCTCTTTTACAGGAAAAATCAGCTTCCTGTTTTTGGTTACTGTGGTTTCTTGATTCAACTGACAAGCCAGATAAATTTACTTTACAGTTTAATTTAGACCATTCAGACACTTTTCTGACAGAAAGATGCATGTTTTCACTGTGACAATCATGTGATTATCACTTTACAAATCTCTCTCTGATGTCATTTCATTTTCCCCTAGAAACACAGACAGGAAACTCACATTTTCCAAGAAATACTCATAAACCCATAAACCACACACATACACACATGAGTAGGAAAAGAAGAGCAACTGCAAACTAAGCAACATGCGTTGGTCACCTACCTCACTGTATGTGCATTGTAGGTTGTCTCACATGTGTCCTGTTTCTCTCACTCTTTGTTTGGGTAAGAGACAAAGCATTAGGAGGCGTCATCATTACAATCCATTAATATTACATGCAACAGTGGCTCACATGAACGACCTGGCAGGACCCCCCCCGCCCACCCACCCACCACTGCTCGTGCTTGTCTGTAATCCATGTCTGTAATCCATGGAAAACCTTAGACAAACACATTCTGAGGGAGGAGGAACTGGCACAGTATACTTCCAATAGAGGTCAGTCAGCTGTACATGAGGAATTGTTTGAGAGCTCTGTGTTGAATTTCTTGAAATTAAACATTAATGTCTGACCAAAACATGCCGTTTCATACTCCTTCGCTTAAATCTGGAAACTTGTTATAGCTGTTTTTTAAAATGTTTACTTTGATGTTCCAGCACCAGGTGGAAATGTGCAATCGAAGAATATACATCGATGTAAAAATGAATTTATATAATTTAACAAACATCTTTGTGGATATATTTTAAGGCAGCACCTCAGACACACTGTTTTCCTATGTGACATCATGGAAAAATCAAAAGAAATCAGCCAAGATATCAGGAAGAAAACAGTGGACCTCCACATGTCTGGTTCATCCGTAGGGACAGTTTCCAGATGCCTGACGGTGCCACATTCATCTGTTGAAATTATTACACACAAGTATAAACAGTCACACTTTTGTAAAAGCAAAAGACAATGTGAAGATGCTTGTGGAAACCTGTTAGGGAGGGTCATTATCCTAAATGAAATGAAACCTGTCCTCAGGGAAGAAGAAGACACTGTTCCAAAAGCAACACAAAAATAACAATTAAAGGTTGCAAATGCCTTTAGGGACAAACACCTTAATCTTTGTAGACATGTCCTGTGGTCTGATGAAAATAAAATCAGATGAAAAGTGTTTGACCATAACGACCATTACATCTTAAGGAAGAGAACGCCATTCCAATTGTAAAGTAAGGGGGCATATTGTGGGCATTGTTTTGTGTTTGGCTGCAGAAAGGACTGATGCAATTCACAAAATAGATGGCATCATGAAAAAATAACAATACATGGAAATGTTAAATCAAGATATCAGCCGGAATGTTAAAGATTGAGCACAAAAGGGCCTTCTGAATCTACAATGACCCTAAACATACTATCAGAGTGGGTATAAAGTGGCTCAAAGACAACGGAGTCAATGTTTTTGAGTAGCCATTGTAAAGCCCTGATTTCAGCCCGAAACAATGTTTTTGGGCAGAGCATGAAAGGTGTGTGTGAGCAAGGCAGCCAACACATCTATCTAAGTTCAGTCAGGAAGGAATGGGCCAAAATTACAGGAAATGGATGTGAAAAGTTTGCAGTAGGATGCCTTAAACACTTGACCCAAGTCACACAGCTTCAAAGGCAATTCTACCAAATTCCAAGGAAATGTATGTAAACTTCTGAATTTAAGGAAATTCTCCACACATTATTCTGGCATTTAGCAAACAGAAAGAAATGTGGTCATCCTAATTGACTCAAAACAGGAAACATTTTGTCTGATTTAATGTCAGATTCTTTTTTTGTTATACGATGTATGTAAATATTAGTTGTGTTAACAAATGCTGGTAAAATTATATAAATGTAATTATATGTTAATACATCATATTTAACAAGAGCAACAAATGATCAACAGAAAATCCTGACTTACTGATAAACTAAAAACTAATCTGCTGTATAAGCTCAATATACATAATATTTAATAACACATTTTATTCTGTTTTATTTCATTCCTAAAATTATTTCTGATGTAATATTTTAAGAGCAAAAGACTTGATATTCAAACAAGGCAATGTTGAGATTAATGAGGACACTGATGATGAGAGCACGACTTTGGTTTAATATACTGCAGAAACATAAAAGCTGATTTATACTAACAATGCGCACAAACATAGAATGGTACAACGTTTTCATTCAAACATAAACACAAACAGGGCTGACCTAGATTGGTCAATGAGCAAATTGTAATACATTTTTTTAACATGTTTCAGGACACTGACCTGGTAAATATTTTAGTCACTAAATCAAATCAACCATATTTACAGAAGATGAAAAACACTAAAGATATATAAAAAATATATTTTTTTGCCTGGGTGATAGTATAAAAATACCAAAATGACTCAATACAAATCAGTGTTCAAATAAATCACCTCTGACAAAGTAAAGATTTCTACTTACTAATGTTGTATTTTTGTTCCCAGGTTAAAACCTTCAGTTCTTCAGGGTTCTCAAACACTCCTCAGCGTTCCATCAGCTGACTCAATGAATCTGTCAGGGCTGAAAAAAGCCTGGCAACTTTTTCCTGGCCGGTGTTTCAAAGGCAGAGTGTGTGCAGGTCCTCTTATGCTGTCCTTTCTGGGCTGTAAGTCACAACTGTTTATTAGAGTGGTCCATTCAAAGCCCATGTGCGTCAGTTTCTCTTGATCCTCGATGTGGTTTTGCCCAGTGTGCCGTGCCTCCAACACCACCAGCACAACTGAAATTCAGCTTCGTGCCACCCCCCACCCCAACCCCCGACTTCCCACCTCCTGTTCTTAGCATTCTCCTCCTCCCAGGTCAACAAGCCTGTCCTCTGTGGAGGGTGGAGCCTGCTGTCAGCAGCAGAGGGAGGATGTTACACATACCTATGAAGACAGAGTGTTTGCGTGTAAGAGAGAGACAAAAGCACACAGGAACAACTCTGTTCACACGTGTGTCTGTATGTGTCTGCAATGTGAATAAAAGGCATGCGTTTATTATGTGTTATTGTAATGAGGAGAGACCAAGGTGAAGGTTAAGCAGCAGCCCACCGGTCACCTTTTCAAACTAATCAATTGTCTCTTGTGTAACTCATTGGCTGTTTGTTTTGAATCCAAGCTCACACCTTTTGTGCAGCGCTTTGTTGTTTTTCTTTACTTCTTTGTTGATGGAAGACAAGAACTGGAGCACCTTGTGAGGAATGCAAAGCGGCTGAGTCAGCCGGGTCACACCCTTGATGTACACACTTGAGTTTACACAAAATAAATAAAAAGATGCTGTATTTCAGTTTCAATGTTACAACTCTCTCTCTCTCTCTCTCTCTCTCTCTCTCTCTCTTTCTGTCTTGGCTGTGTACTTGTGATTGTAAGGAAATACTGCTGGCATGCATGAAAGCATGGTGTGCACAGGAAGGAGATTTGCAAATCCATGTTCACACCAACATAAAGACTGACATTTCTGGTTATTTTTCTTTGTGAAATACCTCAGGCTTAGTCTCTTTGAATGGAGAGCTTCTGTGGGCGTACATTTTCAAGTCTTGACACAAATTTTCAATTGGATTTTGTTTTGGCCTTTGACTAAGCCATTCTAACTCAGGAATAGGCTTTAATCTGAAGCATTCTGGGCAAGGCAAGGCAGGTTTATTTGTATAGCACATTTCAGCAACAATACAATTGAAAGTGCTTCACATAATGACAAAAACACATTAAAAAACATTGCAGTGGCATGATAAAGGAAAGTTAAGAAAGGTAAAGAAAAAACTAAATAAACCCCCTGCAGGAACGTTTAAATCGTTAACCCATTCATTGAGGCGTTTTGGTCTATATTGTTTTACCATAAAATGAAATGTTTCTTCAACTTAACCTTCATCCCCAGTGGAAACTTTTGCCAATATGTTTTAGTTGATTGTTTACAAAAGCATCTCTAGACAAATTGGGTTTTAACCTTGGTTTAAAAGAACTCAGGGATCCAGCATTTCTGTAGTTTTATGAAAGTTTGTTTCAGATTAGTGGAACATAAGAACTGAATGCTGCTTCTCCATGTTTGGTTCTGATTCTGGGGATGCAGAATAGACATGAAACAGAAGACCTGAGTGGTCTGGTATTTTGGTGCTAGGCCATTCAGTGACTTATAAACTAACAAAAGTATTTTATAGCCTATTCTCTGAGATACAGGGAGCCAGTGTAAGGACTTTAGAACTGTGGTGATATGCTGTATTTTCTTAGTTTTAGTGAGGACGTGGGCAGCAGCTTTTTGGATCAACTGCAGCTGTCTAACTGATTCTATTCTATCTAAATTATTAATGCTAGTGTGGCTAAGGCTGTGTTTAGGGCCTTGGTCCCGGTGGAAGGCAAGGGCCTGCCTTACTCTCACGTGTTGTTTTTATTTAGTGCTATGTTGTCTTCCAGGATTGCCCTGTATTGAGCTCCATCCTATAAAGAAAAGCATTCCCACAGCATGATGCTGCCACCACCAGGTTTCACTGTACTCTTCAGGGTGATGTGTTTTTGCAGCACACAACATTTTTGCTGCTTCGTACTGAGATTAAAATAGACAAAGATGGGCTCTATTGAATAACTAGGTGACTTCTGAAGCCAGTTGAGTCACTTTATTTTTCCTCTACTTCACACCTGTGCTCATTTGTGTTGGTCTGTCAATAAAATAAGTTAAAGTTTGTTGAAGTGAAAAAGTTCAAGGGGTATAAAAAATTTTGCAAAGCACTAAAAATATTCTAAAAGGTAAACAATGTAATTTGATTGTCCTTTCACTTTTTTCTTAAACTTAGTGGCAGTAGGGATATATGCAGTTTGCAGACAGTTATGCATGTATTATTTAAATCAGTGCCACCCTGATATTGGATTGTCCCATGATGTCAGAGAATCTGTCTCTTTCCATTGGGTGTTACATGACTCACCTCCTCAAGTTGAACCATTTTATCCTCAGCTGAGGAGGTGGGACAATAGGTTCCCTGAGAATCACTCTAATGTGATTATCCTGGCTGCTTGGGTCTTGGAGGACATTTTGTTTTAAAGCAGTAAAGCAGTGAAATTAATCCACTTTGCTTGCTGAGCTGCCAGACTCAACAACTGATGAGCAGGAGGGAAGATAAGGAGAGATTGTAACAGAAATACATGAAATAATTGAATTCTTAAGGTCATGACTAAAAAATCTAAACAAAAAATCTGTCCAATACAATATTTTTCTGCTCTGTCTATCATCCAATGGAACATCTTTTGCTCAATATGTTAAGTCACTTGGCAGAAGTAAAGCTCAAAAGGAATGTGGAGACTTTAAATATCTCAGATCATGACAGTCTTTTCCTTTGAGATTTCTGGCTGGTCATTCTCCCACATGTTGGAGCTTATTTTCAGCTCCCAGTTTGTGCCAGAAATGAAAACGACAGCTGTTTCTCTCTGAAATGGGGTTTCACCTGCTAAGACCTTTCCCCCTGATTCCTTTTTAGAACCATTTTTATTTGCACAAAGGTTTCTTACAAACTGACACAAGTGAGGTTGCATCAATAAACCTTTTGGTCAGTAGAGTCAGTGGCCCTGTCCAGTATGAAGATAAGTTTAATGGAAAAACTAGAAAATGCTGGAAGGAACTCCAATAAAAAGAACAATAAATCAATCATGATCACTTTCCCGGTCCAAAGTGTATGGGTGCAGATTGTGCCAACATCAGTTGGAGCACCGAGAGAAACTGTGTTTAGGTGAAAGTGCAGAAGAGTCAAGCTGTGCACACCACCTGCCCAAAGGGGAACAAAGTTGAGGAACATCTGAGGGAGTCATTAACTGTCAGACCACCACTAAATACCCGAGACGGATGGAGAATTTAGGGTTCATCTTTTGTGGACCCATTATAACCAGGAAACACAACATCTCAAAGCTCCTTTCCGTGAGACTGCTTTTGCAAATCTGTAACTGACCTTCAAAATGATGCATTCCACATCTGTTTCGGGCATCTGGGTACAGCTCTCATGCTGAGCCAAAGAGATGAAAAAAAGAGGTAAATGTATGTATAATTTTCTTCTATTTAAGGTAATAACATATTAATGAAACACTTCAGAGTTTGAACAACTCAGCCAGTTCTGTTTCATCTGTAAATGTTTTGTTTGGCTTTGTTTTTTTTTTATGAAAAAGGGGAAATGGATGTCAAATGTGGTGATCAGAGGGCAAAATTTCTCATAAATAAGTAGAAATATTTTTTATATTTTTAGCTTTTTCTTTGGAAAATAACTGTTAAAAAACTGTTGAATCATTTCAGTCAAATCCTAACGTTAACAAAGGTTTTTATGTAAGGGAAATTATAGGTGTGAACATCATAAAATACACAAACATAATTTTCTGTATTGCTTTCAGTGTCTTGCAAAACTATAGACAGCCCTTCAATTTTTTTTGAATGTGGTCATTTTACAAACACAAACCTCAGTGCAATTTATGGGGATTTTCTGTGATAGACCAACACAAAGTGGTGCACAATTATGAGGTGATTTCTTGCTAACAAAAATTCAGAAATGTGCGGCTTGCAATTGTATCTTGTCATGCTGAGTCAATGCTTTGTAGAACCACCTTTTATGATGGCTGATAGGTGCAAATGCGCAGCAAACGATGAAAAGGTGCCGCAAATAGATGAAGGATGCAAACTGCACAAAAAAACAAATGCAACAAAAAACGCTGCAAAAGAAAAATGCTGCAATCACAGAAAATAGACAGAAGCAAAAAAAAATAATTGCAAATATAAAAACAGCAGCATTTAGCAAAAACAATAGCTAATTTTTTTTAAAAAGCTGCAAACTTGCTCCACAAAACAGAAGTGCACCAGACCACTAGGGGGGATGGACCACTAAAATTACCAACGTGCTGCTGTTCTATAATATTGTAAAATATGGCAACCACTTGTTTAAAAAAGACATGACAAAAAACGAACTTTTCTTTCTTCCATCCACGTTTCATCAGGACAATCCCCTTAATGTGTTTACTAAGGGTCTGGTCTGATATGACTTGGTGGTCGACTCCCCCAAGTGGTCTGGTGCACTTCCGTTTTGTGGAGTATGTTTGCGGGTTTTTTTAAACTTGCTGTTGTTTTCGTGTTTGAAGCATTTTTTTTCCTTTTGTGTCTATTTTCTGGGATTGCAGGGTTTTTCTGTTGCATTGGGTTTTTTGGAGACTGCATCATTCATGTGTTTGCAGCAAGTTTGCTTGTAACTTTTTGCTGCATTTGCAGCCACAGGTTATTTGGGCTATATTTCTACTACCCACTGTCAATGTCAGAGGATGGACAACTGAGGTCCAAATCCTTTGACTGTCATGTGGCCCGTGTAGCCACAGAAAGCCCCTGAAATTCACTGATGGTCAATCTGAAATCATGGAAATATGCATTATTTGTCTAACTGACAACTTATTGCTATCTTGTCTCATTATTCTTAATTTGTATTTTAAATTCAGCCTCGATGAATAATACCTAACGAGTACCTAGAAAAATGCTAAATATGTAAACATATTCTTTTTCTAACAACTTACATAAACCAGTGGGTCTGTGTAAAAAAGGCAAACGTAATTTATTTATCTTTTTACGTTCATAATAGAACACCATTCACTATTAAATCTATTAACTATAAAAAAATACAATCACATGTACTTCTTTGTTTAAACTGTAATGAAAAAAAAACAGCCACTAAAAAGCCATATCCTGTACTGGATTTTATTCTTATTGCATATTCATAAATAAATGTGAAAAAAAAAAAATGTTTATAAAGGACAGGGGAGGGTGTCCTTATTCCAAGAAGTAGAGATGCTGTCTCATCAGAAGGGACCATTGTTGTAATTTTCTTGCACAGAGACAAAGAGATTCTGCAGAAAAGAAGAAAATATAACGCTAAGAACAAAACCTTTAAGAAGTAGTTGTCTTGTATAAAGTGTTGAGGTCTTTGTCTTTAAACGGGCTGTATTAGAAATGTTTCTGTAAGAATTTGTTCATAAATTGTAACAAATGGATGCTAAACTATTATGTTGTGGAGCATTAAATGTTCAAAGTCAAAGAGCTAAGCACATTTACCACTATGCAACATGTTTAAGAATATGCAGCAAAAATCAATGTTTTAGAAGTACTAAGCACTGTACCACTTACTGGGGCTCTCAACCAGATAATTATTTCAGATTTTTGGTGGCTGTATTTGTGCATTTACCCTACGTATTATAAGTTTAAATGTAAACAACCTTACTTTAAATTCTGAGTCCTACCCCAATATTTGTCTTCCTTAACTCTCATGCACACCTCGTACTCGTCGTCTTCCGCTTACCAAGGACCGGGTCGCGGGGGCAGCAGACTCAGCAGAGACACCCAGATGTCCCTCTCCCCAGACACCTCCTCCAGCTCCTCCGGGAGCCCCAGGTGTTCCCAGGCCAGCCGAGAGATATAGTCCCTCCAGCGTGTCCTGGGCCGTCCCCTGGGCCTCCTCCCGGTGGGACGTGCCTGGAACACCTCCCGAGGAAGGCGTCCAGGAGGCATCCAGTATAGATGCCCGAGACACCTCAACAGGCTCCTCCCGATGTGGAGGAGCAGCGGCTCTACTCCCGGATGGCCGAGCTCCTCACCCTATCTCTAAGGGAGTGCCCGGCCCCCCTACAGAGGATGCTCATTTCAGCCGCTTGTATCCGGGATCTCGTTCTTTCGGTCATGACCCAAAGTTCATGGCCATAGGTGAGGGTAGGAACGTAGACCAACCGGTAAATCGAGAGCTTCGCTTTTCGGCTCAGCTCTCTCTTCACCACAACGGACCGGCACAGCACTCCCATTACTGTGGCAGCTGCACCGATCCGTCTGTCGATCTCCCGCTCCATTCTTCCCTCACTCGTGAACAAGACCCCAAGATACTTGAACTCCTCCATTTGAGGCAGGAACTCCCCTCCAACCTGAAGAGGACAAGCCACCCTTTTCCAGTCAAATACCATGGCCTCTGGCTTGGAGGAGCTGATCCTCATCCCAGCTGCTTCACACTTGGCTGCGAACCGCCCCAGCGCATGCTGTAGGTCTTGGCTAGAGGGGGCCAGCAGGACCACGTCATGTGCAAAAAGAAGAGACGAAATCCACTGGTCCCCAAACCAGACCCCCTCCTGCCCTTGGCTGCATCTAGAAATCCTGTCCATAAAAGTTATGAACAGGACCGGTGACAAAGGGCTGCCCTGCCGGAGTCCAGCATGAACCGGGAACAGGTCCGACTTAGTGCCGGCAATGTGGACCAGACTCCTGCTCCACATGTAGAGGGACCGGATGGCACCTAATAAAGGGCCCCTGATTCCATCTTGTGTTGGGGTTTACCCCAGTGGATGCTCGAATGATCTTAGAGGCTACGTTGTCTGGGGCTTAAATGCCCCTGGTAGGGTCTCCCATGGCAAACAGGCTCTAGGTGACGGGTCAGACAAAGAGCAGTTCAAGAATCCTTCATGAGGACTAGTACATCGAGCCACGTGACCTCGCCCGGTACGGCGAAGCTAGGGTCCCACCCTGGAGCCAGGCCTGGGGTCGGGACTCGCCGGAGAGCACCTGGTGGCCGGGTTGCTCCTCGCGGGACCCGGCCGGGCCGAGCCCGAACGAGAGACGCGAGGCCATCTCCCAGTGGGCCCACCACCTGCAGGGGGAACCGTGAGGGACATCCACACCATAGGTGTCAAATGCAGGGACATAAATTTTGCTAACAAACTAGCCTGATATTTTTACATTAAAATTTTGTTTAAATGTAAACCTCTATAGCAAGAAATCCTGCAGTCACTTCACTGCATATTGTGCTTAGATTCATAAGTGGAACAAAAACAAAGAATTTTGTTCTAAAAACATCTAACCATTTGAAAATGAATTACAAAGTGTTCATTTGGCTACAGCTCTATGGAGAAGTTAACTGGACATGCTAACCTCTGGAAACTATTTCATTCTTCACGCTCTTGCTGTAAAAAACTCTATGTAGTCAATGGAAGTTCAGTCAGCTTTCAAATAAAGCATTTGTGAAGTCTTGTAAATGACAGGCTTCCTTGTCTCTTTTGAAGAGCTGCATCTCCACAGAATGATGCTGCCACCATCTTGTTATTGTGTGGGGATGGTGTGTTCAGGGTGCCAGTTTTTCTCCACACTGGTGTTTTTCATGGAGGCTAAAAAGTAAACCCTTTTGCCTTGTCTGCTAGATGGTTTGTAGCAAACTGATTTGAGCTACCATGTCTTGGTAGATTTGCAGTTATTCACTTTCCATTATTTGGCTGATGGATTGAACAGTACCTAATAAGACATACATATATTGGGACATTTTATGATCTAACTCTGCTTCTATTTATCTTATCAGGTTTAGTATTTCTAGAAGAAATACTGAAGATGTATCATTTTCTTTCCACCTCACGTGTGGCTGTAAGGAAACAAACTGTATTCTAAAAAAAATATTCTACGGGTTTAAATACTTTTGCAAGGCATTGCATCTGTTCCTCAAATCATATATATTTTTTGTAAATTAGGTGAAATTTGCCTTTACATGCCAGGCCTTTATAAAAAAGGTTTAGCCCACTGATGCATATCCTTTGAGAGCTGCTGCTAGGAACACATTTGCGGCCTTGTTTTGCTTCAACGTGATGTCGGGGTGAAGGCGGGGGGAGGGGGTAAATTAATTTGCCACGTGTGTATGCATGCAGTCACAGTTTGATAGCCAGTTACTTCTCATACAACTATTATCTCCATATGCTTTATCATACTAATAGCTGTAATAGACATAGATGAATGTGCTGAACGGCCTTCCTGTGAGTCTCACTGTCCGCCGGGTTATAAATGGACGCTTGTGGAGACAGATCAGAGCCACCAGCTTGTACAGATATGAATGAAGCACAAGCTGATTGCAGAGTTAAAAAATAGGACTGCTGTTTTAATTCTAGGGTATTTTTTGTGTGTGTTGCTGTACAATCAGTCTGAATAGCTAAGGTCATAATTAAAACACAATCCTGAGGGGAGTTTAGGAGAAGTAAATATGTTTTGCAAGTAAAGCAGCTTCATGTGCATAATTTGGAATCAGATCTCCTATCTGAAAGGCAATCAAACCCAATTCGAACCAATTGTTTACTTTGCTTCCCTGTTCGTGATTTTCAACTTTGTCTTTCCATTTGAATCAGCAGAGGTATTTAGTACTCCATTTTTCAGTAAACTGTTTTTTAATGAAGTTAAAGAAAGACTAAGTGTGAGGAGACGCAGACAGGAATAAAAGACTACACATGTGTTTGTGGAACGTCATGATTTAGCCAAAAGATGTCATCAGTCATCTCTGAATCCAGACTTTGACTTTTTGCTTTTTAAAATTTAAAGTGAAAAAAGTTTTTTAAAAATTGGCTGAAAATAGAAGCCTAATCCATGGCAGAGGCTATGAGACCATTTGCAGCCAAGCCGTTTACATTTACCTCAGTCTCAGTTGTTAGGTGCCTTGCAAATCAACATGTGGCAGCTAGAACCTGGAATTCAAACCCACAGCATTCAGGCTGCACGACAACTATTGTGCCCAGTGAGTCACAGTCACCCCAAGGTTTGTAACACAACACAACTCAGAAGGACAACGTCCTGTTGCAATGCTGTTAGAAGCTGTCTGTCAAGATGCTGGTATAAACTGAGGTGGTAGTCATTATAAAAAAGCTTGAGAACAACTGCCTTTGAAGTAAACAAATGTGGCCAGTTGGCCCAAACCTCTAGACATCAGTGAGTGTGTGGTGAAGAAAGAATAAGACAATTAAGCCTGCAATGAGAGTGAAATTAATATACCCACTGTGATTTGAATAAACAAGGTTTGGACTTTGCTTACTCCACAGTATATGTGGAGCATCAACGTTTACAGTGTGTTAACAAAGGTCCTGAGAACAGACCTCTTCTGCATATTGGTGAACATATTGAGCGACTGTCAAGACCTCAAAACATTTCTCCTGCATTTGTTCTCCTCATTTATGAGCATTTTCCTTCTGTTCCTTCTGTTGGAGCCCTCTTACTAGATGGTACTGATGGATTGTGTGTGTGTATACAGCAAACATACAAAGGCTTAAGGCTTTGATGAGTAAAGGAAAAAAAAACATGTTCATCGACTGAGAATAAGCATGCAGGAGGATAAGGGACACAAAAGAGAAGAAAAGAAGGAAAAAAAGTTTGAGATTCTATGAATGGTTAATAATAGAGGCAGGAATGCCTTTTTAGCCCAGTGTGAACAAGCCTCTAAAAGTCTGTTATGAGGCAGTAATGAGGGCTGCATTTAAGATACTGGCTTTTAACTGGCCTTCACTGCAAGCTAAAATAAAAAAATAAAAAGATTTTTTGACCTCTTTATTAAGTAGCTATTCTTCTGTTTTTAGTAATACTATTTTCTCTTACACAGGATCACTAAAAACATTAGCCTTATAGTATGCAAGTATGTGCACTTTGCATGAATTACTGGATCAGTGTAGCAAAGCATGGAGGCAATCGGTAGTCATGGTTCTGCTGAGTTGCTAAAGAAGCCCAGGTTGCTTTAATAACTAAGCTGCATTGTTGGCCCTCGAGTTTCCATTTTTCCTCTTTACAATAGGTTTAGGCCAGTCAACTTTACAGCACAGTGATACCATGGCCATTAAAGCAGGTTTAGATGCAGGAGCACTGCCTCCAGCTGCAGTCCAAGTCTTTGATTCACTGCAGTTTTTGCAGGTTTTCCCACTTGCAAAGCACGTAGAAGTCTTTAATTTTTATCATAGGTACTCTTCAACTGAATCTAAAACAAAAATCCAGAAAATCACATTGTGTGATTTTTAAGTAATTAATTTGCATTTTATTGCATGACATAAGGAGTGTCATTGACTGCTGTGTAGTTCTGGGCTGATCCTTTACCTTCCTCATGATCACTGATGCCCCACGAGGTGAGATCTTGCATGGAGCCCCAGACCGAGGGAGATTGACCATCACCTGGAACTTCTTCCATTTTCTTATCATTTCACCAACAGTTGTTGCCTTCTCACCAAGCTGCTTGGCTATTTTCCTGTATCACATCCCAGCCTTGTGCAGGTCTACTATTTTATCCCTGGTGTCCTTACACACCTCTCTGTACTTGGCCATTGTGGAGAGGTAGGAGTTTGTTTGATTGAGTGTGTGGACAGGTGTCTTTTATACGGATGACGAGTTCAAACAGGTGCAGTTAATACAGGTAATGAGTGGAGAAGAAGAGGGCTTCTTAAAGCAGAACTAATAGGCCTGAGAGAGCCAGGATTCTTACTGGTTGTTGGTTGGGGAAATACTTATGTCATTCAATAAAATGCTAATTAATTACTTAAAAATCCCAAAATATGATTTGTTGGATTTTTGTTTGAGAGTCCGTCACTCACAGTTGAAGAGGACCTATGATAAAAATGAAAGACTTCTACTTGCTTTGCAAGTGAAAAAACCTGCCAAATCGGCCGTGTATCAAATACGTGTTTTCCGCACTGTAAAAAGAAAAGCTGTAATGATTAAGCAGAAAGGAGAGCTGAAGGGATTTGTGTATCAGGGAACCTGTCAGCGATTAGTCAGAAAAAGAGGAAGAAATGGAAGAACAGGAGTGACATCACGGCAGAATCAAAGCTCATGAGAATTGTGTGATCGTCCAGAAAATAAAAGCCTGCAAGCCCAAGGTGAGGGCAGTGGGAGGCAGCATGTGCTGTATTTACTCTGAATGTGTACATAAGTCAGTAGCGCCGTGTTTCCATTAAGTGAAAGTTTGTTTATAGCAGTGTTGAGTGTGAGACGGGAGAATACAGATGTCCTGAATAGCACTCTGTCCACTTCTGGGGGTTTCTAGGGAAAACAGGGAGAATTGGTGCCTCTTTTACCTTTAACATTTCTTCCACTCCCTCTGTGCCAGGTAACACCAGCCAATATCCCCCCTGCTGCATTACCCCCACAGTCCTGAGGCATTTTATTGTGCTGTTGAGTCTATTTTTATGTACATTATTGCTAAATGAACACATCATTGGCTGAAGGTGTATATTCGTAACTAAAGGGACTTTAGCAGAAGAAGCTGTTTAGGTTGGTTTGTCAGAAGTGGAGTATATTTAGGAACTCATTGAGGTGACATCTGCAACTTTTGTTCACCAATCTATTCCATTATTGCACAGTAGAACCTAAAGGATGTATCTCAGTAATTTACCACACCATGACTGATTAAAATATTAATTTCTGAGCTTTAGAAAGGGAATAATCTAAGAGGGTAAAAGTGAAATGATCAGAAGGTAGCTATAATTAAACTTGTATTAGGTGACATGGTGGGACTAAACTCAAATATGATAATATTTTGACTTTGGATGTCTCCATCCTGAGTTTTAGGTCAGGGTTCCGATCAATGCATTTTTATGATTGGTTTCAAAATCTGACTGGTACTTGTTGGTCGGCTACAGTTTACACAGCTGGGTTTTTTTTTTTTTTATATCCCTGACTATTTTTGTGTGTGTGATTTGCACAACTGCACATTATTTCATTGTTCTAACCAGTCGGCAGTTTGTCAAGCAATTAAAGGGATTTTCACGCTTTACAACAATATTCACAGGGAAAGAAAGACTGCTTGTGCTACTGCATCTCCCTACCTGTCTGTACCACGTAACCTGTTTGGGAAGGCTGCTAAACAACTGGTCATTCAATCTTATATTGTTAAAAGCAAAGCGCCAGCTTTATGAAGCAGGAAAACACAATTTTCTGCAAGTTTTGTTTGCACAGCGTTTACTGGAATCATGCCTAAAATTGTTACTAGCAGAAATGTCAGTGACTCATTTCAAAGCCCATATGAAACATAGTAATGCTACCCTAGCACTTCAGCAACATTGCAAGCAGGAGCAAAATGTTCACTAAAGACTGCAGCTGCATGTGTGAAGTCAGACATATAGTGAAAAACAAATGATAAAGCTACATACATGTTTCAGGTGACACCTTGTCAGAACATTATAGTAGTTTTCCTAACCAAGGTAACCCAGTGTTGAAGCAGCTGACTGAATATCCTGCGGAAACTCCAGTTGGGACAAAAAAAAATACGTTGCTGTTAAGAAAAATTTATACAGCTGTGTCCGGGACATCATTGGTGAATGATTTAAGTGCTACATGATCACTATAGATCCTTCTTTTGGAGATCCTTCCTCCCCACAGCCATCAGCATCTACAACGGCTCTTTGAGGAAACCTTCATAATATGAGCTATAACGGCATTTAATTTCCCTTTGGGATTAATAAAGTATTTTTGAATTGAATTGAATTGAATTGAATTGAATTGAATTTGAATTGAATACTAATGTAGACCATTATGCTGATTAAACATGCCATGCTATTTTGCTGACCTTTGAAGCAACTGGATGTACAAACAAAGGCACGTCATTGATTTTCATTAAGTGTCCAACTCTGATTAATGAAATGACAGATTTTAAAAGAGCTGGATCCGTATGGGGACATAAAACCCTCATTGGGACATCCATAAGCTGAATCAAACTTTAATCTAAACCATTCCACAGTAGGGTATAGAAGAGTCTAAGTCACTCTGAAGAAGACAAAGTAGGTGTTGAAAAATCTGTTTGTTTCTATATTTGCACAATAAAAGCTGAACTGACCAGTGAGCTCCAGCCTTGTTTAGTATCTTTCATGTTTGATGTCTTTCAGCTATGAGGCTTCAGGTTATGGATACTGGAACTGGATACTGTAAGATCAGTGTCACAGAGCACCCTGGTTCAACCCAGTTGTAGCTCTGGATGTATGTTCAGTCTCAAGGCCTTCTGGAAGGTGACGCTCTGCCACAGTCTCAAGTCTTTTGCAGCCTCTAATCGGTTATCTTTATGGACCTCTCTGTGTTTACTTCCATCCATCAAGAAAAAGCATCCTCACAACATGAAGCTGCCACCAAAATGTTTCACCATGAAGATATCGTGTTCACAGAAATGTGCAGCTCTAGTTTTCTGTAAAAGTTTAATTTTATTGTTACTTTACCAGAGCACCTGCATTCACAGGTTTGCTGTGTCCCCAATATGCCTTGGTCTTCATAAGAGATAAGTTTGTTCTCTATTTTTCTCGCACAAGCCTCTGGGGCCTTCACAGAACAACCGTATTTATACCCAGATTGAACTGCACACAAAGACTCTATTATCTAAACATATTTCTTCTGAATGCAATTGGTTGCACAGGGTTTCATTCAGGCCCATAAGAGTAAAGGAGGGTGAATTTATATGCATGCCGCACTTTTCAGATTTGTATAAAATCCAAATAAAATACATTGACGGTCGTTGTTTTAACATGGAAACAAATGCAAAATGGTTCAAGGGCTATGAACATTATAAAAGTGTTCCCGTCATCAGTAGGTCAAAAGGTCACACATTCCCACGAGACAACATTTTATTAGTTAGGCTTCAAATTAGCAGACACTTATATAGATATAGAATTATTTTAATACTGTATATATTTTTCCTGTGTGTTATGGACACAGTGTTTCACTGCAGGATAAAACCAATTTTAATCATGATCTTTCTCTGCAAAGCCATCCTGTGTGTAATATCTTCTTTTAGGGCTTCTTGTTGATATTGGACATACATGGTGCCCATTTCCAATTAAAGCAGTCTTTGATCAATTTGCCATAAAAACACAGAGAAAATCTGGGACAAGGTGGAATTTCAGCAAAGAAGTAATAGTCTGTTTCTGTTGCTTTAGGCAAAATACAATTAAGATGCCATGTGTAGTAGACTGAATGCTGGATTGATAGGTGAAATAGAACAGATATGCACAGTGGAGAGAGTGGGAGGAGTGTGTGTGTGTGTGTGTGTTTTGGGGGGGCTGATAACGGCAAACCCTCTGATGCAGTTTTACTCCAAGGCTTCTTGCAGCAAGCCTCTGTAGATGAGCATACCTGCATTTTTCAGTGCAATATGGATTTTTAAATCATTGAGAGCAGCAGCGCATGAAGAGAAGGATGGCAGTGATGTAATAGAGACAAGCATCAAATGAGCTGCAGCTGTTTGTTTAGACAGCTCTCCCTGAAACCTGGAACGTCCCCATTGTTTCCAAAAGACAGCGCTCAAGAATCAGTGTTACACAAACTGGAAGAGACAGGTGAAGAGTTTCAGCTGGACACATTCACAATAAAAAAAAACACTGACAATGGAAGTGTATCAATTTTATTGTAAATACAGAGTCAAACAAACATAGTGAGCCAGGGCAGAGAAGCGAACCCTGACTGTAGCCTGGTGAATAGAATCCACATAAATGCTCTCAGGGCGAGGTGGATCCCACCTGACGGATACTAGCAGGAGAAGATGTGGGGCGCAATTACCACTAAAAACGGTTTTGTCAGTTGCACTCCAAACAAGTATTATTTGGCTTTATTGCATTCAGTCAGTAGGAAGCAGTGAGCCTGGTGTTTTGCACCCTGTAACGCTATAAGAAAATGTCTCTTTGTACCCCAGCTGAATTTGGTTTATGATCCATAAGTAATGCAGCTTCCAAGTCAAATTTAAAGGGCTATTTCTACATATTGTTTTAAGAATTTGGGCCTCATTTGATCATCTCTAGGTTAACTTCCAAAATACTTCCAGTTAATTTATGTCTCGATGAAATTGTATTTGTAGAGCACAAGACTAGTATTGAACAGAAAATAATTTTTTTAGTTCTTGATGTTTCTAAGTTACGTAATAAAAGGTTTCTGGGTTTTGTTTTCCTCACTAGGGGATTAGGGATACAGAAGGAGGGGCTTGCCCAGGGCGACATGTGTGCAAGGACTGCCACAGGACATGAGCCATGATTGAAACAATCATTACACGTTAAATATTGGTGTTTTAATCAATATATTCTTAATTTCTTTTTTTCTTTTTTTCAAGAAACCAAATTTTTACAACTTAACTTTGCATTGCTGTTTTTGTTTGCATTACAGCGCTGACATAGTTTTATTGATGATTTACTTATCTGTAGAGGCCCAAAAAAACAGGCACCAAGAGGCTGAAAGAGTGCAGTGTGAAAAAACTGAGGGGAAGAGTGGAAAATTGAGCGAAGGAAATGGAGGGAAGACTAGTTCTCTGTATGAGCTCTGAAAGAAAAGAGACTCTTGTGGTGTGTTTACATGTCAGCAGAATAGTTCCTTGTCTGATTGATTGCTCTTATGTATTTGTGTATCTGTACGTGCCTGGGCCGGTGTGCGTTTCCTCATTCGAATGCTTCACATGCTGTAAGTTTAAGTGGAGCAACGTTATATCTGGGTATGCGCTAGGTGTCATGTGGTGATATGCAGCTGGGTGTAATTTCATTTAGGTGCATTCTAGGTGATAATTAATGTGCAGTATATTTGAGAAGGGGTGAAATGCTTAAAAAGGCTCACTGCTGGTTGTTTTTTCCTACATTGTAATTTGTTATGGCACCAACCCACCTCAGAGTGCCAGGCAGTGTAAATTTGAGTTTGGCTAAGTATCATTTTGGCCAGAAAGACACCAGTGAAATTATAAAGGCATGCAAAAATACTGCTAGACTTTCCGTGAGCAAAGGGAATAATATTGAAGATATTTTTAGTTCATGTTCCAAGAAAGAGTACTTTTTTATTTCTGATATTCACTGTATCATAATAGACAACAATTGAGGAAGCGGTTACAGGAAAATCTTTACTTATGTATGGGTAAATTTTATTCCTGTACATTGCCAGACAAATTTATTAGCTTACCTGGAAGAAACGTATCAAAAAGCCTTAAGATAAATTAATCTTTCCTTTAGTCTGTCATAATTTGATTTAAGGTAGGAGCCAAGTGCAGGATTGAGTGGAGTGATGAAAAGATTTAATCAAAAAAATGAACTTAAGATGACCAGGACGGGCAGCTGAAAAACAACATAAACAGGTTGGAAGCAGGCACATGAAAATCCAGGCAACAGACATGGAAAGAATCAGGACTTGACCAGGGCAAAAACACAGGATAGATAACAAAGTGTGAAAAAAAAAGGAATCAGTGGATAACAATGCAAACCAGAGAGCTTATAAACTGAGGGAAGTGGGGTGAGAACCAATGAACTGGGTGAGAAGCTAATCAGGAGCAATATGGCACAGGTGTGGACCAGGGCTGCAGGGAGACAGAGGGAGTGACTAATCAACACAAATGAGCAAGGAGAGCATGGAGGTGACCAGAATACAAGAAAACAATGACCAGACTAAGAACATAAACATGAACCAGATCTATCAGAATATGACTAAACGTATCTAACACCAGAACACAGAAAAACAACAAAACTAACCAGAAGAAATCTAAATAACCAGAAATTAACAGAAAAACACCTGGCAGAGCCGAGATGGTAAACAAACACAAACTTAACAGACAGATCCTAGCATAGTCACATTGTCTTAGACTAAAAACATTACAAAAATCCAACCTTTCATTTTTATGAGTCTTAATATTTATCTAGCTACTAGGCTCATATGAGTCCTTCTTCAGCAAAGTGGCCAGTGGCTAAAAGTAGTGGGCCTCAGCGTCAACAGTAAGTCATGTATTACTAATATAAATTTAAATAATACTCCAGTTATTTGTGTTTTGAAAAGATTGTTACAGATACAATGATTATCCCGCTGATGGTTAAAACAATACCAAATAAAAACCACTGAATAAATGTACTTAAATCGAAGGTTTGATAAGGTTCTATAATTTTTGTTGCAAGACAAAAGTCTGTAGGATGCTCTTTGGATTATTTTACACTAAAACGGAAAATATGTACATCCAAGTTGGCAGGTGTTCAGCTACAAATGGATAAAAATGTGATTTAAATGAACAGAAAGCTTAACACACTGCAGGACTCCCAAGTTTGATTTTTTTAAACCTCTTTTTCCTGCAAAAAGGCTGGTGTGTTCACAGATTTTCAAAGTCTAGGTCAGGACACTAAGAAGGCTGTTGCTAAACTTTCAGCTTAAATTGCTTGAGGTAGCCAGAAGTCTTTTGATATTTTTTGCAGAAGATTACTATGTGCTGGATGAATGCAGATGGATCCACGATTCCCTCCATCAGTTTAACGTTCTCCGTGCCACCAGCAACAGCAGATGCCTGGTTCTGATTAATTTGAAGAAGTGTTCTTTGCATGGAAACTTTGCACCTTTATTATTTCCTAAACATCAGTCTTCTTGCAGCCAAGCAGTCTTTTTAAAACATCAACAGTCCTTTTGATCTGATTCCAAAATGCATCAGACTTGTTTAGGTGTTTTTGGCAAACCTCTGAGGCTGTTGAATGTTTAAAGGACGGTAGAAATGGTTTTCCGATGTTGACCCCTTTCATGAAAGTCTGGTTAGTTCTACAGATGTGTTCAGAGTTGAACTTCTGCTTTAGATTTACAGTACAACCTGATCTAGCAGCTACCTACAGAGGCATTATAGTCTTTTCAAAGCCTTTTCCTGATTTACCGCTTGCAATTAATATTATTCTCAACAAAATAAACAGCTGCTTATGTGAATCAGAAGGTTTAGATTGAAGGGAAAGATTTGAGGAGTTATTAAATTTTTCAGTTGAGCATCACTTGAGATTTTCAATATTAATCTAGGCCTGACACTTTACTAGAACTTAAAACATTATCAATACTTGAATTAATTTTTTATTAATGTTTTTTTTAGATCAATTCACTATATATTTAACAACAGATTTAAGTCAGTTAAGGGTAACTTAACCACTCTCGTTGTTCATGCTATGTTCTCCAATCTCATGGACTACAATCATCATCTACAGTTTAATATCTGCTCAATTTGCGATACACAGTGCTTGGCCCACACCCAGCTGCTTTAAGCCTTGAGCAGGTCTAACATTGTAGAAGCAGCATAGCTGGTTATGCTTTTTCAATTATAAAAACATCAGGGCTCGTATTCACAAAGATTCTCAGTGTCCTCTCAGAGAGCTCCTAACTGAGCTTAAAAAGTCCTGCAACTCTGAGCAAGTAAACGACAGAAACTCCTATCTTAGTAAAGAGAGGTGGTTGACCCTGTTGCTAGGTGTGACGCTGTCTTGTAAGGGCTGTAATTGGTTGTTAAAAGAAAGAAGAAAAATAAGACAAATGCGCTCTAGTAATCAATGGAGAGAAATTAACCAATGATTAGACTAGATTAAGAAACGTTTAAGTCATGATGATAAAACTTAGCAAGATTAAATTAATTGTTACACAGCATCAACCTGTTTGAACGTAGCTTATTTACATGATCCATCATTATTTTGATTTGCTTATCATTATGTTTACTCGCCATTCTGGTCATTTTCATACTGCTTCTATTTCATATTAATTTAGTACTAATATTAAAATTAAGCAATTTACTGTGATCTCCTTCTTGTATAAAGCGGTTTAGTCTGGTAAAATGACCAAAACAAAACAGAAAAAAAAGGATGAGAAAACCGAACTGAACAGAGGAGCAGAGCCTGCTGGTGGAGGAAAAAAAAGGGGTGTTGAAAGGTAGATTTGGTCCTGGGATCATGGTGCCAACAAACAGGCATTCCCAGCAGATCAATGTGTCTTTCCCTCTGCTTTCAGCACCAGCCTGGAATGTGAGCAGCGCTGGTTCCTGCTGCAATCAGAAGCTAAAGAGGAGATAGCAGAACACCAGAGACCTTCTCCACAGACAGGGAGCATTGTAGATAAAAATGTAGGCTTAGGCTTCTGTTATCATCATGAACAATACAGCAAATACTTCTTCACCTCATTTACATCTTCCTTCTATGTACAGGGGTTGGACAATGAAACTGAAACACCAGTCATTTTAGTGTGGGAGGTTTCATGGCTAAATTGGACCAGCCTGGTAGTCAGTCTTCATTGATTGCACATTGCACCAGTAAGAGCAGAGTGTGAAGGTTCAATTAGCAGGGTAAGAGCACAGTTTTGCTCAAAATATTGAAATGCACACAACATTATGGGTGACATACCAGAGTTCAAAAGAGGACAAATTGTTGGTGCACGTCTTGCTGGCGCATCTGTGACCAAGACAGCAAGTCTTTGTGATGTATCAAGAGCCACGGTATCCAGGGTAATGTCAGCATACCACCAAGAAGGACGAACCACATCCAACAGGATTAACTGTGGACGCAAGAGGAAGCTGTCTGAAAGGGATGTTCGGGTGCTAACCCAGATTGTATCCAAAAAACATAAAACCATGGCTCCCCAAATCACAGCAGAATTAAATGTGCACCTCAACTCTCCTGTTTCCACCAGAACTGTCCGTCGGGAGCTCCACAGGGTCAATATACACGGCCGGGCTGCTATAGACAAATCTGTGGTCACTCGTGCCAATGCCAAACGTCGGTTTCAATGTTGCAAGGAGCGCAAATCTTGGGCTGTGGACAATGTGAAACATGTATTGTTCTCTGATGAGTCCACCTTTACTGTTTTCCCCACATCCGGGAGAGTTACGGTGTGGAGAAGCCCCAAAGAAGCATACCACCCAGACTGTTGCATGCCCAGAGTGAAGCATGGGGGTGGATCAGTGATGGTTTGGGCTGCCATATCATGGCATTCCCTTGGCCCAATACTTGTGCTAGATGGGCGCGTCACTGCCGAGGACTACCGAACCATTCTTGAGGACCATGTGCATCCAATGGTTCAAACATTGTATCCTGAAGGCGGTGCCGTGTATCAGGATGACAATGCACCAATACACACAGCAAGACTGGTGAAAGATTGGTTTTATGAACATGAAAGTGAAGTTGAACATCTCCCATGGCCTGCACAGTCACCAGATCTAAATATTATTGAGCCACTTTGGGGTGTTTTGGAGGAGCGAGTCAGGAAACGTTTTCCTCCACCAGTATCACGTAGTGACCTGGCCACTATCCTGCAAGAAGAATGGCTTAAAATCCCTCTGACCACTGTGCAGGACTTGTATATGTCATTCCCAAGACGAATTGACGCTGTATTGGCCACAAAAGGAGGCCCTACACCATACTAATAAATTATTGTGGTCAATAATTTAAATGTTTCAGGTTCTTTGTCCACCCCCTGTATATAGTGCTTAGATTATTGTACTGTTGTCTCGACTTTATATATATTTTTTTGAGTTTTCCCACATTTATTTTTTTTAAGTATTTTGCAGTCTGTAAATATTTGAATAAATCTGTACTATATTGTTTGTAATTTTGTTCACTTTTTATTCTTGGTTATTTATTATTGTTTATATTGTTAATTTTTCCTTCCTAATATTACCTTACTAGAGGTGCACCTTTAATCTGTCCTGCTGCTGAAATTATTTAATTTTGCCCTAGAGGGATGATAAAGTTTATCTTTTCTTTATATTAATAATTGTATGATTGTTATAGAAGTTTATGTGCTCATGTAATCGATTATTTAGGCAGTAAATATGAGGGTGCTTTAGAAAAATGTGAAACAATCTGTAAAAAGTCACATCTAAAAGGAACTGAACAATAAAGCATGATAAAACATACCTGTTAATCCTCCAAGGACCGACTTCTCAAGTCCCAGATCTTGATCTCATCAAGGAGCTTTGGGGTGACCTGAAATGGGCTGAACATGTAAGAAACTTTTCGAGCACCTCACAGCTGAAGGTAAGGAGTGGGATGAACTTTCCTTTGACCGATGTCCAACACAGGTAGATGGATACAAGAAGTATATCACTAAAGTTATTTTACCAAAGGAGGGAGGACCAGCAACAAGGGCTTTGGGTCCAAAGCTAACTTCTGATGTTTACCTGTTATTGAAATTTGTAAAGACAATAAGAAAAGGATTAGACATGAATATGTGAACATTTCATTTGAAAGAACTGAATGTTTATTGGTGTATCTGAATTTTTAACATGACTGCATACAAACTGACATTCATTAAAAAGGTGCTGTAACAGTTGCTTTCATCTCCTGTTACAGTCAATGAAACATTGAGTGTGTCCCTCACCATATATAGTATGCTGCTGAGGTGTCAGGTTATTACTCTGTGCTGAGAGGCCCTCCTCACCTGTGTGGGGTGATCTTGTGTGTGTGTGTGTGTGTGTGTGTGTGTGTGTGTGTGTGTGTGTGTTCCTGTCTTGGCATCACAGTGAGACCCATTTTCCCAATTTCACCATCAAATTGAGGACCGTTTGTACCAAAGTGAGGACATTTTGCTGGTCCTTACGACCTGTTTTGCTAACGGTTAGGTTTAGGACTAAGGAGTGAATTGACTTTAGGTTAAGGTTAGGGTTAGGCATGCACTGGTAATGGTTAGGTTTAGGGTTATTGTCAGGGTTAGGGCATAGAAAGGGTTGAAAATGACTGGAAAAATCAATGGAAGTCAATGGGAGTCAACACATGGTCCTCACTACATATAGCAAAACAAGAGTGCGTGTGTGTGTGTACTTGTACTTGTTGCTGAGTGAGAACCATTTTTCGTATTTTTATCGCAAAGTGAGGACATTTTGACAAAGTGAGGACATTTTCCTGGTCCTCACTTTTTCAAATTCCGTTCTTGGGACAGGGGTTAGGTTTAGGACTAGGGTATGAATTGAGTTATTGTTAGGGTTAGTGTTAGGGTTAGGGTTAGGCACTAAAAATCAAGGAAAATTAATGGAACTCAATGGAAGTAACCGAAAAGTCCTCATAAAGATAGTAAAACATGGATGTGTGTGTGTGTGTGTGTTTGTGTGTTTGTCCATCTACCTATTTATGTTTGCTTAATGAAGCACTTTTGTGTAAAACGAGTCTTAACACTTGATCAGTGTCAACATGACCCAGAGTCCTTATTTGGAAGATTGACTTTGTCAGATAGTGTCTAGACAAGGATGTATAACAAACTAACAAAAAAGATCAAAGCAGCCAAGAGAAGCTACAGTGAGAAGCTTAAGAACAGCCTTTCTACTGGTGACACTTCGGCTGTATGGACCAGTTTGAGAAACCTGACTGCATACAAGAGCCCCTCCACCCATCCTGAACAGAGTTGTCTCCTGGCCAACCGTCTGAATGGCTTCTACTGCAGACATGACAAGAAGCCATTCACACCTCAAATCATCCCCTCTACATCCCATTCAGGAACAAATTCCTCCCATAAAGCTACCAACCCCCTACCTTCAGAGCCTCTGCCTGCACTAAAGATCTCCGAGGAAGATGTAAATAGGCTCTTTCAGTGCATGAAAACAAAGAAAGCTGGGGGACCTGATAACGTCTCCCCATCATGCCTGAAAGCCTGCGCACATCAACTCGCTCCGATCTTCACAAGGATCTTTAACAAGTCACTGGAGACGTGTGAGGTCCACTCCTGCCTCAAACGATCCACCATCATCCCGGTTCCCAAGAAACCCACCATCGTAGGATTAAATGACTACAGGCCTGTAGCCCTGACGTCTGTGATCATGAAGTCCTTTGAGCGGCCGGTGTTGAAGCACCTGAAAGACATCACAGGCCCCCTGCTGGACCCCCTGCAGTTTGCCTACCGAGCAAACAGGTCGGCAGATGATGCTGTTAACTTAGGTCTACACTTCATCCTGCAACACCTCGACCACCCAGGGACGTACGCCAGAATCCTGTTTGTAGACTTCAGCTCGGCCTTCAACACCATCATACCAGACATCCTCCACCAGAAGCTCACCCAGCTCAACGTCCCAGCCTCCACCTGTCAGTGGATCAACAGCTTCCTGACGGACCGACAGCAGCAGGTGAGACTGGGGAGCATCTTCTCCCGATCCAGATCAATAAGTACTGGTGCCCCCCAGGGGTGTGTTCTATCCCCACTCCTCTTCTCCCTGTACACAAATGACTGCACCTCATCGGACTCGTCAGTGAAACTCCTTAAGTTTGCAGATGACACCACTGTCATTGGACTGATCCAGGGTGGTGATGAGTCTGCATACAGACAGCAGGTGGATCGGCTGGTACACTGATGCGGTCAGAACTTCCTTGAACTGAACCCACTCAAGACTGTGGAAATGGTGGTGGACTTTCGGAGAACACCACCCCCATACACCCCCCTCACCATCCTCAACAACACTGTATCGGCCGTGGACCACTTCAGGTTCTTAGGAACCACCATCTCTGAGGACCTGAGATGGTCTTCACACATAGACACTGTTCGAAAGAAGGCCCAGCAGAGACTGTACTTCTTGAGGCAACTCAAGAAGTTCAACCTTCCACAGGAGCTGTTGGTCATCTTCTACACTGCCATCATTCAATCTGTCCTGTCTTCATCCATCTCAGTGTGGTTTGGCTCATCCACAAAACAGGACAGGTCCAGACTGCAACAAATAATCAGGACTGCAGAGAGAATAATCAGGGCTGACCTTCCCTCCATCCAGGACTTATACAGGTCTAGGGTCAGGAAAAGATCTGCTAAAATCTCTGCCGACCCCACACACCCTGCACATAAACTGTTCAGAGCTTTACCTTCAGGCCGCCGCTACAGAGCACTGTTCACTAAAACCAGCCGCCACAGAGACAGTTTCTTCTCCCAGGCTGTTTCTCTGTTGAACATTCAATAGAGTACAAAACAACACCATACAGATGTTGCAAATGCACCTTTTTTATTAGATATGTGTATATTTGTATATTGTAAATTGTAAATTTGTATATTCTGTAATGCAGAATATTGCATTGTACATTGTATATTGTACATTGTAAATTGTGAATTTGTATATTCTGTAATGCAAAAACAGAACAAAAGAGCAAAGTGTACCGGAGTCAAATTCCTTGTTTGTATGCACGAACTTGGCAATAAAACTGATTCTGATTCTGATATCAGCTCAGGCTGTGCTTAAGATACTTTTGACTCACATCAATGAACGTGGGATGGTGCTTAAGTAAAGGATATTCCAGTAAGAAAGTTTTTTAGGGCACTGCTACTGCGGTTTCCTAAGGGGTGCAACTCTAGAAGACAAAAAAACCAGAGGAAATCCAGAATCAATTTATTGTTAAGGTCTACAAAATATCCCTGTGCGTGTTTTATACCTCTTTTTCTTCTGGGATGTATAAACATGTAACTGACTCTAAGCAATCTGGGATGTGGAGCAAACCTGTGTTCTGCCTCAAAGGCCTTGTATTTACTGTGCTGGCAAAGTGCTCTGACAGTGCAGGCTCTGTTCCTGTCTCCATCTGCTGTTGTTCAGTCTCTGCGCTCCTGCATTTACAATGACAAGGCAGTGACAGGACGGCTATGCTGATGCATCAACCTGCCAAATGGGAAAGATGACAGGCTTCAGTGATCAACAGAGGATTAGGTGTTCCCTTTTCCACGTTGTTCATGTTGTGATGGCCATATGAAGCAATAAATGTCATTTTTTAAGTACGCCAAGTTGCACTTTCCATGAATAACTCATGAATGTTGGAGGGAACCCCTTTCAGGACTAGGGGTTTAAGCAAAGGGCCTGTCTAAAACCTAAACCATCCCTGGGTGGCCCAACGTCTTATTTGCCTTTTAGCGGATGTCCTGAGCTCAATGGTATATGGCGAAACACAAACAATTCAGCCTGGCTCATGTGGTCATGTGTTAGCAATTATTATGAAAACTAGCCAAAGTAATTTTATATATGCCTTTATAGTCAAATGAAGCTGTTTTTAACATAATTTCCCAAGATTGAGAACTGTTGTAATTCTGTCCCGTCTGCCAGCTCTGCTCTCACTCATGCAATCAACTCATCTCCTTCACCTGTCTGCTGCTGCTGAATTTGGGTTCTCTGTTTCAGGCCGTGATAGTAAAATCTGGCCAAAAGATGGACCCATCGCCAGCACAGCAGTGGCGCGCTAATGTTGATCACTCTATTGCCCGTCTAGATTCCAGCATGGGGGAAATAATTTATATGCTGCGCTCCATGATTCCTGCCTCTACGCTAGCGCTCTCACAGCCTGTTTCCCCCAGAGTTCCTGATCTTTCTGCTATGGTAAGAGAGCCTAGACTCACGCCTCCTGAGCTGCTTAAGGGAGATCCTGACCAGTGCCGAGCTTTTCTTACTCAGTGTGAGATTCATTTTGAGCTTCAGCCTTCTTCGTTCCCTTCTGAGCGCTCTAAGGTGGCGTCTGTTATTTCCCTGCTATCTGGTAAGGCTAAGAAATGGGGCACTGCGGAGTGGCAGAATGGTTCGGTCACGTGTGCTTCTTATGCTGCATTTTCCAAGGAGCTCATCAGTGTTTTTGACCCAGCTCCTCCAAGTCGTGATGCTGCCAGAGGTTTACTCTCCATAAAACAGGGAGAGAGAAGTGTCACATCATATATCATTGACTTTCATTTGTTGGCAGCAGACAGTTATTGGAATGAGCATGCTAAAATGGATGCTTTCATGCAAGGTCTTAATGTGAACATCATGGATGAACTGGCAACCCGCGACTACCATGCCTCCCTTCACCAACTTGAGGACCTGGCAACCCGAATTGATTTACGGCTCACAAAAAGGAGGAGGGAGAGGCGTCATAAGGAGATTAAACCTTCTTCAGCTCACAGTGCTGTTCCTCACCTAGAACCCAAGGGTGTTCCACCCCCTTCTGAACACCGATAAGACCATGAGCCCATGCAGTTGGGTCGATCAAAGATTTCTGCGGGGGAGCGCGATCAACGAAGGAAAAACAACTTGTGCTTTTATTGTGGTGGACAGGGTCATGCTGCCTTCAAGTGTCCGTTAAAAGCCTAGGCTCAGTAATGTTGAGGAGAACTCTACTGAGCCGAAGTCAACTGTCTGTCTCCTCATGCTCATTTCCTGCAACCATTCAAGTGTCTTCTACCTCTCATCAGGTGTCAGTGTTCATTGACTCAGGGGCGGACACAGAATTTATGGATGAGTCGTTCGCCAGGGACCATGACATCAAGCTCCTTCCCACGTCTGACACTACAAAACAGCGGTTATCAAACTTACACTGGGGGGCAATCATTTGGATCAAGTGACTTTCAGGATCATCAACTCGCCTAAACTACCCATTGTTTTAGGGGCCTCCTGGTTACAAAAGCACAACCCCCACATTGACTGGCAAGCCAAAGAGATTTTGGGCTGGGCTAAGTCCTGCTCGGCTACGTGTCTGTCTTCTGCCACCACAGATAACATTCCTGAAAATGACATCGAGGAGACATACCCCGATTTGTCTAAAGTGCCTCCAGAATATCATGCTCTTAAGGAGGTTTTCAACAAATCCAGAGCCACGGCACTTCCACCTGACAGACCCTATGATTGTACCGTTGAGCTCCTACCAGGCACATCTCCCCCTAGGGGTCAATTGTATTCATTGTCTGGACCAGAGAACCAAGCCATGAGGAAATATGTCAATGAATCATTAAAGGCTGGTATAATCAGACCCTCTTCCTCTCCAGCAGGGGCAGGCTTCTTCTTTGTAGGGACGAAGGATGGTTCCTTCTTCCCTTCAGCTGATTCAAAATGCTGCAGCAAGAGTTCTGATGAAAATTAAAAAGAGAGATCATATTTCTCCTATTTTAGCTTCCCTTCATTGGCTCCCTGTTAAATCCAGAATAGAATTTAAAATTCTCCTTCTCACATATAAAGCCCTTAATGATCTAGCTCCATCATACATCAGAGATCTGATTGTTCCATATTTTCCTAACCGGGCACTTCGTTCTCAGACTGCAGGTTTACTGGTGCTTCCTAGAGTCTCTAGAAGTAGAATGGGAGGCAGATCCTTTAGTTATCAGGCTCCTCTCCTGTGGAACCAGCTCCCAGTTTTAGTCCGTGAGGCAGACACCCTGTCTACTTTTAAGGCTAGGCTTAAAACTTTCCTTTTTGATAAAGCTTATAGTTAGAGTGGCTTAGTTTATCAGGGAGGGAGCCTTCCTCCCTCCCTGTTGGATGGAGTAAGGGGGAGTCAGGTTTAGCCTAAACCGGCTCAGTTATGGTTGAGGTGCAAACACACCCTCCATTTCTGCTACCTGTATGACCCCTTCTCTTTTCCAATGGTTATAATCAGTCTGACAGAGAGAGGTATCCCAATCCTTGTGGTTTTTAGTATAACAATGACCATCAGAGGGACCATTTGTGGGGTGCCTTGTGACGACATTGTTGTAAATAAGCGCCGTTTAACTAAACAATCTGAACTGAAACTATCTGTAGTTATGCTGCTATAGGCTTAGGCTGTTGGAAGACATAATGACCACTTTCACCCTCTTCGCTACATTCTCCCACTACTCTCCAATTTTGCATTATTTGCTGTTTTTTCGGCTTTTAACTATGTTCTCTCTTTTCTCTTCCTAGAAGCTACACCTGGCCTGGCTCTGTGTCTACCTGTGACACCTTTCTGGAGAGGGGCATCGTCCGAGCTTCTGCTGGCAACAACTTAATACTCCCCCTTTACCGATGATCCACATGGCCCTGTCTTTTAGTGTTTAACTCTTTCTCTCTTCTAGACATGGCAATTGACTGAGCTTTACTGTAACTATTTATATGTGCTCTTTTTCAGACTCTAACCTTGAAAACTGGCTCAGAGTTTATCTGTTCTTTCTTCTAGGTGAAATGACAAAAGGAGCTACATCCATTAGCATTTACTTTTCCTTCCCATAGAAAGGACCCCTTAATCAGTGCTTCTTTGTTCTCTTTGTGTCTCTGCTCTGTTCTCTCAAACCCCCAGTTGGTCGTGGCAGATGGCTGCTGCAAGTCACTGACTGAATGCAATCTGCTGGGTTTCCATAGACAGAAATACTTTTTATCCAATTTGAATAAATAACTAACTCTGACTGCACTGTTCAATGGTTAGGACTAATTGGAATGTATGTACCTGACTGTTGTGAAGTGCCTTGAGACAACATGTGTTGTGAATTGGCGCTATATAAATAAAACTGAATTGAATTGAATTGAATTGAATTGAATTGAATTGCACAGTGGCAAAGTTGGAAGCACTGTTGCCTTGCAGCAAAAAGGTCCTTGGTTCAATTCCCGGCCTGGGGTCTTTCTGCATGGAGTTTGCATGTTCTCCCTGTGCATGCGTGGGTTCTCTCCGGGTACTCCGGCTTCCTCCCACAGTCCACAGACATGCCTGTTAGGTTAATTGATAACACTAAATTGCCCTTAGGTGTATGAGTGTGCGTGTGGTTGTTTGTGTGTTGCCCTGCAATGGACTGGCAACCTGTCCAAGGTGTACCCCGCCTCTCGCCCATAGACTGCTGGAGATAGGCACCAGCTCCCCCGTGACCCACTATGGAATAAGTGGTAGAAAATGACTGCATGACTGAATTGAATTGAATTCCTTGAGACCATGCATCGACTACAGGGGACTAAACAACATCACCATCAAGAACCAATACCCTCTACCTCTCATGAACACTGCTTTTGACCAGATTCAAGGCACCAAGATTTTGTCCAAGCTTGACTTGAGAAATGCTTACCACCTTGTCCGCATCAAGGAGGGGGACGAATGGAAGATGGCATTTAACACTCCCACTGTTCACTATGAGTACTGCGCAATGCCTTTTGGTTTAACTAATGCCCCTCCAGTGTTTCAGGCATTGGTTAATGATGTCCTGAGGGACATGGTTGGACAGTTTTGTTTTTTTTTCCTTAACGACATTCTGATTTATTCCCAGGATCTGGAAACTCACAGAAGTCATGTTCGGGCCGTTCTCCTCAGTCTTCTTCAAAATCATCTGTTTGTCAAAGCTGAAAAGTGTGAGTTTCACACCACCACCACTTCATTCCTAGGATTCATCATTTCTCAAGACCAAGTCATTGTGGATCCCTTCAAAGTCAAGGCGGTCTTGGAATGGCCTTATCCTACCGATCGCAAACAGCTTCAAAGGTTTCTGGGGTTTGCTAACTTTCACAGACGTTTCATCAGAAATTATAGCCTTGTAGCAGCCCCTCTCAATGCTCTCACATTGTCTAAGACCAAGTTTGTGTGGAACGAGATGGCAGAAAGAGCTTTTGTCAACCTCAAAGGTTTATTTATGTCTGCTCCTGTTCTATGGTCCCCTAACCCCAAAAAACAGTTCATAGTGGAGGTCGACGCCTCTAACGCTGGGGTTGGAGCAGTCCTAAGCCAAAGAAGTTCTGATGATCGTATTCACCCATGTGCCTTCTTTTCTAGGACTTTGTCCCAAGCAGAACGCAATTATGACGTGGGGGACCGAGAACTGTTGGCAGTCAAGTTGGCTCTCGAGGAGTGGAGGCATTGGCTAGTGGGGGCTAAGGAACCGTTTCTTGTTTGGACAGATCATAAGAACCTGGAGTACCTGAGATCAGCGAAGCACCTTAATCCCAGGCAGGCAAGGTGGGCTTTATTTTTTGGAAGGTTCAACTTCTCCCTGTCTTTCAGAGCTGGAATCAAAAATGGCAAATCGGACGCCCTGTCCAGAATACAGGAACCCTCCAAGTCACAGACTTCTGGGGAGGATGAGTTTATTCTCCCGGAATCAGTGAGACTCTCTGTCACCATGTTGAAGTTGGAAGGAGAGGTTAGGGATGCCACCAAAGACCTCCCTATCCCAACTTCATGCCCACCTGACCGGTGTTTTGTCCCTGAGCGCCTAGTACCCAAGGTACTTAATTCATGCCGTAATTCACGTCTGTTCTGTCATCCTGGAATCAGCAGGACGTTGCAGATGGTCTGGAATCAGTTTTGGTGGCCATCTCTTGTCAAAGATTTTACAGATTACAACACGGCCTGTACTCAATGTTCCCAAGCCGAGTTGTCTCGTCGCCCTCCTGCTGGACTCTTACATCCACTACCCATCCCTCCTCGTCCCTGGTCACACATAGCCATGGTCTTCGTGATAGGTTTGCCAGTTTCTAATGGCTTCACAGTTCTGCTAACTGTCATTGACAGGTTTTCGAAGATGGTTCACCTTGTCCCTCTCAAGAAGTTGCCTTCAGCCAAGGAAATGGGGGACATTTTGGCACGTGAGGTTTTTCGCCTTCATGGCATACCCACAGACATTGTCTTGGACAGAGGGTCCCAGTTCGTGTCATGTTTCTGGAGAGAGTTTTGTTCCTTGCTGGGGATTACAGTCAGTTTGTCCTCAGGATTTCACCCACAGTCGGACAGACAAACTGAGAGGGCCAACCAGGAGGCGGAGACCAAACTTCGCGTACTATGTGAGTCAGACGCAACAAAATGGTCTCAAAATTTACCCTGGGTTGAATATGCTGTCAACACCCTCCCAGCTATTGCCATGGGGTTATCCCATTTCCAAGTTGTGTTTGGTTTTCAGCCTCCATGGTTCACAGTCCAGGAGAAAGAAGCTGAGGTTCATTCTGCTTAGGCTGCAGCCCTAAGATGTCAGCGCATCTGGAGAAAGGCAAGAAGGCCCATTATCAGGATGTCGGAGGTGCAGGGACGCACAGCAAATCGTCGGAGAGTCCCTGCTCCAAGCTAACAGGTGGGACAGAAGGTTTGGTTGTCCACCAAGGACCTCCCGCTTCTGGTTGACTCCCGTAAGCTGGCACCTCGTTTTGTGGGACCTTTTCCCATATCCAAGATCATCAATCCTGTGGCTGTTCGTTTACGTCTGCCTTGCGCCATGAGTTCACCCTACCTTCCACGTGTCCCGGATCAAGCCCTATGTGGTGTCCCGTCTCGCCTGGATTTACGCCCCAGCCAAGCCACTGGTTTATTCAGCCTGAGCCCGCCTGGTTCTCAAGTCCGCCTGGAATTATTGTCAAGAGGACAATCGCAGCTCTCTGTGTTCCTGTCACAGCTTCAGCTGATTCCCCTGAGGATTTGGATCAGTCGGCAATCCGACTTCAGTCTGTTGGATTCTTCCTCATTAACTGTCTGGATCACATACTCTTCTGGATTCTGCGCCTCATTCCCAGACTGAGAAGGTTAGTGGCTTTATCTAACTCTTTGCAAGTCCTGAGTTTTATTCAGCCACTAACTCGTCTCTCTGTCCTCAGTGATTCATGAAAGCTGACTGCTGCCCTCCTGCTTTCTGATTCTGAGTTACTGAATTAACCTTTTAACTTTTCACTTTGTGTTTGGCTGAATTTGGGTTCTCTGTCTCAGGCCATGATAAGAACATCCTGAATCAAAGTGTTGTGTCCAAATACCAGGTATTGATATGTATATTTTAGAAGAATAGGTGCCGGCAAATTTTACTTTGGGGACAATGAAGTCATTTTTAGACTGTCTTTCTGGTAAATGGTTGAGAGTACAGTCTTGTCATAATGATCTAGTGGCACAAAGGGTTGATTAATAACAACTAGATGTCCTATAGATAATTTTTAGATAACTTCAATTCAGTTTCTTTCACTCTACTTATTTTTTTTAATAACCCTACTTTCTTAAAGAAAATACCACCTGATTTTCCCTCCTTAATTTGAATGTCTTGACCAAGGTAAAGGGGAACATTATTATATTAAATATTCACCCCCCTCTAGAGTTTGTCACAATACAACCTCAAACTTAGGTATATTTTTACATGGTTCTCAAATCTTTTTATAAAGAAAACTGAAAAGTGTGGCATGCCTTTGTATTCACCCCTTTTTGGTCTAATACCCGTAGATAAAATCCAGAGCAACCAAACTGCCTTCAGAAAGAAACTTATTAGTAAATACAGTGCATCTATGTCTAATCTCTGCAGAATCCAGTTGCTCTGTGAAGGCCTCAGAGAACATTAGAGAACAAACAATATTAAGAGAGCAAGGACCACAGCAGACAGGTCAGGCAGAAAGTTGAAGGGGTGTAAAGCAGGGTTAAATTATAAAACAATATCCTAAGCTTGAACATCTCACAGAGGACTTTTCAATCCATTATCTGATAACAGAAATAATATGGCATGACTGCAAACTTGGCAAGACATGTCCATGTACCTATACTGATGGGCCAGATAAGGACAGCATTGATCACAGAAGCATCCAAGGGGCCAATGGTAACTCTGGAGGAGCAGCAGAGATCCACAGCTCACGTATTAGAATGCTTTGACAGAGCAACTATTAGTCGTGCACAAATCTGACCTTCATGAAGAAGTGGAAAGAAGAAACTCATTATTGAAGAAAAGCTAGAATAAGTCAGTTTAGGGGGCCCAGCAAACATGTGGAAGAAGGTGTGCTGATCAGATGGGAGATGAGACTAAACTAAATCTTTTAGGCCATGTACTATGTGGCAAAAAACAATTAACATATGATGGTGGCAGCATCATGCTGTGGTTGACGGTTTTATTAGCAGCAACAAGAAATGTGATCAGAGTAGATGGGAAGATGAATGGAGCTAAATACAGGGTAAACATGGGAGAAAACCTGTTAGAGCCTGCAAACGTCTTTAGACTGGTAAGTTCCTCTTCTCGCAGGACAACAACCCTTAACCTACTGCCATGGCTAAAATGAAATGGACTAGGTCAAAGCATGTTCGTGTGTTAGAACCAGCCATTCAAACAAACCCTGAAAACTATTGTTCACAGATGCTTCACATCCAATCTGACTGAGCTTGAGTTATTTTGCAAAGAAGAATAGGGCCAAGATTCAGCCTCTAGATGTGCAAAGCTGGTTAGAAGCATACATCAGAAGACTTGCAGCTGTAATTGGACTGAAATATGGTTCTTCAGGAAAGAGTTTTTCTTTAAAACAGAACCATGTATCATTTTCCTTCCACCTCACAGTTATCCGCCACTGTGTGTTGGTCTACCACATAAAATACAAATAGGATACATTGAAGATTGTGGTTATAACCTGACAAAATGTGGAGACGTTCATGAAATATAAATACGTTTCCAAGGTGCTACATTACAGTAAGATTCTTTCTGCTCTGCTGAAGTATATGAGCACCTGTTTTTCATTGAAAACTACATTGTTAGCTCTCAGGGGTGTGCTCGACCTACCCCGTAAAATTAGAGCATGAGGTCACTGCAAAAATCTGAAAAATGATCCCATATGTGAAACATTTAGTCTGTCTTCAGTTCTACCTTGTTTTTTTCTAGGATCATATGGAAATAAGATGGTGGGAAGATGTAGAGATGTTGGGAAGCTTTGGAGTAGGTAAGAAAAGGAGCCAGGAAGACATGTCCATCTGATGGGCTGATGAAAGAAACGCCCATCATACTTTTACCCTCAAAGCAACCTGTGGAAGAAAGGAATGCTGAGAGTTCGCACACTCATAAAAAACTGAAAAATAAATACATTTTATTAAATGCAAGTGTACAGTGCCTTGTGAAAGTACTCGGCCCCCTTGAACTGGTCAACGTCTTGCCAAATTTCAGGCTTCAAACATAAAGATATAAAATTCTAATTTTTTGTGAAGAATCAACAACAAGTGGGACACAATCGTGAAGTGGAATGAAATTTATTGGATGTGTCAAACCTTTTTAACAAATAGAAAACTGAAAAGTGGGGCGTGCAATATTATTCGGCCCCCTTGCGTTAATACTTTGTAGTGCCACCCTTTGCTGCAATTACAGCTGCAAGTCTCTTGGGGTATGTTTCTATCAGTTTTGCACATCGAGAGACTGAAATTCTTGCCCATTCTTCCTTACAAAACAGCTGGAGCTCAGTGAGGTTGGATGGAGAGCGTTCGTGAACAGCAGTCTTCAGCTCTTTCCACAGATTCTTGATTGGATTCAGGTCTGGACTTTGACTTGGCCATTCCAACACCTGGATACGTTTATTTGTGAACCATTCCATTGTAGATTTGGCTTTATGTTTTGGATCATTGTCTTGTTGGAAGATAAATCTCCGTCCCAGTCTCAGGTCTCTTGCAGACTCCAACAGGTTTTCTTCCAGAATGGTCCTGTATTTGGCCCCATCCATCTTCCCATCAATTTTGACCATCTTCCCTGTCCCTGCTGATGAAAAGCAGGCCCAAACCATGATGCTGCCACCACCATGTTTGACAGTGGGGATGGTGTGTTCAGGGTGATGAGCTGTATTGGTTTTACACCAAACATATCGTTTTGCAATGTGGCCAAACAGTTTGATTTTGGTTTCATCTGACCAGAACATCTTCCACATGTTTGGTGTGTCTCCCAGGTGGCTTGTGGCAAACTTTAAACGAGACTTTTTATGGATATCTTTGAGAAATGGCTTTCTTCTTGCCACTCTTCCATAAAGGCCAGATTTGTGCAGTGTACGACTGATTGTTGTCCTATGGACAGACTCTCCCACCTCAGCTGTAGATCTCTGCAGTTCATCCAGAGTGATCATGGGCCTCTTGGCTGCATCTCTGATCAGTCCACAACAGTATCTCGGACCTGCCTGGTGTGTTCCTTGGTCTTCATGATGCTCTCTGCTCTTTGAACAGAACCCTGAAACTATCACAGAGCAGGTGCATTTATACGGAGACTTGATTACACACAGGTGGATTCTATTTATCATCATCAGTCATTTGGGACAACATTGGATCATTCAGAGATCCTCACTGAACGTCTGGAGTGAGTTTGCTGCACTGAAAGTAAAGGGGCCGAATAATATTACACGCCCCACTTTTCAGTTTTTTATTTGTTAAAAAGGTTTGACACATCCAATAAATTTCATTCCACTTCACGATTGTGTCCCACTTGTTGTTGATTCTTCACAAAATATTAGAATTTTATATCTTTATGTTTGAAGCCTGAAATGTGGCAAGAGGTTGACCAGTTCAAGGGGGCCGAGTATTTTCACAAGGCACTGTATCTACCAGTAACTTCATTCTCTTGCATTGAACCTTTCTTTAAGCTAAAATTGTCTGCAGCTTCCCTGACATGTCACCAGGCTCAATGCAAATGACTATATCCTTACGTTATGTTCTTTAAATTATTTTAGTCTTACAAAAAACAAAAATACCATTTTGTCCAAACATTTTAGTTTTCCCCTCTCTTTTTTATTTTCAAAACTTTAGAGATAGGGCAGCACATCAACACCCTACCCCTCCCCTCTTCTACCTCCTCCTCTCAATCGCTCAGTGAAAACATGACAAAAAAGAATCCAGTTAGGACGTCACAGTGAATCGAGAAATCCAATCAAAGTTGAGTTTTCTGGTGGATTTGCGGAAATCAGTTTTCATCAAAACTCTTTAATGCGTGACCCACAGACACAGGAGGGGGCAGCACAGACATTCAAGTCAAAGTAGGGGGTCAATTCAGGAAATGATCTAAGATCAAACAAGAAAATGAAAGATGCCAGTCCCCTCACCCCACTTTGACTTTTTCTACCATTAGTTGATATTTTTCATTTTACAGAACAAATAATTTGTAAAATTTAGCTAATAAAAATAAAAGAGGAAAGATTTAGTCGGATTCACTGTCAGACAATTAGAAAAAGCTAGGTGATATGTGTCTTTTTAAAGATTGTGTGTAAATATCTGCTTTCAAATTTAACTGCCGAGAGAAATCTGGCATTAAGTAAATGGGGAAATGTTTGTTTTACAGTCGTTGGATAAAAGGAAGTTGATATTAAATGGGAATCCAAATTGGATATGTGGCAAAATGAGTACAAGTGCTTTTTTCTTTGCTAATTTTTGTTTTCTATTTTCTTGTGCTGATTTGCATGCTGATGTGCTGTTGTTGTGTTTTGCACCTTATTATCACTGTGCTGACAACAGGTGGGAGATTTCTGATGAGCTGAGTCACAGGACATGCAGGAGACTGATTACACTATTTTAAATGAGCCTCTCCACAAAATGACGTTTATTTTGGTAACCAAGCACGCACATATAGTTTTTTTAAAGTTGTGAGCACAGAGTTGGAAAATGGGGGACTGCCAAGTTGACAAAGTGCCAAGATGCTAAAAGTTCAAAAGAGTAGGGTTTTCATGACATCAGGGCAGTGTAATGCAGGTTGTCATGAGTGCAGCATGTTTGCTCTGATACAACTCCATTAAAACCACCTGAACTCATAGTAACGGCACAGGCAGAAATACATTTACTGGCCAGAGACCAAAATAACAGAGAAAAAAGCAGGTAAGGAAAGCCAAGAAACGAGGAAGGCATTCAGCTGGAACAAATAGTCCATCAATATCCAATCAATCATTGTCGTTACTTCTTCTCTTTTGTTTCCTCTTCAGGCAGCATGTGGCCAGTTTGCCTTAATGAACCAAACAGTTTTCTTCAGATTGAAGACAAAAAGCAGCGAAGTGCCTCTGTTTTTTTATCCTAAACATTTAACCAAATAGAAATAGCTTACAGTCTTCATTCCACCTCACTTTGCCGAGGGGGTTTTTGTGGTAGAGAAAGGAAACAAATGTTTATGAAGGCTTCAGGAAAAGTGAGCAGGATCTTATTCAGACACAATGTTATAAAGCACCCGACACACATTCCCAACATTTACGCTTGCTGAAGCGATGACAGGTCAATATGCCGGGGCACAGTGGCATTTAGGACAAACTCAAGTAACAGGTGGAAGAAGTGAGAGCACGGCTGCAGTAAAACTAAATACAGATGTTTACCACTACCTGAGAGCATGCCTAAACACCCGGCCTTGCCTGGAGTCTTGGATTACATCTCCGGGGACAAGCCAGAGAGCAGTATGGATTTTCAAATCTTGTTTGTAAGGTACAGTGAAAGGAATGGAGTTGTGCAACACCACCTATGTGAGCTTATTGTTTTGACTATGAGCACACAGTGAGGAGATCCCTGTTAAACACTAAGTCAAGTAACTGACTGATATGTGCCATAACAAAGGTTTGTCAGCATTATCAAAATAAAAGGCGAGTGAAGCAACCTAACCCGAAACATTTGAGCAATTTTTCAGTGGGTTTTTATTTTTTTGTTGCAATAACAGACGTCATTAAATCAGAAGATAGTATTTATGCACCTGGAATTAAAGTAACTGCTAAGAATGCAGCTGTGGATGCAGGCCTTCATACTAGGGTATGCAGGGGACTGATGATTGATATAAGTAGTTTTACTTTGAAAGAGGAAGTCTGTTAACATCTGCTTGCCACAGTTAACTGAGCATATGCACAAAACAACTATTCCTTTCACCTGAACTTTTTCACATATTGTCATGATACCACCTCACACCTCTTTGTAGTTAATCGTGATTCTTGATTGGGATTTTTAAAGAAAAGTATACATGGTTTGAAAAAATAAATAGCTAAAAACAAATAAAAGAAACCAGAAAAGTTCAGCGTGCTTTTGTATTCTTTGTCCAACATGCAAAACATAATGTGTGAAGAAAAACTCATACAGAACATCAACCCGAATGCAACATGCCCACCGTGATGTGTACTGGCAGCATACTGTGGAGATGTTATTTTTTTAGCATAGATATATGAGGTATATATACCACTTATTTCAGATTTTTATCAATAAAAATATTCAAGTTGTAAACCTTCACCTTCAAAGTCATGCCAACCTTTCTTTTAGTCTATCAAGTTAAATTCTAATAAAATGCCATAAAGTTTGTGGTTGTAATGTTACAAAATGTGGAACAGTTAAAGGGGTAGGAATACTTTTATAAGTCACTATGAAATCACTGGATATAGAGCTAAGCAGCACTATTTTCATCTTCCAAACACAAGCAAACATGTTTCCTTCATTTGTATTTGCATCATCATTTTCAGTTTCCTCTGCTCCCTAATTTTCTCCTAGCAAATATCACCAAAAACCATCAGAAATCCTTTGTTAGTGTGTTTCTGGTTGGAGCTGCCACTGCCTAAGAAAACACAGGCAGCAACTGTGAAGAGACAGCCTTCAGGAACACTTACAGCCCCATATAACCGCTCAGTATGGCACAAGCAAGACTAAATACCTGACTGCTGATGTAACTTAATGTGGCAAAGGCATAGTATTTTGAAAGGAAGTACTGAAAGAGCGAGGAAAGCAAAGTCGCTGATTGGTTACAGCTGTTCTTCACAATGACTGATCAAAGGCAAGTTGATGGATGAAAATCCCCTGCAGCTCAGCACTGATTATCAGAGGAGCAATACATTTTATCAGCTATGCAAAGGAGATTACAACATGCAGTAAATCTTTGATCGCATTGACATAATAGATTATAGAGTGCGCTCCGTTTGGGGGAAATAAAAAATAACACAAAGAAAATGTAATCTGTCTTAATTCAGAGCAATCCTTGGATTGATGTTGGGTAGAAAGTAAATGTGAAGTCATTTAAACAAATGAGGGAGTTAGAAAAAAAGAGTTAGCTATATTGTTAAAAATAAAACCACATAACTTGTATTCAACATAACACCTTATTTCTGCATTTCACTTGTCAAATTTACATTTAAAATGAGGAGTAAAACTGAGAAAAATTATTAAAACCACTTTTAAGACAGAGGTTATAAAAATGCGGGGTATCACAAACTTATTTATCCCCATTTAACATTTCCACATTTTGTCACTTTACAAGCACAATCTTTAATGTATATTATTGAGATTTTATGCGACAGACCAAGACAAAGAAGTGCATAATTGTTAAAGGTAAGGAAAATGACTCATGACTTTCAACTGCTTTTTTAAATAAAAATCTGGAAAGTGTTGTGTGCATTTATATTCAACCTTTCTGAGTCATTACCTCGTAGAACCACTTTGTTCTGTAATTAAAGTTGCAGTGTTTTCCCCAGTGATCTTTGTGAACTAGCTCAAGATCAATCAGATTTGAAGGAGAGATAATGGGAACATCAATTTGATTTAGTTCTGGACTTTGACTAGGTTATTCTAACACAGCAATATGCTTCATTCGTAGCTTAGGCTGCATGTTTAGGCCTCTGACAGGACTTTCCAGATTTGTCATGTATGTATCATGTACTCTATCCATCTACCCATCATCTCTGACCAGCTGATCAACCCTCTACTTAACAAAGGCCTTCCCATAGCATGATACTGCGATCACCATGTCATTAGTGTGGTGTGTTCAGGGTGATGAGCAGTGTTAGATTTCACCCACATAAAGTGTTTTGCCTGCAGGCCGAAAAGTCAAATTTTGTTCTTGTTTGACCCACGGCTCCAACCACATTTTTGCTGAATCATGTACGTGGTTTGTGGCAAGATTCAGACTAGAGTTCTTGTGGCTTTCTTTCATAGGGGCTAGATTTGTAAAGCGTATAAGTTGCAGCTGTAATTAGGTGACTTCTAAATCCAACTGGTTGCAGGTAATTTTATTTCAGGGGCCTAAGGGGTTTTGAATCAAAAGTCCATAGCAATTTTTATTTTCTTTCTTTTTTTTTTTTTTTGTTGTGAACATTTGAAAAACATGTTTCCTTTTACTTCCACTTCACAATTTTGCTCTAATTTGTGTTGGTCTGTCACAAAATCTCACTAGAATATTCTGAACTTTGTCGTTAAAAAGGTTAAACGGAATGAATACTTTTGCAAGGTGCTGCAAATGAAGGAAAATAAAGTGAAAGAGCTCATCTTAAGACACTTGTTGAAGGGAGTGTACAACTTCGGACTCAAAAACAAACCACTAATACAGAATCTGAAAGATCAAGTCATTTAACATCTCTCTAACAGCTAATAGTTTATGTGGATTTGGCTTGAAACCTTTAGGACAATTTTGAGATATTAAGAGCACGGCACATTGGAGTTAAATATTCTTACTGAATTAGAAAACAAAGAAGAAGAACAAAATCCCACAAACAAAAGACTAAGCTGAATTTTTCAGAAACTATCATTCATTCATTCATTGGACCTGATTCATTCATTTTGGACTGAAAATGCACAAACCTGAGAAAAAGATCTCTTGCAGCACAAACCACAGTGAAAGTTTAAACAAGCTTTTTTTGCAACTATTGAACCTACAAAGGTCAACTGACCAGTGGTTTGTTGCAACATCTCTTTCTTTTCTAAACCCGTGTCCATCTGCTGCGGGGCTTGGCTCCAGCTGAGGCTCAGAGGGGGACACAGCACCAGCAGCTCAGACTGGAAAACCAAAGGAGGTCCATCTTTCAGCAGTGATGGGAAGTGGTGTGAACTATGCTGAGGTAAACACTGAGGAATACACTGATTGAAAAAAGCTGCTTTGGAACAGGAGAGCTAATGCAGAAAGTATAATAAAACAGATTGACTCTAAGTGAAATAGAGTGGAACCATCCCTGAGCCACTCGGCTGTCTCTGCAGAGTAAATAATTGACATGAATGAACAGGCAGTTGAACCATTAAAGACAGACAACTGGCAAAGGCTTAATTACTCACCTGCAGTTATTTCTCCCACATTTCACAAACTGCAGGACCTGACCGTGTTGCTGATTCTCTAAGACAACTCAACCTGAAAAAGAAACGGCTTAATCTCTAAGGATTTCTCTGCTCTCTATGCGTATGTTCAAACGGAGGGAAAAGCTTGCAACTTTCCCACACAAGCGGCCAGATGATTAATTAGTCTTCATCATTGCACTCAGATGTGCCCTCATGATCTAGGGCCTTATCACAAAAAGAGGTGAACTGTGATTATTTGGACAGCATGTCACCAAGACGTCAGTATTGATCGATGCACCGCTATCAAATCTATTTGCTTGGCACTTTATCTCACAGTCTGTGTGGTCGGAGCCCCGGATCCAACAAAAACCACTGCTCTTATCAGGGGTTCATATGACTGAAAATGTGGATGATTTCACCAGAAGACGTTAGTAGATGTCTTTTTCTTTGTGTAAACTAGTTAAACAAGTAAAAGCTCCAGCCTTTGGATTTCCCATAGTCAGACTTGATTTGGCTTGATTCTATGAACAAATTAGCTGTAAACCGCCTGTATTACAATTATCTGCCCACATTTTATTGTAATGTAGTTAAATCATGCAGAATGGATTAATAAAATAACTTATATTTTGTGTTTTTTACTAATGCATCCATGTGTGCTTCACAAGTAGCAGCTGGAGAAAGTTGCCACCTAGTGATGAAATGTAAATCAGCAGGCTGTGATGCAAACACTGCAGGTCAGATGTCAACGAAGCTTGACATTTTAAAACAAGCAGCAGGATCAGTAAGCTGAGGAAAATAAATAGAATCTGACAACATGGTAGATCTTATGAAAATAAGCTGTTTAACGGTCTGATTTAGAAAATAATCTCACATTTAACACAGCTATTTTGTGATGAAAAGATACATTTTTCTATTTTAGATTATATAAACTATTAATGGCAGAAATCTTGTTGCAGGGCTGCACCCACATTTATGTGTCCAATGAACATCTTTAGACATTTAAAATTATTTCACACTGCAAAAGTAAGTTTCTCCACATTTTATTTTCAACACAAAGTAATGCATAATTATAAAGTGGGAGGAAATGTTTAGAGGATTCTCAACATTTTTAACAAACAGTCTTTAAAATGCACCATTTTTGTTATCAGTTCTCTGAGTCAATCCTTTTACTGCACCTGTGGCTGTAAGTCTCAGGGTATGTTTCTATAGACTTTTGCCTGTTTTTTGTCTTGCCACATATTCTTAATTTGAATTAAGTCCGGACTTGGACTGGGCCATTCTAACAGATAGACATGGTTTGATCTTGACCATTCCATTGAAGGTCTGGTTGCATGTTTAACATTGTTGTCCTGCTGGAAGGTGAACCTTAACCCCAGTCTCAAGTCTTTTTCTCCACCTGTAGCAGGTTTTTCTTCCAGTATTATCATGGATTTAGCTCCATCCTTTTTCCCCATTAACTCTGGCTGACTCCCATGTCCATAGCATGATACTCTCACCACCATGTTTAACAGTGGGAATAAATTGTTCTGTGTGATGTGCTGAGCTAATTGTCCTCCACACATGTTTTGCATGCCAGCCAAACAAAAGTTAATTCTTGGTCTCATCAGACCAGAGAACCTTCTACATGGTTCCTGTGTGACCTACATGGCTTACTAAGCAAACTTTAAACAGGACTTTTAGCTTTTGTTTTGCTGCTCCTAAATCCTTAAGGATGTGTGAAGTACATGACTAATAGTTCTTTTGTCAACAGTCTTCCACCTGAGCTGTGGATCTCTACAGTTCCTCCAAAGTGGAGGGCCTCTTGGCTTCTTCTCTGATCAATGCTCTTCTTACCGGGCCTGTTAGTTTTGGAAGTCAGCTATGACTTGGTAGGTTTGCAGTTGTGCCCCACTCCTTTTTGTATTTTTGGATGGATTGAACAGCGTCTGTGAGACATTCAGAGCTCGACAGTTTTCAAACCTAACCCTGCTCTAAACTTCTCCACAACCTTCTCCCTGACCTGTCGGATGTGATAGTTGGTCTTCAAGAGGCTGTTTGTTCATTAATATTTTCAAACATATCTCTGGGGCTCTTCACACAACAGTTGGATTTTAAACTGAGATTAAAGCACACACATACTTGATTTTATTTAGGCATATTAAGGTAAAGAGGACTGACTACACACAAATGCAAAATTATTTTGTGATTAAAAACAAGTTTAAAGCAATTCACCATTTTATTTCCACGTGACGCAATTAGGATCTACATTGAGGTTTTTTTTTTCCTCATAAAATCCAAATAAGGGGTTATATTTTTGCGAGGCACTGTACGTCCACCTTAACTCAACTTTGAAGTATGCTTTATATTCAAACCTATTAACAAAAGATGCATTTAAGATACACTTCTTTATTGAAAGCACATTATACAGTATATATGACCCATTTTCCTTGTCAAACTTGGATCTAATTCAGTTTAGCCACTATTGTGAAGGTATCAGCTAAAACGTTCATCAGTTACAGAAGTTATTTGGTGTACTTTGGTCCGGTGTGATATCACATATAGCTGGGTCAGCATTTTTTAACTCGCAAATGGAAATTCAGTACATAAGCAATGTGTTATGACACAAATAATAAGACCTCACAAGAACATTCAACATTTTAGTGGATTTGAAAAAGCTGCTATGTAGCTTTAACATGAAACATAAATAACCCATATTAGAGAGCAGTGAGTGGACAAGGCAACCAAATGATACATTAAATATTACTGCCTCCATGTTGGTGTCAAACAGTATAAATCGTTTCTGAGGATACGCCTCTAAAACTGAAAGAACATCTCAACACAAAACACCCTGGAAAAATAAATATTGTTATAGTAGATTTTATTATCCAACAGGAGTGATACTGGATTTTATTTTTAAATGAAAGTTTATTTTGATATCTGGTTAGTAGTTTGAACAGAAATGTTTAAATATCCTTTTCCCATATTGTAGACTGCCTGCACAAAGAAACCTGCTCAGATCCACACCAATGACTCCAAATTATTCAAACAGTGTTGACAGAGATGTTTTAGATCTCTGCTGTGAGCTGTCCTTTACTCTGGATGATCCTCATGATGGACTGGACCACCTCTGATGTGGTGCCCCGACCCCCCAGGTCCGCTGTGTGCAACTGCCACAAAAAGAGCACGATGTAAAGAAACATAGTCCAAGATTACAATAAGACAAAAACTTCAGATGATGCTTTTCAGGATATGATTTTGGTCAAATCATACAGTTTCAGTTAGAAGTTTATATACACTTATCCTGGACAGGTGTTTCATTAATTTTAGCCTTTTAATAATTTATTTAAACTGTTCTTTGTTCAGGACTGAATGTTTATACAGAATGTAACTTAAATTAATTAGAAAGACACATTGTAGTTTGCAAGTTTCTATCTATTGTATAACTTTCACTATCCAAATAATATCAAATTATAAATTCATGCGTGCCTGATAACGTCAAACAATGGGGAAGCAAGAAGGAACAAAACAAGAACCAGGTGATCTGCATTGTTGGGTATGGTGTCTCTCATCTTCCTCTTGACAAAACTCCATAGCTTCTCAATGGGGTTCAGGTCGAGTCAGTATGCTGGCCAATCAACACATCAACACCATGGTCATTGAACAGGTTTTTGCTACATTTAGGAGTGTGGGCCAGTGCCAAGTCCTGCTGGAAAATAAAATCACCATCTGCATAAAGCTGGTCAGCGGAGGAAAGCATGTAGTGCTCTAAAATGTCCTGGCAGATGCCTGTATAGACTGTGGACTTCAGAAAACCTAGTGGACCAACACCAGCAGATGACATGGCACCCCAAACCATCACTGACTGGGAAGACTTGACTGGACCTTGAGCAACAGGGATTCTGTGCCTATCCGCTTTTCCTCCAGACTCTCGGACCTTGATTTCCAAATAAAAAAGACAAACCAGTACAGTTCTTTTTCTCCTTAGCCCAGTTAAGATGCTTCTAATGCTGTCTCTGGTTCAGGAATGGCTTAACACGAGGAATGTGACATTTGTAGCCCAAGTGCAGAATTCATTTGTACGTAGTGGATTTTATTCGCTGACTCCAGCATCAGTCCACTCCTTCTGAAGCTCCCCCTAATTCTTGAATGGACTTTCCTTGACATTACTCCAAGGGTTGCGGTAATTACTTTTGCTGGTGGACCTTTTCGTACCACACTTTTTCCTTCCACTCAACTTTCTATGAGTATGCATGGTGACAGCACCCTGTGAATGACCAGCTTCTTTAGCAATGACCTTTTGTGGCTTACCCTCCTTGTGGGGGTTGCCAATGACTGTCGTCTGGACATCTGTCCAGTCAGCAGTCTTCCCCATGACTGTGTATGACCCAAACTGGGAGAACATTTAGAGGCTCAGGAACCAGTTACAGATGTTTTCAGTTAATTAGCTGATCATAGTGTGACACTATGAGTTTAATATTTAACGTTTCTACCAATATTCAAATTTTGTGTAATGAAGCTATATGTTAGTCTCACTTCCTGAAATGAATGACAAACATTTTTGAACCTTTTCACGTTTTTTTTAGATGTACCTGTATCTTATATGTTGATCCTCCCCCTTTGTGAAAGTAATGTGGCATTTTTACTTTAATTTCATTCCAGCCAACTATCACCTGAGAGAAGTCTCAGAGGCTGGGTAGGATAAAATGCTTACCTTTGGTGGCAAAGAGCCTGAGTTTTAGTTTTGTTTTTTGATGATTTATGCTTTCCTGGACATATGCTGATTTAAAAAGTCTATATAATAGCCAGCAAGACACTGTTTCTATGAATGGGAACTTATTGCGACAAACACAGACTGCATGACGTCTGCGTGTGTTCGCATGTCTCTGCTGCAGACTGGTAGGTCCATGCAGCCTCGACCCAAGTAGTGCAATGCTGCGATGTTTTAACCTGATTAATGGTGAGTGAGAGAGCTGCAGCACTGTTATAATATTTAAATGTCGATTCAGATTCATTTACTTTTCCTATTGATGCCTGCCTGACCAGACACATTAATGTGAGATGAAGCAACTTATTTCCAAATTAGACTGTGGCACATGGGATGAGCTCGACTGAACCAAATCAAAGATTAATGAGGATCGGACAAAAAACATTAGCACTTATTTCTATAATATATTTTTGTTTTGCTAGTTTTTTTTTTAACCAGTATGATAAGGAGTTTACAGAGACTTCATAAATTTGTCAGAGCACAGGGGGATCTGGGTTTAGTTTTTTTGGGACAAAAAAATGGGGGAGCAGTTATTTCACTTGTTTCATCCATGCATGCATAAATACATGCATAAATACATACCCACCCCATTAATATTCGGTTGAATATCTCTTAGCAAAGTTGCACCTCGACTTTTTATAGCCATCAATAAGCTTCTGGCATACGGCTGTGAGCAATTGGTAGGGTTCATTCCAGAAGTCCATAGTTAGCGGCAAAGAAGGTTTTTATGTGTTTGAGATCATAGCCTGTTGGAACACACAGATGTGTCCCCGTTTCAACAGCCTAGCTGTTGATTTGAGGTAAAAGATTATTTGGAGATAGTCCTCCTTCATTATTCCATCCACTTTGTGCATTACACCAGTAGGACTCGCTGACTAGGAGTCCCACAGCATAACTCCTACCACCATGATGGAACACATTTCATTATGTATTTCTAATATGAAATGAGAAAAAAATAACTTGTTTTTGTTGTTTTCCCCCCAACTGACTTTTTGTGTGGATAAAAACAACAACAATACATTTAACCTTATTGACCAGATACTTATTAAGAAAAAAAGCAAAAGACTGAAATTAGTTATATAATCACTCCACTCTGGAAAAAGAATTGAAAGTCCACAATTTGTATGACATCCACATCTCTGATGCGTGTTTATAAACCACTGACCACGACTGTATCTGATGGACTGCTACATGTTTTAATTACAGTCACATTCAGTAAATTAGAACATGCGTTCAAACAATGAGGCTCGCTTCTCAGTTCAAAAATACCTTTTGAAAATAAAAACATTTACGGTAATCAGAAATTAAACATACTTTTCAAGAAGCCCACATTTATGTATTAAAAATGTTTTTTTATTTGTTTGATGTAATATTATAATCTTAAATGTTGTGTTTTATGTACTTTAAGTGGAAATGAATCATAATTAACAGAAATAAAGGCTTAAAAAACTCCCGTTTGTGTGTAATTAATCAATGGAAGTGTTTCACTTAGTGAACTGAGTTATTGAAATAAATGGACTTTTCAATAATATTCTAATTTGTTGAACATGCTGTATATATCAGTTTAGGGAAGAGCATGGGTATCTGCATCAAGGTTTGATAGCAACTAATAACTACGTTTAATAAAAGGAGCACATTTACATTGTGTAAACTCAGATCCCCAGAGCATAACACTTTATAAGAAGCTTTCTAACAATCAAATGTTCTTTTTGTGAAAGCATTGTACTGCTCTCAAGGAATCATGCCAGACCTGGCCGAAAGGGCCTGAAAACCTGTTTCACAACACTGGGCTGCAAACTTTACATTAGCATGAAAGATGAGTTGAAAGCATGCTCAGCTTTAGTTGACTCACCCTAGTTTCATTCATTGTGGTGAGGACTGCATTCCTTATCAAGGTGGCATAGTCATAAAGCCTGGAGAAACAGCAGAAGGGGTTATTTGCCTTATGTAGTGGCAACATTACATCTCAGCTCCAACAGAAGGAACAGATATACTAAAACAAAAAGTTACTTGAGGTGGTCCAGCATCATGCAACTTGCTAGCAGCATAGCAGTGGGGTTAGCGATGTTCTTTCCTGCAACACTTTTTCCCGTGTTCCTTGTAGCCTGAGATTCAGAGTAGAGAGAGAAAGAAGGAGAAAAATACTCGACCCCAACAATATTTGCATATATTTAAAAATGACAGAGATAATTATGATGCTAATTCACAGTCACTTACTGTTTCAAACACGGCATAGCCCCGACCATAATTGGCACCAGGCACAAGGCCAGGCCCTCCCACTAGGCCAGCGCACACATTGCTAACAACGTTTCCGTACAGATTAGGCATCACCATCACGTCAAACTGCTGGGGTTTGGACACAAGCTGCAAACAGACAAGAAGAACGACAGGAAAAATCACTTAGTTTTTTGTAAATTCAAAAGCATAATCCAAGCTCAAGACTTATAATGTTCACCTGCATGGTTGTGTTGTCCACAATCATGCTGTCAAAAGTAATGTCCGGGAATCCAGAGGCCACCTCCCTGCAGCACTGGAGAAACAAGCCATCTGCGAGCTTCCTGTGGTGGAGAATAGACATGCTACTCCATATTCCAAAATAATAAAACAAAAGGTCAGACTCCTTGGAGTCAAAATCCCTTACATGATGTTGGCTTTATGCACTGCAGTGATCCTGCGGCGACCTTTCTCCCGAGCCAGTTGAAAAGCATACTCAGCAATCCTTAGGGAATTGTTCCTAGTGATGATCTTCAGACTCTCCACCACGCCTGATACACTCTTACAACAAAGAATTAAATCATAAAATAATATTACAAATTAATACAGTTCTGCTGAGTTCAGATCAAACCTTAAACAACAAAAAGATCTGAGACAACTGACAACTGTGATCAGGTACAGAAATCTGTGCTGCAAGTTCAAGGACAGACATGTGCTGATGTGTTGAAGCTGTCTGGTTATGGTAAATATCCATGAGCATCTTCTGATGTGAATACTGCTCGGTAGTGATAATATTTTCCCTGCAGCAAAGTCTAATGTTTAAATCAGCACAAATACAGCAACTTTACCATGTTGTTTCATAACAAACACACAAGCACATTCTTAAACTTTCATTGCACACCCTCATAAAACATCTGAGGGGTTTGTAATGATATAACCCATAAATTACACATGTCAAACCCACCAGACTGACCATGCTGCATTTATTATCTTCAGAGCCTTTTACAATAGCACAGTGAACATTCGTGCAGAGCAGAAAAGGCGAAAGAAGTTGCAGGAACTAAGAAGCTAGAAACGGATAACACTGGGCTGTCTCATGCAAAAACACCTGGTTTGGTAAAAGAAACGAGATACACAATGGAAGAACAAGCAGAAGCAGAGCTAATTGAAAATGGAACTTGATATTCATGGAGATGACGGTAATCGAACAACTACTTTATCCCTAGAAGATACATTTTCCCACTTATATGTAAGCAACAAAATGGTTATAAATGTAATGTTAGGAACCTGTTAGCTCTCAATTTCCCTTCTGCTCTACTCTGAACTCTGACCCTGATTTAGGTGGATATTTCTTTTTGTTCAAAGGAAGTCATACACCATGCTTGTTCACGGTGGGTGAGTTGATATAATCTGCTGGGTTCTTATGAATGACAACTGTTTACTACGTGGGTTTGAATAGTTTTGAAATGGACCAAAATGTGAATATATTCATATCTATGTTACACTTTGTGATGGCAGAAACCAACAACCAAAAAAATAGTAATGATAACTGCATTTTTAATCCAAGAAAGTAAGATAATTTTGTAATCTTAAAAATGCTCCTAATCAAAAGCAGTTATTAGAAAACATCACAAATCTATCTACACAGGTGGTAATAATTTATAGTACATTTTTTCTGTAAAAATTGCGAAGGGCATCAATAAATGGATACCTCCCAATCTACGGTGCTTTCTTTTTTAGAGAGTTATTCTGTTTCGCTGCTTTGTCACATTTAAATGTTTTAGGCAATCATTACTGTGAAGGAACGTCGTCCCATTCTTCTTTGCACGATATCCCAGAGAAGCAAAGCAGACTCAGACCGGTATTAAATCACAGAACCTGACCTTAACTGAGATGAGTGAGGCCTGGTTTAGATGATGTTTTTGGTTCTTCAGTGACCTCCTGGATGAGTCGTTGATGTGCTCTTGGAGTCAGAATGGTAGTGTAGCTGCTCCAGGGCAGGTACACCTCTACCGAATGTTTTCTCCATTTGTGGAGTTTCACAGCCTTAGAAATGGCTTTGTGACCATTTCCAGTCGGACAGATGTCAGAGACTCTGCTTCACATCTGTTCTTGAATTTCTTTAGATTGGGGTCATGATGCTTTTTGAGATCTTTGATCCTACTTCATATTGTTAGACAGGTACTACATAGGGGTTTCTTGATTCAAAAGGTCTGGCAGAAATCTAGCCTGGGTGAAATTGAATTCAACTTTCCAAGAACTAATCTAAGTGGTTTATCACTTAATTCATGAATTAACAAAGGGATCGTTTGGTTTCTATTGCTTTGTTCCCTAAAATAAATGAAATCATCATTTTATAAATTCATTTAGATATTAACTAAAGCCATCTTTGCCTGACATAAACATTTGTTTGATGATCTGAAACAGTTTTAGAGCCTCACGAAGCAAAGACAAAAGAATCTGTAAGTGGGCAAATACTTTTTAAGGGACTTTGTCTTCAAATCTTAAACATGATCTGCTTGAAAGAAAAATCAAAGCAGGAAAACAAAACAGAGCAGAACGAAAAACAGGAATAATTTCCATTACCATGACATTAGATGCTCCAGGTAAAATCTAACAACACTGTTCTGTTGTGGGGCAACATATTACAGAGGCTGATAAAGATTCTTTCATTATGTGTAACATTGTAGTCCATCTTCTGACTAACAAACTAACAACCCTGACCCAGACCAGTTGCACCAATTCAGACAGTTTAATGAAGTCAGGATTGATTCTCTTTGTCAGCTGGTCAACGAGTTGAGCCCATTTTATGCTGCAGGCTGTTTTTCTATTTTGAAAGGCAACATAAATGGTACCATTACGTAAAAAGCAAAAAATTAATAACATAAAAAATGGTAGGAAAAACAAAGGGATTGGAAGGTATGAGCAGCAGAGCATTGATTTATTTTTTCGCAGTCTAACCTCGTGCTCCAGATTGCTGTATTCTCCTTCTGTGTTCTCCCTGATGATCATGATGTCAATGTTCTTGTGCCGAGTTTGGACTCCAGGGAGGGACTGGCAGTGCATCACGTTGGCATACAGATCTAAGCTTGTGCTGTTGAAGGAGAAAAATGATCGACCAAGCGCACACAAGGGACCAAATTAAGTTTGAAATGTGAACAATCTGACAAAACAGGGCATTTATCAAGGGAGCCAAATATTTTATTTACACGTACCGTAGGAGATTATTTCTGGATTTCACAGACGGCGGCATGGTATGGTTGGTTTCTATGTTACCTAACAGGAGAGTTAGATGATTCTGAAGTTAGACCGTCATATTATGGCCTTATGATAAATGGCATGCTACCCCCCACCCCCTCACCTTTGTTCTGGTCTGACTGTGGCTAAAAGGAGCAGTTCGGCCTACCTTTAAGAGCAACTCCATTTCGGCGGATGGCAGTAATGGCATTATTGATATCATCCTCAGCCTCTAGTGCAGAGTTGACATTCACAACCTCAAAGTCCACAGGCACACAGCTAAACCTACAGGCATGATTACCAAACTATAAGATGAAGGGCATCGCCACCTTTGCATAGTTGAGTCTATCAGGATTTAGAACTAGGTGAACTAACCTGAAAACCTCTCTGACATGATTCAGAAGTTCTGGACCGATTCCATCCCCAGGAATGAGGGTCACAGTGTGTCTGCCTCCGTACTTTGCAGGAGGGGGCTGCAATGTCGCCATGAAACACAATATTAACAAAACAGAAACAGTTTATTTTTGCCAATTTTAACTAATAAGCTGCAAAATTAGCTGGACGGATATTCGTTACTCTATTTTATCTAAAATGCACAACTTCTGAGCTTGCACTGTTTCATCCCCCTCTTAACAGATTCTGCATCTTACCAAATCTCTACTTATTAATTAATGACACTTGTACTTAGCAATTTAGTTAATCAATAAAAAGGATGTAAGCATTTATAAATCATCAACACATATAAATCAGCTACAAAGGAAGACAGAAAGTCTTGTTAAACTGTCAACACCGGTGTCCTGAGTCCTGAGGTCATGTGACCTTATGCCAGCATTCAAAATGGCAGACTTCATGGATACATGCTTGCATCCTAGAGGATACAGACATTATACCCCCAGATAGGGGTATAAAACAGTAACAGTTACTCTTAGACTTTCACTTATTTTGAGTCTTTCATGTTATAGATGTACTATTTTAAAATATTTATTTATTTTTATTTTACCCTCAAATGTGCAATATTGTTTAAATTTAATGCGCATCCTATATGTTTTCAGAGAACTTCAGAGAACTGTTTCCTCAGTTTTCTTTGGTGCTAGAATATTGGGAGTAAAGGCTTTACACGGGGAGAGGTTAGTGACTGCTGAACCTCGTACAGACAGAAATCAGAAAGAATTTGGATGATTGGAAGATTTGTTTTTTTTTGTAAATGTTGTTATCTTTTATTCATTGATTTCAAGCATATGACTGAGTATTAGGGCCAGGCTAAGAGATTTTTTTTTTAAATTACGAGAATAAAGTCGGAATTTTTATGACAACTCTTACAAAAAAAGCTCAGTTTTCCATGTGTTAAAATGAGAAATGTTGAGCATCTTGTGAAGCTATACTTTAGTATCGGTTTCACAAATAAGGACATTCTTCATTTTTTAGCACATCAGAATCAAATTACTACAAGTATCAGGACTTTGAAACGATTGTGCAAACGACCGTGTCTGTTTTGAAAAAAGTACCACACGGGCTTGGAAGAACTGGCTTGTTTTGTGGAAGAGAAGCTGTCATTATTTTTTTCTAATGTTACGACTTTATTTTCGTAAAGTTACGATTTTATTCACTTAATAAGCGCCTTGAGTGCCTTGTTGCTGAAAAGCGCTGTATAAATAAACTTGACTTGACTTAATATCACGACCTTATTCTGGTAATATTACGACTTTATTCTCTTAATATTATGACTTTATTCTTGTAATTTCCAAAAATAAAGTTTAATAATAGTCCTAATACTCCGTCTGAAAAATAACATAGTTAATGCATTGTTTACAATGTTTTACAATTTGCTACATGAATAATTACAAATATGTTAAATTGTTATTTTTTTAACCCTAAACAGGCAATATATCTTGGGAGATGCAAACTGTAAATTGGAAAATAAGGGTCCTGTTAAAAAAAAAAAAAAGTGTGTCATTTTAGACTAGATACAACAGAAAATGATAAAATAATTTTCAAATGTATTTATATATGCATGTCAATTTAAGGGTAAATATCAATCTAATGGTTTATATTTATAAAGTAGAATTAGGCACAGCTGGATTAATCACTAGAATAGATTTAAATTACTTTGGAAAACACTTTTAACCCATCTGATATAAGAGATTCCTTTAAAAAAATATCTTGTGACACATACTGATTGTCCTCCAGTTATTGCAAATGTTGTTAAATATACAGTGCTTTGTATAAAGAATGAAGATGCACCAATCAGGCTTTTCCTGCATCCTGATCTGCACATTTTCCTTTCTTACATCACATGAAGGAAAACACAAAAGTGCAGCAGATTGTTTTATAAAGTAGCAATTTTGAACTTGACTGAAAATTAACAAATAAGGTTTTCCCCAATTATGTATCAAAGCATATGTCCCTAACATTTCCCTGACTTATTAAACACAAAAAGTGCACCAATATACAAGCTGCCTCTTTAGGTGTTAATAAAAAAATGGTGGGAGTGGGAATTTAATGCATTTGATGAACAGGAAAATATTCTGATTGTACAGTGTTTGATTGGCTGGAAAAATTATACAATTCCAATTTTGGGCTAAAAAACTGGTGCACCTCTAATACAAAAAAGAAGGTAATTCATGCATTTTTAACCAAAGCATGTGAAATCAAAAGGTAACTACTTACAATGTTGTCTCTTTGTTGATGAAGAAGAAAGGCAGGAAGAAGGTCAATCATCAGTTTGATCGCAACAAACAATAACAAATAAAACCCAAATAAATGTGACAAACACCTTAACAGGAAATTGTATGACACTCCCATGATCCCATTGATAGTGAGACATTGCAGTACGGTTTATTAACTTCAAGATTGACACAAACCATAGAGTAACAGTATTGTTTTAGGCACTTTATAACTTGAGTCAGGAGTAAAAGAGAACATCACATGTTCTGTTTCTGTCAGGGCATCAACACAGTCTCAAATACTCACAGGATAAAATGTTTTATTCCGGTTACTTGTCAAAGTTGTTCCAAATACCTGAAAAATAAAACAATATGCGTTTTTGGGGTGTACCACCTTAACAATCACAGGGTATAACTGACGTTATGTGTGCTATTTGACCTTGTGTTTAATAGCAATAAACGAGCTTAAATTACAGCCCCAGGGTAACATTGTAGCATAATATAACAAAACACGTTAAATCTGTCTTACTTTAACCGTATTTCCCAGGTGTCGACCCCAGAGGGGATTTATGGTTTTGGAAAAGGAGAGCACAGCACTGTGGGCAGCCATCTTGATTATGAGGAAGCAGGCGTAGGCGAATTCAAGTGTCGCGTGTATTTTTTGTGCTCACTCGCTTATTTATATTTATTTATTTTTAATTTAAAAAATACAGCCTTTTTTTTACCCTCGTTTGTTTCGAGACAATTTAAAAATAAAAAGACAGAGATAATTTAAAAAAATGTTTTTGTTCACGTGAACAGTTTTCGCGCATGCTCAGACTTAGCTTGGGCACATCCGGAAGTGAAAACGACTCAAAACATCGTTTTTTCCGTGCTCGCAACAGCGCCGTGCATTATACGCAGACTGGCACTTTGGACCTCAGTTTCATCCGTCTAGGATATGCCTGGTAAACGGTGCCAATGAAGAAATTGCGTAGAAAACATTAAAAGTCCGGGGCTAAGGGTAATAGCAGATTCATTTATACGCCTATACGTCCAAGCAAAGGAGACAAGCTAAGTCAACGCTCACCTTAGGACTAGATAAAGTAGGTAAGATCCTCCGTTTTAATTTGAACTATACATACGAGGGATCGGGAAAGTCTATAATTACCTCCGCGTCCATACCTATTTACATATATTTACTTTTACAAACTTACAAATGTTACCATAGTTTCAGGGCAGTTAAACACACACACAAACGCCAAAATGATCAAATCTCAACCATTTCACCCGAATAGAAACTTAATAATACCTTCATAGAGATACATTTATGCAGCTGAATCCGGATAAATTAGAATATCATCAAAAATGTCATTCATTTAGGTAATTCAATTCAAAAAGTGAAACTCATTTAGATTCATCCCAAATGTGCGATAAATTTCTGGTCTTTTTTCTATTAATTTAGCTTTTATTCATGTCCATATATACAAATATAGATTTATTAGAAGGTGTAGTCAGAGACTCAACTTGCCGAACTTTAATTCCGGCTTTAGGGGACCTTCCTGTTACTTTTTTGATCTTCAAAGTTTCATCGACATCATTGACCTGACCCATGTGGCCTTGGATAGAAACTTGGTCAGTTCCAAAGTAATGTAAATGTATAGTATTTACTGAGGTGGCACTTTTAAAAAATTTAAGAACCACTCCCAGTTTGAGAAATCCGACTGGTTTTAAAATGTCCTGACTTGCTTGAGACCAGCAGAACTTGCTTTGAAAGACCCATGGCAATGTCACACAACTCCCTGTTTAAATAGGCAGTTTTAAAATATTGTTCAATTAAAAGCCTGTTTAAAGAGTGGAGTCCAGTCAGTGATTTTCTATACCGCTTCTTCCATAGTGGGTCGCTGGGAAGCTGGTGCCCATCTCCAGCAGTCTATCGTTGGGAGGAGGGGTACATCCTGGACAGGTCGCCAGTCCAAAGAGTGGAGTATTCAAGCTTTTTTTTTATCTAAGCAGAAATGTAGGGATTCTATAATTTAGATACTGTTTTGTGAAACCTTTGGTCACCTCTGCTATTAAAATTGGCTACGTGAGCCTGAGCTGAGCCTAAACTACATGTGGGATCGTATTACTGCAGTAGTTCTAAAATGTAGGAAGCAGCTTGCTCATTCAGTGATCTATAGGCCAGAGTAATGATTTGAAATGGAGTCTAAAATGATCTGAGGACCAGTGCGGTGATGCTAAAATGGGTGCCACGTGTGCCCTTTCACAATAATGTGTCTGTAAATTTGGTGTAATATATTTTACTGTATTTGTCATGTTTTTAATGTGCTCTTTGAAACCAGAAGACGCATAGAAAATCACATTATGTATTTACCTTCCTCTACACTACTGACTTAATACAAGCATTTCAAAAAATCTACTTCATTGTGACTTTTTTCAGTATTTGCAAAGTGTGAAACATAAACTCAGTCTCAACAGTTTCTCCATTATATGTAGGCAACGACTAGCTCCTTGTTCTGACGCGGTTGTATGAATATCAGCGTCCCCTCCACACAATAACGTCTATGCACCATCGCGCATTATTGTAAAATAACTGATGTACAGCCTACATGAAATATTTTAATATGACTTTTATTAATCCATCTTGAAGTGTTATTTAAAACACACCCACACAAAGGTGATCCTATTGATTTCCTTCTAAAGAAATTGCCCATAAACGTTACAAACTTATATATGTTAGAGTACAAACCTCACCTACTTTGGAAATTAACATATTTTTACCCTCCATTAAACACTGATGTAATTAAAAATCTCTTGAAAAGAATTGATTTTAAATGACTGACTTTGTGATCCTGTTTCAACACACCTGTGAAACACCGCCCCTTATTAAAGCATTGAGGTCGACATGTTGTAGTCATTTGCATAAGGTGGATAAACAAGAAACTCAGTCGTTCATTCACAGGCCTCCAGACTAACCTTCTTGACTGGTGTGTGCATTTCTCCTGATCACCTGGTACAATAAAGTCAAAAACTATATATAGTTTATATATAGTTAAGCCAAAAATTATTCACACCATTGTAGAATTAGGTTTAAAGAAGCCTTTTAATTTTGCCAACATGTTTCTTCTGAGGCCTTGAAGTTCATCACCTTAGATAAATGATCAAAATACCAGTGAAATCCTACAAAAAGCTGCTTAGCTGTTATGAGTAGGGTCTGATTGCTGTAATGCAAATAAAGATTTTTCCCTTAAATATTGAGAAGGGTAAATGTAATTACTTGACATTTTTTAAGGAAGTTATGTGTTTTATTGAAATGACAAACAAAATATCATCAAGAAGTGGTGTAAGGTCATCCTGGACCTGCTCCACTGAAACTTGGCACCCAGATTGGCTGCCGCACAACAAATTGTCCCGATTCAGAGAGAGACTAACCCAGTCAGGCTGCATGGAAGCTGCTTCAGGGAAAATCTTTAGCCATCCAAATCCAATGCGAGTGCTGAGGTTTGCCAATGAACATCGTGGCAGAGTTTAGGCTTGTTGGTCCTAATGCACTCTGTAGGACTGAATAAAAGACTGCTTGTTATGCCTTAAGCCAAAAAATAATAACTTCATCCCAGCTGCAAAGTGTTGTGGTCTAACTTTTTAGGCATAGGGGCTGGGAAAATTAAACTCAACTATAGATGGTAGAATATGCAGTAAGAATATGCACGAAGAACATTTGAGGGCATGTTATCAAACAATCGTCTGCACATGAGCAAATCCAGCCATGGAGAAACCAAGGACATTCCATTGTAAGGTTTTCCTGTGAATGTTTTCCTTTGAATGAAAATTTGGAAGGAAATTGGAAGCAGGAATAACGTGCAGGGAAATCCTCAAATGTTTTGCAGCTGAAGGACAAACAGATTTGAGCAAACATACAGAAATAATACATTCTCTGTGAATAAAATAGAATATGCGTTCGGATGAATAAAGATACCTTTTAAAAATAACCTTTAAGCATGTATTAAACATGCTTTTTTATTAAGCTCAGTTTTGAATTGGTGTAATTAGATAAATTAACTTTTCAATAATATTTAATTTATGCCTTATTCTAGCGTCTTGTTTGTCCTGTTTACAGGCCTATGAGACGGTGAATCATGAGACTGACAGGTGAGTTGTAACTGTTCCTGTGGTTCGGGGAGTCTTGTCTAAAGGGTCTTTTGCCTGAGCCTGTATGTCGTGATTCTGCTGATAGGCCCCCTGCGAGGTGTGGTGGTGCTGCTGCTCCTGGTGGGCTTCACCTGGCTGCTCGCGAGCGCATTATTCGGAGGAGAGAGCAGTTTATCGGTGCGAAACATCTTCACTGGTAAGACAAGTTATCTTCAAGTAATTCTGGCTTTAGGGAAAAATATTGAAGAAATTTTTAAAACTTTTATAGCTGATCTTATGTTAAATTTGTGTTTTTGATTAGACAGATGAGGCAAGTCGAAAGCATCTTAGTGGTTTCTATCTCCAATTTCTTAAATTTTAGACAGACTCATTATTAAAAAAAAAGTTCAATATCAGCTCATCTGACTAATATACATGTAGGATGAAGGTCACTCCATAATAAAATCTAATCAAATGTTTCTGCAATAAGATTTGTTTGTTTAATCAGAAAACCTATTTAAATTTTCAGGAACAAGAGAGGAACCAACTCAGTGTAAGTAGAAAAGAAAGATCACACACCATGGCTCCATTAGTTTGTGTACATTAATTATTGTTGGATATTATATCATCTATTTTAGCTGAAATGCGTCCCCGGAAGTACAAATGTGGACTTTCAGCCCCGTGTCCTCCAAAGCATTTGGCTTTCCGTCTGGTATCTGGATCTGCGAACGTCATTGGCCCTAAAATCTGCTTGGAGGATAAGATGTGAGAATTAACTCTCTAAATTTCTGATGTCCTCATTTACGTCTGTGTCTCCCCTGCTGTCCCATTTCTATTCATTTTGTTTCATTCTATGTTCTGTTTTTTTCCTTCTTGTGTGCTCTCCTAACAAGGCCTCCAAATATGTCTGGTGAGGTTGATGCATTATTGATGCATTATATTGTCTCAATCTGGTGGCTTATTATTTTATATTATATTTTATTGTGTTGGCCCTTTCCTTAATGCTGCTGCTTTGTTACTGTCAGGTAGTGTAAATAGGTGCAGAAATGAATACTGTCCCCTGCTAGCATATGGATGCCTATTAGACATTTTTCCACATTAATGATGCTAACTTCAATTTATTTTATTGTGATTTTAAGTGACAGACCAACACAAAGTAGTGCATAATTGTAACGTGAAAGCAGAGCGATTTTCAACATTTGTTTATGAACAAAAAGCCTCTCCCTCTGAGTCAGTACTTTGTGAAAACAGCGTTTCAGTGCAATTACTGTTGCAAGTCTTTTGAGCTATAGCAGCCACAAGCTTAGCAGTTGCACAACTAGAGACCAACATTTTTGTTCCAGCTCTGCCACATTGGATAGAGAGCATGTGCAAATATCAATTTTCAAGTGTTGCCACAGATTCCCAATTGGATTTAGATCTGGCCATCCTAACACATGAAATATGCTTTGGTCTAAGCCAGCATTTTTGAGGACAGAGTGACCCAAATGCTGTCCTTGTTGCTGAAAAGAGGCTATGACGATTGACCCCAACATGTAAGTGAAAGGTGTGAGATCCTTTTGTATGTTTTGGATCTAACATGATTTACAGACCTGTTTTCTACAAAAATCCGAGTACTTTCTTTCTTTCTATAAAATATTCCATGTGTATTTTTGAGCATAAGTAGAAAAAAAAATCACATTTAAATTTGTTTTTGTGTTTTGATTTAAAAATCAAGCTTTTGTGGCCTGCAAGTACTTTCAACTTGGCAAAGTGTTTAAACACCACTGATCTAAACTATCCCATTGTAGCTCTGGCTCTATGTTTAGGGTCGTTGTCCTGCTGCCTCTTTTATAGCCTCCAATAGGTTTTCTTCCAGGATTTCCAAGCATTTACCTCCATACATCCTTGAATGAACTTTTCTGTCCTTCCTGAACTGAAGTATCCCCACAGTAGGTTTTCAGTTGTGCCACCAACTTTGTTTTTTTGATGATGGATTGAATAGTGCTCCGTGTTTTATTGCCTAACTCTGCTTTAAACATCTTTAAGCCTTTGTCTCTGCCTCTCTGCTGTGCTCCTTGGTCTTCATGATGCTGTTTGTTCACTAATGTTCTCTAACAAACCTCCGAGGCCCTCACAGAACAGCTGGGTTTGATTTATTCATCAGTTGACCTCTGAAGGCTGTTGCTTGCACTGAATTTAATTTAGGGGCATCAGTGTTACAAATGCACATCACATGTATTGAAAACCAAGTAACATCAAAATATGCAAAACTTCGTGCTGGTCTATTACATATATTTCCTAATAACATACATTTAAGTTTGAAGTTTTAATGTGACAATATGTGGAAAAGATCAAAGGATGTGAGTACAATGCACTGCAAGTGTATGTTAAAGGCTTGTGTCTCTGTCTCTTAGGTTGGTGAGCAGTGTGAAAAACAATGTCGGCAGGGGACTCAACATAGCTTTGGTGAACGGTGAGACTGTCATCTTGAATTTACGAAGGACTGTGTTGTATTCACTTTTATAAGTAATTACAGTGAAGCTTTAACACTGTTTCTTTGGTTTAGGGGTGACAGGCGAGCTGTTAGAGACAAGAACGTTTGATATGTGGGCAGGAGGTAATAAACCCAGCAAAAAATAGTGCTTAAGCTGTATTCAGGTACTGGTGGCACACGGGACCCGTCACACTTCATGTGTGCATCATTTGCACAGTTTTTCCATTCCTTGTAAAAAGGTTGTTGTTTTCTTATAAACATGTACATCTTGTATATGTATCTTTTTTTTTTTTTAAATCACTACCCAGTTTCTTTTAATCTGAGTATGCTGTTTTTAAAACTTTTACATGTTATAAATGTTCTCTTACTGTACAGTCTCTTATTCTTATTTGTTGTTTTTGTGCATATTTGCATGCTTTCATTTGCTTTGTCACTTTGCTGCTGGTATATCTGAATTTCCCCACTGCAGGACAACAAAGAATATTTCTATTCTAATCTATCTAATGCTTCTTTTCAGATGTGTCACATTTATTGAAGTTTCTACGGCCCCTTCATGAAGGAACCCTTGTGTTTGTCGCTTCTTTTGACGATGCTGCTACAAAGTAAGAATCAACGATGTGTAATTAGTTTAATATGAGCATTCAACTCATTTCCATTTAAACTTCCCTTTGTTGTCCAAATTGATGGGAGTTTAATGTAGAACGTCTTTCATTAAGTTCAGAGATAGGTTTATTAAAAAGGAAGAGTGAAGTGTGGCATAATGTTTGCTGCTTATTAACCAAAACCTGCACAGTCAAAAGTTTCAATTCAAATTTAAGGCAAAGTGTTAAACTGGAAGCAATTGGATGACAAAATTCACAGAGAAAGTTCAGTCAAGACAAAAAACGTATTAACTGAACACGAGGTGGTTCTGATAAATCCTCCATCCCTGCTGGTCACACAACTGGGTCACATTGTAAATGAGGCTGCTTGATTTCTATTGACTTTGATCAGTAAAACATTGATCCAGCTGATTCACATATTTGGTATTTTCCGTGCAAACAAAGTAAAAATCTCCACTTGTGGTGTAAAACTTCATGGGATAATTTTTTCTGCATTTAAAAAGAGATTGACACAGCTTTTTCCTTGAATATAAGGATTTAAAGGGTCTTTCTTTTTCCTTTTGTTTTGGCAGACTGAATGATGAGTCTAGACGACTGTTTGAGGAGCTCGGAAGCACAGCTGTGAAGGAGCTGGCCTTTAGAGACAGCTGGGTGTTTGTTGGAGCCAAGGGCATAGAGAATAAGAGCCCCTTTGAACAGGTATGAACCAACACTATTAGTCTGATGCACAGGATCAGAGCTTGCTTTGGCCTTCTCCTATATCTGTGTGTTACAATTATTAATGGCCTTACTCTATAGGAAACAATGATAAAGTTAAGTGCAGTTGACCTACTTTAGGTCTTTATTCACTTCCCATCAAGGTTTTTGTTTTTAGTTGTTTCTGACTGGTTTAAGCTCCATTGCAGAAGTTGTATGATAAAGTTTTTTGGTTTTTTTTCTTCGGCACTAGTGGCCTTTTTTTTTTTTTTTTTTGACAGTAGGCAGACAGGAAAGAGAGGTGGAGAGAGGTGGAGACATTCGGCAAATATCGCCGGGTCCAGGACTCGAACCTGGGACGGCCGCTTCAAGGACTGTAGCCTCTGTATATGGTTGCGTGCTTAACCCCTACACCATCAGCGCCGCCCCTTGATAAAGTATTTACAGTGCCCAATAAGAAGTCTAATTACTCTGAGCAATTAATGTCATAATACTTTAGGTTTTTTATTTAGGCGTTTGCACCAGTTCTTTTTTCTCGGTGGAATGATTATACGACCTTGATTTAAAAAAATAAGATTGGGTGCACAAGCTTGAATTTATTGTGGATTTTCTTTAATCACACGGAGACAAAGTTTTATATGCATATAATCTTTTGATGTGTGTTTGGTATCATTGTCCTGTTGCAACGCACAATTGTGTCCATGGTTCTACCGTCTGATTCAAAAGGTCATCCTCAAATGAAAGGAAGTTCTTTAGAATGATCAGGAACCACCAAGGCTAAAGACTATCCTGAACTGGAAGACACTTAAACTCCATTGTCTCTGTCCACATTGCAGAGGGTTTAACACCATCATAAACTTAGAGGTTAACGACCAAGAAAGAAGGCCCTGTTCAGAAATCGTCACCTTAAAGCTTGACTGATTTTATAGCTGCCCGCGCGGAGTAGCCAAAGTAGCCAAACGCCTTCTGGAAAAAGCTTTATGGTTTAAAAGAGCCATAGTTTGAGCTATTTGGACAAAGTTGAATGATTTTATGTTTAGAAAAGTCAAGGTGATGCCTCAGACCTAAGAACACCTTACAAACTATTAAGCATGGTGGGGATAGCGTCATACTGAGGGTCTGTTTTGCAGCCAGTGGTACTGCTGCATCAGACAAAGTGGGAGAAATAAAAAAGGAGGAAGACTACCTTCAGTCTTAAACTTTGTCCCGGATCAACTTCTAGACAGTTAAAACCTGGACACAGGGGAAAATGACCCAAAACACACATTAAAGCTGGATTGGGAGAGAATAAATCTAACATTAAGCAATTGAATTGACCCCTACCTTTACCCTTTTTTAAATTTATGGACTACGCTTAAAAGCCTGCTCCTGCCCAGAAATCATCAATTTGAATGAGCTCAACTATTTCTAAGAACACACATTAAATAACCAGCCAGGATTATGCCAGAACTGTGATCATGTGGTTTCTCTGCAGGTTTATTGAAATATTAAGAGGGATGTATATATTTAAACCTTTATGTTTTATTTTTATTCTGTGTGGATTTAAATAAGGCCCAAGTGATTGTTTTAGCCATTATTGAAGTTGTTTGTTTTATAATCAGACCTGCCTGAAAAAAACTGGTTTGAATATCCATTTAAAAGACCAGGATTATTAAGATTTTCATAATAAGTGTAAGTAAACGTCTCACAAGCACAGTAAAAGCTAAAAGTTATGTTTCCTGAAGCAGGATAGATTACCACAACCTGCTGAATCAAACATTATTTGGAAAGCTCAGTCAGGTTCAGCAGAGTACAAAGCATTATGCTATAGCTGCTGCTGCTGTTGTTGGGAGTCCTGAGATGCTGATCCCCGCCTGTCACGTTAACTTCAGTTCTGTTTGCCTCTGTTTGTTTCCACTAGCGTATGAAGAACAGTAAGAGCAGCAACAAGTATGAAGGCTGGCCCGAATCCCTGGAGATGGACGGTTGTATACCCATGCGGCCGTCCCTGCAAGGTTAATTCTGCTTCTTCTAGTCTCTCAGACGTCACGGCAACGCCAGCAGTCTCAGCAGGGAAACGAAGTGACTGTTAAAAGGCCAAGGAGCTTCTAAATACCTGAAACACTTCTCAGGATGCACAAGTAATATTTTGTTTCCCCTGATTTGGACAAAGGTGTGAACTGAATGTACAGATTATTTTTGAGCTGGAACCAGTTTGTACAGGATCTTCAGAATAAGCTTTCTGAGCTTCTTTGGAGCTGAAGACCTGTTCTAGAAATAATGAAAATTATATCAAGGTATGGGAATCTTGACATAATTGATGGATCTTCAAAGTGTGTATATTATAGCTTGATTGAAACTTCCAAAGGCCCTATAGATAAATATAAATTACCTGTAGAGTGTGCATTCTGAGCATCAGAACTCAGTTGAATATATGCATATTAGGATATAAAAAGATCTAACTGATTTCTAATCATCAAAAGCAGCGTGGGAGTACTCTGTGATTAGCATGGGCTCTGTGGTTAGATTTAATGTTTGAAGTGTCATAATGTAATACATATTCTAATTGAGCGGTTCTGCCTAGCATTAACTGCCATAATGTCAATAGAACTTGATGCAGCAGTTGTTGCCTATGTGTTTACACATTTGTTTTGCCTTAAGACATATAAATAGAATAAAACTATTTATTTTCAGTTTTTCTTTACAAAAGACAAGAAGTTTAAATTTAAGTTCTTCTTAAGTGGTTTTGTAGTCTCAGGTCTGCAAATGCGTGCGTTTCAAGATTATTGTGGGTGGTTAAGTGTTTTTGATTTTTCCGTTGGAAATGAATGGCATCTTGGCATCTTGCAAGTCTGGTAAAGAGAAAAATGTGAATAATAAACACATTTCACTGTTTGACTAGAAACACTCTGCCTGCATCTAACTTTGTGTAAATGTCGTTTTCTAAGAAAACAGTTTGTTTTGCACTTTGACAACAATAATGAAGAATAAAAAATATCTGTATTTGTCTTTTTATGCCATTCAATCGGGAATAGAATGCCACTAGAGGGCGACAAAGATTCAAAACTGACCGGGGTTATTCAGTTCCTTCTGCTCAAGGCATTTGCTTTTCTAAGCATATGTTCTGGTGAGGATGAAGGCTATAAAGTGAATTTGGAATGTTTCTGATTTGAAAATAAGTACAGTAAATCTATGGAATCATGATATAATAAGCACAATCAGTTCTGTTTATGTTTCAGTAGGATACAATGCCTGCAGGTGTTAGTAAAATGTGATTAAATTATTTTTTTCTTTCTATTTAGTTGAAGAGTCATGGTCTATGCTGCTGAGGTTGTTTTTGAGGCAACTGTACTTATTTGTGTATAGGTTTAAACAGTTTCATCATAGATATTATTATTATATTAAGCTTCTTTATTATTGCTATTGTTAATATTTTACCCCCACAATGTACACCATGTTTAAGAATAAGTTAAAACATCGAAATCCTGCTGCATGAACACACATTCTGTTAAACCCATAATTATTCATACCCCAAGCATTTATGCTTAAAGTGTTTCTTCATATTGGAAGCCATACTAATGTTTTGGAGTGGTGTGGTCAGAGTTACAAATTGAATTTGATAGAGAATCTCTGGAGGGAGCTAATGATTAGGGTGATGGCAAGTAGACCTTCCAACCTCAAAGACTTGAAGCTCATCATTAAAGATAAATAATTAAAACAGCAGGGGCTAGAACAGGGGCAGACTGCAATGAACAATCAGGTGTGCAGAGAAGATAATTGGTTCTAACCTTTCCTCCATCCAGGATCTTGTACAGTTATAGTCAGGAAATGGGCAGCTTAACACAATGGAGAGTTTCACCACAAAGACAGCTTCTTCACCCAGGCTGTCACTCTGATGAACACTTGGCAGACTCAGCTACTCAACTGAAAAACAAAAATTGGCATATTTGCAGTATTCTAACTAGTCTTCTTATATATATATATATATATATATATATATATCTTTATTTTTGTATCTTCTCTATAGTTTCCATATTTATATTTAAATATCTATGCTAAAAGCATATGAAACTGAAGTCAAATTCCTTGTGTGTACAAACCTGGCCAAAAAAAGCTGATTCAGCTTCTGATTCTTTTTATACCTCACCTCGAGTACTAAATGTGTTTTTTAAATAACTGGGGGTGAGAAGTTGCGCTGATGTTCTCTTTCTGCTTTTTAATACTGTGTTTTTAACAATTGTTCCTAAGAAATTGTAAAAACCTGACAGGTATCATAAACAGGTGGCGCACTGCCCTCTAGTGGCGTCTGCAGCTAATTGTCACTTTTTGAGTCCTTATGTTGACGATGATGATGATCCCCGTAGCAGCGCGCGCTCTGCCAGTACGCACGCGAACCTGCTGCTGACCGTTGGGAGTCCTCCTGTCATCGATGTACACAAGTTACTGATATTTTCCGGAATACCGTCACCGGTCGACCGCACGGAGCTCGCAGCCGAGCAGCCGGTGGGGGAGAAAAATTTGTGAACCGACGTCAAGCTTACAGTCTAGCTGGAACACGTACGCCAACTGCCACACATGGACACCCGAAGCTCGACGGCTCCGGTGGTGGTGGGGGATTTTCTAGCCTTTAACGCGAGCCGGTAAAATGTTCGCAGCAAAGGAAGCACCGAGTTTTTCTTAAAATGTATTTTTTCCAGTTGGTTTAAATAATTTTTTGATAGAAAGTGTGATGTAAATTTGTCTTAGGTAATCCGGACGTTTCTAAATAGGTAATACAAATCCAGTACTCAGTCAATATATTTAAGATACCCTTTTTAAATTAGATGAAATCAACGCTGGATGGATGGGGTTCGACGTTATATTTAGGTGAGTGATTTTTTAAAATAATTTTTTTATTTACACTACAAACATTCGTGATAATAAGAGTGTCATATTATATTATCATACAGTCCTTTCTGATTTGGGCCCAGGGAGTTAAACTTCTCATGTATTTATTTTGTTTTGCTGCTAATTACGAAAATGTTTATTGTAAAACATGGTTGTGTAGTGCAGACCCAGCTTTAGGAGACGGGCCCTCATAATAAACCGGGAGCTGGCACATCCGTTGTAGGATTTGAAGCGAGGTCGCACCTCTGGGGACCAGGACGGTTGTTGATTTTGATTAGTGGTGCTCCCGGTGGCCCCAGTCACCTGCCTTGTTCCCTGTATGGGGATTGTACTTATATGGCGTTTTTTCAGTCAGCTGAGCTCCCTGTTAGCCAATAGCAATGTTTCATGATACCTTCACGTCCAAGCATCACTGTGCTGTATGTACTGAACCCCATAAAGAAACATAGCTACAATCTGTGTTCCTGAACCTGTCAATGCAGCATGACAGCCTTTTTATGGGTTTGACATAAAAAAGATATATGTAAAACATAAAAATATGTAGTTTTGCCATGTTGAAATATTGTGTAGTATTAGCATGTGGGATAAATAAAACAAAACCTTTCCTCTCTAATTCCTTTAAACTGCTAAACTACTAAACTTCTGGCGTCTTCATCGTTTATACAAGCTCATGGATCATTAAGAAGTGAAAGAGGTTCAGTTATAGATATGTAGGCTACACTATTAAGCCATTCGAGCAATAATTAATACTGGTTCATCACTGGCTGATTAGAAAGCTTTTCTTTTACCTTAATTTGGATGGTTTTGCCCACAGAGGGGAATAATAGCGAACAAAAACCACGGGGGTTAGATAACACACATCTTTCTCTCTCTATTTTGCTCTATCCCAGTGAACAGCGCTGTGTGTGCTGCTACCTACACACGTCTCACATGCTTGACCTGGATTGGACAAAAGTCCTTGTTGTGTTTTTGAGCCTTGGGTTTCCCTAATAGGACGAGAACAATCAATTGTGTGTTTGATTCCAGCGGCTGGCATTTGATATTTCTTGCAGACGGAGAGGCGGCAACATGTGCTGAAGCGACTTGTGCAGGCATTTAAGAAAAACGATTGTCACATTGGTCTTCTTGGTGTTTTTCTTTGGCCAATTCTTTTCTTGAGGCTGATTTTTAACATTACAACAATGGTGGCTCAACTGCGAGGTTGAGATACAATTCTGTACAAAAATATTCACTGTAAGTTATTGAGATTGTATGTGCTGTGCTGAGCTGACACAAAGTAGTGCATAACTGTGAAGTGAAAGAAACATGTTTTTTAATGGTTTTCATAAGTTAAAATCTAGTGTGGTGTAGAATAATTTTTTAATGTCTGGAGGAAGCTATTAGTCCTGCACTCCACAAATCGGGCCTTTATACTAGTGTCAAAAATACAACAACTCCTTCTTTACAATATCTATTTTGCAGTTTGCCACAAGCTAAGTAGGGGACACTGAAAACATAGGCGAAAAGGTGCTTTGGACGGAGATCTAAATATGGCTTTTTGGCCTGCATGCTGAACATCAACCTGAACACACCATCCCCAAGTGAAACATGCTAGTGGCAGCATCATCCTGTTGGGATGCTGTTCTTCACACAGGGACAGAAAAGCATCTCCACTGTAAAACATGTTGGTGGTAGTATCATGCTGTGGGAAATCTTTTTTTATCACCAGGGTTAAGAAGGCTGGTCAGAGTTAGTGGGAGAAAGGGTGAAGGTAAAAACAGAGCCTTCCTGAAATAAAAACCTTTACACGCTGCAATCGTGAGACCTGGGCGGAGGTTCATCTCCCAGCAGAACAACAACCCTCAACATGAATTCAGAGCAACACTAGAAAGGTTGAGATCAAAGTATATCAGTGTGTGTCATGCACTGCATTGTGTTGGTGAAATACATTGACGTTTGTGATTGTAATATGGCAGAAGAGGGGATGAATACTTTGGCAACCCACTGTAGATGCACTCAGTCACAGTTTGGCGTACAATGTGCTAGCATCAGAAAGCTGCTGTGCTCATTAAAGGCTTGCCCACAGAAATTGACAGTGTGAGTCATGCCTGTTAAACGTGCCCTCTCTCATGAACATGGTCTTTGCATTTATTCGTCTGTGTGATCAACAGCTGAGCTGCAGCGACCTAATATCATCAGTGAAGCTGCCGCTTGACTTAGATCCAATTTGAATTTTGGCCAGCAGTTTTCAGACCTTGTGCTTCCTCTGTCTTCCCACATTACTCAGCCTCCATCTCCGCCGTAAATCTCTGCGGGACTAGTGCTGAATTGGAGGAAGACAGGGATAGTTACCAACTTTGAATTAAGCACGCATGGAAAAGTTGGAGTTGCAAAACAGGTATAAATTTGGCCTTGATTTGACGTCAACCAAAACAAATGGTCATTCCACCTCTCACTCAGTTATCTGAACTCAATTAGATGGTTCTGTTGCTTTTCAGTTTCAAGACAGGCGGACATGTTAAATGTAGCTGGTGAAGCTTCGCCAAGCTTACTCAGTCTGCTGCTGAGCTACAGAAATATATGCAAAACACTGCAGCTGACAGCTGATAAGGTCACAGTGTCCCAAAAAGAATATAATTACAACTAACAGACATATTCAGGCATACATTTACAGAATGACCTTATATTTTACAAATAAAAAACTAGGTTTCGTGGTATATCTATCTGTCTGTCTATCCGTCCGTCTGTCTCTCTCTCTCTATCCATAATATATAATAAAATAGTGCATTTGCCATCGCAATTATAGTTTTATTATGCTCCATTAAAGTTGCCACACTTCTTCATAAGGATTCAAATGCCATTTGTTTTCCTTAATTAAGTGTTTGATGTTAAATGTCAATCTGAAGTGAAATGACTCTTACAGTTCTCAAAAGTCAATGTCAGTGTCCCAAAAACGAATTTTTTATTAATTACTTTCACGAAAAGAACACCTAACACTCAGAAGGTACTGCTCTTTATATGTGGAGAATTAAGGTGGAAAATTAAGATAATAAAACTAAGAATTGTAACTTTTTGGCCAATTTAAAAAAAAAAATTTCAACGTTTTTGATTAGGACGATATAATTAAAAAAAAACTCGGTGTTTTGCTAGAATCTCTGGTGGACGGTTATACTTTTAGAATATGTTTCTATTAAACTGAACAAAGAAATTATATTGAAACACAAAAGACCAACATCTCTTGTAAATAGTAATAAGAATAAGTGAAAAACTTTATTTTAGTCATTATTGTTTGATTTTTGGCTTTGTTTTTTGTTTTTTAATTGTTATAAATTAAATTGTTTTATTACATTAAAAAGTTTAACAGCACCAGCTCCCTATTAGCAGGTGTCACAGGACGTACAAGCGGAAACTGTTCCTATGCTAACGTAGGCAGCTTTTTTTTTCTTACTTTTCCGCCCTCTAAAAGCATTCTTCCTTTTCTCTACTGTGTTGTCTTCACACAACTGTCGCTGTTTTTGTTCGAGCAGAGATTTAGCCAGTTGCCGCAGCAGTTCACGCAAACATTAGCACATATTTTATCAGACAACCTGCCCCCCAGCCCCCTTTTTGTCTATGCTACCCCCTCCTCTTTATCTCTCTCCCTTTCTCTTTCACTCACACATTTTTCCCACCCCATCAGCTACAGGCCCCCCTCCGTACCTCGCGCCATCTCTCTTTCCCTCTCTTTTCTCTGTTTGAAACTCCACTGTCTGCCTGCTCCTACCGACTGCAGTCCCTTCCTGTCCCCACATGCCACATTTTATTCAACCTTTTCATCTGCGTGTCGCCCCTCAGTCACAAAAACATGGCCGGCACACACAGAGTCCTCCGGCTCTCTTTCCATTGACCTTCTTAGTTTTTCAACCACCGTTTGCTTAGCTGACGTTTCTGCGAAAAAACAACATGACTGCCGTCTGTTTTATTTAATTTCAATCAGAGACGTCAGTCTGTTCTGTGTGAAACTGTATGTGAGCAAGATTTAAACAATCTATGCTGACTTCATATTTGTTTCCAATGAGCCATATTTGTTGTTTTGAAGGTTTTTCAGTTTTTCTTTGAACGTTTTTGGTTTGGTTTTTCACACATTTTCAGTCCTTCCTTGTGTCGGACCATGAGCAAAAAAACCTTGCTTCATGGATGCAAAGTACAAAGAAATGTACATTTTTTATCAGGCAGTGCCTCATCTTTTGTTTCAGATTGGGAGAGTAGATACCAGAAAACAAAGATGAACAGCATCACCCTTATGTGTTTTTAAAGTTACATAGACAATCATATCTTTGGCTCTCAGCAGGCAAACAATGTCACAATGATTTTAGATGCACATTTCAGGGCTTATTAGGCAGCTGCATGTGTTCACAGAGAGTCTCAGAAGCCTCAAAGGCAAACTTTGTGCAAAAGTTCAGCTCTCACGGACAGAAGCACCAATAAGAGATGTGAAGAGAGAGTGATTCTGACATGTCAGCCAGACGTACGCTGCATGCTGCAGTCATTTTGCTGCCTGGGCGAGATGTCACAGTGTCAGCCGTAGCGTTGGTTTTATTATCTTTATCTTTAGTTTACCACATTTGTCCACATGAGCAGTTGCTTGGTCATTCGGCTGGTGTCAGGAAATTCCTCTCGGCATTCTTCCATTGAAAGGGGGACGAGCGGGTTGGGTATGAGTGACAGTTTGCATGCGTATGTGTGTTTTTCCTCTCCAAATAAAAGAGGACGACTGTAAAACAACAAAGTTTGTTCTGATCAGCTGGTGTGTGTTCATTATTTGTGTCTGTGTGTAAATGTGTGTGTGTGTGTGTGTGTGTTTTGGGAGGAAGACTGAAAGGGTGTGAGAGACAGTGCGGTTGAACGTGTTTGATGTACTGTAATGACTATTCGGTATGTGGTTTCATGGTAACTCCTTACCCTGGGGACAAGGGCCAATAAAGCTCCTGTTTAAATGGTAGCTTCCTTTTTCTTTATTGCATATCGTTCCACCTTAATGTCGTTGACTTACTGTTAAGCTATACATCCAGAGACAAACTGTACCTTACAGTATGTCCCTTATGGGTTGACGTAACTTTATTCATTTACTTTTAGTTGTCAAATGTTCAGATTTTGTACCTGAGAATATTTTTATTACGAACCCCCAAAGGGTCTTTGGGTCAATTTGCTCCTTCCCCAATTCATTCCCCTGTTTTATACTTATGCATTGCTATTTCGTCGCTTCCTACTTACATTTTGTACTGTGAGCAGACAATTTCGTGCCCATGCACTTAAACCGTGGTTGAAAGGTTTATTTTTTATTGTAGTTAAGCTTTTCCATGAATCATAGAGATAAATACAAATAACATCTCAGGTATAATTCAATTCGATTGTAAATTATTATCTTAAAACTTCATAATACACTTTACTTCTGATTCCTGAAAGATTATGACACCTGGTCCAACCAGATCTCCTGCTGCTACAGTAGATTGTAGTGAAAAAAAACTTCCCTTTATTAAAACAAGCAATCCACCTGACCATACCTTGTCTTTTACAGCATGTGGTGTTGTCCTTGGAACGTTGCTTAGCTGGAATTCTCTCTGTCCTTTTCAGAGTCTCCGAGCAGTTGGACTAACCACTTCATACTGTGTTTTTAATATGACTCAAAGCTACTGACATCACTTGTCAGACATGTTCACTTTAAAGTTGGGCACACTGTAGGCTTGATGCGAGTGTCAATGACCATGTTGGGAAAGATAAAAGAGACTTGCACGGTTTCCAGTAGACAAATTGGACTAAGGTCTGGACTCACTGCTGTGGCGTGGGTGGTCCCCAGTGGATGTCCTCATAGCTAGAATCTTGTATTCCTAGAAAGTTTTGATGCGAGTGACGGGGATGAAAGAGAAGGACTAGAAAGTTTCAAGGCAATATCTGAAAAGTAAAATGGGTTGGGTTTTAACGTAATGCAGAGGGAGTTATTTCGTTTATGTTGTCTTCAACTTTTTTCTCTCCATTTACTTCTCCATTCTGCTACCAGTCTAACCACATTCCTCTGTGCAGGAACTGTTGTCCATGTTTTTGCTCCATCAGGAGAGGGTTACTTTTTTATTATATTAAAGGATCAACTGACTCTTTGGCAATAAAAAACGTAATGCTCTGTGAGTGCCCTGAAGTGGTCTGCTAATTACTTGCCAAAATTAATTAGAAAGTAGGTCATGTTGTCAGTTTCACTTTCAGTATCAAGCATCTAGCATGTGGAAGTAAGTCAATCTTCCAACAGCCCAGAATGCATTGCACAGCATCTGCATAGAGAGAGATTAAGGAACGTTATTGATATGTCATTTCTGCGATATTGAAAAACAGTTTAACAGTTGCATCAGTTCTGTTGTTTCACCGTGTCATTGTGTTAAACAAAGATTTGAAACAAAAATTTATACCATCATCTTTCCTTTTATCTAAAACAGAAAAGCAGCAATTATTCCTACTACTCCTAAAATAATGTAACACTGATTATTGCAGTAATTATAGTTTTATCTACTGACATTCTGATTTTATTACTGAGAGCTAAACAGAAAATACAAAATAAATACCTAGTGAATTTAGTAGTAGTTTTGAAGTGCTTATTGTATAGTATATAATACATTTTTGCTGTTCTGCTCTTTATTGAGGATCACAATTATAACAGCTGGTAATAGCTGTTTAATTAGTCGAGCTTTCTGCTCAGTTACCAGACATCTCTACATGCTTCCCCTATCTTGCAAACTGTAGTTTTAAAACGGGAACGTAAGGAAGAGTGATGTTGCTCTTGTAGTTTCCATGCCATGGCTGTTTTTTGAGACCAGGAAAATGTTAAAACAACAATCGGCTTTCTTAAAGGACAGAAAAAACTATAATGGCATTATTTCAGCCAGATGATAGGCAGTGGGCAGCAGCAGGTGGGGGAGGGTCAGCACAGCATTACTCTTTGCTTCACTCAGCTGAAGAAAACTCTGGATATCTAGCACCTTTTCCTGCATCTTATTAAAAGAACGTTAAAGTATGACAGAACATTTTACAGGGTTTGAAACCAAAGCTTTTAAAAAGCCTCGGTACATCTTGCCACCAGCAACTAGCACGTTCCTAGTGTAGAGGCAGAAGGTGGACATGCCTAACTGGTTGACCAAAGATGCACCGATTATTTGTCTAGGCTGATGCCTGTGCCGATAATCATAGTTATGAGTAGTTGTTTTTTATCGGATGTCCACTGCAGATGTCTTGTAGTCACTCCAGTATAGTTCAACAGTCACTCTATGTATGAATTATTCACACTCAACTGGCCCCTAGATCATCATCCATTTTTAATGGTTGCAATTGCATTCCACTGACTGCTGCACTCTGTTGACTAATGGACCTGTTGAACAAGATTTAAGTCACAAAATGCTGATAAACATGCAAAGGATGAATGATGGAGCTAGCTCATTAAAAAGCCTGTCTGGACTTCATCTCTTTAACTGTGCAAAGGTTAAGATTTTTGTTTTTAATTAGCAAGCAATCACTACACATGCACCTCAGATCATTTTTTGAAAGACCTGCAGATAAGGCACATTCAAGAATACTTATGCTTAAATGTATGTGTGATAATTGGACCTATTTATGGAAAGAACGAGGAATTTTTAAATCTACTCCCATGATTCCAACTTATGTGAGGAGATCTGGCGTAATAACGTTTTAGGAATTCTATCCAGTGTATATCTAAATATTAACGTGTTATTTTGTTTTTCTCTTTCAGATTTACTTGAAGATCTTCAGATTTGACCTGAATCACAGATTAAACAGCTTTCAGATCAAAAGTGGTGACTGGTTGATCACAGAAAGAAAGAGAGACGGGGACTGACAGAGGAGCAAGGGTTTGGAGGAGAAGGAGGCGAAGGAGGAGGTCTCGAAGGGTTGGAAAAGACCATTCTCCATGGCTACAGACCCAGGAGAACCCACAGGGACTGAGGACTCCTCTGAGAAAGCTGATGGACAGAAGGAAGATGACAAGGAGCGGGAGGTCAGGACAGACCAACAGAGGGAGAGTACACCTAACACCTCTTTGGGCCTCCCCTCCTCCCAGGCTCAAATGGACACAGAGAAAGAAGGAGATGATAGAAATGGAGGAAATGACAAAGATGCCTTCCAGAAGTTTGGAGAGACCCCAGTCCTAGTCTCTATGCCTTTAATACCCGTTGATACTGGTCAAAAACGGCTGAAACGGGAAAAGCGCTTCTTCAGAAAGAGTGTGGAGATCTGTGAGGCAGATGATGAGGTAGTGATGCATCTTGACGCTCCCCACAGTGCCCCCCACCTGGAGCTGCACTCCACAGATTCAGTCTTTGACAGTCTCCAGCAACAAGAGGCTACTTCTTCCTGCGTAGCCTTGGGTCACGACCCCTCTCAGGTCCATGAGCCTGGAAAAGATGTTCCTTCTTCTGCACCTACCCCGAGTGTGAGAGAGAGGGACCGTGAGCAGGAGGAGGAGGCAGAGATGAAGGCAGTAGCCACTTCTCCTGGTGGAAGGTTTCTTAAGTTTGACATTGAACTGGGCAGAGGAGCCTTTAAGACTGTGTACAAAGGCCTAGACACAGAGACCTGGGTAGAGGTGGCTTGGTGTGAACTTCAGGTAAGGCCAAGTATTTTCTTGATAATACTGATTATTCAACTATTCTACCTGTGCATGCGTGGGTTCTCTCTGGGTACTTTGGCTCTAACAAAGCAGGATTTTCTGACAGCTGGGACAAGTGTTAAGTGTCTTGCAAAAGTATGACTACTGCTTGAACCTTTGTTCACTGTGATTTTATCTGATGGCCTAACACATAGTTGCACATAACTATGAAATGACAGGGATGCCTTTTTTTTTTTTGCCAAAGTGCTGTGCATTTGTATGCATGATTGAACTTCACTCTGATGTTCAAAGCTTAGGACAAATTTTATATTATAAACCTCCTTTAAACCTTTATCTCTGCCTGTCTGCTGTGTTCCTTGGTCTTCATGATACTGTTTGTTCACTAAGACCAGAGGTTTTTTAGTGAAACACAACAGGTGGATTAATACTCATATTAAAGCACATGGATTCTCCCTCTAATTAGGTTACTTCTGAAGGAAGGGTTTTATTTAGGAAGTATAACAGTAAAGAGGGCACACCAAACTTTTTAGATTTTTATTTATTAAAATTTTAGAGAACATTTTAAAAATTTCTTTCACATCAAAAATATGCACTACTTTGTGTTGGTCCATCACATAAAATCACATAAAACCACAGTTTAGTACAGTCATGTTTATGGTTTCCAAAATGTGAGCAAGGAACTGAGGGTCTAATAGTGGCTGAATGAAACTCCTTGTCATGCCCGAACTTTGTAGCCAATAATGAAATGCAACTTGAGAGAACTCTTCTAGACTTCACATTCTGTATCCGACAATATTTTGTTATTCCTAACTAATGCAAAGGATGGTAAATGGCATGAATTAAACATTTGGTGGGAGATGGACTTTCCATCTCACAGCAGAAAGCAGTGTTATGGTAAGCCATCTGACCTGACTGTTTGCTTTGTGAGCAAAGTCAGTCATGTGTTTTGGTTGGGAGCTAATTCCAAAACAAAGCCTTGGCTAATCCTTTAGATCAGACTCAGCAGGCATACCCCTGTATCACCTTTTCTGGTATTAACACCTACTGAATCAGCTTCAGGTCAGTAGCAAGCCTCTGCTCCTTCTTATCATACAGAACTGCTCAGCTTGCAAAGATGTTATGTTAAAGTCTCATTCCATAAATTAAAATATTCAATGAAACACATTATATAGATTAATTACACACAGACTGATGTTGTAAAGCCTTTATTTCTGTTTCTGTTTAAGACTAGAATATTACATCACCACACATTCCAAAATAATGAATATGACCGTATAATAAAACTGTGAATAAGGTCCAGAACAAGAACAAGTTTATTTACGTGTTTCAACAATATTCCTTTGTGTTTAACTTGTGAATGGTGTTCAGTATGAGCTGGTAGCTTGTAGCCATTTGCTACCAAACAGGATGCACAAAGAGAAATCATCCATCCATCATATATACCTGCTTGTCCTTGCAGGGTCACAGGGGGCTGGTGCCTATCTCCAGTGGTTATTGGGCAACAGATGGGGTACACCCTGGACAAGTGAAGACATGATCAAGAGTTTGTAAAACACTCCCAGCATAACTAATTTTCCTTGTAGAGCAGCTGCTAGAACAAAAGTAAAAAGTGGGAGAGTATGAAAAAGACAGAAACTAGAGGAGACGGTGAGTGGACAAGTGAGTTTGAAAGTAAGACGGGCAGCCGAACAGGGGATTACCATGGCATCCCTCCCAGAAAGCAGTCCTGTAGCTAAAGCCAAATTATCGCATTCAGAGAGACTCTGTACACAAAGACATGCGTGCAGTTACACAGACGTGGCACACAGTCACACGCCTATGGACGGATCCAATTCCCATTCATTGCAACATTCCAGTGTCCCAGAACACATGATCTGCCCTATTTACTCGACTCTGCAAAAGCCTGTAAACAGCTTTAATGTACAGGGGCATTAAAGTGGACCAAAGTGATCAAAGTAACAATGTTACATGGCTGTGATATCAATTATATACTGTCTCTGTTTTGACCTTCTAATAAAAATCTACAGATGCACTATTGAAGATTTTGTGGCTGATTTTAGTCCATTTTGAGAAGTTGACCTAGTTAGAACTGCTTTAATTGCTGACAAAAACAAAATACATTTGTCTACATTTGTCATAATGCCTTAATACTATGACATGTCTGTGTGATGACTCTAGTTTATATGCAGCAAGGGCTATAGTATGACAGACAAACACTACATGACTAACCAGCACTTAAGTTGATGCTGTGTAGTTTCCTGTGACACTTCAGCCCAGTAGCACCATAATTTCCTTCCTTCTTGATCGTAAATTTAGGTGAGCTAAGGTATTAGCTGTCCAAGGGCAGCTTAAAAGACCGTTGTCACTACTTCACACCTTAAAAGGCAGCACTACAGTATATATTTGCACCTTTCTGTTTACTGGATGTGTTTGTATGCATTTTGCACATGTATGTAATATTCTTTGTGAGAGCTCTTGCTATCTGGCTGACATACAGTAAGTCATTGAATTAGTTTGCCTCTCACTGTCCCTCTCTCTTTCTGTGTCTCCCCTCCCATCCCCTGTCTCCCGTTCACTGTTTGTCTGTTTGAGTGAGCATGCAGAGTGATCCAGGGAGTTAATTACAGTGGGTGCCTGTCAGGCTGGAACAAAAACCATGCACAGACAGCATAACTCGGCCGGCAGAAACCAGACTGGTTCAACCCAGTCATCCCAGACTGGTCCGGCTAAGCTTAGCCGGACCAGTCTCAAAGAGATGGCTCAACAATCAGGACGGAAGTTTAATGAAATCCAACTTAGATATTTGGCCGTTTGTAATATTTGCAGTGCTTTGCAAAAGAATACACATCCTTTTTAGTTTTTCACATTTTGTCACATTACAGCCACCAACTTCACTGTATTTTAATTAGATGTTATTTAATATATCAACACAAAGTAGTGGATGACTTTGTTTTTTGTACTGCATAAGCATAAAAATCGATCATCAAAGTACAGTACATTTAGTATTCGAACAAACATGAAAATGGAGTCGTTATGCACCAGAATATGAACAACTTCTCCAAATAAAGGCTCCTTTCTGTGATCTGTTCTCAAGGGCAGATTTAATTTAATAACACTAGTAATTTTGAATTTAAAACGAATTTAAGTTATAATATGTCCGTGGACAACTGTCTTGACCACATATAATTTTTATATTCTGTCCATCTGATAAGCAGTGTATTTCACGGAGGTGCCATATGAGGTTTTTTAACTCTTTGAAAGCAGTCCCTCCACATTTTGGACAACTGTACATTTTACTTGCAAGCTTTCAGTTGTGCAATCAGTTCCAGCACTTTTGCCTTTCTTTGTGCGGAGAACGGTAGATCGTAGATGTACTCAAAGAATGTAAAGACAGGGCAGAGTTGTGGAGGATAAGACAAGTTACAGACCCAGTAGAGTTTGAAAAGCTTGTCCACAGCACACGTGAGACCATCATTTAGAGGGATGGTGACTTTGTCATTCTTAGCAACAATGACATACTGCTTCAATGACTGGAGGTCACCGATGCAGATCAGCTGGGGCTGATGAGTCGTTGATGAAGCAGAGGAATCACTGCACAGAGATGCTATTCTTGTTCCAGGCTTAGAGACAAAAGATCACAAATTAAACAAATTTGTTAGTGGAATGATCAGGGTCTCTGACAAATTTTATATTTAACAGAACTTTTACCAAATTAAAAACATACCGGCACAAAATCCAGAAGGTACGTTATTGTTGTCTTGGCGCTACAACGACTGACACCAACAGGGGGTAGTAGATGTGTTAACAACACAAGCATTGTGTAATAAGCCTCATCTGAAAGTGGAAAAACAAGCAAAACTCAAATGTGTACTTTATGCTGTGTGCCACTGTAAATACACATCATCCACCATTTTCTATAATTATCAATATACCCTCCTGCCAATGGCTGGTATTATACATAAAAAACTTGGCATTTCAAAAGAATTCTCTTTTAAGAAATTTTTCAACAAAAGTGCTTTTGTAAACTTTTTTCCTTTTTAAATATTACGACCTGAATTATTTACAAAGTTCCCTAATTCCTGGTTTCACATAAATACCTTCGGTCATGTCTTCAATTCCTTTCAAAAGAGTCCACAGTCTTGGTTCCATAGCAGCCACAGCTTTGAGTTTTGGTATGATGTTGGCCTCCCATTTACGAAGGAATAGGTCTGCCTTTTCACCTGTGATCCTTCCAAATTCTGAGTCCAGCTAAAACAAGGAAAAACAAAATACGGTTTTGGAAAATTAAAGTAGAGCATTGTTGTTTCAGTAATAAACTTAGAAAACTAAACTTGGAAAAGAAGCAAACCTACCAGACTTGGCATGTCCAGAAACCGTGGATATTCACTCAATATTTCTGCGAGCGTGGGTGACTCCCTCGTAATCCAGGCTCTGCGATGGGTGAATGTTTTCTTCATTTCTGACTTAATTGCTGAAAGGTTTTCGGAAGAGGCCCGCAAGCTTTTGATCAAAGTGACCCACTCATTTGTGGTGTTGTCATTTTCAGTCTCAGTAGCATTGAATGTGTGTGTTTCCCCTTGGTCGCTGGTCACTTTTCGTTTCCTGTAGCGCCTTTCTTCTTGTTGCAGATCACGTCGAAGGTTGCGCAGTTTAATCTCTAGGAACCCACTGTGAGATGCTGGATCATAGAAATGCTCCTAGTGAAGAATTTTTTTTTCAATTACCGGTAGCTGAGGATTTTTCAGAAATTCAAAAGAAATATACAAGGAGAGACAACTAAATCTTTTACAGGTCCTTCTCAAAATATTAGCATATTGTGATAAAGTTCATTATTTTCCGTAATGTCATGATGAAAATGTAACATTCATATATTTTAGATTCATTGCACACTAACTGAAATATTTCAGGTCTTTTATTGTCTTAATACGGATGATTTTGGCATACAGCTCATGAAAACCCAAAATTCCTATCTCATAAAATTAGCATATCATTAAAAGGGTCTCTAAACGAGCTATGAACCTAATCATCTGAATCAACGAGTTAACTCTAAACACCTGCAAAAGATTCCTGAGGCCTTTAAAACTCCCAGCCTGGTTTATCACTCAAAACCCCAATCATGGGTAAGACTGCCGACCTGACTGCTGTCCAGAAGGCCACTATTGACACCCTCAAGCAAGAGGGTAAGACACAGAAAGAAATTTCTGAACGAATAGGCTGTTCCCAGAGTGCTGTATCAAGGCACCTCAGTGGGAAGTCTGTGGGAAGGAAAAAGAGTGGCTGAAAACGCTGCACAACGAGAAGAGGTGACCGGACCCTGAGGAAGATTGTGGAGAAGGGCCGATTCCAGACCTTGGGGGACCTGCGGAAGCAGTGGACTGAGTCTGGAGTAGAAACATCCAGAGCCACCGTGCACAGGCGTGTGCAGGAAATGGGCTACAGGTGCCGCATTCCCCAGGTCAAGCCACTTTTGAACCAGAAACAGCGGCAGAAGCGCCTGACCTGGGCTACAGAGAAGCAGCACTGGACTGTTGCTCAGTGGTCCAAAGTACTTTTTTCGGATGAAAGCAAATTCTGCATGTCATTCAGAAATCAAGGTGCCAGAGTCTGGAGGAAGACTGGGGAGAAGGAAATGCCAAAATGCCAGAAGTCCAGTGTCAAGTACCCACAGTCAGTGATGGTCTGGGTGCCGTGTCAGCTGCTGGTGTTGGTCCACTGTGTTTTATCAAGGGCAGGGTCAATGCAGCTAGCTATCAGGAGATTTTGGAGCACTTCATGCTTCCACCTGCTGAAAAGCTTTATGGAGATGAAGATTTCATTTTTCAGCACAACCTGGCACCTGCTCACAGTGCCAAAACCACTGGTAAATGGTTTACTGACCATGGTATCACTGTGCTCAATTGGCCTGCCAACTCTCCTGACCTGAACCCCATAGAGAATCTGTGGGATATTGTGAAGAGAACGTTGAGAGACTCAAGACTCAACACTCTGGATGAGCTAAAGGCTATCGAAGCATCCTGGGCCTCCATAAGACCTCAGCAGTGCCAAAGGCTGATTGCCTCCATGCCACGCCGCATTGAAGCAGTCATTTCTGCAAAAGGATTCCCGACCAAGTATTGAGTGCATAACTGTACATGATTATTTGAAGGTTGATGTTTTTTGTATTAAAAACACTTTTATTTTATTGGTCGGATGAAATATGCTAATTTTGTGAGATAGAAATTTGGGGTTTTCATGAGTTGTATGCCACAATCATCCGTATTAAGACAATAAAAGACCTGAAATATTTCAGTTAATGTGCAATGAATCTAAAATATATGAATGTTAAATTTTCATCATGACATTATGGAAAATAATGAACTTTATCACAATATGCTAATATTTTGAGAAGGACCTGTATTTTTTGGCCCCAAAAGAAAATTGCTATGTTGTTGACTTACAAATCCCTCCCCTTGTCCAGCCACCTGGACACTCAGAGATGGGAAGATGGCAATGATGCTCTTTGCTAAGGCCAGCTTGTCTCCATTAAGAGGATAACTGGGGGGAAAAGACCACTTATTCTTAGTCATTTACTCAATTTACTCATACGACAGATGATCAACTTTTTCTACATCAGTTCACAAAGAGATTTGTAAAGTGAAAAAACAACTCTGAAGTGTCAACAAAGAATAATACTTACAAACCACACCTCTCAACTAGATCTCCAATACATGTCTTCACAAGAAGCTTTCTTGACTGCATTGACAGGAATCCTGTGGTTTCGTACGCCTGAAGAATCTGTGGAGCTTTCTTCATGAGTAGTGACTGTAAGGGCTGACTCTCCTCTCCCCTATTAATATGGGGCTGTGGAGGATAAAAGTTATTGCTGCAGTATGTTTAATATCATCCCAATAATCTTGAATCTAAGAACTATAAAGAAAAAGTTGAATGAGTTGGTAATTAAATTAGAAAATGTTTTAACCAGTAAAATTACAAATAAATTTACTCTGTAAACATGCTGAAACATGAAATCCTGATTTTAAATGAACATGAGAACAGTATAAAAATAAATACATTTGTCCAACTCAAACACTACCTGGTTTTGAGTCATCCCCTCAAGGGAAGCTTCCACTAGGGGCCGTCCAGTTGACAGGAACACATGAAATCTGTCAAAGTCCTTCATTTCCACATTGGTGTCAACATCAGTGTACTCCAAGAAGTCAGAGTTATACTTTAATATCCTGTCCAAATAACATCCAGATTGCTGGGCAAGATTTTGTTCAATGAGATTATTGATACTTGAAACATGAAGAATTTTTTTAGAAGTCTCTTTTCCATTTTGAAAAGTTGTTACAAGGACTTTGACAGATTCCAGATTGTCAAATGAGAACTGAAAAAGTGAATAAACAAAATAATACAATTAGAACATTTTCGTCTAGATTACAGACATGAAAAAATGCTTGTTTGTTAGCTTTTGAATTCAACACCATCATGATCCAAAATTGCACACAAGACAAACTAAATTTGTTGAACTGCAGCCATTTTAAGAATAATGTTAAACAGAAATGTTTTTTCCTATGCTAATACCATACTAATTCGTTCCCACGACATAGGTATAACGTGCGCATGAAATACTAAATCATAATCTTCCTATACAGCGCACTTTCTGAAACATAGGGAGGAACAAAACAACAACTGGATGAAGAGGGATAGTCTGATCGAGTTTCATTTTAGGCTGGGGAGGAGCTATAAAGAGATTGGGAAAAGTCTGGCATCTTATTAGTGAGAGGCCATTAAATAGAATATTGAAAGCCAGGTGTTAACCCTTCCTGCTTCTGTTACCTGACCGTGGTCGGGAAACACAGGGGAGATGCTCCCTCCATGGCCGAAATGGTTGTTCACTTCGGGGTGTAATTTTTGTACTCCCTGTACTTGCGTGTCATAGGGGGTGAGACTTCTACAACAATAAAAGCAGTGGAGTTTTTAATATCTGTACTGCACACTGATTTCACGTTAAATGTACCATGGCCAGCTGAACTTACTCTCCGGTCGCTGTCGTGCATAGGCTAGTGCCAAAACATACAACCGCACGAACACTCTTCTTCTCTCTCTGCACTCTTCTTCGTGGTCCGAATATAACAGCGCACATCGCCACCGCAAATATGCACACATACACATTTACACACCTACCGTACACTGAGCTCCATCACTTATGAGTTACACATCTCCTGTAACACAGGTCACTTGATGCCTACTTAGTATTTCGAGGAAGCTGATTAGTATTTCGTGCGCACGCTATATACATATATATTCCCCCATGTCAGTTCCCAGGCGCCATAGACATCTATAAAAAATTTTAAGTTTCATATAAAACTTCAACCATCTCCTTTTTACATTAAATAATTTTAACATCTTACTTCTTCAATTAACTTTGGCCAAAAAAAGACAACTATAGCAAACCATACCGATAAAATGGTATTTTAGAAGCCTTGCAACGAGAATGAGCTAGCTAAATTTGACATGAAACCCAGCATAACTTTTCAGAGTGCTACCCCGTCGTAGCAACAAAAAATACCATAACACATTTTCAACTATTGATTCGGCAAATTCCAATAAGACTAACTTGTTACCACTGCGTTAAAACAAATAAAACGTACTTACCGAAGTGACTGTTACAGAAGATGCAGACTCCATCTTTGTCTCCTTCGTTAATTTAGTCCATAAGGCGGGAAAGTCTTCCTCCAACGAGAACACAAACCAACACAAATATGTGTTGAAATATACAACACATACAGTGTGTTATACGTTTGATGCCATTTTAACACATTGTGTGTTAAAATTAACGCATAATGTGCTTTAAATGTAATAACACATATTCTGTTATTTTTTTAACACATCTTTTATAAGAGTGCACCTGTGATGCCTTCACAGAACAAGCAAGAATAAACTTATAAGGCTATCTGCTTTTAAACATTTAGCTGTTTTTAGTACATCATTTGCAGTTACCAGCTATGTGCTTTATGTTGAATACAATTATAGTTTTAAAGAATAGCCCATGTATATATGGGCATCGCCCCCGTGAAAGATCAAAAAAACGCCTTACTGCAGGTGCTAAGCTACTCTGAATCCGCCGTGTCTGCGCCAAGGCTGCCTGCCTTCCCACTCCTGTCGCTCCTTGAAACCTGAGAACTTCTTTGAGTGAGACCAGTTGCTGATTGGCTGTTGCCTCTTTGTATCAGTTTGTTTATTGGTGAGGTGAGCAATAGTTGTTGGCATATATATTCCAAGAGTTATGAACTTGCATTTTACATGCTAATGTAATATCATCCAGTCAAACACCAGCAGATGCTCACACTGAACTCAAAAGGACATTGCTCCTAAAATCCTAAAGGTCACAGAATGTAGGAAGCACACATGAGAACTAGACAAAAGACGAAAATAGGCATATATCGCACCTGATATTTACATCGCAATATTTATTGCCATCGCATTTTCCAATATCGTGCAGCCCTAATGCCAAGGTAGTTATCCCTGATAGAATCTGGTTCCCCTTCGTCGGGAGCACACACTTGGCAGGAAGACTGACACATATTGACTTTAAAGGGTTTATTTAAAGCCTACATTTTGTTTAGCACCTGTTAACATAAGTAAGTACAATTTATCAGTCTGACAGTCCTGTCAGCCAGAGCCATGTTAGCATTAAGTTTAGCACTGACATTTTGCTAGACAGTATTGGTGAGATGCAGACAAGTTTTCAAGATGAAACCTGTAAATGAAGTTGAAAACAAAAAGAAAATGTTCATGTAAAATTTCAGTTAGATATCTACAGGGGTTGGACAATAAAACTGAAACACCTGTCATTTTAGTGTGGGAGGTTTCATGGCTAAATTGGACCAGCCTGGTAGCCAGTCTTCATTGATTGCACATTGCACCAGTAAGAGCAGAGTGTGAAGGTTCAATTAGCAGGGTAAGAGCACAGTTTTGCTCAAAATATTGAAATGCACACAACATTATGGGTGACATACCAGAGTTCAAAAGAGGACAAATTGTTGGTGCACGTCTTGCTGGCGCATCTGTGACCAAGACAGCAAGTCTTTGTGATGTATCAAGAGCCACGGTATCCAGGGTAATGTCAGCATACCACCAAGATGGACGAACCACATCCAACAGGATTAACTGTGGACACAAGAGGAAGTTGTCTGAAAGGGATGTTCGGGTGCTAACCCGGATTGTATCCAAAAAACATAAAACCACGGCTGCCCAAATCATGGCAGAATTAAATGTGCACCTCAACTCTCCTGTTTCCACCAGAACTGTCCATCAGGAGCTCCACAGGGTCAATATACACGGCCGGGCTGCTATAGACAAATCTGTGGTCACTCATGCCAATGCCAAACGTCGGTTTCAATGTTGCAAGGAGCGCAAATCTTGGGCTGTGGACAATGTGAAACATGTATTGTTCTCTGATGAGTCCACCTTTACTGTTTTCCCCACATCCAGGAGAGTTACGCTGTGGAGAAGCACCAAGGAAGCGTACCACTCAGACTGTTGCATGCCCAGAGTGAAGCATGGGGTTGGATCAGTGATGGTTTGGGCTGCCATATCATGGCATTCCCTTGGCCCAATATTTGTGCTAGATGGGCGCGTCACTGCCAAGGACTACCGAACCATTCTTGAGGACCATGTGCATCCAATGGTTCAAACATTGTATCAGGATGACAATGCACCAATACACACAGCAAGACTGGTGAAAGATTGGTTTGATGAACATGAAAGTGAAGTTGAACATCTCCCATGGCCTGCACAGTCACCAGATCTAAATATTATTGAGCCACTTTGGGGTGTTTTGGAGGAGCGAGTCAGGAAACGTTTTCCTCCACCAGTATCACGTAGTGACCTGGCCACTATCCTGCAAGAAGAATGGCTTAAAATCCCTCTGACCACTGTGCAGGACTTGTATATGTCATTCCCAAGACAAATTGACACTGTATTGGCCGCAAAAGGAGGCTCTACACCATACTAATAAATTATTGTGGTCTAAAACCAGGTGTTTCAGTTTCATTGTCCAACCCTTGTATATTTACACAATGATATGAACTAGGTTTAAGCCTGCTCCCTTATAAGTGCTAGGGATGGGTACCGTTTACTTGAAACCGATACGCCTGGGAATAGGTATCAGTACTCGACGGTACCAATTTTCTGTTCTTTTGTGTGTGTGTTTATGTGGTAATAAATGTTCATTCGTTTAATAATAAAATCTCTGATGTTTTTCAATTTAACATATTTATTGCTCAATATATAAACTTTAACAAAGATATCAAAACAACAGCCAACTGTTTGTATTGTAACATCGCAGTTGTTTCTTCACAGATTTCTTCAACATGAAAACCGTTAACTGAGTACGCAGTGTTTTTTCATAATAATGCACAAATTAAAACCCAGCTGCACGTATTTCAATTTCTGTCCTTTCCCCTCTGGAGAAATTGTGGGACGGGGGTCAGTGGTGGGCAAAAACGTTTGAAATAAATTAGCAAAAGAGGATGGTGTAAAAATAAATAAAGGAATACTATTTTACAAAATGAAGTATCGAAAACGTCAAATGAAAGTGAAGCAAACGTCTTTGCTGTGAACTACATTTACTCCATTTATCTTTGCTCCTTGAGCAGTTCTTTTTCAAGAACAGTAACAAGTCAGCTTTATCGGCCAAGAGCCCACTCCACACTGACTGTATCCCCTGCGGTGGAGAAAACTCGCTATGAAGGAGTGGAAGAGGCTTGAACGCATCAATAGTTTTGGGCCAAGCTGGCCAGCATAGACAGAGAGGATGCACTGAGCTGAGGACTGCTGAAAAACTTCGGTAAATCTGCAGTTCGTTTTTGGACTTTTCAGCCGATAAAGGTGCACTGATTTGAGCGCCAGTACCAGCAGCTACGGACGTCGTTACGCTGTTGCGCATGCAATGCTGTGTTCATGTGTGGCATGGGAAATTGCCCACTCAGCAATGAAATAAATTTAGTTGTTGGACCACTTGTTTGCTGAGTATTGGATTATCTGCCCGTTGTTGGACGTCACTGTGCCCCTCCAATGGCATCGGCCATTTTGTACCCAGGACAGCCCGCTCCTACATATCCCATCGAGCATTACGACTGATATGACTGGGCGTCCCCAGTCTGACGTCACAGGATGCTATATAGGAGGCGCTCATGTTTGAAAAGCTGCCTTCTGCTGGAAATGACCTGGTGATTGAAGAGCGCCACTTTAAGAGAAGAACTCTGTGAAGAGTTTCATTCATTCTCTCTCGTTGGACAACGAACTATTCATAACTGAAGTCTGTGGACTAAGAAGGCCGCAGGTTTCACTTTTGCCGATCGAAGACGTGAGTTAACACGTAACTGGAGACACGGAGCTTCGGAGAGACGAACCGCTACCGTGTTTCATTTTCAAGTCGACTTTGATGGTCAGATCATATTTTTCCTTTTTGTCAAGAAGACCGAAGGACAAAGACTGACCGTTCCCCTGAAGTTAATTGTGGACGCACAATTAACTCAACCCCACGTTTCCTCGCTCGAATTCCCTCGCTCAGAAAGAAGACGACACAAGTAAAACCCATTTCTTTTTTTTATTTCTTTATTAGAAGGCCTGGGCAGGGTCAGAGGTTGTAGAAGCGATCAGAATCGCTGGTTAGGATCTCATGTGTTCTGAATAATATGTGCATGTAACCTTGCTTGTTGAAACTTTGATGTGTTATGTAATATCGGGATCCGCCGTGTTCCCCAGAGCTGTCTGTGTTTACTATCTGAACGCGGGTGCGTTGCAAAACTGGACTGTTAAAACGACCTCATGGTAAAATTCTCCATTTTACCTTTGTCTTCAATCTCACTGTGCTAGCTTGCCGCCAAAAGTTATCAATCCTTTGTTTCAGGAGTAAAGGGGGGAAGTTTTATGATCAGAAGATCATAAAAGACACTCTAAGCTGCGCTCCAACCCCCCACCAGTCATCACCACACCCCCCTTTTCATATCCTCTCCTTTCCTCTGTTGTGCCATAAACTGCTGGTTGACTCCATACATACCCACTACCGTTTGTTGATTTTGCTTATTTAGATGTGTTTACCCCTGTGTGTGTAGAATTTTGCATGTTGAGTAGGTGACAATTAATAAATATTCACATAGATAAAGAGAGAGCGTTTGGTGTTTCATTGTGTGCAAAAAGTGATGTGTCAGTCAAAATAAGGTTCAAGTTCCACACGTTTCGGCAGAAACAGTGACATCTCCGGCAATAGTTATTAACTATTACGGAGTATTTAACGGTTGTAATTGTCAGAGGCGTTGAGCCACAATTACAACACCAGAAACCTCTCTGGTCTCGATTCGTAAATGAGGATAGGTGGTTAAGAAATTGATTTAGTCAGATTATGATTTGTAATTATAATTATTGATCAAGATTATTCAATCAATAATCATACTCCCAACATAGTCATAAAGTTAAAACATGCATTTTTTGTCGCTACAGTGTTTCCTGTTCAATTTGCACGTGTGCCTGGTGTGTATGTGGGCCTGTATAAAATTCCTTATTTCATTCCAAATCTTTTAATTTGGATTTTTGTGAGTATCTGACCAACAGTGAGGAGGACAGACAAGGCAGACAACTGAATGGCAGACAAAGAAAGAGTGTGGATAAGGTTAGAGATGACAATATACTCTAATCTGTCACTCTCAGTAGTACCGGAACTTTATATGTAATAACATATGACACAAGAGGCATTAAAAGTACCAGTTAAGTCTGATACCGAAAGCCACCATCCCTACCCAGTCGACACACATCCTCCACACGTATGAAAAGCTTGCTAACTCAATGGGTGTAACATGAGAATCCTTTGTCTTTTAGCTGGTGTGGCAAATCATGAAGAAATGAGAAGCCATGGATTGAATTTGCTGCTTTTGATGACAGTTGGGTTAGGGCAAATAAACAAAATACATTATTGATGTGTGACTAACAATAATAGAAGCTAATTCTAATAGATTATAGCTGAACTGAGCAGACCAGATTGGAATTGATCCAATCCAACAGGCCAGACACAAGTTCATCTGGGTCACTGACAAGTTGGCAAGTGTCCCTGGGTGCTGTATTCTTATACAAAGACCTTTTATTACTTGACTGGCAACAGAGATTCAATTGCTTGCTATTGTATACAACATGAACCACATAACACCATTAGCTGTACAGCCTTTTCTAGAATCAATACATCTGAAGTACTTACAATGCTCTAACTAGTATTTAAGGTAATCCATCGAAAAGGAACCCTGTCAGCCAAATTTTAAATGAAGTAGTAGTCTCTTAGGCATTATACAATGAATTGTATCTGCACATGCTTTATTTCTGTTTTGTGATTTTAAACTTTATATAACTGAGATGCCATGTTCTTGAAGGAGGCCAGCAGGACTTTATACAGATTTGCTGTGGCAATTCTTAAACATGACGTTAATATCTCTTGTTTTTTTAAGTATAAGGTGAATGCCTCTTGTTTAAGTGACTCGTGCAGGGAACAGGGTAAATAACTGTTAGCTGGTTCACAAACTGGGAGCTTTAATCTGGCATGCAGACCAGCCCTGAGGAGCAATCAATCTTGCTAGTCAGAGCTGTCGTAGTTTACCACGGAGTATTTTGAAATGCTCGCACACTTACATGTATACTGTATTGTATTGCATAATGTATGGCAACATGCTGTTGTCACCCTCCTTGTTCGAAAATGTACAAATACCTACTTGAGGATTGATACTGCCCCTTTTGTTGAGAGTAAGATATGCTAAGCCCTGACTCTTTAACTGAGAGCCTAACTTGAAAGCAATCTCCCTGATATCTGACACTGATGCAGCGTTTACTAAAATAGATGATTTAGGGCCCACATGCTTTGGTATTCATGAACCGAGCCTCCTAACATTTACCAAAGTGCCATGTAATCCATATCCTGTCCATTCACAGCATTGTTTTTATGAAGCTTGTTTATAACCTGTAGCTTGACCTTCTGCTCTGCCAGATGTCTGGTCCAAAAGAAAAAAAAACAAGTTTCTCTGACTGTAATGTTTTGTAGTGCTGTGGTCTGCTGTAGAAGGACTACATAACAAAAAAAAAAGCACTACATGAAGCACTACTTATGCACTACATGAAGAGGATGCTCAGGGTTCTCCATAATGTTCTTCATTTTATGAAGAATCCGTCTTTCCACAATGATCTCCAGAGGTTCCAGAGGAGTCCCCAGAACAGAGCCAGCCTTTTTTATCAGCTTGTTGAGCTTTTTTAAGTCCCTGTCTCTGATGCTGCTTCCCCAGTAGATGATGACAGAAGAGATCGCTCTCTCCACAACAGACTTATAGAAGATATGCAGCATCTTGCTGCAAACACCAAAGGACCTAAGCTTCCTCAAGAAGTACAGTCTGCTCTGTCCCTTCTTGTAGATGGCTTCACAGTTGCATCTCCACTCTAGTCTGTTGTCCAGGTGAACACCGAGGTATTTATACTCCTCCACCACCTCCACTTCTTCTCCCATGATAGAAATAGTTTTTGACTTATTCCTGTTTCTCTTAAAATCTACAATCATCTCCTTTGTTTTAGTCACGTTCAAAATGAGATGATTGTTTCCACACCATGCCACAAAGCGGTCCATCACCTTCCAGTACTCAGCTTCTTGTCCATCTCTGATCCACCCCACGACTGCAGAATCATCCGAGTATTTCTGCAGATGACAGGAGTCTGTCTTGTACTAGACGTCTGAGGTGTACAGAGTGAAAAGGAATGGTGAGAGTACAGTCCCCTGTGGTGCTCCTGTGCTGCTGACTACCTGGTTAGACATACAACCCTTCAGTCTCACAAACTGTGGTCTGTTTGTCAGGTAGTCTTTGATCCAGGAGATTGTTGAGGCCTCCACCTGAGTCTTCTGGAGTTTCTGACAAAGCAAATCAGGTTGGATTGTATTAAATGCACTGGAGAAATCAAAGAACATGATCCTCACAGTGCTACTGGCTTTGTCCAGATGACAGTGGCTTTGTTGAAGCAGGTGTATGATGGCATCTTCAACTCCAACTCCACAGCGATAAGCAAACTGAAGGGGGTCCTGATAGTTTATTGTTTTCTTACTCAGGTGGGCCAACAGGAGTTTCTCTAGGACCTTCATGATGTAAGATGTCAGGGCAACAGGTCTATAGTCATTGAGGACTGATGGATGAGTTTTCTTTGGTACCGGAATAAGACAGGAGGTCTTCCACAACACCGGAACCTTCTTCTGGGCCAGGCTAAGGTTGAAGAGGTGCTGCAGAATCCCACAGAGCTGCTCTGCACAGGCCTTCAGGACTCTAGGGCTGACATGATCTGGACCTGCAGCCTTATTCCGATTCAGTCTCTCCAGTTGCATCTTCACTTGACTTCTTGAGACACACAGGTGGAAGGGGGAAGCAAAGGAAGCATCAGCATCTTCTGATATGGTTGAAGGCAAACATCTAGAAGCAGAAGGGTCCATGGCTAAGGTGGAAGATAAAAAATGTGAGGTGTTACTGGACAGCTGTGGGTCCTGTGGGTCAAAGGAGGGTGGAATGTCTGTTTGGCTGTGAGCAGGAGAGGAGGATGCGAAGCTTGTTTCTGAACTGAACCTATTGAAGAATGTGTTCAGTTCATTGGCTCTGTCCAGACCTCCATCGGTCTGATCATCCTTCTGCTTGAAGCCTGTGATCTTCTTCATCCCTGTCCACACATCTCTGATATTGTTTTGCTGGAGCTTGCTCTTCAGCTTCTTCTTGTACACCTCCTTGCTGTCTCTTATCTTGACTTTAAGTTGCTTCTGTATAATCCTCAATAATTCTCTGTCTCCCTCTTTGAAGGCTCTTTTTTTCTTGTTAAGCAGGTCCTTCAGGTCACTGGTGATCCAAGGTTTGTTATTGGGGAAGCATCTCACGGTTCTGGTGGGGATGATGTTATCCACATAGAAGTTTATATAGTCGGTTACACACTCAGTCATGGCATTGATGTCCTCTCCAGGTGGCTGGCACAGTGCGTCCCAGTCTGTAGCCTCAAAGCAACCTTGCAGAGCTTCTTCAGCTTCCTGTGACCATTTTCTCACAGTCCTCTTTATTACAGGTTACCTCTGAACAAGGGGCCTATATTTCGAGCAGAGAAAAACAAGATTGTGATCTGATTTGAGGAGGTCTTGCTGTAGAGATGTATGAGTCCTTGACATTTTCATAAAACAAATCCAATGTTTTGTTTTCTCTGGTAGAGCAGCTGACAAACTTTTGAAACGTTGGAAGTGTTGCAGAGAGTGAAGCATGGTTAAAATTACCAGAAATTGCCTCAAAAGCATTGGGGTTTTGTGTCTGTAGCTTAGCAACAACTGAGCTGATGGCATCACATGCAGCGTCCACAACAGCGGAAGGTGGAACGTAAACTGTTGCCAAAATAACACTGGTGATATATGGTTATATATGTGGTGCAGGTATACATCTGTCAAAGTACTGTGTTTTATTTGATGGTTTTTTTTCAAGGGGTAACGATGGTGAGGGACTAATCGGAGCTCCCCATATTTAGTCACTTACTGATTGATTGATGCATCAGACCTATATGTGGACCTATATATACAGGTCCTTCTCAAAATATTAGCTTATTGTGATAAAGTTCATTATTTTCCATAATGTCATGATGAAAATTTAACATTCATATATTTTAGATTCATTGCACACTAACTGAAATATTTCAGGTCTTTTATTGTCTTAATACGGATGATTTTGGCATACAGCTCATGAAAACCCAAAATTACTATCTCACAAAATTAGCATATTTCATCCGACCAATAAAAGAAAAGTGTTTTTAATACAAAAAACGTCAACCTTCAAATAATCATGTACAGTTATGCACTCAATACTTGGTCGGGAATCCTTTTGCAGAAATGACTGCTTCAATGCGGCGTGGCATAGAGGCAATCAGCCTGTGGCACTGCTGATGTCTTATGGAGGCCCAGGATGCTTCGATAGCAGCCTTTAGCTCATCCAGAGTGTTGGGTCTTGAGTCTCTCAACGTTCTCTTCACAATATCCCACAGATTCTCTATGGGGTTCAGGTCAGGAGAGTTGGCAGGCCAATTGAACACAGTGATACCATGGTCAGTAAACCATTTACCAGTGGTTTTGGCACTGTGAGCAGGTGCCAGGTCGTGCTGAAAAATGAAATCTTCATCCCCATAAAGCTTTTCAGCAGATGGAAGCATGAAGTGCTCCAAAATCTCCTGATAGCTAGCTGCATTGACCCTGCCCTTGATAAAACACAGTGGACCAACACCAGCCGCTGACACGGCACCCCAGACCATCACTGACTGTGGGTACTTGACACTGGACTTCTGGCATTTTGGCATTTCCTTCTCCCCAGTCTTCCTCCAGACTCTGGCACCTTGATTTCCGAATGACATGCAGAATTTGCTTTCATCCGAAAAAAGTACTTTGGACCACTGAGCAACAGTCCAGTGCTGCTTCTCTGTAGCCCAGGTCAGGCGCTTCTGCTGCTGTTTCTGGTTCAAAAGTGGCTTGACCTGGGGAATGCAGCACCTGTAGCCCATTTCCTGCACACGCCTGTGCACGGTGGCTCTGGATGTTTCTACTCCAGACTCAGTCCACTGCTTCCGCAGGTCTCCCAAGGTCTGGAATTGGCCCTTCTCCACAATCTTCCTCAGGGTTCGGTCACCTCTTCTCGTTGTGCAGCGTTTTCAGCCACACTTTTTCCTTCCCACAGACTTCCCACTGAGGTGCCTTGATACAGCACTCTGGGAACAGCCTATTCGTTCAGAAATTTCTTTCTGTGTCTTACCCTCTTGCTTGAGGGTGTCAATAGTGGCCTTCTGGACAGCAGTCAGGTCGGCAGTCTTACCCATGATTGGGGTTTTGAGTGATGAACCAGGCTGGGAGTTTTAAAGGCCTCAGGAATCATTTGCAGGTGTTTAGAGTTAACTCGTTGATTCAGATGATTAGGTTCATAGCTCGTTTAAAGACCCTTTTAATGATATGCTAATTTTGTGAGATAGGAATTTCGGGTTTTCATGAGCTGTATGCCAAAATCATCCGTATTAAGACAATAAAAGACGTGAAATATTTCAGTTAGTGTGCAATGAATCTAAAATATATGAATGTTAAATTTTCATCATGACATTATGGAAAATAATGAACTTTATCACAATATGCTAATATTTTGAGAAGGACCTGTATATATTTATTTATTTTTTGGTCACTTTTTTTGTTGCATTTTCTTTTAACCATATAAATGGACAAAAACAGAGAACGAGGGGCACTTACTGTGATATTGCAAAAAATAAATAAAAAAACAATGTATTAAGTTTGTTCTGCTTCTTTACACATACTACATGCAGACCATTTTGTTCAATGCTTGTTAAATATGTCATTTTGATATATAAATAATATGTAATATTCTCCATTGAGTGTATCTCCACTATTGTTTGCCATTGATCAGTCTGAGGTGGCTCAATCTTAAGCCAAGACCGTGTGATAGCCTTTTTACCTGCAATCATTAGAATTTTAAAAGAAAACTGTCTCCTTTTTGGATCACCTCACCAGACAGTAGACCCAACCAGAAAATCCTCAGATCTTTCAGGATGACATAGCCCATCATCCTCCCAGTAATTAAGCAAATACTGTCCCAGAATTGTTTAAACTTTGAGCACGTCCAAAAAATTTTAGAGTGATTGCCCACACTGTCTTCAACATAGTTGTTATTGTCCTCTTTGTTGATTGATAAGATAAGATGCGATAAAAAATCTGACTATACTCTTCCACCCAAATTCCCTCCACCTTTTAGAACTAGTGGACAACTGTCGTGTCGCACACATCGAAAGCCAATCATCCTCTGATACGTCCGTACAGAGTTCGTTTCCCCATTTTGACCTAATATACGAGGTGCGGCCTTTTACCCTCCAACTCAAAAAGGCAGAGTCTATTTCGCTTGGTCTGAGGCTCAGATTGCAGGAAGGCCAAGTTGTTTAACAACATTTGCCAATTTGTATTTATTTACAACCTCTTTCCAAATTATTACGGTTCCCATCCTTGTTTGTGATAATTTTCCCTCCCAGACGTGATTGAAGTTGGGTCTTTCCCTGCTTCCATTCAATCTGTCTCCACCTAGCCTCAATTTCTGGGGAACACCAGCAAACCTTATAACTCATTTGAGAAGCATAGTAGTATTGCTTCAGATTTGGAAGGGCTAAACCGCTATGTTTGTTTGTCAGTCTGGAGAGTCCTAAATTTTATCCTCAGTCTAGCCCCTGCATAAACAAAACGTGATATTAACCTTTCCCAAGCATTGAAATGTGATTCAGCAGTTCTGATAGGCAATGACATAAAAAGACACCAAAATCTAGGAAGCAGATTTTTTTTCACTATTTTCAGTCTAGTATTGAGGTCTAATATCAACACTGCCCAGAGTGTCATATCTTCTTGTATTGAATCAATAACTTTACCAAAATTCAAACTGAACAAATCATCTAGATCCTGAGATATACAGTACATACACAAAGGTAACTTGTTAGCTTCCCACTTAAGTTTATAATTATGCCATACAAATTTACTGAGGGGGTAGTTAATGGTCAGGACTTGTGTTTTGGCAATGATCAGATGATAACCAGAGCGTTGACCAAACTGTCAGAGCTTTCATAAGTTTAGGGAGGGTTACATCTGGGTTTTGGATATAGATAATAATATCATCTGCAAACAGTCCAATTATATGTTCAGTATTTGCAATAGTAATGCCTTTAAGTTCTTCATTTTGCCTAATAATCTATGAATAATGTGAAGAGCACTGGACTAAGGAAATAGCCCTGTCGAGTTCCTTTAAACAGTTCAATACTATTAGTTAGGTTTCCCATTCATTTTTACCCTAGCCCTTGGACTGCCATACAATGACTGTATACACCTAATAAATTGATTATTAAAGCCTAGATGCTTGAGTACCTTGTACAAAACGGGCCAGCTGACCCGATCAGATATTTCAGCTTCTCCATCATGGTGGTATCTCCACTCTGATCAGAGTCCAATTAAAAGACTCCAGCATAACGGGGGCAAGCTCCTCCCTAAAGATCTTGTACCACCCGTTTGGAGACCCATAGCTACCTGGACATTTGTTAGTTTTCAGATTTCCAATACCTTTGTCCAGCTCTTTTCGTGTGATAAGGGCAGTTAGTGCATCATTTTGTTGTCAAATACTGTGTAATAGCCCTTTAATTTACTGGGTTCGAGGATGTGTACAGTGTTTTATAATAATTTTCAAGGATTTTATGGATTTGATTGATATCATATGTTCTCTAATTTTGGTAATTGAGTTTTTTAATTGCTGTTTTCTGATGCACCTTGCAAGAATTCGTGTTGCTCTTGAATCTGATTCGTAAAATGTATGTCTTGAAAATTCTAGTTTTTTTCTCTATCTCCCCATGTAACATATAATTTATGATACGTTACATTTACCTTTACTCTAAACCTGTCAATGGTGTTCATCCTGGAGTGGACTTATAATGAGCAAAATCTTTCTTATTGATGTGAAAAACCCTCCAGATGTCGAACATACCCATCTCTTATATAAAAATATTAAGATCCCTTGACCTGCCTGTTGTATCTAAACCATGATTTAGGATTGTAATTCTAGTCTCCAGCGCAAACTAGAATCCCCTCACTCACTGAAATTATTGTATCAAAAATAAATTGTAAAAACCTTCTAACACTCTCTGGTGGTACATAAACGTTAACAAATGTGACCACGATGTTATCTAATAATTCTATGTAGACCTATATTTAGAGATATATCACAAGACATATTGCTTGTAATATGATTTTGTGAAATGCATTTTAGATTGATGACATTTAAAAAAAAACACAATGTCAATGTGTTTTCATTGGCCAATGCAGGCATGTGATGCTGTTTAAGGAAGTTGTCACAGTTCCTCTTTTTGCATAACAAATTAGCAGTGGCAGCATTCTAAAGACACACAGCTGTGTTCTCACTACACCTGCCCAGAGGCATTTGGCACAGTTGTCTAGTAGAGATGACATAAAAATGGATTTTTCTGACCACCTGCAAACTATGAAGCGAGCCACAGGAAACAGCTTTTTGAAAGATATAAAAAACACAACCACATCTGATTAGGATGCGTCTTACTCTGCGCATACATTATATTGCCAAAAGTATTGGGTCACATCAACCAAATCAATGAGTTCTGGTGTTCCAGTCACTTCCATGGCTGCAGGCGGATAAAGTTTGGTGTGGAGAAACTTGACTGGCCTCCACTGAGTGCTGCCTTCAACCTTCTTGAACACCTTTGGGACGAATTAGAGCAGAGGCTGCAGTTCTGGTTTTCCCATCTAACTCGCGGTTCTCGCCAACCCTGAGTTCAGCTACGCTGAAATTAGGCCGATACGCTCATAAAAATGAGTGTATCGGCCCTTTGATTGACATCTGGGCGCCATCCGTGTGGTTTTTATGTTGGCTATAGCACATGCGCTGAGTCTGCTCCCGCTTCCTTTCACCCTATGACCCTGTGCGACTGCTAACGGTAAAGCTTTCTAAAATCATGTCAGCGTCAAAGTGTGGGTACTGGCGTCGCGTCTTAAACACTTAAACAAAATCCCGTCACGCTCATATAAATTCTTGGTGAGAACCCTGTAACTATAAGTACACTCCTAAACCTTGTGGAAGATGTTTACAGAATAGTTAAAGCTGCTCTTGCTGGCAGCGGTGGGTCCATCAACAAATTGGACCTTTATACATTAAGAATAGGATGTCATTAAAGTTCATGTACGTGTAAAAGTCAATAAACAAATACTTTTGGCAACTTAGTGCACATTAACTTGCCAAGACATGCAGTACCTTGCGAAAGTATTCGGCCCCCTTGAACTGGTCCACCTCTTGCCACATTTCAGACTTCAAACATAAAGATATAAAATTCTAATTTTTGGTGAAGAATCAACAACAAGTGGGACACAATCGTGAAGTGGAATGAAATTTATTGGATGTGTCAAACTTGTTTAACAAATAAAAAACTGAAACGTGGGGCGTGCAATATTATTCGCCCCCTTGCGTTAATACTTTGTAGCGCCACCCTTTGCTGCAATTACAGCTGCAAGTCTCTTGGGATTTGTCTCTATCAGTTTTGCACATCGAGAGACTGAAATTCTTGCCCATTCTTCCTTGCAAAACAGCTCGAGCTCAGTGAGGTTGGATGGAGAGCGTTCGTGAACAGCAGTCTTCAGCTCTTTCCACAGATTCTCGATTGGATTCAGGTCTGGACTTTGACTTGGCCATTCCAACATCTGGATACGTTTATTTGTGAACCATTCCATTGTAGATTTGGCTTTATGTTTTGGATCATTGTCTTGTTGGAAGATAAATCTCCATCCCAGTCTCAGGTCTCTTGCAGACTCCAACAGGTTTTCTTCCAGAATGGTCCTGTATTTGGCCCCATCCATCTTCCCATCAATTTTGACCATCTTCCTTGTCCCTCCTGACGAAAAGCAGGCCCAAACCATGATGCTGCCACCACCATGTTTGACGGTGGGGATGTTGTGTTCAGGGTGATGAGCTGTGTTGCTTTTACGCCAAAAATATCGTTTTGCATTGTGGCCAAACAGTTCGATTTTGGTTTCATCTGACCAGAGCACCTTCTTCCACATGTTTGGTGTGTCTCCCAGGTGGCTTGTGGCAAACTTTAAATGAGACTTTTTATGGATATCTTTGAGAAATGGCTTTCTTCTTGCCACTCTTCCATAAAGGCCAGATTTGTGCAGTGTACAACTGATTGTTGTCCTATGGACAGACTCTCCCACCTCAGCTGTAGATCTCTGCAGTTCATCCAGAGTGATCATGGGCCTCTTGGCTGCATCTCTGATCAGTCTTCTCCTTGTTCAAGATGTAAGTTTAGAGGGACGACCGGGTCTTGGTAGATTTGCAGTGGTCTGATACTCCTTCCATTTCAATATGATTGCTTGCACAGTGCTCCTTGATATGTTTAAAGCTTGGGAAATCTTTTTATATCCAAATCCGGCTTTAAACTTCTCCACAACAGTATCTCGGACCTGCCTGGTGTGTTCCTTGGTCTTCATGATGCTCTCTGCTCTTTGAACAGAACCCTGAGTCTATCACAGAGCAGGTGAATTTATACAGAGACTTGATTACACACAGGTGGATTCTATTTATCATCATCAGTCATTTGGGACAACATTGGATCATTCAGAGATCCTCACTGAACTTCTGGAGTGAGTTTGCTGCACTGAAAGTAAAGGGGCCGAATAATATTACAGGCCCCACTTTTCAGTTTTTTATTTGTTAAAAAAGTTTGACACATCCAATAAAATTCATTCCACTTCACGATTGTGTCCCACTTGTTGTTGATTCTTCACAAAAAATTAGAATTTTATATCTTTATGTTTGAAGCCTGAAATGTGGCAAGAGGTTGAAAAGTTCAAGGGGGCCGAGTACTTTCGCAAGGCACTGTATACGGTTGAAAATACCTCAGGTTCCTCACGCTAACTGAATCTCATTAACCCTTGGTAATACAGACAGAAGGCAGAACCCTTTACAACAAACGCTCTCCTTCTGTTTAGACTGCATCACAGATCCTCCTGCCATTTTTTTTCTTGCACATCTTGCTTTTGAGTAATTATTTTTAATATTTTCTTTACCAAACATCCCATGCTCAGGTTCAGATTATAAAGGCAGAATTAAGGTTGACTTTAACTTATCCGAAAGCTCAAGTAGAGCTAGTATGCAGCATATTGAAATCTCTACCAGTAGGACATTGTGACTTAATGGCTAAAAGTACAGCACTTTGTTTTCTAGTTTTAAATCGAAAACACATATAAAATTTTTAAAATCCCATTTACAAAGCCAGAGCCAGTTTTAATCTATTGAAGAATACAAGACCTGTTAGTTGTTTTTAATTTAGAGCATATTAAAGCAATAGTATTAACTAAATCGAATGCTCCAGAGTACTTGGAAGATTTATAATTTTCTCAACATTTAGCCTTCCCAACCCTTGGAGGATCTAAGGTTGCGATTGAAGGCAGTGCATGATGGCACTTTTCTACACATTTAACAACTGATTACAAGTGGTATAATATATATAAAAAAACTTTGATTAGCTTTTTACCTGTGAGTTTTTAATTGCGTTACAGCATAGTAGCACACAGTGGCTTTGAAAGGGTCCACACCCCTGTCTGACTGCCAGCTGGTGTTAAAATTAGGTTATGGTTAATAGTTTTATAATCTTACTTATAATTGTTCGGACTGACTGACCTTCATTTCTTAAAGTCATGATGGCCACTCGTTTTTCTCTACTTAGCTGCTTTTTTCTTGTCATAATACAAATTCTAACAGTCTATTCAGTAGGACTATCAGCTGTGTACTGTATCCACCTCCTGCACAACACAACTGATGGTCCAAACCCCATTTATAAGGTTTGAAATCCCACTTATTAAACTTGACAGGGCACACCTGTGAAGTGAAAACCATTTCAGGTGACTACCTCTTGAAGCTCATCAACAGAATGCCAAGAGTGTGTGGAGCAGTAATCAAAGCAAAAGGTGGCTACTTTGAAGAACCTAGAATATAAGACATATTTTCAGTTATTTCACACTTTTTTGTTCAGTATATAAATCCACATGTGTTAATTCATAGTTTTGATGCCTTCAGTGTGAAGCTACAATATTCATAGTCATGAAAATAAAGACAACTCTTTGAATGAGAAGGTGTGTCCAAACCTTTGGTCTGTACTGTAGGTACTATGATTAAAAGCAGGCTCCATGCCAGGATACCAACAAAATAAGGCATGTGGTTCCTCAGCAGCTTGCTAAAGTGCTTTTATTCAAAGTTGTATGGAGTGTATTTACCAAATTTAGCCTGTATTTATTATTACGAACCTGTTAGACTAGGAGAAAACGTTTGCTGTATCATTAGTTCCCCCTATGAGAAAGGAACAGTTAAAATGCATCATTAAAAGCTGAAAAAGACATTCATGCCTTTGGGTTCATGAACATTGTCTCTTATAAAGAATTGGTTGTGTTCTGTCATCTTAATAAATAAATAGAGGTTTGAATCGTATAAAAGCTCAGTTTTTCTGAAGCTGTGTGTGTGTGTGTGTGTGTGTGTGTCACACACACACACACACACACACACATCTGCTAGTTGGTTTGTGAAGCATGAATCTGTCTAGACACAACAATACAGATTCATAGAGACGCTCAATGAACTCGTTGTGACCTTTGCTGACCCTGAGGCTGTCTGATGTGACACTCAACCAGACACAGTAAGATGCTGATGAGGCTGCAGACAGAGACACGCACCCAGGTTGCCTGTGTGACTCTGCCAGTCAGTGAGGGAGAGTGGTGCTCGATATGAGGAGTGAGGCAGAGATGCTTAAACAGAAGCAGCACTTCCTGTCAAAATAAAGAACATTTTGTTCTTCTGGACACTTTTGTTTGCACTTAAGCTAGAAAAGTTTCTCTCAGATAGTATGGTTTCCAACTTGCTTAAAAGAAGAGAAAACATTTTGGGAAAGGTAGGAATATGCAGTATCGAGACTTAAGAGAACACCAGACATTGATGTGTAGTGCCTTGCAAAAGTATTCATACTCATTAAACCTGAGACTGATTGTGAGGTAGAAGGACTAATGAATTCCTGGTAATACATAGTTTTCGTTTTTGTTTTTCTGCTGTGGATCTCTTTTACTCCTCCAGAATTACTATGAACCTCTTGACAGTTTTTCTGATTAGTGCTCTGCTTGCCATGTTTTTCTAGGTTTGCTGTTATGCCAGACTCTCCACACAGTAGATTTTACAAAAGATTTGACAGTGCTCTGTGAGATTTTCAAAGCCTGGGATATTGTTTTATAACCTAACTATACTTTAAACTGCTCCAGAACGTTCTCCTTGATCTGTCTGCTGTTTTTCTTGGTCTTCATGATGCTGTTTGTTCACTAATGTTCTCTAACAATCATCTGAGGCTTTCACAGAACAGCTGGATTTATATTGAGATCAAATTACATACAGGTGGTCTCTGTTTTCTAATATGGAACTTTTGAAAAACATTGTCTTACTTAGAGGTAGCATATTAAATGAGGCTTAATACAAATGCAAGGGTGATGAATTACTTCGTGCTGGTTTATGACAGGAAATTCCAATCAAATACATTGAAGTACACCAGTATACCAGCACGAAGCGCAAAAAGAGTATGATTACCATTTGCAAGACACTGCAGGTGCATTTTTTTTATTTGTACCACAAGGTAGTCAGTTGTAAAGGAAAATGTTACTTATTGTCATACATAATAGTGCTACATAGAGCCAAGCGTTATTTCCGACACACTTCTGTTCCCTGTTGAAGGGGAGGGGTGAAGGAAGTGCCTTCCACTCTTGTATTTCCAGAAAAGGACACTGAACTAGTGCACAGCGAGGCAAGGAAAAAATTCAAACTCAAAAACTGCAGGGGCTACATTGATGGGAACAAAAATAATATTGATACATTCAGCCATCATGATTATTTATTTTATTTTTTGCATATTTGCACCCAAATACCTGTAGGGCACTGACTCTCTGATGGGTTTTGTTTAAAGCAAAAAGCTCAGCATCAATGGAATTGATCAGTAGAAAGCCAGTCTTATGATGGCTGCTATTTATGGCTCGTTTATATGTGACAGGACAATAGCTGCCACCAGGCGGGCTCACTTACTTTAAAGTTAGAGCCATTGTATTGTAAAGTTATTTATTTCTCAACAGGTACCTGTTGTAGAGTACAAAATTATTTAGATGTGTATCCTACTTTATCAATGGTCCTAAACAGTAGTTCAGTGTACAAAACACCACAGATATGTACAGCTTGTTTGCTCGCATGTAGCAGATAAAAAATACTCACTCATGCTAAGTTTAAAAATATGTGCTAGCTTAAAGGAGACATCCAAGATGTCCTCTACTGTAAAATAATGGATTGTAAATATAAGAGTTTCCCTTGTATGATCAACATCAGATTGTACACATTTTTGAAGATGCATTTTTCATTTGCAAAGATTTTATTTAGTTTTTGTCTATGTATTGCTCCTTAATAATAAGAGCAGAAAGAAAGTGTTAGGAAGGGACTAAATCTGAGATTGATTATGTCAGAATAAACTGATTGCTAACGAAGGATATGTTCACTCTAAATAGTCTTTGTGGTTGTCTTTAACATAAGATAAGTTAGTGGCTATTTAGGTTTTCTAGCATTTTGCATGACTGGGAATTGGATTTCTGCAGCACTGGGTCTTTGTGCCATATTGGCAATGTGGTGCAGCTGCAGTAAAAATGTGTTTTTAAAGCTACAGTTTGGGTGTTGCCTAAGCTTTGCTGCATTTCTCTATCGCTACCACCGTCTAGTGGCATCAGAAGTAATTGCACACTTACTGTTTCAGGTACCCTTGTGATATATTAAATTCATGAAAGGGACTTTTTTTGGAAGTAACCTTTTTTGACTGATGAAAATTGATGGAGGGGTTTACTTGCTGTTTTTGAACGGTGGTCCTGTAAATAAGTGGCTAGTGTGAATACTCAGACCGTTTGTATCTGGATGTACCTTTTACTGCAGGACCGTAAGCTGACCAAGGCAGAGCAGCAGCGCTTCAAGGAAGAGGCAGAGATGCTGAAAGGACTTCAACACCCCAACATAGTTCGCTTTTATGATTCCTGGGAGTCTGTGCTGCGTGGAAAGAAGTGCATTGTACTGGTCACTGAGCTCATGACATCTGGAACACTTAAAACGTTAGTACAAATTACCTCTCTGTTTTTCAGATTCAGATTTATTCATTCAAAATGGGGCCAGTGTCTTTATAAAAAAATGCTTTATTAATCCCTAAGGGAAACACACTGTGCCAGATTGTAGTCCAAGGCTAATATCTGGCAAAAAATGCAAACACAAAATATTGTAAATCAATAAAACACGAGGGGGGAACACCAAACATGACACAATAGGTGAAGCCCAGATCGGCACTAAAAGTGACAACAATTGAACATGATTTACGAGCTACTGCGCATTTAATATATGATTAAGACGAGGTTATAGCATATATAAGCATATATAAAACTTAAGTATTGCCTCCTGGGTTGTCATCTTTGGTATTAAAAATAAACTTTTAGAGGCCTTTGTAATTACAGTAAATCAAATCATCACAATAATATTTAACGGTAATGTAGTTTTAACTTGTGTACTATAAATTGCTTTATAGTAGTTAAGCGTTGTAACAATTATCACAAAGACATACATATTAAGGAAAATGAAAACAGTTTTAGTGGTATTTGTATTGTTTTGTCCATTGTCTTCCATGTCTTGGATATAGATTGCTTTGTTCTTTCTGGTGACAGCATATATTCTATGTGTACAGCTACCTTAAACGCTTCAAGGTGATGAAACCCAAAGTCCTCAGAAGTTGGTGCAGACAAATTCTGAAGGGCCTTCACTTCCTCCACACCAGGACTCCACCGATTGTCCACCGGGACCTCAAGTGTGACAACATTTTCATAACAGGTCCCACAGGCTCAGTTAAGATAGGTGACCTGGGACTTGCAACTCTTATGAGGACTTCGTTTGCAAAAAGTGTCATAGGTAAGATGCATACTCTGATCAGGCATAACATTGTGACCATTGACAGGTAATGTGATTAACACTGATTATCTCCTCATCTTGGCATCTGTCACATACATAGGCAACAAGTAAATATTTTGACTTTGATGTGTTAAAAACAGGAAAAATAGGCAAGGATAAACATTAAAGTTTGTTTAAAAAGGGCCAAATTGTGATGGCCGGACAACTGGGTAGGAATATTTCCAACACTGCAGCCGTTGTGGTGTTTTTTTTACCAGTCTACAGTGATCAGTGTCTATCAAAATTGTGACAAGGAAAGAACAGTGCGAACATGTTAGGCGATTATAATGTTATGCTTAGACGATGCATGTAGACCTATGCTTCTAAGAACACTACCATCCATATAGCTGGTATATAAAATTAGGAATACTCGGTCAATGGACTTAATTATACCTTTCCATATTTGAACAAATACAGAACAAAGATGAAAAGCATATTTTAATTCTTGAGCAAAATGTTTAGCTTCTTATGGATTACAGACAGCAGGGTTTCTGGTATATATTAGAGCTAAACAAAATATCTCAAAAATATTATCACAGTATCAGTGTGCCCAGTATTATTTTGCAAATAAGTATTTGGAATACAATATTTGTTTTTCAAACATCAGGAGTTCCCACTTGCATTTCCATTAATATTTTCAGGCTGTTGGATAACCTCAGTGCAATAGATTTTCACATCTAAAACCCACATCTAAGATGACAGTGCCCAAGATGCTGCAGATCAAAGAGAGTGTTGGTCACACTAAATGGCAAATGAGAGAGAGGACTGAGGAAACAGGGAATTTATCATAAATTGTATTTCCATCGCAACTAATGTCTTCATCAAAATACACTGCTCAAAAAAATAAAGGGAACACTCAAATAACACATCCTAGATCTGAATGAATGAAATATTCTCATTGAATACTTTGTTCTGTACAAAGTTGAATGTGCTGACAACAAAATCACACAAAAATCATCAATGGAAATCAAATGTATTAACCAATGGAGGCCTGGATTTGGAGTCACACACAAAATTAAAGTGGAAAAACACACTACAGGCTGATCCAACTTTGATGTAATGTCCTTAAAACAAGTCAAAATGAGGCTCAGTATTGTGTGTGGCCTCCACGTGTCTGTATGACCTCCCTACAACGCCTGGTCATGCTCTTGATGAGACGGCGGATGGTCTCCTGAGGGATCTCCTCCCAGACCTGGACTAAAGCATCCGCTAACTCCTGGACAGTCTGTGGTGCAACGTGACGTTAGTGGATGGAGCGAGACATGATGTCCCAGATGTGCTCAATCAGATTCAGGTCTGGGGAACGGGCGGGCCAGTCCATAGCTTCAATGCCTTCATCTTGCAGGAACTGCTGACACACTCCAGCCACATGAGGTCTAGCATTGTCCTGCATTAGGAGGAACCCAGGGCCAACCGCACCAGCATATGGTCTCACAAGGGGTCTGAGGATCTCATCTCAGTACCTAATGGCAGTCAGGCTACTTCTGGCGAGCACATGGAGGGCTGTGTGGCCCTTCAAAGAAATGCCACCCCACACCATTACTGACCCACTACCAAACCGGTCATGCTGAAGGATGTTGCAGGCAGCAGATCGCTCTCCATGGTGTCTCCAGACTCTGTCACGTCTGTCACATGTGTTCAGTGTGAACCTGCTTTCATCTGTGAAGAGCACAGGGCGCCAGTGGCGAATTTGCCAATCCTGGTGTTCTCTGGCAAATGCCAAGCGTCCTGCACGGTGTGGGGTTGTGAGCACAACCCCCATTTGTGGACGTCGGGCCCTCATACCATCCTCATGGAGTCGGTTTCTAACCGTTTGTGCAGACACATGCACATTTGTGGCCTGCTGGAGGTCATTTTGCAGGGCTCTGGCAGTGCTCCACCTGTTCCTCCTTGCACAAAGGTGGAGGTAGTGGTCCTGCTGCTGGGTTGTTGCCCTCCTACAGCCTCCTCCACGTCTCCTGGTGTACTGGCCTGTCTCCTGGTAGCGCCTCCAGGCTCTGGACACTACGCTGACAGACACAGCAAACCTTCTTGCCACAGCTCGCATTGATGTGCCATCCTGGATGAGCTGCACTACCTGAGCCACTTGTGTGGGTTGTAGAGTCCGTCTCATGCTACCACGAGTGTGAAAGCACCACCAACATTCAAAAGTGACCAAAACATCAGCCAGAAAGCATAGGTACTGAGAAGTGGTTTGTGGTCCCCACCTGCAGAACCCCTCCTTTATTGAGTGTGTCTTGCTAATCGCCAAAGATTTCCCCCTGTTGTCTATTTCATTTTAACAATAACATGTGAAATTGTTTGTCAATCAGTGTTGCTTCCTAAGTGAACAGTTTGATTTCACAGAAGTTTGATTTTCTTGGAGTTATATTGTGTTGTTTAAGTGTTCCCTTTATTTTTTTGAGCAGTGTATTTAAAGATGTCATGCAGCCATATTGCAGCATTTATAGCGAGGGTCTCCAACTCCAGCCTTTAAGAGCCACTGTCCTGCATGTTTTAGATGCACTGCTGTTTTAAAACATCTGGATAAAATGAATGGCTCTTTACCAGGCCTCTGGAGACCTTATGGAGAAGCTGGGGAGGTAATTCAACCTTGCAGGGCAGTGCCTCTCAAGGACTGCAGTTGGAGATCACTAATTGATTGTATTTAGTATTTATCTTTGTGGCCTGTTTTTGATTTAAAGCTGCTTTCTTGTTTTAACAGGAACCCCAGAGTTCATGGCTCCAGAGATGTATGAGGAGCACTATGATGAATCTGTGGATGTTTATGCCTTTGGGATGTGTATGCTGGAGATGGCTACTTCAGAATACCCCTACTCTGAATGCCAAAATGCTGCTCAGATCTATCGCAAAGTCACAAGTGTGGGTGTCTTTGATGGAAATACTCCTGATGACAAATAAAACTATTGTTTATGAAAGTGCTATTAACTCAAATTGTCATCCAAGATATTTAAGCACAAAAGAAATTAAATAGTTTGAAATCTCTAATTTTTTTGTCAATCGTGTTTCTTCAGGGTATAAAACCAGCCAGCTTTGATAAAGTAAATGACCCAGAAATCAAGGAGATCATTGAAGGCTGCATTCGTCAGAACAAAAGCCAGAGGTAAAGAGGTTTTTGTTTTTATATCTGTAATCTGTCACGCAAATGTATTGATCACACTCTTGTTTCTGTTTCCCCCTTGACAGACTGTCTATCAGAGACCTCTTGAATCACGCATTCTTTGCAGAAGACACAGGAGTCAGAGTGGAGCTGGCAGAAGAGGACAAAGGCACCCAGGATTGCCTGGCTCTCCGAATTTGGGTTGAAGACCCAAAGAAGCTGAAGGGAAAACACAAGGACAATGAAGCCATCGAGTTCACCTATGACCTGGAGAATGACATTGCTGAGGAAGTAGCTTTAGAAATGGTGAGATATACAAACAATTTATGTGTTGATCTAATGGGTTAACAGAAAGTCTCCACAACTTGATGCTACAAAACCTGTGTACGTGTCAAAAAGGAAATTAGTAGCTACTTACCAGATGGCTAAAACTATCCATTAAGTAATCTCTTTTTGTCCCCTTAACACCCCACCCCCACTTTTCACAGGTGAAGTCAGGCTTCTTCCATGAAAGTGATGCAAAGGTGGTGGGAAAATCCATCCGGGACCGAGTGAATCTGATCAAAAAGTCAAGAGAGCGCCGACAGCAGCAGCTTATTAATCAAGGCTTTGATGACAGAAGAGACTCTACCGTCACCTCTTATGTCTTTTCTGATCCTTCATGCCCTTCCTCACTAATGCTTGGGGCAGCTGGACAAACAGGAGGGAGCGAAAGTGGAGCTGGAGGAGTGATTCAGGATTCTGAGGAGCTGCTTGAAGTTGACCAGCATGTCAGGCAGCAGCATATCCTTGGTGTGACAACCCTTAGCTTGACAGGTAGAGTTGTTTAAAAAGTTGCTTCCTACAGTGCGTTGCTGAAGTATTCAGATTCTTGATTTTTTTTTTTCACTTTTTGTCATGTTGCAACCCGAAACAAAAAACAGCACCAAGAAGGATGTAGCTGAAGTGCAATTAAAATGATAAAAGATTGTTAAAGTTTGTGTGAAGCGTGTATTTGTATTCAATTCTTTGTACTTGAATATTTCTAAATTAAATCTAATGCAACCACTTGCATTCAGAAGTCACCTGATTAGTACATATAGTTCATCAGTGTGTAATTTAATCTCAGTATAAATACAGCTGTTCTGTAAAGGTTTCAGAGTTTTGCTTTAATGAACAAACAGCATCATGAAGATCCGGAAACACAGTGGACATGTCAGAGATGAAGAGGTGGAGAAGTTTAAAGCAGGGTTAGGTTATAACATATATCCCAAAGTTTGAAGATCTCACAAATCACTGTTCAATCTATCATCTGATAATAGAAAGAATGTGGCACAACTAGAAACCTACCAAGACATGGCTGTCCATCTACATTGACAGGCTGGGTAAGAAGAGCATTAACAACTGAAGAAGCCAAGTAACTATGATAAATCTGGAAGAGCTGAACAGTTCTGCAACTCAATTGGGAGAATCTGTTGACAGGACAACTTTCTGATGTGCTCTTCAAAAATCTGGCTTTATTGAAAACTGTCACATTATATTCCAATAAAATACATTGAGTTTCGTGGTTGTAATGTGACAAAAGGTCAAAACGTTCTATCAGCATTAATTCTTTTGCAAGGCACTTTATCTGATGTTGAATATAAATGAAATTTGTGAGTCTTATGACTTGATCAAGCATTTGTAATTACTTGTAATCATTTCATTTGTATTTTGTTTTTTACTCAGAAATTGAAAGTGTTGGATCTGCCAGCTGTGAATCCTCTGCGAGTGGACAGAGCCAGGCACTCTCTCAGCAGGGGGAAACTTACCCCCACTCCCAGATAACTCCCCAACCTCTGTTATCAGTAGGTCCATGCTTAAGCCTATTAACAATAATAGAACTCTGTTTCATTTGAATTTGGATCAGTCTATTATGAAATAATTAGTCCTTTTACATCTTGTGGTACAGATCATTGGTGCATTGGCTGACACTCAAATACTCTGCACTGGCGAGACTAGAAGTGCTCCAAATCTGCCTCTAGTTCAGAGTGGTAGTATGTCCAAGATGTGCATCCCCAGGACTGAAGGGGGACCTGTTGGCCAGGCATTTCTTCAACCCAGTGCTGTTGTTCCACAGGTATCACAGAGTGTAATGCAACAATACTTTCAGGTGAAAAAAGGGACAGAACCTTGACATTACTGCTAATGGAAGAAAATAAATGTTCACACTGCTTTATTCAGTTGAGCTCTTATAATTATTAAATATTAAAAAACAACCCCAATGGGCTCTCAACTCTGAGATTGGCCATCTTTTGCAACAATGAACGTTTGCAACATGATTTCCATATGATGTTAATGAGTAGAGATAGTGAGATACAAGAAAACGTGTTTTTAAAATCATGCTTTGCTTCCCCAAAGTGCAATTAAAGTTTATGATCCAAGCTCGTTATGCTTTATAAAACACTTATCTCTGCAGTCAAATGTGTTTGTTTATTTTCCCTGTCAAAGCTTATTCCTAACACAATTTTTGTACTGCTTTCTCCCCCCACCTTTTCCCACTTTCAACCCAAATCCTTGTTCTTTCTTTATCACTGAGTAGTCACAAACATTTCCATCTGATGCATTTCAAACAGTTACTGCTCATGAACCCATGGCTCCTACACAATCAAACGTACCCGCCGTTCCTCCCCAAGCTCCAATAAGTGTTTTTCCCACATCCATGTCAGTCACTGATCAAGCTGGACTTGCAGGGACCGTTGTGCCCCACACTCAGCTGACTCAGCCACCTGCCTCTCCCATGCAGCAGACTGATATTATTCCCCACTCTGCTCCCCAGCAAACACAGCCTGTTGTTATTCCACAACAGGCAGACATGGGTCCCCAGATCTCCACCCATCAGCAGCAACCACAACAGCCCACGGCGGTTGAACAGCAACAGTTTAGTGCAACTCATCTGCCACCAGACAAGCATCATCATAGCCTTTCAGCTGCACCTGTCCAGAAGCATCACCATGAGCCTGAGCAGCAGGTCTTTGTACAGCACCCTGTCCAAAATATCCAGTCAACTCCTCAACAGCAAGTAATAACCACACAAACAAGAATGGGGCCTCAAGCTCCATCAGTGCCACAGCCAGGGGAGCAACCTCAGGCTTATAAACTGCAACCCGCAGGAGATACTTGTGAGCAAACACTCAGACAATCACAACAACTACAGCAACAGCTTCAGCAACAGCAATCTCTTTTACATCAACAGCAACAGCTACTGCAGCAGCAACATCTGTTGCTCCTTGAAAGACATCCATTGTATGTCCAGAAGCTTGATCAGCAGCAACAAATGACTCTCCTTCAACAACAGGAGCACCAGGGTCAGCTCCAGCAGCAGAAAGCACTGCATCAGAAACAAATCTTGGATCAGCAGCAAGCTCCTGTGCATCCAATATATGAGCAGCAACAGCAAGGTCTTCTGCATCAAGGACAACCTACACAAGCACAATTGCAACAACGGCCCCAGATTCCCTCACAACAGCAGACACATCAATTAGTTCAGCAAACGGGACAGCAGCAGGAAGGAAGAACCCAAACAGAAACAGAAACACAAGATCAAAGTAGACAAATGCAACAACATGCTATACAGCAGCAACAATCTCATCAAACACAACAGAAAAATGAACAAGTACAACAGCAAATCTTATTCCAACAGATGGAACAGCAACAAGCATTAATGCAACAACAGTTGCAAAAGCAGTTCATTTTAGCGCAGTCCCAGCTACAACAGGTAACTCAGCAACAGCAACAAGTCCAACTCGAGCAAAACTTTGAGCATCTGCAGCAGCAAGCGCTGTTGCAAAAGCAACTTGAAAAACAGCTTCAGCAAGTCCCTTTAGATAAACCAAATGCAGATGTTTTACAGCAACAGGCTCAAATGAAGCTTCAACAAGAGCAACAGCAGCAGCAACAAGCTGCCATCATCCAGCGTCTGCAGCAAGCTGAAAAACAAGAACCCATGGCAATACCTCAAAGAAGCAGCGAGCTGCAGATTCAACCACAAACCGCAAACATGCAGCAGATGTGTAATCCTCAACTTGGCACTCTTCAGTCTGTACGACAGTCAGTCAAACAAGAAACTATGGAGCAACAGCAGCAGGTTGCGCCTGTCCAGCAGCAGCAAGCTTTTGTTGCTCAGTCACAGCACAACACCTCCATGGAAACCCGTCTTTCAGTTGGTGTTCCTGCAATCATTGAGGGATTCCAACACCAAAGTCAAGTAATCTCTCAAGTTCAGGTCCCAGTGACCCTCCAGACTACATCTATTCCTGTCCAGACAGCTCCTGTTTTCTTAGTACAACAGGGACAAACTCCACCCCAGTTTTTAGTCCAGTCTGTGTCCCAAGCCCCTCAAGCTACAACTGTGGTCAGTTTAGCTACCCCAACAGCCATGAACCAAGGGAAAACGCAAGTATTGCAGACCCCGCACATTTCTTTACAGGCTACTTATCCTGGACCTTTAACACCTACAAAGGCTCAGGTAACTGCTCCGTCATTAATTCAGACTCAGCCTCAACACACAACTTTTCCACAGCCCCAGCCTGCACATGGACAAGTCCCAAACATCAATATTCAGATGACGGGCCAACAAAACCAAGCCACTGCTCAACCTTCAACTGCAGTTGCTTCTCTTCCAAGTCCAGTACAACATGAGACTTATGTTCAACACAATGCTCCAATGCAAAGCCCCATCCAGCCCAAGCTTCAACAAGAAACTGAAGGCCAATTGCCCTGTCAGGGGCATCCTCACCCTGACCTAATGACCCCACAGTTTGTCTCACAACATCCTCACCAAGCCAACCAATCTGTGCAGCACATCATGACTCATGTTTCACAAAATCAGGTGCATCAGCAACCAGTAGTGCAGTATCAGCAAACGGTTCTGTCTCCAGGCTCAGCTGAGATTCCTGTGACAACAACAGAGAGTTTCATTCCATCAGTTGACCCTGCTAGCCTTCTTGCTGTGCCTCTTCCAGCGCAAACTGGACAAGGTGTAGTTCCAGGACAAACAGCGCTATATCCACTTGCTGCAGCCCAGCAGACATTCCTTGGAAGCTCTGTGGACTCTTCCATGATTCAGGCCACCTCCCAACCGGTTATGCCTCATCAGTCTGCTGATCAGTTCCAACAACAACAGCAAAATCTTCCTCAAGTACAGGAGCACCCAGGAAATTTTACCACACAGCTCCAGTTACCAGCACAGCCCATTCAAACTCCCACGCAGCAGCCATCCGCACTACCACAGGCTTTAACAACATTTGACAAAAGTCAGTTTCCTGCTCAGTTCGCCCCTACGTTACATGTGGTGATACAGCCCCCTGCACAGTCAGGACCCAGTAATATTTCTGTGCCTCAGTCACCCAATAAGACCCTCCCTCTGTATAGTCACTTAGTGGCAGGGGCCCCTCCATCCCCACAGCACCATCCCAGACAGCTATTGCCAGCTCATACACATACACAATCCTGCCATCAGGCCCAGACACACTCTCAAACACAGACACAGGTTCAAACACAAACTCATTCTCATACTCAGACACATCTCAAGACGCAAGTTTCTGAAGAATCTCTTTTGTCTCATGCTATGTGCCCTGCACAACAACTACCCCTCAACCCTTCATGTCCCTCCACCACACTACCATCTGTACTACCCCAGCAACCTGCCCCTGCTGCAGAGCTTCCTACATCTTCTCCAGTAGCCCAGGTATCTCTACCAGGGCATGCCAACTTTGTACCCGCCTCTCCTCAACCTGTCTGTGCACTACAATTGCTTGACTCTAATGCTCCCAAACTGCCCCAAGCCTCGCTGCAAGACTGTGACATTTCCATGCCGGCCATGGCTCAGGTACATGAAATATGACACTGAAATAATTTACTGACATGCCTATCCAATGATTAAAATGTCTTACTAAATACAGTATTTCAAAAATGTGTTGCCTTTTTGATTTATACTAACATATTCTAATTCCTGAAAAAGTTGGCATAACCATTTAGGGTGCAGGTCTAATTTATTATTAGCCTTCTTTACCAGTAAGAAATACATTTTGAATAGCCTAATAAACACATACAAATGAACTACTTTAATCAGATTACATTCCTACACAATAACATAAGTATAAGCAAGTTGTACACTGGATACTATTATGGAGATGCTGTACCAGTATTTAGTTGCAGGATGCCTGACATAAATTCCAGCCTTGATATTATTCTTTCGATATCTTTTAGCAAAAGCTATTTGTCAGAGATTTTACTTGGTTTGGTGTCTATGGGAAAATATTCAGTCTCTACAATGGGTTTCACCTGGATGTAGGCAAGAACTAATTGCCTAACCCTTTAAAATAATTGAAAATTAAAATTAAAAAATCAATTAGTTCTATGGCAGGCAATCAGCCCAGCTTTACTTTCAATTAGTGATGTCGTCTTTGGCCTTTACTGTCAGTGTGACTTTGTGCAGCTTAAAGTTGGTGGAAGTGTTAGTAGCACAAAATGTCTCAGCAACAGTTGCCTTTTTGCCTATGTTTATAACATGTATTGTAATTGAACATTCCTTTAATTTATTTTATCAAAGGGAACTAATTATAAATGTTCATACAAGTATCCCAACCGGTTTGTTTAAGAATTATTTGGTATTTTTACTCATTTGTTATTTGTTACTTATATAAACACCAAGAATAAACAACTTTGGGGATATATTATAAATTAAATACATATGCTAAACTTCCATCTCTTTTTATATATTAAAATGTATGTGCTTACCCTTTCCATAGTTTAAATAGTTTTGCGTAGAGTTGAACATAATGTCATTTTACCCATAATTATAACATTGCTTGATTTCTAACTAATATGGTAATTGATATTTGTGTGTGTATGTGTTTTCTCTATATCCACTCTGTGTCTATAAAAACTCTGCAGGATGGTCCATACCTGACAAGTGCAGAATGTCATTCTTCAACAGGGTATGTTTTCTCCTAAAATACATTTTTCAGCAAACAAATATGCAAAAGAAGACTTTTTTATGTTTTCTTTTTTTTTATGTTATAATCAACTTTTGCTTTTTAATATCTCTCTTTCTTAAATTACTAACGTGGCTTATCTTCATTTTACAATAAATCGTTGCCATCTGCTATCCACAGGTCTGTTTCAGCCAATGGAGACGAAACCGTGCACCATTTGGCAAATGGAAGATCTGAGAAGTCAAAGTCTCAGAAAAAACCTTCCTCTCAGAAGTCTGAGAAAGGTTCACATCAGTTTCAACTGAGCATGCTCCAGGTGAAAAGACCAAAGCAACATGTTAATGACATTAATTACCATCCTATTTTGTGATCTACGTTTTCATCAAAAGATACATTGCTGTGAAAAAGTTTTTCCTCCTTTACAGATTTCTTCAGGTTTTTTTGCTACACCTCCATGTTTCTGATAATCAAACACATTTTAAATTCAGACAAAGATAACACGAGTAAATACAAAAAGTAGTTTTCAAATAATGATTTCATTATTAAGATAACTAAGATATCCACATCAATCCAGCCTTATGTGAAAATGAATGATGAATTAACTGTAATAGACCACATTTTTGGTTCAATTTCACTAGCCACACACAGGCCTTATTACTGCCTGGCCTGAATAATCAAGAAATGATTTATGATGGTCCGGGGCTGATTTGCTGCTTTAGGACCTGGATGAATTGCTATAAGTGATAAAACCTGAAGGAGAATGTTCAGCCATCAGCTCCTGACCATTGCTCAAGCAAATCTGGGTTACGTAGCTGGAAAATGATACAACGTACACCAGTAGGTCCACCAATGAATAGCTCAGAAGAACAAAATAAAATTAAGATTGAAAAGTGGCCTAGTTTAAGTCTGGGGTAACATTTCATTCAGATCCTGTGGTGTGACGTTTAACAGGCCATTCATGCTCAAAACAGCAGTTATTAGGGTTAGGAGGCAATTAGAAGGGGCATACATCCAGGTTGGTTTGTTTTTACCTCCAATAAATGAAATTTTCGAAAACTGCATTTTTTATTTTATTGTATTATGTTTGTCATCAAAACAGAAGACAGTTGTAAGGGTGCAAATACTTTGTCATGGCACTGTATACAGTTTTTAATTGCCCAGTATATTACTAGTTGTCTTTTATAACTCTAACAGGTGTCTGGGAAGGGAGACAATTTGGTAGAATGTCAGTTAGAGACCCACAGCAACAAGATGGTAACATTCAAGTTTGATATAGAAGGAGATGCTCCTGAAGATATTGCAGAATACATGGTAAATCTTTCAATGTTTTGATGATGTTAATACTCATACTGAAATGCCCTTACAAGGTTTTGCAACTGCTGTCTGGTTGTACATTTTAGGTTGAGGAAGACTTTGTCATAGATTTAGAGAAAGAGAAATTTGTGGAGGAGCTTATATCGATCGTGAAAAAAGCCCAAGAAATTCTTCAGACACATACACAGGTATGATAATGTAGAACAAGCGTGGTCACTGCTATTTAACTGTCTTGAATGAATAACGAAAATGTTTTATCTTTTGTTTTCCCTTCCAGACTGGATCAACCTACCAGTTACAAGTGAGCACTCCATTTAGTTCTGGTAAGATTGTTGGTATATATTATCTTTACTTCCTAAATGAAAGAATGAGAGAATAAATTTGAATTCTTATATCTAATAAACTATTTTTATGGTTTAGGTGTGGACTCAGTCCCCCAGTCATCCCCAGTGGGACGCTGGCGCTTCTTTATCAACCAGACTATTCGTCATAGAGACTCTCTGTCTAGCCAGGGTGCAGTCACACCACCGCCCACTGTTGAGACAAAAATTCTTCAGTCTCCTCAGAAAGATGAAGGTGAGCCCAAATTAGGTCGGTGTTAATGTTTTGGTTTATTAACATGGCTGAGAGAATAACAGAAACTAACTGCAAGTTTTCCTCTAACTATAGAAAAATATCGATCCCAAAGTCTTGAATCCTTTACTGAAAAGGCTTCTTCCGCCAATATCCCCCTTTCTTCTGCCTCTTCTCCAGCCTCAGCTGTCTCAGCCCCTGGCTCCATGGCCACTGTAGCTGAGACCACAGTCCTTGAAGCCATCTCTGGACAAGCCTCTGCCCTGGTCATTGCCACTTCAGCTGACCAGATTCCCAATTCTCTTTCCACTATAGCAATACCAACCGTTTCTAACCTCCCCTCTTTGCAAGCTACTCCTGCAGTTGTGTCTCCCTCAATCACCACCATAGTTTCCAGTAACCTAACCCCTGCAGTCACCACTGTTTGCTCCACTATAGATCAGAGTATCGAAGATACAATGGGCATTGCATCAAGGCCATCAGCAGTCGAAAAGTCTTCAGCCTCTTTTCATTCCACTCCTCTGGCTGCAGTAAGTCAACTTCCCATTGAGGAGCAGCAGGTGTTCTCTCAAATGCCCCCCCCTGTCCACCTGCAACCACAGCTGCAGCCTGCATCACAGCAGCAAGCAACACCAACACAACCACAGCTGTTAACAATGCAATTAGAACAACAGAACCAGATGTTAACACCAAAACAACACCTATCACAGTGCCAAGGCAACCAAGAGCAATGTTTGCTGCAGCAAGAACAACTACAACAACAGGAACAACAACTGCTGCCAAGACAAATAGCTGTTCAACAACAGCTTCCTGAGGGGTCTGTGTTGCCTCAATCAGGCCAAAGAGAGTTGCTTCAACCTACTGCGAAGGCACTTCAGATTCTGCAACCATTGCCCCTACAGGAACCCCAGGCGCCACAACAGCAACCACTGCAATATGCCCCACAGCTGCCTCAAGAGCCTCTGTTTCAGCAGTTACCACAGCAAGTTTTGGCACCTCAGGCTGTTATGGTGTCTCAGCAGCTGGAACCAAAGCATCAACAGGTGACTTTGCAACAGATGATACAGCAACAACAAATGATGCAACCTCAGCTGGAACAGCAACAGCTATTTGTGGGTGTTGCAACTCAAGGCCAAATGTTGCCCACATCCATAAGTCAACAGTTTTTCCAACAGCAGGCGCAGCTAAATGTTACCCCTGTACCACAACATCAGATTCCACAACCAAACCAAATGCCTGCTGAGCCTGTGCAACCACAGACACTGCTTCAACACCCGGGGCAGCAATACGAGAGGGCTAAAACTGTGGATGCATCTCAGAAGCAGCAGCAGTTTGCAAGTCAGAAGCAGTCTTCTTTGCCAATGTCAGAGTCAGAGATGTCTACAGGAAAAACGAGTGTCACGGAGGATACAGGCAGCTTTACTGCCCCCTTTCACCCTTCATCTGATTCCTCTCTGCCCCCTCTTCATCTCGCCTCAGCTGAAGCCCACCTACCCAGCCACTCTTTCACAATGACACCATCTCCTGGTCAGCCATCCTCTGTGGCTGAGTCAGACAGCGAAGGTCCCCCAAAAATTGAATTTGTTGATAACCGTATTAAGACTTTGGATGAAAAGCTAAGAAACTTGCTGTATCAGGAGTACCCCAGCAGCAGCGCAACACCAGCTGGAGCTGTCTCTATTCCATCTTCAGTTGCCGATGAATCATTTGATCCCCAGGCACTCCAGCGCTTGTCTATTCTCCTACCTCCCACTTCTTCAGACACCTCCCCCCATACCCCGTCCTCAACTACCTCTTCTACCACTCCCCGTTCATCTTCTACCTCTCCTGACCCAGAAAGGGGTGGAGGGGGATATGAAGCTTCATCAGAGGTGGGAGACCTTGTTCTGTCTGGCCCAGATGAGCATCAACCTGCCCTCTCTCTTGCCTCAGCTTTTGCCTCATCCACCAAGCCCACTTCTCTCTTTTCTCCCAGTCAGGATGGTGCTGCTGGATCCCAGCACCCATTTGTATCAGAAGAATCAACTGTACCTGTAAGTTAATACCACAAATAATAGTTGAATTAGCTGTGTATAGTTTCTATGTAAATGTCACTCCCCTTTAGGTGTCTGTAATTACTTGTAAAATGTAATTGTTTAAATATTGCTCCATTTTTTATGTCTCCCATTCATGCTGCCAGTCTTAATTGTCCTAACTGTTCTAGGCTGTACACCCACACTCTGACACCAGTGCCATCGGAGATGCATCATGGCCTCTCAATCAGCAACCCATCTCTCTCCAGCATGGACAGCATCAGCACAATGCAGGAGGTGGATATTTTGGCCTAAACCTGACATGTCCTAGTATCAGAAATCCGGTTAGCAAGAAATCCTGGACTCGAAAATTCAAAAACTGGGCATGCAAACTGCGCCACTCCGCCAGCTTGTTCAAGAAGCCCAGAGTCCTACAAGGTAGCGTCCTTTTAGGGAGTGAGGGAGCACAAGAAAGAGAATGGGGTGTTGGGGCATGAAACTAGATCTAACCTCTAATACAAATTTTAACTTTAGCTTTCTTAACCTTTAGTAATGAAAATCTAGGGTAACATGTTTATGTGTAAAGGTAAATTTTTCTTTCCCCTTTTTTGTATATAGTTCCCATGTAATATTGGTTTTCACATCAATGCATACATTATTGTTTGTATTGTATAGGTTGAAATCATTTTCATTATATTTCATTTTCTTGCAAATCTTTCTTTTTGCATGGGACAGACTGAGGCCAGAACAGGGGAGTGTAGAAAAGGGTGGCACAGATTTTAGGAGGAGGTTGGCGTCAGAAATTTGAGGCTCTTCAAGTGCAGATGAGCTCTGGAGCAAAGCCCAGCTGTGACTTGTGCCCCGGACATGACTCTTCCTATGTCCTCCTGCTTCATTGCCCCAAGCCCCCAGGCACTACCAGCAGCATCCAGCTCACCCTCTGACTGTTGAAAAGGAAAAGGATGTAAAGTTTTCAAGTTTTTTACTAGTAAAAATGTGGAAAGTGTGGCATGCATTTGAATGGTGGAAAAAATACCAGTGTGCATCACTCTGAATACACCATTCCCACGGTAACACATAGAGTGGCAGGATGATGCTGTGGAAATGCTTTATTCAGCTGGAACAGTGTAGCAAGCAGAGTTAAATGGAAAGATGAATGGAGCCAAGTACATGGCAATTCTGGAACAAAACCTGTTAATGGCTGCAAAAGAATCGAGTCTAGGGTGAAAGTTCACCTTCCAACAGGAAAACAACCGTAGACATACAGAGAGGGCAAAAATGAGCGTAGAGACATAACCCAAAAGATTTCCAGATGTAATACCATACAAAATATCAACTAGGGGGTCTAAAACAAAGATACTTTTCATATTTTATAAAGAATTTGAAAAACCATATATCCTTTTCCTTTTATCACTCAAATATGAACTACTTTGTTAGTTTCTAAGTTAAAATCCCTATAAAAGGTGTGACTACTTTGCAAGTCACCTAAAATGTGATCTGGTTTTATTCAGAAGCCATGTGCGCTTTCTTTATGGGTTTGTAGCATTGAGTAGTAAGGCCATAGTTTAAGTTTGTAGAAGATGCAACTATTACAATATTTTGTGCATTAATGATATGGCATACTTGGAATTCTGTATAAAATAATCTGAGATATTTATATTATACACAAAATCCTAAAATTACGGGGCAACCTTGGATCTTAGGAAGGTTGGGATGTAAAATGTAATTAAATCAGAATTCAGTGACTTGCAGAATATGTTAATTTTCACCGAATTTGATTGGAGTTATGGTTGGACGTTACAAGCAGAAAAGGAATGAAAAGAATGAAATGAAAAGAACCATCTTGTGGATAATCTTATAACCAATTAACATTAAGTAGCAAGCGAGTGTTTTTGTTTATCAAAGACAAGCCTGTAGATTGTCTTTCATAGTTAAGGTTCGTATAACCCAAAGTCAGCTTTTCATGCAGGAAATGGTTTAAAACTAATCATGGTTACAAGCCTCCATCAGAATTCAGTATAAGCCAAGCATTGCTAGAAAAACTAAATGAACTCCAGAATAATTCTGAAATTCTGAGAACAAAAGCCTTTCAGCAGCTAGCAGTGAGCTGCCACGGCCCGACAGTTATGGCTAGGATTGTACCTGTAAGCTGTTCATGTATCTAGACTGCATCATGTTGTTAACATACTCCATCCATCTTGCATGTTTATGTCTTTAAATGTGTTACTTGTATAGCAGTAGCATAGAGCCTCTGCCACAAGAGCACATGCATGAGCACCTTTGTTATGTCCCACACCAGTGACTAATAATGGACCATTATCTGTAAGTAACACTTATAACAAACTTCAGTGTTTTGTTTTATATAATAATTTCATTAATGTATTTTTTTTGCTTGTAAGTGTATTTAACCATTTTAATGGTTAACTTAAATTTGTGATGATTATACATGTCTACACTTTGCTGTAATGCTAATCTTTAGTATCAAACACATTTACTATATAGTGCCTGGCAAAAATATTCAAATCTGTTAAGCTTTTTTACATTGAGTCACGTTACAACAACCATCTTCCATTTTATTGGGATTTATTAGGATAGACCAGCACAAAAAGAAGAAAGCCATTGTTGAGGTTATAAAAAGTCACATTTGCAGTTTGGCACAAGCCAGAGGACACAGCAAACATGTTAAAGGTGGTCCTTTGCACAGGTGAGATCAGAAATGAACTTTCTGGCCTACATGCAAAACACAGCCAAGCTAATCCAGTACATCACCTTGAACCTGCCATCCTTCGGGTGAGACACGGTGGGGGCAGCATCATGCTGTGGGAAGGATTTTTTTCAACAGAGGTTGTTGGAGTTGATGGGAAGAGCAAAACAAATTGCAAACCAGGGAGAAACGTTTTTTTAAGATATTTTTTCGGCACTAGAGGCTTTATTTTTCATTTTTCAACAGTAGGCAGACAGGAAAGAGGGGCAGAGAGAGGTGGAAGACATTCGGCAAAAGTCTCCGGATCTGGGACTCGAACTTCGACAGTCACTTTGAGGACCATAGCCTCTGTATATGGGTCACGTGCACCACCAGCGACGCACCCAGGAGAAACATTTTTGTCTCAAAATGTGCATAGCTGGTAGACATTTTTTTTTCTTTATTGGTAAAAAGCTTTGAAACCTAATGTGTCATTTTCCTTCACTTTTACAATTATCCACTAACTTGTGTTGGTCTATCACATAGAATGCCAATAAAATATATTGCCGTTTGTGGTTGTAACGTGACTGAATTTCATGGTGTTAGAATACCTTTCCAAGGCACTGTAAATCTTGGTGCGGTTCTTAAAGGGGATATCGCACATTTCGTTGTGGGTTTGTCAATGATTATAAAGGGAGAACAAATATGAATCTGAGGGTTTGTTGGGTGCACAATATTTCACATCTAGATTTTTTAAATGCTTGAGGAATGGCTTTCTTTTAAATGAGAGAAACATTTTCCACTCCTCTCAGCCAGCCCTTGTTTTTATTTAAATCCATTTACATCCACAAAAGCTTAATTTTGTTCTTCAGATTGATGTTCATATCTTATTAAATAAGATACAAAACAAATTTCACAAGATGAAAATCTACAATATTGTAAAGTTGCTAACTTACTTGTTCTGTGTGTTTTTGTTTCTCAATGTGATTTTTTTCCTGCATTGATTTGGTGTGTTCATCACATTTTATTTATATGTTTCTGCATTCTTGTCTTTGTCTTTGCCTCTTCTTTTTGTTTTTCACCCATCTCTTTATCAGAGGGAAATTCAAGCCATCAGGCACTTGAAGGTGATAAGGAGACACCATTAAGTTCACCTCAGTTGCGCAAAGGACGATTTCAGGTTGGAGTCATGTATCCTGACTTAAGCTTGTATTGTTTTTCAGTCTGAACCTGCACTAAATATCTTACCATGTTTGTTATTAGATCAATCCAGTTCCCCAGACCTCTCCCCCAAAATATCTGCCATCAGCCCATGGTAGCACTCATAGGAAAGTGGGACGTTTCTCTGTAACACAGACTGTGACAAAGAAAGAAGATAGACAGACTGACAGCTCACCAGTGTCTCTTGATTTGGGACGAGATAGGAGGAAAACTCAGGCCAAGAAATGGGATAAAGAAGACAGTAAGATGAAGGGCTACCCTTCTCGAGGTTTTGGGCACAGCCACTCCCCGCTTGGCAGCAGTGATGATGATGATGGGAGTGAGCTGGAGGATGAAGGGCTAAGAAGAGAGTTACAGAAGCTCAGAGAAAAGTCAGTGACACAGAAACCTTTGAATTGTTTTAAAACATGTTTTTAATCTAAATTAAATGTATTTGCATTTTTGTCTTATTATTTTTGCACATCATTGTCCCTGTAGGCACATCAGGGAAGTTGTTTTCCTTCAGGCCCAGCAGAATAGAGAACTTCAAGAGTTCTACAGACAGCTTCGTTCTCTCAAAGACCAAAGACAAAGTTTACCTGCCTCTCTTTGTCGAACACCTCTCCCTGCTACACCACCTGTCATTTCTCCACGCAGGCCCAGGCTAGCCAAAGCTAAGCTGCGGTCCCGGCCTCACTCTCACATGGACAACACTGGAGTTCCACAATCTGGTTAGGCGACTGTGAGCCATATTTTTCCCATGTTTTGCAAAGTGTATTGTTGCTCTCAATGTATCTGAATGCTTGTTTGTGTCTTCTAGGGATTCCGTCAAGTAGTTATTTAGGTGGTGAACAGGGTAGGCTCTGCTCTGCAGTGCCTGATAAAAAAGGTAGGTTCAAGTTTTAGTGATTAATCAAGGCTTCCTACTGAGTCTGAAAATGTGATTGAAGTATTATTTCAGGTCTGATTAAAAATGGACAAAGGAAATAAATTTTGTAAAAATATGTGTTATTCCAAACTTTAATAACCTACCAGATGTTTAAAAGATGTATCTCTTCACCACTTCACTCTTCACCACTTTATCATCCATCTGTTTGTTCAACATTCATCAGTCATTCATCCATCCATCAATTTGTCCTTTCATGTATTTATCCGTGCAGGAAATTTAAAAAAAGACACACAAATTTTAAAGAAGCTCAACACAAATCATGTCAGTAAACCATTAATCATTTCATCTTTCTACAGATCACAGCCCATCAAGGAAAAGCACATTCACAGATGAACTGCACAAGCTTGTTGACAACTGGACAAAGGAGACACCGGGTCCTGCTCCGATCAAGCCTTCACTTAATCAAATCAAGCAGATTCAGCAGGTACAGGGAGGCTGGAGCCAGTCTGCAGAGGTATGACTAAACACAATAAAAGACATAATACAGAGCACAAACCTACGTGTTAGAATAAATTAGATCAATATAGAATATGATTACGTAAATGTTTACAGTAGCTTGAAGAAGTGTTCATAACGTCTGGGTTTGTCGCCACAAACTTCAGCATGTTTTATCTGGATGTTGTGTGATAAATAAACACAATGTAACTCACAAGTATGATGTGGAAGGAAACCGATGCATTGTTTTCTGATTTTTTTACAAATGAAAAACTGAAACGTTTGGCAAGCATATGTGCTTGGGCTCCTTTGGTGAATTCTTAGTAGACCCACCTTTTGCTCCAAGAACAGCTGCATCTCTTTTTAAGGGAAGTCCCGTGCTACACCATGCTGCCACCATCAGGTCTTTTGTCTCATCTGACCAGAGCTCTTTCTTCCACATGCTGGCTTAGACCCCTACATGGCTTATAGCAAAAATTAAACAGGACTTATTATGACTTTCTTAAATTCACTCCCTCCGAAACGCCATATTTGTGGAGTATGCAGCTGTAACTTATCGTGTTGTTAGATTGTTCCTTCTGAGTTATGGTCCTTTGCAGCCCCTGTAGAGGTACCATGGGCCTCTTGTCTGGTTCTCTGATTAATACTCTCCTTGACCGCCCTGTCAGTTTAGGTGGACGGCCTTGTCTTAGAAGGATTGCTGCAAATTTAGTAAAACCTACATGGATGTAAATACTTTTGGTAAATTAAAACGAACAAAAAAGATTCTCACTGTATTCATTGTTTTACTGGTTACAGGGGGTTCGACCAGGCTGGTTTCCAGCTGCCCAGCTGAACCCGCAGGCACCCTTATCTTCCTCTCCGTATGCAGGTGGAGGAACCCTGAACTCCCTGTCCTCTTCAGTTCCTCCACCTTCACAATCAAACATGGCTAAAGTACCACAGATGCATCAAAGTTTACACCTCCATCAGCCTCCTCCCCTTCAGCAGATGACCTATCAGCAGTCCCCTCTGTGCCAGCAAATGCCACAACCTCGGATGCAAACCTCCATACAGTCACAGACGCAACCCACCATCCTGCTGCCCCAACCAACACCTCAAAGCCAACCGCTGCTGCCTTCCCAAATCCCCACGTTACCAGTGTCCACAGCCCCATCTCTGCTGCATGGCGGTGGACCCAATGTACCCACTGACAGCGCCGCAGTTATAAGGGGTGTATTTTGCTCCTGTTCCTCCACCTCTTCTACTTGTTCCTCACTTTGCTCAACTGCTGCTCTACCTTCTAGTGCCAAGATTTACCCAACAGCCCCCACCTCTACCCTTCCTTTGGGACAAAAATGAAACAAAGGCAATTGAGAGATAAATTAGTACCAAGAGATGGTAATACCGTGTGAGTCCAAATGTAAATCAGATTCATTGGTAGTGTTAATTAGGTGTTATTTGTGTGGGGAACCTGTGAGTGAAATGAATAAATATTTCCAGCATGGTCAGGATAAGAAAGAAAGTAAATGTGAAAGGAAAAATAACAGATTAATATAAAACTCAGTGGTTGGAGTTACGAATGACTGGATATTGATGTATAAACATCTTTAATGTATGGGTGTGGATTTTTGAGTGTGGCCCCAGTGTTTGTTAAATATTTGAGAACATATCACTTGATGTCCTTGGAAAGAGAAAGAAAACTCTTCTTTTTATTCGCAAACCAACTCCGCTGGATCTGGAAAGCAGAGACAACAAGGATAAATCATTTTACTGTGGCAGTATTTTGGGCTCAATAAGCCAGCGCTTACAGTGAAAAATCACATTTATAAGTGCAATTAATAATGGTCATCTAAGCTGATCAGCATGTTCATTTGTCTGAAAAGCATACAGCATTTTTTGTAGCGATACGGTGATTATTGCCAGACCCATAAATACATTTGTATATGATTTTTAACTAGGTTTGCAGCACAATACATAATGGAGATAAATTAAACAGTCAATTACACAATTAAGCGTGGTCAGTCTGCGTGGCTATTCTCATCTCCCACGATGCAATCTAAAACGTATCTACTGTTGTGTTTGGTACAGCATGTCCTTTGAGTCATTTTGTCTTTATAGTAGTAACAGTTCAAAATTATATTTAGTGTTCAGTAAAGATCTGAATACTTTTCACTCAATACTGCATGACCTCATGACTAATTGGGATTTTTTTGAGTGGAAACTGCCTCCACCTGCAGTACACTCATGACCTCAGTGTTTGGAGTCTAAGAGGGTAATATTTGTATCATTAGATACAATTTGGGCTCTCCATATCAATCTGGGGTCATGTTGAAGACAAAGATGGAAAAAAAAAGTCAAGTTAATAAAAACTGGGGAAACCATATTGAATTAGTAATTTCAGTGTTGCCTTTGATAATTACTGTATTATTGTGGGTGCATAACTGTATGTCTGTTTGAAGGAAGTAAATGGTGAGAGACTTATTGTATCCTGCAACATGAATTGCATCCATTTTCTTCCATTGAAAGCAGCCTCTCAGATGTCACTGTTTTCACTCACTGTGTGGAAATGTTTACTCTGCCTCTGTTCTAGGCTTGCCTCCTCGAGTAACAAATAGTAATAAAATTATTAGGTCCTAATGGTTGTAAGTTTGATGCTGAATATGGTTGTGAAAACCATATTCAGTTGTTACAGTGCCTTGTAAAAGTGCTAATACCCTTTAAATGCTTTGCCACAACCACAAACGTTACTGTATTTTATTTGAACTTTTTTGTGATAGACCAGTGCAAAGTAGGTAAGTTGAAGGAATGTTGTTTTTCAAATGTATTTACGAATAATCTAAAAAGTGGGACATTCATATAAATTAACTCTCCTGAGTCAATGCAAGTCTTTTGAGGTATGTATTTAACAGCTCCTTGTATCTAAAGATTTTTCCCCATTCTTCTTCTCAAAAGATTCTTCTCAGTCAGAAATGGTGTGGACTTTTTGTGGACATCAATTTGCAGGTCATGCCACAGATGCTCAGTTTTCATATTTAGGTTTAGGCCTTTCTAACATAAATATTATGTGATCTGACCATTATGGCTCTGGTTGTATGTTTAGGATTGTTGTTCTGCTAGAAGGTGAACCTTCTCAAGTATTGCAGCCTCCAATGTGTTTTTCTCCAATAAATCCCAGTATTTAGCTCCTTCCGTCTTCACATCACCTCCAACCAGCTTCTCTGTCAGTGGTGACAAAAAGCATCCCCACAGCTTTGACTGGACATTCCTTGTTCAGGGTGTGGCACCACACATTTTGCATACAAGTTCAGTTTTACTCTCATCTGACGAGAGCGCTGTCTTTCACATGTTTGCTGTGCCCCATTCATGGCTTCTGGCAAACTACTGGGGGGATTTTTTTTGGGCTTTCTTTCCATAGTTCAGCAATCTTGCCACTTCTCCGTGAATACCAGATTTGTGGAATACATGACGAATAGTTGACTGATTGGGATATTTTAGAACCCAACCCTGCTTTAAACTTCTCCATGATTTCATCTCTGATCTGTCTGCGGTGTTTCTTGGTCTTCACAATGCTGTTTGTTCTCTAATGTTCTCTATCAAACCTCTGAAGGCTTCACAGAACAGCTAGATATATACTGAGATTAAATGACTTGCACACTTTTTACTAATTGGGTCACATTTGATAGCAGTTGGTTGCACTAGAATTTATTTAAGAGGGAGCAAGTAAATTGGGCTCAAAACAAATTCATGCCACACTTTTCAGAATGTTGTAAAGCCATCTATTATTTTCCTTTTACTTCACAGCTATGCACAATTCTGTGTTGGTCTATCACATGAGATATGTATGTAATTTATTGAATTTTTTGGTTGTGATAGAAAATATAAAAGGGTGTGAATACTTTTTCAAGGCACTGTATTTTGTTTATCATTTCTTATTTTAGTTGTAAACTGTTCAGTGCTTGCTCCTAATCTTCGAGTCAATCAGGCCTAGGACAAATGAAACATGTAGGACCCTCTTTTTAACCCATTTCAAGTGTACAGGCAAAGAAATGCAGATTATTATATCAGCAGCTGATATATTACCAAACTGTTTGATGATTTAACATTACACTTATTTACAAGCATGTTTGAACATCGATCGTAAGGTGTTGCTAAAATTAGCTCACACTGTAGTCAAAACAGAATTCTGTTTTATTGGTTATAGAGAGATTGCACAAGGTAATGAAAATTGTCAGTCAGAGAGAAATAAAACATGGTTACGGAGGACTAGTTCATACTAAAGGGTGTGGTTGACAAACTACATATTGTAGAGTATGATTTGAAAGGTTTCTTGTATTTTTAGCTTTTCAAGACTTCCAACATTTTTACAAAGATGTAGTGCATTACTAGTGAAAGTGAGATACTGTGCTGTGATGTCTGATACTAACGTGTCTAACAGGATTTTTTTGGTCATGATGATGAAGCCTACTTTGTCTTTTTGAGTGTAACTGAATTGTTATCTAAAAGATAAAGATTATTTTTGTATTTTGAAATGGGATTGTACAAACTGTAAAAAATGTATGCTCATCATTATAAAACTGAAATTATTAAAAATTAGAAAACACTAGTTTTCATCTCTGTTTTCACGGCCCTTCCTGTCTTGATATATAACACCTTGTCAGACAATTAGGGCATTTTCAGATATTTCTAGAGAAAATTGCCAATTTCTAAAATTTTACTTCACTACTGAATAATAGTGCTTTGAATTGTACTACATTAATTGACACCAGCTTTCTTGCACTGCTCCGTGTTTATTATAATACACCAAGTAATGCAACAACAATCTTTGGAGTCCCAAAATGACATGACTGAGAAGGACTGATAAAAGTATATTGGTGGGAAAAGAAAATCTAGAGAAATTCCAGAAAATATGTTTCAGCCTCTGTAAATTGTAACTAATTCAATTGTTGATTTTTTTTTTTCTTTTGTAACTAATCGAAATAAATAATGCAAAACCTGTTTTTATTTCCCTATGTTACTTCAAAAGTGAGGTTTTTGTGGATTGACAATACATCATTCTAACTGGCCTATTTGTCCTAAAGGCCAAACAAACAGATCTATACCAACTTTGACAGCCCAGTGTCAGTCTAAACTTGAGATCAGTCATACAGGTTTGAAGATTGGTTTCACTTTAGCTCTTTCTTTTGTCAGAACAGAAGGAAACATTTTAAGGGAAAACTGTTAAAATATTAGAACACATTCATGCAAATGTTCAATAAAATATTTTAATGTTGAGTTATAAGTATTACTCGACTGTACAATACCTCATACCCTTGAACTACTACATAATTTTTTACAAATAAAAATCTGAAACATGTTGAATCTTTTAATCTGATACCCCTAAGTAAAATTCAATGCAATCAAATGGCTCCAGAAATGACCTTTTTAGGAAATAGAGGCCACCTGTGTGTAGTTGAATCTAAAATACAAATCCAACTATTGTGCGAAGGCTTCAGAGCTTTGCTAGAGAACATTGGTGAACAAACAGCATCACAAAGACCAAGGAACGCAGCAGACAGGTCAGGGACAGTGATTTGGAGAGGTTTAAAGCAGGTTTAGGTTATAAAAAGCTATTTAAACACATCTAGGAGCACAAGTATGGCTGTCCACTTGAAATGACAGTTTGAGCAAGAAGAGCATAAATCAGAGAGGCCGTGGAGGAGACACTCCAAACATGTGGAAGGTGATCTGTTCTGATCAGTCCTAAATTAAAACATAAGTAAAAGGATGTATTTTTTGCTTACTAACACTGCACAACACCCTGAACACATCATCTACTTCTTTAATGGCGGTTGGCGAGCAATGATTTGGTGCATTATGGCCACGAACTGGAATGAAGTGTGCACTGGGTTATTAAATGGGTTCATGTATTCATAAACTAGATGTTTTAAAAAAATTCTATATATCTATATATATATATATATATAGAGAGAGAGATATCTATATCTATATATATGTGTATATATATAGATATCTCTATATATATACATATATATAGAGATATCTATATAGATATACAGGGGTTGGACAATGAAACTGAAACACCTGGTGTTAGACCACAATAATTTATTAGTATGGTGTAGGGCCTCCTTTTGCGGCCAATACAGCATCAATTCGTCTTGGGAATAACATATACAAGTCCTGCACAGTGGTCAGAGGGATTTTAAGCCATTCTTCTTGCAGGATAGTGGCCAGGTCACTACGTGATACTGGTGGAGGAAAACGTTTCCTGACTCGCTCCTCCAAAACACCCCAAAGTGGCTCAATAATATTTAGATCTGGTGACTGTGCAGGTCATGGGAGATGTTCAACTTCACTTTCATGCTCATCAAACCAATCTTTCACCAGTCTTGCTGTGTGTATTGGTGCATTGTCATCCTGATACACGGCACCGCCTTCAGGTTACAATGAACCATTGGATGCACATGGTCCTCAAGAATGGTTCGGTAGTTCTTGGCAGTGACGCGCCCATCTAGCACAAGTATTGGGCCAAGGGAATGCCATGATATGGCAGCCCAAACCATCACTGATCTACCCCCATGCTTCACTCTGGGCATGCAACAGTCTGGGTGGTACGCTTCTTTGGGGCTTCTCCACACCGTAACTCTCCTGGATGTGGGGAAAACAGTAAAGGTGGACTCATCAGAGAACAATACATGTTTCACATTGTCCACAGCCCAAGATTTGCGCTCCTTGCACCATTGAAACCGACGTTTGGCATTGGCATGAGTGACCAAAGGTTTGGCTATAGCAGCCCGGCCGTGTATATTGACCCTGTGGAGCTCCTGATGGACAGTTCTGGTGGAAACAGGAGAGTTGAGGTGCACATTTAATTCTGCCGTGATTTGGGCAGCCGTGGTTTTATGTTTTTGGATACAATCCGGGTTAGCACCTGAACATCCCTTTCAGACAGCTTCTTCTTGCATCCACAGTTAATCCTGTTGGATGTGGTTCGTCCTTCTTGGTGGTATGTTGACATTACCCTGGATACCGTGGCTCTTGATACATCACAAAGACTTGCTGTCTTGGTTACAGATGCGCCAGCAAGACGTGCACCAACAATTTGTCCTCTTTTGAACTCTGGTATGTCACTCATAATGTTGTGTGCATTTCAATATTTTGAGCAAAACTGTGCTCTTACCCTGCTAATTGAACCTTCACACTCTGCTCTTACTGGTGCAATGTGCAATCAATGAAGACTGGCTACCAGGCTGGTCCAATTTAGCCATGAAACCTCCCACACTAAAATGACAGGTGTTTCAGTTTCATTGTCAAACCCCTGTATATCTATATCTATATAGATATATATCTATATAGATCTATATCTATATAGATATATATCTATATAGATATAGATATATATATCTATATCTATATAGATATATATATCTATATATAAAGAGATATCTATATCTATATAGATATATATATATATCTATATATAAAGAGATATCTATATTGATATAGATATATATCTATATAGATATATGTCTATATCTATATAGATATATATATCCATATAGATATATATATCTATATAGATATAGATATATATCTATATAGATATATATATCCATATAGATATATATATCTATATAGATATAGATCTATATCTATATAGATCTATATCTATATCTATATAGATATATCTATATAGATATAGATATATATATCTATATAGATATAGATATATATAGATAGAGAGAGAGATATATAGAGAGATATCTATAGATATAGAAATCTATATATAGATATAGAAATCTATATAGATATAGATATATATAAACTTTGGTTATCGTGGGGAGGATTTTTTTTTTTATTAATTAATTTGAGTATTTCAAAATAATTTGAGTCTACTCAACTTTATTGTTCCAGCACTCGCGGACAACGACGAACAACGGTTTGACGTTATCCGCTTTGAAATGGCGTTGAGGCAGTTGAAGACGCTGTCATTTTTTTGTTATTTTTATCATTTTGGTCACTTCAGCTTTTAAGTTTTTGGTCCAGTGCTAACTTCTGAACTTAATCTATAATTTTGCGCTTTGTTCAGTTGTTAAACAAAAATGTATTGCAGAAAAGTGTGAATAACTGACGTTGCATAATAAGGCCGCAGCAGGCCCCGGAGTTGCGTAAAGATTACGGCCGCTCTCCAGTGCTTGGCCCTGCCGCAGAGCTGCTATTTGGTGAGTCGCGAGCGGTTACAGGCAGCTTAGCCAGCGGACGAGGTTTGGATAGCGCAAGCGAAATGGTCATACTAGCTTCAAGAAACGTGTGTTTTACAATTAAAAGTTAAAAACAAACAGTTTTTTATGTTTGTGTCTTTATAAGTATTGTTGCTAAACCGTTTTCTACTAGGACTAGCGTTAGCATACATGCTTCTCAAGTCATTACTCTGCACTGTTTACAAACAGTTAGCTACCCTTACTGCCAGCAAGTTTGTTTTTTTCGAACATTCTAATGTTTTTCCAGAAGCAAACTGGCTCATATTAAATTCTGAAAAAAACTTCATAAATGCTGTATTACCATTGTTTGAATACATTTTGTAAAAGAGTTTTATACTGCAAGATATCCGTGACTTAGCGCCATGCGATTGGAAACAAATGTAAACATGTTTCGTTGTTAAGCTAGCTAAACTAATCTACGTTATTTCATAAAAGGAATTACTCTTTAAAGCTTCTTAGTAACTAGCATGCACCATTTCTGTATTTTTGCATATCCAATTAGCGGCTACTGACAAATTATTTTTTCTTCCTTTTTCATTTTGTTTTAACAGGTTTAGGTTGTTCCCGGCTAGACATGACAGTCCTGGAAACGAAGTGACACAGCTGGAGCCCAGTCCCGTCGTAACCACCACTTTATCAAATAGCTTCTACTGCTTGAGTTATATTTTACATTAAATTGCATTTTGCAAACGCATAATTAATATGGCGTCAGTGCCAGTGTATTGCTTGTGTCGCCTGCCTTATGATGTGACACGCTTCATGATTGAATGTGACATCTGTCAAGACTGGTTTCATGGAAGGTAAGGTTTTTGGTTGCTTATACAGATCAAAAATTACCATGTGTTGTTTCACAGTGTTATTCCACATGTTTTCTATACTGAGACATGTCTAAAAAGTATAGTTGAACTCTTGACTTCTTAGAATTAATGCACAATGCACATGTTTTCTATTCAGCTGTGTTGGTGTTGAAGAGGACAAGGCTACTGAGATTGACCAGTACCACTGCCCCAACTGTCAGGTCACCCATGGGCCCTCTGTTAGTAAGTTTATTTATTTTCTTTATTTTTTTGAAGGAATAATGTGAAACATTTTAGAAATGAGTCGAGAAAGGAGCCTGAGTGGATTTGTATTTCTGTAACTTGGGACTTAACCAACATTCTGTCAAGGTGCCACAATTTTACTTTGTCTTTAGTAGACATGGAGTGGTTACCGGAATCAATGTATACCAAGATCTAAAAAAGTTATGAGTTTAAAACTGCTAAAAATGTTCCCTTATACAGTTTCAACAGTTTAAATTACTTTAAGGAGGTGACAGAGTAATGCAGCATAATGCAGCAATACTCCTACCCCACTTATTGCTGCACACTGCTGGTGTGGCTGGCTGAATAAAAGTTTAACACTTTTCACTTGCTTACAGGAGAGACAAATTTAGCACACTTAAGCATATTTTAGCTTGTGAAAAATACACACAGCTATGGAGAGAAGACTAAAGGAGAGCTATTTAATTAAAACTTTATTAAAACTACAGTTGGTAAGCTATGAGGTGAACGTGTGTTACGCAGCAGATAGCCTGCTCTACCAGAGCACAATAAGCCCTCTAAAACAACTACTATATTCCAAGTTTTGCATCTGAATAAAAATGGCAATAAGTAAACGTCGTAAAAAGCATGTGCTATATAACTTTAATAAGAGTATGAATAATTTTTGCTTATCTGTTTTTAAATAAAACCAGTTAGATCATGTATAGTTTTCGTTGTTTGGGATTTTTACTCAACGTTACAATTACCCTGAAAATCTCACCATGCCTGATCCTAATCGTACATCTCTGAGGGTTTATTATTATTATTTTACCGTGTGCACTCATTGATCATTATTATTTTCTTCTTTATTTCCTCAGTGCGCAAACGGCGTGGAGGCAATAAACAGACAGATGGAAATACAGGCGTAGGAAGAGATCCCAGTAAGCCTGTAAAGACAGGGAGCCAACAGTTTGTCAGAGAGCTTCGTAGCAGAACATTCCCAAAGTAAGACCCTTGTCTGATATATATTTATTCATTTATGGCAAATCGTCATGTATTGAAATTTTGAAACATTCTGTTTTTCTGTGCTTTGTGGAATGTAGTGCCGATGAAATCTTGCTGAAGCCGTCCGGGGCTCAACTGACGGTTGACTTTCTGGAAGAGCATTCTTTCAGCGTTCCTGTCATGGTGTTGAGGCGGGATGGCTTAGGCATGACCCTTCCTCCATCCTCGTTCAGTGTCAGTGACGTGGAGCACTACATTGGTACGTTTCTGCTAAATTAACTACTTGATTTAGACACACAGCACTGCATTCGTTCATGACTTTAGATTTTTTATATGTAAAACCCTTGGCTCACCCATCAGCTCTTTAGATTTAGATGTACCAAACTTGGTTGTAATTTTGTATAGCAACCCTGAGCAACAGCTCTTTAAGCTTATTTTCTCTTTGTTTAATTTGCAGAGTGGACATGGCTCTATTTGCTATTACTTCTAGTTCTTTTATGTATAAACATAAATTCTTTGTTATAGCACCTTAACAGTCTTAAAATATTAGTTTTGCAATAACAAAGTGATAACTTAAAGAAGAAAATGTGTGGATGATTGACATCTCAGGTCCTACGTCAGATCTTTGGTGGATACATTTTTTTCCTGTTTCTTAAACAAATGCCTTTAAAATATAGTTTTTTCTCAGACATTTTAAACAGATGACACGCTATGCATGCAATCATGGTAGTTCAAGGGTTGTGACTAAAATATAATGAACACAACTTATATTTAATGAAACTATTTGTGGAATATCTTTGAAAGATTGGAGAGCTGTTGCTCAAAATATTTTTCAAAAATACTAGAAATCTGGGTAATTGGAATCAAAAGGTAAATAAATGTAGTGCAAGTAAAAGTTTATTTATAAAGCACCTTTTACAAATGTCACAAGGTGCTTTATAGATAAACGAGACACATATTTACAATACCGTATTTTCCACACTATAAGGCGCACTTAAAAACCTTTAATTTTTTCAAAAAATGACAGTGCGCCTTGTAATCCGGAGCGCCTTATATATGGATCAATTGGTTAATTGGTTGATCCATACTGGTTGTACACGGCGCTCTGTCAAAATGTTTCAGTACGACTGGTAAACTACAAAGCCGCACCGCTTGCAGCATTACGGCTACCGTAGTCAGGGGCGTCGCCGAAGTAATAGCGGTAAACACATATACTGTGCTTACTCCTAGTCCAACACCACTTTTGTGTGTATAACGTTTGAATATACTGTTGCAGGAATTGCCTGAACTACAGGTCCTTCTCAAAATATTAGCATATTGTGATAAAGTTCATTATTTTCCATAATGTCATGATGAAAATTTAACATTCATATATTTTAGATTCATTGCACACTAACTGAAATATTTCAGGTCTTTTATTGTCTTAATACGGATGATTTTGGCATACAGCTCATGAAAACCCAAAATTCCTATCTCACAAAATTAGCATATCATTAAAAGGGTCTCTAAACGATCTATGAACCTAATCATCTGAATCAACGAGTTAACTCTAAACACCTGCAAAAGATTCCTGAGGCCTTTAAAACTCCCAGCCTGGTTCATCACTCAAAACCCCAATCATGGGTAAGACTGCCGACCTGACTGCTGTCCAGAAGGCCACTATTGACACCCTCAAGCAAGAGGGTAAGACACAGAAAGAAATTTCTGAACGAATAGGCTGTTCCCAGAGTGCTGTATCAAGGCACCTCAGTGGGAAGTCTGTGGGAAGGAAAAAGTGTGGCAGAAAACGCTGCACAACGAGAAGAGGTGACCGGACCCTGAGGAAGATTGTGGAGAAGGGCCGATTCCAGACCTTGGGGGACCTGCGGAAGCAGTGGACTGAGTCTGGAGTAGAAACATCCAGAGCCACCGTGCACAGGCGTGTGCAGGAAATGGGGTACAGGTGCTGCATTCCCCAGGTCAAGCCACTTTTGAACCAGAAACAGCAGCAGAAGCGCCTGACCTGGGCTACAGAGAAGCAGCACTGGACTGTTGCTCAGTGGTCCAAAGTACTTTTTCGGATGAAAGCAAATTCTGCATGTCATTCGGAAATCAAGGTGCCAGAGTCTGGAGGAAGACTGGGGAGAAGGAAATGCCAGAAGTCCAGTGTCAAGTACCCACAGTCAGTGATGGTCTGGGGTGCCGTGTCAGCTGCTGGTGTTGGTCCACTGTGTTTTATCAAGGGCAGGGTCAATGCAGCTAGCTATCAGGAGATTTTGGAGCACTTCATGCTTCCATCTGCTGAAAATCTTTATGGAGATGAAGATTTCATTTTTCAGCACGACCTGGCACCTGCTCACAGTGCCAAAACCACTGGTAAATGGTTTACTGACCATGGTATCACTGTGCTCAATTGGCCTGCCAACTCTCCTGACTTGAACCCCATAGAGAATCTGTGGGATATTGTGAAGAGAACGTTGAGAGACTCAAGACTCAACACTCTGGATGAGCTAAAGGCCGCTATCGAAGCATCCTGGGCCTCCATAAGACCTCAGCAGTGCCACAGGCTGATTACCTCCATGCCACGCCGCATTGAAGCAGTCATTTCTGCAAAAGGATTCCCGACCAAGTATTGAGTGCATAACTGTACATGATTATTTGAAGGTTGACGTTTTTTGTATTAAAAACACTTTTCTTTTATTGGTCGGATGAAATATGCTAATTTTGTGAGATAGGAATTTTGGGTTTTCATGAGCTGTATGCCAAAATCATCCGTATTAAGACAATAAAAGACCTGAAATATTTCAGTTAGTGTGCAATGAATCTAAAATATATGAATGTTAAATTTTCATCATTACATTATGGAAAATAATGAACTTTATCACAATATGCTAATATTTTGAGAAGGACCTGTATATGTGATTAGAAGCTCAGTGTGTGGGGTGTATGTTTCGTGTGTGTGTATGGAAGATGTTGACATTACTCCTCCGAACAGAGGTGGCGCTGTGTGCTGCCGTAGCTGAGAATCAAGAGTGAAGGAGTGACGTCGGTATTATTGTGTGTGTGGGGTGGGTAGAGACAGCGACCGGAGCAGCGGTGTATGAGTCTGTAAGCCCTGTGTTTTTACGTGCTGCAAAGTCATTAAAAAGAACCCCGAATCTCGTCAACAACTCAGTGTTTTGATGCTGTTTCTTCATGCTCAACTCAGCAACGTATGAGTGAGGGAGTTAACCCCCGAGGAAACTAGTAACTTCGGCCCTGGAGAAAGCGTCTCCCCTGTGTCATCAGACTACGGTCAGGGGACAGAAACAGGAAAGGTTAACAGTACTAACGTTTGATTTAGTGCATCAAACTGTTTCTTTTACGTGTTTACTGAATCAGGGAAAAGTTCCCTTTCACGTTTTAACTAACGTTTGATTTCAACTTCAACTTCATAGACTCCAATGCATTCCTAACGTGCGGTTGGCTCTATTCAATAGATTTCTATGTAGAGGAGATCTTACCATGAGAGTGAATGGAGTTATCAGAACGCTGGTTTGTAGTGTATTAATAAAGTTTGACTGACTGACTTATCTGACTGTTTTGTTGACATTCTCTTTAGCACAGCTCCATCTAGTGGATGCATAACGCAACCCCAGTCAAACGTTTGACTGCAGAAGCTTCTATTCTATGCGCCTTATAATCCGGTGCGCCTTATAGTGCGGAAAATACGGTATATAAAACAGAAATACAAAACAGCAATAAAAACCTAGTTCTGACTAAAAGCTTCTTACTATTAGAACTTCTTTAGCTGATTTTTAAAAATGTCCACAGAGTCTGGTGCTGTTTGTAAAAATAAGTGACTTTGAGTTCTGAAGCGTGTGTTTGGGACCATTCATATGGTTCTGATAAGGATTACCTAGGACTGCTAGAGGTGGCTCATGTTTCATTCAATTCAGCAAAATAGGAAACATTTTGAAGGTTAAGGCCACCATTTGAAAATGGACTCTAAAAATGATAAGTAGAGCAGTGACTTTAAAACTAGGTTTGTATGGGTTCCTGTTTTGGACCAGTCAGAAGTCTTGCGGTGGAGATCTTGACTAACTGAAGATCAGCCAGCCTGTTCTTATTCAGAGAAGTGAAGAGACCAATACCATAGTCAAATCTCATAGACATAAAAGCAGAAATTATGCGTAGTTCTTTTTTTTAAAGGTTGTTTTTGGGAAATCAAACTACAGTTTTATTTACAATGTTCTAAATGAATCAGTTTAATTTTAGCGTTTGTTAGAGAAATAGTTTTCATTCCTGTGTGGTGATGCCTTTGGTTCCTTGCTCTAAAATGTCTAAAATCTGTTTATTTGCAGGTTCAGATAAAGAGATTGATGTTATTGATGTGTCTCGTCAATGTGACCTGAAGATGCGACTAGGAGACTTCGTTGAATACTACAACAGCCCTAATCGGGACAGAGTGCTCAATGTGATCAGCCTGGAGTTCTCTGAAACTAGGTACCAGAAGGAAATTACAAACAGAAACAGTAGAGTTCCTGGTTGTACTTGCTGTGCCGTAATTAATATGTTTGGAAATTGACATAGGCTCTCAAATTTGGTGGAGACTCCGAAGATTGTGAGAAAACTTTCATGGGTGGAAAACCTCTGGCCTGAAGAGTCAGTTTTTGAACGGCCAAATGTGCAGAAGTACTGTCTGATGGGAGTAAAGGACAGCTACACAGACTTTCACATTGACTTTGGTGGGACTTCAGTATGGTACCATGTCCTGAGGGTGAGAGGACATGTTATTTTTAGTTTGTGTTTGGGAAGTTTCACTTTTTGTTTGTTTTAAAGAGTTCTAATTAAATCAACATTATTTTTTATAAACTTGTCTTTCTATGTTTACTCAGGGCGAGAAAATCTTCTATCTAATTTCTCCCACCCCAGCCAATCTGGCACTTTTTGAGCGATGGAGTTCCTCATCTAACCAGAATGAGATGTTCTTTGGGGATCAAGTTGACATGTGTTACAAGTGTTCTGTCAAGCAAGGAAACACACTGTTCATACCAACAGGTATTAATGGATTTTTGTTATGTATCAGGAAAGGGTTTTTGCAGTCCTGTCAGATATTCTGTGTCTAATTCGGCCAATGTCTGCAACTACTGCTGTACTGAACTGTCAGTATCTAAGTATACAAACAAATTATTTGCTACAAAAAGACAGACTTATGGGACTTAATGTGAGCTAAGTGTAAATGAATTAACTTTAATGTTGTCTGTTTTCCAGGATGGATTCATTCTGTGCTGACTCCCGTGGACTGTCTGGCGTTTGGAGGAAACTTTCTGCACAGTCTCAACATTGACATGCAGCTGCGGTCAGTCTTCTAATAACTCTCCATCCATTTTTGACTGAAGTATTTTGGTTTTAAAAATACTTATGATCTTCACTTTCTATTAAAAGTGAAATAAAATCAAGGGGTGAATGACACATTGTGTATTTTCTATTTTTTTTACGCTGTCTCAACCAAGACAAATGTGACTTTTGTGATGGAGGCAAACGGTTGTTTGACTTTCAAGACATACAGCTCAGGGTTGGTCCTGACTGACGCAATTTATACTACTGAAAAAATAGTTGGAGAATATATCCTTGTTGAGGCAAGCCAATAATCTGGTTAGATGACTTGGAGGGTGAATTTTTTTAAAGTTGACATGTTGACAACATCTATCTGACCTACCTCCTCCACTGGTCTCTATGTGTTACCCTTTCAACCTTAATAGTAAAAATACTAAAACGACTTATAGTAGGAACACATTTTTTAAAGAAGTCTTTAATCTGGGCCGGCACGTGGAGTAGCGGGAGAGCAGGCATCCCATATCCAGACGTTAATAGTCTTTAATGCCACCTGTCCAGGGTTTGATTCCCAACTTTGGGACCTTTCCTGCATGTCTTCCCTCGTTCTGCCCGTTTCCCATCCGATTACTCTTAGTCTTAAATTTAAAAGTCTTAGATTTAAAAACAAGCGTTTTCATCAAATGTAAAGAAATTTTCTTTGAATGTTATGTTTTTAAATATTTCCAAATATGCAGGACTGTGTATGTTATTTCTGTGTAATATATTGTTTACCTTTATTGTGTATAGTATAACGAATGCACTTATTTTTTCTCATACATAAATCATTGCATAAATCACTAACTTTGTATGCCTTCCCACTATGGGCCTGTTCTGTGCATTTGCTTAAATGGCAAATAAATGCGATTGCAGCTGAAACCAGGTATTAACATACATTGTATGAAAACATGTTTAACCTGTTTTTCAGCATCTGACATTGAATAAGACTAAACCTTCCTTGTTTTAGGTCTGTTAGGATGACCAAAAATATTTCTGTTTAAATGCCAGAATAATGAGTGTTTTTAATTTTTTTAAAGAAAGTTTTATAACTTTTTTCTAAGTCAGTGTGAGCAAGGCAGCCTACGAACCTGTTAACACCTACCTCGGACAGTAACCGATCCAGTGTTCAGGGGTTTTTAGCAGCAACAAGGACAAATGAGGAAGTTGTCTCCTTATTTCGCCGCTGCTGGACTCTAGTTGCAAGCACGGGTTTAATCATCAACCAAGTCGGTGCCAATCTCTGGGAAGTCGACATCCTCAGCCAACTTCTCAGCAGTCTGAAATTTATCTGTTTACTGTGCCAGTACGTACGACATGTTGGAAACATTTAAACAAGAGTGCTGAACAACTTTGACTTCATGAAGACTAGACCAGCTGATCATCTACACAGATGTATTACTGAAATAACCACTAATGTCCAACTTTGCTTTGGGGTCATTTTAGGGCGTATGAAATAGAGAAGAGATTAAGCACAGCCGACTTGTTCAAATTCCCCAACTTTGAGACTGTATGTTGGTATGTTGGGAAGCACCTTCTTGATATATTCAGAGGTGAGGAATTTCAATACACATTTTATCACTTTTGAGTTTTTCTGTGAACTTTTTTTGGTGGTGTGACTTTGTGTCCAACGTTGTGTATCCTCCAACAGGACTGAGAGAAAATCGCAGACACCCTGCCAGCTACCTTGTTCAAGGAGCTAAGGCCCTGAACAACGCTTTCCGCACCTGGACGCGCAAAGAGGTACATTTATACTGACAGTTTTTGCTTTTTACTGTTTTACTTATTTTGGTATTTCTTTTCTAATGGGCTTTATTTGCTGTGTTTTAAAACAGAGAACAAGGTTTCATTGTGAAAAATCAATGATTTGAGAATAGGTGTTGGAACAAAAACTGTTTTCTTAATACATTTTTATATACATTATTGCATAAAATGAATTGAAACTAATCTCACTGGATACTTGTATTTTAAAAGACAGAGTTTTATAACAAAATGTAAATAATTTTTCCAGGTATGAAGATAACTTAATTCTTAAAGAGAGGGAAGTGAGGGGTTCCTTGTTTAGTGTTTAGTCCTGAAAATGATTAGTTTGTGACAACAAGAGAATGTACTGTAACATGGATTCTTACTCAAAACTGTCATTTTTTTATTTATTGTGTTATTATTTTTATCCACATATCTGCTTTTTGTGAGATACTTGGTCATAGTTTCTCTGAATTTACCTGAATTGTTCTTTATATATTATATATTATAATATTGCATAAGAGGACTGATGATCTTCTGCACTCAGGCCTTAGCAGATCATGACATGGAGATACCAGAGACAATCAACACTCAGACATTAATAAAAGACCTGGCAAAAGAGATTCGTCTGGTTGAGGTGATTTCTTTTAATGTATTTTTAGAAAAATAATTCACACACCGTTTATTCATTTTTAGTAATAAACTATATTTTATTTCATTAGGATATCTTTCAGCAAAACATTGGTCGCACAGGACCTCAGTTTCCTGGTGCTCCACTATCCAAAGCACCCCTGAGCGCCGCTCAGAACTCGGGACGCCCCCCTGGAAAAAAGAAAGGGCCCAAACATAAGGAGGTGTTGGGGGGGTTTGGGCCCACTGGAACCAAAAAGAAAAGTCAGAAAGGGATACTCAAAGCAGAAGCAGGAGAACTCGAGCTCATTGAGATCCATGCCAAACATACCCTCAAAAAATTTCAACCTGGAAAGTCCAAACACAAGAACAAGGTATGTACTTTCTCAAATTTGTTGAAGATGTGGTTATTTAACAAGTCTAAATGTTTTGCTGTTGTTTCTAATTTCTGTTTTTACAGCTGGAGCTGCCGTTAGAGGAGTTCGAAGGAAAGATAAATAAAAACAAGCTTAAACTTGTCTTGACAAATGGGAAAATCCAAGGGTAAGCACTGATGCTCTTTTAAGTTTGCAGCAGTTTTGTACCTTCTGATTGTTTTTTGTTATATTATGCCTGTTTTTTCTTTAATGAGTTAGTAAGAAAGATGGTAGCAGTAATGGTGCAGGAAGGGCTGGAAGCTACAAACACCTTGCCACAGAGGGATCCAGTCTATCTGACCTGGAGTCTGAGGATGAGCTGCAGATTGATGAGACTCCACCTCCTCGACGCAAACCTACTGGACCTAACAAGAAAAAGAAACTAAGTGGCAAGTATTGGGATTAAACCCAGAAAAGAAAAGTTCAGTGTTCTGGTTTCAAAGGTACATGGCTGAGGTAAACTAACAGTGTAGAAATGTTCATTTAGGTTTACCGAGGAAGTTGCCCAGAGCTAAACCTTGTTCTGACCCTAATCGCATCAGGGAGCCAGGAGAGGTAGACTTTGACATTGAGGTGAGTTTTATTTTGTTACAGACACACCGGTAGTGATTAGGGATGGACCGGCAGGCGTTTTTCATGATATCATACCCTTCAGTAAAAATACCGCAGTATAGCAGGAATTACAAAAATATAACACGAAATCTGCTAAAGGTCATGCAGACAAGCAGCAGTTGTTGCGCCTGTTAAAATTATATAACATATTAATACAGGTATACTAATGTCATCTGTAAAATTTGACTCTTCATACTTTTGCAACTGGAAATATTTTCATACAGCAGAGTTTCATTTTGGTGTAAACAAAGTAAAAGTGTAGTAGCTCCCCTGACTGCAGTGTAGTAACAACTGGGGGAGGCGTAGTGCTGTTACTTGATACATTTTGGAAAAACTGGTAATTTCTTTACTTTCTCTAGTATCTTTTTAAAAGGACTTTGAATCTTATGAATGGTGTGACTATTTTAAATCGTTGGCATACCTTGATATCACCAATGGGCTCAAGCCTACATGCGATGATACTCTTGTAAATCCAACTGTCGATGCCATATTTACGACAACGTTTCAATTATACGTCCGTCAAAAGATGAAGATTTTTCTTCACTTTTTTTTTTTTTTTTTTAGCTACAGCTGTACAGATTTTATTACAGAGACTGTTTAGCTTTGTTATATTCTAGATGGAACATATAAAACTGTATTATTAGTTGGCTTCGCTTACTGCTTCCTCCTTGTGCTGAAGGTTATTGGCTAGTTATACAAAATAATTTATTCTGATGGTTTGGCTACCCTAACAGAAAGCCTTTCAAATATTGATTGATTTACCTGAATTTCTGCTTCCACTGTTTTTTATTTTACTGTTCAGCTCTTTTCCGTTAGTAACAGTTGCCTGATTGGATTTCTTCCTTCAGGAGGACTACACGACTGACGAAGAGGCGCTGGCAGCTCATGGAGTAAAAGGCGGTGCCGGTGGCATCCTTGACTTATTAAAGGCCAGCAAGCAGGTGGCAGGGTTAGACTCTGCAGCTCTCAGGTTTGTTGACTTGAGCGTTGATTGGTTTATTAAAATTGTTTTCTGTTTTTATGGATGTTTGCAGCATGAATCTGGATAACTTTTCCTGATACAGTTAACTAGAGTTTTAGAACTGTTTAATATTTTAAGAAATATTTGTTAGGTTGTTTTTGTTCAAATAGAGTGCAACATTCTTACTGACAAAAACAATCGGATGTATTTTGCGTTTAATTTATTATACATTTGTTAATGACAGTGCAGGGCTACTAAGGTGCTAGAAACATACATGGAATTTTGAAAATATTGATGTACTTGAGGAGGATTTTTTTATACTGTCCTTTATTAAATTTGAAGATCAGATTGAGACTCTAATGGCTTATTTTGTATCTTAAATAGCTTTTCATGACAACATTAGGATATTACTTAATAAAAGGATTTTTAATACGTAATAGATGTGTAATGTCTTTGCTTGTACAATCATGGGGAAGACTGCTGATTTGAGAGCTGTCCAGCAGACAGTCTCTGACAGTCTCCAGGAGGGTAAACACAAAAGGTAATTCATAAAGAATATGGCTGTTGTGAGGGCTGAATATTAAGTGAAAGAAAAAATGTTGTTTGAAAAGGTTAGACAAGTAACGGGTATATTTGGAGCTTTTTTAATTTGAACAGCACCTGTAATTGGTGATGTTTCTTTCTGCTTTCTGTTTAGTGAGGAAGCACCAGCCTCCCCCAGCACTCGAGATGCCATCCAGGGTATGCTTTCCATGGCCAACCCTCCTTCGTCATCCTCCTCTTCCTCATCTTCATCCCCCTCATCTATCTCTGGAGGTCTGACAGAGGGATTAGCAGCCGTTAAGGACAAGGGTGGCAGAACTGTGTGGGTGACAGGAGGAATCAAGAAGAGTGCAAATCCTGAGAAAAAAGCAGTGATTCAGCGGCCCGGTAAAAGGACAATTAAAAGGCCAGCCCGTCACATTACTGATGAAGACAGTCCAGATGAGCAAGAAACACTGGGGACTTGTTTTAAGGATTCAGATTATGGTGAGCACAATAATGGGTTGTCTCTGCTGCTCATATTTATGCTAATCAAAGCATGAAAGTGTATTGCTTTTAGACAAAGTAAAGAATTGTTAATTCTCTTCAAGTTTACCCTTCATTGGAGTCTGACGAGGAAGATCATATTAACAAGACGAAGATGAAAAGAAAGAAAAACTGGGATGACACACCCTGGAGCCCAAAAGGTATGTCCTTTTTAAAATGGCAGCTATACCAGCCAGATTTTCTTCTCAGCTTCTTGATTCTAAATGTATGAGTTGCTTTTACTTGCAGCACGGGTGATGCCAACGCTTCCTAAACAAGATCGACCAGCCAGGGAAGGAGCTAGAGTTGCTTCTGTAGAAACTGGCCTTGCAGCAGCTGCTGCCAAGTTGGCACAACAAGTGAGCTATTAAAGAAAGCCAAGTGTCACAAACGTGCTCTGTTCAATAATATTGAAAAGGTAAAGAGTCTTGTTTCCTTCTGTTTATGATTCAGGAACAGCAGAAACCTGCTAAAAGGAAGTACACCAAAAAGCAACGTCCTCCTGCTCCCGTTGTAAGTCCTCCCCCTGTCCAGGCTGAGCCCACCCCACCCTCCCCAACACCTGCTCCAGAGTCAGCAGCAGATGTCAGCCCAGACAGGAGGATGGATTATTTCTCTGCCAGTCTGTTAGACCATGAATACACAGCAGGGCCAGGACCTTTTGGCCCTGGAGGCCCGAGGGGCAGTGGAGCCATGGCCCCTGGTGTATTCCTCTCTTCCCGACGACCTTCCATGTCACCTCAAAACAGCAGTTCTCATGCCGGTTTATCTCCTGCAGGCTTAGCCAGCCAAGGAATAACAGGAATCGGTCAAGGTAGGCACCGACCTGAATTACACTACCTTGTTTTACACTTTTTTTAAATGTCTATTTTTTTAATTTACTTATTCTTTTTTGCTTTTCTGTAGGTAAACGGCCAAAGAAAGGTCTCGCCACTGCAAAACAGAGACTTGGAAAAATCCTAAAAATTCATCGCAATGGGAAACTTCTCTTGTGAGAGATTTTTGTTTGTGGATGATGACTTTAAGAATGAAGATTAGGCCTCTGAAGTTGGTCTGAAGAAACTAGAGATGGTTATCTATATTTTGTACTTTTGTTTAACTGTTTTCATTTGTGATCAACTGTCATCATATCTTGCCCTCACCGATTTTCTGCCTGACTCCACCTACCACAATCTGCGTCAAGGTGTTTTCAGAGGCACATATGACTTCAAGTAAAATCACTGTAATGTCCTGGAAGCACTCTTTATGTGGTGAATTGTTTTTACTGCCACATATTTGATACTGACAATAGGCACTTTTTTCTAATAATTTGAAGGAACGTTTACACAGATTTTTCACAAATTTACAAAAAAGGGTGATTTTTTTTTTTTTGTTGGTTATTTTTACAAGTTGTGTTTAGGCAAGACTTTTAAAGGGAAAACGCGCATAAATGTGCAAACGTTTAAACGCTCTCAGTAGTTTTAGAGTTGTATTTAGCTGTTTTATCCTAGTTTTTGTAAGCCATGCCCCTGTTTTCTATTCTACTCTGTAAAACAAACGGTTGTATTAATCCCCCCATTAAAGACATAATGCTACACGTTATTATTTCTAAAGCTCTTAACATGATCTCAAAAATTCTCAGCCATCTTAATTTCTGGACACCATCATTTAATTTTATTTATTCTTCGTTTATTTATTTACCAAGGTAGAACTTCATAACTTCTAAGCCTTTTCTAATGTAGCATGTTTTGTCCCTGTCTTTGTATGATCAAATATGATTGTTAAATATCTTAAAACGTATAGAAAAAAAACTTTCCACTGCTATTTTAGGTTTTTTTTTTTGTTTGTTTCTTTTTTGTTTAGATTTTAATTTGACAATGTAAATATTTGTATTATTTGTAATTTATATTGCTAAATAAAATTAAAAAAAGAGCGAGTAGTTTCCTGCATGTTGCCGTAATTTGAGCACCAAGTTTTGGCAGCTTTCTTTGGTCGGACGTAGAGACGTTTTCACAGAATGTACTTGTCATAAAATGTTGGAGGTGTAGTTTAAAGAGTAAAAATATTGTGAAGGTGCAGGATATGAATTATATGTAAATATATGTTTTAATTTAAGTTCTTTTGTAGTTCAAAAACTTTCAAATTTTTCATAACTTGTACATGATACATTGTTGGGGAAACATGATAGTTCTTTTTTATATTTGTATTCATCAACTGTCATGTTCATGTTGTCTTGTTGGTGTAATGTTAGATCTGTGCTTAAGAAGAAGCTGTTGGTAAATTTCATGCATTTAGTTTTATATTGTTTATACTTCCTTTGTGAGTGCTGTGTGTCTTTTATTTTTCATGTGTTTTGCTTTAACCTGAAAAAGATCAAAGTTCATTTTTGCTCATGTTATTTGAGGAACAATTTTTTTTGTATTTTTAAAAAGAAGGAAAGTTAGATTTTTTTCTGGCAAATCAATGCTTTTTTGTTCACTATACTTCTCAGTTTTCCTGACATTTGAAAAAAGGGATTTAGGTATTTTTCTGCTATACACAATGAATATTTTGTTGTAATAAACACATCTACTCATAAAAGACTCCTTCTGTGAAAGTGCATTTTTATTATTTGTACTGGAATTAAGATTGCACCTTTTGTTAGCAAGTATCCATTGAGTACCCTTAAGATTTGTGTCACTTATCTAGTGAAAGATATTTTCTTGAAAACTATGAAAAATGAGAGTCGCAAAGAACCACAGGTTACAACATTCTCTCCGCTTAAAATAATAATATGAAATACAGGCAATTTTTGTGTTATAAAATGGAAGAATAGAAATATAAATTTACGAGTTTCTTTTATTTCCATGTTGGAATGAATAAGTTCAATCACTGCAGAAGATCAACAAAAAAATTTATCTCTTTTAGATTCCTTGACAAGCACCTGTTTCTGAGACTGGCATCTCTAGGTGGCGCTGTTTTTCTCTACACCTCAAAGCTGCTGTCAAAACAAACAGATGAACAAGAAAAGGCCAAAAACGTCTAAACTTTTGATGGGTTTACATGAGACTAAAGATACTGTTACACCTCTTACAGTGCGGTCAAGAAGATGTGTATTCTATGTGTCAGAATATGAGAAAATGTACCAATTTTTTATTCCTCTCCCAGTGATCATTGTGTTTTTATTTTAAATATTGAAAGAAATTCAAACCAAATTCAAATTGCTACTCATTTGTTTTACCACAATAAACTGCCTTTATTTAAATTTAATATTGTGTATTTTAAAACATTAATCAATTAACCACTTTTTTTTTGGTTGTGTTTTTTGTTGCTTTTTATTACTGGTTTCTGACAAGAATCTAATTGCCAAAACACACTTTAATTTTGGTTTTGAGAAATGACTCTTTATGTTCTTAGTTAAACACACTTTACCTCAACTGTCTTTAGACATCAGGTGAAGAGGCTGCAGAAGAGGTCCAAAGAGGACCTGGAGCCTTGAATGCAGATCAGACACAAGAGTCTTAAAGCCCAGTGTAACTATATGTGATTCTGCAACACCTCTTGAACATCTCTGTGGAAGACATTCTGCCTTGTCCGAAGGCTCACCTATCAGTCCTCAACCACTAGAGACCTGTTACCCTGACACCCCATATCATGAAGGTTCTAGAGAGGCACACCGGCTCTGTTCTTGGGACTGTTTTTGGAGATAATTTAGCAAAGAATGATGTTTCGAAAAATGAAGAACATGGTGTCAATCATGTTGCAACAGTCTCGTATTACAGTAAAAGTGTCTTCAGTCAGATGCTTCTTCAGATCTGCTGTAAAACCGATTGCTACAGGAGATACTTCCTCCCCACAGCCATCACCATCTACAACAACTCCTTAAAGAAACTTAGATAGTAAGAGCAACTGCAAACTTTAATGTCCCATTGGGATTGATAACGTAATTCTAAACAGAATTGAATTGAAATTGGATTCCTTTAACAGTGTCGTTTCCTTGGGAGGTTCGGCATACTTTCATATTTTATTTTTTGTTTGGGGAATTCTTCACTTTGCTTTCAGTTTTAAAACACATCATGAGTCTGATATGGACGAGGCTAATAAGTAACCTGCTTTTATTAATACAAATGAAACGAATGTCTAACAACAACCACTAGGGAGTGCCCTGGGTCAACGCCAGCAGCAGGTATTCTCGCGAGATCCGAACTATCCTACCACATTCTAGTGCAAGATGGTGAAGTAGATGAAACACGCATTCGAGGTAAGCGGAAAGGCTTATTCCATACCATCAATGCCGACATGGGTTTCTTCTATGTCTAGGCACACATTTTCCCAACTCCGTAGCAACCGTTGTTTATAAATCGCATGTCATTGGATCAAAGTGCAGGAACTAGCCTATGCTGAAGGGTGAAGTATACATTCTTTGCTATGTATACCGCCATGATCTGACGGATGAAGCATTGTGCGCAGCTCTCAGTGCTAGTCTGCTAGCTTCCCGAAGCTCTCAAACATACCCGCCGCACCAACACAGAAGTTTGCTGTGTATAGGTATGTGAATCGTTCTAAAAGCCAAAGGCCCGGTCACGTATTATCTAGCATCAATTCTCGTTAGTATTTATTGTATAATTGGCAAGCGTTAAGATGTGAATCTGTTCCGGAACTTGACTTTTCGCTATTTGCCAACGATAGCCTTCAAAGCTAAAAGAAGCCGGAGGAACGTCGCTAACGTAACTAGCCATTAACTCTGCTAACGTTAGCGCCAACACCAGCTTGAACTGCGTAGGCAGCAACCCGAAAACCCCAGTTATTTGATTTAATATAAGTCAAACTAACCAAGGCAACTCTGAATCGTAGTCATGCTACTCGTACTCAATATGTTCCCGGAACTTAGCCGGGCTTTTTTCTCATGTAGGATTTAATTGTCTGACTTGGTATGTGACGTTGTTTTGGTTAATATTTACACTGAAAACAGGAGCTTCATTATGTCAGATTCAGTTTGCATTTGCACTTTAAATTTGACAGAACAAGCCGTAAAAACTGTAAGTAAAAGCAGCCAGACCTCTTGTAATGTAGATTCACAAATCTCAGATTACTTACACCTGCTCACCTGCTAGGTAAAGGAAATGTCTCATTAGCCATTGACGTGACAATAGTTCAGGGCTTGTAGCATATTGGCATATGATGGTAACAAGAGGAGATGCTGAAGTTAGTAATCATATTGTTTGTAGTGATTTTTGAACGCCCTGCTTGGAATTATTGGGATATTTCTAGATAAAAGAAAAACGATGCCCAGATTTCCGGTTGGTTTAAGTTATTGTGAAAAAGACACTGCAACAAACTCAGGTTGCAACCATGTGCCAACACTAAACTCGTCAAAATGTCAAAAATGGTAGCAAAGTGGCCACAGCAGCTGGTCCTTAAGTCTATTATGTGTCTGAATTTCTGTTGTATGGCTGCAGTTAGGCATAAAAGCGTGACTCCATCCTGTCAGCTTGGTAGTTTACAGCAGTGTTGTTTTTGAACATGTCAAATTCCTTGTTGACTTATGTTTGCCAGGTCTAACTGGTCCACCTGATCACAAGATCTCACTCGAGTTGGTAAAAGCACGCTGCAAAAATCCGCAGTAATTGCAAGATGTTGCTGTGTAAATATTCACAAAAAATCTGAGGAATGCTACTAGCACTCTGTTGAATCTGTGCCAGAACGAATAATGGCATCTCACATTGGAAGGGTGCCTTAAAGTTGTAATTCAAGTTACCTTTAAATGTATCTAAGTCATGTTTCAATTACTGACCCCTGAAATGTCATGAGGACTTGACCGGTTGAACATCCAGTCTTTAATCTTATTTTGTTTCCCTTTTTTTCTTGTTTTAAAACTCTTACAGAAAAAAAAAACAACGTTAATTTAGTTTCTGGAATGTACTCAAGATGTTGGGAGCCTGGATGTAGTCATACACTTTGAAATATTTATTGTAACAATTAAGATTTGCCATAGGTTTTAATGGGATTAGGTGGTGCAACAGTTGTAAGCAGTGTTGCTTTGCAGCCAGAAGGTGCTGGAATCACATCACAGCTGGGGCCTTTCTGTGTGTTTTACATGTTCGCTTACATGTTTCCCTCTGGCTACTTCCCACAGACTGAAAAAATGCATGCTGGGTTGATTGGTCTATCCAAAAAGCCATTAGGTGTGAGGCTGTGCATACATGGTTGTCTTTAACTACTTAGATTAAATTAGATTGTAGAATGTTTAGAGCCAAGTTGACCAGCTGTCATCAAGCCATGCCCAGATATAATATCATCTGTTTAGTGCAAAAATCAGTGGCATAACTTCATCTTTGGCTGCAGTTAGCTGTGGCACTGTTGCTGATATTACTAGGAAGTTCTCGGTCTGCCTTATGTTTTTCCTAATGCATAGTTACAGTGTTGTGGTTTAAGTGTGTGTATCTGTAGGTTATCTGTTATCTAACTTAAATGCATACATTTTATTTTCAGATTGTTTAAAGAAAGTGAAAAGCTATCCAATGGAAGTATGGTGTTGCTGTTGAACCAAAGCATTTTCTGGTATGTACCTCGAACATCTTTTGTGCTTGGTTACAGTGCATTCATGTTTTTCCCATAAACATAAGTTATTGTTAGAAGTGCCAGTTTATCTCTACTTGTGCTTAATATTAACAAACTGCAGCTCATAAAGAATAATGGTGACAAATATCTATGAGCAATGTGAGATTTATTTCAATTTTATTCAGTTTAGGAAAAGGACAGCTAACCTCTCTGTAGACCCCACACATCCCGGACACAAACTGTTTAGACTTTTACCTTCAGCTCAGCGCTACATTGTGCTATTTGCAAAAAGCAGCCACCGCAGAGTCTGTTTCCTTCCCCATGCTGTCTTTCTAATGAGCTCTTGACAGTTGGTGTGCATAGATTAATACCATGCATATTTGCACTAATTGAACCTTGTCCCTTTTGTGAAAACGCTGTATATATACATATTTACAAAAAAAAAACAATGAAATTTAATCTTTATTTCCCCTTATATATTTATATTTAAAATGTCTTCATTAAGAGCAAAGTGGAACCAAAGTCAAATTCCTTGTTTGTGTGCAAAAACTTGGGGAATAAATCTGATTCAGACCTATTTATATAGCTTCAGTTCATAGCACCTATTGTTTTAAGACACCTTACCAAAAATAGTTAAACCAGTCATACAAACAGATTCCAAGTCGATTTCATTTAACAATGCAGACTATGTCTGCTTTGGTGTGTCCTATTTATTTTTGGATGTTAGTTTTATCTTTATCTGAGATTGATATATCACACAATGATGGGTTCCCTTTTCCCTTCTTAGTTAAACCTCAATTTTTTTTTTGTATTCAACTACTGTGACCTAATACTGCTAAGAAGCATGAAAAGAACTGAACAATACATTATGATTTTTTTGGCCCCGCTCCCTAAAACTTAGTCAAACTTTTCTGAGATTCTGCGAAGCTGCCTGCTTTGCTCATATAGTAAAAAGTATACAACATCAAAGTATTGATTAGGACTGCTGCCTCTCACTGACTGAGCATGAGAATCATGGGCATAGAGACAGAAACCCCCTTTTCCGAATTCTCTCTAGTGACACATTCACGAAGCTCTTCACGTCTTCTCGAATCTCTGCACAAGACGAGCACAATGAGAATCCATAAAAGTGGGAAAAATTAAGTTGATGATGTTGATAAAAAGGCCTGCTAACAATGTCTTTTAGAAACTGTGTCAGTATTTAAAATTGTAGGCTGAATATTGTGAATTGACTGTCTAAAAATAAAATGATTGCACACCTCTACGGTGTTATGATGGGATACTAAAGCTTTTCCAAATAAACAGAGTATTCTTTCTCTGGATAAGTCCTTAAGTCTTACAGAAACTAATTTGTTCAGTAAAATTATGTATTAATTCTCACTGTTTGATAACATAAAATAAAAAATATAATATCTGCTTTTATTTCAAACAGAAAATCAACAATTCCACTATGCTAAAATAATATAATTTATTGATAATTGTAGTTATAATGTTGTTGTATTTTTTAGATTTTGACCATGTCTTGCGCCTAGCAGCATTTTTTTATTACAGAGAATTTTAGACAGGAAAAATGTAGTAACCTTCTTTCAGTCAGCTGACTCGGTAGTGTGCAGCAGCGGGGTGTGTGGGAAATGGGATGTGATACTCTATGCTTTATAAAGCTGGAGAAAACTGTGTCCACATTGGCATTTTTTCTGGCATCTTCCGTAGGAACAGCATGATGGAAAATTGTAGCTGTTTTATTAACAGTAACTTTTTTAAAACATTGGAATACCTTAATAATGTTTACCAATCCATGCCTCGTCAAACTTAATCAGTAATTGTGACTGTTTTGTAATATAGTTGTAGGATAAATTAGATTTAACTTCAAGAATGTTAATATATTTGTGTCTCATTGTAATTAAGTTAGCTGTTGGAAAAAGAAAAAAAAAAACCTACACTTGAGATGACTCGTCTAGTAAGTGTGACAGAATTATTATCAGCAACATAAAAAACCCGTCAATACTGATTAATTCCAGTTCCAAATGCGTCTACTTTATTGAATTATTCATGGGTGCAGAAATAACAGTAGCTTTGTTACGCTCAGTGAGTCCACGGTAGCTCTTATCTCCTACGGCTGGATGGCTGATTATGCTACTGGCTGTGCCGTCCGCACAAAAACAACTTTTCGTTTGCTGTTGTGAGTTGGAAGTTTAAGAAATTTCCGATGGCGTTAACACATGCAGAATTTAATTTGTTACCTATATTCGGTGCTTACTGTTAAATTGGACAAAACGTAATTTAGTTTGCCTAAAGATGGGTCAGCTTTTTGAAAACAGCCGAAATGGTCTTAGTTTATGGTTTGAAGTAACTGTATTCCAAAACTCGACTGTTTTGACACACAAGTGTGATTTTAATTAGTCTGTACAGGGTCCAGAGTAATAAATTATAACTTGATTTCAGATTTTAATTGGAAGGTTTTAAAAACAAAATAGGAAAATATCATTCTACAGCAAAGAATATCTTTTCGCTGAATGAAAAAAAGTCCATTAACTTATACTTATTCTAACAACTAAAAAGGCAAAATGGTCATCAAAGATTTTTTAAATGCTTCTTGGCAATGTAGAAAGTAAAGTGGAATTAAACTATTTTGGTAATTTTGGGTCATAGCTTTTCACAAATTGCAATAAAAGGACATCAGTTACTCATAAATTTTAGCTATTGGGATACTCTTTTTTTTTTTTAAAGATCAAAATCCAATTGTTGACATAAATTTCACACTTAGCAAACTCCTGTTTATTCAGATTTATTTGGTTAGCTGTTGGAAAATAAGTGCCAAACTTACTTCCTACTTGAGATCGGCAGTTTTAGGTCTGTCACTTTTAAAGTAAATGTGGTTAAATTATTAACAGCAGTTTCAATTGACATATTATTATGTTGTCTAGGATATGTTTTGTGTATGTACGGTGTTCAGTTGTGGTTCTGATTGCCCTGTTTTGTATTTCTTTGATTTTTTTATTATTTTTTTTCAGCTGTTTTCATCAGCAGTGTTTATTAGTTATGGGATGCATCCTTTTGAGAGCATAGAGACATGATGTTCTCGGTTGTATAGCTTATTGGGACAAATGAAAATGACACTGCTTTTATTATTATTTTCATTCCACTTGTTTGGTCGTTTGTTGGATGGACTATGTTGCTGTGATGCGTTCTTTAGAGGGTCGCTGGTCCATATTAAAATGCAGTGAGAAAAAAAAAAAAAAAGAATAGCGGCGGCAACACTCCCAGCAGTGGTACCGTTATTCACTTTTTGCACACTACCCGGTCATGACAGTGCTAATGGCTTTGAACTATGGAAACAGGCGCGGATACAGTGACATACTGGATGGGTGAATATAGTTTTTGTTAATCTGGGTAGTCGGCCGTCAGTTTGCTCGATCGCAAATTAAAATCAAAGCCGCAGTGTCACGTTTGGCCAGCCCGACAATGATTCAGCGACTTATTTTGCGTCTCGGCTCGGTGCTCAAGCGGCTGTGGCTAGCCTGCTAGCTAGCGCGTGCCGCGACTGTGCATCTGTGAAAATCGGATAAACCGATAATTAACGAAGAGACTTCAAGCTTTTCAGGTATTTTACACACAACCACGATGCTGTCGCTGTTCGCAGAAGGCTGTTTGTAGTTTAGTTTCTTATTGAAGCGGAGGCAGCTTAGAAATGTGTACTGTAGGTTCTTTGGCGGCCTGCGGACCCCCGGTCTGTATTAGCAAAGAGTCCGGTCAGGAGAGGTTGGTGAATCTGTGAGATCCTGTTTGACAGCTCTGGCACAAATTGTCAAAACGGACCGATTTCTGTTTGGGTACATTTCACGAGTCGGTTGATTATTACAAATGGGTCGTAGTTTGTGGTTTGTGTGACTTTTACGCGTAATAAGTTAGTATTTACACGGGAGAACGTTTCATAGTTTTACCGGTAGCTTGCCGTTAGCTTGTTGGTGATTAACATGTTCGTAGAAACGTTATCGATCGAGTTGTCGCTACATCGTTTTCTTAAATATGTGTAGTTCTATAAGAAGTATTGCAGGCTAACCAACTAACCAAATCCGGTTTGATTAATTAAGATTTTGCAGTTCGACAGTGACAAGTTAAAATTGGGCGAAGAACGGCATCCTATGGGAAGATTAGCTTGTTAGCGAGGAGGCTATAACTTTGATCAACATGATGTTGAGTAAATGATGGTCAAGCACGCAGTAAAGTTAGTGTTATGTTTAAGCGAAATCTCCCTTGAGTCTTTTAACTTTTAAGAGGGTTTTGGTTTGATAGATGGGGCCTAATTTAATTTGATTAACTTTGTGTCGCATGATGCTTACAAGCTAACTGCTAATGTCCTGCCCTGCTCTGCTTTGTGATGATCAGACATCTCAATAAACGGAGAAAATGTACACTTACAACCTCATTTTGATTGACATTTATGACATGTCTTGTCATTGTAAATGTATGGTTAAAAACGCCTTCCTAGTCTCCAATTTGTGCTTTATACATTGTTTTTATTTAAGAGCACATTTTTTGTTGGTATACTACATTATGTACATTTTTAGAAATTATTTCCTTTCAAATAATAATATAAGCCATGCCTGTAAATTTTCATGAACCATCTGTATCTGTTTTCTGATGCGAGGGACGATGTTGTTATTTGCAGGTAACCTGACTGGAACATGCTGTGAATTGGGTATTGCCAAATAATTTTCAGTAAGTATGTTTAACTTTTTACTCCAACAGTTTAGTTGAACTCTATCTGTAGCCTATTTATGCTTTTGTTTTAGATGTGTGAATTCTAGTATTTGTTAGTATTTTCTTATTTATTTGCATCATGTGTTGGTTCTGATGTACTTTATTAATTCTTTATAGGAGCAGCAGACAGAAACTCTCTACAATGAAGGTTGACAGAAGCAAGTTAAAGAAAACGCCTACTGAAGCTGTGAGTGTGCATAAAATGAACATTGAAGGTCATTCTGATGTGCAGCCTCATGAATTACACCTCCAATATTTTTCTAAATTTGAAATCCTTAGATGACTACAAGGTAACCTTCCTAATCGAAATTGTTGCTTACCTTTTGTTTTGGAAATGGCATTCATTTCTTTAATTGTGATATCATGAGATCTCACAAAAAACACCAATAATTAATGATTAATCCAGTAGCTTTCATGTTTTTACTACTCCCTGCTATATAATTCATAGTCATAACTGTTTAACCAATGACGATGTGTTTTTTCCAGCAATAACCTTGCATTTCTATGATTACATTGGCCATTGGAGCAAAATCATTAGGCGTCTGTATTTTTAAGATGCAGTTCCATTTATTGGAGCTACTTCTGTGATTGTCAGCTGTAATAAAGCAAGAATTTAAGTGTGCTGACAACTCATTTATGTATTGTGTATTTAGCCCTTTTCCTTTAAATTCCTCTGAAATAGGTTTGAGGATTCTTTTTCATTTGTATTAGCAGGAGAACCCTTAACATATTGGTTTAAAATTAGATAGATGGACCACGGTCTTTGCTAAAACATACTGCTTTTACTTACTATTGTTTTTATTCTCGTTTTTTTTGTGTCTTACCGACTGTAAATATGTCAGTACATGCTGTGGCATACAACATAAGATACTGGATGTTATTTTTATCTGCTTTTAGTGTGCACAAACATAAAATGACAAGCTTGTTTTATTCTAAATTGACTTTTTTCTTTTCTTTTCAATTCTGAACCAACAGCCAGCTGACTGCAGGGTCCTTATAGAGAAGCTAAAAGCATGTCATGATGAGCAGCTACTGGTTGAACTGCAGCAAATCAAGACCTGGAACATCGGAAAGGTACTTTCCAACAAAACTGTTAAAATAGAGGAACCTTTCCCTGATTGCTTTCTTGTCACATATGCCCTTAGACAATTGGACGATTGTGTGGTTATTATGATGTTCCTGCAATGTAGTTTTATCAGAAATACATTTTTAGCCGTATCTACACCAAATGTTTGGATTTTTATATTTCTCTTCTTGTTTTTTTTGTTTATATTTTAAGAAGTATCATATTACATGAATATTTCTAGTTACTCATTAAAACATTCTCAAAGGATCTATGTTTAAAAAAATGTTTTTTTGTATAATGGTATTATACCAGTATTTCTTTGAGAGTTTTAAATCAGTTTAGTTTCAGGATATTTATGCTGTGCCAGTTCAAAAATAATGTTAAGGCACTTTTTAAGACAAACCAATCTAATTCGTGTGCAGAAATTTAAAACCAGGTCAAAGTTGTTCAATCTAGTCATCATTTAATCAAATTTGCTGTCATTAATTCAAAGACCATTTGAGGTTCAGTTTTATTTATATAGCTCCATTCATGTCTCAAGGCACTTTACTAAGGGTGAAGTGCCCTTAGTAAAGTGCTAAGGGCACTTCATCTAACCTGTTGGGGAGGTTAGATCAAACTACTGAGTGTTAGTTTGGACAGTCTAGAATGGGCTATGTGCTAAGTAAAATTATAAACTGATAAAGTTTGTCCATCTAGAGCCCACTGGTGGCCATTGTTATACTAAAAACCACAAGGATTGGGGGAACCTCTCTCTGTCAGACTGATTATAACCGTTGGAAAAGAGAAGGGGTTGCACAGGTAGCAGAAATGGGTGTTTACCCCTAACCTTTTTGTTTTGGTCAACAGTGTGAGCTCTACCATTGGGTGGATCTGCTGGATCGCTTTGATGGCATTCTGTGCGATGCAGGCCAGACAGTGGAGAATATGTCATGGCTGCTCGTGTGTGACCGTCCAGACAATGGACAGCTCAAAGCTTTGCTTTTGGCAGTGCTCAACTTCACCGCTCTGCTCATAGAGTATAGCTTCTCTAGGCATCTCTACAGTTCCATAGAGGTGGGCTGATGCACTTTGGACCAGTGTTACCTTTTGTTTTCTTTCTTCCATTTCAGAAGGAAAAGTGACACTGTGCTGACTTTGTCCCTCTGTTTTCTCTGCTCTCACTCCTTTGCAGCACTTAACCACCTTGTTAGCATCATGCGACATGCAAGTGGTCCTATCTGTGCTGAACCTACTGTATGTGTTCAGCAAACGCTCCAACTATATCACAAGACTTGGATTTGATAAAAGAACACCTCTCCTGGCTCGCCTACAACACCTGGCTGAGGTTTACAGAATGCTACGGTTTTCTCATCACCATCAGTCTAGCTGTCATTTTGGAGAAACCGTTGCATTATTTGGTCTGTTTTTGTTGTCTACAGAGCTGGGGAGGGAAGGAGAATGGCTTTGGCCTCGCCGAATGTTGCAGGGATCTCATAATGACGGTAGGAATTTCTACATAGTGATGTTCAATTTATAACTACTTTATATAATTATAATTGTCTATTATTTGTATTCCCTTGCTGTCTTTTGCCTTATGAACAGAAGTACCCTCCAAGTGCCACCACACTGCACTTTGAGTTTTATGCAGAACCGGGCCCAGAGGTCAAAGTGGATAGAAAGGTAAAGGTCAAGCAATCATGTTTTCATTAAGTCATTGCTTTACTAATATAATAGCTTAGGTTTTATATAATTATTCTGAATTCTTATTCTTTCAGCAGACAAGTAGTAACACACTACACTATATTCACATCGAGCAGCTTGACAAGGTACTGTTGTAATAGAGTTGATACTGTCTATAATGAAATATTGATGATATGAGACTTTTCTTTTACACTTGCTATGCTATGCCTGTTAGATCTCCGAAAGTCCATCTGAAATCATGGAGTCGCTGACTGTGATGTACAACATACCTAAAGACAAGCAGACCCTTCTGTTCACGCACATACGTCTGGCCCACGGGTTCTCAAATCACAAAAAGAGGTTGCAAGCAGTGCAGGCCCGACTGCATGCCATTTCTATACTGGGTGGGTAGAAGCATTATTTCTGGGAAATTGACAATTTTTCACCTATGATCCCCTTCATATATTTTCTGTTTGTTTTCAGTGTATTCAAATGCACTGCAAGAGTCAGCCAACAGTATTTTGTATAATGGCTTGATAGAGGAGCTGGTGGACGTCTTGCAGATTACAGACAAACAGCTTGTGGTAAGAAAGTAGTTGCTTTTTCTGCACAATCAATGCCAAGTTTCTTCTGCACACACTTTGTATTCATAAAGCAGAAGGAGATACCAAGACCGCTTTTAGATAATTCAGTGTTTCTTGGGGTACTTTTTATTCTCCTATATTTCTTTCTCCTATGCATTATTGCATTTTGTGGTTTCAGGATATCAAAGCAGCATCTCTGCGCACTTTAACATCAATAGTCCATCTGGAGCGGACACCCAAGCTTTCAAACATCATTGACTGCACTGGGACAGCGTCCTACCATGGCTTCTTGCCTGTGTTGGTGCGCAACTGTATACAAGCAATGATTGGTGAGGCTTTGTTAAGTCTGGTGTGTGTCTGTGTGTGTGTGTATGTATGTATATATATATATATATATATATATTGTTATTGTGTCAATTTACAAGACATTTGGTTCTGAATTGTTTAAATTTTGTTTTCCCAGATCCTTCCATGGAACCATACCCGCACCAGTTTGCCACAGCGCTCTTCTCGTTCCTGTACCACCTGGCTAGCTATGATGCTGGAGGGGAAGCCCTCGTTTCCTGTGGCATGATGGAAGCCCTTCTGAAGGTACATTCAGATCACAGTGATGGTTATTCACAAATTAAAGGTTTTGCTTTGAGCAAAATGATTCCTAATTTTCTTTTATTTCCTAGGTGATCAAGTTCTTGGGCGATGAGCAGGACCAGATCACCTTTGTGACACGAGCAGTGCGGGTTGTGGACCTCATCACCAATCTTGACATGGCTGCCTTTCAGTCCCACAGCGGCCTTTCCATTTTCATTTGCAGACTGGAGGTGAGTTTTTTTCATTTGCTCTGATCCAGCTGCACTTACATTCAGTCATTACTCACTAAGTTACTATCTCTGTTCAGCATGAGGTGGACTTGTCTCGGAAAGAGTGCCCTTTTGTCATCAAGCCAAAGATCCAGAGGCCTAGTGCAGCTGTGGAGTCTGAGGACATGGACACTGACATGGACAGTAAGTTAGAACACATGGCCTCACCATACCTGCACTTTTATGGTAGAAGCTGAACTCAGGATTATTGAAACAAACAGCAAGTGAGACTTTTAGAGTTAATATAAGAAAAGTGAGAATATTTATCTGACAGGGAGGCTGCAGTTGGATGGTATGTGGTTGACCACCAAATGGAATAGGACCCACAGAAATATCCAAATTTCAGATGGTTGGGACGCATAGCTCAATCTTGATTGTTTTTTTGTCTTTTTTACTCAGGTCTTTAGTTTTATTAGTCTAAATTTAGCATCACCAGCATGCATTGATGAGCCCGGTCTGCCCTAATTAAATAGTATTTGTTTTTGTTTTGGTCTGTTGGAGCTATTTTCTTGGCTTGCAATTAATACCAATCAAATCATCTGTTCCGTCACCACCTGTTGTTATACTTTGGTTTACTCATCAGCTGATAGCTCCTCCTAGTATGATGTGGTGGATTGTTCAAAAATAATTATTGTTGCAAGTGTGCTTTCATAAAAACAATATTAGGTTTTGTGTCCTTCACTGACCTCCTCAGTCACCCAATTTTAATCCACTGGAAGATTTTTTAAAAAGGATTACTAACGGGAATGTCTATCTCTCAGATCTGCAGTAAATATAAGGTGTAAACATGTTTATACAGAATTGAATCTTGCAGTAGTTTCAAACACATGCTAAAAAGCTGGGTAACACTTAGTGTGAAGGGACCCACCAATTGTTAGTGCAATGATTTTCTTTCTATTTTATTTTATAAATCTAAAATTAAGAACGCTTCCTGGTTGCTTTTGACATGAAATAATCAATTGTCACAGTGTCTGAAGTTGCCATGGAGAGTAGCCCTGGACCATCAACATCCTCTGGTTCCAGACCTGAAGTCGACCTCCGAGCCCAGAGCAGTTCTTCTAACACGCCTCGTACAGGTACCCAACACGCACTTAAAAATGCAGGAAAACACAATTTTTGCTACTGTTTCATGACATTGACAATTTTTTTGTAGGCATGCAATGTATCCCACAGAGGGCAGCTCTGTTGAAGTCCATGCTAAATTTCCTAAAGAAAGCCATCCAGGATCCTGCCTTCTCTGATGGCATTCGTCATGGTAAGTTCTTGACATCATCTCTCTTATGGCTTACAAAGACGTTGCATTCTATTTTTTTTGCCTTTTCAGAAAGGTTTTCCGAAACGTCTGTACATTTTAACCTTCATATGTCTGCTGCTAATCGCGCTTTTGTTTTTGGGTTTAGTTATGGACGGGTCCTTGCCTACCTCACTTAAACACATCATCAGTAATGCGGAATACTATGGCCCCTCTCTGTTCCTCTTGGGTAAGTAAACAGGAGCCCTTAAATTGTGTGAGCTTACTTGAATTCTGATGCATCTCATATTTAGATGTGAGTACAAGGAGTTGTTAAATTGTGGATTTTAAAATATGTTAATGTTTTTGTTGCTTTCCTGGATTATGATTTCTTTTCTTCCTCCCCTGTGCCCTCAGCGACAGAGGTGGTGACGGTTTTTGTGTTCCAGGAGCCATCCTTGCTCTCCTCCCTGCAGGATAATGGTCTGACTGACGTCATGCTGCATGCTCTTCTTATCAAAGATGTGAGTTTCCAACACTTGTGTTCCAGGATGATTTTCCATGATGAATTCTGATATGTCTCCATCTAGCTGTTGGTATTACTGAACTGCCTATTTGCTGTAGATGTCAATAGCAACTAAATTGCTGGAAACTCACCACTTTTTGTCAGTTCCGAATAATTCGGTCATAACATGGTACATCAAAAGAAATAGGACAACTAAAATGAGCTTTATTTAAAGATGGATAAAATACAAAAGGTAAATGGCTCATGGTGTTTACCCAGGTTCCTGCTACCCGTGAGGTGCTGGGTTCTCTCCCCAATGTGTTCAGTGCTCTCTGCCTGAATGCCAGAGGTCTGCACTCTTTTGTTCAGTGCCAGCCTTTTGAGCGCCTCTTCAAAGTGCTTTTGTCCCCTGACTACCTGCCTGCCATGCGACGGCGACGTAGCTCTGACCCTTTGGGTGAGTGTCCTGACTGTGCCATTTCTCACATGGTCTCTTTGGAATACATTTGAATACATGTCATGCCACATTTTTGTCTTTAGGTGACACTGCATCTAACTTGGGCAGTGCTGTGGATGAGCTCATGAGGCACCAGCCCACTTTAAAGACAGATGCCACCACTGCCATTATTAAGGTCGATATGCTTTTTATCTAAAATCATTTCTTTAAGTGTCACCAAATATAATTTTGCAAATTTATTGAAGCTCTTTACTGCTGCAGTTGCTGGAGGAGATCTGCAACCTAGGTCGAGCCCCGGAGTACATCTGCCAGAAACCGTCTATCCAAAAAGCAGACTGCACCGTGGCCGTGCCACCTGCACGCTCCAGTCATGCTGCTGAGGAAGCTTCAAGCGAAGATGAAGAGGAAGAGGAGGCCCTCCACACATTCAGCCAACAGCAGGGGGAGCCAGAGAGCAACAGACAGTCAGTTCCACTTGAACTGTATGACTCTGAGTTCATAACACAATAGAACAAAATGACTCTTTTAAAGATGTTTGTTCTCATTTATTTTGCTGAATGTTACTGGGCTGAAATTTAAATTATGTGATGTTTTTTCCAGGGTTGTAGGGACTGAAGAACGCATACCCATTCCTCTGATGGACTATATTCTTAATGTGGTGAGTGTTTGTTCTTTGAATGTACACTATCTAATTTATCCCTGCTAGAAGACTGAAGCAGTAGCTGGTATTTGTTAAATGGCATATATAATACATTACACAAGTATTTCTTTTTAATTGTTAAATAATATCAACTAAAAATATTCAAATGACACAGTTAAAAGGTATTGTTGCAAAGGTCAAAGGTAAGAATGAAAGCTGAACTGACTTTTTAATATTCTGACATTTTTTACATATGAGCAATTCCAGTTTTTCATTTTAAATATTTTTAAATAAAACATGTTCACTCAGTTTGTTAGTAAGTCATCACCTATCACATTTTCTTTTTTAGATGAAGTTTGTGGAATCCATACTCAGCAACAACACCACAGATGATCATTGTCAGGAGTTTGTGAACCAGAAGGGGTTACTGCCTTTGGTCTCTATTTTGGGTCTCCCCAACTTGCCCATAGATTTCCCCACCTCCGCAGCCTGCCAGGCTGTGGCTGGTGTCTGCAAGTCCATATTGGTGAGATAATAAACAGATTGTGATGCATTTTTTTCAATGTGGTTTTTAGTTTGGGGAAACATAGATTTGTTTTTCTCCTGTTTACTTGTAGACACTCTCACATGAGCCTAAGGTGCTCCAGGAGGGCCTGTGCCAACTGGACAGTATTCTGACATCTCTGGAGCCACTTCATCGACCAATCGAGGTGCCGGGTGGTTCTGTGCTCCTCAGAGAACTGGCTAATGCAGGCCATGTGACTGATGCCACGTTGTCAGCTCGGGCTACACCACTCCTGCATGCTCTTACAGCTGCCCATGCTTACATCCTGATGTTTGTCCATACTTGCAGAGTTGGACAGGTACTTTTTTATTGGATATTGTTTGGGGTGAAAGGGAATTTCTGGAATATAGTGATTTTGTGTGTCTGAGTGCTTTTGTTTTCTCTCAGAGTGAAATCAGAGCAATCTCAGTGAACCAATGGGGCTCCCAGCTGGGATTAAGTGTGCTGAATAAGCTGAGCCAGCTCTACTGCTCTTTGGTTTGGGAAAGCACTGTTCTGCTATCCCTTTGCACTCCAAACAGGTTAGTGTCACCTTCCTTAAATAATTTATTTTACCGCCACAACTAGTTTTAATATCGTCTCTTTTTGTGTTTTCCCCAACAGTCTTCCTCCGGGATGCGAGTTTGGCCAGGCTGACATGCAAAAACTGGTGCCCAAAGAGGAGAAGCCATCTGGCACTTCGACAACAACAGCCTCTGGGTCCAGGAGAACTGGTAATGTCAGCATTTAACTTATTTTTTCAGCTACCGTCATCTATCTGAAACTCAGTCTTTTCTACTGTAATTGAACAGAAACCGACACCGTGTCTGTGGATTCAGCCGCTGGTGGTCTATTGGAAGGCATGTGTCTAGATGGGGACACCCTGGCTCCTATGGAGACTGACGAACCCTCTGCATCAGATCCTAAGTCAAAGTCCAAACTTACCCCAGCCATGGCCACTCGCATCAAACAAATCAAACCTTTACTTTCTGGTATGCAAACTGCAACTTGTGTCACATGCATATATTTTAAAATCAAACATCATTCCCTAAACTTATTTTTTTAATGGTGGGATAATCGTTTTAACGTCTTTGTTTGCAGCTTCATCCAGGTTGGGCAGGGCACTAGCTGAGCTCTTTGGCCTGTTGGTTAAACTGTGTGTCGGCTCCCCGGTGCGTCAGCGCCGTTCGCACCATGCCACAAGTACAGGCACCACTCCTACGCCTGCCGCACGGGCAACTGCCTCTGCCCTCACCAAGCTTCTCACCAAAGGTCTGAGTTGGCAGCCCCCTCCCTACACACCCACACCACGGTTCAGGTAAGAAGAAGCTAATACTGCTGCTTTCAGTTTAACTTTGCACTTCGGAGATGGAGAGATATTAATTCTTCTGTTTATCTTGGCAGGCTGACCTTCTTCATCTGTTCAGTGGGATTCACATCTCCCATGCTGTTTGATGAAAGAAAATATCCCTACCATCTCATGCTGCAAAAATTCTTTTGCTCTGGAGGACACGATGCTTTATTTGAGTAAGCTGTGCCATATGTTGTGACATATTTAGATCAATATTGTCTTTATTATTTATCATGACAAAATAAAACACATTTTTATGCCAGTATTAATAAGAATGAATTTGGGGGAACTCTTTTTTATTATTGAAAAGTTCATTTATTTGAGTAACTCACTTTACTAAGTGAAACACAGATTTCTGTGCACATGCTAGCACACACAGTATGCAGCTCTGTTTGTTCATTTGTTTTATAAGGTTTTGGGGAAGAGGAAAGACTTAGATCTGATTCCTCTTTCTGGGCCAGTTCAGTTGAAAAGTGCTCCTGTACAATTACACAAAATTGGAACTGATCAGAATTTTCAAAGTTGTAACAGTATGAGAATATGTTTTTCAAACTTTTTGATTTATTTTTATTTTTTTTTATTGAATCCCCTTCTAATTGCAGGACATTTAACTGGGCCCTGTCAATGGGTGGGAAGGTACCTGTGACAGAGGGGTTGGAACATACAGATCTCCCAGATGGGACGGGGGAGTTCCTGGATGCTTGGTTAATGCTCGTGGAGAAAATGGTTAATCCAAGTACTGTGTTGGACTCGCCCCACTCCCTGCCTGCTAAAATGCCAGGGATCACTCCCACCACGCCCCAATTCAGTGCTCTTCGCTTCCTTATTGTCACCCAGAAGGTCAGTGTTTGACAAGTTGTTCTTGTTAATATTTGGTCACATCACTAATTAATATTAGATTCATCCTTCAAAATAATTATTCCATCTGGATCTTTTAGGGGGTGTTGTCTTGTCTTGTTCTATAGAAATACACACATTGTTGAGCAGCTAGAACATTTTTTAACTTGAAAGTCAAATACATTTTTACCTGTTTCCCATAATGGACGGGTGTCTTACGTCAAACTCTCCATTAAAAGTAATGCTGTCAGTTTTATCTTCCCATGGGTTAGTTCAACAAGTGGATCTCTAGAAAAAAATCATAAAAATGATCAGTACTGAATTGAATTAAATTACTATATGAGGTTGACTGGATTTGAAAACAAAAGGCTCTACATCAGGGGTGTCCTGCATGTTTTAGATGTTCCACTGCTTTAACGCACCTAATTCAGATGATTGCAGTTCAGCAAAAACATGGTAATCAGCCATAGATGAAAACCATCTAAAACATGCAGGACACCGGCTCTCGAGGACTGACTTTGGACAGCCCTGATCTAAAAAATACTTCTTTTTTTTTTTTTTTTAGCTTGATGTTCAGGTCATAGCAGAACACTGAGTTCACTCCAATAGGAAAATAGGCTACAAGGGTAAATGAGTCTTGCTCATTTCTGAGGTCCAATCAGTGAAGGTTGGCTAGAGTTGACTGTCTTATTTAAGTAGTATGTTGACCTTTAATGTACCATGAGTTTCTGTAACTAAGTCTCTTTTTAACATAGGCTGCATTCAGCTGTATCCGCAGTCTGTGGAACAGGAAGCCGCTAAAGGTGTATGGAGGCAGGATGGCTGAATCTATGCTGGCCATCCTCTGCCACATCCTGAGAGGGGAGCCTGTTATCCAGGAGCGTCTGGCTAAGGAGAGAGAGGGCACGACTCGCCCAGACGAAGAAGGGACGACCAATAGTTCTTTGGCCCCCAGTGGGGCCCCAGGAGGATCTACAACAAGTGCGGATGCATCAGCAGCAACTGGAACCACCACTGGAGTGCCAGCAGTAGGATCAGCTGATGATTCTACTAATTCCACTCCTCGGCACGAGCCTCAGGTCAATCAGGCTCAACTTACACAGGTATTTAATCTTAATCGTTTTACTCATCTTGACTGAAGTTTTGTGCCATTTCTTATATAGTTTGTGTTGGATATGCATCAAATACAAATTACTGACAGATTTCTGTTTTTCATAAAAGCCTTCCTACCATCAGTGGTAATTTGTTTTTGTAGTAGAAGCAACATCACACCATGTGTCTGAGAACAGTTGCTGTAAACAGGATTCTGCTCATTTAAAACAAAGGATTTGAAGTTTACAAGGTTAGCATTGCTAACCATAAACATCAGCCTCTGTGTGCATCTCCTCTCACTCACAGATTCCAAGAAGGCTGAAAACCACTCTGAATTAAACATCTTCCATAATAGCATTGAAGGTGGTGAAAAAAGACAACTTTACTTTAATAACTCAGCATTCCCATTAACAGTAGGCCACTCTTGTTCAAATTTGCTCCTTCACCAGTTCAACAAAATATCCTTAAGGTAGATATGGATAGACGTCCTGTGGTAGAGGGTATGAAATGACGGAGGAGAAAATGACCATCACCCACTGGAGTCTACTACTTGTCTTAGCAGCCTGAATGAAAAGCCAAATAGTGTATCTGTGTCCAGTGACTCCAGGGTGCATCTCTATATTTGTTTATTTGGAGTAAAATGGATCCTTTATTCACCCACTAGAGAAATTGTGCTCAGCGAGTGAACATGCAGAATGACACTGGCCATTGACATCGATTTATAAAAAAAATAATAATCAAGTAAGACACACAATCTCCATTAAAACACACTTAACCGCAGTCAGTATGAAGACAGAATCAACAACATCTTCTGCAGCTCATGGCTTCTGTGCATACTATTTAATTATACACCAGGGTTATCCGATTTCTGAAGATGCAATAAATACATAATTGATCAAAACATGTTCTCAACATTGAGCCCTTTTGTATTTATTGCACATCTTTTTTGTCCATACAGCAATTAATTGCAGTTTATGTTACTACAGCTGGCAGTTTTGACAATACAGCTGGAGATAATTGGTTAAGATGTAAGCAGGAAACTAATCTGGATCACTAGTTGACCCCATGACCCCTACACCGCCGATTTGTCTTGCACTGAATCCTGAGCCACCATAGTTTCATGACATCAAAGTTGCAGAGAGACTTGCACAGGTCCACCAGGAGCATAAAATACAAAGCAGATAAAAGACAAACTAAAAAACTACAGTTAGAAAAGAGTTTGTACCAGATTATTGAAGATTCAGTCTTTCTTCCTAGAACATAATTTACATAGCTTACATTGCTCTCACTTTGAAAATAATATTTGATTACTTGAGTATCCTTCAGATGTCCTTTTTTTTTTTTTTTTTTTTTTTTTTAGTTTGGTAGGCTTCCCACATTCAAGATCTGTGCCTTTGTTTATGAAGTGGAAAATAAACACTATTCTGTTGGGTTTTAGCTCATGGACATGGGTTTTTCGAGAGAGCATGCCATGGAGGCCCTACTCAACACCAGCACCATGGAACAAGCCACGGAGTATCTGCTGACTCATCCTCCTCCCCTTCTTGGTGGAGCAGTAAGGGTAAGATCTCATATGCAGAAACATGAATACAGTACAGACCAAAAGGTTGGACACACCTTCTCATTCAAAGAGTTTTCTTTATTTTCATGACTATGAATATTGTATATTCTAGGTTCTTCAAAGTAGCCACCTTTTGCTTTGATTACTGCTCCACACACTCTTGGCATTCTGTTGATGATCTTCAAGAGGTATTCACCTGAAATGGTTTTCCAACAGTCTTGAATGAGTTCCCAGAGATGCTTAGCACTTGTTGGCCCTTTTGCCTTCACTCTGCGGTCCAGCTAACCCCAAACCATCTTGATTGGGTTCAGGTCCGGTGACTGTGGAGGCCAGGTCATCTGGCGCAGCACCCCATCACTCTCCTTGGTCAAATAGCCCTTACACAGCCTGGAGGTGTGTTTGGGGTCATTGTCCTGTTGAAAAATAAATGATGGTCTAACTAAATACAAACCAGATGGAATAGCACGCCGCTGCAAGATGCTGTGGTAGTCATGTTGGTTCAGTATGTCTTCAGTTTTGAATAAATCCCCAACAGTGTCACCAGCAAAGCACCCCCACACCATCACACCTCCTCCTCCATGCTTCACGGTGGGAACCAGGCATGTAGAGTCCATCCGTTCACCTCTTCTGCGCCGCACAAAGACACAGTGGTTGGAACCAAAGATCTCAAACTTGGACTCATCAGACCAAAGCACAGATTTCCACTGGTCTAATGTCCATTCCTTGTGTTCTTTAGCCCAAACAAGTCTTTTCTGCTTGTTGCCTGTCCTCAGCAGTGGTTTCCTAGCAGCTATTTTACCATGAAGGCCTGATTCACACGGTCTCCTCTTAACAGTTGTTCTAGAGATGTGTCTGCTGCTAGAACTCTGTGTGGCATTGACCTGTTCTCTAATCTGAGCTGCTGTTAACCTGCGATTTCTGAGGCTGGTGACTCGGATGAACTTATCGTCCGCAGCAGAGGTGACTCTTGGTCTTCCTTTCCTGGGGCGGTCCTCATGTGAGCCAGTTTCTTTGTAGCGCTTGATGGTTTTTGCGACTGCACTCGGGGACACTTTCAAAGTTTTCCCAATTGTTCGGACTGACTGACCTTCATTTCTTAAAGTAATGATGGCCACTCGTTTTTCTTTACTTAGCTGCTTTTTTCTTGCCATAATACAAATACTAACAGTCTATTCAGTAAGACTATCAGCTGTGTACTGTATCCACTTCCTGCACAACACAACTGATAGTCCCAACCCCCTTTATAAGGCTTGAAATCCCACTTATTAAACCTGACAAGGTGAAGTGAAAACCATTTCAGGTGACTACCTCTTGAAGCTCATCAACAGAATGCCAAGAGTGTGCAGAGCAGTAATCAAAGCAAAAGGTGGCTACTTTGAAGAACCTAGAATATACAATATTCATAGTCATGAAAATAAAGAAAACTCTTTGAATGAGAAGGTGTGTCCAACCTTTTGGTCTGTACTGTATATTTTCCCCAATCTTCATTTAGATAGTCAGACATCTGACAAGTGACTTTATTTTATTCAGGATTTGACTATGTCAGAGGAGGACCAGATGATGAGAGCAATTGCCATGTCGCTTGGGCAAGAGGTCAGCATGGAGCAGCGTTCTGACTCCCCTGAGGTTTGGCAGTTTTACTGCTCCAAGTGGATGCAGAAACATCGGTGTGGCCTCAAAAATGTTTTTTGAATCAATGGTGTTTGTTTCAGGAAGCAGCACGCAGGCGTGAAGAGGAGGACAGGCGAGCGAGGGAGCGAGCAGAGGAAGAGGAAGCACGCTGTTTGGAGCGCTTCATGGAAGCCGAGCCTCTGGACCCACAGGAGCTACATGCCTTCACTGACTCCATGCTTCCTGGTTGCTTCCATCTTTTGGATGAGCTGCCTGACACGGTTTACCGACTCTGTGACCTCCTGATGACGGCCATCAAGAGGAGTGGACCGGAGTACAGAGACCTCATCCTTGGCCAAGTTGTCCACCAGGTCAGTTGATCAACGGCCCTTTAAAAACTTGAAAAAACAAGTATGTACAGCTGTACTGATCTGATCGTGTATTTGTAGGTGTGGGAGGCTGCAGACGTTCTGATCAAGGCCGCTGAGCCACTGACCACCAGCGACACAAAGACCGTGTCCGAGTGGACACGACAGATGGCAACACTCCCCCAGGCCTCGAAGCTGGCAACACGAATTCTCCTGCTCACGTTGCTCTTTGAGGTGCCAGAATTGAAGGTTTTAGCCGTAAAATGTTATAAAGGGTCAAATTTTCATTTAGTTTTCAATTTATTCAAGGAAGGGATTTTCCTTTTATACATGTATACATTTTTTTTATTTTTTTTAGGAACTAAAACTCTTGGGTGCCAGAGTGGTGGAAAAAAGCGGCATTCTCGATTTGCTGATTAAGCTCCTTGAAGTTGTGCAGCCCTGTCTGCAAGCAGCTAAGGAGCACAAAGACATCCAGACACCTAAGTGAGTTTTTCAATAGGTCTCAATGGAAATGCTTGGCCAGATTTTATAGTAACCCCTAACATGCTTAAAAACCCTATATATTTGTTTTTACAGATGGATTACACCAGTGCTGTTGCTTATTGATTTTTATGAAAAGATGGCAGTCTCTTCAAAGCGAAGGGAACAAATGAACAAGGTAGAAAACAAAGCTATAGATTACTGTAGATAAATGTATTTATTTGAAAACTCGGTTCTCTTAACTTTCTTCCATTTGGGAATAAATGGTTATAATGGTTGGGAATAACCTTCTGGATGCTGACTAAACAGATGTATTTTAATAAATCCAAATATCATTAAAGATTAATTTATTATTATTGTTCAATTAAAAAGTGAAACCCACATATACAGAGTGATATTTTTAAATTTCTCTTAATCTTGGTAATTATGGCTTACAGCTATAGTATTGATTTTTTTATTTTTTTTATTTTAATGCTGTGATCTGACCATGTTATGACACATCCAAACAAGGAAAAAACTGCTGATTTGACAGTTGTCTGCCCCCAACGTAGTGTGAACAGAGATGAACAAAAATAAGTACTTGAAATACGTCAGTGTTTATTGGCTATTTAAAATGAGTTTCCCTTTTTTTATGTTCTATGTTATTGGGATGCAGCTGAATTTTAAGGTTTATGATTTCCTGGTGCAGTTCTTCTAAAGCATGATGGTTGATTTTTTTTTTTTCTGAATTCAGTATCTGCAGCCCAATGGAAATAACTGGCGATGGTTTGATGATCGCTCAGGGCGTTGGTGCAGTTACAGTGCTTCCAACAACAGTACCATTGACTCAGCATGGAGGGCCGGGGAGAGCAGTGTCCGCTTTACAGCTGGACGGCGGAGATACACCGTGCAGTTTAACACCATGGTGCAGGTATGTATGTGTATTACTATTTTAGGTTGATTGACACCTTTTAGCTGACTGAAAGCACTCCTATCGGGCAGGTAAATGAAGAGACTGGTAATAGAAGGCCAGTGATGTTGACTGTCCAGAAAGTGCCTCGCATTGCCAAGCCTTCCAAGACTGGTAATGTTACGGACTCTGAGAGGGAGGAGGGAGACAAGGCCAAAGTGGAAGAAAGCCAGACCAATGTAGACTCAGGAGCAGCTGTGGAGATGAGTGCTCCTAAAGATGACTCCAGTCAGCTGAAAGAGACGCCATCTTCTCTGGAGTCTGACTACGCTCAGGGATCTGACATTGTTGTTAAAGGCCTATCTGATGACATGACCACTGTTCTTATCCGGGCCTGTGTGAGCATGATCAGCGTTCCCGTTGACCCCGACACCCTTCACGCCACTCTGCGTCTCTGTTTACGCCTTACACGTAACCACCACTATGCAATGATGTTTGCCGAGCTGAAGAGCACACGGATGATTCTGGGGCTGACGCAGAGTTCTGGATTCAATGGCTTCACGCCGCTGGTGACTCTGCTGTTCAGGCACATCATAGAGGATCCGGCCACTCTGCGCCACACCATGGAGAAGGTTGGTCTTGCTCATCAATATAATTCTGACAGGTTTTGAGGATACTTGCAGAAATTGCTTTATTTTTTATTTTTTTGAAAACCCTTTCGCACAATACTCCTAATCTTCAAGGTGGTGAGGTCAGCTGTGACCAGCGGCGCAGGTAGCACCACCTCAGGAGTGGTATCCGGCAGCCTTGGTTCTAGGGAGATCAATTACATCCTCCGTGTCCTTGGCCCCGCTGCCTGTCGCAACCCTGAATGCTTTATTGAAACAGCCAGCAACTGCATCCGCATTGCACTTCCTGCACCCCGTGGAGCTGGGACCAGTAAGTCAGCGAACAGATCTTAAAGTTTATTTAGAAGGAAAATACTTGCATTAGATCGGGGGTTAGGAGCGCTTTTAAATCTGAATTTATTTAGGTCTCCATCTGTTTACTGTTTACATCCCAAATGCTTTCCTCCTCCTACAGCATCTGATGATGAATTTGAGAACCTTCGAATTAAGGGACCTAATGCTGTGCAGCTAGTGAAGACAACTCCTCTGAAGTTGTCTCCTTTGCCCTCTATCCCTGATACCATCAAGGAGGTTGTCTACGACATGCTCAATGCCTTGGCTGCCTATCATGCTCCGGAAGAACGTAAGACATTTTCAAAGCATTTTCCTGATAGCCGCTGGTTTGGAGGATCTGATATGCAGTGTTGGTGGATTAAGTTATTTGAACTTCTCACCTATGTGTACATCTCTATAAAAAAACCTGTTTGTATGCGTTTTAGCTGAGCGTCCAGAGGAACGTGCTGCAGCTGCGCCTAGCACTCAAGATCTGTGCCAGATATTGCAGGATGTTGGTGATGATGTTTACCAGCAGTACCGGCTCACCCGTCAGGGGAGCGATTTTGACTCTCAGTCAGCCTTCCATATCAATGTAAGGCTCATTGAAGAACCTGTATAGTTTGTGCCTTACCATTAACATTTGTCATTAATAGGTCGATATCTCTTCCTTTCAGGCACAAGTCTTTGCTGCTGACGGTGGTGCGGCTGAGTCTTCCCAGTCTGGCACCCCACAAGGTGAAGGTAATTTTTATTTTACTTATTTATTCCCTGCTAACCCTAAGAAAGATGTGAAGTTCATACTCCAGTCACAATATTACTGTCAGTCTGATGGCTAACATCAGTTTTAGAAGTTTTGGTGAAATTTTCTGTTGGATGTCGATGGAGGTCACCAAGGTCTGTTTTTTTTTTTTCAATAGATTTGTTGCATTTGATCTCATCTAATAAATCTTTCTTTGTATTTTAAATTCTTTAGCGTCCACACCAGAGGAGATGCGGGAGGAAAAGAAGGAACAGGAAGGTGAGAAGGGTGCCAGCTCAGATGAGAGTAAAGCCGCTAAGGTGAAGGCAAGCAAGCCTCTTATGCCAACCTCGACCATCTTGAGATTGCTAGCTGAACTTGTTCGCTCTTATGTGGGCATCGCCACTCTAATCGCCTCCTACTCCTACACCGCTGGACAATCTGAGCTCATAAAGGAGGTAAGGAACCGAACTAGACGTCATTAACTTTTTAAAACCTATTTTTCTGCTTTTCCCATGTGACTTGCTTGTATCCTGACAGGATTGCAGTGTTCTAGCCTTTGTGCTTGACCACTTGCTGCCTCACACTCAAAATGCGGAGGACAAGGACACCCCAGCATTGGCACGTCTCTTCCTGGCCAGCCTAGCAGCGGCCGGCACCGGCACTGATGCCCAGGTGGCGCTGGTAAATGAGGTGAAGGCTGCCCTTAGTAGGGCCCTAGCAATGGCAGAAGGTGCAGAAAAGCATGCAAGGTAAATAAGTTTCAAATATTTTATACAGCCTGGCTACAACAGTATAGTTGTTGATCAGTTATACATTGGATCTTTCCAAACCTGTTTATATTGTCCATGTATTTTGTTTTCTCAGGCTTCAGGCAGTGATGTGCATCATCAGCACCATCATGGAGTCCTGTCCCTCCACATCAACTTTCTATAGTACAGCAGCTGCCAAGACTCAACATAATGGCATGAACAATATTATAAGACTCTTTCTCAAGAAAGGACTGGTCAATGACTTGGCGCGTGTGCCTCACAGCCTAGATTTGTCCAGGTAAACCATTAACCTATATTTGTTTAATTACTAAAAATAAATCTGAATTAGTTTATTCAACTTGTGGATTTCCACCAAAGTTTGTTACTTTTTGAAATGACCTTTTGTTATCGTTCTGGTCCATGTTGTATTTCCCTACACATAAAACGCAGCTCCACACTTTTACATACATGTTAATTTGTTAGTTTGTTTCCCTGTCTTAGCATTTTATAGCTTTATTGGATTTCTGCATTCTAAAACAACCTTACATTTATTCATTGATATTTTAGGCCTTTAAAGTCATAAAAACATTTGGATTTTCTGCTCTAGGTCTAAAATTACATTAAGTTACAGCTTAAACTATTAATTAACATTAACATTTTTTTAAATGTTGATAGAATGTACATAATTTGGGTCTTAAAATTAATTTACTAAAAACTGCTGAAACCCTTCATAATAATGTAGACTTTAACTTAGCAAGTACATTAGCAGTAGATTAATGAGAACTTTTCTTTTTTTTAATCTGGTTAATACGAACTAAAAACAGTAGAGTAAAATACAGTGGCTCCAATGAATATATATATGTTTTAAATCTGATTTAACAAAATTATTTGTGATCTCTTAAATTTCTCTCCTTAGTCCTAACATGGCCAACACGGTGAACGCAGCACTAAAACCTCTGGAGACTCTGTCACGCATTGTTAACCAACCCAGCAGTCTTTTTGGAGGCAAAGGTGGCTCCAGTAAGAGCAAGACAGAACATGAGACTGTGGGCACAGCCAGAGATAGCAATAGCAACACACAGGATCAAGGTACCTACCTGGAACTGACTAGGTTCTTACCAACTCCACTGATTATGCTGCACATGCTTGTTGTTCATAAATAAAATCTTATCCAGGAGAGTCTGGAGAAACGGAGCCAGTGGATGGCAGCCACAGGGTTCAGGGAGCAGACGCTGACCTCATGGATGGAGAAGCAGGAGAAGACACAGTGGTTATTGCTGGACAGCCAGAGGTTTTGAGCACACAAGCCATGCAGGTAAACGAAGATTGTATCACATGGAAATACTTTCAGGGTTTAAAAAGCCGTTTTGTAGGCGCGTCGCTGGTGGTATAGGGGTTAGCGTGCGACCACATATAGAGGCTATAGTCCTCGAAGCGGCCGTCACGGGTTCGAGTCCCGGACCCGGCGACCTTTGCCGAATGTCTCCCCCTCTCTTTGCCCCCTCCTTCTTGTCTGCCTACTATCAAAAATAAAGGCCTCTAGTGACGAAAGAAAAAAAAGCCGTTTTGTCAAAGTTAATATTACTTAAGAGACTACGTCGTGAGGATTTCTTTGCTCCTTTACTTAATTTCGTTTTTTGTTCATGCAGGTTGAGAATGAGTTGGTGGACCTCATTGATGAGCTGCTGGAGAGAGATGTTGGTACAGCAAATAGTGCAATTATAGGTAAACCAATCAAAAGACATTAATTGTGATTGTGATCTTTCATAGAATGTTTACTGCAGTAATGTAGAGTATTCCTACAGCAAAGTAAGATGGTTCCAGGACAAAATAAATTTCTTACAAAATGTTATACCATGAAAAAAATAACTATGCCTCTTCTAATATTGGGTAATGCTTTTGTTGACCCAAATGTGCATCTTTCATTGTATTTAATGGCAATTAGTTGGACGTAGTGGTGGGGACGAATCACAAGAGGATGTGTTGATGGATGAGGTCCCATCCAACATCAGCCAGGCATCCACTCTTCAGGCTAACCGTGAAGGTATGTCATGGACACATCAGACAGCTCTCTGATGATCATTTTGTTTAATAAACAGTAAAAATAATATGCCCCATTTTTATTTAGTTCAGTTACATTAAAATAAAGTATTCTATTTGTTTCATAAGCTAATCAACACGGATGATTGCATCAAAATGTCCACCTTTAGGTCCAGAAAAAACATCTAGATTATCAGAATGATTAACTCGCCACTTAATGTGGCTGCTTTTATTGATACAGGAACTTTGTGTGTAACTTCTTCATTAGACTCAATGAATATTCTCGAACCAGAAGATGAGGAACACACTCAAGAAGAGGACTCTAGTGGCAGCAATGATGATGAAGACAGTCAGGATGAGGAAGAGGAGGAGGAAGAGGAGGAGGAGGACCAGGTCTGGATATATGCAGTAAAGTTTGTTCAAGTCTTATTGATGGTTCTTACCCATGCTTACTGCTGCTGCCATATCTTTAAGGATGATGAAGAAGGAGATGAGGATGATGACGATGAAGGATCAGAGATGGAGCTGGATGAAGACTTCCCTGACATCAACGCTGCACCACACATCCGGTTTGAAAGGTTCGACAGGGATGATGACCTCATCATAGAGTTTGATAACATGTTTTCCAACAACGGTAGGTAGACACGTTCTACATTTTCCTTTATGTCTAAATATGTTTCTTTAAAAGTTTTTTTTCTCTCAAAGTTTGGGATATCTTGCATTATCTTTTTCCATCAAAAAAACAAAATGTTCTCCAGTTTTTTTCTCCACATTTCAAAAGATTTTGCTAGTGCTTTCATCTAATGCTGTCATATGTCTTCTGTCGTTCCTCCATCAGCTGACATCCCTTCCTCCCCAGGGAACATCCCCAGCTCCCACCCTCTGATGGTGCGCCACGCTGACCACAGTTCCCTCACTTTAGGCGTGGCCGGTTCTAGCAGCCGGCTGGCACAGGGCATGGGTCGCAGCCAGCGAACGCTTCGTCAACTCACTGCCAACAGTGGACACACCATCCATGTCCACTACCCTCATAACCGCCAGCCCAATCCTCCACTCATTTTGCAAAGGTAAAACAAGGGGGCTTGGAACCATGTGAGGCCTGAACTCTGCGACCTACAGCTTTCCTCGGCTTATTTTGTTCTAGTAATAATTAGAATATCTGCCCTCTTGTTCTGTTTCAGACTGTTGGGACCTAGTGCGGCAGCAGACATTTTACAGCTGTCCAGCTCTCTGCCACTGCAGTCCCGTGGTCGTGCCCGGCTTTTGGTTGGAAATGAGGATGTTCACATCATTGCTCGTTCTGATGATGAATTGCTGGATGATTTCTTCCATGAACAAAGCAGCACCGGGGGACAAGCAGGTAGGAATTACAACAAACTCCAGTCTATAGGGACGTTTCGTCTGCGGGAACCAGGCAGAAAATCAGAGCAGGAAAAGGCTCTGCCAGCTAGCTAGGTTTTTTTTTTTTGCTAGCAGTATTATAAATTAGTCATTTCAGTTTAAACTCATATACAGCTTTGTAAAAGATTTGTAATTATTGATTTGTGCTGATATCCATCTGTGGAGAAAGGGGGAGTAACTCCAGGCAAAGTCATACTTAGAGATTTTAAAAGGTTTGTCCTGAAGCACAAATAAAAACAACCAGAACTCCTATCGATCATTAAGATTTTAGGTTAGGAAACGAGGCACAGTGCTGTTAATTATGAAGGGGATTCATACTCCTTTTTGACTTCTCTCTTGGATGGTAATTAGTAAATGTCTGTGAATGTTACAACCTTTTCTGACTTTAAAGTGATTTGAATTCGGTTTGTAAGTCAACACCTGTGATTATTCCCATAGTTATTATGGCTGCAGAACTCTACTGAAAATCATGGCATTTTATTTTCACGACGGGACCCTCTCGCCCTCACTTAATGGTTTTTTCCACTAAACTTGATCCCAGTGCTTTACTGGTGTTAGTGCTAGTTCTGCATCCAACTCTGGCCCTGAGAATCTAGTGCTAAGCTAGCACCAGTTCGCTTCTAGACCAGAGTAACTGCTTTCGTCAGGAGCTAGAGGTGGACTCTAGGAGAACATCAACCAATCAAAACATGTTGAGCGACATGTTTTAAAATTTAGGGCTTGGTTTTATGTTTGGTTTCAAATGCTCTCAGGTGGTAGAAACGCAACCTGTTTTTTTTTTTTTCGCAGAACGAGTTAAGAGCTGGCTCTGACACCAGCCCCGGTTAGGCTATGTGGAAAGCACGTGGAAAAGCCCTATGTGTAGCTAAACAAGACCTCTGTTAACACTTATGCTGTATGAGTTATTACTCAGGGAACATACTTGAATAGTCAATACAAGCCTCAACTAAATATTTACGACTTATTTTCCTGAAGTGTTAACATGTGTTGCATCTCTCTAGGTACTCTCTCGAGTATTCCCACTGCCTTAACTAGATGGACAGACGAGTGCAAAGTGCTGGATGCTGAGAGTACGCACGACTGTGTAGCAGGTAAACTGATCTTAAACCTGTTTCAATAACAATAAACTGAGAACTCGGCTTTTATTAAGAGCAGTGTTTGGCTAAGTTAGGGTTACTGAAAACTGAATGTTTTAAATTCTTCTTTTAAAAGGAATATGGTAATTAATTATGTTTACTAAATAGATCAAATTCTACAGAGTTCCAGTTCATAATACAGGTTCTGCAAGGTCCTAAAATCTCTTGAATTATTTAATAATCTTAATTTTATGCTTTCAGAAGTCCTACTAAATACTGGCAGATGTTTCATACTCTGTAATTACATGTAGATATGTGTTAAATGTGTACGCTCCTTCGTTTGTGGTTCTGTGATTTGCAGCTCTGGCTTAAAATTGTGTGTTTAGGCAAAAAAGAAAAAAAATCTAAATATTCTTGTTACATTTATCCACTACCTGCTACCTTATTATGGGAAAGTGCTTTTTTTTAAAGAGATTTGGCTTCCAAACAAATATAATTGCTGTCTAAAACATGTCTTCAATAAATGTTATGAAGCCTATTACATACAGTAAGGACATGTTGGAGTCAGGTTAAAATGCATAAAAACATTTAAATCCCATAATAGTTGTTGAAAAACAACAATTTAAATTAACCAAGGTATATTTACATAGCTTATGTTGTTAAGTGAGGCAAATATAGGTTATTTGTTATCTTAAAATTTAATCATAATGGTCTTAAAGTCTTAAATTTAAGTTACTGAAACTTCCTGTTACGTCTTTCTGTTTGCTACACAGGTTTAGCCTCAGTTTGCTGTAGCACTGTTCAGCTGTTTACGTATTTTGTTTTGCACACAAACTACATGGAGTAGTCAAGTCTAAATTCGCCTATTGTAATTCCTTAATTTTTGACCAGTTGAAACGGCTAATATGGAGTTTTGTGGTCTGGTGTAAACCCCTATGCAACAAGCTTCACATTTGAACTGCAGCCACAACAAAATTGGTACAAGGACTTCTCTCATATGAATTATTTTTTTGTGTGTGTGCTTTGTTGTTTTTTTTTTTTAGTGGTGAAAGTGCCAATCCTGCAGCATTTGGAGAGTCTAAGAGACGAGGAACTGGAAGAACGCAGGGAGAAGAGGAGGAGGCAGCTGGCTGAGGAAGAGGAGTCCAAACAGAATGAGAGGAGGGCGTCTGGTGCAGAGCAAGTCAGGGAACAGAGCTTACAGGTTTGCTGAGAATATATCTTGTTGGCTGAAGAACAATTTTTACCCCTGCCTTGTTGTCTAGGGGAATTTCATGCCTAATGTGTAACCAGTTTTGTGTATTCCAACAGGCTGATGGAAAAGAAAACTTGTTCTTTTGTTGTACATATTTGGAAATACTACCTTATGGTTTAATTTCATGGTATTTTAGTGGTTGCTTGGAAGTGCTTTTATAACATTTGCAATTGCACAAATTCAATGTGTAAAAGGAGGAGGGTTAAACAACATACAGCAATGATTAAACATATTTAATTTAATATGAGAAGATCTATTTCTTTAGTGCTTTTATGGCCCATTTATTGTAAAACAGTTCTAAAGATACACTTATAATGGGATTTATAATAAGTTGTTTTTAAAATATAAGTAATCAAATACCCTTTGTAGTAAATGCTGACGTTTTGTTGTTGGATATTTTTTGTCCATAGGGTTCTGGACTGGACACAGTTAATGGTGCGGAGAACACTGCAGGTACTGATATTTATAATATTACCAATATTTTGTTTCAGTCATCATTTAAAAAAAATTTTGAAGTGTACCAAGAAGCAAGCACCCAGCTGGCTGTGCGTGCTGTGGGATGAGGTAGTAGTTTGTATAGTTTTAGGATCACACCAGATCTGGGAGATAACTATACAGTCTACTGTCTTTCTTATGGCCACGCCTTATCATCTGCACATCTTTATTTGGAGCAAAATATTTTTTCTTCTTTTTTAAAGCTCCTCGCTTATCATTATTACAACAATGTTTGCCAAATATTTTTTATCATGCATGCAGATTTGAAAAATAGCCCTTTTAGGGCCAGCAGTAATGGGATCTTTGGTCTCTGTTATGCTACAAAAGGACTTTTTCAGGCAGTTTTTCATCCATCCTTCCTCTTAGACAGGAAAGGTCATTTCCAGTCATCATGAAGTTGATCTGGGTGATCATTTTAATCCTGTGGTTAAACTCTCTCCATCCTGATTGTTGCAATCTCATCCACTTCTAAGAATTTCCTTTCGTAAAGAAATGATGCGTCACTGAAAGGGTTGGAAATGATGAAAATCATTTACTTTACACTTAACTCTCAGATTTATTTGAGAATTTAAGCTTAATCAAAGCTATCTTAGCAATGTTAACCACCAGAAAATGTGACGTGAACTGTACCAGTAGTTTTTCATACAGAGACTCCAGTGACCAACAACTAGGATGAACTGCATGTTTATTTCTCTAAGTCGTCGTCCATACGCATCTTGCTGCGAGTGCCTGCGCTGTGGTGAGGTAGTAAGTTGTGTTGTTGGAGGGGATCAGGATTGTGCACCCCATACAGGAGATAACTATACAACTTACTTCCTTCCTCAGTAGAGGTTGATTGCATCTGGTAAATATTTTAACACTTCATTATACTCTTGTATGGGTTTGCAGTTTTTTACATTTACATAACATTTTTAAAGATTTCAGCTACTGTAAGTGTGGCCTCCATTTATAAAAATCCTTTTTGTTAAGCCGTAAAATAAGATCATGAGATCTGGTAGATGTACTCAAATGCTTACAGTAATGCAATTGTAAGCGTTGAACTCCAGATGCACCTGTTTTAACACTCTCTCCACCTGGATGTCATAGAGGGTGAGCAGGCTCAGGAGGGTCCGATGGCATGCCTGGACACACCCAGGGTCTCAGAGGGCTTCATCACTGCTCCCCCGTCTGGAGAGGTCACTCCCACCACCCCCGCTCCCCACGAACAGGCCCTGGTCTCCCTGGAGACCGCTATTAGTCAACAAGTACACCAGCCAATTGCTGACCTGCTCCTGGCTGAGTCGCATGCCAGCTCACTGGCGGCTCTGGCAGGGGCTGGCCTTCCCACCCTATCTGAAACTCTGAGACCAAACACCGAAGCAGAAGCATCTCAGATGGAAATGTCCCCGGCTCCCACAACTGGTGAGAGAGTTGGAGGAGGTGGTGGAGGAGGAGCATTGGATGAAGACAGGGAAGGTAGATTAACTTTAAACAGACAATTTATACTGTTGCCAACGACAAGGACACATAAATACATTTGTACCTAGAAACCTCTCTTTGTGTGTTCTAAACCCAGTGAGAAAAGTTATCAGTCACCCTTTTCTCTCCTCAGCCTCCTTGAGCCCAGATATTGTAGAAAACACCGAGCCTGTAGCAGTTGGTGTGTCGCATTTGGAAGGATCCCCCATGGATACCAGCAGCCCTGCATCTGCTACTCAGGAAGAAGCTGCTCTCAATCCTCCTCAGACCACCCAGCTGTCTCAGGAGTTGTCTGGCAGCAGGGAGAATGAGCTGACTGATCGGCAGACAGATGCAGACACGGGGTGGGTAACATTTGTTATATTTCAGATCAAACTAATTGCATATACAACTCATTCTTTGTCAATGAAGTTGTCAATTTGCAGTAATACCTTTTTTAAAAGCAAAATTGTTATGAACCTTTTTGTTTTAACACTCAAGCTTGGTTTAAGATGTTAACAAGAGACAATGTCCGTTTTCTTTTATTCTTCAGCTCCACATCTGTTTCATCTCCTGGAGAGACGATGCCTAGGAGCGATAGTGCTGATAGCCAGTCCCAGGCCATCCAGGAAGAGCCTCTTCCATCCACCAGCAATGACGAGGAGGACCCACTTGCTGGTAAAGATTTTAATACGCAGCCCAAAAAAAATTATTTTCATCATAACTTGACATACACTACAAATATGTGGTTAATCAAGTAAAAAGACAGCCCATGTCATAATTATCTAATTCAGACTTTTCTGAGTCTACATGACAGGAGAGGAAGTATTTTTGCCAGAAGAGCACAGAAAAAAGTTGAAGAGCTACAGAACAAAACACAACACAGTGATATGGCCTTTTTCTTGATTAACTGCAGTAGAAGATGCAGCGAAGAAGCTTTTGCTACTTTTGCCTCCACAGATTATTTAGGAAGTTTGCAGTTTGTTGCTAGAGAAAAGGACCACCACTAAGTGCGCCACTAGGGCGGGCCAGTTATCGTACAGGTCACTGTTGTCAAAATGATATTGTGATGAGAACTAGTGAGAATGATGAGATAAGAATGCTATGCCAACACTGCATTTGATATCAGGTTTTATTGGTAGAGCATTATTTGTTTCTGACTGTATGCAATGAAAACGTGATGAATTATTTTAGTCACATATATTATTATATATCGTTCTTAAAATTAAAAGTCTACAACGTCCTTCCCTGTTCACTACCTGCATCTCATGTTTGTTTTTTGTTTTCTCAGGTATCAGTTTGCCAGAGGGTGTGGATCCTTCTTTCCTTGCAGCCCTTCCAGAAGACATCCGTCGAGAGGTCCTGCAAAATCAGCTCGGCATCAGACCACCTTCACGTCCTCCTGCTGCCACAACTATACCCTCCTCTGCTGCGCCTGTGCTTGGAGGACCAGGGGTTACGGAGGTCAGCCCTGAGTTTTTGGCAGCTTTGCCACCTGCTATTCAGGAAGAGGTGAGAGAAATTAAAACGTTAGATTATAGAAGATCAGATATTTACCTTTGAGATGTGTTTTTTTTTTCCAACCAATACAAGTGTGCGAATTGTTGATTTAGGTTCTTGCCCAGCAACGAGCTGAGCAGCAGCGAAGAGAGCTAGCGCAACAGCCTCCACAGGGTGACACTCCCCTGGATCCGGTCACTTTCATCCAGACACTACCATCAGAGCTCCGGCGTAGTGTTCTGGAGGACATGGAAGACAGTGTGTTGGCTGTCATGCCTCCGGACATTGCTGCTGAGGCAGCTGCATTGCGTAGAGAGCAAGAGGCGCGTCAGAGACAGCTGATGCATGAGAGGCTGTTCGGTCATAGCTCATCTTCAGCCCTTTCAGCCATCCTGCGCTCACCTGCCTTCACCAGCCGGTTAGGAAGCAACCGAGGTGTTCAGTACACCCGTCTAGCTGTCCAGAGAGGAGGACCGTTTCAGATGGGTGGAACAAACCACAGGTGAGGAAATATAATCACGTTTGTTGCCTTTCTTCAGTGCAAAGTTTTGGATGAGGTTTATTAGAGACGCGAGTTAGTACTACGTTCTAAAATGTCAAATCATATGGTTCTTCCGATTTCTCACAAATGTTTTTGTTTTCTTCAGACCATCCAGCTCCAGTGTAGATTCTTTGTTGCGCCTGCGTGGACGATTGCTGCTGGACCACGAGGCGTTGTCCTGCCTGCTGGTTCTGCTGTTTGTGGACGAACCAAAGCTCAACACCAGTCGTCTGCACCGTGTGCTCAGGAACCTCTGCTACCACTCTCAGACTCGCGGGTGGGTCATTCGCAGCCTGCTGTCCATCCTCCAACGCAGCAGCGAGAGCGAGGTCTGTCTGGAGACGTCCCGTCTGGAAGATCCCCGTGGAAAGAGGAGCACCCAGGGAGGCTCTGGAGGAAAAGGTTCAGCCACCTCCTCCCTCTCCTCTTCATCATCGTCGTCGTCCTTAGAGCTGCTAAACAGGGTGGAGTCTCGAAGCTCTAGCCAGCTCTCTTGGCTCTCAGTCTCTATGGATGCAGCTTTGGGCTGCCGAACAAACATTTTTCAGATTCAGCGGGCATCAGGTAGGAAGCATGCTGACCGGCATTCAGTTGGCGGCTCCACGGGATCCGGAGCACTAGGAGTATCAGGCAGTGCTACAGGAGTCACATGTGCTGGAGGCGGAGGCTCCACAGTTCACATCCACCCTCAGGCAGCTCCAGTGGTCTGCCGACATGTCCTGGACACCCTTATCCAGCTAGCTAAGGTTAGATTTTTATTTATTTGTTAATGGTTGAAAAAATAAAATGTTAGTTTATAATACTTAGTTCTTTATTCTTGTCTGATTCTGCAGGTGTTCCCAAGTCACTTCACCCAGCAGCGATGTAAGGATGTGTCAGCAGCTGCCTCTGATCTGGATTCTCGTCTTTGTTCAGGTTCTTCTGGGGGAGGAAGTGGAGTTGGGAGCTCCAGGTCAGGGTCTCAGTCTCAGAGTAACCCTAATACTCAGAACTCCTTGGGTTACTCTGTAGCTACTCCTCAGTCTTTAGGCATCTCCACAGATTTCTGGGATCTGCTGGTCAAGCTCGACAACATGAACGTCAGCCGCAAGGGAAAAGCCAGTATGAAGACGGTGACCCTGGGTGGCGGTGTGGAGGCTGAGGGATCACAGTTCAGCTTAGAGACGTCCCCTCTTGGCCAGCTGATGAACATGTTATCTCATCCCGTAATCAGGCGGAGCTCGTTGTTAACCGAAAAGCTGCTGCGCCTTCTCTCCCTCATATCTATTGCCTTGCCCGACAACAAGGCAACGGAAGTGAATGCTGGACACCCGACCCCACAGGCTGCCAACCCTAACACAGCTAACTCAGGGCCCACAGGGTCGATCGTGACACCAGCATTAGTGGGCTCTGCCCAGCCCACTGTGACCGCACTTGGGGCCTCTGGAGGAGCTGCAGTCCAGGGTACATCCTCAGGAACAAGCATAACAGTCTCACAGGCTTCCTCTACTATGATCTCTATACCCACGTCCACTGGAATAACCTCTACAGGTAATCCATGAAGTAAAAATGCTCAAGTTTATCCACACACAACTTTCCAAAACGTTTAATCGGAAATTAATTTTGTGCACTTTTGGTGCGATAAATATTTTACTTATTTAGGAAAACAGAGGGGCCCTACTGTCAGTACAGAGAGCGACAAGATGGCCTCCACAGGACTCACTGAGAAACAGCTTCAACTTTCTGTGGAGGTATGACCAGACAATGGACTCATCGTGCTGTAGATTATTTTTTATTATTGCTTTTTTATCCCTTTTTGGGAAATTATGCCGTTAAAATAAGGTGCCTAAGAAAGTTCTCGTTGAAGTCAATCATTACTCTAACACCTAAAAGTTTTTTTTGTTTGTTTTTGGATCCTAAAATAAATCAATTTAAATATAACATTACCCATGTATGGCATAACCAGTAGGATTTTACGTTTAATAAAGTCTTATCTCATGGATTCATACACATACAACAAACGGGTTATGAGCCAAAAAGATGCATGATATTAGGTTTAAATGGACAAAATACATTTTAATCAGTATTTTGGAAGTAAATTAAGGGTGACCCCATATTCTTTTTGGTTTTCACATATAAAATTTTACCTAATCACAACCTTTGTTTTAAAGAATTTGGGATTAGTGATGAATAAATCAAAAATTCAGAATTGTATGCTTCTCTAATTCTAAGGTGGGCCTAAAGCCCAAAAATTAAAATGGGTAAAATTGAAATTTAGTGCTTTCACAAAAAAAGTTTTAGAAAAAACTTGTTTCTAAAGTGATTTTTAAAGATTTTATCTTCTGTGTGGAAATGGAGCCAGTTCAAGTGTAATCAGTGTATGTATTTTTAATATTGAACTAAAGGGGATCAGATGCAGTCCAGGCTTATTAAAATGAACAGTGAAATGGTCATTTTGTCCTATTCATCGCTGATAGAAGCTCACATGTTGCTGCCAACTTTAGCACCATTAGAGGCAAATGGTTAGCCACTCGCAGCAGTTTTTTGAGTGTTGCTAACTCAACAAGAGGTTTTCATTGCTCCATCAATAAAAAAGGACACCTCAAGAAGTACATCCTGTCTCAGTGATAAAGATAAATATGCTGTTGAGCTTGAAGCACCATCAAAACCAGGATTCATAATAATAGCAGTAAATAAGTTCTGTTGCTCTGTAAACTCTTAAAATGTTTCTCCCTCTTCTTTCTAAAGGTGCTGACGTCTCACTCATGTTCAGAAGAGGGTCTAGAGGATGCTGCTAACATTCTGCTGCAGCTATCTAGAGGAGACGGTTCCACCAGAGACACAGTGCTCAGACTGCTGCTTAGTGGAGCCAGACATCTCGGATACACTCTATGCAAGCAGATTGGTCAGTCTTGAAGAAGTTGTTCAGACATGGCTAATCCTGTCCTTCTTGATTTAATCACCTAATGTTTCTTCACAAACTTCTAACGTTGAGTTTTTCTCTCTCAGGCACATTACTGGCTGAGCTAAGGGAGTACAACTTGGAGCAGCAGAGGCAGGCACAAGCTGACTCACATTCCCCAGATGCACCTCCAGAGGATCCCTCCATATCTGCCAGGTTAAAGGGCAAGATGACCAGCAGGTGAGCAAAGTGATGTGTTTGATGCACACCATCTTTAAGTTGTCAACACAGAATAGAGAGGAAGTTTGAAAGACTTATTAAACGAGCTCAGGGTGATCAATTGTTGTCATCCACTGCTTTACATGCCTTACTGTTGGTGCACAGGTTCGATGGGTCAGAGAGCGTGGTGATCGTGGCGGCACAGAAACGCACTCTTGGGGGACGCGAGTTGCAGCTTCCCTGTATGAGCTCGCTAACATCCAAAACATCAACACAGAAGTTTTTCTTGCGAGTGCTGCAGGTGATTATTCAGCTACGTGAGGACACACGACGTGCCAACAAGAAAGCCAAACAAACAGGCCGGTTAGGTAAGACCGTTTTCTAGATACGATCCTCCTGACCTGCATACACAGTATTTTCTAAACATTAGATAAAACTTATCCTTTGCTCAAACGCTAGGCTCCAGCAGTCTGGGCTCAGCCAGCAGCATCCAGGCCGCAGTGCGCCAGCTTGAGGCTGAGGCCGACGCCATCATTCAGATGGTGAGAGAGGGGCAGCGTGCACGTCGGCTCCAACAGGCCCCCCCACCTACCGCCCCCTCTGCATCTGCCGCCGGGTCCTCAGTGGCTGTCCCTCATGCTCCCACTGGTGCTGCTCCCCCTACTGGCACGGCTGCTGCTGCCACGGTTAGCATGGCTGCACTGACATCAGGCATATTCCTACTCGCATTACCGAAACAAAACAAAAATCACTGGATACACAGTGTGGTAGTATGTTATTATCTACATAAATGCTTTAAAATTTTTAAAATTACATTAGTTACTGATTCTTGTTGGATTTAATTGGACCCCGTGCTTTATTGGCTTTAAGATTTATGAAATTTATGTGAAACCATTTTATTTTCTTCCAGATCCTTTTGTCTGCAAACATAACGTTGTATGCTGTCATTCAATCACGTCCATCTCGATTGATTTTAGTACTCAGACATCATCTTTGCTGGCATGATGTACATTGACAGCCCCATCAGTCAGTCAGATATGCCCATGATTGGTTGCATTGTGTTTCAGTGCCTTGACATTGACAGGTCCTGTTTATGGTTAAGTATGAATGTTTTGCTTGCTCCACTGCTCACGTCTGTTTGCCGGCAGTTGTGGCTTAATGCTTTTTCCTCGACCTTCTTCCCCAAAAACTCTTTCTGTGGACCATGGGAATGTCATCTTGCATGGCAGCCTTATAAGAGTTGCATTTTATACTGTGTAGAAAAACAACCATGTTTAATAAATGTTCCTGTTGCTGATCGTCCATCTTTGTTTTCTTTAGTCTGAAGTGCAGTCGGCGCCAGAAGCTCAGTCAGCACAAAGAGATGAATCTCCGATGGATGTTGACCAGCCATCCCCTCTGGAGCAGGATGCTGCACCTCTGGGTATGATTCGCATACACCCACCTTAGAAACACTCATCTATAAATTCATTTGTTTGTATTTTCATTTTAATAATACTATGGTTTTGTAATATTGTGTGTAAATTCATCAATATTATCATAGTTTTATTAAAATAAGTTTAGAAATATGCAAAAAGTGTTGTGCCGTATTATTAAGTACTATTCTGAGCATATTGACGCTAACCATCTCACAAAGAACGTCTGTTTTTACCTATAAGGTCTTTAGAATAAGACTGTTAGATTACCTGGATTAATAAAAAATAAGCAATACAGTTGTGTTGAAAAATTATTGCATTGTGTTCAAAAAAGTAAAACATTCTGGTCTGAAGCAATTCCTTAAAATAAAACTTTTGATTTATTAACCTACATGAAGTGATAAACAAGAAATATTAGGCTGTTCACAATATCGGTGTGCAATTTTCTTTCAAATTTCTTTCAAACATTTACTGTACACGCAGAAAAGTACTAGTAACATGTAGGTTTCATGTGAATCACTAACCTAATATTTAGTGAAATGTACACATTTATGACCTTGAATACCAAGTGTCCAAATTGTTTGGTAAGTTTACAGTGAAATGAGCTGTAAATACAAACGTTTTCACACAGTCTTTAGCATCCAGGAGCCAGAAAAGCATTAGTGAAATTTCTGAAGTCCATATTTGCCTTTCTCCTTTCAGATGAAGATGGAAGCACTCAGTCAGAAAGTGAGGAGAAACTTCCAGACCTCCCTCTACTCAGTGAGCAGCTGCTGTTGGATGAGCTGTGGGACATGCTTGGGGAGTGTCTGAAAGAGCTGGAGGAGTCTCATGACCAGCATGCTGTGCTGGGTAGGTGCAGTTATGGTTAAGACATACTTATTGACACTCTAATGTTGAAGGAGCCACACTTTGTGCTGCATTGCAATAACTGTAATGTTTCTCCAGTGCTCCAGCCAGCCGTGGAGGCCTTTTTTCTGGTTCACGCCACAGAGCGAGAGAGCAAACCTCCTGTTCGAGACACGCGAGAGAGCCAGCTTTCACACATTAAAGATGAACCTCCACCACTATCCCCAGCTCCTCTTACGCCTGCCACACCTTCATCCCTGGACCCGTTCTTTTCCAGAGAGCCGTCCTCCATGCACATCTCCTCTAACCTTCCACCAGACACCCAGAAATTCCTCCGCTTTGCTGGTGAGACTCAAGTCTATTTATGTGAAAATGATGCTGCTTCGTTTCAATGTTGTGCAGTTTCTAACAGGACTTACTGTGGTTTTAGAAACTCACCGCACAGTGCTTAATCAGATCCTACGACAGTCAACCACTCACCTGGCCGATGGGCCTTTTGCAGTATTAGTCGACTACATACGGATCCTGGACTTTGACGTTAAGAGGAAGTAAGAGGAGTTATTTCACACTGTCATCATGTGCTGTGATATTTGATGTTTTTAAGATGCGATTTCTTTTTTCCATCACTTGCAGGTACTTCCGCCAGGAGCTGGAAAGACTGGATGAGGGCCTGAGAAAGGAGGACATGGCTGTGCACGTGAGACGGGATCATGTGTTTGAGGACTCTTATAGGGAACTGCATCGCAAGAGCCCCGAGGACATGAAGAACAGACTGTAAGCTTTCCTTGCTTCTGTTTTCCCTCGTCTCAGTTCAGAACCTCTTAACTGAACCTTTACTCTGTTGCAGATATATTGTGTTTGAGGGGGAGGAGGGTCAGGATGCTGGAGGCTTGCTCAGGGAGTGGTACATGATCATTTCCCGAGAGATGTTCAACCCCATGTATGCGCTGTTCTGCACGTCACCAGGCGACCGTGTCACCTACACCATCAACCCCTCATCTCACTGCAACCCCAACCATCTCAGCTACTTCAAGTTCGTGGGTCGGGTTGTGGCCAAGGCGGTGTATGACAACCGGCTCCTGGAATGCTACTTCACTCGCAGCTTCTACAAACACATCCTGGGCAAAAGTGTCAGGTACCTGAGCTCCCGGCATTCTCAGCAAACGTTTGTTACATTTGCTCCTACTTAACACTTTGTCCTGCAGTTTACAAGTTGCAATTATTAACCTCAGTCCTTACTATATATGACAAATCCTCCATTTTGAACCCCTTAAATGCCGGTTTTAGTTTTTGACATTTCTGTTTTGTTATTTTTTTAACATAAACCACAAAAAGGGGCGGGGGTCATTTTTGGTGTGAAGTTGTTTAATTGTTTTCCCTGCTTTCCTTTGGCTCAGAAATGCTTTTAAGGATTTCCATAGAATATGTTGTCTGTTTTCTTTTTTCTGTTTGTTCAGATTTATATTTGATGGCCATCATTAACTTTGGTCCTCACCCTAGATTTTGAATATTCACATATCTGTGAATATTCAAAATGTGAATGTTTAACCACATAGTTGTCAGATTTAGAGAATAAAGACTCCTAATAAAAGTGTTCCCTTCCATCCCACATATGATAGTTGGAGGTATTGCATCAGCCTGGGGAGTCAAACGTCCGATTCTGTTTCTTTATTTTTAGTGCAAAGTTGTAAAGTCAAGTTTTTTTGTTTTGTTCTTCATTCTCTAAATGTGAATTGGTAGATTTATATTAAATGAGAAAATATCTTCACCTATTGGAAAAACTAACCTGAATCTTTGGAGAGAATTTATCACAAGGGAATAAAAAAATCAACTAAAATCAAATTACAGCAGTTTTGTACTCATATTTATTTTGTTTGGGAGTCAGTGGCTGTTTATCAAAGCTGTATTTGGTTTAAATAATACAATTAAAACACTGAATACAACCAATTTAATAGAAATTCCCTCACAGATGATCATAGTTCTGCAAAAATTTAAAAAAAGCACCAAGTGCCAAAGGAATTTTTGTAACGTACCCATATTTAGTCAACATGTTTTCTTCTTCTGAATCTTGTGCGCTGATCTTGTTTCAACAGGTACACAGACATGGAGAGTGAGGACTACCCATTCTTCCAGGGTTTGGTGTACTTGTTGGAGAATGACGTGTCCACGATGGGCTATGAGCTGACCTTCAGCACAGAGGTCAGTGTCTGTTTCAGTTAGTGTTTAGAAACAAACGGACCATGCCAGCACAACAATTTAACATTTAAATTCCCCTTTAAAAGCTGTAATTTTCTATTATTGCTGTTTTAGGTCCAAGAGTTTGGAGTGTGTGAAGTCAGAGACCTCAAGCCAAACGGAGCCAACATTGTTGTTACAGAGGAAAATAAAAAGGAATATGTTCATCTGGTGTGCCAGATGAAGATGACAGGTGAGATGTGTGCTTCTGTTTGATCACTTTATATTAAATCTCCACATGCTATTTAAAATGGTGATGTAGAAACAAAGCCACTAGGTGGCAGCAGTCATCTGTAAATATGCAGCAGAATTGGTAGGAATTTAATGAATGCAATTTTGTTTCTATTTTTGTTCTTTTATTTGATTTTGGTTTTTTTTTTAGGTGCAATCCGCAAACAGCTAGCAGCCTTCCTTGAGGGGTTCTACGAGATCATCCCCAAGAGACTGATCTCCATATTCACAGAGCAGGAGCTGGAGCTGCTCATCTCTGGCCTGCCTACCATTGACATCGATGACCTGAAGGCCAACACTGAATATCATAAATACCAGTCCAGCTCTATTCAGGTATAGTTCAGTAAAAATGGCACCAAAACCCAAAATAGTTTTACAGGAGATTCTACAGGACCGAAAAAGTCAAAATCTTCGATTTTAGGCCTTGACAAGTCACTAAGTTTTCTAGTTTTCCCACAATGTCTCTTAAATTACTTTTAGTTAATTTGTTGCTTATTCTTGATTTTCTTTTTTCAAAGAAATACGGTGGCAGCTTTCATTTATTTATCTTGTTCTAGTTCTGCCTGAGGAAGTCTGCCAAACACTTTGCCTTTTAAACTTTATTAAATCAAGCTGTACTTGTTTTATTTATTGTTACATATTAGATTTGAACAGTTTGCATTTTGGAGTTATTGTAAGTCCAAAATATAAATTATGAGGGTCTTAAAATGTCTCAAAAGGTCTTTAATATAAATAAAACTAGCAGAAACCCTGCTTCACAAAATACAGGATGCTTTAAAAGATCAACTTGTTTTGAAAATGTGTTTAAGCAAAATAATTACGTGTTTTTTGGGGGTTTTTTTGACGCTCTAGATCCAGTGGTTCTGGAGAGCCTTGCGGTCCTTTGATCAGGCGGACCGAGCCAAGTTCCTGCAGTTTGTCACTGGAACATCCAAGGTTCCCCTCCAGGGTTTCGCTGCTCTAGAAGGCATGAACGGCATCCAGAAGTTCCAGATCCACCGTGATGATCGATCAACTGACCGTCTGCCATCGGCTCATACCTGGTAAGTAAGGAAGCATCTTTATTTTGCTTGGCTGAATAAATGTCTAAATAAACCCAAATTGACATTTTCTTCTCTTCTTTCCTTCTTCAGCTTTAACCAGCTTGACCTTCCAGCCTACGAGAGCTATGAGAAGCTGAGACACATGCTGCTGTTGGCCATTCAGGAATGCTCAGAGGGATTCGGACTGGCTTAAACCTCGATACCCAGAGACATGCATACACCTAATTAGTTTGCCTACTCCTGACACATTCACACTGATAACTTCTGAACGCACGCACACACTATCATAGACATTACTGGATTACCTGTTGAACGGCCTAGTCTTGCTGGTTTCTATTCCATATAAAATGGATACAACCAGCGAGTGAAATAGACTGACTGATACTGCGTACAACACAGAGAGCCTCATTTGGACACGCTTGTGTCTCCCTTCCCAATTTATCGCAAATGGAAGCGAGGATTCATGGACTAATAAGAGATGTTTTCTTCATTTAGTTTGATTTCTCTGTACAAAAGGTTTGGGAGTTTATTATGTTCAATCTTTTTTGTTCTCTGGCTGTGTAAAAAGAAAAAAAAAAAGAATGTTGTTTGAACAGGATGGTTATAAAACCTTTGGGGAAAAAACCGTTGGTGTTTCCTGTTGCAACTTTGTGACATCACAAGCCTTGACAATAGGGGACATTTTTATGGGGGGGGGGGATGAACAACTCGGACATTTTGGAGATATTCACCAAAATGCACTTTTCAAAGCTTTGTGGCATTTTTAAAGGAGGATGGTACAAACAATGAAGAGTGATTTAAAAACATTAACCATAACTTTTAGAGTATTTTTGGCTATTAAACCGCTGACCCAGCCTTGAGCCTTTGAATCAGAGTGGAATAACTACATGAATAAATGCATAAAGTTTCATTCATTGTCTTTTAAAAGTGTTTTAGCCGTTGTTTGCTGTTTATTTCGTTGGACATGATTGTGTCGAACCGCAGTCCTTGCTGGACTCTTCTCAGCTGAGTCCACATGGAGCACTCAATGAATGACTTCAGTGTTTGACATCTGATGTCCTCCTGCACTGCCTGGAGCTGCTGGGTTCAAACGTTTGCTTTCAATCAGACTTAGCAGGATCCCGGCCTCTATTATTTTACCCAGCACCTCTTGATTATTTCTGATGCCAGAGTACCCTGAGGAGACGAAGCTTTGAAATCTCTCATAAGTTTGTGTTTCAAATCCTCGTTTTTATCATCAGGTGGCTGGTAATGGAACTTCGCTGTCATTTTCTACTTTTATGAAGGAACAAACGTGTTGCAGGAACTTTGGTTGCACCGTTTTCTCACCTTGGTTTTCTGTTTGAACAGAGTTTTAAGATTGTCCTGAGTGTCTGATCGATCAGATCCAAAACATCGCAGATGTGAAGTGGTACACCTGCACTTCTCACATCACAGCAGGATTTTAAGGAGGAAATCTATTCCTCGTGCTTCTTTAAAATGGGGAGGGTAGATTTCTGGGATCAGACGGATAACCCATGGTTGATGGGTTGTGAGGAGACGACCTTTCTTTTACTCCCCATATGTTTAGGAAACACATTAATTGATAGGAGTTGACTACAACTCTAAATGTCCTAAAAGCAGACCCATGAGTGAAAGCTCTGCAGTTGGCTTGACAAAAATCAACAAGGTTAAAAGCAGTTTTGCCTGCAGACAGGTCATTTTGGTAAAAGCAGGTAAATTTACCCGGCTATTGGCTACTTTTCAGATGAATCCAGTAAATTAGAATTTCCTCCAAAATCTTGTTTATGTCCATAATTTATTTAGTTAAACATTTATTGATGTGATTACAGTGATGTGTCTCAAACATAAAATTTTGATCACAATGGCTGGCAGATAATGAAAACTTTGCAGCACTTCATGCAAAGCTTTATGAAGATGCTGATTTCCTTTCCAGCAGGAGCTGGCACCATGGTATCCCTGTTGATTGACTAACAAACTGGCCTGATGTAAACCAGAGGAAGATGAAACACCAGACTCAACAATGCAAACGAGCTGAAGACTGCTAGTAAAAACAATCTGGACCACCTAACAACTTCACGAGTCCACAGGCTGATCTCCATGCCACACCACGATGATTCAGTTAATTAGGCAAAAGCGACACAGATCAAGCACTCAGAAACTTTCAGGGATTAATCAACATAGAAGCTATAGAAGCTACTTGTTAGTTTAGCATGATGCATTCAAGACCATTTTCAGAAATTGGACACTGTAAAACTTTGTAGATTGTAGAGTACAACCTGTTAAAGCATCCTAATTTCCTGTCATTCACATTTTGCTCTATGGAGGTGCTGCTGCTTGTGGTTTCTAGAGAGCACTCTTCAGTTTATCTGAAAGTTCACAGCACACCAGCAGGAAAACCTCTCATTTCAGCAGGGATTGGAAACAGATCAGTTTGTATAACCAGTGAAACCACAGTACCAAAACACACTACCTTGCCTGGTTGGGGTTTCCTTCCCCTTCACCTCTTGCATGCCTGCACCTGTCGCTCCCGCTTTTCCTCCCACTCGTCCCCCGTGTATTCACCTTCTTTTAACCGCTCTTGCGTGCTGAATTAGTTACGCTTCAGGAGCCCCTACAACAGTGGGAATCGAACCCAGCCCACCCACCGACGCGTCTTTCCTCCCCCACCTCAGCTCCCACTGAAAAACCTACACACTACCAGAGGTACAATAGGGAGCGTCCATGTCTGATTTGGTGTGCGCTGAGGCGTGATGAATCAAATTACAGTGCTGTCATGCAGGGTTTTTACAATGCATCGGCCAGCCACATTACTTTATTAATGAAGCACAGATGCTTGCAGCACACAAGTTGATCTTAGTGTTCTGCAAGCATCTGTTGCTGTCTCGGACTTTTGAATTGCAAATACATGGGAAAGGATTTCACTGCATACCTTCTCAAAAAATTCAATTGCTGAATTTCTCTGAAATTGTGTTGCAACATTAAAAGGAATTTGTTTCCTATCACTTGCAGCTGGGCATAGATATCTCAGTGCCTCTGGGTTCACAAACCATACCGAGGATGTTTCCGCCGTTCACCATGTCGCTGCGTTATGGCTTTAAACATTAACCCCTTGTTTTCTGTTTCATACTCTGGCTGAGTGTTGCAACATTTGTGTTTTCAGAGTTTCTGATTTCTTTATCCTTTGCATGGCACAATTACACATTTGAGACCTGAGCCCAGATGGTACTTTGCAAAGGTGTTACTTAACCCATTGATTTTGCTACATAACTATCACAATGTTCAGTGTATTTTATGCGATATACCAAAACAAAGTAATGCATATTTGTAATGTGTAAGGAAAATGATGCATGTCTTTGGTGCCTTGTGGATTGAAACAGCAATCTTTCACATTCCTCTTCACAAAACACAGATTCAGTCAGATTGAATGGAAAGCATCTCTGAACATCAGTTTTCAGTTCTAAAGCATTCGTTTGTAGACCTGGCTGTACGTTTAGGGTTGTCGTTTTCCTAAAATGAGAACCTCAGCCTCAAGTGTTTGGCAAGTTTTCTTCCAGGTTTGTTCTCTATGTATTTCAATTCGATCTTCCATCACCTCTGACCACCTTCCCCGCTGAAGAAGAGCATTCTCACAGCATGGTGCTGCTGCCACCACCATTTTTCAACCTGGAAACTGCAGATACAAGTTCTTCAGGCTAGATTCACTGAGGGTATTGCTAATAGTTTCGCTGTCAACTGATTGTTAAACCTGAGCTGTGGGGCTCAGCAGCTCCTTCAGAGTTACTGTGGGCCTCTCGGCTTCTTCTCTGATTAATGCTCTCCTTGCCTGGACTCTGTTAATTAGGTGATGTTTTAATGTGATTGGCTGCATTTTAATTAGAGGATATCAAAGTCAAGGATGTGAAAAATTCACAGTATATCAATACTTAAGGTTTTTACATTTTGCTGGTTGACAAATGACCTGCGCATTTGTCTTTCAAGACAGAGTTCAATTAAATTGTCCAGGTTCACCACTTTAGCTGAGGAGGAAATGAAGGCTGGTGGAGTTCATTAATAATGAGTACTTTGTATAGGAGCCAGAAGGATCTCAGTCTCATACGTTTTACTGCTGCAGCTGCTTTCAGTGTGTGTGGGATAAATCACATGCTACAGCACTCAGTCAGTGAAATAATAAAAGGGTTTTTTAGTGCAGAAACCCAAATGGGCAAAGGGACAAAAAAATCAGTTCATTAGACTTAATGGTTTCATTTTTAAATCAGCATGAGACACATTTTTAACCGAAGGAAACTGATTATACTGCTTTGAATTTTCTCTGCAAAATTCATCAACCACTTGTCTAATCAGGCAATTCATTACAAAGCACTGCAAAGAAGCAAAACCTGATGAATAAAAAATATCATACACTTTGCAAAATTACATTAGAATTTATTATTTGGCATTTTAATCTTAGTAGATGTTCAAAACACAAAATACTTCGGTGGAAGATAAGGATTTTTTCTCACATTTCTATTTCTGGAGCTTTTCGCAGGTACTGTTGTGAACTATTTACACCCGGCGTGTGGACGAAGGAGATGCTTGATATATCAAGGTGGACAGGAGCAACCCCAGTTTTGACAGCTGGGTTACAACGTCGGGAGGGTGTTATGGCACATTCCCAATCTGTCGGCGTTGTCATCACCTCCTGATTAGGCTGCCGTCTCCGTTCTGCCTGTGAGGACGAGGTCTGAGGAGAGCTACGGAAATCAGTTTTTTGCTTTTTCAGCAAAAGACTGATTCTTCAGGTGGGGGCTCATGGTCTTTACTCTCAGACACAAGCACAAAAACTGCACAGCCCACAGCAAACTAGTACTGACAGTCTGCCTCCATTAAAGGTCACTGTCTTTATTACCTCCATGCCTCTGCAGTTGCTACCCATCTACCTGTTTGCATCTGCAGCTCCCTCCCCTAGAAGCCTCTTGTTCACCTCCCCTCAGGGGCACAGCAGTGGGGCACCTTGTGGCATTTTAGAGGAGGCAAGCCACTGCATGAAACTCAGCCTTGTCACATTAGAGATCATGTAATGTGGTCATCACCCGAAGGCTGTAATTTGGAGAAGTAATATTGAGCCACAGAGAGAGACATAATATAGCAATTACAGTAACCAGGAAACATTTAGATGGTTTCATCTTTAATAAACAGCCTATTTATATAAATATAGAAGATGGATCACTGTGTAAACAGATCCCCAACAGACTGTGGACCCCATTACACAGCATTTAATAAACAAAGGTAACTGGTAACATGTGCATCTTATGCAATTTTACATTCAGTTTATTTCTGTTAACATATTTTAATTAAATTTGATTATTTTGACATACATTGTAGAATGTTACAAAAGACCAATTAAGTATTTTATTAAAAAAAAAAAACTATTGCTAAAGAATCTATCTGTTCAAAGAGTGCTGTTTCCAAGAATTTTAATGGAAAGTTGAGTTGAAGGAAAAAGTGAAGTAGAAAAAAAGAGCACAAGCAGCAGTGTTAACTGCTGCCTTGAAAAGGCTGCGAAGCAAAGCCTATGTAAGCGTTATGGAGGGAAATACCACAATTTGACATACCCATGACATGAGCTACAACTGTCACATTCCTTGTGAGTTAATGTTCACTGTTGCCACATGCTTGTCCAGGAGAATTCATTACTGCAAGTCATTTATAATGTAATTGCCTGGGTTTCCTTAGAAGACCTTTTTACTTATTTGAATAATAAACTGAACTTGACTGTATTGTTTGATAACTAGCATCAAATTGGAATATATGAACTCTGTCTGCATGGTTAGATTAAAATGGCTTTTTTTTGTATTGTAAAGTGCCTTGAAACAATATTTGTGGCAAATTAAAGTGTGATGAGCCACTCCTGAACAAGCGACATCATTCGAAATGTAATAAGAAAAAGGGCTTCACTGTTGCTCAGTGGTTTAAATTAAACTTTCAACATGGAGTGTTGTGTTTTATCAAGGCCAAAGTCAGTGCAGCCATCTACCAGGTAACTTTAGAGCCCCTTCATTATTTAGCCTACTTCATGTTGTCAGACAGGTGCTATTTAAGTAATTTCTTGATTTTGCAGTTCTGGCAGTAAACTAGTCAGCTTTGTAATTAGTCACAGTTAATTCATGATTTAACAAAGAGGGCAGATCCTTTTTCACAGCACAATTTATGAACAAAGACAACAGAAGAGAATCAAACAGATGTAAAAACAGACACCGTAAAAGTTTTGTAACTCTGTAGTTACTTGAGCCCTGAAGCATCTATTTTATTTCACAAAGGTAATCAACAAAACCATCAACATGTGAACTCTCAGATTATTTTTACTATATAGATGTGTCGATTGTAAAGTAATGGCGTATTAATTGCACTCATAGTTTTCTTTTACCTTCATTGTTATTTTGGTTGTTGGCAGCTAAAGTAAAATATTCTGGAAAGTCAGAGCTTTGCGACTAATCACAAAGTTAAACAGTTCGCTGCTAATGTTTGACTTAGTTTATCATTTCTTATCTGCTCCCCTTTCATGGTGGGACTTCTTGTTGATCTGATATCCTTCTTATAATCCTTCTTATAATCACATGGCTTCATCTCGTGGTGTTGCATTTGTCTGCTACTCCTTTTCTTTTCTCCTCTTCTCTTCAGTGCTGCTCATGACAAACTGGAGGCAGTAATAAGGTAATCAAAATGTAATTTGATAAATCCTATTTTTAGTCTAGATCTGTTATACAGTTTCTTCTGTATGCTAGACATCAACAAATATTTAAACTGTGGCATGCCTGAAGGAATATATTCAGTGTATAATTGTTTCTGCTCTGATGGCTTCTACAGATACTTTGAAATGTTTGTATTATTATTAATAACATTTGTTAATCTATTTGGTAGTTGTTGGATCTTATTTTTCCATTTTGGAGCTTATATAAGAATTTGCCCAGTGTGAGGAAAACTGCTTATATCCCACATGCCTTACATCAAGCTCTGTGCAAGATCTCAGTTTGCATAGCAGTGTGAACAAGAAGTAGCTCCAAGTAAAAGAAAAAGGAAATCGAAATTAAATAGAACATCCGTTCATATCTATCTACATGTAGTTCACATGCATTATGATATGCATGAGATGCTGCCCATACTTAGCAGTCAAGATGCTCGAAGGATGGCAGGAAACTAAATCGGAGTCATTTCCCTTCAATTAGCAAGTGATTAACTCCAGGTCAGAAACGGCTGGCTGACCTTCGGCACACATAATGACTTTAAGTAGATCAATGCACCTCCAAAAGCCAGAACCACATCAGCTACCGAGTAATCTAGAAGAAAAGGAGTTCTCTTTCACTTAAGATGTATCTCCGGCTTTGGTTTATGACTACTCTTCTTTGTCTTAGTAACTTTCTTTGTTTTTATTGATTTTGCAAAAATGTTGGAGGCTTACAGCTTGATTTTTAAACCTGTGAGCTACAAAACAGATGTCAAACTGATAACCGCTAATGATTATTTTTTTGCATGAATATATTTTCATATATGGTGGCGCAGTTGGTAGCACTGTTGCCTTGCAGCAAGAAGGTCCTGGGTTCGATTCCCGACCGGGGGTCTTTCTGCATAGAGTTTGCATGTTCTCCCCGTGCATGCATGGGTTCTCACCAGGTACTCCGGCTTCCTCCCACAGTCCAAAGACATGCCAGTTAGGTTAATTGGTCACTCTAAATTGCCCTTAGGTGTATGAATGAGTGTGTGCGTGGTTGTTTGTGTGTTGCCCTACGATGGACCGGCAACCTGTCCAGGGTGACCCTGCCTCTCGCCCATGGACTGCTGGAGATGGGCACCAGCTACCCCGTGACCCACTATGGAATAAGCGGTAGGAAATGACTGACTATTTTCATAAAATTTAGAAGGCTTTGTGACATCAATGTCAGTGTCAAACATACCTACAGTTCATGTTTTGGGACTGTTGGAGAAAGCTAGAGAACCTGTGCAGATGTACCTCTTGTACATCTGCACAGGAGGAACATGCAGACCCCACACAGAAATGCTCCAGTAGCTGGACCCTTATTATGGCATTGCTCATCGTCATCGAGGGGAAAGAAAGGTGATACAAGGTCTGATTTTTCTTGAAAATTACAAATTCTTATGGGTTTTGACAAAACCCATAAACCTTTGTCCTCTGCTGGGTCCATGACAGCTTCAATAAATAAACATATTTGAGAAAAAAAAGTCAAAAAATTGACTGTATGCAAAAGAAAAGGTCAGAGGGACTTCTAAACACTGGATATTATCACTTTCATTGTTACCACAGTAAATAATACAAAAATTCTGATAAGGTTTTGAGACTACAGGTCCTTCTCAAAATATTAGCATATTGTGATAAAGTTCATTATTTTCCATAATGTCATGATGAAAATTTAACATTCATATATTTTAGATTCATTGCACACTAACTGAAATATTTCAGGTCTTTTATTGTCTTAATATGGATGATTTTGGCATACAGCTCATGAAAACCCAAAATTCCTATCTCACAAAATTAGCATATCATTAAAAGGGTCTCTAAACGAGCTATGAACCTAATCATCTGAATCAACGAGTTAACTCTAAACACCTGCAAAAGATTCCTGAGGCCTTTAAAACTCCCAGCCTGGTTCATCACTCAAAACCCCAATCATGGGTAAGACCGCCGACCTGACTACTGTCCAGAAGGCCACTATTGACACCCTCAAACAAGAGGGTAAGACACAGAAAGAAATTTCTGAACGAATAGGCTGTTCCCAGAGTGCTGTATCAAGGCACCTCAGTGGGAAGTCTGTGGGAAGGAAAAAGTGTGGCAGAAAACGCTGCACAACGAGAAGAGGTGACCGGACCCTGAGGAAGATTGTGGAGAAGGGCCGATTCCAGACCTTGGGGGACCTGCGGAAGCAGTGGACTGAGTCTGGAGTAGAAACATCCAGAGCCACCGTGCACAGGCGTGTGCAGGAAATGGGCTACAGGTGCCGCATTCTCCAGACCTGGGCTACAGAGAAGCAGCACTGGACTGTTGCTCAGTGGTCCAAAGTACTTTTTTCGGATGAAAGCAAATTCTGCATGTCATTCGGAAATCAAGGTGCCAGAGTCTGGAGGAAGACTGGGGAGAAGGAAATGCCAAAATGCCAGAAGTCCAGTGTCAAGTACCCACAGTCAGTGATGGTCTGGGGTGCCGTGTCAGCTGCTGGTGTTGGTCCACTGTGTTTTATCAAGGGCAGGGTCAATGCAGCTAGCTATCAGGAGATTTTGGAGCACTTCATGCTTCCATCTGCTGAAAAGCTTTATGGAGATGAAGATTTCATTTTTCAGCATGACCTGGCACCTGCTCACAGTGCCAAAACCACTGGTAAATGGTTTACTGACCATGGTATCACTGTGCTCAATTGGCCTGCCAACTCTCCTGACCTGAACCCCATAGAGAATCTGTGGGATATTGTGAAGAGAACGTTGAGAGACTCAAGACCCAACACTCTGGATGAGCTAAAGGCCGCTATCGAAGCATCCTGGGCCTCCATAAGACCTCAGCAGTGCCACAGGCTGATTGCCTCCATGCCACGCCGCATTGAAGCAGTCATTTCTGCCAAAGGATTCCTGACCAAGTATTGAGTGCATAACTGTACATGATTATTTGAAGGTTGACGTTTTTTGTATTAAAAACACTTTTCTTTTATTGGTTGGATGAAATATGCTAATTTTGTGAGATAGGAATTTTGGGTTTTCATGAGCTGTATGCCAAAATCATCCGTATTAAGACAATAAAAGACCTGAAATATTTCAGTTAGTGTGCAATGAATCTAAAATATATGAATGTTAAATTTTCATCATGACATTATGGAAAATAATGAACTTTATCACAATATGCTAATATTTTGAGAAGGACCTGTATATCACCCGTATCAGTTAGTATTTGGACCCAGGACCTTCTTGATTTGATGCATTGGTGCTAACCACTATGAAATGGCCCTATATTAAACAGCAAAAATATTTAGAGGGAAACCCATGAAAATGCAAAAGAACTGGGCTTCTATACAATTAAATAATACCATAAAATAGGATGAAACACTGAATAAAAAACATTAAAATGGGACTCATGCGTTAGAAAAGGGTATGTTGTCCATGTTCTGTAGAGTTCCCTGTTTCATTTTTTTTTATATATAATTCTTATATTTTCTAAAATTTGTGTTTTTTTCCTTTTAATTTGGGATTTAACTGAGAAGCACACAGGCCTTGTATGTCAGACAAATGTCTTAGTATTTTTTGATGGCTCAATTCTCCAAGTTCCACCCTTAGCTTTACACAAAACTCGACAATCTTAGTGTGGCGTGCAATCAAAACAAACATTTAATTTTAATTTAAACAAATTAGCACCGTTTTGCACATTCAAGACATTTTGTCATTTCACAGTATAAAAAAACAGCTTCAAATCCACAATGTCAATTTTGACAAAAGTCATCATTCAGTATTAAGACTTATGACTAATTCTAGAATACTTTAATTAAATTGAAGTGAGATGATTAATCTTCATGTTTTGCTTTGTCCCATGTTAGAGAGTCCAGTGCATATAAACATAATATTACAACAACAGCCTAGAAGGTCATAAAGATTTTTTTAGGAGAAACACATTTTAATATGGGCTGAATTAAAGGTTAATTTTGACCAAATAAGAAAAACCAACTGACCAGTTGAAGGCAGGAGGAAAGAAAAGTAATGTTCCAGTCAGGACAACTAAACCAAAGACCAAGTCAAGACCAAATATTTTAAGGAAGTCCAAGACCAACACCAAACCAATGAGTGCTTTTTAAAACCAGTACCGTAATCATAATTATGTAGTTGTTGCTGCAAACATGGCAGCTAATCAGCAATATCCCCATTAACAGAGCTTCAGACTCACTGGTTTCACTGGTGTGCCTGGCCGTTTCAGTTAGGTTCTCCGCCAGAACAATTAATTAAACCTAAACTTGCATGTAACCAGACCGTCAGCTTCATGCCACAAGTCTAATGAATCTGCCAAGCTGATTAGTTAAAGATGAGAAACCAGACACCTCTGAAGAGAGCATGCATCCAGCTAAACATGAACTCATTCAGCATAAGTTGCAGGCAGAGTGAGTGGAGGCATCAGGTGGAGGTGGAGGACTTAACTAGTCTTCTTACTTTCTGTACAGACAAAAAAACATTCATTGGTTTGCACTGGACAATGTTTCTCCTTGTTTTCTCATCCATCTCATCTTCTCATCTTGTCACCTACAGGGTGGAAACTTTATTTGTTGTATTTGAAAGCAGCCAGGAGTTTTACTCTAAGCTGCAGTAAAAAAGGATGTTGAAGCTGTGGTTGTTAGTTTTGGTTTTGAGAAAAAAATCCAGCGTCCAGCAAGTCCAAGACCATCAATGAATAACTTTATTATATGTCATTATACTGTATGACATATATAATAAAGTCACAGATGCATGTCCCATTACCATCAATATACAATCAACAAAGACAGCTATAATATAGCAATAGCAGCATTGTGGAATCTGAGCAGTAGTAGAAAGGGATGATAGTAATATTGCACTTGGCATTAAAATAAGTTTATAATAGGAGATAATACTGTACAGCTCTGATGGCTCATGGGTAAAAACAATTTTTCATCCTGTTGGTACGGGCTCTCATGCTCAAATCTCATGTATAATATAATTGTACATGATTCACTAAAGACTTTATGTTACACCCTGATTCACTGATTGATGCTCACATCTGCATTTGATTCAGTTGCATTTTAAGAAATATATCTTATCACATCCTCTAATCAAACCGAAATCCCTCTGATAACCTCCTGCTGATAGATAATATCTATTTGGAGTCCCATCAAAAGATACCTCAGATGTCTTCATTGTGTCTGCTTTTACATAAAAATAACTGTGAAACTGACTGATCTCAAAGTAAATAATTCAAGCTGTAGCATGTTTTAAATCTGCTGAGTTTCTGCTGAGTCTTGTGAAAAATCTTATAAATGTACATGTGTTGCAGGAGACTGCATGTTGAGTGTCTCAAACTGACAAAGAGCCCTTTAACAGTAACATTTGGACACATCACAGGGATATGGACAATGTAGTATTGTAAAAATATTCAAATTAGTGTTGCAATTCCCAACACTGAGATGTTTCCTGGCAGCAGGCTCTGAGTAGTCTGAGACACTAGAATATTGTCCAAGACTTTACAAATTTCCCCAAATCTTTGGAGAAATCCAAAACTTTAATTGTTTCCAGCCATCTGCGTGTGTCAGCTTGTTTGCATAATTTTTATGAAATGTTCCCATACAGATGTTTTTGTGTTAGGTCCTCAGTATAATCAGTAAACTTTATTGTTGTCCTCGAAGGGAAACCCTCCTTGCAGCTAGATGAAAAAACGTAAAAACCAAAAATCCAGACACAATTACTCTGCAACACTGGCAAAACCAGTGAAGAAAACTCCAGGAAAAATATAGTTACAAATATATGTTAAAACAAATCACACTAAAAGGACAAACCAGTCACACCTAGTTGCTTTTAAATTGATCTGAAAAATGGCCTGAGTAATAAGAGTTTTTGCATCTGTTGGTCCTTGATTTAGGCTGTCTGAATCTCTTTCCAGATGGTGACAGGAGTTAAAATTTGCCAGGAAGTGGGTGATGAGGGAAGTGGAAAATGTATTTTGCCTTTTGTGTGTTTCTCCCAAAAAATGTTTTTGTTAGATCAGGTAATAGAAGTGTTGAAAATCAACTTTTTACTCACACTAAATGATTAAATTTGGTCATTTTGTATCCTTCAGTGCTGTGTTGTTATTCCTCTTTAATACAAACAGTAATGCCTCTGTTGCAGCTATTATGGTGGCAATTTTTCTCTAGTAAACCAAGGGCCATCTTTGAGGTTTTATATAATGTTTCAAGCTTGCAACTTTTTTCAAGTACTTATAAGTATACACTCACCAGATGATAATTGTTCAGGTTCTGTTGCTTGTAAACCCAAATGTTGAATCAACCAAACTCATGGCAGCAATGGGGTCCATTTAGGCTCAAACTGAGCATCAGAATGAGGAAGAAAGGGGATTTAAGTGACTTTGATTATGGTCAGGTTGTTGGTGCCAAACTGGTTGGTCTGAGTATTTCAGAAACTGCTGATCTACTGCAATTTTCATGTAAAAAATGTCTTGTTGATGTTAGAGGTCAGAGGAATATGTACAGACTGGTTCTGGATGATAGAAAGGCAACAGTAGCTCAAATAACCACTCATTACAACCAGGTATACAGAATACCATCAGAAGACCACGCCAGGTGCCACCCATGTTAGCTAAGGTCAGGAGTGGTAAAGCGTGCGACCTATGTACGGAGGCGTTAGTCCTCAATGTGGACTGCCGCAGGTTCAAGTCCCGACCCGTTGACTTTTACCGCATGTCCTCCCGCCTCTCTCTACCATATTTGCTGTCAACTCACTTTCAAAGAATGTGAACATAAAGGCCACTAGTGTCTAAAAAAGAAACTGGAAAAGAACAGATTGGAAACAGCATTGATGAGTCTTGTTTTCAGCAGCAACATTCAGATGGTGGGGTCAGAATTTGGTGTAATCAACATGAAAACATGGATCCATCCTGCTTTGTGTCAACCATTCAGATTAGTGGTGGTAGGTATTTTTTGGAACACTTTGGACCCTTTCATACCAACTGAAAATTGTTTATTCGCTACAGCCTTCCTAAGTATTGTTGTGGACCATGTCCATATCTTTATGATCGCAGCCATCATCTTCTGATGGCTACTTCCAGCAGGACAATGCACCAGGTCACAAAGCTCAAATCATCTCAAACGGGTTTACTGAACATGACAGTGAGTTCACTGTCCTCCAGTGGCCTGCACAGTCACCAGATCTCCATCCAACAGAGTACCTTGGAGATGTGGTGAAACAGGAGATTCACAGCATGGATGTGCAGCTAATAAATCTGCTGCAGCTACGCAATGCTTTCATGTCAACACGGACCGAAATCTGTAAATATGTTTTGCAAAACTTCGTTTAATCTGTGCCTCCAGGGATTTGGGCATTTCTGAAAGCACAATTGGTTCTACTTGTGCCTGATAAGGTAGCCATTAAGTGTACTTTATTGCAAGTACATTTTGCTTAATGAATCCCTATCTTTTTCCCAATAAGCTTTAATGTGTTGTGCTTTCCATCTCGGTTCTTGCCTCCTCTGGCTCTGAGCATCCACACCCTCAGTGCAGCCATTTGCTATATTGCTTTTGGCTTTTTAAGCTGACGGAACCGTCTTCCCCCATGTCTTCCCGTCTTTTGCTGACTGCATTTGTTTTTCCTCGAACTCCAGGCTTCATTCATAAACTATCCTCTCTCACTCTCATAAGTGCCTCTTTTCCTCATCATATATATCCTCATATATCCCCCCCCCCCCGTTTTTTTTTTGTTTGCCAACTGACTTACAGTTCAGACTTAAGGAGGAAATAGAATGGTTAGAGATCCTCCAATATGGGTAGGTCAACAAATATTTCAGTGGAGTGTCAGGGAAAAGGTTTATTCATCAAGGTTGAGGAGACATGAAGCTCTTGCCATGAGGAGATGAAGCAGTCCAAGTGCTTTCAAAACAGATCGATTTGAGTGAGCTATGTCTTCCTAGATGAAAAAGTCTCCCTCATTAAGTCTCATCTGACCACTGATTCTGTTTCAGTAGTTTTGTTGCAAGATATTTCACATTGATCTTTAAATATGTTTTATGAAGATTCCTCTTTGTATTCTCTTCTAGTTATTGTCTTCTCTCCTGGCATCCAAGCAGACACACATTTTAACCCTCCTTTCTCAGCCTCACTTACAGCCATCAACCCTCTGCTGGGAAAACAGCGGAGAGTCTCACCTTCTGCGCACCATCCATCATTATTCCCATGCTGTCTGCTGCTGTGGCAGCTTTTGTCCAAATGCTTGGCAGCTCTTTGGACACCAGGGGCAGATGGGCCCGCTGGCAAAGCTCAGGCTGGAGAAACAATGGAAAAACAGCAGCAGCTCACTAGGAAAGGGGGGGATTTCTGACTGGACATGGTTAATGTCCTAATTTCTGAGCTTTATTTTTAGGAACAAGTGTGGACTGTATGTGTGTGACTGAGCTAATTGTCTTTCTTTCTTGGCTCTTATTTCAGAAGCAAGGACAAATGTGTTCAGTGTAAGGGCATCTATGTGTTTTTGTGGGTGGTGGTCATTTTAATACTTTGTATTTTGGACTTTTGCAGTTTTGGTCTTTTGCATACGTCACTTTTTTGACTACAAAGGGGCCTTACTTTGAAGTAAGGTCTCATACTGATCATGTATCAATTGATAACGATCTTTCAGACATTTCATACCTGCTTTGGTTTATTTAAAGTAATTTTCTGTAATCCACTTATGATCTACTAAAAGTACGTGTGGTTATATGACTGAATATTGTTGACCAGCAGAAGCTTCCTCACACTTAATTTGTCCCTTTATCTGGATGTGCGGCGTCTTTGTTCTGGAGGTTCAATCAAACTGAATTATTTTGTTCCCGTTTTTTACATTTTTTCCTGTTTTTGCTTTACCTGTTGCAATTTTTTTAAACCCTCAAGCTGAATTAAGTTTGTACAGTAAATGACTGTACAAATCTCTCTACAGCTTAATCCATTCACAGAGTAACTCAAACATTCCTGCATCAATGTAGGTGCAGTAATGTTCACTTCTGTTTGTACCTGTTATATTTCAGTGGTTATTTACAGACATGCTCAAGGGCTTCAGATTTAAGCATTAATAAAAAGAATAAAACCTAGGAGTAGTCTTAGAACAGCGAGGGGTGAGCAGTCTAACAGTCTGCAGGCAACAAATAAAAAATTTCATCATAGCTTTGAGTTTAAGAAGTGTGAAATTGAGCGAGGCAATTGTTTGGTGGGTTTTAGAGAAAAGGGGTCGTGAGGAAGGGGAGGGGGAATCCTTACAAACATCAAGCACCTGTTTATACAGTTTGTTCAAAGGAAATGAAAGAGCACAGAAAATATCAGAATTGCAGATAAGCTGCAGGGGAAGCAGAGACAAACGACTGAAACATAAATTAGTATTAATCAGGGAGCAGCAGATAAAAGCATGTCAAACAAAAGATCTCTATCAGCGTGTGTGCTGGATTAAAGCCACCCAATGACATTTAACAACTGTGTTATCTTCTCTCAGCAACAATGAACAGAGCCAGGCGATCCCTGGACTGCACAGATCTTTATTACCCTAAAATCTGTGCATCACCAACCCTCCAACTCAGATAAGAGACAAAACTGATTCCTGACGCTTTTGTATTCATCGCCATTATGTAATGTTTAGCCTAGCAATGTTTACAGTCAGACTACATTGAATTGACGCCTAGTTAAAGTTTAAAGTAAATGTATTGTGTTTCAGAATATCAGCCTGGAATAAAGCAGCAGGAAACAGAGGAGATATTTTAAAGGGCCACAGGCAATGTTCTCAGCATGCATTATCATACCTGGCACTGCTTGATCCAAAATAAGGGAAGCTGTAGGAATTAATAACCCTGACCGTGTAAAGAGTAATGGGTGCATAGAGGACAGGAGGGAGGACAGAAGAGGAGCACAATAAAGGAATGGTTAGAGACTGAGGTGAAGAGAGAGAGAGATAGGCAGGGAGGGAACTAAGGAGGAGAAAGGGAGGCAGAGAAGAAGGGTGATGTCACCCCTAACAGGCAGCCAATGAGAGTCAGGGAGAGGAGGGAGAGAGCACGGCCAGAGGAGGGTGTGTTTTCTATCACTGCAGCATCACCAGAGAGGAAAGAGGGAGCGCAATCAATTTCATTGAAACGAGGAAGAAAAGGCACAAGTAGATCAGGAAGAGAAGGAGGAAAAGGGGACGTGAGGAGCTGCTGGCGGAGAGGAGCATCACTCTGGAGGTAAGAGGATCTTCTATAGATGAGAGGGGGCAGATTGTCATTAAATGGACACGTTGCAGTGCTGAACTGGAGTGATAGGATTAATTAGGTTGTTATGTGGTGGTGGCTTGTTGTGGCATCTCACCTTTGCTTCATCTTTTGTCACTAACCTCTACCTGCTTCATTAAAATCACTCTAAAAGCCTTTTTCTTCAGTTGCAACTGGACTTTTTCCCTTTTTGTGTCGGTTACAAGTAAACATATTATTTTATATTTATTTAAAACAATTAAAAGAGATTTATTTGTAAAACAAAATGAAGAGTTAATTGTAACACTGGAAAACATAGTCATATATGGAGTCACATTTAATTTTCCTTTTGCAAAACATGCTTCATTGCAGTATTTAAATGTTGCATTCAGTACAGTACATGCAACAGGGTCTTGTGTGGCATTAATATTAAATACTTAGCAGTGCTGGGAACCATTGTACCTCCTTGATAAAATCTAACTGCCAATTATTTCTGTTTAAAGCTGCCTCGTGTTCACTTTGTTATCCAATATGCTGAAAGTTGGGAAATGTGATATAAAGGAAATGAATGCAACATGATGCTGGGATGGTTCTGCATGTGTAGTGTATTGATCTGTTTTTGGATTTGATTGTGTTAGTATGCATTTACAACAGCATGCAAGATATCAGACAATCAGCAGATTTGGAAAACTGGATGAATTCCTAAATTCTTACATTTTCCTGTTTATTGATTGCAGTTTTAATATAAATTAGAATTTTCTCCTCCCCTCCCCCAGCTAAGAGCTGCATGGCTCAATGTTAAGTAAAGCCCTTGATTGCAATGCGCTGGGAGGAATTTCACTGATGCAGAGGATGAAACTCGGCTACAAGCACAGCTGAACAAATTACGAATTATCTTTTGCAGAGGATCTGATGGTCAGTCCAGTATTTCCTGAAATGCTAATAAGGAAGGAAACAGAAGCAGATAGATACACAAAAACAAAAAAACTGCAAGTATGCAAGAAAAGATTCAGATATCAACAGGAGATGGGAAATAAGAGAGACATTCAGTCTGGAGGAGCCACTGAACGGAAAAAGGGTGGGGCAGCGCACGCATCAGACGGTGGAGGTGTTACAGTGAAAAAGGAGGAAGTAACCTGCCAGGATGCTTCACAGATACCTACTGTCAGTTCCTGCAGCCTGTTGGATGAAATTGTGACCACCATATAAAATGACTTTAACCAGTTGTGTTAATAATGCAGAGAGCTTTATTGCCAGAAGCATTTGCTTTAAGGGTGGTCTTGTACCATGGTGGCTGTTATCTCTCCTCTGGTGTTTTGTGGGCACACTGAGCACAAACATGTCTAATATTGTGATAATTGAGAAGACCAGCAAGATCATGCCAGTGCATGTTTGAGCTTGTAAGAAGCTCTTCCGCTCGCTCCGTGTCTCAGTTGCCTGCAGCTTGTCCTAGATGCACCCTTTCAAGGGACAGGAGGAAAACGGGAAGGCCCTGCACCCGACAATGACTTGTTACCATCTGTACAACATCCATAAACATGCAGCACACAATAGATGAAGATGCAGCTGCTGCTGAAGGGTGCCTTGCAGTCAATGAGTCAGTTTTTATGGATCCTCTATGTAGCAGCAATGCCCCAGAGACCCACTGCTGGTCACATTATCATACTATTTAATACTGTGAGTTTTGTGTAGCAGTGGCAGCTAAATCTGTGGGGCGTCATAGGACACACTGGTGCAGCAGCGATTCTGTTGTTGACATAGCAAGGCTCAGAGTCTATGATTACCCTTGCTACAGTATAGTGCACAATGTAATCTCCACTCTGACGTTGACTGTTTAATTGAACTGTTCCATTATACAGACATCTCTTGCGATGCATTTAAGAAAAAAAAAAACGGGCAGCATTTGATCAAGTTTTAGAGATGGCAAAAAAATGGGCGTTGCTCTGTTCATACCAATATGCTCGGGCCTAACAGGTTAAAGCTCAGGTTTTAGCCTTTCTATTATCTGCTTCCAGTCTCCCTCTCTCTGAGGCTCTTGCAGCCTGAATGAATCACAGTCCTGTCTCGTCATGTTGTGGAAAATACAGTTTTCTTTAATTTAGCCTCTTACATCTCTATGCTTCTTCAGATTTTTTTGAAACACCTCAGACACATAAAATAGCTGATTTTGAGAATTCCTCAATCAGTTACAATGTACACTCTTAGGATTGTGGCTTACAGCTAGCTATGGGAGCTTGGCAATTATTTGATCACTGATTAGATAAAGATTGGAATTTTGAGTTATGTGGAAAATGGTCTGATTGTGGTCAGCAACTTATTTCTCATTGTATCATATTTGTTCACTGCAAGTATCGACAGAATTAGCAGTAAAGAATCACCTAGGGTCTCAAGATAAATATATGATTTAGCTAAATAGTTGTCTTTCATGAGGAAAACAAGGCCAAAACAGGCCAAAAGAGGATTCTTCATATTCTGTTTGCAGTTTTCAGGTCAAATTATGTCTGAAAAGATTACAAGTTGAAATAAAGATAAACCCATTAAATGTTTGGTCAAATATTCCTATTTATGATTTAAACTGTCTGATTTCTACTGGTTTCTAAGAGCCTGTTGGTCCCTTTTTGAAGCAGCGCTGGTGTTATGTAGGAGGGGAGGGCCGATCTGCACCTTAAAGGTGCAGCTCCGGGTCAGGCCCAGGCAGCGCTTGTCCTCTGCTCCTGTGCCACCTGTTATAGCCACAGGGCATCTGTGTTAGCCATCCGGTTCATCAAAAGCTTTTACATGAACACACACAAACACAACTGAGGCGTGCAACGTCTTCAACACAAACAAATGCTCTACAGAGATGCAGAACACCACACTAAACACTCTGTTATGTTGCCTCTTTGCCCTGATTACAAGTTTCTGCTGATGATCAAACAACACGCTCAGCAGTTTCAGGGGTATTCTGCCATTAAAGCAACAGCCTGGTAAGAAAGGGTAAAAGAGGGGAGCTGTCTCTGAGACAGAAATGTCAATAATAATAATTTCATGTCTGCTTTTGTTGAGGCTTAAAGCTTTGTTTGAGTATATTGAAAGTGTTATTATTGTGTTTACCATTATAAGATGAATTCTGTGAAGAATTGTTCACTCTGAGTAAACATGCAAGCCTTCTGCAAAACAGAATACACTAGAGAAAAGGTCTTGGCATAAGGAATGACTGATGGACTTGTTATTGTAGAAGCAAACTTGTAGGCTGGAAAGAATTATGATATCCTGAATCCGGCCATGTCGCTTTGACATTAAAGTTTACCAGTTGTCTCTTCATCATTTTTAAATTAGTAAACTATCTTCACCCACATTTTCTTTTTAATTTCTGTTTGAGGATGATAGCTGCAGTTACAAACTGAAAGCTTAAGTGGCGGCTAGGTAAGTTAACTTTATTTTCAATGCTATGGTTGTAGTTCAGCATTAGCATCTATGTGCACCTGCAGAAGGCTGGTGAACTAAAGCCCATCGCCCCCCTCCTCAGCCTGCAGCTTGGCTTTTTGATAAAGATTTGTGCAGATGGGAGTCAGCCCACTGGATGTCAAGCATGGGATCATGTCGACATGCTGTCAGGGTTTGGTGCAGAATACATTGCGGTGATTTAGGGAGCTAAGGGTCAGGTGGATTGACAGGCGAGCTGCGGTAAATGATTAGAGAGAATACAGGAGGAAGGGTAAGGAAGCCAAGAAGAGGGGTGACCGACATTTGCAAAGGTGACATGAGGCGACAGGAGGAAACCCTGAAGAAGGAGGCAGGCTGCTTTATTTTTTTTCTTAAATAAACAGATTCAACCCTAAAAAAACTGTTCTCTTTTTACAGCCTTATTTATTCTATTTTCTGACTCTAAATCACCTGCCTTATGTGTTTTATTTCAAAAGCCAAATCAGTATTTATGCAGTGAGGAAAACATTGAGATCTTAATCAAAATAATGGCTCACGTTAACCTTCCCAGAAAAAGGGCTGCAGACAAAGACTCATAAAGACTCATAAATTCAATCCTGTTGAACCTGTGATGGGGTATGAAGTTCAAACAGAGGCGTCATGTATGGGAACGAATTTAATTTGTCAGAGTGAATTACCTTATTACAGCTTTCATAGTGATGGGAGAAGAATAGAATTCCGTTGGGCATCAAATAAGATATAGGCAGTTAAAATGACAAAACCCGAGCCGAGGAGGGGATACTGCTTGAAACCAGCCGAGAAATTAATTACTGCCAAAGCAATAACAACACTGGAGGAGCGAGACACTGGGATTGATTTTTAATGCAGGAATTAAAAATAATGAAATTATTGTAGTGCAAGAATGCAGTTTTTTGAAAGTGTGCTTTTTAATCCATAAACAATGAATCCAGTTACAGCACAACAATAAAACTGCACATTGAATATAAATTTATGTTGGACAGGAAGCTCCACATGTGTCATACTGTTTGCCCCTCTGACGCCATTCTCATCTTCTTTCCTGTTTCTGACAAAATTACATCTTTGTTTCGGTGGCAGAGAGAATTCCCCGCAGCGTCATTGCGTCTGGTCCACAGTCAGCTCCATCAAAGAGGCTTTATCGTCCACAACAGTGACTATAATTAGACTGAACTGATTCTGTCTCCCAAATGACTACGTCTGTTTTTATGAGGTCTTTTGTTGATAGTCAAAGATTTTTTATACAAAGAATGAATCATAATTTGTCCGGTCCAAGAGATGAATGAATTAAATATCTTCAATTAAAATGTTCAGTTGGTGGATTTCTTTTATAAAAGATTGCATCTGGTAGTTGCATTGCTCAGACCCATTAGCTAAATGGCCTCTGAATAGATTTAGTATTTAGTTTGAGTATTTACGGCAATAACGGCATCACACAGAATCATTAATGCTTCCACTTAAGCATATGGGCATTAAAGTTTCCATTAAGTTGGCAAAGCAAATTTCTAAACTAAATCGAATAAAATTTAGCTTTTGCATAAATACAGCCTGGCACACAAGTAACAAAATTAACAAGTCATGGTACGTTTTTCAAGGTCAGGTAAATGCTGGTTCACAGTATAAACCTTGTCTCTGCTTTGACCCTGACTGAGTATACCACAACTTATGCTAAACCACTTTCTAATATACAAAAACATTTTCTCTGGCCTGACTGATTTTCAAATGTCATAGAAAACATGTGGGCTTTTTTGCAAACAAAACACCGAGACTTTCTCATTGTTCTCAAACAGAGATTACTTTAAGTGGATTTAAATAAGATTGTTGACATCAACCATTAACAAAGAAAGTTATCAGTGCAAAAAGAAGCGTCATTGCTTCAGAAACTACTCAGAGAAAAGTGCAGTGGAGAATATTTTGAGAGCTCCCAGTAGAAACTGAAGCAAACAACAGTGAACCAAGAAAAGCACCAAATCCAACTTACTCAAGTCAAACCAGTGGACCAGCTACCATTTAGTAATAGCTATTGGCTAACAATAACGTCTTTCTGTCATTTTGGAACAGTTTTTTAAATGCTCACTAACAAAGCCTGTACAGTATTTGTGTGAGGATTTAATGAGATGCAAAACGTCAAAAGTAAAAGTGAGTTGGCCCTGTCTTTTATATAAGCCAGCAGAATTTTATTTTACAACTAGTTGGTAAACTAAGCAAACTATGCAAAACAATAAAGAAATGATCTTGTAGAGTAATAAAAAGAAGATATACTGTAGGTTATACAGTGGCTCATCCTACAATGTCAACATCAGATTTTGCCACCATCATAAAAAAGTTAATATATGTCAATATGATGCAGTCTTATACATTTATTAACCTGTATATATTGATGGTATCTTTGACACCTGCCTACATTGTGATATCAGGACTCTTTAGGGAATTCATGTGTTATTACTCATTTCTGATTTTCATTACAGTTCATGGGGTGTTTCATTAAAGGGAGATCAGTTTACTAATTTATTGATTTGTTGCTAAGAGGCCTGCTGCATTTTTAATGAAACTTGGGCTATACTATATCTCTGTACTGCAGCGCTGGTGCTTTGCTTTATGTTTTACAGCAGTGCTGAGGTTTTGAAAGGGGGGGGTTCAGTTCTTTTATACTTCATTATTTATCTGTAGTGTGTGCTTTTCTTGTCTGTTCCCCCTTTGAAAATATAAATGATCCTTCATGTCCTTGGGAAGACTTATATACAAGCTCGCTTTTTCATTTGCCAATGGTTAGACGGTTTTATTGTGACCCCTGGTAAGCCTCCAATAAACTCCAGTGGCATCACATGCAAATGAATGTGCACTGATATTACTTGTCAATGCTGAGCACTTTAATGCAAAAGTTGAGAGTTATCTCTCATCAAAGCTGATGACGTTTTTTCTGAATTACATTTAGGTTTTGGCACTGAGCTGCAACAGTCATAATAAACCAGCATGTTTTTTTCATGTTCCCTGAAGGAATAAACTGGATTGCAATGTTGACTCTGAACTGCCCAGGTTTTAATGATGTGAGATTTTACTTAACTAGTTAAAGTTTTCTCAAAGTTTTCAAATTTGACTTTCAAATTACAAATTAGGCTGATGCAGAAAGAAAAAGAAGCACCATGGTCAAAGCCCAGCCAAACAGTAGAAAACAAAACAAAAATCTAAATCTGCTACGATTGAGAAGCGCAGCACAGGCCTCTCTCACATGTAAAAAAACACAACATCCTCTGAGTGTTATGAATCCACCTAATGGCTTACTTATTTAGCGTGTTTACATCTAAATGTATTGATTGTGGTTTTGCTTGGCACCTCCCCACTCCCAAAGTACACTTCATTTAAACCAGCTCTAGCTAAAACAGATGGAGCATAATACACACCGGCATACTTACACTGACACAGCATCCTCGAGTTGGAGCTGTAAGAAAACAAGCTGTCTGGTTCTGTCTCCTTTCTGTGTCTCGGTGTGTTGTTGTGACTGGAGACGAGGTTCTAGGAGGCAGTTTTTATTTGCTGTGTCAGCCATGATGTATTCATTAGAGATGGATTACAGAGCGTGGGAATGGATCACGTTTGGAGTGGGTTGTAATCCCCATACACTCGCCTAATTTAATCTCACCTACTGTGCCATCCTATTACACACTACACCCACCACAGGCATGCAGGCGCTTGCTGGAGGACAGCAGACTAGGGGGCAGACAAGGTTAAAACGGGGTAATGTCAGAGAAGAGGACTGGAGACAAAGACGGGGAATAGTAAGAATAGAGCTTCAGACAAGCAACACAGGATTACAAATTGCAGGAGAGCGATCCAAGTACAGAGAAACAAAAACATTTAAAAGAGTTAGAAAATATTACAAGATAAAGACGAAGGGGCTCTTTAATTTATTATAAAGGAGGACATGTCTGGTAAGTATCTTGATGTAACTGTAACGTACAGTGCCTTGTGAAAGTATTCGGCCCCCTTGAACTTTTCAACCTCTTGCCACATTTCAGACTTCAAACATAAAGATATAAAATTCTAATTTTTTGTGAAGAATCAACAACAAGTGGGACACAATCGTGAAGTGGAATGAAATTTATTGGATGTGTCAAACTTTTTTAACAAATAAAAAACTGAAAGGTGGGGCGTGCAATATTATTCGGCCCCCTTGCGCCACCCTTTGCTGCAATTACAGCTGCAAGTCGCTTGGGGTTTGTCTCTATCAGTTTTGCACATCGAGAGAAAGAAATTCTGGCCCATTCTTCCTTGCAAAACAGCTGGAGCTCAGTGAGGTTGGATGGAGAGCGTTCGTGAACAGTAGTCTTCAGCTCTTTCCACCGATTCCCGATTGGATTCAGGTCTGGACTTTGACTTGGCCATTCCAACACCTGGATACGTTTATTTGTGAACCATTCCATTGTAGATTTGGCTTTATGTTTTGGATCATTGTCTTGTTGGAAGATAAATCTCCGTCCCAGTCTCAGGTCTCTTGCAGACTCCAACAGGTTTCTTCCAGAATGGTTCTGTATTTGGCCCAATCCATCTTCCCATCAATTTTGACCATCTTCCCTGTCCCTGCTGACGAAAAGCAGGCCCAAACCATGATGCTGCCACCACCATGTTTGACAGTGGGGATGGTGTGTTCAGGGTGATGAGCTGTATTGGTTTTACACCAAACATATCATTTTGCATTGTGGCCAAACAGTTCGATTTTGGTTTCATCTGACCAGAACATCTTCTTCCACATGTTTGGTGTGTCTCCCAGGTGGCTTGTGGCAAACTTTAAACGAGACTTTTTATGGATATCTTTGAGAAATGGCTTTCTTCTTGCCACTCTTCCATAAAGGCCAGATTTGTGCAGTGTACGACTGATTGTTGTCCTATGGACAGACTCTCCCACCTCAGCTGTAGATCTCTGCAGTTCATCCAGAGTGATCATGGGCCTCTTGGCTGCATCTCTGATCAGTCTTCTCCTTGTTCAAGATGAAAGTTTAGAGGGACAGCCGGATCTTGGTAGATTTGCAGTGGTGTGATACTCCTTCCATTTCAATATGATTGCTTACACAGTGCTCCATGGGATGTTTAAAGCTTGGGAAATCTTTTTATATCCAAATCCGGCTTTAAACATCTCCACAACAGTATCTCGGACCTGCCTGGTGTGTTCCTTGGTCTTCATGATGCTCTCTGCTCTTTGAACAGAACTCTGAGACTATCACAGAGCAGGTGAATTTATACGGAGACTTGATGACACACAGGTGGATTCTATTTATCATCATCAGTCATTTGGGACAACATTGGATCATTCAGAGATCCTCACTGAACGTCTGGAGTGAGTTTGCTGCACTGAAAGTAAAGGGGCTGAATAATATTGCACGCCCCACTTTTCAGTTTTTTATTTGTTAGAAAGGTTTGACACATCCAATAAATTTCATTCCACTTCATGATTGTGTCCCACTTGTTGTTGATTCTTCACAAAAAATTTGAATTTTATATCTTTATGTTTGAAGCCTGAAATGTGGCAAGAGGTGGACCAGTTCAAGGGGGCCGAATACTTTCACAAGGCACTGTATCTGCACAGGAATTGAATGCAGGAAAATAGTGTATACAGCTCAGAAGATACCAAGCCTGGCACCTAAAACTGTCACTTTTCCACTTTCCTCAGTGTGTTTCCCATCTGTTTTCTGTCTGGCTGCAGTGCCTCGGAAAAATACTTCTTCAACTCAGCTTCAACTCTTTCACATTCGTTCATGTTACAGCCACAAACTCCAGTGTATTTTATTGGGATTTTATGTGATAGATCAATGCATAAGTATTGCATAATTGTGCAGTGGAAGGAAAATGTTGCATGGTCCTCAACATTTTTTACAGATAATCAGAAAACTGTGGCATGTATTTACTTTATGCCTTTACTTTGATTCCACTAAATACATTTCACAGCAACCAATTGCCTTCAGAAGCCACATACATAGTTAATCAAGCCCACCTGCGTCTAATAAATTCTCAGTACAAATACTGGTATTCTGTGAAGCCCCAGATGGTTTATTAGAAAACATTAGTGAAGAAACAGCATCAGGAAGAAGGGGCAGAATAGACAGGTCAGGGAAAGTTATTGACAATATTACACCGGCGTCAGGTTATAAAACAATATCCCGAACTTTAAAATCTTAGTCAGCACTACACTATCCATCCTGCAAAAATGGAAAGAGTATGGCACGACTCTACATAGCCATCCGCCTAAACTGACAGGAAGCGCAAGAGCAACAGTCTGAAACAGCCAAAAATCCCCACAATAACTCTGGAGAAGCTGCAGAGATCTGCAGTTAAGGTGGAGATGGAAAGAATGGAAAGTAGAAAGTCAACGTTAAAGAACAGTTATAAGTGGTGCTTTTTCAGTTTGCCGCAAGCCATGTAGGAGATTGTGGAACGTGTGGAAAGAGGTGCTCTGTTCAGATAAGACAAAAAAGCACCTGTTTGGTCTAAATTAACATTTTTCTTCCACTTTACAATTGTGCCCTACTTTATGTTATCTGTCAACATATTATCTGCCTAATAAAATACACTAATGTTTGTGGCCGTGGCATGAAAAAATTAGGAAAAGTTAAATACTTCTGCAAGACACTATATGTTAGTCATCATTTGCAAGTCACATGGAATATAACAGTGAAAGTAAGAGGTTGCATAACGTTTCATCTGAAGTGTTCTTTATAATTATTAACAGATGATCCATCATCCATTCTTATATTCCCTGCTTGTACTGAAGAGAATCATGCCTGTGTAACTGTACTTGCAAGCTTCGTTTGACTTTGCAATTTTAAAATCAGGGCGGTGTTGGATTTATTTGGGTTCGCTGTCTGAATTCATTAGACTTAATCAGGCACGGAGCTGCAAAATAACCCCACACAAACCCAAGCTGCAATAATGAGTTGGTGGATCTTTTCTGTTTACACCAAAAAGGATCTGAGATGTTGTTGTGACCACACTTGCAATGGTAAATGCATTTGTTTCTTTTGTTGAGTCTTTTTGACACGGTGATGTGGCAGGAAGCGCTAAGGAGGTATCCGGGGTGAGGTTTCTTGTCAATGTGAAGACAGGATGAATGGAGTAATCCCTCTGGGAGAAAACACAGGAGCAACAAGAAGAAAGAAAATGGAGGGGTGCAGATGTCAGAAGGAGGGGTTCAGCAAAAACAAACCCTAAGGACTTAGAAAACGGAAAGAGTGGTCCGGACACTGTTAATGAGCTTAATGAGATAATTATAAACAGAAGCAAGGGCTTAATCATCTAGGCCTTACACAGAAAGGTGGGGCTGCAGAGAAAATAAAAGGTCTTTTTTCTATCAGTATCCTTTTAACGATCTTGATGGAAACATTAAAGTTCGTTCCTGCTCAGGGCCAAAGGCAGGAAGTATTAGAGTGCAGAGGAAGACAATGTGGGAAGATAAAAAGGTGGTTAAGAGGGATGGAAAGATAAAGATCCTAAGTTGATTATACCAGTGCTAAGGCTGAGGCATGTCTGCAGTAGTCAGTGAAGACTTTATTCTCAGTACTTTTACTATCATCTTCATCCCAATTGTTCTTCTCACACCCAACAACCCCTGTCCCTTTGTATTTTTGTCTAATGTGAGCAGTTTTGAAAAGCTTCTTATTAAAGCGCAGACAAAGAAGCAAACAGAAAATTATAGTGACAAAGCTTGTAGCTGTTCTGCGTTTTGAACTATCTGCCACATGTGTCCAAAATGCTTGTTTCAACTTTCAGTGCAAATAAAAGAAAACATCTCTGACTTCCATCCGTCTATTAATCCACTGTCTGCTGTTTATCTGAGATAGTCATAGGGGGTTTCAGGTCTTGGGGGAGCTCAAACCTTCCCTTCAATACCAATACTTCGCAGCTCATTCTAGGGATCCCATGGTGCTTGTAGACCAGAAGAGGTGTATAGTCCCTCCATCAAGTTCTAGGTATGCCCTTGGGTCATCCAAAGGGAGGCACACAAGATGCATCCTGATAAGATATACAAACCACCTCATCTTGCTCATGCTATGTCTAAAACTGATCCCAGCCACCCTACAGAAGAAGCTCATTTTAGCCACTTATATCTGTGATCTTCAGTCATGAACAATGTCTTGACCTCACTATACCACAAGTGAGGGTTGAAACATAGGCAAACCAGTGAATCAAGAGCTTTTCTTTTTGGGTCAGGTCTTTTTTTTTACCACAGCAGACTGGAGCTGTGCTGCATTGTTGCAGACAAGGCACCGTTCTGTCTGTCCGTCTCTCACGCCATCCTACCATAGCTCAGGAGCAATACACCAAAATACTCCTCCCTTTGAGGCAGAGACTGACCTCCAACCCTGGGGGAGCATCCTAATGGTTGTCTGTAATAGCACCACCTTAATGTGATGAAGGAGTTTGTGTACTTCTAAGATCCTGGGAGCTATGTTGTCCCTGGCAGGGGCTCCGTCAGATAATTAGTGTCAGGGGCGGGGTGAGACTAAGATCCATGTAAAGAAAAGAAGACCACAGTTACTGATTGGTGTGTCTCACAAAGAAAGGGAAACCATGGCACCCTCCCAGAGCCAGGCCTAGAGGTTAAGCCTTGGACTGTGGGGTTTGGGCAGGTTCAACATTGAAACCTCTGCAAGGGCCTGCCGCCTGCGAGGCCGTGTTAACCGGGTGGTGAGCTAGGACGGGGGGCATGAGCCTGGCCATCCTTATCAATTCCTGTTGTCACAATCTGGGTTTTCAGTATCTGACAGTCTTGACTAATCTCGTGCAGTGGCTGCATTTGTTTTTGGGCTTCTACCAGCTGGGAAGAGTCACTGATGTGCTTTTGTAGGTGTCCTATATAGGAAACGGCAGTATCAGCATGTTTTAAACTCAGCTACCATGGGATGGAGAATGATTTAGAAATTTGCCACTGTAGCAGGGGATTAGGTGTGCCAGAGTACTGCATTGGGTTTATTTTCTCCACATAAAGGTGTGTTTCTGTGTACATTAAGCTGCTTGTAAGCCTGACTGTGTGAGTATTTGCAAGCGCATTAACTGCAGTGCATAAGCATTTGAAGTGGTAGAATGAATTGTCAAAGATTGTTGGCTCAACTCTATGAAAATCTCATTTGGTTTTTTAGCCGCAGGCAAAGGTCACTGCAGTATCCTCTGCTTTGCTGTGTTTTACCTCTCTGCATCTGTTTTTCTTCCCGTCTCTTTAATTTTTGTAGGTTACAAATTCAAATCATTAATTTCAAGCCTATTTAACACAAGAACATTTAACATTTTTCTCATTTTCTGAACGCTTTGTTTGAAAAAGCGATATTAACTAGTAGATATCGGTTAACCAAAGTTAATGTTGAATTTCTGAATTAATCAAACAGGAAGTGCTTTCATTTCGAAGAACCAACTTAGTGAGAGAATAATTACATTTTAACGGAGTCTTTTAATGCAGAGGTCAGTTTGACAGACATCTGTGTGATCATTATTATGATGAAACCTACTTCTGGTTAATGAACTCTAATGGGAGAAAATGTGCATCCTTGTAGGGGCTTCTTCCTGTAAATGTTTGCTAAATGGAAGCATTGAAGGAAAAACACAGACAAACTTTGAAGTTGCTCTTAACTCTCTTTACTGTTGAGAAACAGTGAACCCATTTGTACTTTGGAGACGTTACCATGACAACTAGCAATTTGTATATATAACTCAGAGGGAACAACATTAATCATTTACTCAAATGATCTACCTCTTACTGGCTTACTTCCACCTTTAATTACATGGGTTAAAGGTTACTCAAGCCACAGACCTCAAGTCCAAGTTGGGGCTTAAAAGTCTTTATTCTATTGACTTAATGGCAACCCGAGTCTTGATCTCCAGTCTTGTGTCTTTTTTTGTGTGGATGAAAATATTTCCAGAAGTGAGACTCCTTTTAAAGGGAACTTTTTACAAAGGACAAAAACATATATTGTTTTGGACAGCTACAAGGCTTGAAAACATTTAAAACATGTTTACTCTATTGTAATTTGATGCATAAAAGAAATATGTGTGACCAACACTAGCTCTAGCCCAAGTGCCCACATTGTCTTTAATCCGGCATTGCAGAGATGTTTTTTTTTGTGTTCATACAAAACCCTAAAATGAGGATGACGAGCTGTAGAAATGGAGGAGTGAGAAAGCAGGTGAGCAATAAACCAAAGCAAAACGTTATAAATATAGAAGAAACGCAACTCCATCTTCACTTTTTTTTTTAACATATTTACTGTTAGACTGTCTCCAATGATAGAACATATAAAGCTCGTCACTTTCTTTAAATGTCTGACTGGAGATGACGCACATGTAGACTGATGCAAACACAGACGGGACGGAAGAGATTGTCTGTTTACCCTCTTTCATATTGCGCCTTGCGGAAAAATTGGAATCCGTTGCTGAAAATGTCACGTCCTTGATCTCTTTGCACCACTACAGAGTGCTGCTACATGGAAGTAGTTTGAGCTGCGTTGACACATGGGGAAGGGGGGATTTAAAGAAACGGGGGTCTGGTGCACAAACAGTGCTGCGGGCCTCAGATAACACAACAGCGTTTGATGGTGCTTGGCCTTCCTCTGCTGGAGAACACAAGCTTCTCCCCCTCAAACGCATCCCCACCGCAGATCGTATTGGTCATGATTTGATTTAGTTACAGAGCAAAACTGGTTTCCCGATGATAATGATAACAGATGTGATGGGAGTTAGAGAGCCACTTAGGGTTGAGGGACTGTATCGATGCACTGCCAGCTGGCAAATTTCGCCTCAGATTGGCTTCTCTCTCTCTAAGTTCATAGAGGTTGATGGTAGAGGTTGATAGAATGTTACCTCTAATTAAATTGAGTGTTATCTTGTCTGTAATTAGGGTGCAGTGTAGGAGCAGTGTGGTCCACAAGCTTTTCTTAAGCAAAATCTTCCAAGAGGTTGGAGAAGTGAAAAGAAGTATAGAGAAGGAAAAAGTGGTGCTCCATATTAAATAGCGAAAGGCAATCAGCAGGGAGCGAAGAACAGAGAGCAAGAGTGAAAAGACAGACAGAAGTGCAAATAAAAGATAGACGCTCGGCAAGGACGACAGTCAGAAAGGGGAAATTCTTTCAGCTCCATGTAGACATAAGAGGAAAAAGAGAGAGACAGAGTGAGGAAGGTAGATGTATGACAGAGCAAGGCATGGAGAAGAAGGTAATGAGGTGAACATGTATCAGGGGGAGAAATATTTGCAGTGTGTGGCTGAGCTGGAGTCAGGAGGTTGTCATGGTGATTGGGAGGTGAGAAAGGCGAAGGGATGCGCAGGAATCAACACACACATGGACTGACAGATGCAACACCAACAAAATGAGTCACGCATAACTATACTAACCCGTCACACCCCGAGTAAACACTTAGAAACCCACTGGCTGTGTGTGCTGGTTAAATCGAAGCCCAAGAGCCACATTACCATGCAAACTCTGTTTCCCATGTCTCCCTGCTGTCTTTCATCCTCTGTCAGCCACATTTGAATGGGAGGCAAATTTCTTTAAACTGACTCCTCTGACTTGATGATTAACCCAAACCAGCAGTCTGCAGCTGTATGCACCTGTGTGTGTGTGTGTGTGTGTGTGTGTGTGTGTGTGTGTGTGTATGTGTATGTGTGTGTGTGTGTGTGTGTGTGTGTGTGTGTGTGTGTGTGTGTGTGTGTGTGTGTGTGTGTGTGTGTGTGTGTGTGTGTGTGTGTGTGTGTGTGTGTGTGTGTGTGTGTGTGTGTGTGTGTGTGTGTGTGTGTGTGTGTGTGTGCGTGCGTGCGTGCTGGTGAGTGTTTACAAATCTGAGCTTTGCTGTGGATTTTGATTTGTGTGGCAAGCTGTTAAGGCAGGCTACTTTTCATACATGGTTTTGTTTACTGTATATATTAATAGCATTTATCCATTCATCCAGGCCACATATTTTTTTACTCTTATCAGCATTGGATTGCAAGAGTAATGATCTAGGAAGGAAAACCAGACAACCTTCTCCCTGGAAGCGCTTTCCACAACATCCTGGGGGATCTCCAGCGGTTCCTTAACAGTAAGGGAAATAAAGCTGTTTCTCCCCTGGGGTCTTCTTCCAGTGGGACATGCCTGAAAGACCTTCAAAAGGAGGCTGACTCTGATCAGATGTCCATGCTACCTCAGGTGACATCTTTCAGTTGTTGAGAAGCAGTGGCCCTACTCCAAGCTCCCCCCAGATGACAAACGCTCCTTACCCTATCTCTAAGGGTGAGCCCAGCCATCGTACAAAGGAAGCTTGTTTCAGCCACTTGTACCTGTGAACCTGTCAAGTTTTATTTGGTCATGATCTTAATCTTGATTGGTGCAGGTCGAACAATAGATGGACCGTTTAATCAGCAGTTTAATTAGCTCTTATTTTCATTACAACAGACCTAAGCAGTGACTATATTACAAAGACAAAGCCCTCATCTGTCTATCCATTATCCATCTCCTGCTCCTTCCTATTATCACTAGTAAACAAGACACCAAAATACTTGAGCTCCTGGCTTGCCCCCCCCCCCCCCCCCCCGACCCCCCCCCCCCCCCCCCCCCCCCATCCTTCATTGTTTTGGGTTAAGATGAACCATAAACCTTAGATATTAAGTCAGATCCAGGCCTCTTCCCACTCGGCTGCAGCTGCTCCAGAGACACATGATCCACACTTGTATTGAAAGTGGGTGTAGTTAGAGCCTAGTTGTTGCTAAGGCAAGATGTGATTGCAAGGCACTTGATGAAATTCATTTAAACATACCCACAAAACAATCATTATATCATGATGTCCTGTTTTATTCCTTCTTTTCTGTATATCATCATTTCCATCGACTGCCAAAGCTGTGCAGGGAAATTTTACTTGGTTTAGGCAAGAAGCCCTAAAAGAGAAGTGCTCATTTTGCAATGCTGAACAAAGTTATTGGAGTCACCAAGAAGCAGATTTTTAAATCTTTAGTTGTTTTAAAAATGCTAATTGGCCTTCTTAGGTCTTTTACGTAGTTTCTCCTAGTTAAACCAGCAACTTTTCACTTTACCTCTGATATACACTACACCAGATTATTATTGAGGCCTGTTTAGTCTTGATGATCACATTATCACTTTTTCATTGGTTTACAATTAAAACTGCTAATTTGATTTGTTTGCCTTGAATAAGGGAGCTGGGCATATTTTCATGAATTGTGTAATTTTATGTGTGACTCCTGCATAACTCTCGACTCGTTAAGCGACTGGAGCCCTCCCATGCAAATGTTTTACCAAAGAATTGATTGACCTTGCTCTTTCAGCAGCTCATTTCACTGACGTGGTGGAAAAGAGGGGATTACATTCAACCAAAGTCAACCGACACAGCAAAGTTTTGACAGTTTTTATTTTACAGATTTTTTTTTATTCAAGCAAACGTCTTAATGGCATGAAACCAGTTAGAATTGGGGCATCTAATATTCTGTAAGGTAGTAGTTCCTCTCTGCCCTCTGTCCTTATTCCAAAGTTTACACTAAACCCAACAACCCATAACTAAAAATGCACTGATAAGAATTTTGTGGCCAGTTTCTGACCCTTGGCTCTGCACGGCTTCAAACCCGCTGATACAGATCTGAGGTTCCTTTAAGAACTATTATTCACAGCATTCAACAGAGGCATCCACTACTTTTAAATTTCCTTACAAATGTGGCAGCATTTAAGCAAATAAAAAGGCCAAGAAACATTGTCACACCAAAGAATACTCAATCAAAGCCAATTTCCTTTCCATACCTCACATCCTTTCTTCAAAATGCGACTGGTGACAAATTTAGCAACATCTTATAATGTTATTGTAAACCTTCTAAGACTCTGGAGTGAAAGTAAATATTTATCTTTTGTGCTAAGTATATGTTATAATCACAGTGTTGGCCACACTGGTCTTCCTGCCCTTGAGCAGTAGACTGAATAAATGCAGACATATTCCAACGTCAGACATATTCCAACACGTTGGAATATGCAGTTTTCCTTTAATACCTTTAGAGATCTTTTGCAGTTCCTGACTTCATTTTAAGCAACTCAACAATACCAAGATAAATAACTTTATGCCTTCTTCCCTCAATAAGGACTTCCAAACTGAAAAAAGTTATGAGTGATCTTTTAGTACCTAGGTATGGTGCATTCATTTATCAAAATAATATGAGAATTTTTTTTAGTTTCTGATTTCACTAGTCAGTGACTGTCAAGCTGAAAATCATCCAACTACGATCACCAGTCAATTTTTCAATGCATCTGTACTACATGGAGTTATAGCTTTACTTTGATACAAATAATCTCGGTTGCCTATTTGTTGTATTGAAGACCAAATGTCAAACCCACCCCTTGCCCCTCCCTTCAGGTTGTGGCATGTCTGTTTTCCCTACGGACGTGGCCACATTTCCATGCGTGTCACATGAACGGCTGGCAGCTGTGTCCTGCAGCACTATATAGGCCACTTATCACCTGACCCGAGGGACCACTCCCTCCTCTTCTCCCTGTCTGAAGGACTGCTGGCACAGCCCCTCCTCAGACATTTCTACCTGCAGCAGGCAGCCTGAGCTTCCCCCCACATGCACACTTCACTTGATGCGACCCAGGCATGCACAGAAACGCACACATGTACTCCCTTGCACACTTGAAGCACAGTTCCTCTTATATGGAGGTTTGTACTAAATTTATGCACAGCTGACTTGAATAACAATGATATGTATGAAAAACAAATCACCATCATTGTGTAAATGCTGGTGATTTTCAGTCTTGTAAAAGCCTTGGTGTGGAAATGCATCCATCGCAGTGACCCGTTTCCCCCAGGACTTGTTTCTGTTTCTGTTGACGCAACTGATTTGTCATCTCCAGCTGTGTTAAGCTGCTGCATCTAGTTTCAGGGCAAGCTCTGGCAGACACTACACTGATGTCGGCTTCATTTTCTTTTCTTTTTACTGAGTCGCCTGGCTCCGCTTTGATCCCCAGAGGCTTTAGTGGTTCACACATTTAAAAACTCCTTTTTTCATCTGTCTGATCTCCCTCTAATTTTTCTCTCTGAGGAGTAAACATCTGTGCACAAACATGTTCACTGAAGTGTCTTCACTTAGCATGTCGTCACAAAGGCAGATGAAGAAGCTCCAGTGAAGGTCAAAATGTGCGTAAATACAAGGGCAGCTGTTTGTTCAGAGGAATGGGAGAAAAGAGGAGAGGCTGACTGTGAGAGATAAAGAGGGAGAAAGGGATGTCTGTGAGATGGAGCAGGGAGGATGAAAGGAAGCAGGGAGGGGGGAAGAGAAGGTCACTTCTAATAGCTTCTTCCACGTAATTTTCATAACATCATGATTGTCTCTCTTTGGTTGAGCTAACACCATTAACTACCTGCTGTATGGACACTAAACCATTCTGCTACAGTCAGTATCTTGTAAGTTACATGCTGCAGGATGGCTGCAAGTATCTGTCAGCGTGCCTCTGAGATGCAGTGTGTGGTTTACAGTTCAGTCATTCCTTTGGTAGTAAGTAGGACCCTTGTGTATCTCATCTTTCTTTGAGGATGTGTAGTATGAGTGGGGGTGTTGGCAAGCATCACATTTTTTATGTTCTACATGACACTCAGGGTGTGCCTATAATTAGGGTACTTGGTGTTGCAGGCACAGAATCTGACTGATGCTGCAGCTAATGAAGCAAATGACACCTACAAGCAAGAGTGGAGCGGCATTACGAAGGTTTGTGTTCGCGAGTGTAGACATGTGCACAAACTGAATGCTTCTAATTTAGAGAAGCAGAGATGTTTGATTTGTTCGCTTATCGTTATTAGTTTTGATGTGTTCGGTTTGTTTTCTGCAAGCAGTCTTAAATGCAGAGCAAAACAACTCCCAAAACACAAGTGTGACTATGGAAGACCTGGCATCTCAACACCAAACATAAGCCAACAGAATTTAAGAAGACACAAAAACGAGAAAGGTTGTTCTTCTGAGGGTGTGGCAACACCAGGCAGGGCAGAAAGAGACTGAAAAACTGCGTAGCAGGACTAGCCTCTGGGCCTCACCAAGAAGGTGGGTGAGAGGACGATGTTGTCAAAGTTGACATCCATCATGGACAACATCTATCATTCCCTACATGACACTATGTAAGCAGCTCCTTTAGCAGCAGGCTGCAGCACCCACAGTGCAGGACTGAACACCAAACCTCTTCCATCAGACTCTTTAACAAACATGTGCAATAAATCATATAACTTTTTTGGTTCACTGTAATATCAGTAGAAACATGCAACATGCTTATCCATCACACACCGTCATCAATCCTCAAGAATATTGAATATTCATTCTAGACAAAAATCTGCTTTAATATTGTTTATATGAAGGTGTGTAAAGGTGTACATTTTTCTGTATAAGAGCCGTGGTTAACAAGGGAATTTCCCCAGTGAGGATGAATAAAGGTTTCTAATGTATTCGGTTTCTATTAAGCCATGCAGGAAACTAAATATTCAAAAATTAAATGTAGAGAAAACAGAAGTACAATATTTCTTTTAAAATTGCTACAAGTGTTTCAGTTTTTCAGGACTACAGTAAAAACGTTTGCAAATGTAGATAGTTGCAAAGGTTTAGATGTTTCATTTTGTCCTATTGGGACACCTGTAATAATCTTTATGTTTATGTTGGAAAGAGTCACAGATTGGTCAACTGCTGCTGGTCCACGTTACTTTCATGCTTGGCTTCTGTACACTGGATGTCTGAATGGTTTTAGAATTAAGGATTTAGGAGTTGGGTTTATCTTTAAATGGACTGGAACCACAACCATGGGTATGCCTTGTGTCAGTGTGTCCTTGGGCAAGGCACTACATCTGGTTTGTAAGAACCCTTATCCATCAGGGGTCCATTCTTGGACCTGTTTCTTGATTTTATTTTAAATGCCCCCCTTGATATAAATTGTTAAAATGCATAACTTTATCAAACCAAGATTTTAGAAGAAAATCTTGTTGCCTCGTTGAAGTTTAAAATGGGATGGCACATACCTACCCCACTGGGACATTAGACATTTAAAAAATATATATTTATTACATACTGGCTTTAAAACCTGATTAAATGCTTTCTGGTGAAATGTTTTTGAGTTTGTTTTATTTCTGCCCTGAGAACATGTTTGCTTTCATTCAATGTGTTCTTTAATTTGATAACAGGTGAAATGAAATGGAAAATAACCATGCACATAATGCTCCAGTGTATCCTGCCCTTCTTGTAAAATGACACGATTTGGGTAAATCTATCAAACAAGAAGTGCACACCAACATTACTTTTTCGCATTTTTTAATATCTTGTTTATTATGTTGCCAAAAGGAAAACTGACATTATTTCAGAAAAAACTCATCAAATATTTGTTTTTATGTGTTTTCTGTGTGTATTGTTTTTTTTTTTTTCCTCATTCTTTTGTAATTTGGTGGTTTTATTGTCTGACTTTTCTTTTGTTTGTTTGATTGCAGGGCATTCTGTCAATGTTTTATTCAGTTAGATTGCAGATGAATGGGCATATCCATGGAGAATAACCTGGCTCGTGATATTTCCAGTTATTCCTCCCATATAAAAGTCAACAGTGCTGATCTAAACAAACAGACACACACACACACACACACACACGCTCTGCCTCTTTTACTCTTTGCTTATTGAATCTTGGATATATCGGCACTGAGCCTTTATTTCCTGTAAATGAGTGACTGATAGGCAGACTATAAACATATTACCTTATCAGATGTGGACTAAAGTGAGCAGCGGCAAACAAGGTGGTAGCAGAGAGAGCTGGAGGCAGCACTCCATCTACAAGACTGGTTCCATTAGCTGAGGAGAGAGATTAGCTGACCTGCTGACACACAGGTTGATCTTTACTGATACACACAGTCACACACACATATAGACGGAACCTGATTTGACCATCACAGAACTTTTAATGGTCACAGATCCCATTTCTTAATCCCTCAATTGTTTCATGTTGGCCATTAACATTACTTTGTGTCCCTGTTATCTACAAACTACTTATTTCTCTTCTACCTCTTTTTAACTTTCTATGAATTTTTCAGACTTTTTGTTGTTGTTAAGCCTCTACTCTGGTGTCCCGCTGGTTTTGACATTCTTTCTCTTCATTGGTCATCTTTTTTCCTTCCTGTTTCTCCATCTCTTTCAGGTATTTTAATGAGTCTATGCCTTTCTTCTTGAATTATTTACCCTTTTTCCTCTAACGTACCTATTGTATCTTAAGTAATAAATAAATCACACAGGTTGTGTTTTTCCTTTCTTTTTCTTGGCTCTGTGAGGTTATCAGTGTGGAGTAAGAATATAAGATGACTTCTGTGAATCTTGTACTATAATTTTGTAATTTAAGTTTGAGTAGGATGGGTCTATAAATTATGCATGCTTATAAATGCTTAAAAACATTCAGCTTTTAGTGCTACACATCGAGTTAAGTAGGTGTAAACAGGCATAAAGGCCGTTTTTGCAGTGATGCGTAAATGGGCGTGAATGCTGCCTTCAAGGTGTTGGTCTGTCAGTCGCTTTGCAGCAGCACAGAACAGAGTGCGTATGTGTGGGCGCATATGTAAGCGATACCGCAAAACCCCTTTAGTGACCATATGTGTGAATAAGTGAATTTGTGAATTCCGTTGTGAAGACCGTGTTGTCATGGCAATCATGATGGAAAAGGGAGTGGGTGATTGCCCTTATGGTTCCTTTTACAACCTTTCTTTTCTCCATCTTTGAGCCACCCTGGTATTAGCCCCTAACCTTTGTCCAAACAACAAGGGGTGGTGGCTGCTCACTAGATAGGGCGTGGGCTTTTAATGATATGAGGACAACACAACAAGGGGTGATTTTACATTAGTGCATTTGGCCCTAGTGGGCGTAGCAAAGCTACTAACTGCTCAGCTTATGCTAATAGCGGGTATTGATAAATGTGCTGTCTGGGTCCTGATAAGCTGAGGCTCTGCAGTTTTTTTCCCCCTCCTGCCGGTAAATTTCCATTTTAAACTGACCATGGGTCACCCGTCTTGAAACACGTTACGTGGATTTTTAAATAAAGAGTATCACCATTGAGGGGTTGCTAGAATCCCGTTGTGTTGCTCTGCAAAGCCCCGTTTCCATTAAGGTTGCAAATATTGAATTAAGCAGCCGGTGTTGTCTATTGACCGAGCTGGATAGCTGCCGCAGCAGTTTATTAGAGTGATGGAGAGAAAACAGAGCTGATGTAAAGAGGAGTGGGGAAGTATGAAATTTATTGTTGTTGGGAAATGAAAAAAGCTCTTAGTGTCAGACACTGAGAGGGCTGAGAGAGCCAGAGACCGATAAAAAGGTGACAGGAAAATTGGTTTGTCATCTCCTCAGACAGTTTCCATTTTGAGTCACCTAGGAATACCAGATTTATGGAGTGCATGACTAACAGGTTCTTCCACCTGAACTATGGATCTCTGCAGTTCCTCCAGAGGGACCATGGGTCTCTTGGCTGTTTCTCTGATTAACACTCACCTTGCCAAACTGTTAAGTTTAGGTGTTTTCATGTCATGAAGCGAACAGTGACCCACAAGAAGTTTGAAGGATGCAATATTTTTCTATAAATTAATCCTGCATTAAACTCCTCCACAACTGGATCAATTCTGGTTCCTAGGAACCACCCTTTCTCGGGACATGAGATGGTCCTCACACATAGACACTGTTCGGAGGAAGGCTCAGCAGAAATTGTACTTTCCGCAGCAACTCTAGAAGTACAACCTTTCACAGGAGCTGCTGGTCATCTTCATCACTGACATTATTCCGTTTGTCCTGTGTTTGTCCATCAATGTATGGTTTGATTCTTCCAGAAAACAGGACAGGTCAAAACTACATTAAATAATAAGGTCAGCAGAGAGAATGATCAGGGCTGACCTTCCCTCAGTCCAGGGCTTCAGGAAAAAGGCAGCTGACATCTCTGCAGAACCCACACATCCTGGACACAAACTGTTTAGGCTTTTTACTTCAGGTCGGCACTGCAGAGTACTGTTTGCAAAAATCAGCATGAGCTTCTTACCCCAGGCTGTCTCTATGATGAATACTTAACAGTCAGAGTTTCCAGATTGATACCATGCATGTTTGCACTAATTCAACCATCTCTCTCTCTTTTGTAAAAACACTGTATATATACTGTACATATTGACAAAAACCTTTATATTTATTTTCCTTCTCATATACTTGTATTTAGCATGCCTTCGCTGAGAGCAAAGTGGAACCAAAGTCAAATTCCTTGTTTGTGTGCACAGACTTTGCTGACCTTTCTCCTGTGTTCTTTCATCTTCATGATGTTTGTTCTCTCTGTTACAGAATAGCTGCATTTATAGAGACTAAATTACACACAGGTGGACTATAATTACCCATTACATTCTTTTGAATTTAATTGGTTGAACTGAATTTTATCCAGGTAAGAAGGTGTGATTACAAATGAATGCCCCACTTTTCAGATTTTTATTTGCATTACAATTTGAAAAAATTTTAAATTTTTCTTCCACTTCCCACCTCAATATTTCTTTGTGTTGGTCTGTCATAAGATCCCAATAAAATACACAAAGGTTTATGGTTGTAACGTAACAGAATATAAAAAAGTCCAAAGGTTACAAAATTTTTTGCAAGACACAGAAGCAGTGAGCATTATTTTACATGATTTGTAGTATTTGTGTGCCATGGCAACAACGTGGGGCTGAGACTTGTCTCACTGCAACAGGCTCATGCATTAGGTATGACGCTGCCAGAGAGAGGTAGAGGGGAGGGTGAATGTGAGAGAATAAGACAGCCACCCCAAAGACAGAGGTACGGACGGTCAGCAGCACCCGTCAGAGGCCAAACCACATGAATGAAAGGGAAGAAAATCAATTATGTATCTGGGTGAATTTAGGAGAAATAGTGCTGACAGGAAGAGGAATTTTATGAATAATTCACTCTGCAGGGTGCCTGATCATGAACCCCTTATCAGCATGAGCTTGTATTCTAAACACAACTCCTTACTTTAACCCTTACTTCTTCTTATTGATGGGCTCCTTATTCATTCACTTTTTTAGTAAATATTGTCTTTATTACAGTTTAAATCACTTCATCCTGCCAATATCCCTCAGTCTCCTTTCATTTTATGTTTCTTCAGACAGACAACCCTGGGGGTACAAGTGGGGGTAAAGAGGGGCATGTGTTCATTTCTTTCTCCCCCTCTCCCTCTGTCCTGCATCCTCTCCTCCTTACACATATTCACAGCTGGAGGTAGTTAATATTTAAAAGCAATGCCCGACAGGACACACAGGACCAACACGCATGTTTGAATACACATGCACGCACATGCTCGCACTCAAATCCAGTCACATTTGATCAAAAGTACACTGCAGACGCCTTTCAAAACCTACATTTGCATAATCTGCAAAATTAGGAGAGAAAATCTACCAGGCTACATTCATCGGCGTCTAAGCTCCTCACGTGAGGATGTGTGCAGATATGAATCAAACAGAGAGAGAGTAGGCGGTTGGCACGGTGGGGATCAGATAATGTGCGAAACTCAGGACTTGATTAGACTCTTGAGGTTTGATCTTGTGTTTCTAGTTTAGACAAGAGAACCTGTTAAGGACTCGATATGCTTGGCAATGCCCAACATGTCAATTTCAAATTAAAACATTTTGTTAAGGAAAGGCAGGAGCAAATGGATGACAAAGAAAACGCAAACTTTAATGCTTCCAGCCTGTGTCCACAACATAAAGAGACGTGTTTCAGTTAAGGGATTTTAGGGATTATTTGTGAATTTATCTTAATGGTTCTCTGCAAAGAAGCAAATTCCTATTGAAAAAGATCCTACAAGACTAGTTGTAGTGTTGATGTTTATGTATTAAGGTAATTACATAAATTATTTTAATAAATGGAGACTGTTTTATAATTGTAAACTAAAAAAGTATTTGTAATATTCTTTGTGATGATAAGGTGATGATAAAGGAAGGTGAGCCTACACCTTATTGTTCCTTTTGGTTAATGATTGGGTTCCTTTTCTTTTTTATTTTGATAATTGAGTGATGTAATAACTAAAATGTAGCAGTTAAACTTTGATAATGACACCAGCAATGACAGTGTAATGCAGAATGTCAAGGCACTTGAATTATTATTTTATTTTTGAATGACACTTGAATTTTTTTATGTGCAAAACACCTCAAAGCGTGCATACATAAATTATTGATGCATCTAGAAAATTGACTTGGTCGATTTAGCTTGTGTGATATATGAACCACTGGCAGCTAATTTCCTTTCACTCAGAGTTTTATTGTGAAGAAAGAAAAAAAACCAGCCACGCCCTCACATCTCAACATGTCTGCCATCACTCTACAATCTTCCAGTGGCTGAACGATTTCTGATGGCACCGTTTGACATTCCAGTGGTGCTAATAGTTTTTAAAAGCACTGTCAGGTCATCTGAGCCTCAGCTGCAAGCAGCCATCCCACGACTGACCTTTGACCCAGTCCAATGAAGCAGGTAACAGTGCTAAGATTAGATCATTGACGGCAGCGCAGCGGTCGCCCAGAAAGAGAGAAGTCAGACAGCTGCTTCGATGTCTCGCCTCTGTGATAATGGAGCAACCTTCTGGCTTCATGCCGTGTGCGCATCTTGGAAGTTGTCCATGTGTGTGTGTTTGTGTGTCTCGGGTCACATCGGTCTGGGCAATCAGCATGTTTGGGTTGTCCTTGTTACATAGCAACGCACTTTCACATTGCAGTCATTTATTTCTACTTCATTATAGTGTTTTCCTTTACTGCTCCTTCTCAGCACTGCAGGAATACTGTCTCAGGCAATGTCTGCCCCCTGAATGAAGCCCACTGAACCATGCTCCTTTATCTGTGTGATAGAGGTGCGTGTCTGCCTGCCCTCCTTCCTTTCTGTTCTTTGTTTGTGTCTGTCTACAAGTGTGTGTGTGTGTGTTTAGATCAGAGATGTATTGCCCATTTCCCATCTCTAGTTTTTGTAAAGATCTAACCTGCCGATATCAGTTTTTTAGCTGATTCTGAGTTATAATTAACAATGCTCAACATACAGTATCTATTCTTTCTGCTGTGATTGGTCATTAATAAGTTATATTAGGACCAGAGGCAAAGTCACAGTGTGTGTGACAGAGCAGTCGCTGTAAAACAGTGTGTCTAATCTAAAACAAAGATGAAAGAATTACAGAGTTGATATTTTTAACTGACTTTAAAGTCTTATATTGAGAATTAGCACATTTAGCAAGGTTAATAACTATAAACAGCTGAGTCTGTGTGTCTTCCCTTTAGAATGTGGATTCTTACCTCAACTCTGAAATTCCAGCCATTCAATGACAGACATTTAAAGCTCAAAATATAGAATAAACATAGAATAAAATATAACAACTTTCCTGTAATACGTCCAGACCTCCTGTTATCTGCTGAAGTTGGTTCCTGGTCAGTTTGCGCCTTCGAAAAATAAACAACACATCACACTGATGTTCTGTGTCAGACGACTCCTTTTTGTAATTAGAAAAAGTCAGCAATGTTGTTTCATTGCTCCAGAACTGCAAAAGTACACAATGGCAATGCAGCTTTGGGCCACATTAGCATAGCTGCTAAAGGAAAAAAAAATAGAAATAAAATTATCGAATCATCTCATCACACACTTTCTATTACCAAGTATTTACCAAACTGTTGGTTGGAGATTTCCTGCAGATGAAAGATGCCAGTATCACCCCAAAAACCTGGTTTCTTTCAGGAGAACTCATTGATTTTTGGCACATTAAGGTTTTGGGGTGGACCAAAGCGCAGACAAGAGCTTGGCAGGAGCATTTCAGAGCAGTCTTCAACTTTATTCAACATATCAAACGTAACAAAAACACTGCAGGTCTAAACAGAGTCAGATCCAAGACTTACATGAACCTTGCAGGTACTCATGGCAAAGACGAGCAGGAAGTTGTGAACGAAGGATCCATCAAAGGACAATGCAACAAAACTAACTAATATACTGAGGGAGAACAAAGGCACGTAATCAAAGGAACTAAGAACAGGAGAGACAAGGAGGCAGGAAGACAGAAGGAACAGGTGAAACAAATACAAAGACTGAGCAAGGATGAAGTGACTAAACTACAATAAAGAGAAACACAGACCAAGCAAACCTATAGACAAGATAAATAATCAAATGAAGCATAAGAAACTAGAATAACCATGAACTGTCGGAAAACAGAAGGCAATAAACATGAATACAAAACCTCAAACAAGAAACATCTAGCAAAACAAAACACAAAACCACAAACTAAGTCCAAAATGTCACATTCTGACAGTTTTAGCCTGTCACGAGAAATAATAAAGCCTCTTGTTTGCATTTTGCTTTTCTATCCAACTTTTACTCAATATGATTTTATGTTTTAAGTTAAGATTTTTGATTTGTCTGCTTTTCCTTTTTCGTTTTCCAACAATGGCTCTGAATTTATTTGAAGCTCTTTATCAAGCTAAGATTGACTGACTTTTATTTTCAAACACATCACCATTTCTGTGGGTAACCAACTTTAGTCTTCTTCCCACAGTAGAAACCTTGAGGGAACCTGATGATTCAGTCATTGGAAAAATGTACGATTTATGGGTTTCTGACTGGCCAGTCACCGATTAGACATGGTCAAGCTGAACATCATCTGATTATAGCCACCACCTGATTTCTCTGTGCATCTCTATAGGTATTAGCTTGTGCAACAGTCTTCTTGGTGAACTGTGATTGGCAGGATGACAGGTGTTGTGTTGCTAATCAATAATCACCATCTTACTTTGCTCTACTCAGGATTACCTCACAGTCTCTTTGGAGAACGCTAACAGGCAAGTTCCCATCTTAAATCAGATTAATCCCGGAGCTTAAACCTCAACTAGCTCCACTGCATTTATCTGCCTCCAAAGGCATTTTGGAGATGCTGATTTAAGACTAATTGGCTGCCTGTCTCTGAAGAACAACAGCTAAAGAGGCTTTAGTCTGATGGAGGGGCTGGGAGAGAAGAAGTAGACAAAGGAAAAAGTGAATGATGCACTCTAATTGTAAGGATCTTGGAGAGCGTATGTGTGTGTGAGGAAGTGGAAAGATGGGATTAGTGTTACATTTGTTGCGTTGTGTCATCCTTATTCTCCTCCTGGTCTTCTTCATCTTTACCTCTCCCTCTCCTCTGTGCTCCTCCTCAACATCCTCTTTATGCACTTTTTATTTTTCCTAAAGTCCTCCTCCAACTTACCCCTCCGTCTCCTCTCTGCTTACAATTACTCTGAAAGGCAAATGAGTGAGTGTAATGCCTCATTTAATCCTAAAGCTGTTAGTTTAAACTGCCTTATTAGGGGTTTAGCTCCTGTTTGTTCTTTAATTTAATCTGATTTGTCTTTTCTGTTTTAGAAGAATCCCACATTTCTTACACTCCTTCTCCTTTACTTTCTCCCCTGAGTGACAAAAAAAATATTAACACTAATTACTGTGGCATCCATTACCCACTCAATGAAAGAAAATGAAGGATAATCACCACTCTCTACCTTCTTCCCACTCTCCATGCCATGCCTCATCATCTTCGTCTCTTCTCTCTCTTACCTTCTCTCTGTCAAGGTCACCCCTCTCTTGGCTGCTGTGGCACTGCCACAAAAGTGGTAATTTGAGCCAAAAGTGTCCTCCACTCAGCCTGTGGAGCTGTCAAACAGCCCTCTGTACCCTCCATGTGTTTATTATTGTCACTTTCTTTTGTCTCACATGCGCATGTCTTAATCATGGTGTGCCATAACAGCTCTTTTTGTGTGATACTGAGCAGTGTAAACAATCAGCAGGATTGCTCTATGTGGTGCCGCAGGAGATGATAGCCGGCTTGTAGAAGTGGGCACTGGCTCCAACCGTACAGATGGAGTATGGATAGATTCCCAGGAGGGGTGACTCACCTCTCTTCCCACGAGTGATAGCATCTTTGTTGCACCGTTCTCGCAACACCGCCACCTAGGCGTGTCATATTATTTTCTTAACATGAGATTGCAGCTCCAATCAAACCATTTGTCAACTGTTTAGACTGTATGTCTGTCTTGTGGCATATCAGATTTGGAGGTTCCTCTGTTTTTTCTGTGTGCTGGGAGCCTTTTGTTGTGGTATTCTCTCCATCTGTCCTGGTGAATGACCTTTTCATGTGGTCCACTGATCATGTAATTCAAAAAGGAATGGAGGCTGTTTTTCTTGTGCTGGAATATGGAAAGGTTTTGGGGCATTTATTGTCAGGGTTTTTATTGAGATGTTCCAGATGATTGGTTTCTTCAAGTTAGAGTTGGGGATTTTTGAAGTAAAGTTTTGTTTTAAGGTTTTAAGCAGTTAATATCTCACCTGCAGTAGCTAACTCTGATGAAAACTAATGGCTTGTCCTAGAGTGACCAAGACTTTGTCCATCCTAAAAGGTTTATGCAAAATTATGTTTTATGAACATTTAAATCGTTGTCAATAACTATTTGGGTGCATGTGTCTGCAGTTTGATAATTTCGTTCCCAAGTTTTTCAGGTACTACATGAATCTATCTGCTGTCGGATGTTTTATGTGGATCATTCAATTCCAGGGTGTGTGTGTGTGTGTGTGTGTGTGTGTGTGTCTGGAGGGGGTAAGCAGTCTTCTGTTTTCTACTCACAGTGTACTGTAAGGAAACGTGGTTTATTATACTTTGGTTTGGTGTCCTAATCTTTCACATTTTAAAGCAATCATGTGACCCAAACTGGTATCAGAATACTAAGGTTAAAAAAAAGGGTTTAACATACATTTTTCAGAAATAACTATACAACAATATGTGAGATTTGAGCATTTTGGTGGTTGTTTCCATAATTTATTAATGTACACAACATACTTAACTATGTAGAAAGATAAATTAATTAACTTTGATTTGTTTACAAGTACGAAATGGAAAAGAATGGCTACATGTAGGAAATGGGCTAATGAATTGGCGAAAAGGTGAAAAGGTAATTAACCCAGAAGCGATTATGTTCACAGGAAGGTGAGGTAGGAGGCTGAGTGTCCCCAATGTTCTTCCTGTGTGAAACAAACTGAAAACATAACAGGCTTCCAGTCAGGAAATGCTCCAGAGATAAAAGTAAAGCAGTGTGAAAACCAACAATATTATTGGGAAGAACTATTACACTAACTTACTTTTAAAGCTTAATGTGCTCTGTTTTTGCTACTTGTTTCACAAAGGAAGAACATTGGTGGAGCACCTCCTTCTACCTCTTGTCATGTTGTCTGTTACTGGAAGACCAAAATGCAGGCTAGAGGCTGGCAGAATCATAGGGTAATTGAAGATTTAATAAAGACAGTTGTTCAAAACTTAAATAATCAAGGAAACAAAGAAATATAAGGCAAAGCAGAGAAAAAGAGGGATGAAGAGCACAGGTCATCAAAACAGAAGAATCCAACAAGTTGTAAGTAAACCAGATAACATAGGATATACTAGGAGGAGTGATTAATGGAACAAGGAACAGGTGAATATAATTTACAGCAGCTGTGGGGGAGCATGAACTGAGGCACTGAGGGAGATTAACCAGACATGACAAAGAGACTATGGAGCAAAGATGTATTTACCCCTGATAGATTTCTTTTTTTGTTTTTGCATTTTCTTCACACTTAGTATGGTGTTTCAGACCATCGTGTTTTATTATCAAACAGGGATACCCTGAATAATTATAAAACACAGTTTAAAAAGATGACTTTTTGATTAAGGTATAAACTGTCCAAACCAACCTGACCCTATATGAGACAAGTTACTTACCTCTTTGATGCTTACTAACAGAGCTTTTTCTCAATCAAGAAATCACATAAACAGAACCTGTCTGACAACATGAAGTATGGTAAAAGATCTAAAAAAGCAACACATTATGCCCTGATCTAAAGAAATTCAACAACACAAAGAAAACAAAGTCACTGACACTTATCAGTCTGAAAAGTGTAACAGAGACATTTCTAGGGATTCAGGACTCCAGTGAACCACATCCTTCATCAACAAATGGAAAAACCCTGGAATAGTTATCCAGGAGGTCTCAAATGAGGCCAGAAAAACATTTAGAGCACTGTAGGCCTCACCTGTTTCAGCTGAGGTCCATCTCACATTGGCCTAAAAACGTTTTGATGATCCGCTAGACTTCAAGGAAAACATTCTGTGGACTGATGAGAAAAAGTTAAACTTTCTGGAAGATGTTTATCTCGTTACATTTGGCCTAAAATTAATGCAGCATTTCAGAAACATAAAACCCTAATCATATGTAATATCAAACACGTTGGCTGTATTAAGGTCTGGGACTGCTTTGCTTATTTAAGACATGAATGACTTGCAATAAATGATGGAGCCGGTAAGCCTCCTCTCCAGCAGAAAGTCCTGAAAGGTAATGTTTGTCCATCAATTTAACCTCGAGGAAACTTGGGTTATGCTCCAGGACAATGTTGAATGAACTGAACCAAACAACAACAAAAACCAACCAAGTAAGGACCTAAACCTGACTGAGATGGAGTGCATGACCTTAAACAAGCTGTTTATGTTCAGGAACCCTGAAAAGTGGCTGAATTAATATGATTCTGCAAAGGCAAGGAGCCCAATATTCCTCCACAGTGATGTAAAACATTCATTTATTGGGGATGCTTGATGGTAGGTAATGCTGACAAGGGTAGGACCATCAGTTTAGGTTAGTGGGGGTCAACTTAGTGTGAATTTTGTCTTTACCTTAATAAATAAAATAACAATTTTAAGACGACAGATCCGCCTTCGTTGCAGCCGCTATCAGGCTAGATGTTAGCTTCTGGACTTTGCGACCAACTTGTCTGTTTTTTTATATGAATAAAAATGCCAAGCTAGCTTTAATGCAGGTGAAATATTAACTGCTTAGAAACATTTTGGCAGAACCTTTCTTCAAAGACACTAAACTATCCATTAACTGTGTGTCTCAGTTTTACCACATGGTGCAGGGTCATTTTCTCTCATTCTAACACATGGCCCCCTCTCTGCCCTCCCTTATTTCTCTTATTCTCCCTCCCCAACCCCCACCTCTCTTATCAGTTTCATCTTTTAGACAGTTTCCTGCAGGAGGGTGTGGCACTGATTTAAAGACCAAAAGGAGAGACGGAAGACCAGCAGGACTGGAGACATATGAAGCAAAGCCAAGACCTCTAGCACGTGAAGCACATCCTGACACCTGCTCATCTTCATTGTGTTTGTGTGGTTGCCTCTGTGTGCATTGCACTGTACGTCTGTGAGCAGGTGGGACATTGATGGCACTGTGAGCAATGCCTCACATACAGCGACAGCAGGTTTGCAGTAGGGGGCAGAGCTCCTCCCACCTCCTCCCCCTTGTCCTAGCCCTCATTTCCCTCGAAGTCCTGCCCAGCCGAGCAGCCATCGAAATGCCCTCCAACTGTGAGTACTGATTAATATCATAACATCCAGAACAATAGCCGAATACTGCAGTGAGCTTCAAATAACTATTTGTTATGTTAATTGCATTGTTGATTCATCAACACACACCAATAATAAGCTGTAATCATGATTAATTAGTGTAAGTGAACTATGTAAACATGTTTCCTTCTCAGTAACCTTAATATTTAGAGAAAGAAAGCTTTTTCATGCTCAGAATACCACTTTCAGAGGTATCTCTGCTTAGCGCTCATCTGGGCCAATGGTGTGTCTAATTACTTTGTAATTGATCCCTTCATACTGCATTGATTAGTCCCTCTATTGATCTGGATTCCTTGGTGAAACCTGCTTGAAGGGAATTTAATCAACAATTTAGTTACACAAACAAAAATTCAGAAAGCATTTTTCATCCCTCGTCTTATTTTCTCCTTGATGCAATATGTGGGCATTAAAAATACAGCAGAGCTCGGGGCCCGCAGGGAAATTGATCCTCATCTCTTCTGCCACCACTGCTGCTCCTGCTACTGGCCGGCCCACAGAATATAGTTTCCTCTGCTGCTTTTGTTTTTCCACTCTTTTATCAGTATAAGTCACAATCCTTCACCACCCACACACACTTTGAAAAAGTGAGAACACAAACAAGCAGTGTGAGCTCTTACCCAAGCCCACACACACCCTTCCAAAAGAAGATGAAACGCAGTGATTTTTGTCATCTTCCTGAAGGGGGAAGGTGACACGGAGGTGAGAAGGTCAAGGAGGATGAAGGGATGATGAGGAGGAAGAGAAAGAGGAGTGATGGAGGAGGGTCAAACACAGCAATGGGAAAGGTCAAGGTGTCTCCTGCCTTTCAATTAGGGGGCCTCTAACATGTCGATTAGAGTTCCAGAGGCAGCGATCATGATCAATACAAGAATGTGTGTCAAGAAACCCAAAAGCATGATTACAGAAGAAATTACACTACGTCCGTCTGTCCGTCTGTCTGTCCGTCCGTCTATTCATAAATTCTTGAACTTTTCAGCATTTTCTAACATAACACCTACATCCTTGCATTTTGTTGGGATTTTATGTGACAGACCAACACAAAGTAGTGGAAGACAAATTCGAATCTAGGCCATTCGAATCCATGAATATGCTTTGATCTAAATCGTTCGATTGTAGCTCAAACTCTATATTGAGGCTTGTTGTCCTGGATAGGGGAACCTCCGCCCCAGTATGAATTATTTTGCAGCATCAGACACATTTTCTTCACTGACTGCCCTGTATTTAGCTCCATACATTTTCATCCATCAACTATTACCAGCGTCTGGGTCCCTACTGAAGAAAAGCATCCCTCCATAGCATGATACTGCCACCACCATGCTTCATCAGGTGGAGTGTTCAGAGTAACGTGTAGGGCTAGTTTTCAGCTGTACAAAGTGTTTTAGATATAGGCTAACAAATAAAATGTAGGTCTCATCCAACTAGAGCCCAAGCTGTGATACTCTGTAGTTCCTCCAGATTTACCAGGGGGCTCTGAGCTAGCTCTCTGATTAATTCCCCCTTTGTCTGACCTCAGTTTAGGTAGACAGCCATGTTTTGTTGTTTCACAGTTGTGCCACACTCTTAGTATTTTCAGTACTCCATCAGATGTTTAAAGCATGGGTTATTGTTTTCTAACATAATACCACATCCTGACCTGTCTGCGATGTTCCTTGATCTTTATGGTCCTGTTTTTCACTGGTGTTCTTTAGCAAACCTCTCTGGCCTTCACACAACAACTGGATTTATACAGACATGAAATTACACAAAGTTGGAATCTATAGCTTTGAAAAAAATTCATTACACAGGGTTTTATTTAGGAGGGTCAAAGTAAAGGGGTGGGATAAAGATGCATGCCACACGTTTCTGGATTTTATTTGTAAAGAAATAAAAAAAAAACATTAATAATTTTTCTTCAGATTCACAATTAGGCACAATGAGTGTTGGTTTGTCAGATGCAATCCCAATAAAAACATGAACAATGTGTTTGTCTCTGTGTCTTAAACTAATATATTTATCCTCTTTGCCTTCACTCTGGCCAACTCTGTGGACTAACAAACTAAACAGGGGAACGTAAGTGCTTTTAACTTTATTGCTGTTTGTCTTATGTTAATGACTATACTACCAAAGCTTATTGTAAACACTTTCATCATGCCAGATGGGCCATTCTCCATCATGCTGACAGTGGTGCATTAAAATGAATCTGGCATTAGGATGTTTATTAGCTGTGTTATGCTCATGTGCCTGTCAACGTGAGTATAACTTTGCGAACACAAGCCTGTTTGAGTTTGTGGGGAATTGTGTTTTAGTCTTGTTGGCTCTCAATGGGTAATATCCCTGTAGAAGCTAGGAGGAGAAAGTTTGAGGAGCTGGCAGCAAGGCTGTCAAATCAAAGACATGAAGAAATAAAGAGGAGTTAAAGCACTAAGCAACAACTTCTCTCCTCCTCCTCTTCGTCTTCTGCCAATAGTGGAGCGGCGCCTGCAGCCTTCTCTTCAATTTGATCAGCTAAGAAAATGGGGTTATTTTCTCTATGAGTGGGAATTCTTTCATTAAATTTCCACACTCTTCCCATCTGTCTCTTTCTGAATTTAGCTTGTTTGTTTTATTTGTTTATCTGCTCTACCATTTGTTCTCCCTTTCGTCTATCTTCTATCCCTGCTCAGCTCTCCATCTTTAGTGCCTTTTTGCTTCCACTGGAGCCATCTTGTTTTCTCCTTTTCCTGCTCCCCCCATTTACGTTACTACATATTTGGGTGATCCCTGACATAAAACCTCTCTTTTGTTTAGAGACAAAATAAAAAAACTGACCCCAACTATGAAACACTGACATGTAATCTGCTGTTAAACAACCTATTTGGAGAAAGCCTCTGAAGTGTGGTCTACAGTATATATTTTCAAAGCTGTCATTGTAATGTTACACTACTTTAAATCGCAATAATATTCATAAGTCAAACAGTTTCATAATCTATAAAATAATAATCAAAGATAATTGCATTTTTAACAAAAATTCAAAGATTAATCATCAATCACTAATAGAACCAAGAAGTAAATGTATTATTCATTAACTTAATAGTTATCACTAATAGTTTACTGAGAAAAACCTCAAATATAATGACCAACAAACAAAAACAACGATGCCAATTCTACTCAACAACTAAAACCTTTAAAGTTTATCATATGTTTATCAGTCTCTGAGAAGCCTAAAAATTTATTTTACTGCCTATTTTTGAGTTCTAATACCCACTTTAATCTTAAAGGGGAAAGTCACATAGTGTCTGGAGTTCATACAGATGTCAGACATCTACTAAGAAAAAATATTTATTTGGGCCTGGAACAAATTCACAAGTCAGAGCCACATGGTGAAGGGTTACCAAAAATGGCAGGACGTACTTTCTAGATCAGTGTTTTTCAACCCTGGTCTCTGCACATCCTGTGTGTATTTCTAGGAGCAGAATGCTGAATCAGACTAAAGAGGACAAATTTCCCTAATATAAAGAAAAACTATAGCTCAGTTATCAACTCCTCAGCTATTATTTAGCAAACAGAAACAGACTATACCACTGTGTCTTAATCAGAGACTCTAATGAACAAACGTTTTCATTATCCTTGTTCTTTCTCCCTACAGACTCTTCCCTCTCTCAGTCTCACATGAAACACTGCCACGTATTTATTTTTTTTTTGCATTAATTCTCCTCTGTACAATTTGTATCAATTTCCCCTCATTGATAGCACACTTCCTCTCCTTGCTCTGTCGCTCCTGCTCTTTTCTTGGCCTATATTTAATTTCTTTGTGTGCAGAGCCTTGTCAAGGGATATTGACTGAATATACTTATCGGCATCTATTAAGTGGAGAATGACTAGTATCTCTGGTTGATCTGTGCTGTTTGTAAGACCTTCGAACAGACAGCACAGATGTTTTGTGACACAGTGGTGTGGTTTGCAGTATGTGTAGATGTCAGAACTAGAGTTATGGCAGCATGCATTGTGAAAGGAGGTCATGTGAATTCAGCAGCATATTCCTGTCCCTTTTTTCTCTGCATGTACTGAACAAGTTGGCTGTTTCAATGTGTTTTGTGACTGAACTCATTCTTGTTTTGGTCCGTGCAGACAAAAGGCCTCCTCAGATCACCATACACCCAGAGTCTGTCACTGTCTTCAGTGTCGAGGACCTCGTCATGAGCTGTGAAGCCTCTGGCATCCCTTCACCCAGGTTAGTGGGCACACCCACATCCATATGAATGTATAATTGCAGTGGATACTGTGCTACTGTGCTTTGCAAAGGAATTCATACACCAAGAACTTTTACATGTTTTGCACATTAAAACCAACAGTTTGAGATTTTATGTGACAGACTAACACAAATAAGTTCATAAAAAAGAAGTCGAAAGAAAATAATACACAGTTTTCTAAATTTTAATAAGTAGTTCAGTAAAAATATTCATAGTAAGTAAATTTGTGAGAAATGTGGCTTTCATTTGTATTCAGCCTCCCAGAGTCAACATTTGAAGTAATTGCAGCTGCAACCACTCCATTGTAGCTTTTGGATTATGTTTAAAGTTACCATCCTGCTGGAAGGTGAACCTGAACCCCAGTCTCAAATGTTTTGAAACCTCCACAAGTTTTTTCATTCCAGAATTGCCCTGCATTTAGGTTCTTTCATCAACCGAAAAGCATGATGCTGCCACCATCATGTTTCTCCATGGGCGCGGTGTGTGTACTCTTAGTTTTCCACCACACATAGCACTTTGCATGTAGGCCAAAACCCTGGATAAACAATGACCTGCAAGAATTCCTAAGCAAAAAAAGAGCTGTTAGGGAGCAAGACAATTATTGTATACAAAGGTAACTTAAGTCAGGAATAGAGACCACAAGGAGGTGGACAGAAAGAGGCTGGAGAGTAACCTGCTGCTGAACAATATAATAGATGTGTGGTCAGGGACAAAGAGGATCACAGGCTTCAAGCACAGGGAAGATGAGATTGACGGAAGCTGCCTTTTCAGGTGGATTCTTTAGCTAATTTGGTGACTTCTTAAGGCAGTTGTTTGAAAGATGAGAGCAAAATAGACTAAATAGAAATACATGTCCCTCTGTTTACATTTTTATTTTTAAACAAATGTTGAAAACCATCTTTCAGTTTCCTTTTATTTCAGAATTATGCGCTGTGCCATAATAACTGCAGAGTACCTTCACTTATCTTTTTAGGCAACTGAGAATAGTGACCTTCCCTCTCCTTGTTCGGCTGACATCTACATATTAGCATTACACGAGAGCACAGCTTCTCCCAGTCAGAGTTCTTGTTTCAACAGAGGATAAATGTCATTAAGCCCTCGGGCAATTTCCTCTCGAAGTGTCTTAGTTGCTCTGAAGTGGAAAACTGCTCCCATTGCAGAGGAAAAGAGATGAATATCGCAATTATACACAGTATACGCATCTGAGCCCCACTGGGGAATCCCGTTTACATTTTACAGCAATCCATTTGCGCCCTCAATTCCAGTGACACCTTCTGTGCATAAATGACTGCTTTCAGAGACATGAAAATGATTGTGTGACTTTGATGTCTAAATGAGCAGTCTTTGTCCTTTCACTGTCTCTTTCTCCTTTTGCTTTAGTTTCAGTTGGACTAAGGATGGAAAGCCATTTGACCCAAGCACCGACACAGAGCTTAAGGTGACGAAGAACTCTGGCTCGTTTGCATTCTACACGCTCAGTAATACTATGGACACCCTGAAGCCGTACCAAGGCAAATATATCTGCTATGCCACTAATGAGCTCGGGACGGCTGTGTCAAATGAAGCCATACTCAGGACTGATGGTAAGAGATTCAGTTTAAAAAATACCCGGCTGATGGGTAGTATGTTTAACATAAAATGTGGTATTTGTTTATTTAAATACTGAAAATTGGCATACAAGCAAGTTATTATATGTTTTCAGTCATCAGAGGAATAACAAGAAGTTCCTGTTGTCATGTAAATAAATTTAGGGACCAATCAGAGATTAGCTTTGCCATTGTATATTTATGTAGTTGATTTGCAAAGCTGAGTGCAATCAGTGGATTATCATTCCTTGTAGAGAGGTCTGTTGGAAGTCAAACGCTGACTGGCAGAGCTCAGGACACACACAGGGAAATATAATCTAAACCTTCAGAACCAGGCCCTGGGCAATCTCCACCTGGCTCTTGATGTTTTTAAATGAAAACAAAATATCATTGCAAATCAGAGGTGTCCAAAGTGTGGCCCAGGGACATTGTTTTGTGCGGGATGGAGCGGGAGTTGCATAGCTGGATGGCTGCAATTGATGTGGGTGGTTTCTGGTCATGGAGAAGAAAGAGCTCACCCATAAAGTTAACATCTATATTTACTGATCCATCTATGCTCCTGCTCTCACCTATGGTCATGAGATATGGGTCTTTACTAAAAGAACTTGATTGGTGGCTGGCTGAAATGAGCATCCTAGGTAAGGTGCCCATCAGTAAAGGTGGTCCAGCCTCCTGGTTGCTTCCATTTGGGGGTTTTGAGGACACATCCCACTGGTAGAAGAGCCAAAACTCAAATTTGATGGGGCAGAGGGATGTCTGATTTTCCCTTCTGGTCTTTTTATGCCTATGCCTGAAGGATGGATGGAACAACCAGATTGTTCCTTTTAAAATAGCTGCTATTTGAGTGTGTTTCCCTTTGGTTGCTTTAACTCAAATTGTCTGTCTGGAATCAAAAGTAGCCCACTCCTACATCCTAATTATATTCAGCAACATGATAATCAACACGCACATGCAGACTAGCCCTGAGCCAACGAGCTCCTCTGAACATCCATCCATCCACCTGCCTGACTGGCTCTCTCCTGGGCGACCTCCTTCCTTCACAGTTTCCCTGACAACGGTTTCCTGAGAAACACTCTTGAGTTGATGTCATGTGATGCGCTCTTCAATGGCTCCTGTGGGGTTATCAACATTGAGCATAGAGGAGGGGAAGATGGAGAGCATGCACAGATGACTCACATGTCTCACCATTCTGCGTCTTCAGGCAAAAAAAAAAAAAGATTTGTGGTTTTGTCTGAGGATTCTGTAAAGGAAATCCAATAAGACTCCTCTCCTCATCAGTGTGTATTTAAGATGACATGTGATGAAGATTGCCTCAGGAAATCTTCTCTGTGGGTTGCTGTTTGCTTACCACCTGTTTCCACACAAACTCACCTCTGGGTATTTGCTCCTTGTTTACCTCCATGCAGTCCCCCCTACCCAGCAAAAGGAGAAGAAAGTCACTGTGAAGTCTGATGAGGGAAGCAGCATCGTGCTGAAGTGTAATCCCCCTCAGAGCTCCATGGAGCCCATCATTCACTGGATGGATCGGAGTGAGTCCATTATCTCTGCTTCTGTTAAATGTGTCTCACTAAAAAGGACTCTTACTGTGTTTGCTTATCCTTTTGCAATCCACTTTGATCCTGTCTGAGAAAAAGGGAAAATGCATTTCAAAAAGCATTTCTAAATGATTTTGAGTATATTGCAACATTAGAAGGATAGGTTCTTAACCCCACTTTATCATTTATGGTAGGATCTTCTTTTTTACTTTTGCTTTTACAAAAATTAGCCTTTTAAGCTTTCTATCTAAATTATTAGCTTACCATATACTGAATGATTGGAACAAACTGACTGAGACATATTGTGCCTGTATACCTCCTTCAATCTCTTTTTCCTTTTCTTCAGAGCTGCACCATATCCAGCTGAGTAAGCGGGTGGTGGTTGGAAAGGACGGCAACCTTTACTTTGCACATTTGACAATGGATGACAGCAGGGAAGACTACACCTGCAACGTCCAGTACCTGGCGACACGCACGATTCTGGCAAAGGAGCCCATCACTCTAAAGGTCAACCCCTGTGAGTATTGGTCTGGAGCTTGACTCCACAGATGTGAATGCAACCTGAACCAAAACTGTGAGGCTGAAACATGCCTTGAGGTTTACAAAGCATTCAATAAAGATCTCAAACCAACAAGACTAGGAGGTTTAAATCATATTCCAAATCATCATCTAAGAAATCCAAATATAACAATTTGTTATAGTCTTTGTAATGAATGTCAGGCATGTAAGACAAATCAAATTTTTACAGACTTACATAAAGTTTACATACAGTCCCATGAAAACAAATTAAGAGGATATAAATGTGGTTTCAGTTATTCGTCACCTGAAACTGCATTTTTGTAATTGCATTTTACAGGATAAAAAAAAATTTATTTTCTGCAGTTTTTATTGTGTAATAGTATTACTTAACATTAACTGTGCTGCTAAAATTAATGTCCAAATATGTTAGAAAAAATAGTGTCCTATTTTTTACATGACTATTGTCCAGATTATTGAAGTCTAAAATGTCCTAAGATATTTTTACAGAAGTTTACTAACGTACAATATTATTTTCTGTGGTTGTTAGCATACCCATAGAAATTATTTGTTTATAAGATTTGCCCTGCCTTGGTAAAACTTTATGCTCACAAACAACTGCTTGTTGGTCAAGTTATTTACTATCTGCAATCTGTTCTAGCCATGGCAGCAACTGTATTGTATCAGTTTTCCTCAGGTTTTCCTCAGGTTTAGGTTTCATTCTATTCAATCCAAGATTTCCAAGATACACTTTTTTTGGTGGGCGAAGATAAATCCATCCTCCTTATCTATTTGCTTCCACAGTCACCCATGTTTCAGGTATTGATGATTTTTGAGTAAACCTCCAGTCCTCTCTTTATGTTGCCTTTAGGTAGCGAAACATCCTCAGATGCTGCAGATCTAGGTGATTTTATAATCAGTATGTCGAACTTACTTCCTGTTTTTAAGCCAGACGTGACTACAAAGGCTTTTTTGTTTTTAAAAGTGCTTTTTAAATGATTTACCTGCTGTGAATAAAATGTAATGACCGAGTATGACTAATAAGGTTAATTAGCTCTAAACTTTAATATTTACATTTCAACTGATCTGTTTCCTGAGTGGATATGCTACTTTTCTCCACTTTAGTGGTACAATAAAACGTGGTACACTAATCTTGGTGTAGAAAAAGGTTATGTTTCAAATTGCCATGTGTAGTTAGATATTTGTCAAACCCATGTGTGGTGGCATGCTTTCCTGACCAAAGCATCGGGGAAATCTGCTGGACATCCCATGGTCAGCAGGGAGTAGGTACCTTCTTAGCACAGTTGTAATGAGATGCAGCTCACACTGAGAGGCCGCAGCAAGCATCTGTGGCTCAACTAGAGGTCACAGAGATGAACATGCGTTAACATGTGACCCCTGTGTGTACATTTGCATCTGTTGCCATTGAGGTAAACTTATTCCGACACAATCTCCAAACGCTACTTACAACTGCAAGGGTGTGGCAGCGTAAGTAAAAGAGGCTGCTGTGTCAGCAGCACAGCTATCTGAAAATTGCCCATCCATATGCATGAGTTGTTCTCTTTGTCTAAATGTATTTCTGCCTCTTTTTGTCCAGCCAATTCGGTACTGCGGAACCGGAGACCACACATGATGAGGCCTGCTGAAGGCGAAAGCACGTACCACGCCCTCAGGGGACAGACCGTAGAACTCGAGTGCATTGTTCAAGGCCTGTAAGTATCTTCATATATGCATGGCAACATATGCACCTTTTCCTCCATTAAAGAGATAAATAAAGATGCTTTTTAAATCAATCTTTACTGCCACTCATCCTCTTTTTCCATTATACTGTTGACTCCCTTTGCTCTTGCCTCATCTGGTACTTCTTTCCTTCTCTTTCTAACCTATGTATCTTCCTCTCTGCCTGCTTTTACACACTTCCTTTTCTCCTTTCTCTTTTTCATATCTGCCCCTTTTCATATTAATCTTTACATTCTGCCCTTAACCGTGCCTGTCTTGACCCTTCTCTTCTCTTCTTCAGCCCAACTCCTGAAATTACATGGCTGAAGAAGGAAGGTGAGCTGGATGATTCTCGGACAATCAAAGATATGTTTGACCGACTCCTGCGCCTCAGTGACATCTCTGAAAGTGACAGTGGCGAGTACCAGTGCATAGCCAAGAACACCCAAGGGACTGCCATACACACCTACCATCTGAAAGTCGAAGGTGTGTCTCACTGTCTTCTTCACAGACACACACAGAACCAAAAATAAGTCAAGAGACTGTAGAACCACACCTTGCTCTAGAGCACCCTCATCCTCTTCATGTCTTCTTCTAGCTTCCTTCCTATGGAAGGTGAAACAAAGTTCTCCTTGCCATGAAAAAGATGTCTAAAAAATAATTTCTCCCCTGTTTTTCCTCTTTTCAATAACCCTTCTAAACAAGCCATCTTAGTCACTTTTCCTTTATTTGGTTCTTTGGTTAATTAATGCACGAATGTGTTTTTTTATTGTAGTCTTATAGTAATTTATGTTGTAAATATATATGCCGTTATAAAGTCCTGTCAAAGGAGAATTACTGTCACATCTGGAACAAACAATAATTCATCCATTCATCCATCCATCCATCCATCCATCCGTCCATCCATCCATCCGTCTGTCCGTCCATGTTTCTAAGCAGGAATTTATTTCATTGTTGGGACTTTGCTTTATTATCAATAATGATTGAGTTCATGGTTTTATGCACCACATTGTGTGTTTTGCAGCTGCGCCATACTGGAAAAAGATCCCTGAGAGTCTGATCTATGCCCCTGGTGAGACGGTAAGACTAGACTGTGCAGCAGAGGGTACCCCCTCTCCTACTATCAGCTGGACCAGGAACGGAGAGGAAATCTCAGGTCAGAACATCCATCTTGCTAAAACTATTTCAGCAAATATCCTTATGCATTTTAGATGTTCTGAGACATGTAACTCCTTAACAGGAACAGACTCCGGACATGCTGTGATAGCAGAAAATGCATCACTGATCCTAAATCGTGTCAACTTTGGCGACACCGCTATCTACCAGTGCCGGGCCTCCAACGAACATGGCACCATCCTCACCAACACCTACGTATACGTCATTGGTGAATATCTATGTCTTACTTGTTGTTAGTTAATTAGTATTTTAAGTGTGTGCATCTCTGTGCATGTCACACATGAAGAAACAAACCTGGCATGAACAAGAGTAAAAATAGACAGTGCTCTGAAAAAAATATTTAAATTGGTAAAATTTCATAAGATCATCACGTTGATTAAGAGGGAATAAAACAATCCAAACCAACCTTCCATGTATTTTATTTTGACAGAATTTATTCATGTGCCATTATCGCTATTCAAAAGAATTGAGAAGTAATAGAGAAGGAAATAAATCATAAGTGACCATGAATTAAAAAAAAAAATCAGTATTGCTTTATTAAAATTAAAACACAATATAAAGAATAGGAGAAAAAACTATACTGATAAATAATGTTGAACAAATACAGATCTAAATATTTTCTGAAGAATAAATTAAAAAGTAAATATTAAAGAAATTAATAAATAAACATTATGATTAAAATTGGAATCATAAATTTTAACAAATAAACTAATCACGGATAATAACTTACATGTAAATTATTATAGTTAGAAATAAAAAAATTATAAATTTATGCCACATGGAAGACTGTGATACATGTTTAAAGCTCTTTTTTGCTGCATTTTTGACACATAATTACTTAATTGAAAAGTTTATTTGTTTATGCACTTGTTCCAGATTTTGGCAGGTTAGGACCTCCATAGACATGACTCTGTGTGTTCTTTCAGAACTGCCTCCCCAGATCATTACAGAAGACAGGAAGCTTTACTCTGTCACTGAGGGCCAGAGCATTTCACTGGAGTGTGAGACCTTTGGCTCTCCTAAACCAGAAGTCATATGGTGAGGCAAATTCCTACTGATTTATATTTAGTTTTCCGGTGGAGTTTGGCAGGTTTTCATATCTCATTTCATAAAGTTGGTGTTCTTGTGTAGGCAGCTCTTCATATACATAAATTAACAGCCAAATGTTGCTACATCTGGGCTGTGACTGTGAAATCTGTTAGCTAGGCACCTGTCCAACCTGGGTTTTTTTTTTTTTTTTTATGTAAAACAGGCAAAGTGGTGTTCAAACTGGTAAATTCACTGGAGTAGCTAAAAGGCCTAATTCTGTACTCAGCTTGCCAGTTTTCTGATGTGTTCAGGGAGAGAGGGACATCGTACCTTCTGGATGATCCCAGAGTTAACCCACTCACCAATGGGGGGCTTCAGATCTTTAATGTCAGCCATGATGAGGAGGGTTTCTACACCTGCTCAGTTCAAAATGCCAACTTGTCAATCACTGCTGAACTGGAAGTGTTCAGTAAGTCAGACACACAATTACACAGCCACACACAGTGCATCTCCCTGCCTTTCATGTAATTTTTTACCTCCTGCAGCTTGACTATGCTTAATTTCCTTATTTTGTCACATTTCCTCCTAGACAGGACAGTTATCCTGACACCACCTAAGGACCTAAAGGTGCAGCCTGGAACCACAGCAATCTTCACATGTGTGGGCCTTTATGATACAAATCTGAGGATGCCTCAAATCCAGTGGAGAAAGAACAACCAGAAGCTGATGGAGTCCTCCAGTGATGAAAAGTGAGACTTTCTGGTGACCTTTCTGGTAGAGATCTCACAGCAATGAAGATCATATTGGATTTGACTACAGGACTAAAGATGAATGCCATGAATTAGCTTCCTTTGCACATGTACATGCCTTTCTGTCTTCTGCCAGTGTTGCAGTTTGCTGCAAATAGTGTAAAAGTGGTGCTTTGCCCAAGTATTCATGGTTCCAGAAGTGTTAAAGATGTTGTCACATTACAATCACAAACTGCAATGTATTAATTGCGATTTTACATGACCAGGGTAAACTAGTGCATAACAGAAAGGTGGATAAAAACCTCTCAAACATCTGAGTCCTGTGCAATCTGTCACCCGAAAATGAATAGAATACAGCACAACTGCAAAACTGCATCCTAGATCTCAGTGAAGAGCCCATCCTTACAGTGAAGCGTGGTGATGGCACTATCATATTTTAGGGTTTTTCTTCAACACAAACAGACCAAGTTGAAGTGAAGATGAACTGAGCTAAATACGGGACAATATTGGGAAAAAGAAAGTATGAGGCTGCAAAATACTTTGGACTGGGAAGGTTCACCTTCCTGCAGAACAACAGTAACTTTTGGCAGCTGTAACTGCAAGCAAAAGTTGTTCTACAAAGTATTGACTCGGGGGCAGCTGAAGACAAATGCACACAGCACAGATTTTGTTTGTAAAAAATAAGTTTTTCTGTTGACATACTCAAAGTTTTGTTAGTCTGTTACATAGAAATCCCAATAAAATATACTGAGTTTTGTTGTAACATTGCAACAAAATAAAAATGTTTAGTGTGAATAAATATTTTTGCAATGCACCTTAAGGTAAAATGGATGGTCATAGACCAGGAAGAGGAAGATACTGGAAGACACTGATAACAATAACGATGGTTATACTTTGTCAGATACACATTTGATGGAGCAGACTTCATAATCACTAATGTGGAACCAGATGATGAGGGCATTTACACCTGTGAGATCATCACTTTGTTGGACAACGCTGAAGCCAGAGCCACTCTCACTATATGCGGTAGGATCGCACACCAACAACTGTCTTAGGCAAAATTATACACAGGAAAAAGCCTAAACACAATTTGTTTTGTAACCATGTTTTAATTTCTAAAATTAAAATATGCACAGACAGATGCATTGATTACACTATTACTGGTGTTTCCCTCAGACCGTCCAGACCCTCCAGGCCTCCTCCAGATCTCTGATCCCAAACATCGTGCAGTCTCTCTCAGCTGGACTCCTGGAGACAACCACAAGAGCACTGTTCTAGGTTTAGTACCAACACAAAAACATCAGCTCTCTTTTCTGTCTTTCTTTTAGATATGTATTCCTTTTGAAACTCAATTCACATAATCAGTTATTTTTCTCTCATCTTTATTGTTACAATTACCTGAACCTACCCATTGATGCTCTTTATACCATGACTTCAACCTATGTTTTAATGACTTGCTACATGAGGGCTTGTTTAACCAGTTCAGTGTCTCCCAACATTAAGTTTGCCCTGACAAACTGTGTCTCCACAGAGTATATAATCGAGTTTGAAGACCAGGGTTTGAAGGAGAGGGGTTGGGAAGAGCTGAAGAGAGTAGGAGGCAATCAGGAGCATGCCGTCCTCTCCCTCTGGCCTTACATGTCCTACCGTTTCCGGGCCATCGCAATCAACGAAGTGGGGAAGAGCGACCCTAGCAAACCCTCTGAAATCCACAACACACCAGCTGAAGGTAAGAAAGAGAAAAATAGTTAGGATCAGATTAAATCTAAACCCCTCTGAACTATCGTGTTTACCCATAACACAGCTCCAGACAACAACCCAGAAGATGTCCGAAGTGAGTCCATAGACCCAGACACTCTCCTCGTCACCTGGGAGGTACACCTAATACATTAGTGTGCTAGTATTTAAAAATTCTCAAACAAGGTCATGTTTTATTGCCCTGTGTTCATCTCCTTGCAGAAAATGGATAAACGTAACTTCAACGGACCTGACTTCAAGTACAAGGTGCAGTGGAGGCGAGCGGTGGGCAGTGGACCTAAGTGGCACAAGAGCGAAACGACTGAGCCACCAGTCATCGTTACTGATGTTGGCAATTTCTCTGCTTTTGAAATAAAAGTTCAGGCCATCAACGCAAATGGTGACGGACCGGAGCCGGACCCTGTTATTGGCTACTCAGGGGAGGAGGGTAAATTGATCAAAAGACGCACTACAATGACAGTGCCCTGAAAAAGTTTTCTTAACCCTTGAACTTTTTTGCATTTAGCCAGATTACAACCAGAAAGTTCAATGTATTTTATTGGGATTGTATTTGAAAAATAACACACCACAAAGTGGTGCATAATTGGTAGGTGAAAGCAAAATGATTTCAACAGATTTGTAGTGTATAACTCATAGTTGTCCAGTTGAAACCTGTCCAACCTGTGGATCCAACCTGCGGATACAGCTGTGGATCTCTGCAGCTCCTCCAGAGTTACCATAAGCATCCTGCCTGATGAATGCCTGTCAGTTAGGGTTGACATCCAGCTCTTGGTAGGCTTGCAGTCTTACTCTTTTCATTTTCAGAGAATACATTGGATACATCAAAGCTTGGGATATAGTTTTATAAAATAACCCTGCTTTAAACTTCTCCACAACTTTATCCCTGAACTGTCTTCTGTCATCGTAAGTACTCTATGTTCTTTATGTTCTCTAATAAACTTCTTAGGCCTTTCCAGAACTGCTGGATTTGTTCTAAGGTTTAAATCACACGCAGGTGGACTCATTCATGTAGGGATATCAGTGTAAAAGGGACAAAAAGTGAATGCACATTACACTTCTTAGTATTTTATTCGTACTTTAATTGAAGAGCAGCAAGACCAAAGCCAATTTTTTTAGAAAGCTATTAGAAATTCTGTTTCCAGTTTGCCACAAGTCATGTAAGAGACACAGCAAACATATGGAACAATTGGTTCTGGTCACATAAAGACCAAATTTGAAGGTTTTGGCCTACATGCAATACACTGCACAATGCCCTAAACAGACTATTTTGATGAAAGATAGCAGTGGCAGCATCATGTTGTGGGAATGTTTTTCTTTTGCACAGGACAGGGAAGTTAGTCAGAGTGGGTAGAAAGACATACATAAAATAAGCAAAGATTTCAGGCCCTAAATGTCCAAAGCTAGTTGAGACAAAGTCCAAAAGAGTTGGCTGCAAAGTATTGACTAAGAGCAGCTTAGTACAAATTTACTCCACACTTTTTAGATTCTCTGATTTCAGAAAACTATTGAAAACTGCATGTTTTCTGTTGTATGCATTTTTCTGCCACCTACTTTGTGTTGGTCTATCATATGAAATCCCAATAACATACACAAAATGTGAGAAAGTTCAAGTTGAATGAATACTTCTGCCACCACTGTAAGCGCTTTTGTTGAATTATGAACATTAGCGCCTTATCCTTACAACCATCGCCTTCCACTGTCTCCCAGTTCCCCTAGAAGCTCCGATGGATGCAGGAGTTGCACTAATTAACAGCACTACAATCAGAGTGACCTGGGCCGCTATAGACAGAGAAACAGTGAGAGGACACTTGCTGGGATACAAGGTGCTGCTGCTGCTTCTTCTTGGGTCATAAATGTTTTGTTAAGCTCAAAATCAGCATACATTACATCCGCCCTTCAGTACTGTCAAAATATTATTAGCCTTCAAATTCACAGCTAAAACTAACGAACAACTTGCATTTCTGTGATTGATTTTGCCCCACCAGATACACCTTACCAGGAAGGGCTCCAGGGACCACAATCGAGGCAGGAGATCCAGGGAGGCTGAGAGCACTGTGGAGGAGACTGGTCCCAATGAAGAAATGAAGGTCATCAGTAATCTTAGACCATACTCCCGCTACCTTCTGTCCATTGCCGTTTTCAACAAAAAGGGAGAGGGACCCCATTCCGAGCCACTGCCCTTCAATACTGAGGAGGGAGGTGAGAATAAAATACAGTAGGTGTAGGAAAGATATGTGACAAAGCTGATTGGAGGAGCAGATATGTGGGCTTTCATCAAAAAAAGAAATAAATCTATTTAAGCTGAGCGCTTTGCAATCCTTTGTCTTTTTGTTGCTGCTAGTACCCGGTCCTCCAACATCCCTGATCCTTGACAGCCCATCAGAAACAGAAATGACCCTGCACTGGACACCTCCAGCCCACCCCAATGGAATCCTCACTGGATACCTGCTTCAGTACCAGCGCAGTAAGCATCCTTTATATTTCATTCTTTTGATTCATTAGTTCTTCTGTACACAACGTGAAAGATGCACAATTGCACTGTTTCAGATAAATCATTGAAACTCTTAAAATGTTACTCCATCTTAATTATATACATCAATCAGCCATTTGTCACCTGTAATGAATAGTTTTGGAATCTGCTGCCATCAGTTACAGAGAGCGATGACAGCCCCTTACAGAAGGACGAGATAGATAACCCCACAGTCACCCACTTTACCCTGAAGGGCCTGGACCGTCACAACCAGTATCGCTTCTACCTGAGGGGGCTCACTAGTGCTGGAAAGGGAGAGCCCATAATTATGGCTGGTGCCACCACACTTGATGGAGGTAATGTCCTAGTTCCTTATAATTACCAGTACATCTCAGTCAATTAGACTTTTGTTAAAAAGTTAATTTATGTCAGCAATTCTATTAAAAAAGTGAAACTTGTACACTCAGCGAGTCGTGTGAAGGAAAACGTATGGAGTGGAGATGCACAAGCAACAGCGGGAACTGCAGACTTGAGAGAATTGTCCAGCACACCTCATTTAAGAGTTTGGGGTAGATTCACAAGATGTGGACTGCTTCTGGAGTCAGAACTTCAAGAGCCACCACACACAGAAGTATCCAGAACATTGGCTACAACTGTAGCATTCCTAGTGTTAAATGTCTCCTAACCCAAAAACAATATCAGAAGCATTTCATCTGATGCTTAAGAGTCTGACCCATAAATCAAGCTGCTTATGGTGTGAAGTTTCCACAGTTAGTGATGATTTGAGGAGCCATGTCTTCTGCTGGTGTTTGTCCACTGTGTTTCATCAAGACAAGAGTCAGTGCAGCCGTCTTCCAGGACATTTTAGAGCACTTCATGCTTGCCTCTGTTAACAAGCTTTGTGGACATGCTAATTTCATTTTTCAGGAGAACCTGGCACCTGCCAGCAGTGCCCAAAGTATCAGTATCTGCTTTAAAGACTGTAGAATCACTGTGCTCGATTGGTCAGCAAACTGACCTGAACTAAACCCAAACAACAATCTATTGCCAAGAAGAAGATGAAAGACACCAGACCCGACAATGCAGACAACCTAAAGGCTGCTATTAAAGTAACCTGGACATCCTTAACTGATGCAGTTATTCATGCAAAAGAAGTCCAGACCAAGTACAGAGTGTATTTACTCTACAAAACATTGTAGACAACTTTAATTTAATGATAAACATTTTTATTGGTCCTATGCAACGATCAGCAAAAATAACATACAAGAACGCTTGAAATAAACCACTGTGTGTACCAGATGTCTATAATGGGAGTACTGAAATAAATTATCTTTTTGATTATATTTACATTTATTTAGATGCACATGTACGTCGTCTATAGAGGCATTAATAAACCGAATTTCTCTGTTTTTGGTCTGAATATATTGCAGCTCCTCCCTCGGACATCAGCCTGTCTGTGGGGGAAAACTCTGTAAATGTCAGCTGGGAGGCCCAGAAGAGACACAGGAATATTGGTTTCTACATCCACTATCTCAAAAAGAATGGTATAACACACTCAGCCTATTAGCACTCAGTCCATTATGATGATATTTTGAACAGCAACTGAGGCTCATGTTGTACTTATGCAGGTGGCAGTAACTGGAAAAAGTCTGAGAAGGTGAACTCTTCTCAGTCTTTCTACCAGCTTCGGGGCCTGACTCCTGGCTCTGATTATGTTCTGCGCTTCTTTTACGGTAATGCCTCATTCTGGGAGACAGGCATCAAGACTGAAGGAACAGGTAGCTCTCTGCCTTCATTCATCCTCTTATCTTTCATCTCCCCTGCTCTCTCCTCTGGGCCTCACGTCTAAATATAAAGCTGGCCTCCAAAGAGAGCACCTTGCTGTTCTTTCTTTTTGTCTGTGAAGTGCTTTCAAAGACTTTTGTGAGAGGAGAGCTTGGTTAGCCATATAAAATGATCCATTACTTGTGTTTGTTTGGTGTGTGCTATATTTCCCTGGTGAAATGCCACCTTGTCAGAATGCATAATGCTCTTTCTAGTGTGCATTAGATTCTGCTTCTTCATTTATCTTGTCTTTTTGCTTGACTCACTTTCTCCTTGAACGTATTCTGTTTTACCAGAGGAAAACAAATTATCGCTTTTTTTTCTCCCTGCTATTTTGTTTTCTTCACAAAGAAATGACAGAGGTACAGGCAAGCATTGCAACGCAGGGCTGGTTCATCGGTGTTGTCAGTGCCCTTGTCTTGCTGTTGTTGATACTTCTTATTCTCTGCTTCATCAAGAGGAGTAAAGGAGGAAAATACTCAGGCAAGTAAAACTTAACATAATGTTAAATAAATAAATAAAAAGATGCCTGGAAATAACTACTGGAGCAACAATTTTTTTCCCTCTTAACAGTCTTTACAAGGTCTTTATTGCTGGATTTTTCAGATTCATGTAACAATATTAAGCTGTTGAAATATATAATAATGTTAATAAAACAATCACTCTCATAATATTTCAAAACAATAATCGAAAGAACCAATTTATTAAGTTTTCGAAGAACAAGAAATGAGGGGATTTTAGTATACAGTGTTTCTCAGGATAAGAGATCACTAATCACTAAAATCCAGAATCAGTTTTGTTAATGATTGACTAGCATTTATTCACAACAAACTAACATAGAGGAAACAAACTCACCTAAATTGACAAAGGCAGGTGAATAAAGCTAATTAAGCTTCAGACTAGCAACTAAAGGGGAAATACATGTTCAAAATAGCCCTAATAAATTGGTTAGGAATCTAACACTAACCAAGAATGTGTCACTCTTTCATAAGCCTAGTGGAAAGTTTTTATGGTATGAATCTAGTTCTAATACGCTGGAATAGGAAATGTCTTCAGAACCACGTTGGAGTCATCCACCTTCCAGGACCAGACAAAAACTATATTAGGAAAAACTGAGTGCCTTACTTTGGTCCGAATTGAGCAGCCACACCACTGACCAAACCAGCTGTATTTTAGCAGGAATAGTTTTTGAGTAACTAAAACAACTATGGATGATTAATATTGAGTTTATGTTTATTAATACCAGCATGTTCACCAGATTTATAATCTGCAGTTTTCCAAGAAATGTGCTCCTCTTTCATTGGCAGTTTAGTGCCTCCATGTGACTAATCACAGCTCCGTCAAATGTTTGGACTGAATACCAATGTTAAAAGTGGTGAGTGTTGCATGATCTAAACCTCAGAGAATAGAGGATCTAAGTTAAAAAGGGAACCATGTTCAGATTATTGGATTCTGATTTTGAAGGTGATCCAAATCTTAGACTCACTTGATGTTATCTTGCTCGTTTGACAGAAGGTTGTTATTGATGTCTTGAACAGAGACTTAACATGTTTAAGATTGTACTGATAATAAAATCCAATGATCTGTCTCGTCCTCAGTGAAAGATAAAGAGGACGGTCCAATGGACTCAGAGGCCCGGCCGATGAAGGAGGAAACATTTGGAGAGTACAGGTTTGTCATCTGAATTTCACTTTGTGTGTTTGTGGAATGTCCGAACACAGCCCTGAATTCCTTTGCCTTGTTTTGTTTCCTAACTCCTTTTCTTCATTTCTTTGTTCCTTTTTCCTGCTGATGCCTGTCTCTGCTTGCAGATCTCTTGAAAGGTATGCAGATGTGTTTCACCCACCAATGTTTCACCCCCTGTTACTTCCTGACTTGCTGTCTTCATTGTGTTCTTGTTGAAGAAACTAAATGTAAAGGGAAATTTTAGAATATAAGGCTTCATAATAACTATGCTGTGATGTAATGGTTGGTACTTGACTTTGTGATTTCACCACTGTATGAGGTTTTTTGCTGATTGAATCTTTCCCCACTAATGTACTGTTTCATGTCTTTAGTGGATTTCTTTGAGTTTACTTATGTTCTCCTCTGCTCTAGTGATCTTGAGGAGAAGCGGACAGCCAGCCAGCCGTCCCTGTGTGAGGACAAGATGTGCAGCGAGGATACCCTGAACTTTAATGGGAGCAGTGCGCTCACTACAGAGCTCAACCTGGATGAATCTCTGGCCAGCCAGATCAGTCGTCAGAGTGAAGGTCCAGAGGGGTTTCATGGCATGCCTGAAAACTCCCCGCTGAACCCCACTACCATCGCCCCAACCACTAATGGCATGCCCAATTCAATCACTATCCTCGATTAACCCCTACCAGAGACCATCAGACCAAAATGTCAACACATATGTGCCCATACTGTCCTGTTCTCCCTCTGACTTGCTGATGTTTATTTCGAGGTCCATTGCACAATCATATACAGACTATTCATATGCCCTCTGGCAGTCATCTGACTGATTAGACATTTGTGACCAAAGGAGAGTCCAAAGTAGTGGACCACATGACACCCAACGTCCCATCCTATTTTTTTTGTGTAGTTTACAGCTAATTTAAACAGCTGATGTTTATCTGAACCCCTTTCCTCTTCTTACTTTGAAAAACACAGAGACATATAGACAGAATGTTGTACATTTTGAAATATCAGGGTTTCGAGGTGTGATCGAATAGTGATACAGAGTAGTGCATTAAATAAACGTGGAGGGTGATGATGAGATCAGTGTAGGGAAACAGACGCATCGACACCTTGTAAAAGTATTTACACCCCTTGAACTCTTGACAGTTTTTCCTGTTATAACCACAAACTTGTGTATTTTATTGGGATTTTAGGTAGTAGATCAACACATATTACCACATAATTGTGACATGAAAGGAAGATTTTCGCACTTTTTCATATAAAAATCTTGAAAATGTAATGTGCATATAGATTCAGCTGCCCTAAGTCAACACTTTGTGCAACCCCCCTTAACTGCAACTACAGCTGCAAGTCATTTGGGCTTTGTCTATTGTTGCTCAATCTTTTTGTAAAATAGCCCAAACTCAATATCATTTGATGCAAACCAGCGGTAAACATCAACCACAGATTCTCATTTTATCTCTCATTTTTATTTTAGATCTGGACTTTGACTAGGCCATTCTAAAACATGAATGTGCTTTGATCTTGATAATTCGACTGTAGCTCTAGCTGTATGTCTAGGGTGCTGTCCAGCTGGTAGGACAACATCTATCCCAGCCTTGAGTCTTTTGCAGCCTCTAACTGGTTTTCTTTCAGGATTTCCCTCAATTTAGCTTCATCCATCTTCCTATCCACTTTGACCAGCTTCTCTGCCCCTGCTGTAGAAAAGCCTCCCCACAGCATGATGCTGCCTCCATCATGTATCACCGTGGGGAATGGTGTGTTCTTGGCGATGTACAATGCTCGTTTTCGTCCACATGGTGTTTTGCAGATAGACCAAAAAGTAAAATTTTGTTCTTACCTGACCAGAACACCTTCTTCCACATGTCTGCTATGTTCCCTACATGACTTGTGGCAAACCAAGCAAAATTTCTGGCCTTCTTTCAACTATAGCTTAAAGCTTATTGGCACTGTTCCATGGAGGTCAGATGAGTGGAGTAAATGAGTAATAGTTGTCATGTACTGATACTCCCACCTGAGCTGTGGATAAAGCAGCTCCTCCAGAGTTACCATTGGTATCTTGGCTGCTTAGTAATGCTCTACTTGCATGTCAGCTTAAGTTGATGGTCAGGGCTTGGTAGATTTGCAGTTGTGCCATACTCTTTCCATTTGTGTATGATGACTTAAACAGTTCTCTGGGAGATGTTCAGACCTGAGGATATTGTTTTAAAAACATAATTCTGCTTTAAAGTTCTCTACAACTTTTTCTCTGACGTTTGCGTTCCTTGGTCTTTATAAAGATATTTATTTACTAATGTTTGCTAACAACAAAGTTTATTTAGGGACATCAGGTTAATGAGAAATGAATAGAAATTCAGATCTGCAAAAAAAAAAACCTGAAAACGTGAGATTTGTGATTGTAGTCTGACAACATGAGAAAACTTCAAGAGGTGTGAATACTTTTTCAAGGCACTGTACAATTTAATCTTATTATTTTATTATTTTGTATGAAATTGTATGTCTTATGCCACTGAATGCATCAGATTGTCTTTGCAGATGTTATTTTACATTTATGATAACTGTGACTAAACACGACTTCTCTGGCATTTTTATTTATGATCATTTTCATATTTATATAAAGCTTATGACCTCTCATAGCAATTTTGAATAGACCAGGATGTTTTCATTGAAATCAAGGCATACAGTCAGATTTCAGTGTGAAACCTGCTGTGTAAATGTGTTGAGTAGCACCTGGTGTATATAGCTGCATCTGCATTTATCTATTCAGCCATAATACAGTATTATAGATATGTAAATGCTCCTTATAAGTTCCTGTGCCTGCTGGGTCTGCCTAAAGCTCCAGATTGATGTCATTACAGTCTCGCCTTTCCACAACAAGCGTAATGTCATTTTATTTTAAATGGAATTGTAACTTTTTCGGTGTTGAGACCTTTGTGTAACTGTCTTTGTCTCTTTCTACTCTGTATTAAAACGTGGTTGAGTTTAACTAACAACCTTTTCATACCTGTCCATCTCATACAATACAGTCTGATTGAGAAAAAGTATTTATTACACACTGGAGCATGGAATCGGGTTTTAGTTTTTAACCTTTATCAGCGCAAGCTGAGTTTTGCAGACAGGATGTACGATAAAGGCGTATTTACATAAGAGAATGTATTCTTTTCAGGACGAGGTAAATATTGTATTTCTGGGCTTTTAATCTGCGCAACAAGACTCTGGAAAGTTAAGAAATGTTTTAAATAATCTAGAAAGGACCATTATTTTCACAGAATGTAAATAGAACCCTTCAAAACAACCATGTTTGATAGAAAAAAAAAGAAAAAGCGCCGTTTTTAAAACACCCAACTTTATTCAGAAATGTTTAAAGTTGAAATTTTCTTCTTCTGTACTGTCGGTATGAATTCAAATGTTTTGTTTTTGACAAATGATTGCAGAAAGACTTGGGTGTAGCAAAGGAATAGTTCATAGCTGAAGAACAAAAAAGATAAAACAAACAAAAAAATGCACATTGTTCTGTAGATGTTTGCAAACATATCATTTTTTGAAAATCAAAAAATGTGTACATTTAGTGTCTTTTAGTGAAAGTAGATACATCACACTGAAAACTAAGTTAGGATTCATGCACATGATCATTCAGCAATGTGTTGCAGTGCAGTGAATATCTGTGATGCAGTTATGTCAGGCAGGAATGCAGTAAGCCAATCAGTGCCCTCCTTGTTCAAATTGAAGCTTTCTACTGGTCAAACATATCGTGGCTGCCTCTGTAGGAGTATCTGGGATGTCTACAAAGGCTAGAGGCACCAAAGGAGGTGTACACACTCCTTGGTTTGGGTCAAACAGACACGCTCAGGACAAATAAAATTCTATTTTCATACAGGAGCATCAACCTACTCAAAATATGCCAATACCCTAGCATAAGTGCTGCTGAACATCTGTGTTTGTTAATGTTTGGGGCAAATGTTAACTTTGAATGAGGAACGAGTGTACACACACACAGATACTCACTCAACTGCCACTCACTCTTTGCTTTTCATGTTTCAAGAGGGATTCAGTGGGATTCTGGCCTTTGCTTTTCCACTGGTTGTTACTTTTTATAGCTAAACAGACTAATCATCGAAAAAGTAACTGGTTGGTTTAAATTAAGCTTCTCAAAATTTTAAACGCTGACATACTAACATAGTGGCTGAGTGAAGATGAGACAAAATGTGTGAGATGCGGAGGGGTAGGTGATGTGTGTCTCTTTGTGGTGTGTCGGTCAGCACGGTGATGATGCTTACATGTACCCGGGGTGTTTGACGGGTTGAGAGGAGAGCAACCGCAAATGGGGCTGATTAAACTGTAACTGCTTAATTAATCTACCACTGTAACTGGATATATGACTGACAAATAAAGAACCTTGAACAATCTGTAAAGCAAATGGTTCATTTTTTGTCCCTATGAGGTGACACTGAGCAGGCAGATGTTTTTCTCCACTGCACATTAAATGGCAGAGTCATTGCCTAAAATGAATGCCAGCCGCTAAAATGACATAGCTGTACTAATCGGAATATTACAGTAAGCTTTTGAAGGAGTATTTAACGCAGATGAAAATAGATCTTTAAAATATTCCTAAAATAGATGTTTCCGAATAGCTTCCTATTGCCTAACCCGGCAGGTTCTGCATAGCTTAAGAAAGCAGTTTATGAAGAAATTGGTATCTTCTGGTCTTTAATTTACCTGATAAAAAAACATGCTATTTCAAGATTACAAGTACATCTCAGACTTAGAATGTTGTGAAAAAGTTTGATATATAGATATGTATCACATGAAATATGTGATAGTGAAATATATCAAGCCTTGATTTCTTGTAATTTTAATGATTATGTTTTACAGATAATGAAAACCCATTCAATGTCTCAGAAAATTAGAATATTGTAAAAAAAGTTAAATATTGGAAACTGATGATGTCACACCCTAATCAGCTAATTAATTAAAACACTTGGAAATGTTTCCTGAGCCTCTAAATCATCTCCCAGTCTGGGCCAGTAGGCTACACAATTATGGGGAAGACTGCTGACTAGACAGACGTCCAGAAGACAGTCATTTACCCTTCACAAGTAGGGTAAGCCACAAAAGGTCATTGCTAAAGAAGCTAGTGGTTCACGGGGTGCTGTTTTCAAGCATAATCATAGAAGGTTGAGTGGAAGGAAAAAGTGTGATAGGAAAAGGTCCACCAGCAACAGGGATAACCATAGCCTTGAGAGGATTGTCAAGCAAAGTCTATTCACGAATTTGGGAAAGCTTTACAAAAAGCAGACTGAGGCTGGAGTGAGTGCATCAGGATCCGCTACGTACAGATGAATTCTGCACATGGGATCCAAGCATCTGGCCTGGGCTTAGGAGGAAAAGAACTGGACTGCTACTTGGTGGTCCAAAGTCCTTTTTTCACATGAAAGTTAAGTTTGCCTTTTATTTGGAGATCAAAGTCCAAGTGTGAATAGGCATAATCCATGTTGCTTGAAGTCCAGGGTGAAATCTCCAGTCATTGATGATTTGGGGTATCGTGTCATCATCTGGTGTTTGTCCACAAGGTTTTCTGAAGGTTACAGCCAGTGCAGCCCACTAATACGAAAGATTAGAGCACTTCATGCTTTCTTCTGCTGAAAGGCTTAATGGAGATGCTGATTTCATTTTCCAGCATGACTTGGCACCAGCTCCCACTCCCAAAGGTACCACAAGCTGGTTCAGTGTGCTTGATTGGCCAGCACACTGGTCACGCTGCATTGGTGCAGTAATTTATGCAAAAGATGGCCCAACAAAGCATTGAGTGCATAGAAATGATCATACTTTTTAAAAGTCTGATATTTCTGTTTAAAATATCCCTTTTTATTGATTTTATGTAAAATTCTAATTCTCTGAATTACTGAAATTTAGTTTTTCATAATCTGTAAGCCATAATCATCAAAGGTAAAAGAAATTAGTTGAAATATTCTCTCTTTGTGTAATGAATCTATATGAGATACATTTTCTAAAATGTGTTACAAAAAATATTGAACTTTTCACGATATTCTGATTTTCTTTTTTTTTTTTGATGTACCTGTTAGGACTTAGGACCTATTGAAGGACTGCCATGAAAATGCATTACAGCTCTATTGGCAGTATTTACACAAAATATATTTAAAATAATTGACTAAAAATACACAATTGTCAAGTCATTCTCAAAAGACCAATTCTGTATCTTGACCAAGCTCATTTTCTTTCATAACCATAAATAAAATTGCTTCAAATGATAATTTCATTTAATTAATAAAAAGCATTTTAGCCTGGAGTTTTTTTTTTTGTCATCCATAGATGGGTTTCCTGAATGCTTTGGATTATTGTTTTGCTGCATAACACAAGTACTGTGAAGCTTAAGGTCACAAACTGATGGCTGGACCTTCTCCTTCAGAAAGTATAACTAGGGGTTCCATTACTTATTGCAAGTCCTCCAGGTCCTTAAGCAGAAAACCAGCCCCATACCATCACATTACCACCACCATGTTTGACTACAGGTAAGATGCTATTTTTCTTAAATGGGTGATAGTTTTATAACAGGTGTAACAGGAGGCACACCTTCCAAAAACTTTCACTTTTGTCTCATAAGTTGACAGAATGTTTTAAGCAAATGTAAAATTAGACTATTGCTCTCTTTTAAGCAGCAGTGTTTTTTGCCCTGAAACTCTTCCATGGATGCAATTTTAGCCCACACCTTAACTGAGGCAAGTGAGGTTTGCAGTGCTTTAGATGTTGTGCTGGATTCTTTTGTGACCTCCTGGATGGAAAATTGATGCACCTTTTGAAGTAATTTTGGTAGGCCAGCTACTCCTGGGAAGATTCACTATTGTTCCTGGTTTTCTCCATTTGTGGATAAATGTTCTCAATGTTGTTCAATAGAGTTTTAAAGCCTTAGAAATGACTTTGTAAACCTTTCCAGACTGATAGATGTCAGTGTCTTTGTTTTTCATCTGTTCTGGAATTTCTTTGGACCAGGGCATGATGTGTTGTTCTTTTGAGATAGGCTAGGCAACTTCATGTTGTCAGACAATTACTATTTAAGTGATCAATTGATTTTGTAGGTGTAGCAGTAAAGCTGGGATCTTAACATTGAACCCAGCTTTCCAAAAATTGTAGTTAATGATACTTACTCAATCATTTATTAATGAGGGGAGGCATCGTTTAAAAACTGTTTTTTTTATTACTCTTTGATATTAAAATTTGAATGATGATCTGATTCATGTGTGACAAAAAAAAAAAAAATCTAAATCAGAAGAAATCTGTAAGGGGGACTACAAATCTACAGTGCCCCTCCATGGCACCGTAGATTCATCAGTTCATACCAAATCTAAAACTTTAGAGAAAAAATATGAACAACTTATTAGGGATGGTGTAAACTGATTTGGACATAAATCACAAAGCAACCCAAAAGTGAAGTTACTGACTTCAAGTGTGTATCAATTATACCCCACAACTCACCCCAACAGATACGTCACTTTTTACTGATTTCTTTTTTCATGGTTCAAAGGTCAGATATAGTTTTTTACTCATAAACCCCACCCACATCAGCCAGTTATTACCATGTTGAAGCTCTTACATTAGGGGACACCCTGAAAGTACCTACAAAATGAAAAACCATTCAACCATCTTTTCAAAATACACTTCTTGAAATTATAGCACCCCCTAGTGTTGGACATTAGATTATTTCTAAATCATTGGTATTATCCATATTAAGAACATCCAATCCTTTATTATATATTATATTATAATATAAGTAAACTGTTAACAGGGGACAAGCTGGTGCTGGGTGCTGGTCAGCGGGAACCAGTGTTAAACTGGTAAAAGTAGTCCTTGGTGGGTTTGTTGGTATAGAGCTCCTTGTTCAGATAGTCCTGACTGGAACAGAAATAAGAATGTGAGTAGAAATGGCCAGAAAACATTTGTTTACATGAGAAATTTCACAATATTTATTAGTTTACAAACAAATTATCTGATAAGTGTGTGTGTGTGTCTGTGTGTGTGTGTTTGTGTGCGTGTGTGCAATACTCACTGTGCCTGCTGCTCTCTGGCCAGCTGCTTGTTGTACTGGTCCATCTGTATTCTCTGCTCTCTCCTCATTTCTGCCGTTCTCTGTTCCTTCTCCTCTGCTTTTTTCGACAGCTTCAGGAGCTGCAAGTCCCAGGTTGCATTTCTAATCTTTTCATCCCAAAGTTGTCTCTGAAAACAAAAACAAAAATAAAAGCCTGAAGTAGCATAAGTTATCTATTATGCATTTCAACTGTTGCTCTAAAGCGGTGGTTGCAAGCCTGATAAATATAAAATATTAAGTTGAACTTGCATGTTCACCGCTGGGATGTATGGGTTCTCTCTAATTGCTCCCCCCACAGTCCAGAGACAAGCATGTTTGGTTAATTGCCCTCAAGTCTGTGTGTGTGCATGCATGGTTGTCTATCCTGTGTGTATCTGTGTTGCCCTGGGATGGGCTGTAATGTCATATATAAAAAGATAATCTTTTTACTTGTACTTTTTTTTTTTCTTGATGCAAAATCATGAGTAGATGTAATATACAGGAGGTTGTAAGGCTTTATTTCTTCGTTATTAACCTCAATGCAGAATGACACACAAATTCCTGTGTGTTAGTATGTGCATATGTTTAAATCGAACGCTGCCTTTTGTTTTAAAGTAAAGAGTAAAAATATTCAGTTTCAACTTTAATTTTTAGTCCTCAAGAAAAGACTGAACTGTTTTTAACTTTAGACATGTGTGCAGCCTGTGTGGAGACTCGTGCATTTATGGAAGTGACAACATATAACTGGGACTCCAGCAGTACCTGTCTGTCAAGGCGCTGTTGCTCTCTCTCCCTGTGGAAGGTGCTGAGCTGCTCGGGGCTCATCCCCTTCCACCTGTCTGGCAAAACCTGCGGTGGCCTCCCTCCTCCCACATGTCGCTCCGCTGCCTCTGCACACTCTGTCATCATGTCAGAATTCACAGTGTGCCACATTTCTGCCAGATTCTCCCTCTCTTCTCTCCTGCGCTGCTCCTTGAGGTTTTCAGCTTGCTCTGCCGCCTGTGGGGAGCAACATATGGTAGGGCCTTACCACAGACCCAGAGAAATCTCATTTAATATGCCCTGCCCCCGCCCTTTTGCAGCTATAACAGCTTCAGCTCTTCTTTGAAAACATGTTGAGAGTCTGTTTATAATAATTTTTGACCATTCTTCCAGAAGTGCATTTGTGATGTCAGACACTGATGTTGCATGAGAAGGCCTGCCTTACAGTTTGCGCTCTAATTCATTCCAAAAGGTGCTCTATTGGTTTGAGGTCAGGACTCCAGTGTGCAGAACAGTCAAGTTGTGCACACTCCCACCATGCTTTACACCACTGCAATCGACGCTTTTCACTGCACTCTTACCCAAGCTCTCTAAACACTGTGCTTGAGCTAATCTAAAGGACACATGATGTTTGTAGGTCTGTAGCTATTAATTCAACTAAAAGTTGGCAACTACTGCACACTATGTGCCTCACCATCAGCTGACCCCATTCTGAGTTTTTACAAGGCTTACCATTTCATGGCTAAATTGCCTTTGTTCCCACTTTCTTCTACTGTCTTAGAATACTACTAAAGGTTGACTGTCAAATATTTAGTAATGAGGCAATTTCCCAAGCATCCTATCATGGTACCATGCTGGAGCTCCTGAGAGTGACCCATTTTGTGTTACAAATGTTTATAGAACCAGTTTGCATGGCTAGATGTTAGATTTTATACACATGAAAGTGGTTGGAACACCTGAATTCAATTCAAGACGTTTAGCAATACAGTGTATTTTCCTTCCACTCAACGTTTTATTATTATGCTTAAATACAGCATTGAGTGAACAGCCAGCTTTTTTAGTAATGATCTTTTGTGGCTTACTCCTTGTGTAGGGTGTTGATGACTGTCTGCCTATATGACTGTATAGGCCATTACATAGCCACAGCATAACATTTTCTTAATAAAAATCCCTTTTTATTGGTTTTATTTTCTGAGTAACAAAAGTTTTGGTTTTCAATATTTATGAGGCAAATGACCAGAATTAACATATATAAAGCACTCTGTGTGAAACTATATAATAAGCTTCACATTTTGAATTAAATTATTATAATAATTAACTTTTAGATGATATTCGAATTTATTGAGATGCACCTGCGTGCTGCATTTGCACCTGAGCAATAAACTCAGGAAGTTGAATTTGCTTGTGCATCATCCACACGAGTGGTTATTAGGAAAACTACATAATTGTTATGAAAAATGCTATGACCTGAGGGATTTACAAGGATTCCACTCAATGGGGAATTAAGACAAGAGTGCTCAGGCAAATGAGGAAAGAGCTAAGAGGGGTCTATCAATGACAACCAATTCTATGCATACATCATATCAGATAATCCGTGCGTGTTGGTTGTTACCAAACAATGTGACTCCCTCCTTCCTGTGTCAAGTGTGTGTATGCATCACTTAACATTTTTAGTTTGTAATTTTAATTTGAAAGTCCCAGCTGAGAACACTCTGTCACAGCTTAAAGTCCCCGCTGGGTTCGGCTTCAAACGTTCACATCCAAGGATGGTGCATGAGCGTTTGTGCATGCACATGTTTGTTGCGTACCAGGGCTTGATTGTAGCTGTCGAGTGCGACGCGGGCAGCTTTCTTATGCTCCTCCTCCACTGCAGCCTGCTGAAGCCCCCTTAGGTCTTGATGCACCAGCTCCCTGTTCACCAGCATCTCTGTGGAACAAGAAAATGTGTGTGTATCTTACTACTGCATTAGTAATTACCTACTGAAAAAAGGTTTCCGGTCACACACTCACACGTAGATTACAGCACTTGGGGATGAGCACTCATTAAAGTTGCCTGACAGTGAGGACTTTGTGTGGGTGAATGTGATTGTTTGTGCGTGTGTGTGATTTACAGCAGCTCTGGTGTAAATTCTGCTCATCTATAATCACTGCGTGGATGTGTTTGTGCTCCTGTTTGACTGTTTTCACCTTTGTGCTTTGCTCTGATTTCCCTTCTTTTATTGTCATCCATCTGTGCTAGCAAATCTTTTTCATTTTTTTTTACTTGCTCCCTCCTCATCTGCTCTCCTCCAACACCTTCTCCCTGTAATTAAATACATACAAAGAACCTTAGGTGGTTTGCTGCTCTTTTTCTTTCAAGCACACCTATGCCAATTTCATCTTAAATATTTGCATGCTGTCAGGCCCCAGCTCAGCTTCTGGAAGTGTGATCTTGAACGCCACCTTCAGGTCACACTGCAGGTCAGCATCATGAGAGTCCACAACTTGCTGCTGTGATCTCCAGAGCTGGATCAGGTCCTTGTGCAAAGCTTTTCGCTTCTCTTTCTCATTGTTGTCTTGCTGAAGAAGTGTTTCATCTTGGCATCTTCTGAGGGTATCTGAAAATATATTGAAAATATACATGTGAGCTATATTTATTAGAGATAAAATGTAATTTTTCAAATGTAAAATTTCATTATAAGTGAATTTTCATGAATTACCAAAAGCCTGGTCTCGCTGTTTCTCCATGTTTTGTCTGCACTTCTTTTCCTGGACTTGCTGGTTTAGAGCATCCAGGTCCAGGCCCATCACACGCAGACGAGTGTTGAAGACCCGGGCCTTGCGTGCTCTTTCTGCAGACCTTCGGGCCTCCAAGGCCTTCTCTTTTGACTGATCCAAAGGCAAGTCCATGTTATACATATTTACAGTTTCTAGTCAGGTTCAGAGGGGACAAAAACAAAATAAAACCATTAAAAAAAAAAAAGAAAATATTCGTCCTCAGCTATAATGAAGTTCATCTTCAGACAAATCCAGTTCTGTCAGCAAATAACATTACAATGGAAATACTGTGGGATATTTTACCAAAGTTTAATTCAGGTATCCAAGTTATGTCCACGATGTTGGAGCATCCTAGCTTATTTGATTCCACAAATGCTAAGGCATTAGAGGGAGCAGCATTGTAAGTCGATCATGGTTGTAACTCTCTGTGCTATGCATTATGATGGCAGTTAGGCAAAATATTTCTAGAGTGTTCTTATGTTTCTACATATACTGAAAGAACTAAGAAATTGTGGATTAGGGAGTTTATTGCCTATAGGCAACACTGTACCATAATGGTGCATATGTAAGAAAAAGGTTTGTTTAGCGTCATTTATTAACATGTAACATATTCAAAAGCTTTAACAGGTTACAAAACATGTTATTTTAGATATAAAAGTATTATGAAATTAACTCTTTAAATGGGTTCAATGTCTGAATGCTGCCTGTACACAAAGGTATACTGTTGTTGAACATACCATTACAAGAATGTCTGATTGTCATTCATCATAATTTTGTTTAAGAAAAATAAATGTGACATTTGTTGCAGTAGAGTCCAGGCTATTTGTTTACTCTGTAGATCATAGTATTCTACAGTGAACCTTTCTGTCCCATTTGCTTATAATTTCCCCACATTGTGCTCAATTTTACTGAATAAATTGAGCCTCATTCTTAACCCTTTAAGGGAAAAGAGTAGAAGTCACACTTCTCATCTACCTATACTACATGTCTCTTTACTTTCACCCTCACTGCCCTCATGCTCATCCCGATTCTCAGTCTCGTCTTCATCAGTCTCAATTTTAATATGTGTAACATTTAATTTTTTATTTCATTCAATTGTTTGTTGTTTTAATCGTGTCTTAATTTTGCTCCGTCTTTGTGAAGCAGTTTATGATTTTTATCATTAAAAGGTGCTATATTACCAAAATGTGCATTATTTTCTCCTTGCTAATATTCTTTCATCTTATCATCTTCATTACTTCTTCACTGTGATTCATCTTCTCTATAAGTATGAGTTTGTAAAAAATGATGTTAAAATAAAAAAAACTTAGATAATGTAATACGCCTCTGCTTTAAATCTTTGCATGAATACAGTGGTATGTTTAGTTTAGGTTTCATACTATGTGAATCTCATACAGGCCCATGCAAGTCAGTCACTTCAATTCTAAAAAAAAGGATAATCAAAGTTAAATAACCATATACATTTTGGGGCACAGTAGGACATTTAAATGACAGATACACAATAAAACCAACACAAAAATATTTCTGGCTAACGGGAGTAAACTGGCTGCTCAGAGGACGAGAAGCATGGTAATTTACATAACGCTGCTTTTGTAAAATCAAATTGTCTGATTAAGAAAAGACAACCGGATAATCTCGATTTAATTGCTTCTGTAAATTATTTGGTTTCTCTGTCTATAAACCCCCTGTTGTATAACGCTTTTAAATTGAATTAAAAGTGTATCAGAACAACTAATTAACCCATATTTAGAGTCTTACCTGTGAGATAACAATTGTATAAAAAGTATTTTGGCTAAATATCAATGAAAGGTCCTTTTTGCTGCTGTCACCATGTTGTGTTTGGTTGCCCTAGTAACCATGGTAACACTGAGTTTTGCTACCAAAGCTGCACGCTCTAAAAATCATCATGTGTTCTAATTTATACAAAAAGGTAATCTAAGCCTAAAAATAAACATATTTAGTAATGTGGCAAATATGTTAGCATAATTTTAAAGGTGACTAGCGGCGGTTACAACGCGTCCAACTACATCTCGCGAGACAATGCGAGGTTTCAGGTCTCGCGCGCTCAAGCTTTTCCTGTTAGATTGTAAAATGGCGCTCTGTTGTTCCAAGTGTTCCAAATTCCTTTGATATAGATTTTTTACGACGTTGTGCTTGAGAGACTTTGCGTTTACTTCATAATGTAACTCATGTGAAGGTCAGCTACAGATTGAATTGGAGCATTCGTTCATTTACAAGAACACTTCGTTCGCTGCAGACTGGCTGTTCCCTGCAGACTGGTTGCTAGCATTATTAGCTAACTGTCTAACATTGTCCGTGCCTATATTCATCCAAACTTCGGCGCACAAACAACAAAAATGGGCTTCTTAAAGCTGATAGAGATAGAAAACTTTAAGTCGTACAAGGGAAGACAAATCATCGGACCGTTTCACAAGTTTACGGCGATCATCGGACCCAATGGATCAGGTATGTTGTGATGGAGAGCTAAGGTAAAATGCAAATTGTTGCTAGGATAGGCTAACGGTAAACACAGTGTCATCTCGTTATGCTGCTTATTCTTAAAGTAGTTATGCATAATTGATTATAAAACATTTACTAAAAATGGGACGGGTATTTTATAATCTGTTCTTAATTTTTAGCACTGCACCATTGTTTTAGTTGTATTAGCTTTGTAGGGTGTGTTATTGCATCAGTGTGTTTATATAGTCACAAACAGTGACAGTACTGTTTTTTGCAGTTTACGTTTGTAAAAGAAGCTAAAACGCTGAAGTTAACAAAACGTTTTGGTAGATTTGAGATCTTGATATTAGTTGATAGTTACAGAGGTCGTTTCCTGAACAAAATTAGCTTAATCAGAAAACAATAAACCTTTTCCACCTTTAGGTTGAGATTATACTTTTTTATATATACATTTTACATTTAGATACCTCTGATGGGGCTTTCTAAGTTTGATCAGATCCCTAATACAACTAATTGTTAAATAATTTTAAACGCTTTTTACACATTTACTGAACAAAATAAACCCATTTTAGAAAATAGGAAGTTTGGAAACGTCATTATTTGTCCTAAAAAACTATCCCTCGCAATTCAATGTAGAAACTGTTAAAACATGCATTTGTAAATAGCTTTAAACACACTTGAAAACCTCAGACACAAGAAAGCTGTAAAAAATAAAACCAGCAGCTATGAAATATAAAAGAAAACAAAGAAAAGGAAATCCATATATGATGTGGATACACAACTGAAAAGTTTTATACTTTAATTGTAGGTAAATCCAACCTTATGGATGCCATCAGCTTTGTGCTGGCAGAAAAGACCAGTAACCTGCGTGTGAAGACTTTGAAAGATCTAATCCATGGAGCTCCTGTGGGGAAGCCAGCTGCTAACAGAGCTTTTGTCAGTATGGTGTACCAGGAAGACAATGGAGAGGAACGTTCCTTCACAAGAGTCATTATTGGTAAGAGGCCCTTATGGACCAGAATTAAAAGACGTATATCAAATATTTATAGTCAACAACAAACTTCTTGTCATTGCATATCTTTCCATAAGCACAGCATGACAAACATAAGCTAATTTAAAACAAGTTCTCTGCAAACAAATGAGAAACATTAAATGTGTTGTCCCTGTTATGTTTGCTTTGTTATTAAATAACACTTTAGTTTTTCACCGTTTGTCTCAGGGGCCTCATCTGAGTACCGCATCAACAATAAAGTGGTGGGACTGCCTGAATACAGCGAGGAGCTGGAAAAACTTGGCATTCTGATCAAGGCCAGAAACTTTCTTGTCTTTCAGGTAAGTGTTTAGTGAATTGCTTCCTTCACATTATTTCAGTAGCAAACTATTAGAATGAAGCTAACACACTTCTGTTTTGTTATTGGTTGATTGTAAGTGGGTTAGGTTAAGTGTTTCATCTCTGGCTAACACCCCTGCTGTTCTTCACCATATTTATATGGTGCTACTATTTTTTGGGCAGCTGTTTTTATTTACCTGAGTTTTATTGTTTTATTACATCAAAGGGGGCTGTGGAGTCGATTGCAATGAAGAACCCCAAAGAGCGAACAGCACTGTTGGAGGAGATCTCGCGTTCTGGGGAGCTGGCACAAGAGTATGACCGCAGAAAGAAGGAGATGGTGAAAGCAGAAGAAGACACGCAGTTCAATTATCATCGCAAGAAAAACATTGCCGCAGAGCGGAAAGAAGCCAAGCAGGAGAAAGAGGAGGTATGGGCTTTGAATGGAATTAAAATAAGGTTAATGGACTCAGTTTTTGTTCAATATTTAACATTTTAAAGTCTGAGTAGGGACCAGGGCTCGAATTTGCTCTTGGTTCTAAGACCTATAGGCATTATTTTCATGCTCTGTTCCTGACTTGATACAATTTTAGAGATAAATCTTTCTGTTTATGGAAAAATTTAATATTTAACTGCATTCTCTCTTTTATAATAATATATTTTCTTTAATATAAAAATTGGCGTGATGTCTATTTTTGTTGGCTTGTAAATAAATGTTATTTCTATATAATCGTTTCTCTTCAGTCTTGACAAGGACATAAGAAAAATAATTATTTTAAGTAGAGATGCAACATTCAGTGGGCTGGCCAAAAGATAAAATGAGACAATTTTTCCCTTGTTTGGCTCTGATTGGGGATCAGCACGTCAAATATGGAAAAATCCCATTTTTGTCCTTTTTAATAAATGCATCAAAAATAAGAACATCTACAATTTTCAGTCTGTAAACGAATCAGTTAACTGCATTTACTTCCATGCACTTTCTTGAGTTTAATAAAAATCGGATAAATGTCTTCATTTTCTGTTGGGTTCAAAACTGCTACCTCAGTCAAAAAACTGCAGTTTCCCTTGGAACCAGGTCAGACCTCTAAAGAAAGTTGTTTTCACCCTGGAAAAGCCTGATTGGTGCATCCTATTGCTTCTAAAACCTCATGCCATAAAGTTCAACCTAAATAACTTTTGGAAATGAAAAATGGTTGCAGCGTTAATCACATTATCCTGTCCCTTGTTTTTGATCACCGTCAGGCCGAGCGCTACCAACGCCTCAAAGATGAAGTAGCCAGGGCAAGCGTACAATTACAGCTCTTCAAATTGTACCATAATGAGGTTGAGATCGAAAAGCTGAACAAAGAGCTCGGCCAGCGGAACAAAGAAATTGATAAGGACCGTAAAAAGATGGACCACGTGGAGGAGGAACTGAAGGACAAGAAGAAAGAGTTGGGGAGGCTGATGAGGGAGCAGCAGACCATTGAGAAAGAAATCAAGTATGTCTTCACATAATTCTGATAGCCCTCTGGGTGCGCATAGTTGCATCTTGTCCCCTGAAATATTCAGTGCACGATTATTATTTCATTCTATTCGCAGAGAGAAGGACTCCGAGTTGAACCAAAAGAGGCCTCAGTACATCAAGGCCAAAGAGAACACGTCACACAAAATCAAAAAGCTGGAGGCTGCAAAAAAATCTTTGCAGAACGCCCAGAAGATGTACAAGAAGCGCAAAGCAGACATGGATGAGCTGGATAAGGAGATGAGGGCAGTGGAGTTGGCCAAGCAGGAGTTCGAGGAAAGAATGGAGGAGGAGGCACAGAGCCAGGGTCAGGACCTCACTCTGGAGGAAAACCAGGTCCGACATGACACATTTAAGGCCAACTTAGTCCTTTCAGCTTATTGCCATCATTATTTGTTTATCTTAAAGTTCAGAATTTGTCCATATCACACTTTTTTTTAATTTTATTTCAGGATCTCATAATTTAATTTCAGTGTAAAAGAATGAGCTTGACCTTCTGTCTCTCCTTCCCCTTAGGTGAAGCAGTACCATCGTCTGAAGGAGGAGGCCAGTAAGCGTGCCGCCACTCTGGCTCAGGAACTGGAGAAGTTCAACCGGGACCAGAAGGCTGACCAGGACCGCCTTGACCTGGAGGAGAGGAAGAAAGTGGAGACAGAGGTAAGGAAAACAGTGACTGCAGTTTTTTCTCTGATCAAAAGATTTGCACAGGAACTGATTCAACTTTGCAAATGTCTGATTAATTCTTGTCAGGCCAAAATCAAGCAGAAGATCCGTGAAATTGAAGAAAACCAGAAACGCATTGAGAAGCTAGAGGATTATATCACCACCAGCAGGTAGATCACTGATATATCTGCTCTCCATGTGCAGATTTCTGCTGTTCATTGATCTGATAGTATGCTATAGTTTACTCCTTCACTCACACACCGTTATATTGTTAAACATCAGACAGTCACTAGACGAGCAGAAGCGCATGGAGGAGGAGCTGACAGAGGAGGTGGAGATGGCCAAGAGGAGGATCGATGAGATCAACATGGAGCTTAATCAGGTAACTGAAACACAGAACATAAGACAGAAAGGTGCTGGTTTTATTTATTAAATATATCAACATTTTAACCTGCTACACTTATGTTAAAATGAATATGTTTTCATCTTTCTCTTTCGCTTGACTGGAGGCTTCTCCTGTAGCATATCTGTTTCCTAAAACTGTCCATGACAAAGAAAACTTCTTCCTCTTCTTTAAATCTAAGAATCTTAGGCTGTAGACATTTTATATATCTGGGAAAAGTATAAGCGGAAGCTGTGAGGATTATTATATTATTACTATATTATTATTAAGGTGGACCACCTGTTTCTCACTGGTGTCTTTAAACCTCAGAGGTCTGGGCCAGTTTAGACAGTTGTAAGAACTTTGGATGTTGGTTTGGGATGGGTAGAATATTTGTTACTGAACTGCCAAAATGGTTTAATATTCTGTGCAGTAAGTACTTAAAAATTACTTCTAAATTTACTGGTTGTGTGGTTTTGCAAAAAAAAAGAAAGGCTATAGAACTTTACCAGTGTTTAGTATCATTTTTCCTGATATGATTTAATGTTTATTTTCCCTTGGTGTTAACATACTTTATTAACATATTGGGCCCAAAAAAACAAAAATCATCAAGTCTGAATTAAGAAAATACAATTTATTACAATAAAACCACAACCATGCTAACAGAACGGTCTTGGAACTTTTGAAAAAGCCAACTGTTGCAGGTCTGACCACTTCCATTGTTTCTGCCGTTTGCTTTAGGTGATGGAGCAGCTAGGAGACGCCAGGATCGACAGACAGGAGAACAGCCGACAGCAGCGCAAGGCAGAGATCATGGAGAGCATCAAAAGACTCTACCCCGGATCTGTGGTAAGTCAACCCCTGGGTCCATTCGAACAACACAATTAGTAAAATCGTGTCAACCCAGCAATTTTTTGCCTGCTGGCATAAACAGTGCGAGAGCTGGATGCATAGGAGAACTCTCTGCTGTTCTGTCTTCAGTACGGTCGCCTGATCGACCTGTGTCAGCCCACTCAGAAGAAATATCAGATTGCTGTTACAAAAGTGTTGGGCAAGAACATGGACGCCATCATTGTTGACTCGGAGAAGACTGGTAGAGACTGCATTCAGTACATCAAGGAGCAAAGAGGAGAGCCTGAGACCTTTCTTCCTCTTGACTACCTTGAGGTGAATACTACACTACAGATTGGAAAAATAACTACTAATTTAAATGGAAAGTACTTTAAATAAGGGTTTTATTTTAAACTAGAGATAATGTAAGTAAATTTCTGAAGATTTAGAGCACAGAACTCTAGTCCACGAGTGGCGCTGCCCTGTGACTTCTGGATTCATCCCTGCTCCAACACACCTAAACGAAATGGCTGAATTATCTCTTCAGCAAGTTCTGCAGAAGTCTGACGATGATCCGTTCATATGGTCCAGGAGTGTTGGGCCAGGGAGGCATCTGAAAGCTGCAAGGCAGTGGCCCTGGGGGACTGGAGTTTGAGACCCCTGCTGTAGCCAAATGTTGCATCAGGTTTTATTACCAGCAATCTTGCAGGTAATTGTCATTAATATTGATCACCTAATGAGCTTAAAAACGTGTTTTCCCTAAGGTTAAACCAACAGATGAAAAACTGCGAGAACTGCGAGGGGCCAAGCTGGTGATTGACGTGATCCGCTATGAGCCGCCACACATCAAGAAAGCCCTTCAGTACGCATGTGGCAACGCTCTGGTTTGTGAGAATGTCGAAGATGCACGAAGGATTGCTTTCGGAGGGCCTTACAGACACAAGGTGCTATACTTGACTTGGGATGAGAATACGGTTGATCTTTTATATGCTCTTCTGTTAACATTTTTCCTCTATTCAGACTGTAGCCTTGGATGGTACGTTGTTCCAGAAGTCTGGAGTCATCTCCGGAGGAGCCAGCGACCTGAAGGCCAAGGCCAGACGCTGGGACGAGAAGGCAGTGGACAAACTGAAGGAGAAGAAAGAAAAACTTACAGACGAGTTAAAGGTAACCCATTAAGACCAAGTCAAGAATCTGAGTGCATGTTTTATTTTCACTGTCTGCAGTTTGTTTGTAACATAAATCACTCTTGGATTTTCTTTGTAGGAGCAAATGAAGGCGAAGAGGAAGGAGGCAGAACTGCGTCAGGTGCAATCTCAAGCACACGGTTTGCAGATGAGACTCAAATACTCCCAGAGTGATCTGGAGCAGACCAAAACCAGGCACCTCTCCCTCAACATGCAGGTACGGCCTGCTGCTCTTGATTTGTCTTCTGTTTTTTTGTAATTTGTAAATTATGATGTGATGATTGCTTTAAAAGTGTTTTTTTTGTTTTGTTTCTTTAATGCAGGAAAAATCCAAACTGGAGAGCGAACTTGCAAATTTTGGTCCTCGTATCAATGACATCAAAAGGATCATCCAATCCCGCGAGCGAGAGATCACCGACCTCCGAGACCGCATGAACCTGGTGAGACTGACTTAAAATATGTCTAAAAACGTCCCTTTCTATTATTCACTGTGGTTCAATCGCTGGTTTTTGTCTTCTAGGTAGAGGATGAGGTGTTTGTTGAATTCTGTAAGGAGATTGGAGTAAGAAACATCAGAGAATTCGAGGAGGAGAAAGTGAAGAGGCAGAATGAGATTGCAAAGAAGCGGTCAGTTTTAGAAATCAAATCAGTTCTCCAATAGCAAAAAGCTTCTTGGTTTTTTTGTTGTTTAACTGATGTTGTCTGACTTCAGTCTTGAGTTTGAGACCCAGAAGACGCGTCTGGGAATCCAGTTAGACTATGAGAAGAACCAGCTGAAGGAGGACCAGGAGAAGGTCATGATGTGGGAGCAAACTGTTAAGAAAGATGAGGCTGAAATAGAGCGCCTTAAGAAGGTACAAAAATATACCCGAAGTAAACATTTAGAGTTTAAAATTTCTTTAGTTTGAGATCAAGGCGAATCTGACATGTGGTTTTATTTAGGAGGAACACAGACACATGAAAATCATTGATGAGACAATGGCCCAGCTGCAGGACCTGAAGAACCAGCATCTCACCAAGAAATCAGAAGTCAACGATAAAAATCATGAAATGGAAGAGATTCGCAAAAAACTGGGAGGCGCTAACAAGTCAGTGCCAGCTAAATATCAGATTACATTTAAAATTGAACTGTGGATATAATCTTTGATTGTTTTTTAATTTTTGTTTTCGTATTCCAGAGAACTGACCCAGCTCCAGAAGGAGGTCACAGCTATTGAGACCAAATTGGAGCAGAAGCGCAGTGACCGCCACAACCTGCTGCAGGCCTGCAAGATGCAGGACATCAGATTGCCGCTTCGCTCGGGAACGATGGACGATATCAGCCAGGGAGAAGTATGAAAACATGGCCAAGATGTTGTTTGTGAATACTTTTTTGAAATGAGGAATTGAAAAGAAATTAAAATGGTTTTTTTTGTGGTTTTTTTGCTGTAGGGCAGCTCCCAGACAGATGAGTCCAGCAGTCAGAGGACATCCAGCAGTGTTCTGGCTAAAGAAGCTCTAATAGAAATTGACTACAGCAACTTGTCTGAAGATCTGAAGGTAGATGTTCTAAATGACTCGTGGTTCGTCACTTTTATTTTAAAGCAGTGTCTGCTCTCTAAATAAATGATTTATCTGCTAAGCTTTAAGCTGCTTACTGCTTAACAAACCGAAGCATAGAGCTGTTTTATGCTACAGATCGGTACTGTTTCCGTTACTTATAAAAACGGAAATTAGGCTGGTTAAACCTTTGTGATTTCCCACAGGATGCATTGTCGGAAGAAGAGATAAAAGCAGAGACAAACACACTGCAGCAGCGTCTGAATGAGCAGCAGAGCATCTTGCAGAGGATCAGCGCGCCCAACATGAAAGCCATGGAAAAACTTGAGAGTGTCAGGGACAAGTTTCAAGAAACCAGTGATGGTGAGAGGACAAAATTATGGTTGCGCATCTGGAGACGTTACCAGAGGAAGACATACATTCTCAATGCATGGCCAAATATTAACTCTGTGTGATGTGATGATTTTACTTGTTCAATTTCAGAGTTTGAAGCCGCTCGTAAGAGAGCCAAAAAGGCAAAGCAAGCCTTTGAGCAGATCAAGAAAGAGAGATTTGATCGTTTTAATACCTGTTTTGACTCTCTGGCGACCAACATTGATGAGATCTACAAAGCTTTGTCACGCAACAGCAGTGCCCAGGTATGTTTTAGCTATTACCAGAGCGTAATCAGTGCAGAAAAGATCAAATTCATGGTTGTAGAGTACAAGACAACCCAACGTTTCATTTTCTGCTGATTAATTTCATCAGGTTGGGTAATTTCCCTTGCAGGGAAATCTGTTTTAGAGAACCCTAATTTATTTAAAATAATATTCAACGCCACTGATCGGTCATCGTGCTGCACAAAAAATATATTTTGGCTTGTGAATAGTTGGTCTGACACCTGGCATAGAAAGTTAAATCACTTCGTTTTTTTCTGTAGGCTTTTCTGGGCCCAGAAAACCCAGAGGAACCATATCTGGATGGTATCAACTATAACTGTGTGGCGCCAGGGAAACGCTTCAGACCCATGGACAACTTGTCTGGAGGAGAGAAGACAGTTGCTGCCCTGGCTCTGCTTTTTGCCATCCACAGGTCTGGCAGTAAAGTAACACAAGGGGACATTTTAATCTTTTATAAAATCTTTAATGAAATCTGGGGTGTTTGTAGGTGACGTTTAAATCATTTTAAAACCTGGTTAAAAAGTAGATCATTGATGTTGAAATCCTGACAGTGGGATTTCTGAGTCTTTCCATATCTTTAACTTCTCTTTTGCTGCATCGTAGCTACAAGCCTGCCCCCTTCTTTGTCCTGGACGAGATTGACGCAGCTCTGGACAACACTAATATTGGCAAGGTGGGTTCAGGTTTCCCTATTACGGATTTTCTTTTAGTAATGCTTGTGATTTTTTAATTTTTTTATTGCTTGTGATTTTTTTTAGATGCTTGTGATTTATTAAATCCTCCTCTTCTTCTCAAGGTGGCCAATTACATCAAAGACCAGTCAGTGCAGAACTTCCAAGCTATTGTCATTTCTCTGAAGGAGGAGTTTTACACCAAGGCAGATTCTCTTATAGGCGTTTATCCAGAGGTAGGTTTCCCTTTTCATTAACCATCAAACATATGATTCACAACACGGATGTGCTGTAGATGTGTTCAACAAACAATAAGCGTAGGCATCTTGGACACCTTTGAATGCTTCTGTAGTATTTAGAGTTGTAACGAGGGTACGGTATTAGGAAAACATGCCATAATGTCTGAATGTCATACTATTGATAGGAGTTGTGATAAATAATTAAAACGTGTTGATGTTTTTCTGCTTTGGGTTCATAGCTAACAATAGAACAGAGAATCAGTGCCTGAAAACATCAAAATAAAATGTTTTCTTTCAATCTCAATATTAATGTGCCTCTAGTAACTACCCTGCACTACAAAACAAACAGTAATAATTAGAGATTCACATAGAAATGGCTGGTCGCCTTGGTGTGCTCTGGTCTGTGACCGGAGAGAAGGAACTCAGCTGTGAGAGAGCAAGAACTTTTAGCAGATAACAGTAAGGCTGAGCGGAGTACCTTGAAGTCTCTCTGTTTTATCCTGGTTGGTTTCAACTTTTGTCACAGAACATGCTAAATTTGGGAATGTTAGTGGGCTTCTGGAAATATCAGAGCTAAGCTGAGGATTTGCATTCTCTAGGGAGAAGGCCACAGCCTAAAACCATGTGGAGTTCAATTCCAGACTTTGAACTTTTACCACATATCTTCTCTCATTCACCCTCGACCTGTTTGGACATCGTAAATAAAGGCCACTAGTGGCACAATATAAAGGAAATGCTCATTTTAATTGCTAATAATGATGTCATATCCAGTTTAAAATGCCAGTTATTTGGCAGTAATCTGCAATAATTTTAATCTTTGTTTAAGATGAGTAAAACCCTGGTGCCTCACACACGTTGTTACATTACTACTCCATTTTACAATAATACAGGTCCTTCTCAAAATATTAGCATATTGTGATAAAGTTCATTATTTTCCATAATATCATGATGAAAATTTAACATTCATATATTTTAGATTCATTGCACACTAACTGAAATATTTCAGGTCTTTTATTGTCTTAATACGGATGATTTTGGCATACAGCTCATGAAAACCCAAAATTCCTATCTCACAAAATTAGCATATTTCATCCGACCAATAAAAGAAAAGTGTTTTTAATACAAAAAATGTCAACCTTCAAATAATCATGTACAGTTATGCACTCAATACTTGGTCGGGAATCCTTTTGCAGAAATGACTGCTTCAATGCGGCGTGGCATGGAGGCAATCAGCCTGTGGCACTGCTGAGGTCTTATGGAGGCCCAGGATGCTTCGATAGCGGCCTTTAGCTCATCCAGAGTGTTGAGTCTTGAGTCTCTCAACGTTCTCTTCACAATATCTCACAGATTCTCTATGGGGTTCAGGTCAGGAGAGTTGGCAGGCCAATTGAGCACAGTGATACCATGGTCAGTAAACCATTTACCAGTGGTTTTGGCACTGTGAGCAGGTGCCAGGTCGTGCTGAAAAATGAAATCTTCATCTCCATAAAGCTTTTCAGCAGATGGAAGCATGAAGTGCTCCAAAATCTCCTGATAGCTAGCTGCATTGACCCTGCCTTTGATAAAACACAGTGGACCAACACCAGCAGCTGACACGGCACCCCAGACCATCACTGACTGTGGGTACTTGACACTGGACTTCTGGCATTTTGGCATTTCCTTCTCCCCAGTCTTCCTCCAGACTCTGGCACCTTGATTTCCGAATGACATGCAGAATTTGCTTTCATCCAAAAAAAGTACTTTGGACCACTGAGCAACAGTCCAGTGCTGCTTCTCTGTAGCCCAGGTCAGGCGCTTCTGCTGCGGTTTCTGGTTCAAAAGTGGCTTGACCTGGGGAATGCGGCACCTGTAGCCCATTTCCTGCACACGCCTGTGCACGGTGGTTCTGGATGTTTCTACTCCAGACTCAGTCCACTGCTTCCGCAGGTCCCCCAAGGTCTGGAATCGGCCCTTCTCCACAATCTTCCTCAGGGTCCGGTCACCTCTTCTCGTTGTGCAGCGTTTTCTGCCACACTTTTTCCTTCCCACAGACTTCCCACTGAGGTGCCTTGATACAGCACTCTGGGAACAGCCTATTCGTTCAGAAATTTCTTTCTGTGTCTTACCCTCGTTAACTCGTTGATTCAGATGATTAGGTTCATAGCTCGTTTAGAGACCCTTTTAATGATATGCTAATTTTGTGAGATTGGAATTTTGGGTTTTCATGAGCTGTATGCCAAAATCATCTGTATTAAGACAATAAAAGACCTGAAATATTTCAGTTAGTGTGCAATGAATCTAAAATATATGAATGTTAAATTTTCATCATTACATTATGGAAAATAATGAACTTTATCACAATATGCTAATATTTTGAGAAGGACCTGTATAGTGAACCAGTAGGAAATATAATATACAGTAATAGAAACATGACAAAGCAGGTATAATTTGGTTGTTCTGTCTATAAACAGCGAGTCTTTACCATCTTTCAATGTTATGACGAGTTGTCTGATTTTTGTAGCACTTTTCATTTGCAGCAACAAGAACAGACAGGACGTGTCGACCTCGTTGGTCTCCTGCTGAGCATTTTTCCTCTCCAAAGATTTTTTTCTGACATGTTGGCAGGACTGAAAGCTCACTTTAAAAAATCAGCGAAGATGGTATTTAAGAGATTATTAATCTGAAGATATTACTAAACAGATTCTTCTTTTCTTTTCCACAGCAAGGAGATTGTGTCATCAGCAAAGTTCTCACCTTTGACCTCTCACAGTATCCAGATGCTAACCCAAACCCAAATGAGTAATATGAGCCCACTCAGTACCATGTTCCATATAGTCCATAGTTACAGATCATGTATTCAGTAGGCCTCCAGTGTTTTTCCTCTTCCCTGTTGTATTTTGTTCTTTTATATTGTAGACCAGACATTCAGAAAACCTTTTCTTGCTGTAATGAACAACTTTCTGCACATTCAATGGAAAACAACCCTTTCTCAATTTGGCTACTCTCATACATTATTTTAATGAATAACAAGAAAGTAAAATGAGTATCAAAGCCTTTTAATGAACTGTAGAATTTATACTTGTTTGCTTAAAGCCTTTGTTTGTCCTCTGTTTTTTGTGCTCAAATGCTAATTGTATTTCATGTGTGCAACTTTTTAAAAAGCTCAATCAGGAGTGTTTAGTTGTTGTGTGGTGGACACATTCCCTTGTGTGATAAAAGCCATAACTGGCTGCAGCTGAAAGCGCTACAAGAAGATTTTAAAGTTTTTTGGAAACTGACGTGATTACGTTTAGTCAAAAGTACCTGATATGTTGGTCTTAACAAAGCAAGACTATAGTCTGAAACCACTTCAGCACGAATACGATGATTCTGTGTTTGGTTGGCTTTGCTTTAATAAATCTAAAGTGAATTATTTGTGCTCGCCTTTTTTCTTATTGATGCCGCGTTGCCTATTAGTAGCTTCATGCTTCGTTTTCGCTCCATAAGAAGAGGTCTCGGCTTTCTGAGACCTGAGAAGCTATTTATAGTCTCTCAATTTTCTCACCTGTCCTGGAGAGACGGCAACCAAAACATCCACGTGCCGCTGTTCTTTATATTGAGAGGAAAAAAATGATGCTGATACAAACACATTGGATTATTTATTTTTTTGGGGGCTGGGTAATGGTGGTACAGAATCAGATGTAAAAGGTGAGTAAGGATGTCGGTATTTTACACTCAGGGTAACATTAAAAACATCATGTGTGGCAGTTAATTACAGGCACATCAGAGGACAATATTAATGAAACATGTAAAAGTCTTCTGGGAAGTCTGAATTTTAGCACAAAACATGAACTAAGTGCAAAAGTCCATGCTGATGTGAATAAAAATAAGATTCTGAAGTTTGAAGCTAAACCAACCACTCCAGGTAGGTTGAAAACCCCTTATGGATAAACATACAACTTAGAACTGGTGACTTTACTACATTTATTATAAATCAAATCATTTATTACAGTTATACCTTCAGATAATCATTAGGTTTTATACAAAATGCTTCCTCCATTATAATGAACTGCAAAGGACAGTTTTAAAGAGAAAACCTGATGAAATCTCAGTCATAAAGTCACTTTGAAGTTCCAGATCCTTGAGATGTTTTTCATTACCGGAGGGGAGGAAAAACTAGTCGTTTCCACAAAGCAGAGTACTTTCCCACCATCTTCAGTAAACTGCAGCCCAATAAAGGCTGCTGCCATTTCTTGTTTTTCCAAACACAGCCTCGCTCACCATCCTGCCTCCTTAAGCGAGGCTACACTAAGACACCTTCCTCATTCACTTAGCTGTCCCTCTCTGTGGAATGGATATCCTCAGTAAATGATAAAATGAAAGCAGTGCATCAATCAGCTTACTTTGAGATATTTTTCTGTTATTAGTTATAGATCTGAAAGATGTCTGTCAGATATATTATCAGTGTACCCAATCCAGCCGGTTATTTTACCTGAAGTCAGCCTAGATACAGATGGCAACAAGCTTGCTGGTACGACTTGAATGAGCTGAAGTCACTTTATCCACATAAACTCAACTAACACACCTCTACACTTCGGAGTCGTCCTGTTTCTTTCTGGTTGGAACTGTGGGAATTGGACGTCTCTTCTTTCTAACAGCTGGTTCAGGCTGGCCGGGTTTTTGTCCTCCAGCCGCAACAGGTGGAGGTACAGGGATGGGACGTCGTTTTTTGACAGAGGGGATGCAGTCGGAGCGTTCGTTGAGGATGCCCCTCGCCATGCCCTCCATCTCTGATAAAGGAATATGCATGGCATCGGCCATCTCCTTCTTCGTTGCGGAGACAAATCCCGGGTCTTTTGACAAGGAGACAAGACCTCCCCTTTCAAGTGCCTGAGGAAAAAAGCAACAAGCAAATCTCAAAGTCTTAAAAGACCATCAAGCTTTCAGAGGACACCTGCGTGAATACACATTTTTATTTACTAAATATAGAAATACAGTATGTTGCTAAAGTGTTCATACCCTTTAACTTTTATACATTTTCTCACAATATAAACACAAGCTTCGATGTGTTTTACTGGGAGCGTATGTGAAAGATCGACATAAACTAGAAAATAGTTTTTTTGCCAAATAAAAGGCTTGGTGTGATGATTCCTGATCATGATCATTCTTATGGTGAAACATGGTGGCGGCAGCATCATGCTAAGGGGATGGTTTTCTTCAGAGCAAAGAGAGGTGATAGAAAGAAGGATGGAGCTACATATAAAGCGATTATAGAAGAAAACCTGTTATGGCTGCAAAGGACTTGAGGCTGGTTCACCTTCCAGAATATTTTTGCAAAGCACTTTGTTACTTTAAAAACACAACATCTTTTATATCTCATCAACTAAAATAAGCTTTTATCTGCAAAAAAGAAATCATGTTAACATTACATAAAGAGTGTATACACTGTCTACTGTGTCTAAATTGTGCAAATAAAATTTAAGATCCGATGGTCTTTGCTGCATTTTAGAATTGAGGCTTTTGAAATTAATGCGATTGGTTTCTAAACACAATAAAACTAAACCTTAGCTGTGTCATCTTGTAACTAAAAAATAACCTAAGAGACTGGTCCATAACAGAGGTAGTAACTGTTGTGTGGGAAGTAAAAAATGAGAGAGCAAGATTTCCCTCTTACCTCCTGGACCAGCTGGTCGGCTGCAGCCTTAGACTGTCCCCACTGACTGTCCCCGTAGTCAGGCTCATAAGGGAACTGCATAGAAAACGTAATCATGCATGATTAAATGTTCATCATCGTCCATATTATGTTATCATGTGTGAGTTGAGGGAAATATTACCTGTGATTTGTTTGTTCTCACTGTGAAGTTCCAGGAGTGTCTTAGGTCTAAAAATGGTAAATATATGGCAAAATGTCAATTTTTAAGGTTTCTTTGTCATTAGCTACACTTTATCCAGACAGAGTAAATAAAACCTTCAAAATAAGGCTTGTAATTTGTCGGTTCTGCTGATCTGTTAAAGTGGTCCATCAGAAAGTATTTCAGTTTTTTTTGTGTTTTTTTAACTTTAGTTGCATTTTCCACTCATTTTATAATTTATAAAGGCTTACATATACTGTTCATATGCTGTAGATAATTGTCTTTAAGCCTGAGTCTTTCTTTTTCTACTTGTCAACTTTACTCATTTTTTACACCATCATGGTCACAGACAAGGACTGGAGAAAAAACAAATAGACCCTAATAGAAAAGAGAAATATTGATCGAGACCAATTTAAAGATTTGGAAAAAAGAAATTAGGGTGGTTTAAATCTGTTGCAGTAAAAGTGTTCTTTCCTCTTGAACCTTTTCACATTTTTTACATTACAACCACAAAATCCAATGCAACACAAAGAAGTCTATAATTGTTAAGTGGAAGGAAATATACACAATTTTTGGTTTTATTTTACACAAAACAAAAGTGAGGCTTGCAGATTAATTTGACCCTCTCAGTGAATTCAGGTTATCCATGGGTCAGAAGAATGTGATTTGTAGCATTGTTTTTACAAATAAAAAAGGAGAAAAATGTATTCAGCACCCTTTACTCTGATACCCCTTCATAAAGTGCAAACAATCATATCAACACCATTGTCCATCTGGAAGGTGTCCCTCAAACCAATGTGTCAAGTCTTTTGCAACCTCTAGCGGGTTTTCTTCCAATGATGCCCTTCGTCCATCTTATATCAACTCTGACTAGCTTTCATGTCTCTGATGAAGAAAAGCTTTCCCACAGCATGATACTGCCACCACCACAATTTACTGTTAGGATGATGTGTTCATGGAGATGTGCTGTGTCTGTTTCATATAGGCCAAAGAGATCATTTATGTTCTGCTCTGGCCAGAGCAATATCTACCACTTGTTTGTTTTGTTCCCTACATGGCTTGTGGTAAACTACAAAAAATATTTCTTATGCTGTTGTTTTAACAATGTTTTTTTTTTTTGCCACTTCCTTAAAGGCCAGATTTGTGCAGTGCATGGCCAATAGATGTCCTTTTCAAAGAATCTCCCATCTGAGCTTTCGATCCCTGCAGCTCCTCCAGAGGTGGAGCTCTCCTTGCCAGACGTGACGGTTTAGGTGGTTGGATTTGATATGTTGCGTTGGATTTGTTGCTGGTTCATGCTCTTCATGTTTTCATATGAATGCTGAGAGATGTCCTCTTAGAATATTGTTTTCTAACCCATTCCTTCTTTCTAACCTTTCCACAACGTTCTCCCTGACTTCTCTGCTGTGTTCCTTGGTCTTCATGATGCCGTTTGTTCAGTAATGTTCCGTAACAAACCTCTGAAGCCTTCACAAACCAGATGGATTCTTCTTGCTAGCTGTTTGGACTGGATTTTATGTAAGGGTATCGGAGTAAAGGGGGGCTTTCAGAATTTTATCTGACAAAAAATGTTGAAGACCACGCATCATGTTCTTCCACTTCACAATTATGTACTATTTTGTGTTGGTCTATCAAATAAAATCTTGATAACACACAATAAAGTGTGTGGTGGTATTGCGAACAAAATGGGAAAAAGTTCAGGGCGTATAAACACTTTGCATGGCGCTGTATGTAAGGGTGTGTATGCATGTCTTTCAGTGTCCTCTGTCATACCTGGTTCCTCATCCTCAGAGGGATTATAAAACTCTTCTGGACTGGCTTCTCTTTCAAAGAAAAATCTAAAAACAACAAACATCACAACCAATCAGACACCACCAGCTTGTATCTCGCACACATCCTGCCGGATACGAGTGTGTGTGTTGATGCTCACTCTGCGAAGGCGTTGTTGTTTGTGTTGCTTTTGGGTGCAGTTGTGGGGAAAAAATCTGCACTGGGCACCAAGGCAGAGGAGTTGGGGGGAGACTCAGACTGGCTCTCTGAGAACTGGAGGGGCCGCTGGTTTGTCACCTGGGAGTTCTGAGTGCCGGCGGCCTCGGCGGAGAAGGACTCTACTCGGTTACCGAACAGACCATGAGAACGCTGGAGATACCAACCGAGGCGACCACAAGAGCAGGTAAAATGTCTCAATAATGATGAGATAAATATTTTTCACTGAATTTGAATGTGAGTGATATCACACCATCTCAAAGATTCCCATTTTGTTCAAATTGATAAAAATTATACTTTTGGCCGTTGAAAGAAAGTAGCACTAAGATTTCTTGATTTAAGTAAAAAAATGTAAAATAGCCACAATAACAAGCAGGAAAACATGTTAAAATCACTGCACTTTGGTGAGCAATTGGTTTCATACCTGATAAATGCTTTCTTCTGTAGCCTCACCCATAGCTCTGTCCATTTCTTCCTCATTCTGCAGGTCTCCTGAAATTGCCCTGTGCATCTCTGGAGCTGCTTCTTCCTCTATGCTCCTCAAACCCGCCTAGAAAAAAGGTGAAGATGTTCATAAAGTAGGAAGTTAACAAAAATCTGCTGAGAACTAGATCTCTTCAAGTAACCTGAATCTCTGGGCCCGAGGCGCTCTTCTTAGTTGGACGGTAGCCGTAATACTCCTCCTGACGTTTCATGAACTTTCGGAAATGGTCTTGGAGCAGAAAGGTTGCGTAGAATTTCCCCACAGTCACCTCGTCATCTGTAAGTCAGATCTGTCTATGTTAGAGGTTTTGGATTCTTTTTTGAGAAGGAAATTAGCGTCTTTCTGTGTCCATAGACTAACCTCCAATAGGGGGAATGACCTGGTCCAACAGTTTCATGCTGGTGCGTTTCCAGATTTGCTTTATAATTGCTCTAAGCTCCTCATTGGCCTGCTCAAAGTTTCCTGTAAGAACATGTATGAATAAAAAACACAACAACAGGTGCATTTTGAAGGAGTAAATTTCTTGTTGCCATGACATTAACCGGATTTTGATGTGCTGTACCTTCTGTTTTGATTTTCAGCGCAGTCCTGACCAGAGCGAACAGGGTGGCGTTGAACGTGACGGTGCCATCACTGTTGAGAGGCATGTTCATCCCAACCAAACGCTGCAGATAGATGGAGGACAAATTATTTTCTTGTTTTACATTTTAGTTTGTAGTCATTACGGACATACGTTTCATTCTATTTTGAGCATTTAGTGATGCATTTGAACAGTTTGTTTTCCAGGGTATATTTAAAAAAAAGTAATTTGGTGCACGGGTGAAGTTTACAGGTTTGGATATTCCAGCAGATCAATGCTGGTCCACGTTTTCCATTCTACAACCAGGTTTGATGTTTGTTCAGTTCTATGTCCTGCTGGAAAACCCAGCTGTGTCAAAGTTTCAACCATTTGACCTAAACTCTTCTGCTCAGATGAAGGAAAGTTGGTTAGGATGTTCATTAACAACCCAGGAACCACTAAGGTTCAAGCCTGTCATAAACTGGATGAAGCGTAAACATTAATATTACTGTCCACAGTGAAGCAAATTAACATCAACATGAACCGAGGGGGTGCGTACCAAAGCAAACATGCCCAAAGTCTTCAGGAGAAATGTTTTATGGTAAAATAAAACAAAGAATGACCTGTATGGTCACTCTGAAAAGCAATATGTTTGGAGGAGTCAAGGACAGACTTTCAAACTAGTTTAGGCAAGTTTGACTGGCAGCAAAACAGCCTAATTTTGCTGCCAGTGGTACTAGTGCATCTCACGAAGTGCAGGAAATAATAAAGATGGAAGCCTGGGTCTGGATTTTTCAACTTCACCTTAAATCAATAAATTGTTGATTAAAACATTGACACAACTAGGTGTCCAATGATCCCAAACACGTGTCAAATCTGGTTTTGGTACGGATAAAGTAGGCTAACCATAAACCCAATTCAAAATTAATGGACTATGCTTAGAAGTTTGTACTGTACCAAAAAAATACATTTAAATGAGCTTTATCATTTTTGATAAAAAGTGGGTCAAATATCCAGGCAGAAATATAGTCGATGATTGTTAATGGCTACAAAAACTTTGCAGTTTCTCAGCAGTTATGTAAGGGATATTTATCGAAATATCAGTGGTGTTTTATTTGAGCCTGTTTGCATAGTACTGACCCTGCGGTTATGCAAAATTCACAATAAATTCAAAGTTGTGCTACTAATTCTTGTTTTCACCAATCATTGTGGTTGTCTGTTGTAATTAAAAGGCCAAAATTAAAATACAATTGATGATGGTAAACTAAACTATTACATTTAACACAGGAACTTTCTGGCTGAGTGTACCTTGCACGCAGCACGATGAGGACAGAACTTGCCGAAGCCCAGTGGAGGCTGGATCCGTCGCAGCAGTGTCACCACGTCCAGATGCTTGATTCTCCCCCTGTATGTAAGAAAGCCATTTTATTTTAAATGTTTCTTTCAAGTAACTGAATATAAGATGTGAAACTTCTAATAGTATTTAGGCTCACGTGGCCTCAGGGTCATATTCTGCCCAGATCTTCTTGAACTCATCCAGATGGTGTGGACCAAGAAGAGACCAATCACGGGTGAGATAGTCAAAGTTGTCCATGATGACGGCGACAAACAGATTGAGGATCTGGATAAGGAGAAAAGATAACTATATCCACACCAAATTCTGTTTTCACTTCTTTTATATTTAGATTTTTGCTAAATTATTATTGGCTAAATAAAGAAGGAGCGTTGAAGATAAAGCTGCTTCTGACCAGGAAGGCGCACAGACAGTAGAAGCTGAGGAAGTAGAAGACCGCAAAGTTGGACCCGCAGGTAAACTCTTCTCCTGGCAGGAAGTCAGATTTGGGGTCACACTTCTTCCCGTACATTGACGCCATCATGACCTCCTGCCAAGCCTCTCCAGTAGCACATCTGGATACATAGATACACTCTGACAGATAGGACCATGGCTCAGAAATAATATCAGAAACATCTACTGGTTGGATAAGGTACCCACCGGAATAACATCAGAACAGCCTGAGGGAATGTCTGGAAGTTGTTGTTGCGGTTGATTTGGCTTCCGTCCACCAAGGCTATCTTTCCAAAGATCTGTAGGTCGTTACAGAGGAAATTCAATTCTCATGGTGTTGGCTGCCCAGAACCAGATTCATGATAACAATCCCCAAGGTTTTGTCTTTAGCAGAATTGATCCTAACGATTGTACCTGCATCCCGATCACAGCATAAATGAAGAAGAGCATCACTATGAGCAGAGCTACATGAGGGAGAGCCTGCAGACAGTAAACAGACTGGTAAAAAGCACTGCAGTAAATGAAAGTATAATGATGATAAAAACAATGTGAAGAGAACTATAAAAACCTGGAAAGACTTGATGAAGGTCCACAGCAGGTTACGGATGCCCTCCGAACGGTTCAGCAGTTTGACTAGACGCATAACACGGAAGAGTCGGAAGAACGTGATGGAGACTGTGGCGTTTTCAGATGCCTGTAGACAAAAGAGAATAACTGCTTCAAAGAGGCAAACCACAAAACCATGGAGGTTTTTAAATGATGAGATTATATTGACTTACCGCAATTACTTGCATAGGATCTGTCTCCTGCACAAAGAGAAAGTTGTGTGTAAATTAGTCCTTCGTAAACATAGTGCCTTACAAAAGTATTCATAAAGTGACTTTATTCAACCTGTGTGTAATTTAATCTGATAATACAGCAGTTAGGAAGTTAACAAACTTCTTAACAACTGTAAAGACCTCATACTGTAGGTTTGAACATTCCACAAGTCTCTGTTCATCGAAAAATAAAAAGTGTAAACAAATGCTAATGACTGAGCTTGAAATATTTTGGTAAGAAAAATTGGCAAAATTTCAGTCTCTGCTGCTAGCTGTAACTGCAGCAAAAATGTGAATTTAGAAAGTAATCAGGGGCTGGAATACAAAGGGGCAGTATTTTATTTATTGATATATTTAAAAATTGTATATCATAATTCTTGCACTTTACAATTATACCCTACCTTGATGTTTCACATGAAATCCTGCTAAAATACACTCAGGTTTGTGGTTATAGCAAGAGAAAATATGAAAGAATTCAAGGGTTATGAATGTTTTTGCAAGGCTAAAATATTAATAGGCAGTTTGGTAAGATCGACGTACATTCTCAACTTTAAAAAAGGGTAACGGTGTTAATTACTTACTAACTTAAAATAATTATAAAGCTTGCAAATCAGACAAGCTGCAGATTTTAATCTTGTAACCCATGCAAATGCAATAAATGCACACAATTTGCATCAAAAATAGTAAATTTGTTCTATGAGTCAAGTAGTTATGAGCTCTAAACCTGTAAATGCATATTTTAAAAACTAACCTGCAGAAAAATACATCAGCCTGACTGAGGCCTGTCTTACATTTGCACTTTTACGTCAACAATCACAACCGAAGTAGCGACACACAACTCTTCAGACTAAAGAGAGAGTGCTAAGGTGAAAGAGAGCAGTGTTTTAGTTAAGAATGTAGCAGATTGCTCACACAGCAAGGCTCATGCAGCAGTGCAGATATTTACAGCACAGCCATGGAGACAGTACAGTCCTCCACTGGAGTCCAGGGCGGCCTGTGGAGGATAGACATATGAGGAGTGAGGTTGATGAAGGACAGAGGGAGGTATGATGGGGGTGTAGATAAAATCAAGAAGAACTGGAGAAATTTGTGAAAATGCGGGATTTGAGGCAAGTTTGTGCATGAGACGAGGGTAGCACAGTGCAATATTGGTTGGAAGTGCAACAAAAAGATGGAAACTGACACAATCTTTGTGTAACAAAACATTTCATTTGATCCCCTAACTGGAAAAGTGCTCTTTTTAGGTGCTCACAACACATTCAAGATGTACAATCTTTGCCAAGAGTTAAATGGGTGAAAAATTATTGTGCCTTTGTGATGGAAGTGAATCAGTAGTTGCACATTGTACAGCAGACCTCTAGAAATGGGGAAGCAAATGATATAGAACTGTGTCAAAACCTCAGATTAAGAATTAAACACAATCTCTTATCCCAAAATACTGGCTAAGAATTCCTCATTTTGACATGCCAGGGGACTTCAGTAAACAGCACCTGCAACAACAGTCTAAATACATCAAGTTCTTTAAATTTGCCATTAAATATATGACATATATACTCACATCGACTTCACTCAAGATGACGTCAACAACGCTACCGATGACTATGATGAAGTCAAAGACGTTCCAGGGATCTCCGAAGTAGCCCTGCATAAAGAAATGCAACACACTGACACACAGATTCATTGTTAGGGATCAGTTAATAAGCACAGGAAACATTAGAGCACTTACCCTCACTTTAAAAGCCATAAGTTTAAGTATCATCTCCACTGTGAAGAGCACAGTGAAGATCAGGTTCAGAGTGTCTGACAGTTTGGTAACATAATTCGACTGGTTGCAGTGCTGTTCAGATGGAAAACAAAATCACTTAGTTTCAATATAAATTAATTCAAAAGATCTGATTTTGTAAGGTGTGTAAAACGTTTGTGAAAATATCAGGCAAATATCTGACAATACCACAAAAACATACAAAAAACTGATTTGCAAAACTGCCAGCTATTAAGAGGAGCACTTTTATACGTTATTACACAAAGTATATATGCTTATTAATGCTGCAGTAGAAGATGTCATCACAATGGTACTGCTGAATATTGAGATGATGATATTGATTACAATTAACCCATATTTTCCTGACTCTTCTTTCCATCATTACAATGTTGTCTCCATTTTCTGTGAGCTTTAGCATCTCAGCCATAAACAATTTACAAAAACAGTGGGCATGATGGGCAGCTGGAATCCATTCAACTGGAGAATTATATTATTTGAAGGCAGTGTGTGAATGCATGGCCCTTAAAATATAATATTCAACCAAGTTTGACAGTCCATAGCGATTGCAATATTGCAAACATGAATAATGCAATAAAGACTTCGATTCAATATATTGTGCAGGTGTAATGTCACACAAAATCTGGTATTTGTAATCAAAGTCTTGTGCAGTATCTTGAATAACATTTTAGATTTTCAAGAGTGGACATAACAAATTCTCTAAAAACAAATCCCTGTGATTCTGGCACAAAATCTGAAAGTTTCCCATAATTATGAGTTGTGGATTCAGCCTCATCGCTCTTACTTACCTGCATCCCCAGACACAATGTGTTCAGCATAATTAGGAAGAACATGAGGTACTCAAAGTAGCAGGAGGTGACGATGTACCACACTCTGTACTGGTATGGGTTTTTTGGGATGTAGCACCTAAGAGGGCCAGCCTTCAGGGCATACTGCACACACTGACGCTGAGCAGGGATAGGACAGCCAGGAAGTAAGTGTTAAAAATAAAACAATCTGTCAGTCCACACACGAGTTACAGGTTACAACCAAAGATTTATATGTATCTTATTTGGATTTTAAGTAAAACTCCACCACAAAGTAGTGCATAATTGTGATGTGGAAGGAAAATGATACATGAATACCAATGTTTTTAACAAATAAAAATCAGAAAAGTATGGGGTGTATTTGGTATTCAGTCCCCTTTACTCTGATACCCCTAAGGAAATCCAATCTAACCAACTGCTTTTAAAAGTCACCTAAATATAATCCAGTCCACCTGTGTGTCATTTGAGCAAAAATATAGAACCGAAAAGTGAAAAAAGCCATTGTTATAACAAAGCTATAGAAAGACCCGTTTAAAGTTTGCCACTAAAAATGTAGAGGACAAAAGGATATAAAAAAGGAAGACGGTCGTCTGGGCAGATATGACCAAAATGTAACTTTTTGGTGAACTTTCAAAATGCTACGAGTAGCAGAAAATAAATACTGCAAATTATGTTGAACTAACCATCAGCATGGTGAAACTTAATGGTGTGAGCATCATACTGCAGGGATTCTTTTCTTCAGTATGGAAAGGAGAGTTGGTCATAGTTGGTGGATGGAGCTTATATATAAAAGTCCTGAATTAAAGTCTGTTAGAGGCTGAAAAGACTAGAAACTCAGATGGAATTTTCCAGCAGAACAAAAACCCTTAACATTCAGCTAGACATAGAATGTTCAGTTCTAATGATGTTCATGTATTTGAATGATCCAGTTAAAATCCACACCTATATCCAAGTATGAATTTGTGGCAATACTTGAAAATTGTTGTTTACAGCTTTCTCAATCTAATCCAAATGAGCGTGAGACATCTTACATAGAAAAATGGGCAACATTTCTGTCTTCAGATGTACAAAGCCGGTGGACACTTACCCCACCACACTTTCAGCTGAAATTGCAACAAAAGGTGGTTCAGCAAAGTACTAACTCAGGGGACTGAACACAATTGCACAACTAACTTTTCATATTTTTATTTGGAAAACCTTTTGAAAAGAAGGCAACATTTTCACTCCTACTCATATACACTTCTTTGTGATGCTCTGTCAAATACAATTCCAGTGAAATACGTTTGCGGTTTCAACTTGACAAGTTCTAGCAGTATGAATACTTTTGCATGGCATATCATCTATCTGATTGTGTAGGACCGACATGAAAACTCTTTAGCTTCATCTTAGCATACCTGGTTCTTGTCCAGCTCGCAGTTCTTGTACTCCTGCTCACCCTGCTCCTGAAAGGTGACTATGACAAAGCCCACAAAGATGTTCATCATGAAGAAGGCGATGAGAATGATATAGATAATGAAGAAGATGGACACGTCCACACGGTTGTTATAGACTGGACCCATGTCTTCTTCTGCTGAATCTATGGCTCTATAAAGGAGCCTAGTAACAAAGAAAAGGAACAGGACAGATGGAGGCTCCAGGCAACAAACTGACTTAATTTCATTCCCTGACTTGTAAATCAGTCAAACAATGGCACAATTTATCAAATCAAAATATATTCTGAGCTCACTTCGGCCAGCCCTCAAACGTTGAAACGGTGAACAGAGCCAGCATCCCGTTGAGCACGTTGTCAAAGTTAAAGTCACTGTTCATCCACTCTCTTTTGGCCAGAACTGTGTCTTGTAGTGAGTTCTCCACATGCTTCAAGTAGTATCCCCTAAGAACACCCAAAAAGAGTGGTGACTCTCTGATTACATTACAGCTCTGATAAAATAAGTCTATGGCAAGTCAGTATTGTTTGCCTTACTGGCATTCCTCTGCAGTCACTTTGGTCGGGTCTGTGCAGCTGTAGAATTTACCCTGACAGGGAAGAGATTAGTGACAAATTTAATCCTCAAGCAGCGAGGCTTTCATGCCTACTGTAGATCAATTTAGAAATGTGACCTTTGCTGAAGCTTACCAAGTAAGCCCTATTTTAAAATAAACTACCTTGAAGAGCTGCACTCCAATGCAGGCAAACATGAAATTCAGCAGCATGGTGACCAGGACAATATTGCCGATTGTCTTGATGGCCACAAACACACACTGGACCACATGCTGTAAAAAAACGAAAAAGGAAATAGCAACAAACACAGAACAGTTTAAAGACAGTTTAACTAATGAATTAACCTCACAGGGAAAATGTTAGATTTTCCCTTAGCCGTGTTAGAGTAAGGAAACCTAAAAATCTAATAAAAAAAGTGTGATTCATTAATAAATCACAATCCTAACTGTTTTCCTAAGCAGGTAGGTTAAATTCTAAACACCATTTTTTTTTACCAAAAAGCTGTTAGAACTCCACCTTTTTGAAACCAGACACAGGAACTACCATATATGGATGTGATGAGTGGTCTGGAACATCAGAAGAGGACTGTCTATTGCTTTAAACAGGATGCTGATTGTTTCCTTCATAGAAAATACTTCTTTCTAACAAGAATATGCCAAAATGTATGCGTAGCTGCTTTTTGGCATCACAGAAAAGAATAGAGTGAGCGTTCTTACTTTCCATAGAGAGAAAAGGGGGTTAGTTGTTGGTGAAAATAAACAGATGAAGCAAATGTTTTTACTCTCCCATACCAAAGCGGCTGTCAAGAATCTTTTTGTCCCAGGATAATAAAAAAGTGTAATCTTGGCAACAAGAAAAAGACCAAGAGAACACAAAACATCACTACAACAGATAGCTCTAGTGGGGTCAGTAGCCAGGCCATTGCCGTGACCTTGGGCGTTGTTTGTGAGCATAAAATTTCCTAGGTAAGATAATGCTTTGTTTCAGCATTGTTTTTACCTTTTGTGTCTCAGTCAGTACAAAATGTCTATTTCATTAAGCTAATAATTCTCTCAACTTTCCCCCTGTAAGTTAACTCACAGTAATTAGTGACAGCTGCAACGTATTTTCTGCTCACTCGTATTTTCTGGTGACACATTTGTTGGGCAAACAGGGAATGCGTGCCCCCAAACGCATCAGAGTAACAAATTTGGTCAGAACCAGAGCAGAAATGTAAACATCTACCTGAATGCAGCCTGAAGTTTAGTTTTTGTCACAAGCAGTGGCAGTCAGAAAGACTGTGATCACCACAGAGCGCTTTGAGATCCCTGGGTGGGGTAAGTTGTGAAATTGATGATATGTGCCCCTTAAGAAAGTTTTTGAGTATTTGTTTTCCATCGTTTAGGTCCTCTAATAGTCTTATGTTTCCTTTTATGTATCTTATGACAGTTCAGAAGTATTTAACGATGGATTAAACTACCTGATCGAAAACTGTACCAGGAAAATAACATTTACACATAAATGTATTAATATAATCACAATATAAAATGAAAAAAGCTCCATATTGTTGTGTTAATAAATCAGTTAGATGGGACATTTTTTAATACTGGGAGTGTCATTTATTTGTACTCTTAAAAAATGTTCTTATGCATTTTTTCTTTGAGATATTGTAGTTATTTTACTTTCAGTGGAGAATTGTTACCCTTGTGTGTTAGTACTATATTTACCTTTAAGCCTTTTGCTCTGTTGATGGCTCTGAGAGGCCTCAGCACCCTTAACACCCTGAGAATCTTCACCACAGAGATGGCACTGGATCTGCCAACAACATAAAACATTGTCTTAATGTCCATGTCTTAGGAATATGAATTGCTGCTGGGTTTCATAATAAAGCATGCTATGTTGAGAATACCAGCAGCAACTTTCTATTCTCAATGAGTGATTGTTAAATGTAAACTCACTCCATTCCCATGGACAGGAGTGACACTGTGACCACAATCAGATCCAGGATGTTGAATGAGTTACGACAGAAGGATCCTTCGTGCATGAATGCCCCGTACACAGTCATCTGTCAGACAAAACAGTGCAGTTACACAGCAGGCTGCATCAAATATACAAGGGTTGAGGCTTTAAATTTATGGAAGCAAATCGTTACCATATTTCAAATGAAAAAGCATTTTCAGAAATGCTTTTTCATTTTAAGAATGTGGCTGCATTGTGTGACTCATAAATGAAATTAGTAATCAATAATCCTATTTGCATTTTAATTTTCTTCTTCAAGAATGCTCATTCTTTCACTTAATGAAAATGAAAAAGACATTTGAGATTTATTTTTCAAAATGTACCCCAGCAAATAGATACCAAAATTCAATTTGAAATGTAAAATTTGAAAATGAAAAAGTATTTCCAGAAATGCTTTTTCATTTTAAGAATGTGGCTGCATTATTTGACCCATAAATAAAATTAGTAATCAATCATCCTATTTGCATTTGCATTTTCTTCTTCAAGACTGCACATTTTATGCCATAATCAAAAAGAAAACAAAGCAGACATTGCTTTTTCGTTTTAATGGTCTGCCCGCAAAGTACTGCCCAGAACTCGAAAACGAAAAAGCATTCCGAGCTGCGGGCGCAGCAGAGTGACGTCAGCAGCCGCTCTTCCTCAGCTCCCTGCTGACCGAGCTACCCATCTTGTTCGGTAGGGGGCGCTGTGCACGTCTGCAATGGCTGTGGCGGAATGCAGGGTGGCAGGGGATTCCGCGAGGATGCCAGAAGGTGCCAGACCGGCTGTAAAAGCTTGCCAATGCGGTTGCCGCTGTTTTTGTGGAAGCTGATGCTGATTATCGGCAAATGGGATGTCATTATTGTTATAGCCTGTTACCTTTAAATAATGATTTCATTATTGATTATTATTTAATAAACAGCTTTAGATCCATAACATAAGGTGATTGTATTTACTTGACATGGAAAATAAATAGCACTATGTGTGACGTGTTGAAAGGATGACGAAGATTTATTGAACAAACAGCTGGTTTATTATAGAGCATGAGCGGCTATTCTGAATTGTCACTCACAGAAAATTATAAATAAATGCTTAAAAACAAGCTGGATGTCCCAGGCCATAAGGCTGCCACCGGAACTACCAGTTCTGCCTGCCACTGCCACAAACTGAGCACGGCCCTGCAGCAATTCAATCAATTTCTCGGCACGTTTGCAATGTAATGCAATGCAGACGTGCACAGCGCCCCCTACCGAACAAGATGGGTAGCTCGGTCAGCAGGGAGCTGAGGAAGAGCGGCAGCTGACGTCACTCTTCTGCGCCCGCAGCTCGGAATGCTTTTTCTTTTTCGAGTTCTGGGCAGGACTTTGCGGGCAGACCACGAAAACGAAAAAGCAATGTCTGCTTTGTTTTCTTTTTGATTATGGCATAAAATGTGCAGTCATGAAGAAGAAAATGCAAATGCAAATAGGATGATTGATTACTAATTTTATTTATAGGTCAAATAATGCAGCCACATTCTTAAAATGAAAAAGCATTTCTGGAAATGCTTTTTCATTTTCAAATTTTACATTTCAAATTGAATTTTGGTATCTATTTGCTGGGGTACATTTTGAAAAATAAATCTCAAAAGTATTTTTCATTTTAATTAAGTGAAAGAATGAGCAGTCTTGAAGAAGAAAATTAAAATGCAAATAGGATTATTGATTATTAATTTCATTTATGAGTCAAACAATGCAGCCACATTCTTAAAATGAAAAAGCATTTCTGAAAATGTTTTTTCATTTGAAATATGGTAACGATTTGCTTCCATATAAATACACATATTGTGTCTTTTCTGTTGTTTTAGTTATAGACACTTTTACGTCATCGAGAATAATCAACTGGCTTTGTAATTTACTAACTTGTTAAATGAAGTTCTATTTTACATCACATCTGACTGAAATGTAGCTGTTAGCTTTATTTTTATCATTCCTATGACTCACTTCAGAACTGTTTTAATGATTATATGATACATTAAATCTTGGATCTACCTTCAGCACAATCTCAATGGTGAACACAGTTGTGAAGACAATGTCAGCGTAGGCCAAGATCTGGAAAAAGCGTGAAGAATAACAGCTGTTATTTGTTGCCTCCATTATATGTACAACTACTGTTCAGCACGCTGCACTACACTTGGATGTCACCTGGTTTCTATAGGATTTTGGATCGATGGGGTCTTCAGCTGCCAGTGAGATGGATGACAGAAGGATAAAGAGGAGGATGAGGTTGGTGAAGGACGAAGCATTGATGATCTTGTAGCACAGCTTACGGAACCTGTATACCAAATAGAAAATTGTGAACACACACAGGAAGATATCTAACTGCAATATCTAACAGAATGCTACATGCGTCTTTTACTTAATAAGGTGCAAGTGGACACATGTCGGACTCATACTTGTTCTGAGGGCCAAATATGAAAAAGGAGCTGGCTTCTGGCAAAGGAACGGCTTCTTCCTTGAGCTGCAGATCAGCCATTGGGCGGGGTCGAGGACTGATTGGGATATCAGGTTCTTCCTCCTCATCATCACCTAAAACATATTAATGTTGTCGCTCACTGACTCATTCATGTCAAAGTTATTCAACTTAACATCCAATCTAAACATTTCTAAATCTTCCAGTAACAAAATATAAACATGTCCTGATCTGATCTCAAATGTCAGATCGGGGTCCAGATGAAGTATTATGTCATTATTGGTATGATGGGTCTCCAAGTAAACTCTGACCAAATTAAATTTCTACCCTTTAAAATGGGATTCACAGTAAAAGATTGTCTGTGTCATGCAACCTGCTCTGTGTGCTTTGCTAACATAGCCACAGTATTTAGTGTAGGGGAGTGCTGAACAGAGAGCAGCTGAAACTTTAGTCAATAACTTTTACAGCGTTTTAGGCAGCGTGTTAAGTTTATGAGGCAGGGGAAGAACTTCTGCTTAAAACTTTTTCACACACAATTACTGGGAACTGGGAACTTAAAGGGCACATATGCTTTAAAATTATTCCTTTTTACGTGTAAATCATTCAACTGTGGTCTCGATAAAGTGGAACTGCAATGCTTTGGTTGGGGGAAAAATAAAGATAACGTGTGCACGTTAAGAAATATTAATTCGTTCCCACGAAGTATTAATTTGTACGCATGAAATATTAATTTGTGGCCACGAAATATATATAAAGTGTGCACAAAATATTAATTTGTTCCCACGAAGTGTTAATTCCTGCGCACGTTATACCTATGAAGCAAATATTGTGATGTAATAGTTCAAAAAATTTAACAGGGAATAGAGAAAACTGAACGCATTGAAAAATATGACCCAAACCGAATATAAAGATATCTATGCAGCACCTGGAGAGGCTAAATTCAACTTTTCTGTCCTCCTACAGACTCCTAGTACACAACCAAATGTATTTAAGGGCTAAAAATTTGGATTTTGCATGATATGTCCCCTTTAAAATGCAATATATTGCCAAACGTATTTGTCTGTCTACTTTTACATTTACATGAACTTTGATGACATCCTATTCTTAATCTATTAGGTTCAATTTGTTGATGGTCCCCTAGTTGCCAGCAATAGCAATTTAAACTGTTCCGTAAGCATCTTCCTCAAGGTTTAGGAATGTGATCATATTACTAGATGAAAAAAAAAAAACAGAATTACAGCCTCAGCTCTACTTCATCCCAAAGATGTTCAAAAAGGTTGAGGTCAGGACTCTCAGCAGGCCAGTCAAGTTTCTCCACACCTGCAGCCATGGAAGTGACTGTAACGCTGGAATTCATTGATTTGGTAGTGGGACCCAATACTTCTGGCCATGTAGTGTGTGTTATGACCTAAACTGTAAAGCAGTCTAAACATGCTAGTGTTAGCCTAGCATTTTAGGAAATTGCTCTGCATGAAAACATTGTCAGCAGAACCAAGACATGTTAGTTAGTCCCATGATGGAGCAGCATAATAAAGCTGTATGGCAGAAACTAAATATCTGTTGCTTCCCGGACAACCTGGGTAGGAGAGACAGCAACGCCATGAGTGTCACTGGTGAGTAAGTTAGGTGGGACACAATCAGACTCCTAATGCCGACCATGTAACATTGATGAAATGAAGCATGCTATTTTATAGCTTCCGATTTTTCAAGCATTTACATTGCATTGATTCTAATTAAGCATCAGACCTCTTACTGTTTATTACTGTGATCAGTATCAAGGTCTAAAAACCTGATCAGGACATCCTATACGTTATATCACCAGAAAACAGAAAATAACTTCAGTTTCTGAATTTGATTGATCAGCTAAGTCTAGCAGTGATGATAGGTAACAGTACTTATGCTACAGTACAAGAGAGCTGCAATATTAAACATGTGTAAAGTGATCCATATTTCTGCCATTCGCATCTCAGCTTGTATAACAATATTTGAGTTAAAGAGTTGTTTTACCTGGGAAATCAGCAGGTGGAAATGGATCCTTCACCTCGTTGACATTTGACTCAAATTCATCAATTTTAAGCTGAAAAAAAAGATCAGTGTTGACTAAACGTATTTATACTCCCTACTATGTAATATGATGCCAGAAAGAATACAAACCTTGGCTGTGGTGGGCATTCCCTCTATTTTGGCCCTCTGCTCAGCCAGTTTCTTTGCTATCCTCTCCCTCTCCTCGTCAGTCTTCTCTGGCATTTTGGACCTACGCGGCAAAACGAAAAGCATCAGCTACTGTGACCTAATTGCTTCAAACCTTTTAGCTTTCCACCCACGACTGATCGCTGTGACTAGTATGAAACGTGTCCTTTCATTCACCTTAGGAGCTTCTTTCTCATTTTCTCTTCTGCCTTTTCTTTCTGAGCTGAAGTCAGACTCTCAGCCTCTGCCAGGTTGTCCACCGCGATGGCCAGGAAGACATTGAGGAGGATATCTGGTCATAATGAGCTCAGGAAAACAAAAACAAAACCTCAGTTGGTTTAATTTCAGTTTTTAAGATAACGATAATATTTCTGTGTAACACCAAGGATACAGTTCCCACAGATGAAAAGGACAATAAAATAGATGGAAACCAGGATGCCAGGGATCTCAGGCCCTCCATACGCCATTATACCGTTGTACATGATGTTGGTCCATTCCTCTCCTGTAAGGATCTAAGAAACAAGTAATTAAAAAGTATTTATTGTCAAATGTTTTTTATGTTGCATTGGAGCTGCTTTAAAGTACATCATCTTGATAAGCCTTACCTGAAACACACTAATCAGGGCCTGAGGGAAGTTGTCAAAGTTACTGCGCCTCGGGCGGTGGTCATCAAAGTTGAACTTCCCACCAAACACCTGCATTCCCAAGAGCGAGAAGATGACAATAAAGAGGAAGAGTAGGAGAAGCAAAGAAGCGATGGAGCGAACAGAGTTGAGGAGAGAGGCCACCAGGTTGCTTAGAGAGGTCCAGTACCTATAAAAACAATTCAGAGATATCAGATTACGCTTTGATGGTTCAAATTTGCATGGCAGAGAAGTTAAAGGAAAATAAACCTACTTTGTGACTTTGAAGATCCTCAGCAGGCGAATACACCTGAGCACAGAGAAACCTAGGGGAGCCACAGCACCTGCTGACAACATGATCATCTCCAGGATGCCACAGAGCACCACAAAGAAGTCGAAACGGTTAAACAGCGACATGAAATATGCTCTGGGGCCCAGAGCGTACATTTTCACAAACATCTCAATGACAAACAGCACCAGCAGGACCCGGCTCGTAACATCTGTGGAGATGAAAGAAGAAAGAAAGAAATTGTGAAAGTTAAGTGATTTTTACAATAAATCTTAAGGAAACACATAAATGAACTGCTAACCTTGCAGAGATGTAAGGGAGTCAGGCTGATGGTGGTACTCAGTGGCTATGGTCAGAGTGTTCAGGAATACAAGGAACATCACAGCCCAGTAAAAGCTCTTGGTTTTCACATAAATCAGACACTTCATCCTGAAGAAACGGTTCCAGCGACGGGCTAGGCGGCTAAACATGAAAATAATCCTTCATCACTGTGTCTAACAGTCTTAAATACACCACGCCAGCAGTGATGCCATTACCGAGTGAGCGACTCACTAGTAGTAGATGATGCGACTCTTTCCTTCCAGGTCATACAGGCTGTCTGTGTCAGAGTCTCCACTGGTAAGAGGCAGAAGGCCTAAAAAAATAGGTACAATTTTGAGGAGTCTCAAAACTGCAAACTTTGTTGTATGTCTTAAGATTTTATTTGATAGATCAAGAGAAAGTAGCACATCACAATGAAGTGGAAGGAAGATTTCAAAAATATTTACAAAATAAATCTGATGGGTTTGGAATAAATTATTGACCCCCCGAGAATCTGTAAACTGCAATTTCCAGGTCTTGCCCCAGATTCACAATTTGATTCCATTCTGGACTTTTACAGGGTCATTCTACACATGAATATGATTTGATTTAAACCTTTCCATTGTCAAATCAAATCAATCAATTTTATTTATAAAGCATATTTAAAAACAACAGGTTGTTACCAAAGGGCTGAACAATAGAAGGCACAAGAGAAAAGAATAACTAAAAAACAAGCCTTGGAAAAATAAGCATAGAACACAGAACAATAAAATACTAAGACAACTCACATCGGTTAAAAAGTCAGGGAAAATAGATTTGTTTTTAAAAGAGATTTAAAAACAGGCAGTAAAGAAGCCTATCTAATATCAGAGGGGAGACTATTCCATAGTTTAGGAGCCACAACTGAAAAAGCTTGATCTCCTCTAAACTTCAACCTGGTTTTTGGGACAACCAAAAGCAGCTGTTCAGATGATCTAAGTGCCTGACGAGGAACATAAGGTTGAAGTAAGTAAGTATATATGGGTGCAAGGCCATTTAGACATTTGTAGGTCAACAGGAGAATTTTAAAGTCTAACCAGTGAAGGGAGGATAAAACCGGTGAAATGTTTTAAAAGCTACAAGTTCCAGTTAAAAGCCGAGCCACAGCATTCTGGACAATCTGGAGACGGGAAAGGGAGACCTGACTGACCCCAACATAAAGTGCATTAAAGCAATCAAGTCGGCTTGTAATCAAGGCATGGACAATTTTCTCAAGGTCGGGACTGGTTAACACTGACTTAGGTGTAGCTATCTGTCTTAACTTGAAGAAGCTTTTCTTCAAAACAGAGTCTAAAAGCATCCCCAGATTTGTTACAGACTGCTTAAGATATGGCTCGGCCAAAGTTAACAGGAAAATTAAAGTTATCATCATTAAATGTAAAACATTTCAAGCCATCCAGGCCTTAATGTAATCAAGAAATCTCAACAGCAGGTGGATGGAGGAAAAACTCTTAATAAGTTTTTTTGGCAGATAAATCTGGCAATCAAATACATAACAATGAAAAGAAAGACCGTGTTTCCTCAGAATAGAACCTAGAGGAAGCAGGTATAGTGAAAACTGAACAGAACAGAATATTGTAGCTCTTGTTGTATATTTTGAGTCATTGTGACGATGAAAAGTGAACATCTGTGCATTCTCAAGTATTTTGTGGCCTGTAATATTGCAATGCCCCATATTTAGCTCCGTCTATCTTCTCATTAACTCTGACCTCATATCTACTGAAGAAAAGTGGGTATGTGGGGACCATGTTTCAGGGTGTGGTTGATGCATTCATGGTAATGTGGAGTGTAATTTTTAAAATCTTTGCAGCTCCCCAGAGTTACCATGGGCCTCTTGGCTGTTGCTCTAATTTATGTGTTGATTGATCTTCATGATGCAACCTTGACAATACTGAAGTATTTAAACTGATATTAAATTACACACAGTTGGGCAAATGATGATCACAGTACAGGGGGCTAAATATATAATTTATGTGTTTTCAGATTTTAATTTGTAAAAATCTTAGAAAAAAAGGCATTATTGCTAATTCACAATGATAAACTACAAAAGGTCTAAGGGATATACTTTGTCAAGCTACTCTAGGTGGTTTAGAGAGCTCACCTTTGCCTTCTCTGTCAGCATCAAGGACTTCAGCGTGAGTGATCCACTCCATGTATCCATGGAGGTCTTCATCAAGCTGCTGACGCTCCCTCAACTTCTGAAACTCTCCTCGTGACCTGGCCTTCTCTCGCTCTTTGGTAAACTCTCTGTGTAGGATCGAAAAAAGTAAGTGTTCATTTTTCAGAAGAAGAAGAACACGCACAATTGTGAGTAGAAACAACACAGCAGCTATCTTACCCACTGAGCACACCCAGTACGAGATTAAGCACAAAGAAAGAGCCCAACAAAATGAGGGGAACAAAATAAAGCCATGGCCATTCGTTTCCTATGGCGTCATTCACCTGAGGGACAATTCAAGACTATCAGTTAAAATAGAACAGGTCACAACTTATTTAACAAGTAAAATCATGAACGCTATAGGGATGTTGTAACAAGGATCACAAACTGCGCATTCGTAGGTTACTGACCCAGTAAAGCACTTTGGTCCATCCCTCCATGGTGATGCACTGGTAAACTGTCAGCATGGCAAAGCCAATATTATCAAAGTGAGTGATCCCATTGTTGGGACCCTCCCAGGCAGGCCTGCACTCTGAACCGTTGATGATGCAGCGACGTCCATTCCCAGCCTGAGCACACGGAGCGGGCAGCTCACCTTCTGCTGCTGCATAGATATCTGTGGATGCAAAAAAAAAAACATAAATAAAGCAGGCTGATGTCTAGACTTAAGGGTAACGTGTTTAATTATGTTCTTGTTAAATACTTGTGCCAGAGTAGTAGCAGGTTTTATGCATTTTGCATTTGAAGAGTTCCAGTCCCATAATGGCGTAGATGGTGACCAGTAAGAACACCAACAGGGCAATGTGCAGCAGAGGCAGCATGGCTTTGAGGATGGAGTTCATCACCACCTGAAGGCCTGAGAATGAAAGTATAACCAAACAAGAGCTCAGTGATGTTTTCAGAAACAGAGCAAACATTTCTTACTAATCTTCCAAAGTAGAGCTGGACAATATATTGCCATGCATTCATGCATCTAGATGACTTTATTATATTTGGCTAGTTGGATGAATTCTAACTGCCGCTGATTTATACTTTTAGTAGCAGAGATGCTAAAGCTCTCTGAAAATGGTCGGGACATTACGATAAAGGACAAAAAAACCAAAAGGGTCAGGAATCTTTTTTTTTACTGATATTGTACTTCAAAGTATGGCTGTCCTGACGCAGCTGCCAATACTTGCTTTTGTAATGTCTGTGATTTTATTCCTGCTGCAGCTCGACCGAGATATGTGGCAGCAGCTTGTGTGGCCATTTAAAAAATTTTTTTTATTGCAGCTTATTGTCAAGTGTACAACCAGCACAACTGTAAAGGTCATGCCTAAAATATTGTTGATCTGATAAATCTGTGTCTTTCACCTTTTACAAGGATGTTTACAGTGAAAGAGAGACTGTGTTGGCTGCTGCAGCTTCATGTCTGTCTATGTCACGTGAGCTGCTCTGCAATATGCTCAGATTTACTAAGCTGTCCAGGGAGAGTTGCACAGGGAGCATCTGAAACTCTAATCATTGCCTCTTTAAAAGCTAACTAAGTTCATTAAATATGAGAACACCTTTTTCTGTAGCGTTTGTCAGGACACAATTAACTGTAACCACATTAAAATCACTTACTGTAAAAAAGGTTTTTCACAGACTGAGACCTTGAATCAGACTAACATTCTTATGCTTTAGGTCAGTCGGGTTTGTTTTTGCATTTGCTAAATGTTAGAATAATTAAATACTTTTTGTAAACTTCCTTTAAATTAAAAGTGTCCATACATTTCCTTAGTATGGTAGAATTTCCTTTAAACTGTAATACTTGCTTCAAACATTTAAGGTTCCTTTCCTCAAGCTTCTCGCAATAGTTTGCTGGAATTTCGGCACATTCCTCCTGACTGGACTGGTGTATCTGAGTCAGGTTTGTAGACCTTCTTGCTCAAACAAACACACACACACCTTTTCAGCTCTGCCCATAAATGAGATACAATTTCTCAACAGCTTCAGCCAGCATCTTCGAAAGATATTTTGCTTTTGTTCTGCGATAATTACATTTTAAACCAAAACACATTCATCTCTGGGAAAAGACCTGTCTACTTCTGTCTACTTAAATGGTATGATGGGACGACATTCCCATTGTGTTTATATAATTTATTGAGCAGACATTTTTATTTAACCTGTCAGAAGGCATAGTATTGTCAGTGTAAATTTTGAATTAGAAAGTAAATAAAAACAATTCTCTAAAAAAGATTATCATAATTTTGAAATTAAATAGAAATAATTTGGAAATCCTAAATGGCAGAAAATAGGAATGATTAAGTCTGATGAAATGCCAAACAGTGAGAAAAAATGGTTATCTGTCTTTTTATAAAATGTAAATGTCTGGTTTCCTCCGGCTCTTACTAGGTACTCCTGAAACAAGCCGAAGGGGCCGCAGTACTCTGAACGCTCTCAGTGCCTTCATGTCAAACCCCCCACCCTTCTCCATTGGCACTCCTGCGATCTTGTTTATGGTGTCCAATCCAAAGGTAAAGAGTCTGTAGGAGAGATAATGATGCTATAAACACCTAAAACTGCAAGATTGCTGTGTTGGAATAAAATAGGCATTACAATGAGGATTTCAAGGGAACAACAGTTTTAACTTACTGTGTCAAAGGAAGGGGATAGGTTCTTTGGCAAAAGATATATCATGCTGCAGCACAGAGCTCATCTTACCCCATGAAAACGATGACAAAGTCCAATATGTTCCAACAGTTCCGTAAATAGGCGCCTTCATGGAACACAAGCCCATACGCTATGATCTTCATGAAGCACTCAAACGTGAAGATGATCAGGAAGATATACTCCAGACTTTCCTGCAATAAGACAAGCAAATCAGACAAGCTGAAACTGTATTAATGTCACATTTCCTAGGTTAAATTGTCTTAGTATAGATCATTTATTAAAAACTTAGAACTTAAAACTTTAAAAAGACATGATTCCTTGTTGTTTTGGCTCAAGATTTCCTCCTAAAGTAAAGCCCTTTGTCTCTTAGACGGTATATATATCTAACATTAGCAACATGTAAAGGTAAAGCTAAGACAGCAGGTGTTTGATGACCCCTGACTGGTTTTCAAGCATTTGTTGTACAAAATGTTCAGCTAAGTTATTGTTGGTATTAGATAAGATTATTATTTTAATACTTGTAACTAAAATTAACACAGATCAAATAAATTGTGCTTGTTGCTAAATAAAAGCAGGTATATGTTTTTATTATCAGTGTTCACATATAATAGGACACATGCAGAACATAGCGGCATGGTTTTCCTCTAATATGATGACATCAAAATAAAGCTCAAAGCAAATCACACAGATTCAGGCATCACAAATAGAGGATTTATTTGACGTGTACTATTAATCATACATTGTCCACTGCTTCATTCAGTCAGATTCAGGCTTCAGAACCGGGCTGGGACCAGACAAAAACTAAACATTCAAACAACACAGCAAACACTGCACAACAATGTGCAGAGTTGGCAAAATTGTCTAAACATGGAGAGTTGAATGTCTGCATTGCCTTAGTGCTACAACGTTTTAATGTTTCTGTGTTGGGTTACGTGAGAAAACATTTCTGGATTCGATCTCGCTTGACCTACTTCTGACAGCAGCAGGGGGGTGAATCATATCTTCTTACATTTTTCCCCTCTAAAGAGTGATGGTAAGGAGTAAGCAAGCTTTAGCAGGAGGCTGACTGAGCCACAACAAAGCAGGCAAAGAAGCAGGGTTGGAAAAAAAATGGTCAAATTATTGTATGTCAACGAAGCTGGAGGGTGTTTTATTAGGAGAGTATTTATTTGTGTCAGGTGTCATCTCCTTCATATTAGTGTGAGTCTTAAACATGCAGTCCAAATAAGACTGTGTACTTAGAAATATGTAAAACCCTAATTAAAACTCTAGAAAAGTAATAAAGTAAAGCAAAATGTACCACACACTACCGGTCAAAAGTTTTAGATAAACTTTCTCACTTAATAGGTTTCTTTATTTTCATGACTATTTACATTGTAGATTCTCACCAAAGGCAACAAAGCTTGAATAAACACACATGGAATTATGTAGAAAACAAAAAGCGTGAAATAACTCTAAACGTTTTTATATTTTAGATTCTTCAAAATAGCCACTCTTTGCCCCTACTTTTTAATTTCTTCTCATTAATCCTATTAACTATGATGGATTTTAGCTACAGCCCCTCCAGATGCATTTGGGTCGGAACGTATTGCCAAACACTATAAAAACCGTCATTTTCTATTTTGTTTGATTTGAGCTACATACACTTGCTGGCCTCTTTTTTAGGTCCACCTCTCCAGTTCTGGGTCGGGCTCCCTTTTGCCCTCAGAATTGCCTTAATTCTTCTAGGCATATATTCAACATTGTGTCAAAAACATTCCTCAAAAGGATTTGGTCCATGGTGACATGATAGCATCTTGGTAGCTGCATATCAGTGATGTGAATTTATCATTTTACCACATCTCAAAGATGCTCTGTTGAATTTAGATCTGGTGTGAAGGTCATTGAAGTACGGTAAACTTATTTTCATGTTTAATAAACCAGATTGAGAATTTGTGAGTTTGTGACATGCTGCATTGTCTTGCAAGAAGTTGCCATCAGAAGAGGGGTATATAGTGGTCATAAATAGGTGGACATAGTCAGCAACAATAGCAGGTAGGTTGTGGTGTAAAAAAAAAATCCTCTATTGTACTTAAAGTTTGCCACACCAATATATAAAAGTTTTTTCCACACCAATATAAATCCTCCCCCGTTTAAATCTTCAGTTTGAACCTCAACAAGTGGTCTTCAACACATCTAGATACCTAAATGCATTGGGTTGCTGCCATGTGATTGGCTGGTTCACTATTAGTGTTAAGCAATTAAACAGGTGTATTTAATAAGTGACAAAAGCTCAAGACTGTCGCTTTGCACAAAATGCCTTAGTTATTTTGTCATTTTAGAGTTATTGTAATAGATTCAATAGGAAGCAAAATCTAAAAATAATGTGAAGGTTAATTTGATGTCCACAACCTGTTTTAAAACAAGTTTGTCTAAAATTATGTAAAATTAAAACAAATATCTATTTAGAAAATAAATACCATAAAAACCTAAAATATCATAAAAGTGACCAAAACCAAGTTAAACAAGAACAACTGCCACACAAGAGACCTGATGGGATTCAAACAGAACCTAAATAAACAGCTTGTGTAAAAAACGTTTTCAGGTAAGATTTAAAAGACTACAAATCTACAGTATGGATATCAGGAAGATGCAAAACAGATCCCTTCTGTGCTTTAATTTAGACAATCTAACCATTCAGGAAGGAGATGTGCGCTGGTAGGAGAGTGTCATTATTTACAGTGAAACAAGTCTTGTAATGATATGGACTCAAAAGCCACTCAGAGATGAAGAAACCATTACTTCAAAAGCAACATAAAAAAAAGCCAGTTCACTCAAAGACAAAGGCCTTAATTTTTATATATACGTCCTGTGGTCTTATGAGACTACAATTTAAGTGCTTGGCCGTAAGGATCATTAGAAGCTGACTGTAAAGTACCAAGGCGGTAGCATTATGTTTTGTTGGTATTTTACTGTGGGAGGTACTCGCTTCTTTTATAAAATAGATAGAATCATGAGGAAAGAAAATTACATGGAAATATTAAAGCACCATCCCAACATATCAGCCAAGAAGTTAAAGCTTGTCCACAAGTGGGTCTTCCAAATGGACTATGAGCCTAGGTATGGAGGCAATTTGGTTTCAAATTGGCTTAAGGACAATAAAGTCAATGTTTTGGAGTGGCCATCAAACATTCGCGATCTCAGTTCCATAAAAAATCTGTGGGCAGAGATGAAAAGGTGCATTCAAGCCTGTCAGTCTACAAACCTGACTCAGCTACTCCAGATCTGTCAGGAGTAATGGGCCAAAATTCCAGCAAACTATGGTGAGAAGCTTGTGGCAGGATACCAAACATTTTGACCCAAATCAATCACTTCAAAAGGCAATTCTACCAAATAATACAAAAATGTATGTAAGCATCTTAATTTAAATAAAATCTAAGTCTAAATAATTTTCTTATTATTCCAGCATTAGCAGAAAAAATAATTGTGGTAATCCTAACTGAGCAAAAACAGGAAAACTGATTCATTGTTCATCCAGTAGGAAAGGTTATGGGTTTTTTATACAGAAATACATAAATACCATGTTTCAACTCTATCAGGTGCCTATACTTTATGTATAATACATACATATATAAACACAAACCACAATCTCACAGATGAACCCTTTCCATGAACCCTTTTTTGTAAAGCAAGTCTTATTTTTACAAATAAAGCCGTTCCTTGGAGCCAATGCTCAAAACTAGGGACTTCTCTTTTGCTACTTAATCAAAAGGGAAAAAAATGCTTTTTGCCCTGGTAATTATTATGTTCCCACAACAATTAAAATAGGATCTGGTTCATACTTTTAGACAATGTTTTGAAGACTTTGCTCCAGAACTACACAAACTTGGGGCAGAGAGCAAAACTATCTGGAAGCGTTTCATGGAGAACATGAAGCTGAATAGGACAGTGCCTGTAATTATATGGAACAAGATCTCGATAAGACTCTCCCTACAAATGACATACTGGACCGGCTTTAATATAAGACATCAAGGCATTATTTTTGACACTTTGAACCATATAGAACAGAACTTGTTTTTTCAAGATAAAGACTGAGAGCTGATTGCGTTTAGTCTTGTAGACACAAAACATGTGTACTTTTTTCTTGTCAACTGTATTATATTATATTAAAACAGTCAAAGCAATTGTAGTTTCTGCCCATTATACTTCATGGCATGCTTTTGGCACTTTTGTCTGCTTCACAAGCCAGTGATCAGAAATATAAATACATATAAAAAGATCATCATGGAAAGATGAACAAAGAGCACATTTGTTCATTGACCCTACAGACGCAGATGGGACTCCAAATAAAGAACAGTTGTATTTGGAAGCATTAGAAATGGATCCTGGCACTCACCCCAATGAGCAGCTGGAGCCCTTAGCCATTCAGCATCATACTTTACATGCTCATTGACGTAACTGTCCAGCAAATTAACACAACTAAAAGTATCTGATTAGTTAGGCTGCAAAGCCATCTTTTGGACAAGAACACAGGTCTATATATAACTAGAGCTTTCATGTATTCATAAGTTATACTTTATTTAAAGCGTTTTTGTTCGGCTTACCAAATTTGCGTTGGTGTTATTACTGTCTTCTTCAGGCATGGGCAGGAACACAGCCAGAGCCACACAGTTGGCAAAGATGGTTAACAGGATGATAATTTCAAAGGTTCTGGATGAGGAAGGCTCAGGATCACAAAAGTACATGAGTCAGCCTTTTATGTCATGTGGAGAAATACATGATACTGCTGAGTGACAGCAGTAACGTTATGTGTGAGGGATGGTCTGGTTTTTGTGATATAAATATAGTGTTACACAGCATATCAAACACATGAGCTGCAGTGATCTCTGGTTTTAAATCCTCTCTGGCATTGCTGTTGGTGTGCTGCCTCATTCTCATCCATAGGGGGCTCTCCAAGAAAATTCCCCTGCCAGGTCAGCATCATGTCCCTCAGTGATGATGAGAGACAGCTGCAGAGCCCAAGAATATGACAGGCCATTTAAACCAGGCCTACTCGTCAGGGGAAAAATGTTCTTGGTCAGACTGTAAGATGTTTACTTCTCCACAGGTCCAAGAATACCAACTGATCTGTAAATCCTAAATGTTTTTTTTTTTCTGATTGATTTTCTGCACCTTTTATATTGTCTGTTCTATTTTATATCATCCATCAGTAAACAGCACACCCTAAAAAGGTCATGTAAGCAGCTAATCCTATAATATTCCCAATCTTATTAACTACAGTCATGTTCAATAAATTGGAACAGGCGTTCCAATGAGGCTCGTTTGTCCAATTAAAAGTATCGTTTGAAACTAACAACCTTTAAGTGGGTATTAAACATACTTTTCATTATGCCCAAATTTCTGCATTAAAAATGTTTTTTATTAGTTCGACTTTTTAACATGTTTTCATTAGCTGTAAGTAGAAATAAAGGCTTGAAAACATCTGCGTGTAATTAATCTATATAATGTGTTTCAATTAGTAAACTGAGTTATTGAAATGAATGAACTTTTCAATAATATTCTAAACTACTAACAGGAGTTTTAACTTATCTTCCCTTCAGTCAGCAGCCTCACTTGGTTCAAAAATCTCACCAGACTGGCTGCATTTCAGTCATTTTTCCACATAAATCAGCAGAATATGATTAAGGTTGATTGCTTTCATCTGCCAGATGGGAACAGATTAGTATGAATTGGTTTCAATAGAAAATCATAAACAAGCCACAAGTATTAAAGAAGTCTTCACAATTTGATGATCACCTGACAGACTGAAAATAAGTTTAATTCCCTGGCAGAAATGTGATGTGATTACTTTATAAACATGACTTGTTACATGCTGTGTATTCAGTAATGGTGTATGCAGAATGTGCATGTCTAATTTTAGGCCATAAAGGATACTTCCATTCCACAATGTTGATGCAGGCCTTTCGGAAAGGATTTTTCAGGGTGAAGAGGAAGAGAGATCTGGCGGGACGAGGATTGCCCCCTGTGGCCTGTAGCCTCTTCAGTTTCTCCCTCTGCTTCTTCTTCAGTTCCTCCTCGTTCATGATGACCGGCTTGGCCGCATCCGCGTCGGTCGCCATCCTGATGCCTTCGCCTTACACAAACTTTCCAAAAATCCACTAAACAATCAGGGATTGATGTAAAATCCCAAACTTGGGTACAGGGTAGATCTTCCTCTGTGAAGGCCTCCAGGTTCCAGAGCAGCCTTTCCTGTGCGCGGATCCCCCCACGCCACCCTCTCTCTCCCCTCTACTCCTTCTCCCTTGCTTGGAGCCACAGACTTCTCCTCCTGGCTGAGGACCTCTGACAGAAAAAGCTCACCTCTGTGGAGAAAAATAAGAGGGCCAGAGTGGCTGAAGGAGCAGTTGACCCTTTAGCAGTTTAAATTTAGACTGTGAACCACTGGCAGGCCATGCTTGGGAATGGCTGGGAGGGCAGAAGGGGAGGTAGAAGGGGCAGGGCAACTGTAAATGACGTGAGAGAGACATCCAAAGAGGAGAAGCAACTAGAGCAAACAAACCTGCAACTGACATAAACCTAAACTCACCGGCATGTTTTCAATAAAGTGCATTCTTCTGCATGTGGAAAAATGTGAAAAGCAACAATTAAGATGTATAAAATGGTAAACTTTGTCATTGTAACAAAGCAGAGAGCTTCAGTGTGAATCCCTATGCTAAGAACTTCAAGATGCGTTATACCGCTAATTAGAGTCCTTGCAGAAGTACTAATTTAATGCCAAACCCAAAGTGATGCACAATTGTGAAATCAAATGAAAATGTTTTTTTCACCATTTCATAAAAATCTGAAAAGTGCATCGTGCATTTGTATTTATCCACCTTGAGTCAGTACTTTATAGAACCACTTATCACACATTCTAGAGCCTAAAACCTTTGTCAGGCCCAGACTAAAAGGAGAGCATTTGTGAACAGCAGTTTTCACAAAGCAGTTATCACAAATTCCCAGTTAGATTAATGTATGTGCTTTGACTGGGCCATTCTTATTTATTAATATGCTTTAATGCTGTCCTGCTTGTAGAAGAACCTCTGTCCCGGTCTCAAGTCTTTTAAAGCCTCTAACAGGTTTTCTTCCAGGATTGCCCTTTATTCATCTCTATCCATTTTCCCATCAACTCTTCAAGCTTCTCTGTCCCTGCTAAATAAAATGGTGGCAGAATCATCCCCACAGCATGATTCTGCCACCACCATGCATCAAAGTGGGGAATAGTGTGTTAAGGTTGCCCAATTTCCTCTGTTGGGGTCATCCATTTTGGTCGGACAGACCGACTAGGCTGCGCAGTTCGACATGCGCAGCTCAACAGACGTCACAGCTCTGACATCACCCGGGATTATAAAACCCGCAGAAACCAAACTTTCGTTGCCATTTCGAGCGTGTCTCACGGGGACGACGCAACGGAGGCGCATATCTCACAGGCGAACGTCTCCTCCACACGGCCATTCCCGGAAGAGCTTTAAAGCTGGAAATCTGTCTGATACAAGTAGGTCAGAAGATTTATAACTGATCGAAGACCACGCCGACACCCGGCGCAGATGAAAACCCACAGAGGTGTTTCCAAGGAGACGAGTTTTCCTCGTTTTTCAACGGACTGCAACGGTTCCTCATATTTTCCCTGTTTTGGACAGATAAGTTTACCATTTTTGAGTTGATCACAGACGCGTGACACACTGTCCCCACCGCCCTTCCGTTTTTCTTCAGACCTATGTCCCATCCTCATGTCGGTGAAGACAAGAAATCAACGCCAAAGTAATTTCGTTCTAGTCGGATAGGTGTATTTAGAGGTCTGGGCAGGATGAGGCATAGTTTAAGGTGATTTAGAATCACCAGTAGTTAATCCAAGGTATTAGCTGTTTGCATGCAATACTGATTGAAGTGTTTTATGCTGAGTGTTTGATTTGCTCTGCAGTTGAATCACGAAGCGCGGATGCGATCAGCAAGGTTCATGTTTTTGTCCAGCTGATCCCAAATCAGCCAGGAGTTAGAAGCTGGACTTTTAAAAGTTTTCCATTCAAAGCAGCAGTCTGGACCTCGTGGTCTGACCACTCCTTTGTCCCAGTATTATTACTGGAGTTTTTCCACCAAGATCCCGCCTCAGGATTTTATGACCCTTTGTTCAAGATTTGGGGCAATCAGCTGCTAGTGGCTAAGGGTGCGTCCCCACTGTTCTACCAGCTGACAGCCGAAATCGAGACATGAGCACACCAGGAGGACTTCTCTTTTCAGATTAACCCAAATTGCACATTTTGTCCATAAAACTGCTGGTTTGATCTTCATAGACCCTAAATGTGCATATATTTTCTTTTATTATTTTTAGATAGTCATTTTGCTCCCTTCTGTAGAATAGTGCATATTTAGTTAAGTGAAGATTTTTTTGGACCAGAGTAGTAATTATATCAGGGCTATATGGTCAATAAATGTTCACATGCATAAAGACAAGCGTTTGTGTTTACTTTGTCCAAGAGTGATTTATCTGTCAAAATTAGGTCTAAGGTCCCCCATTGATCGGTGAAGCAGCTGATTAAAGTGACATTAGCGTGGTTTTGGTTAATAATTATCAATTATTAATAAAAATTAACTAATTGTAATTATTAAGTGCTTTGAGCCCACAATCACAACACCAGAGATCTTTTGACTGCTATTCGTAAGCAAGGATTTTTGGTTAAGAAAACTATTTTCATGAATTTTGACTTTTTAATTTTAACTTTTCATAAATATTCATTAATCAATAATCATAATCCTTACACCTCCATATTCATGGGGTTTTTTGCATTTACACAAAAAAACAATCTAGTTTTGGTTTTATCTGACCAGAGCCCCTTCTTCCATGCATCTGCTCGATCCTCTACATGGCAAAGCTTAGCATGTTGTTTTATAACCTAATCCTGCATTAAACTTCTCCACAGCTTTATCCTTTGTTCCTTGGTCTTCATGTTTTTTCACTAATGTTCACTAACAAACACACCTCTAAGGTCTTCTAAATGAGTTCATGCAAAGAAACCTCTACTAATTATATGGGAATATTTAACTTTAAATACTATAATAATTTTCCAACCTATCTAGTTCAGTAAATGTTATATGGGAGCCTCATAAAAGGTGAGGACCCTATTAAAGGTAGAATTAGATTTGAGTTCACAGAGATTATGTAGTGTACTGTGTCGCCCCCTATTGCCCATAAATTAAAGTAACTCCAAAAGTAAAATAAATATCACAAAATCTTACATTTTGTTCCCTTTATTTTTATGAGGCTAGAGATGAAAATACAGACAGCTGAAAATTAACTGTAAAAAAACACCACAAACCAATGGGACCTGTGCATTTTGTCCCCATGTGTCACCAGAACAACTTTAATTAATATATCTTAGCATTATTTTGTAGAACTTTATTGAAATAGAGGACATTTTTTAACACATCAGTAGTTACGATAAATATAAAGTGAAATTTGACAGCTGTAATGGTAGGTTGTGTGATTTTTATGATGTGATTGAAACGATACCAGAGAAATGCCTCAACAGTAGTAAATCATTGCAATCTCTTCTACGTATAAATAAAAAGCAACAACAGCAATATGAAACAATACTTAAATTTACTTCATTAACAATAATAAATAAAACCTCAACAATCACAGACAACTAAATACCAGCAGGTCAAACTAAAGGTTTTGTGAGAAAATGTGCCTTTCTTTGACATAAAATTTCCTCAGCTGGGAGCTTTGGTACACAAACAAAAAACCTTCTCATAGCCAAGAGGCGTTCGGATTCTGCCACACCAAGCAGCTCTTTGGTGAGTGACAGCTTTCAAAATTTGTCTCATCCAAAGATGGTTTTATGGTCTCATTTTTATTTTCTCCTTCTACGAGCAAAGTTTGCTACACTAACTTCTGGAGCAAAAATATGCCCCTTTTCCACTGGCTCGATTTGGCCCTTCTCCACTCGGCTCGCTATGCGAGCATTTCCATTACTGTTTTTTCCATACCGGTACCTAGTTTTTTGGTCCCAGCCCTGAGCAGGTGCCACCGGGGATGAGTAGGGACTACATGTCAAGTGACCACACTGCTGTTCACTGATTGGCCGTGGGAGGAGGATAAATTAGAAGGTTTTTGTTGAGACAGTGCAGGGAAAAGTTAATAAAACTCAAGAACAACTACAATAATATTAAGGACCACAGTGCCCGGAGCAGGTCATACATGTAATTTTACCAGTTACAGATCATAAACCATGCGTGAAGGCTGACAGAAAAGAAAAAGGACGAATCAGCTTTCTGAATTACATGCAGGCAGAGCTATGTATTTAATAACAACCTAAATCAGCTGATCACACATAAAATCAGCTGTTCAGAGGCACAAACATTTCCCCCAAAACACACAAAACAACCTAAAACTAACTTCAAAGGTCAAAAGTCTGCGGTTTTGAGCTTTTAAGTCCTTGTCCTCATTATTGCCATGGCTGAGACAAAAACCTTTTCATAAAGCCCAAAATTGTAACTTCTTCAGGCAAACATTGGAACTTCACCATCCAGACAGCAGCATCTCTCCTCTCTGCTTCTCCTGCCACCCCCCTCTCACATCAGAACCCCTGAGCCTTAGTTTATAATTCTGGCTGGGCTGTGGTCCAGATAATTATCCTAGTGGATCATTTTAGACATAAAAAACGTAAGATGTTCTTGTGTATATATTAATACAAACGTTATTAGTATTTAGCTTATTTATGTTTTTATTTTCTGGCATTTCACGCAGATTACTTTGTGACAATGTAACACAGTAACGTTAATAGCAGCACAGCGCACTACACTCATGGCTTGAGGTGGGGCTTCAGTCGCCATACCTTCAGCTGTTGGCGGGTCAGTGGAAACAGTTACCGTACCGAGTAGAGCAAAACCGAGTGGTGCAAAGCCGTGCCGGCTAAAACGAGCCAGTGGAAAAGGGGCAATATCCTATGTAAGACCAGAGAATGAAGACTTTTAAAGGGAATTTTTATCATTTTTATGTTCTTTTCCTACTCAGTTTAGTTTGGAATGTGTAGATTATGATATATTTATTTATATGTTAAAGATATAAAATAAAACACACCTTACCAAATAACCAATTATGAAGAATTGCATTTAAGCTCAGCCAATTAAAATAGGCCCCTTCTTCCAGATTCACTACACCTTTCCTGGGAAGTGGATCTTTGTGAAAACTAAAAGTAGCTATGGTTCACTCCCATTCAACATATTTCCACTAAAAACTGTTTTCAGTTTATAACAATTAGCAGTCCTGGTCTGCTGTTGCATATGGTAATGGTAATTCTGTTCTAGAAATACGAGCTCTGTCAGAAAATGTGTTTTGAAATGACCGTACTTATCTGCTTTAAGAAGCCATTGGAAGGCTGGTTGTGATTTTTTGGCTCTGAAATATCTTCAAGCTTTGTGATATTTGCTCTCTAAGAAAATGGCAACATCAACATTTTCATACATTTACAAAGCTTCTAATTTAAAGTATCACTTGACTGACTGCACTCTATACGACATTCAGAAAGTGTTGACCTGCCAATATTTAAAGACAAATGTTCCTTTTGGTTTGATGAATTACACTTTCCCAAAGCGAGAGAGAGAGAGGCACACCTTGAGGTTAAAAATACCAACAAGGAAAACTTGAAATGAAATCTGAATATGCTCAAATGCTGCATATCAATAAATTATTAATGCTAAACTATTTTTGCTAAGACTATGGAATCCTCTTAGCAGTGTGATCAAAACTAACCTCAGAGTGCTTTTTCTTTGTGAGGTAACTTTTAAAACTCGTGCAACAAAACAACTATAGGTGTCTTACAATTCTTTCAAAAACCAAAAAGGAAATCTATTCATAGAAATAACCGAAAACCTTAAAATTATTTTAGAAAGGCATTGCAAATCTCATGCTTTGCAGCAGCTCAAAATAACTGAAGAGAATGTGCAAAGCATGTTTTTCAAAGTTGAGCCATAGTTTTGTTACAGTGATCATATCACAAATTACAAGATAATAAATCTGCTTGTTAGATTAGCTTGTCTAGTTTTTATGTTATAGTCATTGCATTGCACATCAACACAAGCTAGGTTTGAAATAGTGCAGCTGGTGAGGGTGTAATAGTACTGAGTCCGGGACCATTTCTTTACGCTGGAGATGGATGAAGCAGAGAGGTTTAACTCAGCAGCTTGTGGCGGTCAAAAACAGTCTTGCGCTGTTCCTGCACCTGCTTCTTCCAGCGCTGTTGTGCACCTTCGACTCGCTCTAGCACCGTGTTTCCTCTGGCCGACCCGGCGTCTGCACGAGGACGCATCTCCTGAAAACACAGACACAGGAAAAGACACAATGAGAGCAAGGAGCATTTGAAAATCCAAAGCGTCACACTCCCCTTAAATGTAACGATGTCCTTTATGTGTGCTTCTTGTTACCTCAGAGTCTTCCTCATTGTGCAGAGGCTGAGTGTAGGGGTCGTGTTTGCGGATAAGAGGGTCAACCAGCAGCAGGAACAGCATATAGAGAAGAAGAGCCCCAACGACAGACAGGTAGATGATGATGGTCACCTGAGGAATATCGTAAGAGGGAGATCATCTAAATGCCCGATCCCAGAACCCACATCTAACATGTAAACTTCATACTTAACATAATGCTTCAATGCACTGAATGCATTTCTTATATGTTTTTTCTATTAAGAAGTATAAGAGCCGTAAGATATGCAAACTAAGAATGCCAACCGATAGTTTGTCAGATTGAAGGATAAAGACTGAACGAGATCTGCACTCAGAACTTGAACAAATCCACCAGGTACCTTTATGGTGTTGCTGCTTCGCTCCTCATATTTGCACTCACACAACAGACAATATGCTTCCACATCATGGCCAGGAACTGGCATGGGATCCACCACATGGAGGCAGTTGCTGTAAATGTATTAGAATATGTGTTCATTTTACAAAGCAAATTCAACAAATTCAAAAAAGCAAAATATGAACAAATTCTGACAATGAATTTAAGAACTGAAGTTAAATATAACTGCCACCTTAGGTTGGGTTTTTTTTTTTTGGCTCTAGTGGATGACTACAGCACTTCTACACCTGTAGGTTACATAACTTCAAATCCTTCACTAGGAGAATATGGATCAGGAATGATCCATACAGACACTGATAGAGTGGCTAATAGGAAGTCATACTGATAGAAGCGTTTTTCTTGACAAGTGTCACGAACCCCTGTTGCCCCATTTGTCCTACATTACATCACGCAGAATAATTAAAAACATTTCTTTTTCCTCTTTTAATAATACATATGTCCTGAAAAATGCAACTAAAAACAAACAAATGACAAAAATTAAAGCTGTAATACCCTAAATGCATAACTGAGCACACTATTAAACTAATAGTTGAAACATATTTAAATTAAATTCCCACTACAAGTCATATTTAGGTACACGCCAGCCAAAGACAGTGAATCTGAACAATAGTAGTTAGATGCTATTTTAGATTTTCTTGTAGGATTTTCCAGAAAATTGCTCATTTAGCTAAAGCTAGTTTTCAGAGGTTAGGTGAGTCAGGAGAAGGGTACACAAAATCTATAGCATTATATACAAAGACCATGACACAGTAAAGACAATAATTTGAAAAACACGGAGCAACAGTGACATAACTAAAGCTGGACATTTCCTGAGAATCGATTAAAAAGTCAAGATAGAAACTGGTCAGGGAGTGGTGGCAAGAGGCCAACAGCAACACTGAAAGAGCTGCATTAATTTCTGGTTGGTACTGGTTATGATCTATGCGTGACAACGATCTCCTGTATTTGCCATATGACTAAGAGTGGGAATAAAAAAACAAAGAGCCTGGCTAAAATCTGCCAAAGCCACACAGGAGAATGTGTTATCGCTTAGTGAGAGAAAACTTGAACTTTGGGTCACAATTTAAAGATTTAAGTTTGTCAAAACAAAAGACAGCAACACATAAAAGTAAACCATATTCACTGTGATACATGGCGGTGGCAGCGTCATGCTGTGGGGTTAATTACGATCTTTTTTTTTTCCAATGTTGGTCACTTTTGAACTAAAACCTTCAAGTGTCTTTTATTTTTTATTTTATGATCTTCACAGTGAGTCCAAGCATACATGCAAAGCAACGATAGAATGACTTTATGTGTTGCAATGGGCTAGGCAGAGTTCAGAACTAAATCTGACTGAAAACTTGGGGACCACCTGAAAACGGAGATGGACAAAAGATGTCCTCACAATCTACAAAACAGTAAACCTGTTTAATTAAACAGGTTTACGGTTTTGAAACCCTTTTCATATCCACTGAATTCAACTTCATACTGAAATTAGTGGAGTGGAAACCCTGAGCAAAGCTTCGATACTGTAGCTCTGTAAAAACAACGCGAGATTAAAAAAAAATATTTTATTCTTCACATCATTGGTAAATGGCTTGCACTTGTATAGCGCTTTATCAAGTCCCCAGAGACCCCAAAGTGCTTCACACTATATTCAGTCATTCACCCATTCATACACACATTTACACACTGACAGTGGTATGTTACATGTAGCCAGAGCTGCCCTGGGGCAGACTGACAGAAGCAAGGCTGCCATTCACAGGCGCCACCAAGCCCTCTGATCACGAACAGTAGGCAAGGCGGGTGAAGTGTCTTGCTCTGTGTCACAACTGAGATAGACATAGCGGGGAGTCGAACTAGCAACCCACCGGTTACAAGACAAACCACCGCCAAAGTCGTCCCGCAACACTCATTGGCAAATGTAACGAAGTTATGTAAAAGTTCCCTTAACTTTGTTTTACGGTAGTTTTGAATCTACAATTTACCAATACAAGATGCTTTAGAAGCTGACATAGGCTGATAAAAAATGGTGAATAACAAGATTGGTAAAAAAAAAAAAACATAAAACAAACAAACAAGAAAAAAAACACTGAAAAGGTACAAACATGAACACTACTCCCATTCCTGTTCATATCATTTATATAAATCCTTGTTAGAATTAAAAATCATTTAAATTGCAACTACAAGGAAATATGGGATGGAATTACCTTTTATTCTGCCATAAAGAAACTCTCTAAGGTTTATTAACTAGCGCAGGTTATTTCAATAAACATTGAAGCTTCTCTTCTTAGAATATACAGAATCTGCACTGAGAAATCTTCAGTCTTGCTGGACCCAATGTGTGAACTCCCAATCAGAGTGCTACTAAAAGGTTCCTCTTACCAATCTTTCTGGGTGACATTTATATTATAGATGTTTCCAGAGATATTCCTGTATGGTGGGCAGATGCACTTGCAGCGGACATCCTCAAAGTTCTAGAAAAGACAGAAGGAATGCGTCGTGGTTTTATTTAAAACTGCTTAAGGACTTATTGAATTTCCCTTTAGGATTCATAAAGTATCTTCGAATTGAATTGAATGCCCCCACCCCGTGACATTATTCTACCTCTTCTATTAACAAACTCCAATCACAGAACATCTACAGCATGGAAACTCCTGAAAGTTAAAAGTGAATTATATTGATTGTCCTGTTGCAATAACAGCTATCTAGGGTGTGATATGTTAGGTGGCAAATGAGCTGAGTCCTAGCAGCAGGAATCACAGATGAGCCTGAGGGTCTGAAGAAATGTGCTGGTCCACAGCACAACAAAACAACAGGTTGTGCAAGTGTTTCCAATGTGGAGGTTAGTGTGTAGGGAAAGTGCTAATTTACAAACCCTAGAAAGGGCCGTATGAATAAAGGCTAAATAATTTACACAAGTTGTCGGCGTTTGAAAATGTTGCATGTGTTGACAGATGTTTGGAAGGGCCTGTGAGTAGCAGGATCCCAGCAGCATTACTTGATGACAGTGGCATCATTTAGCTTTTGGAACATCCTGAGGAGCCCAACACATGCTTCAACTATTCAGGAGTAATTACAATTCAACACTCATTATGTGCTGAAAACAAATCTGTTTAGGCCACACCTAAAAAACGTTGCTTATTTACTTGGGTTTTTTTATTTCTGTTTTTTCTTAGTGGATCCCTAAAATATTTTCAGAAATCAACACACAAGACCAGTTTTTTAAAAACATTAAAGAAGAGATCAACTATGAAAAAAACAACAACAATGAAATAAAACTAATTAATGAACAACCTATAAAATATACAATAAGCTTCATTTCTTAAGAAATGCCTTAATCTGCAAATATAATTACTTTTGCCACATTCCTGTTTTTTTCCTAGTCAATCCCCCTAATATTGTAGTAAATCAATAGCAAGTTATTAATCTGATAATAAAAGGTTATTAAATACAATTTAAGAAAATTATTTGAAAAAAAAAAATGCACTTAAAGAGAATATTAAAGAGAATTTGGTGGGATGCATTCTTCCTCCTTACTAACAAGTGAGGTCTTTTAATAGGTTCTGTTTAAAAACGTTTTTACAGAATCTAACAAGTTTACAAACGCACATCTCCATGTTACTTAAGACACAGCTTTTTAATGTTTCTCCGCCTTTCTGCTGCATAATATTCCAGTACCAGCCTGTCGTTTTTACCTTCGCTTCTGCAAAAACATCCAGCAGACACACGATCACTGCGGCTGCAGCAAACATCCAGGATCCTGCTCTACAAGACATTTCTCCACAGCAAAACTTATTGGCACGCCTGCTGAACGATTACCATCGAGACCCTGCCACAATAATCAAACAAGACACTGGTTAGCAGCCGTAGCCGCTAGCTAGCTGGCTAGCTAGCAGTAAAACCAACGTTAAAACCAGATGTTGAAAGTGACTGAAGGGGTCTGTCTCTGACTTAGCGTTTAACTTACGCTGTGACAGCAGGTAAAGGATTTGTTTTTGCTTTAGCATTTAGGGCTAAGCTCCCTGTAGGTTGAAAAGCTACGGCTAAAGTGATTTTCTCCTTCCTGGTTACGTCACAGATGACGTCCAAAATAAGATTGATGGTGAAGCAACGACGCCCCCTGCTGGAAAATCGCAGCAGCTATGATTAGAGAAATGAATCACTTTTTTTGACGTTTGACGTTAAAATTTAATTTGTCCAAAGTCATAAATGACTCAGCACATCTGGCACTTGATCATGGAAAAAACATGTTGCATTGTTAAACAAAGATTGAAACTGAATGAATTAGGAGCAGGAAAACTCAAAGATATGACTAGTAGGGATAACCGTATTCATATGACTACGTATCGCATTTATGCATGGCAGTTTAAAAATTAAAACTGCATGAATCGAAATAAAATAGCTTAATTTTAATAAATGTTGGTAGGAAATAAATCAAAAAGAATTGAGTGTTTTATTGTGCCTGACAGATTATATTGAGTATAGACTTGGATGCTTCTCATCGCTGTTTAAGTTGTAAGGGATAACAACAGTCTGAATTAGAGATAGAAATGGTTTACTTCCCTGGAAAAAAAAAAAAATCAGACATTAATTACATAAATTGAAGGATGATATTTGCCTCACTGATGGGTTTGGGTGAATTTTACAGTTACTGGCAGCTGGATGCCAGTATTTACTGAACCAGCACCAACAGAAACAGAAACAGTAAAACCTAAAAAAAAAAGATATATAATTAAAATACAAATCTTGAATAACAATAACCTTGTGAACCATACGAATCTACATTCACTCACCTTTTTTAATGTGCTATATTGATAGCAATAATGAATGCCTTTTTGTATCATTGGACAAAGGATGTGACTTATAAGAATATTTCCAGATATCTCAGAATAAACATATTTTCCTTCAATCTTGCCTCTCTTTAGGAATTTGAAATGCAAGCCTCTACTTCTTGAGTCAATCAATACTCCTATTTCCCAGTAATCCTGCCTTCATATGTTTCTGTATAGCAAGATACTCATGTCTTAAATAAGCTGTAGAAATCAATAAGTCACAAATTCAGCCTTAACCACTCGAGTCTGTGGTCACACAGATGAGACGAGAGCATAGCTATTTCACTAATGAGCTGTGATAGTGCAAACATCACCACACCATCTTTTCTACAACTGTAGGCATTCACAGGATCCTGGATCTAACCACAGTTATGAAATCACAACAGAAGTCTGTTCTGTTGGGTGATGCTGGTGTATCGGATCATAAAGAATTGTAATCTTAATAAATTTCAAATTGGTTTACAAGATTTGTTTGTTTCAAGCAATAAAGGGGTGATTAATAAAAGTGAACAGAGGAATAGATTGATGATTGTGAATGATCAGGGACTAAAAAGGTCCTCAGAGTAGCGTTTATATTATTTTCAGATACATAGGGTGTATCCTGGTAGTTTTCTGTCAGTGCTTCATTGAATCCCACCTGATTAAGTTTTCTTTTTTACTTAATTTGAATATTTAACTCCTGCCATGATTCAACTGTGTTAGGTATTTGAGTTTCCTTCTTGTCTGTTTCTCTGCACTTCCCTGTTTATGTTCTTTAGTTGCTGCCACTGTAGTTCTTCCTATTGTTGACTTATTTCTTGTTTTCCTGTACATTTTGAGTTGTTAGATTTCTTCCTGTATTTCTGTGTTCATTAGCCTCCCTCCTTCAGTTTCTCTGCGTTTTCCCTACCAGCAGCTGCTCCACATTTTATCTGACTAGCTTTTCTAGCCCATTGGTAATTTCTCCACCATGCCTCTGTATTTAAACTCTCTGGTTTTCATTGCTTGCCACTGGATCCTACTGTTTGCCTGTCCATTCATTATCTGTCTCTTCACCCATGCTCTGTGTCCTATTACTTCTTGTAAGTTATCAGTTTATGTATCATTAAAGGCTTCTACTGACCATGCAGCTCCCACACTCTTGTCTGCACGTTGTTCCTCCAAAACACCACCGCACTATGACGAGTCAAGAATAAGTAAATGAGACAGCATTCTATTTTAAACTCAATGTCGATTGTTTACAAGCTAAAAATGTCTGAAGTAGAGCAAACCGATGTTTTATATATTTTTCTCCCTCTACATTACTTATTCTCTCTTCCCAAAAGCCAAGTTAGAATTAGAACTGACTGCTGTAGTGGATTTGATGGCCACTTAACATTATATTAATGTATCTAAATAATCAGTCTCATTCAGTACCCATTCAGCGATCTCTATTTAAAAAAAGAACCATAAGAATATTTATGGAAAAGAAGATTTATCTCATCAATTGTAATAATTACATATGATAAAGTCATCATTTCCTAATGATCTGTTAATGTAAAAAGAAGTTTAAACAAAATAAAACCAAAAGTCAAATTCTTACCACAACAAAACTAACCGAGGACATTTTTTAAAACAAGAAATTAACATTCAGAATATCGTCTCAGCTGATTAAAGACTTAAATCTTTGGTCTTGCTCTCTCTCTCTCTGGAGTTTAAAGAAAGGGTCGGTTGCTTAATTTTAAGTTATAATAGCTAAAAGCAATTGAGGGGAAATGTTTTGGGAAAAATATTAAGGAGGGATTCAAACTTTCCAAAATATCGGGGCACCAGTTTCTCAGACCAGAATTGCCTTAGCAGTAGGGAGAACACATTACTGTGAGGTCAATATCTTATTGTGTCACCTTCTAGTGAACTGGACTTCGCATCTTAAATTCTTAAATGGGTAAAATAAAATAGCTCAGATAGATTTGAATGTTTTAAGACATTAGCACCCATAACAAAACATTAAGGCGGCTGTTTACCATCTACATGTGATTTGTGAAAGGACCTAATGAGGTGAGGGGGGTAGAAGTCTGCCCTCTTCTGCAAGGTTGTCTCAGGCCCACATCAGCGGGTGCCATCGGCTTGGTTTATGAGGCTGTGTGGTTGTTCCAAAAGGTCCGTCAAGGATAATTTTAAGGTCCTAGAAGAACACAGTTAAACGTGTGTGAAAGGTCAGACCTGGGTGTTTGTGAACAATGCACCAAGGTTTACAGAATTATTATTTTAGTTAAAATGTCAATGTTTTTTTATGTTTTGTTTTACTTAATAATGTACTGAATGTTGCACTGAATGTGGATTATGAATGTTTTATCATATTAACCTCTCGTAAAATAATATAACTCTATTAATAGGCATCTAAATATGTACTTTGTTCTATAGTTTGTTGCATTTACACAAATGATTCAGGTGAAGAAGTGAAGGCGAGTTCACCTCCTCGATTTAATCGTATTCTTTTACTGCTGTCACTGCAAGCCACTTAGTTTTCGGTGCTCTTTGATGCAAGACTGCCCTTTACACCTTCAGGCCAATTACAGCATAAATGACACTGACCAAAGCTCACCACTAGCTCTCATTATCAGTTCAGAGTTCCAGGGACAAAAGTAAAAGGTGATCAGTCCCTTTTTATAGGCAGACCAAGCCTATGCCTACGGGAGAGAAAAGTAAGATTCTGTTTGGAAAAGGGGATTATCTGACATTAACTAGAAATGCTTCTCATGCACACATTTCCTGTCCAGGCTTTAACCTGTAAACTGGGCACCCACTCTGACTGTAATGGTGCAGCAAGACATTATCCTGGAGAAGAGATGTTCTTTGGTAAAAATGTGTGAGCAACATTAAGAAAAAAAGTGTTTTTATCATGGTGGCACAATGTCACACTGAACAATATAAAAAATCAATCAAAAATTTGAATACATTTATTTACGGGTGAAAACAAGCACATTTAGAAAAACTTGTTTTTAATAAAATCACTAGCGTCATAGTTATCGCCCTTCCTTCAGTTGATGCTTTGTACAACCATATTCTACCATTAGGACAATGTTTACTCTTCACCTACAACATTGATTTGGTCATAATTGCACTCTGAGAAGTGCCATGTCACACATGCTGAAACCCCCATTTTTTCAGCAAACATTTTTGCCCATTCAGACAATCGTTGTCTGACATAACACAAGGAAAAATGTTTTCTCTGGATGATGTGTCAAAAACAACGTGTAAAAACTCGTGTACCAGAGCTGAGAGAAATGACGTCATTCTGTTCTTGCAGCCCATGAAATGAGAAAACGTTCCTCGCTTCTTGTTGAGAATGTACTGGCCCATTAGTGATCCTAATGCAACAGTTCTCCAACCGGAAGTTCTGAAGATCTTTTTCACGTCCCTTTCCATCTTCAGTCAGTCAGTCAGTCAGTCATTTTCTACCGCTTATTCCATAGTGGGTCGCGGGGGAGCTGGTGCCTATCTCCAGCAGTCTATGGGCGAGAGGCGGGGTACACCCTGGACAGGTCGCCAGTCTATCGCAGGGCAACACCTTTCCATCTTCATATTGACAAGTGCAAGTTGGCAAAATAAATGTGGGTCCTCATACAGCCTGGTGGCTAGCAGTGGAAAGGAACGGGTGAAAACAGGAAAACAAGAAGACATGAATGAGTAGTTAAGAGTTCCAGGAAACTCTGATCATCTTTAAAAATGAAAAAATATAATTTACAAAATAGTCAAAAGTGTCAAAAAACGTGGCACCTGCAATTATGCAAAACAATCTTTTATTCTTACCTTGAGACTGGTTTCCCCATATTGTCCTCAAATTGGAAGTTGGATTTTTCTAAATTTTGCAGTAAATAATTGTGCCATCGCAACACATGATGGAAGCATTTTAAGGATTTATACACATCTTCACCACAGGTGCCAATAAATGTGCAGGGCTCTGTATGTGAGAGACTTTAATTGATTGACTTGTGTGATTCTAAGTGTTTTTCAAGAGACTTAAAAACAGCTCTGCATTTATCCACTAGGAGATGCTGTTAGGTCCAAGTTAAAATAAACTGAATTCATTTAAACTGAAAGCATTTTTAGAGTGGCTGTTGAAATGCGAGAGATGTGATGTGAAACAAAAGTAAAAAATGTACTAGTGAATTGTCAAAAAAACCCTTCAACATTAACCTTTACAACGCAGATAAATTACATTAATGACAAGTTATTTGTTTTTCAAATAGGTGGGATAAATATTTGATTTATTGACTGAACATTTATACTCTATAAGGATTTTTATGTGATATCCTTCCTCTGAATAAATTTCCATGCATCACCAGGTTCAGCTGGAGGTTTGGATCTTAAAATGCATGTTTAAGTACGGCCAACCTTTCTACATGTTTTATTTTGACCTTTATCTAATCATCTACGTTCTGTCTGCTCTCCTGTTGTTTTTGAAGAAAACGCGGTTTGAATACCAAAGATTTCTTTAGGGGAGGCGATTCTTCCCTATCTCTCCTCTCAGCTGAGCTAATACATTGTGGGCAGCAGGACTATCCTAATAGACACAAGTTGTAATTACAGTAGTGGGAGGCAGCAGACAGTGGTGGTCCGGGGACAGCATGAAACTATAAATCACAACTCCAGCTTTTTGCCCTCCTGAGTGTGGCCGATTCACATTCAACCAAAAAGCAATTCTGCCAACATGTGTTTACACATTTGTCTTCATCAGCCACTGGCTTGTTCTGGACCCCTGTGACTGAATTTTCTTTTCCCATGGCTGACTATTTTTCAAGTGTTTGAGTCAAAGTCATCTTTATTAAAGCTCAGTAATTAAATAAACTTGAGATGCTCGCAGTAATATTACTCCACATATAACCTTAAAACAGATACTCATATATAATGCATAAAAACACATTTGTCTTATTTTCCCTTTGTGACATTAAATCTGTTTAAACATTTCCGTTTTAAGTCAGTTAGGATTACCAGAATTACTGTGAGAGACAATTTTAGAGATTTTTATTTTCTTCAAATTCTGAAGTTTTCATACATTCTCTTAGTATTTGTTAGAATTGCATTTAAACTGTAAGACTTGGATCAAACATTTTGGGTATCCTTCCAATAGTTTGCTGTAATTTCGGCCCACTCCTAACAGAACTGGCGAACCCATTGCAAGTCTGAAGGCTGCCTTGTTCAAACACAGTTTCACCCTAACTCTAACCTTCTGCCCACAAATTTTCAGAGATTAGGACTTTGTTGTTGATGTTGTCGTCCTTAAGCTACTTTGTAAAACATTATGCGGTATTTATAGGGTCATTGTTCATTTAAGAGTCATTATGACCTAAGCTTTAATTTTTAAAGGATAATGTCTTATCTCCACATACTTTTCTTTTCTTGTGATGCCATCTATTTTGTGAAGTGCAACCAGTTCTTCCTGCAATAAAACACAACATGATGCTGCCACTCCCTTACTTTATAGCTGGGATGTTGTAATGTAACAATGGCCATTTTGTCCAAACGCTACATTTTCTGTACAGGACTTGGTTCACTGTAGATAATGACACTTTCTTACCAGCATTAGGTATTTTACTTTTGCTCTGAGGTTGATACACACATTTTGGTACCCAAGTATGAACAAGATTTGTGGATATATTTACTTCCTGATATCCTGGCTGATTTCTTTTTATTTTCCCATGATGTCATACAAGGAAGCAGTGTGTTTGAGGTGTTGCCTTAAAATACATCCACAGGTGTACCTCATTTTAACTAAAATGTTGTCATTTAACAGAAGCTTTTAATGCTATGACTTTATCTAGGCATTCCCTAACTATTTAAAGTCAAGGGAATCTTAGTGAATGTAAATGTCTGAATTTGAAGAACTTATTACAACATTTATCTGTCATAGGAACAATTGTGATAATCCTACCTGCCCTAAAACAGGAAAGGTTTACTCAATTTTCTTTAAGACGAGTAAAGCAGTTTATGTTTCTTTTTTTTTTTTTTTTTTTTACAGTGTATGTGTTTCAAGTGTATTTGGTATTTCTTTTTAACATGGCTTCTACACGAAACCAGGAAGCTAAAAGTTTAAGCAATGTTTTTTTATATGAAAACAAACCAAAGGCGGTTGGCAGTAGCAAAGGTGTTAGAACAGAAGTGGTGGTGACTTGCTTCACAGTTTATGTCCTACTCTGTTTTATCCGTACAGACAGCTGCCACTCACCCAGCTGAGCCCATGTGAGGAAAGTTGTCTGCTGAGGAGTTCATGTCAGCAAGGTGCGAGCAGATCCAACTTATACCGAGCTTAAAAGAGGGACGCAGACTTCCTGCCAGGAAACGGCGACTATTGCAGCATGTTCCCCCAGGGGGAACATGAAAACCAAGAGCGGTGATAACACATGAAGGACACAACTGCAGAAAGACTCCCAATATTAATCTCGTGCAACAGAGAAACAAGAATTCATGAAAATAATAGACGTATAAAAAAGGAAAATTAGAGCTGATGCTTGAAGTATCATAGCTATCAGCTGAACTTTGTCCCCTTCTAATGCACAGTAATTGATGTTGGGGAAAAATGTCGGAGAGCTTCACAACCCGGAGCTAAGAAGGTAAAAAAACTAGCAGCAAGCTGCCACACATCTACATGCATCTTTGAGAAGATCCCAGGGGTTGGATGAGAAGACTGAAAGAAAAAAATAGCATTAAATGGAAAGTGACGTGAACTGAAAGGTGGATAAATAGTTTCAGGGGAAGAAGGAGGTTTTGTTGCTGGCATAAAAGGATGTAAAGGGATTTGGGGTAGGTTTAGCAAGGCTTGGCAGGCCACTTTACAGACAGCCATTAATGTCCACATCGGAGTGACTCCAGACAGGAGGAGTCTGACTTATGCATAAGGCTGATTTATACATGCACTGAACACTTAAGGATAAAAACACCCAGACACCTGGGTAAATAAGTGAGTCAACCAGAACAAACAAATTTGTCATGTCTAGTTTAGGACCTGAAACCCGCTTGAAAATTACACATCGCAACTTCTGTGTTAGATGCCTTCAAGCATGGAAGTTCCTTGCACCTCCTTGAACCACATTTTGTCATGGTAAAACCACAAAAGTATTTAGTTAGGGTTTACTGTGATGAACAAGCATAAAGCATTGCATAAATGCAAAGTAGAGGGACAGGGATACATTTGAATTATAAAGTTTTTGTCCATTTTACTTAGCAAATTAGACTGAATGGAGAGCATCTGTGAACATCAATTTTTAAGACTTCTCATATCTTACTTCACATATTCGCAGTTTCCTTTGAGTGTGAGCTTCAACTGGGCCGTTCTAACATAATACCATGCTTTGATCTAAATCATTGCATTGTGGCTCTGGCTGTATGCCAAGGGCTGTTGGCCTCCTGGAAGGCCTTCTCCCATCTTGCCCTGTATTTAGCTCCTTCCATCTTCCCATCAACTCTGACCAGTATCTAGGGTAAACCCACAACATAATACTGCCACCACCATGTTTCACTATACTATGTGTGGTGTGTGTTACTTCACACACATAGGGTTTTATATGCAGACAAATGTAATTCATTCACAACCCTTTTCTACCGCCGCGGTTCAGAGCCCATTCCAATTCTTGAACGTGATTTTGAACCGGTGACGTGTGTTTCCACCAATGAAAAGAAGTTCCAAAGTGCGAACTTTGGGTTAACTTGGGCACCACAGGATACTTGGTTCTTTTGAACGAGCCGTAAAGTCACTATGGGCGGGTCGAAACTGCGGACAAAAGAAGCAGCAGGTACGATGATGGAGAACATATCGTATAAACATTAGTTATGTTTGTAAAAACATACTGAACTTGCAATGTATAACTACTTGTTTTTGTTACACTCAGGGATGCTGAACATATGCAAATGAAATCTGCTGTGTAGCGCCCACTGTTGATGACTCATGCTTAGTTTGCAAAACTGGTGGAAATGGGCATCAGTGTTCAAGAAAGCATCAAAGTTTGAAGGCATGCAAACTGAACCAGTTCAAAAACAAGAGTTCTTTCTGTGAAAAAACGCCATTAGTTAATCTGACCTAGATCCCGTTTTTCCACATGTTTGCTGTCTCCCCTACATGGCTTGTGGTAAAAATAAATAATACTTTAATTAGGATGTCTTTAAATAAGCACACAACTAATACTTGTCAACCCAACAAATTCTCCCATCTAAGCTCTGGCTCTGTGCAGCTCCTCCAAAGTTACCATCTTAGCTGTGTTTCTAATCAATTCTGTTATTGCCAACCTATCAGTTTATCAGTACTTCTATGTCTTGTTAGGTTTGAAATTGTGCTGTACTCTTTCTATTATAAAACGATGGACTAAACCGTGTTCTGAGATGTCTAAAGCTTGATATATTTGTTTTATAACTTAACCCTGCTTTAGACTTCTCCACAACGTGTCTGCTGTGTTCATTGTGCTTGCTGATGCTGTTTTTTCAGTAATTTTCTCTAATTCTCTGGGAGCAGGGAAGAGGTCAAAAGTCACAGATTAAATGAGTAAATGTTGTCAGTTCTGAAACAGAGCCGGCTGTTAGTCTGCTGTGTTTGTATCCTGTGGTGTAAGGAAACAGTGTCTGGGAGGTTTCATGCTGTCAGTGTCAGTGTCACTCGTTTTTTCCATCTTAAGTTCTTCCCTTGTTGTGGCAGTTTGTGATCCACCTGCCCCAGCTGCAGGCCACATCTGCAGGCATGATGGACTTCATCCGCTGGGGGCCACATTCACAGAGTGCCACTGTGACTCAACGTCTTCTTGTTTTGGCATTTGCTGCAATCTGACATGGCAGCTTAGCTGTGGGCTCCGGTGGACTGCCTTGGGCATTTCAACAAGCACAACTCTAAACAAAAGTATTCCTAAGAAATAAAAGATGAGGGAAATATGTGAGCACATACAGAAAGACAGTATGCTGAAAGAAGTGCTTTGTTTTTCTCTTGTTTTGTGTGGATTGCAGCAAATCAGATGTAAACAGGATAAAATGAGACCAGGCTTGTCATCTCACAGAGGCAGCAATCAATAGAAACCCCACATTCTACCTTTAATCTCAGCACACATGTGGAGCAAGCTTGAGCTGACTGATGATAAAAACAGAGGCAGGGGATGGAGAAGAAAAACCGAGCAGACCTGGAAGAGAGATGAAGATGGAGGAAGGGGACATCTGTCAGTAGAAACATTCATGCTGGAGTTAGTACAAATCTAAGTTCTAAAACATTGAATCCTTCTGGATTCACTCTTGGGCAGGACAAGAGGAATTGTCTTTATTCCTCAAATTCTTCTTCTTTGTCAAACCCTGATGCCTTCAGAATGCTGGTCCCATTTTAGATCTTTTTACTGTCAAACTGGTATTCTTCAGATCCAACATAATCGCAATTGGATCATGAAAAACGTATCTTAAAACATTTTCTCATCACTGATATTTGAACATAGAGTGCATTGCTGTGTTCACACTTTTTTTAAACAGTTTTTTAAAAGGACAACTGTAAAATCCAGTTTTTTATATGTGCTTTACCAACACAAAGCAACACATATTTGCAAACTGGAAGGAAGGTGAGATGTGGTATTTACAGATTGTTTACAATAATAAATCTGAACAGTGTGGCATGCATTTGTATAAAGACAGCGGAGCTGTGTTGATCCACCTTTCACTGCAGTTACAGCTTGAAGTTTTTTTGGCATATGTCTCTAGAAGCTTTGCATATATAGAGTCTGAGATTTCTGTGGCTTAAGCTCAGTCAGATTGGATGGAAAGCATCTGTGAACATTGATTTTCAAGTCCTTCCACAAATTATCAATGGAATTTAAATCTGGACCATAACTGGACCATTCTGACACATGAATACACATTATATAGATTAATTACACAGAGACTGACATTTTCAAGCCTTTATTTCTGATAATTAAGAGTATTTCCACTTAAATTAGAATATTACATCAGACCAATAAAAACAAATTTAATACTGAAACGTGAGCTTAATGAAAAAAGTTTTTATTTTCACAACGTGCTTTTAATCTGACAAATGATTCTAGTTTACTGAACATCACTGTGTGTTTAGGGTTGTTGTCCACAGGAAGTTGAACCTCTCTTTCAGCCTCGAGAGTCTAACAGGTTTTCTGCCTGTATTTAACTCCACCATTCTTCATAATAGCTCTGATCAGCTTCCCTGCTCCAGCTGACAAAAGGATCCCCACAGCATGATTAACATGGGTCACTGTTAGGATGTTATGTTCAAGGTGATGCGCAGTAGTTTTCTTCTATGCACAGCATTGTGTTCTCAGAGCCCCTTCCTCCACATAGTGGCTGTTCCAAACATGGCCTTTAGCAACAATTGGCCTCTTGGCTGCTTTTTTGATTATTGCTCCCATTGCCCTGCCTGCTAGTTTAGATGGACAAACATTTTCAGATGATGCACTGAACAGAGCTTTGTAAAATATTCAAAACTTAAGGCATTGTTTTATTACCTAACCTTGCTTTAAACTTCCCCACAACTGTATCTTTGACCTGTCTGCTGTGGTCCTTGGTCTTCACGCTGCTGTTTGTTTCTCTAATAAACCTCTCAGACCTTCAAAGAACAGCTGTATTTATACTGAAACTAACTTACAAAAGCAGACTAGGTCATTTTTGACAAAATTTTATTTAGGAGTACCATCGTAAGAGGGGTTGAATACATATGCACACCATACTTACATCAGATATTTTTTTGTAAAAGACATTCAAAACCATGTATAATTTTCCTTCCATTTTACGACTATGCATAACATTGAATTGGTCTATCCTATAAACTCTCAGAAAGATGCAATGAAGTTTGTAGTTGTAACATGACGTGGAAATGTTTAAGGGTAATAGATATGACATGTAAAGATGATGAAGTTCTCCTTTGAGGAAGACTTAATCTGTGAGTTGCACACTTGCAGTGACCAGCAGTGCAGCAAGGTTTCTGTCATTGCTTCTCAGTCTTTACTTGTTTCTGAATTACCTTCCCTTACTGACTAAATTCTTTGCATCAGATTTGCTTCCATCGTCTCTCCTTATACTTTGCTTATACAGACAGATCAAAGCTGAGCAGCTGCTGTCATATTTAGCTCTGTGTCTGGTCTTTATTCAATTCTTCAGCAAGCTCTCCGTTAAAGAAGAAGGTAAAAAGCTGTTTTTAAGACCTGAGGAGAACAAATATCAAGGATTGTTGCAAAAAATAAAACCTAAATAGAGCAAGAGAGATGTGGAGGTTCAGAGAGAAACCAAGATAGGAAGAAAGAAAGGGGAAACAAAGAAGGAGGGGAAAAAAAGAGAAATACTAGGAGGAGGTAGGGTTAGAGGGAGACGCTCCACTGCTTGGCTGACAAACAGAGGTTCCCTCCAGAGCCAAGGAGATGAGAGTAAGAGGAGGAGAGAAAGATAGAGGGTGAGAGAAAGTGAGGGGAGTTTGATGTGGGCAGTCAAGCCCACCACCCTCCCACAGGCGTCTCTCTACCGACCCCCCTACTCACGCACCCTCCTGCAGAAAATCTATGCCTGCTTTCTTAGTATTCCTCCCAGCTCTTGTGAAGGCTCTGCGAAGGGGAGAGCAGACAAGCACATTGCTGGTGAGGCCCTGGTCAGTCGTGTGTGATGCTATCTGGGAGTTTTTTCCCTTCCTTCTTCCTTTTTAGGACGGGGTGTTTGCTCAAAGCTGACAGGACAGACAGAGCACTCGGCCAGTTGAAAAGCTTCACCTGGGATCAGAACTGGACATATCCTCCCAGTACAACCCAATTTCTTCCTCTTCTTCTCCAATTCCTTTTTAAAAACCTGCAGACCTGGGGATCAGCTATACAGGCAACATGGGGTCACATGGGGTGGAGTGCACAGGTGACCAAGACGTATAAAGCAGTGAAACAGTGAGCCCAAAACCTGTTTCATCTTGATTCAAGCTGCCGTTTTGTTTTGAAATCACAATGGTTGCTTTATCTTTGTGAGCAAATCATTTTTGCCCATGTTTAGTCAAAACCTACATGCAAGTGTGTCTAGCTGCAATAATAAGAGACAAAATAAAAGCTAAAAAACTGATTAAAGCAGCAGATTTCAATAAAAATAAAAACGTCAAAAATTAAGTTCATAGAAAATTCTGTTCACCAAACATATATGATGTGCAAAATATAAATACAATCAGAACACAATGATATGGAACATTTCACAGCTAATATAGCTACCCTGCATCAAGCTATTCAAACTCAAATGAAAAAATACTTTATTAATCCCAAAGGGAAATTAAATGTTGTTTTGGCTCATTATGAAGGTTTCCTCAAAGAGCCGTTGTAGATGCTGATGGCTGTGGGCAGGAAGGATCTCCTGTAGCGCTCCGTCTTACAGCAGATCTGAAGAAGCCTCTGACTGAAGACACTCTGTTGTTGTTGGACAGTCTCATGAAGAGGATGCTCAGGGTTCTCCATAATGTTCTACATTTTATGAAGAATCCTTCTTTGCACAATGATCTCCAGAGGCTCCAGAGAAGTCCCCAGAACAGAGCCAGCTTTCTTTATTAGCTTGTTGAGCTTTTTTAAGTCCCTGGCTCTGATGCTGCTACTCCAGCAGATGATGGCAGACGAGATCACAAACTGTGGTCTGTTTGTCAGGTAGTCTTTGATCTAGGAGATTGTTGAGGCCTCCACCTGAGTCTTCTGGAGTTTCTGTTAAAGCAAATCAGGTTGAATTGTGTTAAATGCACTGGAGAAATCAAAGAACATGATCCTCACAGTGCTGCTGGCTTTGTCCAGATGACAGTGGGTTTGTTGAAGCAGGTTTATGATGGCATCTTCAACTCCACCTCAAGCAAACTGAAGGAGGTCCTGATGGTTCATTGTTTGCTTACTCAGGTGGGCCAACGCAAGTCTCTCTAGGACCTTCATGATGTGGGATGTCAGGTCAACAGGTCTATAGTCATTGAGGACTGATGGGTGAGTTTTCTTTCTTGTGGGAAAAAGACAGGAGGTCTTCCACAACACTGGAACCTTCTTCTGGGCCAGGCTAAGGTTAAAGAGGTGCTGCAGAATCCCACAGAGCTGCTATGCACAGGCCTTCAGGACTCTAGGGCTGACATCATCCGGACCTGCAGTTGTATGAAACACAACTAGGTCTAAACAGTAGTAGAGGTTCATCCTGTAACCAGTGGGATGCCTGTTCGAACCCCTGCTCTGTCTCAGTCATTGTGTCCTTGGGCAAGACACTTGGCAAGATTTTAGTGTAAAGCACTTTGGGGTCTCTGGAGACTTGATGAAGTGCTATGCAAGTGCAGGCCATAAAAAGTCAATATGAGGCAGGCTTAGTCAGATAAAAAAATGAGGTCTTCAATTGAACAGTGAAAGGCAAATGTTTCTCAGATTTGCATTACACTGAATTTTTGCATTTTTTGTTTTCTTAAAAAGACTGTCAGTCAGTGAACACATTATGATATTGCTTCTATTAAATCTGAGTTACAGTAATATCATGAAAAAGAAAAGCTTTTAAAATGCCTTCACTAACCTTTCCTCATAATTCAATTTGGGTTTAGGAAAAGCTGAAAACTGCCCTTCAAACTAAAAAAGCATAACAATTTTAAACCAGAGTCAGATAAATGATTGCTGTAATACATATATTCTCAAAGTTTGTAATACTATGAATAAGTTTCTTGAAATTCAAATGAAGGGACGAAGAAAAATACAGCTACCTTGGGTATCGGATGACATTAGGAAGTTAATGAAAAAGAGAGACTATGCCCTAAAATCTTTACTTAAAAACAAAAGGACCACAGATTGGCTGCTTTTTAAAAGTTTGAGGAACAGAGTAGTTAAAGAAATGTTCAAATCTAAAGCTAAATATTACATAAATGTTTTGTTAGAACCAGCAGGGAATGGTAAGATGATCTGGAAACAATTAAACAGTTTACTGAATCCCAATGCATGCACTAAGCACAAATATGAACTTGCGGTAGCAGGAAAAATCATAACTGATCCTGCTCAGCTAGCAACAATGTTTAATGAGTTTTTCCTCTCTTCAGTTAAAGACGTGGCATCAAAGTTCTTACCAGCTCCAATGTTTATACATGGTACAAAACAGATGAAAGTGTTCTGATTTGTTTGAGATAAAGGAAATTCATTATTCTGACGTTCAAAAAGCTATCAATAGCTTAAGCAATTCTTACGCAAAGGATATGTATAATTTAGATGCTATGTTTTTAAAAAAATACAGTAATATTCTAGTAGAACCTTTAACTCACATAGTTAATATTTCCATCAGAACAGGGCAATTCCCCAATGCATGGAAAATAGCTTTGGTGAAACTGATTTTTAAATCAGGAAGTCCCCAGGAAATCAGCAACTACAGGCCAATAAGTCTCGTTCCGGTCATGTCAAAAGTGCTGGAGAAAATTATTCTAGAACAACTATTATTGTATTTAGAAAGTAACAATCTTTTGCATCCTCTTCAGTTTGGCTTCAGACATAATCATTCAACAGAGACGGCTATAAATCTACTGCTTGAAAAGGTTAAACAATCACTCAACAGGGGACAAATTACTGGTGCAGTTTTCCTTGACCTGAAAAAGGCTTTTGATACGGTGAATCGTAATTTACTGATCTCAAGGCTTTCATTATTTAATTATTCAGAACGCGCATTGTCTTGGTTTCAATCATATTTGAAAGATTGTGAACAATGTGTTGTCATTAATAATAGTAAATCTGTCTTTTGTAAAATAGTAACAGGGATTCCAAGAGGAACTATCTTAGGACCGGTCCTTTTTAGTCTGTATGTTAACAGTCTTCCTGATATTTGTCGGACAAAATCGGACAAGAGCAGTATTGTAGTTAGTGAAAAACTTCAGGACAGCCTGCGGAGATTATCATCATGGCTAAATGATTCTTGTTTAACTCTCAATACAAAGAAAACAAAGTCTATTTGCTTTTCAATCAAGAAAATGTCATTACAGTCCTTGAATATCCAGATCAATGGGGATCCTATCGAGCAAGTATCACAAGAAGAATATTTAGGAATATTTGTGGATGCTCAGTTTAATTTTAGGAGCCATGTTGATAAAATCAGCAAAACTGTTAGATCAATTATAAACTGTTATAAAATTATTAGAAATTGTTTAACACTTCACTGTGCAGAGATGTTTTTGAACTCAATGATTCTCTCACATTTTTCATATGGAGCTACTGTCTGGTCTCAGACTGGTCAAACTATACTCAAACCATTAGCAAGTTTCTATAATTGGGCTTTAAAGGTTTCATATCAAAAGCCATTAAGATTCCATCATTGTCACATTTTGGCCAAATTCGGCATTTTAGACTTTCCTAATTTTATAAATTATAATCTTTTAAAATAGATTTTTAAGTGTTTACATGGATATGCACCTACACCATTAAGCGATTGCATACAGAGACTGCAGGGCAACAGCAGATCTGCCAGAGTGGCTTCAGATGGAAATTGGAAGGTCCCCTTTCGAAGAACCACTTTCGCTCAAATGCTCTGTCCGTGAACTACAGTTTGGAACTCACTTCCTGTTGATTTAAAGTCTGTAACCAGTTTCAGTACATTAAAAAAACAAACTAAACTCTGGTTATGTCAAAAACAGAATTGTACCCATTTTTGATATTTTATGGTTCACTGTTTGTTTGTTTGTAGATGTTATCAACATTATGTTGTGCTATTTTAAATAATTATTACTTCAATTTTTAGAGGTACTTTTTAAAAAGCCCATCTAGGGACAAGTGCTGCGAATTAGCTGTTGGTATTGCACTATGACGCAAACATGGGACTGATGTTTTGTTCAGTTGGTCTATGTCAATGTGTGTCTGTCCCTATCAAATAAACTTAAATAAATTAAATAAATAAAGTCTGTTTGGAAATCATGATTTCTCTGAGCTAAAGAAGGGCTCAAAAACCTCTGCTGGTATTGGAGTTGGAAAAGCATGCAGGCATCTTTAAAGCTGAACAAACACTCAGTATTAAAAGTCTATGCACCTTTTTATATATCAGACAAAGATCACCTAGGTAAATACAAAATGCAGCTTTTGAATGATGACTGATTTGTTAAGGAAAAATGCCATCAACAGCCAACTGGCCCGAAACAGTAATCATCAATTAAAGAGAAACTAAGCCCCAAATCAAAGACGAAGAAGACTACAGGAAGTAGTAGGAGGATGATGGCAGTATGTTTGGATTCATCAGGAGATGGAGTATTTTTTAAATTTAGTTTGCGACAGGGGCATTACCAGCATTTTAGATTCCACAAAGCAAAGAAATGCGAGCATTTACCAGGATTAACAAGTTTACATCCATTGCCGCCATGTTTTTTTAATGAGTTATCGCATGAACAAACTTATTCATGAGTGGTTTTAATTGTATTTCTTATTTAATGGAAACACCCCAATTGTGAAATTGTGTTTTTTCAACATTGGCAGAATATTGACAAGGTTTTGTGCAAATTTGTAATGGAAACGCAGCTACTGGGGATTAATTTTTGCCCTCTCGTCTTTTTAAAATTGTTTAAATTCAGCCACATTAGGGAGTTCTCAACCTGAATCGGATTTAATTCTGTACTTTGACAAGGCCAATCCAAACCTTTATTTTGTTAGATTATTATTTTTTGCCTTTTAAAGGTGTACTTGCCAGTGTGCTTGGCACCATCGTCTGCAGAATTCATTGTTCAGTTCTAGCCAGTCATCCGGGTCCTGAAGCAGTAAAGCAGTCACAGACCATCACTCCATCACCACCATGTTCAACTGCTCATGTTCTTTTTTCAAAACGTTGTGCTAGTTTTACACCAGATTTAACCAGATAAATACACTCATGAAAAGTTCCTCTTTTGTCTCATCAGTCCGGATAATATATTTCACCATTCATATTTTTTTTTCCAGTTCAGAATTATGCACCATACTTTGTGTTGGTCTAGCACAGAAAATACCTACAAAATACATAACTGAGGTTGTAAGGTGACAAAATGTTCCAGTAGTAATGTCTTGTAATACTTTTTCAAGGCTCAGCAACTTTTAAACAGGAATACCTAATCCAGTCATTTTTTACATAACATTCAAAAATGAGAGATGAAAAAACAATGTAATGTAAAAGTGTGTAAATAGCATGTGTTAGCAGTATTATAAAGAAACATATGTGTACTGACTCCCTTTTTTAAGCTTTAAATGTGTTAAAATTACAGGGTTATTGATCACCCGTGCAGCTCTAATCTCCATTACCACTGCTGCCCCATGACTCCTAAACCACAGACAAGCAGAGCTTTCCTTCTCCACAGGCAGGCCGTTTCTCTGTCACCTTGAGCCCGGCTCGTCATGCTTGTGTGGTTGCTCTAAAGGTCACAACTTGTATCTTCTGTCATTAGCTGTCAGTCTCTGCCACTGCCTGCAGTTCCTGCTTCTCTCCTCCTTCAAGTCAGTCTCTGTCACACATTTCTTTCTCTGGGTCTGTAGCGCAGATCAAAGTGGCATCCTCAGGTGGGCTTTGAAGGTTAAGAGAAGTGAGAAGCAGCCAAGATGTGCTTCACTCTTTCTGTGTGGACATTACTTTAAATGCAGTCAGGTTGATTAGCGTATATCTGCTTGGAGCGCAGTATACATAATTGTCACAATGTTTTAGACAGGATACCTATAGCAATTAACAGGTGAAACATTGAAAGTCTTAGGGGGGAAAGGAGGAAAAGAAAACTTGGTTTTTCGTGCACTTCAAAAGCAGAAATCAATTACATTGAGAGGTAGCAGTTAGAATTGACTAATTAAATTTTTTTTTTAACCCAGTGATGTTTTCTTTACATAAAGAAAGTGTCACATGCACCAAAACCTTGTACTCATTTTAGCACTCTTTGCTGTCTGTTAGTGCTAAAATGTACTGCATTCCTTCAAACACATTGTGGTGGGTAAATGAAAAAGGTTTGATGGAGAAGAGAGTGAGAATGAGGGGATTTACTAAAGAGACAGCAAACACAGGTGTGGCGCTTCATCTATTGGGGAGGTGAGGGGTAATCATGGCAAACTTTAATCAGTTTGGATCAATTATTCATGGTCAGGGCCATAGCAAGCTGATTTCTCAAATGCCCCCTTCTCTCCTGCTCTGACAGCCAAGTATGAATTATTCAAGCTGCATATACACAAAGAAGTCCATCTCTGATACCTGATCAGTCAGTGAGAAACATTATGCAACAGGGAATGCCAATTAGAAACAGGGAAAATTGGTCTCTTGGTATGGTCACTGTAATAAAGGAAACAAAGGCTTTCAAAGAGATACAAAATGTCATGTTTACCAAATGAAAAGTCTAACACATTCTTTAAAAATTAATTGTTCAGTTGTCATGTATAGAGCAACACGTTTCTGTATTTCAGCAGGAACCCAAATAATTTCTTCGTTCTTCATCAAATCACTTCTTGCTTCACCTTTTCATTAATCAGAAAGGTGTGGCATCTGCTTTTCCTTGTTATCTGTTTAAATTTGCAGTTCTCTCACAGGGTGCCGCAGGCAACTTGCTGCTAAATTAAAACCCTGGCAGTGGAGTAAAAAACAAAACAAAACACTTAATCCCTGCCTCAAGGCTGTGGTGTGCTCCCCGTTCACTCCAAAACCTTCCCTGGTCATCCTTTCATGGTCACTCTGCTTCTCCCACATGGGGCTCCAAGAAGGGAGCTTCCCTGTCTTGTCAGTGACAGCCCATCTACTTTCCCTGTAGAAAATGCCTTACATCTTCATATCCAGGCATGAGAAATTATGAAATATTCATGAGATAAAAATCCTTTTATTTCAATGGTACATTTTTTTTTTTTTGCATGACATCCAGCATGTCTTTCAAATTAATATATTTTAGTGGACGTTTATTTTCATTCCAATGTGCCATTTTGTGTTTTAAGATTAGGTCGTTCTGATCTGGTATTTTTATTGGTCAGATGTAAACCACTGGTTTAATTGCTTATGCTACAGTTAGTTTGAATAGTGGTCTGTTTGTGAGGCAAACGGGTTACCTGGAAGAGACTCTATTAGTGCTGGACCACTCCCTGTTCTTGCACAGATTTTAATGGAAGCGTAAAGCTGCCACCCAGACAAGAGGAAAATAGAGCTATATCATGTTATAAGATAAAAACTTTAAACGTTTGTACATATACTATTATGCTATTACAATGTAATTATACATCACATTATAATAATATTCATATTCTTACAGTGCTATAATTATATTGTATAAACATGATCATTTATTTAGCAAGAAAGACAGTGTTAGAAAATGTATTTTCCTGTTAGAATGTAAAACATTTCAAGTTCAGAAATGCCATCAACAGCTACATCTTCGGTTTGTCATTGGAGTCATGATGCCACATTAATGTGGGGTAATTGTTGGACAGTTTTACCTTTGCTCAACCCTGCATGGGTTCAGAAATATCATTAAATGTCTAATGGTACTCTGTGTGTCAACACAACCTGCCTGAATGCAGTTCAAATGGCATAGTTTGTATCCATGGAGCTTCCCATGCCCCTGCAGTTGATCGATGCGAACTGCTGCCACCTCAGTCGGATCAGAGTTATTCTTCCTCCAGTACAGCCCCTTGTGTTTTATGTTCTTTCTCAGTGTATGCATGGTTATTACAACACTACTCAAGCTGGCGAATAAAAGTAAAATCTCTCCATGACTAAACTGAAGCGTGAAATAGAAATTAATCTGTTCCTGTAGACCAAACGTATCTGCACCATCATCAACTTCATTATGTTATGTGGTGAATATGTATTATGTTCAAACAATAAACAGTGTCATGTTTTGATGTAAAAACCTAATTGATCAAACAATATAATTATAATAATATAATTTCATGTTTGTACAGTTTATTATCACCTTACTATAATATAATATTAATATTGTAAGAACATGCAAAGTATATTGTAATTACATGTTAGTATATTGTACAAACATTTAAAATACATTGTTAGAACAATGAAGTTTTTATGTTATAAAGTGATAAAGCTCTTTTTTTCTTTTGCCTGGGTGGCAGCTCTATGCTTATGTAGATCACCATCGAATATTCCCATTTTACAATTCTAAAACCACAAACACATTGTTTATGCACAATGTTTCCATTTTAACATGTTGTAAAATATGTACCCCAAACCATTAAACTAACTGGTATTCTTAGGTTTAGTGGTTATTTAAACCAAACCAGGCAAGGCTTAGCTTATTAAGTACTTCACAGTATTTGGTAGTGTAATAGACATGAGCACACAGTTTCTATCTGTATCTAATAATTTGAAATAATTAATTGATGTAAAAATAAAAAGAATGGTTTTACTGCTCACTTTGGTCAGAAACAGTTTAAAGCGCAAGCCTTTGGTGTTGTTACTTTGTGGGTCAGAGTTTGGATATCTGTTTGGATAACACTAAAGGATGAATGCTGCTGCCTGTACAGTCCCGCTTTAGTCTGGCTATCAAAATTAAACTGCATCTTGACTAAATACCAGAGTTGTCCTAAAACCTTTATAACATGGCTTTTGAAGACATTGCCTCAATGTGAGTTTGAAAATGTATGTAAGGACAGAAAAGAAAGTAGGAACCCAATATACCTGATGAAAAAAATGATTGGTGACGCAGAGAAAGTCAGATGAATAGACAGCGGAGAAATACGAAAGTCTAATTCTTGTCCTGCACCATTCATCACACATTGCTCGACAGCAACCAACCACAATTCATCAAATGATCACTCACAATAATTCAAAGGAGATCTCTCGTGTCCTCCCACCCAATCTGCTTGCCCTTGAAATGTGTTTCTAAGACATCAGGTCAAGCCGACACTGCAAGGAAAGATTCAAGTTTTCCCAAACCCTGTTTGACTAGACCCATTTAACTTGATTGACTCAATGGCTGCAGTGAAGGACTACAAATTAAACAGGAGGTTGGATCAAAAGAAAGAGAGGAGGCTGCTAATTCCTCACTGTTTCTTAGCTGTCCTGCTTCTCACCAGCTGGAATCATAAACTATCATAACTAACATCGCCATGGCAACATCCCCAAGCATCACAGGTTCACTGCTGCTAGTCCCATAACAATCATCCCTTTTTCTTGTACTTTAATAAGTCAGCTGTCCTTGTTTTGGTTATAATCCAGCTCAGATTGCATTTGATTATATAGATTTGCCATATTAACGTCTAACATGGGGCTGCACGGTGGCGCAGTTGGTAGCACTGTTGCCTTGCAGCAAGAAGGTCCTAGGTTCAATTCCCGGCCAGGGTCTTTCTGCATGGAGTTTGCATGTTCTCCCTGTGCATGTGTGGGTTCTCACTGGGTACTCTGGCTTCCTCCCACAGTCCAAAGACATGCCTGTAAGGTTAATTGATAACTCTAAATTACCTTTTGGTGTGTGCATGGTTGTTTCTGTGTTGCCCTGCGATGGACTGGTGACCTGTCCAGGGTGTACCCCGCCTCTCGCCCATAGACTGCTGGATATAGGCACCAGCTCCTGTGCGACCCACTATGGAAGAAGTGGTAGAAAATGACTGACTCACATCTAACATGGTCAAAGATAAGATACATCTCTGTGAGATGTTCAAAACTTGGGATATTGTTTTATAATCTAACCCTGCTTTAAACATATCCAAAGTTTTATCCCAGACCTGTCTGCTGTGTTCCTTGGTCTTCATGAAGCTGTTTGTTCACTAATGTTCTCTAACAAGCCTTTTGAAGCCTTCACAGAACAGTTGGATTTAAACTGAGATTATATTACACCCAGATGGACTCTATTAACCAATTAAGTGACTTCTGAAGACAATTTTTATCACTGGATTTTAATTATGGGTATCAGTGTAAAGGTGGATGAACATAAATGCCCAATTCACTTTTTAGATTTTCATTTATTAAGACATTTTACTGTCAATCACTATTTTATTTAGTCTATGATATAAAATCCCCCAAACATATGTTGCAACGAGACAAAATCTGTCAGGGGATATGATTACTTTTTGAATATTTAAAAATAATGTAAGCTTCATATTATAGAATGCTGGGCAAGAAAATAATAATTAAATAAAGAAAGAAGGAAAGCTTGAAGTCTAATTGAAATCAGTATAAGAAAGGACCGGAATGGCAGAAAGAAAACATGAGGCAGATAAATGTATAATTTCTCCTGCAGCATGTGTTTTGGTTAGGACAAGCAGACAGTACATTCATCCTCGTCATGTTGCTGTCAGAACCACCACTGCAGACGAGCGATGACCCCCCTTGTCAGACCGAGAGCAGTCTGTCTCTCTGTGAATGATGGAAATGTACGAAGATCGGATCAATTTCTCTCACTCTGTCCTCTCCAACTCTGTTCTTTCCCATGTCATGGCGTGAAAATCACTGTAATCTCTCCTTCTCTGGAAGAGAAGATTTGGGTGGGTTCTTGCGATCACTATTTGAATCTTAATCTACACCTTTACATCGGTAAGGGTTTCAGTCTGACATCTGTCCCCACTGTGTTTCACTTCTCGACCTTTTCTGTCTCTGAGTGTCTGTCATCTCTTTTGTCTGTGGCTGTGGGTTTGAGTGATCATGCGTGCCACATGTGGTTCCTTCACAGTATAGCACAGGAGGGCATCGCCTCTGATTCGGGGATACTCTAAAAATGTCATTGTTTGGCCGTGCTCTGGTTTATGACACAGTTTATCCAGCGCCAATGATTTCTCCTCCCCAGTGCGGCCTTCTGCTTTGTCTGCATGGAATCATGAACGGTAAATAAGTGGTAATGGGAGTGAATGGGAGGGAGAATTCAGCAAACGTCTCTCTGTCATCAGTTTAGAAGGTTGCGGCCCTAAAGCATGGTGGCACAGAGCTGCTAAATAATTCAGGTTGTGTCTCGAGCCCCAATCTCTGGAGAAGACGGGGCCTGTGATTGCTGCAAGCAGACTGACTGACATTTGCACATGAAAATCGTCTCTGTTTCCCCCCAAACACCGGTTCTGCTCAAAGAAAACAACAGAGAACTCTAGTTACGCGTCAGGCAGTCCGGTGGAGGGTGATTAGACGTCAATGGAAGCATTTCTTTTAACTTACTCATACAGAACAGATTGTTTTAACATAAAGAAACAAAATAAGTTAAAATAGTTAAAGGGTATATATATGCTATTATAACTTTCCCTTGTCTGCTCTGTTCAGGCATTGTAACTCCAAATAGTTCTGTTAATTTTCATGCAGAACGTTAAGAAATGGGTAAACAAAAATGCAGCTGAAAATGCAGCCAAAAGTCACCAAATAGAGGGAACATTATGTCTGGAATGGCAAATTAAACCAAGTCACAAACCAACTTTGTTAAATAAAAATTGAATCTGCCAATTGTATGAATACTTTTGGGCTTAACTGTAAGTGTAATAAAATGCAAGTTATTTTAAATATACATATATATATATATATAGCATAAAAATTGGACTGGCTGAGTAAAATCAAGGGTACGAGCTGTCTCATAAATCATCTTTCCTAGTGGGGTCAAAGGATATTTGAATGAGACACGAGCAGAAATTTGATCTTACTTTTGGGGATATTTTCTCATGAATGCAATGATATATTGTGCATATCCCAGCATTCATATTGATTATATGCCAGCATTTGCACACATCGAAATTCAAGATGGCCAGGATTAATAGTGGAAGGAATCAATGTGTTTCAAAAGGCCATTGAATGCTATCTCAACGAGTGGCTGTGCATGCCTATAATGATGCATTACACTGGACAAGGCTTGAGGAGCTATACAAGGCATCACAACTGTTCTGTAATTGCAAGTTGAGGATTGTTCTAGAGCCATTTATTATAATCGTCACATTGTTACCGAAGCAGTCAACACAATCCAAGCCCTTAACAGTTATTTTTGCCAATTAAAGCTGCAGAGCTTTTGATTAATCAGACTCTTCGCAGGGTGCATTTTAAAGTGAGTGGGTGACTGTGAAAGTGTGGAGAGCGAGAACATCTCTCTGTATTCCGGTCCATGTCTCTGCACTGAAGGCGAGCGGAGCTTGTGTTGAGGGTGGAAAGAAGAGGTGGTGGAGGTGGAGAGGTGCAGGGAATAACTGGTCCTGTTGGGAGAGAGAGGAGGAGAGCAGTGAAAAGGGGAAAAAAGCAACACAGGGAGAGGTGAGAGTATGGAGAAGGAGAGGGTGAGGCATTGGACAGATGACAAATTGTGATTAATAAATGTGGTTCAGGACAGGAGTGTGGAGGGTTGTTATTAATAGAGAGAATTAGAGCAGCTGTGCAACTCAATCTGCACGCTGTCATTCTGCATCAGGCCCCATAATCAGAGCATAATGAAACAGCACAGCACCCATACCTATGTATTCTTAACAAGTCGGCATTGAGCACACAGATTTCGGTAAGCAAGAGGATATGTTTGATGAATAGTAAACATAAAACTACAAATTAAAGCTACTAGCCAGACCCTTCTGTTAGACCAATCAAATTCATTTTTGAAAAACATGTTACAGCCAGTTGTCTATTTGTTTGGCAAATGTTTTGGGGAATCGCTAAATCTATATAAAATCTACACACATCCTACACACCTGCCTCTGGTGACATCACAAAAAGCATTAGGCAACTGGCCAGAGCTCTACTGAGTATGCCAGTTAGTATTTTACTTGGTTTTCTCTCCTCTTTATTTACTAAAGTACGGAAGACAAACGTTCTCTGTTACAGTTTGCTTTATCTTTTCCATCCATGGAAGTGTCCATCATGGCTTAAGTGTAACTGGCATCAAACCCTACCTCAAGCACAGAAGGTTGCATCTCTTACAACGTTGGATTTTAGCAATCTACATTCATACACTACGCTGTTTTCTAAAAGATTATTCGTCATAAACCAATATCTCTATCAATAATGACTGAACCGATTTACCAGATAGCCGCCTAATGAAAAATAGAACCTTGATAGCATGTCAGTGTTGTCTGTGTGTGAACATGAAAACAGGTCCCACAAGGAGTGACAACAAGGCCCCACTTGGACAACCTTTTTGCACAGCCTCACTTAAAAAATCCTTAATCACAAAATTTCAACTTATCTTTTTTATTGAGACACAACAACTGAATCCTCATCTTCTCCTAAGATTTGGTTTATCTGAAAGGTTAGTTAAATGGCTAAACTGAACTGGTGTGACTTTAAAAAACCATGCAGACAAATGAGCCAAAGCAGCAGAGAAATACCCCATGAGTAATGTGGCCATAAATAACTTCTCCTCCTCTTTCTTGTTTACACAAATGAAAGAGGGGAGAAAATCGGAGCTTAAATCTTGCAGGTGTGTGGACAAAACTAAGAGATTTATTCTCTGTGTATCATAATTCAGAGAACTGATTCTGCCTATTTGCTGTGTTAACAGAAAAGTCACAGTGAAGACAGACATGATAGAGCACTGTATAGGAAAGGAATATATTTCATCACTATAATGCAGGGTATTGAAATTTAGGTGAGTGTACTACGGGGAACAAATCAAGAACAGGACGGTGAGAAAAAGAGAGGGAGATAGACAGCTGAAAGACATACGCATATTTCAATATTAATCAGTTCAGTAATATTTTAACAGCCTCTAAAAATCCAATCCTGAGCATATTGCTTCTAAATGTTGGCAATGATTATCTGCACCGTGCTGCTCAGGACTTCTGAGGACTGTTTTAGTGACCCAAACTAACTTAATTGCAACATTTCTTTACTTGTAACGATGCTGTGGAGCAACTTTTACCTCCTTCTCAAAACATTATCTCTTCCCAGACCTAAGCCCTCTTCAACTACCCACGAAATCCAAGACATCCTTTCGTAATTAGCATGAAATGTGTTTATCGTTGACCTCTTCTTGACTGTAAGGATCAGGTTGCATGATCCCCACATTACCAGACCGATGGCTGAGAGTGGTCAAAGAGGAGGTGATTGATGAAAAGCGATTCATCAATACTGTATGGAGACCTCTTCCTATTGCTGCAATTAAATATTCTGCCTGTCAGACAGGTGACGAATGGCTGTAAGGTAAAGATAATATTTACAAAAACTGAAGCTTATGGATGTTTCTGACATAATATGTGATCACTGACGACCGATAAACGGAAAAACAAATCACTGATGTGAGCAGTGATGTAACTAATGCAGATCTTCCAGGGGGTTTGATGCATAAATTAATCTATACAGTGTTATAAAGTGCTGATGCTCAATCATCATGGATTTTATCACAGTTTGTTTTATGGGTAAAATCCATCTATCTATATTCTATATCCAGTTATTTTTTTTTGCGGGCTGGCGGGTGGTGCTGATGCCTGTCTCTTCTGTCAGTGGGTGAGAGGCAGGCTACACCCTGCACAGGTCGGAAGGTCAGAACAGTGCAATGCAGAAACACACAGGACAAGCAACCATGCAAGCACTTCCTCTCACCTACCCTATAAAAACAGGGTTTCTGCAAGTTTCAGCAAGTTGAATTTAAGACTTTTTAAGATCTTCTTATCACTATTATGATTTAAATTTAAGACCTGGATTATTAAAAACCACTGTATGATGTAATTATTAACTTATTTAGAACTCATTTAACGACTTTAACAAGTTAGATATAACTTGGTCAGCCTAAATTGGTGTTTGACCTGTGACTTGATTGATTTTATACCTAACTGACATCTGCTCTATATGGTGTGTTTCATAGCAAGTACAGCCAAGTCTAGTTGACTTCACATTGTCTTATAAATAGGTAGCTGGTAGTAAATAACGTAACTAGGAAGTTTGGATTTTAATTGCTCCAACATAGAGTAAGTTTCTAGTGAAAGTTAAATGTTTAGAAACATTTTTTTTTGACAAAACTAAACCAGTGAATAAATAAAAAAACATTTAAGACACAATTTGAGCCCAAATAATGAAAATATGAGCATAGTTAAGACATTTTAAGAACAAAAATCTAAATTCATGAATTTAAAATAAATTAAATTAATGACTAAATTTAAGACTATTTATGCTGTTTTGAAACTGCAGAAATCCTGGAAAAAAATCAATTTGGAGAATATTAAATATTGGCCATTCACATTTTCTGTTGGTTATTATTTTTTAAATCAAGCATTGTGGTTGCTTTGTAAATATAGCTTTAACATTAACCTACCCAAACATTGTGATTAGAACAAAAAATGGTGTCAGAGAAAAGGTTTACATGTCCCCCTGTTAGAATATTTAATGGGTTGATTTCTTTTTACTAGTTTAACCACACGCTAATGCTAAAGTCAGTCTTTCGACTGCATGCTAAGCTGTCGAACCCTGAGCCAGTCAGAGCCAATAAATGGCGCATCTCAGCTGTGGCTGGTGGCGAACATCTTATGCCTTATTCACAAACCAGTTGTTATTCGTTGTTTCTTTTTAACATCGAGGACAAACCAGATCAGTTCATGAAAGAAACAGTGAAGGAAGTGTTCATGTGACACAGAGGATCCACTGTACTCGCTTGTGTGCATGCAATGTCTTATGGCAGGCCTGTATCAATTCATGTTTGAATAGAAATTCATTAACTGGTCATGGAATAATCACAAATAGCTGTTGTTAGTAGCAGGATGTGTTACAACGTCACATTAGTGGTTTGCCTTATCATGATCAGAAGCCATGCATCAGTGAAGCTGTTTTTTCAGAACTAGAATTAAGTTCTCATTATGAAATGTTGCTCTAAAAACTGCAGGAAAACATTCCAGGTGAAAATAAAGCATGGTCTTTTACAACTAATGGTGTAAAAACTCTTTTGTCTGTACAGTCCAAACAAGTGTATGTGCATGGATGTTTGTTTACTCCAGTTTGCAGGCACCAGTAAAAGGTTTAGGCAGGGGGGCACATTGTCTGGGGCAGGGTGTCTCACTAATGAGGCTGTATAGCTGTGGGATGCGAGTCACACACATACAATGGTCTGGGGACCATTTAGCGTCTCCTCTTCATTCCTCACGCATCACGCCGAGGCAGTTTTCACTCAGTCACCATCCCATGTCCTCCCATTACCTGGTACAGCAAAGATGAAAACATCTGCCTTCTTTTGGCAGCACAGAATCAAACATTTTTTTGCTTGCAGAGAAGTTTCCCTCTGACAGGTAAATATCAGGCAAACAGCACAGCATCAATTCACTGTTAGAGTAATGAGTTTACAGAGGAATTTACACTGGCTCAAAAATAATCATATGAAAAATACAGTGGAACAGAAAAAACTATTTTAAGTTATATATAAAGTTTTAAAGGATAAATAATATTTTCTCTTGATAACCCTGAATGTGACTAGAAACAGAAAATCTAGGTGCTGATATAACAGAGAGAGACAGAGACAGGGGAGGGGTGAGGAGGAGAGATCTAACAGGTGTAGACCAGGACCAAACGCCTCGAACAGCGATACAGTGGACAGACACAGCGTGGATGGGAGCGTCAGGCGGCCGTGAGCTCCTCATTTGGAAACGCATCAGAAAGTGTTCCCGCGGGTATTTTTTTCAGCTGAATTATCACAGAAGTCACTGCATTTCGGACTTTATTATCTGTCTGCGAAGAGAAAATGCTGAGAAAATTGCGCTCTGATTAGGAAACAGGCGTTACTTACCGGGGAAAGTCCTGCGCACCTTGGCTCCCCAGCGTTTCATTTGGCGCTCCAGAGGTCGTCTTGGTGAGAAAGGTGAGAAAAACCTGATGCTCAAAGATTTGATTTTTACCGCAAAGTTTTATTTGTTTAACTATATGTTTTATTTCGCAGATACAACTCTAGCAGCATGCTAATAGATAGGATACTTCAAAAACAAGTTTAAAAAAAATACTAAAAAAGATCCGTTGTAGTGCTCATATATTTTTTAATGACTTTTGATTTAAATAATTTATTTCAGAGGTAAATTTGTTTAAAAATGATCAAATATGATCAATAAGTGTTTTTTTCTTTCTTTTTTTTTTTTTTACACACCTTTTCAGATCCAGACACAGGCAGAGGAGGAACCTACTTTAACATAATTTGTTGACTGAAGAAAACCAAACAAAATAATTTCTGACAGAAAACAGAGAACTGTCCACGGATGATCGTGCCTGGAGAGATATCCGGTGACCTTTTTCCATCTCAGCCATGGCATTGAGTCAGACATCTACATGAAGTGCTCCGGTATCCTTTAGGAGGAACATTAAAGGACATCTTTTTTTGGAAAAACTAGTAAATTGTACTTCATCTAACATAGCCAATAATTTTGTCATTTCCCTTTTGTTGAGTGGACTTTCGGGGAGAAACTGTTGCTACTGTGAACCTCCACAAGCAACTCCTGTTCTGAAAAAAACAACTATGAGACAGCAGGACAAAACAATCGATAAATAATTAAGATTTATCAGCGAGTCCTCAGAAAAAGATCATTTTGGAATTAATTTCTTTGAAAGACCTTTAATTATTTTGATTTGAGACCCCTGGAAAAATTTTTAAACTAACTGGATCTCAGATGTTTTTTTCATTCCTTTTTGGCCGTCTGCCATTAGGTTTTCTCTCGTAATACTTTACCAACCTCTAATATCCCCAGCATCTGTCCCCATTAACATCTCTTCTCACCTTTTCATTCCAAACTGGTAGCCGGAGAGGCTTCATCCTGGCCGGCACTATTCCAGCCAAGGGGGAGGAGGACTTCCTCACACTGGCCGCTTCTCGGCTCAGCCGCAGGAAACGCGTGATTGTAGCCGCCGTTGGTGTGGCCATGGTTCTGATACTGCTGGTGGCTATTCCCCTGCTTGTTCACACAACCAAAGGTGGTAGCGCTGGGAGCAGAGGGAGCCATTATGAAATGCTTGGAAGCTGCAGGATGGTGTGTGATCCTTATGCTACTTCTCAGCCTGGTCAGGAGCTGATAGCTGTATCTCCACCCCCCCAGGATTACTCTGGAAAGAAGATGAGGTCTGGACTTCGAGGACCTCCTGGAAACCCAGGTCCTCCAGGAGAGCGCGGCCCCCCAGGGGAGCCAGGGAAACCGGGGCCGCAGGGACCCCCCGGTCCCGGTCCTGGGGGGTATTCTCCCTCAATCTACACCCCTAAAATTGCCTTTTATGCAGGGCTACGCAAGCAGCACGAGGGCAGTGAAATACTGAAATTTGATGATGTGGTCACCAATGTGGGTAATTACTATGAGCCCAGCACTGGCAAGTTCACCTGCCCTCTGCCTGGCATCTATTTTTTCACCTACCATGTACTAATGAGAGGTGGTGATGGAACTAGCATGTGGGCAGACCTGAAGAAGAATGGACTGGTTAGTAAAAGTGTGTGTGTTTGTGTGTGTCTGTGTGTGTTTTAAACAGAGAGTCTGTATGTAAATGCCACACAAGAACACACCGCATATATTTTTTTTCACTGTTGACTGTCCTGTCTCATATTTACCTCCGCAACATTGAGCTCTTCAGATTCAGAGCACAATCCACTTAACTGGTGGCAACATGACAAGCAAAGAATGAAACAGCAAACCTTCTCATTAAAGGGGAGGACATACTATACGGCCTTAAAATCTCAGCCTTCACATATTTGCATTCCCACATTTACTTTGGTTAAATGACAAGTGGCAGAATGCAGGCAAAAAAGAACAGTCTAATTAAGTATGCCACACAGCTTGATTATCACCAAAACAGAAGTGCAAAACAGCACAGGAGACACGTCTGTCAGAATGTGGACAGTTGGGTTTGCACCTCGGCTAAGGAAATAATGAATTTAATTTTGACAGTCCACTCATCCACTGCTTCATTCCCCAGACACTAATTAAAGATGGAGGTGGTGCTAGGAAGGAGAGGAGGAAATCACAGGGATTTCACTGAAGTCCAAATTCGGGAAACGTTCTTCCTGATGCTTTTTACATTCATTCATTCATCAAGGACTCTAAATGCAAATAGTTTCTGCTCAGACCTTGCTTTGCAGACATGAGGTGAACCAGGTATAACTTTATGTAGCCTCATATGAAATAAAATGCACAAAAAGTATCCCAGGGTTCTTGATTCGGGATTGCAAATTCATTTGACCACAAACATGAAGGTGCATTTAGGACTATCTGTCTAATACTCTTCATTGTCATTCAAGTCGTTTTAGCCTGCTAAATAATTCATTAATCTTGGATTAGATCCCTCCCTCTAACGGCAGCTGTATGTTCCTTTCCTAACCTCATCCCGGCTTGTCCATTGATTCTCCATTAAATATCTTTCACTCAGCTCAATTATTTAACCTCACCCAGGTCCTCGTGACACCCGTCGGGTGGCTTCTTTAAACACTTCTGTTAAATGGTGTGCACACAGGGACAGACCCAAGCACTACTGTAGGTGGATGACTATAGAGTGGCAATGAAATTGTGGAGAATGCAGGATCGAGTTTGGAGTTATTAAAGCCCAGAGGCAGTACGGGTACCGTGCCCAAGGCCAGTCGGTGGCTTGGGTTTAGTAAATCGGGGGCGTGTTTGACAGATTGCATTCCTGACCGCAGCATCAAAGAGGCTTGTTTTAACCATTGCCGTAGGTCCTTCAGCTTTATTGAATATTGTCTCTTGCTGTGCCTTTCTAAGAATCGCCGTAGGCACAATTTGGCTGCTTGCATTTTCCACATAAAATATTTGCACCTTAACAAGTTAGGTCATTTATATCCAGCTCCCTTATTGAACCTAAGTAGATTCTGTTGAAGATGTGCCGATGTGTCTCTCCAAAGACACTGAAGGGAAGAGCAAAAGAAGCAGAGTGAGCTGATGACCATGGGTGGGGCTGAGGACGATAGATGACTCAATGGAGGCGTGGAGACAGTGGGCTGGTAGACGAGGCATCTGGGAGGCTGGTGTTGAAGGCCAGGATGAGATCTGGCAGGATGACCGATGGACACCCACTCAACACATAGCGGCTTGACAAGTGATCAAGGTTGACCAATAAAAAGTTATTTTCTAAAGTCTTTACAAGTGGAACAGGCATAAATCTCTCTTAGATGGAGTGTAAGTAATGTGTCACTCCACTTCAGTAAATCAAGCCAAATTAAATCAAAATAATTTAGACAGCGTACAGCTAAATAAAACAATTATTTTCTGGGATCAGAGATTATGGTAAAAATGATTAGATAGCTATATAATATTAAACTCAAATATATAAAAATTCAAAACAGATTAAAAGTACAATACTGCACAGTTAGGATAAGGCAGAAAGCTGTGTAGCAGTCTGGTGGTTCTGCTTGTGATGTTCTTGCACTGTTTCCTTGATGGCAGCAGTTCAGAACGTTTATTGAGAGGGTGCGAGGAGTTTCTGTTATTGTTCAGAGCCCTGCTCCTGCAGCGCCTCTGAAACAGATCCTGGACAGAAACAGGAAGGATGCTCCAGAGAGCTTTTCAGCACACTTCACTATCTTCTGCAGGCCCTCGTATTTCCCATTCTGCAGTTGTCGGGAAGTTGTAATGCAGGATTAATTGTAACACAGACCATCTACACAGTGGCTTAGGATAGAGCACTTGTACGTCTAGTCCGTCTGAGTCATTGTCTTAAGAAAATCAAGAAAAACAAAAGAAAATAATTTTTCATTGTTGTATTAATTTTTCCAAATACAAAGCTTTATATTTTATCTTATGCTATATTGATAACTGTTGAATCATCTAAAAACTAACACATGTTTGAGAAATGTACACAAATTATATCAAGTGATCAAAATTTTACATTGTGGGGTAAGATGTAACATAGTGTTACAAATTAGTCTCCTAAATGTCAGTACCACTGTATAATAAGCAACTATGGCAGTTGTTTTTGCAATAAATAACAGATGCAGAAGTAAAAATAAACTGTAAATTAGCTAGGACTGAATCACTAAGTCATTGCACAATTAGTATAAATAAAAATGAAGAAAATCAATGGGTTCAAGTATGAATATAGATAGAAATTAGGAATTAGATTTAAAATAAAAACAAAAAGTGTGTCCGCACACAACCAAACACATACAAAATTCCTTAACAGCCCATTTTATACAAAAAACAGTAACTATTATTACATATCTTATCAGAAATATTAAGAACTAAAAAATATATATATATATATCATTTTATCTAGATGGATCTGTTAGAATTATTCAGTCTAGGTTAGAGTAGTCATTATATTCTGGTTCTTTAAACTTGTCATAGTCTAAGGTGATCCTAATGCTAAGAATGTTTGTGTTTTCACCAATACAGCAAAATACAACATAGGATGTATTCTCAGTTCTCAAACTGTTTACAAATCTTTTTTCTGCATGAAATAATCTAGCTGAGGTTAGACAAGTCTACATATGTAAGATTTTAAATTATAGTAGGTCAAATGCACCCCAGAATTACAAAAAGATCAATAAATAGGCCTTAAGTTTAGCACTGAATCAAAAGCTGAGTCAGATCCCTACTTTAGCATAACCAGCCACACTTCATGGACTGCAGTATTTCTTTATTCAGTGTTTGCACTCGGCACACCACACGGGGGTCATTCTTATTGGCTCGATACACAAATCAGCAATAGAGATTACTTCTTTTCTTTTTACATCGTGGTGCCCACCATGGTGTGCCACCCTGTGCAGAAAGCCATATTTCCCATATTTGCCTGTGTCAACTGATTGTTAACCACATCACATGCTATTGACATTTAAGTTGTTATTTTGTGCAGCTTCTTGTATTGTTAGGAACCGTTGCACAGCTTCCTTTTGGTTTCCTATACATAAATTATCTATTACTAGTGCGATCCCCTCCACCCTGTAACACCCACCTGCTCGATGTAACTTCCACAAATCATTGCACCATAACATTGCTTCAGAGCCAGGGGATTTCTGATCGAAGGGGGAAATCTTCAGCCGCTTCCATGTCTGTAATTGACTTGTGAACATCTGATTGACAGAAACATCCTGTTGTTGTTGGGGGAATTAACCACTGTGTATGCTATCTGCTCATCTATAGAACAAGAGGCAGAAAATGATGGATGGGTGTGTTTCATTAGGACACCTAATGACTCAATATCCATTTCACCTTTCTTAAAATAAAAGTCCTAAATATTTCTTACTGCCACAACTGATAATATAAATGTGTTTAATTACTCTGCTCCTAATGTCCTGTCAGGGATATATGACTTGTAAATGACTTAATATTCTAGGTTAGTACCAGATGTTATTAAGACAGTGTGTGATGGTGTTGGCATGCTTCTCGAACCATGAAGAGAGGTAATACGTCATGTGCACCTCCTCAGTTGCACATCCCACACTTTCCTCATTAGCTGAGCTGCTAATCCATTTATTTATAATCATATTATTCACCTATCTATATGAAACATTTTCAAGGCAAGACGCTATGTAGATAAATAGATACTGGCTCTGCTCTCATTTAATCTGGTCCATGTTTTTTTCCACCTGTCAAAGGTCTATTTTAATAGCCCTGCTAAAGGTCAAGTTTTTTTACATGGTAATGTTAAAATGTCATCACTTGCTGTAATGACCGGTACCTGGATTAACTTCCCCAGTAAGGAGACATAGTTAGGCTGCAGGAGGAATATAATTAGCCTCAAAAATGAGAAAGTGTGAGATGCGCACAAGAACTGTGACAAGACAAATGCTGTCTTTTCAGTTCATAAACAGGTGCATCTGAATAAATTATAGTTTCATCAAAAGTTAATTTATTTTGGTAATGTCATAAAAAAAAGTGAAATATAAGTAGATTTATTACATACAGAGTGATAAATGTTTATTTCTGTAAATTTTATGATTATAGCTCCCAACCAATAAAATCCTAAATTAGGATCGCACAATGAACCGAATTGCAATCGTCACTGCAGTATCAATGTGTTCAATGTCACAATCTCAAAGGACTGCTTGGATGCCATATTTGGGGGTTATAATATTATAGGTGTCATGGATTACAATTCTACTTTCCAATTACATGTTTGGCCACGTGGACGGACTTCAAAATGTTTTTGCAATCAAGATTAGGATGATAGGAAAGAAAGACTAGAGGAGGACAATGTGGGGTGAATGCAAGCAATATTGATATTAATAATATTGCAATGTTTTCCTAGTTTGATGCCCCTGACAAATATTTAGTTTCTATGAAAATTTAAATATCATATAAAACTAATAAAAAAAAGGTTTTTAATATAGAAATGTTGTGTTGTGGCAGCTTGTCACTGACAACTTCCACAGCCTTGAGAGAGTTGTGAATCAAAGCTCATTTAAAAGCTTGCAAGATATTCACAAGGCGTGGACTGTGATTGAAGTGAGAGCTTTAGGAGCCACCAGACACAGACGTATCAAAGACATGGGCTACAACTGTTTCATTGCTCATGTTAAAGTTCTCTTGAACAATAGACAACATCAAACGTATCTTATCTGGGCTAAGAAGGAAAAGGACCGGATTGTTGCTTAATGGTCCAAAGTCCTACTTTTAGATGAAAGTAAAGTATTAAATTTATTTGGAAATCAAAGTCCAGCGTTTGGAGGAAGAGTGGAGAGAGACATAATTCATGTTGCTTCAAGTCCAGTGTGAAATTTATACAGTCTGTGATGATTTAGGGGCCATGTCATCTGCTGGTGTTAGTACACCGTATCTATGGAGTACTATCAAAAGGAAGATAAGATACATCAAATCCAACCATGTAGACAAGCTAAAGGCTGCTATGAAAGCATCCTTGGCTGCCTTAACACCTCAGCAGTACCACTTGCATTGATGCAGTAATTAAAGGTTCCCTGACCAACTAAAGGGTGCATATTATGTGCAGTATATGGACATACTTTTCAGTAGGCCCACATTTCTGCATGAAGAACCTTTTTTATTTTATGTTATATAATGTTCTGAGAAACTGAAAGTTGGGTTTTCATCAGCTGCAAGCCATAATCAACAGAAAATTTACAGAAATAAACATTTAACTCTATGAATTTGCCTTTTTGATTGAAATTACTGAAATTAGTTAACGTTTTATAGATATATTAATTTATTGAGATACATCAGTAATTCCAAAGATAATAATGAGATAAATATCACAGTTACTGAATGGCAGGTACTAGCAATCTAAGGCACCGTTCGGTGCCTAAATCGCTTGTCACCTTGTAATCCCAGGGCTCCCAGTGGAAAAGAAAAGCCTATTTAATAAATATTCTATTTCCACAACCTCACCTCAGCCTCTTCCCAAACCTCCTGCAATGTGCTTGGGTCCCTTAGGTAAGTTTAACGGGTACTTTTCTATTGTCTCCGCTTTAAGAGGTCAGTATATCACTGCGAATGAATCCTGTCAGTTTTATTACCAGTGGAGCTCAGCACCACGGACAACAACAAGACTTCATACACCCACATCTCCCTGGTCTCACAAAACAACCTTGGTTGATCAGTTTGTTACTCCAGGCTCCCCCTTTATCAACTTTCTGGCCCATATTTTTCCCTGCACCCTCCTCCACCGATTTATTTTGTCTATCCCTGTCTGTGTTTTGAGGAAACAACACAGCAGCTGCTCCTCGCTCCTCCACCCTCCTCCTTCTCTCCTTCTTTTTGTCTGTGGCCCTCTCCTCCCAGGCGTGTTTACAGGAGGCCCAGTAATGAAAGGGCTTGGAGGAGACAAAGACAGCCACAGGCAAGCCCCAGGGGCCTCCTGCCTTACGGCTCACAGCCCTTCCAGCTCCAGGATCAGCGCTGTGTGCTGCCTGGTTCACACGGATCAGTCTGTCTTCCAGCCGTATCCGTCTCCTCTGTTGGCCTCATGTTGTAATCCCACCATGTCTCCCACATGACTCTCTGTCTAGTAGCTGCATTAATTGATGGTTAGCCTTATTCCTTCAAACAAGAGAACATCAGCTACAATACAAACTCATCTAACATGTGCTCAAAAAAGCTAAAACATCTTTATTGATGAATATTATATTGATCCAAGAAATTAAAAAAAGCAGATCTTAGATCAATTAAATTGGAAAGACCTGATGGGGCAAAGATCTTTCTACTTTGAGTTGGGTCAAAATAATGAGCATGGTGACGCGCTGTCAATAAAAAGTCACAACAAGCGGACCGCTGTCAGAAGCAGTCAAAGATGCAAATGTGATATTGGCTGTCACTACTTGTGTCAAGCAGAGCAATTTAACCTTTACATATAAACATGTATTGGTGTTGTTGATTGGGAGATACTCTAATGAGGACAGAAATCTCACAGCAAAAACAAACATCCACCTAATTTCTAATTACAGATTCTATGAAAACTATCAGTCAACGTTCATCCAAATTCTGGCCCATTGGCCATTTGTGGTCCTTGTGTCAGGATGAGGGGCTCTTGGAGCTGGGCCCAAATGCAGATGGGCAGGCAGAGGCAGCTTGTTAAATAAAAGTGATTTAATCAACAAATAAAAAGCAAAACCTTACAGGCTGACATAAGGTAGGAAAGCAGTCTTGGATCAGGTAAACAAACAGTATAAACCAATGAGGAGTAAACAGAACAGAAAAGTATATATATTGGATGGCTCAGGGGAAACAGAAAGACTCATTGGCATAGCGCAGGTGGACTGAATGAAGGTGATTATGGTGGTAATGGCTGAGAGTAGGAACCAAAACATCACTGGAACTAAACAGAGATACAAGGACACAATCTAACCAAAGAAATGTTTTACGAATAAAACATGACTAAAAATGCATCATAATGATCAGAGGCAAAACTCAAAACAAAACTCAAACATCTACAAATCATGACACCTTGGAATGATTTGTGTGGCCCACAATCACAGTTCAACACCACAGTCGATGCAAATGGACAGTTTTAATTTTTTAAGAAATGAATTTCATTAACAAAATCTTAAAATGACAAATGTTAACCATTCTTGTTTGCTTTTTATCTTGATTTCATAGTAAATATCAACTCAAACATCCAACAATGTTTATTTAAAGGCAGACTTGACACTTTTTAAAGAAAGTAACCCATATCCCCTGTTGTAGCTGGGCCATAAAGAATAATTTCTACACTATGAAAATAAAAAATAATTGAGGCACAAAATGTAGGACATTGTATTCCTTCATTTTAATAAAGCAGATGTGTGAGAGCCTTCCTTGTTTCAGATCTAAAATGATTTACAGATGCCTTTTCAACAAAAATCTTTTTTCCATTTTAGAATTGAATGTTTCGATTTTAGTTGAGCAAGAAAAACAAACTAAAAATAACATTAAAATGATTTTTCTGTTTTCATTTTCTGTTTTAATTTTTTGCCCTTTTGGCAAAACATTTGGACACAACTGCTGTAAGTGTCAGCCACTTAGAAATAGGGACCCAAAAGCAGACTCAGAGTCAAATGGCACTGGTTCTGGTTTGATGAATGGCTAGAAAACAGGATGATAACCGTAGTAAGGGTAGATGATAAAGTTTGGCAGCAGCAGATGAGGGCTCAAGGGCTGGCAGAACTGGGTCTGAAGACAGAGAAAACAAGATTAGAACAACTTCAAGATTCTTTAAATATTTTTTAGCAAGATTAGAAGCCAGGACTAACTCCTTCACTGAATCGGAATATCTGGTGATGTGTAGATGTATTGCCTGGGTATTTGTCGAAGGTGGTGATAGGAAACAGCTGTGCCTAGGTCCTGCCTATCAGATGCCGCCTCTGTAGACAGGGAGGAGGCCCCCTAGCCAGTTGGCCTCCTCATGACAGTAATTTGCTGGTAAATACAGAGGTTAATTGGAGGTTAAAAGTGAATTTTCTGGTGGTTTACTCCAGGGATATGCATTTTAAAAAAATAGTTAAGAGGTTTTGAGTTTTATTGAACAGTTATACACATTGAAATTTCTACCTGCAGTAACTCTCTTTGGCTCAGCCAAAGGCAGATGGTTAATGGCTAGTCTCGGAGTAGCCAAAGTCAAAGTGGACCTCTACTGTCTTAAAATAACTCAATTCTCAAAAAGATAATAGAGGTTTATATAAAGTCTATTTTATGATTCTTTAAACCATCAACACATTTGTATCGGATAGTTATTATTACAAAGTCAAACCCATGATTATTTACATTGAGCTAGGAGGCGGTGGAACACTAATGGTCTTCCTGTTTGAATCATGTTAGCATAAAAACACATAAAGAATTTGATATAAAAACGAAGCAGTATAAAAGATATTAAAGTGATTTAAGTAAACCCTGTGCCATTACACTGTCTTACTTTTCATTGATGTAGTTCATTTTTGGTGCACCGCCTGCTGCCTTTATTTCCTGTGCAAATAATCAGTTTAAATGTAAATAATTGCTCAACACAAACATAGTGACTGCTTAAAGGCTCATAAACTAGCATGTGCACAAACTGGTGCGATAATTTTGAGATTGGAGATGTTTTATGATGATAGATTTCCACTTTCATCTTGGCCTCCTGTGGGCCAACGGTTAGCTTTAGCCTCCAGGACCAACTAAGCTTGATTTACTTGAATGTGTAGTGACAAGGAATGAAACGCTGCCCTTTGGGCTTTACTGTGTAGTAACTGAAAGAGAGCAGTCTTGTACCTGGGTGGTTATTGATGTTGAAGTTGGTATCTGATTCATAGCCTATGCTTTGGTGTTAAATTGAAGGGCTATTTTCTTGTTTTTTAAAGAGTGTGGACTGTATTTGACTATCTCTAGCTCACATTCTTACTTGCTTAGACTGTTCAGACTTCAACAGGATATTCTACACTGATCAGAGATTCTTTTACACACAGTTTTAGAGCCCTGGACACTATTCAAGAATGGCCTATTACTGCCAGAATGTCATAAAATATCCTGAACTATCCTTTTAAGATAATATTTTCTGATTCAGTAACATGTGACAATATGATGACTATGTGTCCCCAAATTTTATCTTAAGATGGACGCATCTCTCCTCTTGTCAGATGTCAGCACCAACCTTCACATACTCCTGGAATGGAAGAGGCTCATATGAAAAGTGGACAGAAAAGTGAGCTTTCCACTGTCAGAAAATGCATGTTCAGTATGAAGGATTGCTGCAAAGCCAATGCAAGCGACTGCCCACTGTTGCTACATGCTTATCCAGGAGGAGTGAATGCTGCGAGTCACTAACTTGATGCAATCTGCTGGGTCTCCTTAAATAGCAATACTTTTTAACCAGTTTGAATAGTAAACTGAATTTGACTGCACTGTTTGATAACTAGGATTAATTGGAATTTTTGTACCTGACTTGAAATCTGTATGATTTGATTGAACTGAGTTTGCAAAGTGCCTTGAGAAGACATGCGTTGTGAATTTGGTGCTATGTAAATAAACTGAATTGAATTGAATAGATCCAATTATAATCGGAACTAAGTACAACCAGCTTGGTTACCTGACAGGATTCAGGGACCAAATAGTAACCTTTTTATTGACTTATTTTGTTACCTTGATATGATACCTAATTCATGTTAAAGGGAAACTTTAAATTATCAATTACATTATCAAGCTTGAATTAGGTCACATGCCATACATCAGTTTGGTAAAAAAAATTAAAGGCTACCACTTTAAATATACTGTTTTTCAGAATTAAACGTAGAATACTGGAGTACAAACATTTCCAATAAAGGTTTCAGATGATCTAACTTGCTTTTGTTGACAGATACTTAAACCTGGGAAGCAAGTTGTTTATTTTCATCTTACTTCTGTGATTTCTGGTTTGTTCTGGTTTAGAATGGATGGGGACCGGTCAACATCATGCTGTCTGTTAAACGACGCATCCACAGCCCATATCTCATTTCATATTTCATGATACCAGATTATGTTAAGCCAATTAAGCTTAACATAGGATTGATAAATGGTGAGCAGCATGTCCAGACAGGTGCCAAAATGGATTGCTGCAGCAGGAAAAGAACATTTATATTTTTTTGTTACAGTAATTCAGGCTTTGGTGCTCTGTGACTGACTATTTTCAAATTGATATGTACTCGTTGGGGAGATGGGGTCCCAGTGACGGGACTGACATGGCGGTAGTTGAATTGCAGATCATATTCTGTGGCTGTCATGGAGATGTGCGTAGCTTGTCTGGCTGCTGACAGATTGAGTGCTCCCTGCGCAGAATGGACACAAAGCCAGACACAAGGCCACAGATGACTGACCTATGTCTGATGATTGGAGCTGTAACACCAAAATTATTGATAATTACAATTTATGATTTTTATTTTTTTGTTTATATTTTGTAGAGTAGATGACTATGTTTTGTATCAAATAATAAAAAAAAATATATATATTGTCAAAGCAAATAGTTTAGTACAAAATGACATTGTTTCTCAGGGATCATGACACTCCTAACATTTCTTATAAATAAGACGTTTCTTATGCATTTTCAAAATCATACTTTACTTTTTTTAAGTTAATTGGAGTTCCAAGAAACTTTTAATTAGCTCCTGTTTGCCTGGGGTATATATACAGTATATGGTATGACACAAAGGCCCATTTCTCAAACTCACACTCCTTAAAATACGAAAGTCAAGAGAAGACCCAGACAATTAAGGCCTAGTCCACACAAATTGATCTCACATTTCCAAATAAATCAGTTTTTTTAATAGTTAATTTATGATTTACGATTGCTGGACTACTTCCAAGATAACATGGATAGCTTTTGTTCCTTAATAAAGACAAACGTCATTTGAAAACTGCATTTGAATTTACTCAGGTTAACTTTGTCTGATGTTAAAATTGGTTTGATGACCTGAAATATTTAAATTTAAGCAAAAGCTTAAAACATATTTTTGGGATTTTCTATATGCCAAGCAACGGCCAATTATTTACGTATAAGTTTACAAATATGACACAGAGCAACAACATAAAATGTCTGAATTTTCTTTAGAGAATAAAGATAAAATAACAAATGTTAAAAACATGTTTCTTGTTAAACAGAAACTTAATGTAAGCTGTGTGTCCCAACTGAGTAAACCCAATTAAATGTGTTAATAAACAAGTAAAGATCCACTGCTGCGTGGTCAATAAGACCCAACACTCGCAGAGCATGCAAATGTGAAACTGTCCACCCAATTCAATATTGTGCACATCGAGCTGGTACAGCATCATAAGCAACAGGTCAATAGTTGATGTAGATAGTGATGCTGTTTATTGGCTTAGGTTGTTTCCCAACAGACAACCTGCTGTCCCCCTGTGAGCAACCTTATCTCAGAACCCAACCACATGTTCATCCACAGGTCTTATCCTATCCAAATGCAATCAATACACGACTGAATATCTGTGCTCATCTGTGGGTGTCACAGGTCAAAGTCCCATCAATCCCTTTAACTGTCAGTAATGTAAGTGATGTCAGACTCGTCGGTCTCTCATTTGACGGTTGCAGTAATTGGTTGTAAGCCTGTCTCAAATAAAATAAATGAAGTAGTTCTTGTGCTAAAACCGCTAGACGATTTTGCTCTAACTGCCTTTGCACATGTCCTTTACCAGGTAAGAGCAAGCGCCATCGCTCAAGACGCTGATCAGAATTACGACTACGCCTCCAACACCGTGATTCTGCATCTGGACGTTGGCGATGAGATTTGTGTGCAACTGGATGGAGGAAAGGTCCATGGAGGAAACCAGAACAAGTACAGCACCTTCTCTGGCTTCCTAATCTACCCAGACTGAAGCTAAATTTACATCCAGGGGAGGGAGGAAGAACAGCAAATTATAAAGGTTGACTCGGACATGTACAGTATGGATGCAAATAAATGCTCATACTACAATATCCACACACATGCATGCAAGCAAGCAAATGTGCACCCACATACATAGACACATTGTGAGATTACAGTGGATTGCAAAATGATTGAATCCAAATCAGACAGAATGAGAATTAAATATAATGGAAAGATACTGGGCCAATGTATTTATTGGAACCCTTTTTGTGCAAATATAAATATCAAGATATACAGTACAGCTAACTATTTACCACTGAAGCTCAGAAATATCTGAAGTATTATAATGTAATCTATATTAGCTGACATAATAAGAACAAGGATATAACAAAAACCCATAAGTTGGAGAGTTATAATGCAATAATAGTGTTAGGAAGATGAAATATAGGAGAATGCACATTCAGTGTTTCAGTTGAATTTTTTTACTTTGCAATTTCCATTCCAACAATCTCTGATTTATTGTTCTGAATCTGCTTTGGAAAACATCACAGTAAAGTATTCCCACAATCACTTACAGGGGTTGGACAATGAAACTGAAACACCTGGTTTTAGACCACAATAATTTATTAGTATGATGTAGGGCCTCCTTTTGCGGCCAATACAGCGTCAATTCGTCTTGGGAATGACATATTCAAGTCCAGCACAGTGGTCAGAGGGATTTTAAGCCATTCTTCTTGCAGGATAGTGGCCAGGTCACTACGTGATACTGGTGGAGGAAAACGTTTCCTGACTCGCTCCTCCAAAACACCCCAAAGTGGCTCAATAATATTTAGATCTGGTGACTGTGCAGGCCATGGGAGATGTTCAACTTCCCTTTCATGTTCATCAAACCAATCTTTCACCAGTCTTGCTGTGTGTATTGGTGCATTGTCATCCTGATACACGGCACCGCCTTCAGGATACAATGTTTGAACCATTGGATGCACATGGTCCTCAAGAATGGTTCGGTAGTCCTTGGCAGTGACGCGCCCATCTAGCACAAGTATTGGGCCAAGGGAATGCCATGATATGGCAGCCCAAACCATCACTGATCTACCCCCATGCTTCACTCTGGGCATGCAACAGTCTGGGTGGTATGCTTCTTTGGGGCTTCTCCACACCGTAACTCTCCCGGATGTGGGAAAAACAGTAAAGGTGGACTCATCAGAGAACAATACATGTTTCACATTGTCCACAGCCCAAGATTTGTGCTCCTTGCACCATTGAAACCGACGTTTGGCATTGGCATGAGTGACCAAAGGTTTGGCTATAGCAGCCCGGCCGTGTATATTGACCCTGTGGAGCTCCCGACGGACAGTTCTGGTGGAAACAGGAGAGTTGAGGTGTACATTTAATTCTGCCGTGATTTGGGCAGCCGTGGTTTTATGTTTTTTGGATACAATCCGGGTTAGCACCCGAACATCCCTTTCAGACAGCTTCCTCTTGCGTCCACAGTTAATCCTGTTGGATGTGGATCGTCCTTCTTGGTGGTATGCTGACATTACCCTGGATACTGTGGCTCTTGATACATCACAAAGACTTGCTGTCTTGGTCACAGATGCGCCAGCAAGACGTGCACCAACAATTTGTCCTCTTTTGAACTCTGGTATGTCACCCATAATGTTGTGTGCATTTCAATATTTTGAGCAAAACTGTGCTCTTACCCTGCTAATTGAACCTTCACACTCTGCTCTTACTGGTGCAATGTGCAATCAATGAAGACTGGCTACCAGGCTGGTCCAATTTAGCCATGAAACCTCCCACACTAAAATGACAGGTGTTTCAGTTTCATTGTCCAACCCCTGTATATGTTTATTGAAATAAATTAGATCCCTTTGAGATTTGATCTGAGACAAAACTGGTAAAAACAAATGCGCAAAGATGCGCAAAAAGCTTAATCTTTTATTGGAGGAGCAGTATTTTCTTACAAAACAAATTTTATAAAAATTCAAACTTTTTTGTACATTTATTTGGTGGGGGAAAAAAATTCCCTCATTTAAAAATCCCTGGAGCCATGATTCCTATAAATAAAATGTGTATTTATTTAATGTGTACTTCACATTTTAAGTTTTTCAAAGTGCAACAAACCTTCTATTAGTAATCCACCATTTCCTGTTTCCCTGGGGTATGAATATAACACAATGTGAGCCTTTTTCTCTTAGGCACTGCTCAAAATAGGAAAGACAAGAAAACAGGCCATTCAAGTAATAGTCAGGAAATGGCTAAAAGAAATGGCAATTTACTAAAACTTGCTTAAATCTACTGTCAAACCAATAACTAAAGGTTTAGAACAACTGTAACTGCAACAGGCTGGATGAGAATCCAAGTTTATCTTGCCGTCCCACACAGAAAGAGGATAGAAGAGGAGGTAAAGATAAGATAATTCTCAAAGGTTGGGAACTGCAGCGAAGTTTTACATTGTGAGTTTATGTCACTGCAATAAAAGAAAAAAAATATTGCACCTTCATATTTAGTGTAAACCAGATATTTACATACACTACAGTATATGTAAAGACACATAACCTTACTTTTCTGTCTGACTTTAAATCGGTACAAACTTTTTCTGTTTTAGCTCAGTTAGGATTATCAAAACAATTTCTATTCACCAAATGCCAGAAAATGGGAGAGTTCTGTAAAAAAATTCATTATTACTTTCTTCAAATTCAGATGGTAAAATACACATAAATTGCTATGCATTCAAACATTTTCGAAAAGATGAATGATGATTTTTTTTTAAACCTGACAAATAAATTCAAAACATCTGAGTTAAATAGAGGCAAACCTGTGCGAAAAATGTCATGTGTCTTTCGATAAAGTGTATGTAAACATTCTGTCTCAACTATATCTATATCTTTATTATGGGTGCCAAAAACTGCAGAGGGAACTTTAACTGAAAACATGAGAACATTTTATGGCAACATATCACAATGTATGTTATGCTTGAGACTTGTGTGTAAATATATTTTATTTTTTTTTAAACTCATTACTGACAACATTGTGTGAGTGAGAGTGTTTGTACGAGTGAATAAACGTCACAGGTTCAGTGTTTTAAATGGTGTATAATACATTACAGACATTTTACTAGAACTTTTAACTGCAATGACTGTTTTACCTTCATTACGTGTAAACACACCACCTTTGGGATGAGCTGTCTGGATTATTGAAAAGGTTGAGTGACCAATTGCTATTAAAACATCCGTACCAACTCTATCTGTATTTCTGCATGTTGTTCTTTGCCTGACGAACACATTCAACGTGGCAACATCCAGTCCTCATGCTCAGTTTTATTTGAGGTGACTACTCCGACTGACTTGTCACAATTGGCATGGTTGTATAATCCCAGAGCAAAGATCGATGCTGACCACAGCAACTCCCTGCTGCAAAATGGATTTTCAATATGTCTTAGGATACTATCTAAGACCCAAACATCACTACAGCTTTATAGGCCTCAGCTTATCATGCACCCTGGACAACAAAGTCCAGACCATTGATACCTTTTAAAGGTAACACTATACAGAAATCAATTTTACAAACAAATTGGTCCAGTATTCGATAAGCCTGGAAGTTTATTAAAATTATTGTAAACAAAACAATATAAATGCAATATTCCTTCAAATGTTGTTGATAGTTTTGTTTGTTGATAATTATGTATTGACTTTATAGATGTTGAATTTGTCTTGTCTTAAGCATCTGTGTGACTAAGTCCTGAAGAGGTTGGTATTTTTGGATGCAAAAAATTTGTAACCCTGAGGCAAAACCAAAAAGACTTAAAACTTAAAATTTATTTGAAATTATAAATGAACAATTCCAGTGTTATTATTGTTATCATATTCTTAACCATCTCAAAATAATAATGAGGCTCCTTAAAATATTCAAGTTGACATTATTGGCTTTTTTGGTGGGTAACCTTCCAGCTAAAACCCTGAGTTTTTATTTATTTAAAAGAAATAAAGAATTAAATGTAGCTGAAATAGAGAATTTTGGATTAGATAGTTTGGTTATTATTGTAATAAAAGAAAAAAAGAAAGGCAAAAAAGTTAATGAAAATCTGTGAAGGTTCACATATAAAATAAAATAATAATAATAAAGGAACATTGTGTATTATATCAGCAACCTTTGTGTTTATAAAGTTTTTAACTGATTCTGTGTGTTGCTGCATGTGGGAAGTAAATTAAATCTCTACATTTTTCAAAATGTTAAGCTGTAGAACTATCTGTATAAACTCTAGTTTACACCACATCTGTCATCAAATGACTGAGCTAAAATGTACTCTGAGCATACAAAATCCCTAAATATATAATCCACAATACCTCAGATTCATCTCTATGATTATGCAGAAATGAACCCACTCATCCTGTTTTAAACCAGGCAGAACACTCAAACATCCTCTCCATGATAAAGGAAATTCTTCCAAAAAAGTATCTAATTAGAGTAGAGTTGGTGTCATTCCTGAAGTGAAGGATTTGTAGAATCTGTTGCTTCTGAGCAGAAAAAAAGAGGGATGAAGGCGCACCAAGCCTGGGCCCAGCCCACAGCTTTCTTTCCTGGCAGACTCCAGTTGAAAGTTAATTGGACGGGGAGAGGTCTGAGACGGGCTGTGCCAAGGCCCATTAGAGATTCCCCTGTCGAATGCAGAGCCACGAGGATCACAGACTCACAAATAGGAGGATTAAAATAATCAATAGCCTTGACTTCTATCAACCACACACACACATACACAGAGTAATTAGTAGAGAACCTATTCAGCAGTGGACTATGACACCCTCCTGAACCTTAACCCCCCCAACAGACACAGACACACACAAGCTACACTCCCTGATAGCTGTGGTGCCTAATAAGGGGAAATTGTTGTGGCTGCTTGAGAATAAATTGCAGAAAAAGGTCATGAAACCACTGAATAGCCTTTTACTGCTTATGTTTATGTTGTTGCATTTTTAAAAAGAAAACAAATACATGCAAAAATCCTGCAATGCAGCTTTGTTTTTGTTGTAACATTTAATGCAAATAATAGGCTAGAAATTATTAGCCAACAGTGGCGACACACAGATTTTTATTTAGCTCAACAGATATGATCATGACTGTATACACCAATAGCGTAATATGTTTCTTGCTTTAACATTAACAGTGTATTTGATACACTATATCGCAGTAGCAACACTGCCCTCTTGTGTGAAATAAGAAAACTGCACAAAACAATTTACACAGGACTGCTTCATATGCACTCACTGGAAAACTTTATTAGGTTCACCTGGCTAATATTGAAGAGGTGCATGAAGTCTTTGTGGCATAGCTACAAGGTTTCAGGTATATTGACGTGACAGCATTACACAGGTGCTGAATGACAATATTCTGCTCCTCTAAAGCTAATTTAAAAGACAGACCTGGTGACTGTGGACACCATTGGAGGACACTGAACTTATATTCAAGAAAACAGTTTAAGATTATTTGAGCTTTCTGACATGGTGCTTTATCCTACTGGGAATAACCATAAGATACACTGTGGTCATAAATGGATAGATATGGTCAGCAACAGCCCTCGGGTAGGTTGTGCCCTTTGAGTAATAAATGGTGTTCCAAAAAACATCCCCTAAACCATAAAACCACCGGTCTGGACTGTAATGTTGGATGGCTCCATGCTTCCATGTTATTTACTCTAAATTATGATCCTTCTGTCACAGCTGAAATGGACTCATCAGACCTGAAAATGCGTTTTTAATCTCTTATTTTATAAATTTGGCGAGCCTTTGAAACGTCGCCTCCTGTTCTTAGCTTACAGGAGCGTCACCTGCTGCTCCAGGCTATTTCCCTCAAGCTTTGAGGTGTTGTTTGAACAGATTGTATTCCTCATAAGTTGGTTCTAATCAGTGGTTATTTGAGCTATTGTTGCCTTTCTATCATTTCAAACCATTCTGTCCATTATTTGCAAACAAGGCATTTTGTCCACATTAACTGCCCCTTCCTGGACATTGTCATCATTATGGAACATTCTCCGAATAGATCAGCAGTCTCTGAAATACTCAGAGAAACCCATCCGGCATCTACAACCACACAAGCAAGGTCAGTATTAAAGTGGCCGCTGAGTGTAATTACCTATATTCCGCCAACTTAAAAAAAATAAGTCAAAAATCCATTCAGACACAGTGGCATTTCAGGAAAACACATTTATTTAAATGCAAATTTTTGGGCCAAATTCATAACATGGGAACTCAAGTAAAATGTTTACAATTACATAGTTTGATATTTTCAATTATCAATCAGGGACATTTCAGCCAAAGCAAGTCTTAGGTATATGTATATATAATATTTATTATTGTCTTGTCCAATTTTAGTTACATCGTTACAGTTCATGTTGCATTTGAAAGGTTACAAACTATGCAAGCGCAAATATTGCTCAATGAATACAAGGGCTTATTCATATCAATATATCTAAAAATGGTGCTTTATGGTCTTCTCTAGGGAATATAAAGGCACTTTTTAAATTAAAACTGCAAAATAAACTGATGAAAAGGTTGGGGTGAACTGACAAAGCTAAATGGAAAAATATAGGAATGTGATTCTGAGGAACGGAAAAAAAGGTGACGTCTTCATCCTCATCCGTTCATAACCATCCGGACCAATTCTGAAAAAGAGAAAAAAAACAGAAAGAAAGGTTAGTTTTTATTACTAAAAACATGGAGATCTGCTCCAATTACAGCATGTAGGTCCAAGACTTTCTACTCTTCCAGATGCTGCATTGGAGGCAGATCTCCTATATTCTCCTGAGCCAGGAAAGGGGGTCAAAGGAAGATGACAGAAAGGAAAAAAGGTGAGGTTATTATTTCTATCTCCCATTCAGCCAAAGCTATTGGTCGTCTAAGATCCACAGAAAGTTGGTTAGAGAAGCCGTCCTCGCTGTTTGCCTTCCTCTAACTGAGAAGCAGAGAAAAAGGGAGTAGATCAGGGGAGCTACAGTCCAGTCAGAGCAGCCAGCTACAAATTCAGTTTCCGTCAGTACAAAAGAAAGAACAGTCAGCATAAGAGCAACTCCATAACATACTCTGGTTAGTAGAAAAAGGGACTGGTCCACTCTCCCAAATCTGGTGGCTATAATGTACATATACTGTAATGCAAAACACCAGCATCTAGACAAATCTAACGCCGTTAACACCAATGAAGGAAAAGACCAACTTTAAAAAGCCCCAATAACATGCAAATGAAATTAGCAGCGCTGCCCAATAACACCACAGCATACTCAAAACTGACCACCAGGCTTTCCCTGAATGAGACCAGTCTCTTCCCACTCTGTCCACCATATCTCCGTACAACCTGTGGAGGACCCATAGACACATGCAGAGGGGCATGCTGCAGCCAGGGGGCCAAGGCAGAGGGCTGCAGGAGGAAAACAGAGCGGCAGGAGGCTACATATGGTTTAAAACCTCAGGTCTGCAGGGGAGGGAGACTACCAGGCTTTCTCATGCACCCTATAGGTGATGTCTACAACAGACAATCGGTTTGGTTTGCCAATTTCAACAACATAACTAGAAAATACTAGTGTTAGAATAGGCTTAGATGAAAGGACCGTTTAGCAACTAAGGAGCAGGAAAGCCTGGAGGTGCCATCCCCAGGTTTTAGACTGTGCCCGTACCGGCCCTCAGCCTGACATGATGTGACGAACAAATGCTGTGGAGGAAGAACATGTAACAGATCATCAGCAATCAATTAGGGATCACAGCTTCTTAAAGAGGTTCAAATAGATAAAAACACGACAATATGGTAGATATGCACCCTTCAGAAATTAAACAATAATTTTATATCGTTTCTGTCGTTTAAAACAACAAAAATAATCAAATTTCCTTTGATCCACTTTAACTTATATGTTATTTAGAAAGACTCAAGATAATTTCAACCTTCAACTAGCAAACATTCAGACTCTGTTCACTCCTCTGGTCCTTTACACAATTTAAGATGCTTGAATAGAAATGTACTGACCAGGCTGATACCAGTTTCCAGTTTACCTTAAGGCCTGATATACTGAAACAAACGTTGAATGACTGCGATTTTCTTTCACAGGACTATAAAACAAACTAATTTTTTTAAATTAAGAATTAACTTCAACAAACGCTGACCATAAAAGTAAGATAAATAAAAATGTAATGTTGAATCCACGATAAAAAGGACAATTGTGCCAATTGATTGGTGCATCACAACAATCAATATAAAACCCTTTCTCTGTGGATCAGAGGAAGTCTGTAAGTATAGTAATAACTACAAGTACTAAAGGTATTTGTTGTTGTTCCGTTTGTTAACCAATCATTATCTTAAAAACTGATACTCACTGGTATTAACTTTAAAGTCAACACATCACCCAAACAGCAATGTGCATCAAGAACATTCCAATTAAATTAAACAGCTTTTCCTCAGACTTATTGTATCAGTATTTACCTTTAACATAATTCTCTAGTTTTATTCTCACCTTCATAATTGATGCATCCATTTGCATCTTCATGCCCAGCCAAGAGTGTCTCCACTTCCTCTTCTGACATTTTCTCACCTGAAAAACAAAAAAAAAAAAAGAAATGCAAATTTTAATATGAAAGAATCACAGACAGACACTGAGCACATAAAAAAAAACATAATATTGTTAACTGTTCAAACTCAATGGCAGAGATGGTAAAAATACTCGGACTGTTTTCTGTTTGTACGCTTAACGTGTAATTAGAGATAGAGTCACGAGACTTGCCTAACGTGGTGAGCACATGACGTAGTTCTGCCCCCATTACAGTGCCGTTGCCCTCCTTGTCAAACACACGGAGTCCTTCCACGAAGTCCTCCATGGACCCCTGATCTTTGTTTTTGGCGATGGCCTGGAACATGGGCAGGAACTGCTCAAAGTCGAGCATCTTGGTGTTCATTTCTGCAAAATAAGGAAAAAAAAACATATAGTTGAGACAATTCAGGCTCTGGGCCAGTAGCTGAGTGGCAATAGTACAAGTGTGAAGCACGGAATACCTGGGTCTCAACTATACAATAAAGGAAAAGGGGTAAATGTTAATAAACAGCAGTCGAGACAAATGGCAGAACAATCCAAAACCTTCAAATTAACTTGTAATTCAACAATTTGTTATACGGGCTTAATCTTGATCTCTGAAAAGTTAGGGTTAGGGTTATTTTTTCTTTTTAAAACGGTATAAATCTCACAAGCTGCTGGCAAAGAAGTTACTTTTTTATCCCCGTGGCTTTCCTTCGACACTATAATTTGTACCATATGTTACACTTCATAAAACTTTGATCTGAATGTATAAATGACCTTTTATTTAGAAATATTAACAGCTTCTAAGTGGATCGGCCAAGAAGTTAAGGGTAACCCAAGAACAGCTGCCTATATAGTTAATGGTGTTTATATGGCTTCACGTGTTGCCACCGTCCCCACTGCGCATTAAAAGAAGATTTTCTTTCATTCATGGGACAGATGCATCAAACAGTTATTTCCACAGAAAACCAAACATGTTGCACAACAGAACGTTAAAGCAGACCTAATCTGAGGTTTTAAAAACTCTTTTTCCTAGGACCCTGTTCTGAGCATCAGTTAACTGGTTTCACCACCTCAACTCCTAAGTGATCCTCCAGCTAAAGCGCTGACTGCTGTCTATAAGTACTTGTGACCACATTTAAGGGAAAAAGGTAAATATCGCTGTAAACCTCCAAGTTTGTGATTTTCCTCTCACCCTCAGACTTGGGGTTGCCCAGCACTTTCAGCACCTCGGCGTTGACAGGGTTCTGTCCCAGGGCCCGCATCACGTCCCCACACTGGCTGTAGCTGATCTTTCCATCTCCTGTCCTGTCGAACAGCAGGAAGGCCTCCTTAAATTCTGCAACACACGCAGACATGTGGCCACTTAGTGACAGAACCAAATATGCAATGAGCAGATACGCATTAGGAAAGGATGCACAGATAGCAGACTATGAATGACAAAAGGGTCACAACATAGGCCGAGAAAAAGAAGGTATACAAGCAGACTTGAAAAATGTCAGATTATGACAAATATCATTTACACCTTAATGGGATTTCAACTGATGAGAACAGATTTAGAAAAAATTATTTTTTAGAATTTGATATTAAAAAGGTTAAATTAAAAATTATTGTAATTTATCTTAAAAATGTGTATCTATGGTAAAAGGTATTGCAACAAATAAAAATAACATCCTGTTCTCTGAGCTCAGTTTGGGGACATAGCAAAGGTGCTTGTAGCTTCCTCAATTCTCCAAAATATTTCGATATTTTGGTGAATTGATAAAAATATTTATGTTAATGTAGTTATACAGGCGGATGTTACACACAAGCATACACACTTTCAGCTTCCACAATAGGAAGCTACATACTCCATTTTAAAAAGCCATACACAACATGAGCTTCCCCATCTTTTCAATATGCAACTGTCCTGCATCTTTTCAATAGGCAGGGGATTCCGCATCCTCACGGAATCCCGTGCCACCCTGCGGTAGTTCCGGTGGCAGCTTCGGTGGCAGGCTGTGGTGGAACTGCCACAGCCTGCCACCGGAACTACCAGTTCTGCCTGCCACTGCCATAAATTGAGCTCGGCCCTGCTGCAATTCAATCATTTTCTCGGCACGTTTGCAACAGCGCCCCCTACCGAACAAGATGGGTAGCTCAGTCAGCAGGGAGCTGAGGAAGAGCGGCTGCTGACGTCACTCTGCTGCGCCCGCAGCTCGGAATGCTTTTTCGTTTTCGAGTTCTGGGCAGTACTTTGCGGGCAGACCACGAAAACGAAAAAGCAATGTCTGCTTTGTTTTCTTTTTGATTATGGCATAAAATGTGCAGTCATGAAGAAGAAAATGCAAATGCAAATAGGATGATTGATTACTAATTTTATTTATGGGTCAAACAATGCAGCCAGATTCTTAAAATGAAAAAGCATTTCTGGAAATGCTTTTTCATTTGAAATATAGTAACGATTTGCTTCCATAGGTCTATACTTGTAGAACTACCTTTCACTGCAGCTGAAGATGCAAGCTTTGTACACTACAGACCAAACTGTTTGCCAGTTTATTCTGCAAAAGCAGCTCAAGCTTAGTGAGATTTAACTGAGAGTATATGTGAACAGCAATTCCTAAGTCACAGATTTTCAATTCGATTCAAGTCTGGGCTTTGACTGGACCATTTTAAATACACAAATACGTGTTGGTCTATCCCATCCCATTGTAGCTCTGGCTATACAGGTCCTTCTCAAAATATTAGCATATTGTGATAAAGTTCATTATTTTCCATAATGTCATGATGAAAATTTAACATTCATATATTTTAGATTCATTGCACACTAACTGAAATATTTCAGGTCTTTTATTGTCTTAATACGGATGATTTTGGCATACAGCTCATGAAAACCCAAAATTCCTATCTCACAAAATTAGCAATTTCATCCGACCAATAAAAGAAAAGTGTTTTTAAATACAAAAAACGTCAACCTTCAAATAATCATGTACAGTTATGCACTCAATACTTGGTCGGGAATCCTTTTGCAGAAATGACTGCTTCAATGCGGCGTGGCATGGAGGCAATCAGCTTGTGGCACTGCTGAGGTCTTATGGAGGCCCAGGATGCTTCGATAGCAGCCTTTAGCTCATCCAGAGTGTTGGGTCTTGAGTCTCTCAACGTTCTCTTCACAATATCCCACAGATTCTCTATGGGGTTCAGGTCAGGAGAGTTGGCAGGCCAATTGAGCACAGTGATACCATGGTCAGTAAACCATTTACCAGTGGTTTTGGCACTGTGAGCAGGTGCCAGGTCGTGCTGAAAAATGAAATCTTCATCTCCATAAAGCTTTTCAGCAGATGGAAGCATGAAGTGCTCCAAAATCTCCTGATAGCTAGCTGCATTGACCCTGCCCTTGATAAAACACAGTGGACCAACACCAGCAGCTGACACGGCACCCCAGACCATCACTGACTGTGGGTACTTGACACTGGACTTCTGGCATTTTGGCATTTCCTTCTCCCCAGTCTTCCTCCAGACTCTGGCACCTTAATTTCCGAATGACATGCAGAATTTGCTTTCATCTGAAAAAAGTACTTTGGACCACTGAGCAACAGTCCAGTGCTGTTTCTCTGTAGCCCTGGTCAGGCGCTTCTGCTGCGGTTTCTGGTTCAAAAGTGGCTTGACCTGGGAAATGCGGCACCTGTAGCCCATTTCCTGCACACGCCTGTGCACGGTGGCTCTGGATGTTTCTACTCCAGACTCAGTCCACTGCTTCCGCAGGTCCCCCAAGGTCTGGAATCGGCCCTTCTCCACAATCTTCCTCAGGGTCCGGTCACCTCTTCTCATTGTGCAGCGTTTTCTGCCACACTTTTTCTTTCCCACAGACTTCCCACTGAGGTGCCTTGATACAACACTCTGGGAACAGCCTATTCGTTCAAAAATGTCTTTCTGTGTCTTACCCTCTTGCTTGAGGGTGTCAATAGTGGCCTTCTGGACAGCAGTCAGGTCGGCAGTCTTACCCATGATTGGGGTTTTGAGTGATGAACCAGGCTGGGAGTTTTAAAGGCCTCAGGAATCTTTTGCAGGTGTTTAGAGTTAACTCGTTGATTCAGATGATTAGGTTCATAGCTCGTTTAGAGACCCTTTTAATGATATGCTAATTTTGTAAGATAGTAATTTTGGGTTTTCATGAGCTGTATGCCAAAATCATCCGTATTAAGACAATAAAAGACCTGAAATATTTCAGTTAGTGTGCAATGAATCTAAAATATATGAATGTTAAATTTTCATCATTACATTATGGAAAATAATGAACTTTATCACAATATGCTAATTTTTTGAGAAGGACCTGTATGTTCAGTTGAACCCAGAGTCAAGTCATTAAACATGCTTTCTTCCAGGATTGTTCTGCATAGCTCCACCCAACTTCCCATCATTCCTGTCCTTTCTGGGGAAGAAAGGCATCCTCACACCATAATGCTGTAGCCACCAACATGTTTCACTGTGGAAACTGTATGTTCAGGTTGAAAGACAGTGTTACTTTTCCTCTACACATAGTGTTTCAAAAGTAGGCCAAAATACTCACTTTTGTCTTATCTGATCAGATTACCTTCTTCCACAAGTTTGCCGTGTCACCACATGGCTTGTGAAAAACTGTAAATGGGACTTCATATGGCTTATTTCTTGCCAATCTTCTATAAAGGAGAGATTTGTTAAGTGCAAGGCTTATAGATGCCCTGTCAACAGATTCTTCAACTTGAGCTGTGAGTCTCTGCATCTCCTCAAGCATTTCCATGGCTGATTAATGCACCCTTTGACCAGCTTGTCAAGTTTAGGTGACCAGACATGTCTTGGTAGGTTTGCAGTTGTGCTGTAGTCTTTTTATTTTAGGATTGATGGGTTGAACAGTGTTCTGTGAGATATTTAGAGCTGAATATGATCCAGGCAGTTCACTAATGTTTTCTAACAAAACTTTGGGACTACAGAAAAGAGCTGTATCTATAAGAAATTACATTACAAGGCTAGACTCAATGTACAAGTCAGGTGACTTCTGAAGGCATTTGGTTGCACAGGATTCTGTACATGGGTTTTCAAGTAAAAGAACCCATATACAAATTTTAAAAATGTTTTTTATTATAACTTCCTAATTATCTTGCATCTGTCTATTAAATAAAATCCTAATGAAAAGCACTAATGTATGTGACTGTAACATAATATGAAAAAGTTCTAATGTGAATGCTTTCAACTCTGTACTGTAGGTTAAATGTAAAGATCATGTACAAAGATACTGCAATACTGATAGACACACCCAACAAGTAAATCAGCTGTTAAATGCCACTCAGAAAACAAACTTTAAACTATTACTTAACTCTGAATATCAATATTTCACAACACCACTGAATCGTTAAGAAGCCCGTTAAAACATATTTTCTACAGCGTTCATATTAACAGGCACAAAGCATTTCATTGGGCGTTAATAGGAGTCGTCTTTCTCAACCAACAACAAGAGCACTGCACCACTCCAACATATGCAGTTTTGGTAAGGATACAATAACATTGATTGCTCAGATCCAGCAATCAGGGAGACACAGAATCTGAAAAGACAATATCCGTGCACCAGGGTGTTCCCACTGTCATGAAGCCAAGTGATTACCAAAAAAGTACTGGGACTGTTATGGAGTTTTTTTTTTTTTCCTGTTCTGAGGAATGTGCCGCTTTCCTTCTGGCCTGTTAGCACAATTCCCAGCACCATATTTGGCATTAGAGGAGTGGAGCAAAGTAGGTGGAGAGAGAGAGTAGCTCTGGCCTATTATGTCAGGGGAGATTAAACAAACCAGCGTTGGGACAACAACCATCCCCTGCTTTCATCTCACACCAAACATGGACACGCTGGACATGAGCAACTTAGAGGATTTCAGGCAAAACTAAGTTAATGACAATCTGAAGAAACAAGACTAATGGGAGCACATGAGAGCCTAGGATGTTTGGCTTTGCAAAAAACGTCCGATTACAAAAACAGTACAACAGACGTCAAGGCTTATAAGGGTTATAACAATGTGTCCATCAATAATAGACTAGACAACAATGCAAAACACATTTTGCTCCAAAAACTGACATGCAGATCACACCCTACACACTGAACAGCCACTGCGTTTTGAGCAAGGCAGAGACTCTTCACCCACTTACCATGAATCTGATCCAGGTTAAACTCAATCTGGAAAGGACAAGCAGTTGCAAGGGAAAAAGTGAAAAAAATAGTTCGCATACAAAAGTAAGAAAAACCTAAACCCAGAACTACTGCAGCAGGCGGGTACAGAGCAGACTGATACAGTGATAGGGTCAGGAATGAAGGAGCGCCAAAACAAGCTGGAAATATGGAAAGACAGATACTCACACACACAAAAAGACTTACCGATGATTTGATCTTCCGAGAAGTCAGACTGTTAAGGAAGAAATCGGGCGAGAGGAAACGGTTTTAAGGGGTTCTGACTACTGAACATATTTAACAGGCAGTGCGATAAACTCAAAAAGCCAGTCTCCAACTTCAGAACATTCAAGAAAGTATCTTACACGCAGGCAGTTAAATAATAAAATGAGGTAATCGTGTAATTGACCATTTGAAGCTAAAGCTAGCTCAACAAAAGTTGTACTTCCGCTTGGGATGGGCTAACCCGTTCACGTCTTAAAACTCCTGTTAACTGCGCTGCGAAGCTAGACCCTTTTCATTAAACGTTTACATTTAAATCCACGAGGCCAATACAGCCAATAAACCAAGCGAAACAGAAAAACCCACCATTGCTTTGCTGGCTGAGGTGTGCCCGAAGCGACGGAAACCCAAAGAATGTGACGGCTCGATTACAAGCGCAGAGGAAGAAAAGCCTCCGCTGCGTCACGACGCAGAGATGGGACGAGGTGACGTCACAGCACAACTGCTGCGCTCCTTATATAGAAACAAACGGTGGCAAGGAACCACAATGGATCTATGCTGAATCTGAAATATGGAATTTGCTATTTGGAGCACCCATAGATTTTGATTATTTTATGTGTAAATAATTCGCTGGACCACTTCCCATGTTTCAGTCTGTTTTATATCGGAAATTACTTTTTTGGAAATTTTTTATCACTGCTTGATAACAAACAAAAAAACATCAAATGGTACAAGTATTAAAAAATCTCTTAAACAATTCTTTAATGTGTAGCTGACTTTTTTTTATCTTCTTAAAATAATTATATATATTTACAGAATTTCTTCCATCTCTAGTAACTTGTTTTCTGAAAATTGTTTTAAAAATCTATTGTAAATCATGGCAGTTGTTTATTATCTGTATACTATCTTGATGTTATTTGTCCCCTTAGCTTTGTAGCTTTTTTTTGTCATGTACAGCATTGTCTTGCTACTGATATGTGCTATATAAATAAACTTGGCTTGCCTTATACAGCAGACAGTTACCAGTGCCCTACACAAAGAGGGTCAAGTTACAAATACTTATTGCTAAATAAGCTGACTGTTCACAGAGTGCTTTATCCAAGCATATTGATGGAATGTTTCCTATTCTGGTTAATAGTCCATGGGCAATGGTGATAATGGTGATCCACAGTCTTGACAACTGTTGACCAAAGTTCATTCAAGGGTTTCAGCAGACTGCAAGGACACTGGCTATAGTCAGAGTGTCAAGAGCCACCACACAGATTTATCCTGTACATGGGATAGAACTGTCACATACTTTATGTCAAGCCACTCTTGGACCAGAGACAACATCAGAACCTTCTTACCAGGGATAAGCAGACAAAGAACTACACTTTTGCTCATCGGTTACCCCACCAAAATATAAGAAATGGTAATTAAGATGTCAATGACACATTTTTTAAATAAAAGTAAGTTTTACAGTTCAGATTGATATTTTAACCATGAGGAGGGAAGATCACAATTTTTTAAGGCTGAAGAATGATTATTTTACACACAGTGAAACAGTTTTATAAGCATCTTTATTTTAACTTGTCCCTTTGTGTGAGAGATAATACTAATTCTATTATTATTATTATTATTATTATTATGTTTTTAGGAATTTTTGTTTTCTTGCAGTGAGGAGTTTGACTCCAAACTGAGTACCAGAGTGACATTGCTTTGGCTTTTAGCATTAAGAATCTGTGTGGATGCATGAGTGATGAACACGAGGTCAGTGAGATCATAGACAGAGGCTGCATCCCTTAAGAGTCTGCCAATCCAGTCCACTTTCCTGTCATCTGTGATCCTACTATGAACAGACATGGTTTACATATTATCACATACTAAATGAGACATTCGCTTTGCAAAGCCATGCAATGCATTGTAACACACAAGCTAAAGTATCAGGCAAACTCAGACATATTAATGCAACTCAAATGTGAGGCATCATTAATTTGCAATATACATTATTTTTTATATTTTATGTGGAAATGTTGATAATTTTGACTTGTGATGATCAAATGCTTTGATTTGCAAGGGGGGAGCTTCCTGCAGGATGCAGAAATGCTTATGAATTTGAATTTGATGCCTAAGAAAAAGTAGGCAAAGGGCTGTGTTGATGTGCTGTTCTGTGCTGCATCACACATTTCTTAACTAAACTCTAACAAATTGAAAAAAAGACTCAGATAAAGACATAACCCTCGCTAATATTTTGTTAACTCTGCCTTAATAAGTTGGAAAAAGATCACACACTTTTTGTAGACATTTAAATCATGGGTCTCCCAGCATTAAAATCTGCTTGAGTCTTGGTGGCTCCTGAGTTATTTAACTTACATAATTCTGGTACTGGTATTCAAAAATAAAAAAGGTCGAAGACATTAACTAAACAATTATAAAAGCCATTCAATTTAAATTTGCCCATTTTTTTACAAATCATTGCTGCTCATAGATTTTGTATATGAATCAAAATCAGTTCTATTTGTTCAGAACTAAACCTGAATATCTTCTACTGTTTAAAGTTTTGAATTGCCTTTAAAGTGTATTAATTTGATTCTTCTGCTAGTCACTTGCGTGATGGCATCAGGAAGTAGGCCACTGAACCTCTTTAAGAAGAAAATAGCTCATACTGTAGCAGGGAACGCACTCTCCATCCCCAAGGAGGACGACTGACTGGCAGCCAGCACTCACTGCCCCATTTTGTTTCTCAAGATAAGTTATCTATAAATCAAGAATGTGTCCAGAATGTGACCTATCTGCTTTAATAGAGTGATCTAGCAAATAATTGCATTTATGTTAATTATATGATAGCATAGAAAGGAGGCCTGAAAAAAATAGTAACAAATTCACACACTTAATGAATGCCCCACATAAGCTTTGTCACCTGAATATCTAGGAGTCACTTACCTCCAAATTGCTGGGGTCGAATGGTGAATCAGAAGGACGCAACATCCTTGGCTTCTGCTCTGGAATCGGTTTTGAAGCTGCAGGTGCTGTAGGCAAACAGGGGTAAGGCGGACCCAGTCGTGGTTCAGCCACTGGTGAAGGAGACTTTTTAATAGAGGGTTCTCTTTTAGGAGCCATTCCTAACATCCCAGGTGACCTGAATGTAGCGAGAGTCCACAGCAAAAGCTGCTGGTGTGGCGGCTGCAAAAATGAATATAGAGCTGTGAAGTAAAGTGTGCCAACTGGGTGAATCCCATAGAGCAGCGGAGGAGGAGGGCAGTGGTGTGATGCTGATGATGCTCAGGGATGATAGCAGTTGGATGAGGTAGAGGTGGATGTATGGAGTAACATGAGTGGAAATGAAAAGCAATATGTAGGAGGAGTGGGATGAAAGCACATTTGGAAAATAAAAAAAGAGACATATTTAGAAATAAGATGGTTCTGCTGACTCTAAGAACATGCTTTTATTTGGGTCAGAGATGTAAGAGATGTCTGTTTGAACTGGGGTTTTATGCACAGGGGAGTTAGGGGTATGGTAGCAAAGAGAAAATGTTTTTTCTTTTTTGTATGACACCATTGCTTACACCAAATGCAATAAGCACAAAGTACAAAAATAAGAATTTAGCAGTACACCTTGACCTCATAAAAATGTTTTTTGAATTAATTCCTATTAGAGCTGCACTGTGGACAGTTGGTAGCATTGTTGCCTTGCAGCGAGAACGTCCTGGGTTCGACCCTGGAGCTTGTATGTTCTCCCTGTGGATGCATGGGTTCTCTCGAGGGTACTCCGGCTTACTCCCACGGTTGTAAACCATGACTGTTAAATGAAATAGTCTCTTGTTAAAGTTTTACCATGCTATTTTGTTTGGGATTATTGTATTGTTTATTGATTGATTGTAAGATAAAATGACCATTTTGCACGTAGCTTTAATCCACCATTCTGCCACAATCAAACATATTTTGGCCTAGGAACCGGGGGTGACAATATTGGAGACAGGCGCACTTGTCCCCCCCCCCCCCCAAAATTTAAACCGCGGAGGAGAAAAATACTTCACGTGCTTTTATTTTGAAGGCGCAACGCAGCGTGATGTCACTCCCCTCCCTAAACTGCTCTGGGTGTTACGGATGCGGGGCAAACGCGGGAGACTGCGTTATCGGCTGCAGTCTGATCACAGATCTCTGAATGAGCTAAAACTGGAATGTTGTCATGAATATGGCTGGTTTATAACGTCTTGTTAGTTTGCATTTATATTTAGAAACCACATCTGTGAGTTGAGTTAAATCATTTTAATCCAGGGATCGGCACCCGTCCATTATTAAACTGCTAACTTTGTCAGGCTTCGCAAGTAACGCCAACACCATCCAAACAAATGTTTTGTCATCTTATTTCAGCAATATGCCACCAGAAAGGGAAAATGCTTTAACAACAGCAGGACTTACTTTGTTTTCTTCAAAAAGAGTGACGTCATTGTTTGTAGCGGTTACACTTCACGAGGTCAACACCTAATCATACTCGGCTATTTATCGTGTCTGACAGTATATTAGATATTATGTGTAATAATGTCTTATCAGGAGAATGACAGTACATAAGTAGTGAGGGAGTTGAAGCAATAAAAGTCGGAGAGACGGAGGAAGCTGGAGTGAGGTGTTAAATGATTAGCGATAAAAATATTATTAGAGCCAGGGGCAGCTTCAGGGTGTGAGGTAAGTTTTTTAAAATCACATTATTGCTAGAATAGATCCAGAAAGGAGAACAGGTGAGGACTGATGTCAGGTTAATTTTTTAAGATAATTTTTTAATCATTATTTCTTTATTCCCACAGTACCATAAAGGTTTGGGTTAGAATATGAGGTTATCAGCTGCACTAGAACACCCCACACGTTTTCTGCACATTTATATGGTGAAATGCTGCTCCGAGAGGAGGATTTCCCCCCCCATTTATTTATAAACTGTGACACCTTTATGCTCAGGAGCGGTACCTTGGAATTGCATCTCTGAAACTATTTTGTATGCTGAGGAGCTGCAATGCAGCAGCAAAAACAGAAAAAGAGGATGGTACAGGGCTGGAGTCTTAAAATAAATCAGTGAACACTTAATTTCAGGGTGAGGTTATGCTATTAGCAGATTTGACTGTATAAGCCTAAACACATCTGCAAATCAGTTAAAACTCTTTATGTATAAGAAAAGCCTCAACAGATGTTGCATTGTGATCTTTTGTAAGTCAAACCCTGATACTGTATATTACCATATGTAATGTCGAAATTGCAGGGACATCAAGGGTTTGAGCCATTTTTGACCAATAAAACACGTTAAACCATTTACGGGTCTGTTTGGTTTCCAATATGTGTCCCCCCAATGTTTAACTCGTTCCTACGCCCTTTTATATATGTATGTTATTGTATCTTAGTTATGGCACTTAATTTTAATAGTTATATTATTGGTTTTCTGTGCCGGGCTTTGTGATGGTTTTATTTGAGAAAGGCGCGTAATAACCTTTACTTACTTGCAATCGTGGCAGTTCTTATAAGGGTGTAAATAGCTTTCAACCGTTAGTGAAGAGGCAGGTATATTTTACATTTTTGCTTGTACATTTACAAGCAAAATTACGCATTGCTTGTGATGTAACTGGATATGTAACAATTTCAGAAATGTAGCCTAATATGGAGGATCGTCCTCCATAAGCCTCTACATTGAGTGTAACGAAGCTTAATAGATTCTACAAACAAATTTCAAGCAAGCCTCACAAAAAGTCGAAACAAAACAACACAGAGCAAATTTAGTCCACAGACTAAAAAAGTACCGCTAGATGTCACTATAACATAACCTAACCCGACAGAGCTCCCAATACGCTGCACCTTTGCTTTTCAATAAAATAAACGGCAGCACAGTAAGATTTTTGCATCTATCTATCTATCTATCTATCTATCTATCTATCTATCTATCTATCTATCTATCTATCTATCTATCTATCTATCTATCTATCTATCTATCTATCTATCTATCTATCTATCTATCTATCTATCTATCTATCTATCTATCTATCTATCTATCTATCTATCTATCTATCTATCTATCTATCTATCTATCTATCTATCTATCTATCTATCTATCTATCTATCTATCTATCTATCTATCTATCTATCTATCTATCTATCTATCTATCTATCTATCTATCTATCTATCTATCTATCTATCTATCTATCTATCTATCTATCTATCTATCTATCTATCTATCTATCTATCTATCTATCTATCTATCTATCTATCTATCTATCTATATCTATCTAAATTAGAAAACAGATTTACAACTTTTGGCGTCACTCCTCGGGATTATCCAATAATCACTGCCGTCCTTCTTCCTCAGACTTTGTGCACAATTCATCGCGCGCTCAATGGGCCTTGAAATCACCATTTACGCGTCTCGTGCGTCAAAACAATGGGGATGTAAGACCCTCGCTGTGAGCCCAACGGCGCTTCTGTTGCTTTAATGGTGCACCAAACAAAACAAAAACAACGCCAACAACGAAAATAACAATAAATTACATCAGTTACAATAATGGAATTAAATACTTTTGCGGATTTTTTTTTTTTGATTTGTTGATGATTTATATAGGCTGGCGTTTTATTTTCTAACCAGCTGATTGCTGATGAGTCTGCTGAGCCGACAGCTCACTGTCAAACAGTTTAGGAAGATTAGCGGGACTTCACGTTTTCTTAATTTTTTCCAACAATAATCCACCTCAGGCCAATAATAACCACTGCAATATCCTTTGTATCTGCTTTGGGACAGATTATCAACAGTATGCTTATATGCAGTAATTGGAGAAATTAAAATATCTTCTTGATTTTTCCAAATATTTGGAAATGAATGTCTGAAACATGTTTTACAAACAGTCAGACGTTCAACTGTAAAAGTTACAAGGTGTTTTAGGCTCCGAGGTAACTGCTCTGCAAGGATATCCTTTCAGTCAGCTGAAAAAGGTAATTAGGTCACTGGATGTCATAGGAACCTGACCATATAAAGATTTAACAGCTTAAGATTTGACACTATAAAAAAACAACTATTTAACAACACCTTTATATAACAAGATTTAAACCATCTTAGAAAAGAAAGTTCACATTTGATCATATCTGAATATGAATTTCCTTCTTTAAAGTGTGAAATACCAAAATACCAATCTTGTGTGTTGTACTAGTGTTTCTGTAAATTAAGGTTTAAATGCCTTTCCAAACAATCAGGCATTTAATTATGAAAAAAACAAACATCTATGATCATTTGCCCTATTTTTACCTATAGAAAGGGGCTGTGAAAGCAGATTCAATTACTATAACTTAAAGGAAATGTTTTAACAGATTCTCCAAGGTGCCCCAACTGACTAATGAAATTATTGCAGCATTCCCTCCTAATGCCATTCAAAGTTCCTCCCTGCATCAGCAAATCTCCACACCACCTGATTTATTTTTAATGATATTACACCCTCAGTCGACTGTGTCATGGTAATAATCAGGGTGCTGCAGCTGCCTCTAGATCACATTAGCCAGGCTTAATATTGACAGTGCTAGGCCCAATCAACAATGAGGTTACAGGGATAGGGAGCTTAAAAAGACTAGCCAGTGGGTTTACTGCAGGAGGTAGAGGAGGTGCAGGCCAGGGACGCTCCAGTTCCCCATGCCCTGGAGGACTGTTAGCATCATTATGCAGCTTTTCTTATAGTCTGTGATGCTTTAAATTCACCACTACCAGATCTATACCCAGACTGTGTTAAAACATCAACAACAAACTGATGAGGTGGAAAGGGCTGTAAAACTTGTGGCAACCTTACTCACAGCATTTCTTTCTCTAGATGCTGACACTTGGCAAGACAGCTGGATCTTGTGTTGAGCCCCTCTGTGAAGAGACTTCTGGATAAGGCTCAGAAGTAACTGCTCTGCAGGGATATCTTTGCAGCCATATTGCAAAAACACTCATTCTCTGGAGAATACGTTTTTTTTTTCTAAAATATAATATCCAGTGTCATTGTTTTAGTGATTTTGTTTTATAATTGGGTTGATCTGCTGATTTTTTAAGAAACTACTAGTACGTTTTCTGTTTTTTGTATACAAATGCTTTACATGAAACACATTTTACTGTTGGTTTTAATTAGAAAGAGGTTTGATTTGTTCAGCAAATTTATTTTTTAGGCCTGTCTCTTTGGTCTATTTGCATAATGGTCTCACTGGGATTCAGATAAGGCCACTTGTGGGATGCTCGCACCTGATCACAGATACACTGTGGCTCACTGCCAATCACACCTTTACTGTTGATTCTCCTCAAGAAGGACAACCTATATTTGTCTTGTTCAGATTGTTTGTAATCAGCAAGATGTTGCAGAGTTGTAAAATTTTATCCCCCCAACCCAAATTGTGGTTCAGATTGTTCGGGGGGGTGTAGGGGCCCTCAGATTAGCGTCGTTGATTAGTGGTTGGGTGTAATCCTTTCAGGCCCTCTCTCTCTAAAACACCCCAGGGACATCCCCGTCTCCCTGAGGACCAGTAGCGTGGCAGATGGATCCTCCTCCCTCCCCCTTCTTCTGCTCCCTCTAGCAGCACACCAAAAAACAGTGTTGATGTCCTGGGACGGAGGTTGTAAAGTATCCTGAATATGAAACCACAGGCACCTTTGTTTAATGGCTCTCTCCCCACTTAGTGAGAATTGCCCCCAGGCCCGATTCCCATTCTATGGCTACGTTTCTGCTCGAGTGGAATGTTTTCCAAATCCATTAGCTTGAACAGAGAAGAATTAGCAACGCGCAATCTGCTCGTATTGAGGAAATGAAATGCTGCTAGATCTTATCAAAATTCACTGTGGGATCCAGGAGATTTATGCTGTTGACATAATAGTTTAATGGACTTGAAATAACATATAGAAGATGATGGTCTTGAATCAGACAGAACCATGAGACTCCGGCCTAAGATCAGATACAGATAACAAGCCACTTGTCTGTCAAATGTCCGAATATGAAACTGTAACTCAATCCAATGTTTAACATAAAGAAATGTTTAATTTAATTCTTCTTAGATCTATAGTGTGTGCCGTGATGAGTTGCATACTCAGCTGAATGCACCTGGAACAACAGCTGAGCTTCAATTCACACAGATGTGCTGAAAATTGTAGATTTACACAAAAAAGATAATCTCATGCAGTTGTTTTTGTAAAATATATTTAAATATGTTCTAGATCAGTGGTTCTCAAAGTTTTGATAACAAGTGCCACCTCAGTAATAACCACTACCACTGCCTTAATAGGTATTTTAAAACAAACAACAAAAAGAAACATTTTTCTCCATTCTCAAAGCTTAACAACTGTATATGTTGTGGTTGTGAACTTAATTTCTACACAAAAGTAAAAATGTCTGAATCTAAAGTTGAAAAAATTAAAAGAAAGTGTCCCTAGAGGTTTGAATTCTACTTGGAAAAGTCCCAGATCCAAGTTATAACTCCAGGAGTTCATTGAACACAGCATAGTTTGCCACCAGTGCCTTTTTCTTGTTCACTGTTTTATCAAACTTAATTTGTTGTTTACCGTACAAATATTTACTACCAAAATGTCTTCTGAGTGTCACTGAAGGAGGTCCAAGTACCATCAGTGCTACTTGTTCCACCTTTTGGTAATTGCACAGTTTACACTGCCATGTTCTGTCATTGGGAAAGGAAGTCTCTGGTCAAGAGCTTGAATCCATGTTTTGTGGTGATTCTATGCAACACCCACCGCTGATGTCTCTCTCGCCCGAAGATGACTTATGACAAATATCAAACAGTGTCAGAAAACTCCAGCTATGATTGCTGCTATGACTGACCTTTGATCCTCCCCCCCATTTAGTTCAGCCATGAAAACTTTTACCACTGTCTTGTTCTCTCATCCTCCTCTTCCTCTATTCACCATCCAAATCTAATAATAGTCACGTGAATACCCGTAACTTGCTGTCAGTAAGTTGAAGGACTGATTTTTGATTAATCTGTCTCATATGATTCTCCTGCATCAACAAGCCATAGTCTGATATTTTCTTACAATCTCACAGAGTTACTGTCATAAAGAGCTTGCATAGCATGACATGTTCAAGTCTTGTATGATTTTTGAAATCGCACAGTGTATGTAGTGCTTAAAGTAATGCAACTTCTTTCAAGTACTCAGGTACATTGTCAGGCAGAGTTTTAAGGCATGGTACCTGATGTATTCTGGCTTACCAAATGTAGTTCTTCGTTATCGGAATATTAACTATAGTTAAAAACTAATTTATCTTAGTTTGTTGTGTGAAAATGGTCAGATGTCAGGCCTTAGGCATGTCAGTTTCTCTCTTATCTTCCTCACACAAGAACATTTAGGCAACGTAACTTGAAAACTGTGTGTACATGATATGAAACAAACATCTTGTTCACAAATGGAAAATTATAATTTATTTGTCATTGATACAAGTTTATCTCTGCAGTGTTGCCACCCATGTGCTACTTTAACCCGCCCCATGTCTTAGAACGCCAACTCCTCACACAAATCCAGGCTCCTTTTATGATCACTGCAAGGGGCTCAGCTTTCAGGAGCAGGCCAAAGAGCATGTGTGTAGACCAGAGCTTTAATTCCTATTGTGTCGGTGTTGTCTTGATGTGTGCGAGTGTGTCTGTGCTTTGGCAAAAGAGACAGAGAGAGAGGGATATAAAGAAAAAAGACAGAAACAAGGACCCATCTGTCAGCATATAGTGCATGAATCCCTCCCAATCCACTCGTAGTCCCTGGGGACACGAATGCGACACAACTCACTTGTGGCAGTTTTTTATTTGTCAAGGAAAAGGATTATTCCTATAAGGAGCAACAATAACAGTTAGATGTCTTTAAGAACATCTTAAAGACAATTATTAACAACAAAATAACGTGGTTTTGTATGTACTTCTTTCTATTATTTGTTTTAGCCAGAAACTTAACAAATTCTTATGTATGGCAGTATGGCAAAAATCTTAACTAAATCAATCAAACTCATGAAAAATAGATAGGCTAGCTGTGTTACACCTGAAATGAGAGCAGGCTAATTTCCCTTCCTCATCAGTTAGTGATTTGGGAGACCGATGGGGATTGTGGAGAGACTGGGAGGTTCCAATTCCCCATTCAGGCTGCAGGTGTGTGGAGGGCATTCTCACACTCATGGGACGTAATGGGAGTGTTGGCTCCGTATTTGGAGGTAAGAGTCCATGTACCTGGGGAGCTCTGGGCACATCCTATTAGTCACACATACACGCACACGAACGGGCCCCTCTCTCTCCACCCACATGCCTTCATGACCAGTGCACTGACCAGGAGCAATTTGGACCGTTGGGTGGATAAATGCTGTCTCAGGACCAGAAATCTTTTTTTTTAGTCTGAAGGGAATGAAGCCTAACCATCCCCCCCCCCCCCAACCATATTTGTATTCCCATACTTGGAAACGTGTGGGACGCTTAAAAACAAGAAGTGTATCCTCAGCTCCTGAAGTTCAGTCACGAGCGCAGCTGTGCGCAGTAGCGCGCACAATGGGATCAGTGCGGGGGCACGTGCGGCTCGTGAGACCCAGGCTGTCAGTTTTCAGGGATGACAATGGAGTCCTACTGCGCAGCGGCTCGCATGCACGAGACTGGCAGGCTTTTATTGTCTCGGGCATCTGTGGTACAAACTGTGCAAAAGTTGTGTTAGTTTTGTTCACCTGTTTATCTGTATAGGGACAATTGTTTGTTTGAAATGCCCGTTTCTTGTTGGGTCCTTTGTAAATAAAAATGCTAAGGATATCATAAAATTACTAAAATACGAATATGAAACGGAGTAAAAGCATACAACAGCCTAAAACTCAGCAATTTCAAACAATATATGTACATTAAAAAATATCCTTGAATTAAAAGAAACAAGTGGGTTGCACTTATACATGACAACATGCAGCCATGTGTATGAGGGCCTCATATGGATTTTGTTTAGGCTCCAAGAGCACTGAGTGAGGCTTGGGTTTACTAAAAACAACCCATATCAGCAAACTCTACTTGGCACTCTATGCAGGTCTTGACTGGGTCTCAAATGGCTGTTTAAGAAAAAGTTTCAAAACATTACTGGCACCCATATGGGTCAAAGTTGACCTATATGAAACTTATGCAATTTACATGGTGGTATTATGCAACCAGTGGACAATCCCATCTGGGGCCCATTTTTCAGCCTAATTCCTTCCTATGTAGGTGCCATATGAATGCTGGCAGGGATCTGGGTCAATTTGCCCCTTCGCAAATTTGTATGCCCATTTCGTACCATTTAAGTAAACCATTTTTAGCATGTACTGAAATTGTTACATATAAGTTTAGTTTGGATTGCATTTAAGTATTTCCATAAATTATTTAATGATTAGCTCTTCAGAAACTGCTTCAGTTTTAACCTAACCTGATGCCAGTCTGAGCATAGCTGTTGTTTTGTTTGAGAAGGAATTTCACATGTTGACCCCTCATAGAGAGAAGGCTGTTTGTCCCAGGGCAGGTTTAAGTAAACGTAATAAAGAGGTTGCACAACAATTTAAATGAGAAAAGCGTTATTGAATTGAGTTGTATTAAAACCCAGGCAATTTTGTTTACTAACTATGAAACAGTATGGTCTGCATACATCTGGAACCTGCATCAAGGCACCACAACAAATATTTTATGTAGCCTACCTTATTCCATAGTGGGTCACGGGGGAAGCTGATGCCTATCTCCAACAGTCTATGGCGGATGCAGGGTACACGCTGGACAGGTCGCCAATGCATCATAGGGCAACACAGAGACATATAGAACAAACAACCATGCACAATCATCAATGGGAATCTAATTTATTAACCAATGGAGGCCTGGATTTGGAGTCACACACAAAATTAAAGTGGAAAAACACACTACAGGCTGATCCAACTTTGATGTAATGTCCTTAAAACAAGTCAAAATGAGGCTTAGTATTGTGTATGGCCTCCACGTGCCTCTATGACCTCCCTACAATGCCTGGGCATGCTCCTGATGTGACGGTGGATGGTCTCCTGAGGGATCTCCTCCCAGACCTGGACTAAAGCATCCGCCAACTCCTGGACAGTCTGTGGTGCAACGTGACGTTGGTGGATGGAGCGAGACATGATGTCCCAGATGTGCTCAATCAGATTCAGGTCTGGGGAAGGGGCGGGCCAGTCCATAGCTTCAATGCCTTCATCTTGCAGGAACTGCTGACACACTCCAGCCACATGAGGTCTAGCATTGTCCTGCATTAGGAGGAACCCAGGGCAAACCGCACCAGCATATGGTCTCACAAGGGGTCTGAGGATCTCATCTCGGTACCTAATGGCAGTCAGGCTACCTCTGGCGAGCACATGGAGGGCTGTGTGGCCCTCCAAAGAAATGCCACCCCACACCATTACTGACCCACTGCCAAACCGGTCATGCTGAAGGATGTTGAAGGCCGCAGATCGCTCTCCACGGTGTCTCCAGACTCTGTCACGTCTGTCACATGTGTTCAGTGTGAACCTGCTTTCATCTGTGAAGAGCACAGGGTGCCAATCCTGGTGTTCTCTGGCAAATGCCAAGCATCCTGCACGGTGTTGGGCTGTGAGCACAACCCCCATTTGTGGACGTCGGGCCCTCATACCATATTCATGGAGTCGGTTTCTAACCGTTTGTGCAGACACATGCACATTTGTGGCCTGCTGGAGGTCATTTTGCAGGGCTCTGGCAGTGCTCCTCCTGTTCCTCCTTGCACAAAGGTGGAGGGAGCGATCCTGCTGCTGGGTTGTTCCCCTCCTACGGCCTCCTCCACGTCTCCTGGTGTACTGGCCTGTCTCCTGGTAGCGCCTCCAGGCTCTGGACACTAAGCTGACAGACACAGCAAACCTTCTTGCCACAGCTCGCATTGATGTGCCATCCTGGATGAGCTGCACTACCTGAGCCACTTGTGTGGGTTGTAGAGTCCGTCTCATGCTACCACGAGTGTGAAAGCACCACCAACATTCAAAAGTGACCAAAACATCAGCCAGAAAGCATCGGTACTGAGAAGTGGTCTGTGGTCCCCACCTCAGAACCCCTCCTTTATTGAGTGTGTCTTGCTAATCGCCAAATATTTCCCCCTGTTGTCTATTTCATTTGCACAACAGCTGTGAAATTGATTGTCAAACAGTGTTGCTTCCTAAGTGGACAGTTTGATTTCACAGAAGTTTGATTTACTTGGAGTTATATTGTGTTGTTTAAGTGTTCCCTTTATTTTTTTGAGCAGTGTATATATATACAGGTCCTTCTCAAAATATTAGCATATTATGATAAAGTTCATTATTTTCCATAATGTAATGATGAAAATTTAACATTCATATATTTTAGATTCATTGCACACTAACTGAAATATTTCAGGTCTTTTATTGTCTTAATACGGATGATTTTGGCATACAGCTCATGAAAACCCAAAATTCCTATCTCACAAAATTAGCATATTTCATCCGACCAATAAAAGAAAAGTGTTTTTAATACAAAAAACGTCAACCTTCAAATAATCATGTACAGTTATGCACTCAATACTTGGTTGGAAATCCTTTTGCAGAAATGACTGCTTCAATGCGGCGTGGCATGGAGGCAATCAGCCTGTGGTACTGCTGAGGTCTTATGGAGGCCCAGGATGCTTCGATAGCGGCCTTTAGCTCATCCAGAGTGTTGGGTCTTGAGTCTCTCAACGTTCTCTTCACAATATCCCACAGTTTCTCTATGGGGTTCAGGTCAGGAGAGTTGGCAGGTCAATTGAGCACAGTGATACCATGGTCAGTAAACCATTTACCAGTGGTTTTGGCACTGTGAGCAGGTGCCAGGTCGTGCTGAAAAATGAAATCTTCATCTCCATAAAGCTTTTCAGCAGATGGAAGCATGAAGTGCTCCAAAATCTCCTGATAGCTAGCTGCATTGACCCTGCCCTTGATAAAACACAGTGGACCAACACCAGCAGCTGACACGGCACCCCAGACCATCACTGACTGTGGGTACTTGACACTGGACTTCTGGCATTTTGGCATTTCCTTCTCCCCAGTCTTCCTCCAGACTCTGGCACCTTGATTTCCGAATGACATGCAGAATTTGCTTTCATCTGAAAAAAGTACTTTGGACCACTGAGCAACAGTCCAGTGCTGTTTCTCTGTAGCCCTGGTCAGGCGCTTCTGCTGCGGTTTCTGGTTCAAAAGTGGCTTGACCTGGGGAATGCGGCACCTGTAGCCCATTTCCTGCACACGCCTGTGCACGGTGGCTCTGGATGTTTCTACTCCAGACTCAGTCCACTGCTTCCGCAGGTCCCCCAAAGTCTGGAATCGGCCCTTCTCCACAATCTTCCCCAGGGTCCAATAACCTCTTCTCGTTGTGCAGCGTTTTCTGCCACACTTTTTCCTTCCCACAGACTTCCCACTGAGGTGCCTTGATACAGCACTCTGGGAACAGCCTATTCGTTCAGAAATTTCTTTCTGTGTCTTACCCTCTTGCTTGAGGGTGTCAATAGTGGCCTTCTGGTGTCGGCAGTCTTACCCATGATTGGGGTTTTGAGTGATGAACCAGGCTGGGAGTTTTAAAGGCCTCAGGAATCTTTTGCAGGTGTTTAGAGTTAACTCGTTGATTCAGATGATTAGGTTCATAGCTCGTTTAGAGACCCTTTTAATGATATGCTAATTTTGTGAGATAGGAATTTTGGGTTTTCATGAGCTGTATGCCAAAATCATCCGTATTAAGACAATAAATGACCTGAAATATTTCAGTTAGTGTGCAATGAATCTAAAATATATGAATGTTAAATTTTCATCATTACATTATGGAAAATAACAAACTTTATCACAACATGCTAATATTTTGAGAAGGACCTGTAGTATCTATAAACTCTCAGTGTGAATTGCAAGTTATATGAAGTACTTACATCTCCATTATTGAGTTAATCGATTCAAATCAGATTGTCCTCCAGGGCAGAATATGACGCCAAAAAGGAAAAAACAACAAAAAACATTCGAATAAACGGGTGAAAGACGCACACACCTGCTCACCACGCAGCAAGCTGTCATAATCACTTAAATGCGCGCACAAGGAGGAGCGTCTCTTAACACTGAGTTTAACTAGGTGGAAAATTCCTAATCCAACCGACTAATGACGAGCTGAATAGTCGATTAGGATGACGCAGTTAACTCACAGTATAACAAAACAAAATAGCTTATCAGTTTTTTCATTGTGAATTTGAAAACTGCGATGGAATAGAATAGAAACTTTATTGTCCTTATTGCAGAGGTGCACAGTCATGCATTAATAAAATTAACTAATAAACACTGAATGAAGTCACTGAAAGCGTCAGTAAATAAAAGATAAAAACATATGTACATGTGCTCTGTTGAGCTATACTAGCAGTTGGGACACGGATTTTGCGTATAACAGTGTATAATAGTCCAGATATATTGAGATATCGCCGTTATTTTGCTCTGAAAAACACGATTACAATTTAGTTCAATTTATTTGCACAACAACGACCTTGTTTAGACATCATGAAAACTTTAAAAAGAAAAAATGAGAAAAAGTAATGAGAAAATAATACATTCAAATTGTTTATGTTTTTTAAGAAAGAAAGAAATACATTTTTATCACACACATCAACATAAATCCATTGACTCGTGTAAAAAAGACAGATATAAAGAAAGCATTCAGGTTGGGATCAGTAAAACATTTTGATCCACTCAACGCTTGCGTTTGCCATATCCTGGAGAGATAATTTGGTTAGATTTTGGTGTCGTGCCTGTGTCGGCTGGCGCATTAGAAAGTATTAACGTGCATTTATGCAGTGAAATACAAAACGAGTAATTCCTGATTAAAACCTACAAATCTTTCTTTAACCTGAAAGATGCAGTTTACTACGGGATGCTCTTTGCAAAAACAGTGCAACCTCTTTATAGTCACCCCCACTGCGGACGCATTCTCAGGACTGACACCCTCTCAATGTTTCTGGACCTCTTGACTTGTAAGAAGGGCTACAAGTGCGTCCGGGAGCGCGAACCTCCTTGTTCTCCGCGGGGGGTGAAACTCCCAGTCACGAGAGCGCCACGCGCTTTTGGATAAGTTTGCTGGTGGGTGGGGCAGAAGAGGGTGGGGTTTACCCGGCTGAAGCCAAAGCGCATCAGTCTCATCGTGCCATTTGGTGATGAAAGGTCCGAGTGCGTTCAAGACTGTTTGACTTTGGAACACTTTATTGGAGTTATTGCCTGAATTTCTGACAAATTTCTGCTTCTTTGCGCAGTGCTGTATCCAGAAAGGTGAGTTGCATTTGTTTATGTAAAGGCTATAAAGAAAGAATATGGATAAAGGAGATTACATGTCTTTAAAATATGAGCCACATCTGTTCAGCTGAATTTACAGTCCTAATTAAATCGATGGCAATAGAAGAAATCAATTATATTTTTAATGTAATGTAAAAGCCTAGCTATAAACTGTAAAATTCAATTAATATCGGTTTGCTTTTTTTACTCCAATTCACAACAAATGTCACAAGAAACTTTGCAAGACAACAGATCCAAATTCAATCCTATCATATAAATTATACATATATATTCCAACATCTCATCCCGCAGAATTGCGTGCTTGATGTTCAAATTGCAGGGTAATCTGTCCCACTTTTGCGCATCAGTGCGCAATAATTAGGGCAGTTTTCAGTAAAAACATTCTCTGCCCTTAATCTTTGCCCGAATTAATAACAAGACACCAATATTAATGCGAATATTTATTGAGAATGAGTTTTTTGTCTCCCGAAACATAACACGTACTACACAAAGAAAAATCAGTGGGGAGAATACTTAATACTGTTTACAATGTTACAAAGACCCCGTATCTAAATGTTTTTGATGATTTGTATGTTCCCTATTTAATCTTTGAGCTTTATGTGCTGAGTAAATCCCATTGTGTCCCAGATTGACTGTGTCTCTGAAGAGGGCGAAACAGCGAGAATGAAACAAAAATCAAAGAAATTGGTGATCTAATCCTAAAAAAAAATGAATATGCTCTATAATATCCGAATATATACTGCCTTTTATTTGTAGCAGGATTTCTTTGACGTACTCCAAGTGACAGAAACAACAGCTCATTAATGAACAGAGTGAGCTGTCCACACCGCGGTGCTGAAAAGAGTAGACCCAATCTGCAGGGCGCCTACAGAAAGTTTTGAAAAGGCGTTGCCATATCGGGCCACTGATAATCTTGGGGTGGCACACCAAAACTGAAAGCTGTACAATAATTTCAGAAGTTATTTTATGGTGACAGAATACAGAACAAAAAAAGACATACAAATAAATAAATAAATATTGCCACTCATTCCAATTTATAAAAATTGAAGCCTTTTCATACTCCTTTATTGCATATTGCAGGCTTCCAGTCCCTATTTGTAACATATTTTTAGAACACAGTTAAACGTTTGCACATTTGAATATATTATACACCTGAGCAAGTGATAAACGTTTTGCCCTGTTCTTCTTCAGATCAACATGATGACCAAACACTTTGGGAAAAGTGGGAATGTGAGTGAGCTTGTGAGCTCCCTCAGCTGGCTCGAGGAGGACGGCAGCTCCCAGGATGGAGATGAAAGTCCAGAGATGAGGAGCCACGACCATGGCCTTATTCTGGGTGGTCGGATTCACTCCTGCGGAGAACTGGGCAGTGAGGACATGGAGGAGGAAGAGGAGGAGGAGGAGGAGGATGACGAGGAGGAGGATGAACGTAATGGAGAAAATGGCCCCAAAAGGAGAGGCCCCAAGAAGAAGAAGATGACCAAAGCTAGGCAGGAGAGGTTTCGTGCTCGAAGGATCAAAGCCAATGCCAGGGAGCGTTCTCGGATGCACGGCCTAAACAATGCTCTGGATAACCTGCGCAGGGTGATGCCCTGCTACTCCAAAACTCAGAAACTATCAAAGATTGAGACCCTACGGCTGGCGCGCAACTACATCTGGGCTCTTTCTGAGGTGCTTGAGAATGGTCAGTCCACAGAGAGTCATGGGTTTGTGGAGATGCTGTGTAAAGGTCTGTCTCAGCCCACCAGTAACCTTGTGGCTGGCTGCCTGCAGCTTGGGCCCACCCCTCTGATTCTCAACAAGCTTGAGGACAAGTGTGGAGGTCAAGGAATGGGTGACGCTGTGGCTGGACATCCACTCAGCTACCCATCCCCAGGACTTCCCAGCCCACCCTATGGCTCCCTGGAAACATCCCACCTACTTCACATGAAGGGATTCAAAGCTTCTGTATATGACAACCCCTCCCCTAACGACTGCAACAGTGGCACCCCTTTGTACGATGGGCCCCTCACTCCCCCCCTCAGCATCAGCAGTAACTTTGCCCTGAAGCAGGAGCCTTCTCCACAAGAATCAGAAAGGAACTACACACCCCACCCTGGCCACCATGCCCACTACCTCTCAGCCCACCACTTTCCCTCTTCCACGGCTGGCAGCCTACCAGGGGGTGCTCAGGCTCACCCAATCTTCCAGGCTTCTCGTTATGAGGTGCCCCTGGATGTGGCCTTTGAGTCATTCACTCCCTCTCACCTGGTCACCTCTCAGATGGGCACCATCTAAGATCTAATAAAACCAGTCAGTGACTGGTCAGAAACTGTCCACAGAAGTGGATCTGCCAACTGTACAAACTGTTGTTGGACTGACTGTGTAGAAAAATGGTTTATACTGAGCACTCTGGGCTCAGAGAGTGAAAGACATTTAATCTCAACTCAGTCTACCTGATGCAAATATGCACCCATGTTTATCCTTTTATTTATTCTTTTTTTGTTTGATCAGACATTGGTGTTTGAACTCTTAATTATTTTTGATCTGAATGTTTGCCCTGCAGTTATGAAAGAGTCAAATGTACCAAAACCACTCATGCAGAAGTAAAATACAACTAGAGCTGATATCTGAACTCAAAGGTTCTGAGAATAAATTGATCCAAAATCCATCCAGCTTAAATCATGCACTAAGGTCTACAGTCTTGATTTTTAAGACAGCAACTATTTATAAATGTATTTAATATTTATTTTGATAATGTATTGTCCTCTTTTTTTTAAATGTTCTCTGCACAGTTAATGGGTCACCGTCTTCTTGGTTTGTTGCTATCCACTGGTAGCTGTACTATACTTAAGCTATTTATTTTGAGGTCTTTCAGGTACTCGTTCATTTTTGTGTTGCCATTTTTGTCACATGTGCTGTTAATATTTTGCTGTTTCGCACTTATTGAAATAAATATTCTTATATTATATGATATTTCCATAGAAACAATGTGTGACATGTCTTTTTTATGCTTATAGAGTCCCTACATTGCAGCAGTTTCTGATTTTATGTGGGGCTGCATGGTGGCGCAGTTGGTAGCACTGTTGTTTTGCAACAAGAAGGTCATGGGTTTGACTCCTGGCCAGGGGTCTTTCTGCATATGTGGGTTCTCACCAGGTGCTGTGGCTTCCTCCCACAGTCCAAAAACATCACTGTTAGGTTAATTGGTCTCTATAAAATGTCCTTCGGTGTGAATGAGTGTGTGTGTGGTTGTTGGTCCTGTATATCTCTGTGTTGCCCTGCGATGGATTGACGACTTGTCCAGCGTGTACCCTGCCTCTCACCCATAGACTGCTGGAGATAGGCACCAGCTCCCCTGTGACCCATTATGGAATAAGTGGTATAGAAGATGAATGAATGAACATAGAATTTGTCAAATAAGTTGGATAAATTATTTTCTTCAATACCTTGCTTTTAGCATGACTCTAAGAAAATATTTCCTAGAAAAATAATTCTACACCACATTACACATTACAAACACCACCTTCAATTTAGTTTACAGACTTTTATTTGATAGACCTTAAAGACACAAAGTTGTGCATAATTGTGACAAATGATTTATGGTTTTCATAAAAAAAAAAAATCTTTAAGGTGTGGTGTGCAATTTGTATCCACTCACCCTAAGTCAATGCTCTTGAGAAACATTTTTCACAGCAGCTACAGTTTCATGTCTTTTGGGGTATGTCTCTTCAAGCTTTGATCATCATTGTTCCAATTCTTTGCAAAACACCTAAAGAACATCTAGACTTAGGTGGAGGACGTCTGTGAACATTAGTGATCAAGTCAGATATTTACCATGGCTTTGACCTGGATATTGCTCCAACACAACTGAATCAAAGGATTCGCTCATTACCGGGCCTCTGCAGAGCTGAATTCCTGCTGATGAGGGAGTTCAGTCATCTGAATGTGGTGGGTTGGAGACAGGATGCATACAAAAGTTGCAGGATTGTAGCTCTGGAGGACTAGAGCTGGGCACCTTTGGTTTAGCTGGATGGCCATGTCTTGATAGGTCTTCAGTAGTGCCATACTTAGTGTTCTGAGATGTGTTGTAAGATTGAGATATTGTTTTATAACCTAACTCTGTTTTGAACCTCTCCACATCTTTTTCCCTGACTTTTCTACGATGGCCTTGGTTGCATTGGGTTATATTTAGGGTCAGAGTAAAGCGGGCTAATTACACAAGCACACACATTTCAGACCGAATTTTTACATAGAATTTTAAAAACCAGGCAGTATTTTCCTTCCCCATATGTGGCAATTTGTATGGCATAAAACCTTGAGAAAATACATTCAAGTTTATGCTCGTAACTTGAAAAATGTGGAAAAGCTTAACGCACAAATACTTTTGCAAGGGAAGTCACCCATTGCACTTACAGATTTAGCTGCTTTCAACGTTTATATTTAACAACTAGATGTGCAAGTTTCTTACAGGCAGGCAAAGTTGCTGACTCAAGTATACAAACCATCCGGGTTGTAAACTCAACAATAAGAAGTAATAAAAATGGGATCCTGTGCAACAAAATGAATAATCTAATACCAATTGTCCTGAATCTTTTGGCATTTAATAAGCCAATGCATACCTGAAACTGAAGATGACTCTTAGATGAAAAGAGGAGTAAAAGGATCATGGGGAACTGTTGCAGGATGTGAGCATCTGTGTGCCAGTCCATGTATGATGTCATTCAATGACTTGGCTCCAGGCTTTCTCTCAGGTCAGATGGGGGGCTGTTGTTGTGGGCCATGGGAAAAACAGCTCCCGGGAACAGGTGAACATGTCACAAGGGGTTTTTCCGAGCTTCTATCGTTCACTTTTCCTTCACATGTGCCCCATTTTCCCATCGGGCTCATGCCAAAACACCGTGGGGCGAGAGATCATTTAAAAAATAATCTGTGTTTGGCAGAGTGTGGGAAAACAATGAGACACACAAAATGACCATGAGTCAAATTGTTGACAGTTTAAAGTATCCTATGCTTTTATCAAAATTGAAAAATAGAGTATTCAGAAGTCTATTTCAGCCCATTGCATTTATATCACTCAACTAAAGACCACCTGGTTAATTTTGACTTTAATCATCACCCTAAATGGCACAATGAGGCTTCAAATAAATAACAAAGGTGCAAACATTGACTAGCAAGAGTCCTAGCTGGTGTGTAAATGCATGTTTATCCCTTTAGGCCTGTGGACAATTGTATGAAGTGGAAGGTGCTTCGGAAGTTGTTGCCCAAAGGGACTTTTTGCCTCTTCATCTACCTCTTCAAAATGTTTGTCTTTTCCAGTTCTGACAAAAGTGCCGAGAGGCTTTGAATGAAAAGGGAACTATTGTTTTAGTGGGCGCCACTGGTCTATTGTGGACGCAGCCTGTTCTTTCTCTTGACCTGTGACCTGTATTGTTGTTGGGATTCTTGTTCAGGGAGAGCAGACAGCTGGGGGAACCGCAGGGGGGCTGATGGACAGCTGGGATGATTTTAGAGGGAGGAAGAGAGAAGAGGAGTGAGAGCACGAGGGGAGAAGGACGAGAAAGGGAAAAGAGAGACAAACGGAAAGGCCAGATGAGGTGACGGAGGTACTCCAGTCACAACTTTGTCCTCATTGCTCTTGTGAGTCAGCCTTAGGAGAAGAGTGATGCATAGTTATACATGCAGACACTCCGCCTGTGAGAAAGTTGGCTGGCGCACTCCCTCTTTGTTGCATTGCTTTTTGTTGGAGCAAAAGTAGTAGGGGGGCAGGGAATGCGAATTATCCTCTAGAGTCCAAATATACGTGGATATGGAAATAATCCCCGTAAATTGACTTTGGATACAAGATTACTAAACACAGAGACATGGAATGTCATGGAGTGAGCTTGGAGAAGAGTTTGGTGGTTAAACAAGACCATTTTAAAAGATTTATAAATTACATCTGTACTGAAGTTTTGTATTTTTTATTGAAACCAAAAAACTAAACTATTAAAACTAAACAAAAAAATACATTAGTCAGTTGAGCACAATAGTTCAGTCCAGAGCTCATATCATAGGAAAAACAACATTTTGCTGTTTGTATTTGGGATATCCCGATCTAATCCCAGGTCTCCATCAGGTCTTTTTAAAATGGTAATTACTGGGAGTAATTGATGACACTCAGCTACTGATATCTGTTGGTCGCTTGTCTGTGATCATCGCCAGCAAGACACATGCTTGCATTTATGTGGCTAACTTTTAACAATCACTGCCTATTTTCTTGCGCACAGCTCACTTAACTATAATAGACATTCACAAGCCACTTTATGTTCGTCTAGCTAATATCGGGGTTGGTCCCTTATTTGCCTTCTGAAATGTCTGAATTATTCCTGGCATGGATACACGGTATCTGAAACATTCCTCATAGATTTTTCTCTATATTAACATGAAATAATCCCATATTTGCTGCACCACACCTTGATGCTCTGTTATTTTAGACCTGGTGACTATGGAAAACATTGAAGTACAGTGAACTCATTGTCATGTATAAAGAAACCAGTTTGAGACAATTTTAGCTTTGTGACATGGTGAATTATGCTGCTAGAATGTATCAAGAGATGGGTACAATGTGGTCATAAAGGGATGTACATGGTCAGCAACAATGCTCTGGTAGTCTGCACTATTAAGACATTGTTCAATTTGTACCAAGGAGCCCAAAGTGTGTCACAAAATATTCCAAAATCTTGTATTTTAACCAGTTTTCATTTATTTTTGTCAAGTGGCAGGCAGCTTCATTTCATACCCCGTCTCTTTGGGTACTGCAAAAAGCGCAACTTAAACACAATTTTTTGTACTATTTGACCTTCAGCAGCATTGATAAATTTTACGACCTGAACTATCAGCTTGTCCTACTTAAACAATATCAAGTACAATGTTAGCTTACCACTTCAGCAAGGTTAAATCATTCTCAGCAGTGGGGCAGGATACAGGTTTACTGAATACTGTATCTGTATGTGTTGAGTCAAACGTACAGTATGTTTAGAAACAATAAATCTATGAAAAACTTTCTGCAGCCATGAGCACACTTTTCATTGTCTGGCCAAGACTTTTGGAGAAGGTATCCATCATGTCTTATCATGACTCCTCATGCGATGTTTATGGACCTCAAGGTGTTACGACAAGAAACCTAATTTAGACCAGGCATCTCTATCTTGAGTCCTCAAAATCTACTGTCCTGCAGCTTTTAGAAGCATCCCAGTGCAAACACGCCTGAATCAAACGGCCCAATTACCTCTTCAACATGTCATCAAGTGCTGCAGAGGCCTGGTGATGAGCCATTCTTATGATTTATATGTGTGGACCAAGAATGCATCTAAAAGTTGCAGTGACCCTCGAGGACTGTAGTTGATGACCCCTGATTTAGAGGTATTGCAGTACATCTAAAATATTTCTTGAAGTGAATTATCTGTTTCTGCTTTTCTGCTAGTTTAGTACTCAGTAAGCATTTTGAAATAAATGCATTTTTGCTTTTTTTGTTCTCTTCTTTGAAGGACATCGTCTTATTTTTACTGCCTAATGTTCTTTAAAGTAAGATTAATTTTATTTTGTCTTGATGCATTGGCAGTAGAGACAGGAACCATCTTATTCTGTGTGGTGATTTTTGTAGGGTTTACAATTTTGTTTCAAAATTCAAGTGAGGAACTGACTGAAACATTCAGAGTCCAGTTCCAGGCGAGACGGTGACCTTGCTGGTCAAACAACAAATGTGTGTTGAGATGTTACATCGGCACATCAGAGATGGGGAAGTGGGAACTGGTCCTGCTGTAGATAAAATTGAGTGCCCAGGTTGAGGTGACACAGCTGTCTGACCAAAGTAGGGGATCCTTTTAATCAGTTTCATTGTGGTTAAGTGGTTGCCAGAGCTAACGGAGGACGGTGGCTCACCAGGAGTTCATTCCTCTTTTGTTTTCCTTTCTTCCAAACTTCTTTATTTGATTTGTCAGGTATTCAGAGCTCCAGGTTATGCATGAAAGCTTTTGTTTAAATTTTAGAGAGCAACTGATAGATAATGTTAGACTTTAATCAGCTTATATTTGTGAAAAGGTGTGGTAAGTTTTCATGTGTTATTGCTAATACGACAGGTATTGATTATATAAGTGAATAGTTAAAATCTAAATCAAATCAATATTTGGTATGACCACCCTTTGCCTTCAAAACAGCATCAATTCTTCAAGGTACTTGCGCACAGTTTTTAAAGGAACTTGGGTGGTAGGTTGTTCCAAACATCTTGGAGAACCAACCACAGATCTTCTGTGGATGTAGACTTTCTCACATCCTTCTGTCTCTTCATGTAATCCCAGACACACTCCATGATGTTGAAATCAGGGCTCTGTGGGGGCCATACCATCACTTCCAGTAAGTCTTGTTCTTTATGCTAAAGATAGTTCTTGATGACTGTATGTTTAGGTTCGCTCACTTAACATTTTGTAAATTGCTAAAAATAAACAATCATTTATATTTCTGAAAGCATTCTTTGTTTACAGCATTTTTAACACCTGTCTAAAACTTTTGCAGAGTACCGTTTATGTTTCAAACATAAATGTCCTTTCTGTGTGGTAAGATGGCTCCCTGATAAAGGAAATTAAATTATTTGAATCCATTGTGATAGAGAGGTGTTTAAAGAGGAGTTTAAATGATCCGAATCAGGATCAGATGAAAAATCCTGATCGGACAACCTTATTTTGTATTACCAAACATTGTAATCAGACAACATGAGAACCTCAACTTGATCCATTTTGGCAAAAAAATATCTAGAAAAGAGAAAAGCAGAAAAATATAAACCTTAAAATTGTAACAGTTTTTTATTATATAGTGCTGTGTGATGCTGGCTCTTCTCTGACCTCTCATTCTCTTGTGGTTATATTTCAGTTTTGTGTCCAGCAGACTTAATCCACCAGGCAAACAAGAATGGCCCACAGTAAAATAAAAAGTTTCTGATCCATAGGAACTGGATAGAGGGATAAAGTATTGTGTTTAAGACTGTATTAAATGGGACCATAGGAGGATGGAAGGCTTTAATCAGTGTCTGTGTGGCGATAATCCTTCTGCTTTTAAGCTGAGACAAACAAATGATCCCCCACCCTCATCCTAGAACTCCATGTGGTGTTCATGGGGTTGTGGGGCCCCTACAGATCGAGAGATGGAGCACGATAAAATATAATTTATAGAAGCAGCTGATTATGGCAAGACAGTAGAGAATCGATTGAGATACTGACATTAATATAAGAAAAAAAGCTCTCTTGGCAGCAATCACAGCTTCAAGTCTTCTTAGGTATGTAGCTACAACGTGATACATCTGTTTTGGGGTATTTTGTACAATTATTCTCTGCAGACCCTCTCAAGCACGGTCAGGTTGGATGGCCAGCATTAGTAAACAGCCTGTCATTCCAAAGATATTTATCGGATTTAAGTCCAGACTCTGACTGGTACATAAAAGTAATTTATAGTGACCAGTTGACCTATGTTTTTGGACTATGGGAGTAAGCTAGGGTACCACATTGTCATGGGGAGAACAAGCAAACTCCAAACAGACTTACCTTTTTGCTGTGAGGCAACAGGTCTACCAGCTGCATGTTAGTCATTTACAAAATTGAAAACTTTTTTTTAGGTTACAAGTTTGATACATCGCAGTTTACGTTCCAGTGCTGGGTATAGTAATACTTTTGATATCAAATGTTTTTATGGTAAACGTAAAGAAGTTGTTTAAAAGTAAAGCTTATAAGCTGCAATGATTGAGAAGATGAGTGGTTTTCGTTGTACGTATCATTGCTTCTTCAGAAACTTCAGTTGTGACCCGTGGGTCTCGCTCCTGCAGGAATAAGTACTGGTGGTCACATTTACTGCTGAAGTCAGAACGTGGATCTGGAAATTATGTCATCCCAACTATTCCAATTCCTGGTTCAAAAACAACTATGATTTGTTAATTGTGCTCAGTGAGCAGGCAAAATAATGTTACCAGCTGGTGGCAATTTATTCTGTTTTAAATGTTGACTTTTCTAAAATGTTAAGCTAAAAAAGGTGTAAAATCTGTCTTCTTTAAATTAAAAATGTCACATTTTATCGCTGTCCTTGAAACCTTATATTAAAGATTTGTGTTTCACTTTTTGTTCTGGCTGGGATGTCATTTTTGAAAAGATTTGGTTCCTTCCTTTTTGGCAAAACCTTGGTTGCATCTTTCACCTCATCTTCACCATTTTCTGCATGTTTTTCTTAGTTTTCTGAAACACTATAGAAAAGCTTAAAACAAATATATGAAAATTATAGATGAACAAATATAAAACAATGTTCAGAAGAGAAGGAAGAAGTGCAACTAACAGGTTCATTACCTATAGAAGTTTGACATTGTGTGCATGCGGATAAGGGACGGACCTTCCCCTCCCAGAGTTCCCTCTGAGTAGTAGGATGTAGGAGTTAAAGAGCTTCTAATGGGATCTGGATGCTGTCGTGTTTACCATGGCCCCCCTTTACACGCCCACTGCATTGTGGAAGTTTCTGGGCTTAGGGATACCACAATGGACTGAGTGAAGGGACAGATGGAGGTCTCTTTGGAAGAAGGAACAGAAAAAAAAAAAAAACAGCCAAGGTAGGAGGGTTGTGGTGTCTGAGAAAGCAGGCAGCCAGAATGCCCAACAGCAGACATGGGTGAATGTTAGGAGAGGAGGGTGAGGGGAAAAAACTTAATCAGGACCTCAGGTTTATTTCTGAATGCAGTGCAACTCAAACCAGTTCTTTAGAAATTTATCTGACTTATTGGTCTGAAACTACTTTATAGTCATGGCATATATGTCACTTTTCCTTCATATATTTAAAATGGTTTAGATTGCTGTCCATAAGTACTTTTAATTGAACAAAGGAATGAAGCTAGGAGAATTTGTGTGGGAATGCAGTTTACCATTAACCATAAATATGTTTGCATCTTCACTGGTATAATTTAACCTCAAATTCTGATTTGGTTTCACAAGGTTAATTTAAACATTAAAATATTAGTTTGCAGGGGGACTGGGGGGAGGGGAACTGAGGAGGAACGGGGGGTCGGGTGTCTGATGGATGCGGATGAGGATCGTGGATGAGAGCTGGAGGAGGGTTGAGGGAGGTCTGGGTGGTAGGAGCAACAGATGGGGCCTGATGCAAAGCTCAGGTTGTAAAGTTTCTATTGGTAACATCTGTCTGTCCATCTGCTACATTTAGTTGTTTACAGTTTGCGTTGCTGAAACTTGGTAATTAGGAAACTGCACTTGAGGTCATCGGTGTAATCAGTTCTACTCTGGGTTTTAGATCAGAGAGCGGCAGATTCGATGTGTCTCATTTATTTGATAAGAACTTGTAAAGTTATATTGATTTCTGCTCATATTTCTCATGTACCCCTTTGGTACACAAGCTGCCTTTAATGGTACTTGGAAGTAACTGTGGTATCAGCTATTTACAAGGCAAATGTAAGACAAATTAACTGTAATATAACAAACCACAACAATCCACAGAATGGCAAGTCAAGCACATTGACCTTTGCTTCCAACAGATACAACTCAAAAAGGAAGTGCACTGGAACATAGTACGAGAACCCCGAGTAGAAACTGAAGACGACAACAGTGAACCAAGTGGCTACTCATACAGGTCCTTCTCAAAATATTAGCATATTGTGATAAAGTTCATTATTTTCCATAATGTCAAAATGAAAATTTAACATTCATATATTTTAGATTCATTGCACACTAACTGAAATATTTCAGGTCTTTTATTGTCTTAATACGGATGATTTTGCCATACAGCTCATAAAAACCCAAAATTCCTATCTCACAAAATTAGCATATCATTAAAAGGGTCTCTAAACGAGCTATGAACCTAATCATCTGAATCAACGAGTTAACTCTAAACACCTGCAAAAGATTCCTGAGGCCTTTAAACCTCCCAGCCTGGTTCATCACTCAAAACCCCAATCATGGGTAAGACTGCCGACCTGACTGCTGTCCAAAAGGCCACTATTGACACCCTCAAGCAAGAGGGTAAGACACAGAAAGAAATTTCTGAACGAATAGGCTGTTCCCAGAGTGCTGTATCAAGGCACCTCAGTGGGAAGTCTGTGGGAAGGAAAAAGTGTGGCAGAAAACGCTGCACAACGAGAAGAGGTGACCGGACCCTGAGGAAGATTGTGGAGAAGGGCCGATTCCAGACCTTGGGGGACCTGCGGAAGCAGTGGACTGAGTCTGGAGTAGAAACATCCAGAGCCACCGTGCACAGGCGTGTGCAGGAAATGGGCTACAGGTGCCGCATTCCCCAGGTCAAGCCACTTTTGAACCAGAAACAGCAGCAGAAGCGCCTGACCTGGGCTACAGAGAAGCAGCACTGGACTGTTGCTCAGTGGTCCAAAGTACTTTTTTTGGATGAAAGCAAATTCTGCATGTCATTCGCAAATCAAGGTGCCAGAGTCTGGAGGAAGACTGGGGAGAAAGAAATGCCAAAATGCCAGAAGTCCAGTGTCAAGTACCCACAGTCAGTGATGGTCTGGGGTGCCGTGTCAGCTGCTGGTGTTGGTCCACTGTGTTTTATCAAGGGCAGGGTCAATGCAGCTAGCTATCAGGAGATTTTGGAGCACTTCATGCTTCCATCTGCTGAAAAGCTTTATGGAGATGAAGATTTCATTTTTCAGTACGACCTGGCACCTGCTCACAGTGCCAAAACCACTGGTAAATGGTTTACTGACCATGGTATCACTGTGCTCAATTGGCCTGCCAACTCTCCTGACCTGAACCCCATAGAGAATCTGTGGGATATTGTGAAGAGAACGTTGAGAGACTCAAGACCCAACACTCTGGATGAGCTAAAGGCCGCTATCGAAGCATCCTGGGCCTCCATAAGACCTCAGCAGTGCCACAGGCTGATTGCCTCCATGCCACGCCGCATTGAAGCAGTCATTTCTGCAAAAGGATTCCCGACCAAGTATTGAGTGCATAACTGTACATGATTATTTGAAGGTTGACATTTTTTGTATTAAAAACACTTTTCTTTTATTGGTCGGATGAAATATGCTAATTTTGTGAGATAGGAATTTTGGGTTTTCATGAGCTGTATGCCAAAATCATCCATATTAAGACAATAAAAGACCTGAAATATTTCAGTTAGTGTGCAATGAATCTAAAATATATGAATGTTAAATTTTCATCATGACATTATGGAAAATAATGAACTTTATCACAATATGCTAATATTTTGAGAAGGACCTGTACTTTGTTCCTTCACATCTGTAATTATGACTGATTTAGCAATAACATTAAAACATAATTATCCATTTACAAATTAGAAAAAACAGCCAGATTTGGCCAAGTTTGTACTCAGTGAATTTTCTAACTACTATTAGCAATAGAAGCTAAAGAAGTATTTATTTGCGTTTCACCCATTCAGGTACTAATGGAACATTTTAACAAATAGAAGTTATGCATGCATTTACATTTACAGTGGGTCTAAAAAGTGTACAATAGATGTTTAAAAAGTCATGTTTGTGCAAAGTAAAAAACAGACAATTATAAAGAATTTAGGAACTGTTTAAACATATATATTTATTCTGCACAATTCAAGAAAAAAAAAAAAAATGTGAGGGTGGTAAAAAAAAAAAAAAAAAAAAAAAAAGGATTACACAAAATCTTTACAATATTTTATAGATACCGTGAGGCACAATGAAAAAGTCAATAGTAGGTGGAGAAAATTTAGTACAGCAAGGACATAGAACTAGATGATTCAAACTTCATGAAGAGAAACTGGCCAGGGAGGCTGCCAGGAGTAGGATTTGGAGAACTTCTAGGTAGAGAAGGCAAACTACTACCTAGTTGAAGGTGTTGGATGATAAACTCCTACTAAAGAGAACTGAATGCTGAATTTAACTGAATAGATCCTTCAACAAAGCATTCATTTAATTACACCCGTTTTTCCTCTCATTTAACAGATTGTTCTTTCGGTTAGTAAATGCTCCATCGTGTGGAAAAAGCTTTGAAATGATTTATCACGGTCTATGTTTTTACCTCATAAAAACACTACATACATACATTCAAGTGTGTTTAGACTTGTGAGAGCCACTGTATGTGTGAGTGCAAATAAACTTAACCATAGAGATTGCTATTTTTCCACACACTGCAAATTTGATTTTTAAGTGTCTGGATAACAAGAAAAGTCAGTCTTTAATTTTTGAAATTTTGACTCCAGGTGGCCTTCCTGTTCAGTTTTCACAATTGGAATTTTGTTGCATTATCCCCCTTTTATGTTCTGATAAAACATTTTAATAAAATTGTGGTACTTGGAAAACATTGTATCTAGCGAGTTGGTGCTTGTCAGAAAACATTTTAGAATCACTGGTATTTATTGAGGACCATAAGGCCTGTTCTCACAAAAGAAACCATTTCCCACCATTCCCATGGGCAAGCCTGTCTATCACACCTGTACAGGTCGGTTGTCTTTGTTCATATTCTGGATCACACATACGTGGATTGACATTACTTATACTATAGGTATCAGCCCTGGAAAGGCTTACTTTAGCAATTAACAAATATGCTCATGGTGTTCCTAATCACACCATTTTTCCTAATTGAAACCACCATTCTCACTAACCGATTGAAGCTTTTAGAATTAATGCTGTTCTCAATCTGCACAGTTTAGCTTTTATCAGGTATAAAAATATAGACTAGAATTAGGAACAAAGATTCCTGAGTCCAATGCATAACAGTTTCATTAGAAATGTTACATCACCCAGGAGGTATTTTGTTTTCGTCTAAAAATACTCTTCAATTTGCACTGCTATGAACGGATCAGAGAGAATTAAGCAGCTGATCTGGGCTCAGTGGCCGGAGTGTTACATTAGACATTAATCCAAAACAGTGGAAGGTTGGAGAAGGGATGACATCTTTTAATCCAGAACCATCCATTTTGTTCTCCCATCAGACACAAAAGAACAAACATTTCTACTTTGCAGACAAACTGCAGAGCAAAGAGTGATACTTTGTGCCAGTGCTTTCTAGGATTTATGCATAAACATGTCTCCTGCAATTACCATTGTCAGTTGAAACATCCTGCAACACGTCTCCCACCAAAGTCTGCCTCACAGGGAATGACAAGTGCCCTGGCAGGCCTTAGTGTGCACTGTCCCCAATATGTAACAGATGTTACTGGGGCAACAGTTGGTAATGAAAAGGAGGGGCTTCAGGCCATCTGTCCAGGGTCAAGTTTTGAAAGGATGTGGTGGAGATGGTGGTGCGTTCAGGAAAATGGTATGAGTGAAAGAGGGGAATATAGCCCACATTGTAATCCTGCTCAATGTGGGCTTTCATATCAGATGACATTCGTGATGTTTTCGATTGAGAGATTGGGAATTCCATGAAACCGTCTTTGACACGGTGTGACCCCATACCTAAAGCTCAAAGGCCCCACCATGTGGTCAGAGACTGTACTACAAACTATTTGGCTCCACAAAAACTTTATTCTAATTTAAAATGCAATTTCATGACATAAAAAAAGTATTTTCCACATTTAACTGATGAGTAGCGGCTACTATATTGCCTTCAGCTGAGATTTTAGTCCCTCAAGCTTTTGATCTATGTCATCACGCATGAATGCCAACTTCTTATGACAAACCTTCCTCTGAAGAGAAAAAGTAAAAAAAATAAATAAAAAGCTATATTTAAAACCACAAACTGCAAAAATTTGTTACATTTGCCACCACTTACAATGTAGATCTTCAGCCTGTCTTTTTCCAGTTGACAGTATTCAGACACAGTCAGCTCACCGAAGTCTTTCTTCATGGATAAGACTCCACAGCTAGGGGAGCGTTTTGCATGCTCAGCCCTGTATAGATAAAAACATTAAGAATGTAGCAATTATCCAATTTTCTTCTTTACACAAATAAAAAATAATACACTGCTCAAAAAAATAAACACTCCAATAACACATCCTAGATCTGAATGAATGAAATATTCTCATTGAATACTTTGTTCTGTACAAAGTTGAATGTGCTGACAACAAAATCACATAAAAATCATCAATAGAAATCAAATGTATTAACCAATGGAGGCCTGGATTTGGAGTCACACACAAAATTAAAGTGGAAAAACACACTACAGGCTGATCCAACTTTGATGTAATGTCCTTGAAACAAGTCAAAATGAGGCTCAGTATTGTGTATGACCTCCACGTGTCTGTATGACCTCCCTACAATGCCTGGGCATGCTCCTGATGAGACAGCAGATGGTCTCCTGAGGGATCTCCTCCCAGACCTGGACTAAAGCATCCGCCAACTCCTGGACAATCTGTGGTGCAACGTGACGTTAGTGGATGGAGCGAGACATGATGTCCCAGATGTGCTCAATCAGATTCAGGTCTGGGGAACGGGCGGGCCAGTCCATAGCTTCAATGTCTTCATCTTGCACCAGCATATGGTCTCAGAAGGGGTCTGAGGATCTCAACTCGGTACCTAATGGCAGTCAGGCTACCTCTGGCGATCACATAGAGGGCCGTGTGGCCCTCCAAAGAAATGCCACCCCTCACCATTACTGACCCACTGCCAAACCAGTCATGCTGAAGGATGTTGCAGGCAGCAGATCGCTCTCCATGGTGTCTCCAGACTCTGTCACATCTGTCGCATGTGTTCAGTGTGAACCTGCTTTCATCTGTGAAGAGCACAGGGCACCAGTGGCGAATTTGTAATCCTGGTGTTCTCTGGCAAATGCCAAGCGTCCTGCATGGTGTTGGGTTGTGAGCACAACCTCCATTTGTGGACGTCGGGCCCTCATGCCATCCTTATGGAGTCGGTTTCTAACCGTTTGTGCAGACACATGCACATTTGTGGCCTGCTGGAGGTCATTTTTCAGGGCTCTGACAGTGCTCCTCCTGTTCCTCCTTACACAAAGGTGGAGGTAGCGGTCCTGCTGCTGGGTTGTTGCCCTCCTACGGCCTCCTCCACATCTCCTGGTGTACTGGCCTGTCTCCTGGTAGCGCCTCCAGGCTCTGGACACTAAGCTGACAGACACAGCAAACCTTCTTGCCACAGCTCGCATTGATGTGCCATCCTGGATGAGCTGCACTACCTGAGCCACTTGTGTGGGTTGTAGAGTCCGTCTCATGCTACCACGAGTGTGAAAGCACCACCAACATTCAAAAGTGACCAAAACATCAGGCAGAAAGCATAGGTACTGAGAAGTGGTCTGTGGTCCCCACCTGCAGAACCACTCCTTTATTGAGTGTGTCTTGCTAATCACCAAATATTTCCCCCTGTTGTCCATTTCATTTGAACAACAACATGTGAAATTCATTGTCAATCAGTGTTACTTCCTAAGTGGACAGTTTGATTTCACAGAAGTTTAGTTTACTTGGAGTTATATTGTGTTGTTTAAGTGTTCCTTTTATTTTTTGAGCAGTGTGTATATATATATATATATATATTTAAAAAAAAAACCCTCCCACAATATTCAGGAAAAAAAGTTGATCAATTTTAAGGATGAGCTGGATTATCCAATTGTAGTAATTTATTCTATGTTGCAAGCATCTTGCATAATAATCTTCATGATGAAAACAAAACAAATGGGTGAATTATGCCTAAAACATTAGACAGAAAGCTTGTTTTATGTTATTCTGTGTTGCTAGATGTTTTTGTCTGGTGTTTCTATAGTATACTGAAATTCAATAGGGAAAAATAACGATTTAAACCAATCAGCAGGTTAGCAATGGGATTGAGATCAGAGGGTTTCTTGGCTAAATGTAAACATTTTGATCCTGAGTGACATAATTCTCACTTTTCTTCCTTTGTGACATGGTGCTGCACCATGCAGTTGAAGACAAACAAAAACAACAAAGAAAAAAAACAAAACCTTGTTCATCCTGGAATTGCTTCTTAATAATCAGGCAATGTTACTCCTGGAGAATGATTCCCCATTCATTCCAGTGGTTTTTGACCAAATTATAAGTGAGCTTAATCTTTTGTGTGAGAAAAAACCCAACACACAAATGTCTTGAGAACACCTTTTGTGGCTGAACAGTTGTTTTCCCAAATGTCCCAGACATTCTGAAAGGGGAAACATCTGAGAAAATGACTTTACCTCCACCTTCTGCAGTTCAACCCTGATAAATCCTGCATAATCTCAGAATGTTCATGTTTTCATAGAGACAAGGTGCAAATAACCTTTTGGGATTATATTAATTTTCATCAGCTTAGCAAATAACTGCCTTTTACCACTCTTCCTAATAACATAGGTTCTAGAACCAAACCAGTAAAGTTTGTATCCAAGACAAGATTTCGGTCAGTCTCAACTTTTGGCCAAGACTGTACACATCAATGCCTGCAAGATGATGTAAAAACTCATGGATCAGGACATCTATTGTGCTTTTTCTCACCAGGGATCATCATCTGGCTCCCAGCCTTCGAGCTCGATTAGACAGAAGAAACAGCCAGCCACGTCCGGTTCATTCTCACTGGGACAGTGGACAAAACCAGCCTTGGCCATCTACACAGACAGAGACTCTGACATCATTCATCCTACACATAGTAAATGAAGTGCATCTGTATTAGTTTTTACCGCAATGAAACTAGGATCTCCCTCGACTCTGAGTGGGGTAACATGACACAGTGTTACTCATGAAGTCAAATGTCGGCAACTCATCAATAATGACATGTGCAGGGTGGGCAGCAAAGGGAAATGTCCAAAACGTGCACCTGCTGAGCTATAAACCAGAAGTTGTAAACGATTTGGATTAAAGGATGGCTCAAATGCAACTTATAGCTCACACAGAGAGGAGCACAAAAGCAACTTTGCCAAAGCTTCAACATGTTGTACAAGGAAGCCATGATTAAAGTCTAAATAAACTTAAAAATAATCAAACATGTATTTATTGTGTTAAAAGCACATAAAAAGTATTTTCTTTCTGTCATTGTTGTATATTTTAGAACTTTCTGAAATAATTTTATCTGTTAACCTTCCCCATCAAAGTCAGCAGGTGGAGCCAACACTGCTACTGACAAGGTGATTGGTTTGCAGTTGAGTTGTTGTAAATGTTAAATAAAATGTTGCAGCCTGTCTAATGAGCCTTCATGGCAGTTTAAATTATTTCATAATTGACTGCAGAAAAAGAAACATGAATACATTGAAATTATACTGACAATTTTGATTTTAATGATTTTCATATTAGTTAATTGTGTATCAAATATTGGCAATTATATACATTTTTTATTTCAAGTATTTAATACAATTTAAACAATTATTTATTGCATTGTGACTTTTGGGCCCGAGTAATCAGGGACTAAACCATTGATGATCTGTATATTGCCTGAGCCATAAGAGCCTACATTACATTTTAAAGTACCAGCAACAACTGCTTTGGCAAATATTTTTCCACATGAACAAAGTGTAAATTTAATTGCATTTCTCAGTGTGTAAAATTCTTAGACACAGTCCCCTAATCGTAACCATCGCTAACTCAGTTCTTTAATCCTAATTGAATACAAAGGGTTACATAACTATGAAATATATCTAATGTTGTTGATGTTTTTTGAGACATTCGGAAAAATCAAGACATCCCAACCAGAGCAGTCTGAGAATACCGAGGCCTTCCTACCTTTTCAGGTGTGCAGTTGCATTCCTCTCTAAATGGCCAGTCTGCAAAACTCTGCTCCCGCAGATCATAACTGTACATTTTGTTGTAGGCAAAAAACCTGGCTGTCAGTACGTCTGTCCCTGCCATGCTTCCAGCTACAACAACCTCAGACCAACATGGTTTAAGCTACCAGAGTCACCACTGTTGTGTATGTGTGCTGATGGCTCAAGCTGCCCTGCACAACTCCACAGATGTTTTCACTTTTGGCCTGATTGAATATTGCTCAGGTTTAAGGTGAGCAGCATTAAAACGCCATCAAAATGACAAAATTTGCTCTCCTTATTACTTGTAAAGCTTTTATATAGATCATAGTTTTTAGTACTTTTTTGTCCATCTGTTAAACTTTGAATGCATGTTTAAAGTCAAACTTGCGAAAAATGACTAATTGTGCATTATTTTTCAGGAGTCTGAATTTGACAAACAGCACATTAAATTTCATTTAATTCAAGTAAAATATTTTAAATTCACTCCTTGAATTCTAATTATTTTGGATAGTTAAATTGTCTAAACTGCACAAACTGAACCATAGCTGTATTTCAGATACTAGACATGCATACTTTAAGGAATGTGTATTATTCTACAAGAAAAACACTTCAATCTCATAAAGAATTAAATATTAAACATTTTTGCATGTCTTGTTTCACTGAGTCACAGATGAATTTTGGACACAACACATAATCCAAAACCCCAGCTTGTAAACAGAGACAGTGTCTTGCAAATGTAAATTTTCTCACGTTACAGCCACTATTTTCTACATAATTCTGGGTGATTTTATGTGATAGACCAACACAAAGCTGGATATTAAATACTTTATAGAACCAGGTACAGCTGCAGGTATTTTGGTATGGAAGCAAATCGTTACCATATTTCAAATGAAAAAGCATTTTCAGAAATGCTTTTTCATTTTAAGAATGTGGCTGCATTGTTTGACTCATAAATGAAATTAGTTATCAATAATCCTATTTGCATTTTAATTTTCTTCTTCAAGACTGCTCATTCTTTCACTTAATTAAAATGAAAAAGAAAAAAAAAATTGAGATTTATTTTTCAAAATGTACCCCAGCAAATAGATACCAAAATTCAATTTGAAATGTAAAATTTGAAAATGAAAAAGCATTTCCAGAAATGCTTTTTCATTTTAAGAATGTGGCTGCGTTATTTGACCCCTAAATAAAATTAGTAATCAATCATCCTATTTGCATTTGCATTTTCTTCTTCATGACTGCACATTTTATGCCATAATCAAAAAGAAAACAAAGTAGACATTGCTTTTTCGTTTGAATGGTCTGCCCGCAAAGTACTGCCCAGAACTCGAAAACGAAAAAGCATTCCGAGCTGCGGGCGCAGAAGAGTGACGTCAGCAGCCGCTCTTCCTCAGCTCCCTGCTGACCGAGCTACCCATCTTGTTTGGTGGGAGGCGCTGTGCACGTCTGCATTGCAAACATGCCGAGAAATTGATTGAATTGCAGCAGGGCCAAGCTCAATTTGTGGTAGTTCCGCCACAGCTCCACAGTTCTGGTGGCAGCTTCGGTGGCAGGCTGTGGCAGTTCCGCCACAGCCTGCCACCGAAGCTGCCACCGGAACTGCCACAGCCTGCCGCAGGGTGGCAGGGGGATTCCGCGTGGATGCCAGATGGTGCCAGACCGGCCGTAAAACTTGCCAATGCAGTTGCCGCTGTTTTTGTGGAAGCTGATGCTGATTATCGGCAAACGGGATGTCATTATTGTTATAGCCTGTTACCTTTACATAATGATTTCATTATTGATTATTATTTAATAAACAGCTTTAGACCCATAACATAAGGTGATTGTATTTACTTGACATGGAAAATAAATAGCACTATGTGTATGTGTGACGTGTTGAAAGGATGACGATTTATTGCACAAACAGCCGGTTTATTATAGAGCAGCTATTCTGAATTGTCACTCACAGAAAATTATAAATAAATGCTTAAAAACACGCTGGATGTCCCAGGCCATAAGGCTGCCACCGGAACTACCAGTTCTTCCTGCCACTGCCACAAATTGAGCTCGGCCCTGCTGCAATTCAATCAATTTCTCGGCATGTTTGCAATGCAGACGTGCACAGCGCCTCCCACCAAACAAGATGGGTACCTCGGTCAGCAGGGAGCTGAGGAAGAGCGGCTGCTGACGTCACTCTTCTGCGCCCGCAGCTCGGAATGCTTTTTCGTTTTCGAGTTCTGGCAGTACTTTGCGGGCAGACCATTAAAACGAAAAAGCAATGTCTACTTTGTTTTCTTTTTGATTATGGCATAAAATGTGCAGTCATGAAGAAGAAAATGCAAATGCAAATAGGATGATTGATTACTAATTTTATTTAGGGGTCAAATAACGCAGCCACATTCTTAAAATGAAAAAGCATTTCTGGAAATGCTTTTTCATTTTCAAATTTTACATTTCAAATTGAATTTTGGTATCTATTTGCTGGGGTACATTTTGAAAAATAAATCTCAAATTTTTTTTTCTTTTTCATTTTAATTAAGTGAAAGAATGAGCAGTCTTGAAGAAGAAAATGAAAATGCAAATAGGATTATTGATAACTAATTTCATTTATGAGTCAAACAATGCAGCCACATTCTTAAAATGAAAAAGCATTTCTGAAAATGCTTTTTCATTTGAAATATGGTAACGGTTTGCTTCCATATTTTGGAGGGGGGGTGTCTCTGTCTCATTTATCCATTTAGAGACTGAAATGTGTTCACATTCGTTTTTACAAGCTCAAGCTCAGATTTGATGATGTGTACAGTAATTTTCAAGCCTTGCGATCGATTTTCAAATGCATTAAGGCTTGGATTTTATTTGGCATGTCCCTGTAGCCATTCTGCTTCATGATTACGCTTTGGTTTAAGCCAACTGTAGCTCTGATCTTACGTTTAGGGTCTGTGTCTTGCTGGAAGGTGAACCTCCTCCCCAATCCTAAATCTTTTGGAGCATCCAACAGGTTTCCCTATCCATCCTCCATCCATCTGAGCAGCCTACCTGTTTGTGCTGAATAAAAGCATCCCCAAAGCAGGATGCCGCCACCACCATGATATGCAGTGTTCGTTTTCTTCCACATATACAATTTTGCATGTAGGCTGAAAACTTTAGTTTAGATCTCATCTGACCAGAGCATCTTCTCCCCTATCTTTGCTGCACTTCCTACATGGCTCGTGACAACCTGCAAACTTGATTTCTTACATATTTCTTATCTCAGAATCAGAATCAGAAAAGCTTTATTGCCAAGTATGTTTTTGGACATACAAGGAATTTGTTTTGGCATAGTTGGTGCAATACAATACAAATTAAACAGTATAAACATATCTACAATATAATATAAATATATGTGCACAGTTTTAAGTGAGTGAGAGTAAATATAGAGCAGTATAGGATGCAAGAGCAATACAACAGTGCAGGTGATCATTGTGCAAGTAAAGCAGGAGTCCATGCTGAGCGTTAATGTAACGCATAGAGTTACAGGTTACAGGTGTCCTGTCAGCAAAAAAAAGGGGGGGGTGGGTGAAAGGGAGAGTGTCAGGGTGGTTTCTGGGCTTTGTTAACCAGGCTGGTGGCAGATGGGAAAAAACTGTTCTTGTGGCGTGAGGTTTTGGTCCGGATGGACCGCAGCCTCCTGCCAGAGGGGAGAGTCTCAAAGAGTCTGTGACCGGGGTGGAAGGGATCAGCCAGAATCTTCCCTGCCCGCTTCAGGGTCCTGGAGGTGTACAGTTCCTGGAGCGACAGTAGACTGCAGCCAATCTCCTTCTCAGCAGACCGAATGACACGCTGCAGCCTGCCCTTATCCTTGGCTGTAGCAGCGGCGTACCAGATGGTGATGGAGGAGGTGAGGATGGACTCAATGATGGCTGTGTAGAAGTGCACCATCATAGTCTTTGGCAGGTTGAATTTCTTCAGCTGCCGCAGGAAGAACATCCTCTGCTGGGCTTTCTTGATGAGGGAGCTGATGTTTGGCTCCCACTTGAGATCCTGGGAGATGATGGTTCCCAGGAAGCGGAAAGATTCCACAGTGTCAATTGTGGAGTCACAGAGGGTGATGGGGGCAGGTGGGGCTGGGTTCTGCCTGAAGTCCACAACCATCTCCACTGTCTTTAGAGCGTTGAGCTCAAGGTTGTTTTGGCTGCACCAGTCCAACAGATGGTCCACCTCCCATCTGTACGCAGACTTGCCACCATCAGAGATGAGTCCGATCAGGGTGGTGTCGTCCGCAAACTTCAGAAGCTTGACAGACTGGTGACTGGAGGTGCAGCTGTTGGTGTACAGGGAGAAGAGCAGAGGAGAGAGAACACAGCCTTGGGGGGAACTGGTGCTGATGGTCAGGGAGTCAGAGACGTGCTTCCCCAGCCTCACGCGCTGCTTCCTGTCAGACAGGAAGTCAGTGATCCACCTGTAGGTGGAGTCGGGCACACTCAGCTGGGAGAGCTTCTCCTGGAGCAGAGCTGGGACGATGGTGTTGAAGGCAGAGCTGAAATCCACAAACAGGATCCTGGCGTAGGTTCCTGTGGAGTCCAGGTGCCGGAGGATGAAGTGAAGGGCTAGGTTGACTGCATCATCTACAGACCTGTTGGCTCTGTAGGCAAACTGCAGGGGGTCCAGGAGGGGGTCGGTGGTGTCTTTTAGGTGTGAGAGCACAAGGCGCTCAAAGGACTTCATCACTACAGAGGTCAGGGCGACGGGTCTGAAGTCATTAAGCCCTGTGGTCCTTGGCTTCTTGGGAACAGGGACGATGGTGGAGGACTTGAAGCAGGCTGGCACATGACATGTCTCCAGTGAGGTGTTAAAAATGTCTGTGAAGACTGGAGACAGCTGATCAGCGCAGTGCTTCAGGCTGGCTGGTGAGACAGAATCCGTACCAGCAGCTTTCCGGGGGTTCTGTCTCCTGAAGAGTTTGTTCACGTCCCTCTCCTGGATGGAAAGAGCCGTCCTCGGCGTGGGTAGGGGGCTGGTGGGGGGGAACTTCAGGGTGGGGGTTGGAGGTGCCAAGGCCCCTCTTGAGGTTGGAGAGATGGGGGTGGTGGATTGTGACTGCAGCTGTTGGGGGGCGTCGTGGGGGATGGTTGCAGGACTGTCCCTTTGTCTTTCAAAGCGGCAGTAGAACTCGTTCAGGTCGTTGGCGAGGCGTCGGTCGTTGATGGAGTGGGGGGCTTTCGGCTTGTAGTTGGTGATTTGCTTGAGCCCTTTCCAGACAGACGCAGAGTCGTTGGCTGAGAACTGGTTTTGGAGCTTCTCAGAGTACAGTCGTTTGGCCTCTTTCACTGCCTTGCCAAACTTGTACTTAGCCTCTCTGTATATGTCTTTGTCCCCACTCCTGAAGGCCTCTTCCTTATCCAGTCTTAACCTTCTGAGTTTAGCTGTGAACCAGGGTTTGTCGTTGTTGTAACTCACCCTGGTGCATGATGGTACACAGCTGTCCTCACAGAAGCTGATGTAGGAAGTCACAGCCTCTGTGTACTCGTCCAGACTGTTGGTAGTAGTCCTGAACACATCCCAGTCTGTACAGCCTAAACACGCCTGGAGATTCTCCACAGCCTCACTGCTCCACTTCCTTGTCGTCCTCACAACAGGTTTGCAGAGCTTTAGTTTCTGCCTGTATGCAGGAATCAGGTGGACCATGATGTGGTCGGATTGGCCCAGTGCAGCACGTGGGACGGCGTGATAAGCGTCTCTGATGGTGGTGTAACAGTGATCCAGAATGTTGTCCTCTCTGGTCGGACATTTTATAAACTGTCTATATTTGGGGAGTTCGTGGGTCAGATTACCTTTATTAAAGTCACCAGCGATGATAACTAAGGAGTCCGGGTTGGTCCGCTCCACACTCAGTATCTGGTCGGCGAGCATGCGCTGTGCGACCTGCACGTTAGCTTGCGGCGGGATGTAAACACCGACCAGGATGAACGAAGCGAACTCACGGGGGGAATAGAAAGGCTTACAGTTTATGATGAAGGATTCCAGGTCTGGAGAACAGTGCTGCTGAATCACTGTCACGTCGTTGCACCAACCACTGTTGAGGTAAAAACAGATTCCTCCACCTTTCGCTTTGCCAGAGAGTTCCGTGTCTCTGTCCGCTCTGTAGAGCTGGAATCCTGCCAGCTGCAGCGCAGAGTCCGGTATTAATCCACACAGCCACGTCTCCGTGAAGCACAAAACTGCCGATGAATAAAAGTCTCTGTTTTTCCCCAACAGCAGTTGTAGTTCGTCCATTTTGTTGGGAAGTGAGCGCACATTAGAGAGAAATATTCCAGGTAATGGTGTTCGTAGTCCACGCTGGTGAAGACGTACCAGCACCCCAGCGTTTCCCTCTCTTCCGGCGTTTCACCGCGTGAACAAAGGTGAGCGGAACCTTTGACCAGAATGTCCATAAATTCCAGAGCAGTAGGTAGAAAAGTGGGAAATAACTCCTCTGGTGTAGTAGCCCTGATGTTCATGAGTTCTTCTCTGGTGAGAGAGCTCCGGGTACCATCACAGAAGACCGTTTTAAAGCAAAAAACAAAACAAAACAATGCGCACCAACACGCCGAGGCGACCATCTGCGGCGCCATGTAACAACTTGCGACTCTTTCATTAAGAGCAGATGTACAGTGTAAACAACTCATAGTCTCCCTCCTGGGCGGTGGATCTCAGCAGCTCATCTAGAGTTACCAGTGGCTGTTTGACTGCTTTTCTGATCGGTGCTCTTATTTTCCTGATCTGTCTGCTGTGCTCCATGGTCTTCATCAGGCTATTTGTCGCTGATGTTCTTTTAACAAACCTATAAACCATTCAGAGAACAGCTGCATTTATACTCAGATTAAATTATGAACATTTTATGGAATCTATTTACAAATTAGGCCACTTCTGAAGGCAATTGGTTGCAGCGGATTTTATTTAGGGTTATCAAAGTAAAGAGGGCTCTAAATAAAAAAGCACACCACATTTTTATATTTTTTTGTAAAGAAAACTGAAAGGCAATTATATTCCTGCATCTACTTCACAATAAATCCCAATAAAATATGAATTGAAGTGTCTGGTTGCAACGTGACAAAATCTGAAAAAAGCTTAAGGAATATGAATACTTATGAGCACCGTATCTTTCTAAAATGGTCTTGTCAGACATGAGGTACAGTTTCCAAATGGCTCTAAAAATAAATGCAAAGCAAACGTTTACATAAAATCCAAACAGCCAGTTGTTTAACTGTTTTTAGCGTAAGCTTTACAAGCCTGTTTATTACTGTGAGAAATGGAGATGACCCGGTCTGCAGCAAGTCTCTGTAACACTACTCTTCAGGCCCCTGAGTGCTGAAATGTGCTCACAACTGTACACTGATGTCCCCTCCACCATCCCCCTCCCAAAACCGTTTCATTTTGCAGTCCTCCTGCAGATCAGTTGAGACACAGCAAGGCTGCACATAAGGTCAAGAGTTGGTGGTTTAATACTTTACTCTTAGCTGCCAAATTACTCTGACAGGCGATGCTGTGTAACGCAAAACTAAGCAGCACGTTTAGTATTTGAGCATCAGGTCAGTGGCTGCTTTTTGCACGCCCTGGAAGGTAGTACTCACCTCTGAGATCATGGATTTTGAATCCACAAGATTTTGTTTCATTTCATCCTTAAAATGATAAAAAAAAAGGTGAATTTTGACTGTTAGAGATTCTTTTCCAAACAGATTTTCATTTCTCTATGTTTTTTGTGTTTTAGACCTTATTATCCTTCTCATTCCTTCACATACTTTTGATATCTAATCCTTGCAGCTTCCCTGCACCTTTATTAAACAATCTTCTGACATAACTGCCCTCACCTATTAAGGCCTACTAGGATAAGCTGCTGGAATCTCCAACCCAGTGTCATGATTTGTGGGTGTTTTTGGGTTCTTATTAGTATTATTATTATTATTGATAGGTTTTGAATCACGCTCTTGTTATTTTCCTGGTCATGCTTTAGTTGTTGTCTTCTAGTTCATGTTTGTCAAGTTAGGGTTTTTTTGGATCTGGTTATGCTTTAGTTTCATGGTTTTCAAGAGTCTCTGTTTTGCTCAAGCCATGTTTTGTTCTCTCCTGTCTTCAATCATCTTCATTCGGTTCACCTGCACCTAGCATTCAGTCTCCTCGGTTCTTGTTCCATATTTACACATCTATTCTGTTCATTCCTCGCGGAAACATTATGGATCACTTCACTCTGCTCATGCCTAGCCTGTTGTGTCAAGTTCTTCATTCATGTCAAGTCTGTTCTGCCTCTGTTCATCCACGCCTGCATCTGTAACCATCAACCTGCCTGCCAGTTGGTGTTCTTTTGATTATTAAAATCTTCTACTTACCGTCATGCTGCCTGTCCGTCTGCATTCCGGGGTCCTCCGCTACACAAGCCGTGACACCCAGGATTTATTTTCACACAGAGTTGACATTGAGGGGGAGGGAGGGAGTGAAGGGAGGAGGTATGATGTTGAGAGTTGGATGGGAGGTGACAGAAACTATGTGCATGTCGTCTCTATGTCCACATGATCTTTTGGACAGCCATTATACCTGCTGTCTGCATGTGCTGATCTAGGAACCTTTCAGATCAATGAGAACTTGAGCTTTCTTTTTCCGCCTGAAGAGGCCCGCACAGTTTTATGGTGGGCAGGCATTTAGGCGTAATAATAAAGGCGTAACCAATGTGGAGCACAGGTAAGAGATGAACCGACTCCCTCCACTGCTGGTGTGTGTGTCTGCATGTGGTTTCTCCATTTAAATTCACACACTTTTCTCTCTGTGGGGATTTTTGTTTACTTGATGGCATCAGATTTTAGGTCTAAAATCCTTTGACGCTGCAAAAATTAGACTATGTTCATGTGAAGGCATGAGCATAAATCTCACCAGTCTACATTCTTTTCTCAGATATGTTTACTGATTATCTGTACCCTTCTGGCCGCTCCAGCTGTCTTCTGCTGCTCTCTTGCTCACACTGGACTCAGAACATTTAAAAAAATGTGTGTGTTTGTATCTGCTGTCTTACAGAAGCTTACATGCTTCTGTGTCTACAAGAGAAAAATGCTTAAATGCTGACCACATTCAATGGCACCCCTGCTGAAGAATCGTAAAAAAAGATTGACGTAAACTAATTTTTTACTGCAGGAGCAAAATCTCAAACTAAATGCGTTTCTGAAAATCCTACCTTTAAATTGAATACATTTATGTAGTGGTGAAAATAGTCATGTTAAAAAATGGGTGGCACAATTACTCACCCCCTTAACAATTAACTGAACACAAATATACAATTTTAGAAAATGTTTTGAGCTTTTTTAAAATAGATGATAGTCTTTCTTCAAAGTTCTCTATAGTAATCAGTTGTGTTTCCAATAAGTGTAAAGAAGACACGATTCAGACGCCATTTTTTAGTAGCCACTAGTCATGTTTAGATTATGACTTATATTTATCATTCCATTATGCACAATGAGCAGGACAGGAGGTCAAAAAAAATCTCTAGAGCTAAATGACAGAAACTGCAGCAAAAAGCTGCATTTTGGGGTCACCAAGGTTCCATAACAGCAATAAGATGCAGGCCAACTTGTGTGGATGCATGCCAGGGAAAACTCCTTTTCTCTTCAACCATCACATCAACATAAATGTGTGGATTTTGCTAAGCTCTAAAGGGAACCATACTATGTGGTCCAATAAGACCAAGACTGGGCCTTTTGGCAACTCTCCAGGTGGGAGTGACACAAATAAAAAGACGAACATTTGGAAAAGTGCCTCATGTCTGTTGTTAGGTATGGTGTAGAATCTGTCATGCTTTGGGCCTATTTATCTTACAAGGGCCCTGTCAGCCTTGTTAAAGTGCATTGCATCATGAACTCCTTAAAATATTTGAGGATTTTCAATAATAATCTCGTAGCCTCTGCTTGAAAACTGAAATGGGTCTTAAATGGGTATTTCACCATGATAATGATCCAAAACAGCTAGCGAAATCAAGGCAGAAATGCAAAACCAAACACTGAATCAAGCTTCTTCCCTGGTCAAGTCAGTCCTCAGACCTAAATGTTTTCTAACTGTGGGGTGAGATGATGAGAGGAACGAGAAAGGAGGATCCAGTTCTCAGGAAGATCTAGAGAAGTTTAGAAAGAGAAAATGTTCAATGATCCTCGTTGTGTTAAGACAAGCTCCAAATAAATGTGTCACAAGTGAATTTGCAATCAATGATTTTCTAAAATGGGACTTTTTTCCTACTAAATTAATCAGTGTGAGATTATTAATAATGTACAGCTGCAAAAACTATGAACTTATTTTAAAGGTTTTACACAAAGTACTGTAAATTAATCTTGTTCTTGTTAAATTATGGTATACCATTTTTTTTTTTTTTTTTTGGCTTTGTTTTCTAATCACATAAAATAAACTAATGTGCTGTCTGAGGAGAGCCTTCAGTAGAATAAAGTCTGACGCAGGGAAAATGCTGACACTTGTTTTCGCTCTCACCTGAGGAATGTCAAAGCTTTAGAAATAGCCTGAGAACTGGAAAGAAAAAAAGTTGGGATCATTGTCTTCATGAATACTCTCACAAACTAATAGAAAGCATCACCTTAGAGCAGATAATGTATGTTTATTTCAGCAAACTTTCAATGTCTTGCATTCAAGAATGTTTCAATGATGTGCGCAATTTTGGAGTAAATGTGTGATGTGAGTGCACCTAGATAGAAAGACACGCTGTCCACCAGTGGTGGTGTGAAAACTCCAGGGGTGTGTGAGAGTGTGACGGTCAACATCTACATTCTCCATCTCTGCAGGCAAGTGTAGATTCACAGGTCTGCCACACCCTTCTGTCTACATGTATCAGCACAACCTGGGAAGTCTACCTTCCTGTCCTCATTATTTTTTTTTAACTTAACTGGGTTATACTGTGAGAGATGAAATTTCACATGTTCATGAAAATTGCATGATGACTTATACATGCAACAGCTGTAAATGAATAAATGAAGTCCTATAAATTAAAAACATATGTGCATGACTGACATGATCATACTTTTGTACCAGCTTTGTCAAAGACTTCAAGGGGTAGGTATGATGCTTTTACAAGGCGCTGTAACTTAAAATGAATGTTCTCACAGGAGCACAAAGCATGCAAACCTTAAACAGCAAATTCCATGTCAAGATTCACTTCATATACTGCTGTGTACTTTCAGATTCCCACTTTTCCTCTTTTGAAACTAAGGAGCAACTTCTGTTTTATGTGACGGTGACAGATTACTTTCTTCTCCACCTTTAAATCCCAATAGAGCATTCATATCCCCAGCGACAATCATTTATCACTGGGGAAAAGATGAACATAGACATAAACATTCAACCTGATGACCATGTTTCCGCCACATCTCCACACCTGATCAATAGTCTAAATTTAGTGGGACAATTATCCCTCACTGTGGCAAACTGATACACCTGTCAGACTTATAGGCTCAGGCCAGTTCAAGGGGAATGGAGAGAGGCTTGTTTTCATGCAGAGCTGAGTTACATGTTGCCTGTTCAGCTGACCTTTGACCTTCATGGGCAACCTCTAAATTCACCACGGCAGTGCCAAGAGAGACCCAAAGTATATGGTCTTGGTGCAGGCTGTGTGTCAATGGAAATATTTTCTGTTTAAGAAGAGAAAAAGGCTGAGGAATATTTGCAGAAAGACACACAGTGTCTTCAGATATATTCAGGCTGCTGATATTTGACCATAATTTATGGTGCATTTTCTCAGGGAATTCCATCTGCTCTGTTAAAGTTAAAGCATGTCTCTCAACCTTCAGTGAATGTAGATTTAGTCTGTGTTTCCTTGACATGAAGAATTTAGGACGATATATCTAGTTTGCTCTCTCTCTCCCTTAGGGTTGATTCATGCCTCAAAAGTTCTTACACACCAGCAAGGAAGAAAATGATAAGTCTCCTACAATGCTGATAAGCACAGTTTCAGTAAGGATAGCAGTTTCTGTCGATCCACAACTGTTCTCTTGCAGAGCAACGTTTCTGCTTATGTAAAGTCTTTTATTTATTGTTTAACAGACCATCGGTGGTGGAACCAGCATTGTTTCGTTTCTATTTTGTTCCCTGTTTACCTCTAAGTGTGTCCTCATGGCTATGAGAGGAAAAAATCCCTTAGTTGAAATGCTGGGTTCAGTGTCAGCGAGGAAAAACGGCTCTTCAGGAATAATTTTAGGAATCTTGAAATGCTTTAGCAAAACATTTTCTCCTGTGTTGACCTAATTACACCAACAGAGGGCAGAAATATCTCACTACAATTCTGGTTGCCATGCATACTGTTGCACTATCCAGAAATAAAACTAATGTTTAAAAATCAATCTTTTACTTTATGTTAAACAATTGAAATAACGATCAGAGCTGGGTTAACTCAAACCTGTGTTATAAATCTAAGAGGGGTTCCTCTGGGACTTAAAATCAAACTTGGCATTTCTGGAACATGACTGTACACGAGTGGGCGGATGAAGAGGTGACTCACTGATCCTGCAGCTGGAGGAGAAAGCTAGGTACATTACTGCTAACAGCTCTGATAATGTTTTCCCAATCAGACAAGGAAACTAACAAGGAAAAAAGATGTATAGAGTGCTGTATAGGTGCTTCACAAGCTCTCTGCTGTTCTCAGCTGTTCTTCAGGTGAGGTTTGTAATAAGAAAAATATACCCAGGTTTGTTGTTCAGTTCCCTTCTATGTAGGCACTTTGTTTTGTCCTGGCTGACTGAGAACCCGTGTATCGCCCAGGTTTAGTTCCTCAGGTTTAGTACCTCAAAATCTATTTTAAAATCCCCGGGAAGTCACAGAGGAGTCTTTAAAATAAGCGTCATGCAAGCTTTCTGATCCTCAGCAATCTAGCAGCTGAATTTTAAAGTAACTGTGGTGATTTCCAACTACAGTTCTTGATTACAAAAATAAAAGCAACTTTCTTTGTAACTCACTTTATATACAAAGGAGTTTAACACAAAGCTCTTTTCCAAGGTTAAAGACAGAAACACAGAAATAAAAGATCTACTAGAAAAAGTTGGAGAAAAATAATAAAAATTACTAGATACATAAATCAAGTTATTATAGAACAGAGGAAACATATTAATATATTGAGAAAGCCAAAAAAACAATTATGAAATACTTAATAATTCTAAAGCATATTAATATTGAAGTAAAAATGCAGAATATATGCAATAAAAGTTTTCAAAAAAAAAAAAAGCATCTGAGTTTGGTGGGTCTGTAGAAGAAATATAGAGTTTGCACTAAGACCTTTAATAGTTTTAAAAAGTACTGTAAGTCAGTTGTAAAATGTGCAGGTAGCCGAGACTTTAAAGTGTTTGATGTGAGCTGGCTTTCTGTGAGACCTGAAATCAGAGCCTTACCATAACCAATTTTACAAGTTATAAAAGTATGTTAAGCTTGAAGTACCCATTAATCAAAGGAAATCTATTAATCAAAACATGAGCTAAATTCATGTAGTGTAACTAAATATCTTGTCTGTGGTTTAAAGAAAAAGTAACTTTTTGTATGATAAGCAACCTACAAGTGTGTTTTCAAAAGTTGGGGTCAAGAGACTTGCTGTGGGTCTAAAACAAGTGGGTGATCATGAAATTATGTACAGACATAAAATAAAACTGGAGAATGATCGCTAATACCATATTTTAAACATTGGTGTGCTTGTTGGGGTTGTTTCCTATTTGAATTATGTCCTGGTGTTGCCAAAAGAGTAGTGTGGCTCTATAGGAAAACATCTCTAGAATGATTAAATTTTCTTCCAGATTTGTTTCAGAATTTCTCAATTCCAAAAGACTAGTACCTGAAGCAGCACAGACGAAAAACCAATTAAATAATGTCGGTCTATTGTTCTTCAATCTATTTGCCCTTATAATCAACTTGAGGTAAGTTAATCATTACCCGTTTCATCATATGGGAGTACACCATCTTCACCTCCTACTAAAGTGACCTCATGTTGTCCATCCCTGTGCCTCTCTGTTCTTTAATCTATAACCTTCCTGCTCACCTACCTGTCCAGTGATGCCATCTGTCCTCTCCCCAGTGGCCATCATCTTTCCCCTGTCCTTTGACTTTCTTCCCCTGCGTTTTCCTTGCTCCGTCTTCTTGCCTGTGGATGATACAGGATATCCACGCTCCAATTTCACCCTCTCATCATGACATCCATTAAAGTGGCGCTCAGCCCAGGGCCCCTGGGTTGGCCTGACAGCACATTAGCCCTCGGCCCATTGAACGCCAACAAGGACCAGGTCTGAATTATTGATACCAACACAACTAATGAAGAAACCCAATCTCAGCTCTTTCTCTCTCTCACACACACACACACACACACACACCCACACACATAGTTTGAATGCTCACAGAGAAACATACACACATGGTTTCATTGATGATTCCACCTGCTTGTGTAACATTTTCAGAAACTAATGTTTTCAGGGGTCGGTCCATTTCCTGCAGGCCAACATGTGTGTTTGTGGTTCATCCAAGCCCTGAATTCGTTTCCTAACCTGTTTGTTCCTCTGCTTAACAAAATGTTTGTTTGGTTGCTCTGAATGCGGCTGCGGGGTTTGTTGTTGTTTTTCTGTTTGATATTAGGCGATACTTGTGTAAGATTGGGGGGCTGCTGTGCACATCCCCAGGCGCTCTAATTCCAGTAGCTTTTTGTCATGGGATTTTATTCAGTCCCTAAGAAGTTTCAACGAGGGAATGTGGCATTAAAGTCTTTCTGTGTTTATCTGCAAAGACCTACAGTGCCTTGCAAAACTGTATAAAACCCTTTAACTTTTTCACATTTTGTCACGTTACAACCGCATATTTTAAAATATTTTGTTGGAAATTTATATAAACACCATCAAAAAGTAGTGCAGAATTGTCAAGCGAAGGAAAATGATTTTTAAAATGTTTTCCACGTAAAAAGGTATTTCCTCCATTTACATTCAGTCTCCCTAAGTCAATTTCACATTTTGCTACAATGATAACTACAATTCATTAAGGGTATGTCTCTAAGAACTTTGCACATTTTTCTTTGCAACATGGCTCAAGCTCAGTCACATCAGAAGCAGTGTTGGAGAACATAAATTTTCAAGTCTTGCCACAGATTCTGAATAGGATTTGGGTCTGGACTTTGACTGGGCCCAAATAGTGCATGAATATATCTTGACTTGAACAATTCCATTGTAGACCTGGTTGTATATTTAGGGTTGTTGACCTGGTGGTCCCAGTCTCATGTCTTTTGCAGCCTCTATCACAGCGATGTCCATAGTCAATCCTCACTGGCTGGTGTGCTGCATGTTTTATATTTGTCCCTGGTTTAACTCTCCTGAATCAAATAATTATTAATTTCCAGTCATCTGCAGAACGTGATGGGTTGTTCACTATTATGTGCAGTGTTACTTTTCCATGAAACACTGATTTGCAAAAAGGGCCAACCAAATTTATTTTAATCCCACCTGACCAGAGCTTCCTCTTCCATATGCTGGCTATGTCCTCTACATGCTTTGTGTGCAAGAAATTGCCTGTTTTTCTATGACGGTACGTGCTGTTCAGGGGAAGGTGTGAGCAGGGCTTACTAAGTGTGATTGACAATGCTAAGACATTGCTCCGGGCTCTGATTGGTTGTTTCTGACCGGGGGGGATGTATTTCTGCAAATGGCAATAGAACTGCCGGGAGGAGTCAGAGGAGCTTGGTTTTTACATTTTACATTATCTGTTTAATATTCTACTGTCAGGACATAGTGACAGTTTTAACAAATATGTAAAAAATCTATTTTTTACAAATATTACCAGCTGCAGCTTTAACACACTCCTTGTGCTGCCTTTCAGTTTAGGTGAATGACCATATCTTATGTGTTCAGTTCCCTAACAAAGCCTCGCAGATTTTTTCTGTAACAAACCTGCGAGGCCCTCACAGAACAGCTGGATTGATACTGAAATTAAATTACACACAGGCTGACTCTTTACTAAATGGGTGATGAGGTGACTTCTTAACGGAATTGATTTCACTGAATTCATTTAGAGGTATCTAAAGAATGCTGAATACACTTAATACCACATTTTCAGATTTTTATTTGAAAACATTTTGAAAATCATATATGGCATTCCTTCCACTTTACATCGATGACCTACTTTGTGTTGTTCCATCCCATAAAATCTAAATAAAATACACTAATATTTGCGGTTGTAACGTGTCCAAATCTGAAAAAGTTCAAGGGGCATGAACACCTTGCAAGGCACCATATAGGCTTGGAGCAGAGCTTCTTCACAGAGAGGTAATGGATGTGTTAGCCTACCTCCTTAGTATTCGCTCCAACGTCCTTTGACTCACAGCCTCAGCCTGATAGAGTCAGGATGTAAGTGGCAGAGTACAGTTAGAAAATAAAAAGCATAAAGAGAAAGCAAGACAAGGGGAGACTCCATGAACATCAGACAGCTTTCTGTTGTTGCCCCAGGCTCATGTGGTTATATCTGTTTTGTTTGCAAGCAGGCCTGCCCATGGGGATTCGTTTTTTTGACAGTTTGGTTATGCCTTCTCTAAAGCGCTGAGCTTCTCAATAATGTCAGGGCTGTGTGATTTTAGAAAACGTCTCTCCCAAGCTGTCCTATAATTTCTCCTTCATAAAGGGAAACTGGAAGGAGAGTGGAGAACAGGAACATGACAGCGGACATTTTTCTGAGTGTCTTCTTGGTGTGGTGGATATGGACCATGAAAAACTGTCTGTGAATCTCCTTTTCAATTAGTGACTGCATTGCTGAGGTCCTGTTTAATTCTCTGTTAGGTCTGACAGCTTTTCTTTCTCTTTGCCTGCATTTCCTTCTGTTCGTCTCTCCTTGTCACTCCATGTCTCTTCATCCCTCTGTCAGTTTGTGTTTTGTTTAATCTCTACCCCTCCTTTTCTGCTTCCTCCGCTCTGTCGCTTCCCATTTTCATCTCTTTCTCTTTTTTTCCCCTTCCCCATTGCTCTCCCAGTCTGAATTTCAATCCCTCTGACAAAAGCTCATGTTCATAAAACATCTAACTTTGCTTGAAAGGGTCACAAGACGGATGGAAATAAAAGGTAAATCATTTAACAAGTTCACAGTGTTGAGTCAAAGGACAGAGAAGCGGGGGGACAGGAGAGGGAAGGGGTGGTAAACAACAAGTGCAGTAAACAGATGTGGGAAACCAGGCTCTTGTGGGGGTGGATGTGAAAAATGAGAGGGAGATGGCATTTTCAGTTAAGCTCTGTCTCTCCTTCATGAATTCCACTCTGCATGATGACAAGTGTCTGCCGCCGCTCCCATTGGCCACATCTACCACCAATCAGAGCAAAGGCATGTAAGGTGCCTTTAGGTTATACCCAACCCCAAAAACAAGATGCAGAGAGAGAATGAGACTAGGAAAAGAGAGTGAGTGTTTTTCAGCAAGACACCAAAGGAGATGCTGACTTTACACAGCACCAGGACGTTCCCCAGTTTTTTCGTCTTTTGAAGCCTCCAGTGAAATGGTAGAGATGTAAGGAAAGTGCTTGTCAGCTGTTTTCTGGGGACCACTGCATTTCCTCCTGGCTGGTGTGGAGTGTAAGATTATGGCTCTGTAGCCCTCCCCCTTGTGATTGGCCGTCACACTTTAGGCTCAACCCCCCCTGCTTTCCTCTCTCTTTCTCCCCTTCACTGTCCTCTGCTCCCCACACTGTCCTCAGGCATACCTGAGGCACCGCTGCAGAAACACTGGACCCCCTCCTCCTCCTTCGTGCACAAACGTATCCACACGCACACCCACGCTCTCTCTCTTCCACACACACAGTTTATCACCTGGAGAGGGCAGGCGCAAGGGACGACATGTGCAGCAGCAGCAGTAGCAGCAGCAGCAGTCTGTCCTCACATCCAGCTCTGCCTCTCTGAGTTGTGTCTTTCTGGAGAGTGGAAGGGGGGGGGGGCAACTCTGAATTTTTTGGAGCCATTGTTGTCTCTCAGCGAAAGCAGGAGAGACTCGGGCTGTGGGGGAACACCTGCCAACCCCAGGGGACACCAAAGGCAACACAAACACACACAGCATGATTCTAGGTGAGTTGTCTCTGTCTTTTTTTGATGCGTGGGATTTTTGGTGAGGTCAGTCACTAATCCCTACTTAAACTTGGCCACCAGCAGCTCCTGATTAATGCCAATGTCTGCTCGTCTGCTGCGCCTGGATAAACCTTTAAGTCATGATCGTTGTGCGTAATTACGATGGTGGTGTGCCATTACTGAGGCAGGTGTGAGTGATAACAGTGAAGGTCAAAGTGTTTTGGAGCTGTTTGGTCACATGACTAGACTCAACCATTCCTATGTTCTGCCAGAGGAGCAGAGCTGACAGAGATGCTTTCGTTCAAACTTACTGATAAGCGATGCAAATTTATACAAATATACTGGACCACATGGGATAATTTGCTAACCTTTTCTTACATCATTTGAGATAACATAATAATAATTAGCCAGACAACAAACAATACAAGTATTTATAGGGAATGAACCAGTCTCCAGCATGCAGGACGTTGGAGTTTCCAGTTAATCTTACATTGTTGCACTGCTCTGAGTCAGCCAGCCAGCAGTTTCTTCTTTAGTATGCTCCTCTCATACTGACCACGCTTGAAAGAGGGAGTTCTGTGTGAATGCATACAGAGGATGAGTCCAGTGACTGTTTCAACAAGACAGAAATACGTGTTCTAGAGTCTTCTAATTTGTGTGTGGCGTTTCAGCATTGCAAACGTGTGTGTGTGTGTTTGGTTGTGTTGCTATGTGCTCTGAAGGAGAGGCCACTTTGTTTTAACGCATGCCTGGGCTGATTCAGGCACAGCTCCGCTTCTCTGCCCACCCGGCAGGCATGTTTTTCATGCAGACATCTTTAATGATTATAGGGAGTCGAGTATTCTCTCGGCTGTGAGAGCTTGGAGAGATATACATGTCGAACATCGTGTGTGTAGAGTTAATGCCTGCTAAAGTAAAATAAAAGTTGGGTTTTGCTGAATTGCACCAGGAAACCCTCTTTTGTCAGGTTTTGCACCTGGTCAAAAGTGAATATTTGAAGTTAGCAGTTAGACATGTACTGTCTTGATCAGGTTGCAGGTGGTAACAGCTGCCTAAATGATATCCGACCTGTGTTAACAGCAGCACAGCTACCACCTTAATGGTTTTGGCTTAAGATAGTTACTACACTGTCAGTTTTAGCTGTTAACGTGTCCAGGCAAAAGTAATAAAACCTGGAATTTATCTTTTCAATGAGGGCCTTTGCAGAAACACACTCAGGCTATGTTGCTTTTACAGCAGATTCTTTACAGCATATGAACCTAATTTAAATTATAATACTGTAACTTACTGCAAAACCCTACCTTCACATCTAATAGCTAACCAATGCTTCTGGTTTTAAGGAATAGCTCAAAGCTTTAGTAAGATTCTGTTTTTCAAAGCTAACAAGAGTAAATGCAAAATGCAGTTTTTCAAATTGGAATTTCATTTATTAATGGAAAGAAGACTTTCCAAACTAATATGGGCCTACGTTACAAAGCAATTTACACAAGACATAATTTTAATAGAACCTCTCTGAAAACATAAAGTAGGCTAAAATATCTCAAAAAGCAACACAACAAAATCATTCCTTAATTTACAAAATGTGAAGAACCGATAAAAATCTCTTTGACATGTAATGGTCTAGAAAGGGTTGAAAAGTAATTTCTAGGAACTTTGGGCTCTAGCAAAACAGAAAGACGAGCGTTGTCCACAAATGGAGAAAACACTGAACAGTGGTGAACCTTACCGGGAGTACCCAGCCTATCAAAATGACTCCAATGGCAGTCAGAGGCTGCATCCAGGAGGTCACAAAAGTACCAAAAACAACATCTGAAGCACCGCAGGCCTCACCTGCATCAGTTCAGGTCAGTGTTTAACAGTAAGAAGAAGTAAGACTGGGCATAAACTTCAGTGGTCCAACACCAAAACCATAACGAACGAAAAACACCTGTCTTAAATTTCCAAAACAATATCTTTATGATTCCCAAGGATTTTGGCAATATATTGCATGGACTGACAAGATAAAGGTAAAGCTTTTTGGAAGGCATGTTATGTTACATCTGGTGTAAAATTAACAGCATTTCAGAAAAAGAACGTCATACCGACAAACATGTTGGTGCTTTTGTGATGGTCAGAGCTGCTTTGTTGCTTTGACAACTTGCTATAATTGATAGAAACACAAATTCCGGTCTCTACATGAAAATCCTGAAGGAGAATATCAGGTCATCAGTTAAATCATCTTAAACTGAAGTGCAGCAGAACAATGACCCAAAACACACCAGCAATCCACCTTCAAACGGCTAAAAAAAAGGTTCTGGAGAGGCCTAGTCAAAGTCTGGACCTTGATCCGATTGATATACTTTGGCGGGACCAGGTTGATTTGGATAGGTTTTTTTCCCCATTTGAAAATTGTCTTGTATTTACTCAGATTATCTTTGTTTGACACAACATGGTTTTGATAATGTGAAACACTACTGCTACGAATGAACAAAAACAGAAGACATCAGCCGAGGGGACGGGCTTTCTCACAGCACTGTGCTGAGATATTCAGTGTTATTTTCTTCTCATAAAGGTTAATGTCATTGCCATGACCTTTACATTTCTGCTCCAAGGGTGATCTAGAGTTACAATCAGCAAATTTCCTGATTAAGCTCATTGATATCAACCTTGTAGGTTGTGGTAACATTTTCCAAGATAAATGGCACAAAGACTATTTGAAAAAAGAAAATCAGGGCTCAGAAATTTGTGTGTGATGCCCAGACGGTGCCTGTGTAAACTGCACGCTTCAGCAACTCTGGCCATCAGCCTTTGTTGTCCTCTGTTTTCTCTGACCTTGAGCAGAAAAACATCACCATTGCGGTTCTGCCTTCATGTTGTGATTGCGAGTCAATGGTTGACGAGCACTGCAGTAGTTCTTGGGACCTGGCAGAGGATTCTGGCAGCTCTGATAGTGACGACAGTGCCGATGCAGATAACAGTGGATATTTGGTGAGCTTAGTTATCTTGTTGAAGCTACCTCTGCAGCAAGTTCAGCAGCAAGTTGTGCAGCTTCTGCTGTGGAGTTTTGTATTACAATGTTTGGAGAAAACGGATGAGCTGACATACCGTCTTAGAAAACAGAAAAGATTCCTCAAGCGAGCTCAGGTATGAAACTTTGGATAAGATATCTCTCTGGTAAGTCATTCCACTGACTCCAGATTTGCTAACAGGAAGATGTCTAACAACATTTTCCCTTACAAATTAAATTTAAAAGCCACATTTTTTGTGTGTTTTGGGAGCGAGGAGAGGAGACACCTCCACCACGTCGAGATCAGTTCATGTTTGAATGTTTTTCCCTGTCTCATCTGTCTTGTCTGTTTAAATCAGATTTTGAGTTCAGGGTTTCCAGTCTATCTGACTCTTTGTCTTTGTGTCTGTGTGCCCACACAGGCCTAATTTATCTTCATGAAGCCTACCACTATGCTGACCTGTATGCATAGCAGTTGTTTCTGCAATTCACCTATTTTTCTCCACCCCCTTCCCCACTCACCTCATCACAGAGGTCAAATTGAAGAAACGTCTTTTAGAAAGTCAAAATTTTTCTTCACCTTTTGCCACAACATGCTAACCTTATTTGAGTTGAATGGACAGAGTAATTATGCTTAGACTGTTATTATGCACAATTTGTCATGTAATTATTATTTATTTATAATTTGCATACTTAAAGTCACACAACAATGCTTAAACTATGTTATAAATTTTAAAACTGAAATAAAAAGATAAAAGTGATCAGAATACTCACCCAGGAACTTAGCTTTGGAGAGGTTTGTTGAAGGTGCAGAAAACAGCTGTCACTTTGTTTGTTTCAGCATTACAAAAAAAAGAAAATTATTCATTATTCATGCCCCACCTACGGATATAGGTTTAAAGTTATTTTCATTCACCTAAAAGGTTGGTTTTTGATAGAAATTGAGTCTAGTATCTCTCAAAAGACAGTAAACAACATAAAAGGGCTACAAAGTTTGAAAAAAATACCCATTACATTTAAAAAAATGGCATGTCAAAATTTTTTTTAAACCCCTTTCAATGATCAATGAAAAAAACCTTTACTGGTTTTACAGCAATCACACTGATCTTATAACTGCTGTGACCATTTATCCTTGACGATGAGCTCCAGGTGTTAAAGGCTGCAAGGCCTCCTTTCCATCAGCCTAATCTTTAGCTCCACCCACAGATTCTCTGTCAGACTCAGGCCAAGGCTTTGATTGTGCCACTTTAGAAAATTAATATTACTTCCAGTCAGAAAACACACATTAGTAAAATAAAAAAATATACATGTTGTTGGCTGAGTTTTGAAAACAATGTTTCATAACATAAACATAAGCAGACTAGCACATTTTTTTTATTTTTTCTCCTGTTAGCAACATTGCCAGTAAAATGTATTTAAGTTTTACTCTGAAAAAAACAAGGTTGATTTTCCTTAAAAAATAGCAGAATCCCTTATTTGTTTTGGTGAAAATAGATTCGCCAGTATAAAAAACTGAATGAAAGCAATATATTAAATCATTTAATTGAGATTTATGCTAACCAATAGGGAAGGTAGCTCATTTATCAGAGTTGAATGTTTGAATGTTTCCTGGCAACATCTATTTTTAAATTTTTAATTTTATAATTCATTTGTGTGATCAATGTAAATCTAGTAACTTAAAATTTAGGAAATTACCCAATAATTTCAGCTTAACACCGTAACTGTCTTGAATTTTAATCTAAACACAATCTTTGTATTGTTTGAAAGTTCTTTTAATTTTCTTTTGATTAATTTTTTAGTTGACCTACAAAAAAAGTGAAAACATACAGTACAGACCAAAAGTTTGGACACACCTTCTCATTCAAAGAGTTGTCTTTATTTTCATGACTATGAATATTGTAGCTTCACACTGAAGGCATCAAAACTATGAATTAACACGTGGAATTATATACTGAACAAAAAAGTGTGAAACAACTGAAAATATCTTATATTCTAGGTTCTTCAAAGTAGCCACCTTTTGCTTTGATTACTGCTCCGCACACTCTTGGCATTCTGTTGATGAGCTTCAAGAGGTAGTCACCTGAAATGGTTTTCCAACAGTCTTGAAGGAGTTCCCAGAGATGTTTAGCACTTGTTGGCCCTTTTGCCTTCACTCTGCGGTTCAGCTCACTCCAAACCATCTTGATTGGGTTCAGGTCCGGTGACTGTGGAGGCCAGGTCATCTGGTGCAGCACCCCATCACTCTCCTTCTTGGTCAAATGGCCCTTACACAGCCTGGAGGAGTGTTTGGGGTCATTGTCCTGTTGAAAAATAAATGATGGTCTAACTAAATACAAACCGGATGGAATAGCATGCCGCTGCAAGATGCTGTGGTAGCCATGCTGGTTCAGTATGCCTTCAATTTTGAATAAATCCCCAACAGTGTCACCAGCAAAGCACCCTCACACCATCACACCTCCTCCTCCATGCTTCACAGTGGGAACCAGGCATGTAGAGTCCATTCGTTCACCTCTTCTGCGCCGCACAAAGACACGGTGGTTGAAACCAAAGATCTCAAACTTAGACTCATCAGACCAAAGCACAGATTTCCACTGGTCTAATGTCCATTCCTTGTGTTCTTTAGCCCAAACACGTCTCTTCTGCTTGTTGCCTGTCCTCAGCATTGGTTTCCTAGCAGCTATTTTACCATGAAGGCCTGATTCACACAGTCTCCTCTTAACAGTTGTTCTAGAGATGTGTCTGCTGCTAGAACTCTGTGTGGCATTGACCTGTTCTCTAATCTGAGCTGCTGTTAACCTGCCATTTCTGAGGCTGGTGACTCGGATGAACTTATCGTCTCTTGGTCTTCCTTTCCTGGGGCGGTCCTCATGTGAGCGAGTTTCTTTGTAGCGCTTAATGGTTTTTGCGACTGCACTTGGGGACACTTTCAAAGTTTTCCCAATTGTTCGGACTGACTGACCTACATTTCTTAAAGTAATGATGGCCACTCGTTTTACTCTACTTAGCTGCTTTTTTTTTGCCATAATACAAATTCTAACAGTCTATTCAGTAGGACTATCAGCTGTGTACTGTATCCATCTCCTGCAAAACACAACTGATGGTCCCAACCCCATTTATAAGGCTTGAAATCCCACTTATTAAACCTGACAGGACACACCTGTGAAGTGAAAACCATTTCAGGTGACTACCTCTTGAAGCTCATCAACAGAATGCCAAGAGTGTGAGGAGCAGTAATCAAAGCAAAAGGTGGCTACCTTGAAGAACCTAGAATATAAGACATATTTTCAGTTGTTTCACACTTTTTTGTTCAGTATATAATTCCACATGTGTTAATTCATAGTTTTGATGCCTTCAGTGTGAAGCTACAATATTCATAGCCATGAAAATAAAGAAAACTCTTTGAATGAGAAGGTGTGTCCAAACTTTTGGTCTGTACTGTACCTACATTTAGCCTTACTGGCATCTATTGTTGCAGCTTAGATGAAAACGACATGTGTTCACAGAAGATAGTGTCCTTTGAAATAACATCTGCCACCATTTGTGCTTCATCTGATGTTTTTAAATGCTCATATTTAAAATAGCAAACTTTGAGTGTTCTTCCTTTAGTAGAAGCTTCCACGCTCATGCGTTGGTGTAGACGTGACCTGAAAAGAGCCTGATAGCCCTCTCTGTGTCCGTGTACGGGTATTTGACCACACAGACAAGCACACACTACTATTGATACTATTTTATTTCAGCAGAAAAGCCATTATACTCAGAGATGCACAGTTTTCACAACAGCCTCTAGGTGGTGAGAAAGTGCTGGTTTATACATCGTCTACTCTGAAGAGGAATAGAAGAAGGAAAGACAATTAAAAAGGGATTTTTTTACTAGAATATCAAGGCAGTTTATGTATCCTGGGAGATAAACAATAAAACTGAGAAAACAGCAGGTCTCTCCTTACTCTATTTCTTCAAAACAAGCCTGTTGTGGTTTCTCTTTTTCTCCTCAAGGATGTTGTTGCAAAACTTGAAAGTACTAGAAAGTAGACTAGAAAGTGACAATTAGGCTTTAATAGGTAAGGATGGTGCATTCAACAACCAAAAAAAGAAGGGATTTTTGACTTACTGTCTGGCTGATCAAGCTGAAAATCAACCAGTTCCTCTGTGCAATTGCACATTTGGTTGGACAACTATGTGTAAGGCCCTGAATGAAAACTTTAGTTCCCATAATTGTTGAAATAAATCACACATCTTAAGTGTGATCTAACATGACAGATTAACATGTTAATCAACTAATGGATGATACTACTTAACCTGAGGGAGAGCAATAATACATGTTTGTGTACTTGAAAAACTAGCAGGGCCCATTTTCCTTCTGGTGTTTCTGTGGTGCTGCCTCACTCCTTGTTCATGGAGATCTTTTCCTCACTCAAAAAGCCGTTATAACAGGTCTTTCCCCCTCCTCCCTTCCCGCCTTTGCTCCTCACTATTGCTCCATTTGTTTATGCTGGAGTGACTATGTGTCAGCAGGCTGTCAATACTGTCTGTAAGGGACTTTAATGAATAGGTCTGTTATTGGACTAGTGGAAAGGCAACCCATTGTGTGTCTAAGAGCATCTGTGCGTGTGTGTGGCCCCTCGTTGTGTGCAGCACTGCAGAGAAGAGGGAGGTGGAAGCTCCTCTGGCTCCAACAGCTCCATCACCCTCTCTGCAGTGTCTTCTGTCAAAGACCACTTACTAAAGGCAAAGCCAAGGGAACACTAGAGAAGATGGTTTCTTAAAACACCAAACATTGCAGGGTTCTTTTGGCACCTGCAAAACCTTGAATAAAACATCCTGTTTACGCAACACCCTCCAGGTTCTGGATCTACCACCACCAGAAGCTTCTACTGCTGTTGCTTAAGGCACAGAGATCCAGCTGAGTGTGATTATAGTGTCACATTAATGCATTCACAAGTTACCTACTGGGAATCCTTAAGGCTACAAGACACCTGGGCAACAAAGTCTGCAAAAGATTATGCATGTTTTAATGGTGTGTCTGACTACAAAGTAGAAAGCAAAGTCAACATTTTGTTGAAACTGCAGTTCCTTTTTGTTTTATATAGTCTTTATTTTAATGTTAAATACATGCCATATTATTACATATCTTATGTCCTTACAACTTTGTTGAAAATGTGCAGTTCTGTTTTACATGTTTTATTTTGAGAAACAGTTAAACAGAACAAAAAATATTAACATCAACAAAAACACCAAGCAAGCACTATCTATTTGCCAACAAATAAAATTCAGTTCAATTCAAGATAAATTTGACCTCGCCCAATAATGTGAATATGGATTTGTAGTCACTCATGATTCTATCTATGCTTACATGCAAAAGTCTAAATATACAATGTCATATGCAACTACAATGGAGAAGCTGCATAATGTTTAGTGCTGCTGAAAATGACTGAAAACATAGCCCCAGCAAACAGCTGTCAGTTCAGACAAACAGACAAATATATAAAGCTTCTGAAGCCCAAGGTGTTTCAACAAACATTGTTAGATTTCAGCCTTCACTCCTTTTACCAGCCTGGTTGTGCAAGAAGAAGCCGAACAATGAGATTTTAAGATAGGTGGAACCCCAAATCAAGAAATAAATCAGTCCAATCCAAGTCATTTAAGAATAGGCTTTTGCTGAGATCGTCTCCATGCGATAACTACAGTTTTTACAGCACGGACTTACAGCACATTACATACGATGAGTACAATGGATTCAAATTAACATGACGTGTACGACCAGCACTTCAGCAGTTCTGCTGTAGTTGCTTAAGATAGCCCATGCCTAGAATCCTGGTATCATTGCTTTCTTTTTTTTTTTCATATTTCTTGCATTATCATATAAAACAGCATGGACAAGCTATTTGAACAAGAAACTGCTGAGCATCCAGCAAATCCCATTTTGATTGGTGAGGAATTTGTCCAACATGCTGTGAGGCTAAGCAGTGACATTAGGCAAAAGTCTGACCTCTAAATGTCTGTAGTTCAGTTAAAAACAGTCAGATCAGATTATCCAGCTGTGTAGCGTCAACAAGGATGCATCGTGGCTTCAGCAGCTTCTAAAGTCAACTAATGCATCAAACTAAAGAAATAAAACAAGAGTTGGCAAGAACAAGTACAGACATTAGATAACTGAATGAAAGTTGCAGTCAATGATTAATTATTAGTTTGTATGGGCAAGAGAACAAAGCTTTTTTTCACTGCTTGATGAGAAACCGTACACAATTTCAGGTACAACATATCATTGTTTACAAATAAAACAATCTGAATGAAAATCACTAGAGAGAATTTATTTAAGAATGTTCGTACAAGGGCTGATGTCATTTGTTCAAGTATAGTGATATACACATTCAGCTGGTTTGATTTAATAAATTGATTCATATACTGTCATGTGCTGATTGTTTTTTTTCGTTTACATTGTAATCATTGAAACTGCGTGAATAGTTTAAACCAGATATTGAAATATACTGTAAAAAAAAATATGCATTTTTTTCCCCCTCACTGACTGACGTTAGAGTTAGAATGAGAAATGACACATTTGTTTGTTTGTCTCACAACAGTTCCCCTTCTGACAGAACTGATGTAACTGGGTCAAGTGTGTAGGTCACATTGCCCATACACACCTTTTCAGTTCTATGGGTTTGAGATCAGGGATTTTGGATTACCACTGCTTAACATTGATTTTGTTGTCTTCTTGCTATAAACTCCAGGGTGTACCCCCCCCCCCCCCCCCCCTATTGCTCAATGACCATAGGACATGGGTACCATGCACCCAGAAAACCTGCACCGATACATGGAATAAGACAATGGATGGATCAAAACGGTACCTTCAGGCATTTGAAAAATGTACCCATAAATGAATAAGACAGTTCCCTACCTGACATCTTGGACAGTTTCTTTAAATTTCCTATGAGTTCAAACAAGGAATCAGTGTGTTTCAGGTTTTTTCCTTAACATCAACAATTAACTCACATGTTAGGAATTAATACCTGAAATTTTACAAACCATGAAGTCCTCATCTAAGCCTTCCCAAACTGGTTTAAAGGCATAGTAATCTTAGTGTAAATAATAATAAGGAGTTGTAGCATTTAACAATTTGAAACAATGTTGGTAACTTTAATTGACCTAAAACAAGAATGGTTTAGTCTAATTTTATGTCAGACAGTGAAAAAAGGGTTTTCAGCTGTATTCTTTTGTCAAACACAGCAGGACATTGTGATTACCTAAAGGATTTTGATCAAATTTTTTTATAAAATAATAAAAAAGAGCCACTGATACCAGAAACCATTAACAAGAAACATGAAACACAGAGATGCACCGAGCAACATCTGGTGGCCACAACTGATTTTCAACTGAACCTGCTCTGACCGAGGACCAACCAGTCGGAAACTAAACAAATCTAATCTTTTTGCAGTCAGTACATGCACCATACCTTAGACCCAAGAGGAAGCAGTAATGTCAACACTCTTCAGGGTGGAAGTTGTAATAGAACAACTCGAACTTTTTCAGTATCAGTGAAGTGTTTAAAAATGATGCTTAATTTATACCGTGTATGTAAATATCTGGTTTTAAGCTTAAACAATGATGTATCAGATTTCTCAATGTTCACTTTTAGCCCACAATATAAATACTATTAACATAGTCACCAATGTGTTTTTTGGTGCTTATCAAAAGAAAAAACATTATTAAAGTGATAATATAGTAAGATTAGGAGAAGGTACTTGACTGATTTTATCCCAAACAGGATTTGAATGCAAAAAGGCTGAGCAGAGCTAACGCTTTGCAGTGATAGTTCCCACATTTAACATCCCTGCCCTGTTTGTTTGGGTTCATGATGGAGGTGGAGATGAGCAGAGGAGGGGGTACAAGGGACAGGAAGAAAGGCAGAGGGGTAAAATGAAGTGCACAGTGTCATCATGAAAGAAAACTAGCTCCATCCAGCTCAGGGGACTGAAGGAGGAAATTCGTTTGACTGCTGTTGAGATAGGGTTTCACACAAAGGCCGAAAGAAAAATCAATTCTCCTTGAGTTGCTGCAAGGACAATTCAGGGGGGCAACGCTAGCATAGAAGAACATTAATGGAAGGAGGGGGTAAGTTTATGAAGCAGTGATGGAATGAAGCCAGAGAGAATTGTGTTGATGGATAGAGGCTCAAAGGAGGGAAAAAAAGGTAAAATGAGTTTGGGTGGTAATATTTTGGTCACAGTAAGGCTATAGGCTATAACCGATAATGTTGTCTGACAGCATACTTTAAACTGTGGCTTCTTTGCATCATCTGACTCACGCAAAACGGAAATCTGAACTGCATATCTGAAACACTGCTAGGAATGCCATCCTATCACAATGTCTTAACTTGTGGCCACAAGGACATATCTCGACTCTGTGACCTCCTCTGTCACAGCAGCTCTCCTTTACTGCAGTTTTATTGCCAGACTCAACAAACTGACTAAATAGTTCAAGGTTTTCCTTCCAAGAAGCCTTAAGCTTGTCTTTAATCCTTGATGTTACATGAACAACTCAAAATAGCTCAGATCTCCACCCCGTCACTCAATCTTGTCCAACAAAATTCTCACATGCAGTTTAATAAAGCGCATAACGGCTGATGGGATGCAGTAGAAGTCTGCTGATGTGAAGGTGACTGGTCCTCTGTGACGTTTTGCCCAGTGATAGTAACCACAGTACCTTCAGCTTCAGCTGAAGGAATCTCTTTGTTCAGTGTTGGATGAGAGCCGAGAAAGCCTTTTGCTTGCTGGTAGTTATAGGATCTGTGTGGCATAGGGCTTAACACAGGCGTCTGGTATGCACACCTGTCTCCAAAACAAGTCCTCCCCTGAATAAGAGGCCCTACCCCTCAGTAAGCAGGAACAAGGGAGGAGTTGGGGGGGTCGAAGGAGCTCTGCCAGGACTTGCATCACACCTCCCCGGCCACTGCCTGAAGGGAGGGGAAGAGGAGGGAGGAGGGGGATGGGGGTTTGGAGGTTGAAGTGCCATAGGTGTGGATTAGAAGGCTGCAAGGGACACAGGGGTGATGAGGTACCTGAGGTCATTCATTTATCCTTCTGTTTTTTTTCATCTACACTTCCCCAAGCTCCGCTTTATTACCTCTGATAGACAGTTTCATAGATTAATGGATAAATCTGTTTTTTATGTGTATCCATATATCCTTCTATCTATCTAATAAACCCGCTTTTATAGAATATAAACATATTAGATGTTTGCATGACCCGACTATTAGCCATCTCCTAAGTTCAGTCGACGTTCTTTCATGCAGTTTAAAGGATGATGGAATGTAACAAACAGGAGTAGGAGGAGAAGGTTGAAAACAAACTATTTCCATAAAATTATCATAGTTAGGATGGAGAAGTTGGCCTGTGAAACAGGGATAACAGCAGAGACATGACAGACTTCACGTTGACTTCACATTTGAATAATGGTTGTTAATGTTTGGTCTTGTTTTGCATTTTGTTTATTTATAGAATCAGGGGTATTGCTGCATTCTCCGTCCCAAATTGGAAAATGGCAATGTTTTTTTGCCTCATATCCAGAATGTTCTCATTTCTGCTGTGATGGCTTGTATAAATGTGAGAGCTTGTTTATTTACTGTTGCTCTGAAGATGGTTTTTATGCCTGTGCTGGGCCAATAATCACCAGCCAGCACTGCCACAAATCTTCATTACGGGATTAGCCTGCTGGGAGACAGCTTGTGTTCTTTTGCTTTCCTTGGTGTCCCCGTGTCCTCTACTTACAGACCCAGGTCCTCCTACCTTATCTTATATACTTACCTGAGGCTCACATGCACACAAATGCACCAACAGGCATGCAATCTGTGGGATGCAAAGGTTTGGGCACCCCTGTTAAACATCTAATTTCCAGTGATTGTTCAATTGGGTCCCCGTCGATTAAATTTTCTTTTTGTGCAATATTAAGGCCAAAAAAAAAAAAGGTAAATGACCTGCACTTGTATAGCGCTCTATCAAGTCCACAGAGACCCCAAAGCGCTTTACACTACAATCAGTCATCCACCCATTCATACACTGACAGTGGTGATCTACATTGTAGCCACAGCTGCCCTGGGGCAAACAGACAGAAATGAGGCTGCAATGCAGAGGCACCACCGAGCCTTCTGACGTCCATCAGCAGCTAAGGCGGGTGAAGTGTCTTGCCCAAGGACAAAGCGACTGAAACAAACAGAGAGGGGATTGGAACTGGCAACCCACCGGTTACAGGACGAACCCCTACCACTGTAGCCACCGTCGAAAAGCGAAACATTTTTAGATGAAAAGTGGTTTGAGACGTGTTTCAATTGATTTACAGGCTTTGTTAGAAACATGTATTGCAGAAAACCAGATGGGTTTGTACATTTAAAATTTTAAACACAATATTACTCTTTAAACCTTCATCCAACTGCTTTTTTGATCCTTAAGACAGCAAAATGCAAACTGTTGATGCAACAAAAGTATACTGTCTGGTGCAGATGGACATTTGTGAAAACTGACAAGATAAATTTAATACTTTTCAGGGGAAAATGTAAATATGTATCAGACATACAGGTCCTTCTCAAAATATTAGCATATTGTGATAAAGTTAATTATTTTCCATAATGTCATGATGAAAATTTAACATTCATATATTTTAGATTCATTGCACACTAACTGAAATATTTCAGGTCTATTATTGTCTTAATACGGATGATTTTGGCATACAGCTCAGGAAAACCCAAAATTCCTATCTCACAAAATTAGCATATCATTAAAAGGGTCTCTAAACGAGCTATGAACCTAATAGAGGGTGACACGGGAGTGGATTTTCTCTCCTGCCCCATCCCGCTCCCACAGAAAAATGTCTTGTCCCATCCCCATCCCAGGCCAGCATAACAAAAAAAATCCTGTCCCGTCCCACTCCTGGTAAATTGACTCCCACTCCCGTCCCGCTCCCATTCAGAACGACTCCCACTCCTGAGCCTCTCCCATTTTTGTTTTCTTCATTTGGTCTTTTGGCAATTTCTTTGTTTGAAAGACCAGTTAGGTCCCTGTTTTTAGTTGTAGTAAAGGCCAGTTAAAGTAAAAAGAATAATAATGAAGAAATAATAAAATATCAAACAAGGAAACAGACCATGCCTATCTTAGCTGACTAAACAAAATGTACCTAGTTGTATTTTACTTATTTATTAAGTAATTGTTTCCTTTGAACAATGACATTACTTTTATGTTTCAAGTTGCTGAAACGAAAGAAAAAGTCACCTAGTAAGAGAACTGTACTTGGTGAACAAAAGTGCAAAAAGGGATTACCTTCATAATTTAGAAAATGTACCTCAATGGTTCACAGCCCTGGTCCTCAGGGACCCCTTCCCTGCAGGTTTTAGACGTGTGTCTGCTCCAGAACACCTGATTCAAATTCTGACATGACCTCCTATACAGGCTTCAAGAATGGAGGGTCAAACTGGACAAAATTAATACAATAAAATCATCATTAAATAAATAAATGTTGTGAATGTCCCATAAGTGAAGTAAATGTAACATGAAAGAAATGTAACATTAAATGTGCCATTAAATTAAAGGTACCATTTATTTATTTAATACATCATTAGAAACAATAAATGTACCATTATATCATGAAATGGACTATTATGCAATTAAATGTGCCACTGAATAATTAAGTATAATTTTAAAGACGACATGACGTAATTAGTGGTACACTTAATATTTAATGATGTATTAAATAAATTGTACATTTAATGTTACATTCAATTTTTTTCTATTTCACAACATATTTATTTAATATCTTCCCTTGATGAAGCCTTTCTATACGGAGTCCGCGAGGGGACAAGGGGGGATTTTTTTCTTTTTTGTGTCCCCACGCAATAGTCTTTGCGTTATTTCGCAATACTCTGTGGGATAGTTTTCAAACCAGATAACTGCAAAAATGAAACAAACACTACACCCGTTTTGAGATTTATTGAGTTTTATTTTGAAATCATCCTTAAATAAAATTATCTTCAAATCAGACTAAAAGACAGTTTTTATTCACAAGCTGTCAAACAAACTACTGAACAATAATACTGCACGAAACCACATCTGTGACACTTTGTTTGCTTATTACTGCTGCATGATGTGTACTTTTTTTTGTACGCCTTTAGCGTTTTTGTTTTTATCGTGATTTGAACGGTTGTTCATATCCTAAGCATTTAATCGCATTGTTTACTGCGTGTTAACCTGCATATGACAAATAAACCATATCAATCACATATCAGTGTTTGTTTTATGAGCAGTTTGTCATCTGTGCTGTTGTTCCAAAATGCTGAACGCAAAAGTATTACGTGGGAACGCAAAATAAATAAATTTCCCCATGTCCCCTCACGGGCTTCCGTACCTTACCTCTTAAATCTTTAGTGCACATGCAGCAATTTTGTTGGTCAGATGAGACTTGATACATGATGATACTTTTGGTTTGATGAATGAAGAGATGCAGGGTTGATTTAATCCAGAATCTGTCTTACAAGTGTCCCTTAATCACTGGTGAATTTGATTATGACTAAACACGTTTTACAAGCAGCAGACTGCGTGTTAACACCGCTGCATTCAACTCTCCTGAAGTTCGGTAATATTTGCGACTTTCCTGTCAGCTCTATGAGTTTAATAGATAAGACCTTACTTCTGACTTTACGTTACAAATCCAATTTTACCACGTCCAGTTCTCCACCTGCGTTCAGGATAGAGGGAGCAAACGCATCGAGCAGAAGCACTGTTGGCTTGTGGGTCGTGTAGTTGGTTTGACTCACATTATAGTATAGGCTTCTTGGAAAAAAACTACACAATGGCGGCGTCGATCCAAGTTTTTTTTCTTAAAGTTTATAACAAAGTCTCAGTTTTACATTTCCAAGGACAATTGATCCTAGTTTATTTTCCCTCCTATTGGTTAACTCCCGCTCCCGTCTGCTCCCGTTCATTTTTTTATCCTGTACCGTCCCAATCACGTGATCTTTACTGATGCTGTCTCCCGTCCCGCGGGATTCCCGTGGGAATCCAGTGACCCGTGGGACTCCCGAAAAAATGTCAGCCTCTAGAACCTAATCATCTGAATCAACGAGTTAACTCTAAACACCTGCAAAAGATTCCTGAGGCCTTTAAAACTCCCAGCCTGGTTCATCACTCAAAACCCCAATCATGGGTAAGACTGCCGACCTGACTGCTGTCCAGAAGGCCACTATTGACACCCTCAAGCAAGAGGGTAAGACACAGAAAGAAATTTCTGAACAAATAGGCTGTTCCCAGAGTGCTGTATCAAGGCACCTCAGTGGGAAGTCTGTGGGAAGGAAAAAGTGTGGCAGAAAACGCTGCACAACGAGAAGAGGTGACCGGACCCTGAGGAAGATTGTGGAGAAGGGCCGATTCCAGACCTTGGGGGACCTGCGGAAGCAGTGGATTGAGTCTGGAGTAGAAACATTCAGAGCTGGGGAGAAGGAAATGCCAAAATGCCAGAAGACCCAACACTCTGGATGAGCTAAAGGCCGCTATCGAAGCATCCTGGGCCTCCATAAGACCTCAGCAGTGCCACAGGCTGATTGCCTCCATGCCACGCCACATTGAAGCAGTCATTTCTGCAAAAGGATTCCCGACCAAGTTTATTGGTCAGATGAAATATGCTAATTTTGTGAGATAGGAATTTTGGGTTTTCATGAGCTGTATGCCACAATCATCTGTATTAAGACAATAAAATACCTGAAATATTTAAGTTAGTGTGCAAAAAATCTAAAATATATGAATGTTAAATTTTCATCATGACATTATGGAAAATAATGAACTTTATCACAATATGCTAATATTTTGAGAAGGACCTGTATTTCGTGAACTTTACCAAGGAAGCAGATGAGCACTGTTTTACTAGATTTACCATTCAAAATGTTTCATACTTTTGAAGTAATTACTTTTTAGTGCATAGCCATGACTAAACATTCAATAATTCTACAAAATTATATATAAAAAAAGAAAAAAACAACAATAAAAGCTCGTCGAGATAGACAGTGAAGCTAGAAGATGGGTGTAATTGTTGAGTTAGTATATAAAATCACTGGTTAAAATCAAATATCAAAATAGTACTTTGCAAATATTCACACCTCATTACTCCAATGTTAAATCTAGTGTAACCAGCTGGTTTCAGAAGACATCAAATTAATAAATAATGTATCTAAGTGTTATTTAATCTCAGCAAGAATTCAGCTGTTTTGTGAAGTTTGCCAGACAACAAAAAGCATCAGATGACCAAGGAGCACATCAGACAAGTCAGGGAGAAAGTTGAGGAGAAGTCCAAACAATATCCTAAGCTGTGAACATTTCACAGAGCAATATTACAACCGTTATCTAAAAATGGGAATACTGTGCAAACCTACCAAGGCATGACCTACCAAGGCATTAGTTAGGCATGAAAGCCTAACTAATGTGAAAGGCCCAGCAAATGTAGTATTGCTCAGGGAAGCAAGTAAAAGGCCCATGGTAACTCTGGAGGAGCTGCAAAGATCTACAAGTAGGGTAGAATACCATATTAAAAGAACAACTACTAGTTGTGTACTCCACAAATCTGGCCTTTATGGAAGAGTTGCAAGAAGAAAGCTGTTGTTAAAAGAAAGCAATGAGAAGCCCTGTTCTCAGTTTGCCAAAACCCATGTAGGAGCCACAGCAAGCAGATAGAAGAAGGTGCTCCCGTCAGATGATAGAAATTTCTACAAAACAAGAATTCATAAACACGCATATGCCCACAATTTTTTTTACCACGTGCAAAATACTATATTTCAGTTGAGTTTATTCATTCACCACCAGTTCACTGTTGTGGCACTAATGGCACTTTAGAAGACACACAAGTCCAAATCATATTATATTATAAAGAATCAAATTCAGTGCAAGTTCCATTAGAATCAGGTTGCACCAGTCTTTACTATTGTGAGGTGGCATGTTGGGTGTGTGTGTGTGGGGGGGGAGGTTCCTTTTAGATCAAAATGAAAAGCTGAGGCATTATTAATTTGATGCAGTTTTGAAAAAAAGATAATTTCTATCCCCCTACCAGGGGTGCTCATAAAGTGCATCAGACATCCAGTGGACTCGTACTGAAGACAGAACAAATTAAAATCACAGCAGGGAGACCCACGGCAGAAAATAACAAGATCTGACAAATACTGTTCGTTTTTGTCATGTTTTTCATCTCTTTGACCTCTGAACAATGACAGAATACCAGAACAACATCTGTCTCACTAAAAAAATGCAAAACAACGTTTACCTTTAATGCTGCATTTTGAAGAAAAAAATAAACCTTCAGACAGCTTTTAATTTAAGAAAAAGCAACATGTTTTTTTTTTGAGAGAACTGACTAAACTAAATAAAACAATAGAACAAATGGAACAAATGGAGTCCCTCTTGTGCCTGTGACTGCATCAAAATCTATTAGCTGCTTTGTAGTTTTTCTTTAATTTAGGTAATTTAAAACTAGCCCTTAATTTGCAAATGTAATCAATGAAAAACGTTTTTGAAAGATATAGAATTGAATTTCTCTTATCTTAATTATGTTTTCATACTTGTCAGTGTTACCCTTCATATGTGCGATCTTGCCACCGGCTAATTTGCAGACTCAGTCCCTGGTTGGACTTCTCCATTAAAAAGGAAGGACAGTAAAATATACTTCAAGGATGATAACATAACTGAATAATAAAAAGGTTACAGATAAAATATAAAGTAAAAAATAAAATAAAAAATGAAAAACAATATATTTAGTAACAGAAGATGAAAAAAATCATGGATAAAATAAATTATAAACATACACAACAAAACAAAACCAAACAAAAAAACTCAAACTAGATATGTAAATTTGTTGCACGCATGTCAAAAGAGCAGGGAATGTATTCTTGATGTGGGAGTGACCTTTTAATGCTCCATCATAAACACGCTGCACAGATTTGATTGTTGACAGGCTGGTTTGAGACCAAGTTGTTAAACTGTTGGAAAAAGAGTTTCTTTCCTATTTCTTTTGAGTTTTCTCAGTCTTTAACCTTAAACATAAGGAACCTAGCTATGCTGACATGTTCTTTAAACATGAATTTAGCTTTTCTGCTACATCATCTACAACATCACCAACTGTGTACATGTGAAGACCAGTATCAGCAAATACATCAGGAAGACCACTAATATACAAACGGTGGAAAAAGGTGGACCCTAAAATCGTTCCCTGTGGAATTCCTCTATCAGACACAGGCTTCATTATTGTTATTATTATTGTGGATTTTGTTGTTGTTGTACTACTGATAGTAGTAGTAGTAGTAGTACTGGTGGTAGCAGTAGTAGTAGTAGCAGTAGTAGTAGTAGAGTATTTCTATATTGTTGTATAACCCGAGTGGCAACCTGTCCCTTCCTCTCACCTACTGACCATTAGAGTTAGGCACCAGTCTGAGGTTGCTCTTGTACTTAGTGAGCTGCTCGATCCTCTGCCACATCTCCTGCTGTTCTTGCTGTCCAGGTGGTCCAACTTAGCCTTTCTGATGATTACATTTAGAGGTGTGCTGAGGCTCAGTGGAGAGCTCCTGGCTTTTTTAGAATGTATGTTATTTTATAATTACTCTTAAAGGATTTTATAGCTTGGCACAGACTTATGAGCTATATTGAGGTCCTTCAGCAATGCTATTGCAGCTATTCAAAGGTTGTGAACAAAAGGGACATAGTTTTCAGTTTAAAAGACCATCAACTTTGAACCCACACAAAGTTATACAGGATGTCCAGGATAATTGTATTAGATTTCTTTCAGCTTTATTCAGGTTTAATTTTTCCAGTCTTACATCGTTTGTGGTACATGGGCTGCAATAAAGAAGCTTTAGTCTTAGTATTTTGATACTGAGTGAAAGGTATATTTACAACATCAGAACCTTCCGGTCCTGGATGGTCCACGAGGGCTCTTCTCTGTCACCTCCAGCTTCAGACCTCTCCTTGAGGGTAGTGTCATATTCTGCCTTACTCTGCGCCTGTAATCCATAGCTGCAGGGAGGGTGACCTTCACAGCAGGCAGCGAGGCTGCATGCTATCAGGGAAGAGGACAGGCTGGACAAAAAGGTTGTTGGAGCAGCACATGGTGGTTTCCAGATAATTACAACTTTATACTACACAATCTACCTGTAGTTGCCCTCTTAAGGCGTATATATTAAGGATATTCTCATTTTTAAATAAGAATAAGTACTTATTTGTTTCTAATGTTTTGAAACCATATCTGTGATTTTGTGATATTCTAATATATTTTAAAGAATATAGCTATCTTTTCTTTCATTAACGGATAGTTTGTTTCAGTGGTTCTAAAGCGGCTCAGTTGTTGGAGGACGTCCTGATGTAAATTGGACTTATCACCCAGGAGTTTGCTGTCTTTTGGATAAATGTGTGCTGTGCATTCAGTCATTCTGCTGCCAGAGTCACAGTAAAGAAAAAGTTATTGACAGCTTAGAGAAGATGACGCAGCTAAATAAGTAAAGTTTCTGCTCATGAATGATGCATTTTTCCCAGCCGGCCTGATGGAGAAAGACAGAGAGGCTGCATGACAGCTGGGGTGTGTGTGCATGGTGCAGAACAAGGTGAGACTCTTTATGGTACAATCAAGCATTCTCTCCCTCTCCCACATTTTTTCTTCTTCAACCCTACGCGTTTTCTAAGACGTTCACAAATCAGATGTTCTCAGTGGGGCTGTAACACTGTCCACTCTCCATCGTGTCTGCATGTCCATCTCTGCCTATCTTTTCCTTTGCTCTGCCATCCTTTGAGTCTTTTCTTCATCTCTCTTTAAAAGCGTCCCTTTCAATAAGGGTCAGAAAAAATTCACTGTATTTTCCGTCTCAATGCCTTTTGCTGCCGCAGTCTGAGGTTATGATGCCAGGCTGTGAAGGGGTTGGGCATACGACGTGTGCAGCATTCAGGGCACTAGCAGCAAAGGCTATGTAACGGTTTATTGTCGTCGTCAATGTAGCGTCACATCTGTCTGTATTTAAAGCTCCATCTGGTATGCCAGCACACCCTGTCAACAACACATGTGATTAGCTCCACACTCAATTCAGACATGCAAGTATGCAATCGGCATAAGGCTTATAGGGCAATAATGTAATGTTATTTCTGCTATGCTTGTCTTCTTTAAAAATTAGTTCTGTCCAAGACAAAACAGTTCTGCATTGAGCTCTTTTTAAAGATTTGCTTCAAACAAAAACATATATCTATGAATCACTGTCCAACTGGATACATCACAATCCTCCCTTTTTAAAAAGCAGTTCAGTTAAATTCAATTAAAAGTTAAGTTGGTTCAAGTTGATATTAATTGAATTCAGTACACAGTTTGTTCATTTCAGTTTAATTTAATTGAAGTTGTGATGTTCAGATCTAAATTTGATATAGATTCTAAATAATTTAAGATCAGTTTCAGTCTCCCGTGGTCTTCTTCGTAGACGGCTTCATTCAGTTTAATTCTTGCCAGACATTCATGAAATCAGCAGTGTTTTGTAGATATTGTTCAATATTTTTGGTGCAGGCGCATACAAGTAAATATATTTGGTGGATTCTACAGGAACAATTGGATTGAAACTTTGAAGTCACTTAGATCCTTTCACAAAATCCAAATGATCTGGGTCATGTTCATTATGACAAATTAATATGTTTAAAAAGTGTGAAACCTGTGTGAAAGCATCTGCTTTTAGTTTGCTTTCCTCTTCTTGGCTGTAATGTCATTTTCGGTATAGATCTGACCCACATACAGAAATCACTCAGAAGAAAGTTTTACGGATTTTATTGTCAGCAAAGTAATCTGGGATGAGGACTGGAAACACCAACTGTATGGGAAGGAAGAAGAATGAACTGGTGAACAAACGAATGATATGAAGTAACTGATCTGAGAAACTGATGAAGTACTTAGATCTGAGAAATGGCTTACTAAATTGTTGTAGCTTGAACCACCAGGGGTAGAGAGATTCAGAGTCTTAACTTGCGAAGGAAGATTGTTTAGTTGTCTTCTTTGTTGTGATCTTGGTGCCAGCGAAATGGAGCTCAGGTGCTGATGTTCGAGATGGAGGAAGGGACAGGGTATGCTGATGCCTGGGTCCTGGAGTTGGAGGAAACGGGAAGCCGCCAGCTTGGTCCGTGCCCGAAAGGTACAGACGGTAGTGAGAGAAATCCACAGGAAGATAGATCCTTAACTCAGTAGTTGATAATCCAGATGCTCAAAGAAACTCTGGAACGAAGTCGGTACTCAGCAAGGTAAACAAAGCCTCAGGTAAAAACCTGCGTGGGAACAAAATACAAAGTTACATGAAGTTCAAAAACGAAGCAAAAGATCTGTAGAGGCTGAGCTTGTTACCACTAAGGCAAACACTCTGGCATCGAAGTGCTGGCGGCCTCCCGCTTATGTACTCCTCTAAGCAATCAGCAGATAGGAGACACCTGTCATCCCGCGCACCTGAGAGCTCCAGCACCAACTGTAACACTGAATGGTTATGTAGACAAGTACACTAAAACACACACACGCGCGCGCGCACACACACACACACACACACACACACACACACACACAGACTCTGACATGTAAAGAGCGATGTAAATATTTATTGATACTGAGAAGTTTATTTGTCTGATTTGCTTGGTTCATGACACTTCAGAGAGGCTGTAGTACTGTGAGGTTAATTGGTGGTGATATACTATCTCTTCAAATCTGGCTACATTGATTGGGCTAGAGTGTTTGAGTAAGGGAAAAGTAAGAGTGGTAAATTTAAACAGTCGCAATCAGATCCAGCAGGCACTTGAATAAAACATTTTGCATTGAATCATTACAGGGAAAAGTCATTAACTCTCGGATTAGTAGCAAGCAGCTAATGTAGTCAGTCACCGTACAAAGCGGTGTCCTGCATGGCTCAAACAAACTCATCAATCTGATTAACAGCGTGTGTCAACATGCTCTGTCATGCTAATTTAAGGGAAACACAAGAGAGCGGATGAGAGATCATTACAATCTGAAAATCATGTTTGATTTTCAAATACACGTATGTTTTATTTTTTCTTTGTTTGTGAGACTCAGGACATTGTAAGTTTGTGCTGAAACTTCAGTTTTGTTCTTGTACTATTCAGTTAGTAATAAATGTAGCAGCTGCAGATGTTATTCAGACTAATTTTCTTGCATTTCAGCTGAAATCCTTTGAAAATGTAAAGGTGTAAAGTGTAAAGGTGAGCACTCTGGACTTTGAATACAATGATATGAGTAGGGCTGCACAGTGGCGCAGTTGGTAGCACTATTGCCTTGCAGGAAGAAGGTCCTGGGTTTCTGCGACCCACTATGGAAGAAGATGACTGACTGACTGACTGCTTTTAAAATGTGTTGTGAGATTTTATGATATGTTAGTATACAGTTATAGCTTTAGGGGGAATAGGGGTAATAGGGGTTATATTTGTAAATATATGTACAGGGTGCAACATACAGGATTTTAGATGTTTTGTATTTGGTGGACTGATGTCATAGATGTTGCATTTCATAGATTTTGAGAAAATGAAAGAAGAAACTTTGTGCCAGTGGTGTAGTCACTTTGAATTTGCTGCATCAAATAAAATAATATTAATCACTGAAAAACATATCAGGTTTTGCAGTAAGGATTACTGCTAATCAAGTGATATTTTAATTTTGACATTGGAACTGGTTTGTTAGGTGCAAGAGGATTCATCTGTAGCATTACTCTTTCTGACTTGACTTTATGGTTTTAATGGACCACTTAATAGATTTAGAGACATATTAACAAAATAGCTCATTGACTGATCCGATTCCATCTAATATGAGACACGCCAAATAACCAAATCAAACTATAAGCAGTGTACAGCATCAACATGTTAACATAGGATGAGATCACTGATGATGGTTCAGTGGAACCTTCACTCTAATTGGACTAGTTAGAGCAACACAGCTAAGCAATACAATTAGATATTTATTGTCATTTTACATATATCAAAATAAATGCAATGAAACGTTATCTTTTTCTTGTCAGGAGGATATCCATGAAGTGGATATTGCTGTGACTCCATGTTCAGCAGTGTTACTTCACCAGCCTGCATCTAAACTCTCCATAGTAACCAACTTCTATATTGACCAATAGGTGGTGGACCACCTCCGCAGCGTATTTTACCTCAAATATTCACCACAGGATCAGGATATAGGTATTAAGCAGACCCTTTGTTTGGTCGTCTGGATGTAAAAATGTAAGCTGCCGGCAGTGCAAGTACGTCCAGATGAATTCAGATATATTGCTGTAGAGATGGTCAAATATAAAAACACAGCAATGTTTTACTGGTGTATGTGCTGCATGTGTATTTGCAGCCGTAAATGCCCCATAATGTTATCCAGGGAAAACCCCATAGCAGGAGAAACTGATGCTCTGGTTGTTTCTTGTTGGTCAGCTCGGGTCTGCTGCCCAGCCAGTCTCCACTGTATTCCTGTATCCCCACTGAGTCACCTGGGCTCCTCAGTAGTTGTCTGTGCAGCTTCTCCTATAAAACAATCATCTATTATCTTCCTTACTTTATCAAAGCTCATCTTTGATCAGAATAAATGGACATAATACTACCTTTTCCCCTCAGACAGTCCTCAGAAAAATGTGAACAGCATTGGAAAAACTGGAAATGTTTTCTTAATAAGAAATCACCCTAGAACTGTGAAGAAATCTATGTACTACATCTAACCAGAAAACGTGTGTAATGTTTTCCTTCTTTCTTGATGGCTTTTTTAACTACCTTGTTATGTTGGTCCTTTTGTTGTTGTTCTGTGTTTTATTGTTGTCAGCTGCTCTTAAAAAACTGAAAAATGAGTTAAAGAACAAGCTTATCTTTAGATCCACAGCAATCCCCCCTAAAACCTGTATGTAGTCCATGCAGTGTAGTGCAGAGTAGTTCAGTGCATGAGGCCAGTTTGAACCATATAGAGAAGTAGGCTAGAGACAAAATGTTTGTCAAAGAAAGAACCCATCAACCACATCCTGTTACTTGATTATAGCTGTTCTCTTTTTCTGGTGTACCTGATGCTAGCACACATTATAGGAGCCCACATTGAGGACTCTCATCACACATAAATCCCAACAGCAGCTGCCAGAAGTGGAAAACAAATTCTTAAATGCTTCATATCAAACTAATTTTAATATCAGACAAAGGTAACCTAAACAAATAAAAAATGCAGTTACCAAGTGATAATTTTCATTTATTAAGGGAACAAAGCTATCCAAACCAACCTGGACCTTTGTGAAAAAGTAATTGTCTCCTAACTTGCCACCCTTAGCAGCTAAAATTACCATTAAGTGTAATAACTAATGAAAAGCTTTTTTTACATATCTGTGAAGGAATTTTGACCCACTCTTTTATGTAGATTTTTTAAGATCAGCCACACTGGAGGGTTTTTAAGGATAATCGGCCTGTTTGAGGTCATGCTACATCATCTCAACCAGAAACAAGTCCATTTGCTGACTAGACATCTTCAGAACCTTTATTTAGTTTATTTTGCACTACTCAGAGGTAGAATTGCTTGGCTTGTGTGCTTTTGATCATTGCCATGCTGCATAATTTAAGTGCACTTAAGTTTAAAGTCACAAACTGAAGGACTGGATATTCTCCTTCAGGATTTTCTGCTAGAGACAGGGATTCATCATTCCATCACTTAAAGCAAGTCATCCAGGTCCTGACGTATGAAGTTTTTCTGAATTGCTGTTAGTTTAAGGTTCGATGTTACAGGACACATACCATACGCACAAATGTGGACAAAAAGGGTCGACATTCATGGGGTTCATCAAGATGCTACTGGGGACATGTGACATGGGTTGTTTTTGGTCAGCAGATTTGGTCGGCCAGCAACTCCTGGGCAGGTTCAACACTGTTCCATGTTTTCTCCATTTGTGGATAAGTGGCTCTTGTGCTTTGCTGAAGACACAACTCTTTAGAAATACCTTTTTCCACACTGATAAATTAGTTTGTTTATCATCTCTTTTTGAATTTCTGTAAACCAGAGCATGAACTGTTGCTTCATGAGATTGTTTTACCATACTTCATGTTGTCAGACAGGTTCTGTTGTACTGACATCTCGATTCTAAACTGACATCTCGATTCTTAGTGAAACTGGACCAAAAAATTTTAATCACAAAATTCATGAATTAACAATTGGTGCAGTTATGTTTTCACATAGCACTTGGTTGTTTATAATATGCAGCATACATATTTTTTCCTTTAATAAATGAAATCATGATTTGAAAACTGCTTTATTTATTTATTCAGATTTTCTTTGTATCTAAATAAAATTAATTTGATGATCCGAAACACTCAAGTTTAACAAAAGAGCAAAAGCAAAAGAAAACTGCATGGCGGCAAATACCTTTCATAGCTCAATGCACTAAACGCTCTCTGAGAAAAATAGGAATATGTTTGACTGAATGCATTTAATCAACACAACTACTTTTTATACTTAAAAGAAGCTTGAACAGGATGCTCTGAAAATTTTCTAAGATTTTTTTGACAACTTTTTTTAACATACAAGGAGGCAGAAAAATAACATCAGAGCTTTTGGTATGCAAGAAAAAAAATTCAGAAAACTACACTCATACCAGGGTTTGGTAAATGTAAACATACAAATATGATCAAAAAAATGTTTTACTTGTAATAATAAAAGCAGCATCTGCAAAAACTTGCAGTGGTTTGAACATACTTCCTGCCTTTGTTTGCATAATTGAAGATCGACACAGCCAGTAGCGATGGATTAAGCTTGCTTGCTTGACAGTGTAACCTGAAAGCATTAACCTGCCACATTAATTATGTAACCAGTAAATCTATACAGCCTATTTTAAACTGACATTATGACATAATGCATTTCCCATCTGTCTCATGTTAAACTGGATCCAGATGAATCCTAAATTAGAAGTTTCATATTGACAATATTCAGTTGGAGGTTTGGTTCGTGTTGCACAGATTTTGGACATCTGTTGCACTTGAAGCACGAGCATCTCTCGCTGCTTTGCTTTGTTGAGACAAAAAATATGCTGTGGTTCTTATGTCTTCATTCATATTTCTTCGCTGGAAAACCATGCACATGTGCTCACCAGAGGACAGTTGTGGAGTCTTCTAATATTAAACCACAGAACCGCTAATGTTGTAAGACTGCATTCACATCTTCATGTCACAGCAGAGCAATAGAGAAATAAAGGGAGGTGAGTCAGTTAATTTAGGATAAGTTAAGATAACCATCTTTTCTGTAGCTCTCCTCCACCCTTCTATTTGTTCAATTACCATTTACTGCAGAGAAAGAGAGGGAGGCAGAGGCAAGACTGTTGGAGGAGGAAGAGGAGGAGGAGGAGATGTGCTCAGTGATGCAGGGGATGAGGAAGTTAACGTGAAAAAATTGGAGTGAGTGAGATCATAAACAGCAAAGGACACAGGGCGAGATATGAACAGAACTGCCACATAAATATGTCAGGTACAATGTCACGTCCTTACAGCGTGCAGCAACTTAAAATCTGTGCAACATAATTGGCTTGTGGAACAACTTAGTACATGCAGGGATTTTGTTATGAAACGATGCTGATATTTGGGCCGAGCTGTGGGTTGTCGCTGTGCTTTGAAAAAAACACTATTTAAACGGAAATATTCCCATTTCTCTGCATCAGCTCCCAAAACTTGTAAACTGAGATATACAAAGATCTCTCTAACTCCCTATGCATCTTCCTGGCAGGTTCGAGGTCCACTACATGCAGCAATTAGAGAGATGATATCCAGTGTCAGTCAGAGACTCATAGATGACGCTGGGCCTCTTTAACATGCTAATGGACCGCCAGATTCAATCAGGGCATTCTGTGGCAGAGGGGAGGGCAGCTCTGCTCATTAGAAAATGAATCATAACATCAATCGAGCCCAAGCTGCAAGGGTAAGCAGCACCTCAGCCACTGCATTAAATTCTCTTTTCCCCACTGCTATTCAAGAAAACTCTGTCGTCTCTGTTCTCAACCTGTCACTTGTTTCCCCTTTGATCTTCAGACTCACCAAGGCGCCAAGTCGGCGTTGGTGTTGCTTTAGTACGGATAAATGTGAGCAAGAAGGCAGGCTCTCTGAATAAGCACACAGAAAGAGATTATGTAAAGTCAGCACTACATCCTTTTTGAGCCTTCTTTCCTCATATACACATGGGTTGTTTGTGTTCCTACTTGCTTGGAAACACGTCAAGAGAGGAGGAAAAAAAAAATTAAGTCAAGATGAGAGGAAAATAAATGAACGCTTTGATTCAATTCAATTCAAATTCAAAAATACTTCATAAATCCCAAAAGGAAATTAAATGTTGTAGCTCATATTATACAGGTTTCTTCAAAGAGCCGTTGTAGATGCTGATGGCTGTGGGCAGGAAGGATCTCCTGTAGCGCTCCATCTTACAGCAGATCTGAAGAAGCCTCTGACTGAAGACACTGTTGTTGTACAACAGTCTCACAATGAGGATGCTCAGGGTTCTCCATAATGTTCTTCATTTTATGAAGAATCCTTCTTTGCACAATGATCTCCAGAGGTTCGAGAGGAGTCCCCAGACCAGAGCCAGCTTTCTTTATCAGCTTGTTGAGCTTTTTTAGGTCCCTGGCTCTGATGCTGCTACCCCAGGAGATGAAGGCAGAAGAGATCACACTCTCCCCAGCAGACTTATAGAAAATATGCAGCATCTTGCTGCAAACACCAAAGGACCTAAACTTCCTCAAGAAGTACAGTCTGCTCTGTCCCTTCTTGTAGATGGCTTCACAGTTGCATCTCCACTCTAGTCTGTTGTCCAGGTGAACACAAAGGTATTTATACTCCTCCACCACCTCCACCTCTTCTCCCATGATGGAAATAGTTTTAAAATTATTCCTGTTTCTCTTAAAATCTACAATCATCTCCTTTGTTTTAGTCACGTTCAAAATGAGATGATTGTTTCCACACCATGCCACAAAGCGGTCCACCACCTTCCTGTACTCAGCTTCTTGTCCATCTCTGATCCACCCCACAACTGCAGAATCATCCGAGTATTTCTGCAGATGACAGGAGTCTGTCTTGTTCTGGAAGTCTAAGGTGTACAGAGTGAAGAGGAATGGTGAGAGTACAGTCCCCTGTGGTGCTCCTGTGCTGCTGACTACCTGGTTAGACTCACAACACTTCAGTCTCAAACTGTGGTCTGTTTGTCAGGTAGTCTTTGATCCAGGAGATTGTTGAGGCCTCCACCTGAGTCTTCTGGAGTTTCTAACAAAGCAAATCAGGTTGGATTGTGTTAAATGCCCTGGAGAAATCAAAGAACATGATCCTCATAGTGCTGCTGGCTTTGTCCAGATGACAGTGGGTTTGTTGAAGCAGGTGTATGATGGCATCTTCAACTCCAACTCCACAGTGATAAGCAAACTGAAGGGGGTCCTGATGGTTTATTGTTTTCTTACTCAGGTGGGCCAACAGGAGTTTCTCTAGGACCTTCATGATGTGAGATGTCAGGGCAACAGGTCTATAGTCATTGAGGACTGATGGCTGAGTTTTCTTTGGTACCGGAACAAGGCAGGAGGTCTTCCACAACACTGGAACCTTCTTCTGGGCCAGGCTAAGGTTGAAGAGGTGCTGCAGAATCCCACAGAGCTGCTCTGCACAGGCCTTCAGGACTCTAGGGCTGACATGATCTGGACCTGCAGCCTTATTCCGATTCAGTCTCTCCAGTTGCATCTTCACCTGACTTCTTAAGACACAGGTGGAAGGTGGAGGCAAAGGGAGCATCAGCGTCTTCTGATTTGGTTGAAGGCAAACATGTAGAAGCAGAAGGGTCCATGACTGACATGGAAGAAATGACATTTCAGGTGTTACAGGACAGCTGTGGGTCATGTGGGTCAAAGGAGGGTGGGATGTCTGTTTGGCTGTGAACAGGAGAGGAGGATGCTGAGCTTGTTTCTGAAATGAACCTATTAGAATCAGAATCAGATCAGAATCAGAATCAGAAAAGCTTTATTGCCAAGCACGTTTTTGGACATACAAGGAATTTATTTGGCGTTTTGGCGTAGTCAAATACAATACAAATTAAACAGTAGAGGAGGTGAGGATGGACTCAATGATGGCTGTGTAGAAGTGCACCATCATAGTCTTTGGCTGGTTGAATTTCTTCAGCTGCCGCAGGAAGAACATCCTCTGCTGGGCTTTCTTGATGAGGGAGCTGATGTTTGGCTCCCACTTGAGGTCCCGGGAGATGATGGTTCCCAGGAAGCGGAAAGATTCCACAGTGTCAATTGTGGAGTCACAGAGGGTGATGGGGGCAGGTGGGGCTGGGTTCTGCCTGAAGTCCACAACCATCTCCACTGTCTTTAGAGCGTTGAGCTCAAGGTTGTTCTGGCTGCACCAGTCCAACAGATGGTCCACCTCCCATCTGTACGCGGACTTGTCACCATCAGAGATGAGTCCGATCAGGGTGGTGTCATCCACAAACTTCAGAAGCTTGACAGACTGGTGACTGGAGGTGCAGCTGTTGGTGTACAGGGAGAAGAGCAGAGGAGAGAGAACACAGCCTTGGGGGGAACCGGTGCTGATGGTCAGGGAGTCAGAGACGTGCTTCCCCAGCCTCACGTGCTGCTTCCTGTCAGACAGGAAGTCAGTGATCCACCTGTAGGTGGAGTCGGGCACACTCTGGGAGAGCTTCTCCTGGAGCAGAGCTGGGACGATGGTGTTGAAGGCAGAGCTGAAATCCACAAACAGGATCCTGGCGTAGGTTCCTGTGGAGTCCAGGTGCCGGAGGATGAAGTGAAGGGCTAGGTTGACTGCATCATCTACAGACCTGTTGGCTCTGTAGGCAAACTGCAGGGGGTCCAGGAGGGGGTTGGTGATGTCTTTTAGGTGTGAGAGCACAAGGCGCTCAATGGACTTCATCACCACAGAGGTCAGGGCGACAGGTCTGAAGTAATTAAGCCCTGTGGTCCTTGGCTTCTTGAGAACAGGGACGATGGTGGAAGACTTGAAGCAGACTGGCACATGACATGTCTCCAGTGAGGTGTTAAAAATGTCTGTGAAGACTGGAGACAGCTGATCAGCGCAGTGCTTCAGGCTGGCTGGTTAGACAGAATCCGATCCAGCAGCTTTCCGGGGGTTCTGTCTCCTGAAGAGTTTGTTGACGTCCCTCTCCTGGATGAAAAGAGCCGTCCCCGGCGTGGGTAGGGGGCTGGTGGGGGGGAACTTCAGGGTGGGGGTTGAAGGTGCCAAGGCCCCTCTTGAGGATGGGGAGGTTGGGGTGGTGGATTGTGGCTGCAGGTGTAGGGGGGTGTCGTGGGGGATGGTTGCAGGACTGTCTCTTTGTCTTTCAAAGCGGCAGTAGAACTCGTTCAGGTCGTTGGCGAGGTGTCGGTCGTTGATGGAGTGGGGGGCTTTCGGCTTGTTGTTGGTGATCTGCCTGAGCCCTTTCCACACAGATGCAGAGTCGTTGGCTGACAACTGGTTTTAGAGCTTCTCAGAGTACAGTCGTTTGGCCTCTTTCACTGCCTTGCCAAACTTGTACTTCGCCTCTCTGTATATGTCTTTGTCCCCACTCCTGAAGGCCTCTTCCTTATCCAGTCTTAACATTCTGAGTTTGGCTGTGAACCAGGGTTTGTCGTTGTTGTAACTCACCTTGGTGCATGATGGTACACAGCTGTCCTCACAGAAGCTGATGTGGGAAGTCACAGCCTCTGTGTACTCGTCCAGACTGTTGGTAGTAGTCCTGAACACATCCCAGTCTGTACAGCCTAAACACGCCTGGAGATTCTCCACAGCCTCACTGCTCCACTTCCTTGTCGTCCTCACAACAGGTTTGCAGAGCTTTAGTTTCTGCCTGTATGCAGGAATCAGGTGGACCATGATGTGGTCGGATTGGCCCAGTGCAGCACGTGGGACGGCGTGATAAGCGTCTCTGATGGTGGTGTAACAATGATCCAGAATGTTGTCCTCTGTGGTCGGACATTTTATAAACTGTCTATATTTGGGGAGTTCGTGGGTGAGATTACCTTTGTTAAAGTCGCCAACGACAATAACTAAGGAGTCCGGGTTGGTCCGCTCCACACTCAGTATCTGGTCGACGAGCATGCGCTGTGCGACCTGCACGTTAGCCTGCAGCGGGATGTAAACACCGACCAGGATGAACGAAGCCAACTCACGGGGGGAATAGAAAGGCTTACAGTTTATGATGAAGGCTTCCAGGTCTGGAGAACAGTGCTGCTGAATCACTGTCACGTCGTTGCACCAACCACTGTTGAGGTAGAAACAGATTCCTCCACCTTTCGCTTTGCCGGAGGGTTCACATTAAATAATGTGTTCAGTTCATTGGCTCTGGCCATTCATCCATTGGTCTGATAATCCCCCTGCTTGAAGCCTGTGATCTTCTTCATCCCTGACCACACATCTCTGATATTGTTTTGCTGGAGCTCGCTCTCCAGTTTCTTCCTGTACACCTCCTAGCTGTCTCTTATCTTGACTTTAAGTTGCTTCTGTATACTCCTCAATAATTCTCTGTCTCCCTCTCTGAAGGCTCTTTTTGTCTTGTTAAGCAGGTCCTTCAGGTCACTGGTGATCCGGGGTGTGTTATCGGGAAAGCATCTCACGGTTCTGGTGGGGATGATGTTATCTACACAGAAGTTTATATAGTCGGTTACATAGTCATGGCATGGATGTCCTCTCCAGGTGGCTGGCACAGTGCATCCCAGTCTGTAGCCTCAAAGGAACCTTGCAGGGCTTCTTCGGCTTCCTGTGACCATTTTCTCACAGTCCTCTTTATTACAGGTTGCCTCTGAACAAGGGGCTTATATGTCGAACAGAGAAAAACAAGATTGTGACCTGATTTGCCTAGAGGAGGTCTTGCTGTAGAGATGTATGAGTCCTTGACCTTTGCATAAAACAAATCCAACATTTTGTTTTCTCTGGTAGAGCAGCTGACAAACTGTTGAAACGTTAGAAGTGAAGCATGGTTAAAAATCACCAGATATTGCCACAAACCCATTGGGGTGTTTTGTCTGTAGCTTAGCAACAACTGAGCTGATGGCATCACATGCAGTGTTGGCAACAGCAGAAGGTGGAACGTAAACTATTGCCAAAATAACACTGGTGAACTCTCTGGGTAAATAATATGGACAAAAACTTACTGCTTCATTATCTGGACTGCAGAGATGACACTTCACAGTAACATATCCTGGATTACACCATCTGTTGTTCACAAGTACTGTCAGTCCAATTCCTTTGCGTTTGTCGCTCCTCTTTAAATCTCTGTCTGCTTGTATGGTCAGAAAGCCTAACAGAGAGACGCTGGAGTCTGGGATATGATCCTGCAGCCATATCTCAGTGAAACACATAATACTGCATTCCCGATACTCTGGCTGGGTCCTTCGTAGGGCTTGAAGTTCATCCAACTTGTTTCCCAACTATCTCACGTTGCCCATCATAATCGACGGAAGAGATGGTTTGAACTTCCTCCTTCACTCTCTTCTCTTTGCTCCTGCCCTGCATTCACAGCAGCTCTTTTTCAATTCATCAGGGATTTGGGGTTGTAGTTGAAGTATTATTTTAGCTTTTGAGATATTAATTAGATGTTGTAAAAAAAAAACAACCCTGTTTCCATGGTGACGCATCCTAACAAATGTCCAAAAGTTAAAAAAGTATCAACCAAACTCCTTCCAGCTGCACAGCATCCGATACCAGAGAGGGTAATCGTCCAAAAAAATTTATTTTATCCACAATAAGAGGAATTTAAGTTCTTAAAAAGAATTAATCAGAAAGAAAAGTAACAGATCTACTCCAACCTGCTACCACCTTGAGTGGCGCAATTCACCACTCATTAAGTAGCTCCACAGACCAAATTATATTATGTAACTAACGTTTACAAATCAAATGAGAAATGAATTTGACACATAGTACCTATTTCATTATTAGAATTGTTTTCTTTAAATTTAAAATGCACAAATATGACTATTTTCTATAATACTACATCAGATATAGACAAGCAATGGTTAATTAATGGAAAATCTTGGATTAAAACCTGATAGAGGCTGCAAAAGACAGTTTTATTACTCTTAGCATACAGCAATAATTATGACACATTTTCCTTTAACTTTACAATTAGGTGCTACTTTCTGTTGGTCTACCACATAAAATACTAATAAAATACATGAAGGTTTGCAGTTGTAACAAAATGAAAAAAGTTTTTGATTACTCTTGAAAGGTACTACAAATGGACCTAATAACTCATTATTCATAGATGCAAACATTCCTGCTCCCCCTACACCTTCCTGTCTTATATACTCCATTGTCTACCACATCCGTCTCTAATAAAAACGTACATGTAAAATTCCACATTCTCCAAGGCAGAAATGTGTAGTTTTCTAAAGATAAAAAAAAAAAAACTGCAGAAAAGTGTAGAAAATGTTCAGACATGGACTTCATTGCAATAAATGTTGCCAGTCAGCAGTTTCCTGTGATGATTACACATTAAAGGTGAGCACACCAACATTAAGGTGTCCTTAAATGTCAATATGATGAAACTAGGGCCAGATCATTTACATCAGAGGTTGGCTCTGATGTAATTCAGCAGTCACATTTGACAAGCATATTGCATCGTGTTTAGAGTCTGATGTCCTCAGTACTCTCATTACCATGCTGCTTTGGTGAGTGTTTCAAAAGAAGAGAGTTCCTTTCATCCATGCAGTGCTTTGTTGAAGATCGTTCTATGGAGGTGTGATTCATGGGCCCTCAGTTGCTCTTTATTCAGCGTGCATCATGCCGGAGAAGACAGGATTGTGTATGACTGTGTGAGAAACATAGCTCATATGTCTATATAGCAGAGGTTCGTAGCAGGCAAGATCAATTAGAGTGAGTTGAATAATACATTACTTATCAATGAAAAATATGCTGAGTTTGCTTCAGTTGGGTTTAAAGGTGTGGGAAGTGGTATAAGGATGGACTTAGCTTTCATGTTTGAGTCAACCAACATATAACAGTCCCTGCTTTGACAAATGTGCTCAGTTTTAGTTCATGGAGGTTTCCATCTTTATAATAAGCTCCCCTAGGAAAAATAGCATCTATGCGTGAACATTTTGCAATTCCACTGTCAAAAAATACTTCTTGCAGTTCCTTTAGCATCCACATAACAAGCACCTGCAATTCTTGAATGTAACTTTTTTTTTTTTAAGAAAGCTGCCATTTGTGGTCACTCCAGTAACCTTACAGAGGAGATGTCCCACCACTTAAAAAGATTGAACTATGGAGGAACTGGAGGACATTGTCATTTCATACCACAGATTGATGGCAAAGATACTTTAAGCCTGAAATGTTGTGCCACTCCCAATTAGGTTGATAGGATGATGCCCTTTACTCTCTTAAGAGCACCAAAGTAAAAAAAAAAAAAAAATGATGGGGAAAGGAATAAAAACAGGGGTTTTTGTTTTTTATCTCCAAAACCTCTGTCTCCCCAAATTCCTCAAACAAGCATGTAACCCTTACTAAGGTTTTCCTCCAGGCTGGATATATTATCTCTGAAAGGATCTGGTGCCTTTGTTATGCTCCAACAAAGTGTAAATGGGTTGATCCACCTATTTTTCTGCAGAGTGATAGAATTCCATACCTGGGGGCACTGGTCTGTGGGAGGTGCAAGGGAATAAAGTCCCCACTTATTGTTCTTCCTGGGTGTGTGATCATTTCCTTGAATAAGAGAAGATGAGAAGGAGGTGGGGGTAAAACTAAAGTTTAGGTGGGGGACAGGAAAGCAGGAAACAAATGGGAGTAATTCTGAAGAGGGTGAAAGGATAGAAACAATGGATATCCCTGGACAAGAGTAAAAAAGAAGAGCACATCATTTCCCTGATCCTGTTGAATACATCAGTGTGCAGTGAATGTATTTTTCCTCTTTCTGTTCAAGGCTAAGCCTTAAAAGCAGCCTTAAAAACTATGATCTTCTTACTATACTATGAATCAAGGGAGCAACAGTCATTGCAAAAGAAAAACACATAAAAACATAGGAAACCTGAGATTGCAGAGATTCAAAACCAGGGTTTCAGAAACAACACTGTGAATGTGCTTGTCTTGGGATATCAGTCTTTGTCATTCCTGTGAGGGTGTGGTTAACAAAACTACTTAACAGTTACACAGTCAAAGTTGACTCAACACCTATGTGTCATTTGCAGAGATGTTCGCAAGTTATTTTTCCAAGTAAAGTCGGGTCTCGAGTTTTTGTGGGGCAAGTCTTGGACTATCAATTTCAGACAATTTAATGACTGAAATTAAAGGTTCATAAATGTTCAGAAAACAGAATTTCTATAGGTCATGAATTGAAATTATTGACCTAAAGCCTAATTTGACATATGGACATTAAAACTAATAAGGTATCACACCTCATTAGCTTTCATGCTGTCCTGTACAGTGAGGCAGTGATTAGCACTGTTGCATCATAGGAAAAAAGCTTTGAGTGGAACTTTGGCTGTGCAGGAATGTCTGTGCATGTTTTGCATGCTCTTGACATGCATGGGATTTATTGAACTTCCTAACTTTCCAAGAACATGAACATAAGCTTTACTGTCAGGTATAAATTCACATTAAAGTAATGCAATTGGGCAAGGTTGATTGGCCTTGTGAAAGACAGCCTCTCAAGAGTCTACCTTACCTTTTAGGTGCTGACACATGTAAATCAAGTTTGGGTTTGAAACCAAATGGATGTATTCAACAGTTGAAGTAAAGCATTTTGTCCCAGTATATAATAACATTATTTATCTCAATGAAACTCTTTGCTAAGTCTTACCTAACACATACTCTCACATATCATCCTGTCAAACTTTAGATAATCCTTGGATACTAACAACCTAGCAAGGTCACAAACACTGCATGTTTTGCATCAATAAAAGTTTGCTTTGACTAAAGTTTTTCTGGACAACAGATATTTCCTCCCAGTCAAAGTTTCTGCAGGACAGCTTTAATATGCTACTCCAACATGGAGTTAACCAAGTTAAGAAAGTTACCTTGATGTTCAAACAGCATGACACATAAAGCACTAAAAGTTTTACGTGTCTAAGGTTACATCTGACTGGACACAAACAGCTGCCTTAGTCTAAATGTTGAACTGCATGTTTGCTCCCTGTTATGATAGGACTTGTTGATGATTTAGTCCTTAACATACTATACAGCTCCCTCCCTGCATCAACAGTGGTCTGGGACAGGCACATAGAGCAGGTCACATGACAAAGACAGGAAACTGCAACAGCCAGTACAGTCTCCCTTTCACAGTCATTGTCACGTTAAAAACATTTAGATAGTAAGAGAAAACCCTGACTTGTTTGCTGAACAAAATACTGTGTATTGCTTGTAATACTTTTGCAAGCCATACATTTTAAAATAGGTGCTGATATCTTTTTTTAATTGAGAGTACAAAACAGGGTAAACATCTTGCTGGCTGTTGTGCAGCTGAAATAAAATCAAATGTCTTGTTCTGGACACCAGTCCTGTACTTGCGGTGGTATTGAAACATCTCTGAATAAAAGTGCTAAAAATGTTCTAATATCAATCGATACTTTGTTTAAAAGGTACACTTCAATAAAGCCAGTGGGCTTCTTTTTGTTGTGCCTCTTGTGGAGGGTCACACAGGGATTTGCATAGGATAATTTGAGATTTTGGGTTCAGCTGCGTAGAAACAATTAACCCACAAATGCAGGAAAGTAAGTAGACACCCTTCAAATTCTAAAATTTTAGGAACTTTGTAAAAACGAGATCATATCTATGTTAAAGCCCAAGGGTTTACACAAGTGCAGTTACTTTTTACCATGATTGTATGTTTTATTTTTGCCAGCATACATTATTACTGCCAGCATACTATTATTCTCGCATAAATACTCTGGTTATATAAACTATCATGTAAATATATAAAACAATTTACTATATGTACCGCTGATGGTCAAGGTAATCGTTGAAGACCAAATATAGAGAGCACTCTGTGTAATTTTATATGTTTGATGCAGTCATTGTGATGCTCCTTGTAGTAGCAGTCTCCGCACTGCATGTCTTGTCTGCAGTGTCTGCCCTTGTTGAGAAGTGCCCTGTTCTCTCTGTGTTCTTGTCATCCCAGGCTGTCCCCTACCATTAACCCTGGCAGCTATTTATCTGTCATTATTGACCTCAAAACAGCGCAAACACTTACTGTCACCCCACAGAACACACAAAAACACACATGCGTGTGCACACAGAATGTCAAACAGGCTTGACACTTACTGTACATAGCTTTTCACAGCAAAATGGTTTGGCATTAATGACATAGTGTTAGTTTATCACTTTAGGTAATTTAGGGATTAATACATTTTATGGAGTTTAAACAACAATTCAACATGGAAGACTCACCGTTACCTCAAGTTTTGTCTAATTACTCCTCCATACGGCTCTGCTCCACCAATCAGCGTCAAGTCTGCATTTCTCTCCAGCCAATAATCCTTCAAGGCTCCGCTTTAAAAGATCTTCATCCATGGAACCCTCCGTTCTACAGCTGAACTTTGACCCTCCTCCACCCCATCTCTACCATTTGGCTTCCAAACTCCTTCCAAATCTCCTCAGGCTTCCACTCCAAGACCAGGATCGGATCACAGGAGGGAGGACATTTCTAAATCTAACCCTAAGATGTTCATTCAAGCGAATGTCATCCTCAGCATTCACGTCTTCCACTGGGGCCCGAGCGCCAAAGAAATAAACATTCACTAATAAACGTTTCTAATTGCATCCCTGTCTTCTCTTTTGAGTCTTTCCAGGTTAAAATAGTAATTATAAAATTTAAATGAAATGTCTAATAAAATTCTAATTATATAGACATATTCATAATCTTCCATAGGTTGTTACAAGTTGTAACATAAAGCCTAGCGTGTAGGTGCACCACTACGCTTTGATCACAGTAGTGTAATTGATTTAAGGAAGTACCATTGACCAATGCTACATCAATATTGTAGAAGGTAAATTATACAGGTTCAGTATAAATATGTAAATAATGTTGATGGATTTGACTTGACAACATTGATAGAAGCTTTAGGCTATGTACATTATTGACCCAAAAACCAAAAGAGACCATTAAACATATAACAGTAACGGTACATGAATCCATACTGGAAAATTTCGGTTCAGCCCATTCAGTTTGGCACGCAAGTGTACCGGACAAATATAGCATCGGTTGAACATATCCAGAATTATGTGCAGAACTAAGTGCACAAAGCTAAGGTAAGTTGCGCAACTTAGGGTACATTCACACTTGCCACTTCTGGTCCGCTTTAAGCGGACCAGAGTTCGTTTCCCCCCTTGGTCCGGACCTTTTGCGCAGGTGTGAATACACTCAAGCGAACCCTGGTCCGGACCAAACAACCGAACCGAGACCCACTTTTTGAGGTGGTCTCCTTCCGCTTCCAAACGGACTCTGGTGCGGTTCGCTTATGGTCTGAATACAAACCGGCCCCGATCCGAACCAACTACAAAAAGCGTACGTCTCTTTGGACATAAAAAGCCACCGTAGCCGGTAGCAAAGGTGTGTGTTGTAAGGTAATCATACCTGATAAGCTGTGTGTTGCTTAGCAACGCTACTGGCTTGTTGTGGGACAAGGCACGTAGAAAACGTCGGCGTTCAGCACGCATTCTCTGACGGGGTTCCAACATTATAAATGGAACGTCTCAAAGTCTGTGTTGAATGAGCTGCTCTTTTCACAATAATATTGAAGCTGTAATAACGGCACAATTATGCAGAACAGAGGTGCTGCATGCAGCACGTCTACAGCTGTTTTCCTAAATTTCCGGGTCTGTGCTCTGTCCCGCCCCGTCATTTCTGTCCAATGGGAACAATGATCGTCACCCTCGTGGCTTTGTTTACAAGTAATAGTTCACTTGGAAAAAGTACAATGTGAAAACAAACCGGACCAAATGAAAAAAATAAAAAGTTCGCTTTTCCTGGTGTGAATACACCCTTAAAAAACATGACACCAAAACAAAACAGTGTCGACTTCCAGCTATCAATAAAGTCTGTTATTTAGGGGACATTGGATGAAGAATGCTGCCTTTAGAAGCATTCAACCAGCCTAACATGCTGCACAGCAGCACACATGTCTGCAGGATTCCCTCTGAGAAGAGGGGATATCCCAACAGCTGAACTTTTAAGGTGAATACAATTTTTACACAGGACTGTCTGTATATCAAAGCAACTCCCTGGTGTTCTGAACATTTTTTAACTTTCAAATATCAGGTCAGCCTTAATAAAAATCTAAATGATAACAATTACCATTTTCAGGTGGTTTTATTGTTGTACAATTTATCCAGGCATTGGTAATACCTGATTATCCTTAATTAATTGAAAATAATCTAACCAAATCTCCAGTTTCTACAATTGAAGTTCTATAAAACAAACTATTTTCACAAAAGATTTTTTTCTCTTGATCAAATTGTACCACCCATAACTTTAAAAGTATGCAACGAGCCAGGATTTTAGCGTACTCTGACAAGCATGTCAAACCTTGAAACCAATTAACTAAAGCGGATCACATCTGGTTGCATTACTTACAACTGACAGCAGAAAACTGAATCTGCAATTTGTTCAGCCTCACCAAAACTGGAAAATTGCAAAAGCATTGCTGGTCAATCTCAGGTGGTAGGGTCTATATTTGGTGAAACCAACATGAATTGGTGGACTGGTGCACAGTCTAGGTCCCTTATTACCCACTGAGCATTGTTTAAACCATTTGATGGAGTATTGTGGCTGACCATGTCCATCATTTTGTGATCACAGTTTAAACCAAGATTATAACGGAAGTATGCAGCAAAAAAAAACACCTGTTAATATGGACCAAAATTCTCATAGGAAGGTTTTCAACACCTTGTTGAATCTGTGCTATGAATAATAAAGGCAGTTCAGAAGGGAAACAAGTGTCAAACATGGTAAGGTGTGATTAATAAAATGGGCAATGAGTGCCAATTATTCAGAAATTGGTGTGAATGAGTGCCAAGCCACCAGGAGACAATATAAACCCCAGCAGAAGCAAATGTTCACTTACTCGTCATTTAGGAGCTGTAGGAGATTTATTTGAAGGATTATAGAAATGTTCATCTGCCTCCATAACACCACCAAGGGCATTAGCCCTTGTGTGTATTTATTTGTAACAATTTAGGTCAGTTTAAATGGTTGGGTTGCAGACTGACAAGTAAAGGAAGTTAGGGGAATGAAGTCAGGCTATCTTCTTAGCACATTGCATCCCATTATTTTTGCATTACATCTTCCCCCTATGGCCAATCTTTCTTCTCTCAGTCTTTTGTGGAAAACCCAGTCATCGCCTGTGTGTCTAGTGAAGAAACAGACAGATAATTAAATTCCCCCAGCCTTGATGCAGCTACTTAGGAGAGATCAAGGTAAGTTCTTTTGGGCGGCTTTTTAAGACCTTCTACTGTCATATTATCTTACTAGGGTGTCATTACCGCCACATCTAGGCTGTCATTAGACAAAATGTTCTCCTTCGGGAGGTAAGGAGACATTTAATCTTCTTGATAGGAAAACAGATTAATGCAAAAACGAATGTGGTTGTTTCTGGGAAAAAATGCACGTTTTGTGGTCTAGAAGTATATCAACTTCCAAAAACAAATTAACAAGTATAAATATCTATGATCAGAGTGCAAACAAAACTAGACAGTGTTTTTGGTGAGTTCTTGTGTGTTTGGAAGACAGTGATCGACTGGGATTTGTTTGCACTTTCACCAAAAAATGTAAACAAGGCAAATGAGCCATGGGCTTTCTGCATACTTTTTGATTCAACTTGTGTAGCAGGCATTTATTCTAACCACAGACCATAATATCATACACGTTTTGGCTTGTAGTTAGGTTACAGTACAATAAAAAAAAGGCAACTTGTGCTTTAAATAAAGTGGGGACAATAAGCATCAAATATGTCAATACTTTTCATTGTAAATATAAGCAGATGATGTTAACAGCCACAGTAATCCACACATATATAAAAAACAAAGAATATTAGACCAGACATTAGGCTAGGTTTAAAAAGTTGGAATGAAAAAATAATCCAGGAAGAAAATGGGAAAATAAAAGATGACCAAATCAATAGAACAAGGCCACAAAGTATTTTGACATGTAAAAATCTTAGACTCACATTAAATGTCTTCCTTGCACTAGATGCCTAAGACTAAACACTAGGCTCGATTATGTTACGTTCAACTAACAATGTGTTTGCCACCAGCACACTATACACTAAATTATCAAATCATCGTCTACTACTGAATGTAGGTGTAACATTACAGGAACTCCAGTGGGCACAGGAAAATGTGTTCCAACCTGTTTGACCATGGAATTTACTAAGAACACATGATACCGAACAAATACAACCACACTTCCTTTGGTACACATTATCAGAAGGTATTTACTATCTATTGTAACTTATGGTTTTATGGATGTACCACCCATCTACAATGTGAACATAATGTAATAGTGCTTATATTTAAATTTTGACCTTACCTAAAACATGTAATGTAAAAGCTTTTAATTATGCTTTAATCAATTCCCTACTGTTCAACAATACAACTGGAAAGAAAAACAAAAGAATGCACATCACTGAAATATCATGTACACATGTACTAAAATGACATAGACAAGCCTTTTTTCACTTACAAAACACCACTGTTGGTATCATTTTGGGGGGTGATGTGCGGCGCCATTCTTCCTTCATGGTGTGTGCAACGACATCAAGAAGTTCAGTTTTGCTCCTGTCTGAGCAGACTATGTTCTCCCATTATTTCCTGTGCTTGTCCAAATGTTTGGTAGGAAACTTCAAGTGATCTGCAGTGAGCTTTTTCTTCAGCAGTCTTGTGCAGTTACTGTGCATGGAGGCCATTGCAATTGCATTACTTAATGTTGTTATAGAAAAATTGTACCTGCTGATTCAAGGTTTTTTTGATGCTCTCTGCAACTAGTCATTGGCTCTTGGACAACTCTTCTGATGATTGTTGTGATTGATCTGTCAGAAATCTTGAACACTTGGTCAAAGTTGGTTTATGGTGAGATCAATGCCATCAGTATGTTTTGCAGTGGTAAGATCTTGAAGGTCTTTAGAGAGCTCTTTGTTTTTGCCAAACTTTAAATGTTTTATGTGAAATAACTTGGTTATGAGAAACCTTTACAGACCATCAGTGAACTCTAAACCAGCTGACAATGACTTGCACTAATGAGGGACATGATATATTTCAAAATGCTGACAGCTGGTCTTTGTTGTCTATAGCTTATTGCACCTCATTTTGCACATGAGTTCATGAATTTTTTCACTAATTTAGTTAATTTACTTTATGTACATTTCTGTTTTAATCAATATGTATGTGTGGATGCAACATCTGATGAGAATCTCATGTCAATATGCTAATCATAAATATATGTACTGAAATAAAATCTTAATTTCTTCAATACTTTTTCACTGTACCAATTTTTGGATAATGAAAACAATTGCAAATCTCTTTTCGCAAACCCGACTGCAATGAAAAAGAGTTAGCTTTGCTAGAGTAACTGAACTCTCATATTCCTTTCAGACTTTAAACTCAGACTCATGTATTTCTAGAGGCAGAGAGATGCACATTCCTCAAATGTTCAAATGCAAACACAGAATACACCTCAACAAGTTTTAGCTTTGCCCTGCAGTCTGCTGTTAAAGCCCAGAATTATGCCAGCAGATCAAACTGATTTTATCTCCGTCCATTTACCTTTTGCGCATGTTTTAACATTTATAGGAAGCTTAAATTTGAATGTAGTGGTTAAAGATAGACTTAAGGGAGATAAAGCTTGATATAACTTTTCAGTTTAATTTTAGGACTACATTTTCAGGGCTCTGCAGCATACTCTGGTGGCTGTAAAAATATAGTCAAATTTGCTATGTTTTTAAATGTTTTGGGAAAATATGCTTGTGCTTTGTTGCATTCAGTACTTTTTTTGTTAACATCGACTGCCTCGGGTGAGCTGGAAACCCTGACTCTGTCATTATTAATTTATCGAAGAGGTCAGGAAAACTGTTTGTTAGAATAGAGCTGCCTTCACAGCACTTTTTTGTTGTGGAATGTAGCTAGAAGACAAATGGTGTGGGTTATTGTTGCAGTTTGACTTGTGCTGCAAAATATGGTGCACCATATGCTTAGAAGTGTGTTTGGAAAAATGTTTGATTAGAGCCAGAGAGAGTCACCAACTTCATGATAAAACCTGAGAGACTTGTGAAGCTCATAAAATTACCTTTTGTTAACAGAGTTACTAAAACATAAGCCAGTTTTTGTAAATGAGCAATATTTTCTATGTGGATTTGTAAAGAGGGAACTGCCAAACCTGTAAAACAGCTAATTGCTATTATGGTTAGGTTAGAGGGAGTCCTTTAGGGCCCCAGCCAAGGAGGAAACCTGATTGGAAAAGGCTGATGTTTTCACTCTGTCCCTGTTCTTTGTCCACACTTATCATCCTACCTGCACGACAGAAAGCAATTGGCTTTTCCTCTGGACATGGACACAGGTGTGCACAGCACAAAATTCACTCAGAGCTCATCACGAATTGGCAAGGAAGGAAATCAGATAGAGATTAAATGGATAGAACGGAATATACACAACCAATGTACTTTAATCCATAAGAAATAACAAACAAGAAATGACATGCAGTTCCCTGCACAAGACACTGTATGTCATTATCACATACAATCTTTTAATTGAGATCATATGTGATAAACCAACACAAAAAAAAGAAACCTGAAAAGTGTGGTAGGCATATGTTTTCAGCCCCATTTCCTCTTATACCCCTGAATAAAATCTAATGCAGACATTTGCCGCCAGAGGTAGCCTAATCAGTAAATGCGTTCCACCTGTAAGTAATTTATTCTCAGTATTAATCCAGCTGTTCTGTGAAGGCCTCAAAGGTTTGTTAGAGAACATTAGTGAACAAACAGCACCATGAAGGCCAAGGAACACAGCAGACAGATCAGACAGAACATTGTGGAGAAGTTTAAAGTAGAGTTTGGTACTGCAAAAGACTTGGGACTGGGACGGAGGTTCAGCTTTCAGCAGCAACCCTTTGGTTGTGGAATTGTGGAAAGACTTGAAAACTGTTTTTGCTCTCCTTCCAGTTTGACAGATGTTCTCCATTGAACAAAAATCCCCACATTTCTGTCTTGATGATGTAAGAAGTTGGTAGAGGCATTCCCTAAAAGACAGCAGTAATCACTGCAAAAGGTGGTTGTGTAAAGTATTGACAGAAGGGGGTGAAAACATATCCATGCCACATTTTATCTGTTAAAATTAACTGAAAATAATGTATGAAAACAATGCACCATTTTCTTCCCACAATTATTTAATCATAGACATTAACAATAAAATACAGTGAAGCTTGTGACTGTAACATGATTTTAAAAAAAAATGAAAGGGATGGGATTACGTTTATAGTCAATATACTTCAAAAGACAATGCTCATTTTGTATTAAACCTTCTTTTTCAACCCGGCACACAATTACATGTGTTAAACACTTATTACAGGTTAATACAGGCAGAAAACATCCTAAACTGTTAAAATGTGAGAGGAAATGTCAGTGATGTATGAGTCTCTGTGCGTGTGATGGCAAAAAAGAGGGTTTGATGAGAAGCAATGGCTGGATTATACTGAGAGGTTCTCCCTGTGCTGCCTCTTGGCCTCTTTAAATCATTTCACTGACTCAGAGTTCTCTCAATAATGTATACATACACAGAAGGCAGGTTTTCTCAGGATTTAGTGGCAGCAGTTATTCTGAAACCCCTGTGTGGTAAAAACCTTCAGTCGATCAAATAAATTATGAATACCACATCAGCAAGGCTACAACCTGCTGCAAATTTTCGAGATGTATAATGCTATAATTATTAGAAGTAGTTTCATTAGGCTAATCCAGTCAATGATTCTGTTTGAAATGTTATCAGCACATCTGTTGGTAATATGCCAGCATCAAACAAATCAACATCCAATGATGAGTCTTTTATCTTATGGAATATGTGGCGAACAGCTGCCTGCAGTCCTGCAGAAATACAAGTTGGCAGAGTCACCTTGTTCCCCTGTACCCACTGCCAACAACCCTGCCACATCTGTGGCAGCCCAGCATGGCTGGTGCTAGCTACCCTGCTCCCATTGTTTTCTCCTGAATGCACCAAGTGCCCATGGGAAAAAACAGCCTGAACAGATTCTGGCGCAACCCACACAGGCAGTTAGATAATCTAAAGACATGAAAAGGTTCTCTTAGCCTAGATTCTGTAAACAGCTTTTTTGTCTTGCAGCTCCACAAGGAAAACACCCATTGGTGCTTTTTTTAAAAAGGGCTGTACCCTTAGCAACGTTTCAACAGCACTGTATATTCACTGAGACGAACAATAGCATTCATTATAACTGCACACTGTACTTACAGCATTAAAACATAAATCACATTTTGTGGTATATAAAAAGTGGCATCAGTTCCTATGTAATACTTGGTAACTGATTTCCTCAGCCTCATTGATTAGTTTTGTTTGCTAATTTTTTACAAATACTAACTTCGAACACAGGACTTTTTGTAATCCATATGGATAATTAGTTATGAATCTGACAAAATTTAGGTTTATTTAGTTAATTGTACAGGGACCATGTATACAGCATTTAATATGCTTTATACCAGCTTACAGCTCTCAGAGCTAATTTCCATCAACATTCTGTGGTCTTTTTACACATATCACTCCTCCGACAAGACCTTGGCAGAAGAGCTTCATCATAACATTGGATAAAGCTGATATGTTCTTATTTCTTCAGTCTGTGTTCTTAAAACTATCATAAAATGCACTGTTTATGATATGAACATGTTTGTAGATACCTGTGAATGAATGTCAAATAACTCGTATCATAGGGAATAATCTATATCAACAAGTTTAGAACTCAGTAAACCTTTGTAATGAATGTATTCTTGTTTTATACACCCTTAAAATATGACCGTATCCTCTGAAAAATTGAACTAAGCTTCTGTTCCCAGATAGATGTATATCATATTGCTTGTTTTGGAACTGTCAGGAACCCTGCATAAATAAAAGGGTTTGAAATTATGTTAGAATTTTTTCTAGTGCAACATTGCACCCTTTAAAACAATCAAGCTCAAAATGTCAAGTCAGACTAAGAAAGACACAGAAGCAGAGCTAAGAAGAGAGCCTGATCGGAATCAAAGATGATCCTGATGCTGTTGTTTTAAGATTCAGCTGTGTAATAGTTTTTATTTAGTGACAAGTTCCAGAAAAGTTTTTTTGTTTTTTTTGTTTTGACTTCATGCACAAGCCGTAGAAACAATTACTAGCTTATCCAGATTACCTTTTGGTGTTGTTTAAAATTTGGTTCAAAATTCCAAAGACAGGATCTATGCCTCTAACAACTGTGACAGACATGTCTCCCTAGAAAGATGATGCTGATGACCCAGATATTTAGACAGAAACAAATCAAAGAAATGAGTTGTGTCTCATTGAAAAGTCTGGCAACTTTGTGAGGATGTGAGCTTTTACATGTTTCCCAAGATGAGGAAGGAAAGTGGTCAATAACAGATTTATAGGAGACCAAAGAGGTATCTTCTTTCACATGCAGAAGAGAGTCTTTTTTCACCTGTGTCCACTTTCTAAACTTTCAATGTCAAACAATAAATGTAAATCCAAATGATTTCAAATAATATCAATCTAGAAGTGCTAGACTCACACAAGGACAAACTCAATCAAAGACTTCATCATATTTGAGAAATTATTTTCCGACTTAGATTCAATTAAAAACAAGAGTTTGTATGTACTTTTTTTTGTATTACAGCTGAACAGATGGGTGCATTAAAGTTAACACTGGACCTTAAACTACAGCTTGTAGCAGCTCCAGTAGAAATCTCATTCTATCATCATAAGCCACTTTAAGTCACCAAAAAGCTTTTTTGTCACAGTGCCACAAACAGGCCGTGCAAAACAAAGAACAGAATGCTTTAAACAGAAAATGTTTGCTGATGTCTTTAGGTGCCAATTTTAAGAATCAGACTGTATCAAATAGGTCAATTGTTATACAGGTGCATCTCAGTAAATTAGAATATCCTTCAAAGGTTTTTTTCAGTTATTCAATTAAAAAAGTCAAACTCATTTAGTATATAGTATATAAATGTTAATATATAAATTCATCGTACCAGTAGTTATGTATGTGAAGCATTTATTTCTTTAGTTATAATTCATTTTACACCTTACAGCAAATGAAAAAACACAACTTTGTTTCTAAGAAAATTTAAATATCACATAAAAGCAACAAAAATAGATTTCTTTATTCTCAAACATTATGTTATGCACTACACAATCATAGAAAGACTGCTGACTTGACAGTTGTCCAAGATCATTAACAAGCGCCATTAACAAAGGAGGGTAAGCCACAAAAGGTATTTGCTAAAGAAGCTAGGTGTTCACAAAGTGCTGAATCGAGGCATATTAATGGAAAGTTAAGTGGAAGGGAAAAGTGTTGTAGAAAAGCTACACAAACAAGAGGGATGACTGCAACCTTGATAGGTCTCACAGGCAAAGCTCATTTGATTCTGGGGGAGAATTACAAAGTGTGCAATGTGGCTGGAGTCATTGCTTCAAGAGCCTCCACACACAAGAAAATCCAGGATATGGACTGCAGCTATTGCTGATGATTTGGGGGTGCCATGCCACCATGTTTGAAGCACAACTAACTGCCAGAAAATTTTACAGCACTTCAAGCTTTATAGAAATGCTGATTTAATTTTCAAGCAAAACTTGGTATCTGAGCACACTGCCAAAAGTACCGAAAGCTGTTTTAATGACCATGGTATCACTGCACTCTGTTGGCCAGCAAACTGGCCTGACCTAAACCCATGCAAAAGGAGCAGCCAGCAAGTATATTCGGTAAAGTACAGGGATATACTTTCTAGTAGGCAGATGTTCCCGCAGTGAAAATACATTTTTTATTGGTCCTAAGTAATATTCAAATTTATTTTGAAACAGATTTATTAATTTTCATTAGCCTTAAGCCATAATAATCAGAAATGCTTGAAATGCTTTACTATGTGTGTAAGAGATCAATATAATATATATGTTTGAATTTGTGAATTGAATGAATGAAATAAACTTTTATTTATTCATAAAAAACTGTTCTCATTTACTCTTTTTGTAAGTTACTCAAATGAGTTACTCTTAAAAATGCCCAAACTAATACAGTGCTTTGCGAAAGTACTCGGCCCCCTTGAACTTTTCAACCTTTTGCCACATTTCAGGCTTCAAACATAAAGATATAAAATAAATTTTTTTTGTGAAGAATCAATAACAAGTGGGACACAATCGTGAAGTGGAATGAAATTTATTGGATGTGTCAAACCTTTTTAACAAATAAAAAACTGAAAAGTGGGGCGTGCAATACTATTCGGCCCCTTTACTTTCAGTGCAGCAAACTCACTCCAGAAGTTCAGTGAGGATCTCTGAATGATCCAATGTTGTCCCAAATGACTGATGATGATAAATAGAATCCACCTGTGTGTAATCAAGTCTCCGTATAAATGCACCTGCTCTGTGATAGTCTCAGGGTTCTCTTCAAAGTACAGAGAGCATCATGAAGACCAAGGAACACATCAGGCAGGTCCGAGATACTGTTGTGGAGAAGTTTAAAGCCGGATTTGGATACAAAAAGATTTCCCAAGCTTTAAACATCCCAAGGAGCACTGTGCAAGCAATCATATTGAAATGGAAGAAGTATCAGACCACTGCACATCTACCAAGACCCGGCCGTCCCTCTAAACTTTCATCTCGAACAAGGAGAAGACTGATCAGAGATGCAGCCAAGAGGCCCATGATCACTCTGGATGAACTGCAGAGATCTACAGCTGAGGTGGGAGAGTCTGTCCATAGGACAACAATCAGTCGTACACTGCACAAATCTGGCCTTTATGGAAGAGTGGCAAGAAGAAAGCCATTTCTCAAAGATATCCATAAAAAGTCTCGTTTAAAGTTTGCCACAAGCCACCTGGGAGACACACCAAACATGTAGAAGAAGGTGCTCTGGTCAGATGAAACCAAAATTGAACTGTTTGGCCAAAATGCAAAATGATATGTTTGGCGTAAAACCAACACAGCTCATCATGCTGAACACACCATCCCCACTGTCAAACATGGTGGTGGCAGCATCATGGTTTGGGCCTGCTTTTCGTCAGCAGGGACAGGGAAGATGGTCACAATTGATGGGAAGATGGATTGGGCCAAATACAGGACCATTCTGGAAGAAAACCTGTTGGAGTCTGCAAGAGACCTGAGACTGGGACGGAGATTTATCTTCCAACAAGACAATGATCCAAAACATAAAGCCAAATCTACACTGGAATGGTTCACAAATAAACGTATCCAGGTGTTGGAATGGCCAAGTCAAAGTCCAGACCTGAATCCAATCAAGAATCTGTGGAAAGAGCTGAAGACTGCTGTTCATGAACGCTCTCCATCCAACCTCACTGAGCTCCAGCTGTTTTGCAAAGAAGAATGGGCAAGAATTTCAGTCTCTCGATGTGCAAAACTGATAGAAACATACCCCAAGTGACTTGCAGCTGTAATTGCAGCAAAGGGTGGCGCTACAAAGTATTAACGCAAGGGGGCCGAATAATATTGCACGCCTCACTTTTCAGATTTTTATTTGTTAAAAAAGTTTGACACATCCAATAAATTTCATTCCACTTCACGATTGTGTCCCACTTGTTGTTGATTCTTCACAAAAAATTAGAATTTTATATCTTTATGTTTGAAGTCTGAAATGTGGCAAGAAGTTGAAAAGTTCTAGGGGGCCGAATACTTCGAATACTTTCGCAAGGCACTGTATATTTACACATTTCCTTTCAAAATGGGAAAAAAGTTAAAAGTACCATTATACCTTTCCACAGCCAATATTTTTTTTATTTTCATACAGCTGTAGTTCTCTGTAATTAGTTTTTAAAAGATTATTACATTTAGACCTCAATCAGTAAAGCTTATTATCTTATTAAGATTTTTAAGCGCATGCCTAATCATACAATGTGTAGCAAAGAAACATCAAATAAATGCTCATTGTGGTTAATTGCATCATATGGCTGTTTTCTGCTGCCGTTTTCGAAGGAGCTGTGATAAATGTTCTCCATTGAACTTCTCACTTTTATGTAGATAGACGTACTTATGTACAGGACAAATAATGTGGAGAAACTCCGCACTCGCCCCGGAGTCTATCTCCTGCTCTATAAAGCTATTTGTTTGATTTACAGCATAAGAAAATCCCTGAAGAGAGATTAAATTAATAGGGTAATTATACACTGTGGCCCAAGTATGATTTATCTAACTGACACACACACACACATCCACAAAGCACACTTGTCCCTGATGGGACAATCTCTATGCCCAGAGAACGTCTGCTCATCTCGTTCATGTCTGGTCGCCCAGCCTCAGTCAGTTCCTCAGATTCCTCTTCCTCCCGTTGCTGCTGTAGAGACACATGTGTCCTCCAGTCAGCCCTTCTCTCTGACTGCCTGCCAGTCTCTGCCTGACCCACTGCCAGCAACAGTCTCTGCACTCAAGTGCAGGCTCACAGGGGAGCTGCAAACATCACTGCTGCAAATTCAGGGAACAAAGTGTTGCTGCTTTCAAGCAAAGCACAAACCACCACAACCAGCTTGTGCCAAAAGCCCATTGCAGGCCATGTGTCAAGGCACAGCAATGTGTCGTGATTAATCTATTCAAGCAGCGCCATATTAGTCCTGTTTCTAGTGCCGTGACCTCAGAGAATGAGCCGCAGTCGCCACTCACAGAGATAGAGGAGGACAACAGAACAGAGAGAGGACCTCATATCTGTTCTCATCAACCCAGCAAATTTTACAAGCTTTGAAGACCCAAAACTGTATGTTTATGCTTTTTATAAAACTGAAAGGTGGAATAAGCAAAGGGTAAACACTTACACTTTTGTATCATAATGACGAAAGGCTAAAAGAATCCAGCTCATTGTTGACTACAGGCAAAAGTTTTAATACTTGTTTCTCTTGTAGCAGTTGTGGAAAGGCTGTATTAAACTATATCAATATATATAAACAATCAATTTCAATACATCTGACAAAGGGATAAAATCTTTTCCCCCCAGTTTGAAATCTTTATCAGAAGCATAAATACTCAGTAGGATTTCTTTAGCATCATCCAAATAATAACATCTCAACAATTAGATGAAAAAACTCAAATAAAATTAATGAATTGGATTAAGAATCTACTGAATTATTGAACACAATAAAGTTTATGTTATAATGATGTATTTAAGTTAAAGAAATGCCTTTGATACTTCTCAAACCAGAACTGCCACAGAATAACAGAAATGATAGTGCCAACTTTCTGATCGGGAATCAGCGTAATGGTTCGCTCACAGTACCCACTTTGGTTCAATGTAGCTGCTGGTTGCTGGTTCTGGTCCAGTTCGCTGGATTTCCTATGTGGTTCCTAGCTTTGTATTCACAGGACAAAGGAAGAAAGACGGTTGAAGAAGGTCGCTGAGTGGTGCTGAGCACATTGGAAGTGTGGACGAAAAACAAGACATTTATTTTAGGAATGTCATTAGACAATTAGACCAAGGTGACACAGTGTTTTATGCAAAAAAGAGTGTTTTTAAATACTGAACCTGGTAAGTAGATCAAGCTAGTGTTTGACTTGGTTGGACAAGCTACAGTTGGTTCTTTAATACTGCTTCTTTCAGTGAGACTCAGAACTGAGTTAGGAGTTGTAACCTAAGGAAACAATAAGTTACACTATTGCATTTCCAACGTTCATCATCCTCTGAGATTGATTGATTTCTCTCACATTAATTGTTTATCCCGTCATTATCAATGCATATTCGCTATTTGTTTTATCTGTTTGTTTACTTATTTTGATCATTTCAATGTATGTTTGATACATACATGTATGTTGTTTTTATGCTTGCTAGAACTTTAATTGTTTGTATTTTTTGTTTTACTTTGCTCTTTTATCAATGCATAGAACTTTGGTCAACAGTGTTGTTTTTGAAGTGCTTTATAAACAAAGTTGTATTGTATGTGTCTGTGCTGCTTCTATGTCTGCCCTTCTGTTTTTAACCTCTGTAAAGCTCTTTGTGTTACACCTGACCATATGAAAAGGGTTTATATTGGTTTATTCATAGATTTATCAGTCAATCAGAAGCAGACATCTGACTATGTGGGTCTCCTTCACACTAGCCACATCTTACAGATTTATTAGACAAGAGAGACAGATTCAAAACAATCTGTCTTCACATTTAAAACTCAGATTAATTATTACTGAAAAGTGACTAATCATTATTTTACAAGCTTTCTGAATTAGCAAAATAAGATCATTTGTTTGAGTTATTTGAAAATACTGACAGACATTCAGACAAACCTCTCTGTGGATAACACTTCAGGGTCATAAAAACAATAATATTTAAAGGTTTAGGATGACTTCTACATTGTAATAGAGATTATTGTGGCTAAACCGAAGAGTCCTGTGAAGGGTATTTTGAAGGTCCTTGCTGAAAGCAGACTCTGTCAGTAGTAGATGTTGAGTTGTTGGTGTTTGGGATCATAGTTTTATGAACTCATACAAGTGTTTGCATGTGAAAATTGATTGCTTGTTTTGTGAAGGACTCTTTCATGCCTAACTAGGGGTAATGACACAGTCCTCCACATCTTCAGGCCTACAGATGTGCAGCAGAAGGCTGCCAAGCTTCAGCTGAGGCAGCATTTTCACCTCGCTTAAACATTCAATCTCTGTATCCTTTCCCTCCCACACGCTCTAATCCAAACTTTTGAGTCTCCATTCGGTAACATCATATTTGTCTATACAGCAGTCATATTATGCTTTCTGAATAATTTTGGTTGACGTTTGACTTTATAAAAAAGCAGAAGTGTCAAATAATGCTCACATTACCCTGTGGAAACTGGGAAGGCAGCGTGGTGAAATGAATCGCAGTTAGAAATACAGCGAGGGGAGAGCAAGTAACCGAGCAGATGAGTAGCTTAGAGCAATCCCAAAAAGGAGTGCAGCAAAGCTTTAAGTCTCAAGGGAATTTAAAAGCCACAGAAATCCAGTTGCGGATATTAAGAGGCTTAATCTAAGAGCTTGCTGAGGCTGAGTTTTGCTATGTGGGCCCCATCACTCTCATCCTTGATAGAGGTTAGAGAAGAGGAGAAGGGGATAAGGACAAGAAGGAAGGAACACTGATGAGAAAATGGAGCTGGGTATCATTAAGAGAGCTTCGTATGTATTTTAACAGAAGTGTTAGACATCAGCTTATTATGCAATATGTCAATTTTCTCTCTCTGTGTGTTTATGGTTACATTGTTCAGCCACAGGAAAGCCACACACAGTTGAATGCAAACAGCTTCTGTCTAGTATGAGTGCAGAAATCAGAGCCACTAGACACAACTATACCACGGAAGTTACACAGACATAAAGCAGCTTGTGCTGAGATGAAACTCATTACCATAAAGCAGCAGATATCTCCCAGAAGAAGAGAGTAGAAAAGAAAACAACCTGGCAGGAAGTTGGATGACAGGAATTCACACATCCTCTATGTCATTACTTTATTCTACTTGATTATCTAGTTTTGGTTTATGTGTTTTTACATCGAAAAATGCATCAGATGCACAAATAACTTTGCATTGCACGAGATATGTACCAGTAACCAGTGGTAGCACTGTTGCCTTGCAGCTAGACCGTCCTGGATTCGAACCTCAGCCTGGGGTCTTCCTGCATGGAGTTTGCATGTTCTCCCTGTGCATTCATGGGTCCTCTCCAGGTACTCCGGCTTCCTTCCACAATCCAAAAACATCACTGTTAGGTCATTTAATTTGTCTAAATTGCCCCTTTGGTATGTGTGTATAGATGCATGGTTCTCTATCCTGTGTGTCTCTGTGATGGACTGGTGACCTTTCCAGGATGTACCTTACCTACTTGCCTGTTACCTACTAAGCTGTTTTAGTGGATGGATGGATGGATGGATGGATGGATGGATGGATGGATGGATGGATGGATGGATGGATAGATAGATAGATAGATGGATCAGAGATTTGAGGCACATTTACAATCTCAGTTTTTTTTACTGAGTTTTAACAAAGACAAAATAATTTGGCGATGACATTGTAATCTGCCTTTAGTATCTTGTAATGTATTAGCGATAGTTAGTATGTCTACTATATCAGTTTGTTTTTTTCACAAAAAATTGCAGACTCTTATCTTTAGTTTTAGATTTCCAAATCCAGTTTTTCATATTCTTTTGTAAGTCTTTCATTACAGTCAAATGAACAGCAGCCATTTGGGTCTATCATGACAGTGTAAAAGCGCCAACCTATTCTGGGTGCTCATAAGCCAGAATAGGTCTAGTTATCCCAAAGATTTCTTGGTGCAAAATGTGTGTATCAACCCCAGAACAAAAGCAAAAACACATTGTGAAGATGGTGGCTGAAACTGGTAAGGGAGGTTCATTAGCCACAATGAAATGAATCCTGTACTGACAGGGCCTGAAAGGCCACCCAGTAAGGAAGAAGCCATTACTAGTTTGTTAATACAGTTTGTATAAATGGAGACAGGGTCAAAGATTTTTGTTTTGTAGACATGTCCTGTGATCTGATTAAAATGCATATGAAATGTTTCGCAATAATAACCAAACACCAAAACATGTATTTTTATACAGTGTATGTAAATAAATGGTTTGAACTGTATATCAGTAAGCTGACCAAATATAGCTTAATAAGCCTATCTGAATAATAACCGTCTCTTCGGTCTCTCACTTTTATTTTCATACATGCCTAGTTATTTTACAAAATGTTAGAAAGTAATAAAGTAGCTTTATAAGTGTTTCATTCACACAGGATAGAACATATGATTATGTCTTTTTGAGTGCTTGTCTTTTTTATGTTCAGGAGGCATTAATCGGGCCGGGGCAGCAGTGCCGACATTCCTGCGGACCCCCACGATGATCCAGCCCCACCTGGACATGAAGCCCTTCCTACAGTTTTCTATGGAAAGCCCACCTCCGCACAGCATGAGTCTCTTCCACAACTTCAACACCGTAAGAACTGACACAGACATGTGCAAACACAACACGCTGCAGTCTTTTAAACTGTCCACTGAAGGCACAACACACACCAGTTTCTCCACAATTTCATGGGATTAATGACTGTCTGCACCATACATACAGATGCCTGTGTTAGCATTAGAAATATGTCTTTCAATAGTTAAATTTTATTATGACATGTCTGAAACTGCATACAGAGCCGAACAGGCTTGTATATTAACGAAGCAGGGCATTCCCAAAACACTAATATTTTATATGCAAACACTGCGCCTTCCTCCTAAAATCAAAGAGCAATAATTAAAGAGGAGTTCTGAGGCCATCCTTATAGCTGCACACTTCAAACCCAGCAGTTTGTTTGAAGTGTTGTGTACTTTGAGCGAACAGAGAGGGATCTTCCTACTCCCTCTTCCCTCTGGCTCTAACTAGCATCATTCTGAGAAGACTGTAGAGACATTCAGCATCTCACCAGCTCAGCATAATGTGGACTGTCTGCTCCTTTAGGCTCCAATGAACAATGTCAACAGCTTTCTTGTCAGCAATGTGTAAAATCATTCCTGGGCCATGTCCCCATGTGTCATCTGGGATATTTGGCTGCAGACTGCAAAAGGGGAACAGAATATTACCATGCACTTTAAACATTCCTGTCAATGCAGGGATGCATTCTATACATAATTTAACATGCTTTAATAATAAAGTCATTTTAATAGCCCTTGGTGCGTAATAAAAGAAAAGGAAGCATGTTCACAGCCAAACTGAACTAAGTCACATGGCAGCATGTGAAGTGTGAAGCAGCAAATGTGGATTCATGGAGACACTGGAATTATGGAGGTATTCCGTCTTCCCTTTCGCTCCTTTTAGCAGAGCCCTCTCTCTTTGTGTGTCTCACTCTTTTGTGGGCTTTTGGTCACATTTTTCTGTTCCCCGTCCTCATCTTCAGAGAGCTAAGTACGTCTGAAGGTCCACAGGGATTCAGCAGATGTTAAAAGCTGTTGTAGCTGAGAGACAGCTTCAGTAAGTGAGTGATGTTTTTCAGGTCTCTGGCCAGGAGAGGGAGCCATAGGAAAGGATTGGAGGACACTGACCTCAGGCGGACAGGCTTGCAAACACACACAAGACCTTAACCCCTATTTGCATAGAAAACAATAGAGGATTGAGTGACTTGTATATTATTTATAAAATTATAGCAGATTTTTGACTTAAGCATGCTTGGTTAGAGCGGTAGAAAATGACTGACTGACTGACTGGTTTAAATGTTTTGAAGAAAAAAATGAATTACCTGAAGTTGATCTTGCAGTGATTTTTGCATTTGTAGAGTACTCTGTAATAGGGAAAGCCGCAAAACAAAGGAAACTATAGTTACTAACGAATACTGATGTTTTTCTGCTGTTGGAATTATGATTATTGATTAATTAATCTTTATCAATAATTATAATAAAAAAATCATAATTTGACAAAATTAATTTCTTAACCAAAATCCTCATTTATGAATCGAGACCAGAGATGTCTTCTGGTGTTGTAATTCTGGCTCAACGCCTTTGATAATTACAACCCTTAAATACTCAGTAATAAATAATTAATAACTATTACCAGAGATGTCACTGTTTAATCGACCGTTTCTGCCGAAACGTGTGGAACTTCAACCTTATTTTGACTGACGATTCACTCTTGCACAAAATAAACACAAAACGCCTTCTGTTTATCTATGTGAATATTTATTAAATCACAGCCCTGATACAATCTGCTCTTCCAATTTAATAATCTTCACCTACTCAAACATGCAAAGTTCTACACAAAAGGACAAAATATGTAACTAATCAAAATAAAACAAAACAGCAGTGGGTGTGTATGAGATCAAACCAGCAGTTATGGCAAAATGATAATATGACAAAGGGATGTGGTGGTGAGTGGAGGTTGGGAGCGGAGCTCAAACTGCAACTCAGTCATAAAACATCCCCCAACTCTAAGCGAGGGTGAGCAAACAAAGCGTTATAAAACTTTTGGCAGCATGCTAGTGGGCAGTAAAGTTGAAGACAAAGAAAATGGTGAATTTCACCATGAGGTTATTATAACAGTTCAGTTTCACAGCGCACCTGCGCACAGGTGTTTGCACGGTAAAGACACACTTGCGAGACACGCGGTCTCCGAAAGTACCAACAATGGCATGCACATACAATTCAGAACACATTAGACTCTAAATGGCGACTCTAATCGCACCAAAAATCTCCTCTACCCTGCCCGGCTATTCCTAATAAAGAAATAAAAAAACAAATTAAAATAAAGGATGGGTTTTACTTGCTGAAGTTTTCCTTCTGGGGCAGCGAGTGAGAGAGAAAAAAAGGGGAGTGAAGCGTTGCTGCACGTCTGCAGTTAAACTCCAAGAAAGCAGTCAATCTTCATCCTTTGGCCTCCTTGGCAAAAAGGAAAAAAAAATTATCTGACCGTCGTCAGTCGACTAGAACCAAGCAAGGAGGGAAGGTTGCGTCTCCTTGAAACTCTGTGGTTTTGGTTACATGTTAAACTTACGTCTTCGATCGGCAAAGTGAAATCTCTGGCCTTCTTATTCCAGAAACCTCAGTTATGAATTTTTTGTTGGAGAATAAGTGAAGACACCACGTGGGACGTCTTCTTCTCCAGATGATGCGTCAGATGTTGGTAACCGTGTCACGGTCTCCAGCTGAAGGAGAGTTTTCAAAATGGGCGCCTTCCTATATAGTGTCTTGTGACGTCAGACTTTGGACGCCCCGTCATATCAGCCACGGTGCCCGCCGGGATTTGTAGGAACAGGCTATCCTGCGGTACAAAATGGCCGATGACGTTGAAAAGGGCATAGTGGCGTCCAGCAACGTGAAAATGGTCCAATATTCAGCAAACAAATGGTCCAACACTGCGGAGAAGGTTGTAGCCCTCAGTATTCTCTTGACATGTTATACAGTACAGACCAAAAGTTTGGACACACCTTCTCATTCAAAGAGTTTTCTTTATTGTCATGACTATGAATATTGTAGCTTCACACTGAAGGCATCAAAACTATGAATTAACACATGTGGAATTATATACTGAACAAAAAAGTGTGAAACAACTGAAATTATGTCTTATATTCTAGGTTCTTCAAAGTAGCCACCTTTTGCTTTGATTACTGCTCCACACACACTTGGCATTCTGTTGATGAGCTTCAAGAGGAAGTCACCTGAAATGGTTTTCCAAGAGTCTTGAAGGAGTTCCCAGAGATGTTTAGCACTTGTTGGCCCTTTAGCCTTCACTCTGCGGTCCAGCTCACCCCAAACCATCTTGATTGGGTTCAGGTCCTGTGACTGTGGAGGCCAGGTCATCTGGCGCAGCACCCCATCACTCTCCTTCTTGGTCAAATAGCCCTTACACAGCCTGGAGGTGTGTTTGGGGTCATTGTCCTGTTGAAAAATAAATGATGGTCCAATTAAACGCAAACCGGATGGAATAGCACGCAGCTGCAAGATGCTGTGGTAGCCATGCTGGTTCAGTATGCCTTCAATTTTGAATAAATCCCCAACAGTGTCACCAGCAAAGCACCCCCACACCATCACACCTCCTCCTCCATGCTTCACGGTGGGAACCAGGCATGTAGAGTCCATCCGTTCACCTCTTCTGCGCCGCACAAAGACACAGTGGTTGGAACCAAAGATCTCAAACTTGGACTCATCAGACCAAAGCACAGATTTCCAATGGTCTAATGTCCATTCCTTGTGTTCTTTAGCCCAAACAAGTCTCTTCTGCTTGTTGCCTGTCCTCAGCAGTGGTTTCCTAGCAGCTATTTTACCGTGAAGGCCTGATTCACACGGTCTCCTCTTAACAGTTGTTCTAGAGATGTGTCTGCTGCTAGAACTCTGTGTGGCATTGACCTGTTCTCTAATCTGAGCTGCTGTTAACCTGCGATTTCTGAGGCTGGTGACTCGGATGAACTTATCGTCCACAGCAGAGGTGACTCTTGGTCTTCCTTTCCTGGGGTGGTCCTCATGTGAGCCAGTTTCTTTGTAGCGCTTGATGGTTTTTGCAACTGCACTTGGGGACACTTTCAAAGTTTTCCCAATTGTTCGGACTGACTGACCTTAATTTCTTAAAGTAATGATGACCACTCGTTTTTCTTTACTTAGCTGCTTTTTTCTTGCCATAATACAAATTCTAACAGTCTATTCAGTAGGACTATCAGCTGTGTACTGTATCCACCTCCTGCACAACGCAACTGATGGTCCCAACCCTATTTACAGGGTTGTGATAAAGTTCATTATTTTCCATAATGTCATGATGAAAATTTAACATTCATATATTTTAGATTCATTGCACACTAACTGAAATATTTCAGGTCTTTTATTGTCTTAATTCGGATGATTTTGGCATACAGCTCATGAAAACCCAAAATTCCTATCTCACAAAATTAGCATATTTCATCCGACCAATAAAAGAAAAGTGTTTTTAATACAAAAAACGTCAACCTTCAAATAATCATGTACAGTTATGCACTCAATACTTGGTCGGAAATCCTTTTGCAGAAATGACTGCTTCAATGCGGCGTGGCATGGAGGCAATCAGCCTGTGGCACTGCTGAGGTCTTATGGAGGCTCAGGATGCTTCGATAGCAGCCTTTAGCTCATCCAGAGTGTTGGGTCTTGAGTCTCTCAACGTTCTCTTCACAATATCCCACAGATTCTCTATGGGGTTCAGGTCAGGAGAGTTGGCAGGCCAATTGAGCACAGTGATACCATGGTCGGTAAACCATTTACCAGTGGTTTTGGCACTGTGAGCAGGTGCCAGGTCATGCTGAAAAATGAAATCTTCATCTCCATAAAGCTTTTCAGCAGATGGAAGCATGAAGTGCTCCAAAATCTCCTGATAGCTAGCTGCATTGACCCTGCCGTTGATAAAACACAGTGGACCAACACCAGCAGCTGACACGGCACCCCAGACCATCACTGACTGTGGGTACTTGACACTGGACTTCTGGCATTTTGGCATTTCTTTCTCCCCAGTCTTCCTCCAGACTGTGGCACCTTGATTTCCGAATGACATGCAGAATTTGCTTTCATCCGAAAAAAGTACTTTGGACCACTGAGCAACAGTCCAGTGCTGCTTCTCTGTAGCCCAGGTCAGGCGCTTCTGCCGCTGTTTCTGGTTCAAAAGTGGCTTGACCTGGGGAATGCGGCACCTGTAGCCCATTTCCTGCACACGCCTGTGCACAGTGGCTCTGGATGTTTCTACTCCAGACTCAGTCCACTGCTTCCGCAGGTCCCCCAAGGTCTGGAATCGGCCCTTCTCCACAATCTTCCTCAGGGTCCGGTCACCTCTTCTCGTTGTGCAGCGTTTTCTGCCACACTTTTTCCTTCCCAGAGACTTCCCACTGAGGTGCCTTGATACAGCACTCTGGGAACAGCCTATTCGTTCAGAAATTTCTTTCTGTGTCTTACCCTCTTGCTTGAGGGTGTCAATAGTGGCCTTCTGGACAGCAGTCAGGTCGGCAGTCTTACCCATGATTGGGGTTTTGAGTGATGATCCAGGCTGGGAGTTTTAAAGGCCTCAGGAATCTTTTGCAGGTGTTTAGAGTTAACTCGTTGATTCAGATGATTAGGTTCATAGCTCGTTTAGAGACCCTTTTAATTATATGCTAATTTTGTGAGATAGGAATTTTGGGTTTTCATGAGCTGTATGCCAAAATCATCCGTATTAAGACAATAAAAGACCTGAAATATTTCAGTTAGTGTGCAATGAATCTAAAATATATGAATGTTAAATTTTCATCATTACATTATGGAAAATAATGAACTTTATCACAATATGCTAATATTTTGAGAAGGACCTGTATAAGGCTTGAAATCCCACTTATTAAACCTGACAGGTCACACCTGTGAAGTGAAAACCATTTCAGGTGACTACCTCTTGAAGCTCATCAACAGAATGTCAAGAGTGTGAGGAGCAGTAATCAAAGCAAAAGGTGGCTACTTTGAAGAACCTAGAATATAAGACATATTTTCAGTTGTTTCACACTTTTTTGTTCAGTATATAAATACACATGTGTTAATTCATAGTTTTGATGCCTTCAGTGTGAAGCTACAATATTCATAGTCATGACAATAAAGACAACACTTTGAATGAGAAGGTGTGTCCAAACTTTTGGTTTGTACTGTATGTTTGAGTATTCTACAGATTAGTAAAATTCTACAGGAAGATTAGCAAATGAGAGTGTCTGCAGGCTTTCTATATGCCTCTCTGTAGCAACACACATACACATTTAAAAACAGATTGTTTCAGTGAAGAGGATGAAGCTCAGCTGAATGAATTGTTCTGTTCATCTGACAGTGGGTACCTCTGTCAGTCTTTTTAAAAAAATATTTGATCTGTACTGTGTTTGTGCAGCTATAATGAGACTCCCCTCCACACTGATGGTTATTAGTCCCATAGCAGAGATATGGCATCTCCTAAAGCCAAATACAGCTTTAATTGTCCTCTAATGGGATTTGTCCTCTAGCTGCTTGTCTCACTCAATGTGCCTGTAGACAGTGATGAGGTTGATTTTTATTTCTGCTCCAGGTTGTCCTGTTGTGGCCCCACGTCCTTGCATTTTAGGGCCAGCTTCCACACATGCTCCTAAAGCAGAGCTATAAAATACTGGAACTGTAACATAATATTACAATTTTTGTCAAGGTTAAAATATTTGGTTAAACAAAATTTTTTCCTCACTGGTACTTTTCTGGCATGAATTTGTGCCCTTTTCTAATTAGTCTTTTAATGTATTTTTTTTCAACAAAAAATATATTGAGCCTTGAATGATGTGCGTAAATGAACACAAAGGGTAATTAAAACAGTAATATTTAAGCATTTAAATAAAAAAGCCATAAAATGTAAATTGTTGAACTAGATGGAGGGTTGGGTCAGTAACTTGTGTGACTTTAACAACCCAAACAGGGACTTTAATGGTCCTGTTAATGTGACTGTTCAGACTACAACTTAAAAAGCGTGTGCTCTCATGTTCAGAGCTGAAGAAGATTTTTGGATGAGAGGTTGAGCACCTCCAAGGAACAAGAGAAGGAATCCAGTTGCCTTCTATTTAAGCATTTAGTATTGTCATGTTCCGGATGATTGAGAATCTACACAAACTTACAAAATGTAAGGTCTCAAAACATGTTTGTGTTGGAGGCATATATTCAAAGTTGCTTTGCCCTTTTGGAAAAAAAAATATCTATGTTTCAGTGTTGCTGTGTAAAGCCTTTTTTAGACACATCCAAAAGATTCATAAAGGTGTTTTCCTTCCTGGTGGTTTAACTAAGGTCTCTTAAAATCATGCATTTCTTCAATGGATTTGTTATGAGTTATTGTTTAGGACCCATATGCACGCAGAAATTAGACAGAGGCATGTTGAAAGGGATCTTTAATAAAATAATAGGTCACACTTTTTTGATTAAACCTGCGTCACAGACATGAAAAACAGATGAATCTGGCAAAGTACTAACAAAACTGGGAGGGATTTAAATATTGCATCTAGTGTTTGATGAGAAACAATATGTAAACCAAGCATGAGATTACAAGACCAGAAGTGACTAAAGACTCCTTAACAGGTGTAACAGGAAAAGCAGGTACTATATGGGCCACAACAAATGAAAAAAGTCGGATTGTCAAAATAACACAGCAACTAGGCTCTTTAAGGACAAACTGTCCACACGTCTAAAAACACCTCAAAGATCTAAAATGTAAAACAAAATCACAAAATTAACACAACACCAGAGTCCCAATGATCATGACAATAACTGGCTGAGGAAAAATCCAACTTAAATTTGTATATATTGCAAATTTTGGTATTATTTGCAGATCATGCATTTTAATGATTGTAGAAATTACAGGTATTTAAACATATCCATTTTTTGAAATCATTTGGACAGTGGTGCAACCAAGAGGGGCGGGAGGTTTGAGGCCACACCAATAAAATATGCAGCCAGATGATCTCGTATGCAAATAAGTTTTTATTTGCATGAATTTAAGAGAGAAAAGAACATGCTTTGATAAGTTGCAACATTTGTTCTTTTATTTATTCATGTATTTATTTAAATTAGTATGTTTTCCTTCTTTAGTGCCCCTTTTTGAATGCCTGTCATCATACAACTATTACCATTTTGGTTAAAAAAGTCATACACTGTAAAAGAAAAAACCTTTAATCAAATCCCCTGATTTTTAGTATATAACTCCTTAAAAATATCAGCTTACAGACTATAGGTTATATCTAATTGATCTTTTTTTTACCCTTTTTTCAGCCACACTTAAATTTTAAGCTCCACAACTCCAACATAACAAAATGAAATGACACTTTTAGTAGGCCTCATCTGACAACCTCTTACAAAACCTTATGGAGAGGCCCTTCATTTTGAGAAACATATTTAACACAAAAGCTCACCACAGACAAAACTACAACCCCAGTCGGTCGTGGCAGATGGCCGCTCACACTGAGCCTGGTTCTGCTGGAGGTTTCTTCCTGTTAAAAGGGAGTTTTTCCTCTCCACTGTCGCTACATGCATGTTCAGTATGAGGGATTGCTGCCAGCTCATCTGGGAGGAGGGAATGCTGCAAGTCACTGACTGGATGCAATCTGCTGGGTTTCCTTAGATAGAAAAACTTTTTATCCAATTTGAATAAAAAGCTAACTCCGACCGCACTGTTCAATTGTTAGGATTAATTGGAATGTATGTACCTGACTGTTGTGAAGGGCCTTGAGACAACATGTGTTGTGAATTGGCGCTATATAAATAAAACTGAATTGAATTGAATTGAATTGAACTCACTGGTCTATACAGTATGTTGTGAAGTCACCATTTTCCCCATTGGACCAGTTTTCAAATTAACAAGCAAAATGTCTAAGTTTAAATGTGAAACACCCCGAAACATGAATACCTCCTAGTGTTTCAAATGTTTGAGTTCGTCTCAGTAAATTCTGTCTTGTCATGAGTTCTCATTTGTAGATTAAAGACATTAAAAACCATTGCTAAAACATTTACAGTATCTGACATATTCTATGATGAGTAAGATTGTTGTTTTCAAAATAATAATAAAAAACCTACACCCATCACAAGTAACAAGAGCTTTATTCATTCATTATGTAACAGTCAGAATTAAGGGACTAGGTAAAGAAGACCTAAGGTGGAGAGGGACAGTTAGAAACTTAATCCGAGCAGCATTTGGTTGGATGAAGAATGCATAAAGGGAAGGAGAGCAAGTCAGAGATCCAGAGAGAGAAGGGGAGGAGAAAACTGGGAAGCAGAGAGAGGAAAATACACTGAAGCGTGAGTCTGAGAGAAGGAGTTGAGTAGTACAGGAGGAGGAGGCTGAACAACAAATCCAGGCACTTGATAGGACATGTGCTGAAAAGAAGAGAGGGATTTCTGGTGTAACACCTTGAAGAAAGGCAGAGATGTTCTGAAAAGAGGAAAAGTCAGCATTGGCAATGTATCTAAGCCTTGTGTTCTGAAAGTTTGTCTGCACTGGGCATTGACACAGTATCAACAGGCTGAATGAGTGAGAAAGATGCACCGCACACCTTTAGTCTCACACATGCTGAGACCCAAACACTCACCTCAGAGAGCAGCGCAAACACGGGAGAAGCAATGCAGCTTCAAGTCTCCAAAGACACAGAGGAGAAGAGGGTGAGTAAGAAATATAATTTCTTTCAAACTTCCACCCAAACGTGTTCTAATCTTTTGGACCAATGCAAAAGTGTGTCAGAACTAATACTTCAAAAGCTGCTTTTATCTGGAATGTTTCCCTTGCTGGCAGAATGGGTCTTGTGATAGTAAATACTGTACTACATTCTTTACTGCAGGAAATCAGTTCCTCCATGGTTTTGTTTTAGTGAGTTGATCAAATGTGCAACAAACTTTGAGAAGATGACAGCAAAATTCACTCCATTATGTATGAGGTTAATAAGTTTGTGTTTTTGTGCAATGCTAGGAAATGGTTTAATGTTTTAAGGCTGGTTGATTCTTAAAGTTGTGTGGGGTTGTTGATGTCTTAAAACTTGTGTTTTTTGTGGTTTAGCCACATCTGGCAGAGCTTTCATGAAATGGACAAAGACATGTCTAATTTATCAACTTCTAGCAGATTCCAGAAATACTACTTCCCAAATTTCTCATTATTGTGTGTGAGTGTGTTTTGGAAAATCCTTCTGCGGTTGCTTCATCGTGTTCTACTCCTATTTCATGAGAACATCTTTTTAGAAAGTGTTTTGGGTGAGAAACGAGGGGAGTGGCCTTCCAAACAGGCGTGCTGACAGCTGTGTTTTTAACAGCTGAATGGAGCTGATGGATCAGAGGTGACCCACACCCAGAGAGCTGGGCTGGCTGAGCTGGGGAGAAACCCGATGATTCATGTGAGACAGGGACCGCGCCTGCTCGGCCTCATGTTTAACTCTGCTCAGGCACGGAAAGAAAGGGTTAGATCATGACTTCCAGGATGCGAAGTTTAGGCTGCATTTGACAGACTACTAATATTGGTGTGTGGCTTATGAATGCATTGTGTAATAAGGTGACACTGTTTTTCTAGGGATGTTCACACAGTTGAAAGTCTCCTCTACACTTAACCAACTCTAGGTGTAGTGGCCTTGTAACAGTATTCATGTGGAGTGGAAAGAAAATGCAATGTTTGCTTTACAATCTTTGCTCTGATACCTCTACCTCCTGCTTGTGAACCCAGTTGTCTTCAGAAGTCACCTAAATATTAAAATTATGAAGATCATTGCCATGAATGATTACAGCAGACAGATCAGGAAGAAAGTTGTGGAGACATTTAAAGTAGGGTGAGGTTGTGAAACAAAATATAAATATATTCAATCTATCAGTGCAAACAGACAGATGATGGCACAACTGCAAACATACCATGCCTTGGTAGGTTTGCAGCCAAACTGACAGGACAGGCAAGGCGAGCATTACTCAGAGAAGCAGCCGAGAAGCCCATGGTAACTCTGAAGGAGCTGCAGATATCCACAGCTCAGGTGGAAGAAGCTGTGGATATGATAAGTTTTGGTTGTACAGGTACAGAGTGACAAGAAGAAAACCGTTGTTGAAAAAGAGCCAATGAGAAGTCCTGCTTGCAGTCACAGGCCATGTAGGGGACACATTAATCATGGAAAACGGGGTTCTGGTAAGATTAAAGCTAATTTAAGCTTTTCCGCATAAGTATGTGCAACACTGCACATCATTTTTAACATGCCACCCCCATGGTCAAACATGGTTGCGGCAGCAACATGCTGTAGGGATGTTTTTGTTTAGCAGAGAAAGAGAAGCTAGTCAGAGACAAGAACCCAACAGAGTCTGCAAAGATCTTGAGGCTGAGGTGGGGGTTCTCCTTCCTGCAGATCAACAAGCTTAAACATACAGCCAACGCTACAATGGAATAGTTTAGATCAAATAATATTCATTTGATTGAATGGCCCAGTCACAGTTCAGACATAAATCCAACTGAACATCCGCTGAACATTGCTGTTCACAAATGCTCTCCGTCCAGTTGGAGCTGCTTTGAAAATGAAAATGAGCAAAGATTTAATTGTCTAAACCTCTTCTTCTCTAGACTCGCAGAGGTTAAATACAAATTCACATCACACCTACAGATTTGTAAGTGCAAAAATGTGTGAAACATCTGTATCTTTTTCCTTCAACTTAATAATTAGGCACTGCTATGTTTTGGCCTTGCATAAAAAAACCTTAACAAAATACACAGATACACAGCAACAAAACACACAGCCTGTGGTTGTAATGTGAAAAAATGTGAAAGAGTTCAGGAAGTCTGAATACTTGAACAAGCAACTGCATCAGTATCTGAATTTACAGCAGTCAGCCAGCTTTAGACTGTTTCTGTGGAGAGAACAAGAGAGAGTCATGGAACGTGAACTATGAGAAAGAGAACCAAATGAGATAAGAATGCGTGATGTGAGGATGTCCGGACCGGGCCTCTTTCTAACTCTTTGTATCTTTGTGTTGCTGGACTCATTCCCAGTTTTCCTTCAGTTTATTTTTTCAATCTGTTCCAATTATTCTTCCTCTCTATCACTCATTATCTCCTCCAGATGGAGCATTTCTGTGTTTACTCCTACCCAACTAAATGTCTAAGGCTCGTTTTCATGATTACTCATTTAAAGGAGTCAGGAGTAAAAAGCTCCAAGGAAATTTTTGTTTCTGTTTGACTCTTAATATTGAATATTGGTTTTAGTTAAATTGATCCACGTGACTTCCCAAATTATTGAACCATTTCTACATAATTAAGACTGTGCTGCAAGATATTTTTGGGAACAATTCAAATGAAATTGATCTATTTGGTGTTTGTCAGAGTTTCCCAAAAAAACAGTCTTCCATCATACTTGAAGAAACTAATAGAACATTCTTTATATTATGACCTAATACTCAATAAAACATCAAACATCAAAGCAGTTCAGTTCTTAACGCCAAAAAGTTTAGTTTATTTTTGTTGCTTTCATAAACCCAGACACCTATTTTCATAAATATTACTCGGTTTAGCTTCAGGCTTGCTCCAGACAGTTGTCTGAGGTGGAAATCCACACTAATGCTAAGGTCAACTAACAGTGATTGCTGAATAAATTCAGCTTCAAACACAGATAAACAATTGGAATGGAGCCCTTTTAGATCAATGTGTCGGGGACAGATTTTTATTTAGGACGGCTTAAAAGCTGACACATTGAAGGTTCTGCTAAGCTGGTTAGTTAAATGTAATAGCTGAAATATTCACTGCAGAGACAATGTGTTGCCACATGTTGATCAAGATGCATGGGTCTGGGTTGTAGCAACGTGCTTGATAAAACACAGGAAAAATATTGTAAACAGTCCTGTGTGTCTGTGTGTGTTATCATCTCTGGCTGTATACACTGCCTAGCAAAAGTGTTTATACCTTTAAAGCAGTTTTTTTATTTTATTTTACATTAACCCAAGTTATAACCACAAACTTTAATGTGTCTTATTCAAGTGATAAACCACCACAAAGTGGCAGATAACTGAAATAAGAAAATTGTGTGTTTTTCTAAATTAAAATCTGAAAAGTGGGGCACACATTTGTATTCAGCCCCCTTTACTCTGATATGCCCAAAAAGAAAAAGACATCCAACAGCCCTTTGAACTCACCTAATTGGCAAATAGACCTTTGTGTAATTCAGTCTCACTACATATTTAGCTCCTTCTGTGGAGGCATCAGAGCTTTGTCAGAGAACATTATTAAAGTAGCATTACCATGATGACCAATTAGGTAATAAAACAATAACAACAACAGAAAATTTTTACTACATAATTATGTACTACTTCGTGTTGGTCTAACACAAGGAAAAACACACAGTCCAGCAGACATGTAACACATAGGTTTAAAGTTTAATCCTAGTTTTGTTTCTCCATGCTTACTTCAACTATTAAAGACAGAGGTCCCAGGTCACATTTATCTTTCACATAATTATGGAAAGCTGACCTATTGACTCATGGCTCTCGAACTTTTGGTGTTCACACCTGGAAAATAAATTACATCTAACATATTTTTTTTCCTTTCTTTTGTCTTTTCCTCTCTCAGATGGACCCAGTCCAGAAGGCTGTGATAAACCACACCTTCGGAGCGCCTCTGGTCAAGACCAAGCGGCCGGTCATCTCCTGCAATGTCTGCCAGATCCGCTTCAACTCAGAGGTAGAGGAACATAAGATAACAAAGCATACAAAGCATCTTCACCCTTCTGTCCAATGTTGTCCCATGGGCGCCTGTCCCACTGGGGTTTCCTGCTGGTGAGATGTGAACCTGATCAGAAGCCCGAACCACATTTACTGACACCTTTCTGCAGGAGAAGCAGCAACTATACTTTGAGCTCCCCCTCAATAACAAAACTCCCCACCTAATCTATAAAGCTGAGTCCAGCCACCCTCTGGAGGAAGCATATTCTTGCCACTTGTATCCAGGATCTGATCATTTTGGTCATGACAAAAACGTGACATTTTTTAAATCATAGTGAAATTCTGCAGAGAGGTCTGAATTAACCCGGGCAGGAGTAAATGCTCACTATCCTCACTAAACAGTTCATAATTTAGTACAGCACAAAGAAGTGAGACAAAGTACCCAACTAAATCATTTACAAAGAACTTGAGGAATTAGAGATAGTGTTGCTTAAGATGGTTCTACAAGCTACTAAATGAAACTTAGTTTTTGTGAAATCAGTTCTGATACGCTGTGATATGTCTCATGTTGCTTTGGGAATTAATTTGCACGTTTTACTGTGGCTATCATATATTGTTTTCTCCACATTTTCTCCACTTGGAATATGCTCATGATGCCTCCCCAAATAGCAGATATTGGTGCAGAGAATGTTGTGCATTTCTCTGGTCCATGTCTTGGCTCATTTGACCCCTCTGGAATTTATTGCAAGACAGCGTGGAGTTAGCAGAAGCAACAATCACTGCAGCAAAAAGCACTGCAGCATAAACAGTAGGAAGTTTGACTGAGACCTAAAACATGTTAGGAACACTTCTGATAAACATAATAAACCTTACACCCCCATCACCAACCTGGATATACGACTGATGAATGAAGCCAAAACTGGAAGTGTAGCATGAATAGTAATTCCAAACCCAGAGCTCTGTGTTTTCTTTGTTCTGTGCGGATAATTAGGATGGGCACATGACAACATCAGTGCAAAATATGCGCAGACTGTATAATTTAGGTGTGATTCTACAGATTCTGTGGTGCAGAACTGAGGGCCCTGTTGTGCAGCCACGCATAATACACAACATTAAGGAGTAGACCGCTGCTATATATACACTGCACATCTACAATCATGGTTTCCATGTGGTCAGGGAGCAGCAGGGCTGTAATCTTCTCTTTGTAGACTTCTCCAGTGTCCTCGCAGGCAACAGGAAGCAGTCAGACATGTTTACGTATATGAAATACTTTGAGACCCACTGCTAGAGATCATGCACTTGGCCCCTTTAGTTTAGAAGTCATGATAGATGTTGTTATGAATATAAATCGGTAAAGAATTTTAGGACTTTACATTGCTTGGTCCGTTAATGATGAAAGCTAAGAAGAAAAGAGACACTTATGAAGCTGGAAAACTCACCCATTTGAAAACTTTTTAGTAGGTTTAAGACAACTTATGTTTCAAGCAGCATTAAGTTATACAGGAAAAATGGAAAAAACATATTCTCTTAAGGTACATTGTCTTATTTTACTTTTAAATTTAATGCAATCCAATGATGGAGAGACCTTTACATAATACTAGAAACCACAATGAAATATACCTGCATGATGTTCTGTATGATTGGTTCTTAAAAGTCACTCCCATGACCCACTTCCATGCATTTTTATTGCTGGATTATCTGGAAACCTAGCAGGGGTCTTAACACATGGCTCAGGGGGGTTTTCTGTAGCCATAAAGAATACAAGTAAACCTCACTGTAGAACGTATGTAAAATAAAAAAGAGAATAAATACCTCTAATGGTCGTACCTTGAGTTCATTAGTAGTTCTAAAGACTAACACCTACTGGAACTTCTGTGAGGTAGGTTTGTTTGAAGGGTAAAAAAAATGTATTACAGAAACGTGGGCTTTTTAAACGTTGTGTGTTATACCTGCTTAAAGGTTGTTATTTTCAAAAAATGCTCTTAATCTGATGAACAAGCCTCTTTAGAACACATATTCTAGTTTATTGAATATGACTCTATAACACAAATGTTGATTATTTATGAGCATTTGTTTATTTTTGGTTTCAGTTTTGCTAATTATTCAGAGCATGTTTTGCAGGACTATACTGACTCATTCCCACTCTCATGATCATTTCAAGTGTGATCAAGAGTGAAAGGACAAACTGAGGTATATGAGCATTGTCAAACTTGCACTGGTGCTTTGTTTGTGTTCTCCTTTGTCTCCATGCTAGAGGAAAACAATCCTTATTGCCAAAGATTAGCTCTCTACCCATATTGTTTTTTTTTTCATGAAAATTAAAATGTCATAAAAAGCCTTATTATTAATTTAAAAAAATTATTTTGGTTGCATCCATTTTTTCATACTTGGACACAGTTGAATGTGTGGACACATTTATTGGTTAAATCGGTTGCTAAGGTAAAAGCTCTTCATTTGTTCTAAAACAAAATCCAGCTCGCCTCAATCTGCCCCTCCTCCTTTTTGCTCTATTATCCAATGTTCCTTTGTAGTTTCCTTCCCCCCATCTTTCTATTTTCCTCCCTCTCTGACGCTGCATTATTTACATTGTGGAAATGCTTAAAATTGGCTGCCACTACTTATTATAAGATGCATTCGTCAAGGGTATGGATTAACGTCTAGCTCCGACAGCAGCGGTGCATCTTGGGTAACTGGCAGAGAGGGGACTTGAAGGAGAAGGACAGGACCAGAAGATTGGAGGGAGGGTTCATGCCCTGTTGTCTAAACGCTGTGTGGTGGTGTGAGGTGCTAAACGCTGGGTGATGCAAAATAACCCTTGTGGCATGCTGCAATAGTGACATCACAGTTTCTGTGGAGCTGCACTGGCTGACGTCACAGCTGCTGCAGCAGAAAGAGGCTGATACACATCTCTTATATGTGTCATTGTCTCTTCACTGCTCTTCTCCTTCCTTCACCTCACTTGTTCAATGTATACCATCTTTTTTCTCCTCTTTGTCTTGTGCGAAGGTCAGTAGCCATACTACATCTCTGGTTTCTTCTTATAATTATAATTATGAAAGTTTAGATTAAAACTTTATCATAAGGAATAGCAGTATTCACATATTTAGGGTGCTTTTCTCCATTATTTGATTTTCCTTTTTTGTGCAGCTCTGTGCAGCAGTTATAGTTGACTATACACACTGTTTTAATAATATTAGATTAATTACATCTTTGGCTGCTGATCCAACTGGCTTGATAGGAGAGAATAACATGGTGTTTATGTACTTGCCTATTTCTCTACATTATATTTATCATCTGAGTTATCACTTCTTTCTTAGCAGGCTATGTAACTTTTTCCACCCTAATCTGCAGGCTTTGCTGGAGCACTTCAATAAGTTCCTTTTGACAGGGAACAGTTAAGATCCGAATTTACAGGAAACATGCGCTCTTTAAAAAGTGCTGCAGAGTTTTAAAGGAACATTTCCGGATTTTTGGAGTGAGATTCTGCTAAAACGTTAGAAGCATTAAGTATTTTACCCGTTAATGTGTCAGGCGTTTGTGACACAATAAATGAGACCATGAAAAACCTTTTCCACCTGTAATGTCACATGTACCCTGTCCAAATCAACTAAAAAAGTGAATCTGCCACTGAGTGAAGTAAAGCCAAAATGAGACAAAACGTCAAACAAAACTGTCAAAACAGAACCATAACAGGAAATGCTTTAAGTTTCCTATTTGCCTCCTATCTCCATTTTTTTCGTCGTTGTAACGAAAGGTCCAGTGCAAACAGTATGACATTTTTAGGCTTATAAAACAACATTTGCAAGAATTGTTTGACATTTTTTTTACATTGGAATTGTTTTAACCTTCCTTTGGTGTTGGGGTCACCACTGACCCCTTTCAGTTTGGAATACATAAAGTACCACATAAATGTTGTCCATTGCATCAAGGTTTTTGACTTTGTCAGGAACCTTTGTATTATCAAAATAAAGCCAAAACATTTAACTTCAAATAATTTTAAAAGACTTTGGTAAAAATTATGACCTTTGTTGTGTTGAGGTCTGAGCCCGTTATTATAAATGATTAAAAAAATTAGAACTTTTGCCCACACCGAAACAATTTTACCTCACTAACACTGTTAGTCATCAGCCCACTGACAGCCAACTCTTCTGGTTTCCTATATTGGTATTCTTCTTTTTTGCTTGCGTGCACAGATCCAGCAAGGAGGCCAATAAAGGCCTCTGAGATGCATCATCTGGCAGAAATACACTGCTTAAAAAATAAAGGGAACACTTAAACAACACAATATAACTTCAAGTAAATCAAACCTCTGTGAAATCAAACTGTCCACTTAGGAAGCAACACTGTTTGACAATCAATTTCACAGCTGTTGTGCAAATGAAATGGACAACAGGGGGAAATCTTTGGCGATTAGCAAGACACACTCAATAAAGGAGTGGTTCTGCAGGTAGGGACCACAGACCACTTCTCAGTCCCTATGCTTTCTGGCTGATGTTTTGGTCACTTTTGAATGTTGGTGGTGCTTTCACACCCGTGGTAGCATGAGACGGACTCTACAACCCACACAAGTGGCTCAGGTAGTGCAGCTCATCCAGGATGGCACATCAATGCGAGCTGTGGCAAGAAGGTTTGCTGTGTCTTTTAGCGTAGTGTCCAGAGCCTGGAGGCGCTACCAGGAGACAGGCCAGTACACCAGGAGACGTGGAGGAGGCCGTAGAAGGGGAACAACCCAGCAGCAGGACCGCTACCTCCACCTTTGTGCAAGGAGGAACAGGAGGAGCACTGCCAGAGCCCTGCAAAATGACCTCCAGCAGGCCACAAATGTGCATGTGTCTGCACAAACGGTTAGAAACCGACTCCATGAATATGGTATGAGGGCCCGACGTCCACAAATGGGGGTTGTGCTCACAGCCCAACTCCATGCAGGACGTTTGGCATTTGCCAGAGAAAACCAGGATTGGCAAATTCGCCACTGGCGCCCTGTGCTCTTCAGATTAAAGCAGGTTCACACTGAGCACATGTGACAGACGTGACAGAGTCTGGAGACACCGTGGAGAGCAATCTGTTGCCTGCAACATCCTTCAGCATGACCGGTTTGGCAGTGGGTCAGTAATGGTGTGGGATGTCATTTCTTTGGAGGGCCACACGGCCCTCCAGGTGCTCGCCAGAGGTAGCCTGACTGCCATTAGGTACCGAGATGAGATCGTCAGACCCCTTGTGAGACCATATGCTGGTGCGGTTGGCCCTGGGTTCCTCCTAATGCAGGACAATGCTAGACCTCATGTGGCTGGAGTGTGTCAGCAGTTCCTGCAAGATGAAGACATTGAAGCTATGGACTGGCCCGCCCGTTCCCCAGACCTGAATCCGATTGAGCACATCTGGGGCATCATGTCTCGCTCCATCCACCAACATAACGTTGCACCACAGACTGTCCAGGAGTTGGCGGATGCTTTAGTCCAGGTCTGGGAGGAGATCCCTCAGGAGACCATCCGCCGTCTCATCAGGAGCATGACCAGGCGTTGCAGGGAGGTCATACAGACACGTGGAGGTCACACACAATACTGAGCCTCATTTTGACTTGTTTTAAGGACATTACATCACATTTGGATCAGCCTGTAGTGTGTTTTTCCACTTTAATTTTGTGTGTGACTCCAAATCCAGGCCTCCATTGGTTAATACATTTGATTTCCATTGATGATTTTTGTGTGATTTTGTTGTCAGCACATTCAACTTTGTACAGAACAAAGTATTCAATGAGAATATTTCATTCATTCGGATCTAGGATATGTTAGTTCAGTGTTCCCTTTATTTTTTTGAGCAGTGTACTATCACAGCAACAATGTCACTTCCTTTCGAATGATCTCAAGAACCCTCAGATTTGACAACAGAGACACTCGAATGAAATCTGACAAACTTGCTTCCATCCAGGATGTTTGGGAGAGATGGGTGAAACTTCTTCCAGTGATGTTCAACCCAGGGCCAGAGGTGACAGTTGATGAACGTTGTGTCCCCTTTCATGGAAAATGCCCCTTCTGAATCTTCAGATTTACATAGGCAAATCTGTGAGTGGCTTTCTGGATAAAAACTTAGGAAAACGCATAGTCCTTCATATGACTGAACTTGATTTGACATAAGGGTCAATTCCAACTCCAACACTAAAGATGTTAATCTAGTTAAATATTTAAAAAATCAATAAATACAATTAATTTATTCAATAGATTTGTTATAATACCCCTTAGTAACAGTCAGAAAACATAATAACCAATTATTTATTTCTGACATTCTCATTTAACTTTGTTTTATAGAAAATGTGATGAAACCTGAAGAAACACTCATAGGATGCCACTGTGAAAATAGTAAAGCAATTTTTTGATGGATAAGGAAGCCTAATAAAGTAACCAAGAGTTATAAAACGAATTAGGCAATAAAAGGCATTTTGAGTAATTGTTTTGTTGATTTTAAGACTGGGGTCTAAACCAACCCCCAAACACCGTGAATAGTAACAGAAAGCTAACACTACAGGAAAGTTAAGATGGTGGAAGTCAACTTTGTTCTTGGCTCATCAAGGACTATCCATTACCATCAGCTGGAATCAACTAATCTGTCCAAAATGAGCACGCCTGCAGAGGTATCTAATGCAGGTAAGATAGTACCTGCTTAACATAACCTTTCTCTTTATGATTCATCGTGACAGCTGTCCTCTGAGATGCTAAAACACACCCACATGTAGCTAACATAAACAATCAGACTTGGTAACATTACTCATCACCCCCTGCCTGCTTCGCCAAGCCAGACGATCTCCACACTTGAGCCTGTGATCAGTGTGATGTCCTCAGTGTCCAAGCCTTTCAGCGCTCATCGCAGCTGTCAGCTGCTCATCCAGACGAAATCTCTCCCTGGCAACTATAAGTAATCCAGCCTCCTGAATCAATAAAGACATTGCTGGGCTCTCAGGGAAAGTTAACTGGTTGAAAGAGCATCCTTCATGACAAATTTTCTCTCTTAATGTACTCGTGATATCAAATGCAGAAATGACATAGTAAGTACCAAAGATATCAGCGAGGAGCCTGTTTGCTCTTTTTATTGAAGAAGATAAATATGGATTAACACACGACAAACATGTTTAAACAAATTTGACTTGTGCATTAGAGTATGTGTTGTGTGCCTGTGAAGCGATGTCTGTTTGTGTACGATCACCTTATATTAAGACTTTAGGGGACAGCTCTGCATAAAAACCTCATCTCACCCACCATGTTGTCCCTGACTCAGATACCTCTGCATAGTAACACTGCAGCTATAGACAGACTGTCTTAATGTCCACACAACCTCCTGACAATTGACTTTCTGAACAAACACATTAGCTAGTAGCTAGTCTGTCATCAAGAGATCATCTTTACGAGCTTTTGGAAATAATCTCTGTGCCATTTTTCCAGGCTTGAATTTAGGGCTGCATATTAGGATAACACGACATTAAAATATCCATCCACCCATTTTCTATACCCACTTCTTCCGTGCAGGGTCACGGCGGAGCTGGTGCCTATCTCCATCGGTTTATGTGCGAAAGGTGGGGTTCACCCTGGACAGGTCGCCGGTCCATCAGAGACATTAAAAATTATTGCCGAATATTGTGATGATGATATAGACATAAACACACCTTTTTCTTACTGTTCATTTTGTTTTCCTTTAGGTTTTATTGTTACTCTTGTTCTTCCTGAGCTTCAAGATTTATGTAATTAACCTCTCTTATGATGGTTTTTACTTTAGAGTGCATGTTTTTCTCAAGTTGTAACAATTCATAAAGTCATCTTATTGAAGAAGGACCAGATGTAGCTGATGTCAAATATAGGACTTCTAGCTAACGGGCAACATTTGCATTCCAAATATGTCTTAAACTATGTGGCAGGTTTAATAAAAACTGCTGCCACTATGTCTGCTGATTGACATCACTCAGTGGGTTTCTTGCCAAAGAAAACGGCCAGAAGAAATTAAATAATACGTACCGTCGACATGTTTACATTTTAGACCGTATACTGAACTCCGAGAATTAAGTGTTCCTTATTTCAGTTCTTTCAACAACTGTGCAAAATACAAACCCTCCTGCATAGTTGTTGGTGGATGGCTATTCTGCTTCACATACTGGTAAAACTAAAGCTTGCTGTTGTGAGTTTGCATTCCTCCTTCATAACCCCTTCTCTGAATCAGTTGTTTTTGTCACTTAGTGAACCCTACTTCCTCTTTTCAACACTCTGTGGCTCTGACCTGCCTTTCACGCATCTCTTCTTGTTGGAATCATTACCAGTCATCTCTGAATGGGTCAGAATCTAGCATTCAACAAAAGCTTTTGCTATGAACTCACTAGCCTGTGCTTACAACACTAAACCCGACATGACGGGCTGTTTAATCATGACCAGCACAGTTCCTCTCATCACATGTTGGGTCAAGCTTTCTCTTGGCCCGTCTGTCTGCACACAACATTGATCAATATCCTTTCATCTTTGAAATATCAGGTCTGCTTTAGTACAGAAGGGCTGTTCAACATGTGTGTTAGAACACCTGCTATAAATTACTTCGGCGGACTTTACACAGTATGTCGACAGCTCTTTGGGAAAATCATCGTCTACCAACACACACCTTGCTATTTCAAAGTTCTGTTTGTTTCTGATAGGTGCAAAAAGGTGCTAATGTGTCATGTCTTTGGCGTTCCTGGAAAGCAGTGACAGAAAGATTGTTCCCGTGAACTCAGTGCCGTTGTCTGATGTAATCCTGGCAGAAGTAGCAACAACTATAACTTTCCAGCTCTTCAAATGCAGACAAATATCACACTTGAGTTGTCATCAGCACGTACCAGAGCGTATCTTATTCCAACCTACCCTTCTGGCTGTTTTTTAAAGCTTTTTTGGCATCTTTAACAGGAGTAAAGTACACATAGATTTTTATTTATGAGAAGTAATAGGCTTTATGTCATTTACAGACAGAAGTAATGGTCACATAAAAATATGTCATCTATAAAAAAGTTAATATTTATGAACAACTGGTTAGAGCAAAAACTGGTCTAACTAGTCTGTCTTTTTTAAGCCATCAAAGCATCATTGTATATTCTTTTCTGATCCTCCTTGTTCTCCATCTCCTCTGAAAGCCTCCTTTCCTCCTGCCTTGACATCTACGTAGATTAAATAGCATGAAAGCATAAGGTAATAGGTTCACATGCAGACCTGACAGAAAATCCAATCCCACCTGTTCTCTACCTGTCATTGTTGGTGTCTTTTTTCAACATAAAATGTTTTCCTTGTTGTTCCATAGAGCCAGGCAGAGGCCCACTACAAGGGGAACCGCCACGCCAGGAGAGTTAAAGGCATTGAGACGTCCAAGAGTCGCCCTCAGGAGGGGGACAAGCCTCATGTCCTACCCCAGACCTCGCACCCGTCCCCACCTGGAGCCCCTGGCACTGCCCAGGACTGTGAGCCTGGCAAAGCAGGTGAGACAGGAGAAAATGCTACCAGTCATAGAAACAAAAAAGTGCCTGTGTGATCCTCTAATTGTGCAACATAATCATCTCCATCTACGCAGGATGTTCAGGGCTTAACATTTCGCTGGAATATATCATGGAAATATGTAAAGATCTTCTAAATCTTCAAAAAGGCTTCTAATCACAGTGGCTTTGCAGTGTGTAGTTGATTCTGTGAGAAACGTGCTCTAAGAAAACTTCTCTCTGTGTGGTTTGATTTGGCTTCAGAAACACCGTCTCACAGAACCTGCTGATAACAGAATGTTATGAGGGTGAAAACATTTTCCTGATTTAAGGCTAACCACAGTTTCAGAAAATCAAACTGAGCTTCAGAGTAAAACTAGCAGGTTATTTCAAATCTACAGCAGCTTAAATTCATACAATTTGGAATTTATTTTATATTTTATTACAATAAAATCACAAACTTCTCAGACTTTTTATGTGATTGACAAACACAAAGTTGTTAATGACTATAGTGGCAGGAAATTATTGTTTTACAAACAAAAGGTTTAAAATTGAGGCATTCATTTATATTTACCCTTCTTACTGAATTAAATCCAGTGCAATCAATTGCCTACAAAGCTCAGCTAATTAACAAACAGAGTCCACCTGGGTGTGCATTTAATTTCAGCATAAATCCAACGGTTCTGGAAAGGCCTTAAAGGTTTGAGTTAGTATGGTACAATGTATTCACCTAAATCCAATTAAGAAATTATATCAGTTGCTTAAATTTATTTTTACAGATGCTCTTCACTCAGTCTGACTGAGTTGAGGCCCTGAATGGCAGACGTTTCCGTGTCTAGATGTGCAAAGCTAGTAGACATGCCCCAAAAGACTTGGAGTTATGATTGCGGCGAAAGGCAAATTCCAATGCATGCTACACTTTCGTATCATTTTCCTTCCACTGCACAATGATGGACTACGTTTATATAAAATACCAATGAAAAATCCCGAAGTTTGTGGGCATTACATGGCAATATGTAGACAGATTAAAAAAGGCATGATTACTTTCTGAAGTCTGTTGAATGACCTTCTGGGAGGTACCATACAATTTCCAGCTGAATCAGAATAGAACATGTTGTAGTAGTTTAAACATGGTGGTAATAGCTGCTAAGACTGTTTGGTTATAAATAATAAAGATGAGACTACAATATTAAATATGGACAGCAGAAGACGAAGAGTCAGAAAGGACGGCGACAGCAGCTGATCTGACTTTAATGGGACTTTATTTACTGTTGGCAAGGTGAATAATGGTTAGAAGGGACATTGCATGCTCATTCTTTAGCAGAACATCTCTGGCTTTGTCCCTGTTGTCTTAGCCTTACTTGAGCCCTCCTTGCTTGGCTCATCTTATTTTTTCAAGCTTTAATTCTGAGTGCTGTCTGGTTTCAGGCCTTTTGTCTCTCTTAGTTTTCCATTCTCTCTGCATTGTTGCTGCATTTGGATCAAAAGGCAGGCAGTGAGTAGACCTGCCATGTTATAGTGACATTTGCAAAGGTTTCTGTAGCTGACTGTTTACAAGACATTTTCACAGTATTGATGTGGGACCTGAGTGCAAACATTTGAAGTAAAAAAAAATTAAACTTGTGTTTGATGAAGACCACCAGAGCAAACACCTTAGGATTTCTCTGCCTTTGCCTGGGCACTTTTTTTCTAGCTGGTCCCAGACAAGTAGGAACACCTGTCCTTTTTAGTCTTTTTCCTCTCAGGGGGCTCATGGGATCAACCCCTAAATCTGTCTCCATTACTGAGATTTTCTGAGACAAACTCCAAATGCACGACAGGCCAACACAAAGCCAGGAATGATGGAGATCCGAAAGTAGAAACATGTGAAAGAATGTCTTTTTCCATCCAGCCTTTTTCTCGTGACCCTGAAACCTTGGCTCTTCCTGATTTTGCAGCATGCATGGTGGCTTGTGTGTGTGTGTCTTTATTTTGATCCTCAGCACAGTGGTGGCGAGACCTCTCTCTGGGAGCATGCAGCTGTGCACTTCCTTAACCGGCAAAGCATTGTCAGGGGACAGACACTGTGGTGTGGGATGTGGAGCCCCCTCGGGGACAGACACAGGAGGTTATAGGCATAAACTTATGTAAACATAAATAAACAGTATGGTCAGGTCCAGGCAAAACATTCAGATGGACGACTAAAGTTCCCACAGAGGAACATTGTTGTGCAGCCTTTGTGTTTGACCCTGATTTTTTATTTCCTGTAAATTATCTTTTTGTAGATATCTATTTGTCGTCTGAGAGAAACAGATATAAAACAGTAGCAGCCTGGCCTGCTATGTGTACACCGACCTTTATTTTATGTGCTCCATCGTTTTTCATTAATACATCAAATGCAGTCAGAAGTGAACGACCAAGAACATGACATATGGAGACCTTGCTGAGTGCTAAAGCTGTGAGAGGGTATGATCTGAATGCTGTTGCCTCCTCAACTGTATAGTTCACAGAAGTGGTTTTACAGCCCTCATAGGCTTTGTGGTTGAAGTTATCCCTAACGAGGAGGCCCTTGGCTTTGAGGGATTTGTACTGGTGAGAAAGAGGTTTTGGCGAGGCCTGAAGTTGATGGAGAGGCAGCAGTTATACTGGAGAGAAACTCTGCTCTCTCCCCCTTCCTCTCCTTCGCCTTTCCTCTTTATCATTGTGCTGTCTGACACTCCCACTTTAATGAAGGGCCATGTTAAAACCGCCCTTATATTACAGCACACAAACAATCACACACCAAAGGTCAATTAAACAGATGACTTTCATGTGACAGCTTGGGTTGCGGGGACCTGATGGTAGTATTGGGTAACACAGAGCTGATCATCTTTCATGCTTTTTTTGCTGACAGCTTGAAAGGCTTAATGGACTTTATTGTGTTTTTGTTTCTGTAAGGGTTTATTGGGTCAAATCTACCTAAAACAGTTGCAGCGTAGAAAACAAGATGCACGTTAGATGAATAACTAAATTATCTCTGTGCATTACTCAGGGTTCAAATTCAGAGCAAACTGGGAAAATGCACCCAGATGCATTATGGATGAAAGTCCTGCATTGAGTTTCGTTGATCTTTAATAATTAATAATAGTTGCAGAATCTGGTCTCACATTCAAGACCGGTACATTTGCCTCGAATCCGTACAGACCTGTTCAATGAACTAGAATATTGGTGAAACGTTTATTTATTTCAGTAACTCACTAAGTGAAACACAAATACACTGCTCAAAAAAATAAAGGGAACACTCAAATAACACATCCTAGATCTGAATGAATGAAATATTCTCATTGAATACTTTGTTCTGTACAAAGTTGAATGTGCTGACAACAAGATCCCACAAAAATCATCAATGGAAATCAAATTTATTAACCAATGGAGGCCTGGTTTTGGAGTCACACACAAAATTAAAGTGGAAAAACAAACTACAGGCTGATCCAATTTTGATGTAATGTCCTTAAAACAAGTCAAAATGAGGCTCAGTATTGTGTGTGGCCTCCACGTGTCTGTATGACCTCCCTACAACACCTGGGTATGCTCCTGATGAGATGGCGGATGGTCTCCTGAGGGATCTCCTCCCAGACCTGGACTAAAGCATCCCCCCAACTCCTGGACAGTCTGTGGTGCAACGTTATGTTGGTGGATGGAGCGAGACATGATGTCACAGATGTGCTCAATCGGATTCAGGTCTGGGGAACGGGCGGGCCAGTCCATCGCTTCAATGTCTTCATCTTGCAGGAACTGCTGACACACTCGAGCCACATGAGGTCTAGCATTGTCCTGCATTAGGAGGAACCCAGGGCCAACCGCACCAGCATATGGTCTCACAAGGGGTCTGAGGATCTCATCTCGGTACCTAATGGCAGTCAGGCTACCTCAGGCGAGCACCTGGAGGGCCGTGTGGCCCTCCAAAGAAATGACATCCCACACCATTACTGACCCACTGCCAAACCGGTCATGCTGAAGGATGTTGCAGGCAGCAGATCGCTCTCCACAGTGTCTCCAGACTGTCACGTCTGTCACATGTGCTCAGTGTGAACCTGCTTTCATCTGTGAAGAGCACAGGGCGCCAGTGGTGAATTTGCCAATCCTGGTGTTCTCTGGCAAATGCCAAGCGTCCTGCACGGTGTTGGGCTGTGAGCACAACCCCCATTTGAGGATGTCGGGCCCTTATACCATCCTCATGGAGTCAGTTTCTAACTGTTTTTGCAGACACATGCACATTTGTGGCCTGCTGGAGGTCATTTTGCAGGGCTCTGGCAGTGCTCCTCCTGTTCCTCCTTACACAAAGGTGGAGGTAGCGGTCCTGCTGCTGGGTTGTTCCCCTTCTACGGCCTCCTCCACGTCTCCTGGTGTACTGGCCTGTCTCCTGGTAGCGCCTCCAGGCTCTGGACACTACGCTAAAAGACACAGCAAACCTTCTTGCCACAGCTCGCATTGATGTGCCATCCTGGATGAGCTGCACTACCTGAGCCACTTGTGTGGGTTGTAGAGTCCGTCTCATGCTACCACGAGTGGGAAAGCACCACCAACATTCAAAAGTGACCAAAACATCAGCCAGAAAGCATAGGGACTGAGAAGTGGTCTGTGGTCCCTACCTGCAGAACCACTCCTTTATTGAGTGTGTCTTGCTAATCGCTAATCATTCCCTAATTTACAACTGAATCTTGGTATATGGGCTAGGTTAATTTTAGTAGCTCAGCATGAGCCCCAAGGGCGCTGTTTTAACAACTTGACTAAGGCAACCTATAAAAACCTCCTAAAATATCTTAGAACCAGGCAACAAGACTTTTTACCACCAATCAAAAACCAACAATACGGTGACTCAAATAATTGAATGTCCACGATTTAACTAGAATTTTATATGCTTTCTTTAATTAGTAACGCTTTTGCAGGTGTCAGTAACAGCTTAAATTCGGCAACACAACAAAATAATTTCAATAATAGAAATGAATCAATCAACTCAACCTGTCTTTCCCTGATGCTGAAACTAGTGGGTTTGAAGAGGCTTTGAAGACGGAGGCTCATCCATGCATCTGATGGAGAAAAATTCTTCTGGTAACAACGAGTGGTTTCTTGAAGTGAATACGACTTAATCTTCAGTTTTCTTCCTTTAAGTGGCAGGCACTGATGCTCCAGGCTTCGATGGTTAAACAGGATCTTTGTTTTTACATGTCTCCGAAGACAGTAGTTTCCAGAGGCTGAAGAGTTGAAGGAAACCCGGGGACATCAATGAAGTTGATTCAGGACTTCCAGAAGCCTGAAACTTAGAGCAATCAGCTGTTCACCAATCAAGTTCATTTCTGTTGTCTGGATAAAAAGGCTTTAGATGAAATCAGATTCTTAATTTTGAGGCACAGTCCTTTCTGGGCTCACGGGTTGATCCTCTTTTTAATGTAGTCGATCAGTGGGGCTGTGTCTCTGTTCCTTTTCCATCAAAGCTTATTTTCTCCGTCCGAACTTCTTCGCTGGTCTTCTGCGAGGAAACAACCCCGTTTCTGCTCTCAGCATTGTTTTTATAGCGCTTGATGCCTTCACCGGTCAGGCCCTTATTAGGCTTCTTAGTTATTGCGCAACCTTTTCAGCTCAGCTCCTTGATTATTGCTCAATACTTTAGTCATGGTCATTGTGACCTACTGATTCTGCTTCTCAGCCTTGGAGATACCAAAAATAGCAACGCTGGTCTGTAGTCGTATCCGCCCTTCCTCCCGTTAGCATGCAGCTGGCTCTCGTCCCTCCTTGTCATCCTCCAGTTCTTTCCCTAATCTGCTCAGTTTTAAACTTTACACAGTATTACACATTTCATTCTTCAGCTTTCAGCATTCACTTTAAAACACCGTTGCAAAACCATCACTTCATTCTTTTTATTCATGCTTTACAAATGATTAATGTTATATTTCTTTCATATATAGCTGATTGAGAATGTCAAACCTTAATGTTTTTTCCTCTAATTCTCAGTTCTTAACCACATTTCAATCATACATCTTTTAACTTGTTAATCAATGACTACTAATTTTATTCAATACATGTGAAAGAATATAAAATCATCATACATCATTTCTTTGGATATACTTGTTCATATTTTTGCAAAAGATAAGACAGATAACATGTGGAAGATAATATGTGGCTCCACACAGGCCTCTCCAGTCTCTCAGCTCCAGAATATGAGAACATGCTTGTTTCACTCCTCACTGCTTCAACTGTGTGTTTTAATAATTATTGCATGGATTACACATAAGGATATAAGAATATTTATTGTAACTTTTATGGCGTTAACTGTGAGCAGTTACTAAATGTTGCATGGATTACATGGAAAGATCTCACCTTATTTTGACAGTTGTTTAAGTGTTCACTTTATTTTTTTGAGCAGTGTATATTAACTGCACACAAACTGATGTTTTCATGTCTTTGATTCTGTTAATTATGAGGATTTTCTGCGTACATCTTTTGAAAACACAGCATTTAAGATTAGAATATTACATCAGACCCATAAAAAAAACATTTTTTTAATACAGAAATGTGGGCTTTCTGAAAGATATGGTTTATAAATGCTTAAAGGTTGTTATTTTCAAGAAATACTCTTAATCTAAAAAAACATCCTCTAATTTATTGAATATGACTATTTATACAATTTTGTTATTGCCAAAATTTATAACAATAGAGATGTTATCCTTGATATTTCATATAGATTTTTGCAAGTACTCTGAATTGAACTGAATGCAGTCTATTTATATACAGCCCTATGCTCACTTTCTTCTGTTGACACAAACAAATTGTTGCGGGAATTTGTCTGGATGCTTTAGTCAACAAACCCTTTTCCTCCTGAGCCCATGCAATATGTTCCTTTCATTTTCCGAAATGGATTAAGGCCAGCATAAGCTCATCAAGGTAATAGAAAAAGCATCTGAATTGAGTTATCTCATCCTCTTGACCTGTCCCCATCAATAGTAACTTCCTGTGTTTGGCCATGGGGGAGCTGCTTTGTAAATGATTAAGTAGATTTGCAGGATATCCAGAGTTGTAGGAGAGTCCGACATAAGTCTGGCATAAAGACTGTACTCGTACTTGTCGTCTTCCGCTTCATCCGAGACCGGGTCACGGGGGCAGCAGACTCAGTAGAGACACCCAGACTTCGCTCACCCCAGACACCTCCTCCAGCTCCTCCAGGGGGAGCCCAAGGCGTTCCCAGGCCAGCCAAGAGACAAAGTCCCTCCAGCGTGTCTGGGGCCGTCCCCTGAGCCTTCCCCCAGTGGGACATGCCTGGAACACCTCCTGAGAGAGGCGTCCAGGAGGCATCCGGTATAGATACCCAAGCCACTTCGACTGGCTCCTCTCGATGTTGAGAAGGAGCGGCTCTACTTCGAGCTCCTTCCGGATGGCCGAGCTCCTCACCCTATCTCTAAGGGAGTGCCCGGCCACCCTACGGAGGAAGCTCATTTCAGCCGCTTGTATCCGGGATCTCGTTCTTTTGGTCATGACCCAAAGTTCATGGCCATAGGTGAGGGTAGGAATGTAGACCGACCGGTAGAGCTTCATTTTTTCGGCTCAGCTCTCTCTTCACCACAACAGACCGGCACAGCGCCGCCATTACTGCAGCAGCCGCACCAATCCGTCTGCCTATCTCCCGCTCCATTCACTCATGAACAAGACCCCAGGACACATGAACTCCTCCACTTGAGGCAGGAACTCCCTTCCAACCTGAAAAGGACAAGCTACTATTTTCCGGTCGAGAACCAAGGCCTAGGCCATGGAGGGTCTGATCTTCATCATTGCCGCTTCACATTCGGCTGCGAACCGCCCCAGTGCATGCTGTAGGTCTTGGCTAGAGGGGGCCAGCAGCACCACGTCATCCGCAAAAAGAAGAGACAAAATCCCCTGGTCCCCAAACCAGACCCCCTCCGGCCCTTGGCTGTGCCTAGAAATCCTGTCCATAAAAGTTATGAACAGGACCGGTGACAAAGGGCAGCCCTGCCGGAGTCCAACATGCACCGGGAACAGATCCAACTTAGTGCTGGCAATGTGGATCAAACTCCTGGTCCACTTGCACAGAGACCGGATGGCCCCTAACAAAAGAAGCCCAACTCCGTAAACCCCAACACGAGATGGCTGAGCTGGGGGGCAACAAGCAAATCCACCCCAATCCGCCGCCTCTCCTTGTGGGCCACTCCAAAATAGAAAGGATTCCAACATCTCTCCGGGAAATGGGTTGCAGAGCCCACACTGTGCGTGGAGGTGAGCCTGGCTATTTGTAGTCGATATCTCTCGACCTCCCACACAAGATCAGGCTTCTTCCCCCACGTTAGGTGATATTCCACATCCCTAGAGCCAGCCTAAGCATCCGGAGATCGGGTCGTTAGAGGTCTCCACCTTCGTCCGCTGCCCACTCCTCTTTGCACCGGTCCCTTATGGTCCCCCCTGCAGGTGGTGGGCCCACTGGGGGATGGCCAGTCCCTCATTCGGGCTTGGCCTGGCCAGGTCCCACGAGGAGCAACCCAGCCTTCAGGTGCTCTCTGACGAGTCCTGACCCCAGGCCTGGCTCCAGGGTGGGACCCCTGCTCCGCTGTACCAGGCGATCATACATGCCTTGATTTAGTAGTCCTCACGAAGGCGTCTTGAACCACTCTTTGTCTGACCTGTCACCCAGAGCCTCTTTGCCATGGGAGATACTACCAGGGGCATTTAAGCCCCAGACAACATAGCCTCTAGGATCATTTCAGCACTCAAATCCCTAACCACATTAAGGTGGCAGTTCAAGGAGGAGGCATAAAAATTGTGTAAAACAGAATAAATAAAACCAACACATTCTTGTCTCAGAGGGAACAGTTTAATATTAATATACCATGCAAAATGGTTTAACTTTACATAATATATGAAGATATGATATTTATGATTTTGACATTTGTATTTTGCTTTGAATGTAGCAGAATGATTGTGCCCTCACTGTTGTAAATCATCAAAGTGAAGTTGTTTTATAGTCAAAAGTTGATACAAGTGCTTAAGGGTGCATTTAATCATTGCATGATGTGAAACTGAAAGTGTAGATGTTTGTCTGCATTCTCAGACTTGGATTATGAATTTATTCATTAGTATTTGGCAAACTATTCTTGTTTTTTCCTGACTGATTTTGAACATAAACCATTTGCTCTGCAGCGTTTTTATGTTCTGTCAAACAGATCTTTAATACTGGACTTCTCAGTGTCACAATGAGTAAAAGAAGGAGATAGAATTTTTTTCAATTCTTTCTGAATTCACATCTGTTAAACAAATGCTCATTGCAGCTCTACACCTGGAAACCAGTTTGCAACAAAAGAATTTTGATTTTGGAAAGTAGTTGAATGGAAAGAACTTGATCAAGTATGATGCAAAGCAGAACAATTACCAAAGAACTCCAAATAGTATATAATCATATAAGCTTTTAAGTGAAATAAATTATCATTGTGACATTTCTCTGACAAAGAGCAATGCATAGGAGAAAACACAGATGTAAATCAGGCATTTGAAGTCTACTATGCTTACCTTTCAGAAACACTTCACGACATCACATTAGTATTATATGCGAAGGAGGCTTCCTAGTGCCTGTCATTGGTACTGCATTCTGTAGTTTGGAAATGGGCCCCACAGTCTTTGCTGTTGGGGGAGTATGAATACCCCACCCACATGAAAGGGGGTTATTTTTCTGTACTCTCTATTTAGTGAATACCGATGGTCTTGAGTGTGGGCATGACTGACCAGAAACACATGTGTGCAAATGTATACATCTCTCTACTTATTGGTGTCCCTGGTAAAGATGTACAAAATGCCTTAAAATAGATTAATCTTCTTTTCCTGTCCTATAATCTCAAATTGATATGTTAAGTAAAACAATCTTTAATTTGAGTGTATTATTCACTGCAGAAAAAATTGTGTTAAGAAATCAAAATGTTTAAAAATCTGCGATGCCACACAGCCATTAGTCATTTATAATATTGCACCAAGTTGGAGCATACAGAGAGAAGAATATTTGACAATTCCTCTTTGCTTAATCTGAAGAGTCCTGGATCTTTGTGGTTTTCTCTTTTCTTTAGCTTACCCCACAGGTTTTCTTAGAATTTAGGTCTGGGAGAAGATTGAGTTTACATCAGGTGAACCATTTCTATATTGGTTTGGCAAGATGTCTTGTAACGGCATTTCAGTCATACCATAAATAGGATCTGGTTGCCTACATGTGCTAGGGCAGATTTGTTCAACGAAGGATGTCTCAAGATGGTAAACTAATTGCATGATTGACTGTATTAGATCAAGACTGTAACCAGTATCAAAGTAGAAATGCCACACAGATGTAATTGTAACCTGTGTTTGCCTGACTGTAAACTTTGAATTGTTTGTGTCAGTGAGTGGTGTGTTTGTGTGTGTTTGGGGGGGTGGGGAGCATATGTGTCGAAAAAGGTATGTTTATGTTGAGTGGGTGTATGTAAGCAAGTCTGTCATCTGGAGGTGCACAGTTGTTAGAATTGTGAGAAGAAGGCCTGCAACACATAGCACCCAAGAGCAGCAAAGGACACTGAGCACCAGAAGGCTGCAGCAGCCCCAGGCAGACAGACAAAAGGTATCACCCCAGAGCAGCCATACGCTCCACAGAGGTAGGTCGTCAGTGAAGCACAGGAGGAGCAACCCCCAGGCCAAACAGGCACAGGCCCTGACCCAGCCACACCGCCATCCGCATCTACGCAGGCCAAGCCTGGGACCAAGTCCTGCCGGGAGAGGGAGGGGGAGAGGCAAACAGTGGAGATACCCCTCAGAGCCCCCAACACCAGGCTTCAGCCCCCCACGACAGCCGGAACTTCTAAGGACCAAGGAGGGCACATTACCCTCCCACATCGTGAACTACCCCCCCGGGAGATCAAGAGTATAGTGAAATCCCTGTGGCCCATGACCGGCCCAACACATCCCCGGGAGCCATAGGCTACCCAACGGTTGCCAACCGCTTTGGGACGTGGCCCAGGCGCCCACACAAACAACAGCAGACCAAGGGGAGCAAGCCCCCCGTAGCCCCCATTACCCCCTGGTAATGTGAAATGTTGTGAAACAGATGTGCATATAAATGTGTGTGGCTGGGGTGTGGGAGATCCAACTGTTTGCTGACAGCAGAGTGTCCCCACCCCAACCCCAAAGCTCTGACTGTCTTTAGTGTAGTAAAAGCACAGATCACGGCTAAATATCCCCAGAGATGCCAGGGCGGACAATTTAGGGTATTTTTAGCATTCAGGCTACTTTATAATTACTGGACTGCACACCAGCTGCAATATATAGACTGGTCAAACCAGGACTGTGCATAAGGAAGTGGTTACCCAGAGCACCATTTCTGCAAGAACTGCCACTGCACAAAAAGGCAAAGATAAAGAAACTTGAGAACATGTGCTGCTAAAAAAAAGCAGCACATGTTCATGATAAAATGAAATGTTTTTGGACTTCATGAATTGGATCATGACTGTTTTAACCAAAGCTAAAAAATAACATTTATTTTGGCAGGAGTAAAAACACACTGTGGTGTCTACTTCCTATTTCTCTGTTTGGAAAATATAACACAATGAGACCACATCAAGGAAAGATGAAGTCCTCAGACATGTTTTACACACGTTTCTCTCTTTACACACAGGAGTCTGGTATTTTTCTTCGCTGTAGCACTTTAATTAAAAGGTCTTTTTCAAACGCATTATGAATTACAGCATAGTAACTAAAAAGCACTGCTGACGGCAAAATGCGTTTTGTTGGTTTTTCTGATCTACGGAGCTGACAGCATCTGCCATATTCAACAGGGAGTGGTTACCAGTGTGGTTACACTTAATAAAGTTATATTTCCAGGGGTCCTTAGCTTCAATTGTTAACTATTTCAGCTATACTGTTTGCTCTATAAAATCTGGTTTTTGACACATTGTTTTCTTTTTTTCTTCTTTTGTAATTTTCCCAGATGAAACACGACCTCTGTCGCAGATAAGCGAGCCCCTTTTGGCTCAGGGGCCCCTTCCTTCACTAACCACCCCACCCATTCCACCCATGGACTCCCCTCTGCCATCAGTATGCCGACTTCTTCCAAACCAAACCCCTCCCCTAATTCCCCCTACCTCCTCCTCCCCCGGCTGCAGCAGCGCTAGTTCAGACCAGCAGGGATCTGGACCACCAGCTTCCGGAGCTGCAGCCCCTCCAGCCTCCAGCAGCCCATCCAACCCGGAGACGGAGGAGGATAAGGCCAAAAAGCTGCTCTACTGCTCATTGTGCAAGGTGGCTGTCAATTCACTCTCACAGCTGGAGGCCCACAACAAAGGTGAGTAATAGCTGAACAATGATTTGCTGTGGTTGTTGGGTGTTCAGGATGTTTAAACAAATATGAGATCATTCTTACCTTCGGGTCTTCTGTTTAAGAATTTGACTTCAATTTATTGAATTTGACTTTGTTAACTCAAGCCACACTGTAAAGATTGAAATTTGAAATATATATTTCACCCAGTCTGTGCATTTTACAAGGAACATTGTGTTTTTTCTGTCTGTCTCCTGCACCCAGGAGTTTAGAGCTATTGTAGATAAAAGAAAAAAAAAATACTTGGCCATGGGGAAGTAAATTTCTGTCCTAAATCTCAGAAATCTTTATGTTAATTTCACATATTTACAAGACAAAACTTGGTATTGTTTGACGTTTCAATTAGCAAGAAAACAATTATAATGTTCTATGATTAAAGGCATGGATTTACAATAATAAAACTATGATATTCTCTGACATTGTGAAGTCAGTAATGGGTTGTTTTATATGACTGATGTTTATGTCTGTTCTACAGGTCTCTCTTGTAAATGAGACTAACAGTCTCGATGATATTAAAGTAAAGTAAGCGTAGGTGGTAGATCCAGGCTCTTTGCCCTAATCAGAACTTGGTTGCAGACTCGATGCAGCTATGTTGTTCACAGTTTGAGGCACATATTCTTCAGACCGATATACACCTTCGTGGTGAGTCTGCACCCAGGAGATGTCGTTCTGATGGACATCTCCTATATTTACCACTTCAATCATAAACAACTTCTGGCTGTGTTGTGCTGCAAATCTCTGACTTTATAATCTTAGTAAACTTCTTAGTTTTTTTATGCTAATTTCTAACTTTAAATTGTCAGTGAATATCTTAGTTTTAATATTGTGAATTTAAACCTTTAATCATGGAAATTTCCCTTTTCTTCTTGCATTTTACATCTTTTCGACATCAGACAATAGCCAAGTTATTTGTTGTAAATACACTCACCGGCCACTTTATTAGGTACACCTTGCTAGTACCGGGTTGGACCCACTTTTGCCTGCAGAACTGCCTTAATCCTTCATGCCATAGATTCAACAAGGTACTGGAAACATTCCTCAGAGAGTTTGGTCCATATTGACATGATAGCATCATACAGATGCTGCAGATTTGTCGACTGCACATCCATTATGCAAATCTCCCGTTCCACCACAACCCAAAGGTGCTCTATTGGATTGAGATCTGGTGACTGTGGATGCCATTTGAGTACAGTGAACTCATTGTCATGTTCAAGAAACCAGTCTGAGATGATTCGTGCTTTATGACATGGCGTGTTATCCTGCTGGAAGTAACCATCAGAAATGGGGTACTTTGTGGTCATAAAGGGATGGACATGGTCAGCAACAATACTCAGGTAGGCTGTGGCAATGACACAATGCTCAATTGGTACTAAGGGGCCCAAAATGTGCCAAGCAAATATCCCCCACACTATTACACCACCACCACCAGCCTGAACCGTTGATACAAGGCAGGATGGATCCATGCTTTCATGTTGTTGACGCCAAATTCTGACCCTACTATCCGAATGTCGCAGCAAAACTCGAGGCTCATCAGACCAGGCAATGTTTTTGCAATCTTCTATTGTCCAATTTTGGTGAGCCTGTGCGAATTGTAGCTTCAGTTTCCTGTTCTTAGCTGACAGGAGTGGCACCCAGTGTGGTCTTCTGCTGTTGTAGCCCATCTGCCTAAAGGTTCAACGTGTTGTGCGTTCATAGATGCTCTTCTGCATGCCTTGGTTGTGACGAGTGGTTATTTGAGTTACTGTTGTCTTTCTATCAGCTCAAACCTGTCTGGCCATTCTTCTCTGACCTCTGGCATCAACAAGGCATTTGCGCCCACAGAACTGCTGCTCACTGGATATTTTCTGTTTTTCGGACCCTTCTCTGTAAACCCTAGAGATGGTAGTGCGTGAAAATCCCAGTAGATCAGCAGTTTCTGAAATACTCAGACCAGCTCGTCTGGCACCTGTTGGGATTATGAATCTGAGAATATTATTTAATATTTAATATTAATATTTTAATATTCTGTTGTCTGTTGTCCTGTGAATACCAGCCCAGTAAGGCGATGGTATTAGGACAAAATAGAAAGGTGTGACATGAGTTCTGACATTATTGAACAGCGAAACTCTGCACATATATGGAATGAATTCACAATTTCTTAAAATACAAGAATTTATTAACAAAAATAAGTCAACTCAAAGTAAAACATATTTCAATCAACAAACTCTTTACTATGCTAAAACAATCCAACTAAACTACCAAGCAGAATTAAAGAATAGGGAAGACTAATGAGTTATGTACAATATAAACAAGTTGATTAAAGATGATTGAAAATCATGACTGAAGGAGTGATGCAACATTACCATGCAATGTTTATGTTTGAGAACCAAGGATTATCTTGAAGAATCTGGAAATGAAGTTACGTTAGTCTTGGAACCAACTTAGGCAATAATCAGCAAACGTTTAGACAACCATTCACAATGCAAGATCAGATAAAATATTATTTTAATAAAATAATGTTTTAAATAATTATCTGCTGAATAAAACCAACCTTCTGGATGACTATTTCTCAACAGTGTCTCATTGGCTGCCTTTATTTATTAAAATAATATTTAAAGAAATATTATTAAGGGAATGGTAAAACATTTGGGGATGTATTTTGGAAAAGAGCCAAATCTTTCTGGAGAAATGGGGCTTAATCAGAATCAGAATCAGAATCAGAAAAGCTTTATTGCCAAGTACGTTTTTGGACATACAAGGAATTTGTTTTGGCGTAGTCGGTGCAATACAATACAAATTAAACAGTATAAACATATCTACAATATAATATAAATATATGTGCACAGTTTTAAGTGAGTGAGAGTAAGTATAGAGCAGTATAAGATGCAAGAGCAATACAACAGTGCAGGTGATCATTGTGCAAGTATGGCAGTGCAAGTAAAGCAGGAGTCCATGCTGAACGTTAATGTAACGCATAGAGTTACAAGTTACGGGTGTCCTGTCAGCAAAAACAGGGGGGGTGTGGGGGAAAGGGAGAGTGTCAGGGTGGTTTCCGGGCTTTGTTAACCAGGCTGGTGGCAGATGGGAAAAAACTGTTCTTGTGGCGTGAGGTTTTGGTCCGGATGGACCGCAGCCTCCTGCCGGAGGGGAGAGTCTCAAAGAGTCTGTGATCGGGGTGGGAGGGATCAGCCAGAATCTTCCCTGCCCGCTTCAGGGTCCTGGAGGTGTAAAGTTCCTGGAGCAAAAGTAGACTGCAGCCAATCACCTTCTCAGCAGACCGAATGACACGCTGCAGCCTGCCCTTATCCTTGGCTTAATGGTGTTTACTTAGTTATCAGATTTAGTAAAATGATGTTAGGGACACATTATTTACTGGATTGAAAACTAAACCTTTCTGGGTAAATATTATTTGGCAGCAAGCACTGTCCTTACCTGTTAGCAGTTGAAGCTAACAAAGAAGCTGATAGCTTAGAACCAGAAAAAATACCGTCAATAAAAGGGTTAAAATGTATAAGCGTTATGGCCGATCTTCTTTGTTTAAAATCACCCTTTAAATAAAGTTTGTCTTAACTTTAAAAACACACAGACAAAGAACACAAAACTGAACATGTGTGCTGCAGATATTCTGCTAGCACCAAGATGGCTGAGTTCAACACACACAAAACCAAACTTCATAAAATGAAAAACGTTTAGATCATTTCAATCTAAATCCTTCTATTTCTCTGCTCTGCCCAAACCTAACCTCGTATGAACTGTGCTGAGGAAAAGCTGTCCGGGCGACGATGAAGTTTGAAGAGAGCTTTGTGAACAAAGGGTTAGCTTCCAGCTAACCTCCGTAGCTGTGGCTGGAAGACGGCTCGTTCTGTCCGCTGACCACACTGCGCGTTAACTGCCGTAATGCGGCTACTCGTTTGTCCTCCTCTCAGGCAAGGAAAACCACTTCACTCAGCTTGTAGAGACAGTGTTTCTGCAGGGACTTCTCTGGGACACCGTTTGCTTCTGCAGGCCTCAGAGAGAAAGTCAAGCCAGGCGTGTACCTTATTTCCCGTTTTTATGAATGAATGCTGGGTACACAAACAGTTATTCACTCATACTTAACTTGTGCATATGATCACGTGATCTTATGACACTCTTGGATCCAGTTGAAGAGTTATGTCTTTTTTTGCCAGCAAAGAGACATCAGCGCGCTGCCTCTCCGATCCTGGTCCCGCAAAGAGGAACAGTGGAAGAGGTCGGCTTGTTGGAGAGGGGTTGCTCTTATTCAGACAGTGGCATCATGGGAAGTCTGCTGCTATCCCGTTTCCTGGCTGTGCCAGAAGAAGGTTAATGCACTTTATTTTGAAAAGTTCCAGAAGAGTTTGTAACGTAGTTTAATGTTGAAATCCATGGCTGGGTCACAACACACCAATAACCATGCCACATTCAAAGTCACTTAAATCACCTTTCTTCCTCATTCTGATGCTCGGTTTGACTTGCAGCAGATCGTCTTAACCATATCTACATGCCTAAATCCATTGAGTTGTTGTGATTGGCTGATTAGAAATTTGCGTTAAAGAGCAGTTGGACAGGTGTACCTAATAAGTAATAGTGGCCAGTGGGTGTATGGGAAATTAATCTAGAACTTTTGGGTAGAAATACACTTCTCCGTGGTTACATATTTTTTTCTTTGATCTATAATAGCCCTGATACTCCGTTGTAGGAAACAGACACTTGTATAGTTACTTTGTAAAATAGCTTTAAAAGCTACTAAATACTTGTATTCATCATTAATAATGTCGTACTCGTCGTCTTCCGCTTTATCCGGGACCGGGTCGCGGAGGCAGCAGACTCAGCAGACGTCCCTCTCCCCAGACACCTCTTCCAGCTCCTCCGGGGGGAGCCCGAGGCGTTCCCAGGCCAGCCGAGAGACATAGTCCCTCCAGCGTGTCCTGGGCCGTCCCCTGGGCCTCCTCTCGGTGGGACGTGCCTGGAACACCTCCTGAGGAAGGCGTCCAAGAGGCATCCGGTATATATGCCTAAGCCACCTCAACTGGCTCCTCTCGATGTGGAGGAGCAGCGGCTCTACTCCGAGCCCCTCCCGGATGGCCGAGCTCCTCGCCCTATCTCTAAGGGAGTGCCCGGCCACCCTACGGAGGAAGCTCATTTCAGCCGTTTGGATCTCGTTCTTTCGGTCATGACCCAAAGTTCATGGCCATAGGTGAGGGTAGGAATGTAGACCGACCGGTAAATCAAGAGCTTTGCTTTTCGGCTCAGCTCTCTCTTCACCACAACGGATCGGCACAGCGCCCCCATTACTGTGGCAGCCGCACCGATCCGTCTGTCGATCTCCCGCTCCATTCTTCCCTCACTCGTGAACAAGACCCCGAGATACTTAAACTCCTCCACTTGAGGCAGGAACTCCCCTCCAACCTGAAGAGGACAAGCCACCCTTTTCCGGTTGAGAACCATGGCCTCGGACTTGGAGGAGCTGATCTTCATCCCAGCCGTTTCACACTCGGCTGCGAACCGCCCCAGTGCATGCTGTAGGTCTTGGCTAGAGGGGGCCAGCAGGACCACGTCCTCTGCAAAAAGAAGAGACAAAATCCTCTGGTCCCCGAACCAGACCCCCTCCGGCCCTTGGCTGCGCCTAGAAATCCTGTCCATAAAAGTTATGAACAGGACCGGTGACAAAGGGCAGCCCTGCCGGAGTCCAACATGCACCGGGAACAGGTCCGACTTAGTGCCGACAATGCGAACCAAACTCCTGCTCCGCTTGTACAGAAATCGGATGGCCCCTAGTAAAGAGCCACAGATTCCATACTCCTGGAGCACCCCCCACAGGGCATCACGAGGGACACGGTCGAATGCTTTCTCCAGGTCCACAAAACACATGTGGACCGGTTGGGCAAACTCCCATGAACCCTCGAGTACCCTGTAGAGGGTATAGAGCTGGTCCAGTGTCCCACGGCCGGGACGAAAACCACACTGCTCCTCCTGAAGCCAGGGTTCGACTATCGGCCGGACTCTCCTCTCCAATACCCTGGCATAGGCCTTACCAGGGAGGCTGAGGAGTGTGATCCCCCTGTAGTTGGAACACACCCTCCGGTCACCCTTCTTATGTAGGGGGACCACCACCCCAGTCTGCCAATCCAAAGGCACTGTCCCCGTCCGCCACGCAATGTTGAAGAGGCGTGTCAACCATGACAGCCCCACAACATCCAAAGACTTGAGGTACTCAGGGCGGATCTCATCCAACCCCGAAGCCTTGCCATCGCAGAGCTTTTTAACCACCTCGGTGACTTCAGCCTGGGTGATGAAAGACTCCAACCCCGAGTCCCCAGCCTCTGTTTCCACCAGGGAATGCGTGATGGCAGGATTGAGGAGATCCTCGAAGTACTCCTTCCACCGGCCGATAATGTCCCCAGTCGAGGTCAGCAGTCTCCCACCCCCACTGTAAACAGTGTCGGCGAAGCACTGCTTCCCCCTCCTGAGGCGCCGGACGGTTTGCCAGAATCGCTTCGGGGACAACCGGTAGTCCTTCTCCATGGCCTCACCGAACTCCTCCCAGGTCCGTGTTTTTGCCTCTGCCACCGCCTGGGCCGTGGCACGCTTGGCCCCACGGTACCCGTCAGCCGCCTCAGGAGTCCCACAAGCCAACCACAGCCGATAGGACTCCTTCTTCAGCTTGACAGCGTCCCTTACTGCCGGTGTCCACCACCGGGTTCGGGGATTGCCGCCGCGACAGGCACCGCAGACCTTACGGCCGCAGCTACGGGCAGCAGCATCGACAATAGATGTGGAGAACATGGTCCATTTGGACTCTATGTCTCCAACATCCCTCGGAATCTGGTCAAAGCTCTCCCGGAGGTGAGAGTTGAATACATCCCTGGCCAAGGGGTCCGCCAGACGCTCCCAGCAGACCCTCACTATGCGCTTTGGCCCGCCAAGTCTGTCCTGCTTTCTCCTCCTCCAGCGGATCCAACTCACCACCGGGTGGTGATCAGTGGACAGCTCAGCCCCTCTCTTCACCCGAGTGTCCAAAACATGCGTCCGAAGGTCTGATGATACGACAACAAAGTCGATCATTGACCTCCTGCCTAGGGTATCCTGGTGCCAAGTGCACTGATGGACACCCTTATGTTTGAACATGGTGTTCATTATGGACAATCCGTGACTGGCACAGAATTCCAATAACAAAACACCGCTTGGATTCAGATCGGGGAGGCCATTCCTCCCAATCACGCCTCTCCAGGTGTCACTGTCATTCCCCACGTGGGCGTTGAAGTCCCCCAGCAGAATAATGGAGTCCCCAGGAGGGGCACTATCCAGCACCCCCGACAGGGACGCCAAGAAGGCCGGGTACTCCGCACTACCACTCGGCCCGTAGGCCGAAACAATAGTCAGAGACCTCTCCCCAACCCGAAGGCGCAGGGATGCGACCCTGTCATCCACTGGGGTAAACCCCAACACAAGACGGCTGAGCTGGGGGGCAACAAGCAAACCCACCCCAGCCCACCGCCTCTCCCCGCGGGCCACTCCAGAGTAGAAGAGAGTCCAGCCCCTCTCGAGGAGATGGGTTCCAGAGCCCACGCTGTGCGTGGAGGCGAGCCTGACTATTTCTAGTCGATATCTCTCGACCTCCCACACCAACTCAGGTTCCTTCCCCCCCAGCGAGGTGACATTCCACGTCCCTAGAGCCAACCTAAGCATCCGGGGATCGGGCCGCCGAGGTCTCCACCTTCGTCCGCCGCCCAATCCTCTTTGCACCGGTCCCTCACGGTTCCCCCTGCAGGTGGTGGGCCCACTGGGGGATGGTCTCGCGTCTCTCGTTCGGGCTTGGCCCAGCCGGGTCCCGTGAGGAGCAACCCGGCCACCAGGTGCTGTCCGACGAGTCCCGACCCCAGGCCTGGCTCCAGGGTGGGACCCTGGCTCCGCCGTACCGGGCGACATCACGTGCCTCGATTCTGTAGTCGTCATGAGGGATTCTCGAACCGCTCTTTGTCTGACCCGTCACCTAGAGCCTGTTTGCCATGGGAGACCCTACCAGGGGCGTTTAAGCCCCAGACAACATAGCCTCTAGGATCATTCGAGCACTCAAACCCCTCCACCACGTTAAGGTGGCGGTTCAAGGAGGTTCATTAATAATGTATTCCTCCATTTTTATTAATGTGGGAAAATGTGGGAGGAAGCCAGAGTACCCCGAGAGAACCCACGCATGCACGGGAAGAACATGCAAACTCCATGCAGAACCCAGGACCTTCTTGCTGCATGGCAACAGTGCTGGCAACAGTGCTACCAACTGCGCTGCCGTGCAGCCCTTAAGTCTCTTGTATTCTTCTAAAATATTTTCTTCTCTGGTTTCTTATCACCATAGAGAACTTACCATGAAATGCAAATCTTTCTAAAGGCAAATGTATTATTAATATAATTTTGGAATCCTCAAAAGGAGCTGCATAGTGATAAATCAGACATACAACATTCAAAATATTTCTTCTAGCCTTCTTGCTGTGGGAGGTTTATACTATTGATACTGAACACTTCTGGTGTAAGACAGCAATCCCTGTGAGGGTTTTACCACTACAGTGCCTTTAGCATCTCCTATTAGTTATTAGTGCAATTACGATGATTCATGCAGCTAGCATTACTGCAATCTGTTTCTGTCTGTATCGCTTGGAGAATGGGGCTCCTTACTTTAACTCAGACATTTCCAAACAGTTGACTTTTTCAAAAGTAGCATGTTCCATAACAGAGAAACAGAGTTTTGCTGTAAAACGTTTGGCCTTCCTGTTTTCTACTGAAAACGTGCTCTTTTTTTGTAGCCTGAATGATCTACCGTGGAAAATGAAGTTGGCTTCTAAAGAGCTTCTTAGATGCCTGTGTGTCCTCTGACTTCATTTTTAAACACTTCTCTGATACTTAAATTAGCTAGTCTTTAATTTTCTTCCCTCAGTTGCAACCTCCACGCCAACCAGTGTCTTTGGTGTTAGTGTGACATAGTAGAACTTATTCGTGGTGCGTTAACAAATCTGATTTCAATATGGATCTTTAGATGAAATAGAGAACTGCTTTCTTGGTTTCAAGAGTAATGTCAAAACGTCTAACCTTGTGTGCACATTCACCAGAAAGCTCACTTTCTTCTCTTGTATAGGCCCTTAGTGTTTTACACTGCCCAAAACAACTGAATCAGGATGTGTTCTGTAATTTTAATGAGGAATCTTATATATACTTTCTCTAAAATTTTTCATCTAAAAATGTTTCATGATGATAGCTGGGTTGTGTTACTTCGACAAGAGGGATGTAAGCGAGAATATACAATACCACTGGAAACCTTGTAGCTCTGAAACATGATGACACTTTCCCAGTGTTACAATTATCCCTGAGATGCCAACTACCCACTATAATCCTTCTAGACCAATTTACAGTGAGCTTACCTGTAAGTGTGTGTAATTTAATCTCACTATAAATCCAGCTGATCTATGAAGAAGGTCTGTTAGAGATCTTGAAGAACAGGGACGACAGCAGGCAGGTCAAGGATAAAGTTGTGAAGAATTTGAAAGCACAGTTAGGTTATAAAACGATAGCCAACCTTTTAACATCTCACAGAAGACCGAGTATGGCAGAACCATAAACCTATGAAAACATGGCCGTCCACCTAAGCTGCCAGATCAGATAAAGATGGCAATAATCACTTTAACTCTGAAGAAGCTGCAGAGATCCACAGCTCAGGTGGGAGAAACTGCTGACAGGGCAACTATTAGTTGTGCAATCCGCGAATCTGATTTTATGAAAGAATGACAACAAAAATAAACTGGAGAAAGAAAGCCATAAAAAGTCTTGTTTGGAGTTCACCACCAGCCATGCAATGGATAGATGTGGAATGATGTCCTCTGGTAAGATGAGAGCAAAACCGAACTTTATGGCCTAGATGCAAAGGACTGTGTGCAGTTGAACACACAATCCCCAGTTTAAAATATGGTGGTGGCACCATCATGTGGTGGGGATACTTTTCTTGAACATGGAGGGGGAGACTAGTCAGAGATAAATGGAAGACAATTAGAGCTAAATACAGGGAAGGCTGCACGGGGGCGTGGTTGGTAGCACTGTTGCCTTGCAACAAGATGGTCCTGGATTTTAATCCCAGGCTGAGGTCTTTCTGCATGGAGTCTGCATGTTCTCTGTGTGCATGGTCAGTACTCCGGCTTCCTCCCACACTCCAAAAACATGACTGTTAGGTTAATTCGTCTTTCTAAATTGCCCTTAGATGTGAATGGGTGTGTGCATGGTTGTTTGTCCTGTTTGTCCAGTGTGTTGCACTGCGATGGACTGGCGACCTTTACTGGGTGTACCCCTCCTCTGGCACAATGGCCTCTGGAGATAGGCACCAGCTCCCACACGACCCTGCATGACTAAGCCAGTATTGACAATGGCTATATGGATAGATAAATTGTAAAGAAGAAAGCCTGTTGGAGACTATAATTGGCATATCCTGCTTGTGCTTCTCCTCCCAGCGGCGCAACTCTAAACATACAGCCAGAGCTACAATGGAATGGTTTAGATCATAGCATATTCATGTGTTAGAATGACCTAGTCAAAGCCCAGACCCACATGCAAATGAGAATCTATGGCAAGACTTGAATATTGCTCCTCACAGAGGCTCACTCTAACTCGGCTCGAGCTATTTTGCAAAGAAGACTGGGGTAAAAATAAGTAGACATACCCCACAAGGCTTTCAGCTTTGGTTGCAGCAAAATGTGGTTCTACAAAGCATTGAGTCACGGGGGCTGAATGCACACCATATTTTGAAGATTTTGGTTTGAAAAACCATGCTTTTCTCAATTCACAATTATGTGCTTGCAACATGACTAAATGTGAAAAGGTTCAAGCTGTCATGAACACTCAGCACTGAATATCAGCAAGAGACAAAGTACCTTAACGGACTGGCAGATTACTGATGTAACTACATCCTACTCATCCAGGGTGATTATCCCCAGCTTCCTCAGCCAGCAAGCCCATCTTAATGTTAGATAAGCAATAGCAAGTCTATCACTACCACCATTATAGCACCATTTACCTTGATTTATTTTTCAACACTTCACCCTTTTTCGACTGATTCCACTTTCATTCACCCGCAGGCCAATTTGTGTTGCATATCTCCACAAGTGCCAGGTTATAGCACTGTTTCCCATCAAAATGCCCTTGTAACATTAAAGTAAAATATCATACAGTACTAAGATATTACCTTCTATGCACAGTGCTGGGTCTCAGCCTGCTGGCTATTTCTAGAGTTCAGGCCCTGGAAAACTATAAGTTAAACCAGCTGAAGGTTGGAGGAAAACAATCTGGAAACAATTACCATCAGTCATTCTTAAAATAAAAATAAAAAACTCTTACGTTTTTACAGTTTAAAAATAAAGGCATATGTCACGCAGACACAGTTACTTGAACAAACTGTGTTGCATGTATGCCAAAAAATAGTCAGAAAAAGATTGCCAAGTAATCATCACTTTTTCATCAATTTCAACACTTTGCTTTCTTTTGAAACATTGCCTGTTTTTGTGTTTTCAAAGTGAAAGTCATTATGTGTGTTAGTTTATAAAGTGAGTCAAATTTACAAAGACGGATGGATCTACAGGGCCGATTTTCAGACCAAAATAGAACAGAAAGCACATTTTTGGCTGCAAGTAAAACTTATCAGTGCAGTTCCTTTCCCCCTCAGGGACAGCTCCATGTTCTCCACAATCCACCCCACTCCCATTATTTCTCCTTTACTTTGACAAAAAGCTCTTATCAGCTTGTATATTCATGCACTTTTATGATGGAAATATTTAAGAAAAAAATATTACCCTTTTCAAAATTTCTTAGTGACAAAGATTTTCATTTTCTTGTTTCTATTGATAATTTAAATATACAGACGTTTACATGTTTCTTCAAATCTAAGTCTGTGCTTATTTTACTGACACATATGGTAAATAATATACTGCAGCTCTCATTGTTTAAATTTTCCCCATGCGATATTTTAAAGAGTTACTATACCATCAAATACGAGGATACTTTTAGTGTCTACGTACTGCCATCTTGTGGAGAAGATCTATTCGTACAGCTTTACAAACCTACAGTTTTCTGATTTCTGTCCCACTTTACTTGTTATTTGCTTATTAATGAATCCACTCAGCGGGTTACACTTTCTGTCATAATTAATGATTTTTCCATTTCAATGTTTCCGCAGCACTAATCTGGGATAAACAGTAATGCATGATATTTTATTTCACTCTATAGAGGAAGTAGAGGGAGATGCATTTGTCATTAATGGAGATTTACCAAATCTGCATTATTTATTAACCCAAGGTGTTTCTAGCTACATCACACTTATATTCAGATTTGTTTTGGTTTTTTTGTCTTTTTGTTTGCTTGTGTGTGTCTGCCTGCAGGTACTAAACACAAAACTATCTTGGAGGCGCGAAGCGGGCTTGGTCCTATCAAGGCATATCCTCGCCTGGGCCCAAAGCCTAGTGGAGAGCAGGGAGGGGGTCCCGTGGACCCCAACACTCAGGAACGAACCTTCCACTGTGAGATCTGCAATGTCCGAGTGAACTCTGAACTGCAACTCAAACAGGTAAGCAGAAGATCTTTATTATTAGAAAATGGCTGTTTTCTTATGCCCAGAACAATTTATATAAAATTCACTTTCACATATGGAAAAACAACAGTAACCCCATTTTAATGTACCAAGGTTTTAATCTACCACAGCTTCACCTTTATTAGTATTATATACCTATCTTTCAGTGAGCAGGGTAAAAGCACTGTAATAGTAAATAAATCAACTTTGAACTATGGTTTTCAAACTGCACAATTGTAATATATTTTTTGTCTAATTTAGCATTGATTAAACCTTTTTTACATCCACCACCATGAGTCAGTACATCAGCAAGAAAAGTGTCCAAACCACAAGCCTGGTGAAATTTAAAATAATTGGGCTTCTGTGTTCTTTTTCTTTTTAGCACATATCAAGCCGGCGGCACCGAGACGGCATGGCAGGAAAGCCTAACCCCCTCCTCAGTCGACATAAGAAGCACAGGGGAGCAGATCTGACGGTAACTCTTTAATTTCTGTCTCCATTTACACATTTATCAAACCCGAGTATGTCTGATCAGACAAATGTTGAAACTAAAAATTGCTAGTTTGTTTCTTTTTAAAAGAAGGTGCTGTGAAATTATTGGTAATAACAGCAGGTTATAATGTGGTTCCTATCCTTGTAGAAGACAGCTGCCTTTCTCAGGGAAAATAACTATTACCGCTATAACTCATATTGCAAGGAGTTTGCAGAAAACAGAAGAACTCCTTAATGTTGAAACAGCTAGTCAGCTAGTGAGATTTTACCAATTTAAGCTAACTCAAACTGTAAAAAACTCATACAGAAAAAAAACTTTCCATGACACTGGCTGCTCAGTACTACCGGTGCGTAGCAGAGACATGCGAGCAGATACATGCAGTCTGTGTCTGTTGAAATAAAGCTCTAAAGAATTTGTGCAAAACTCTTAAAACTGTTTTAATAAATCCAGATGTAGCCAAGACAGCAAAAACCAGTAAAAAGAATGTACAAATTTTAAACAAAAATTGATCATTCGTTCAAAATAAAAAAGGGGTAAAGGGGAAAAAGGGGGGTCTCCCCCATTTTAAACATAATCGCTCCTATATCATCCAGCTGAGAAAACAGAAAATAACAAGTCTATTATGAATGTCCCTGCTATTTATGGATGATATTTTATATTATCATATTGTTTATAATTAAAGGGAAATAAAAGATTATTGTGAAAAACAAAATTGAATTTATTGTCTGAACCATAAAGTCTATTTGATAATGCCTGCAAAACCCAAAACTGTCAATAATTTATGGATTGTTATTGTTTCTTTTTTAACATTTTTCCATAGTTGGTTCACTAAGAGCATCACAAAAAAAATATTAATTAATGCATTTATTCCATGAGGCATGGCTGCAATAGTGTAAATGGTTTACAGAAGACAAATATAGTTATTTTTAGAGTGGTATTTGTGTTTACTGTGACTGTGATGAATTCATAAATACTTTTTTATTGTCCCCTTTATTGGTATGCCAATAAATGACTAATAAATGACTAAGACAGACTATATGAGCCATTAAAAACTCTTCATATGTTTCCTTTGCATGTACTGATGTATTTGAACTGATCACATAATTCTTCTCCTACTTGTCCTCCCCCTCTGCTCTCTATTTTTAGTCTTCTTTGACCTTCTCCAAGGATCTCACCAAAGCTTTGGGTGCAGGGCTGTTGCCCAACCCGCTGGCCGTTGCCGCAGCTATGGCCGCAGCTGCTTCCTCGAACCCACTGGCTCTCCGCGCGGCTGCCCCCGGCCCTCACCCGCATCCCCACCACCTCTTGCAAGGCCCGCCTCTCAGCCATGCCATCTTGAGACCTGCCCCTGGGCCCATTCGCACCACCCATGGGCCCATCCTCTTCTCTCCATACTGACACATCATCCTGTGACTTCATCCAGTCAGAAACATCCTCTCCAAAAGCACACTGTGAAGCTAGAAAGAAACAACAACAAACAGCAACTGATAAGGGGGGAAACATCCAGTAGTTTAAATATCTGATAGAATAGCGAGGGAAAGGAACAGTGGGAGGGAGTACAAGTATTATGTGTCTCTTTTTCCCTTTACGTGAAACTCTCCACTCACTCATCCTCTTTTTCAAAGGACTTCTGATGGCTCTGTAAAATGAATGGGTGAAGGAGAGAATTCATTATGCATCATACTATCTTGTACATTTCCCATTTCCCCTTGTCCTTCCCTTGCACTGTGGCCAAAATACAACCATGTCAATATAGAAAAAAACTACACAGACTGCGCAGACCTTTCTAAAAATGTCAAACCATGCATAGTGTTAAATTGTTATTCTGGGACAGGGGGATGTTTCTCCTGTTATCACAGCTCAACTTCTTCTTGTCATCCTATGCACCTCAAAAACCAGGACAATAATGTTACATCAGTAGGGTAGCTGCTTCCTTCGGTCTTTGCTGTATCCACCACACGTAGCTGTGGTGCTCTCCACAATACTGTACAACACCTGCTCTGCAGAAAGCAGCTCTTCCATTTGTGACACTAGGTCCTCACTAGATGCAACATGACTTTGTCTGACAGGCAGGTGGTACTCGCACCCGAACACATCGGACGAAGAAGGTTTGGGGAACTGTAGGGGATCACACTCTAACCCCCTGTGCCTGGGAAGGTGAGGTGAGAGGAGGATTGGTGCAGGTCAGTGGATAGATTGACCACAGGAAGCATGCAAACACACACACATACATATAGTCCAGAACAAAACTGCGTTTTAAAATAGATAGCACCAACTAACATTGCTACAGGGCACGTCTGCCAGCTTTGATAACAGTCAGAGAAGGACCTCAAAGAAGGCGAAAGGGGAGGGTGGCAACTGCAGGAGTCAAGCTTATGAACATACTGTACTGCTGTATTAAACACATGACAGTCCTATACATCTCATAATGCGTTCAAGTAAAGTATGTGTTATACAGGGGTTGGACAATGAAACTGAAACACCTGGTTTTAGACCACAATAATTTATTAGTATGGTGTAGGGCCTCCTTTTGCGGCCAATACAGCGTCAATTCGTCTTGGGAATGACATATACAAGTCCTGCACAGTGGTCAGAGGGATTTTAAGCCATTCTTCTTGCAGGATAGTGGCCAGATCACTACGTGATACTGGTGGAGAAAAACGTTTCCTGACTCGCTCCTCCAAAACACCCCAAAGTGGCTCAATAATATTTAGATCTGGTGACTGTGCAGGCCATGGGAGATGTTCAACTTCCCTTTCATGTTCATCAAACCAATCTTTCACCAGTCTTGCTGTGTGTATTGGTGCATTGTCATCCTGATGCACGGCACCACCTTCAGGATACAATATTTGAACCATTGGATGCAAATGGTCCTCAAGAATGGTTCGGTAGTCCTTGGCAGTGACACGCCCATCTAGCACAAGTATTGGGCCAAGGGAATGCCATGATATGGCAGCCCAAACCATCACTGATCCACCCCCATGCTTCACTCTGGGCATGCAACAGTCTGGGTGGTACGCTTCTTTGGGGCTTCTCCACACCGTAACTCTCTCGGATGTGGGGAAAACAGTAAAGGTGGACTCATCAGAGAACAATACATGTTTCATATTGTCCACAGCCCAAGATTTGCGCTCCTTGCACCATTGAATCCGACGTTTGGCATTGGCATGAGTGACCAAAGGTTTGGCTATAGCAGCCCGGCCGTGTATATTGACCCTGTGGAGCTCCCGACGGACAGTTCTGGTGGAAACAGGAGAGTTGAGGTGCACATTTAATTCTGCCATGATTTGGGCAGCCGTGGTTTTATGTTTTTTGGATACAATCCGGGTTAGCACCCGAACATCCCTTTCAGACAGCTTCCTCTTGCGTCCACAGTTAATCCTGTTGGATGTGGTTCGTCCTTCTTGGTGGTATGCTGACATTACCCTGGATACCGTGGCTCTTGATACATCACAAAGACTTGCTGTCTTGGTTACAGATGCGCCAGCAAGACGTGCACCAAAAAATTGTCCTCTTTTGAACTCTGGTATGTCACCCATGATGTTGTGTGCATTTCAATATTTTGAGCAAAACTGTGCTCTTACCCTGCTAATTGAACCTTCACACTCTGCTCTTACTGGTGCAATGTGCAATCAATGAAGACTGGCTACCAGGCTGGTCTAATTTAGCCATGAAACCTCCCACACTAAAAGGACAGGTGTTTCAGTTTCATTGTCCAACCCCTGTTGTATATGACACTGAAAAGAGCATAGGTTATATTTGGTAAGTTCTCTTTTCTGTTTACATCATCAGGAAAGTTGAAATCCTCACATCGCCATGCTCCTTCCTCTCAGGCTGAATTTCTGTGTAGGTGGGCAGGTATGATTTAAACCTGACCCTGTGTTCTGATGTATTTATGTTGTTCCTGCATGTGTCCTTACAAAAAGGCTCTTCAGGGACAAGCATTAGCATCACAGGGTTGAACCCTTTCATTCCTTCAAAGTCCTCCTCCACCTCCTTCTCACCTGGCTGATATCCAAAGGTTTGTTTTTTTGTTTGTTTGTTTGTTTGTTTGGGTCAATAAAAAAAAAAGCTATGTCTGTCAACTGGCAGACCAGGAACCTGAAAGGGAACCGAATGAATAGCATGCATTCTTAGTTTAAAATGATCTTGAGCTGGAGTGATAGCCGAGCCAGAAGCCAAGAGAAGGCGCCCAGAAGCCGAAGCCGAGACGTCCTGCTTGAGGCAACTATTGATACTTCCTGTCTTACAACTGAAAGCCATGACATGCACCATGATTTGTTTCCTTTTACAAAGACTGGTGAGCACTTTGTTTAATCTCGGTTTGGACTGTTGCTTTGTGTTTATACCACACATAAACAATGAGCAGATAAAAAAATATATATATATAGAATATTTTTGTAGGTAGGAAATGTTGATCAATTCATCAATGAAAGGAACTGAAGAAAGGGGTTGCATTTTTTTGGTGGATTTTATAAACAAGACTCACACTCTTGGGCATTCTGTTTGTACTCGGAAGTTGGAATATCTGACTGACAACTTATCATTTTGAATTAGCTGTAATTATGAGATAGTGTTTCATAATCATGGACAACATTCCTGGTTTTTTTTTAATCGGGCTTCAATAGAAATGCATCTGGAAAGTTTTCTGTAGTCCACTTTCTATTTAGGAAAGATGGCCCAGCCCCAAGTTTAACATCCAATGTACTGTAGCTGTCACGCTAATATAACTTTGTGAAAGTTGGAGGTGTATATAATTCATTTGTAGAACCTGAAGAAATGAGTTTGCCCTTAGCAACTTTAAAAGAAGTACAAACATTAAAAATGATGTTGCTATTCATATAAACAGGAGATGTGGATGAAAAGTAAAAATGAAAAATGTCCACATAAAGACCTATTTTGATGTCTAAATGTGGTTCAGGTTAATTCAATTAGCTAATTAAGCCTGACTTTCAACATATTTGTTTAGGGTAAAATTGAACGGGATCTTTAGCCCCTAAAACATCACATTTTCAATATGTAAAAACAAAAAACATATAAAAACGTCCATGGACATTTAGTGTTTGGAGAGTTTTAGCTATGGTCTACAGATATATGCATACCATTTAGAGAGCTCCAATAAGGAATATCCTCAATGCCATAAAGTTATAACTAGTCTGTATCGTTCAGTTGCAGCAGGTTAGATTGCTCCTGACATTAGAATGTCTCCTGACATTGCAATGATTTTGTCCGGTTTTTGGTTTTATTAGAATTAAAGAAATAACAGAGTTGATCAACTGTTGTGCTCTGCTGGAGGGATTGCATTTCCAACAATATTGCATAAATCAGAAATAGTGCTGCAAGCTGTAAGTTCGGGGATGAGTATATTGATCTATCAGCACATCCCGCTAGATTTTTGACTTGCAGTATGCACAGCTCGAGTATTACATCATTCTCAGATCAGAGCTCTGACTTCCGAGACAACTGGTATGCAGAATTAAAAACAGACCTGATGAGGAGCCAAATAGAGCTGAGCAACACCAGGCCTCTTTTACTCGACAGCTTGAATCTAAAACCCCTTTATCAAACAAGATGTATACTGTGCCCTATCATTGAGAAACAATGAGCTGTAATGTCTTACCTTTGTCTGAATGTTGCAATGCAATGAGCAATTTTTATCAAAGTAACTTGTTATCATTGTGACATTCTTGTCTGGAGTCGTTTAAAGTAGGAGCATGCCAGATGATGGACTTTTCCTTTTCTTCCATGAGGAGTTTGGGCCCTCCAGGTTAATGAGAGAGGTGTAGCAAAAGGCAGATGCATAGTTTGGCACAGGGACCGACCCTTCATATTAAAGGGCCTTTAAACAATGGGAATCTCTGTTTGGGGAACACGGTATAACACCAGGTATCAAAGGATTATGGCTTGATGATCTTTTAAACAGGCTGTGTTTTTTATTTGGATTCCCTGAGTTGCATTTTTTTTTTAATTTCTGTTTGTGAGTAGCGTATCCAAGTGTAAATGCAGAGGAACGTTTTCGATGCCATTACTTAAAGAAGAAACTGGCTCAGTGTCAGCTTCTACCATCGTGCTCTTTTTGTTGTGGAAAGTAATCTTCGCGTTCATTGTGAGTGAGATGCTGTTCCAGGATTTGTGCTTGCCTTCCTGTTGGTGTGTGTACCATGTATATTCTAGTGTGTGATTGGATCTACTCACTCCTTACCCTCCACTGGTAGCAGGCGGAGGCAACCTGGATCTGAAAAGTGGCCTGAGTTAGTAATTGAGACAAATATCCTGTTTGGTTTGAGAAGATTGTTGAATCAGAAATTATTCTATCATTGAGCTGATCAAAAACTCAGCCTTATCAAAGTGTTAGTGTGAGCATCCCTGCTAGGTCAGTCAATCTAGTAGCATGACTGAAATGTTTAAATTGTCCTAGATAAGTTCGCAAAGGGGAAACAGCCATTATGTCATTCTCATTATTCACATCGGGGAAATAAATATCAGAATCCCATTTTCTGGACTTCATGTTAGCTGTTTGTAGGCTCCTAGCCTTAGCCTTATTCTGCCCTCAGTCTCTCTCTGGGCAAAAACAGAGAAGGAGAGTGACCGAGAGGCTTTGGTGTAATTTTCTCTTGCCAATAAAATTATTTTTGAACTTCATTATCAGAGGGATAAAGTGTTTGTATGGAAAACTGTAGCAATACCTGACTCATTCTGGCTACTCTTGTTTATTGCAATAAGAAAATGAAACAATAAATGTGTATGTGAGTAAAAACTAAATGTAATTTAAAAAAAAAAAGAAACTTTATGGAAAATATTGATATCAAGCAAAACCATTGTGAAAAAAGTAAATGTCAATAAATCATGAAATGAAGTTGTCTGCAGAGCTTTTATAAATCACTCATTGTTGTCATGGTGCCTTTTTGTTCAATACCAAATATTCATAATAACAATAAACACACTTATCAAATAAATTGTAGCCTTGACTCAGAATTAGCCAGATTTTAGACACATCTCTGTTTCATTAGTTGGTTTTAAACACACACCTCAAATAATCTGTATGTACACAGCTGGCTGGTAACCAGGCCGGTTTTGGATATGTTCCTTTGCCCACGGCAAGCACATGTGTAATGTGCCATGTTATATCGAGGCAACCTCAATGGATTTTTAATTGCTTATCCGGTCAGTTGGGACTCGGGGCCTCTATGCTGTGCCCAATGTAAACCCTATCAGAAAACATGGTTGTGCTGGTTAATGATGCTGAAGTTGATATAATTTTTGAGGAGGTAGATTTTGTTTGCATGGGACAAGCTGTTATATGATCTAATTTCAGCGATCCATTTTTTGGTCCCAACAATGTATTCTGAAGATTCAATTCAATTCAGTTTTATTTATATAGCACCAATTCACAACACATGTTGTCTCAAGGCACTTCACAAAAGTCAGGTACATACAGGGGTTGGACAATGAAACTGAAACACCTGTCATTTTAGTGTAGGAGGTTTTATGGATAAATTGGACCAGCCTGGTAGCCAGTCTTCATTGATTGCACATTGCACCAGTAAGAGCAGAGTGTGAAGGTTCAATTAGCAGGGTAAGAGCACAGTTTTGCTCAAAATATTGAAATGCACACAACATTATGGTTGACATACAAGTGTTCAAAAGAGGACAAATTGTTGGTGCACGTCTTGCTGGTGCATCTGTGACCAAGACAGCAAGTCTTTGTGATGTATCAAGAGCCACGGTATCCAGGGTAATGTCAGCATACCACCAAGAAGGACGAACCACATCCAACAGGATTAACTGTGGACGCGAGAGGAAGCTGTCTGAAAGGGATGTTCGGGTGCTAACCCGGATTGTATCCAAAAAACATAAAACCACGGCTGCCCAAATCACGGCAGAATTAAATGTGCACCTCAACTCTCCTGTTTCCACCAGAACTGTCCGTCAGGAGCTCCACAGGGTCAATATACACGGCTGGGCTGCTATAGCCAAACCTTTGGTCACTCATGCCAATGCCAAACGTCGGTTTCAATGGTGCAAGGAGCGCAAATCTTGGGCTGTGGACAATGTGAAACATGTATTGTTCTCTGATGAGTCCACCTTTACTGTTTTCCTCACATCCGGGAGAGTTACAGTGTGGAGAAGCCCCAAAGAAGCGTACCACCCAGACTGTTGCATGCCCAGAGTGAAGCATAGTGGTGGATCAGTGATGGTTTGGGCTGCCATATCATGGCATCCCCTTGGCCCAATACTTGTGCTAGATGGGCGTGTCACTGCCAAGGACTACCAAACCATTCTTGAGGACCATGTGCATCCAATGGTTCAAACATTGTATCCTGAAGGTGGTGCCGTGCATCAGGATGACAATGCACCAATACACACAACAAGACTGGTGAAAGATTGGTTTGATGAACATGAAAGTGAAGTTGAACATCTCCCATGGCCTGCACAGTCACCAGATCTAAATATTATTGAGCCACTTTGGGGTGTTTTGGAGGAGCGAGTCAGGAAACGTTTTTCTCCACCAGTATCACGTATTGACCTGGCCACTATCCTGCAAGAAGAATGGCTTAAAATCCCTCTGACCACTGTGCAGGACTTGTATATGTCATTCTCAAGACGAATTGACGCTGTATTGGCCGCAAAAGGAGGCCCTACACCATACTAATAAATTATTGTGGTCTAATACCAGGTGTTTCAGTTTCATTGTCCAACCCCTGTACATTCCAATTAATCCTAACAATTGAACAGTGCAGTCAGAGTTAGTTATTTATTCAAACTGGATAAATAGTTTTTCTGTCTTAGGAAACCCAGCAGATTGCATCAAGTCAGAGATTTTGGAGTAGAGACATTGGACAGTCACTGGTGTCGACTTTGCAGCAATCCCTCATACTGAGCATGCATGTAGCGATAGTGAAGAGGAAAAACTCCCTTTTAACAGGAAGAAACCTCCAGCAGAACCAGGCTCAGTGTGAGCGGCCATCTGCCACGACCGACTAGGGGTCTGAGAGAACAGAGCAGAGACACAAAGAGAACAAAGAAGCACTGATCCAGGAGTCCTTTCTATGGGAAGGAAAAGTAAATGTTAATTGATGTAGCTCTTTTAGTTGTTTCACCTAGAAAGAAAGAACAGATAAACTCTGAGCCAGTTTTCAAGGTTAGAGTCTGAAAGAGAGCACATATAATTAGTTACATTAAAAGCTCAGTCAATTGCCATGTCTAGGAGAGAGAAAGGGTTAAACACTGAAAGACAGGGCCAAGTGGATCATCGGTAGAGGGTGAGCATTAAGTTGTTGCCAGCAGAAGCTTGGACGATGCCCCTGTCCAGAAAGGTGTCACAGATAGACACAGAGTCAGGCCAGGTGTAGCTTCTAGGAAGAGAAAAGAGGGAGAACATAAAGTTAAAAGCTGAAATAATAGCAAATAATGCAAAATTGGAGAGTAGTGTGAGAATGTAGCGAAGAGAGAGAAAGTGGTCATTATTTCCTCCAGCAGACTAAGCCTAAAACAGCATAACTACATAGATAGTTTCAGTTTATTTATTTATATAGCGCTTATTTACAACAATGTCGTCTGAAGGCACCCTACAAAGGGTCCGGAGCGGAGCGGGGCCGCCAGGGAGGCCAGACCAAACCACCGAGTGCCAGAGCCCAGCCACCCCAGAACGGGCCACGTGTCTGGGCACTGAGTAAGATAATAAACTGGTAAAGTTTGTCCATCTAGAGCCTACTGATGGCCATTGTTATACTAAAAGCCACAACCATTGGGATACCTCTCTCTGTCAGACTGATTATAACCATTGGAAAAGAAAAGGGGTCATACAGGTAGCAGAAATGGAGGGTGTGTTTGCACCTCAACCATAACTGAGCCGGTTTAGGCTAAATCTGACTCCCCTTACTCCAACCAACAGGGAGGGAGGAAGGAAGATAGCTCAGGATAACCTAAGCCACTCTAACTATAAGCTTTATCAAAAAGGAAAGTTTTAAGCCTAACCCTAAAAGTAAACAGGGTGTCTGCCTCACGGACCAAAACCGGGAGCTGGTTCCACAGGAGAGGAGCTTGATCGCCTGCATCACCTGCTACTTCTACCAAAAATTATCACTAGACAGACAGATATAATCAACCATTTTGCCCTTTCATGCATGCATGTGCACTGCAGCCTCTGCCTTTCCCAGCATTTCAATCAATACCCGAAAGAAGAAACAGAAGATTATAAGACATTGTAGTAGTTGTGAATATGCTCAGATTCCAACCAGATGCAAAAGTTCAAGCAGGAACATAAACTGACTTTTACCAGTTAAAGGATTGAAGATGATCATTGCTGTTTTCTTCAACGTTGCCATCCACACCAAAATCTGTCATGATTTGGAGGTTAATGATGTAAAACTCGAGTCTCTGAAGCACTCCAAATTACACTGTAATGCTTTAAAATCTATGGTGAAGTCTGTTAAAATTTGTTTGTCCATCTAACTGTTTACTAATGCCAGTTGATCAACTTGATTCTTGTGTTTCTTCAGTATTTTATTTTTCTTTAGTGTGCATTTTTAAAAGCCTTCTATTTTTTGAAATACTGCACTGGAAATCCATACTTCGCTACCCAGCTGTGTTTTTGCTATCAATATGTCATTTTAGTTAAAAAATACATTACTGGATAATATCTTTAAATTGTTTTTTTAAACACAAATTCAGGTTTTCCGTTTGTATAAAAGACATATAAAACATAAGCAGAGAATTTGTTGCACCTGGAGAAGAATACTATGGTTTCCTTTTATTTATTTATTTATTGGGTATTATTTCTGTATGTTTATTTTAGTTTTTCCCACATCAGGTGTTTAAAGAAGACCTGATGATAAACCAGTTTTAGAAGTAGCACAATTTACTGTGCACATACAAAGAAAGAGGTAGAATACAATCTATGTTTCCAGTGATTCCCACTCCTTGAGGCCTTATTGATGTTGTCATTGCTACTCTTTCACATGTACTCCAGCTCTGTGACACGGGTGATAAAATATGTAATTAACACCTCTTTCACACACACACAACACTATCAGAGCCGTTGATGTTGTGGCAGCATTTATTCCAAATTGTTTCTCGCTGTCTATCTGCTTTTTTTACAGCTAAAAAACAACTATTTTTGTTTTGTTTTACATAGTTTAATAAATTATCTGCAACCATTTCTGTTCATTTGGACTGAGTTTTGAGCAGCCTACATATTTAATGGGATGAGGTAACTGACTTCTAATAAGAAACTGTACACTCTGGTGCTTTTTCAAGCATTTCCTAAGGCTTCAGGTCACTCAGCAGGTCACTCCCACCTTTTAACAATATAAAAATGCAACCACTAGATGGCTCTGCTGTGATGACTGGGAGGCCGGTGGATATAAAACAAAGAAGGATGTTTGCTGTGAGCTGTGTAACAAGGCAGACCTTATAATGAAGACTAACCATCCAACGCCATACAGACTAATATGAACAGCACACAGAAGAGCAGTACTGAATGTATGTCAGGCCTTGCAAGCAGCACCACTAGCAAATCTCTGAGCTGTTTGATAAAAATGAACCCTGAATAAAGTGGCCAGATGGTTGCTGAGCCATCAAAGGTATTGTAAAACTAAATGATGCATACAATCTGCAACCCTTTAAGGTAAAATAATACTAAAATGTCACCAGTAAAAGATGATTATAAATGGTTCTCTCTCACAAAGTCTTTATTTTCTCATATAGATGCCCTCACGCTCAGCCTCCAACATTAAAGTTCTCATCAACAAATGTTGTGAAAGCAGTAAATAAAAACACACAGAAATAAAGGTTTGAGCTTATCTATTTATTTATAGTTACTTAATGTTGCATTCAAGTAATGATCATTTTTAATTCTACAGATGATCTTTAACAATTACATCATCATATGCAGTTATTGACTTCAGTTATTATTGCTTAACAATTAGAATGTGAATTATTTTACTTTTAAAACATCAAAAACAGATGACAGCCTAATCACATCTTTTCTTTCTACTTCATGTTTTAAAACCCTGTTTTTTAACTCCAAACTATAACAGCAAGACTTGTTTTGCACTATAAAGAGAACCTGCAGCTCTTAGGGTCTCGATGCATTGAGATGTGGCAATAATGCCATGAGATCATCGTCAAACATGAGTGCTCAAATGGAAACTGAAGAGGAAGAGATGTTTGGCAGAGCTTTCCTCTAAGCAAAAGGCTGCAGCTTAGATGAGCGGGGAACGTGCTATGAGCTTCTATAGAGTTTTCCATCAATTTGTAGGAGTAACTAAGACTAATCTTTACAGCCTAAGTGAAAGCAAGTATGTTCCATATCAAATGTCAAAGTTCTGAAATAATTCTGTATTATAAAACTAAAAACTAAAAAACACTAAAGACACTTTTTTAATATAAAATTAATAGTGGAAATGATTAAATCTATTTCAAAGCTAGCAGCAAAGCAAAAAGACCACTTCAATGGTCCATGTACTGATTTTCCTAAACACTGCTTTTGAGTCAAAATTTAAATAGGTTTTCAAATAATGACAAGAGCTGTCTATTTTATTCTGTGCGCCTTCATCAAATGTTTTGTAAGTCCCAAAAATTATCTCTGGGAGCAATCTCCTCAGCTTTTATTCAGCTTTTCAAATGTCTTATTCACAGTTATTCACTCTGTTTAATTTATTCAGTTAATCTGAACATGTCTTCACTTTTTCTTTTATCTTTTGATACATTATAGTCTACAGATACATGACATGGGTGACAGAAAGGGCTGTACCACACCACAATTCCCCAGAAATGTAAGCATATGGTGCATAAAGTTTTACATTTTAATCCTATTGTTTCTGTGTTTTTTGTAATGTTTTTGTACACATTGCTATCAAGTATATATATTTTGTTTCCTTTAGAGAAGTAGACAAAAGTAACCAAACACTATTACTGATTCTTAGTGGCATTTCATGCATGGATGGTAACATGGGCGAGACCCTCCCAATCAATTAAAATGCTAGAGATTCTGAGGTTTGAAAAAATGCAGTGAAGTCCTGCAGAAGGAACATCACTTAAACCCCCTATTCTTAGCAATAAGCTGGGAACACCTAGCCAGCACATGGTGATGCCAAATCCCTACTGAATGCACATGCATAAAGGCAACAGAAAACTTCAGGACACAACTGACAGATAAGTTATATTTTTATTATCTGATGTTTTTACACTGCCCTCATTAATGCCGCCCTGGGCAACTGCCCATCTGGCACATATCAAAAATCTCAACTGCTGATGCTGGCTAAAAATCTGTGCCTTGAAAAGAAATCAGATGAAAACTATTCTATCTAGAAACTACAACTCCAAAAAAGAAGTTTTAAACTATGAGTGAGAAGATCACATAAAGGTTTCCAGGATTTGTGGATTAGCTGGACCAAAGTGCATATAGGAACTTGGGAGCCCCATGTAGAGAAGAGAGATTTAATAATAGCAAACGTATAAACAGGACATGTAACAGGGAGGAAGCAGTGGAATGGAAGAAATCAGTAAGGGGCTAAGAGAACCAGAGAGTATATGTACTGGGGCAAGAGTGGAGAAAAGGCTTGGATAGCAGGTGAAGGCAACTAGGTGGGAATGAGTAGCAGGTGAGACAAATGGGGTGAACTAAAACAGTAACACTAATAGAATATAAACAACAAGGAAAGAGACAAACATCTACAGAAATCCAAAACTCTAACACCTAAGGATCATGACAGAGATAAGTCCATCTTAAAGTCTCGTTGAAGCCTAAGAAGACAGTTAATTGTTTGCATCGTGTTTGCATAAGTCTTTCTTTCTACTGCACATATTGTTTGCACTAAAAGTCTGACTGTGGTGGTGCAGTGACTGGATTCCAAAACTGCATGCTATTATAATTTATTATGAAACATAATATTGTGCAATTCTATGTTGAGAAATTTTTACTTTGAATTTGTCATTTTGTTTATAGATTTAATTTTTAAACGCTGCTTGGCAGGGTTGGCCGAATTTATTTTAATGGTAGACAGCCTCAACACTTACTAGCAGCCCTAGTGAAGATGGGTAAATAGTCTTAAAAATGTTTCTTTTTTTCTCACACAGGAAACATAAGAACCTAAAGAAAAAAATTGTTTTTGGCTAAATTGCAGATGCTTCTCTTAGAACTAATGCTGTTAATACTTTGTACCCACTTTTGCCAACAGGATACCACCTAGTCTACAGCCTGCAGATCAAGAGATATTTGACTATTCCTCTTTGCTCAATCTCTTTAGATAATCTGGAGTCTTGCATCATTCATTATGTACAATCTTCTTTAGAACCACAGATTTTCTAGAGCATTTAGACCTCTGGACTGAGATGGCCATAGAAGAAGATTGAGCTTGTGTGTAGTGAGCAATTTCTGTGTTGAATTGGTGATATGTGCTAGATCATTATTCTACTGAAAGTCCCAAATGTGACAGACAGCTTCTACACTAAACATCTGTTTGTTCTAGGTATTCCCTACAGTTTCATGAGCAGACTTTGGCAGATAATGACAGCTGGGTCCAGTGTTTCCAGGCCATAAAAGTACAACTGTTGTTTGGCTGGTGCATGCAACACTTGCCTCAGCCTATTGTTAACACATCCATACATGAGCATTTGCATTACTATAACGACTTTCACACCTGATGGATTTTGTTTGGGTTTTATTTTATTATTAGTTAAAATAAACAAGAACCTTGAATTACTGCACTTGAGGCAGGAACTCCCCTCCAACCTGAAGAGAACAAGCCACCCTTTCCGGTCGAGAAAAATGGCCTCGGATTTGGAGGAGCTGATCTTCATCCCAGCCACTTCACACTTCAAAGTGCACCCATGCCAGAGTCCAACACGCACCGGGAACAAGTCCAACTTAGTGCCGGCAATGCGGACCAAACTCCTGCTCCGCTTGTACAGAGACCGGATGGCCTCTAATAAAGGGCCCATACTCAGTACTCCTGGAGCAGCCTCCACGAGGGACACAGTCGAATACCTTCTTCAGGTCCACAAAACACATGTGGACCGGTTGGGCAAACTCCCATGAACCCTTGAGTACCCTGAAAAGGCTGTAGAGCTGGTCCAGTATTCCACGGCCGGGACGAAAACCACACTGCTCCTCCTGAAGCCAAGGTTCGACTATCTTGCCAGACTCTTCTCTCCAATACCCTGGCATAAGCCTCAGTAGGCTGAGAAGCCTGAGGAGTGTGATCCCCTTGTAGTTGGAACACACCCTCCAGGAGATCCTCGAAGTACTCCTTCCGCTGCCCAATAATGTCCCCAGTTGGGGTCAGCAGCTGCCCACCAGCACTGTAATCTGTGTTGACGAAGCACTGCTCCACCCTCCTGAGGCGGTGGACGGCTTGCCAGAATCGCTTTGAGGCCAACCGGTAGTCATTCTCCATGGCCTCACTGAACTTCTCCCAGGCCGGAGTTTTTGTCTCTGCAACAGCCTGAGGCGTGGCACGCTTGGCCTGACGGTACCCGTCAGCCGCTTCAGGAGTCCCACAAGCTACCCACAGCCGATAGGACTCCTTCTTCAGCTTGACAGCATCCCTTACTGCCAGTGTCCAGCACCAGGTTTGGAGATTACCGCCGCGACAGGCACTGCAGACCTTACGGCCACAACTACGGGCAGCAGCATCGACAATAGATGTGGAAAACATGGTCCACTTGAACTCTGTCACCAACTGCCCCCAGAATCTGGTAAAAGCTCTCCTGGAGGTGGGAGTTGAATACATCCCTGGCCGAGGGCTCCGCCAGCTGTTCTTAGCAGACTCTCACTATGCGCTTGGGCCTGCCAAGTCTGTCCAGCGTTCTCCTCTTCCAATGGATCCAAATCACCACCAGGTCATGATCAGTGGACAGCTCAGCCCTTCTCTTCAGCCGAGTGTCCAAAACATGCAGCTGAAGGTCTGAAGACACGACAACAAAGTTGATCATCAACCTCCTGCCTAGGATGTCCTGGTGCCAAGTGCACTGATGAACACCCTTATGCTTGAACATGGTGTTCATAATGGACAATCCGTGACTAGCACTGAAGTCCAATAATGAAACACAACTCGAATTCAGATCGCGGGGGCCATTCCTCCCAATCACGCCTCTCCAGGTGTCACTGTCATTTCCAACGTGAGCGCTGAAGTCCCCTAGCAGAATAATGGAGTAATGGAATAATGGAATAATGGAGGGGCACTATGCAGCGACCCCGACAGGGATGCCAAGAAGCCTGTGTACAACCTCTTGGTCCGTAGGCCTAAACGACAGTCAGAGACCTGTCCCCAACCCAAAGGTGCAGGGATGCGACCTTCTCATCCACTGGGGTAAGACCCTAACACTGTCGGGGTGTGTGAGTTTTGCTGTTTGTGTTTGCCTGCTATTTACTCTGCTTGGTCACTACATGGTGTGGGAGCTCACAGGTGCAGATGGGATAGGTGTTTTCATTTAACTAATTGCCTGGAGGTGTGTTTAGGATGGAAGCTGCCAGCACTTTGACGCCTGAGTATTAACCACCAGTGGTGAATTCCAGACCTGGCTGGTTCAAGTGTGTTTCCACACTCTTCTTAAAGAGTGTTCTCTGGCTTCTGGATAAGGATCCAAGTCTCCAGTTTTCTCCTCCGGACCAAGCTCATCCTGGCAGCTTCCTGGCTCTTCGACCTTCCGGATCAAGTCATAAGTAAACCCTGTCCACCCTCCAACAAGCTGTCACGCAAGTAGCTTCAACCTGTGCTCCACACCATCATTCCACACTCATCACACAACCCTGGATCAGAGCTCCTACGGATCTACCTTCAAGTGACTATCCCCGGAAAAAGACCTACCTCCTCGGAACAGATCCTGTGTTGCGTTCTCAGACCCCGCATGTCTCATCCTTCTGGCGGTTCAACTTCCTTCCCCAGTAACCATAACATTCAGCTGGTTAGATAATACTGCTTATTCCTCTGGTCTCATCTTATCTTCCATCTTTGTGCAGTTGGCAGTTACCGGTCCAGGATCCTAGACCAATATCATACCCGTGCAAATAAAACTTTTAAACTTTCTGTTTGTTCTCCGGAGTGTTATCTCCTGAGCACAACTATTTCTAGTCGATATCTCTCGACCTCCTGCAATAGCTCAGGCTCCTTCCCGTACAGCGAGGTGACATTCTACATCCCTAGAGCCAGCCTAGGTATCTGGAGATCGGGCTGCCGAGATCTCCACCTTCATCTGCTGCCCGATCCTCTTTGCACTGGTCCCTCATGCTGGGTCCCGCAAGGAGCAACCTGGCCGCAAGGCCTGGCTCCAGGGTGGGACCCTGGCTCCGCCGTACCAGGCAACGTCACGTGCCTCGATTGTGTGATCCACATGAAGGTGTCTTGAACCGCTCATTGTCTCACCCGTCACACAGAGCCTGTTTGCCATGGGAGTCCCTACCAGGGGCATTTAAGCCCCAGAAAACATAGCCTCTAGGATCATTTAAGCACTCAAACCCCTCCACCACGTTAAGGTGGCGGTTCAAGGAGGGGTAAAAAGTAAAGTATAAATAAAAAAACTGTTTGATTCTTTCTTCTTTCATTTATAGAGAATTGTCAGGGTGTCAATAAGTGTTGAACCAGCAAATATTTCTTCTTTTTTTTCACTCTTATTGTATGGATGTAGCCAAATCAAAATTGGCCTTGCTAATATTTTTCATTCAGAGATTATACTACTGAATGAAAAATCAACTTGTTTTGTGGCTTTTTAAACATTTTTGCCAGGGGTGCAAATAAGTTTTGAGGGAGATGTATTAGCAGGTACAGGAGATCATATGTTTCAAACACAGTGAGCAAGCCTAATCATGTGATAAAAATGCAGATTGTCAAAAGCAGATGAGAACACATTAGATAGAGTCAGCACAGCACCATCCCCTTTGCATGAAAGCAGATGTCTGAGCGTCAAGGCGGAGGCTAATCTAACTGTGTGCTGTTCTCTGTGACTCCACAAACAGGAGATGGTAGGTTCAGGTGCATCACAGAGGAGATAATTAGTCTGGGAAAGATAGAGAAAACACAGTGGAGCAAATGTGCCTGTTATTTCTTTTCCTTAAGTGCATAAAATTGTTTTGAAACCGAATGCAGCTCTCAGTTTATTCAGCTAAGCTTGTTGTCTGTTTGTAATGTTTAGTCTGATAAATGTTTGTGCCACTGCTTGTTTTTTTTTATACCTGTGTGCTTCTCTAAAGTAAAAAAAAAAAAACAATGATATGTCAGCTCAGAGGAAAACAGGTGCTTCTCATCAGCATTTAAAGCTTCACTTTTCTGTTTTATAGTGAATAACAGCTATGTGAGTTTCATTCATGTCTTCTGTTGTTTGGTACCACTTCAGGCAATATCCTGCCACATTTGTCACTGCGGAAACCTCCAGACGCACTGCAGACATAAAGATAGGGGGATGAATCCACCGACTAATATCATGCTCTCTTTAGGGAAATTTAGTCGATTCTAAACAGCAGACTACACAAAATAATCAAATTGTTATAGGATCATAGACAAGAAAGAAAGAAAGAAAGAAAGAAAGAAAGATATAAAGGTCACCTTTGTCATTTATACATTTGATTGGCAGTTGTCAAGCAAATGATTATTTTATTTGCCACAGCCTGGCATTTCCTGCAGCTGATGACACTGATAAATTTAACTTTCAAGTAAAAAAAGGCACAAATTCTGCTGATTTTTTTTTTTTTTTATTGAGCAAATGATATATAGCTATGCAACAACAATAGAAACTCACGTTCTCTAAAACAATTTACATTACATCATACCATTTCAGAAGCATGATCTGTTTTTTTTCCATCACTCATCCCAGACAAAAAGTGGAGAATCTCTGTGGGCTTCAGAGAGTAAAGCCCAAATCTGGCTGCTTCACCCCGCGGTCGACCGTGACCTCTCCATTACAAGAATGTTGCCATCTGTGCTTGACAGAAACGGTCCATCAACAATCAAACTCCCAAATAAAAGGTTGTGCCAAACACATAACTGAGAAATAATTGAGAACTGAGAAGAAGTGCTTCCAAAAATGTATAAATCCTGAAATTAAATGAAACAAGATGGAAATTCTGAGTTGATTTGGTGAGAATCTACAATTTAAATAGTAATGAACATAAATAGACCCATTAAGTGAGATAGTGTACCCAAAATATTTGACCGGTAGTGTATTACTGTACATAAACTGGAACTGATATGTGTTAAAAGTGTCTTGAGATTAAATTGGTTGTGAATTGGTGCTAGATACATAAGGGAATTAAATCTGATTAAATAGTTCTGATGGAACATGGTTAAGTTTGATGTGACCTCATTTCCATATCTAAGTTCGTAATACCTGAGGTAAATGGGATGTGTCATTTGTCAGTGTACAGAGCTCAAAAAGTTGTAAATCCCACCCCAATCTGGAAGGCAGATGAGTTGGCTGTAACATTATTTTCTTATCCAAGCTCCAATTTTGTAAAGAAGCAATATGCAGCAATACTTTATTGTTTATTGCTGCTACCCACTATAGTTTATTTCCCATATACTAAAAGAAACAAGCTTTACATGAAATACCTGTTGAGTTTCTCAAACTACTTACCTTCATCTAACATTTTTAGCAAGCAGTTGACAATCCAGCATAATGACAGCACCCATTGGACTAAAGTATAAACTATAGAACAACAGCTAACTCAAAAATAGTGTAGCAAAACAGAGTGTGGAGAGATCAGGAAGGTTCCAAACCCTGACATAAAATAGCATGTGGAGATACTAACACTCCATCTCTGTGCGCCTGGTGTGAGGAGACCCAAGGAATCTGCCTTCTGTGACAGATATACACTCACTGTGGACTTAGATAAACCTTGATCATACTAGGTAAGAACATGTCTGAAACAATCCTTAGAGATTTGAATTCATAGGTAAATGATAACATCACACAGTTGCTGCAGGCATTGTCATGTTCAAGAAACCAGTAGGAGATAGATTTAGCTTTGTGAATTGATGCATTTTCCTGCTGGAGCTAGCCATCAGGCAATGGGCAAAAGATGGAGATGGTCATCAAATATCTTCAGATAGGCAGTTGTATTTACATCATATTCAGTTATTTCTAAAGGTCCAAAAGTCTACCAAGGAAATATCCTCAGCATCAATACACCACCACCATGCAGAACCGATGATACAAGGTGGGAGGGATCCATAATTTCATGTTGTTTATGTCAAATTGTAACCCTACCATCAAAATATTGCAACTTCCAGTATGTTATTTTTCAATTTTGATGAGCCTATGTGAACTGCAGCCCCACTAGCTAACAGGAATGGCACCCGATGTTGCCTTCTGCTGCTGTAGCCCATCTACTTCAAGGTCCAACATGTTGTGCCTTCAGCGATGGTATTCCTTATACCTTGGTTGTGGTTATTTGAGCTACTTTTGCTTTTCTGTCAGCCTAAGCCACTCTGCCATTCTTCTCCGACCTGTGACATCAACAAGGCACTTTATTTTGAACAACTGCTGCTTAATGGATATTGTCTCTTTCTCAGAAGATCATAAGCTCAACAGTTTCGGAAATACTGCGCACCAACAACCATCACCAACAACCATGCCACTGTTAAAGTCACTTATAATGGAGTTATCTCAGCATTGAAATTAATATCTTCATATTTTATAGGTATATAATACTTTCTATATGAAGTTCACATAGTAAATGTTGCCTTGGTGGAACTTTTGAGAAGGTCTACTGATTAAGAAATTAACATTTAGTTTCAAAAAGGGAAGTTGATTTGTGGGTGTATTTTTAAAGAAGAGTAAAGTGTCCTGAACTTTGTATGATATTCCTTATTAGTATTTAAGAATTAAAAATGTTGAAAAGGTACACAAAATGACACAAAAAGAAGCCCTCAGTAAGAGCATACATACATGGTAAAATAATTTTAAAAAATGAACATGATTTTGCAAAAATTATGGTGATCACCTTTTGCAACATTTTAAGGTGAGAAGAACGGGAGCTTGTTGACCTGTCTGATGGCAGATTTTCGGGTGACAGAGATAAATGGCGTAAAGAGCCTCCAGAAATGTATGTCTTTGACTAATGTACAGCCAAAACTGCAAAAAGGCATTGAATCACTTGCTGTCAGCAACAACTCTGAATGAGGACTCTGTCAAATAAACCAAAGTTTAAGGCTGAGCTGTCAGCTGCTGTGGTATTGCATCATCTCGAGACAAAAGCTTCGTTGTTGAAGAATAGTGTGCACTGCTTCATTACCGTAGGCGGTCAGGTCAGACTGGCCTTTAGCTCAGGCCATGGTAGGAAACATTTGAATTCATGGTTTTCATAAAATAAATGAGGACCCTTGAATAAAATGTGCTCTAAATAAAAAGTATTCAACGTGTGTAAACACAAATATCTTTTTCTTTAAGCTAATGCAAGATTTATTAAAGTTTAAAAAAATAATTTGCTTAATTTGCTCAAAACAATAGGAACTAAAGTTGCATCTGTGGACAAAATACTGCAGGTTATAGAAAAATAATAAATCCATAGAGGAGGACGTTTGTATTGTGTTCTATATTTAAAAATATAATCAAAGTTATTGATTAACTACAACAATAAAACAGAAGGAGTACATTCTCAACATTTGGAGGTCTTATGCTTTGCAAAATCCTTCGGTGAGGCTTTAGAATCAGACCTTCTTTAAAAAAAACCTCTGAAAGAGGATAAACATAAGATGAGAGATTACTATCATGTGCTTAAAGCTGTCTCTTGCTGAGTAAACAGATGAGTCCTCTATAAGTACAAGATGTGGCAGAAGACCAGACTTTGATGCACTAAAGAAGAAAACTCTACCATGATCCTGAGGACATCAGTATCCAAATGGAAGCTGTGTGTGCTCCTAAAGGTCTGCTCCATGCTTGCTGAACTGACATACGGGTGACCTCACCGTTGACAATGAACTGCAGTAGATATTTGAAGACTGATGATTTCTCGTTGAGATGGATATTGGAAGACTGTCACTAAAGGTAAACAGTCCAATAATCAACTGCTGGATGAAAATGGACCCTTCATCATTTTAGAACTTTTCAATGCTCCGGGGATGTAATAATGTAATTATAGATTCTTGTCTTCTACTTTCTTATGTTGATATTGAAAAATGTTTGACAAATACGTCTAAAGAGTGCTTTGCTAAGTAAACGCCTAAATAAAGAAAAAAAATACTTTTCTCTGTCTTTTTTTCACTAAAATGTAAATATCAGGTTTTGAGCATTTGTTGACATTTTAAATACCTTGGTTGAACCTGAGGAAAGGTTTGACAGCGGAAATGAAGAGAATTCAAACAGAGGTCCGGCAGGTTCCAACACCAGAAAACAGACTTAATCATAGAACAAGGCAAGATGGTGCCTACTATTTGTTAGTGATGAGACTGAACTCACTGATACTGGGATACATGTTGATGTGTAGCGAGCTAGTTAAACCCAAATGCGGAAGGAATTAGCGGTGGTTAGTCAGAAGCAAACAATTTGATCTAGTAAAACCCAGAGCACTAAAGTTTAGAAATATGAAAGGTCCAGGGACCTGACGGGAGAGGACAGAGAGAAAGGAAGGATGGTATTTACGGTAGGATGAAGATGAGAGAATGCTGATAAGCAGGAGGAATCAGAGCTTGTGATATGAGGGAACAATGTCTGAGAGAACAAATGAGAAGCAACTCGATCAATCCCCATGATCACCTGCTACTCTGCCTGCCAGGGGAGGTCATTCTGTGACTGGGAGGCTGTTGGTTCTGTGGTACAGTCTGAACCTCTTGATGGTTCCTCTCTTTGGAATTCAGAACCCAATTAAGAACAAGACCAAAGTAATCTTGCTGAAAAGCTGGGGTTTAGTCTCTAATGCAGGTGCATGGAGCCAAAACAAAATGAAGCTTAATGGAAGTTTAAAAATCAAAACATCAAAATGTCACCTTGTAAAAATGCCTGTCAGGAGGAGACCTGAGGTCTGCAGCAGCGAAGCAGCCATGATGACTCTCCTGGGCAAGACTGTTTAATGCTGTTCATACTTATGCAAAAATGAAAAATGCATGACAGTGCAGATGTTTTGGTGATGTTTCTGATGAGCATCAGCATGGAATATGAGAAGGTTCAAAGAACACTGATTAAAGAGTAAACTGAGCCAAAAGATGCAACTTTAAACATCCATCTAAGTCTCTAGCTTTAGTTTTAAAATTTACATTTAGCAAAAGACTAAATTACCACTTTCACTGTAGTCTTTTTATTGTCAAGCTCCACAGCATATCTACCGGCCATATTGTAATTCCTTAATGTTGTGATTGCCCAAAAGTCCCAGCGAGTCACAGATGTCCTCCCATGACTGATCTATTTAAATCTCTCATAATACTTGAGTGTAAACCCTTCCAGCATCTTAGGAAATGAGGGTGATGAAAATGATCATGGGGCGAGTGGGAGATGGGAGAAATAGTGACACCGAGGCTTGACGGTCAGACACTGGATATGAAGTGAAAGATATGGTGCCACAGTTAATTAGAAGATGGCTTGCTGACTGAAGGAAACAAATAATGTTGTCATTCAGCAGTATCCTGATCTGACAGACACTCAGTATTTGTCATTCCTATGCCACAGTTGTCTTTCTTTAACTTAAATGAGAGCAATATAATATGAAATTTACCATCAACTCATAATAACACAAACTCTGAGTAATTATGCCTTGCAAAGATATTCACACCCCTTAACCTTCTCAGATTTTACATTGTTACCATGTTTTTATAGAGATTTTACCTGATAGACCACCTAAAATCAAATAAACCTCTAAATGGCATGCGCACAGAGCCCTCTGATACCCTTAAGCAAAATCTTGTACAACTAACTGCCTTTATAGTCACCTAATTTTTAAATAGATTGGACCTTGGCAACTCTAATTAGATAAGCAGCCAAGAGGCCCATGGGAACTCTGGATGAGCTACAGAGATTCACAGCTTAGGTGGCAGGACTGCTAATAGTCAAGAACATGAGACCCCCACCGTTTACTTTATCAGGGACAGGCAAGCTGTTTAGATTTGATGTGAAAATACAGTGGATGAAGCTAACTACAGGAAAAAAAATGGAAAGAAATCTGTTGGAGGCAAGAAACGAATTGAGACTGGACAGGACATTTACCTTTGAGCAAGATAATGACCCAAACATACAGCAAGAGCCACAGTGTGATGGTTTAGATCTGACCATATTCAGCTGTTAGAATAAATGTTTATCCTTCCACTTTCTAAACTACATTTATATTGGTCTCTTATGTAAAATTCCAATAAAATACATTTATGTGTGTGATTATAATGTGACAAAATGTAAATTAAAGGATATTCAGTGTGGACATTTGCAAGGCCCTGTACAGACAACAATTACAATAGAGAAGGAACTGCAAATATTAAACAAAACACAATATTTTTAGTCTTCGATTCTAAACACATCTACGTCGTGGGGATGGTTATGTTAAAGTAACGAGCATGTTCTTGATTTTGTCCGCCACCTTCGCTTAATCTATCCATCAAGTTTTTGACAAAAATAACATTTTATTTTTCTGATCTTTCTGGCAAACAAAGAAACGGACACACAGGCAGAGGAATAAACAGCACCCACTGCCAACCTCCACCACGCCTCTCACCTTGGTGAAGGAATTATAATCTACAGTGACAGCAAGTCAACAGATCACAGTTTGAAAGCTTGTCAAAGGGTTTTGCACAAGGTGTGAAATGTTTGAAGAAGAACCTTTAACAGTAAGACACCAAACACTGTAAATTCTGTTCAAGTTAGATATGAAAAGGTTTTGAACTTGCCTTTTGCTTTTCATCTTTTGAACAGACCGCCTTAGTCAGCCATCGCTCACTGGTTTATCAGAGATGCTTTTAAAGATGTGCTGATCAGTACTTTGCTTGAAGTGATGTTGTCTTCCTATCAACAGCGACATAACTTCTAATAAGGTAAAATGATTGAGCAGCTGAAAACGGCGCTGCTCTGTACAGTTGTGTGTCTATTTCTGGATGCTTTATTATCATAAGCAAATCACAGTATGATTGTTATAATCAAGAGATGGCCCTGACAGATAAAACCATCATTATCCAGTTGTGCCAGATTCATAATGAATTATAATGCATGTGATTATCAGATAGTCATGTATAATGAGTTTATTATGTCCTTCCAATGCTCACAATAGACTGTAAGTCTCCTCCTCCTGGCATCTTATCAGTTTTTATCACAGTTAGCCCTCTCTTACATCCTTATGCTTAGACACTCGGTTTCTCCAGTAAGTGAGGTGGAATAAAGGTGAAGCCCATCTGGCGTGTGAAGGACACCCCCCCTCTCAACAGAAACCTAAAACATAATCAACAATCCGATATGGATAGAGCAATTTGCCTTCGTGTTTACAGACGTGGTGCCAGTTGTATTTACCAGGACATCTTGTATTATGAACTTAATCTCTTTACCAAGCCCTGCCTGCCTGTTATGGATGGCACTTGTCATATACAGAGGAGGACCCAAGGCCATCACTCATGAGTGAGTGTGTGCATGTTTGCATGTGTGTATGTGGATGTGTGCGTTTAGGTGTTATAGGGGTGGGGTTCGTAAATCTTCTATCTGTGTGTGCCTTCATCGAAACAGAGTGAGGGATAAAAGCTGCAAAAGAAAAATCGTACGAATTTTGGAATTAACTGACAAAAAAGTAAGACAAAAAAGATTGTGATTAGATATGACTGTCTGCGGAAAAATGATTTTAGGCCAAATTAAATAATTTAATTCATAATTTTTAATGTCACTTGTTTTACTTGGAAATGAATAAACAAGTCAAATCACTTCACAAAGCAAGAATATTATCATACAATGTCTGCCTTTTTACATACAGCAGCATCGCCTCATGACTTCTAGAGTAAATTGCAAAATGAATTATATTCCATTAACTTTTCCACATTCTGTCGCACTACTACCACAAGAAAATAAATGTACTTTATTGGGATTTTATGTGATATATCAACAATATAGTATTGCATATTTGTGAAGGTAATTTTTAAAATACAAAACGTTTTTATAAATAAAAATCAGAATAAGCACATCTCACACCAGGATCTCTGTCCTGTGTTATATACTTGGTTCATAACTGACCAGTAACTCTGTAATGAAGTTAAGCAAAGACCATTTACTGCCTTACAGATTATTAACATGATTTTAAATGATATCCCAGTGCACTGATTTTTATTTAAAAGTATAATAGCATTTACAGAATGTTTAAAAAAGATGAAGACAAGAAAAAAAGAACAAGAAAAGAAAAATGGTGAGCTGTTATACAAAACTAGTGTACATATTCAATGGGTGGGGAGAAGTATGAACTTATAGTGACCTTCCGTTTTACCAGACACACTTTCACACTGATCTGTTCCCAGCTACAGGAAGAAAACTTAATAATGTGCTGCAACTTAAGTATTTCCTTTCAATATTATTTACATATTTACAGTTAATATATGATACATTTTATTTATATATAAGCAACAATACAACAACTAATTATAATAATAATGTTTTAAGTATGATATCCATGTATAATCCTTTTTTAAAACTGTGATTTAACTGTTTAATGTTTGGATATTTCTTGAGCTCCACATTCAGATTGTTCCAAAGCCTCACCCCAAACACAGGAATGCAGAAACTTTTCTTTGTTGTTCTGATGGGTGTTTGATATTGATTTAAACCTCTTAACTCATTAGCTTCCTCCTTTTCAAACGTTTTTGACTGATTTCTGGTAGCTGGTTATTTTGGGCTTTGAGCATAGTTAGTGCTGTTTGTAGTTCAACTATATCATTGAATTTAAAATAATTTTGATTGTATAAATAGTGGATTAGTGTGTTCTACATACTCAACATTGTTAATTATTGTTATTGCTCTTTTTTGAAGTGTGATTAATTACTCTATGTCAGTTTTTTAATTGTTTCTGAAAATCTCTGCAGTTACTGAAATAGTGTAAACTAAGGAACAGTGAAGAATGGGAAGTGCTTTATAATCTAAAACAAGTTTGGTTTTGTGCAATACAGAGATGCTTTTTGATCATATTTGATATGAGGTTTCCAGTTTTGTTTTTTATAAATAACTAAACCAAGAAATGTGTTTTCAGGTGCCATTTCAACATTTTGAGGTCCTTGTTTGGTCTGCTGTTTTCAAATAACAATATTTTTTGGTTTGTTCAGATTTACGGACAATTGATAACTATCAAACTATTAACTAATTTACTAATTTAAAGACTGGTATTATATAATCCTTTTTCCTGCTTCTGATCAGGTCTCTCGCTGCAGCATTTGGATGAACTGCAGCTGCCTAATTGATTTTTTTACAGAGGCCTGTATAGTCACCGTCAAAAAGATCTACTACCTACTGAAAATACACATTTCTGTGTCTTGCTCTTCTTAAAGTATTACCCATAATTTTTGCAATAGTTTAGAACAAAACTAATAATTTATGTGTTTTTTTAAGTTATGCTCAGGGAACTTCTGACCCATCCACTCATTGATGTTATTAACACACATCTCAGTGGCTGTATGGGGTGATACAGGTTGTTTGTCATCAGCATAGAGTGTTACAACATCTATATTAATTGAATTGTTTATGCCAAGATGTTTGATTACTCTTTGAATATTGCTGAACTCTGAAGCAACGTTAAAAAGTAAACTTTAAAGAAGACTGAGGCCACAATTTTCATTGTTTCACCATTTATGGCCTTTGTGTTTTTCAACTGGGTCCCCCCTCCTCAGAGTTTTATGGCCCTTTGTTTCGAGACCAGTTCGTTATCAGCTGTTAGTGTCTAAGGGGCCGGCTGCTAGGTGGTTTACCACATCAGCCGCTATCGAGACACATCAACGGACCAAAGAAGGCTTTACCATTTATTAAGTTTTTCCTATTTTCCAGGTTAATCCAAAGTGTTGTTGTTCCCATTTCTGTCCATAAACTGCTGGTTTGATCTTCATCTACCCTCAGTATGCCTCCTTATTTTTGGTTATCAATATACCCCTTTCGTAGAATAGTGCATGCTTAATCAGGTGAAAAGTTGTTGAACATGAATAACATGGCTGTAACAGGAACTATTGGTTTAATAAATTTTCACATAGATAAAGAGACAGTATTTGTGGGGGTTTTTGTGTAAGAGTGATTATCTGTCAAAATAAGATTAGTGTTTCACACCATTCGGTAAACGGTTGATAACAGTGACATTTAGTGTGGTTTTGTTTAATAATTATCAATTATTAATGATAATTAACTAATTGTAACTATTAAGTGCTTTGAGCCCAATAATCAAACTACCAGAGTGTATCTCTGATCATTGTTTGTAAGAAATGATTTTTGGTTAGAAGGTATTTACTTCTAAACTATTATTTTAATTCTAATTTTGATAAATATTTATAATCAATAATCATAAATCCTTAAATTTGAACAACTTCCTTTTCCCTGTTGAAAAAAAGCCTACCTATTAAATTGTGATGCTGCCTCTGTCATATTTCACCAGGGGATGGTGTATTCAAGCTGACCAGAAATGTTGGTTTTCGGGCCACTGAGAGTATTTTGCATGCATGCCAAAATTTTCCAGTTTGGTTCCTTCGTAGGCCATGTTCTGCTGTATTGCCTGGTCTGCAGATGTATACTCTTTCTATTTTTGATTAAAAAGCATTGTGTAAGATGTTCAAAGCTTGGAATATTGCTTGAGAAACTAATCGTGATTTAAACTTTGCTCTGCAGCCTTTTTCTGGAAGCAGTTTAAACGCAAGCATAAAGGTCCAGTGATCATACCATTCAGAAAGGAGACAGGTTCTGTCTTTTTTACGTCATGTTAATGTCAGTTTTTTTCTAGTTCTTGTCAACTCAATAAACCGATATATTTTACCTGACCAAGGTTCAGTGTTATATGCTATGTGTATTCTGCTCAACCTGAAAGATTGCAAATGATCATTTGGGCAAAGGAACAGTGAAAAGAAGAAACGCCACACCCAATAAAATAGCCTAGATTGCCTTAAATTCATTTGAAAAACAGATCATGAAGTAAAGTAAGCTCAGTCACTTTTGTTTTCCAGTTTCTATCCTGCAATTCTATATCAGATTCTTCCAAGGTAAGCATTGGGTAAATAACCAGAAAAAAATAGAGTGTTTTTAGATAGTCCGTATGAGCTTCATTATTGCTTAATGAGCAAAAACATCATTATGGTATTTATAAAAACATATAATGGCTCATTATAACATGGCACAACAAGCTGGATCTCAGTAGAGTAATTTGTACTATAATAAATAGCCGTAGAACAGTTTGTCAGCCTTTTGTTGCAAAGGAGCAAAATATTGTGATGTGAAACAAAGTGCTGTTTGCTAGTTTTTTTGGTAAGACAAGGTTAACATAAACCTTTAGAAATAAACTCTTGACACACTCTTAGTTATATATGCACATCAACTCTTTACTAAAGGCCTAAAGTTTTCTTCACCATTTACTTTAGCCTTCCATTTTGTTTTCCTCCTATGTTTATTTTTTACTTCAGTTTGTTTGGTTTGATTTCAGCACTGAAACAGTTTTTGGTTTTAAAGCCTGCAATATAACGTCTAAAATGTTGCTTGGAAAGTGGTTCACTGTAAGACTTTTTACAGTTGCGTGTCACATTTTTTATGCCTACTGTGTGTTTACCTCATCTGTGATAGAGTTAATTAAGATGTAGAGATAAATTAAACCAGAGCGCATTACATGATAATTCATAAAAGTTTTAAATCCGCACATACACAACTTGTTTTCATCCAGTAAAATAGAGAGATTTCTTTTCAATGCTCATTTCAGTTTGCATTGTGCTATACTGAGAAGCTGTAATCAAATCAAAATATACTTGGCTTAAATATAGCACACCTTATCTCTTTTCAAGACATATTAAGCTGTTTTGCCTTTTTAATTTTGGTTTCGATAGTCTTTCAGTCATCTATCTACCTTTTAGATTATTATGGACTCAAGTAGTAAAAATAACAGTACCAAAACAGGTAATATATTTTTGTTGCTGGTTATTGTTTTATGAGTTTGTCTCTAATGAGACACATTAGTCATTTGATCCATGCTTAATACAGAAATATTGACCGTACATAATTTACAGCCATTCATAACTTTGTGTGTAGCCTGTTCATAAGTGAAAAATGAGTTTGTCAAATCAGTACTATTGACTAATCTGATCAGGGCTCCTCAACAACTGTTGCAGCTTTGCTTTTAGGGTAAGTGCTGAAGTGTTAAAATGTCAGTATTGATCAATTGCTGACCCTTCATTCATTATGAAAGCAATAACAGCTGTTTCTAGGTGAATTCTCCATGAATAATATGTTTCATTCACTTGACTTGGTGTCCTGTGAAAATAAGACAAAGTGCAACACAAAGGGGTCACTTCTAATATTATACCAATTAAACTGTTTTATATCCAAAAACAAAAACAACCTATTTCAGACCATTTATGTAGGACCTCTTCTACCTGCTATAAAAAAACAGGGTAGATTACAGTAGTAAGGTTAGAAGTGTCTAGATATTTTCCATACAGACTTGTTGCTGCTAGTCAAACTGCATTTAAATAAAATGTCGGGCACATAATAATCATCTTTATTGGTCATTGCACATGTACATAACAACGAAATCTGTCCTCTGCATTTAAGCCATCCCTTATAGGGAGCAGTGGGCTGCCATTGTGCGGTGCCCGGGGAGCATTGTGGGGCTAAGGGTCTTGCTCAGGGACCCAGAGTGGCAATCTGTGGGATACAAACCTAACGTTCCCTCTGGAACGCAAACCTCCTGTTCTAACCACTAGGCCACCACTCCCCAACCGCACATCATCTAATCCAAATAATAAAATGTTCAGTTTGAATTAAAGGGTGAGTTATGTAACCTTGACCTCGTCATAGTTTCTGTCTCGGTCGCTCATTATGACTACATAATTGCCTTTGACACAGTTTTATGAGCAGACAGGGCAAATGAAATACGAAGCAGAAAGAGGTCAGGTTCAGTAACAAGTACTTTGATAATGTCACAGCATGATGAAAAAAAAAAAACACTATTGTTTTGAAATCTTTATACTCAGGGTTATGAGTTTTACCATTCCCTACAATCCTTTTTCTGTGAGTCCACACATAAACCAAACAGATAACTATGACAGTGCAAAGTTCAGTGCCACAAAAGTAAAACTTCTCATTGATTTATTTGAAATCCCAAAAGCTATTTTTTTTTTTTGTGGTCTTGAGGCCATTTTCTTCATGGGAGATCCTACTAGGAGCCGAAGTTTCTACTAACCCTCCATTGTGTCCATTGTTTGGATCATTGTAGCTTTACAACAATACAACTATGAACAGATGACCAAAGCAACTCACATGCTACAATTTTAGGAGGAATTTCATAAGTGACAACACCCTCAAAGGCTCCGTTAGTGAGTGTAACTGCCCTTTTTCACAACATGTAAACTACATTAACGTCTTAACCTGCTAAGGAAACTAAATCTGTTTTAAGTCCATAAGACTGTTTTGAAACTAGTGTATAGCTCACTAATTAAATCCTTCCTCATATATAACATCTCCCAGTAAAGTTTCATTACAGTTAAACAAAGATCAAAAGGTTACTCCATTATCAATGAGGCCAGCAAAGCTCACTGTTTGTGTTTCACCATGTCTGTGTGGTCAGGAAAGCTACCCAGATCATAGCAGACCATTCAAATTCCCTTCACTGCTTCATTCATCTTCCATCTAGGAGGAGCTACAAAGTTATTCTTGCCAGGTAAAACATCTACAAAAAAATCATGTGTCCCCACTGAAGAAATCCTTCTAAACGAGTCGTCATGGTCACATTACATATATTTCATATTTTTTATTCACTTTTCAGTTTTTTTTTTATCTGTTTCCTGTTTTTGGTGTTAATTGGCAGGATCTCAAAGTGTAATGTGGGGAGGAGGGTATGTGATTTGGGACCTTCAGGGGCTGGATCTTTGCAGATTATTTAGTTTGGTGTCTTCAAGTGATGACCTTCAGCAACCTTTGAACGGTTCATAGCCACATGTAAAGTGGCTGGGATAAAAGTTTAAGTCTGAAGCTGATAAAAGGTGATGAGCTTTTTTAAGGGAGGTGAGAGCATCTGACTCGAGTGGAGCAGATTAAATATCTCAGTGTCTCTTTCATAAGTGATGGTAGATGGGATGAGAAGGATGGATTTCTGCCTCTGTGCTAATGTGTAACAGGAAAAAGAAAGCTACTAAGATAAGAAACATACAGAAATTAAACTTAAAATCTATTCCTTGTCATTCGCAACTTGCAACAGAAATATTACTTGCCAGTGACTTAAACTGTCTCTATTAAACACTAGATCCTTGTCAGGAAAATAATTTTCAATCAATGACCTCATTAATGAGCATAATCTTGATGTTATGTTTTTAACAGAAGCATGGTTAGATGAAAACAGTGAGACACCTACACTGATAGAGTCAGTGCCTCCCAATTACAATTTTCTAATTGAATCCAAGGAGTATAGGAGAGGTGGAGGGGTGGCCACTTTGTTTCATGATTCACTAAAGTGTAAAGAGATGTTCCTGGGCAAATTTGACTTTTTTGAATATCTGGCTGTCCAGGCAAAGGACCCAGTTCAGGCTATATTTATTAATGGTTCCCAGCCCCCAAACTCCAAGCAAACTTTTTCAATGATTTCAATGACCTTCTGTCTGTAATATGTGTTGATTACGACTGTTTAAATCATTGTGGGAGACTTCAACATCCATAATAACAACCCTCAAGACAAAGGGGCAAAAGATCTATGTGATACACTCAATAAGGGTAAGGGTCTGAATGTTTCTTTTTGTAACTGATGTTGCCCTATCTGACAACTTTTCTTTCATCTTGGACTGGATCTGTTTGTCTGCTTTGACTCAATTAGCCAAAGATATATTACAAAAAAAACATTTTCTAAAGACAGTGCAACTGAAACCTTTAACCAAGTTTACTCTTCCGTTTCCACTTTGTCAGGAAATGAGCTGGTAGATAACTTCCATTTTAAAACTTCACACATCATTGACTTCATTGCTCCCATTCAAGTGAAGGTTGTCTATGGTGAGAAGAAATCCCCACAGAGAACTGCTCTACCAGTAACAAGTGAAAAAAGGGAGTGTCGAAAAGTCGAACAGAGGTGGTAAAACACCGGACTCCAGGTTCACTGTGACGTTTATAAAGAGAGACTCAACAGATATAACTCACAACTGAAAAATACAAAGGGATGTTTCTTTTCTGAAATCTTTACAAAAACATTACTAATGCTCGTGCCTTGCTTGCTATGGTCGACAAGTTGACAAACCCTCCTGTGTCTGTAGCACCTGAACTCCACTCTACCAGGGCCTGCAATTAATTTTCTAACATCTTGACTGAGGAAATTCAGAAGATTAGAGAAGCAGTCGGTACATCAATATCAAGGCCAGCACCAATGCTGTGTCCAACCAAAACAAATTTTGACAAAATGACACAATTCTACAAAATCAACTGAAGAAATTATACATCAATTAAATTCCTCTTCCTGCTGTCTCCACGTTTTACCAACAGCTTTCTTTATGAAAGTTTTGCCTGTCATAGTGTCTGATTTGATTCAAATAATAAATGTATCTGTTTTGTCAGGTGTTTTCCCACAGTCCTTAAAAACACCTATTATCAAACCACTGTTAAAAAAGAATAATCTGGACAAGTTGCTATTGCAGAATTATAGGCCCATCTCAAATGTCTCAATTATCAGTGAGGTTATTAAAAAAGCTGTGTTTCAACAGTTAAATACCTTCCTAACAATTACCAGCTGCTTTGAGTGTTCCAGTCAGGTTTCTGTACTGACCACAACACAGAGACTGCCCTTTTCAAGGTGTTCAGAGACATCCATATAAATGCAGATTGTGGAAGAACAACAGTGCTGGTATTATTGGACCTCAGCACCGCATTCAACACTGCTGATCACGGTATATTACTGGGGCAACTGGAGAACTGGGTCAGGCTTTCTGGTACAGTACTTGGCTGGTTTGAATCTTAATTGAAGGACAGGGACTTTTTGTGTCAATAGGCAACTTTACATCAGAGTTGACAAATATCACATGCAGGGGTTCCATAACTATGCAGATGACACACAGCTCTACATTACAATGTCACCAGGTGACTATTAACCTATTCAAGTGTTAGATAGATGCATAGAACAAATCAATGTGTGCATGTGCCAGAATTTTCTTCAGTTAAATAGAAACAAAACTGAATTAATTAATTTTGGACCAAAGGAGGAGCAAGAGTCAGCACACAGCTTCACTTATTATCAGCTAGAAAGCACAGATTAGGCCCAACATTTGGGTGTAGAGATGGACTCAGACCTGAACCTTCAGAGACATATAAAGACAATCACTAAGTCATCCTTCTATCTCCTGAAGAACGTTTCCAGGATTAAAGGACTAATGTCCCAACAGGATCTCAAAAAAGTCATCTATGTTTTTATCTTTAGTCAAATTGATTACTGCAACAGTGTCTTCACAGATCTGCCTAAAAGGTCCATCAGACAGCTGCAGCTGAACCAGAACACTGCTGCTCATGTTTCACTAAAACTAAGAAAGTAGAGCACATCATCCCAGTTTTAAAGTTTCTACACTGGCTTTCAGTATCTCAGACAAAGGACTTCTGTTAGTTTTTAAATCACTGAATTGCTTAGTACAAAAATACTGTAAAAATTTGTTGCCATTGTATTAACCTTTCAGACCACTCAGGTCTTTTGGTTCAAGTCTACTCTGCATCCCCAGAATCAGAACCAAACATGGAGAAGCAGCATTCAGTTCGCAAACTCCACTAATCTGGAACAAATTTCTGGAAAACTGCAGAAATGCAAAATCCTTGTGTTCTTATAAATCAGGGTTAAAACCCAATTTGTTTAGAGTTGAATTAGATTTTTCTCTTCAAACTATTAATTAAAATATATTGGTAAATGTTTCTACTGGGGATAAAGGTTAATCAGGATTTTCCACCAGAACCTCAATGTCCACAGTGAGAAGCAGTTCACTGTAAAATACCCCTTCCCGAAAGATCCTGGTTGAGCCAGGCTCTCCTAAAAGAAGGCTAGGAGGAAGGTACAGAGCACCAGGAACTCTCTGACAATTGGTCCAGACATAGACCAGTTTTTAAAGGAATATTCCCCCATTATCAAAACTCATAATGGGTCAGAACAGTTCTAAGGAGTTGCCTCCTCACCAGGGAGAAACGTTTGAAATTATATGTTATGAAAATGTGGGCCTAAAAGCATTAAGTGCATTCATCAATTTCAGTCTATAGTCCAACTTTTCTTTACTTGTCTTTACTTTCCTTTATCATGCTACTGCAAAGTACCATTTTAATGTTTTCTGTCAATGCAATGTACTTTTTCTCAGCATGTAAATCACTTTGAATTGTCTTGCTGTTATAAATAAAGTTACCTTGCCTTGCCTTAAACCAGAAGACACTGAAAAGCCACAGAAAAGCCAATCTCACAACTGGCCATTCTATGGCTTTTACCACTGATCCAGTTGGTTTGTTTAGTTTAGTTCAATGACGCAGAAAGCAATTTTAAACAAATACTTTAAAATTCTGTTTTCAGCTCACTGATGAATGTTATGATGATGCAGAGGTACCCAATGTCCCCTCACATGTAAAAGGCTGTCGGTGGGATTTCTGGTGTGTTATTTGTGGGGAAAAGCACTACTGGTTTACAGCCAAACCCATGATGCCCAAGGTTTGTTGGAATTGTGCTTTCTCTAGATAAAAATGACACTTTCTAGCTTGAAAACAATTTCTTATATGAATCATCCTGATTGCGACCATTTTACTTACTGAAGTGCAAACAGCAGCTGGGGAGACAGTATCAGACACGCTGATTGTGTCTGTGATAACCAAGAGGCTAATGTGTCTTCTAGAGTGTGCTCAACAGCTGAAAAATTGGCAATACAGTTTTGAGACAGACCAAAAAAGGTCATTTATCTAAATAGAGATTCAAAGGTCTCAAAAGGTTTAAAAACATACTATTTTCTATTGTTGTCAGCTATTGTTGGACTAGAACAAAAGATTTTGTTCCCATTATGAACCTAAAAAACTGAAAAAAATCAATCATAGGTTTTTATGCAAAATATTGTCTCATGTAAAACGGCTTTCAAGAAATATCAACCTCCATGGCAGCTTTAAAAAAGCAGCCTTCAAATTAACATTTAGATGGAAGTGACACTTCAGGACCTTACAAGTCAAAGATCCCAGAGGAGATGGTGCATAGAAAACTGCATCCTTCAAAGTCATTTTGCATGCCCCCTAGGAGGGGTAAAAAGTGGTCTCTCATATAAACCTCCCCCACTTGATTAGTGCCTATTAAGTCAATTAATGTCAGGTGTTTCTTATGATCTACCATGGAGAGGCTTTGAATGGAGACCTTTTTTTTTTTATTCTCATGTCGCCACGAGCAACATGAAGGCTAAAAAAAGCAGGATGACTTGGAAGAGTGTGACAAACTGTTTTTCTGTGACGGCGTTCACACTTTCAAGATATCCTTTGGAGTTATTGGCCAGAGATTCTGCACTTTGTACTGAGCACCATATTGTATATGAATATAGCTAAATCTGGACTCTGTGATTTTTCACATCTTTACTGTGTCTTCTCACATTCACACATGCTTCTTGCTCTGTTGGTTTGCTCAGTCTCTTCTTAACATCCTTCCCATATAGGGGCTTTTGCATCATTCTTCTCTTGGAAGTCCAGAGTGAAAGTTACTTTATCTTTTTACTCTTATGCCATTAAAAGTCTGCACAAATGGATGACTAGCAGCTTAATCTAAAAGACAGGAGAGGAACCACAATGTGGTGGTACTGCAGGCTTTGTCTGCTGCTCTTAAACATCAAATGAAGAGTGACACAAAACCTTGAATGTCTGTTTTCATGGTTGTGTTTGCAAGGACCTGTAACTGGTTACACAGAATTTTACTTAAGAATATCAAAGTAAAAGGGGCTGAGTACAAATGCAGGCCACAAATTTAGAACTAAAATTAAAAACAATGCTTTCCTTTCACCTCACAATGCCAGTTTTGATTATCTACCACATAAAATACCATTAAATACTGTAAAATCTTGTCTAGCATGAAAAAAAAATTCAAAAGTTAGAGGTGTTTGTATGGATTTACAAAGCACTATAAATCTAAACTGAAAGCACATAAAATCAATGTTAGACCAAGAAACGTCATGGATTGCCCACTAACATGCATAGTTTTGTGTCACAATTAAAACTATCAGTTATCAGAAAGCAGTTTTTTTGTAAAATATAATAGTTACACTGTTTTAAGAGATTCCTATTTTTCATTTAACTGCAACTTTTTTTCCTAACGAAAAAAAGCTTTCGGACAGAGTTTAGACGGAGTGAATGTGAAAGTAGTGCCTTTGTCCAGTTAGGTGACCAAGAACCCCATGGTACTTTCTGGATGCACTGTATATCACCACTGCTGTGAAAGTTAGTTGTAAAGATAATCTCATATTGTGTCAGAACAGGGCCTGTTGACTATCCTGCTGACCTGTCAAGGTGAGAGATTGTCCCACAACATGTAAAGCTGTCTGAAACTCTGAGGGTAGTCCATACATAATATGAGTCCAACAGATCTGTTAGTGTCAGGTACCAAGAAAAGATGACATCCAAACACCATACAAGCAGAAAAGTCATAATGTTTAGACATCCAGAGGGCAGGTGACAATATCTGTGATGTATTGCAGCACCTCTAGCCCTGTAGCTCATATAGACAATTGTCTTTTGGTCAGATGAAAGGCTTTTTCTGCCCCGGTATGTTGTGGATAAACAGCCTCTGGCACTCTTTCCCTTTGTGCTGTTCCTAGAGTAGGGACGCTTTGATTACCAGGGGAGATAAGAAAAAAAAAACATTCATCAATAATGCAAATATGCCATTAATGACTTCCCTACATCCGTTAGATCTCCCCTCCCACACCCCTGCACGGCTGCAATCCTCATTTCATCCCCACCTTCTGCAATGTTGCATTCAGTAGAAAGGCATTTATAGAAAAAAAGGAAATAATTCATAAAACAGTTGGAAACCTTTTTTAAACCTATCTGACTTTGTCCTGTTGCTCTGTCGCTGCTGTAAATCTGCAAAGACCGCAGGAAGTTATATCTGCAGCATAATACCTGTTGTCAAACTTTGCTTTACTCAAATATTTATGCTCATTTGCATTTGCAATGAGCGCAGTCACGCACAAACACAACTGTAATTGCATGTACAAATGCAAAAAAGCATGATCACTTTGGTTTGAACTCGAAATTTCTGCTGTTTTTTGAGACGATTATGTCGGTTTCAATTTTTATTTATTTACTTTTTTTGGAAGCATTAAAGTGCCTTTTCAATTTTTAAATGAGCACTCAGCAAATGCTTATTAAAAAGAAAATGATGCCTCTGCTGCAGTGCTTGAGCAATTCAGTTACATGTTGTTGTGCAAAGAGGCACACAAGTGAACAGTTATACAAGTTACATGATGCACTTTTCATTCAGAACTTGTTGGAGGTGTTTTACTGGAAAGTAAGCAGTTTTAAATTTTAAAAAAATGAAGTGAATCAGAAGTTATTTAGCGTTATTTCTACAGCACTGTTAGGAATATTCAAAGAACATTTTGAATGGGCAGAACAATCAGATCCCCCATCACAATACCTTCAAGAAACACAAATTTAAATTCCACCAAATATTTTGCTGTAATATTGACACAGATTCACATGAATGAACAATTCTAAAGCTGGTCAAAACTAGACGCAAACTAAACCAAGCCCCAAACCCCTAAACCAAGAGCCTTAAACGTTTCACACAGGTTTACAGTTTTACAAATGTTTTTGTACTAGTTATGCATCAGTGGTAATTGTACTAAAGCATTGATCCCTGATACAACATTAAATGTAAAGCAGAGTAGTCAGACTTTAGCATCCTGTTTTCATACAAAGACATTTTAATGGTGAACAGTTTAATGTTTTAGAAGTAGTCCAGCTGTTTTTATGCTCCACCTTTCTGCACTGTCATGTAAACTGCAGAAGTAAGGACAAAGCATTTAAACCTTGGTCAGGTTTAGGAAAATGTATTGGCTTTTGACAACATTATCTGGATACATGTTTCTTAAAGAACAGACAGAGGTACATTCTGTTAAGTAATTTCCACCATCTATTTAGCTAACATAAGCTATTGAGCTCTATTAATCACAACCACATTTCAATAAAAACTAAAACAGTCAAATATTTTTGAACATGTAGATTTCATCAAATGCCATCAATATAGAAATTATGTTATTCAAGCAACACATCAAGTCAGTTAATATAATATATTGCTGCTTATATTACTTTCCAGTTGTAAAGTCTAATAATAGTTATGTTTTGGATAAGTGTGGAGGCCCCCAAAACAAATTCTTGTTTGGGGCCCATACAGCCTTCGTACAGCTCTGCATTATCCAGAGAGTGGCTTGATATTCCTGCCTGAAGCAATTTTCAATAAATATTTTCACAAGATATTGTTCTTTATGCCGCAGCAAGAGCGGCTCACTTCTGAAATGAGACCATGCATTCACCTGGAGAACATGCAAACTCTGCAGTGAAAGGTCACAGCCAGGATTCGAACTTCAAACTTCTTGCTGCAAGGCGACAGGCTAATAAATGTGGCTTTGTGCAGCCCACAGTTTAGCTTTCATTTATTTAAAAGGAACATGTCATCAAGTTGCTCGTGCATTAGAAGTGGCTTCATCATGTGCTGTTTCTACCTTGTCCTTAAGAACAGACTTGAACAAATTAGACTACATGGTGTAATTAGCAGGTAACAGTATAGACTGTAGCAAAGCAGAAAGGAAAACACATTTCATTTGCTCTGTGGGGCAACAGTTCACAATTAATGTGCTATGTGCTATGTGCAGGTCTGTTTTGATGCTTCTGTTGTCGTCATGGAAGAAGTAGGAAACCATAGAAGTTTGTAACTGTTACTTTAAGTTTTTTAAATGTTTCCCACTGCAGGTGGTGAGATGGTTAAATCAGGTCTGAAACAGTAAATGTATTACGTACTTACTAAACTGAGCACACGACATATTGCTTCAAAGAAATGCAAGCCAGCATGATGATGTGTATTATTTAATGCAGTTGTAAACAACTTCTGTATCCACTTTTCTGTCAGAAATGGGTAAAAAAAAACAAAAAAACAATAGGTGTTTTCTTAAAGTCCTGTCCCTGGTTTGCAACTGTTGTCGCCAAGTCTCAGCTGATGCCCAAACCTTGTTACTGAGACAAACTCAGTGGCTAAGGTTTCTGAATTTGCTTTGCAGCTGAATGGTAATGTACTGTAACTATCGTCTCCCAACACAAGCACAATATGAAAACAGTCTGTGGATAGACCATAAAATGAAAATATCTCATATTTAGAAAATATGACTTCACATACAGAATCACTGAAAGTCACTACAACAGAGAATGAAAGATGGTCCTTTAGGGTATTACAATATAATAAGATAAGATGCACCAATCTGTTTGTTTCAGCCAATACCAATTTCCAATTTTCTGTTTGGTCTGACCTGATGATTTTATTTTCTTCTCTAAATGGACTGAATTTATATAGCACCTTTCCAGTCATACGCTCAAAGGGCTTTACACTAGAGCCACATTCACCCAATTGCACTCACTAACGCTCACACATCGATACGCAGATCGGTAGGCAAATTGAGGTTAAGTGCCTTGCCCAGGGGCACATTGACAAACAGCAGGAGGAAGCTGGAATCGAACCCACAACCTTCCAATTGCAAGACAACTACTCTTCCTACTGAGCCACAGTCGCCTCTCCAAGACTATAACAAAGAAAAGATAAAATATGTGTTGCAAGTTCTATTATTAAGGTAGTAGTTTATAATATTACAGAAGATGAAAGAATCATGCATTAAAGGCATTAATGTCCCAAATCTTTAGCTAATTATTTTCATTAAACGAAAACAAATGCATGGAGATACCCAGACAACATGGGTTTGTGACCCTATATGGATTTTGCTCAGGCTGAATGGATGTTAAGTGGACATGGTCTTCCACTGGGCTTCTTGTGTAGGTCCCACTTTTACAACCCATATTAGCAATACTATTTGGGCCCCCTGTGTAGGTAGGCAATGGCTGTTTTTGATATTGCCAATATGGCTCACCTTCCAGGGGGGCATCTTGTCAAGGAGTGACACAGTCCTTTAAAAAAAAAAAAAAAAAAAGATTTTGTGCATTGAAACTATTTTTCACTGGTGTATTCAATGGGAGAAGGGCATTAATGGTGCACTAGGTGAGTCCCCTCGTTCTGCAGCCCCATTTCCACTGACTGGACACATAAATAAACAATAGAAACTTAGTATTCAATTGACAGATACGTTTTTTTCACTTTTTTACCTCATGGAACCCCTAGGCCAGGGCAGAGGGCCATGTCGCCTGTATTGAACACCGCCATTGAACATGAGGCTATCGTTTAACTCAAAGTAATTCCCATCCGGGATCCATTCTTCAGCCTATTTGTGCCAATATGTATAAATTGCCAGGGTACTTGCCAGTGGTTAAATAATTAACAGACTAAATAGATGAAAGATCATAGTTTTGATGCATTTAATAAATATGGAAAGAAAATGAATTTCAGACAGTCAAAGATGATCAGGACCAAGTTGGCCGATTCCAGAACCATTGATAACATTGATAAGTGCATCACTAATAAGCTCTGAGGATGAGTGCTTCTTATGAAAAAGAAAGGACTATCTTGGGAGAAAAAAACTGGCAATATTTCTTGATGTTACAAACTGTACGCATTAAGGTCTTTAGTTAAACATGCATCAGTGTCAAAGATAGGGTATCATAAAAGGACCCACCTTTCCCAGCATATGATGGTTCTCATGCCCATGTTCCCATTACTTTACCAATACATTTTTTTTTTTTTCATTATTATTTCGTGTCCGCGGGTGTGGAGTATGGATGCTCTCAGCAGTTTCCCAACCATCAAGAAGAAAGCTTAACGTGACATAAGACCTGTTACCCCTCCCACGCTCCAGCTGCTGATTGGCTTTACGCAGGTTTCTGGCTAATATTTAATATCGCAAATCGTGGACGTTTCATTTATCTGGACTGGAGCTCAGCGCAAGATCCATCTGTATCCGCCCCACTCCGCACGCAGCTGAAGCACTTACCAAACAATCAGCTAGAGACAAAACAGGTAAAAAAAAAAATGTAAATATACTAACAGTTTCTAAAGCCTTAAGATGTTTTTTTCTTCTTGATAAAGTAAATTTATGTTCGCACAATTATTGTTTTATGGAACACAGGTTCCATAAAGTGGCAATGGAGACTGCCTGCTTTTTGTGCTGTTTTTTATTTATTTTTTTATTATTATTATTATTATATGTAGAAAATAATTTTAAATACATGAATCTGTCCATTTCAGTTAAACCTTTATTCGCGCCTCTTGACGCAGCAGTTATAGTTGTTTGCGCCAAACATGCATATTCTTTATGTCTGAATTATTTTTCCCTTCATTGAAAGAGTAACAGTAAATGTTGTCGGACAGGCGCTGCTGAGAAAATGAAACGAGGCTTGCTCCTGGTGACTTTGTTCCTCATCCTGAAACTTCGCTCCAGCCATTCTAGATGCGAGGAAACCGGATCGCTCAGACCCTCCTCAGACGTAAGTTTTGCTGAAGCGCGTAAACCAAGTAGATTTTAACTCAGATATTATTATTTTTTTCAGGGAAACTTACGTTTTTCCTTCATTTAACCTCAGCAGACTATGAGACTGGAAGGGCTGAAGCGTAACATTATGAGGAGATACACAGACTTGGATTATGACAGCTTTGTGGGGCTGATGGGCAAAAGAAATGCTGGTTAGTCTATTGCGAATGCATCTATTTTTATTGTGCATGTTCTGTTTTACTAGCCTGTGTAAGAACACGTACGTTCAATATTATCAACCACAGATAAAATGTCTCAAATTGTAAATTTCCTAATTTCATTGAATGATTTTATAACCCGTTTGATTTTGTATTCCCTCTTCCCTATTCCTCAGAGGAGGAAGATGTGGAATCATCACAAAAAAGTAAGATACAAAATTAAACATAACTGCTTCCTTTTAAGCCATTAACTGTTATGATATAAAACATTAATTTGATTTATCTTTATTAGGGGAAATGGATGACATATTTGTTGGTCTTATGGGGAGAAGAAATGCAGACTCTGGTGAGTTATAGATCACAGGAGTAAAATAAATGCAGCCCTATTTGCTGTATTGGCCATTCAGGATCTTCCTTCCAGTTCTGGCATATCGACAGTATGAGACTTGTCATCTGTGTCTTATAATGAAACTTTTCGTCTGCTTTGTTAGATAATAGCCCTTGGAGGAGAGAGTATCCAGAGCGGAGAGTTTTTCTCAACAAGTCTAGGCTTAGGTGACTACTCAGAATAGTTTAAATAGGAAAAGAGCTTTTATCACAATGTAATATAAAAATATGCTTTGCTTAACTATTTTATCTTTTCTATGTCGTATTTTTCCAGGTTACTTCAGGGGCTGTAAAAGTTCAGCCAAACATTTTTCAGTTTGGCTTTTCACGGCAGAAAACCGCAGAGGAGCACCAACAGCCCACAAGTCTGATGGAAAAGCAGCCGAGCAGCTGGTTAATGAAAGTAACCTAAACCAAGCAGATTGTAACTGTTTTATCTGAAAGAAAAATAATAATTACAAGTCATAATTTCAGTTTCTTTATTGTTCTCTCTTCTTTTTGTTCAAAGTTGAAAATAAACATAATTTTTATATACTTTTTATTATTTAATGTTGGTGCATCTTTCTGCAAGCTTGTGATTTTGGGATTCAAACATAAAATGGTTCGACGAGAGGGGACTCACTGGAGATGTGTATAATTATATATTTATTACAACATTGAAACAGAAAAACAGGTTGCTTTTAAGTGCACATTAGCACTTTAAAGCTTTGCATCAGAGTCAAAAAGCATTTCTACACAGTTGTTGCTGTGAGAACCATTATATTGCTCTGCATTTAACACCACATATAATCTTGAGCTGCAAATGAAAGCAAAGTAAAACTTAAAGAAATGACCAGGATCTAATAATTCAAACATCATTTATGCAAGTTTAAACAGAAAAAAAACATCATCATAAACAAAATAAAATGCCACAAGTGACCATAAAAAGACTAAATGTTCAACAGTTTCACAATGTGCTGCTGCTCTCCATTTCATAAGAAAAAACCTAATGATGTTTTGAGTGAATATGTTTCCGCATGACTACAAAATCACTGTGTCCGAGTCACAAACCCAGACGCAGTCTAACATAATTAGGCAAGAAGCATGCATTTATATTGGGTAAAACAAATACCCAGGCTATACGTAGCTGCCACTGAGCCATAATTAATTTGTCTCCACTCCCACTGGGAGCGCTGTCCGTGAAATATTCTGAGATCATAGAGTTATCATCAGAGAACTGCAGCCACTACACTACACAGAGCAGCAAACCCTTTGAGAACAAAAAGTCCCGATCCTGTCTTTGATCACCCTGTCATGGTATGAACGTAGCTGTGATCAGACCAGATCCACTAACTGCAGTGGACCTGATCATTCAGCAGCTGGAAGAAAACCAGCGGAGGGAATCAGTGATGGCTGTCTTGTGTGCTTGCAGTCCTATTTTTAGGTACATTAAAATCGGCATCGTCTTTCATGCCCCTCTCTGTGCGTGTCTCTTCTGTGGTTTGGTTTCCACTGACAAGAAGAGCAGAGGCTGTGTGATTGGTTATGTCCGTCACCTCCTGAGCCACTTTAAGACGGACAGTCGCGGTCGTCATCAAGAGTGGGGGCAGACTCGGCCTGCGGCGCGCGGAGGGCAGGTAGCGCGGTACGTAGCCATAAGCTCTCAGACGGTAGGCGTAATACTCCAGAGTGTACATCAGCTCTGCTTCCACATAATGGAATGACACGGCCAAGTCTGAGCAGCACTGTGGACCCTGAAAAAAAAAATATATAAACACGTTAAACATATAAAATCCACAGAAAATGTCATGCTTAACATTTTAAACTCAGATATTCTAACACAGTGACACTTTATGTGCATAATGCAGAAGTGAGCCCTGGTATTTACCAGTAGATAAGCAGGACCTTGGCATGCTCCTCCAATATATATATGACTTTCTTTCATGAAATATATTTTCTGCGGCACATCAAGTTCATGTTAATGCCATTTGTTAGTTTGTAGAGGAAAAACTCCATCTTTCTCTATTAATTGAAGTTTGTTCTCATCTATTTTTCACAGAAATCTGCCCTTTCACAGCAAAGATAGACCAAGAATTTCAGCTGTTACCTTATAATAGAGTGAAAGTATGAAGTCGAATTTTTGCTGCTATGATTTATGACCGCTCATCTCTGCTCCAAATCAAAGAGTCTATGGAACACCTTTGTGATGATTGGAAAAGTTATGGGAAACTCTTCCCACTACCACTAGTGTGCTCTCCTTCTTCGCCAGAATACTTTTTATTATTTAGGAAATGCACATCAAGAAAACCCAAGAAGAAATCAAGGAAAAGAGGTTGTAGGGCTGGCATCCAGGTACGGATGAGACGAGCATCCATGTCAGAGTTTTCCCCGACGGGACTTTGCTGCCCGTTACTCTCCAGACTGTGGTTGTAAATGCTCCCTTGCAGCCACATGAGACTTGGCTTTGCTTGTCGGATGCTCTGGATTCTGTCGAGTACCACAGGATTGCTGCACTCTCGCCAGTTGCACTGCTAAACCAGGAGCTGGTTCCCCAACGCAGCTTGAGATCATGTAACCGGACCAGGTGTTTGCTGTCAGTCTCGCGGCGATCAGCTGTTGTGAAACCTGTACCGTCGTCCTCCAGTTGGATTGCTCTTCTTAACTCTCGCTCCATAGCCAATAAATCCTTCTCCCTTAATGATCTTTTTACGAGAAAAAAGTTGAATTTTTTGTTTCTCACAGAAACATGGCAGAGGGATGGCGAGTTTATCCAACTAAATGAACTTTGCCCTGCTGGCTGATCCTACCTGGGAGTTCCCCGTTTAGGACGCCACGGCGGAGGACTTGCTGCTGTGTTTAAGGACAGATACAGATGCAGAGGTACGCAAACAGGAAACTACACTTCTTTTGAGTCGCTAATGCTCATGGCTGGCTCTTCTAACATGTTTTTCTGTTTTAATTTATTGACCACCTGGTCCTGCTGGGATATTTGTAAAAGATTTTACTTACTTTTTATCTTCCATTATTAAGTTGGAAAAAGTTTTAATTCTTGGGGATTTTAACATCCATATTGATGATGCTTCTTCAAGCTCAGCAGTCTGATTCTTTTAACTTTGTCCAGCATGTCTTTGGACCTACCAATATAAAAGGTCATACATTGGATCTTGTCTTTTCTTTGGGCCTGAATATCAACAATGTGTCGGTGGAGGTTGTACACATAAGTGATCATAGTTGTGTCTCTTTTGACCTTAATGTCAGCACTAAGCAAATATTCCATAAAATAAAAACTCAAATACACATAATAACTGAGACTTCTGTTGAGTGTTTCTCTGTTATGATTAAAAATTATCTGATCTCTGATGGAATTGACGTAAATACTCTTATCCAGCGCTATAACAAAGAATGCTCCTCTATTTTGGATCAAGTAGCACTTATTAAAACCAGCACTATCTCTCAGGAAAAGGTATGTCACTGGATAAATGAGCCAATTCTAAACTTAAGGAGAATGTGCCGCAAAGTCTAAACTTGAAGTACACAGGCTCTATCTTAGAGATCTAATTTCCTCCTTAAATGAAATGATGAAAAAGGCCAGATCTGAATACTTCTCTAGACTCATTTCAACAAATAAGAGAAATCCCAGTTTTGTTTGATACTATTAGAGCTATTGTGTCTCCTGCTGCTGTACCAGTAAATGTGCACTCAAAAGCAGAAAGCAAAAAAATTCTTAAAAGTTTTTGTTGATAAAATTAAAAGAAATTAACTCCAAAATCTCCCCAAAGCCATCTTGTTGTGCTGTCGAGGCACCAGGTACTTATTCTTGGTGTACTTTCACACCCGTCACTTTTAATGATATGGCGGCTCTTTTGGATAAAATGAAGCCCTCTTCCAGCCCCTCAGATGTTCCCACCAAGCTTCTTATCATGGTCTTTGACACAATTGGTCTTTGGGTTGTAAACTTGTTTAATGTTGCCTTTCTGACTGGAGTGGTCCCCAGCTTTTTTAAACATGCCATTGTGGTACCAAGGCTTAAAAAATCTAACTTGGACCCAAAACTACATAAAAATTATAGGCCAATTTCTAAACTTCATTTCATGTCAGAGCTTATTGGGAAGGCGGTTGCTGTCCAACTTACAACCTACTTGGAAACAAACATCTATGACCGTTTCCAATCTGGTAAAATGCATTCAACTGAAACGGCACTACTTAAAGTTACCAGTGATATTATGATGTCAGCAGACTCCGGTAAATACAGTCTTGGTCTTATTAGACCTCTCCTCAGCTTTTGACACAGTTAACCATGATATCCTGATAAACAGACTGAGGGATGTGGCTGGGATGTCTGGGTCTGTTCTAAAGTGGTTCTCATCCTACATATCTGGTAGGACTTTTAGTGTGTTTGCAAACCAAATTATGTCTGATTCTACTGAACTGCCATGTGTAGTTCCCTAGGGTTCCGTGCTGGGACCTATTCTGTTTTTACTTTACATTCTTCCTTTAGGTCAGATATTTCAAAAGCTTAACAATGTTTCTTATCATCTTTTTGCCGATGACATTCAGTTGTACTGCTCCTTTAAGCCTACTGACTCACAAACTGTCTTCTTTGATCGGCTGCTTAACAAACATTAAGCAGTGGTTAAATAATAACTACTTACAGCTAAACTCAGAAAAAATGTTTTAGGTGTCGTCTTTGATCTGTCAAGCCCTCTCCTTGGAGCATCATTTAAATCAAATTGTAAAGACCTGCTTTTTCCATTTGCGAAACATCTCCAAACTCAGATCTATGGTTTCCCCTATTGAACTTGAGATGATAATACATGCTTTTGTCTCTACACGACTGGATTATTGTAATGGTCTGTTTACTTGTTTTAATGAGAAGGGGCTTGCTTGTCTTCAGGTCGTCCAAAACTCTGTTGCGAGATTACTAACTCGCTTAACCAGAGGAACCCATATAACCCCTGTTTTAACGTCGCTGCACTGGCTGCCTATTAGATTGAGATTACATTTTAAAATTCTAGTTCTAACTTTCAGAGCTATACACGGTGAAGTTCCTTTATATATCTCTGATTTGATACAAAGATATAACTCATGTTGCAGTTTAAGGTCATCAAATCAAAATCTTTTAATGATTCCTCACACCCGTTTTAGAACACGAGGTGACCGGTGCACTGTTTTTATTCTGCACTGTATACCGCTTTATCCTGTTGTGTTATTCTGTTGTGAAGCAATTTGTGACATCCTGTCTGTGAAAACGTGCTATACAAATAAATTTTACTTACTGATTTACTTACTAAGTCTCTTTCTCCATTTCCCCATGTAAACTCTTCATGCAGTCTCTCATCCGCATGGCTTCTTAACCCGAATTGCTCCTTTCTAATAAGGTTAATCCACTCAGAGGATGTCGCCCTAATGGGAACTATCAGTAATTGGCTTTCATGTTGATTAGTTATCTTAAGATATACTGCCACAGTTCCACTTCACAGCACTAAACCTTAGTACCAGATATAACACAAGAAGGGACTTGCCTCAACGATTGGGTAGAAACAGTAATTCCAGTACCAGAAGCTCTTGGAGAACTTTGTGGTGAGATGGTGCTCTGGCACAAATGGGTGAAAAGTTTCTCGATGCAACGTGTCTCTAGAGTCCCCCGCCAGAACACCCATCTTCTCCAAACACTGCCCCAACGCCAGGTCTTCAACGGGGGTGGTGTGCATGCAAGCCTTGGTCCGGAAACCTTCGACAAACCTTCTAAGGGCCTCCTTACTGAGCACATACCCCGCACCTCCACTCATGTAGCCCTGTTTGGTGTATGGCTTAAAGCGTTTACCAAAATAGATGGGCTCTTCAGGGGTCTTGTTGGACAGAAGCCATCGCAGATTGTCGACCACAACAAAGGTGTCATCGTCCGCTTTAAGGAACCAGTCTGCGTCATTCACGTGGTGCTCGTAGACGTAATGGAAGGCTCGGATGGTTTTCCAGAAGAGCTGATCACGGCCCTCTTTGGTGCCCAGCCCCACAGTGGGAAAGGACGGATCTTCCACAGAGCTCATGAACAACACAATGTTGCAGTGGCGACCCCAGGTGGCTCGGACATGGCGAGCCCTGCTCTGGAGGTTATATGGCCCTGTCATTACCCAACAGAGAATACGAACCCTCTGGAACAGCATGTCTGCCACCTGGCTGTCTTCATCTAAATACAGGAAAAAAGACAGTAATGTTACAGCCCTGCCTTGTATACATATTACGTGTTTTACACATTTGGTCAGATTACAACCAGAAACTTCCATGTCCATACAAGTTTCTGCTGACAGTAGATGGTTATTTATTTTACTGAATTTATCTAAAACTTACTACAAAATCAATTGTCAGTAAAAAGTAGCTAAACACAACCAGTTTTTTACTTTCCAAACAGGATAATTTGTATGTAATCAGTTCCTTCCAATTAAAATGCTGCCAATAGAAACAGGAAAACTTATCCTGTGACTGACACAATAAATAATATTAATTTATAATAATAAGTAATAATAATATGATTTGAATTAACACAGCAGTTTCAGCAGAGATACTTAATATTAGTGGTAAGATTCGCCTCCACATTAATACTGAAGGATTTTGGCTGTGAAGGGCCTACGTATATTTGAATTGCACCTGCATGGTGAGGGTGGAGCAGGTTGATGAGCGCAGCTCCTTCCTTCCTCCAGCTGGTGGGTCTCTCCCCTGCTGCTGTGGCTGTTACCTGAGCCTCGGACAGCACAGGGTAACTCTGCTCAAACCACACTTGCCGCAGGAAGAAGTACATGCTGCAGGACCCCACCAAGAAGCCCACCAAGAAGGCCCATCTGGAGCTGGGGACCTTCATGGTAAAAATCTCTCCAGTGCTGCAATGTCCAACTTATAGCATGGAACAAAACCACTTTAATCAGCTTGATAAGCATGTTATACATGAGTGTTGATATTATTATTTTTAAACCTTTATGTGACAGAACTTGCATCTAGCCCCATAGCAAGTGCAATGGACATTAAGGTCTAATGAAGTGTCTTTGCCGCAGTCAGGATTCTTGCACCAGATTATTTTGCCTCCTAAATTATACAAATACATGCATGCTGGGTAGAGCTGGGGCTGTATTATGAAACAGGATTAGTGTTTTTTTAAGGTAACTTCAGGTTCAGGTCAGAATATTCAGTATTTTCATGTTGCAAATTTGGTCTAGGTCTGTCACCATCGTAACTTATGCTGGACACATAACCTGCAAAAGACCATAAAAACAGCACTGGTTAACAAATCAGTGCACTGAGAAAAATGAAAAGAAATAAAAAGGACAACGCTGTGTGAACAATTTCTTGATTTTTCTTCCTTCTCTCTAAGTTGCACCTTTAAATTTTACTTCACCCAGAAAATAGTGAAATTCTACCATTTCTCCCTGTCAGAAGACTAGAAACCAATGTTAATTGTGTTTTTTAATCAAAAGGGATACCTCTGAATAGAAAATATTCTTTATTCAACAAAAGAGCACAACGTTTACATTTATATTCAGACTCATGATTCTTGTAAAAATGTTTTTAAAAGACAGTTTAACTTTTTCAAAATACCAAAACATCCACAACATGGTTTAGACATGGTTTATCCTTGCCTGTTAACTAGGTTGCCAGGGTTACATGTCCAGGAGGGAGACCCACTTGTCACCCTCCCCAGAAACTCTCTCCAAATTATTTGAGGTATTCCAAGGTGTTCCCAGGTGTTTCCCAATGGATAAATATTTTCCTCCAGAAAGTTCTGGATCACTCTCAGGGTCTCCTCCCATTGGACGGACCCAGAAAACCTACAAAGACAATCATGATCCTTATCATCAGTACCAGTCAGCATCGGAATGTAGACGGACTGGTAAATTGAGAACTTTGATTTTTGGCTCAGCTCTTTCTTCACCACGGCACAATAGAGCAGCAGACATTTCAGCAGACCAAGTCCAAATCTGTCTATCCGTCTCCCACTCCATTCAACCCTGAGTCAAGAACAGACACCAGTTTTACACTGTTTGGAATTTGATTTTACCCCTGCTGGACAGCACTTGGTGGCTCTGTTTCTGGAGGAGGCACTTTATGAATATACTTAGCTTACTTACTGATCTTTTGATGATGGTTAATCCTGTTGTTTTTACTTCTGTAATCTTGATCAGAGTGACAGTTATCCCTGGGAGGACTTGTCCAGATATGCTTGCAGTGAGAACAACTCAGACTGGATTTTCTTGATTCACTCGCTGCTTTCTACCACTGGGGCATTATGACAATCTTTCAGACAATGAAAAGAATGCATTATGAACATTAACTTTGGAATTTTCACATATGGGAAAACTAGACTTGGAAAAACGTTTTCATGTTGCAAATCTTTGAATTCAACTTATTTAGAATCATTTACACTGAAACGAGGTTTGGAAGTATAGTGCTGGAAACATTCAGAATGTCTTGTGCATACACCGAATACGCCGACCAGGCATCATGGTCGTGATCCCTTTACAGTTAAACCGAATAACACAGATTATCTCTTCATCAGGGCACCTGGTAGTGGGTGGGACATGCCGGACAGCAAGTGAACATTTTGTCATCAGAGTTGATGTGTTGGAAGCAGAACAAAGGGGCAAATGTATGGCTTTCAGAGTTTAAAAAGGGTCAGACTGTGAAGGCAAGACAGCTGGGTCATCTCCAAACTGAGCATCTCAGAAACTGCAGCTTTAAAAAGCTGGCCCATGTAGTCCGATCCAGCAGACAAGTTACGTTAGCTCAAATTGCTTAAGAAGTTAAAGCTGGTTATGACAGAAAGGTTTCAGAAAACACAGTTCATCAAGCTTTATTGCAGAACTGCAGACCTGTCAGAGTGACCTTCAGAGCAAGAAGCAAACAAAGATTCATAAATGGTTTGAGGAGTACAAGTTTAACATGTTGGCTTGTCATCCAGATTCTCCTGAAATTGATCCAAACAAGAATCTGTGAGATGTGCAGGAAAAACAAGTGCGATTGACTTTAGAACTTACAGGACTTAATTGATAAAGGGGTGGTTCTGTATCTTTTTAAAAGCCAATTTCAGAATCCTTCAGTTAATACATTTTACTGTTTTTTTTTTATCTGTGCAATCCCAAAAACTAAATCATGTCCGCACTTATGGAACGATAATTTTGAGAGGATTAGAAGGATCTGCTGCTAGGACCTGAATGCAATTTTGGGGAACAGCTCAGTTTCCTCACACAGAAAAAAAAAAAAAAAACATGACAGGTATTGCTGGGGAAGCGGTATGAGGCCACAAAGGAAACACATTTAATTCCACATGTCGTCTTAAATAATCTAAAACAGACAACGTGTCGTGTTTCTATTTGTGCAGGTGGTTAAAAACTAATTCAAATCCAATGTGTGCTTTTTACCTTCGCTGTTGGATCAGTCATTTGTGGGCACGGACTGCTTGACACCTCCTAAAGCTTTTGAGTGTTTCCTGAAATCGGCACCTGCAGGAGCGGGAAACGCTGCCCACATTCAGCCGACGAGCAGCTCTCCCTAGCTGAGGTCATTTGGGGTTTTGCTTCTCTTAAGAAGACGATTACAAAGAGAGAAGCCATACAACGTCGTTCTTTAAACGATGCAACCCCACACAGCTAAGCTCTGCATATGTGGGCTCCCATTGGCTAGCTGCCGGTGACGTATGAGGAAGAAGACTTCAGCCTTTTACAAATGTAAATTAGATGTTTACTTTTTTAATGCTTTATAAATGCGAGATTTTGTTTAATGTAGACAAGGTACATTTTTTAGAAATGCAAGGTGCAAAAGCGAAAGAAATTAAAGGAAACATGTTGCTTTCTAATTATTTACCACTAGAGGTCGCCCTAACGCTTTTTTGCAGGCAACATGAATGGGTGTTTTGGATTCAGAAACGGGGAATCTTTAAGTCATAATTAATAAATTACTTCGCTTGTCTGAATAAAAGTACGTTTCAAACTTCACAACCTTTAACACTGTACTAAACATACTTCATATTAAGCACACACGTCTGTAAAAAATAGTCTGATGTCATATTCTAATCATAAATGTCTGTTTTCATTAACTTAAGCAGAACATAATCCTAATTAATAGGACATCAGTCCATGTGTAATTAATCTATACCATGTGTTTTACGTAGTAAACCAAATGAATGAAATAACTTTACTTTTCAAAAATTTTCAAATTTATCAGAACTAACTAAAATCACACAACGCAGAGTCGAGGGGTTATTTGGTCTGCTCTGAGACTTTGGAGTGCAGCAAGAATCGGTTAAAGAAGCAGAGAAAGTGATGACTTAGAATAAATGCAAACCAAAACGTAAACAATAAGTGGAACTAAGTATAGTGGCAAACAAATAACTAAAACCCAACCTGTCAGAAGGAACTGAAGCAATAGAGACCAACACGGGAAACTAGGAATAAGGCTGGGAAGAACTACAAATATAAAGGGAGACAAACAATGAGTAAATAATAACTGAAGGGCAACTAAGGCCTAGGGAAGGAACTAGTAGGGCACAGAGAAGGGGAAAGGAGAGGACAGGAAAACAGAGAAAATAATGAAACGTAGTAAACAAACCAAAGGGACAGAATATACAAAACAGTCACAAGTAAACAAGCACAAATACCAAAATAGCAGATCCTGACATTACCACCTACATTTTTTTCACACCTGCCTAAAACTTTTTCACAGTACTGTGTATGTATATATATATATATATATATATATATATATATATATAATCTAGAATTGCGCCGCTCAAGGTGGCAGCAGGTTGGAGTAGCTCTGTTACTTCTGATTCTGATTTATTCTTTTTTGGGAATTATTCCTCTTGTGGTGGATACAGTTGATTTTTTTTGGATGACTGTCCACTCCGGTGTCGGATGCTGTGCAGCTTGGAGGATTTTTCTTAATACTTTCTATTTTTGGACATTTGTTATGATGCATTGCCATGGCAAAGGGGTTGTTTCCTACAACCGGGAGTAGCTGATTAATATCTCAAAAGCTCAAATAATACTTCAGCTACAACCCCAAATCCCTGATGAGTTGAAAAGGAGACGCCGTGGATGCCGAGCAGGAGCTAAGAGAAGAGAGAGAAGGAGGAAGTTCAAACCATCTCTTCCGTCGATTATGATGGGCAATGTGAGATCGTTGGGAAACAAGTTGGATGAACTCCAAGCCCTACAAAGGACCCAGCCAGAGTACCGGGCATGCAGTATCATGTGTTTTACTGAGACATGGCTGCAGGATCATATCCCAGACTCCAGCGTCTCTCTGTCAGGCTTTCTGACCATACAAGCAGACAGAGATTTAAAGAGGAGCGGCAAATGTAAAGGAGGTGGACTGGCAGTACTTGTGAACAACAGATGGTGTAATCCAGGACATGTTACTGTGAAGTGTCATCTCTGCAGTCCAGATATTGAACTGTTGGCAGTAAGTTTTTGTCCATATTATTTACCCAGAGAGTTCAATATCAAAACAATATCAGAGATGTGTGGACAGCGATGAAGAAGATCACAGGCTTCAAGCAGAAGGATGATCAGACCGATGGAGGTCTGGACAGAGCCAATGAACTGAACACATTCTTCAATAGGTTCAGTTCAGAAACAAGCTTCGCATCCTCCTCTCCTGCTCACAGCCAAACAGACATTCCACCCTCCTTTGACCCACAGGACCCACAGATGTCCAGTAACACCTCACATTTTTTATCTTCCTCCTCAGCCCTAAAAAAGCTCAACGAGCTGATAAAAAAGGCTGCTCTGTTCTGGGGACTCCTCTGGAACCTCTGGAGATCATTGTGGAAAGACAGATTCTTCATAAAATGAAGAACATTATGGAGAACCCTGAACATCTTCTTCATGAGACTGTCCTACAACAACAGAGTGTCTTCAGTCAGAGGCTTCTTCAGATCTGCTGTAAGACAGACGCTACAGGAGATCCTTCCTGCCCACAGCCATCAGCATCTACAACGGCTCTTTGAGGAAACCTTCATAATATGAGCTATAACAACATTTAATTTCCCTTTGGGATTAATAAAGTATTTTTGAATTGAATTGAATTTGATATATATGCAAATTAATGATTATTTGCATAAATTTGATCAACCGGTAACTGACTAGTAATTTATTGCACTACGCGTATAATCTAGCATTTAGGTGTGTCTTTAACTGCCACGGAGCGCTATTTGCTTATTTTCCGTAAGGAGTGGCCCTTCAGCGCCTGAGCTCGTTTAACAACTTCCAGTCTGTCAACCAGTGTAACCAGGTAAAACTCCGGAAGCAGCGAGCAAACTGCCAATCACTCGGTTTTTGTGATTTGAGCGACTTGAGGGGAAGTCTGGAACAAGTATCAACTTTAATAAGAACAACTACAGTAAGATGGATTTTTGTTTTTTTCCTATTTTGTGCTTTATTTTCAGACATGGCTTCTGAAAACATGTTTGAAGAAAGGCGCAAATTTAATAATTTCGGGATTCGAGGAAGAGATTCGTTTCTTCCAACTTTTCCACCTAATATATAACTTTAAAGCTGAAAGAACCTTACCCAATATGCAGGAAAAAATAGCTTCTCCTTAAAGAAGTGAGGCTCTTCTCTGTAAACTTCTTAAGTTTTGTATGATCATTTCTTTATTTATTTTGTTACCTGACCACACCGTTCTACACTCCACGAGGTATGATCAAATTATATAATTTATGTAAAGGTTTCTCTAAAACCTCGCTTTCACCAGTTGCATGAGAAAGCATCTTGTTTTCTTGATGACTACTCAAGAGGAAGGCTAACTCCTTTAAACCATATAATTCAATGTTTATAATATTATGGAGTTTGGGGCTGATAAAAGCATCTTAGTCATTTTACTTTTTTTTTTAATTTTTTGACTTATGGTATTTTAATTGAATTTTCCCGACTTTGTTTTGGTCTAGTGAACTCATTGAACGATACACATTTTTATTTATCTTCTTGAGCACAGCTGCAAGTATTTGTGGTCTGTTTCCTCTAAGGTGTCCAAGGTCCAGTTCCTGTTTGGCCGATTTTAATATTTAACTTAATCTTTTATGCGTTCTGTCTGCTAATTTTAAGTTCTCTACATTTCTCTTTGCACTGTTGCTGTGTTGTTTTTGTCATGTGTTGCTCTTCAAGTTTATAAATGTTTTAATTCCTTTCTTATTGGCATTTTTTTTTCTCAAAATAAGTTCATAACTCTTTATATAAATAACTGTGCTTAATTTAGTACAGTCTGATTAATACATAGTACTTTTCGCAGTTGCATCTGAAGACGTTTGCAAGGCGCCATGTGTGGAATATGGTGCCTTGCAAACGTCTTCAGACAAATGGTTGAGCTTTGTTGTATTTTGTCCAGTTACAACCACAATGTATCTTACTGTGAGGCTGTAAGTTATCAGTTCCAAAAATGACCTGGGGGACCTTTTTTGGTTCAGTATAAGCCCCCAGTCAAACTTGGTCCCACATTGCTTGCTAGATTACAAGAGTTTGAGCAGATTCAGGCTGAAAGCTTTGATTAGTGAGAGTAGATGTACTTCTTCTTCTCCTACTCCTTATCATCCCTTCATGATCTCCACCATAATTTTTATACATTTGTATAACGTATATGAGAAATATGTGCAATATGGCAATATAGGTTGGTCTGCACACATTTCCTATTTAAAGTATTCTTACCCTTTGAACTTTTTCACATTTTGTCATGCAAAAGATCCCAAATTTTTATCTATTTTATCAGGATTTTTATCTGATATAGTAAGGTCAAGTAATGAATAACTATGAAGTGAACGGAAAGGGATACATGGTTTCCTAAATGTGGCAAAGAAAAATCTAATAAATATGGTATGCATTTGGTACCTTCTTTTAATCTGATACTGCTAAATAAAATCTATCGCAATCAATTGTCTTCAAAAGGCATGTAATGGATAGAATCCTCCTGTGTGTGATTTTAATCTCAGCATAAATACAGCTGTTCTGTGAAGGTCTCAGAGGATTGCTAGACAACATCCCTCAACTAACAGTTGCAGAGAAGTTTAAAGCAGAGTCAGGTTATATCCCAGTTTATTTATTTTTTTCTGTCAGAACACTGTTCTACCTATCATCTGAAAGGAAAAAGTATGGCACCACTGTAAACTTGCCAAAACATGGTTGTCCACTGTTGAGAATTAAAATCATGTACTTTCATGCTATTAGTTTAGTTTGCATGTGGGAACATTAAACTGAGATATAACATCAGTGAGCCTTGAGGAGAGATCACAAATCACAGCAAGAGTCAGGATGGAGCAGGGCTGAAACAGAGGTTGGGGGTTCTCGGCAGCTGCAAGCAGTAAAAGTTTGCTGTAGGGACAATAAAGCAATAAATGTCAACTTTTGGGCATGGTATAGATACCACAAGGGAGCTTGGCTGATTTACAACACCAGACTGCAAAAAGAGGAAGGCACAGTCAACGGTATAAAGATGTTCTGGAACTTGTACCAGAGACATCTGGGTAAAGACAGCCATGCTTTGCTGAAAACCTGCGATCTCTCCATAAGACCTTATGTAAATTTTCTTTCTTTGTGTTATTCTGTATGTTTTCATTTTGCATTGGAAATAATTGGACTTATTATCTTCCAAATTAAGCTTGTGTTAATCTTAATTTTCTGCTCTTCATCTGTTCTTTCTCACGACATCCGGACTGGGCAAGGTTGAGGCCGCAAGGATATCAGTGATAGAATTATTATTACCTCAACACCACCCAAACTGGCAGAATAGGCAAGGTGAGCAGTAATTAAAGCAAAAATCACGAGGCAATGTTTGCAAAGCAAATACTATTCAAAGTTAATGATGTCAGTGTTAGCCTAAATTTAAAGAGGGAAATAGATATATAATTTGGCTGCAACTCTCTTATGTTAAGCTACACCTGAACCAAAGATGTTAAAAGCATTTACCTGGGCTAAAGAAAAAAAAGGTCTAGACTGTTGATCAGTGCTCCAATGTCCTCTTTTTAGCGGAAAGTAATGTTTGCCTTTGATTTGTAAATCAATGTTCTGGTGTCTGGAGGAGGAGTGGAGAGGCACATACACCAAGTTACTCAAGGTTCAGTGTAAATATTCCACAGTCAGGGATGATTTGGTGGCCATGTCATCTGCTGTAGCTGTCAAGTTTAACGTCTGCACAGCCATCATCCAGGAAATGTTAAAGTACTTCACGGTTCCTGTAGAAATGCTGGTTTCATTTTCTAGCGAAGCTGGCACTTGACCACACTGCGATATGTAGCAATGCCTGTTTTGTTTTACCAGGGTTTCACTGTACTACATTTGGCTGCAATTTGGCCCAAACCTCATCTATGTAGTATTATCAAGAGGAGGATGAAACATCATACCCAACAATGCAGATGAGCTGAAAGTCATTATTCAGTTAACTAGGCCTTCCTGAACACCTCTGTAGAGCCAAGTGCTGAACACCTCTGTGCCATGCTGCATTGATGCAGTGTTTTCTCTTTACAACTGAAGACATTTAAGTTGCGAATTGACAGGAGATTGCACAAGACTGTTATCATTTAAAATAACCTTGACTTTTTAAGTAGAAACACAAAAATTTAGCAGCTTCTGTTAAATATATATGGTTAGACATGTTATTGGTTATGCAATTTGTATATCTGCCAGGGAATTTCAAATTCTGTCAGCTTTCCCTTCTCCAGTGGATCCAGGTGATATCATTTTACTGTCAAATGTCACATAACCATGCCATTAGTTCCTTGCTGTACTAAACACTGACACATTTTACTTCCTTGTTTGTATTAGTGGTTGGGGAACAGAGTCAAAGCACTAGATTGGCAGGATAAGCCTTCTGTGTCAGCTTCTGTTCGTGTCTTGTGAGAGGTTTCTCAGGGTTAAGCTTTAGGCTGTCTTCTCTTTGCTTTTTATATACTCTTATTTGGCTCCAAACTGAGGAAGCAAACTGAGGAAGCAAGTCTGATGGCTGAGAATGTTTTGAAGTCCGCTTTAGAAATACAGAAATAATTGCACAGCTATGGCATCCCACAAGCCTCAATTTTGCCCATGCTTCCACCCATTTGGCCTTCCCCCATTTGCTTTTCATTTGCTCCCACCTTACTCCATACTCAAGAGATTGATATTTTGTTAAATTGAATGTTCAGATCTACAATATTTTTCCAAAAATATTTAGACATCAATTACAATGCCATACTCTATTTCTTTCTTTCAAAAGTCTTTTTATTGATTTATTGTTTTTAGAAATATTGATGGATACAGTGCAGAAGCATGTGTGGTAATTTTTAACAAATTCAAAAACCAAAATAAATCACCAGACAACACACACACACACACACACACACACCAAGCTTTGTACAAACTTTTTTGAGAACCCCAGACAGTGAATCTTATCTTTTCTGAATGAGAATGGGGATCTGGATCTTTTCACCTCAATACGATAGCTCTCTTAGCATTTAATGAAAAAAATGACAGTGTTCCTTGTTTGATACGTGGCAAGTCCAGATGGAGAAGCGGTTTGGCTCAATCTCACAGCACAAATCTTCCGATAAAGTATGAAAGGCTGACTTTCAGAAATTACTCAGAGAGGGAGAAGAAGAAAACAAGTGGATTAATGTAGCAGAAGAACCCCTACTCCTGTCACAAGTTGGGTTCAAATTTGGGAAGATGTGTGGCAGTTTAACTTTAGAGAAGTGTACCCAGTGGACAACTTTCAATTGCAAAAGCGAATGAGTCCAGAGATTTAAAAAACGATTGAGGAACCATAATAGGGAGGCACTGGAACAGGTACAGATCTTTAGGGAGCAGCAGCATTTTCACAGAGTTAATTCTACCTACAAGAGACAGTAACAATGGTGTCCATTGTAGATAGAAGTTGTTTTGATCAAGTCATGGAAAAAAATTAGCTTAGTTTTAGATTAGTTTTGAAATTTTCTAGTGACACATACTGTATGTAATGGTATTTCAATTCAATTCAAAAATACTTTATTAATCCCAAAGGAAAATTAAATGTTGTTATAGCTCATATTATGAAGGTTTCCTCAAAGAGCCGTTGTAGAAGCTGATGGCTGTGGGCAGGAAGGATCTCCTGTAGCGCTCCGTCTTACACCAGATCTGAAGAAGCCTCTGACTGAAGACACTGTTGTTGTACAACAGTCTCATAAAGAGGATGCTCAGGGTTCTCCATAATGTTCTTCATTTTATGAAGAACCCTTTTTTTGCACAATGATCTCCAGAGGCTCCGGAGGAGTCGCCAGAACAGAGCCAGTTTTCTTTATTAGCTTGTTTAGCTTTTTTAAGTCCCTGGTTCTGATGCTGCTACCGCAGCAGATGATGGCAGAAGAGAGCACACTCTCCACAGCAGACTTATAGAAGATATGCAGCATCTTGCTGCAAACACCAATGGTCCTAAGCTTCCTCAAGAAGTACAGTCTGCTCTGTCCCTTCTTGTAGATGGATTCACAGTTGCATATCCACTCTAGTTTGTTGTCCAGGTGAGCACTGAGGTATTTATACTCCTCTGCCACCTCCACTTCTTCTCCCATGATAGAAATAGTTTTTGACTTATTCTTGTTTCTCTTAAAATCTACAATCATCTCCTTTGTTTTAGTCACGTTCAAAATGAGATGATTGTTTCCACACCATGCCACAAAGCGGTCCACCACCTTCCTGTACTCAGCTTCTTGTCCGTCTCTGATCCACCCCACGACTGCAGAATCATCCGAGTATTTCTGCAGATGACAGGAGTCTGTCTTGTACTGGAAGTCTGAGGTGTACAGAGTGAAAAGGAATGGTGAGAATACAGTCCCCTGTGGTGCCCCTGTGCTGCTGACTACCTGGTTAGACTCACAACCCTTCAGTCTCACAAACTGTGGTCTGTTTGTCAGGTAGTCTTTGATCCAGGAGATTGTTGAGGCCTCCACCTGAGTCTTCTGGAGTTTCTGACAAAGCAAATCAGGTTGGATTGTATTAAATGCACTGGAGAAATCAAAGAACATGATCCTCACAGTGCTGCTGGCTTTGTCCGGATGACAGTGGGTTTGTTGAAGCAGGTGTATGATGGCATCTTCAACTCCAACTTTACATCATGAAGGGGGTCCTCATAGCGTATTGTTTTCTTTCTCAGGTGAGCCAACAGGAGTCTCTCTAGGACGTTCGTGAAAAAAAAGTAACAAGTTGTTACTTCCACCAAGCTTGTGAGACATCCTATTCGTTACCCTTAGAACTTATGATGTGATCCTTATGCAACCATAATACCATTTACACCTTGGGAAGACTTGCCACTAGGTTCATGAATGTGTTCATGGAAATGTCTGACTATTCTTCTAAAAAAACGTATTTCAGAGGTCAAACACTGATGTTGGACAGGAATGACTGGCTTGCCATCTCAGGTCTAATTTCTCTCAAAGGTGTTCTCTCTGTTTGGGTAAGGACTTTATGCAGTCAAGTTCTTGTTTTATCCATCCTGGTTTGTCATCCTGAAACAGTAAGTGCCGAACCCATATTGCTGAAACGCAGGCCCACACCTTAATCCCCTCTCCACCAAACTGTATGCTCTACACAATTCAGTCTGACAAGTGCTGTTCTCATGGCAACTGCCAAACCCAAACTTATTCATTGGATTGCAAGACACAGAGGCATAATGTGTCAGTCTGGAGAACAAGTCTTCACTGCTAAAGGGTCTAGTGTCCACATCCCTTACATCACTGCATCACTAATGTATGGCTTGTAAAACGCTTCTTTGTCTTGACCTAATCTAGAGGCAACATGAAGTCGGGAGGTCGGTACCTATTGACTCTGCAGAAAGTGGGTGACCTCTGCCAACTATGCGCCTCCAAATCCACTGATCCCACTCATGTGGTGTACAACTTCGTAGCTCAGTTGCTGTTGTTGAAGTCCCTTCCACTCTGTTATAAAACCAACACTTGACTGTGGGATATTTAGTTTCAAGGACATTTTATGACTGGACAGATTGCACAGGTGACATCCTGCCATGGTACCCAACTGGAATAAACTGAGCACCTGAGAGCAATGCTTTCTTCCATAAATGTTTGTTGATGCAGTCTGCAAGCCTAGGTGCTGGACAGTATACACCTGTGGCTCTGGAAGTATTTGGAAGACCTACATAAAATAATTAGCATGGGTGAGCGAATACTTATGGCAGTATAGTTCATGTCTACCTTAGAAAGAAACATTTTAACTGTGCTACATCATTGCTAAACTGTCTTAATTATAAAGGCCTGCATGGCTCTCCAATTTCTAAAGTTCAGTGAGAGTAATGTGGAGTCTGCTGAGCTTTCCTTGGTGTTGGGGTGTGCAATGAGTGATCAGCTCAAACCAACAGTCAGACTCAGAGGAACGACACAGAGACTCTTTCTACCTGCAGCGAGGGTAATCACACTGATCTGCAGTGGACTACAGAGGTGTGATCACTGACGGAGTTTATTTTATACAGCAAAGTAAACAGACATATCAGATTACAAAATATGGGTACAAGACAGGTCAGGCAGAGTTAGAGAGTGGAAAGAGGAACAGCTGGTTCTGCTATCGGGTGTTGCGAATCCAGCTACACATAGACCAAAATAACAAGTGAATGCAGAATGTTTCAGAACGCTGGGTCACATCTGTATCTGACCATTGAGAATAGACAAGAAATATATGTGAGTGATAATGGTGAACATTTAATGTATATACAGGGGTTGGACAATGAAACTGAAACACCTGGTTTTAGATCAAAATAATTTATTAGTATGGTGTTGGGCCTCCTTTTGCGGCCAATACAGCGTCAATTCGTCTTGGGAATGACATATACAAGTCCTGCACAGTGGTCAGAGGGATTTTAAGCCATTCTTCTTGCAGGATAGAGGCCAGGTCACTACGTGATACTGGTGGAGGAAAACGTTTCCTGACTCGCTCCTCCAAAACACCCCAAAGTGGCTCAATAATATTTAGATCTGGTGACTGTGCACGCCATGGGAGATGTTCAACTTCACTTTCATGCTCATCAAACCAATCTTTCACCAGTCTTGCTGTGTGTATTGGTGCATTGTCATCCTAATACACGGCACCGCGTTCAGGAAACAATGTTTGAACCATTGGATGCACATGGTCCTCAAGAATGGTTCGGTAGTCCTTGGCAGTGACGCGCCCATCTAGCACAAGTATTGGGCCAAGGGAATGCCATGATATGGCAGCCCAAACCATCACTGATCCACCCCATGCTTCACTCTGGGCATGCAACAATGTGGGTGGTACGCTTCTTTGGGGCTTCTCCACACCGTAACTCTCCCGGATGTGGGGAAAACAGTAAAGGTGGACTCATCAGAGAACAATACATGTTTCACATTGTTCACAGCCCAAGATTTGCGCTCCTTGCACCATTGAAACTGACGTTTGGCATTGGCATGAGTGACCAAAGGTTTGGCTCTAGCAGCCCGGCTGTGTATATTGACCCTGTGGAGCTCCCGACGGACAGTTCTGGTGGAAACAAGAGAGTTGAGGTGCACATTTAATTCTGCCGTGATTTGGGCAGCCGTGGTTTTATGTTTTTTGATACAATCCGGGTTAGCACCCGAACATCCCTTTCAGACAGCTTCCTCTTGCGTCCACAGTTAATCCTGTTGGATGTGGTTCGTCCTTCTTGGTGGTATGCTGACATTACTCTGGATACCGTGGCTCTTAATACATCACAAAGACTTGCTGTCTTGGTCACAGATGCGCCAGCAAGACGTGCACCAACAATTTGTCCTCTTTTGAACTCTGGTATGTCACCCATAATGTTGCGTAAATTTCAATATTTTGAGCAAAACTGTGCTCCTACCCTGCTAATTGAACCTTCACACTCTGCTCTTACTGGTGCAATATGTAATCAATGAAGACTGGCTACCAGGCTGGTCCAATTTAGCCATGAAACCTCACACATTAAAATGATAGGTGTTTCAGTTTCATTGTCCAACCCCTGTATATTCAACCTAACACTTGGGATTCAGCTGTGAATGCTGTAGAGCTAGACTGAAACGGCACCAGTCATCCAGCGTTGCATACAGTGCCAAAGAGGCAGTTTTTGAAATACCAGTGTCATGATTTGGGGTTGTTTGGTTTTAGTTCAATTAACTTGGGTTTTACAGTGCATGTAGCTTTTGTCTTTCAGATCATGCACACATCTGCTTCACATTGAGTGGATTGGTAGCTGCAAGGAAAGTCAAAAAGGACATACACTGTGGTGCCAAATGTCTGATCTACTGACAAACACTTGTTCTTTGTGATCTGGTGCTTTGCAGAGGCAGAAGGCATAAAGAGTTGCATGTCCCCCACCTCCGCTGCTGCTGCGGATGTGGGTTGCGACCAGTTCAGAATGTCTATGTAAATATGTTCTGTCCCTATTTTTGTCTCTCATTTCACTTTGATATTGTTGTCATTGTTCCTCCTAGATGCCTGTTAAGTACAGACAGTGCCTCAAAGTGATGCTGTTCTCTGTATTGTTGCTGGTTGCCCTCTTTAATTTATGGAGCACTTCAAGCAGCCTAGGGGTTGACATCCAACCGAGACAAGGCAGTCCAATCCAAAAACTTCTCAGTGGGAAAATTCAACAAATCATGAGTGATTATTCTGAAATTACCTACAAGGTCAAAGAGAACGTGGCATGGTGTGTTGTGTGTCAATAAAATTACTATTTTCTTTAATCATGTATTAATCTTATTATCCTTACCAACGTATTCTGTTCAACTCCTCCCACAGTCAGTTGGCTCAGAATGCATGTGTATGCCAGGCTGAAGAGGAAACCTTTCGCCTACCGTTCTCTGATCTGGTCTTTCCTCGCGTTTGGGCTCTGAACCTTCAGCACGCATTCTTAGGAAATCACCCTGATCCTGAGAGTGTAAAACATCACAGAGCAGAGGAGTACGACCTTTTTCTGAGAAGGTAAAGATAAGAGCACTGTGCGAACACACCCTGGCGTTGTCATAATAGCCAGCGTCTGCTCTGAATAATTCCAGATCTAAACCTTTTACTCCTCTAAGCAAATATGTGGAAATAGATGTGGTAGACGAATACAAACAGGTTGATTTCCCTCAAATATTCAAAGAACAGGTAGGTGTCTTGTCATCTTTCAGATTACAGCTTTCTGTTTTAAAAACCAGGCTGTCTGAGTTTACGGCAAGAAATCCTCTCCCAAAATGAAAGCTATAAAAAGCTTCATTGATTTATTACCATTTCCATCGTGATCCCAGAGCACTGATCTATCTAATTCATACATATAGCTTTTATTCATAATGATATCAATAACTAGGCTGCAGATCTTGTTACCTCTTAAGACAGTGTTACATTGACGATTGAAAAGAAATCTGACTAGAGTAACTTAACATCATCCTAAATTTTTCCTTTACCTGCCAATAAAGAATTTTGTGTTGCCTTTTAACCATCAAGACTTTTGATGCTTTTTAAGTGGTCAAGGATGTACTTTCAGCTCATTATTTTACATTTAGGAACACAACTAAATGGATGCTTAACTGTATTATAATCACATTACAATGAGCTTTGTTGCATATTTGCTGTTGGAGTGCTGGGCAGTGGAGAAGTTATATTTTTCATTTGTACGTATAAAGACCTCCCCTTGGGTGTCTTTAGGGATACGTATCTACCTTGCACATATCGGGTATGTTCTTCACAAAGTATACAAGCTTAGCCTAATTGGATGAAGACTGTCTGTTAACAGTAATTTTAAGTTCTTGCCACAAATTCTGAATTGGATTTAGGTCTGGGATTTGACTTGACCATTCCATACATCAGTATGTTTTGATTGTAACTGTGACTGTATCTTTAAGCTCAATATCCTGCTGTAAGGTGAACCTCCACCCTAAACTCAAACCATTTGCAGCTTCTAACTGGTTTTCTGCCAGAATTTCCCTTTTGGTCAGTTCCAGCCATATCCTTGTCAACTCTGAGGTGTAGTATTAGTTTGCTGCCACACAGCATTTGCATGTAGGCTAAAAGGTTAAATTTCGGTCTCTTCTGATCAGTTCCCTGTCTCCGTGTGTGTTGTGTTCCTATACAGGATTTCTGGCAATCTGCAGGTGGGAACTTTTATGCTTTTTTTTCAGCAGTGGTCTTATTATTGCCACTATTCTGTAAGGACAATTCGTTTATCTGTTGCCAGATCTCTTCTCAAACTGTGGATATATGTAGTTCTTCCAGAGTTAGCATGTTGTTGTGGTGTCAGTTTCGAAACATCTGTGGCTTTCTGTGTTATTTCTGTAAAACAGTGATCAATTGAATCCTTGCAACCTTTTTTGGCTTGGCTACTATACATGTGTGTCTTTGTGTGTAGGTCCTACTCTCCAGCAGATATGCTCATTATTGCAGAGGCTAACAATCCTCTTCAGTATCCCACCCAAGGTGTGGATGTGCAACCCCTCAAAACAATCATCATCCCAGGTAATAATACTTAATTACAGAGTGTCAAAGAAAACTGTGGTATGTGGTAATTTCCTATTTTAAGATTACAAGTAAACCTCTTTTCATCTTACAATATGTTCCGTTAACATGTTCCACTTTTTCCACAGGTCTGAGTCTAAGACAGGAAGGCAGAAACAACTATATGGTAACTCTTATCATACTGTCTTATTACTCGGGCTATACTTGTTATTTGTAATTATAGTTTTCTCTAAAAACAGGTACAGTTGACAGCGACACTGGGTACTTTTGACATTGCTGCCACAGTGGACAAGGTGTCTATAAAAGGAATGGGTGAAAAGAATATCTCGCTGTCAAGCCCGGATCTGTCTGCTCTGAACAGGCAGCTCCAGTTTGTCACATACACCAACACCATGTTTCATCCGAAGACAGCAGACTCGGGTAAAGTTCGCATTTTAGTTCATTAGTCATGAGTGGCTTTTCAGACAAATGCAGAAGAGATTCGAAAACCACAGTTTCAGTTCTGCACGTTCAGACATGCTAGACCGCTTGCTTTTTGCGACTAAAATAAAAGTTTGCATTTTTTTTACACAAATAAATATAAAGCCTTTCCCTTTGGGTATCAATAGGCTACTTCTGATCAATTTAGCCTGAGGTCAGCAACAGCTATTAAAGCTAATTAAAGCACTAATTGTAAGTTTAGCGATTTAGTGTGCCCCGATACCAAACAGTTTAAAAGTGTATTATATTAAACTACTAAATAGTAATAAATGCTTTATGCTTACACAGAAATATGTAATAATGTATATATAAAAACGTTCGCATGCTGACAGAAGGAAAGTCAAGTTCTGAGTGTAGAGCCGCTGCTCCTCCACATCGAGAGGAGCTGGTTGAGGTGGCTCGGGCATCTATCCCGGGTGCCTCTTGGACGCCTCCCTCGGGAGCAGTTCCAGGCACGTGAAATGTGTGTGAAATGTGAAAAATTCAGCAAACGATTTTAATAATACATGTAAACATATCTATTACATGTAGTCACATCCACAGCTAATACAAGTCCTGATGAACTTTGTATTATAATAACACCATGACTTCATGAAATTCAAAATTGTCTTCAGACGTGTGTCCCTGATGGATTCAGAGAGAGGTGATGGAGCAATCTCGGGTCATCTGCTTCATGGCACCTTGATGGATCAGAACATAGTGGTGGACGGCTCCAGAGATTTTGAAGATCCTTAATTCCTATAGCAAACAGGCTTCCTTTTTAAAAGCAAAATTTAAAATGCAAATGAGGTTTACTGGGTGCCTCAAAACTTGGAATACACTAGCTTATACTCAGCTGCTGTTCAGATCCAACTGTGTGGGATTAAATAAAATCGTCTCGTCGTCTTCCGCTTATCCGGGACCGGGTTGCGGGGGCAGCAGACTCAACAGAGACGCCCAGACGTCCCTCTCTCCAGACACCTCCTCCAGTTCCTCCAGGGGGAGCCCAAGGCGTTCCCAGGCCAGCCGAGAGACATAGTCCCTCCAGTGTGTCCTGGGCCGTCCCCTGGGCCTCCTCCAGGTGGGACGTGCCTGGAACACCTCCCGAGGAAGGCGTCCAGGAGGCATCCAGTATAGATGCCCGAGCCACCTCAACTGGCTCCTCTCGATGTGGAGGAGCAGCGGCTCTACTCCGAGCCCCTCCCGGATGGCCGAGCTCCTCACCCTATCTCTAAGGGAGTGCCCGGCCACCCTACAGAGGAAACTCATTTCAGCCGCTTGTATCCGGGATCTTGTTCTTTCGGTCATGACCCAAAGTTCATGGCCATAGGTGAGGGTAGGAACGTAGACCGACCAGTAAATTGAGAGCTTTGCTTTTCGGCTCAGCTCTCTCTTCACCACAACGGACCGGCACAGCGCCCCCATTACTGTGGCAGCCGCACCGATCCGTCTGTCGATCTCCCGCTCCATTCTTCCCTCACTCGTGAACAAGACCCCGAGATACTTAAACTCCTCCACTTGAGGCAGGAACTCCCCTCCAACCTGAAGAGGACAAGCCACCCTTTTCCGGTCGAGTACCATGGCCTCGGACTTGGAGGAGCTGATCCTCATCCCAGCCGCTTCACACTCGGCTGCGAACCGCCACAAGGCATGCTGTAGGTCTTGGCTAAAGGGGGCTAGCAGGACCACGTCATCTGCAAAAAGAAGAGACGAAATCCACTGGTCCCCAAACCAGACCCCCTCCGGCCCTTGGCTGCGTCTAGAAATCCTGTCCATAAAAGTTATGAACAGGACCGGTGACAAAGGGCAGCCCTGCCGGAGTCCAACATGCACTGGGAACAGGTCCGACTTAGTGCCGGCAATGCGGACCAAACTCCTGCTCCGCTCGTACAGGGACCGGATGGCCCCTAGTAAAGAGCCCCCGATTCTATACTCCTGGAGCACCCCCCGCAGGGCATCACGAGGGACACAGTCGAATGCCTTCTCCGGGTCCACAAAACACATGTGAACCGGTTGGGCAAACTCCCATGAACCCTCGAGTACCCTGTAGAGGGTATAGAGCTGGTCCAGTGTTCCACGGCCGGGACGAAAACCACACTGCTTCTCCTGAAGCCGAGGTTCGACTATCGGTCAGACTCTCCTCTCCAATACCCTGGCGTAGGCCTTACCAGGGAGGCTGAGGAGTGTGATCCCCCTGTAGTTGGAACACACCCTCCGGTCACCCTTCTTATGAAGGGGGACCACCACCCCAGTCTGCCAGTCCAGAGGCACTGTCCCCGACCGCCACGCAATGTTGAAGAGACGTGTCAACCATGACAGCCCTACAACATCCAGAGACTTTAGGTACTCAGGGCAGATCTCACCCACCCCCGAAGCCTTGCCACCGCGGAGCTTTTTAACCACCTCGGTGACTTCAGCCTGGGTGATGAAAGAGTTCAACCCCGGGTCCCCAGCCTCTGTTTCCACCAGGGAATGCGTGATGGCAGGATTGAGGAGATCCTTGAAGTACTCCTTCCACCGCCCGATAATGTCCTCAGTCGAGGTCAGCAGTCTCCCGCCCCCACTGCTTCCCCCTCCTGAGGCGACGGACGGTTTGCCAGAATCGCTTCGAGGCCAACCGGTAGTCCTTCTCCATGGCCTCACCGAACTCCTCCCAGGTTCGAGTTTTTGCCTCTGCCACAGCCCGGGCCGCAGCACGCTTGGCCTCACGGTACCCGTCAGCCACCTCAGGAGTCCCACAAGCCAACCACAGCCGATAGGACTCCTTCTTCAGCTTAACAGCATCCCTTACTGCCGGTGTCCACCACCGGGTTCTGGGATTGCCGCCGCGACAGGCACCGCAGACCTTACGGCTGCAGCTACGGGCAGCAGCATCGACAATAGATGCGGAGAACATGGTCCACTCGGACTCTATGTCTCCAACATCCCCTGGTATCTGGTCAAAGCTCTCCCGGAGGTGAGAGTTGAATACATCCCTGGCCGAGGGCTCTGCCAGGCGTTCCCAGCAGACCCTCACTATGCGCTTGGGCCTGCCAAGTCTGTCCGACTTTCTCCTCCTCCAGCGGATCCAACTCACCACCAGGTGATGATCAGTGGACAGCTCAGCCCCTCTCTTCACCCGAGTGTCCAAGACATGCGGCCGAAGGTCTGATGATACGACAACAAAGTCGATCATCGACCTCCTGCCTAGGGTGTCCTGGTGCCAAGTCCATTAAATAAAATTGAGCTGTAAAAACGACAGTGAAAGTTTTGAGCAGCAGGTACTGCATCTGTCCAATATAGGCAGGGTTTTTCTCTTCTGGACAGTTATATGCAACTAAAAAGGAAAGAGCCTAGTTAGTCCAAGTTAATATTTTTGTAAAATACATTCTCAAAATATAGGTAACAGAGTGATATCAATTTAAATAGTTTAAAACATACATAGTAACATAAACATTGACTGAAATAATAACATTTGGCCATCTCTTTCAAGGCTCTTTGGAAAACCATTTCAGGTGACCACCTCATGAAGCTCGTGAAGAGAATGCCAAAAGAGCAAATCAATAGGGGCAACTCTGGCTCAGGTTGTAAGAGTTCGTCATGTAACCAGTGGGTTGCCCATTCGAACCCCCGTTCCATTTGTCTCAGTCGTTGGGTCCCTGAGCAAGACCCTCAGCCCCAGAAAGCTCCCCGGGCACCACACAGTGGAAGCCCGCTGCTCCCTTAAGTGATGAGCTAAAATGCAGATGTCGATTTCTCCATTGTGAGATCAATAAAGTCTATATTATTATTATTATTATTATTATTATTAATGACAGCAAAGGGTGACTATTTTGAAGAATCTAAAATATAAAAATGTTTAGATTTACACACTTTTTGTATACTGTATAATTCCATATGTGTTCATTCACAGTTTTGTTGCCTGTGGTGAGAATCTGCAATGTAAATAGTCATGAAAATAAAGAGACCTATTAAGTGAGAAAGCGTATCTAAAAGTATATACGGTATCAAATAAGCAATTTGATTCACGTTTTATTCTTACTTTGCGATCGCCATCCATGTTGACTCAGACAAGGAAATAGAGGCAGCTGTCGTAGAAGAGAAGAGATCTAGAACAGCACCTCAGAAACCGCGGTATTCATGATGGCAGGACAAGATGGCGGGTTGAGCAGCTGTGTTTTTTGAAGCTCGCACATCAAGTCCTAAATTTTACTTATTATTTAAGTGGACATTCCATCAAAATATCTAGATGGCTTCCCAGAACATTAACAAGTCTCTCAAACCTAAAGCTGATTCGAAAAAGAAAGAAGCGACCCAGATTAAAGACCATGGCTACGCTATGAAACTCTCCACTCAAAATAAAAAGGAACGAGGCGACTGCACCTGCAACTCCGAGCAACGTGCCGGGTGAGAAACAACTCAAGTCAGCTGAAGATGAGGGAGTGGAGGATATTTCTCTGAGATATAATGAAAACGATCACTCAGCTCGAAGAGAAAGTGGACAATATTACTCAACAGGTGAGACATAGCAGCGTTATGCTCGCTAACCTAACCAAAGCCGTGGAATTCAATGCTAACAAAGTTAAAGAATGTAAAGAAAAGGTGAAAGAGCTAGAAAAGCAAAGTGAACATCCACGAGAGGAAATGCTGACCTTTAAAAGGAGGCTCAGAGAACAGGAAAGATAGAATGAGGTGGAGCCTTTGTATTAAAAGCTTGAAGGAGAAGAAAGATGAAGATATAAGGGCTTTAGTCATTGAGACTGTTAGGTTGAATGTATATATTATTACTTATTATCACTCACTTGTATTTCTGTTTGCATTTCTGAGAAGTCTATGCCTTGGAACATTTTGTGTGCAGCTGGCCTCGCATGTAGAATCAGCTGTTTCTGTTGCTGTTTCCACTCTGAGCTTTATTTGTAACCTGATATGTCTGTTTACTTTGCTGTATAAAATAAACTCCGTCAGTAATCACACCTCTGTAGTCCACTGCAGATCAGTGTGATTACCCTCGCGGCAAATAGAAAGAGTCTCTGTCGTTCCTCTGAGTCTGACTGTTGGTTGGAGCTGATCACTCATTGCACACCCCAACAGAAACTTTAAAACATATAATTCCTGAATCTGAAGCGAGGCTCGAGGAGGAAGTGGATGTGGTACACAGGCTAGGAAAGAAGATGGATAAAAAACACAGAAACATCATTGTTTTGTTCACACAAAGAATTATAAAGGAAGAAATGTGGAGAAAAACAAAAAAGTCAACTTACTGTCGAGAGCGGAGCATCAGGTTTGCTGAAATGCTACCCAAAGAAGACTGGGAGGAGATAAATCATCTTTGGCCACTTCTTGATCAAGCCAGGAAAACTGGAAAGGTGGGCTGTTTTCGTGGTCCCTTTGGATATATTGATGGGCGCCAAATCGGAATGGATGATGTGCGTGCAAGATAAGATAGAGATGCTGGATTTGTTACAGGACTTGCAAGTGTAATGCTTCAGGCTAAGCTTTCTATTGCTGGGCGCGGCGTTGGTGGTGTAGGGGTTAAGCGCACGACCATATATAGAGGGTCAGTCCTCGATGCGGCTGTCCCGAGTTTGAGTCCCGAACCCGGCACCCTTTGCCAAATATCTCTCCCTCTCATTGCCCTCTTTCCTGTCTACCTACTGCTGAAAAAAATGGAAAATAAAGGCCTCTAGTGCCACAAAATATATATATATATTAAAAAAAAGTGTTCTATTGCTAACTTACTAAATAACGTTTTTATTTGTTCAACTGTTTCTAAACCCCCTTTTCTAAATCAAGGGAGTGTTTCTGTTGCTTTTTTATGTTAAATGAGGAAATTTCATTTGGTTCACTCAGTGTTAGAGGCTTAAAGACATTGTCAAAAGGAAAGCATTATTTCTGTTTTCAAAAGGACAGCAGAAGAATTGTTTTTTATTTCAAGAGACTCACTCATCGAATACAGATGAAACAGTCTGGGCTAATCACTGGGGCGACAAGATTTTTTTCAGCCATGGGACAAATCGAACTGGAGGTGGCAATCTGTTTTAATAGTTTCTCTGGGGAAATTGTAACACACAAAGGATACACAAATGGACATTGGTTAACAGTGGTAACCAAAATTGACCACCTGATCTTCATAATAGTTAATGTTTATGGCTTTAATAACTCTTCTCAAAGAATTATCTCAGATTACTCTTGAATTAAATAATAGAAGAGTGTGGGAGGCGTACACTTTACCCTAAACTCATGACCCTCATATTAGCTAGGTGGGAAGTATGAGTAAGAATAGTTTGTTGCAGTAATGTCTAGGATTTTGAAATCAGAAATTAATTCATTCCCTCTTATGTTCTTGACTTATATCAATGTTTGCTTCATCTGGCAGTTCAGTTTGGAACTGAAGGTCACCAGTCATTTTTCACCATCAAGGTTGGACATAGAGTTGTTCCAAAACTTTACAACTCTGGACAAAGTAAAGGTTTGTGAGAACTCATTGTATCTGATCAACGATTTTGTTTGCAGCAGAATGTGTTTTTATTGTTTTGTTTTTTTTGGGTTTTTTCTTTTCTGTTTGTGCTAAGGGTACAACATTACCTCTCTGGTTACCATTGCTACCAAGACCTTTTTGCGCTACGACAAACTCAAAGATCTCATTGACAGCATAAGGCAGTTTTACCCCACTGTCACCATAATTATAGCGGATGATAACGAACACCCTCAGCCAGTGACCGGTCCTCATATTGAGCAATACATTATGCCATTTGGAAAGGTAAAGAAGCTTGCATGATCCTGCATGGTGAAATAATGATGATTCAGTCAAAGTATCTCGATTTCTCTGTATAGGGCTGGTTTGCAGGAAGAAACCTGGCAGTCTCTCAAGTGGCTACCAAGTATGTGCTCTGGGTGGATGATGATTTTTTCTTTACTGCAAATACCAAGCTGGAAAAGATGGTGGATATCCTGGAGAAAACCACTTTGGATCTGGTAAGTTGAATATCGAATAGCATACTGATCAACACATATCAGTTACACTGATTTTGGTGATGCGTTATTGCATGTTGTTCAGCTAAATCCTACTTTTCATCTTTCAATTCTGGGCAAGACCAATGCTTGGGACATCATTGTTTTAATTAAACTAGCTTTGGCAACAAAACGGAAAAAAGACACTCTGCAATTAATTGTCACTATAAACTTTTTGCAGACACTCCTACTGTCAGCAGGAAATATATCAAATCACATTTGCTAAATTCAAGTTTCAGCTACAAGTAAACAACATCGTTTTGTTGACAGCATGGTAATTTTTTCGTTACTTAACAAAAATTTAAATAACTACTTGTACTTGTACTCGTCGTCTTCCGCTTTATCTGGGACCGGGTCGCAGGGGCAGCACACTCAGTATAGACACCCAGACGTCCCTCTCCCCAGACACCTCCTCCAGCTCCTCCGGGGGGAGCTTAAGGAGTTCCCAGGCCAGCCGAGAGACGTAGTCCCTCCAGCGTGTCCTAGGTGGTCCCCTGGGCCTCCTCCCAGTGGGACGTGCCTGGAACTCCTCCCGAGGGAGGGGTCCAAGAGGCACCCGGGATAGATGCCTGAGCCACCTCAACCAGCTCCTCTCGATGTGGAGGAGCAGCGGCTCTACTCCAAGTCCCTCCCGGATGGCTGAGCTCCTCACCCTATCTCTAAGGGACTGCCCAGACACCCTGTGGAGGAAGCTCATTTCAGCCGCTTGTATCCGGGATCTCGTTCTTTCGGTCATAACCCAAAGTTCATGGCCATAGGTGAGAGTAGGAACGTAGACCAACCGGTAAATTTAGAGCTTCGCTTTTCGGCTCAGCTCTCTTCACCACAATGGACCGGCACAGCGTCCCCATTACTGCAGCAGCCTCACCAATCCGTCTGTCGATCTCCCGCTCCATTCTTCCCTCACTTGTGAACAAGACCCCGGGATACTTGAACTCCTCCACTTGAGCCAGGAACTCCCCTCCAACCTGAAGAGGACAAGCCACCTTTTTCCGATTGAGAACCATGGCCTCGGACTTAAGCTGATCCTCATCCCAGCCGCTTCAAACTTGGCTGTGAACGGTTCACGTGGCGTGTCAACCATGACAGCCCCACAACATCCAGAAACTTGATGTACTGAGGGTAGATCTCATCCACCCCCGAAGCCCTCTGCTTTCACCAGGGAATGCGTGACGGCAAGATTGAGGAGATCCTCGAAGTACTCCTTCCACCGCCCTATAATGTCCCCAGTCGAGGTCAGCAGCTCCCCGCCCCCACTGTAAACAGTGTTGGCGAAGCACTGCTTCCCCCTCCTGACCTATGGCTATGGACGGTTTGCCAGAACCGCTTTGAGGCCAACCGGTAGTCCTGCTCCTTGGCCTCACCGAACTCCTCCCAGGCCTGAGTTTTTGCCTCTGCCACAGCCTGGTCTGCAGCACGCTTGGCCTCATGGTACCCATCAGCCGCCTCAGGAGTCCCACAAGCCAACCACAGCTGAAAGGACTCCTCGTTCAACTTAACAGCATCCCTAACTGCTGGTGTCCACCACGAGGTTCAGGCATTGCCGCCGCGACAGGCACCGCAGACCTTGCGACCACAGCTACGGGCGGCATCATTAACACTAGACGCGGAGAACATGGTCCACTTGGATTATATGTCTCCAACCTCCTCCAGAATCTAGTAAAAGCTCTCCCAGAGGTGGGGGTTGAATACATCCCTGGCCGAGGGCTCCGCCAGCCGTTCCCAGCAGACCCTTACTATATGCTTGGGCCTGCCAAGTCTGTTCGGCTTTGTTCTCCAGCAGATCCAACTTACCCCCAGGTGGTGATAAGTGGACAGCTCAACCCCTCTCTTCACCAGAGTGTCCAAGACATACGGCCAGAGGTCTGAAGACACGACAACAAAGTCGATCATCAACCTCCTGCCTAGATGTGCTGGTGCCAAGTGAACTGATGAACACCCTTATGCTCGAACATGGTGTTCACACCACTTGGATTCAGATCAGGGAGGCCATTCCTCCCAATCACACCTCTCCAGGTGTCACTGTCGTTTCCCATGTGGGCATTGAAGTCCTCCAGCAGAATAATGGAAACCCCGAGAGGGGCACTATGCAGCACCCCTGACAGGGATGCCAAGAAGGCCTGGTGCTCTGTATTACCACTCGGCCCGTAGGCCAAAACGACAGTCAGAGACCTGTCTCCTACCCGAAGGTGCAGGGATGCAACCCTCTCGTCCACCGGGGTAAACTCCAACACGAGACGGCTGAGCTGGGGGGCCCACCCCAGCCCGCGGCCTCTCCCCACGGGCCACTCCAGAGTAGAAGAGAGTCCAACCTCTCTTGAGGAGCTGGGTTCCAGAGCCCACGCTGTGCGTGGAGGTGAGCCCGACTATTTCTAGCCAATATCGCTCGACCTCCCGTACAAGTCGGGTTCATTCCTCCCCAGCGAGGTGACATTCCATGTCCCTAGAGCCAGTCTCCACCTCCAGAAGACTTCAACAGGAGGCCTCAACAATCTCCTGGATTAAAGACTACCTGACAAACAGACCACAGTTTGTGAGACTGAAAGGTTGTGAGTCTAACCAGGTAGTCAGCAGCACAGGAGCAGCACAGGGGACTGTACTCTCACCATTCCTTTTCACTCTGTACACCTCAGACTTCCAGTACAAGACAGACTCCTGTCATCTGCAGAAATACTCAGATGATTCTGCAGTCGTGGGGTTGATCAGAGATGGACAAGAAGCTGAGTACAGGAAGGTGGTGGACCGCTTTGTGGCATGGTGTGGAAACAATCATCTCATTTTGAACGTGACTAAAACAAAGGAGATGATTTGAGATTTTAAGAGAAACAGGAATAAGTCAAAAACTATTTCTATCATGGGAGAAGAAGTGGAGGTGGTGGAGGAGTATAAATACCTCGGTGTTCACCTGGACAACAGACTAGAGTGGAGCTGCAACTGTGAAGCCAGCTACAAGAAGGGACAGAGCAGACTGTACTTCTTGAGGAAGCTTAGGTCCTTTGGTGTTTGCAGCAAGATGCTGCATATCTTCTATAAGTCTGTTGTGGAGAGTTTGATCTCTTCTACCATCATCTGCTGGGGAAGCAGCATCAGAGCCAGGGACTTAAAAAAGCTCAACAAGCTGATAAAGAAGGCTGGCTCTGTTCTGGGGACTCCTCTGGAACCTCTGGAGATCATTGTGGAAAGACGGATTCTTCATAAAATGAAGAACATTATGGAGAACCCTGAGCATCCTCTTCATGAGACTGTCCTACAACAACAGAGTGTCTTCAATCAGTGGCTTCTTCAGATCTGCTGTAAGACGGAGCGCTACAGGAGATCCTTCCTGCCCACAGCCATCAGCATCTACAACGGCTCTTTTAAGAAACCTTCATAATATGAGCTACAACAACATTTAATTTCTCTTTGGGATTAATAAAGTATTTTTGAATTGAATTGAATTGAATTTGTCCACTGCCCGATCATCTTTGCACCGGTCCCTCATGGCTCCCCCTGCAGGTGTGGGCCCACTGGGTGATGGCCTTGCGTCTTTCATTCAGGCTTGGCCCGGCCGCATGCCGCGAGGAGCAACCCAGCCACCAGGCACTCTCCAACGAGTCCCGACTCCAGGGTGGGACCCCGGCTCTGCCGTACCAGGCGACATCACGTGCCTCGATTTAGTAGTCTTCATGAAGGCGTCTGGAACCGCTCTTTGTCTGACCTGTTACCCAGATCTTGTTTGCCATGGGAGACCCTACCAGGGGCATTTAAGCCCCAGAATGCATAGCGTCTAGGATCATTCCAGCATTCATACCCCTTCACCATGATAAGGTGGCGATTCAAGGAGGGGATTTAAATAACTAAGTCAAAAAAAAAAAAAAAATGAATGGCATTGTAAGTTAGTGTAGACGGTGCATATCTACAAATAAACATTCTGGTGCAAATGGAACAAATACAAGGAATTTAACCTCAACATAACCATGGAGTTTCCTACTGTAGGGCAGAGGGTGGGCCAGCTATAAAATGGAAAAGTCAATGCCAGGTGTTCCTATGAGCTGCTGATGTGAAACCCACTTTCACTGTATGATTAAAACAAATAATAGGAGGTGAACAAACATAATTAAATATCAGGGTGAAGACAGCATTAAATGTTGTCTTTACCTGATACCAGGACCGTCAAAATATTCTCTGGGTTCTACTTCTCTCTTTTTCATAGAAACTTCACCCTAAAAGCAAATTGAAAGATGGATGGAGAGTAAATGCAGAGCTGAAATCTTCGAGCCCAGCTTTTTTGAAAAATAAAAATAAATAAAAAAATAAAAATATATATATATATATATATATATATATATATATATATATATATATATATATATATATATATATATATTGTCATCTATAGATCAGCATGGTATCAAAAATGTTGACTTATGGTTTGTATAGCTGCAGCTAAATGTATGTGAGAGCTCGAGACAGTTTGTGAAGAGCAACATGGCAAACTGAAATAGCCAGTTTTCATCATTCCAAATCATCAGTAATCATTTTAAGTCAAGTTGCAATAAAAAAAAAAACTATGGTCTGCTCCATGCATGCAAAGTTTAAAGAAAGTTTCCTGCAGAATCGCTGCATCACATGATGCTTTTGCTGAAAATGATCCCCAGGCACACTTACAATGAACGCAGACCTACCTGTTAGACTGTAGAATCAATGCCAAATTCAGTACAATTACTCATGCCAGCAGACAGCTTCAATTCTTGTACCTCCTGTGATGTCATCAGCCCAATACCCACAGAGAACAATTTGCAGGGTTATTTTTTTCAGTGCACTTTTAAAAACATTTTAGTATGTGAAATCCTGTAGTGTATATCCGTACTTTATTACCCAGATGTGGTTTTATTGTCAGTGTACATTTGTAAGGAAAATGATACATCACTGACAAGTAGAAAGTCCAAGGGTTGTTATCTGTGTAATTACTGCCTGTCTGTTAAATCTCATGGCCAAAACGTCAAGCCAGTGATTAATGTTTTATCTCTGACTAGATATACTGCTAGGTATTAGCGTTTCTTGAGTTGTTAGTGGTTCTGTCCTTGAATTAAGACACAGACTAACTGACTGACTGACTGTCTGCCACCCACCTGCGGCTTAAAGAGATCATCTGTGGAGTGACTCGAATATACACTGCTCAAAAAAATAAAGGGAACACTTAAACAACATCATATAACTACAAGTAAATTAAACCTCTGTGAAATCAAACTGACCACTTAGGAAGCAACACTGATTGACAATCAATTTCACATGATGTTGTCCAAATGGAATAGACAACAGGGGGAAATCTTTGGCGATTATCAAGACACACTCAATAAAGCAGTGGTTCTGCAGGTGGGGACCACAGACCACTTCTCAGTACCTATGCTTTCTGGCTGATGTTTTGGTCACTTTTGAATGTTGGTGGTGCTTTCACACTCGTGGTAGCCAGTGGCCAGTACACCAGGAGACGTGGAGGAGGACGTAGGAGGGCAACAACCCAGCAGCAGGACCGCTACCTCCGCCTTTGTGCAAGGAGGAACAGGAGGAGCACTGCCAGAGCCCTGCAAAATGACCTGCAGCAGGCCACAAATGTGCATGTGTCTGCACAAACGGTTAGAAACCAACTCCATGAGGATGGTATGAGGGCCCGACGTCCACAAATGGGGGTTGTGCTCACAGCCCAACACCATGCAGGACGCTTGGCATTTACCACATAACACCAGGATTGGCAAATATGCCACTGGCACCCTGTTCTCTTCACAGATGAAAGCAGGTTCCCACTGAGCACATGTGACAGACATGACAGAGTCTGGAGACACCGTGGAGAGCGATCTGCTGCCTGCAACATTCTTCAGCATGACTGGTTTGGCAGTGGGTCAGTAGTGGTGTGGGGTGGCATTTCTTTGGAGGGTCACACGGCTCTCCATGTGCTCACTAGAAGTAGCCTGACTGCCATTAGGTACCGAGATGAGATCCTCAGACCCATTGTGAGACCATATGCTGGTGCGGTTGGCCCTGGGTTCCTCCTAATGCAGGACAATGTTAGACCTCATGTTGCTGGAGTGTGTCAGCAGTTCCTGCAAGATGAAAACATTGAAGCTATGGACTGGCCCGCCCGTTCCCCAGACCTGAATCCGATTGAGCACATCTGGGACATCATGTCTCGCTCCATCCACCAACGTCACGTTGCACCACAGACTGTCCAGGAGTTGGGGGATGCTTTAGTCCAGGTCTGGGAGGAGATCCCTCAGGAGACCATCCGCCGTCTCATCAGGAGCATGTCCAGGTGTTGTAGGGAGGTCATACAGGCACGTGGAGGTCATACACAATACTGAGCCTCATTTTGACTTGTTTTAAGGACATTACATCAAAGTTGGATCAGCCTGTAGTGTGTTTTTCCACTTTAATTTTGTGTGTGACTCCAAATCCAGGCCTCCATTGGTTAATACATTTGATTTCCATTGATGATTTTTGTGTGATTTTGTTGTTGGCACATTCAACTTTGTACTGTTAGGGCCTAGGATTCACAGGGTTTTATTTCACGCAATGACCTCCAGTCGTTCGTCACATTTTATAAACCAAACTCAACTCACCACTTTGTCTTCTCCTCTCTCTCGGAGTTCCGTCAGCCGTCAGACCCCAGCGGGCGGGCCGAGATCCAGTCCCGGAAAGGGTCTGTGAGTCTCCCTGATGAAGACTGCCGTGCGCACGGTCTTTACTGAAATCTACCAACCCGCTGGAATCCTCAGGCGTAATTGAAATCCGGCTCTCGAAGGACCAAACTGATGTCAGGTTTAAACAACCTAAAATACTTATAACATCACAAAAAGAAGAGAAAGACAAAGAATTAGTTATTTACTCGCTGCGAGGAGAACGGACAGAGATGTGCTTTTCAGTTACAAATCTCCTACCGCTCTGAAAACCATCTGTCCGCACCTCTCTTTTTATTATCTTTGGGGGTTCCCTAGTTACAATGAATGTCGCTCTCTAAAGGATGGGAAAAACAGCTGCAACGTAAACAGGTCATAAACACCATTATCTTGTAACAACACACTTCCACAGTCTCCACCATCTTAAGATCAGTGTCTTCTGTTCAGCAAAATCAGCCACCATCTTTATGACCTCCTCAACTGTGACTGCTTCCTTTCCAGCTCCACCTTTGATCCTTGCCTGCAGACAAACTAATCACATACATCATGAAGGGTTATAATGATCAAATAGTCAAGTTAAAGAAAAGGAAAAAAAATAAGATAAAAGGAAAAATAAAAGAAAAACTATATAGTTATTCCAACAGCAACCTAAAAACCTGACTCGGTTACATCATGACCTGTCTGGTTACCAGTGCATCAAAAATTCAGCAAACTATTGTGGGAAGCTTGTAGAAGGATACCCAACATATTGAACCAAGTCAAACAATTTAAAAAGGAATTCTATCAAATACTAAAGAAATGTACTGAAACCTTTAAAATTGTTAAGAAAATCTAAGAAAAAAAGCGGTCCAATACATCTAAACTAAACAGGCTGACATTTTGAACAAACCTCACATAACTGGCTCAAAGTTATTATTACCACTCGCCGTGGCTTTCCCACAAAAGGCTACAAAACCATAAACCTGGGTTTCATTGACAAGGTAGGAGTAATTTGCTCTAATGTGGGTCTCTGGTCCATCAGGTTGTTTAATGGCCTATATTCAAGATACTGAGCACAATGTTTGCTGCAACTATATCTTTTCCTGTAAAAAGTCAGATGGAGTACAAGATAAATTTATTTACCACCCCATCAGACTCTGACATGCATTTCATTTTAATGTCATTGTGTGTCACAGGCGTTGCTTGCTTTTTTGAAGGCGTTTTATATTGTTTTTTATTTTAGATTTTGAAATTGAAGAATGTGAAAACAAAATAATTAAAAGGCAACATTGTATCCCTTTTTTTATTTGGCATGAACTTCAGGTTGGTGGTGCGGTGAGAGAAGTAACTGGTTACACTGCCACATTCCGTCACACCATTTCAGTGGAAAAAGGGGGAGAGGAAGGTGACTGTTTACATATGAGGAATGGACACCACCATTTAATTGAGGGATATCCCAACTGTGTAGTAGCAGATGCCGTCATCAACTTCTTCATGGCTCGAACTGACAAAGTTCGCCAGGTTGGCTTTGACCCCCGCCTGTCAAGACATGCCCATCTAGGTTAGGAGCTGTTAAATATAATAATATTTCTGTATAAAGCTTTAAACACACTTATGACTTTTTCTTTCATTTCTGCAGAGTTTTTTATAGATGCTCTTGGCACTCTGCACATCGGCTCCTGCAGTGATGTCATCGTTAACCACGCATCAAAGATCAACCTGCCATGGACTAAGACAGAAAAAGAGAAGGCCTATGAGCAATTCAGATACTCCTCTACAAGTACAGATGATGCAATTCATAATGAAGTATTCTATTTTAAGAATAGGTTGAAGTGCATGACCAGCCACTAAAGACTGAGCTTCTGGTGGTGTGATAAAGAGAAACCTGTTATGCTTGGGTAAAAGATGATTTTCATCTTGCCACCTGCTGATTCTCTTTGTTCAAAGCACTCATCCTGCATGTGTACACTGTTAATGTTTGTTTTTTCTTAGCATATTTCCTTGGAATTTCACACATTGATTTTCAAACTGTAATATGCCGCCGAGTCAATTTCAGCTTTTGTTTACTAGATGTGTGTTTTTGTGTGAGAATGTGCTAAGTTTTTGGAATACAATTAATTTGTACTAAAAAAAACAGAAAAAAGCATATAGTAGCCTTGTTTTTAATTATGCTATAGCAGGTTACAGAATCTGCAGAAGTCCAGCCTCTGTGGGAGTTGCAACAATGACAAATGGTTCTCGTGGGACATTTACAGAAGCACACGCAGTACTTGCTCACAGACGTCAAACACCGCTGCAATCTAAAGGTCACAGGACAGACTGAAGACTGAAGACCAAGACAAAACTCTGTGATTATGCTCATAGAATGTCATGCAGTCTCCAAAAGGATCAGATAATAAATCTCATCAAATGTAAAGTGGAAGACGGGGTGTGAGGCCTAATTCATGAAACGAGTTTCAACTTTCATCCATATTCCAGGTCCTTCTCAAAATATTAGCATATTGTGATAAAGTTCATTATTTTCCATAATGTAATGATGAAAATTTAACATTCATATATTTTAGATTCATTGCATAATATTTCAGGTCTTTTATTGTCTTAATACAGATGATTTTGGCATACAGCTCATGAAAACCCAAAATTCCTATCTCACAAAATTAGCATATTTCATCCGACCAATAAAATAAAAGTGTTTTTAATACAAAAAATGTCAACCTTCAAATAATCATGTACAGTTATGCACTCAATACTTGGTCGGGAATCCTTTTGCAGAAATGATTGCTTCAATGCGGCGTGGCATGGAGGCAATCAGCCTGTGGCACTGCTGAGGTCTTATGGAGGCCCAGGATGCTTCGATAGCGGCCTTTAACTCATCCAGAGTGTTGGGTCTTGAGTCTCTCAACGTTCTCTTCACAATATCCCACAGATTCTCTATGGGGTTCAGGTCAGGAGAGTTGGCAGGCCAATTGAGCACAGTGATACCATGGTCAGTAAACCATTTACCAGTGGTTTTGGCACTGTGAGCAGGTGCCAGGTCGTGCTGAAAAATGAAATCTTCATCTCCATAAAGCTTTTCAGCAGATGGAAGCATGAACTGCTCCAAAATCTCCTGATAGCTAGCTGCATTGACCCTGCCCTTGATAAAACACAGTGGACCAACACCAGCAGCTGACACGGCACCCCAGACCATCACTGACTGTGGGTACTTGACACTGGACTTCTGGCATTTTGGCATTTCCTTCTCCCCAGTCTTCCTCCAGACTCTTGCACCTTGATTTGCGAATGACATGCAGAATTTGCTTTCATCCGACAAAAAGTACTTTGGACCAGTGAGCAACAGTCCAGTGCTGCTTCTCTGTAGCCCAGGTCAGGCGCTTCTGCCGCTGTTTCTGGTTCAAAAGTGGCTTGACCTGGGGAATGCGGCACCTGTAGCCCATTTCCTGCACACGCCTGTGCACGGTGGCTCTGGATGTTTCTACTCCAGACTCAGTCCACTGCTTCCGCAGGTCCCCCAAGGTCTGGAATCGGCCCTTCTCCACAATCTTCCTCAGGGTCCGGTCACCTCTTCTTGTTGTGCAGCGTTTTCTGCCACACTTTTTCCTTCCCACAGACTTCCCACTGAGGTGCCTTGATACAGCACTCTGGGAACAGCCTATTCGTTCAGAAATTTCTTTCTGTGTCTTACCCTCTTGTTTGAGGGTGTCAATAGTGGCCTTCTGGACAGCAGTCAGGTCGGCAGTCTTACCCATGATTGGGGTTTTGAGTGATGAACCAGGCTGGGAGTTTTAAAGGCCTCAGGAATCTTTTGCAGGTGTTTAGAGTTAACTCGTTGATTCAGATGATTAGATTCATAGCTCGTTTAGAGACCCTTTTAATGATATGCTAATTTTGTGAGATAGGAATTTTGGGTTTTCATGAGCTGTATGCCAAAATCATCCGTATTAAGACAATAAAAGACCTGGAATATTTCAGTTAGTGTGCAATGAATCTAAAATATATGAATGTTAAATTTTCATCATGACATTATGGAAAATAATGAACTTTATCACAATATGCTAATATTTTGAGAAGGACCTGTATATAGAAATGCTAGATTTCAAAGCTGCAGCTAAATGTATGTGAGAGTTCGAGACAGTTTGTGAAGAGCAACATGGCAAACTGAAATAGCCAGTTTTCATCATTCCAAATCATCAGTAATCATTTTAAGTCAAGTTGCAATAAAAAAAAAAACTATGGTCTGCTCCATGCATGCAAAGTTTAAAGAAAGTTTCCTGCAGAATCGCTGCATCACATGATGCTTTTGCTGAAAATGATCCCCAGGCACACTTACAATGAACGCAGACCTACCTGTTAGACTGTAGAATCAATGCCAAATTCAGTACAATTACTCATGCCAGCAGACAGCTTCAATTCTTGTACCTCCTGTGATGTCATCAGCCCAATACCCACAGAGAACAATTTGCAGGGTTATTTTTTTCAGTGCACTTTTAAAAACATTTTAGTATGTGAAATCCTGTAGTGTATATCCGTACTTTATTACCCAGATGTGGTTTTATTGTCAGTGTACATTTGTAAGGAAAATGATACATCACTGACAAGTAGAAAGTCCAAGGGTTGTTATCTGTGTAATTACTGCCTGTCTGTTGAATCTCATGGCCAAAACGTCAAGCCAGTGATTAATGTTTTATCTCTGACTAGATATACTGCTAGGTATTAGCGTTTCTTGAGTTGTTAGTGGTTCTGTCCTTGAATTAAGACACAGACTAACTGACTGACTGACTGTCTGCCACCCACCTGCGGCTTAAAGAGATCATCTGTGGAGTGACTCGAATATACACTGCTCAAAAAAATAAAGGGAACACTTAAACAACATCATATAACTACAAGTAAATTAAACCTCTGTGAAATCAAACTGACCACTTAGGAAGCAACACTGATTGACAATCAATTTCACATGATGTTGTCCAAATGGAATAGACAACAGGGGGAAATCTTTGGCGATTATCAAGACACACTCAATAAAGCAGTGGTTCTGCAGGTGGGGACCACAGACCACTTCTCAGTACCTATGCTTTCTGGCTGATGTTTTGGTCACTTTTGAATGTTGGTGGTGCTTTCACACTCGTGGTAGCCAGTGGCCAGTACACCAGGAGACGTGGAGGAGGACGTAGGAGGGCAACAACCCAGCAGCAGGACCGCTACCTCCGCCTTTGTGCAAGGAGGAACAGGAGGAGCACTGCCAGAGCCCTGCAAAATGACCTGCAGCAGGCCACAAATGTGCATGTGTCTGCACAAACGGTTAGAAACCAACTCCATGAGGATGGTATGAGGGCCCGACGTCCACAAATGGGGGTTGTGCTCACAGCCCAACACCATGCAGGACGCTTGGCATTTACCACATAACACCAGGATTGGCAAATATGCCACTGGCACCCTGTTCTCTTCACAGATGAAAGCAGGTTCCCACTGAGCACATGTGACAGACATGACAGAGTCTGGAGACACCGTGGAGAGCGATCTGCTGCCTGCAACATTCTTCAGCATGACTGGTTTGGCAGTGGGTCAGTAGTGGTGTGGGGTGGCATTTCTTTGGAGGGTCACACGGCTCTCCATGTGCTCACTAGAAGTAGCCTGACTGCCATTAGGTACCGAGATGAGATCCTCAGACCCATTGTGAGACCATATGCTGGTGCGGTTGGCCCTGGGTTCCTCCTAATGCAGGACAATGTTAGACCTCATGTGGCTGGAGTGTGTCAGCAGTTTCTGCAAGATGAATACATTGAAGCTATGGACTGGCCCACCCGTTCCCCAGACCTGAATCCGATTGAGCACATCTGGAATAATCCGCAGAAATGTACTTCGGGAGATGATTATCAGACGCAATTAGACGTCTCATCATTTCCGGATAATTATCTGTTCAAGCCTTACCGTTTTCGCGTCAATGATATTCTCAGCCAACATCCCTTGTATGACACTGACTGCACTTCATTTTTATGCCAATGGCAGCTTTTTATATTCAGTGACGTGGAAAATCTGTCTAAGGCAACTGTATGTCATGCATTCAGGAATGTAATTGTTACACTCAAGCAGTTGCTGTACAGTTTGTGGTGTTACCTGGTCCTTCAGATCATAGACAAGGCAATACATCCATACCATATGCATACATTATGTTAATAACTGTGATTTTAAGACTAATAATAGAACAAAAGATGACAGTCCAAGAAAGGTTCAGGATGAGGCTCTATGTTATGTTTCAAGCACCACGACTTAACCATTTCTCTCAGAAAGTGTTTAATAGTGCTTAGAACTTAACTCGTGGTTCACATGCTGAGAGGAGAACAGGCGGTGCTGTAAATGTTTCATTTATTATTTTTGGCAGGCCAAATTTCATCATAAGTGAAAGGAAGGGCTGAAAAGATGGCAGTTAAACAGAACAGGTTCATAAAAGAAGGAACAATTTTAATGAAATGTTTGGAAAGTTCAGCATAATTAAATTAAATAAATGTGTTTTTAGGATCTTACCATTTGACTAAGCTAGAATAAATCAACTTCATACCAGTTTCCTTTTTTAAAATGTAAGAATTTAAGACCATGGGGCCTCAGGAGTATGATGAGAGTGGACTTGGAGTGTAACGTTTAAAAAGGTCATTTACCTAGCTGAGAAAAGAAGCACATTTATTTGGCCTTTAGTAAATATCTCTGAATTTCAGAACACATTTTGTCAGCAAAAATTTAGATAAGGTTTTTTTCTAAATACAACAAAATGTTTTTTAATCAATCCTAAACTCCGTTTCTCCTTCATTCAGCTTCTAACAAAAAATAAAAACCAAGTAAAAGTATTGTAAACCTTCTTTGTTTGATTCACATAGTTAACATTCATTCAAAACCCAGTCTGGACAGAGAACTGGTACAACAGGTCCTATGTTATTTTAACTTTAAATGACTTAGAAACCTGGCCGCTGTCTTATCAAAATTAAAATATTTTGGGTGTGGACGAAAACCATTTCAAGACCCTAAAAAGCCCCTGCTGTCAGCCAACAGGGAAGGGCCACAACCACAGGGGGGTTTATCCAGAGCAGAGGTTCATTGACAGCAACCACTCGGCAGAGTAAACACTCCAAGGTTTCAGCTGCTGAAGAAGCTCTTCATTGATTTCCTGATCTGCCTGTCGCATCCTGGTGGAGGAAAAGAGAAACAACACAATAATCCTGCACTCAGCTCCGTGGCCTGACAGTAGCACTGTGGCATTGTATTCAAAATTTTCAACCTTTTTACGTATTCTCTTAACTTTTATGTTTTTTCTGAATTACCTCTTTGATTTTATTGGTAATTATTGTTATATTGAAATGGCTATATATGTAAATAAATGAAGTGAAACAAATGAACTGCTTCTCACTGGATATTTTCTTTTCTGAGCAGACGGTTGGGCGTTAAAATGGCAGTAGCTCGACAGATTCTAAAATACTCAGACAGGCCCGTTCTAAGTGACTTAAATTCCAATTTTTCATTGTCCGGATGCACATCTTTATCTTCAGCAGGTGATCTTTACTACTAGGAGTCTAAATGCATTGTATCGCTGCCATATGCTGTCTATGGTGTAAGAAATATGGTTTTATAAAACCCTTTGTTCCTGCAGTTATAATATTTGTTAATGATCTTAAATTAACTGGTTTGAAGATTTTGTCAGTCTTGTATTTGTATGTTATGTTATGTCAGACTGACTGTATTTTTGTATTTTTTTTATATCTACTGTGCTGCACAACCATTGCCCCCTTTTATAAAGATGATTGATTGATTGATTGATTGATTGATTGATTGGCTGAGTCTCTATTTGTGTTTAACAAGCACTTGAACTGGATAAACTAAATAAGTTGGCAGGTAGTTTAGAGCATAACATCACACAAACAAGCATGTGTGGTGGAAGCAAAGGATAATGGATAAACCATTTCGGGACCTGGCAGACCAATTACCTGTAGACTCTGAGTGCAAGCTTTGTTCACCGAGGCCTCTAATGATAAGTGTCTCACAGCTGCTGCAGAGTTTAATCACAACTTAAACCCAGTAATGTGGTAAGGATCTTACTCTTTATACAGTAAATCAGCATCTAACTTTTATTATTTCTAAAATTATTTTATTTTTACACCTTGTAATTCAATACAAAAATACTTTATTAATCCCAAAGGGAATTAAATGTTGTTGTAGCTCATATTATGCAGGTTTCTTCAAAGAGCCGTTGTAGATGCTGATGGCTGTGAGCAGGAAGGATCTCCTGTAGCGCTCCGTCTTACAGCAGATCTGAAGAAGCCTCTGACTGAAGACACTCTGTTGTTGTAGGACAGTCTCATGAAGAGGATGCTCAGGGTTCTCCATAATGTTCTTCATTTTATGAAGAATCTGTCTTTCCACAATGATCTCCAGGGGTTCCAGATGAGTCCCCAGAACAGAGCCAGCCTTTTTTATCAGCTTGTTGAGCTTTTTTAAATCCCTGGCTCTGATGCTGCTTCCCCAGCAAATGATGGCAGAGGAAATCACACTCTCCATAACAGACTTATAGAAGATATGCAGCATCTTGCTGTGAACACTGAAGGACCTAAGCTTCCTCAAGAAGTACAGTCTGCTCTCCAGCTTCTTCTTGTACACCTCCTTGCTGTCTCTTATCTTGACTTTAAGTTGCTTCTGTAAACTCCTCAATAATTCTCTGTCTCCCTCTCTGAAGGCTCTTTTTTTCTTGTTAAGCAGGTCCTTCAGGTCACTGGTGATCCAAGGTTTGTTATTGGGGAAGCATCTCATGGTTCTGGTGGAGATGATGTTATCCACACAGAAGTTTATATAGTCGGTTACACACTCAGTTATGGCATTGATGTCCTCTCCATGTGGCTGGCACAGTGCGTCCCAGTCTGTAGCCTCAAATGAACCTTGCAGAGCTTCTTCAGCTTCCTGTGACCATTTTCTCACAGTCCTCTTTATTACAGGTTGCCTCTGAACAAAGGGCTTATATTTCAAACAGAGAAAAACAAGATTGTGATCTGATTTGCCTAGAGGAGGTCTTGCTGTAGAGATGTATGAGTCCTTGACATTTGCATAAAACAAATCCAATGTTTTGTTTTCTCTGGTAGAGCAGCTGACAAATTGTTGAAACGTTGGAGGTGTAGCAGAGAGTGAAGCATGGTTAAAATCACCAGATATTGCCACAAACCCATTGGGGTTTTGTGTCTGTAGCTTAGCAACAACTGAGCTGATGGCATCACATGCAGTGTCAGCAACAGCGGAAGGTGGAATGTAAACTGTTGCCAAAATAACACTGGTGAACTCTCTGGGTAAATAATATGGACAAAAACTTACTGCTAACAGTTCAATATCTGGACTGCAGAGATGACACTTCACAGTAACATATCCTGGATTACACCATCTGTTGTCCACAAATACTGTCAGTCCACTTGCTTTACATTTGTGGCTTCCTTTTAAATCTCTGTCTGCTTGTATGGTCAGAAAGCCCGGCAGAGAGACGCTGGAGTCTGGGATATGATCCTGCAGCCATGTCTCAGTAAAACACATAATACTGCATTCCCGGTACTCTGGCTGGGTCCTTTGTGGGGTTTGGAATTCATCAAACTTGTTTCCCAACAATCTCACATTGCCCATCATAATCGACGGAAGAGATTATTTGAACTTCCTCCTTCTCTCTCTTCTCTTTGCTCCTACTCTGCATCCGCAGCGCCTCCTTTTCAACTCATCAGTGATTTGGGGTTGTAGTTGATGTATTATTTGAGCTTTAATGATATCTATCAGCTGCTCCCATTTGTAAGAAACCCCGTTGCCATGGCAATGCATCATAACAAATGTCCAAAAGTAGAAAAGTATTCGGAAAACTTCTCCCAGCTGCACAGCATCCGACACCGGAGAGGACAATCGTCCAAAAAAAATCAACTGTATCCACCGCAAGAGGAATTTGAGTTCCCAAAAAAGCATCAATTAGAATGAAAAGTAACAGAGCTACTCCAACCTGCTGCCACCTTGAGCAGCGCAATTCTATAGTACACCCCATTCACTAAGGCTGTACATAACTGGAATACAAGACAAAATTGACGCTCCCATTGTTTTATACCAAATTTAATTTTTTTTTCTGTTGGGGGCCCAGTTACAGAAAGGCCACATTGCACTCCAGTCAGTTTCTCGCCTAAACCTTCAAAGATGAAAGTTTATTGTAAGTCCCAGAGGAAGTTTGGCTCACCAGCACCTTTAGCTTTAAAGTTTGTAAGGTTTTCTTTTTCTTTTTGGTGAATTCAATAGGGATTTTTGGTTGATCAGTGTTATTTTTTATATAATGAATGACTCGCCAGTTTTTTCCAGGTTTAAATGAACTGAAGGAGTACAAGGAGAAGAGCCTACAGAGAAATTGCTGACGTAATGGACTGTCCATCTTTAGTAATTTCTGCAAACAACTCATTTGTTTATGTATACATAAATACCATGAAAAAATACATTCTAAACAAGTTTTTCTTTTCTGAAAGAAAAAAACTTTTTTCCTTGACAACAGGAGCTATTTTCTGTTTTTGTGGTAAAACGTTGATGTCAGTGAGGACTAACAATTTACCGGCTGAAACAAATTAATGACTGAATGCTCTTTGCTTAGGTAAATCCTTACATTTGGCCTGACAAACCAACAGTAAACATCGCCAAATACATCCGTCTATTTGGAGCAAAGTTCAGCCATAGTTGTAAAGTTAAAACAGAATCGTATTGTACTGAATGAAAGCTTAAATTAATATATAGTTGGATATGATGCCCGGGTGCGCTCTTGTTTAAATGCTTCGTGATCCTCCATATGTAGGCAAACGTAATTGCATTGTTTCACCAGCAGAGGGAAACACAAGATCAAGTAAAAACGCCTTATGGAATAATTTGTCAAATTCTTTGTAAAAAAATAGTTATGTGACGGAGGAATATTTTTGACATGGTTTAACACTTTTGTTCATTAGATTTTTTTTACTTCAAACCCATTTTTAGCTAGTTCTTGTCGCTCTGTGGTTTTTATTCACTGCTGTAAGAAACCTGCAATTCTTGAATAGGTTTTTTTCCCCTTCGTGTTATTCAGCTAATCATAACACATGATGTGGCCAACGCTCGTTTTAATTATCCTCTAATCGCATCATTACCTGTAAGGATTTATTCAAAAGCAACTTAAGTCTTCATCCCTAAAGTCTGTGATTTGTTGAGGATTTTGCAGGGTTGTTTTTTAATGCCCCTCCATTTGTGCTCATTTTTAAAATGTCTGACTGTAAAATCTGGCTTAATAAACATTTGGCCACATGCTCATACATCGTGTCCTAATTGAAGTGGACTACTTCCTGCCAATTAGTGAAATACTCTTTGAGCTTTAAAGGGAAAACCCCAGCGGGTACCATGTCAGGAGGATTCCTTAAAATATGCAGGAAAAAAGAAAGAAATAAATAATATGATCAACTTGGTTATCAGACATACAGCAAGGTCATAATTACACATTTCTTTATTTTTTATTATGGTTTTAAACTCAAACCAGACTAGTATTTTCAGGTCAAGGTTTTAGGATTAATCTTGGTTGTAGAAGTAACAGCTGTTGGGCAGCAGGGGGCAGCAGCATGGCAAAAAAGAGGCAACACATCACAAAAGGTTAATTGAATTGACTTTCATAAAAACTAATAAAAAGAAAAGAAGACATAAAGTTGCATTTTATTATTTTTACACTGCATCTTTATTAGTACTGTAACAACTCTGTGGACGCAATTACTATGTTTTTGTCTTTGTCACAGTAAACAGCTCTCCTGCCATTGTTTCAGATTTGAATCAGTGTTTTGTTGCTTTTTTCCTTTAATTTTCATATTTGAGTCACACATTTTCATTATCTAAGTGAATACAAAGCATCCTCCTCATCCCTTTTCAAAATCTGACAAAGTTGGTATGCTTCACATTCTACACTAACCTCTTTCAACCCCCTGAAAAAAGGCACTTTTTTATGACCTGTATTAACCCAAAAGTATAGGAAGAAATCTTCCATTTAATATTTATTGACAGTAGTTCCTATATGAAGATGAACAATTCATTATCAATTTATATTAAATATAAATACTGTTATAAAAGCTACTAGATGGCTGTGCAACTGTCCTTTATCAAGTGTGTTGTTGCATTAAGCACCCCTGTTTCAATGTTTTTTTTTTCTGCAATTACAGCTAGAAGTCTTTCTGGGTGTGACTCTTCCTGCTTTGCACATCTAAACACTGAATATTTTTTCCCTTTCTTCTGTGCAAAATAGATTCTGATGTGGATTTAGGACTAGACTTTGACTAGGCCATTCTAAAAACATAAGCAGGCCATTTAATTTGAACTCTACGTGTATGTTTAGAGTGATTGTCTAGATTAAATCTGCCCAAAGTATTTTGCAGCTACTTACAGGTTTTCCTCCAGGATTTCCCTTCACTTGAGTCTATCCATCTTCCCGCCATCTCACCATCACACCCTGCTGGAGCATGCCCACAGCATGATGTTGCCATCACCATGTGTCACCAAAGGGACGGTGTGTTCGGGGTGATGTACAGTGGTAGTTTAACTCCACACAGTTGTCATAATAATGCACTGTCATCAAAGCTGCTGGAAGATTTTAAAGGTCATTTAAAATAACTTCTCCAGCTAAAACTCTGGATTAGGAGTTTTAGTGTTGAGGAACTGCCTCTCCTTTAATTAACCCCAGCTAGAATTGATTTAATGGTGCCAGCAGGGAGTGTGATATCTGCAAAGGAACTGCTAATGCTGAAATGTTACTATTATAAGTATAAAATGTTGCTACAAGTGGCTACTGTTTCTTTGAAATACTCCCATACAGTACAGTCTGAACCAGCTGTTTTCTGCTCCTTAACAGCTGAGTCACAGAAACTGGAGCTGAGCAAGACTCAGCGCTGTCCTCCGGGTTCATACCCAAACTGTTGGGTTGGTCTCTAGAGGTTTTTCCTATAACAGAGGACAACAGTGTTATTTAAATGTAAACAATAATTTATTCTCTAATTATTTTGAAAGAGATTGTGATTTTTACCCTCTGCTGCTGAATATACAGAACAGCATCATGAACGGTGACGAAAATATGTTGAGGATTCATGTGACTCATCAGGCCACTTGACGTGAGGATCTTTAAGACATTCTCTGGAACAAGACAAAGACAAGCACACTTAAAACATGTTGCTCTACACTGTAATATACCAGTGAAAAACCTATGAGAAAGAAATATCTAACAATAAAAAAGCCTTACCGTTGCAATTTGCTAAATACAGATGGACTCCAATTTTCTGGCACTCGGTGCACATCTGCAAAAGGTCACAAAATATCAAAGATTCTGGAGAACCATGTAAGATGAGATGTAACTGTTGCCTTTTGTTGCAAACTAACCTGTGTGAAGAGTCTGGCTCCAGCAACATCAACAAATATGACTCTACTACAGTCAATCAGCACGGCCTGCACATCTTTTTCTGATGTTTCTGCAGGGAGAAATTGCCTAGAATCTTAATGACTGCAAGGCAAGACATTTCAGACTCAGTGACTTTACAAAGCAACTACATACCTGATTCAAAGAACTCATTTACTGAGGAAAATGATGTGTTTGCAATGCCTCTCTCCTAAACACCAGTATAGGGAGAAAACAAGAAGACAGCTGAATCAATTTGTATCAAATGCCGTTTAGATATTTTATATTTAACTAATGGTTATTAATGAGTCATACCACACTGCTGACACAGGCCTCTCTCTCCCGTTTCTCCAAAGCTTTCTTGGCCTTTTCCCGACTGCGGATCTTTTCTGGTGTGAGACCCAGCACCCTGCTCATTTTCTCCCTGAAGAAGCTGCGATTGCCGTAGTAAATGGGCCCGTTGTATGTCAGGATTTTCACTCCAGGCACTTCATAGCACTGGATGAAGAAATAAACATCTTATCTGTATTGTTTTGATAAACTCCTATCGAATCATCTTTCAGATCAAAAGTGATTGTGTTGCTGGAATTTCCTTCATTTGATGGATACTTTCAGACACATTGACTTTAACTTTAAGTGGATCATTCATTTGCAACAGGTGAAAGAAAGGATTATAAGCTTTACTCACCTTGCTGTGGTTCTCCATGGGTCTGTATATTTCTGTGTTGCTCGCCCACCCAAGAACTGAGCAGTCAGCCCTGTGAAGGCATGAATCGGCTGTTTAAACAGTGTCTTGTAAAAGTATTCACACCCCTTGAATTTTTTCACAGTTTGTCACAACTTTAAAAGGTTTTCCCATTGTTGTCTTCCTCCAAACTGTCCTATGAATTTCCGTATTATACCGTATAATTTCCGTATACAAATTATTTCCGTATACAAAAACCCCAATGCTTTTGTGGCAATTTCTGGTGATTTTAACCCTGCTTCACTCTCTGCTACACTTCCAACGTTTCAACAATTTGTCAGCTGCTCTACCAGAGAAAACAAAATGTTGGATTTGTTTTATGAAAATGTCAAGGACTCATACATCTCTACAGCAAGACCTCCTCTAGGCAAATCAGATCACAATCTTGTTTTTCTCTGCTCGAAATATAGGCCCCTTGTTCAGAGGTAACCTGTAATAAAGAGGACTGTGAGAAAATGGTCACAGGAAGCTGAAGAAGCTCTGCAAGGTTGCTTTGAGGCTACAGACTGGTACGCACTGTGCCAGCCACATAGAGAGGACATCAATGCCATAACTGAGTGTGTAACCGACTATATAAACTTCTGTGTGGATAACATCATCTCCACCAGAACCATGAGATGCTTCCCCAATAACAAACCTTGGATCACCAGTGACCTGAACGACCTGCTTAACAAGAAAAAAAGAACCTTCAGAGAGGGAGACAGAGAATTATTGAAGAGTTTACAGAAGCAACTTAAAGTCAAGATAAGAGACAGCAAGGAGGTGTACAAGAAGAAGCTGGAGAGCAAGCTCCAGCAAAACAATATCAGAGATGTGTGGACAGCGATGAAGAAGATCACAAACTTCAAGCAGAAGGATGATCAGACCAATGGAGGTCTGGACAGAGCCAATGAACTGAACACATTCTTCAATAGGTTCAGTTCAGAAACAAGCTTCACATCCTCCTCTCCTGCTCACAGCCAAACAGACATTCCACCCTCCTTTGACCCACAGGACCCACAGCTGTCCAGTAACACCTCACATTTTTTATCTTCCACCTTAGCCATGGACCCTTCTGCTTCTACATGTTTGCCTTCAACCATATCAGAAGATGCTGATGCTTCCTTTGCCTCCACCTTCCACCTGTGTGTCTCAAGAAATCAAGTGAAGATGCAACCGGAGAGACTGAATCGGAATAAGGCTGCAGGTCCAGATCATGTCAGCCCTAGAGTCCTGAAGGCCTGTGCAGAGCAGCTCTGTGGGATTCTGCAGCACCTCTTCAACCTTAGCCTGGCCCAGAAGAAGATTCCGGTGTTGTGGAAGACCTCCTGTCTTATTCCGGTACCAAAGAAAACTCATCCATCAGTCCTCAATGACTATAGACCTGTTGCCCTGACATCTTACATCATGAAGGTCCTAGAGAAACTCCTGTTGGCCCACCTGAGTAAGCAAACAGTAAACCATCAGGACCCCCTTCAGTTTGCTTATCGCTGTGGAGTTGGAGTTGAAGATGCCATCATACACCTGCTTCAACAAAGCCACTGTCATCTGGACAAAGCCAGTAGCACTATGAGGATCATGTTCTTTGATTTCTCCAGTGCATTTAATACAATCCAACCTGATTTACTTTGTCAGAAACTCCAGAAGACTCAGGTGGAGGCCTCAACAATCTCCTGGATCAAAGACTACCTGACAAACAGACCACAGTTTGTGAGACTGAAGGGTTGTGAGTCTAACCAGGTAGTCAGCAGCACAGGAGCACCACAGGGGACTGTACTCTCACCATTCCTTTTCACTCTGTACACCTCAGACGTCTAGTACAAGACAGACTCCTGTCATCTGCAGAAATACTCGGATGATTCTGCAGTTGTGGGGTAGATCAGAGATGGACAAGAAGCTGAGTACAGGAAGGTGGTGGACCGCTTTGTGGCATGGTGTGAAAACAATCATCTCATTTTGAACGTGACTAAAACAAAGGAGACGATTTTAGATTTTAAGAGAAACAGGAATAAGTCAAAAACTATTTCTATCATGGGAGAAGAAGTGGAGGTGGTGGAGGAGTATAAATACCTCGGTGTTCACCTGGACAACAGACTAGAGTGGAGCTGCAACTGTGAAGCCATCTACAAGAAGGGACAGAGCAGACTGTACTTCTTGAGGAAGCTTAGGTCCTTTGGTGTTTGCAGCAAGATGCTGCATATCTTCTATAAGTCTGATGTGGAGAGTGTGATCTCTTCTGTCATCATCTACTGGGGAAGCAGCATCAGAGACATGGACTTAAAAAAGCTCAACAAGCTGATAAAAAAGGCTGGCTCTGTTCTGGGGACTCCTCTGGAGATCATTGTGCAAAGACAGATTCTTCATAAAATGAAGAACATTATGGAGAACCCTGAGCATCCTCTTCATCAGACTGTCCTACAACAACAGAGTGTCTTCAGAGGCTTCTTCAGATCTGCTGTAAGACGGAGCGCTACAGGAGATCCTTCCTGCCCACAGCCATCAGCATCTACAACGGCTCTTTTAGGAAACCTTCATAATGAGCTACAACAACATTTAATTTCCCTTTGGGATTAATAAAGTATTTTTGAATTGAATTGAATTATATCTTCTCCAGAGTTACCATGGGTCTTTTTGCTGCTTCTCTTGCAGATGTGCCTCTTTCCATGTTCAGATGATGGATTGAACAGTGCTCTGAGAGGTGTTTATAGCTTAGAATATTGTTTTATAACACAATCCTGCTTTAACATGCTCCTCAACTGTCTTTCTGACCTGTCTGCTGGGTTCCTTGGTCTTCATGATGCTGTTTGTTTACCAATGTTCTCTAGCAAACCTCTGAGGCCTCCACGGAACAACTGGATTTTTTACTGAGATTAAATTATACACAGGTGGACTCTATTTACTAGGTGATTTCTGGAGGCAACTGGTTGCACTGGATCACATTATTGAGTTTTGGAAGAAAGAGGGTCAATTCAAATGCACATCACATATTTAAGAAAGTTATTTGCAACAAACAAAAAAAGTTGGTAGCACTGTTGCCTTGCAGCAATAAGGTCCTAGGTTCGACTCCTGGCCACGGGTCTTTCTGCATGGAGTCTGCATGCTCTCCCCATGCATGCGTGGTCCTCTCCGGGTCCTCCGGCTTCCTCCCACAGTCCAAAAAAACATGACTGTTAGGTTAACTGGTCTCTCTACATTTCCTTTAAGTGTGACTAAATGTGTGGATGGTTGTTTGTCCTGTATGTGTCTGTGTTGCCCTGCAATGGACTGGCGACCTCTCCAGGGTGTACCCTCCTACCCACAGACTACTGGAGATAATGATTTTATGTTCTATGGAAGAAGCAGTAAAAAATGACTGATTGACTGAGGACTATTTTCAAAAATAAAAATGAAGCATTATTTTATCTATACATAAAATCTCAACAATACACCTCAAATGGTCAGTTGTAGATTGGCAAAAACAGAACTGAGCCTAAGTTACTGGATTTAATCATATTTGCTGGCAGGTAATAGAAACTGTACCTTTGTGTTCGACAAATCACAGTCATCATAGAGAAAAGCACCCCAATTGCCAGGCCAAGGTCCACATTCAGTACCACCACAGACAGCCAGGTTATAACCCAAACCATCTACTCAAGACAGACACAAAATCACCACAAAACTTAGCAAATCACATTGTAAATGTACATATCAATGCAAGTAAATAATATGTTTGTTATACGACTTGATTAATAAAAGCAATGTATTTATTGAACTGATATACTGGAAAGATATTTACTTCCAAAAACCTTACAACTCTGACTCCTAAGTTTAAGGTGCACACATCAGTTCACCAGCAGCCAAACCAGCTACAATATTAAACAGTTTTCTTTCTCTCTTTTCTCATTTTTCTACATAAAAATGTCTATTAAACAGTCTTACAAAGTCAAGCTTGCTGATTCTCCAAAGCTCGGGTAAGTCTTGGAACTGCAAGAACATTTGCCTGAGGCTGGTAACATTGATGCATGCCAGCACTGCCTGCGGGGAGAGACAGAAAGGATGAGTTTAAATATCCTGCTTCCTTTGCTTCTTCATGTACTTGTGAGACTTGTGCACACCTTGGGAAGGAAGTAGAACAGGGGTCCAATAACAAGGAGGACAATCAAGACAACCAGACTGGTGAAGAGGCCTGAGAGCTGCAAGAACACGAACACATAAATGTATGTATAATTTTATAGAAACTGAAAGACTTAATTTATTTTAAATAAAATATGATATACATTGTTCTATGTCCTCCAGACTATTTGTCCTTGATTTGCAAACTAAATGCTAAATTTCCTTTCTTCTGAAAAGAGGACAAACCAATGATCAACAACCCAGTCCTTTTTATGCTTATTCCTGTTAAGACACTTCTAATATTGCTGCTGGTTCAGGAGTGGCACATGGCGTAGCAGTAGAGCAGACGTCCCAGTTATGAGGCTAATAATCCTTGTAGCAGCTGCCCCGGGTTAATTCTCCTCTAAACATCTGAATCACCATGGCTTCACAATTCCTTCAAGACTGCAGTTATACCCATTGCTTGTGCATCTTATTAACTAGACTTTTTCATAACACTCTACTTTCCGTTGATTTGTTTGGATCCAGCGCTCTGTGAACAGCCAGCTTCTTAAGCGATGATCTTTTGCAGCTTACCTCCCTTTGGATAGTGCCAGAGAATGTCGCCTAGACAACTGTCAAGTCAGCAGTCTTTCCCATGATTGCATAGACCACAGCATGAAAATAACTTAACATTTTTGCATTCAAAATAAATTTTTTTTTTGGTCTTATGTATTATTAGAATCTGCATGGTATAATCCTCAAAATGAACAGAAATAAATGCCTAAAATGTATCTCACTGCGTAACGAATCTACATACCAACTGAACATTTTAACCATTAAAACAAATACAATTTTAATGATTTTCTAATTTATTTATTGATTGCTTAAAGTAGCATTTCATTTAAAGATAGTTGTTTGCATAAAGGGAATCCATAACAGTATTCCTCTTTTAGTGTAACCTGTCTGGACTAAAGACCTCAGTTCAGATGTTCAAAAACAGCACAGGGTTAAATGATTATTATTGTACAACATGCACCCTACCTGTGTGTATCCTCCAGCACTCTCCAGTATGTTGGTGGTGGCCAGAGTGGCTGAGCTGGGGAAACAAGTGAAAAAGGAGGATACGGTGTTGGAGATCCCATGAGCTAGCAGCTCCTAGAAAAAAAAAACACATATAGAGTTAATACAAAATGTTCACATAATGGTCAGGATCAGATGGAATGTTTCAGTAAGCAGGAGTGGCGTTCCTGGGTTTTACCTGGTTGGGATGTATAGAATATCCATGTTTGTCAGCATAAATCATCGCCAGGGAGACAGACACAGCATATCCAACAAACGTTATGGCAATCGTGTCTCCAGCAATGGCTGGGAAAGTGTGGAAAGCAGGCAACTGAGGCTTTGGGAATCTAGATATAGAAGAAGTGTTTGATTCTGTTAAAAAACTACAATAAAAAGCTTATAAGTTCTTCAGTTTTTATCCTTTAAAAGATTACCCAGCGGGGATATGGCCAACTATCTCAATGTTGTAACTGGAATCTAGCGAGGAGAAATATGTCACGCATGTAGCAATAATCACCTGAAGAGCAGAACATGAAATCATAAATTAAAACTTGTTTATTATAGAGTAAATAATAACTGTTATCCTTTAGGAATCAACTGACTAACCATGAGGATCTCCACAGGGATGGGTGTGCGCAGGCGGTGCCGGTAACGTGTGTTGACCTCCTTAACTGGGACCAGTACAGCCAGGCACACCACAGAGATCAGCAGCTCGGCCATGTTGGTGTGAGACAGGTTCTCCATCACTAAGGCTAAAGTCTGAGCCCACAAAGAAGTGATAAAACTGAAATCTCTATGCTTATTTGTATCTATTTAATTTTTAGACAGCATGAGATTGAGGAGCACAGTTCACCTTGAAGAGAGAGAAAGACCCAGTGTTGCGAGGGAGTCTCAGGCCCAGCATGCTTTGCAGCTGCGAGACGGTAACATGGAAGGCAGCAGCACTGGTGAAAGCCTTAACAATTGGCTCTGACAGGTAGGTAGAGAGGAAGCCAAGCTGAAGACCAAACATGCAGAGCTGGGACAAAGCAGGATAAATCACGAGAGTCAGGGAATCAAGTCTGATGCTCACCAAGACATAGTATTCCATGTGGGCTGCAAAATACAACACTGTTTAAGTTTCTGTCGTACCATGATGATTCCTGATAGTAGTGCTACAGCTGAAGCCACTCCAATCCGCTGGGCCTCTAAGTCTGCTGCTTCAGACGAGCTGGAGTTGAAGGCCAGAGGAGTTGGAACCAGCTGCTCCACCACAGAACCGGTCATCAGGCTCACTACAGCAAAGGTACCTTTGGAGACAAAGTCTTGTCAGCAACACTGGAGAGCCTGTGATGTACTGCAATGCATGTTACATGTACTGCATGTTACAACTAAAAACTTCCATGTTATTTATTAGGATTCTTGTGATAGACAAACACAAATGTTGTAAAACTCCTAAAATGTGGCCTTCAAATTTATTCAGCCCCTTTTACTAAAATCCAGCACAACCAAAAGCTTTGAGAAGTCACCCAAACTTAGCACAAACACAGCAGTTCTGTGAAGGGCTCAGAAGTTTGTTAGAGAACATTAGTAAACAAACAGCATTAAGAACACCGTGTAACATAGCACATAGGTCAGGGATAGAGTTATGGACAATCTTATAGTAGGGTTGGATTATTAAACAATATGCCAAGCTTTGAAGATCTAACAGAGCTCTGTTCAATCCATCATCTGAAGATGAAAAGAGTATGACACAACTGCAAACCTACCAAGATGTGGCCGTCCACCTAAACTGAAAGGTTGGGTAAGAAGAGCATTAATCAAAGCAGTCAAGAGGCCCACGGTAACTCTGGAGGAGCTGCAGAGATTCACTGTCTAATGATAGGACAAGTAGCTGCTCACTCCACAAATCTGAAGTTTCAGTAAGAGTGGCAAAAAGAAGGTTATTGTCAGTGTAAGTTTTCTAAGTCCATTCTTTTCATTGTTTGGCACAAGCCATGAAGATGTTCTGGTTAAAATAGATAAAAATTTTACTTTCTAGTCGGCAAGCAAAATGCTAGAAAACCGGCAGAAAACTAACACCATAATGGTGTATTAAGGCTGATAGAGTGAAACATCATGGTGGCTGGAGGATGGATGGAGCTGAAAACAGGGCAATCCTGGAGGACAACCTGTTACGGGCTGTAAAAGACTTGAGACTGGGCCAAGGTTCTCCATCCTGCAGGAAAACAACCATAAACAGACAACCAGATCTACAGTACAATATTAGAAGTCAAAACCCAGACTTAAATCCAACTGAAAATCTGTATCAAGGCTTGAAAATAGATGTTCACAGATGCTCCCCAACCAATCTGACTCTGCTTGTGTTTTTTTTTTTCGTATAGAAAGGTATACATGTACAGAATACCCAAATAAATGCTTGAAGCTGCAACTTGAGTAAAATATGTTTCTACAAAGTATTGATAGAGGGTGAATAAATACTAATGCATTCCACATCAAGACTGAATTTTGAAAACCATGCATTATTTTCCTTCCACTTCACAGTAGCCATTATTTTGTGTTGGTCTATCACATAAAATCCCCAAAAAATACTTTAAGATTTGTGGTTGTAATGTTACAAAGTGTGGAAGAGTTAAACAGGTAGAAATACTTTAGCAAGGCACTTTTTAAGAGATAAAATGTAGATGGTTTTACCTGTGGAAACATGGCGGCCAGTGCCAAAAATCATATACATGACTACTGGGAAGAAGGAGGTGTAGAGGCCAAAAATCGGAGCCACTGATGTAAGCAAAGCAAAGGCCATACCTGTTTAGAAATAGGTAAATAAATTGAGACCATTTCATTTGTCTCCTTTTTGATTTTTCAACTTCCCATATTAAAAATAAATAAATAAAGTCAATAAAAATAAGTAACGTGTATATTATAAGGTGAAATTTTAAAGTAAGCTCGGACAATAAACTTGAAATATAGCCATAGATTACCATAACAGTTAACAAGGTGTTCAGTCAGGGTCATAAAAGCAACAATATATTTCTGAGTGGAGCTTGTAGTCAGACAGGGTCCAGAGTGAGGTAAAAATAATGACAATAACAGAGCAGATGAACAGGTTCAAACCAGAATAGCAATGTGTTTCACAAATTTATGGTGGCTGAAAGATTCACAAAACCAACATATGCACACATCAAAAAGATGCTCATAACAGCCCGGGACCCCTGTTTCTTTCTTTCTTGGCTCCATATATATATGTATATATATATATATATATATATGTGTCCAAACTTTTGGTCTGTAGTGTGTATATATATATATACACACTACAGACCAAATGTTTGGACACACCTTCTCATTCAAAGAGTTGTCTTTATTTTCATGACTATGAATATTGTAGCTTCACACTGAAGGCATCAAAACTATGAATTAACACATGTGGAATTATATACTGAACAAAAAAGTGTGAAACAACTGAAAATATGTCTTATATTCTAGGTTCTTCAAAGTAGCCACCTTTTGCTTTGATTACTGCTCCACACACTCTTGGTATTCTGTTGATGAGCTTCAAGAGGTAGTCACCTGAAATGGTTTTCACTTCACAGGTGTGCCCTGTCAGGTTTAATAAGTGGGATTTCAAGCCTTATAAATGGGGTTTGGACCATCAGTTGTGTTGTGCAGGAGGTGGATACAGTACACAGCTGATAGTCCTACTGAATAGACTGTTAGTATTTGTATAATGGCAAGAAAAAAGCAGCTAAGTAAAGAAAAACGAGTGGCCATCATTACTTTAAGAAATGAAGGTCAGTCAGTCCGAACAATTGGGAAAACTTTGAAAGTGTCCCCAAGTGCAGTTGCAAAAACCATCAAGCGCTACAAAGAAACTGGCTCACATGAGGACCGCCCCAGGAAAGGAAGACCAAGAGTCACCTCTGCTGTGGACGATAAGTTCATCCGAGTCACCAGCCTCAGAAATCGCAGGTTAACAGCAGCTCAGATTAGAGAACAGGTCAATGCCACACAGAGTTCTAGCAGCAGACACATCTCTAGAACAACTGTTAAGAGGAGACTGTGTGAATCAGGCCTTCATGGTAAAATAGCTGCTAGGAAACCACTGCTGAGGACAGGCAACAAGTAGAAGAGACTTGTTTGGGCTAAAGAACACAAGGAATGGACATTAGACCAGTGGAAATCTGTGCTTTGGTCTGATGAGTCCAAGTTTGAGGTCTTTGGTTCCAACCACCGTGTCTTTGTGCGGCGCAGAAGAGGTGAACGGATGGACTCTACATGCCTGGTTCCCACCGTGAAGCATGGAGGAGGAGGTGTGATGGTGTTGGGTTGCTTTGCTGGTGACACTGTTGGGGATTTATTCAAAATTGAAGGCATACTGAACCAGCATGGCTACCACAGCGTCTTGCAGCGGCGTGCTATTCCATTCAGTTTGCATTTAGTTGGACCATCATTTATTTTTCAACAGGACAATGACCCCAAACACACCTCCAGGCTGTGTAAGGGCTATTTGACCAAGAAGGAGAGTGATGGGGTGCTGCGCCAGATGACCTGGCCTCCACAGTCACCGGACCTGAACCCAATCGAGATGGTTTGGGGTGAGCTGGACCGCAGAGTGAAGGCTAAAGGGCCAACAAGTGCTAAACATCTCTGGGAACTCCTTCAAGACTGTTGGAAAACCATTTCAGGTGACTACCTCTTGAAGCTCATCAACAGAATGCCAAGAGTGTGCGGAGCAGTAATCAAAGCAAAAGGTGGCTACTTTGAAGAACCTAGAATATAAGACTGTCTGTTGTTTCACACTTACATATTTATTATTTCCTTGGCTCATATTTAAATTGACCAGCAGTGTAAGAATAAATGGTTTAGCTTTGTGTGCCTTATCCAGAGTGAGACTTATCTTTAAGGGCAGAGTGAGAGAGTGAGAAATACAGGAAAAGTTTAAGTCTCACTCCAGAAAACTGATGTTAGCATTTCTGAATAAAATATTTAATAAATAATTTTTTTATGTTATTCTTATACAAATACGTGGTACTAATAATAATAATAATAACAATAATAATAATTATTATTATTATTATTAAGAATGCTTTTTAGGAGATGCAAACTAACAGTTTTTTGCATACTCAAGCTAATTAATACTATTATTATTATTAGGCCCGACCAGGAAAACTGCAAGGGCCTATTGTAATTGGCATTGGTATTACTATTAAATTAAGTTCACAGACCTTGCGGAATATGAAGAATACCAACAGTCAGTCCAGCTATAGCGTCTCCTAAAATCCATTTCCTCAGTCTGTATCTCGGCAGCCAGCTGAAAAGTGGGACTCGCTCCCTGAGCAGGTGAAGGCATCCTCGCCTTGAGCACTTGCACTTCCCGGCCAGTTTCTCCCGCAGCCGCAGACTTCCAGTCGCGTTGTCATCGGAGCCGTAGGCCTGCTTGAACCGGTCCTCCGTGTAGATGTTCCTGTATACAGCTACTGGAGCGCTCATGTCGTGAGGATGGTTGTCCCTGCGGGCGCCGCGGCTGAATTAGTGTAGGTGTGTTTTTTTAAGTTGCAATAAATATATGGTCAGACTCCTCCTGACTCAGCGAGCCATTGCATTTTCCTGACAGATTCTCCTCAGCCAATGACATGGCTTAAAACTCAACTTTTTTTGGTTACAGTACTAACTAACTTTTTTTTCCTCATCTTAGGCCCTGCCTCAGACATCATAAAGGTGTACCCATCGAGTTATGCCTGCAGAGATTTTCTGGGTCCTACTGCTAAAGGTTTTTTCGCGGTGCAGGAAAAAAAGCCAAACACTCACACACACTTTCCAATGCACAGCTAAGTGGTAGGTACAAATTTAGACCAAGCACAGTTGAAACATTGTGTAGGACTCTGAGACGTCCGAGAAGATCAAAGTTGTATTGTTGGTAGAGGTGAGGTGTAACCTCAAACCTTGTCTTATAGCAAGGGGTTCATTTCCAAGAGGGATGGATGTCTGTAATGGGAGGTTTAAACTGTGTAACCATGAGGTTAAAAAAAACAAAAGAGTCATGCATAGGTACCCATGAGACCTCTGTGAAACTCAATCACACATGGAAACCTGGTTCATAGATCAAACCTCACCTAAACTCTGGGCAGAGATTGTATTTGATGAGTGAGATGTTCTTTGTTGGAGATGAGTGAAAACATGAGAGCTCTGAACAAATACGAGGGGTAAAGAAGATGAATGAGGTTGTGTGTGTGTGTGTGTGTTTGTTTGAGGGCATGCATGAGTGGCCTTCCGAATAACGTTTTAACATTTTGTCAAGTTGTATCTGCAAACTTCATTGTATTTTATTTGGATTTTATATGATAGACCAATATAAAGTAATGCATGTGAAGTGGAAGGAAACTTAATATAAATATATGAAAAGTATTACTGAGTTTGTATTTAGCCCCCCCGAGTCAATACTTTGAAGAACCGACTTATACTACAATTAAACCCCCGGTGGTTTGGTAGAACATTGGGGGAGCTTCAGTGATTCACAGTTCAGGTGGAAGGATCTATTAATAGAAAAGCTATTAAAGAGAACATAAATGTGGAGCGGCACGCCATGCGACATTCACAGCCAAGCATCTTTAACACACGCTGGACATGTTGTGCTTTGAAACAGAAAACACTACTGGGCTTGAGCGGTACATAGTTTAATCATAAGCATTGACATTGCTTAAAAGAATGGGTTTGAAAAGAACGGGTGCCTAAGAGTGTCAACAGGTTTGGATCAAAACATATGTGTAAGAATGGCCCAGTCAAAGTTCACACCAAAATCCAATTGGAAATCCGAGGCAAGTCTTCAAAACTGATATTCGTAGATAGTCAAATTTTACTGTGCCTATAAGCTAACTTTAAAAGAATGGGCAAAATATATTCTAGATATATTTACCTAGAAGAGACACTCCCCAAAATGTAATTGCTCTGGGCGGATTGAATACAAATGCACTCCACACGTCTCAGATTTTTCTTTCACTTCATAATTATGCCATACTTTGTCTCAGTATATCAGATAAAATTCCTGTAAAATTGACAAAAGTTTGTTGTTGCAATGTAATAAACTGTGAAAAAGTTTAGGTGGTGTGAATATATTTGAAAGCCAGTTTGTATAATGCACATTGGAACTGCGGATAAACTGCACACGCTCCTTTTGAAACTATTAGGAAAGAACCAAGCACAAGGAAATCACAAACAAAAGAAAGTTTCATTTTGGCTGATGAATATAAAGCAAAAGGAAGTGAGAATTTATTTCTGATATAGACCTTGTTTGTCCACGTTGCGCCCAAATCAATGCCACCTCATGAGTAACGCCTGTCATCCCAAGAGGCTACGTGAGGAAGGGCAGGCAATGGAAATATTTTTAAGTGTTGCACAGGACACCACCCAAAAGTTTGACCTGAAAGGACCCTGGCCCAACAGAAAACAAATTTTAAAATAAGAAATCAAAATGAACAGTAATACATGTCCGGTTAGCAGTAAGAATGCCAAAAGGCAAGTTGCTTTTGTTAAAGGGTTTCATTGATACAAAAATACAAGTCCCTCTCAAATTTAGCAAATTAGCAAATTATGATGCTCACATTCAAAGCAATCAAAATCATTTTACAATATATTTTAGCGTAAAATTGGTATTTGTATTAGAAGTTAACATAGAAAACATAAAACAATCTAAACAGACATTTGGAAGACAAAGAAAAAGAAAAACATTTTAATTGAGGCGTTTTTTTAGTTTTTTTATAGAATTGCAATTTCAGGTTATATTTACATTTTTTTATTCTACCTTCCTTGTCGTTTACATTTGGACCAACGATTGTCTTTGCCTCATCAACCTACTGGAAAAGAAACCACCAGACATCATTGACCACCTGCTCCAAAAGCATCCCAGCCTGTCAGTTGTAGCCTCTGTGGATACATTCACCTCTCTCCTGAATATCCCACGACTACGACCACAGTAAGCTCCTCTCTCATCATACCCTCGGTCCTTTTAAGCATTCATCCATCACACCCTCTAACTTACCTCTCATCCTGAGAACCCCCCTTGAGCTCTCCCATATACAGAACCAGCTACCACACCTCTTGGTCTCAATAAATCTTTTAAAACTTTTATCCGTTGTCCGTAGCTATTGCCTGTTCAAGGGTCTAACAAACGGCGTTACACCCTGACCCTGAATCTATGATGCTGGAGTGAGAATAGGTTGAATAATCAAATAAACCTTGATATTAGTAATGCACATCAACACTGCAGATTCATGTGCTCCAGGATCCTAGATGACTGGACTTCCGGAGGAACCAGGTTTAATGTAGCATGTTTAAAAATTCCTTGTAGAAACCAAGATAGTGTAACAAGATAATATTTTACTAAGCTGTCTGATTATTCTGTGCGGGTAAAGGTTGCGGTAGCTGAGGTACTGAGAAATTCTTCAGACATTACCAGAATGCCTAAATACTTTATTGACTGTGCATTCCAGGTTTATGTATAATCAGTCCGCTCATGTTATATGTAACCATTTAATCCTCATAATTTAAAACATGTATATGATTCAGTCAATGTTTCATACAGACAGGCTGTGTAAAACTGATTGTGTGGGCAAAAAATACAGGTCTGAACCAATAATCTTTGGGTTTCATCAGAAGGGATCCTAATAGCTGTATTTAATTTACAACAGTTGAAATAATTTTGCATTGTGGTTCTGGCTGTGCACAATTGTAAGGTGCTTTGCAATAGTGTTTACTCTGCTTAAAATTTAGCTGTTTCATCTTCAAAATGATTTATATTTTATGTGAAAGATTAACTCAAAGTAGTACCTAATCGGGAAGTGAACTGAAAATTATAAATGGTTTTAAACACTTAACAAAATCCTAAAAGTGGGAAACATTTATATTCAACCCCTTTTGTTCTGATACCATGAATAAAAGCCAATCTGACCAATCGACTAATTGCCTTTACAGGAGTCAGAGATTTGTTAGAGAACAATAGTGAACAAACAGCATCATGAAAACCAAGAAACACATCACCTAGTTCAGGGATAAAGTTCAGGAGAAGGCTGAAGCAGAGTTAGGTTATAAAACACTATCCAAACCATTAAAGATCTCACTGAGGACTGTTCGGTCTAGTATCTGAAAATTAAATTACTACAAGACAGCTGCAAACCTACCATAACGTAAATATTGATATGTCAAACATTTTGATGGGGGAACACAGACCAACGTAACACTGGCGCGACACTATGCTAATTTGGCTTATGTAGTTTATAACTACAGGTAGCATAACTGTTACAGTTAGACGATCATTTGTTTACATGACGCTTCTTATAGATGGTCATTTGATTTGGTGATTGACATCCGCCAAACTCATGTACGCTGCACTGCAGGAAGTTTAACCTGCTGTGAAACAAAAATCGGCGAATCTGTGTTTGATTAATCTATGGTTTTGCTCAAGTACCTGGATGTTTGATGCAAAACAACTGAATTTTGGAACTGAAATTGAATAATAGAACTGAAAGTGGAAGTAGTCAAACTGAATTTTCTATACAATGTGATACATTTCAAAGAAAATGAATTCAGTTTCAAACCATTAAATTCAGATTAGATTTAGTAAAATTCATTTTCAACCCAATGCATTTAATTTCAAATTATGTAAATACATATTCAGTCTGAGCAAATCAAAGTCAGTTCCCTATGGCACAAGTTTCTGTTCCTCGGATTCTTTTCTTCAGCAACAACAGGGAAGCTTATCAGAGCTGATGGATAGAGCTAAGGTTGCATTCACACCTTTTTCTGCTCGTCTGGTCTGGACCAAAACAAAACTTTTTTTTTTCCGATTGGTGCGGTTCGCTTTCACATTGTACTTCAAATTCAAATTCAGAAATACTTTATTAATCCCAAAGAGAAATGAATTGTTGTTGTAGCTCATATTATGTAGGTTTCTTCAAAGAGCCTGTAGATGCGGATGGCCGTGGGCAGGAAGGATCTACTGTAGCGGTCTGTCTTACAACACACTCTGTTGTTGTACAACAGTCTCCTGAAGAGCATGCTCAGGGATCTTCATAATGTTCTTCTTTACATGAAGAAACCTTCTTTGCACATTACTCTCCAGAGGTTCCAGAGGAGTCCCCAGAACAAAGCCAGCCTTCTTCATTAGCTTGTTTAGCTTTTTGAAGTCCCTGGCCCTGATGCTGCTACCCCAACAGATGATGGCAGAAGAGATCACACTCTCCACAACAGAATTATAGAAGATATGCAGTATCTTGCTGCAAACACTGAAGGACCTAAGCTTCCTCAAGAAGTACAGTCTACAAAAAGTGTCCCTTCTTGTGGACAGCTTCACAGTTGCATCTCCACTCCAGTCTGTTGTCCAGGTGAACACTGAGGTATTTATACTCCTCCACCACCTCCACCTCTTTTCCCATGATGGAAATAGTGTTTAACACTTCCTGTTTCTCTTAAAATCTACAATCATCTCCTTTGTTTTATTCACGTTTTCAAGATGAGATGATTGTTTCCACACCATGCCACAAAGCGGTCCACCAGCTTCCTGTACTCAGCTTCTTGTCCATCTCTGATCCACCCAACGACTGGAGAATCATTCGAGTATTTCTGCAGATGACAGGAGTCTGTCTTGTACTGGAAGTCTGAGGTGTACAGAGTGAAGAGGAATGGTGAGCGTTGTCAGGGCAACAGGTCTATAGTAATTGAGTCATTGAGACCTTTTGCAAATGAACTATAACTTGTAAACAATGCCATGCATGTGATGATTGTTGATCCCACTGGACAGAAAAGACTAAGGCGGGTCAGAGCACAGACCCAGAAATGGAGGAAAACAAGCATGGAAGTAATACTTGCTGCATTTTGTTCTGCACATTTGCGCAGTTTTTGCAACTGCAAAATCACTGTGTCAAGAGCAACTCATTTAACGCAGGTATTGCAATGTTCTATTTGTAATTTTGGAACAACGTCTGCAAATGCGTGCTTGATGCCAAAGGAGACGACATGCTCTGGGTGCCCTGACCCACAGCATGCTGGCAGCAGCGTTGCTAAGCAACATACAGCTAATCAGGTATGAATTCAGTACAACATTCCTTTTTGCTACTGGCTACAGTGGCTTGTTAGGTCCAAAGAGATGTATGTTTTCTGTAGATGGGTCGGATCGATGCTGGTTCGTATACAAACCAGAAAAGAACCAGATTAGTGTCTGGAAGCAGACTGAGACCACCTCAAAAAGTGGGTCTTGGTCCTATTATTTGGTCCGGATCAGGGTTCGCCTGAGTATATTCATACCTTCACAAAAGGTCCAGACCAGGGTGGGAAACGACCTCTGGTCCGTTTAAAGCGGACCAAAAGTGGCAGTTTTGAGTACACCCTAAATATGGGGCAATTCTGGAAGAAAACCAGTTAGAAGCTGCAAAAGACTAACCTTAACCCTGAGACAGACGTTTACCTTCCAGCAGGACAACAAACCCTACCATACAACCAAGGCTATACATGGAAAGATTTATATCAAAGCATATAGCATGTGTTGGAGTACTCAAGTCAGTCAATTGATAATTTGTGTCAAGATTTGAAAGTTGCAGTGCAGATGCCCTCCATTCAATCTGCCCAAGCTTGAGTTATTTTGCAAAAAAGAATGAGTTAAAACTTCAGTCCAAGATGTCAGTGTCTAAATGTGCAAACCTGGTAAAAACATACCTCAAAAGTCTTGGAGGTATATTTGCAGCATATTTTGGTTCCTTAATGTATTGATGCGGGGGGACTGAATCCAAATGCAAGCAACACTTTTGAGAAGTGGAAAAAAAATAAAGCCCTCTTTCTTTCATTTGGCAATTATGTATTACTTTACATTACTTTGTCACATAAAAATCACAATTGAATACATTAAGGTTTGTGGTTGAAATGTAACAAGATGTGAGAAAAGTTAATGGTGTATCAATATTTCTGCAAGGCACTGTATCACAGCAATCACTCAGATGGTAGACAATATGGTACTTGTTAGTCCAGCTTAATGAATTTTATTCATTGCAGTAGAAGAGAAAAGTCTGAAGTCAGAACTCTGTAGGGTGTTTTTCTTTTTGTGTTGTCAACAGTGGAAAATTAGAGGCTTGTTTTTAATCAGAAGTATTATACAGTTTTATTGGCCTTAATCAAATAATCTTTTGTCCACCTCATTTTAATTCTCTGGTAAACATTTTCAGTGTACCTGCTAACTGCAGACAACATCAAAAGATCATCTGCTCAGTCTTAATGACAATACTAAGTAACTAAAGGCCTATGAAATTAAACCATAAATATGTTTTAAACATTTGATGTTAAAGAGATTTGAATCCAAACTGCCTACTGTCACCCTGGACCACGTGCAAGAAGAAATTAATATTTCATCGCAGGACAGTAGTTTATTTTTTAACATTCTGAGATGCTTGGTTTTACTCAAAGGTCGACAGTGGTGTTTGCCCTGATTATACAAGGATATTTGTTTCTAAAATGTGAAAAAACTAATCTGCTAAACAAACATCATGCTGTTGAGTTGTAGACTTAGATTAAACCTATGCATGCACCAAGATATGTAAATATGTGATTGGTCAAAACAATATATTGCATAACCTCCAGCTGAAAGGAAAATGATAAATAGCTTTCAACGGTCAAAAGTCTTTAAACAAAACATTTCACATTTCGCTCTTTATTGTCATAAACATAGTAATATGGTTCATGTTTCACATCACTTCAGACCAGAAAACTACATGATTATCATAGGGTGTTTGGTAACCCCCTACAGTCTTGGGGACTGACTCTATCTAACTATGTTTACTTTTTTGGTCTAATTTTATTCATTCAGAAATCTAAAAAAGGAAAACATTTGCTAATTTACACTTAATCTTCTCTGTATGTGCCGTTGTTATTCCATGAAATCAACCGTGGAGTCAAACAGGGGGTAGGTTAAAGGTTCACGGATGTGTTGGTAATGCAAAACACAGCTAAAACCCTGACGGAGGGCCCGAAGCCGCCTTCACTTTAAAATAATTCCAACAAGCAGATATTCATGTGCAGAGTTGTTTTTGTTTCCGAGTCATAGTCTTAGAATTTTTGTGCCTCTGGTGGCAAGCAGATGCTGTGATATAAGGGACTTCCTTTAAATGCCAGGAATGCGGGCCATTGTGTTGATTAGCAGTAGAACATTTATAAACACACTAACAGAGTGATGTGTCTGCAGACTGTTTAAACAAGATATTAATCAGTTGTTAAAGGAACAATGCCCAGGATGGAAAAGGATATGGAGTGTTAACCCCAAACAGATTAAATCCTTTCGCCCTTTTATAAAAGACAGCCCATCATGTCTTAATGTGCAAATGCATGCATAAGCACAAAGCAGTGCAACAAAGTTGTTTATTTTCCATAAGTGATATGAACTTTATTGTCGGACAAATATTTTGAATGAGTTGTTTATTGTCTGCTTCCATAAAAAGGAGTGGCTCTTAAAGAACAGTATAGTGTATTTAAAGTGGGTTTTATATTGTGCCTATATACCAGTGCATTACTCTCTGGATAGAAAATCCATTTGGGAAATAAAATCTGGCAGAAATCAATACAAGGAAAATGAATGTTGTAGATGAGGTTTGCTGAAATACCTGTTGTAACCTGATAAAAGAGGTATCAAGAAGTTCATGTTTTTGTCATGATCCACAGCCGTTTGGGTTTTTGTTTTCATTTGTGTTTGTGTTTTGATCACTTCTGAGTCTTTTATTATTGTTGTTTAAGGTCTTGGTGTATTCTATTAATTTATCTGTGTTCATTAGGTGTCAGTTAGCTCTTGCCTTGTTAGTTCATTTCTTTGTATTTAGTTTCTTAATTTATTCCTGTGTTCTGTTCCCTGTGTATTCTAGTTTATTCCCCTTAGGTTAGTTGTCTTTCTCCCTAGTTAAGGATCTCCTCGTGTCCTAGTTCAGCTTCTCTGTGTTAGTCATTCTCCCTTCCTTAGTCTCTCTGCTTAGCGTCTGCCTCAGCTGCTCTACATATCACCTGATTGGCACAACTGTATACAATGTCATTCTCCACACCTCCCTCAGTATTTAAGGTCTCTGGTTCTCTTTGTTTTCTGCTGGATTCTGCTTGATCCATTTATCTTGCATGTTACTCGTTAACTTCCAAGTGACCTGACTGTTTCCTACATGTTCCCATGTCCTGCTTGGTATTCTTCCTGGGCTCCACGTCATGTTGTCCTTGTGCTTCATTCTCTACATTTGCTTTTTATTTTGTTGTTTTATGTTACTAATCATAACGCATTACAGGACAGGGATGCAAAATATATGCCATCCATCCATCCCTCCTTCCAGTCTTCCATCCATCCATACATACATCCATCCAAAGACCCTAGAAGTTCACCTCATCTTATCTTTTGTTGATACAGCTAATGCTATCCCATTCAAACACTTGAGATTTTCTATTATTAAAGTCTGATGATATGTTGTTAAGAGCTGCTTGCACAACCTATATGGAGACTTTTAATGTTTCTATTTTTAGTGTTGAAATGTTGCAAGGTTATTGAAACCACACACTTTGATGGCAACTGTTATCGTGTTTTGCAGTAGACCCAATGATCCAATTTTCATCATTGCATTAGCTTTAATCACATTATATAAATATCTTATCCACCCTGTCTCCTTCATGCTGAGCGTGTGTCCTGATCTTACAGGGTCTTTCAATTATTCTCTTCCAGAGAGATTCTCCAGTTACTTTGTGGCCTATGGTTCCTGTTATTGTTCTTTATCTGCTTTATGGGATGCTTGTCCCGACCCCCCATAGAATGTTGCGTTGGAAGTGACCTTGTCCACGAGGCTGGAAGCCAAACCTCTCGTCGTGTCTCCTGGCCCTTTCCGCTCAATGCTCGTCTCTATCCATGAGTGTCTCTCCTTGTTTTGTCAAAGTATTGTTGCCCTTTTCACTGGAACATAACTCATGGGATTATGAATGTTTCTTTTTTTTTCTGCTGGGGTAAATGGCCTTAGATATCCACTCATAAATTTATTTTATCAGGCAGCTTGTCAGGCTTAAGCATTTCAGCAACACATAAAACAGTAAATCATTTTATGACATTACATATTTTCTTTTGCTATTTCCGGCCCCTTACTACTTTTTCAGTCAGCCCTGCATTGATTGCTGGACATCCCATTGTGTTGAGATTTCTATGTCTATTAAGGCTTTTTTTTTTTTGCTATAAGCAGTATCTAAACTTTGCGTGAGTACAGTAGATTTCAAAATTAGTTGCTTGTTTCCTGTTCATTCCTGATTAACGTCTTCTGACCTCCACCACACCTACACAGTCAGGTCCATTCATCAAACATCTGGGTCATGCATCTCCTGGGCGGGGAAGGCAGTAGTTGCTCAAATCAACAGGGTCCCAAAAGTCCCTAAGAATGCACTCCAAAAGGCATCCCTTACAACAAACGTTTATGTTCTCGTACCTTTGCTCCATACTGTAAATTAGTCTTGCTCAAGGCCACCCCTAACTGCCTGGATGATTCTGGTTTCAGCTGGTTTCTGCTTGCTCCAGTCTGTTCTTTTGTTTTTTCTTTGTTCTCAAGTTGTAGAAACATCCCCCATTTTAAGACCTTCTAGATGTCAAACTCCAGTAACATACAATTGCTGCATACAGTTAAACCCAAATATTTACATTCACTATAACCTTTTTTCTCACTTTCTAGAAATTACATCAGACTTTTTTCCTATTTTATATCAGTTAGGATTACCCAAATTATTTCTATTTGCTACATGCGAGAATACCGAGTGAGGTTTTTAGAGAATTTCCTTTAGTTTTCTTTCTTGAAATTCAAAAGATTTTACGTACATTTCATTAGTCTTTGGTTTAATTACTTTTATATTGTATGACTTAGGTCTAACCTTCTGGGTATCCTTTCCCAAGTTTCTTACAGTAGTTTGCAGGAATTTTGACCCATTCCTTATGACAGAACTACTGAAACGGATTTGTAGACCACCTGGCTCACACACAACTTTTCAACTCAGCCCAAACATTTTTTAAAGGTAGGAAATCAGAGCTTTGTGTTGGCCCCTCCAAAATACTGGCTTTGTTGCCTTTGAGCCATTTTGTAATTAATTTGGAGGTATGCTTAGTGTAACTTCAGTTTGCAAGATCCATTTTTCGCCAAGCTTTAACTTCCTGGCAGATGTCTTTAATTGTTACCACAATATTTCCAACTTTCTTTCCTCATGAAGCCATCTATTTTGTGAAGTGCACCATTCCCTCCTGCATCAAAACACCTACACAACATGATACTGCCACCACTGTATATTACTGTTGGGGTGGTGTTCTCAGACTTGTAAGTTTCCCCTCTTTTTTCTTCAAATGTAGCGTAATGTACTGCTGTTACAGTCAAATAATTAATTCTAGTTTCATCAGACCGCAGTGCATGTCTCCTAAAATTAAGATATTTTTCGCTGAGTTTATTTGCAATATGTGACCCTTTACGTTACTTTTGAAGAAATGGCTTCTTCCTCAGTGAGTGTCCTGTCAGTCCATGCTGATACAAATACTTATTTCTCTGTTGATAATGACAAAGACAACAAGGGAGCTGAACAAATGGCAAGCAGGCAAGGCAACATAAACTCAGGGAACAGGCATGAAAGGTAATGGAAGGATCCAACAAGTAGTACAGGAAACTGATTGGCTAATAAATGCAGGCGGTGATCAGTCAAACAGAAATCAGGTGAATAATGCAGGGCAACTGGGTGGTGACATGAGCTGGTGCAACTGACAGAGGAATGTGCACAGAATGAACACAGAGGGATCTGGGAAAAACCAATTAACATAACTGAGCACAAGGGAAACGAAAAAAATGGTACATAATTAAACACTAGGAAAACCTAACAAAATGAAAGTCCCACAAAACATGGCATAATTGCTTTCAGGTCAGTGTGTGTCTTTCCTGTGTGTCTTTATTGCCCTGCTATGCACTGGTGACCTCTCCAGGTTGTACCCTACCTCTTGCCCATCGACCACTGAAGATAGGCACCAGCCTCATGTAATCCTGCTAGGATTAAGTGGGTTTAGAATCAGAATCAGAATCAGAATCAGAAAAGCTTTATTGCCAAGTACGTTTTTGGACATACAAGGAATTTGTTTTGGCGTAGTTGGTGCAATACAGTACAAATTAAACAGTATAAACATTTCTACAATATAATATAAATATATGTGCACAGTTTTAAGTGAGTGAGAGTAAAAGTAGAGCAGTATAAGATGCAAGAGCAATACAACAGTGCAGGTGATCATTGTGCAAGTAAAGCAGGAGTCCAAGCTGAGCATTAATGTAACGCATAGAGTTACAGGTTACAAGTGTCCTGTCAGCAAAAAAAGGGGGGGGTGTGGGTGAAAGGGAGAGTGTCAGGGTGGTTTCCGGGCTTTGTTAACCAGGCTGGTGGCAGATGGGAAAAAACTGTTCTTGTGGTGTGAGGTTTTGGTCCGGATGGACCGCAGCCTCCTGCCAGAGGGGAGAGTCTCAAAGAGTCTGTGACCGGGGTGGGAGGGATCAGCCAGAATCTTCCCTGCCCGCTTCAGGGTCCTGGAGGTGTACAGTTCCTGGAGCGACAGTAGACTGCAGCCAATCTCCTTCTCAGCAGACCGAATGACACGTTGCAGCCTGCCCTTATCCTTGGCTGTAGCAGCGGCGTACCAGATGGTGATGGAGGAGGTGAGGATGGACTCAATGATGGCTGTGTAGAAGTGCACCATCATACTCTTTGGCAGGTTGAATTTCTTCAGCTGCCGCAGGAAGAACATCCTCTGCTGGGCTTTCTTGATGAGGGAGCTGATGTTTGGCTCCCACTTGAGATCCTGGGAGATGATGGTTCCCAGGAAGCGGAAAGATTCCACAGTGTCAATTGTGGAGTCACAGAGGGTGATGGGGGCAGGTGGGGCTGGGTTCTGCCTGAAGTCCACAACCATCTCCACTGTCTTTAGAGCGTTGCGCTCAAGGTTGTTCTGGCTGCACCAGTCCAACAGATGGTCCACCTCCCATCTGTACGCGGACTCGTCACCATCAGAGATAAGTCCGATCAGGGTGGTGTCGTCCGCAAACTTCAGAAGCTTGACAGACTGGTGACTAGAGGTGCAGCTGTTGGTGTACAGGGAGAAGAGCAGAGGAGAGAGAACACAGCCTTGGGGGGAACCGGTGCTGATGGTCAGGGAGTCAGAGACGTGCTTCCCCAGCCTCACGCGCTGCTTCCTGTCAGACAGGAAGTCAGTGATCCACCTGCAGGTGGAGTCGGGCACACTCAGCTGGGAGAGCTTCTACTGGAGCAGAACTGGGACGATGGTGTTGAAGGCAGAGCTGAAATCCACAGACAGGATCCTGGCGTAGGTTCCTGTGGAGTCCAGGTGCCGGAGGATGAAGTGAAGGGCTAAGTTGACTGCATCATCTACAGACCTGTTGGCTCTGTAGGCAAACTGCAGGGGGTCCAGGAGGGGGTCGGTGATGTCTTTTAGGTGTGAGAGCACAAGGCGCTGTTGTGGAATTTTCTTATCAAAGTGGGTAGAAGTTGACTCACAACAAGAGAAAATCCGGACTTTTTCTTATAAGTTTTATTCAAAGGCATTCAGCGTTTGAAGACCCTGACACTGAGGTTAGTCAGTGAAACAGAGCCCCGATCAACATTTACACACAGTATTTATACCAGAACACGAAGAGTCTGTGTTTTATGACCCAAACCCTTCTTGAGTTCAAAGGTGACAAGGTTATCTAGGAACAGACCTAACTGCCCTTCCTGACATCATCCTAAATGATGGGTCTTAACCATTAAACTCTCCAGCATTGGAATTTAGAGTCCATCTGCTCTAAAAAACAGAACACTAACAAAACACAGAGGTCAGAGGTGAGAGGTAGATGGAAGGTCACCTGTGGGTGATAAAACACAGAATCAAATGAGAGAGGTGAAGGGAATATCAGAGCACTTTAAAAGAATTTTCCATTACAGCGCTCAAAGGACTTCATCACCACAGAGGTCAGGGCGACGGGTCTGAAGTCATTAAGCCCTGTGGTCCTTGGCTTCTTGGGAACAGGGACGATGGTGGAGGACTTGAAGCAGGCTGGCACATGACATGTCTCCAGTGAGGTGTTAAAAATGTCTGTGAAGACTGGAGACAGCTGATCAGCGCAGTGCTTCAGGCTGGCTGGTGAGACAGAATCCGGACCCCAGCAGCTTTCCGGGGGTTCTGTCTCCTGAAGAGTTTGTTGACGTCCCTCTCCTGGATGGAAAGAGCCGTCCTTGGCGTGGGTAGGGGGCTGGTGGGGGGGAACTTCAGGGTGGGGGTTGGAGGTGCCAAGGCCCCTCTAGAGGTTGGGGAGGTGGGGGTGGTGGATTGTGGCTGCAGCTGTTGGGGGGCGTCGTGGGGGATGGTTGCAGGACTGTCCCTTTGTCTTTCAAAGCGGCAGTAGAACTCGTTCAGGTCGTTGGCGAGGCGTCGGTCGTTGATGGAGTGGGGGGCTTTCGGCTTGTAGTTGGTGATTTGCTTGAGCCCTTTCCAGACAGACGCAGAGTCGTTGGCTGAAAACTGGTTTTGGAGCTTCTCAGAGTACAGTCGTTTGGCCTCTTTCACTGCCTTGCCAAACTTGTACTTAGCCTCTCTGTATATGTCTTTGTCCCCACTCCTGAAGGCCTTTTCCTTATCCAGTCTTAACCTTCTGAGTTTAGCTGTGAACCAGGGTTTGTCGTTGTTGTAACTCACCCTGGTGCATGATGGTACACAGCTGTCCTCACAGAAGCTGATGTAGGAAGTCACAGCCTCTGTGTACTCGTCCAGACTGTTGGTAGTAGTCCTGAACACATCCCAGTCTGTACAGCCTAAACACGCCTGGAGATTCTCCACAGCCTCACTGCTCCACTTCCTTGTCGTCCTCACAACAGGTTTGCAGAGCTTTAGTGTCTGCCTGTATGCAGGAATCAGGTGGACCATGATGTGGTCGGATTGGCCCAGTGCAGCACGTGGGACGGCGTGATAAGCGTCTCTGATGGTGGTGTAACAGTGATCCAGAATGTTGTCCTCTCTGGTCGGACATTTTATAAACTGTCTATATTTGGGGAGTTCGTGGGTCAGATTACCTTTATTAAAGTCACCAGCGATGATAACTAAGGAGTCCGGGTTGGTCCGCTCCACACTCAGTATCTGGTCGGCGAGCATGCGCTGTGCGACCTGCACGTTAGCTTGCGGCGGGATGTAAACACCGACCAGGATGAACGAAGCGAACTCACGGGGGGAATAGAAAGGCTTACAGTTTATGATGAAGGATTCCAGGTCTGGAGAACAGTGCTGCTGAATCACTGTCACGTCGTTGCACCAACCACTGTTGAGGTAAAAACAGATTCCTCCACCTTTCGCTTTGCCGGAGAGTTCCGTGTCTCTGTCCGCTCTGTAGAGCTGGAATCCTGCCAGCTGCAGCGCAGAGTCCGGTATTAATCCACACAGCCACGTCTCCGTGAAGCACAAAACTGCCGATGAATAAAAGTCCCTGTTTTTCCCCAACAGCAGTTGTAGTTCGTCAATTTTGTTGGGAAGTGAGCGCACGTTAGAGAGAAATATTCCAGGTAACGGTGTTCGTAGTCCACGCTGGTGAAGTCGTACCAGCACCCCAGCCCGTTTCCCTCTCTTCCGGCGTTTCACCGCGTGAACAAAGGTGAGCGGAACCTTTGACCAGAATGTCCAAAAATTCCAGAGCAGTAGGCAGAAAAGTGGGAAATAACTCCTCTGGTGTAGTAGCCCTGATGTTCATGAGTTCTTCTCTGGTGAGAGAGCTCCGGGTACCATCACAGAAGACCGTTTTAAAGAATATGGATGAGCTTGATCGATAGGTCATACTGAAGTTCTCAGAGACAAAACCATACATTGATTGATTGTCAATATCTTTGTGGGGTGGTGGAGTGGTGGTCAGCATTTATTAGTAAAATTCAAAGTAACTTCTGAAATTTCATACCCAGTGTGTTTTAAGGTTTAAAATGGGAGACGCCCATTTCATGTGTAGCACCCAGTACTGACCCATCATATTCCACACCTCATGTGATTTCACAAACAGACTTCAATTGTGAAAGCTGGAATATAAGGATGACTAAATAGATGTTTTAGAATTGTCCAGAAGCAGTTTAAAAAGAGGCTCATCTTTGTGGCCATATCAAGAACCTAGCTTGTGAAAGAGGCAGAGGCAAACGTTTCTGTTGTAAGAAAATAGGCAAAGGAAAATAAACCTAAAAAAGTCCTGCCTTACTTAGGTGACCTGACATCTGAGCAGAACAAAAGGCGGGATTCCCAACTGACCTTCCTTTCTCCACTGATAGTCCCTATCCTGCAGTTCCCTTTTCAGGACACTGTGCTACACACAATTAAAAAACATGTACACACTTATATGAACGATATCTGTATTTCAGTGAAAATTGCTCTTGTCAAATATTGAACAATTATTTTTGCAGTCAGCCATGAGCAGTTTTTAGCAATTTGTAAAAGAACAAAGTAACCAAAGCATGTCGACAAACTGTTTTGATCTTCAGTGTGCTTGAAGTGCCTGGAGAGTCAAGAGTTTTGGGATATGTCACTTCCCTTACCATGCCAGTGCATTGTGCAGCTGAAGTACACAGTGGCGACACAGCCTTGAACCACATTGTAACCATTGTCTGCTTCACCTCAACACTTTCTGTCAACACTGGATTCACTTTCAGCAGCAGGGCGCAACGTTTCCTCATGTTGTCATTTCTCTTGTATGTCCACCAGAGACTAATCATTAATCGCATATGCACTGAACACAAAAACAGTCTAAAAAGCAGAAAAAAAACTGTCTACTAAACATTTATGATGTGGAAATTGTGCTTATTTTTCTTGGAACAAGAGGCAAATTATTGTAAAAATTAGCCTCAGTGATAAGCATAAAGCAAATGGGATTTTACATTGCACTGATTCAGCATAGTGGCTTCAGTATCTAATCTTCTGGGACTTTAATGGAGTGGGTCCTTGAGAATCACAAGTACAACTAGGCTTACCTCCTACTGTGCTCGTCACCCAAAAATGTTGACTTGACAGCTTTTAGCGGAAGGTTTCTTCTGCAAAAAAGAAACCTATTTTTGTAATATTTGTTTTAGTTTCACTTAAAATGTTTAGGATATGTAGGGATGTTTTTAGAAAGGCTTTCTGAATATCTTTTTGAATTTGTGTTGTCTTCTTGTATGAAAATGTGCTAATGACTGCCACTAAGACTATTTTACCATTTTATATTATGATTAAGTTTATTTAAAAATTTAATGACTTGCCTCCGTGTATTATCTGTGAGCAATGATAAAAGGAACACAAAGTAGCATTTCTAAAACAGCAGCAGAAATATTAAGTAACCAGGGACTACACAGCAGATTAAAGTTCTTAGTACCACCATCGGCTCTGGTTTTAGACATTGTTCTGCATGTATCTTTAAAACAAATAAGCTGAGTTTCTAATAATTAGGTACAAGTAAATTCCAGGGACTGAGTTCATTTCAGTTCACTTGTACACTTCAGTGTCTCAGTATGACAGACAATCAAAAGTGAACAAAGTACTTTGACCAAGAAACAAATTTTAAGAAAGAACAATTTGATCTTCAATCGGTGGGTTGCATTAAAAAGAAATATTGCATTTCTGGTCATCTCATTAGGGGTTCAAGAGTTTTAATTGTCAATGTAGACCGTAAAAATTAATTACGAAATAAAGAGTAATTATCACATCTGGTCACTCACAAACTCTGGACAATTTAAAGCAATTAAGCATGGGAATGGTCAAAGATCCCGCTTTTCGTATGCTCCAACCTTTTGATAGGTTAGAGAAGCCTAAGAGCTAACATATTAGCAAGCACACCTGTACAAAGCATTAACAACAGGGATACAACTAATTGTCCCACTTTTGGCTTTATTAAAAATATTACTCAACATGGGATTTTTAATCACAAAATTAATGTACATAAATAAAAGGTTGCTTTTTTTCTGAATTGTTCAGTGTGAAATTATAGTACTACTGTCATTTTCGGTATAGATCTGACCCACATACAGAGAACACTCAGAAGAGAACGTTTTACAGATTTTATTGTCAGCAAAATAATCTGGGATGAGGACTGGAAACACCAACTGTATGGGAAGGAAGAAGAATGAACTGGTGAACAACAAATGATATGAAGTAACTGATTACTTAGATCTGAGAAATGGCTTACTAAATTGTTGTACTTTGAACCACCAGGGGTAGAGAGATTCAGAGTCTTAACTTGCGAAGGAAGATCGTTTAGTTGTTTGATCTTGGTGCCAGCGAAATGGAGCTCAGGTGCTGATGTTCGAGATGGAGGAAGGGACAGGGTATGCTGATGCCTGGGTCCTGGAGTTGGAGGAAACGGGAAGCCGCCAGCTTGGTCCGTGCCCGAAAGGTACAGACGGTGGTGAGAGAAATCCACAGGAAGATAGATCCTTAACTCAGTAGTTGATAATCCAGATGCTCAGAGAACCTCTGGAACAAAGTCGGTACTCAGCAAGGTAAACAAAGCCTCAGGTAAAAACCTGCGTGGGAACAAAATACAAAGTTACATGAAGTTCAAAAACAAAGCAAAAGATCAGTATAGGCTGAGCTTTTTACCACTAAAGCAAACACTCTGGCATCGAAGTGCTGGCAGCCTCCCGCTTAAGTACTCCTCCAAGCAATCAGCAGATAGGAGACACCTGTCATCCAGCGCACCTGAGAGCTCCAGTACCAACTGGAAACTGAATGGTTATGTAGACAAGTACACCAAAACACACACACACACATACAGACTCAGACAACTACAATAAAAGATTAATCTATTTAGAAGCTTTTTTATACATCTTTACCAATGGTGCCAATAGGCGAGTCATTAATCTCTGCCGAAGCAAACTAAGCATCAGCAAACGTGAAAAGAATTGATCATGTCCTAGATTTATTGGGAAATATATTTAAAAAATTTACTTTTTACCAGAAGAAAATATATACATACATGCTTCTATTAAAACAAGGAAAAATTAAAAGGGAAAAAAAAATTAGAAGGAAAAAATATATAAATCTCCAATTAAGCTTCTTATGCCACAGTTCTTAATTTTAAAACATTCCTTCTGAGTAAAATGTATAAATGATTTTGATTAATAATTTGAAGAAGTTCCCTTATCAATCATGACACTAAGGCTACGTTCGCATCCTTTATTACTTACATAAACAATGTGCTGCTGTGCGACGTCTACATTCTCCTTCTGCGTATGGTCGCTCTGATGGTGGTCACATTCAATCCGTAGCTTAAATAACCACTCAAAATCGAATTTCATTAAAAAATTGGAATTGAGCATCAAGACCTGCAGTGTGAAAGTAGCCAAGGTTTCCTGGGCAATTCACAAACAATACATGTCTTTTTGCTGCCTGACACAACTGTTGGGTAAAAAGTTCAACATTTCTGTTTGTTTAATTAGATGATGACATAAACCATAGTTCAGCTTTGAGTGATCAGACAAAAAAACATGAGACCACAGACTGGATCCTCATTCATATATAAGAGATCAAATATGTTGCTGAAACTGCTTATAAGCCATCTAAAGCATTGGTGTCCAAGCTTTTTGCCACACGGATCAAAGTTGCCAAATTGAAAATACTTTCAGGCCAAGAATTGAGTTTTTTTTGTTTTTTTTTTACCTGTTCAACAATAAACTAAACATGCCATAATATGACAGTGGCTTGATTTTTGAGAGAAAGGATTTATAAATTACTGTAAATCTAAAACATGAAAAGGATCTTTAATATTTCCTTATCAAAAGAAAAGCATAATATAAAAACTAAATACTGTTCACTCGTCCCATTTACTATAAAATTTAAATAAAAGCAAAAAAAAGTTTAATAAAAGAAAAATACTTTGTGTTGTGTCTGTGTTCCATTTTAAAAGGATTCTTTTGTCAGTGTGTCCATCTGTGTCAACTGCATTTTCTGGTTGGCCAAATTTGAATCACTTTGAAATTGCAGTTTGGGGGCACACATATGGGTTCTTTTTAGACACCTCAGCTTTAGAGGCGCTGTCAAAAATAAAAACAGATGAAGCCCGAGAATGGAGCCCTGAGGGACCCCAAATGGTAATCTCCTACTCAATATGATTACCAAAAAACATGTCCTCATAATGTCCCTACAGACCTCAAGCAGAGCAGTTTTCATTGGATACATTTTGCAGCAATTAGACTGAACAAAGAGAGGAGAGTTATATAGCAAATAACTATCTGCTCAAATATACGTCCGTAAGAGCTCCATTCAAGAAATTATATTCAGTCATCAGAGACAGACTAACACCACAGCAGGAATACATTATGAAAGGAGACATTGAAAAAAAATTCTTTATGAAGAAAATAAAACTATACTGTGAGATTTGTTTTTACCTAGCCTAAGGAGTCACTAATATACATTTCACTTAGGCTCTAGGCAAAGCAATTTGTCCTGGTATTGAGTAATGTGTATGTTTTAAGTAACTCATTAGTAGTTTAGCTAAATTTTTTATTTTTTATCTGTTACAATAATAAGACACCTACACCATGTCATTTCAAAGCTTGGGTATGTCCAAAAATAACTACTTGTTGAGCTGTTTGTGGTGGCACCTTTATTGAGATGAAGCTTAACCTGTGGCATTAACTGGTGCATGTTAAACGTGGATTATTTTTGCAATCAGATAATTATTTCCACCGATACCAACAGATGATTAATTGAAATTAATATTGCTGAATAATCTAACTCTAAAGCAACCTCAAAGAGAAGGGAGTTATATTTTGCAACAATTTTAAATAGTGATCTGCTCAAAAATAGTTAAATAAAAGCCCAATTCAAAAAATTATATCCAGTCATCAGGACAGAATGACACCACAGCAGAAATACATTAGGAAAAGAAGGCTTTGAAGAAATGACTTAATGAAGAAAATACAACTATACTGTCAAATCTGTTTTCACATAGCCAATAGTGTCAATAATATTCTTGCCATAGAAGTTACTCGTTTGTGCTTAGTGTATTAGTTCATTCTTATTGTACTTAGTATTTATTCTGTTACATCTGTTTTTCTTTTCCCCTCATTTAGTGTCCCAGCTGAGCTCTATTCATGCCAATAAGTTTCCCTTCCCTGTCTCCCCACTTGCCTTCTGCCCAGCTGATCCACATATTCTCCTGATTGCTCGCACCTGCATTATATGTCATTTCTCCCCTCATCCCTCAGTATTTAAGCTGACCTGTTATCATTGCTCCCCACAGGAGCCTCCCATTATACTCCCTGTCTGCATGTCTGTGACTCACATGTTCCTCTTCTTCTTGTGTTTTTGTGAGTTTCCTATCCTCCCTCCATCCATCCGTCCATGCATTTTCTAAACCTGCTTCTTCCATACTGGGTCACAGAGGAGCTGGTGGCTATCTCCAGCAGTCTATGGGCGGAGGTGGGGTACACCCTGGACAGGTCGCCAGTCCATCGCAGGGCAACATACAGAACAAACAACAATGCACGCACCCATTCACACCTAAGGGCAAATTAAAGAGACCAATTAACCTAATAGTCATGTTTTTGGACTGTGGGAGGAAGCCGGAGTACCTGGAGAGAACCCACGCATGCACAGGGAGAACATGCAAACTCCATGTGGAAAGACTCAGTGCTACCAACTGTGCTATTGTGCAGCCAGCTTCCTGTCCTCATTAAAAAAATTATTATTCATCCAACGCTCCAGTCTGCGCCTGGGCCCTACTCTACAACCACACAACTTGACAGGCGGAGTAAAGGGAAATCAATGATTTTAGCAAGTGAGTTTCATATTTATAAAAGTCAAGCTCTTGAGTCAATTAAGCAAAAACAATTTGCAACAAATTACCTTATCCATAAAATATATATAAAAAATGAAATTTTAATTCAAACTTACTTTGTGCCTACACTGAGTGAGACAAACCTGTCTGAAGAAAAATATACATGATGTATTAGCAGACTTTCTCCTGTTAAATAGTTTTGCTTCCTTGCACTTTACTGTCAGCACTTTGTTTTAGCTTTTTTCTTATTCTCTTGTTATTTCTTATTCTCCTCCTTTTACACTTTCTTTGTTTTTATCTCATCTCATGTCCCCATCACCTTAACCTTCCTCCCAACTTTACTTAAACAGCATCAAAGAGGGTTCATGGCTCCAGCTGGGTGGCTACCAGCCTCTCATTTCCTCTTAGGCTTTGCAGCCATTCAACGGTGGCGTGCTCCATCAGGGCTGAGCGGACCCCTGGGAGTCTACCAGAAGCCTCCACTAGGCGCTCACCGCTGCTTCCTGCTCATTTAACTGACCCCCTCAGAATGGCGCACCATTGTCCTGACTGTTATCTGATGGCCCCAATCCACAGACAGACAAAGCAGAGGGCCCCCCTCCACTGCATTATAGTGACTTTCTTTCTTTCTTTCTTTCTTTCTTTCTTTCTTTCTTTCTTTCTATATTCCCACTTCCATTCTTCTGCCATAAAAGTGGATTTTAAGTAGTTAAATAATCTTTCTTCAGTTCATTTCACACACCTTAAAAGGATGAAATGACTTGCATGTCCATATTATTAACTTAAAAATTGAAAATGTAAGGTTCCCAAATGCTTTGACCTGTATTTGCTCTGCAAGAGACTGTAAGTTGACATGTAAAAATACTTTGCAGAAAAAATTCATGCAATGCATCATCGGATCAAGGGATAAGGTGAATGAAGAAATTGGTGTTTGTGACAAGTAAATTATTTTTGGACATCTGCATAATATCCATAAAAAATACTTGCACACAGAAAAGTACATGGAAATCATTTTTAATAAGTAGAGGAACTAAAGGTCTAGAAGACCAATGGGGGTCAGTGTGGGTGAATTGCAATGTCTGCCACTGTAATGGTTGAAAGCTTTTTATATACGTAAAAACCTTTGTTTTGGAACCTTTCATTAATTTAGAAGAGTGTTTTTTTTATGCTGATTCCATGTATATCTTTCAGCATTAACTTAAAGGACAAAAAAGAGAAGTTTATGTGACAGTCCTAACTGGATGCAGCATGAGAGGAGCGTCCTCTTGTGGAGAGAGACAGAAAAGCAAAGGCAAGTTTTTTTTATTATTTGTTGTCAACTTCCTTTCGTGTTTGAGACTTTTTGCCACACACAGATAAAAGCAAAAGGTTTTTCTATAGGGAAACCATTGTGTCCTTTTATCAAAGGGAAAGCTGCTAAATGAGCTTTGGTGTGCTATGATATCACCCACATCAGTCAGGATTACCTGTGCAGGTGCCTTGCAACCAGGTGGGGGTGGGTCTTGACTTGCCTGCTCCAATTTCATATCCCTCTGACCAAACAGGAAGACCTGTAATGGTAGAAGAAAGGAAATCACAAACAGAGATGTGTTGGGCCTAAGCTGCCTTTCAATAAAACAAACTACCGTTTCATATTGTTGCTCTCTCTTGTCGGATAAAAATGAACTGTTTTCTCCCTAACTAAGCCTGGTCAACTGTTCCTCACGATTGAATCAAATAAGTTGCTAATATCATTTACAACACCCAAGGAAACTTCCATAGAGAGACTAAATTTAAAATACTTTTATTTTAAAAGCTGCTGAATGCACAAGCATTCTTGTTTTCTCATATGAATAACACACGAGCAAATTCATAAACTTACTTTAAAATACAAAGTTAATCATGTAACTACAGGGGTTGGACAATGAAACTGAAACACCTGGTTTTAGACCACAATAATTTATTAGTATGGTGTAGGGCCTCCTTTTGCGGCCAATACAGCGTCAATTCGTCTTGGGAATAACATATACAAGTCCTGCACAGTGGTCAGAGGGATTTTAAGCCATTCTTCTTGCAGGATAGTGGCCAGGTCACTATGTGATACTGGTGGAGGAAAACGTTGCCTGACTCGCTCCTCCAAAACACCCCAAAGTGGCTCAATAATATTTAGATCTGGTGACTGTGCAGGCCATGGGAGATGTTCAACTTCACTTTCATGTTCATCAAACCAATCTTTCACCAGGCTTGCTGTGTGTATTGGTGCATTGTCATCCTGATACACGGCACCGCCTTCAGGATACAATGTTTGAACCATTGGATGCACATGGTCCTCAAGAATGGTTCGGTAGTCCTTGGCAGTGACGCGCCCACCATCTAGCACAAGTATTGGGTCAAGGGAATGCCATGATATGGCAGCCCAAACCATCACTGATCTACCCCCATGCTTCACTCTGGGCATGCAACAGTCTGGGTGGTACGCTTCTTTGGGGCTTCTCCACACCGTAACTCTCCTGGATGTGGGGAAAACAGTAAAGGTGGACTCATCAGAGAACAATACATGTTTCACATTGTCCACAGCCCAAGATTTGCGCTCCTTGCACCATTGAAACCAACGTTTGGCATTGGCATGAGTGACCAAAGGTTTGGCTCTAGCAGCCCGGCTGCGTATATTGACCCTGTGGAGCTCCCAAGGGACAGTTCTGGTGGAAACAGGAGAGTTGAGGTGTACATTTAATTCTGCCGTGATTTGGGCAGCCGTGGTTTTTTGTTTTTTGGATACAATCCGGGTTAGCACCCGAACATCCCTTTCAGACAGCTTCCTCTTGCGTCCACAGTTAATCCTGTTGGATGTGGTTCGTCCTTCTTGGTGGTATGCTGACATTACCCTGGATACCGTGGCTCTTGATACATCACAAAGACTTGCTGTCTTGGTCACAGATGCGCCAGCAAGACGTGCACCAACAATTTGTCCTCTTTTGAACTCTGGTATGTCACCCATAATGTTGTGTGCTTTTCAATATTTTGAGCAAAACTGTGCTCTTACCCTGCTAATTGAACCTTCACACTCTGCTCTTACTGGTGCAATCAATAAAGACTGGCTACCAGGCTGGTCCAATTTAGCCATGAAACCTCCCACATTAAAATGACAGGGGTTTCAGTTTCATTGTCCAACCCCTGTAAGTGCATCTGTCTTAATTTTCTTCAACAAATTTAGCTAGTCAACATTTATTGTTCCTTTCAGACATTCATACCCTAAGAAGTTTTTCATATTTTTTCAAATTACAACCCCAAACTCAATGTTATGATGGGCCACTTAATACTAAACCAACACAATGTAGTGTATGGCAGGCAGGCTTCAACGAATTGCCTTCAGAAGTCACCTAATTTGTTAACAGAGTGATCCTGTGTGTAATATTATCTCAGTATAAGGCCTCAATGGTTTGTTAGTGAACAGCACTGAACAAACAGCATCATTAAAACCAGACATGAGCATAAATAAAGCCATAAGATTTTTTTTTTCAGTTTCCCAGAAGCCATGTAGGGGACAGAGCAAACATTTAATGTAAAATGCAAGGTGCTCTGCTCAGATGAGATCAACATGTACAACACTATGTGTGGAGAAAATCTAAGGGTATTTTCACACAACCTAAACAAAATATTTTTCACCTTAATTTGGTTTGGGCACGACTGAAAACAGGATTCAGCACTCTTCCAACCAAAACAAACAATGAAGCAACACTGAGTGTAGGACAACTTGGGGCTCCTGTTTTTACTTTGGTGTTTTGCTTCTTCTCAGGAATCTGCCCTGTCAGAGCATCCGGTAAGGAAGCAGATTATTCAGCAGTTGTCCTTTTTGGTTAAATGTAAAGTCTATCTGCATTTCTCATTGCTAGTGAAAAGACACCCACGTTTTCAGGCAGACCAGAGTTCCCTTCATTGTTCCATAAAGTTTGGAAGACATTTCACACCTAGCAAATCTATGCACTCTATCCAAGGTAAAAAAAACAAACTCTGATTCGTTTAAAGTGGACCAAACAGCTCTGGTATGAAAGTGCCCGAACATTACATATTGTGCTGAACCCACCATGCCCACACTGAAACGTAAGGGTAGCAGCATCATGATGTGGAGATGTTTTTCATAAGCAGTGAGAAACATAAAGCCAGAACTACAATGAAATAGTTTAGATCAAAGCATATTCATGTGTTGGAAAGGCTTAGTCAAATTCCAGACTTCAATGCAACTGAGAATCTGCAGCGGAACTTGCCAAAAAAATAGTGATTCTGCTAAATATTGCTTATGAGGGTTAAAAATCCACACAACACATCTAATTTTTTCATTTGAAAAACTAATAAAAACCATTTATCACCTAATTGCAGATTATAATTTCATAACAGTTTTTCCAGATACAGGAATAAAATAATGGTTTTTGTTTTGTTATCTTTAAAGCAGTGGTTATTAATCTGACCCCCAGAAGGACCCTGCATTTTTTTTTTTGCAGCAGCAGCAGAGGACTTTATTTTTTCATTTTTTCCAACAGTAGGTAGACAGGAAAGAGGGCAAAGAGAGGGGGAGACATTCAGCAAAGGTCACTGGGTCGGGACCGATCCCAGGACAGCCACGTTGAGGACTATAGCCTCTGCACATGGTCACATGCTTAACCCCTACACCACCGGTGTTGTGCCCAGGACCCTGAGCTTTAAGGCCAACTAACTTATCAAACAATTTATATGCAGCATATCTAGCATTCACATATATATATGCCATAAACAGGTGTGTTTATGGAATTAAATCAATTACAAATATAGATAAATACATTACTTTAACTGTTTTGGACTCTTTTTAAATACTAAAACCGTCATTCTTTGCACGCAAAACTAAAATTGCATCTTGACATTGAGATCAACAGGCAGTTGCAGCAACCTGTTTCAAACATTGACAACCTGCAGTAAAATGTTTGGAAAATATGTCATGTGTGCAAATTTCAGCATAACTTTGGAAAATGATTTGGGAGGAAACTGCAGTTATAAAAATCCTACTGTCATGAACTTAAAAGAGTTTTCCGGCTGATTCAGACTATGAAAAAAATTTTCCGAAGGACATTAACAAAAAAGGGCTTGTTGGAGAAGGGCTTGTTGGAGAATTCAGCTCATTGTCACAATAGTCTGTATAAACTGCTAACTACTGAAATCGTATCCCTGCATAGAATTATAAAACAACAAGGTTGCTGTTAGTCTATGCAGGGTGTATTCATACTTGCCACTTCTGGTCCGCTTTAAACGGACCAGAGTTCGTTTCCCCCCTTGGTCCGGACCTTTTGTGCAGGTGTGAATACACTCAAGCGAACCCTGGTCCGGACCACACAAACGGACCGAGACCCACTTTTTGATGTGGTCTCGGTCCGCTTCCAAACGGACTCTGGTGCGGTTCGCTTATGGTCTGAATACAAACCGGCCCCGATCCGAACCAACTATAAAAAGCGTACGTCTCTTTGGACATAAAAAGCCACCGTAGCCGGTAGCAAAGGTGTGTGTTGTAAGGTAATCATACCTGATAAGCTGTGTGTTGCTTAGCAACGCTACTGGCTTGTTGTGGGACACGTAGAGAACGGAACGGAGTTCCAGAATTAAAAGTGGAACGTCTCAAAGTCTGAGTTGAATGAGCTGCTCTTCTCACAATAATATTGCAGTTGTAATAACGGCACAAAGTTGCAGAACAGAGGTGTTGCACGCAGCACGTCTACAGATGTTTTCCTAAATTTCCGGGTCTGTGTTCTGTCCCGCCCCCGTCATTTCTGTCCAATGGGAACAATGATCGTCACCCGCATGGCTTTGTTTACAAGTACTAGTTCACTTGCAAAAAGTACATTGTGAAAACAAACCGCACCAAATGAAAAAAATAAAGTTCGCTTTTGGTCCGGACCAAACAAGTGGACCAAAGAACTTTCCTGGTGTGAATACACCCTGTGTGTCTGAAGTACAAGAGTCAGATTTTATGTCAGTGCAAAAAGGCCGACTCTCATTGAAGAAGATTGGGAACCACTTGATTAAGCTACTGACATTTCTCCTTAATTCTAAATAAAAATGTCCTTTTGAGCTTCTGCTGAATGTTCATGGGTTCAAAATTAATAAACACTATTTTCAGATGACAAATAATGCAAACAAACAAGTTCATATTAGTTTCGAAAGAACAGAGTACCAGTGTTTTAACTTTGAAAGGGTTTGAAAATCAGTGTTTAAAGGAATAACGTTGATTTCCATCACGCTTTCCATGCTTCTTGGCATGCACTGTACCAATCTTTAATGATGCTGTTGGGTTCAGGTGAACACACATTCAGTACCCCATTATTAAGCAGAATGATGTGTGCTAGTGTGATGATTTTCCTACATGTAGAGATGCTGATTTAAAAAAAATGCTGACTTCGTTTGAACTTCTGAAGTGCTATAATAATGAAAAAGTCTAAGGCGTCTGAATGCTTTTAAGGCACTGTATCTGACAAATACCAGTGCAAGTTATCTGGAGGGAATAAAGGCAATACAAATAGAGACAGAGTAAAGGATATGTTTTTTTAAGGCTTTTTTATTTAGAAAAGTCTTAGTAACATTTACCTGCAGAGTGAAGAAAAGAACCTTACCTGAGACATTAAAGTCAAGTAAAACACGCTGGTTGAGGAAATTAACACTCATAAAACAACTGAAGAAACACTCCAACTAAAACTCCTTCATCCTTCTAAGATTTCCCCTACTTTCCCTTTCTTCTTTTTTGAAGATCAAGCTATGGCAAAAAGTTGAAAAATTCTGCCTCTTTGATCTGCACACACAAGTGAGAGTTCATTTCCATTTTTGATTTTCTCTCTCTCTCTCTTTCTCTCTTCCTTTCTGTGAGAGTGCCAGCATCAAGATTTACCTTGGTGTGCAAATGTGCTGGAATAGGTTAAAAGGAAATCTTGCTGCTCTCTCAAAGCACAAGTGCAGATGTTATGAAGTTAATTAAAAATTTAGCAATTCGTTTCTCCCCGTCCCAATTTAGGCTGCATCAAATGGAGGAAAACAGACGGGTGGAAAAAAAAATACTTATGAGAGGAGTCCGTGCAGTCTACATTTTACATGTATGGCAACATTGACAAGGAGGACTAGTTCAGTAATGTAAAATTAATCTCATCCACCTTTTTTGGTTGTTCTTATATCATTAGGGCATATGTAAGGCTGTAATTTCTGTTTTAAACTAAAACTTGCGCTAAACTTTGAAAACAAGTATTTTAGATTAATAGGCTTAGCCTGATATTACTCAAACAAACTGATATTGCTCCACACATTTCCCTCCGTCTGCTTCATTTAGAAGACAACAGAGATAAACACATTCACGGGCCTCCTTCCTCCATCAGTCTTCCCAACAACTAACTCAGCTTTATCCATGTTTACTCAAATTGCATCAGTATGTTGACACCGGCCCCATATCTTCTCCCAGCTCTTCCTTCTCCTCCCAGATAATAGTGCCTTTCTCAGAAAGGATGTCAAGTCTCAAGATGCTGCCCACCCCTCTCCACCTCTGCGGGTGGAGTGGGTGATGCTCTGGGAGCGGAGCAGAGGGAGGGTTTGCAGAGGGTGGTTTCTTTTTTGCATAGGTGCTTACAGCTGCATTTGTCCCCTAATTCTTATTGGTGCTCAGTGCTATAGCCTCTCTGTGCGGCCCCTTCCCCACCACCACACCCCGGCCCACCCCGATGGGACCCCCTACCCCCCATCCCTCCTCCTCCACTGAGTGATATTACAAGCGGCAGCCGCACGCCTCTGATCTACACGCGCCGGGCTCCCTCCTGGTCCTGGGTGAATAGCTCTTGACTTGTTCAATTTGTTTAGAAGCCGCGTTGGATGCTTTGAAGCCACACATTTTAGCATAAATCATAACCTGTCTCCTTGCACACAACAGCTTTGAAATGCAACATCTGCTTTTGAATCTCCTGCTTTACAATTAGTTAAGCAACATCAATAGAATGACTCCCTGTAATTTTTCTTTATAATGAACTGCTTTGTACACGTGCGAGGGCACCGGCGGGCCCCATTTGATTTTTCCCAAGGCCAAGGTGTTGAGACGGATCAATCTTCATCAGGAGTCCTGTTTTTTGGGGGGGCGCAAACTCCCTAAACTTTTGAGCACAATCAGTCACACGTGTTAAATTGGGTTACCCTCGGCACTAACCTACTTAGGAAGTGTCATGGTTGTGGGGCATGTTACCAGGCCGTGTTGTTTACTCTTTCATCACACTCTTCAGGATTCCTGTTTGTTGGTTTGTTTTGCAAAGCACCAGCCTTCTGTTCAGCTGTGGGAAAAGTGCGGAATCAAAGTCCCGGAGAGCATTCTGACGGTGACGTTGATAAGCTTGGCCTGTCACTATCCGTTTGTCTGAATGACACTGACGCTCAGGTTGGATCTCTGGAGGAAGTGGTGCGCGCAGAGAAACCAGGTGCACATCCTCACAGCAGAAAACTCTGCTTCCTTCAAGTTTTCATCATGTAGACCTTTAAATATAATACAAAGAATAAGAAAAAACATACAATATGTTGACATAAGTTTTTGTTATTTTTTAAACTGTGCCAAAGTTAAAAACTCTCCGAAAGGGATCCATCACTTATGGAGCCCTCTCATCAGGTGCATTAAGAATTCTTTTTGCAGGTTGAAGGGGAAAATAACAATCCCAAAGATTTTTATTTTCAAAGGCAAGCATTTGATCAGTAGTCATCAATTAAACTTACTGAGGTGCAAATTACACCGCAAGGATTAGATGAAAGAGCCTCCGTGTCATTTCCTCCCCTCCTCCTCAAAGCTTGGCTTGATTCGCAGCACACAAACAGCGGGCTGATCCCTGGCATGGCGGTGACAGGGTGACACTTCCCCTCACATTACGCAGGCTGAGCTGACTGAGGGGCTTAACAGATAGTGGCATCGCAGGCGTACATTTACAAATAAACCCACTGCTCTAGCTGTGTGGCACTCCCCTGCACATGTAGCCCTTGTATCTCCGATCCTGCTTTGCATTTCTGATTTTAGCTGGAGTCCCGCCATGAGATCGGGTTACTGTGCTGACAAGAGTCCTTTTTTCCACCTGGCATGTTGGGACATCCAGACTACTATTAATATAAGAGGATCTGTGATGGTTTTGTTTTATTTATTTATTTATTTGCAGAAACAGCAAAGGTGTCCTCCAAACATTTTCACCTGAAATGAATTGTGATGATGGAAGTAATAAGAATCAACTGCAGCAGTACTAAACTATGTTAATCAACATTAATCATTCACAAAACTATATAATGAATTTGACTGACGAATTAATGCTTTTACTTCCTATTGAACAATCTGTATCACAAGTTCAAGAAACTATGAGATTTCTGGTTAAGATTTACATTTACTTCATATCAATCAAAAAGTTACAATTTAAGAAACCAGTATAAGAAAAACCATCCCCTGGTAATTGTTACACATTTTTCAATCCTATTTCATTCCTGAGAGCAACCCAGGCCAGTCCTAAGGGCCAAGGGTCAAGGCTCCTTCAAAAGACCGAGATAATGATCAAGTGCGCTATCTGACCTGACTACTGAGAGCCTGAGATTTAGAAAACAAGAAGCTAACATTTCCAATAAGAAAATTCTGTGTTACTTGATAAAAATGGATGTGGAGGAGAAAATTGTAAACCTTGTCCCACTTTCCCTAAGATCGGATAAGGTGATATCAAGAGATCTTTTCACAAAAACTTGTATGAAGAAATCTCCACTTGAACTGATCTGACCTGAGATCAGACAACGTGATTTCAGTTTGAATGGAGATCTTTTCATGAAAGTCTGATAACGTCTGAGTAACTACAAGAACTTAATCTATTGAATAAACCGATTGCTGAACATCCCTTTGTTACTTTAGAGACCTTTTTATTCTTATCGGTAGAAGTGGGTTGTTTGTTCATTCTAATATTTGTTGTAAGTTTGCTTTATTATTTATAAGCTCTACCACTGTGTAAATATATACTGGTTAGAGTAATAAAAGATTTATACTTTGATTCTATTAGTATGTCACAGTGATTTTCTCATAGTCTTTGGATCAAGTGTATAGATTCTCTCTGATCTGCTGGCAAACTGAAGACCTGAGAAGGAAATTAAACTAATGGTCTTTTTGAATGTGTAACAGTAAAAGAGAAGGAAAAGTAATTTATGTCAGATTGATATCTCATCTTATCTTATCTTATCTTATCTTATCTCAAAAGAGGTTTAAATCAGACACTAATATTTCTTTAACAGATGCTGACAGAGCCATAGGATTACATAGAAAAGGTCCCTGAATGCTACAATACCCAGATGATCTTGATGGCTGTAAATTATAATGTTCAGTGTTACAGCTAATTATTTACCAATGTTCCTATAGGCTTCGCGGCGGATAAGCCCATTGTTTTCTTTCTTCTTTTGTCTCTCCTTTTTTATTATTCATTCCGTGTGCCAATTACACCGACAGGCAATTGTAGGGAATTCATCTTTTTGGGGAATTTACACAGCAAACCCTATGAATAAACAATTCACACTTTCTGGGTAAATTAGTTATCATTAATTTTAAATGCTGTGTTGGGGAAATGAATTACCATAAACTTAACACGCTGAAGTAACGGGCGCCAGTGTGGATACTTTAGACACCAACAGGAAATTCACAGAGGAAGCCATTCAACTGGCAGCTCCGGAGACATCTCCATCTGGTTTATAGTGGTCATGAATGCAGGGATGTAGGGCAGCAATTGTCTCAGACGAGACAGTTTTTCCTCAACTTGCAAGACATTTAGACACTGGTTTATTTCACAGTTTGAAAATAATAGACAGCACAGACACCTAAATGTAAATAGTGTAAAGAAAATATCTAAAATGCTGAAATTGAGAAATTGTGTATTTTGAACCACCGACACATAAAAATCCAAATCCTGATTTACTAAATCTTTTCACAATAATCTCAGGTCAAGAATGGAACTACAAAATCTTATAAGCAACACATGTTTTTTTTTTTTTACTTGATAGAAGATTTCAGATGATTTTCTTCAAAATAATGCAGGTTTCAGTGCATGGCAGGCAAAGCATCTAGAGTCATTCACTTACAGTCTTGTGAAATGTGTTGAAATACATTAAAACTAACCTATTTAACAAAAGTCTGGATAGTAGAACATGGTCCACCAAATAAAGCATCTTATAGATTTGTCATTTATCATTGCCTAGTATTTTAATTAGTAACCTGGATGTGCATATGTTTAAGGTTTATTGGTTAGTACTCTATTTAAATTTTGTCTCTTCTTATTTGATCAAATGTTCAAATGTTTGATCTATTCTGCACTAAAATACCAAAGAGAATTCACACAGCAGTAAACAGAATTTCACATTTTAATTCTACGATTCCAGATTTTTCTTTGCCCTTCTTAGTCTGACAATAACAAATACCTTCTAAATATTTCTGGGTCTTGTTCATTTGTAATAATGTGAATGTTTTTCTTTTTGCTGTTTCATTTCTTTCTGTGTATGTGAAAGCAATGATCTGTTTTGTTCCGCTGCATTATTTTTGCACAACAAATTATTAGTTGTTTTTTATGCAGTGGTGCTGTTTTATCCCTGCACAGTTCCTTACTGAGATCCACAGCGTTATTCTCATCTCCAAATCAGCAATTTGTTCAAACCTTTTCATGATTTACCTTGAGATCATTTGTGCATTAGCCCACATAGTCTCTCCCAGTGTTGAATCCCTCCCCGCTTTGACTTCTGAAAGATTTTGCAGAATGTTCTGTTAATACCAAATCTGCTTCTAACCTCTTATTAGGCATCAAACCAGAATGTTCAAATATCTACAAAAAGCGTCACTCAATTTCATATGACTGTCTTTGCACAGTTTATTTTAAAACGGGGCATTGATTTTCTTTGACTTCCTTCTGATTTACATTCTACATGACTTGATTTACTACTGTCTGGAAGTCTGCAAAAATAGGTACCCATTTAAATATTTCTTGATCGACTTCAGTTTGTTTATTTTTAGAAGGTATTTAAATTTTGTGATAAAATTGCATAGAATATTGCTGTGCCTTCAAAGTATGTCCTTCCTGATGAGATGATGAAATGATTATGAAGAACCATGTAATTGACACTTGGCAGATGGACTGTATTCATCTTTATCAAGTAAGAGTTTCTGTACCATATCCTCTGACAAAACATAAAACACTCGCTCTGCTCTGGCTTTTAGCCTGTAAAAACATTTATTTAGAGTTTGATTTTCTGACAGACAGTTTCTAGTGTATAATGAAACCATCAGCCTCAAGCTGTAAAGATTTTAGTGGATTAGATTTTTATCATAAAGGTCATCTTGGTTCATTTTATATAACATTTTTCCAGAGGTGAGTAAGGCAGAGATTTCTTCAATCCATTTCTTTTACTGTACTTCTCAAAGCCCGTCAGCCTCTGCTGGATCTCTCTTTGCACTCTCCCCTTTCGTCTTCGTCTCTGGGAGTATGGGTGCATGTCAAGTGATTGTTGAATTGAAATATTGATGTGGAGTATCAAAGCGTGGCGTAGCACTCCTGTGTTTCCAGAACTAACCACGAAGCGCTTTGATCAGATACTCCTGTGATCTGACTTCTGAAGTTGTTAAGAGTGCTGGAAAACAAAATGCAAACAAACTTCAAGTGCTCTTGGTATTGATAAAAGTTTTCTTTGACAAGTGGAGATGCGTGCTGTCTGCCTGCGTCTGCCCAAGACTGGAGATTTTGGAGGATTTGTACATGCTAATGGACATGAGATGAGGAAATTATTAAAGTTTGCTGTTTCTCGCACATCTTACAGTGCAAATCGTAGCGGAGGGCTGGGAATCCACACAGAATAAAGCAGCAATGCAAAAGTATTTTAATATTATGATTTCTGTAGTAATTATGCCTCTTACAACTCAACATTTTATTTGAGCACTGGCTAAAGAGCTACAGTAAGGAACAAGAGTAACAACATGTTTATGGGCCACAATATCATTTATACATTCTTTGGGAGATAAATCTCCTTTGTGTTTATTACATAATAATAAATAATGCAGTTTGATGACAGATCGGCTCAAAATGTAAAACTGAATAATCACAGAGGAGCAGCATTCAAAACATGTTTCAAAGACAGAGGCAGAGACTATTTTGTGTTTTAACAGGTTGAGCTGGGAGAAATTTGACTGTGCAAAAGCCTTAAGTCATCCACCATTTGTACATGTTTTATTTCCATTGAGTTCAATTTTATTCTGTAATATTTATTTTTTTTAGTCTTTCCACAGGTCTTTGAAAGCATTTTTTATTTGGCTCATTTTTCTTTTATTTTCAGGACAGCACTTGGCCTTTTTCAGAGTATTTTTTATTTTTTTGTTTGTTTGTTTGTTAAATCCCCTAATAATTGCCCAATAATGATCCAAAGCCCATCTAAATAAAAAAAAACATGAGCTCTGGGTCAATTCGCCCATTGCCAAGTGTAATCCCATTTCATACCATAAACAAACACACCCATGTACAACCCCAAGTCCAATGAAGAAGGGATATTGTGGAAAAACCTCAATAAAAACAGAAAACATTGATTAGCAAATCCTGCTTAACATATATGCAATTGAATACACTACAAAGACAAGATGTTTAATGTTGAAACTGAAAAAGTTAATTGTTTTCTTGCAAATATTCTCTTATTTTGCATTTGATGCGTGTAACAACCTTCCAAAATAGCTGGGACAGGGGCAACAAAAGACAAGGAAACTAAGGAAACTCAAACTTCTGTTTAGAACGTTCAGCAGATGAACAAGTTAAACAAGAAACAGTTGAGTGTCATGATTGAGTGTAAAAGGAGCATCACTGAAAGGCTCAGTCATTCACAAGCAAGGATGGGACGAGGTTCACCACTTTGGGAAAACCTGCATGAGAAAATAGTCCCAACAGTTTAAGAACAATGTTTCTCCATGTACAATAATCAATGATTTCATCATCTACAGTCCGTAATGACATCAAAAAACTCAAGAGAATCTGGAGAAATCTCTGCAAGACTAAGAACCAACACTGAATGCCCGTGACCTTTGACCCCTCTAGAGGCACTGCATTAAAAACCTAAATCATTCTGTAACAGATTTCACCACCTGGGCTCAGGAACACTTTAGAAAACCATTGTCAGTTAACACAGGTTGTTGCTACATCTACAAGTTAAAACTCTACCATGCAAACCAAAAACCATATATATTAACACCCCCAGAAAGGCCACCAGGTTCTCTGGGCCTGAGTTCATCTAAGATGGACTGATGCAAAGTGAAAAAGTGTGCTGTGGTCTGATGAATCCACATCTTAAATTGTTTTTGGAAATCATGGATGTCGTGTCCTCTGGGCCAGAAAGGAAAAGGACCATCTGGATTGTTATCAGTACAAAGTTCAAAAGCCAGCATCTGTGTTGGTATGAGGGTGTGTTAGTGCCCATGACATGGGCAACTTGCACATCTGTGAAGGCACCATTAATGCTGGAGCAACACATGCTCCCATCCAAGTAACCTCATTTTCAGGGACATCCCTGCTTATATCAGCTAGACAACATTAAGACACATTCTGCACATGTTACAACAGCATGGCTTCGTAGGTACCGAGTGCAGGTACTAGACTGGCCTGCCTGCAGTCCAGACCTTTCTCCCATTGAAAATGCGTGGAGCATTATGACTTGCAAAATGAATCAGTTTGTTTTGTTTTGTAGTTAAGCATATTTCCATACATAAACTGAAAATGCTTAAATCTCACATATAAATTTATTTAAATCCATGCTACTGTCTGGAAACATTGTGTTAATTCCAAGTATGTTGGTTTTGATCACCCTTTGGGCCAGGTGATTTTTATACAATAGCCCCTTTTCCACTGAAAGCCCTGGGATTTAAACCCCAGGATTTATTTGACCCAGGTAAAAGGAATTCAGGGGATTTGAGTATCTTCTGTTTCCATCTCTAAGAGAGGCCACAAACCATTTATTTAAATCAGCCTAATGATGTATGGAAAAGTTGTGAAGAAAACTGCAATGCACCTTCAGTCCAGCAGATGGCATTACTCCTTCACTCCCTTTAAAAGACTCCGCTTATAATGTTCTTTTTTAACTGATAAATGATAGATGATGAGCAGCTTTAGAGTTATGCAGTAGATTGATTCTTTACATTATACCCGAAGTTGCACTGGATCCATTATGGAAATCATTATTTTACATTTAAGTTTTAACCAGCCTGCATCTGTCTAGAGTTGTTGCTTTAGAAATGCAGAATTCATTTACAATAAGTACTAAACACTGATTAACACACTTACCTTTTATAATCATCAGACAAACACATTTCAGATATCTACAGTACAAACAAAAAATAGTAAAATGTTGATTTATTATTAATACAAAGCAGATGACCCAGAAGTGCAGGGAAATGATACCTTGACTGTCTAATCATAAGAAAATTTATATAAAGTAGAAAATGCGTACAGAGTAATGTACAGGGGTTGGACAATGAAACTGAAACACCTGGTTTTAGACCACAATACTTTATTAGTACAATAATTTATTTTGCGGCCAATACATCATCAATTCGTCTTGGGAATGACATATACAAGTCCTGCACAGTGGTCAGAGGGATTTTAAGCCATTCTTCTTGCAGGATAGTGGCCAGGTCACTACGTGATACTGGTGGAGGAAAATGTTTCCTGACTCGCTCCTCCAAAACACCCCAAAGTGGCTCAATAATATTTAGATCTGGTGACTGTGTAGGCCATGGGAGATGTTCAACTTCACTTTCATGTTCATCAAACCAATCTTTCACCAGTCTTGCTGTGTGTATTGGTGCATTGTCATCCTGATACACGGCACCGCCTTCAGGATATAATGTTTGAACCATTGGATGCACATGGTCCTCAAGAATGGTTCGGTAGTCCTTGGCAGTGACGCGCCCATCTAGCACAAGTATTGGGCCAAGGGAATGCCATGATATGGCAGCCCAAACCATCACCGATCCACCCCCATGCTTCAATCAGGGCATGCAACAGTCTGGGTGGTATGCTTCTTTGGGGCTTCTCCACACCGTAACTCTCCCGGATGTGGGGAAAACAGTAAAGGTGGACTTATCAGAGAACAATACATGTTTCACATTGTCCACAGCCCAAGATTTGCGCTCCTTGCACCATTGAAACCGACGTTTGGCATTGGCATGAGTGACCAAAGGTTTGGCTATAGCAGCCCGGCCGTGTATATTGACCCTGTGGAGCTCCCAACGGACAGTTCTGGTGGAAACAGGAGAGTTGAGATGCACATTTAATTCTGCCGTGATTTGGGCAGCCGTGGTTTTATGTTTTTTGGATACAATCCGGGTTAGCACCCGAACATCCTTTTCAGACAGCTTCCTCTTGCGTCCACAGTTAATCCTGTTGGATGTGGTTCGTCCTTCTTGGTGGTATGCTGACATTACCCTGGATACCGTGGCTCTTGATACATCACAAAGACTTGCTGTCTTGGTCACAGATGCGCCAGCAAGACGTGCACCAACAATTTGTCCTCTTTTGAACTCTGGTATGTCACCCATAATGTTGTGTGCATTTCAATATTTTGAGCAAAACTGTGCTCTTACCCTGCTAATTGAACCTTCACACTCTACTCTTACTGGTGCAATGTGCAATCAATGAAGACTGGCTACCAGGCTGGTCCAATTTAGCCATGAAACCTCCCACACTAAAAGGACAGGTGTTTCAGTTTCATTGTCTAACCGCTGTAGATGATCACTGGGAGCTTTTGGGAAACTGCATCCATACCTGAAACTGTGACCTATCCTCCTGCAGAACTGTCTAAATTAAACCATGAAAAATTAAAAATAATAGAGAGTTCACACTCCACTAAGTTAGGTTTACATGAAAAGACAGTTTTAAATTCATTTTTAGATGCCACAAACAGATAACAGGTAGCGGGATATCGCATAATGCTGGGCAAGATCAAGCAGCAGTTAGTGGGGAAGTCCCAGTCCAGCTCATAACAAGGAACATTTTTAGACCTAGACCTTTACAAAGGTTTGTTTTGACTGATGTTAATCTTTCTGATTGCTGACATGTCAGTTTCAAATGACCAGCTCCAGTATCTACATCATAAGTACAGCAAAACTGATCACTTTGTGTTACTGATAACTCATATGAATAACTCAGAACTTTTTACACCATGACCATATTTCCCCTCAGCCTCTGTCCATGTTTTTCTAAACTGTTTTATTCTAATATTTTTCCAATTATTCATGACATCTTTCTAATAAAGACCTATAAAGTTCTCTCAAAAAGGAACACATCTCTATGCAGCAATACAGAGCATGAATAAGACAAATAAGGTGAACAGAAGACAGTGAAACAAAATTCCAGCTTCACTATGAAAAGAAAGCTCAGAACAGCAATCATGAGCAAAATTGGAAGGACAAGAAAGGGGAATTAGGGCAAGACAAGTAGATCAATAAAAATACAAACAAACCCACATTTGCAACAACTTTACAGATTTCAGCAAAAATAAAAAATCTTAGGAATTCAGCAGTATGTTGCACAACCTCTGGTAAATTGAAGCAGTTTGTGTTGCAAACTGAAATATTCTAGATATTGGAATAGAATTTGAGTCCTCTCTTCACTCAGATTATTTTTCAACTGCCATAAAAACTGAAGGGATTCAACTTATTTTGAAAAAAAATCCTAATCTGCACAATAAGTACCTAAAGAGCTGTATCCAACCGAATACTTTGATAACTGAAGCACTGATTTATCAACTAATTTATTGTTGCAACCATGTTTTCGATGCTTCTACATGGAACATTGACCCCACCATAGTCATGCTGATACAGTCATGCTGAGCAATAGACTGGAAAGGTGTATAGTATGGTCTGGTACCATGCTAAATTAGATCACATTCTACCAGCACTACTTTCTGTTATTTGGCATTTATAGGTCTGTGTGAACAAAGATCACATGTGGGGTTTCTCAAGGCTCCAATCTTGAGTCAGTTTTATTCAACTCCCCCTGGCTCAGATCATATGGTGTTGCTCAATTTCTTATCATTAAATTACTACACTAAACTTTACATCTCTTTGTTAGCATATGGCCTCAGTCACTGAGTAAGTGTCTGCCTATCAATGGATGATTTATCTAGACAAGACAGAAGTCCTTGTTTTGGTTGTAAAAATACAAGGTCAGAAATCAGCTCTTATCTTGAATTTATGATGAATAAAACTAAAGCTTATGCCAAAATAATTTTGTTATGGACGCAGACAGAAACATCCAGATGTCAATTGTTTGGTCTACTTACCTGCTAAAATAAACTTTGCAATCATTAAGGAATTCCTGTCTAAACAGGTCACAGACGAAAATGTGCATGTTTTCAGCATAGATTAAATTATTGTAATGATGTCTTTATTGGTATGATTTGTAACCTGCAGCTCATCCAACATGCTCCTACTAGAGTCCAACATAAAGTAAAACCCAACCGCACCAATTTCTAAATCCCCACAGTGGCTTCCCTTTGGTAAAAATGATGACCTTGGCCTTAATATATTTCAGAAACTCTTACCAATTACTGGTTACTGACATTGCTGAATTACTGTCTACTATTACCTTGCTCTACATGATTTATAGATATTCATTTTTTTTTTTTACAAAGTAAGCTATTTATTTGTTTTAATTTATATGCATTTTACTATTTCTGTTTTTATAGGTAACAACTGATTCTGCTAATGTAATGTAATTCTTTTTTCATTTAATTTCCTTGTGGGTGACTGGTGCTATACAAACACACTTGCTTTGTGTACATATCTAACAAAAAGACGCAGTGTGTTCCCATTTATATGGTTCACCTAAAATAAATAATATATGATACATCTCTCTAGGGTATTGTGTAGGCTAAGTGTTTGCTGGTTTTCCTATTTTAGACTTTAGATAAATTAATTAGCTGTATACAGTTTTATAGGCTTTACACTTCTTGTTTTGTTTCCACTTGTTTATTTTTCTCATTTTTATGCACACAAAATACATTTATGGTTAAGATACAGGGACTTGACAGAACAAAAGAGAAAAATAAGCAAAAATCATATGAAAAACTTGGTAATAAGAAAGCCTGAAGAATTATTGAGATTATAAAAATTGTCTTGTTGCATCTTTGTTCTGAATTGTGGGTCAAAAGTAGGCCACTGAGAAAATGATGTAAAATTAATCTCATTAATAGTAATTAGCAACCACCCAAATACAACCATGAATGTTTGTTCAGAGTAGACAGACATAAACTGTAAAGAACAACACCAACAATAAAGCATTGGTGTGTTGTACACTAAAGTCCAGCTGTTTGTGTTGTTTTTCATTCTAAAGAAACAGGAAATAAAGGCAAATATACCATCTTGTTCAGCACCAGCTTTGGGAATTGTTACTAGAAGAGTCCTAAAGTTAGCAGAAGGCGTTTACATGCTGTCTGTCTGTCTGATCCATTAGGCCGCATTTGTCAAATGAGGGCCATTCAGTTAGCGCTGTAAAATCGGCTTTTTGACATGGCCACCAGCACAAAGGCTGCTCTCCACTGTGGCGTCCTGTTTTCAAGTGCAGATGGTCGAGACAGCTGGGACAATTTAGTGATCTAAAGCTTTTAAACTGCCCCCCAGGCATGATAAAAAAAACCAGCTTGAGTACCCTCTTGCATTTTCTACTCTAGGAGTTTAAGATTATGTCTGCAACATAAGCTACACTATTTGTTCTCTGCATCCAGGAACTGAAATAATGCTCCAAGACTTTAAAAACATAATCACAGAACACCCTGTAAAGTTTTACAATCCCTTGTTTTGTTTTCCTGTATGCATTTGCTGTCTAGAAATAGGTACACAAGAACATCTGCATCATCTTGTTGGGATTTGGGTTTTGAAGTTGTTGGTAGCCACCCAGTCAGAGGGAGCGCACGGCACATGACGGAGCGGCTCTGATTACCAGCAGTCTCACCAGCTGTTTAATGAACACAGGGACCTCTTTCTCTGGAAAATAGTTTTCCCTTGAATACTGTGGAAGCCTTATCCAGGTCTATTTAAATGAGGTAACATGGGGAAGGTAAGCACCACCACATGAGCATTGTTTTCGCAGTTCAAAGTGAGGAGAGAGTACTTTGCACTTCAAAGACACTCTTCAGGGAGGCAGTACAGTGGGGGTGGAGAGGGCTGGTGGGGAGAGGGGACAGGAAATAAGAATCAGGGTAATTAACAACTTCTGCTCAGTAATAAACCGCAGACACGGTACACTTCTGCCTCCTAAATACACGGTGTTCTGTTGAATCTGAGATGTTTCCCTTAATTTGGAATTACTATTAATTTTGTGTGCATTTCTGGACAAATAAATCCAAATCAGAATCAGCTTTATTGGCCAAGATTATGTGCACAAACAAGGAAACTGACTTTGGTTTAAAGAGCTCACTGCGTACATTAAGTACAAATATATAAACTTTAGAAGAAATAAAAGGCATAAATACGAGGGTGGTTTTAATATACCTGCTGTATCAATCTAATGAAATTAGTTAGTATTTACATTGCAGACAGGCCATAGGAAACATTTTATAAGGGAAGCTTTGTCCATCCACTTAAATATGCTTCATCATGCACCATATGTTTGGGGATAAAGTGATGCTAAAAATAATACATGTATATGGTAAAAAGATTTTTCCAACACCTGACTTAAAGTAAAACATGCGAAAGTGGTCTCAGTGTATTAGATTGTTTAAGTGTTTATAGGTCTTAAATCAGAAAAACACGTCCTGTTCACACTAACCTAAAACTGTCAGTTGAAGTGCCTTAGGATGAATGAAATAAACTCCCCCTTGGTTTCAAATTTATTTAAAAGTAGAAGTCCTTTAATAGTTCAAATCCTAATTTCAGGTGGCTACTCCTTCTCCTTGGTGTGTGTTTATTTAAGGATCACACAGTGGAAAACAGTGAGGAGCAGATAAGCGAGAAAGTAGGGTGATGGGGGGGGGGGGATTTACATGAGAAACAGGTTCCCAGCCTGGATTTAAACTCTTAACATTGTAATGGTGAGCAGATTTACAGAATGAGATTAAGCCTCCCGATCTGCATTTAATGGAGCAGATCTGAAGCGGCCTCTACTTGAACTCTGAAATGTGAGAATGTCACACAGGGCGGCCTATTTGACATGTCGCCTACTGGTGAGAACTCAGGGAGGCTTTGATTGAGTTTTATCAATTAGCTTTGTGAGGGGAAAAATGCTGTGACTTTGCTGAGAGTGTGTGAGCCCCACATGACCGCTGTGTGCATCCCAAAGGCACAAAAAAAGTTAGTTAGATAATCTAAATATATACAATTTACACCCAAATTGACCAGAGATCCATTCATTAAAGCATTTAGTCATCTCAACAAGATTAAGTTTCTATTTTTATCAGTTTTTCTTTAAATAAGCAGTTAAATACGAGGGTAATGTAGTTCTTGTCACTGAATCAGGGTGTAGTTAGTGATTTTGCTTGGTATTACTGATACTTGATAAAAATACATTTCTTTTATTTTATGTTTTTCTCAAATTCCCACCAAGGGCTTGACGTTATAGGCAAATGGTCCCGGAGTGAGCAAAGCTTTTCACTGAGCTGGCTCTAGGAATCTTAGATCTTTTACCGGAGTAAGCATTTTGTTCTCGAGCAACATGCTAAATGTAGATATGAACAAAAATGCTGAAATACAAACTCTTAACTCCACAAAATGTTATTTTTAATCACTTGAGATTCTACACTGATAAAATAAGCTGTTAGAATTTAACCATTTCATACATTTTCAAAAATACTTCTGAGTTGAAGTCATAAAGCTGGACGTAAGGCTGTGCTGGGGCCCAAGATCTGAAAATAAATAAAATTCAGAATCAAATTTCAATTTTAATTTGGATTTTTTTTTTTTTTTTAACTTTTTTAATAAAAACATTTACTAGTAGTGCAGCTTTGTTATCAATGAGTTCAGCAGATATAAACTAAAATCTTTAAAATGTAGGTCTACATCAAAAACTTCAGCCCCCCTTCAGTACAATATAATTTTCTTTGGCAAAACCGAATTCCCATTTTGAGCTAAAATAAAATATGAAAGTATTTTGGCTCACTTATGACCCTGATAAAGGCCATAAGCCAAAACGCATTTGTCTGGAAAAAAGTTGTTTCATCAGTACTTGTGATGTGTCTTCATCTCACTAGATCTTTGCCCCTCTCCATGTATCTTGATGTAGGTGAAGTTGTACTAGAAGCTTTTGGATCCCACTTATGGCTTTGACGTTTTCATTTGTAAAATGTTTATTTTTTATACAACTGGCTTCATAAAGTAGTCTAATTTGCAAAAATAAAGTGAATAATAGTTTTGCTTTTCCTCATTCTTTTATATTTTCCTTCCAAGCAGACACTTTTGTAATAATACATAATACATAATTACATAATACATACATAATTTTTGTAAACCGTGTCAACATATTGATTTTTTCAGGGATTTTACAGGGGTGCAGAAGATATTTTGTAGGGCCCAGTGGTTCTGGCATCGCCACTGATAGACGTTATTTAAGTTTAACAGCTAAAAAAACTTAAATACATTAGTTAAACTGATGCCTGTACTTAAGTTAACAAATTGTGACTAATTATTATGATTATGCTGCTATCCTGATTTATCTTCCCATGTAAAAAATAAATAAATAACTAGAACTAGTCTATAACTATGTTATAAAACATAATTTAAATAGTGATAAACTTTTAAAATCAATTCTAACATGCTGCAATGCCACAGGGTTATGAAACTCAGCTTGCTAGCAAGTGTGTTGTTAGCATTAGCGCTAAACAAGTTAGATTTGGATGCAAACTTTTTAAATATAGTCTGTAACAAAGTGGCATGTTAAAAACATTCCCCTGTCAAACAAAACTATGATGTGTCATGCATTTGCAACAGCTATGTCAAGGTTTAAAAGCTCAACTTACTAGCAAATTTGACATTAGAATTAGCATTGTCGCTAAGATAACTAATGCCGAATACAAGCAAAATGATTTGCTCCAGAACATAAATTTTATCAAGGACACAACTGTTGTGACAATTCCCAGCTTTTACTAATAGGTTGATATGAACAACCCATATAAACATGTCAAACAAAGCATTTTCTGCTAGTCATCAGACCAAAGAATAACAGTTAACTCAATCAACATCATGTTCAACTATTTAGGTTGGATTTGCTACCAAAAAAAACTGCTCAATGTTGTAAGAATTTAATAATTAATTAACCTTACATTTCCAAACTTATATGCTTGATTGAAATGTAATTAATTTAGTGGCTAAATTTTGTAATTTCCAAAATTCATTTTTAAAGTGCACACATGTATGGACTATTTCCTTCTTCTTTTTAAGATGAGACCAGACACAAGGTGCCCAGTGCAGTGGAAAAGATATGCAGTGAGAAATTTTTATTAAAGTCTTTTTGTCAGAACAATTGGAGGAGGAGTCAGTTCTCGGGGTCAGCATTTGGTTGAAACTGACTGAAATTATGAGTAGCCCACCCCTTCACCAAACAAGACCCCCTCCTCCTTCCTCCCTCTCATCCCCATATTGATGGGCTCGCCTGCATCACACTGGAGACCCCGTTGAGAGGATATTTTCTCTCTATAAAGAGAAGACACAGCTCGGGCTTCTTTGAGATGTTCACACTGGATATTTACAGAGCACAGCTCTGTTGATAACTTCAGATATCAACTCATCTGAACTGTCTGCAGTAATATTAACCCGGTGGAGCTGCGGAAGTTTTGGATGAAACGGGATTTCCCAGATTAACGCTCATCTGAATTGCCGGATTCGATTAAGATCCTGAATGCGCACATTTTGCCGCATCTTCAGCTATAGTTTCAGATTTTGTACGTTCTCAAAGCAGTTTGTGCTGCAGGTGGTGAAAAGGAGCGCAAGGACAGATGGCTGCACTCACGATACAGAGGACTGACAACTTTTTACACACCTTTTTGCAGGTTTGCTTATTTTTTTTCAACTTGTTTCATTTTATGTTGGATTTCTTTTTAATTGTTCAGCTTTGACGCAAAACAGGTGGATTTGTTGTGTTTTTAGCTTTTCCACTATTTTATAAAGTGAGCATCTTAAAGGTTTGTATATGCATAAAAATGAAATAGAAATATAATATATAAAGATATATGCGGTTGTTAGATACAAAACATCAAGACTTAGTATAAAAGAAGATTTTGTAAAACTACTAAAAACTTAGAGGGAAAAACAAATACTTTAAACTTTGGATTTGTGAAACTTTTTAAATATATCTCTAAAACAAAACAAACAAAACTTTTTTTACATAATTTATCCTAATTTTTGTCTGCTTGTGTGTCTCCGTACAGGACCGGACGCCCAGCTCCTCTCCGGAGGGAGCGTCAAACGCCCTCTCCTTCCTGGCCACCACCTGCAGCCAGGCCTGGCAGGTGGGCGGCTCTATGGGCTCAGAGGGGTCACAGTTTCCCTATGAAGGCACCGTCAGCTCCACATCTGGAATGTTTCAGCTCTGGAGCAACGACATGGCTCCCAGTACGGCCCTCAGCACGCACCAGATGACCTTCACGGTGCCAAAGGTGCAGTTTCCTGGGCACATGCAGTCTGGCCTGGGTCACCCTCATCATCATCACCACCACCATCACCCCCATCATCACCACCACGAGCTGCCTCTTACCCCTCCAGCTGAACCTGCGTCCTCCTACTCCTTTGAACTGTCCCCTGTTAAGGTGCTGTCTTCGCAGCCGCAGTCCACCAGTCCTTATTATGCCCAACACAACAGCGTGGGACAAAACTTCCCCAGCTTTCTGCAGAATTCCTCCGCCAGGCATCACCTGTCTGGCGGCCATGTGGAGGACGGGCAGCAGTGGTGGAGCCTCCCTCAAACCAACACCACTCAGACCAACCACCCGTTCTCCTTGGGCAGGCAACTGGTTTTAGGTCACCAGCCGCAGATAGCCGCTCTCCTCCAAGGAACTTCCAAAGGTTTGCTGAGCTCCACGCGTCGCTGCCGGCGATGCAAATGCCCAAACTGCCAGACCAGCGGCGGGGGGCTGGAGTTCGGCAAAAAGAGACTGCACATCTGCCACATCCCAGAGTGTGGCAAAGTGTACAAGAAGACGTCCCACCTGAAGGCGCACCTGCGCTGGCACGCCGGGGAGAGGCCCTTCATCTGCAACTGGCTCTTTTGCGGCAAGAGCTTCACCCGCTCGGACGAGCTGCAGCGGCACCTCCGCACGCACACCGGGGAGAAGAGGTTCGGGTGCCAGCAGTGTGGCAAGAGATTCATGAGGAGCGACCACCTCTCCAAACACGTGAAGACCCACCAGAGCAGGAAGGGTCGGTCCGGGCAGCCCTCACAGAGCACAGACCAGATGCTCACCAGTATTAAAAGAGAGTGATCTGCTTCATACAGATACAATAAAGCAAGACTGTGAGAATCACACTTACTGCCATAGGTTTGCACTACAGGGTAAGCGCTCCCTGGATGTTATTCTTTCTTGTCAGAATCCTGCTTTTAGACTCATCTGGACTCATCTGAAAATACAATGATTGAGTAGAAACCCTTAAATTAAAGTGTTGAAGTGATATTATGATAGTTAAACATGGAGGATTTTACCGTTCATAATGTAAATCTCATTTAATGTCAACTGGTGTGAAAGTCTATTTTTTCAGACATTATCATGTACATTTTACACTATGTTAAAGAGCTGATGACACAAAACTGACAGGGTTCCACCCTAATATGTTCTCCAAATAATTAAGTGATACATACATATATGCCTTAGCAGAAAAACTGCAATTACCCTGAAATTGTAAAAAAGAAATTGCACAAATATCGCTCATGATAACTCAGTTTTCATTCCAGATTTTCCCAACTAAAGCCCACAATGTGTTTGGACACTCTTTCATCTACAGATTTATCTGCTCTTAAGTGGCAAAGTGATAAGATATCCTGCAGATTAACCCTTTTTAACTTTAAAATTGTTTGTAAATTATGTATACATTTTCTGAACAGTTATATTTGGGTTTTGGCAGCATGTAAATTTTAATAAACACTGTCATGGAAACAACTTCTTAGTTTCTAATTGTATTATTTTTTGTTTTGCAGAGTTTAACTTTCTCAGCAGTTCATCCCTCTGAAAGATTGAGCATTTTTGTTTTAATGCTAATTTAATTGCTTTCAGAATACAAATGCTTTCCATTGTGATACTGGCATGAAGGAAGATGCTCTTAAAAAAGATCTATGGTGGGGCTGTACAAAGATTTTCGCACCTCAAAGTAAATACTCATCCCATTGATGGGGGGGCGTTTGTGCCACCCGCTGCAATCAAGTTCACAGTCATGTGGCTTTTTAATGAGTGTTTTCTTTTTCTCAAAAGAGAGGACTGAGTCAACAGCTGCATCACAGGGGCAGTGGAGAGGAATTCCCTGTGAATGGGACCCCTGTTGCCGAGACCCCTCTGTGGTGACAGGGACTCCCTTTGATTTTCACCCTTGTGAAAGTTAATACTCCCCCCTCCTCCCACCCAAGGCCTCCATATATCACAGCCGTGTTACGATGGGCTCTGCTTTTACTGCCCAGAATGAGACTTTATTCAGAGGGCCAGCCAACCAGGTGTCTGCTCATCCATTGGTCTCATCTCTTTGTTTCAACTTCCTCTGGTGGGAAGCTGAAACAAGTGAAATGCTTTGTCTTTGTCGGAGGTCCCACAGCGGAGGCCGAGGAATTCCAAAGCAACATTTGTACTTAAATGCTGCCATCCGTTTAACTTCCATGCAGTTAGAGTTTAAGTGATTTTCCACTGCAGAAACCCCATGGCCAAGTCAGAAATCTACCCCAGAAAAAGACCCTGGCAGGGAGGTAGTACTTTTTATATCTACCCTGAATTATGAGTGTAACTTTGTTGTGAATGGGGACAAAACATTTCTGACTGATTAAATATTCCCAGTATTTAGTTTCAGTCATCTCCCAGTTTAAAGTAATTGACAGTTAAGATTTTTTAGTTTACTACAAGTCATGATGCTTTCAATATGGGTTCTGGAGCATCTTCCCCCCCTGGAAATTAATTTCCTGGAACCATTTTAACAACTTAGCCATTTTTCACTGTGGGGTCCAAAACCAGGGCATTTACGTAGATTATGTCCCCTGACTTTGAGCTGCTCCTCCTCCTGCAACAGTGCTGGTAAGTGACTACCTTTTACAACTTATTTGTCACTCCAAACCTTATGGAAGGGTGTAACTGTAACAAACTTTTATTGAATGTTGCAGACACAGACTTTTGAATTTACTTCCCTTCGGAGCAGAGCAGACCAGAGACACACAGCAGCTGTAGACGCTATAGTATTCCTGTAACTTTCAAACTTAAAATCTGCAGAACATGTTGCAAATGAAAATCTCATCAGTCAGATATTTTATACCGCTTCATCCTTAGTGGGTCACGGTGGAGCTGGTGCCTATCTCCAGCAGTGTTTGGGCGGGAGGCAGGGTACACCCTGGACAGGTTGCCAGTCCATTGCAGGGCAACACAGACACACACAGGACATACAACCACGCACACACTCATTCACACCTAAGGGCAATGTAGAGTGACCAATTAACCTAACCATCATGTTTTTGGACTGTGGGAGAAAGCTGGAGTACCCAGAGAGAACCCACACATGCCCGTGGAGAACATGCAAACTCCATGCAGAAAGTCAAACCCAGGACCTCCTTGCTGCAAGTCAACAGTGCTACCAATAGCACCGCCGTGCAGCCAATCACCATGCAGCTAATGAAAATCTGATTAGTTGATTTTTGTAATGTATTTGAAAGGTAAGACAGAAAATACTGAGTGGATGCATTTAAACATTGAAGAGGAGATAGTAACACTCTCATCAAAGCCTTTTTAAGGGATATCAACTTATAATATCTGCATTAAATTAAACATCTGTAAATGTTACAAACTTCCTATAAGAAGTGATTTTATTTAGTTCCAGAATATAAACACTGTTAATGTAAAACTGTAGAAGCCTGGATTGTTTTCCTCACCAGAGCTCTCTCTCCTTTTGTCTGCTCTCAGGTTAAATGCCAGCGAACACATAACTCTGTATCAAAGATGTATTTAAGGTTTGTTACACTTATACCTTTCATTCAATTTGAACTTTACATAAATTATAAAGTGTAATTTTATTTTCAGCCTCAGTGGCTGAACAAGACTTCAGTCTTGTCTGGAGTCATGCTTCATTATTGAAATATATATTTTTCATTAAATGACCAATGGCTTTCTTGCAATATCTTAAAGTGTATTTTAAAGTGTTATTTATTTATTTGAAGTATTTCAAAGACTTTCTAAGACATTTGGAAGGTTTTCACTCAAAGATTTCACTCAAACATTTTTCCTTGTTTTTTTTTTTTTTTACTTTTGCACAGTTTGGCTGCCATAACCTTAAATACATATGTACAACCTAATGAAAAAAAAAATATTCTGATTGGAATATACTTCATTTTCAATGAATTAGAATATACGGACTTGTTTTTCAAAAGTACCTTTTCAAAATAACAGCCTTAAAACAGGTATCAGACATACTTTTCATTAAACCCACTTTTTTGTCAATTATGTAATATTCTAATCCTAAACCCTCTCATCAGCATCAGCGGATGCAGCTTCTATAAGAAGCTCTATCTCTAGCTCTATCACAGTGGAAACACAAGAAGCAGTCTAACTCTAGGGTCAAGTTGTAAAACATGCCAAGTGTTTAACATACAGTTTATAAATTAATAGAAAATAGTAAACTTGTTGCAAAACAAAATCTTATGTACTTGGAGACACTGTAAAAAGCCGACACATAAACACAAACACTGCATTCAGCTTCAAAAAGACACCTTTTATTTTATATGATACAACTCTTTCTAGTCGCCCAAATGTGACATTAACCAGCCTTCATCTCGGTGTTACATCCGTTACTTTTGGTTCTCTGTAGAGGTATTCCCTTAGGGGTGTTTCATGCAAAACTGCTTGATCAGTCATTCCAAAGACAACTCAGCAAAATAAACTGGAGTGAAAATCAACTATTGTCCCAACATTCCGGTTGTGGTTGTTCGTGTTGTTCCTTGAAAAGGTTTCCAGGCATTTTTTTCAATATGAGTTTTGAAATGTGAGGCCTTTTGATCTTTGGTGCAGCTGTATGATCTAACTGAACTGGAGGTAAAGGTCTTTTGGCAAAGGCTAGTGGCCACAAATAGGAAAGCTCCTCTTCTTTTGTCACTGATAACTTTGTTTTTGACATCCTAACAGTAATATCTTTGATTGTTTTTGAGAGAGTAATGCTAAGCTGAACCATATAGTAAGACTGTGAAACATCTGAGTGTTGAGCTGCAGTTGTTTTTGGCACTTTTCAGTACGAGGAATCATGAAAAACAACCAGTTGAATTGGTGAGAGTTCTGGACATACCTGGGTCAGACTTCATCCTTCAAGTAGCCGTATGTTTGCTTTATGGTATGGACAGTATATGATCCATGAGGGCAAAAGTTATAGAACGTCAACATGACAACAATGGACTAATAATATGACTAATATTAATTGAAGGATCACATAAGATATGTGTAATGGGGCATTGTGCCAGTCAGTGACCTAGGAGATGTTGCATGCAGTACTTGGGTGAGTCTCTTTGGATGTATGTTCAACTCGTCGGGAGTTGCCCAAAGAGTAAAAAAAGGAAATATGGAGTGACGTCATGCCCACAGAGAACCTCCAGGGGGCTCCCTCATGCCTTCTCGTCCAGATCAAAGTGAGGCCGGTCAAAAAGAATATCAGAGCACACAGGGTGCCCCTCAACGCTGTGGCAACAAAGAAGGTTCTTCACTTTTAAATGAAATTTGAGCGAATAAAGTTCTTGTGATGCCCACATCAAATGTTCTGCCTTTCCCGTTCTTGTTAACAAAAACAGCAAACTCACGTGTCAGCAGGGAAATTAAAAAACATATGAATATAACTGTGTTTGTCTTCATTGCAGGGCATCAGAATGAAACCAGTGGGAACAAGAAGAGCCACTCCTTGCCCGCTTCATGCACACCAACACATCCACGAATCATTTCACAAACACACTTTCAGGCACGCACTTAGCTCCAGTGATTGCCCCAATTAGGAATGGAATCATCCAAGATTTCGTTCCACCCTTTTCAAAGAGAGGAATACAAACTCTTCACAAAAAAAGAAAAAAGTAGAAAGCAGAAATTGTCATATCACGGAGTGTTTTGTAATTCTGAGCCCAGCAGCTTCCTGGGTGCTCTTGGTGTTCGCTGGAGGTGATCAAGGCCACATCGCCTCCCTTTTATGTGGCTCTCTAAAAGAGAGCCAAGCAGTTTTTTATATATATATATTTACAGCATATTCAGCCCACAGTTTCTCCATGCTTCAGGTTTCTTCAAAGTCCCACAAAAAACACACACCACAGGTACGGACTTAGTCTCGCATAAACAGTGCACAAGTGGTGTCTTCACAGCTGGAGCATTAGGTGTTGACCTTTGAACTCAGGAGAATTTAAAGGTCGTCTTCGGCTAGCTGGGCTAGATTGCTGGGGCGTCGTCCACCCGCTGGCCCGGACAGAACCGCCTGGGTCACAACATCGGAGGCTGAACTTCTGCGGAAGCCCTCTCCTGCTCTCTGCTGGGGAAAAGGGGAACTGATCACACCACAGAACAACACTGATGAACCCACAATGTAGGAGAAATGACTGATTGTATTTAAAATACATCTTTAAATCCCTCCTCGTTCATGCATATAATGGGTACTGTTAAAATAGGTGCATGTGAGACGTTTTGCTTGGCAAATGTTTTCATACCTCCTACATTTTTTTATGTTGTCACATAACAGCCACATACTTCAGTGTATTATGTTGGGATTTCACCTGATAGACCAACACAAAGTAATACATAATTGTAAAGTGGATGGGAAATGATGTTCGGTTTTTAGAATTTTTTTAATACAAATCTGAAAATTAGCAGAATGTAGCATGAATGAGACTTCATCCTCCATTTACTCTGATACCCCAAAACAAAACCTATTTAGGACTTTGGTGCCTCTGGAGAAGATGCAGATATCCACAACTCAGGTGGAAGAGTATGTTGACAGTACAAATGTTAGCTATGCAGTCTAGAGCTCTGGTCTTAATGGAAGGGTAGAAACACCAATGCTACTGTTGACAGAAAAACATAAGAAGTCCTGTTTGTAGTTTGCAGCAAACATGTAGTGCTTTGGTCAGATGAAACCAAAATTTAACTCTTTGACCGACTTACAAAACGCAGTGTGTGGCTAAGAACTAAAACACTCTGCATCAGCTCTCAAACCAAGGTTGAGCTATTTTGCAAAGAAGAATGGACAGAAAATTCAACTGTTACATGTGCAAAGCTGATAGAAAAAACAAATGCAAGCTACATTTGTCATGTATTTCATGATTCTTTTTTCTGAAAAAAAAATGAAAACCAAACATCCTTTTCCTTCCACTCCACAATTATGCACTTTTATCTCTTTTTGGTCTAACACATATATTACTCTTGAAATATATTACATTTGTGGTTGTAATGAGACAAAATGTAGAAAAATTCAAGGTTATAAATACTTTCCAAAGCTGTAGATGCTCCTATCACATCATCAGTTCTTGGATTTACAGTATGTGTATTTGATAGGCATCTCTCTGCCTTCCTTGTCTGACCCAGGCTACTTCCTGTTTGTTTAACATCAGTTAATCTGTCAGCCCTCTGAGGATAAAGGCCCAGTAAGGACAGAAGGATGTCTTCTTGATAATAACAAAACGCCAATCTACAAAATGCTGCTAACAGCCAGAATTTGTTCAGAATTATTGACCTATTACAATTTTTATGAATGATCTCTTTTAGTCCGTTTTCTTAACAAGTATCGAGATTTAGTTGATGTTCTTTTCCTCCAATAGGGGGAGCTGTAACTCTTCTTATTAAATAGCCAATTCATTCAGACAATGTATGTCTATATAAAGAGTTACATTTTAATTAGCATTGGATTTGATGTTAGACGTGGCAAAATGGTCTGTAATTAGTTCCACAGGGGCTTGTTTTCTGTGGCTTGTAGTCTGTAGAATGTGTTGTCACAGTGCTTGATGACTCAACAGCACAATGGCCAAAATAATATACTAAATACCTGCATATACACTACCTGTGCACCCTGTGTGGCCGAGGTGTACAGCCCATTTGATACAGCTGGACAGTTTGGCTGATCAGAGAGACCCAGTCGGACATGTGATGGTGAAGCAGTGTGGGAGTCAGTAGGGCAAGGCTGGACCACAATGGCCTGCAGATGTAGATAGGAAAAGGTGATCCAATCAGTAATGAAGGGCATGCACACAATGCAATTTCTTGTTTTTATTTTATTCATGCTACATTTAAGTTCTACAGCCACGAAAGCTTCAAAAACAGTTTCTGATATAGTATGCACAGACACACTGTGCATGAGAGGTAACAGCGGTACTGTTGTCCACAGGGGGACACAGCTGAAGATACCTACACCCCTCAATGAGAACATCTCGCTCGCCCCTTGGCTTTGGCTCGGCAGGTAGAGGGCTGGCAGAGAGGTGTTGTGAGAGTGGAGGGAGGGTAGCTTGTGGCGGTCGATGGAAGCAGATGAGTGGGGCCGCAAGGCGCTTGCAGCAGACAGAGGGGGCCTCATGCTGCGACCCAGGCTATTGGACTTGTTCTCTCGTCGCTGATACTCAATTGGTGATTGTAAGGCTGAAAGAAAAAGAGAATGTAGGCAGGTTTCACAAATTTCTGCAAGTGTGTTGAAAAGCTCTGTATGAAGTGGATGCGTCTTCTTTGTTTTGTAGGGGGATAAAAGACCAAAGGCGTTAATTATCTGGCAACGTTGTGTCCGTTCTGTTTGGTGTTACAGTGTTATGACATGTAGTAATCCATTATTTATAGGTCCACAGCCACACACAGAGGTTCTACTGTTTATGAGCCATTTACTAAATGTTTGATAATCCTGTCCATAAGCTGACAATTACTTAAAAACATGTTCATAATTTATTTTAGCCACATGTCTAAATTATTAACACTTTATATATTTGTATCATTTTGAAACTAAACTATATAACTAAACTTATAAAATAAAGTCTACAAACTCCTGTATCTTGTTTATACAAACATAATGCATCTAAATACTTTATGTAAAATCTAAATGGCTATGTGTGAAGAGTGTTTAATAACTGTAATGTTTAGACAGCAAAAAGCTTTGCATAAGAAACAGTTATGACTGTAAAGTGGATATTACTCCCTTGCAGGCTCAGGAACATGTCTAAAATTCCCAGTCACAGGAATGTTTGTCAATGCATTTGCACTGCAAGCTAACTCTAGATCATACAAAGGAAACACATGCAGAAATTCAGTTGTTGGAGTCCAACCTTTTTTAAGTCAGACATGGATGGAGGAGAAAGCTCTCATTGGGTCTGACAAATTAAAATGTGTAATTTTTCCAAAATATTAACCATAAATCCTTCTGACTTAGGAGTGAAGAAGTTATTTGACTCATAATTAGCTAAATATTCATATAACCCCAAATGATCATTTTCTATGAAAAGTGCAAGACGTCTCAGACTTCTTGCACTTTTCTTGCCTACGGTGTTGCACAAAGCTCTTTTATCAGGCCCCTATAGTTCCTATTATATCTGCTTATACTTAAGCAGCACATTTTGAGGAATTTGAAGTTAATTTATCACAATCAGACAAATGATTTTAAGTTCTATCTTTTTTAAACTGCCAGATATATCTAAGCTACAAATGTTAACCAGGTGCTAAGTCTCCATTAAGCGCTTGGATGGCTGAGAACCTTTTCTAACTTAACCAAGCGAAAACTGAAATTCTTATTTGTGTCGGTGACAGAGTGTTGTCAAAAGTAACAGAAATTCTCAGTTCCATTCCCTTATTTACTAAATCTTTTTTAATAAATTTTGTAACTTTAAGTCAGTTTCACCTTGGTTGTTAATGTCAGATCTCTGGTTCATTTGTGGTTTTTACCACCTAGGAAATAAAAAGAGTTTACATAACCTGTAGAAAGATACAGAGCTTATTAATTGACACGCATTTCTTTAGCATGTTTTTAAAATTGTCTTTAATCTGTATGACTTGGGTCAAATGTTTTAGGTATCTTTCCACAAGCTTGCTATACTTATGGCTCATTGCCCCTGACTAAACTGGTGTAACTGGAGTCAGGTTTGATGAAAGCACCTCCACACACCTTTTCAGCTCTGCCAACAAACTTTATATGACACTGAGATCAAGGCTTGTGATGGCCACTCCAAAACACTGACCTTGTTGTCCTTAAGCATCTTTGTAACCTATTTGGTGGTATGCTTAGAGTCATTGTCCATTTAGAGGAACCATTTGTGCCCAAACATTATTTTCCTGACCAGTATCTTTAGATTTTCCTTCAATATTTACACATAATATTCCTTCCTTAAGCCGTCTATTTTGTGAGGTGTACCAGCTCCTCCTGCAGCAAAACCCATTACACAACATGATGCTGCCACATCCACACTTCACATGTCAGGATGGTGTTCTCAAGCTTACAAGCTTCTACCTTTTTCCTGCAAGTGTAACCATGGTCATTATGGCCAAACACTTCTGTTTTAGCTTTACAGGGGGACATTTACAAACTGTAATTAGTTTTTTTGTATTGCTTCTGGAGTAATGGCTTTGGCTTCCCTGTATAGGCTTTAAGCCTATGTCAGCTTTATTTCATTGTTCCTGCAGTAGCGATATTTGCATGTGATTGTTTCAACAGATGAATGTGGTTTTTCAGGCATCTGCAAATTGTACCCAAAGATGAACCAGACTTGTAGAGTATCATTCTCTTTTTGATTTATTCTGATGTCTTTAGATTTTTTCCAGGTTTTCTCACAAGGAAGCAGAGTGTTTGAGGTGTGTCTTAAAATATCTTCACAGGTGTACCTCAATTTAACTCACATATTGTCAATTAACTTGTCAGAAACTTTCAAAGCCATGGCAGCATAATTTGGGCTTTTACAAATTGTTGAAAGGTGTAGTGATCTTCCTGTATGTGAACCTCTGATTTTGAAAAAAAAAAAAAAAAAGTCCAAAAGATATTCTGGTATTTAAGAAATATAAATAATTTTGGTAATCCTAACCGATCTAAAACTGGAGTGGTTTAGAGGATTTAATGTCAGACAGCAAGAAAAAATGGTTATGTGTCTTTTAGTACAGTGCATGTTTTGTCACTGTTTCTATACAATGACAAAAAAGAAACACCTGTTGTACACCAGCTTAGGACATGCTCAAAGATTGATGAATAAACCAACCTAATTTATAAATTTCAGAGATTGTTAGCGTTACCATTAAGGAAGTTGCGCTGACTTTCCAGAATCTGAACCACATCGTTGACCCAGCCTCTGCAGATCTCACCAGAGGAGCCCTGCAGTTGGTATCGCACCACACTCCCGTCTGGGTTTCGTGAGGTCAGGACAAAACGTGCATCATCGCCATCTACAATGGGCTCCACCCCCAGGCAGCTAACCTGCAAAACAACACATCTGACTAACACCTGGGAGGATAACATCCTGCTGAATAGCTTGTTAAATAACTCATGAGTTTCTCTGGAGAGTTCACAATGAGGAGTTACATAACATGCTAATTTAGGGAAGAATTAGTGTGATACAAATCTGTTGTGCAACTCACAACTTGGGTGGGTATTGCATATTCTTAAGTCTAAGAATTTAGGTTTTTATTACATCCTGGGTGGCTTCATAGAGGCTAGAAAAGCACGCACCTTGATGCTACTTTTAAATATGTATCCAGGGATAGAGAAGCCTTTTTTCCTGTCAATGGGCTCGCTAAAGATGACCAGCTGCTCAAACAGGAAGACTCGTCTCTCTTTGGCTCGAGACAGAAATCCACTGTCCTGCTCTATGACAGTGAAGGTGTCCTGCTGAAGCAGCTTGCCCTGGGCTGTGATCTTTCCCTGGTAAACAAACATAAACAGATGAAGCATGGTGGTTTTCTTGTACCTTACCAGTTGAAAAGCTGCTGTGAAGACATACCTCGAAGCCTTGTAATCTGCCCACATTCATCATGTCATTGCAACGTTTTGGCACGAAGCACATCACTTCCACTGCTTTCTGTTCACAAGACAAAAATGATATTTGTTTTCATGAAAGTTCACATTCAAAGATACACTATATTGGGTCACACCAACAAATCAATGTCTTCTGGTGTTACAATCACTTCCATGGCTGCAAGTGAAGAGAAACCTGACTGGCCTGCAACGAGTCCTGACCTCAACCTTTTTGAACACCTTTGGGATGAATTAGAGTGGAGGCTGCAACTCTGGTTTTCTCATCTAACTATGAACACCCTCCTAAACCTTGAGGAAGATGGTTTCTCCAACAAATTGAACCTTATAGATTACAAATAGGATGTCATGAAAGTTCATGCACATGTAAAAGTAGACAGACAAATACATTTGGTGATATAGTGGAAATTCAAACAATAAATGTTTCCATCAGGACACCCACCTCCAACTCTTCAGTGTCCATCCCAGCTTTGGTGAAATATTTCAAAAAGTCCTGTAGAAATAAACACAACATGGTCACTGAAGCATTCAAGGTTTATTAGCCAGCATGAGGGGAGGACATCCGGCTGTCTATTTAAGGGTGTTTAAGTCATTCGTTCGAATGCTAAAAAGCAAGGTTTTGAGGTAGGAAGAGTTTTATACAACAGAGTTTAACAATTACCTTCAAAGACATTTACATGTTATTGTTAATCCTCCGGCAGGGAGGGAGTCTCATTCTGTAATTTGCCTCTTCCTCTGTTAGTGGAAGTCAGCCTGACAGACAATATGTTCAGTGTGTGTCTTGATGTTTTAAGCACACGATGTTTACATGAGACCCTATGCCACAGCTGTGTGTATTTCTGTAAGCTGCCCAATGCGTGTGTTTGGGTTACTGGTGTGTGGTCAGCAGCAATACAATGGCCCGTTTGTCACCTTGAGCAGAAGCTGGTACTTCATGATCCTCTGGACAGGTTTGATGAGCAGGTCATTGAGCTGGAGCCTTTGTCCTAGCTGCTGTCGGAGCTCCTGGAAAATAAAAAACATAGCAGCATTCAACATGTCAGCAACATCTCAAAACGTGGCATCTGATGGCCAGTATAATCTAAGTCTACGTGAAAAAAATAAGATTCTGGAAAGGAACAGGCACTTCTAAAGGGATTCACACAGTATCAAATGTACTGAAACATAGCACAGACATCAGTGCACGTTAAACTTTACAATGGGACAGTACATTTCTCCTGAGACAAAACAACCACAAACAGATGAAATTGTTCAGTAGAAAAGGAAACATTTCTCACCTCAAAGTAGGTCTCAATATACTCTGAGACAATGTGTTCTGACTTGGGCTTGTTCTGACAGTACACAACATACATGTGAAGTCGTCTCTCCTGCAAACCAATACAAAAAAATCATGTTTATACCCAATACAATGGGCACTTGGTGCAAGTTAGTAAATACTACCATTGCCTTTCAAAATACAACAAATTTATAACAAATACATATTAAAAGAATTTACACATTTAATTTTGTCACATATATTGGCGCATCAAAAGAAGTTAAGAGCATTTCATGAAACATCAAGTCCTTTCATCTATGTGAAGTATGGTTATTGATTATGATTCATCTCCCTTTTGTGTAGTTCTTGTGTATGGAGAAAGGATGCAAATTTGAACTTGTGTTATTGCACCAGGACAGATGTGTCAACACTATCTCATATTTTTTCTTTTTCTATACTTTGAGATTATCTGACCATCTAGGGCTAAAAATTCAATTCTGCGTAAACGGCAAAAGTACACAGACAAAGCATCTGCAAAGAATAGCATTTCCTGTTTTTATTGTGTGACCGCTATGATATTTTCACACATTTGCAGACATTTTGTTAGATTTTGCAGAAGTGGTGCATCTGTGCAGTATATACGGAATATCTAAATTGTGATGCTTAAACCACAGAATTTTACCACAGGGTTTTATAATTGTAGCCGCCAGATTAGGTGAAGATTATATTACATATGTTACAGTATGACATACATAGAAAGGCAATGCTGGAGCTATATTTACTTAAATCTGTATATCTTTATATGCTATAAAACAAAGGGCAGATACACACCATGGATGGTATTTGGAAGGATATATTTACAGTGGCTTGTTTTGTAAAAGGTGCTGCTCATCTTCCAAAAAATGATAGCCTGTTTGAAACCTGTGGGACACTTCATACAGACTGTATGCCACTTTTTACACTCAATGAGGGCATTTTATACATGTTTTGACTCATAACGGTCAACTGACCCAAACAGGAATTAGAAACACAAACGAAGGAAACATGGTGTAATTAAAATTTTGAGAAAATTATTTGCAATACAATTTAAGATTGAGATTCGAGCTTATTTATATATTTTTTTATTTATATTTATCTCAATAATTAATCAAAATTCAGATGAGAAATTAAGGGTTATGCAATGGTAATGGATATGAAGTGGTTTGCTGTTGGGTATGAAAGTATAGATATGAAGTAGGATAAGATTTGGCAAAAGGGTCAAATTTACTCAGAGCTTTTCTGGATGTGTTGTATTTTTCTGAATTTATTTTCTATTTTTTTTAGCTTTTGTGCTTATTGTAATGTTACTTTTTTATGTATTTAAATGTTTTGAAAAATGTAATATTTGTACTCCTGCTTTGTTGTTGGAATTAAGTCGTGTTTGTTATTTTGTTGCTGTGTTTTTGTCTAATCCTGATATTATACCAAATACTAAAATACTTCAATTTTAGCCTCAGTGAAGAAAGAATGTGCCTTTGATATCAGCAAAACCACATGCTTCTGAAAGTGAAGAGAAAAAGGGAACAGCTTTTTAATGTGTGGGTAGTCTGGTTGCTGTTTGGGATGAAAGGAAGCAGAACAACAATGATTTGTCTGTGACTGTAGCGCCTTTGAAGCTGAACTCTGTCTGGTAGTGCCTATTCTTCTGTAACTAATTGGCAAGAGAGTGAAGATGTGGCAGTCCTGAGAGAACTAATGGCTTAACATGTAAATGAGCACCAGGTTATGTATAATTTACCCAAGCCACCCTTCAGTGTAACCAGAGCCTTTACAGCCTGTCGATATATGACAGCACCTAGCAACTAGCCTGCCTGGATCTGTAGACTATGGACACGGTGTAGCACTGTAAACGGCCCCTGTCAACGTATGAATGACTGTTCGGTGTGTCTGCCTTTGAGTACTCAGTATAATCTGTTTTTACATGTGTTTACAGGCTGCATGTGTGTAAGTGAGAGCACATGGTGCATATATGTGACACAGATCTTGTTAAAAACGGCTCGAGCTTTCTGCTTTTCATTAGGGCCGTGTTCCCAGTCTGCTTGTTTTCACAGTTTGACACCGTGCTTAGATTTAGTTGGAGCTTTTTTTAATCCCCCACAGGCCTTTTAAGTTGATTATCCAGTGTGCTAAGTCTCTCTGGATTCCAAAAGAGCTTCAATAAGAGAACGAATGAACAAAGCAGACAAGAGGATGAGGTCTTTGACTTAATTATGTTTGAAGAAGAAGCAAAGCCAAACTAGTTGAATTGCCCATTTGTGTCTACCTAAACTGCATGTGCCACCACTTAACCAATATACATGAATCTAATTTTACTCCCCATGTGACCCCATAGTGACTCTGGATCATTTATTCAGCTCCCCAATAGTGTAGGTCCTAATTTCCCGACACAAGTTTTGCATCAACATCAACGATTTTATATCCAACTCTGCAGACCTTCCCAGGAAGGAACAACAAAGGTCTGCAATTGGTCTTCTACTTTTTTCCATTATGGCTGCTTGCACGTGGTGCAAATATTCCAGAAATGTAATTTATCATTTTGATTTAAATACAGACAATTACCAAGTTTATTTTCCAATGAAGAACATTTGTGACCGCTCATTTCAGCAGTTGTATACCTTGATGTGAAATAATTTAGTCTCATTTTTTAAAAGAGATTAGGATATCTTTTAATGAAGACAATGGACATCTGTCATTGTTGTGTGTTGTGGAGAACCCAAAAGCAGGTAGGAGTAAGGCAGGATCATTCCCCCTCCCTTGGGTCGGTAGACCAGATTCTGCTTTTAATTGTTTCAGACACGTGTTGCACACTGACAGATGATACAGTTTTTGTACTTGCAGCTTCAAAACTCTGACCTCACTATTAATTACGCTTTGCCCCAATCTTTTCAATTTTGTATACTCTTTTTTATTATCTTTTAAGATCTTTTCTTCTCTGGCCTGTGTTTGTCTTTTATCTTTGTTTTTACTGGATAGCACTGTTGTGCTTCAGATCAGTTCCTCCCTTCACCATTTCATACCATTGCAGTTTTGGTCATTTTTTACCTGACTTTTTCAAGTATGAAATGATGCCACACACCACAAGATATTTCATAATGGCCATGTGTCAATTCATGCCTGCCAGTGGATGTTTCATTCCTGCTTTGAAAACCAACTATTTAAAGTAATTTTCCATGATATATATAATTAGTTATGTCACCCAGATAAATAATATCCAACAGTAGAAAGTCACATGGAGTTATTTTGGTGTGATCCTGGGTTTTAATCTGTGATTTTGTTTAGAGTAAATATGCCTAAACAAGGAGTAAAGCGAAAATAAATGGGAGCAGAAGTTTAATGCAAAGTTTACAGATAATAATGTAAGAGAAACTTTTGATCCTTTCTCCATAATTTCTGAAAAAATTAAACTCTATGATTTGAGTACACGGCTACAAAATGGTTTGCCTTCAGGTACATGATGGAAGTAGCATGAGAGGATCTGGTAAAGTGTAGGTAGTAAATGGTGACACAAATTGGTGAAAGGGTGAACTGACCCAAACCGCAACACGGTTACTCTTGTGGTTGCTTTTATACTGCTTTAAAAATAAAGTGGTAAGTGGTAACTCCAAAAATAACTCAATATGCTTAAAAGAGAAACTTTCTTCTGCATCTTGCTCAAGATGAGATTTTTATCTTCCTATTCTTGCTGTCTCTTATGTGTTTGCCTTTTTTTTGCCTCTGGTGTTTTCTGACCATTCTAGCCCAGACTATTAGATCAGCCAGAACGAGTCATTTCACTGAACACTGCTGTTAAAAGCCCAACATGACCGAGATGTGTCATTTGCAGGGAAGTGGAAGGAACTAGGCTGGGGGTGGAGAGAGGAAAGGAAAGAGCTCTGTGTGTTTTCTTTACTTTCTTTTTCCATCACACCCAACACAGCAAGGAAACAGACACTGGCCCACCTACTCCACTAATGTACATGTATGTGTGTGTGTGTGTATACTTATGCTTACATGATGTTTATATATATACTCACATGTTTAATGAAGAGCTGAGCCAGCCTTTCTGGCTCCACCAAACACTTCTCCAGCTCTCCCAGGAAGTAGCTACACAAAAAGAAACACACTCAGGCACACACATACACAAACATAATCATCCTCCCAAAACCGAAATTCAGATTTGCTTTGTGAACCTTTGTTCCTTTGTTTTCCACTCAGACACAAACACATTACCCCACAGATCACATTTTTCCTTTCACTTTATCTGCTTTTGAAACATGGAGTTTTTAACATTCTTTAAAAGGAAAATTCCTTAAATACTTGGAACTCACTCTTTATGCCAGTCATATATTTGGTGAATGTTTCCAAAAACAATCTTGTCCTTTCCTTTCATATCCTCTGGAATACCTTTGGAACTCATTGTGGCCATGTAGCCCTGCAAAAGGAAGAACAAAAATGCTGATCATACCGGCAGTGCATAGTTGACTCTTTACAGCAAAAAGCAGCAATCCCACGCCAGATAATACTAATCTTTCATTATCTTTCAGATGGCAAGAATTCCTCTCTAAACCGAAATATCTGCTGCTATTCAAGGCACTGGAAGATGGATTGCACAGTAATGTAATATTCCTTAGGTTTATAATTCATAAAATCTGCTTAGGACTGAAGACGGTTGGATGGAAGCAGACCAAAGTGTGGAGAGAAGTGAAGGGATTACGATGATTAGGATTTGGAGTGGGTGGATGAATGTCAGTGCACACTGTGAGATTTACCTCCACTATGAGCCCCAGGTCTGCCACATAGTACTTCTCTGTCTCTATAAGCTCCTGCAGTACATACCTATAGGGGCATAAAGAGAAGACGATTAGTGTTACTGAATTTATTTTTACACCTTAAAACACAGGATGGCATTTTAATAACTTAAAGAATTTTCCTTTTGCTAAATAAACACTACATTGCTACATTTCTGGAAAAGACAAAGTGGTTCGGTATATGCTGCAGAGAAGAACGCAAACAGTATTTAGTCGGTGCACTTTAAGTTAAATAAATCTAATTTAACAGGGCACCCTGCTAAGGTTTTGAAATCGGCAACCAGCAGATCAGCTGTGCACGCAAAACAATGTGGACTCACACACACACATGTTTTTGATCATCTTCAACTGTCTCTTAAAGAACAACAACAAACCTCAAATATCGCTGCATGAGTTCAGCATAAAACATGTGACAGTGGCTAAAGAGTACCAGTCAGGGGATTCCAGTTGTCTACATTAATGCCCTGGTTTTCACAACAGTTCTGCGTGCCTGTCAATTATGTACACTATATTGCCAAAAGTATCGGGTCACAGCAACAAATCAATGAATTCTGGTGTTCACTTCCATGGCTGCAGGTGTGTAACGTTTGGTGTGAAGAAACTTGACTGGCCTGCACAGAGTCCTAACCTTAACCTCGTAGTATAAATACTGAGTATAAATACAAGGAATAGAAATACTAAAAAAAGGAACTTGAACATCAAAATGACCATTACAAAAACAAATCACAAGAATGAATCAAAATGTAAGAATCAGAATACATACTCAGACCAAAGGTGAGAGAACTCAACTCAAAGCTCCACAGATCATAGCACAGCTTGTTATGGAGGAGAATTTGGATGGCTAATTGCTGACCAGGAAGCCAGCTGACTGAGCTGATCAAGTCAGGATGCAAGGCATGCGGTGTGCTTCAAGACGGAGTGTGAGCAGCAGTGTTCCTACCTGTGTAAGGCTAAGAGTTGACCTGCATGAAACAATTACAGCACCATTTTATCCTGATATTCTTCATAGCAGCCTCCCAGAATCCATCTGGGCCCAAAGCACTAGCGGTGCAGGCACCTTAACATCTTTCCATCTAGCTTTCGAAGATGGTGAGTCTTGCTGCAAAATGTACTATAGCAGCAAATATCTGAGATGAAATCAGAAACATTAACAGAAATGATGGGGACTACCATCAGGCCAGTGAACCAGCTGGTTACCATGGAGACTGACCAATTACTCAGAGTTATTTCTTATGTCAGTGCTCCTGCAGCTTGGACATCAAAAAGATGGTATTACTGAAATGAGGTTTTCTGGACAAGAGAAATTCAAGTTTGTTTCTTCATATGCTCATGGAACAATGGACAAATAAATTATTTACTGCTTGAGAAAACAAGACTAATTCCTACTAAAAATGCAGACTTTTATTAATGTCAGCCTCTTTTCTACCCATCAAGTCTGTCCAAGCTTGGTTTCTCTGGAAAAAAGTGATTGCATTATCATGCCACACTAATGAGGAGTTGAGTCATGTTAAAAAAGTCATATTGCATGCAGGGACATTACCTAATTGCACAATATTTTCTGAAAATTTGGGTAGGTGGCTCTTTTGGTGTGGTAGGTGGCACTCACATCTCTTCTGAAAATATGATTCTAAATGCTAAAATCATCCCTAATCACCAGACAATCCTTTTTTTCAGCTGACTAAACTTCATTAACTCATTCAGCACAGTTTCCCTCAGTTTATTCTCACTCTGCTTCTCTCCCTTTCCCTGCTGAAGCAAAACATCCCCTCAGCATGATGTTGGCATTAAATCTCCTACATGATTTGTGGCATAGTTTAAACTTTCTACTAGTTATTCTTCCAATAAGATTACATTTGTTGATAGCAGAATATACTTGGTCTCTGACACAGATAAGCATGTGACTGTCATCAGGTCTTTGATGATTTCCTGGCTTCTTGTTTAAAGTGATCATCAAACTAAAAACTTCGTCATTCATTCCCATAAGAGCCAGCTAACAGACAACAGCCTTTGGGGTTAAATCTTGCTTAAGTGACATTCTGCAGCTGCACCGAAACATAATGCTGTTTGTGCCAGGCCACGTTTAATGTATGACTGCAATACTGTAACGACAACTGTCATGACATGCATAATGTGTGGACACTAATCCAGATAAATCACATACATGCTTTTCTCTAAGGCACTTCTCCTCTCCTCCTCGGTGTCAGCCACAGCGGACCATTGGCTGGAGGTGTCGTCCATCAAGATGGACTCACTGTCATCAGGCGGAACACCGGTGGACTGAGTGTCCTGAGGAGGCAGAGACAGACAGATGGATTGTTTATCAGCAGCCTTGTGCCAGTAATGTGGATCATGCCAGGGATAAAACAAACAAAGGGAGATAAAGAGCACAAGAGCAATGGTAATGATGCAGGTTACCAAGGGGACCAGAGGGAGCAGACAGGTACATGAACAGAGATTGAAAGATAAAGAGATTGGAATCAGATTCTTGTTGTTAATGATCGGGCATGTGTCTCACATTACAAAAGATATATAGAGTTAGAGTGCAACAAGCGAAACAGGCTGTTGGAAATAATAAAACTGTAAAGGTTCTTGATAAAGTTGTAGCTCCAGGGGAAGCGGAACCCAACCACAGCAAGCTGGGCACAGCATTTTTAACATCTGAATCTTGAAAAATTTTTTCAGAACCGCATACTGCGAGAGATATGTTGATGTATCAGTTGTTTTTTTTTTTGCTCTTGCTTTCTTTATGTATCATCTCTGCAGCTGTATCTATGTCACCATCTCTACATGTGGTCTTTGTGACTGCCAAGCAAACACGATAAATACAAGGTTGCCTCAGCCTAATCAATTGTGCTCATGTGTTGTATACATGACTTCATTTTTTCTTGCTTTTTCCTGGAATTGATGTAATTTCCTTGCATGGGTCTCTCATGGAAAATATAGAGGTTGTCCACTAAGTTTAGCCTAAACAGGCTAAAATCTTTACTAACTCAGTATAGTCACATCTACACACTAACTATTTATTTATTTGACACAAAGCATCACCTAAAAATAAACTGAAATATCACCTACAATGCCTTGCAAAAATAGTATCAACCTTTGAACCGTTTTGCTTTACCACTGTTGGACCACTTGTTTGCTGAATATTGGACTATCTGCACGTTGTTGGACGTCACTGTGCCTCTCCAATGGCATCGGCCATTTTGTATCCAGGACAGTCCGCTCCTACAAATCCCATCGAGCATTGCGACTGATATGATGGGGCGTCCCAAGTCTGACGTCACAAGACGCTATATAGGAAGGCCTCCGTTTTGAACACCCCGCCTTCAGCTGGAGATCGTGACCCGATCACCAACATCTCTAAGCATCACCTGGAGAAGAGTCCTGAGTGGATTTCATTTATTCTCTCGCGTTGGCCAACGAACAATTCATAACTGAGGCTTCTGGACTAAGAAGGCCAGAAATTTCACTTTGCCGATCGAAGACGTGAGTTTAATACGTAACTAAAAACACGGAGTTCGAGGAAACGAACCGCCACCGTGTTTCATCCCAAGTCGACTTTGATGGTCAGATCATATTTTTCCTTTTCGCCAAGAAGGCCAAAGGACGAGGACTGACCGCTTTCTTGGAGTTTAACTGCGGACGCGCAGCAACGCTTCACCCCCCCCCCCCCCCTTTTTTTTTTCCTCTCACTCGCTGCCCCAGAAGGAAACTTCACCAAGTAAAACCCATCCTTTATTTTAATCTTTTATTTCTTTATTAGAAATAGCCGGGCAGGGTAGAGGAGATTTTTAGTGCAGTCAGAATCTAATGTGTTCTGAATGATATGTGCATGTAACCTTGTTCATTGAGACTTTGATGTACTGTGTTGATGTCTGAAGCCGCTGCGCTCCTAGCTCTGGGTGTGTTTTACTATCTGAGAGTCAGCGCAGGTGCGCTGTAAGACTTGACTGTTAAAATAACCTCATGGTGAAATTCCCCATTTTCCTTTGTCTCCAATCTCACTGCTCGCTAGCTGGCCGCCAAAAGTTTTATAACTCTTTGTGTGCTAAGGAGTTGGGGGTTTTATGATTGGACATCACTGAGTTACAGTGAAGCTGCACCCCACCTCCACTCGCCACCACACCCCTTTTTCATATTCTCATTCCTTCTTTTTTTTTGCCATAAATGCTGGTTGATTCAACACCCACTCCTGTTTGCTTTATTTTTGCTTAGTTAGATGTGTTACCCTTGTTATGTAGAACTTTGCATGTTGAGTAGGTGAAGATTAATAAATATTCACATAGATGGTAACAGAAGGCGTTTTGTGTTCATTGTGTGCAAAAGTGATTCGTCAGTCAAGATAAGGTTCAAGTTCCACACGTTTCGGCAGAAACGGTCGATTAAACAGTGACATCTCCGGCAATAGTTATTAATTATTACGGAGTATTTAACGGTTATAATTGTTAAAGGCATTGAGCCACAATTACAACACCAGAAACATCTCTGGTCTCGATTCATAAATGAGGATTTTGGTTAAGAAGTTGATTTTGTCAGGTTATGATTTTTAATTATAATCATTGATCAAGATTAATCAATCAATAATCATAACTCCCAACACCACAAACTTGTGTTTTACTGGGATTTCGTGTCATTGACCAACCCAACATCGAGCAGAGCATAATTGTGAAGTGGAAGAGAAAGGATATGTGGTTAACATTGAACATCTAAAATATTATTTGTATTTGTAGTTCCCTTTAATCTGATATTCCTAAAACGTCCAGTGCAACTGATTTCCTTCAGTCAGAAGTGTGCCTTTTAAATAAATTCAGCCACCCTGAGTCAATGCTTTGAACCACCATTTACTGCAATTACAGATGCCATTTTGAGTATCTTTACCATCTTTGGATACCTAGAAGCTGAAATTTGTGTCCATTTTTTTGCTAAAATACATCAAGATCAACCAGATTAGATGAAGAGAATGTTAATTTTCAAGTATTGCCACAGATTCTCAGTTGGGTGTAGCGCAACACATGAAGATGCTTTCATCTAAATCCTTCCATTGTAGCTCACTATTTCTATTTGATAGTGGTGTCCTGCTGGAGGGTTAACCATGGCCCCAGTCTCAAATGTTTTGCAGCCTCTAACAGGTTTTCTTTCATGATTGTCCTATTGTTAAACCCATCCATCTCCATACTGAATCTGACTAGCTTTTCCATTCTTGGCTGAGAAAAGATTTCCTACACCATGACACTGCCTCCACCATCTTTCATGCTGGGTATGAGGTGTTCAGGGGATGTGGTCTTCCACCATACATACGGTTAAACAATCAGGCAAAACACATTTAATTTTGTTCTCATATGACCAGAGCACCTTCTACCGCATGTTTGCTGTGCCCCCAACATGGCTTGAAGCAAACTTTAAACAGGACTTCTTTCTTTCAACGATGACTTCCTTTCTGCCACTCTTCTATAACGGACAGATTCATGAAGTGCATAGCTAGTAGCTGTATGATTGACAGATTCTCCCACCATTGCTGTGGATCTCTGCAGCTCCTACATAGTTACCACGGGCCTTTTGGTTGCTTTTCTGATTCATGCTGTACTTACTCACCTTCTATGTTTAGGTGAACAGCCATGTCTTGATAGCTGTTCAGCTTTGCTGTACTCTTTCTTTTGATGGATGATGGATGACGGATGGAGCAGTGAGATGCTCAAAGGCTGGAATATAGTCCTTAAACCTAACTGTGCTTCAAACATCTCCATAATGTCATCCCTGGCCTGTCTGCTATATTCCCCAGTCTTATGAAACTGTTTGTTCACAAATGTTCTCTAACAAACCTCTAAGGCCTTCACAGAACAGCTGGATTTAAGATTAAATGATATCCAGTTGGACTCTGTTCACTAATTAGGTGACTTCTGAAAGCCGTTGAGTGCAGTAGATGTTATCTAAGTTTATCTGCGTAAAAGGAGGTTGAATGTGCACAATAATGTACATGATTCTCTTCAGATTTCTATTTGTAGAACATTTCAAAAACCTCAAATGCCTTTCCTTCCACTTCACAGTTATGTGCTACTTTTTGTTGCCCTATCACGTAAATCCCAAGATAGTGCATATGTGCTCATTAAATGACACACAGCAATTTGTTGTGAAATTGTGTTAATTTTAGCCTTTTTTTCCTTAAGCCATGTGTTTCCTTTTCACTCTCTCCTGACAAAGTAAACTTACAAAAACAACCTTCCATCTTCACATAAATCTCTGCACCTCCTTGTCCTACTAAGGGCAGGACCTCCGCACCTCAAACACACACACACAAACCTCCACACACACCACAGACATTCATGTAATCCTTCTAACTCCCAGACCAGACGGTAGCCTCAAAGGGAGATACATAGATGGGCAGACATTTACACACAAGCAAGCTGAAAGCAGCAGAACAGTTTATCTTTTTTGTCCCTGGTCTAGTTCAACTTGCTCGTATTGATCTCTCTGTTCTGTCGCGGGGAATGAGAGAGAAGGCAAAGATGATGGTGTGCAGGGGGGAGACAGAGAGGCTCAGTACAGACCCCCCGCTCCCCCAGCTCGTCTCTCCCTGCTATTAGAGCCCTGGCCTGGCTGACAGGTCTCCCTGGCTCTCTGATCATTTCCAGATGTGCTGTGGCAAAGACCCACAGGAGGAAAAATTCCCATCTGCCTCTGTCTTTAAGTTTTGTTTTTAATATTCAGGAAGCACAGGGGGAAAAATGAGGACAACAATTTTAAAATAATCTGAAGTAAAGATTTCAGAGACCATTTTTCAAATATCTGTTCTGACAGTTTAATCAGTTTGGAGTTAGATTGGTGTAAAATATGATACTGGGGTCAAAAAGATTTAGGCTGTAAATATATGCAAAAGTAATCATAATGCAGTAAAATTCTGGATGTATTACTTTCACTGTGTTACATCATGTCCTGCAAAATAACTCAAATCTATCTGTATCTATTTAAATTAGCTGTAGAATCAACAAAATACACAAAACTTTAAAGGTTATACTTAGCTAAGATATCAAAAATGCCATATACCACATTTTCTGTATGTTTACTTTGACTTTGAGTCCATCGACATATTTGTACAAAGTTATTATAAAAAAAAAAAATCAAAGCCTGGAAACGTTTAATATCATATAACTTATAGATGTAATGCTGGAAGTCTCTAGATGCAGAGGAGAAAACTGAAAACCAAATGTGAATGCCTGTGAGCTGAGGCAGCACTGCATTAAAAACAGACAGAAGCCTCTTGTGGAAATTACAGCTTGTACTTGGGACCATTTCCGAAGAGTAAAACTATAAACAACACAGATTCCACCATGTCATTATTAATTAAATAAACCATTCTGAAAAAAAAAGGTTTGTAAATCACAAAACACACATACAGAATTTAAAAAATGTATAAAAACGTCAAAGAGCATGTGCTTCTGTTTTACAGTCTCCATATGATGCCCAATCTCAACCTAAGCAAAATTATACAGCATTAGTCTGTACCGTCTGGCAACATAGTTTCTTCATAAAAACTTGTATGAAGGTTGTTAAACGTACCCAACAGTCTATAGTTTATTTATCCAGTAATTAATCTTGGAGAGAAACATTCTAAGCACAACTCAACTATGTTTTTAAGGATTTCTTTTAATTATCAGTTAGTGGCTAAATATGTTAAAACTAACATGAATAAATACCACGTATATAATTACTTTACATCGCAGTTTCTTTCACTGGAAAAAGGAAGAACATGTCCTATTAATAATAGTTCTCTGTATCAGGATGTAATAAGGCTGATCTGGTCTTTCCCAAGCTCTTCCACCATTTTTTTTTTTTAATCTAACCTTAAGTTTAACATAAACACAACAGATACCTCACTGTTACTATTTATTAAGCAAAGATGAATCCTATATTGAAAAGTTGTGTGTTACACCCCTATTTGAATTATTTATAGGACCACAAGCAGCAATCATTTAAAGTAGCTGTTTTGAGTTCATGTTTATCAGTTTCTACATTGTCCTGGAGGAATTTTAATCCACCCTTTTGTGAAAACCTGCGTCAGTTCACTGGGATCTGCAGACTCCTTCTAGGTCCCAACACAGCCTTTCAACATTCTGCAACTTGGACCATTAAAACACCCTGACTTGTTTTTTTAGGCAATCTGTTGTTGGCTTGTTATTGTGCTGGGGCTTCTGTTATCTGACCCCATCACAGCCATTAAAGGTTGACATAATGACTGCAAGTCCAGATCATCACACTTCCACCACCGTGTTTGACAGCTGGGACGAGGTGTTTCTGCCCACATACGCGTGTAAATTTTCACCAAATGTCTCCACTTTGGTTTATCGAATGTCGTTCCATATGCCTTGTAATGTGCTTAGATTCAACTTAGCAAACCTGAGTCAGTACTCCACCTTCTTTTTTCAAGAAAAGGGGCCTATTCCAAGCCCCCTTGCCAAACAAGTCCTACTTGTTCGTTCTTCTAACTGAATTATCATGAACTTTATCCGTTAACATTTGAACTGAGTACTGTAGAGGCTGAGATATAGCCTTAAATGTCTTCAATGTTTTCCACTTGTGAATAATCTTTACACCTGTAGAATGATGAACTTTGTGTTGTTTGGAAATTATTCCCAGATTGATCGGAAGCAGCAGCTGTTTTTCTGAGGTCATTGTTGATGTCTTTCTTCTCTGGCATTGTGTTAACACACACCTGTGTAGGATGGACCAAAAAACTGCCAGAACGTCTGCTTTTATAGAGGTGATCGCACGTCCTGATGACTTATTTAATTACACATAATTAGCAGCATCTGACTGTTACTTCCCCTCCTGGATCCTGTTAAAGCAACCAGGGTGTACTTATAATTTTTCATTCACAGTCTTTCTGTTTTGGCCACATTTTGGTTTAATAAATAATGACACTGTGGAATCTTTGGTGTTTTTTGTACATTTAAGTTCGATTTAAATACCCTCAGAAGAGCACATTATTGTATTATGTCCTGAAACATTATACCCTAAAATTGAAGCAGGGAATACCTTTTTCCCATGATTTGGGACAAATGTCCAGTATTTCAAACCAACGTGTTAAAAGTAATGCATGTGATAATGCATTGATAATGCAGGTGAAACCACACCTTTGATGAATTAACGGGTAAGAAGGCTAGCTTACATGATTTTACGGTGCATTCTCTCTCTTCCCTTGTTAAGTTTTAACTGTCTTCAAAGCCAAGCAATAAAAACACCAAGGAACTGACCTCATCCTATTGATGTAATACCTGTTGATGCGCTGTTGAGAGAGACATTTCGATTCAAGTGTTGATTCCTAAACAGGAAATACTCCATACCTCTCAGACATCAGTGTTGCTTCAAATTGACAGGCCTCCGGCACAGATGATTAATGCAACGTTTTCGCTTTGCAAGCAGGCTTCGCCGTCTGGCAAGCTTTAATTTACAGCCAAAAGGCAGCATGTGAACATCCAACCTGAGATGCTCCTTTCCCTCAAGCAGCTGACTGCAAGAGCTTCATGGAGAAATGGAAACCCATGTGTTTTATATGGCGTCCTTTCATCTTATCTGCCATGCCATGCTGTTTCCTATTTATCTCCCGGCTGGTCCTTTTGTAACATTTTAAACACGAATCATGAATCACACAGGTTGCTGTCAGACTCTGCCCTTTGGTCTTTCTTGCATCATTCTGCTATGAGAGAATCTTGTACTCATTTAGACACCCTTACATGTACATGTATGCTATTTGGATGAAATAGTGTCGGCCCCGGTCATATGCACGTATAGGGATGGAGCATCTATACATTTTCATTGCTTGATCCCAACAGTTAGCCATTTCCAGAGAACAATGGAGGGCAGTGGAAACACAGAGAACACCAGGCTGGGATATGTATGCATATTGATATTGAAAACATAGATTTTGTTCTTATAGTTTGAATTGCAGTGTCTTGTAAAAGTATTCATACACATTGAACTTTTTCAAATGTTGTCACTTTACACCACAACATTCAATGTACAGGTCCTTCTCAAAATATTAGCATATTGTGATAAAGTTCCTTATTTTCCATAATGTCATGATGAAAATTTTACATTCATATATTTTAGATTCATTGCACACTAACTGAAATATTTCAGGTCTTTTATTGTCTTAATACAGATGATTTTGGCATACAGCTCATGAAAACCCAAAATTCCTATCTCACAAAATTAGCATATTTCATCTGACCAATAAAAGAAAAGTGTTTTTAATACAAAAAACATCAACCTTCAAATAATCATGTACAGTTATGCACTCAATACTTGGTCGGGAATCGTTTTGCAGAAATGACTGCTTCATTGCGGCGTGGCATGGAGGCAATCAGCCTGTGGCACTGCTGAGGTCTTATGGAGGCCCAGGATGCTTCGATAGCGGCCTTTAGCTCATCCAGAGTGTTGGGTCTTGAGTCTCTCAACGTTCTCTTCACAATATCCCACAGATTCTCTATGGGGTTCAGGTCAGGAGAGTTGGCAGGCCAAATGAGCACAATGATACTATGGTCAGTAAACCATTTACCAGTGGTTTTGGCACTGTGAGCAGGTGCCAGGTCGTGCTGAAAAATGAAATCTTCATCTCCATAAAGCTTTTCAGCAGATGGAAGCATGAAGTGCTCCAAAATCTCCTGATAGCTAGCTGCATTGACCCTGCCCTTGATAAAACACAGTGAACCAACACCAGCAGCTGACACGGCACCCCAGACCATCACTGACTGTGGGTACTTGACACTGGACCTCTGGCATTTTGGCATTTCCTTCTCCCCAGTCTTCCTCCAGACTCTGGCACCTTGATTTCCGAATTACATGCAGAATTTGTTTTCATCCGAAAAAAGTACTTTGGACCACCGAGCAACAGTCCAGTGCTGCTTCTCTGTAGCCCAGGTCAGGCGCTTCTGCTGCTGTTTCTGGTTCAAAAGTGGCTTGACCTGGGGAATGCGGCACCTGTAGCCCATTTCCTGCACACGCCTGTGCACGGTGGCTCTGGATGTTTCTACTCCAGACTCAGTCCACTGCTTCCGCAGGTCCCCCAAGGTCTGGAATCGGCCCTTCTCCACAATCTTCCTCAGTGTCCGGTCACCTCTTCTCGTTGTGCAGCGTTTTCTGCCACAGTTTTTCCTTCCCACAGACTTCCCACAGAGGTGCCTTGATACAGCACTCTGGGAACAGCCTATTCGTTCAGAAATTTCTTTCTGTGTCTTACTCTCTTGCTTGAGGGTGTCAATAGTGGCCTTCTGGACAGCAGTCAGGTCGGCAGTCTTACCCATGATTGGGGTTTTGAGTGATGAACCAGGCTGGGAGTTTTAAAGGCCTCAGGAATCTTTTGCAGGTGTTTAGAGTTAACTCGTTGATTCAGATGATTAGGTTCATAGCTCATTTAGAGACCCTTTTAATGATATGCTAATTTTGTGAGATAGGAATTTTGGGTTTTCATGAGCTGTATGCCAAAATCATCCGTATTAAGACAATAAAAGACCTGAAATATTTCAGTTAGTGTGCAATGAATCTAAAATATATGAATGTTAAATTTTCATCATGACACTATGGAAAATAATTAACTTTATCACAATATGCTAATATTTTGAGAAGGACCTGTATTTTATGGAACTTTACACAATAGACCAACACAAAAACCATAGACTAGAAAATACAGTTCAGGTCTCATCTGACCAGAGCAGCTTTTTTCAACCGTTTGCTGTCCCTACATGACTTGTGGCAAACTTTAAACAGGGCTTCTTCTGATCTTCTAACAACAGCCTTCTTATTCTCTAAAATGTTTATTTGTTCAACAGGTATGAATACATTTGCAGCACACTGTAAACAGTAGATTTTGAAAATATGAAAAAATACCTGTTCTGAAGTTATTTAACGGTTTAGCACTTTGTTATAACGCAAAGAAATGTAAAAAAAAAAAAAAAAAAAAACATAAAATGGATTAAATCTGGTGAGTTAGTTTATAGCTGACCTGTGTGTATGGCAATGATGTGAAGTCAGCAGGTGAGGCAGTCATGAAACCAGGTGGTTTTAGAGAATCTGGTGACAGGTCCTCAGGGCTTGCCAGGCCATCTTTCCACTCCTTGAACACAAACACATAACATGAAACTGAGGTGCATTGTAGGCCTTGTAGTATGCATTCAGACACCAAAAATCTAATGGACAAAACGAAAAAGGTGAGCATGAGTCAGAAAATGTTGTGTTAAGAAGAGCCAAGCCAGCAGCAACCCTGCTGTCCAATATAGGACTTCAAATGTCAAACTTGCATCCCTGCTGACATTCCTTCGCTGCCTAAAGTAAACAAGAGGCAGTTTAGCATGACCTTAGCTAAGATGTTTGTTTAGGCAAGGCAGAAACCAGTTTTAAAAAGACCTTATCATGAGAAGATCTGGGTATAATTTGTGATCTTCGAGTTTACTTATGAGGAGGTTCAACTCCTCTGTATAAAGTAAAACCTGGACTGCAAATTCAAGACTTGTCTGACTAGTTTATGTAACCACAAATTAAACAATTAAAGAAAACATCCTGGTAGTAAGTTATACTGCTTGTTCTCACCCATTCTCTGTGCGTGACAGGTAGAATGGTAAATGCTTCATCAGGCCTCACAGAGCTGCCCAGGTCCTGGCTCTGGCTGTGGGATGGAAGAGGTGGAGGTTTTCCCTCAAGCTTCCGAACTTGGCGATCCCCCTTGGCAGTGGATCCAGCGCTGAGTTTGCGGACGGGGTTTGTAAGCCACTTCTTCAGGGTGCTCACAGAGCGTCTAGAGCTTGGTGAACTGGGGGCTGAGCTGCCTGATGGTTGTGGCGGCAGCGACGCCACGGAGGTGGAAATGCTGCCCTCACTGCCTGCTGCCGAGTAAGAGTCTGCAGAGAGGACACAGGGAGGGAGAAATCAATGTGATATCTGCAAGATAAGGAGTAACTGCATCACAAGGCAGAGTACACTCTGCTAATGAGTGAAGTAGTCAAAAGCTCAAAAAAAGATTTTTGTCAATGGAAAGATAACATTTGATTGACTGAACTGCGGACCTGCTGATGTGATAGGTGAATTGACACTGTGAAAGCTATTGGGTGGAAAACAACCAATCTGGAGGTTTTTGCTTACCTAGTCCTGGGTTTTCTGTTTATATTGACCGAAGTAGTTTTGTTTTTTTTTGCAAAAAAAAAAGCATTAAAAATGCTGTTTTTGAGTTTTGTCAAATGGAGTAAGATTTAAATAAATGTCTAAATTTGTTATGATCAATCTCTGCTCACAGTACAATAATAATCCGTTCAAAGTTAACCTATTAAATGGAGTCCAAATTCCCTAAAGACAGTGGAAATACTCTTTAATTCAGCAGAACCCTACAATCAGATACCACCTTCACTGTCCCTTGTAAGCTGTGGTGTATCACCCACTCCCTACTGACTGTGCATGCAGATAACGTTTACAAGTGCTGTTGCTAGCCTTCAGCTTGATGCCACCCTGAGCAGTGAGCCATTCAGCTTTCATCAAAAACTGAACTTAGGAAAGACAACCATGCACTCACACAGAAACTCAGACCAAAGGGCAATTTATAGTGACCAAATAACCTCAGTGTGAAAAGACTACCCAGAGAGAACCAACACATGCTTTGGTAGAACATGCAATCATGCAGAAAGACCCCAGCTTGGACAAAAATCCAGGATCTTCTTGCTATGAGGCAGCTGTGCAAGCGATTGTGCTACAGTACAGCCTGAACGATTTTTAGTTTTGTGGCCCAATAACATTAGCTCATCAGTTTTTAAAGGAATAAAGACAATAACCTCATAAGTTTGATAACTCACATTCATTATATAATAATATATTAAATATTGCCTATTCCATAGTTCTATTTTAGAAAGAATAATGAGGTCAAAGAATAAATGTTGAACACAGCTAGCGCTAGCTTATGCTTACAACTTCAAAGCTAAAATACTAATGTGATCTTGAACACAGACCCAGCATTTGGACTAACAAGGCTATCCAAGCAGTTTTTACACTGACCACAAGTGGGGAAACAAGAATCTGAATCTGTAAATAAAAATACATCTTGTTTTCAAATACAGCCACACACAAAAATAAATTGAAGTGTACTTTTTATATTATTAACGTGTCATTATCAAAAACCTACTCTGAGGCAAGTAAAACAATCAAAGTGAGGATGGTTGACATCTGGCATAAAAAATACTCTGGAGGATTTGCAGATTCTCTGCTCCACAGCGATGTCAAACGCACATGGGAAGTGAGCAGGAGGTTTAGTTGAGACCGGACATCCACTTTTATGTACAGATGATGGGGCTAGGAGGGTGGGGGTGTCCTTGTCTGAGTCTGCTTGTTTTTTCTGTATTGTCCTCAGTTTCCATCCTGCCTTATCCACCACCGCACCCAACCATCGCCATCCTACGGCAATTATCTTCAGCCTTCCTCAGTCCTGCGGTCTTCTTCTAAAGCGTGTGTTCATTTCTAGTTCAGTCATGTTTGCCATCCATCTTTATGCTTTTAGACCTCTGACCCCTAAACACCCGCAGCAGAGGGATTCATCACTCATGTTGTTAACTTACAATCTGTTCTAATACATCAACTACTTCACTCCAGGTTTCAGCCAGCTGTAGTTGCTTAAATAACTTCGCAGCTCTCCTTTGTGCTATTGAGTAAGCACTTTCCAGATGAAGTTTCTATTAGGTTTGTAAATCTGTTGCAGTTTTGTTTATAAGGAGATAACAGTGTTTATTATGTTGGCCTCAAAGTGAGATCTTATCATGGCTCAGTAAAGTGGACCTGCACTGCAAGCAAATGACAACCCATTCTGAGTAGGACTGAACATAAAGTTTTCCTCAATGTTTTCACTACAAGCAAACAAGCAAAATACAATAGTAGCCAGTGTATATTTCAGTTGCAATAAGCTTTATCTTATTGGAGGATTTTTACTAGTATTTCAGACCTGTCAGAGCACAAAGATTTTGGTTAAAAAGGAGTTTTCTTATTATTATTGTCTGACCTGTTCCAGACACTGGGGCATCACGTGTATACTCCTGGTATGACTAATTGGCATTTCCCCCCTGAACAAACCTCACGCTCCTTTAATAAGTTGGAGACTGTAAGGAAATGAGGAGCTGAGCAGACGGAAGAGATAAGAAACATGACATACAGACTTGTGTAATATACAAACCTAAAACCCATGTGAATACAGACAAAACAAAATGCACCATCTGTGAGGTTCAAAAGAGAGAAGGATATAATGATCTTGGTGAGACCACGTGAGTCTTTCCACCCTCCCATTTCAAGTTCTCTGACCCTCCACAAGGGACCAAACCTCAAAGTCAGAGTTTGTCAGAACTCCCTGCTTGCAAAGAGACAATTTTTTAAGTGATCAGTAAAAATTTTGAATAAGAATATGAAATCACAGATCTGTCCTACCTTGAATTAGTAATTCAACCTGGCGTTGGAGGCATTCTGGTGTGGAGGATATTTTCTCAGCACATTTTGTGCCTTTTAGTGTTAAATGCCACAGCCTGCTTGGTGCTGATCGCATCCATACCCTCATGACCACAGTTCTGATGGCTACTTTTAGCTGGATAATGTACCATGTCACAAAGCTCAAATCATCTCAAACTGATTTCTTAAACATTATGAGTTCAGTGTTCCCCAGTGGCGTCAACATTCACCAAATCTCAATTTAATGGAGCACCTTTATTGATATTGTGGAATGGTAGATTAGCATCATGGATATGCGGCCGACAAATCTGCAACAACTGTGTCATGCCATCATGTCAATATGGACCGAGATCACTGAAGAATGTTTGTGGCACCTTGCTGACGGTGACACAAAGAATTTCTAAAGGCCAACATGGTTCCAGTTGAGCACTGGCAAGGTGTGCCTGGTCAGTGAATGTGAAATCACCCTGTAGCTGTAAGTGATGCAGTGGCCGTGTTAAGTGTAGTGTTAACACAGAGCATGCATCATACAGGTTTTATAATGAAAATCTTTTTCATCTGTCTCCATGGCAATGCTGCATTATCAATGTGCTCAGAGTAAGGATGGGTTTCCCTGCTGAACCTTGTGAAGTTTACTCTCAATATCCTAAGTATCTTCTCAGAATGAGCTATTGGAGACATTTTTACATTGAACTAGCAAACTGACAAAAAGGAAAAATGATGAGCCTCCACACAGCAAAACCCTCCTCTGCTCTCCCCACACATGGCAAGATATGTAACACTGATATTGTTATACACCTATAAAGAGGAAATTGAGGAAAAACATCCCTCCCACTTGCTGTCTTGCTGCATGCTGATGGTGCCTGATGATATTCATCTCCATAATGGTCCTGCTGAGCAAAGATTACCCAGGCTTATTTTGTTAATGCAACTTGACTGTTGTGTAGGTGCTTGCAAAATTAACGGTAAAGGCATGGGCCGACCAAACCTCATTAAGCCGCCCCGGTCTGTGGTTATTTGTTAATGCTGGGCTTTCACCGGTCGCCCACTCGCTGTCTGAGAGGCTCGGCAGTGCCTCCTCGGGGAGCAGGGGAGGCTCATCCAAAATGCTGCACTCTGTAACTTCAGAGCGAATATACGGATCTGTTGTAAAGTAGTTCCAGATTTAACCCTAATGTTTTTCACCCAACTGAAATCTAATCTTCTCATTATATGAATATAAGAGTCTAATTGCACTGCTCTAGACACATTGTTTTAAATATTGCTCTATTTGTCTTTAAAACGGCGCCTTGCAAGATTGTTCATTGCATTAAACTTTTCCACATTCTGTACATAAACATCACTTGATTTAATATGTATTTTACTCAGTATTTAAATGATGAACAACCACAAAGTGGTACATAATTTTTATGCTGAAGGTTTTCTAATTTTATTGAACAAAAAAAAAAATGTTTACACATACAAATCTAGAATCTGTTGAGTCCTATGGATTAAGCCTCCCTGAGTCAATACCTGTTAGAGCCACTTTACACTGCAATTACGGCTGCAAGTCTTGTCTTTCAGTCAGATTGGATTGAGAGTGTCTGTAAACAGCACAGTCCTGCCAGAGATTCTCAGTTGGATTAGCTCTGTCTGCATGTTTAGTGTTGTCCTGCTTGAAGGTGAACTCTGGTTTCAGGTATTTTGCTGCTTTTTGCAGGTTATTGTCCAGGATTACCCTAAAATTAGCTCCATCAACCTTCCCTGATGAGGAAACCCATCCCAACAGCATGATGCTGTCACCACCATGTTTAACAGTGATGATGGTGCATTGTGCAGTAATCCTGCTTTAGGGAGCTCCATAGCTTTATTTCTGACCTGTCTGATATTTACTGTATTTGGAAATTCTGAAGGTAACTGGTTGGACTGGATTTTATGTAAGCCAATCAGACTAATGGGGTCTGAATACAAATGTACTTCTGACTTTTTAAACATTTATTTGTAAAAATGTATAAATATTACATATCTTTCTTATTTATGTTGGTCTATCACATCAAATTTTGATAAAATACATTAAACTTTCTGTCTTAAAGGTGAAAAAATGCAAAACATTCAAGAGTTGTGAATACTTTGCAGTATTTTCTTAGACTATATATGTTTTTCCTTTTCCTGTCCCCCTTTCCATGTTTAAATTAAAACTTAACATGTCGCCAGTCCATCGCAGGGCAACACAGACACACTCAGGACAAACAACCATACACACATTCATTCACATCCAAGGGCAATTTAGAGTGATCAATTAACCTAACAGTCATGTTTCTGGACTGTGGGAGGAAGCTGGAGTACCCGGAGAGAACCAACGCATACACGGGGAGAACGTGCACTTTCAAAGCAGACTTACGTGAGAGAAAGTAAATGGCAAATGGCTTGTACTTGTATAATGCTTTATCAAGTCCCCAGAGACCCCAAAGCGCTTCACACTATATTCAGTTATCCACCCATTCATACACACAATCACACCCTGAAGTAAATAAATGTAAATGTTTTGAAAATTCCAACTTTAAATCCAGTCACGTTTGAACTTTTAACCATCAGTGCCCATCTTTTTTATGTGCTTCTTGATAAATCATTCCCACAACTCTAAATTTGATTGCAAATGAATGGAAACATGAAAAAAAGGTAATATTACAATATATTCTCATAAAGGTTGCAAAGATATATAAGATGATTGAGTAAAAGTGGAAGTTCAAATAAGAATTATTAATATTATTGAATCATGCAGGATAACAGACAAAGGCAAAGTTGTTTGGGACAATGATGTTGACGGATCAGCTTTCGATGACGATCCACCAGAAGTCTTCTCCTCCAACCTCCCTGTATCGATCAGCTGCTGAGTGAGAGCTGCTGAGCCGACAAATCAGCCTAAAAGCGTTGGCTGTAATGGAGCAAACTTGTTCGCAGGCTCTGCACTGTGGAGCTCTTTGTTGAGCCGGTATGGTCTCTCAGGATCAAAGGCAATTTAGGCATTGCTGCACTCCACCGGTAAGCACAAACATAAAGACATGCCCAGAAACGTGCACATATTAACACAAACTGCTCAAGCATTTTGTTTCCAAAGCCCAGATGGATGCACGTCTGCAGAGTGGTCACCTGTGAAGTTTCCAGTGTCATCCGTCTGCCAGAGAAAACAAGACGCTGAGGCAGGCATCTTGCTGGTCACCACAGTGTGGAAAACATGTCCAGCTGAGCCTGAGAAAGCTGCCAGACACTGTCAGCACCTCGCAGATAATAAGTGCAAAGTAGTAGGCCTGTAAATTCACATCTCTACTGGCTCTAAAAACTCCCAAAACAACAAAGATCACAATTCTCAAGTGAATCACTCTTTGTTCCAGAAAGAGCTTTATTCTGCAGAAAACAGACACTATGCACATTCAAGCTTGCAGGAGTTCATTAAGGAATGCAACTCCAAGTGATTCATAGCATAACATTTAAAATCTTGCTTTATACTGATCCATGATCCAGAGATTTTCCTCTTATATTTCTGTCCTGAAAACAAATGTATTTTTTCAATATCTTACATCCTGTCTGCCCCAGGCTGGTTTATGTGCATTTTGTTAATTTTGCTCCTGACTTATGAAACCTGCAGCAGGCCTCTTTTTTGTATTTCTCACCTCTACCTCCATATACCCCTTTTTCTGCAAGCTAATCTTCTACTGTCCACTGCATGTCTAAGCACCGCATTTTTCCAAAATGGAACTTGTTCCTGCTCTTTGGAGCCACTCTGATGCAATGTCTTCCACGGCTGTAACCAAAAGATGCTGAGACCAGCACGTCTGACATGCCAGACCAGCCAGCAGAGGAAGCAGTGACACAGGAGGAAAGGGAAAAGTGTGTGGAAGATCTTCATGAATTTCTTTTCCATTTTGCACTTTAGTGAATATGAATATAGGTCCCTTACTAAAGTATTTATACGCCTTCAATTTCCTCCCATTTTGTGATGCTATAGCCATAAACGTTGATATATTTTATTGGGATTTTGTGTGATAGACCAACATATGGTAGCATATAACTGTGAATTTGGAGGAAAACGAGACATGGTTTTAAACATTGTTTTACAAATAAAAAATCTGGAAAGTGTGGTATGCCTTTAGAATTAGAATGAATACCTTTTAGAACCGACCTGTCCAGGGTGTACCCCGCCTCCCGCCCATAGACTGTTGGAGATAGGCACCAGTTTCCCCGCAACACACTATGGAATAAGTGGTATAGAAATGACTGACTGACTGACCTTTTAGAACCATCTTTTCATGGTTATTACAGCTCGCAGTCTTTTTGGATTTTTCTCTTTGAGCTTTATACCACTCTCCAGACTTCCAAAGCACCCGAGTTGTGCCAGACATTCTTAATCGGATTTTGATCTAAACGTATTTACATTGTAGTACTGATAGTATGATCGGAGTTGTTTAGTTGTACTGCTGGGAGGTGAACATCTACTACAATCTAAAGGGCTCTGCATTTAACTCCATCCATCTTACCATAAACTCTTAATACCTTCCTTGTCTTTGATTAGGGAAAGCATCCCCACACCATGATACTGCCTCCACCATGACGATGGTGTATTCAGGTGGTGTACAGTATTAGCCTTTAACCACATATGTGGTTTTGCATGTTGGCAACAATGTTATACTCTGGTCTCATGTTTACAAAAACAGCTCCCTGTCTTCTGTGTGTTTGGGGTGTCCTAAACATGGCTTGTGGAAACCTGCAAACCAGACTTCTTTTGGCTTTCTTTTAACAATGGCTTTTTTCCATAAAGACCATGATTGTGGTGTGCAGGACCTCTTGTTTTCCTGTTGACTGATTATCCAACCCGAGCTGTGGATCTCTCCAGCTCCTCCACAGCGGGAGACCTGTCTGTTGTGTTCCTTGGCCTTCACAATGCAATCTGTTTCCTAATGTTATGACTATGACTATGAATATGAGGCCTTCATCGAACTGCTGTATTTATACTGATATTTAATTACATAAAGCCTGATTGTATTTACTAAATTAGATAACTTCTGTGTGCAATTGGATACACTGCATTGGATTTAGGGATTAAGATTAAGGTCTCTAAAAACTAATGCATGCCACAGAATTATACTTGGGAACAAAAAACCCTGAAAGCCATGGCTGCTTTACTTTGTGTTGGTCTACCACACTAGATAAAATAAGGGGGTGTTGGACCACTTGTTGCTGAATATTGGACTACTTGCACAGACACCAGGCCTGCCAGGCCATCAGTGAGACCGATTCACTAATACCGCAGCGAACAGCAGGGGTACCGATGCGACTGACGGTCAAAATGGGACAGAAGCTTCAGAACACCCGCGTTTTCTTCCAACCTCTTCCCTACTTCCGGGAATTGAACCTGGTGGTCTGTGGAACGCCCATGCTTGAGGTGAACAACCGTTCGACTTATCTTTTGGTGGAGAATCCAACCCAAGTGCTGATCCAGGTAGCCGCAAGAAAACCCCTGGGCATGCTCATAGACAGTTCTTATCATGACTTTGAGCTAACCGTCCCCGTAATTGGAGACATGCCCTTATTTGTGTCCGATAGACAGGACTCTCCAGACGTTGTGTCCACGTTCCCGTCGGACATGATCACAATTGAGAGACATGAGGTTTTAACAACCAAATCCACCTGTGGTGCTACCCTGGGGCCTGAAGGCAACCTGGTAGTGTACGCACTGGCGACACACCCAGGACAACCAGCTCAAGAAGAGCCTGGGACCCAGGACTCCTCTAGCGAGCCCTACCCCGGTTTTGAGACCGAGGTCAGCGAGCAGCTGGAGAAAGCCATTGCGCTAAGCACAGAAGAGGAAAGAACAGCTCTTAAGAAGTTGTTTTATGAATATCAGTCAGTCCTCTTGAAGGACTCCCATGACTGTGGGGTCACCGACCTCCACATGGTTCGTATTCCAATGAACCCAAACGCACCCCCCACGTTCGTGCGTCAATATAAGATACCTCTGGCCGCTTACGAGTCGATTCAAGAGATCCTCGACAAGCTGTTGGAGAAACAGATAATACGTGAATGCAACTCCACGTACAACTCCCCAATCTGGCCGGTGTTAAAACCGACTACCGTTCACTGAACAAGCAGGTACCCCTCTCACGCTGGCTCATGATTCATCTGGACTAGGAGCTGGCTAAGGTGAGAGACGTTCGCTTCTTCTCCACAGTGGACGTGGCGAATGGCTTTTGGACAATGAAGGTAGACCCGGCCGACCAGTACAAATTGGCATTTTCCTTCGGGAACCGCCAGTATACCTGGAACAGGTGCCCCTTTGGGTACTCGAACTCTCCGGCTGAATTTAACATCTTCCTTCACAAGGCCATGTCCGATGCCGCAACCCGGGGAAACCTCATTTACGTCGATGACATCCTTATGAGGAGCAGGACGTTCGAGGAACACCTAGCCGAACTCCGGCACGTCCTGGACCAGCTTGGCGCGGCAGGGGCTAAGCTAGCACTCGCCAAAGGCCAATGGTGCCGGACAAAGGTGGAATACGTTGGTTTAACCGTGGGCCCAAACGGCATTGAGCCCCAAGCCAGCAGGATCCGAGCCATCCAAGACATAAAGGCTCCAACGAACGTGTCTGAACTTCAGAGTTTCTTAGGGGTCTGTAACTACTCCCGCCAGTTTATTGAGGACTATGCGGAGATGGCCAGATCCCTCACGAACTCCTGCGCAAAGACACGCCTTTTACTTGGGGGGAATCCCAAGAGCATGCCTTCCAACTCCTGAAACAGAAACTTGGTTCTGCTCCTTGCCTGGTCTACCCAGATAAGGACAAGGAGTTCTACCTGGAAGCGGGTTTCTCCTCCAAGTGTCTAAGTGCTGCATTGAAGCAGAAACATGACCAGGACATGCGAGTTGTCGCATACGCAAGCCAACCTTTGAGTGACATAGAGGTTAAGTTCTCCGACTGTGAGAGAGCTCTGCTTTCTACAGTTTGGGCAGTTGAACATTTCCGCAGCTACATTGGGGGGTAGAAAGTTATTATTGAGATGTGCCATCAACCGGTCATTTTCTTGAACAGCGAACGTTTGAGAAAAGGAAGAGTGTCCAACAGTCGCATCGCAACATGGATGATGGCACTCCAAGGTTATAACGTTGAGGTCAAGTACGGTCAGAATAATAAAATGGTGTTGGGACAAGGGTTAGCAGAATGTCAGCACTGTGAATGCGACACCGTAGCGACTACCATTGACAAACCGGCCACCTCCCAGTTTTCCTCGAATCACCGCTATTTCGATGAAAACGTGTGCGAAGGGCTTCCAAGAGCCTACATTGACGGGTGCGCCTTTCTTCATGAAGGTTGACTACAGGCTGGTGTGGGCATCATCTGGGTTGGACACCACGTCACCGAACCAAACCACTACCAACTGGGGCCGAAAACAAGTCAATATGCAGAGATCGCAGCAGTACTCATCACCCTCCAGCAGGCTACAGCCCTGGACATTAAACAAATGGTGATCTGCTCCGACTCCAACTATGCTCGGCACAGTTTCGTCTCCCATCTCCCGGTGTGGAAAGAGAATGGAATGAAGAATGCCAGGAATAAAGAGGTAAAACACTCCGAACTCTTCCTGGCATGTGACCATCTCACCACAGAGCAGGGAATGGTAGTGTATTGGAAAAAGGTGAAAGGTCACTCCCGGACGTTGGGCCCAGACAAGGACGGAAATGATGAAGCAGACCGTCTAGCCCGATTGGGAGCTGAAAGTGGAACCCCATGGAGTTTCCAAAAAGAACAGCTTCCTACCTCTCATACCCATGTCATCTGTGCCGTTACTCGGCGACAGACGAAGGAGAGGCGTGAAAACCCCCAAAGCTCCGGGGAGACTCTCCACCTTGGACGAAAACCCAGTGACACAGACTTGGCAACCATGCAGGACCAAGACCCAAACCTCCACACCATCAGGGAGCTAGTGGCCAGCGGTCGGTCAACGGAAACGTCACCATTGGCGACGGGCGAGACCAAAGAACTGAGAACCCTCCGACGTAACCTGTCCCACCTGAAGCTGGAGAAAGGTTTGTTAGTCTACACCCACAACAGGCGCGGGACGCCCCGATGGGTGGTACCAACTGACCACAGGGGGGGTCATGTTAGCCTACGCTCATGACTCTCCTGTAGGGGGTCACAGGGGTCTTAAAGCCACACTCCACACCCTACAACAGGTGGCATACTGGCCTTCGATGGCTCACAACACCCAAATCTACATCCAAAGATGTTTGACTTGCTGTCAGTTCCAACCGTCACAACCACTCGGTCGGGCCCCACTTCAGCGAAAGGGGTCACATTCCCGTGGTCCCACCTGCAAATCGACTGGGTTGGACCAGTCCCCAAATTGGCCAGAGGTAACAAATACCTCCTAACAGTGACGTGCAGTTTCACCAAGTGGGTTGAATGCTTACCTGCACCAAACGACACAGCTGTAACCACAGCTGTTCTTCTGCTGAACCATGTTTTCAGCCGGTGGGGCCTTCCCCTGTCCATTAACTCAGACAGAGGGACACATTTCACCTCAAGCGTCATGTCAGTGCTGTTTGACATTCTGGGAGTGGAAGTAAAATTTCACATTCCCTACCACCCTCAATTGTCGGGTCAGGTGGAGCGGATGAACCGTACCATAGTGGCCATGCTAAAGAAGTATGTTAGCAGCAATGGAAAGGACTGGGACATCAAACTCCCTTTAGTCCTGATGGCCATCCGGTCCACCCCCCAACGCTCTACAGGAGTGACACCCTTTGAGATGATGACTGGAAGGCAAATGACTCTCCCACTCCATATATTGTACCATCCAGAAGATGTGAGTGTGACAACTGCCTACACAGCACACCAATATGTCACAGACTTGAAGAAGCACCTCAGATCCACATTCGCTTGGGCGCAAACAAACCTGGAAGCCAGCGTAGAGGGCGCAAAAGCATATTATGACCGTAAAGCAGCCCACCGTGAATACGAAGTGGGTGAAAAAGTTTTCTATTTCAGATTTGCCCTACCAACTGGGAGCTCCAGAAAATGTATCCCAAAATGGGCAGGCCCCTTCGAAATTGTGGGGAAACTCTCACCAGTGGCCTACAGAATAAGAATCTCAAAATCCAAACAGGCCCCAATGTACAAATGGGTTCACGCCAACCAGATCAAACCCTACCACAGACTCTCCTCCACAGAAACAGGGCTCCCTTCCGGAACTGAGGGTGGAGAGGGTAGCGCATAGGGTCAGCCAGATAGGTGCATGTAAATAAACTCTGCACTAACATGCACTAACCACTAACAACTCCACCCATAAATCTTTCCCTTCTATAATCAGGATTTCTCTGTTGCAGGATGGAGGTCATCTGGATGATTGGCATTCTTATTGGCTCCACACTTGCTCTACCAACCGGTATAATACAGATAGGACCACCAACCGGCACAGTCCTGCAAGACACCCCCGGGCTCCTTATTACGCACTGTAGACCCCACACGCAGAGGGTCTTCATGCGCCTAGACCCGTGGGACGTGTACTGTAAACACATCCGTCTTCCGCCACTGATGACTGAAGGAAGACCTCAGGGGACTCAAACCCCCGACACCATAGACCATGCCAAACAGACTACAATCTATATCCTCAAACAACTGCAGAAATTCATGGTCCCCGAAGAGGACCTCAGCGGCAGTAAACGCCCAAAGAGATTCCTAGGTGGATTGATAGCCTCAGCTGCGGCGCTGGGATCTCTGTTTTCCATTGGCCTTTCAGCAGCAAATTCCGTTAGCCTGAAAACTATTCAGAGACACGTGCAAGAATTGGATGACGAAATGCCAGAAATCCAACAAAGACTCCTCCTCCAACAGAGACTATTAGACATACAAACCAAGACCCTCCAGGGCACCGTGGTTACTGTAAACTTACACTCCACTCTTATTAACAATACCCTGCATGCACTGCAAACCCTCACAGAAGTGGTCAGGAATGATTTGATGTACACACAGGTTGTAAGAGATTTGATGCAGGACCTGATTAGGGAGGTTGGTTCATCGGTAGACAGCCTAACCGAAGGACGGGTACCCACTTACCTAGTTCCGCTGGATTTGGTCGAGAAAATCCTAAAGTCCACCACAACAGACACCTTGCAACCGCCACAAACACACCTAGCTTATAGCTTAGGCAGTGCAATCCCAATTTTCGTCAATCCGGACAACCTAGAGATAGGATTTATGCTCAATCTTCCTATCATCGAAAGAGCAAACATATACAGGCTTAAAACAGTGTTAAATGTCGGGTTTTGGAAGGGAAACACACACGTACAACTAAAAACCCCATCACTCTTGGCTTACCATGAGGCCGACCCAAAGCTTTATTTGATTCCCAATTTAGACCTGTGCACCAAAACCAAGGCCCTCCATTGGGTGTGCCCGAGTAACCCGTTTATTAGAGATGTCACCGATTACATGTGTGGTTTAAGGGAGGGATGTACCGAACAAAATTGTCAGGCAAAGGTAACTCTGAAGGATGTAGGGTTAGAAACCAAGGTCCAATGTGCAGGTAACCGATAGCTTGTACGCACACCAGTAACAGAAGCCTTGCTATCCTACGATCAGCATGACACTGTTACCAAAATAAAATTACCCAACCAAACAATGTTCGTCTCCGTACCCCAAGGTACACTCCTACATCTCGGGGACATAATCCTTCATCACCTTAATCTCAATCGATATGATACAGAAATTGAAATTATGGATGCCTTCAAGGGATATAATTTCAGCATTGACGCTAGTATTGAAAAATAACTGATAGTGGAAGGTACCAAACAGATTAAGTTCAGCCTCACCCCTGCGGAATTAAGCTTCACACCTCTCCCTCAGTTCCCCCGGCAAACAGAATGGACAGAAACCCACACTATGACCGTTACGGTAGTTCTCCTTGTAATCGGGTGGGTCGTGACGGCAGGAATAGCACACACCGCATACAGACAGGTTAAGCGTTTACAGGTCAGGATTGATTCCCTCACATTCATTCCCCACGGTTCATAGCACCGCCTTTGGCAATGACACAGCCAGGGTCCAGTGCCTAATAGAAGTTGGATGAATAAGCTATGAACCATGATTTTGTTTTTGTTTTTATATATACATATATGTGTACGGTATCTTTTATTGCTGTCTCAGGGTTACCAAAGCTGATGACCAAGGAATTTAACGATGATATGAATGTATTGTCCTGTATTTTCTCATTGAACAATGTAGAAAGGTATGAGTTAGTCAGAGTTTAGTCCTGCCCAGGCTAACCTCTATCTTGCCCAGTCGTAGGTTTTGAGGAACACAGAGACAGTTTTGTTTTGTTCTGCTTCGCCACGGATCACTGATTGGTCAGCAAAGGACAGAATGGTCCCAGTAGCTTCAAAGACTGCGATTCATCTCACCCTTTGAACCTAGGTGGGAATGTTGGACCACTTGTTGCTGAATATTGGACTACTTGCACCAGGCCTCCTGGTGCTTTCGACCATTTTGTATCCAGGACATGGCGACTGATATGACACGCCCCAAGTCTGACGTCACAGGGCGCTATATATGGAGGCCTCCATGTTGAAAACCCCGCCTTCAGCGGGAAATCTTGACACGGTTACCACGCAACTGAAGCATCCTCTGGAGAAGAAGAGATCCCACGTGGTGTCTTCATTTATTCTCTCTCGTTGGCCAACGAACAAGTCATAACTGAGGTTCCTGGACTAGGAAGGCCAGAAATTTCACTTTGCCGATCGAAGACGTGAGTTTAACACGTAACTAAAAACACGGAGTTTGAGGAAACGAACCGCCACCGTGTTTCATCAGTAGTCGACTGCTGATGGTCAGATCCTATTTTTCCTTTTCATCAAGAAGGCCAAAGGACGGGACTGACCGCTCTCTTGGAGTGTAACTGCGGACGCGCAACAACGCTTCAAACCCCCCCCTTTTTCCCTCTCACTCGCTGCCCCAGAAGGAGCTTCACCAAGTAAAACCCATCTTTTATTTAATCTTTTATTTCTTTATTAGAAGGCCTGGGCAGAGTCAGAGGTTGTAGAGCGATCAGAATCGCTAGTTAGGATCTCATGTGTTCTGAATTATATGTGCATGTAACCTTGCTTATTGAAACTTTGATGTGTTATTTTGATATCTGGAGCCGCCACGTTCCTAGCTTTGTGCGTGTTTTACTATATGGGAGTCAACGCGGGTGCGTTGTAAGACTGGACTGTTAAAATAACCTCATGGTAAAATTCTCCATTTTCCTTTGTTTTCAAACTCACTGCTTGCTAGCTTGCCACCAAAAGTTTTATAACTCTTTGTGTGCTCAGGAGTTGGGGGAAGTTTTATGATCAGGACATCACTGAGTACAATTGGAGTTGCGTCCCCGCCCACTCTCCACTCACCACCACACCTCTTCGTTATATTCTCAATTTTGCCATAAATGCTGGTTGATTCAACACCCACTGCTGTTTTCTTTATTTTTGCTTAGTTAGATGTGTTACCCTTGTTATGTAGAATTTTGCATGTTGAGTAGGTGAAGATTAATAAATATTCACATAGATAAAGAGAGAGCGTTTTGTGTTCATTGTGTGCAAAAAGTGATTTGTCAGTCAAGATAAGGTTAAAGTTCCACACGTTTCGGCAGAAACGGTCGATTAAACAGTGACATCTCCGGCAATAGTTATTAATTATTACGGAGTATTTAACGGTTGTAATTGTCAAAGGCGTTGAGCCGCAATTACAACACCAGAAACATCTCTGGTCTCAATTCATAAATGAGGATTTTGGTTAAGAAATTGATTTTGTGAAATTATGATTTGTAATTATAATCATTGATCAAGATTAATCAATCAATAATCATAACCCCCAACAGGGGTGAATCTTGAAGTTGGGCAAATTATTTTTTTCTACTTAAGATAGCATGTGAATACAAAATAATGTAAAGCAGACAGAGGTCAACTCATGCTGAAGGACTAAGAAGGAAATCAGAGCATAGAGAGGGTGAGCCCTGAGAGAGCTAGTAACTTCTGAGCGTATTTAACAGGACACAGGAGTGAGCTCCACGATTGGTGTTGTTCCTGTGTGTGCCATATGTGAGTGTTTTTGTGACCATAAAGTCACACACTGCAGTTAGACAAGTGAGCAGTGGTTTCCTGTCCTCCTGTTGACCTACTTTAAGCAGACACACACACTCACCCATACACATGTACTCACTGCTGTGATTCCCAGAGCACAGAAGGAAATATGTGGTAGACACATCAAGCAGCGCGCAAACAAGTCGCCAGGGTCGGTTTCCTGCTGTCAGCAATCGCAGTCACATTCTGTGGCGTATTTTTCTTTTGGATCAAAGCAGTGTCAGTCACCAGCAAAAAAATGGAAAATTATGCTTTCGTTAATCCTGTCGTATTTGAGAGGATGTGAAAGAGTGAGAGACTCCTTATTGCGAGAGCTTATGAAACAACTTTAGTTATTAGACAGATACATGACTAGTGCCACTCAAAACCAGGTCAGCACCAGAATGGTAATAAATCTGAATTTGTGAAGGTTGCGTGTTTACGTCACAGATGCTGCTCCCTACTGAAATAATCCTCCTGACATTTCAGATGAGTTTTTGATTGCTCTTTTAGAGCTTACTTTGCATCTGAATTAGATATTTTCATGAAAAAAGGGAGAGAGACCAAAAGAGAGAGACACAGTGACAGAGGCAATCTAACCACAGGCACTGGTTTTCTTCAGACTGGAGCGGGACACTGGAATCATGTTTGTGGTTACTGGGCCTGAAAACTCCAGACATTCCTTAAGAACCCTTCAGTTTAAGTTCCAGGATCTATTAGTTTTTTTTATTCATTGTAAGCTCTTGAAAATCATATCAATGCATTTATACTAAGTATGGACTGATTGTCTTACACACTTGCATTTGTTTCACAAACATCCTTAAGTTCTAGATTGCTGTGATTTTAAATTAACCCTCCCAAATGAATCAAAACTTGGTGAAAATATACCAACTATGTTTTAAAATACTGCAAATCCTACATTTCCCATACTGCATCTACCAGTCCATCCACCTATTGTCTTTGCTTATCTGAAATTGGATCGTGGGGGGGTCACAGCTTCAGGAGGGAAACCCAGACATTCCTCTCCCCGGTGATACCCTCCAGTTCACCCTGGGGGATAGCAAGCGCCTGCATCAGGGTTTTCTCTCAGAGGGATAATCTCAACCACCTCAGCTGACTCCTTTTGATGCAGAGGAGCATGAGCTCTCCTTTGAGCTCCCCCTGGATGACAGAGGTCCTCACCCTACATCTAATAAAGAGTCCAGCCACCCTACAGAGAAAGCTCATTTAAACTGTATGTCTTCAGGATCTTGTTCTTTCAGTCATGTTCTACATTTCATGACCATAGTTCAGGGTTGGAACATTGACAGACCAGTAAACTGTGAGCTTCGCTTTTATGGCTCAGCTCTTTGTTCACCCCTACATACTGGAGCAGCATCACACTTCAGTTAGAACTGAAATCAAAAGCAACACAGAGGTAAAAGAACCAATTTGAAAGGAAAATCTTTTTTTACGGCATGTTAAGACATATCAAGTCATGTCAAGTTAAGTGTGCAGTCCATTCAGGCATGCAAGAAACTCAATTATCAATAGTCAATAATTTTGTATTTTAATAATAAATTCCTGTTTTTACGCGTCCTCTCTGACAGACGCAGTGTGACGTTACCTCTGCTCCTGAAATAGACAATTAATGACCATTCATGACCAAAACTATATCGAATGCTGTTTTTATACCTTCTTATGTTATATTTCTTAACAAGTAATTGAAACTGGACAGCAACTGATGACACATACACAGAGTGAACAACAGAATACCAGAGAAAGACAAGTGCATACTTATTTTTTGAGGCAACAGTCTTGCCATTAGGGCCCAGGGTGCCTGGGAACACAGAGTAAATTAAAAGCGATTGTGATTTTGCATGGCAGCTGTGACAGTGCCAACAAGGAGGCCTGAAAGGAGAGCAGGGCACAGAGCTGTGGTTTCCTGCCGGGCTGCACAGACGTGGAGCTTCTCCTCTTTCCCCCAGCCTGCCTCACACACACATCCCACAGGGACTGTGTGGAAGATCACTTCTGTCAACTGCAAGATTTGGACAAACAAAAAAAGTTAAACCTGAAGTTTATCCCTCATTTTAGTCTGGTACAATTTCTTGGCCTACACACATGGTGGTATAATGATTCTCAGTTAGACTTGATGGTATTTCCAGAAACATATTTTCATTCCTTTCCACAGCTCTGTGTTTCTCTCCATACTCATTGCCATAGCAACTAAACCCAGTAGAAGAGTGAGGGGCAGTGCACAAGAGATTAGCCCTCAAAAAAAAAAATCAACCTACACATGTGGGCTTGCACAATACATAATGTTATACATAGCTACAGATGTGGCACTCACACACTCATTCTCACACGTGGGCACAAAAATAATGATTAGCATGGATTGGTTATGCAGTAAAAAAAAAAGCTGTCAGGTTTTAGTGGATATTTGCAAAACAATACCATGCATGCAGAGAGGATGCATCTAAAAGCTGATTCCATATTCAGGAAAACCATCTGCACCTGTCAGCCTTTGTGTGTTTCAGATCAGATCCTCTCCATATGGCCGCTCTCAGGATGTCTTATGAATAATCAAAGCCTATTCAAGTGTTGAAGGGTGAGCTGCTACACTCATCTCCACATTTACATTCCAGTCCACTTATATTCACTGGATCTTCACTCCCATCTTAGGGGCTTTCAGGTTAATCAGATTACATTAAATCAAAGTTTTCAAAAGCTGCTTCATCTTCATTTCAGAGATGAAAAAACACAAACTGCATGAAACAGGGTAAACATTTCCTGGTCATCTGGTCACATTTGATTTTTTGGGTTCTTTACCCCTTAAGTATTGCTGCTACATTCTTAGTTTTGCTAATAACAAAAACAGTCCCATTAATAAAAACTTTGTACCTCATACTAACTCAAGCTAGAGATACTTGTATGTTTCTGTCTGATCAACTGGTCCTTTAGAGCAACTTTTAAACCAAAACTGTGAACTGCAGTGAACTGCAGTGAAGCTTCAGAAGGCAACATTTGAAAGCTCTTGTCTATGGCAAAGATCAATGGTGCCTGCAGATAAGTGACAATTGTTGCATCATCTGATGACAAACATAAGATAAACAGGCCAATTTGTAGATTGGTAATGATACATTGAGCAGGCAGAGTCATGGGGAAAAGGTTTACGGAAAGGTTTTTGTGGCTAATAGCCTGACACCATTGGGGTTCCTAGAAAAGAAAACTTTCTTAATTTACTAATGTAGAAGACATTCTAAACTGATGTGTGTCACTGACAAACCTTCAATTATACTATCCGCATACAGTTGAAAAAGCAGCCACTGGTGTATCCCCTGCTGGGTTTTTTTATGTTTGTAAAAAAAAACAGTCTTTACTGTTTTGTGCTAGTTTTATTATAATGTAGAGAAAACATATCATGCAAACTTGACAAAGAAAACTCTGGGTTTTTGACTGCCGCTAGCCATCTCAAAGCTTCAGCTTCCTCCACAGATTTTCTGTAGAACTGAAGTCTGGCAACTTCCATTGTTGCCTTGGTTGTCCATTGTCATGCAGTCAGAGTTCTGGATGAAGGAGGAAAGTTCTTGAATTTCATGGTACATTGTGTTGTCTATTGTCCCATCAATGTGGCATAGTGGTTCATAGCTGAAAAATGGCCCGAAAGCACCACCTTGGTTCTTGACTTTGAGGATGGCGCCTCATGATCCTGTTTTAGTCAAACATAAGATACCTTAAGTTAGGCATGTGTATGTGACTTCTATAACAGGGTGCTGCAAGATCTTTATCTATTACTGCATAGAGTGTTTCTAAATGTGGTTTTGCTATAGTCCCAATTGTCTTTAGATCATGAAGAACCTAATTTTTGCCTAGTTTAGGGGTCATACCTCATCTGTCTTATGATCATTAAATCTTGCAGGGCGCTGAAGACTGAGGGCAATTGATGGTCATTTTATATTTCTTTCATTTTCAAATTATCACATAACAGCAGTTACCTTCTTAACAGGCTTTGTGCTGATGGTCTTTTCCATTCTGTCCTTTTCTAGATCTGCTATCTTCTCCCTGACTTTTATAGATAGCTCTTTAGTCCTGCTAGTGGTGGCGGAGAGGGTGAACTGGAGGCAATTGTTAAATTGCTGCACAGCAATTGCTGTGTTAAACCATGGGTGGATTTAACACAGCAGCACAGCAGATCCAGCAGAACCAGCAGACCCAGCATACAGAGATAAGTTTATACCCAAAAATAATGGGATAAAGTGACTTACATTAATTCTTCGAAAGAAAGGGTCGAAATGAATAAAGATTTAATGATTTTTATAATTTATAATGTCTTTGTAATGTGGGATCAAGTGCAATAGAATGTGTTACATGACTGTGGCAGTGTGTGTATATATGTGTAGAGGGGGAAATGAAGGTTGCCGTTACTTTTAAAGAGTGCATCTGTAATAATGTGATGTTTTTAGCGTGCAATAACAATAAAATCTATTTTGAATAACTTACAATCTGAAATAGCAAACTAGTAATATTTGAAGAAGGGTTTTATACGTGTTTAATTCTGTATTAATATTAACAATTCTAAGATTAAAACAAATAAAGACAACATCATAATGTCTTATATACACCATATTTTTACCACCTAACCAATTATGGTTCATTCTGTTCAAGAGGTCCCACTTTAATTTTAAATAAAACTTGTTAATTTAAAGCCCCAACAAAGTCCCCTCAAATGAAAATGGTATGTGCAGCGTATCTCGTACAAAATGTCACTCTCAATATTGTCGCTTCCTATTGTTTGCTTTGCTTTGTGCACTGTTTTGGAAAGTTTCTCAGTAAGGCCTCCATTGAGTATTCTCTGGGGAAATCTGAAGAGGAGAGCAGCCAGAATCGAAAATCCTTCTCTGCTCTATCAGCCAATAATCAATCTGTTGCTAACACTTACAGCAAAAATAGGTAAAATCAGTTAAAAAATTGTTAAAATGGCAATTATTAACATATTTTAGAGCCAGATTTTAGAGCCAGATTAAGTTAAAAAATATAAATAAATCACAATCAACTTTTAAATTGGCTTTAAAAGCAGATACATAATTTCCAAATATCATTTTCTGAAACAAAGAAAGCCTTTTAAGTAACTTCCACTAAAACAGAAAGGCACTACTATATATTCATGATGACATCTTGGCTGTCTCTTATGGTCTTCACAGAACAGATTGTTATCTTTAAGTAGAAATTTTAAAATATTATGTTGAATCAGTGTGTCCAATTATTGCTAAAACATAAAAAGGATAAAACAAACACGTTTCCAGCAAAGACACACCATGCAAGAAACATTAGTGAGTTCCAGGGAGGTAAATACATGTAGGGGAGACAGATTTCTCCTCACCCACCTACAACAGTTTCATTCCTTGACAAACATTTTTGTTCCCAGGATTATGAGTCAATTAAAATCAAACGTTTAAGAGGAAGAAAAAAACAAAGTTGACAATAAGGATAAAACACGATTCATGCCATGGCTACAAACAATAGCTCCAACAGAGTTAACAGCCAGACCACTAAGATACCTGGAAGTGTTGTTTGTGATCATAAAGCTTATCATATAAGAAAGTGCTTTATCCTACCAATAATTAGCTGAGGCAGCATAGTTTTTCAGTGTATCTGAGCCAAATGAAGGATAGACCGTTTGACTGTCAATGCCATCTGAGTATTTTACCTTCTCTTCCATTCATCACATGTGTAGCATTAGCAAAAAGTAAATTTTTAGGGCCAAAGACATGTTTTGGATAAAAAAAAAAGACGTCATGGTCTTTAGAAATAAGGTTTTAAGAGCTACATTAATCGCTCGTAAAGTATTCTGATGACCCAGTTGTTTGGATCAATGGGAGAACTGATCCTCATGGGCATCAAGGTAGAAATGTTGATCAGAACAGGAGCAGAAATTGCCATATCTAACTGAATGCTTCCAGAATATTTGTCCAAAAGGCCATTACAGGACAGGTTTCTCTGTAGGATACCGGTTTGTTAAAAGTCTTCAAGCTGCTGCTCTGAGATAACAGTTTGTCTGACCTCCTTTCTTGTCACTGAAGAAATCCTTATATAAATCTTCACTTTATAAACTCAGATTTTATCACTATTTTGGTCTTGGGTGGCCATTGTGTTACTGGATGTGATGATGCCATCGCTCTTTAACAGCTCTTTGGCTGCTGTGAGATAATTTTTTTCATGCTTTTTTACATATTGCTTGATTTTTCACATGGAAATAAATACATCTTTTGTGAGCTAGAACAGGAAAAGCTGTACATATAATCAAACATACTCCTTAAGTTATTAAACAATAATGTTTTATACCTGCTTAATCCATCACAGCACTATTAATATGTAGGATTTTAACAGAACACACGGAGTAGGTAAAACACCACAACAACTGAGTACAGAAAGAACTAATTTCATGGATATCCCTGAAAGCCGCGTACATAAAACGAGCCATATGAGCTTAAAGAGGGGGTAGTATTGCAGGGTAAAGTGGCTGCTCTCCCCCTCTGCGCTGTTGGAGAATTCTTTCTAAACAAGGTATGGAATGCACTCCTGTGTTTCATAATTTGTTCCCTCATTCTTCTCCTCTGCACGTTTACAAACAGAGTTCGGAGGAAGAAGGAAAAAGAGGGAGAAAGATTGTGGGAGACGGTAGAGCTGACATCGGTGGAAGCCCTGGAAATATGTCAGGGCAAGGCGGTTAAGAAGAGGAAAAAGGAAGGAAGAATGAACTGTGAAAAAAGTGGAATAACAAAAAAAAAGGTGAGATGGGTAAGATACGATTAAAAACTGGCTGACTGACCATGTGCTGACCATAATATAACAGAGAGGGCTGCAGGAAAAGAAAAGAAAGAGAAAATGAGAGTGCCCCAGGAGGGATCCTAATGTTAGAGTTGGCAGATCAGCCCAAAATTCAGACCAGCAAATTTCTTCATACAGCAGGAGACTGGGAACAATTGGTTCACTCCCCTTGAGCACAACCCTACTACACTTCACACGCACACACACACACACAAACACACACACACATACACACACACACACACACACACACACACACACACACACACACACACACACACACACACACGAACACAGATTGCATTTTTTCTGTCACGGCTTTCCTCTGTCCAAAGAGCAACAATATGGAGAAGATCTCAGTTGCACAGTACAGTGGAGGCAGGGGGGGCTAGGGTGGGAGGGCAAGAGGATATGATGGGGTGGGGTGGATGGGGGTGCAAAGTTTAAAAATATCTCAGACTGGCTGAACACAAGGATAGAGCTGCAGCGGTCCAGCTTACCTTCAATTTCAGCTGTTTTTGTTGCTTTTTCCATAACGCTGAAGTCTGCCTTATAAGCTGATAACAGCAAAGATGATTTTCTAGCTGAGACATAAAAAGACACCGCCAGTCCTGTTGCAGAGTCTTTTCCCCCAGCATTTGCCAGCAGTGCTGCTTTCTGTCAAAAGCGATCCCGGCTTGTTGTCAACATGTATTCATACAGCTTTGAGGTTGCAGGTTAGCAAACAGAAAACCTGGAGAAGCAGGGTTCTTCTGAACTGAAAGCAGACAAACTAAAGCAAGACACTGAACCTTCCACCAAACGGGCAAATGGATGAAAAAATTTAAAAAATGTTCAAGTTTTTCCATTTCTAACCAATGAGTCATGTGTTCCCATCACTGTCTGCGTATGGCGTGTTCTCTACTGGTTTTCGGAAAAATCTAATTTTGCCCACTTATCTGCAGCAGGTTGAGGATGATGTGCCTCAAAGACAAATGTGTCATTTTTAAATTTAGAGACTGGGTTTTATGAGCATGCACATAGCAATCAAACACACAGCAAATATTTGTAAGAAATACTTAGTTTTATCAAATATTTACAGCTTATTTTTTAATTGTACAGTTTGTCATAGAAGCCTTTGTTCTCCGTCTTCACCATTCAGCCATGTAAATACGTGTGTGTGTGTGTCTAGCGTGTGTGTGTGTGTGTGTGTGTGTGTGGGTGTGTGTGTGTGTGTGGGTACATTGCTGTGGGGGATCCTTGTTCTAACTCACTGCATGCATGAGTCAACATCAGTTCCCATTACAAACAAGCTTAAATAGAAAAAGGAACATGTACAGTAAAGATGCAAGGAAAAAGGCTTGAAAGAGACGTTTTAGAGGACAACATTGAGACGATCCGTAAATGTTAGAGCAGTTTATTGTTGGATCTATAGATGAAAATCTGCCTACCTTCATCTCAGCTGCTCTGAACACAGGTAAAGCAGCTTACTGCCTTGAATATCAGCAGAATAAGTCAGAGGTTTATTAAAATGAACAGTCAAATACATGGATGTTTCTGAAAACCTATGCAAAAGAGGAGACCAACCTTGGGGAGGAAAGGAGGCAAAGAGAATGTCTCCTTCTTCGAAGCTAAATTCACCTGACATTTTCGTTTGAACTCAACAAAAGCACTAATTATTGAATTATTTTTAATGTCTGGAAGAAGAAAATAGAGCGTTGGAAAATCTTTTTATTTTTTTAAAAATGTTTTACCATCTTACTGTCTAAAAGTTTTGTTGATCCATCTATCCATTGTTAATGGTCCATCCATCCATCCATCCATCCATCCATCCATCCATCCATCCATCCATCCATCCATCCATCCCTTGTTTTTGCAGTTTGTTGTGAATTTCCTCCTCTATTTGGACCTCAGTGAGGATTTTATTATGTGTTACAAGGCATCTCTAAAGGTTTATTTTACTTTTACCAAATATTGTTGTTTTCCAACATTCCCTCACATAAAAGAAGAAAAAGCTTAATTTCACAACCTGTTTTATCATTGAATCAGCAGGTTAGATTTCCAGTCTGTGGCCTATGAGTCTAATTGACTGTGGGCATTATAAGCACACCATTTTCCAAATGGTTTGCCAACAGTCTTTGCTGGGAAGCAGGTCTCTCTAATGGCCCTCTGGTAGGTAGTCTGCTAATGTGCAGTGGAGAGTTAAAATGAAACGTGTGCTTTTGTCTCTCATTTTACTATCCCTCCACCTGTATATTCTCCTGTCCGTCTCTATCACATTGACTATTCAGTCAATAGTCCTTTCCATACCTCTGCTGTGTTGTTATATGTCACTTACAGTAGTGTGCAAAAGTCTTGAGTCCTTCCCTATATCTTTCTATGTTGGATCTAAGCAGCCAGCTTATATTTTTGAAGATTAATTTTAAGTCTAGTACTTGACCATACTAAGAGAAATCATTTGTTTAGCTAGCTTGCTAGGAATTTTAACACAAGGGCTTCCCAAGCTAGTGTTGTGTCTACTCATAACATAGCTAACATACAAACATTTCACAAAGAGACAGTTTATCCACCTGGTGTATAACTGAAGCACTTAAAATACCAAACACGATTTATGACACACATTAACATTTTTAGCACCAACAAGGTGAATCCCATAGAGCTCTTAGCTGAAAACCTGGAGAACAGTAAATGATTAGTTAAAAGAAGCTTAAGTCCTGGATCAGGTCTACACTGTATTTCTTTTTCTGTCTGCTAAAACAATAATGTTTAGATACTTTTTTCCTGCTGAAGATCGTTTTTAAGTCTAGCAACTCTCCGGGCAGAAAACAAGTAAAAAAGCAGCCAGTCCATAGAAAATGTTGAAAGCTCTTCAGAAGGCCTGGAAAACTATTGCTCAAAAGTACTTCTGACTCCACATAAACAATTTATTAATAGATCAGTGGTAGTTTAAAACTTTTGCTCAGTGCCATGTTTACAGTAAGCCTTATTCTTTCTAAGTCATCTCAGTCATGCAAACCAGCACACACTCGCAAATGGACATCTTTTCCAAATAACTACTGCTTGTGTTTTATGGCATATTGATTAAAATGTGGAAACAATTTGTGGCAAGGTTGTCTGTGTATGAAGCTACAGAAAGACTGATTAGCCCCACAGCCTTCTGTAGAAAAGCGAATGGGTTGCACACAGGAGCGACGGCCATCTAGCAAGGCATTTAGTCTCAATGACAGCAGCTGAAATGACTCAAGTTTTCCTATTTTTTTCTCTGTAAACTGTGAGAAGTGTTGATTTGTCTTTGCATGCATGCATGCATCAAGGAGGCAAATGCATGTGTGTCATCATCCAGCATATAAGTAATTGTTTTGATGCTGGGTAGGAAATGAATCATCCTGTTCTCTGATATTTCCACCGGGGTACACTGAGAGGCCTTTTTAAAATAGATGACTCATAACATTTCTCATTAATAGTTTTGTCCAGGACAACCAAACAAGAGCTCAGATGATGATGGTCATATTAGAAATCTGGCAGCTTACACTACTTCACCATACAGTGGTTTTATTTATTTATTTATTAAGGGAAGCGAGGTATCTAAATCACCCTGGTCCTTTGTGAAAATAGGACTTAAATCATGAGTTAACTGTGTTTAACCAAATTTGTTTCATTGCCCACACCCAAGGATGTTTACAGCAGAAGCTAAAGGATCACGAAATATTCTCAATTGAACCTATTTGACCACGAGGTAAGAAAGAAATTCAGGAACAGATGGAAAACATCTCCCATTATGTTATGTTTGGAGAGACCTCTGATGCAGATTTTAGGTATATTGATCTTATCGATACCCCACAACACCTGTTGTCTTGCACTGCCAGTATGTTCACAGCTCACAGTTGTTCAGGATTTCACAGACTTCACTTGTGATTTGTGAATGACCAGAGGGAGCTCAGAGGTGGCTTGTTTTTGTGGGTTTATGACGGAAATGTTTTGTAAAAGAGGCTAAGGACTCATCCAGGAGATCACAAAGAAACCCTGGAACAACATCTAAAGCACTGCAGACCTCACTTACCTCAGTCTGGGCTAAATTGGCATCCATGTTTGAAGGCCAAAACCACTGCTGACCATAAAGAACATGAAGGCATGTCTCAAATTTCCCAAAATACATGTTGATGGTTCCAAATAATTCCCAGGAAACATAGGGCTGACAAAACAAAAGTAGAACTTTTGGGAAGTGGTGCCCAATTGTATCTGGCTTAAAACTAACACAGGATTTTAAAAACAATGTTATGACTACAGGCAAACATGCTTTTGGTAATGTGATAGTCTGAAGCTGCACTTCTGCTCAGGACCAAGCATGACTCGCAGTCACTGATTAAAACATGAATTCTGTTCTTTACCCAATAATTCCTGAAGGAAAATTTCCCATCATCAGTTTGGAACCTTAAGCTGAAGTGCACTTGCGTTATGCAGCAGAACAATGATCCAAATCACACCAGCAAATCCACTTTTGAATAGCTAAACAAAAAAACTAAATAAAGGTTTCATTTTATCCTAATCAAAGTCTGGACTTAAATCCGATTAAGATGCTGTGACATGACCTTTAGCCTGCTCATACTTTAAAACTCTCCAACGTGGCTGAAATTAAAAAAAATCTGCATTGAATAGTGGGCCAAAATTCGTCCACAGCGATATAAAAGACTCTTTGCTAACAGTTGATAGCACAAACAGTTACATGTATGTTGTATTAACTCAGGTTATGTTTGTCTGATATTTAAAAAAAATAGTCTGATGACCTGAAGCATTTAAGAGTGCTTAAGTGTCTTTAACAAAGCTCTTTAATGGCATTGTTTGTCATTTAACCCCAGCTATTCCAGCTAAGATTTCCAGACACTGCTTCAACTAATGTTTGTTGGAAACAAAAAAACACCTCTTCCAAAGACAAAAAAGACATTATGTGCTGCAGTGACATGGCTGACCTACTGGAACAATGGTAGGGGCTGAGGAACTACAAGTCAGGCCTGTATTGTTCAGTTTTTCCTATAAACAACACAATAGAAACTAAAAGTTATCTCCGAGGTCACGGTTTCTTCCACATTCAATGTGCTTATTTTGTTGTACTAAAGTTCTGATCAACATCAGTATTTAGAAGGTTATTCTTTCCCTCATTTCTCCACCTTTTGACTCAGTTTTATTAATTATTGGTTGGTAGATTTCACATAAGCAGACAGGCAAAGAAAAGACACTGAAAACAACAACATACAGACTTCTAACCTTGGAGAAGGAACAGTGGGGTCCTTTGTGTTGATTAAACTTGTACTACCAGTGGACTTGTTCCAGTAAACAAGTTGAAATTTGTTACGCAAAGTCAGAAGAAACAAAGCAAGTAATGAGATTTTAATGGCCCTAATTAAAAACAGCTGTAAAAGACTACCACTGATAATATTTTTCCCCCCGAAGTGTTAATTGTAGAAATTGTTGCACAGTGACTAAACGGAGATACAGTCAGTTCTTCAATGTAATAACTGAACTAAACAGAAAAGTACGGAACGATAGTACAACAGGACATTAATTCAGTGGAAGGATCCTTTGTGCATGGTTTATTTTTTGCTTGACCACTCTTTCTTAAAATGAGTGGGTGTCACCTTCTTAATGTTCACAACTGCTTTTATACAGTGCTTTGCAAAAGTATTCATACCCATTATAAAACCTTTCCTGGTCCTGTTACAACTGGCAACATCTATGTATTTTACTGGGATTTAATTTGATAGTCCAACACACAGCGGTGCATAAAGGGAGACGTGAATAGGAAAGATAGATCATTTCAAAAGTATTTTTCAAAACAAATGTGAACGTTTATTCTTTTACTAATACTTTGTAGAACAACACTTTGCTGTAATTACAGGCACAGGTCCTTTGTTTTATGTTTCGCACATCCAGATACTGAAATTGTTTGCCCATTTCTCTCCAAAACATCTCAAACTGACTCACATTGGATGGAGAACATCTGTGAACATACAGTACAGACCAAACGTTTGGACACACCTTCTCATTCAAAGAGTTTTCTTTATTTTCATGACTATGAATATTGTAGCTTCACACTGAAGGCATCAAAACTATAAATTAACACATGTGGAATTATATACTGAATAAAAAAGTGTGAAACAACTGAAAATATGTCTTATATTCTAGGTTCTTCAAAGTAGCCACCTTTTGCTTTGATTACTGCTCCGCACACTCTTGGCATTCTGTTGATGAGCTTCAAGAGGTAGTCACCTGAAATGGTTTTCACTTCACAGGTGTGCCCTGTCAGGTTTAATAAGTGGGATTTCAAGCCTTATAAATGGGGTTGGGACCATCAGTTGTGTTGTGCATGAGGTGGATACAGTACACAGCTGATAGTCCTACTGAATAGACTGATAGAATTTGTATTATGGCAAGAAAAAAGCAGCTAAGTAAAGAAAAACGAGTGGCCATCGTTACTTTAAGAAATGAAGGTCAGTCAATCCGAACAATTGGGAAAACTTTGAAAGTGTCCCCAGGTGCAGTCGCAAAAACCATCAAGCGCTACAAAGAAACTGGCTCACATGAGGACCGCCCCAGGAAAGGGAGACCAAGAGTCACCTCTGCTGCGGATGATAAGTTCATCCGAGTCACCAGTCTCAGAAATCACAGGTTAACAGCAGCTCAGATTAGAGAACAGGTCAATGCCACACAGAGTTCTAGCAGCAGACACATCTCTAGAACAACTGTTAAGAGGAGACTGTGTGAATCAGGCCTTCATGGTAAAATAGCTGCTAGGAAACCACTGCTGAGGACAGGCAACAAGTAGAAGAGACTTGTTTGGGCTAAAGAACACAAGGAATGGACATTAGACCAGTGGAAATCTGTGCTTTGGTCTGATGAGTCCAAGTTTGAGATCTTTGGTTCCAACCACCGTGTCTTTGTGCGGCGCAGAAGAGGTGAACGGATGGATTCTACATGCCTGGTTCCCACCGTGAAGTATGGAGGAGGAGGTGTGATGGTGTGGGGGTGCTTTGCTGGGGACATTGTTGGGGATTTATTCAAAATTGAAGGCATACTGAACCAACATGACTACCACAGCATCTTGCAGTGGCATGCTATTCCATCCGGTTTGCATTTAGTTGGACCATCATTTATTTTTCAACAGGACAGTGACCCCAAACACACCTCCAGGCTGTGTAAGGGCTATTTGACCAAGAAGGAGAGTGATGGGTTGCTGCGCCAGATGACCTGGCCTCCACAGTCACCGGACCTGAACTCAATCGAGATGGTTTGGGGTGAGCTGGACCGCAGAGTGAAGGCAAAAGGGCCAACAAGTGCTTAGCATCTCTGGGAACTCCTTCAAGACTGTTGGAAAACTATTTCAGGTGACTACCTCTTGAAGCTCATCAACAGAATGCCAAGAGTGTGCGGAGCAGTAATCAAAGCAAAAGGTGGCTACTTTGAAGAACCTAGAATATAAGACATATTTTCAGTTGTTTCACACTTTTTTGTTCAGTATATAATTCCACATGTGTTAATTCATAGTTTTGATGCCTTCAGTGTGAAGCTACAATATTCATAGTCATAAATAAAGAAAACTCTTTGAATGATAAGGTGTGTCCAAACGTTTGGTCGTTACTGTATATGTTCAGGGCCTTGACACAGATTATGAAGTGGATTTAGGTCTTTAATTTGACTGGGCCATTCTACCACATGAACGCACTGATCTAAACCATTCCAATGGAGCTCTGGCTATACATGTCTAGGGTCATTCCCCCGCTGGAAGGAGAACTCCTGCCCCAGTCTGAAGTCTTTTGGACCCTTTAACATGTATTCTTCCCTGTATTTTTCTTCATCCATCTTCCCATCAACTCTAACCACCTTCTCTGTCCTTGCTGAAGACAAGCATCATAGCATGATGCTGTCACCACCATGTTCCAGTGTGGATATGGTGTGTTTATTTATGTATGTATGTGCAGAACTTGGTAGGCACGGCCTCGTTGTTCTGGAGCCAGCCGTGACCGTGTTTGGTCTAAAGTGGTTAAGCAGGTTGCTTACTGTTAAAAACTGGAAGCATGCAAATATTTTCCATCTGCTTATAGATCACTGTTTTATTTAGACAGACTGTCAGTACAGAGTGTATAAAAAACTGAAAAATGTCAAGAGGGTAGCTAAATGTTCATTAATATCAATCTTCTAAAGCTGGAGATGATTTTCAGTCAGCCTCTAGCATCTGTTAGAGGTTTGGGTTTTGTTTTCCAATGCTGTCAAGTCATGAAATCGCACATTTCAAGGTTGTTTTCTGAACTCAATGGGCATTAATGATATTCAATTTACCGTGTGGATTTGTGCATCACCGCTGACAGTTGACAAATGTGTTTATTTGTAAAGACTGCAGCATTTCCAACTATTAGAATCAAGCTCAGACCATGAACTCTGGTCCTCCTTCAGAAGGAGCAAAAACAATTGTGTGGCTTTTGACAACTGTTGATGTTTTCGCTTCAAACAAATAATTCTTGTGGCCAATCGTGCTGACACAGCTCCCAAGGCTAAGATGTGTCGACTAGAGGTGCTACCAACAGACTATTGGCTTTGGCAGAGGTCTGAGCTCCCTGAGTGCTCTTTGTTTTGTTTAACGTGGCTTATTCAGAGACAACAGAGTAGTTAGTAGTGTTCAGAGTGCAAAAGAAGTGTTTGATATCCTACATGTCGTGTTGGACACTCAATATACTCCTAAAAACACTGTAAGTTGTTTAAAGAAATCTGGAATGTTGGGGAAACTGTTGAGGCTTCTTTTAATAGCCTAAAATGTTTAATTCTTCCAATCCCCCTCATGCTTACATATTATGATCCAAGCGTGTGTGTTTATGCTATGACAACATGTGTAAACGGTGCAGTTGGGGAGCAGCAGATAATGAAAACAGGAGAATATATTTTACATAAGAGATTAAAACTGAAAGAATGCTAGGTATGCAACCAAGAATGCTGGCCAATAATGTGAAAGTCAACTTCATGAGTCCCCCCTGAGTATGAAGCCTTGATGGGTAGCTCCACTGTACCTGTGTTTGATGTGAAAAGGAACAACCACGCAGCATAGTACTGCAGCATAAACTCATATCGTGCAATTAGACACCACTGTTGTTTCCACTTTGCTTTCGGCCACAGCTGCAGAGGTCATACGCTATGAGTGTGCAAGGCAATAACAGGGACAGTGAAGCATACAGTTAGCAAAGCCCTAGTAGGAGACCTTTCAGTTCTACAGCAATTTATGCTGCACTTCATTACAACAGGAAAGCATAATTTAAAGCAAAAGAAAATAAGAGGGCTGAGTTTGTGTGTTTTGCCCAGAGGTGGAACCAAGTCATTGTTTTACAAGTGACTATTAAGTCTCCAGTCATTCCACTCATCTCTTCATTTTTATTATTTCTCCTTCATTTAACCATTTAACAAGTTATTTAGAACCAATTCTTAAGTCTCAAATTAAGACCCAAGGAAAGAGATGCTGACCGCAAGTCAAGTCCAAATTTCAAAATTTGCAACTCATGAATCAAGTCCCATTTCTTTAAGTTAGAGATGTTCACACCTAATAGTCCAGTACAGCCAGTACTTCTGGAGACTCAGTTCAATTATGGTTGCCAAGTTCTGGTCCGAGATTGCTCCCACAGCACAATTTATAAAACAAACCAGACCTTTTGAATGAGATTACTATATATTATTTAGGTGTGCAACTTTTTTTGGCTGAAAGCTTAAATGTTTAGAATAAAATCAGTCAAAATATTGCTGCAGGCAACACAGCACCATGCTGTTTGGAGTGGTGGATGCGTCGGTAGCTTCAGCCCAATATCAGTGGTATCAGTGGAGGGTTCAAAAATTCTTAAACAAGGGTTCCGATTCTTAAACAAATTGGTCGCATCTCTAATGGGAATGTTTTAGGGAATGTTTCCCAACCAAACAACCAGAAGTTTAGAAGTTACTGAAAAAACTAACTCACGCAAAACAAAAACAAACATTAGCTGCTAAATAAAAATTATTACAATGATACACAAGCAGTATCAGATCATATAGTAGATTCATTTTTGATCATTCAAGTCATTTTTATAGGACAGTATTATGTCACTACCTTCTGCAAGCCTTGTTTCAGCCTTGGATGAACAGCAGAGCTGCACGGTATATCGCTAATTTATTGTTATCGCAGTATCAGTGCCAATGGGATAGCAATAAATATGAGCTGACAATAGGAAAACAATGCATTTATGCTCTGTATACTAGTAGTGGTGATGCTTGGTTTTTAAAGCAGCACAAAATGTGTTAAGATGTTCAGGTGAACTCATTAAGAAACACACAGAGCCTGGACCCCAAATGCAGTAATCAGTAGAAATTATTCAGGTTAAGTCAAGGTGTCATGCTTCTGATCTGTAACGTGATATTGTGTCAGAATCAGGAGTCATGTACACTGGCTGCAAATTACTAAAGTTAATTTTGGTTTATTCAAGGAAGGCCTCAGATTAAAACTTTTTTATATAAGTTGTGTTTGGTGTAAGATATCATATTTACGAGTCAAAAACTTCAAGTCCAAGAGACATTTAAGCCATTGGTGTTAAAATCTGAGTAGAAACTCTGAGTAAAGTTCATCTCTAGTGTTTGGGGCATAGAGAACAAGGTTTCAGACTAGTTCTGTCTTCCCCATGCAATGTATAATCTATTGACACATGTTCATCACAACAACGGTTCAATTTTCAAATCCTACACATACAAACAACCCCTGTGTTCCAGTATCTATCCTAAAGGGGGGAGTGAATGATGCACACCATCCTTCCTGTTTCCCACTGTGCAGTCATCTGTAGGAGAGACAGGCTTTGCCTGCTCTGATCTGGATGTGTCTCACACACACACACACACACACACATCTGTTGCTTTAGCTAGAGGTGCAAACTGAAGTCCACTTTGTAACAGCTTATGTTTGGAAAAAAGGAAGCAGAGATAAGAGAGCAATCTACCAAAATATGCAGGAGATGTTGAGTTATTGCTTTAGTTTAGTGCTCGACAACAACTCAAGGAAGATTTTTCACGTGTTGGTATGAGCATAGCACTGACCTCTGACTCTGGCATAGCAGCAGCCACATTTAACGAGGACTTTACGGAACAAGTGCTGGCAGCCACAGCCTCGGTGGTGGCGATGGTGATGGTGGTGGCCCCCTTTCATGCTGTTGAACCATGAGCAGAGGTGGGCATGGGGCCTGGCAGTCAGTCTTTCTCCCCCCCACCTCTCTTTTTCAGCTTTACCCCTGCAAAGTGTAAATCTCCAAAAAAGGTGTCAGCTGATCGTTTTCTTCTTCTTCCTCCTCCTCCTCCTTCTCCTCAGTTGACTGTTAACAGTACTAGAGCCCACATCCAAGACACTGGCAGTCCTCAAAAGAGGCAGACAAGAGAAAATCCACACCAACAAGGATTTGATTTTTTTTTTTTAAAAGTCGGTGAAATATTCCAGCGAGCTCATCGTTACACTGAACATGTTCTCTTCTGCCTGTCTCTCTATTTTCTTCCTCTGCTTTCTCTCTGGTGCTGAGCTCTTGCCTCTGTGAACTGCCTGGTCAAATGACAGATGGGGAGGCTGCTTCAGAGAGTGAGAGAGATAGCATGGGAGAGATAGAAAGAGAGCGTAAGGGGAGGGGTGAGAAGGGTGGAGTCTACGACTTTAGTTGTTGCTATTCCAGTATAAGGTTCCCACTCCCCTGCTTTTTTCTCCTCCTGCCCTCTGTTCCTTTCTGAGCCACCCAGCTGATTTTCCTAACGGCCTCTTTCCCATTTCCTCTCTTGTCAGCTCCCCCCTCTGTTATGTCTGTTATCCTCTTTTCTACTTGCTTGAGTCTCATTGTGGCATAGGTAATCCTTACATGGGGAGCCTTAGACATCCAACTGCAGGACAAGATGAAATGTGTTCTCCTGTGTCTGCTCAATTCTGACACTCGAAACAGTGACACCCTCGTCTGCAGTGATGCTGATTTCTATTTAAAGAGCATCAGCAGAGTTAGGTTAGGTATCATGTATTTTCCAGTAAGTGTGACACGGTTTTAGTTTGTTTATGAAAGTTTTCAGCTCTGTACAGACTGTTGTGTTCATTTATAATTATTAAGGTAGCTGTTTTATTTCTATGTGTTTCCATGGAGCAAATAGCCGGTCTCATATTTCAAAATGTGTGTGTGTGTGCGTGTGTGTGCGTGTGTGTGTGTGTGCGTGTGTGTGTGTGTGTGTGTGTGTGTGTGTGCGTGTGTGTGTGTGTGGGGGGGGTGTGTGTGTAACTGTGTTCATGTGTATAATAGACATGCAGTCTACTAACTCACTGCTGGACATGAAATAAAAACACACCAACAAAAAAAAAATACACAGAAGATTACCTCAATGAATACAGGGAAGTATCCTGGAAGTCTATGATTAAATATTAATTGTTTATAATAATGAATAACTTAAGGAGCAGTCAAGAGTTTCCAAAATCCCAGGGTTGTCCATCTGTGCATAAATTGTATTACCGATGTTTCTAGATCCATGACAACTTTTCTGTCTGATTATCGTGTCAGAAATAGGTAGAACAAAGGTATCAATGGATTAATTAAGCATATGTGGTATGCCAGGCCTCCACTGCTGAATTTTGTCATGGTTATTACTTCTATGATGTATTCACACTTCCCTGCTAATGATTGTCTATGTTGATTGTTGTTTAAGATAAAGCTATTATGAATTTGCCCAAATATATAAATATGTACTTAAGTATTACCAGATAATTATTGAATTATTACATTCCACAACTTATTTGTAGTTTTTCTTTTGTTTGTTTGTATGTTTTTTTGCCAAGACAGTGCAATTATTACCAAATATTCATTTTGCTGTAAGTTTTCAGTTTCTTTTATTGACCCTTGGTATATTATCTATTGTTCATTTGACAGGACATTTAATGGCAGTTTGCAATGTACCCTTATACATTAAAATATCCCAGAGATTCCCATAGATTTCCAGGACAGTAAACTGATAGGAGTAGAACAATACCACAAAGTTCAGGGAAAGTAATCTCAAAATTTTGGGAAAGCATCATGTAAGCTTATTGACGGTAACCTATAAGTATCAGGAAGTCCTGAACAGTACCCTGTACATTCCAGAACAATAACCTGTAAGAGTATAACCTCTGCTTGAAAAGTAAAGTTCTGAGAAAGTAACCTCTAAATTCACGGAAAGTAATCTCAAAGCTATGGGAAAGCAACGTGTAAAGCCCAAAAATAGTAACATAAGTTTCAGAAAAGTGATTCCATAATACTGAAAGTTGTCTCGTAAATGGGCTGCATGGTGGCGCAGTTGGTAACACTGTTGGTCAGAGAGCAGGAAGGTCCTGGGTTTGACTCCTGGTCGGGGGTCTTTCTGCATGGAGTTTGCATTTTCTCCCAGTGTATGCGTTGGTTCTCTTCGGGTACTCTGGCTTCCTCCCACAACAAGAAACTGACTGTTAGGTTAATTAGTCTCTCTAAATTGCCCTTAGGTGTGAATAAGTGTGTCAGTGGTTGTCTGTCCTGTGTGTGTCTGTGTGGCCTGCGATTGAATGGCGACCTGTCCTGGGTGTACCACGCCTCCCGCCCATAGACTGCTGGAGTTAGGCACCAGCTTCCCCGCAAACCACTATGGAAGAAGCGGTAGAAAATGACTGACTGAGTAACTATCTCGAAATTCCAGAAAAGCAACATATAGGTTCCTAAAGTATAACCTCTTCTGGAAAAGTAATGTTTAACTTCTGGTAAAGTCCGTAAGGTAACCTCTAAGTTGCATGAAGGAAATCTCTGAGTTCTGGGAAAGCAACCTACAGGTTCTTGAAATGCACCCTGTAAATTTGAGCAAAGTAATGGTAAATTTACCAGTTACTTTCTGAACTTGCAGGTTTCTATAAGTTCAGGAGACGTAATCGGTAAGTTATGGGAAAGCCACCTGCAAGTTTCAGGGAAGTAACCACCAAACGTCTGCAAATAACATGTTAGCTATAAGTAGCAACCTCTAACCCATAAGTTCCTACAATGTACCCTCTTAGTTTCTGGATAGTAATCTCTACATTCTAGGAAGCTAACCTATAAGTTTCCAGAAACACATGGGGTGTGTTATGTATTGCTAAAAAAAAAAAAAACATATTACATAATTACAACATCCTTATGAACAAACCACCAAACCATCTACATTATCACATCTCTTAAAACAGGCTTACAGATCCTGAGCTATGTACAATAACCTTACATAATTTATTTTACTCCTAAACACACACTGACAATCAGATTTGCTCAAAGGTTTGAACAGTTAAGAAAAACTTGGCAGGTACATCAATACCTTTGTCAGACTGAAGCAAATATTTAGAACCAGAATGCTCATAAAGGTCAATCAGACTTATAAGTGAATCTGATTACATTTCTTTAAAAATAATTAATATGTCTTCCTCTCATCAGCATCTTTACAGTGGGTCCTTTACACATTTCCAACTCTTGGAAAATCTCCTATTTGATTTACAAACCTTTTTGTAGTTGTTCAAGTATCTTATTTGAGTCTGGTTCCAGAAACACGTGAACACCTTGCAGAGGAGTTCTGCATTTCAAAATCAAGACAAGAAATATGCAGTTTCCAACAATGTTGAAAAAACAAAGCCAACCATATTTAGATGCGAACGTCACATCACAACACAAGAAACACAGTTTACATTTTTAGCTTTTCCTACAGATGAAATCAGAGTGGGTCTGTAAAGTAAAACATGCTCCCTCGAGTAAATAACTCAAGACAGCAGGGAGAAAAATGAAAAAGGTTTCATAAAATGCTATGACATTCTGTCTTGGAAACAGCATTCTCAAGCATGAAGCTGTTCACATTATGACTCAATGTGTAATATGACTTTAATTTTGCAACATTTTCTTCCTTCAGAAACAACCACCGGGTGTGCATAAATCACCAACTAATTCCTGGAATGGTACACAGGTAGATTGCAGCCCCCACACATATTTCCCTTTGAGCATAGCTAGGAAGAAGAGACAGGTGAGGATCAGCAAGAACCCAAGCACCACAAGCATCAAAGCACATGTCATGTGCTTACATCTCGTCCCAGCGATGGGGTGGGGGTAGACTGCTATCAGGATGCCTCTGTCATCTATAGGGGACAGACCAAACAGAGAAGCCTCACCCATTATCCTCACAAGCAGGATGCACACACACATCCATTACACAACTTGCCCACTTGCACAAGAGTCCCCCTGTGTCTTCACTTACAAACATAAAGAGAACCCAAAGCAGCTGTAACATGAAGGAGAAGAAAGTTCTGCAACGGAGAAACCCCACAGTGATAAATAAGTCATCTATTCTCAGGCTCAGTTAGCACGCTCGTTGTCACACTCTGCACCTTCCCTCTTCTCAGATACAAAAAGCTCCCACTCTCTCCATCCATGCCTCAGCATTTCTTTGCTTATAAGGGATGCTTTAAGCAGCCGTGACTAAGGGAGCAAGGATTATTGAGCAGTGTTGGAAAATATTTCCATTGGTCTAGTGAGTGATATGGATGTTAAATGCTGCTAGGTTGTGGGAGATTCAAAGAGGCCTGCAAGGCAACGTATTTAACACTAGAACAGACATACCAGAATATATTAGCTCAAATAAAGACAGAGGCAAAACGGTGAAGGTAGAGCAACAAATTATTTTCGGTATTGAGCAACATTGAAAATGTGTGACGTAAATGCAGGGCAATGTGCATTTAAGTTAGAATAACCATTATTATAAAGCGCTGCACTGTACATTCACAGGTACATTTTAATTCTGTGCCACTTATCCTCTTATTCTTATCTCAATGGGAAGCACAAGTATTAGACAAGTTTGATTACTTATAACTTCAACTGTATTACACCTTTAAAATATCAGAGTACTTCAAGATTGTTTCACACCTTTTCATCCTAACTGCAGTTTGTAGTTTAGGTCAGGGTTTAGCTCTGCTTTAAAAGTGTCAAGTTTTCATCACAATAAATCTTTAAATGGTAATTTCTTATCAAATATCAGTCCCGGTTTATCTTACGTTTGGAGATCTAATGAAATCACACCAGCTATTTGGATCTTCACATTCTTTAACTCACGGGCAAATAAGAAGGAGTTGCGGCCATTTTCTAATCATTTTCTATTTGCCAACTGCCCATAAACTCAATGTAAGATACATGCATAAATGAATAAGAAACATCAGTACAAGTGGAGGGTGACTACACTGACAAAAAGTCAGGAACAGAATTGCCAAACACTAGAAACACAATGACATTCAGAAAAAAATTTACAAGAACTGAAGGCTTTAGCATTAGTTTAGTTATAGCTCTTTAAAGTATCTATTTTTCTTATCTAAACTAAAATAAAAACACATTTCTTTCTTATTAAATGTTGTCCACCCAGAAATTCACTTTAAATTTTGAATCTGAATTTTCTGACTGTATTGAAACTCAAAATATAGAATTCATGTATTCATTATCTTCTCTACACATTTTTATTCGTAATATCAAATGAGGAGGCAACCGTCCTTCCTCAAATAGAAAACGTGCAACCTTGGAGAATGTTGCCCTGCTAAAAGGGAAGGAAATCAGTAGGAGGAGTCTGTGTCCTTGCTTCATTCAAAAATGTTCAAAAAGAAAACTCATGGATGGTAAAAACTCACTAAAACAACTTTCACTCAAACTGGAAAGATAAGCTGTTAATACGACTACATAAGAGGCCTGTACAAAGCTGGAACTGCTTAAGTTGACTGTTTAAGTTTAGTTGGGTTTGGCATTCAATAAATCTAGTGATGATAACTTCATGAGCACTATTTCTTCTATGTTACACATCATATTTTTTATTAGTTAGATAATATATGACATCAAAGTCAATATCTATAAACAACAGCTGTTGAACCAGAGGGGTTCACATTCTCTGAGTCCAACAGTGCTACAGTGCTTTCAGCAACTACCCTTTGGCATTTTAATAGATGTTTTCACATAATACTGTTTCCTTTTAGACCTAATGAATCCAGATTTAATGGGTGTAATGGAGGATTTTAACTGATTTATAAACATACTCTTTAGAAACTTAGAATATCATAGACTAACATTAAATCTTTTTCTCATTTAAGAACTGCTGCTAATCAATTGTGTGAGTTTGGATTTAGATATCATCGTGTCACAGAAACAGCACTGGTGATAATTACCAATGATCTCTTCCTAGTCCTTCACAATAGACTTAGGTCTATATTTGTCCTGTCAGTGCTTTGCTTGACACAGTCTGTTACAAACTGACATTAAAATATTCAATCAACAAAGATTTAACGTGGTATTTTGACTAAAGGGCAAGCATCAGACTGGTTTAAGTCTTAATTGTCTCATAGATTCCAGTTTGTTTTCTAATTAAGGAACCTTCCTTGAGCAAAATGCTAAACCTTTTAGTCCATGTGGACTCTACAAATAGAGATTTTGAGCAATACAAGTGATCTACTTAAAACAAGTTAGTATGTTTTTTGGTCATGAAACCACAATAATAGAACTTTTGTTGTTGTCATCATTGTTTAGTGTTTTCTGTCTAAAACAGTTAATCAGTGAGAAGAAATTGTAAATCAACACAAAAAAAATATGGTTTCCAACTCTGGAGACAATTTGTAGTATTTGAATAGTTGGATAATGTCAGCGTTATTGCCACCTATTGGCGCACCAAGTGATTCAGCATTTTTGTTAGAAAATCTGCTTGATCTGAAGACCTCGAACAACACAGCTTACGTAATCAAAGATAAATACAGAAAAACAGAAGTGGTGCAACACAGTTATACAAGCTTTTTATTGGGCAAGATCATCAGGCAGCCTGGGTCAAATTTCACAATATGCTGATGATCTTCATCTTTTACATGAACACGAACTTTGGTGACATCCAATTCTTAATCTATAAGGCCCAATTTGTTGTTGTTGATGGACACACCGTTGCCAGCAATAGCAACTTTAACTATTCATCTACTAAAAGGTTCAGGGGGTGTTCATGGTTAGATGAGAAATCTAGAATTGTAGCCTCTGCTCTAATTCTTCCCAAAGGTGTTCAAGAAGGTTGAGGTCAGGACTCTGAGCAGGCCAGTCAAGTTTCTCTACACCAAACTTTATACACCTGCAACCACAGAAGTGATTGTAACACCAGAATTCATTGATTTGTTGCTGTGACCCATTACTTTGGGCAATATAGTGTATATAAATTAAGTTTATATCAGCTCATTCCATTAACATTTTTTTATGTAAATGAACGAATGAAGTACATTTCCAGAGCTAACTTTAATGATTTGCTTGTGTATTTGCTTGGTGATTATTAAATAAGAAATTGCCGCACCTGTGATGTAGTCCTCATCCAGAATCAAACTTTTCGTTTTGACTCAGATTGCTGTTTCTGTGCAGGAGCCCTGACATTTAACACCAAAGCAGTGTCTCTTCTGCCATATGGATTGGAGTCTTTTAATAAATAAACACCAAAATTAGCCCCTGCAGAGATGAGCAAAGATGACAATGTTCTGAGAAATATGGAAAATATGTTCCTCCTCTGGCTTTTATGTAGAAGATGGGGCCCCTTCTCCTTTCCACATCCACCCCTCAACAAACACACTCTCAAACACATACAAATACATTAAATATGAATCATCTGCACACATAGACCTGTGCAGATTTGGACAGCTGAACAAAAGCTATAAATATATATTCAGTGTGAAATTGTCTTTAATACTTTAATACATACATACTCTTTTAATACATGGGTTAAACATCTAATACACAAAAACGTTTTGATTATTTTCTACCTAATGCCAAGCAGCTGCACAGGCATTCACAGGGTGTGTTCTGATAGGAAGTGATTCATGACTTTAACCAAATGTGTTTCACTAATTTTCATTTGATGTGACACTCCTGGAATGCATTAAAAAAAATAAGGTATTCTTAATCTGCAGTAATAAAGTTCAGACCTTTAGGCTACAGAAGTGGCTTGGATATCAGAATAGCAATTCTCACTTCAGCAGATCTGCAGTTACTTATTGAGTGTGTTCACCAACCCCCTCTTGACATTAGCCTCTCCTCACCCCATCAGCCAGCTGAAACCCTGCCAAAGTATACTCACTTACATTTAACTTTCCAAACTCCTTCTCTATTGCTTTTCCTCTTTAGTTCCTATGCCTCCCTTTTCTTTTCTCCCTCCCCTCATTTCTAAACTGAGCTCCAATTAAGGAAAACTGGCATTCTGAACAAGCTGTTTTTAGGAAGATCTTTTTTTCCTCAATGTTTTTTGGCTCTGTTTCCATCATAGAAAATACATCAGGGTAACTATCCTGTTCTTTTTTGCTATGTGCTGCAGAGAGCTGTGGTTTTTATCCATTAGGCCACAGCCACAGTGTAAGCATAAACCATGGAAACTGGCAAGTGTGTCGATAGTGTATGGGTATGCAGGCAAGTGTGAGAGCATCTCATCGCTAGTGCCTCTAAGAACCTCCCTCATCAAGCAGTGCTTTCCTGACAGTGTGAGCTCCACATAACACACAGGGGATGTGCATCCACCATGTAGACTTGTTTCTCATGGCATATACAGCACTCATATGACACAGCTGCCTTTCAGCATACATCCTGAGATCTGCTCCAGCAGAAATATCCTTTTTTCAGCTCTTTTTATTAGCAAAGCATTAAAATGATTTAAACTGGAACTTATAAGAATATTCTTCTTCTAGACTCAGAGAAACCCCTCTACTTCACCTCCACACACCTTTCTTCATATCCTCATGGAGCTGGACTGGTAAACCTGCTCTAGCAGCAGAATGAGAGTCTGGGACTGCTGCTGGCTCTGTTCAGAGGTGTGGTCTGTTGTAAAACGCTGCCCAAAGGATAAAAGGTTAACTAAACCCATTCAAAACCCCAGAACGGTATCATTTATTCTACATTATAGCAACTGCTATGTAGCCACATGGGTTGAGCCAAAATCATTTAGTAAATTGTAGCATAGCTAAGAGATTTAAGGTTTGTACAAATATCTGTAAGGAATATTTTATACATACTTTCATGCTTTACATAAATGTCATAACAGGTTTAAAGATATATTTGGATCATTCTTTTTACAGTGTAGAATAATTATACAATAAACAACTCAAATGAAGTTTAAAAACAAGTTTCAATATATTTTGGATTCTCTATAATCCCCACAGGATCATATTAATTCACTCAGGCTCAAATATATACATAAAACCCCACCAATATTTTTGATTGAATGTGTTTTACCGAGACCAGACACTTTTATCAGCCATTAACAATGTTCTGGAATAATGGATAGATTTTTGACCACTACTCCATTACCAGAACGTATTTAGAACTTATTTAAATTGGTTGGCTATCAGACACAGATACAGCTTTTAATCATAGTGCATCCATTTCCAATAGTTTTGACGTCAGCTCCATTTATAGCTTAATTTTAGCCTGTTTTATTCATGCCACAACCAGTTTAGAGGCGTGTTTGAGATCTTTGTACTGAAGGAACAACCAGTTATGTTCAAGTTCTCACCAGCAGTTGATTTGAGGTAAAGTTGTGGAATTTGGAGGTAACCTTTATTTCATTATGCCACCAACAAAGTATTATGCACCAGTAGTATTGGCTACCTAACAGAGCCTCACTATGATAGCACCACCACCATGTTTCACCTGGTCAAGCGTTGTCTGTTTTTAGGTTTAAAAGCCTTAGTTTGACTTCTCCAAACATTCTTCTTCTCAGTGTGGCTAACTAGATCAATCTTTGTCTGATTTTACTGCATAACTTTCCCCTAGGATATGTGTGGCTTCCCCATGTGGGCCCCAAATGTCAGTTGTGCTTGAGGGTCTTGGGACCTTCTTAGTTCATGGTTGTATAAAACCCCTTCACTATGGACAGGGACATGTGATTTCCAGCCTCTTCATGATTTGCTTCAACCTTTATGGTTTTTAAGTTGCTCGTAATTATTCTGACCAATTACTTCTCATCGGAGATAAGGTTGGTTTACATGAGAGAAACCTGGTCACAACTGGATATTTTAACAGAACAAAGGATCCTAAACACACTTCAAACTAGTTATGAAATGGATAAAGAAGCCTAACAATAAGGCTTTGGACTGGCAGTGACCTCGCACTTAAAAGCCAGGTACCATTTCAGGAAACAGACGAGTTCAAACAAGCTATACAATTTCTGATAAGTAGATTGGTTTAATGGTCCAAATGTTATTGACTTTTTAAGCCTGATTGAATAATTTTGACCTTGTGTTGATTACAGTATATTTGCATTAAGGTCAAATTTGAGCACCAAATGCTTATTTTTAAAACCAGTTCAAGGTTTTTGTTCTGTCATATTATACCCTGGAAAAGTACGGTTTAAATAAATCTATAATAAACCTATAATTCATATGAAATCAATGCCCATTATGAGTGTATGTAAGCTTCTGACCAGTACTGTAAATGCACATGTGTGACAATAAAGTTTTACTTATATGCAGTCATCCTCTGCCTCCATCTACTTCTTCCATGTTATTTTGTGAGGAAAATCTCCACTGCTTTGTTGTACAGTGACCTGTGAGGTTTCTTTGAATGACCTGTGCATTCAAACTAACTCAGCTAACTCAACCCAGCTTCACAGCTATAAATAAGGCGCTACAAAAAGCCCTATGGATAATGTGTAAAGAATTCATGAAAGAGAACAAGATTTGCAGGATTTCCACTGGAGATTATAATGCTCAGTTAGTCGGTTAGTCATACAACTAAAAAAGCTAACACAATCATTTGCATTTCAAAGACCTGTTATTGTTATTTATTTGTTATATAAACTATGTATAACAAATAAATTATTCCTTTGTTATATAAAGCAGAAAAGAAATAAATATTTTGTACAGGGAGCTTAAACTGCCTCTGTAACTGCTCATGCTTTGTTGTTCTGGTTCACTTCCATCTGTAACGAAAGCGTAATTTTTCGTTCACAGCCAGCACCTGTTTGCATTAAAAGAGCTGTAGCTCCTACTCTCCCTTCTCAGGAATAAAAACATACTTTCAAGGACCTGCTGTCCAGCAGCTAAAAGGCCTCGGATTTCCTCCTAGAGTAAAGAGAAAAAAAGAAAGTCTGAAGCAGAGTTCACAAAGACTGGGTTAGTGTTACATAAAGGCAATCAGTGCTAAGCTTTTTAATTGATATTAAAGGTAATTAATGTGCTAAAGATGTCTGACTTTTTGTTCCCATATGTCAAAAATAGCCCTCAAAAATCTATTTCTGCCTGTGAGACAACACAGGCAGTAATAGATTTACTGCCTGTGTTGTTTCTCAATAACTTGATCAATACTGCCAGTTTAAAAGGATTTAAATATATATAAATGCATATATCTAGAGAGGATAATGGCCGCAAGGATACCTTTTAAAACAGGTTGATCAATGTCAAAGCAGTAGGTAACTTAATAAAGAGAGGTGATGGGTTAAATATCAGAAGAAGTACTGTATTTGTGCCAATAACAGTTAATATCACTCAGGCTAAATTAAAAAAGTCATACAGAACTTACATTACAGGGGGGTTTAACAAAAATAAAAATAAAGTACTTACATTTGTAACGTTAAGAATTTATTGGTATCATATCGTTCTATTGTAGCCATTTTCTTTTTATGTACAGTACACCAGTCATTCCTATCAGTATCAATTTACATTTTTTAATCTATCTAATACTTAATCAGATACAAAATATTTCTATATTTAAAAACTAGAAATGTAAATCAAACACCTCACACTCGTCTCTTGCAGCTCTGCAAAAGTCCAGCAAGACATGACAGAGCCAGTCACCTGAGTGAAGCGAATGCTATCTAATCTCTGGCTTTGGTAATCCAATGTGATGCAGCTTCAGGTTAATCTTTGTCCTTTTAAGGTCACACACAGACATGCGGTGCAGTCCGGGAGTCCTCTGTATCTCTTTCTCTCCCAAGAGGACACATGCTCTTTCCCTCAAAACCTGATATGGACAAAGCCCGGGATTTTCTGCACAGTGTACACCATTATGACTTAAACTTGCACTCTTTAGGCTGGGAAACTAAATGGTTTTGTTTTGATATTTACTATTTTAAACCAAGATTAAGTAAACTGTTTCGAATGATCAAATTTTGCTCCTAAAAGTACAAGTTTGTCTGTTATTTTTAAGAACACTGAATACAGTGAATATCCAGTAGGTTTCTCTAATATTTAAATAAAATGCATAGAATATAACTCTTTCATGTTGCTGGCGGCGGACGACGGGTCTCTAACGGATACAGGCGTTATATATATATATATCTTATATATATGTATACACAGACACACACACACCTTCTAACCCAAACCCAGATCCAGCTACAAAGCTCTCTTTTGTTCTTTTCACTCTGGGAAAACTCACAACACACGCAAGCCTTCTGCTGCAAAATGAAAAGAAGTTGCACCCTGACTGATGAAGCAGAAAGGGGAAGGGAGGCAGCTGAGAGTGTTTTCTTGCCCCATCTGGAAAGAATTGCTTGTGTATATGTACGCACAAGAACTCTCTTTATCTCTCACACAAACTCATGGATGGTAAATTATCCCAAAGTAATTTACTGCCATAAGCCCTAATAGAGGATCCAGAGGGTGGTGTTTAATAAAAGTAAACCACTAACTCAGGTGTCTCCAATCTGATGCTTTCCCTGAAGTTATTATTGCCTAATGACCTTCATCAGATATGGCAGATGGGATTTGGGCGTGTTTTGATTCACATATGGCCAGCATGTCTGGCTGCTACTTAATTTTGCACAACAACACTGGTAGATCCAGGCATGTTTATCGCCCTGACCCCTGTTGGAACACATTGGGGCTGTATGTTTGTTTGCTTTTGTGTAAATCATTGTCAGTGCCCTTTTTAGACAGTACTGCAGAAAAATCTCAGACATTTCCAACAATAAATCAAAGATAAATCTTGAAGTTTCTGTTTCGGCACATTGCTCTGCTCTGACTGGTTTGGTGAGGGCTGATGTTTGAAGAGTGCTGAAGGTCTAGGGTCATAAAAGTACAACCAATGCCACCATTTCAGGTCTTACCTGTTTTTTCGCTCCCCTCTGATTTTTGTGTAGTCATGGCCTGTTGTTCCCACTCTGGCCCATCTTGGTCCCACTGGCCATGGACAGGTCCCTTTTCTGCCTCACTTGATGGGAGGTCCGCCTCACCCCCCTCAGAGAGCTACACACAGAGATGCCATTGTCAGCACGGGAGCTCTGCTTTCAAGGAGGAAGCGATTGTAAGATTGCACCGAGAACTTATGGCCACAAAACCGCAGAACAGTATACCAGTGGCTGATTTTTTCCACAATTCCCTGCATCTTTTTCATCCAGTTCTCCATTACACACAGTGCAGGAATGCAATGGAAATGAGGCCCTACTTTTGCCACAGAGAAAGCAGTTCTAGTGTGTATTTAAAGCCCAGCAGCACCAAAGTACAAATTGACAAAGCCCAGCTGAGTTATCTCCATTTTGCAGACAGGCAAACAGATTAGATTCACTTTCATGGTCTGTCAGGGGGTAAATGATTTATGATGATAAACACTTTTCAAAGAGACCTTCAAAGAGAAATGCACTGGATCTTCTCTCTGAATGTCTGATTTCTGCTGCCAGATGTGTTTGGATGTACATGCTTAGCATCCAGGACAGGATCCTTTAGTTCTTGAAATATAATTTACATCAAGAAGACAAGAAATTGAAGTGAATGCTTTTGTCACTTGACAAATTCAAATCTGAGCTAACAAAAATCACATGGGGTTTAATTCAGTATCTATATTGCCCCCCCCCCCCCTACAGAAAAAAACACCCAAAAAAAATTCAGATTGCCAAAACTGCAACATCTGTATAAATATGCTGATGACAACTATTTTTCTGTGCGACAACAAGACTACAGTCCCTTACTGGAACTGTATTGAAAAAGTGGTAACTTAAGTTTATACATCAGTGTTAAACAGGATTAAAACAATGTTATTTAATGCAATTTTCCCGTAAAGATCAAAGATTAAGATTATTTCATGAATATTTTTCTTCTAAGATGTCCATTTGTTTCAAATGAGATTTTTACAGTTTATTTTTTCTGTGATGCTTGTATTTTTTTATTTTATTGTATTTCTTGTTCTTATTGTAATTTTATTTTCATTAGATTTTTTATTTTCTCATAAACATGTTAAATTGACTTCTTATCAATAGTGCTACACACATGACCTTTTGGAAAAGATCCATCAGTTATCGTGACTGGCGTGACAAATACTATAGAGAAACAAATGAGTTGCGATTACTTTTTTGTAAAAGTAAAGATTAGCGAAAGTAGAGTTGAATCAATATAGCTATGCAAGCATTTGAGAGAGACACAAAAACATCATGACTTTGTTTATGCTCACGTTTTGTTCCCCTCCACTCTGCTTCCTCTTCCCTAGAAACATCAAAAATTCCTGCAAAGCACTGAAAAGGGACAGGACGTCTCCCTTTTTGTCTGACCATTTTTGGTGCAAAACTAAGTTATGGCAAATATATTAAAGTTAGCCTTAGATTAAATAGAGTAAGCCAGAGATATCATGTACGCTGTGCTCTCCAAGCACAGAAAAACAATACATCCATATGTGTGGTTTCCTCCGTTAATTTATGGTAACAATGCTTTCACATAAACAAGATCATAAACACAGAAAGTGATCCACAACAAAGCTGCAACTCACCAATTGTTGATTGGGCATTGCCACGGAAGTGAGCATGTCAGCCATGGCTCCCAACATCTGGTCAGTGCGTCCCTGATTCTTCTGCAGAGACTTCATCCTCTTCGTCCCCTCACAACCTTTACTCCTCTCAGACTGCGCCACAGTATGAAGCTGAGCCCACCTCGTCCTACACTGAAGCCTAATACATGAGAACAACTGATCCAGGAAGAGGAGGAGTGCTTACGTTTGTCCGGACCTGGGAGCGTGCATTTCCACAGAAGCCTTTAGAAGCCCTTTCTCATTCCAGAGAGGTGAGTCTGTTTCTGCCTGAGTCCAGTGAATGTCTGCCTCGTCCTGTCAGAGGAAGCTTTTCCTGGTGACACAAGTAGCTCTCAAGGGGCCTCCTTCTGAGATCACAGCAGAGTCCTGTTTGTCAGTGGGGACTTTTCATTGAATAACTATGTCTGCGAATCTGCCTTTCTGTTGCCTTCCCTGAAGTTAGAAGTTTCCTTCTCTTCATTGGTCAAAGATCACCTCCCTCCTCCCAAAAACCTTACCTCCTTTTATCATTCTCTCTCTCCATTTGTTCCCCCTTCCTTCTTGTCTTTACTACCTGGACTCTGCCCATCTCTAACTGAATCAATCACCTCTTTATCTCTCTGTTCTGGTCTTTCTTTTGACTATGTCCCAGTGCAGTGCACGCACTCTCGAAATCTCTGTCCAGGTCTCAGGCAGCAACACATGGACTGTGTGAACTCTTTAGCGATTAGGGCAACCCCAAATAAGGCATAAGCGCATGGCGCATGAAACTTAGTCATTTAAAGGAACGTCACCAGTTACACTCATATCTTACTCAGTTTCTTTTACATCGAAACAGTTAATAATTCAAGCAGTATTCTGTTAGTTTGCGGCAGCTACTGAGATCCTTTGCCAAAACAAAAGAAAAAAATCAGAAGATAACATGTTGTTAATTTCATGCTGCAGAGCATATGAGCCAACCAGCAGTTTGTGTTCCTCTGTCTAACTTCATTTTGTGCTCAACCTTCAACACAATTATGTCTCAAAGTTCATGATCCTTCAATTTAATTTAAATCCCAACTTGTTACAGATGTTTATTACAGCTGAAGAGGCCAGTGGAAGTTCTTGCCTGACATATACAGTCAAAATAAGTATACAAAATCAGTAAAATGTAAATTAAAAAATTATAATTGGTGAGAAATTAATTAGGACACTCCCCACATCACATTTTATATATAGTTCAGACAAACATATGATGTGATTCCCAGCCATGAGATGGTTTTTAAATCCCTTTTTTAAGTATAACTTTTGTTGTGTGTTTAAACAAATAGGTTTCAGGCATCAAAGCTGAGTTTTCAAGAATCCGTGATCAATCTCAAATAATTCAATTTGGCAAGTTTTAACATGGTGATTTTCATGCTTGTTTTAATGCAAGGTTGTACTTTTCCTTATAGTGCCTTCTTTTTGTACAATTTAGGGGACAGACAAATCAGTAGAAAACTTGGCTGAAGTGAAACTGACAGAATGTTTTTTTTCTTTTTTTCTTTTTGTTGAGCACCTAAGCTGCCCTAAGATAGAAGGGCACCCTGGGTCAGCAGCCATATTGCCATATAAAAAAACACCACTGGAGGCAGTGCACCCATTTAGAGAGCTGTTATTGTCTTTCAATAAAATTTCAATAAAGATTTTTACCATTTGATACAGATGAGCGATGAATAACTAAATATTCCACTATAAAACATGTAAACTTGCAAGATCAGACTTTAATTTCAATTGTAAGCACCATTTTTCCATTATATCCAATATATACATTGATGTTACCAGACTTCTGCTAACAAAGAAAATAAGGGATTTTATATATAGGGATTTTATATATAGGGATCTGTGGTTAGTTCTCCAAGATGTTTGAAACAACCTACCTGCCGAGTTACTTCAAAAACTGTGTGCAAGTGTACCTAGAAGAATTTATGCTGTTTTGGAAGCAAAGGGTGGTCACACCAAATATTGATTTGATTTAGATTTCTCTTTTGTTCATTTATTGCATTTTGTTCATTGATGAAAATAAATGATTAATACTTCCATTTTTGAAAGCGTTCTTTGTTTACAGCATTGTTTCACACCTACATAGTGCCGCAGTTTGTAGCACCGTTGCAATATAGCATGAAGGTCCTGGGTTCGACTTCCGACTGAGGGTCTTTCTGTGTGGGTTCCCTCCAGGTACTCCGGCTTCCTCCCACAGTCCAAAAACATGACTGTTTGGTTAATTTGTCTCTCTAAATTGCCCTTAGGTGTGAATGAGTGTGTGCGTGGTTGTTTATCCTGTAAGTCCCTGTGTTGCCCTGCGATTGATTGGCGACCTGTCCAGGGTGTACCCCGCCTTTCGCCTGTAGACTGCTGGAGATAGGCACCAGCTCCCCCATGAACCACTATGGAAGAAGCGGTATAGAAAGTGAATGAATAAATGAATGAATGAATGAATTTAAGCACGTACTCCTGAACGTAATCACACATCAATAACACATTAAGTTTTAATATGAAATGTAGTTAGAAGGAGAATCAAACACCTGGTATTGAATTTCCGAACCTTGATTATCTGCTTTAGTCACAGGTTTCAGAAGGCTGAAAACCATTGTAATTAACTACTCGTAATCCATAACCTGATTTTTAGTTTTTAAAACAGCTCAACTTGTATGCAGTGAAAGATCCTACGTGGACAATGGGATGAGAATCCTGGCAAACATATTTATACATCAGCAATAGTTTCACATTTAAAGATAATTATACAGTATTTAAAAAATGAGCAGAGGACAATATCTAAATACTTAACTTAGAGCTGACGTTTTTGTGGACATGTAGAAGACGCAGAAAATAGTCCTGGCAGCCATCAGAGTGTTTCATAATGACATGTTTTAAATTTATGGGTAAGAAGCAAGCATGTCTTTAACAAAATTAGACATTCTCAGTTTCAACCGAAATGTTTTTTGCATATTTTCAGCAAGATGCAAGACAAACCACTTGTACTCGTACTCGTACACGTACACTCGTCGTACTTGTCGTCTTCTGCTTCATCTGGGACCGGGTTGCGGGAGCAGCAGACTCAGTAGAGACACCCAGATATCCCTCTCCCCTGACACCTCCCCCAGCTCTTTCGGGGGGAGACCAAGGCGTTCCCAGGCCATCCTAGAGACATAGTCCCTCCAGCGTGTCCTGGGCTGACCCCTGGGCCTCGTCCCGGTTGGACGTGCCTGGAACATATCCGGTATAGATGCCCGAGCCACCTCAACTGGTTCCTCTCGATGTGGAGGTGCAGCGGCTCTACTCCGAGCCCCTCTCGGATGACTTAGCTCCTCACCCTATCGCTAAGGGATATGCCCAGCCACCCTACAGAGGTAGCTCATTTCAGCCGCTTGTTTTCGGGACCTCGTTCTTTTGGTCATGACGCAAAGTTCATGCCCATAGGTGAGGGTAGGAACGTAGAACGACCAGTAAACCGAGAGCTTCACTTTTTGGCTCAGCTCTCTCTTCACCACAATGGATCGGCACAACGTCCCCATTCCTGCAGCAGCCGCACCAATCCATCTGTCGATCTCCCACTCGATTCTCCCCTCGCAAGTGAACGATACCCCAAGATACTTTAACTCCTCCACTTGAGGCAGGAACTCCCTTCCAACCTAAAGAGGACAAGCCACCCTTTTGCGGGTCAAGAACCATGGCCTTGGACTTGGAGGAGCTGATCTTCATCCCAGCTGCTTCACTCGGCTCCGAAACGCCCCAGTGCATGCTGTAGGTCTTGGCTAGAGGGGACCAGCAGGACCACGTTATCTGCAAAAAGAAGAGATGAAATCCTCTGGTCCCCAAACCAGACCCCCTCCGGCCCTTGGCTGCGCCTAGAAATCCTGTCCATAAAAGTTATGAACAGGACTGGTGACAAAGGGCAGCCTTGCCGGAGTCCAACATGCACCGGGAACAGGTCCGACTTAGTTCCGACAATGCGGACCAAACTCCTGCTCTGCTTATACAGAGACCAGATGGGCCCTAATAAAGGGGCCCCGACTCCATACTCCTGGAGCACCCCCCACAGGGCACCACGAGGGACACAGTCGAATGCCTTCTCCAGGTCCACAAAACACAAGTGGACCGGTTGGGCAAACCCTCGAGTGCCCTGCAGAGGGTGTAGAGCTGGTCCAGTGTTCCATGGCGGGGACGAAAACCACACTGCTCCTCCTGTAGCCGAGGTTCAATTATCGACCTGACTCTCCTCTCCAATACCCTGGCATAGGCCTTACCAGGGAGGCTGAGGAGTGTGATCCCCCTATAGTTGGAACACACCCTCCGGTCACCCTTCTTACTAAGGGGGACCACCACCCCGGTCTGCCAGTCCAGAGGCACTGTCCCCGACCACCAAGCAATGTTGAAGATGCGTGCCAACCATGACAGCCGCACAACAACCAGAGACTTGATGTATTCAGGGCGGATCTCATCCACCCATGAAGTCCTGCCACCGTGGAGCTTTTTAAGCACCTCGGTGGTTAAAAAGCCACCTTAGCCTGGGTGATGAAAGAGTTCAACCCCGAGTCCCCAGCATCTGCTTCCACCATAGAATGCATAATGGCAGGATTGAGGAGATCCTCGAAGTATTCCTTCCACCACCCGATAATGTCGCCCAGTCGAGGTCAGCAGCTCCCTGGCCTCCCTGGCCTCCTAGGCCTGAGTTTGTGCCTCTGCCACAGCCCAGGCCGCGGCACGCATGGCTTCATGGTACCCGTCAGCCGCTTTCAGGAGTTCCACAAGCCAACCACAGCTAATAGGACTCCTTCTTCAGCTTGACAGAATCCCTTACTGCCGGTGTCCACCACCAGGTTCGGGGATTGAGGCCACGACAGGCACCACAGACCTTACGTCCACAGCTACTTGCAGCAGCATCCACAATGAATGCCGAGAACATGGTCCACTCAGATTCTATGTCTCCAACCCCCCCAGAATCTGGTCAAAGCTCTCCCGGAGGTGGGAGTTGAATACATCCCTTGCCGAGGGCACCACCAGACATTCCCAGTAGACCCTCAATATGTGCTTGGATCTACCAAGTCTGTCCGGCTTTCTCCTCTTCCAGCACATCCAACTCACCACCAGGTGTTGATCAGTGGACAGTTCAGCCCCTCTCTTCACCCAAGTGTCCAAAACATGCGGTTCTGAAGAGACGACAACAAAGTCAATCATTGACCTCCTGCCTAGGGTGTCCTGGTGCCGAGTGCACTGTTGAACACCCTTATGCTTGAACATGGTGTTCATTATGGACAATCCGTGACTAGCACAGAAGTCCAATAATGAAACGCCACTCGAATTCAGATCGGGAAGGACATTCCTCCCAATCACACCTCTCCAGGTGTCCCTGTTATTTCCCACATGGGCGTTGAAGTCCCCCAGCAGAATAATGGAGTCCCCCGGAGGTGCACTATGCAGTACCCCCGAGAGGGACGCCAAGGCCAGGTACTCCACACTACCGCTCGGCCCATAGACCAAAACGACAGTCAGAGACCTGTCCCCAACCCGAAGGCGCAGGGGTGTGACCCTCTCATCCACTAGAGTAAACCCCAACACAAGAAGGCTAACCTGGGGGGCAACACGCAAAACATCCCCAGCTTAACGCCTCTCCCTGCAGGCCACTCCAGAGTCTATGGAGGTGAGCCCGACTATTTCTAGTCGATATCTCTTGACCTCCCGCACAAGCTCGGCTACTTCCCCCCCCAGCGAGGTGACATTCCAAGTCCGTAGAGCCGGCCTAAGCATCTGGAGATCAAGCTGTGAGGTCTCCATCTTCGTCCGCTGCCCGATCTTCTTTGCACCAGTCCCTCATGGTTCCCCCTGGAGGTGGTGGGCTCACTGCAGGATGGCCTCACGTCTGTTGTTCGAGCTTGGCCCGGCCAGGTCTTGCGAGGAGCAACCCAGCCACCAGGTGCTCTCCGACGAGTCCCGACGCCAGGCCTGGCTTCAGGGTGGGACCCCGGCTCTGCCGTACCGGGCGACGTCACGTGCCTTGATTGTGTGGTCCTCATGAAGGTGCCTTGAGACTATCGGGTATACACACGCATACACACACACACACACACACACACACACAGTTATCTTTAGGATTCCAACTATCCAACAGTTTGATTAACTTCAATATCTGAGGTAACAGTGTTAATGACTGAACTAAAGCATTTCAAAATGTCTTCATTATATTTCTTAAAAACTTGAGACACGTCAGTGCTTGTTTTATTTAGTTGATAAAAAAACAATACCAGGAACTTGAAAAAAATTAAAGGCACCATTTAAGTTCCTGGTGTTACTCCCAATGTTTCATTGCTGTCATTCCCACAATATACATCAGCTGTCATTACTAATCAGATACTGCTTTTGGAAAAATAAGACTTTATTGTTAAAAGTCATTGCAACTGAATAACTTTTTTTGCAAACATGGGTAAGGTCCATTTGTTCTGCAAAACCCAATTTTACCAATTTTACAACCTATAAAACCCATTGGGGATTTTATTTTTCATGCTTTCTGCTTTACATCGCTGGTTCAGTTCCATTAGAAATGTGTATTATCATTTTGCTCTTATCTGTTCTATGAAACACTGAAGCCTTTTTAGAAGAGTGTCTTAAAGCTTTATTTTGAAAGGCCAAGTTACTCTCTTTTAAATAACTACTTTAGTTCCAATAGCAATGTGAAATCTACTTTTCCAATAATTTATCCAATATAATCTCGAAGAGTACCTTCAAGCATTAATTTAAAAGGGTAACATAATCCTTTTATTCACCACTTGCTTAGTTTTATTACAAATGCGGAACTCACTTTGCAATTGTACATCCAATAAAATGCTGAGGCTTGTTTTTTAAGTATAAGCTTGGGCTTTATCTTGAACTAACATAATCCTCCTTTCATGGCTGGTTTAGGACCATTCATAATGTGGAATCTACTTTTGCTGTAATAAATATTGAGGCTTGTATTTCAGGAGTATCTTTAACCTTTATTTTGAAAGGCTAACATAAGACTTTTTTTAACTGATTGAGTTCAGCTAGTAATATGGAATCTGTTTTTTGCTGATATATGTGTCATGCTGAAGAGTGTCTTAGTGCTTGTTTGTGAAAGGCTAATATAATTCATTAATCTTAACTGCTTTAGCTCCATTAGTCGTATACAATAAAGGCTGAGACGTTTACTTTGAAGAACATAGGCAAGAATTCTTTTGAAAGGCCAACTTAGTCCCTGTTTCATTGCTGGTTTAGGTCCATTAGTATTGCAGATTCACCTTCTGTTGTAATAAGCTTTATTTTAAAAGACTAGCATAATCCTTTATTCATTATTAGTTTAATGCAGTTAGTACGGTGGCATCTCCTTTAACTGTACTATACTCTTGGTATTTTACAAAGCTTTTTTATCAAGCTAGCTACATACCTTTCAGGCATCCTGAGCAAACCACACACACACCAGCACCATCCACTTCTCCTCAGTAGCCCATTTACACATCAGCCCAGATTTCCTTGTCTTGCATGACCAAGCTCAGCACTGCCTCCTTCCTGCTTCTATCCTTCCATTCACCTGACTCCTTTGGATGCTTTCAGAAAGCACTGCATGAAGAGGATCTGTCTTCAGCCACATAGATGGAAATGATATGGCCCCCAGAGTCTGAGCAATGCACTGCTAAGAATGGCTCTGGAGAGGCTGCAAACAGTCTAATATTAGCCGAGCACATGTCTGTCCATACAATCAGTCACTAAGCTGGCTAAACTTAGTTCACTTTGTCCCAAGCCTCTTTTCAAGTTCTTTTACTCCGCAGCTGACTTCTGCTGGGTACCACAGTGTCTGGGGAGAAGCCGAACAGCCTTTTACAGTGATGAGTGAAAGTCTGTAAGGAATTTAAAGAATAGGGAGAATATAGCTCAGACCCTAAAAGGAAATCAGAAGGCTTTAGTTAGGTGTGTACCACAACAAAATGCCCTCCAACATGTACAAACGTTCTGTGATTATTTTCTTGGAAAAATCAGAGCTAAAGCTTTTGTTTCCTGGGATCAACAAACACAAATTGTGCAGAATGAGCTATGCTGCCCTCATCTGGTTGGTCAACTTGCCTATTTTGGCATATCTAAAGAGTCCTCTATAGAGAAAAACATCTAAAACACCCTGCCCTGCTGTGCCAAAGAAAATGTCCTCATGCCTGTGATATTTCCTGTCAATTTCATTTCTGTTTTGGTCCCTCAGGCTGTAATCTATGCCCTCAGACCTCCCTGCTTTTCACTTCTTGTGTTTCATATCAGTAAGGACCTGGCTAAGGCTCTTGTGTCTAAACATAGAGCATCACCTTTTGAGTAATGGGTTGGGTTGGTGTGGTGTTGTCGATGTGATCCTTCAGTTCACAGCCAAAAGGGCAGCTTTCTGGTAAGAAATTGCCTACGGCTTTCTGTGGGATTTCGAGGAATTAAGCTGTGGAAGCCTCCCACCTTTGAATGATTGTGATCAACATCTCTCTGAAAACATAGAGATTCCAACAACTGCTATATGGGTTTAAACGTTATTTATTTTTTAACTAGATGCATTGCAATGATGAATTTCTAATTTTGAGATTATACATGCAGTAACATTCTTATTTAGTGTTAAATTGCAGCGAAAGCTGAAGCTTGCAGAACATATAAAATGAATTAGATGCACTTTGCTAGTACTGAGTCAGTCCTCCTGTTACCTTCAGAATTGCCTTAATTCTTTGTGGGATACAAGGTTGAGGAAACCTAGACAACCCTCTACTCAGCGACACTGTCCAGCTCGGGGATCCCAAGGCATGCCAAGCCTATCCAAGGCCAAAAGGTATATATATATATTCTCTCCAGCAAGTTCTGGATCTTGGTCTCCTCCCAGTGGTACCTGCCCAGAAGACCTGCAAAGGGAAGCATCCAGAAAGCATCCTGATCAAATGCCCCAATCACTTCAACTGACTCCCATCGATCCGGATGTAGAGCTTCTTCATCCTAGATCCCCCCCGGATGAAGAAACTTTATAACCTATCTCCAAGGTTGAGCCCTGTCACCAAACAGAGGAAGCTCATTTCCTAGTTCTTTCTGTCATGATTAATAACTCATGACCTTAATGAGGGCCAGAATGTAGATCCAGAGCTTTGCTTCTTGGATCAGCTCTTTCTTCAACAAAACAGACCGGAGAAGTATCAGCATTACTGCACATGACGCCCTCATCCTCCATCCACCTACTGGCACTTGTGATCCAGACTGCAAGGTGCTCCTCTTTTTGAGGCAAAGGCACCTTTCTCTGGTTGAGGAACATTTCCTCAGACCTAGAAGTGTCAACAAGGAACCTAAAACATTTCTCAGAGATTATGGTCCGTATTGACATGTGATCATTACACAGTTGCTTTGTCAGCTGAACATCCATGCTGTTATTCTCCTGCTCCACCACATCCTAAAGGTGCTCTGCTCCGCTGAGATCTGGTGACTGTGAAAGTCGTTGAAGCACACTGAACTCATTGTACTTTTCAAGAAACCATTTTCAGATGATTTCAGCTTTGTGGCATGTTGCTTTGTCATGCTGGACAAAGCAACATGCCACGAACATGCTGGAAGTAGCCATCAGAAGAGCGACGCACTGTGGTCATTAAAGGATAGACGTGGTCAGCATAATAGTCAGGTAGGTTGTGTGCCACAGTGGGCCCACAATGTACCGAAACAAATATCCTCCACCAAATAACACCACCAAGTTCTGACACCATTATCTTAATGTTGCATCTAAAATCAAAACTCGTTACATCAGGGAATGTTTTTCCAAGTTGCTTTTGTTCAATTTTAGTGAGCTTGCTACAGCTGTAGCCTCAATTTCCTGTTCTAATCTAACAGGAGTTGCAGCCAATGTGGTCTTTTGATGCTAAAGCTAATTTATGTCAAAGTTGTGTATAGTGCATTCAGAGGTGGCATTCTAAACACTAGCTATGAGCTGCCATTGCTTTTCTATCAGTTTTCAATCATCTTCTTTCTTTCTGATCATTCTCTGCAAACATGAGAGCTGGCTGTGCATAAACGTTCCATTAAATCAGCGGTTTCTGAAACATTCAAATCACCCTGTTTGGCATGTTCGAAGTCATTTAAATCCCCTTTCTCCCATATTCTGATGCTCAGGTTGAACTTCAGCAAATTCACCATGTCCAGATGCCTAAAAGCATTATTTTGCAACCATCGGACTGGTTGAGTTTGCTATTTATGTTATAATTGAGAAAGTGCACCAAACAAAGTTGCCTGCGAGTGTGTTTTGTATTAACAGGGTTCATGTCCGATCGTTGTATTCTCTAGATTGATCAGGAGGGGGCAGTCAGCTTCTCTCAAACAGAGACAAGGTGTCGCTTAAGACGGCCTACAATTAAATGCACAATCAGTCTAGGCTTGGCCTTATTCCCTATTGATATGAGGGTTAATCTTTTTACGTGACCTTTGGGACAAAGAGTCATTGATGCTATTAATAAATCTGTTAGTGCGACATTTCTCTCCACATACTGGATGCAGTCCACATAACGCAAAGGCTCTTAAAAGCAGACAAAGAAAGCTTAACTTATAAGATTATTTGTGGATGCAACTCCACATGCAATAATCACTTTAAAAGGTGTAAATGTACCATAAAGAAAACTGCAAAGATTTAACTTAAATGTAGTGAATCTTTTAGACATCATGTAAGGATCTGGACTCGCGCAGACTGCATCATTCTTGCTATGGGAGCAATTACCAGTGAGGCCCTCTGGCTGAGTAACAGTCAGGAGAGTTTTTGTTGTCCCAACAAACGGATTTTCATCAGAAAACGGATCCAAGATTCTTTCTCCTGTTACAATGAAGAAACCAGTATTATTCTGGTTGGTGGGGGTCTTCAGCAGTTTTTGCAGACACATAGCCTTAATGTCACAACGCTTTTTTCTTTGGGCAGCAAACAAGGTTTTCTGTCACACAACAGACGGGCAGCTCAGAGCTGTGGACAGGCAGAGTCTGCGAGAGAGCCAAGAAGACGAGTGAAAGAGCAGAATAACTCAGCAAACTGAGAGCAGGGGTAGCAAGGTTGGCTCCTCTCTGTTTCTTTCTCTTAATCCGTAAATCTTCTGTAATCAGGATGAGAGGTAGAGAGCACGTTGCCTGACTTAGGGCAGCGGAGTCTATGTTGGGACCAGGCTGAGGCAACCTAAGTGGCCGGCAGTAGAAATGGAGGGAGGGAGGAGGCTGAAGCTGTGCTTAGGTTGGGGAACTTAACCTTAACCAGTCGCTGCTGTGCATAACAACACCAAGAGCAGAGAGAAGTTGTTCTGACACCGGTGAGGAAAAAAAACCTACAGGGACAAGAAGAAGAGGACTGGGCCATGGTTGGAATCTTTTAGGTGAGACCTCAAAGTTTTTCAAAAGTAATTTTTCTTTACTTGGGTTAGGCAGTATTTTGCAGTTAGAAAGCATTACAGACAGCTCATACCGTAGTTAAGATCCAGAGAAAGAAGACAAGTCAGATTGTGTTGCTCAGCAGGAGTTTTAGGCCATAAAGGTTCAAGTATTTCCATGCGTTTAATCTCTGTTTTTCTGGACATAAACTGCTGAAATAAAAGGTTATGCTTGTGAGATTATGAACACTGAGAAGTTCTACTTCACCTAAAGTCAAGGCCAGAGACACTCTTCTAAATGCCAGTAGCTTAAATGTTAATTCTGCTTAAAAGGCAGCCAGATGAGTGAAACTCCCATTCATTCACCGTTTTTAAGTTTATTTATCAATGAAGCACTGAGTCATCAAGACTGTCCTTGTCTTTTCTTTCCTTCAGAATACTTAAAGTTAGAATTAAATGCCTTCAGATATTTTTATTATATCATGCCAGGTAGAAAGTTTGTCACTTATACAAATAAAAGCAAAATGATGATGTCTTGTTCTGCAGAGTTGGGAGACTCTGTTAAGGAACAATGACAGATGCTGTCACTAAACTGGTCCCCCATTGTTTCCAGCTCCATATGGCCTTTATCATCCCAGTCCACCCCTCGCCCTAAGCCTTCATTCACATTATTATCACCAGCTGAATTTCTTCAGGTCCACATTATTCTCTCTTCTGCTCTTGTGTTTAAGCTCAGAAGCCTCTGAATCAATACTTCTCAATAGTTCTCCTAAAGTTATCAACTCCTAAGCTTGTTTACAATTAAGGAAAAATCATGTTGTCCTTGTTATATAAAAAACGAACAGATATGCATATTAAACTATGTTTGGTGTAAATCAGAGACTTACAGATCAGTCGCTGTGACAGGAGGGCTAAGGTGAGGTAAAGCTCCTCATCCTCTTTACTCATCTTCAGGTCAACAGATCTATTTAACATAGTAGGTGTGAGTCTTACAGTGTGAGGAGTCTATTCTGAGCAGCATATCAACATCAAATACCAGGATGCACCAAATAGAATGATTATTATTATTACACAACATAGTTTTAATCTAGGCACCGACACATTTTACATTAGTAACGCCTAAAATGTGGAGAAATTGCTGCCTGATTTAATTCAGGACTAAAAATATTCTTCTTAACTGCTGTCTATCATGTCTAAACGTCCTATTTGTTGTAATTTGGATGTTAATATTTCTTCCTTTTTATGTAAAGCTTGCAATTTTACTGTAACTCTTCTAGATTTATTAAATCTTTTTAATGGGTCTTGCCCCTATTACTTTGTTTTTATGTAAAGCAGTTTGAATTATCCTGTGTATGAATGATGCTACACAATTAAACTTGTCCCTCCAGGTAAAACGCGGCTTATATTTCTTTCAAATAGAGCACCATTTATTTGGTATCACAGGTAACGACGTGTAAAAACCCTTAAAATATTATTCTCACATAATCTCTCACAGAAAATTTTAGAAGAATTCTACATTTAAGTTGAGTTCATGTAAGATTATTGGTCCATACACAATACATGGAGAAAAAAATTATTTATTAAATATAGTTAAAAGTGCAACACTTATTGGCACCTCTACCAGTTCATATAAAATAAATGGAACTGAGCCATTTTTCTAATTTATCCTTTAAACATATATAGTAGGAAATTTCAATTCACACTCCAGGACTTCCCTGCCATGTCTATAGAAGTGTTTTCACTGCAGGAACTAGTCAATTCAGACTAAAACTTGTAGAAATCTACCCCAAAAACGGCCCTGCTGGGAGGCAGGACTATTTGATGGACTCTGAACTAAAGTTGGAGCTTTGTAGTTGGAAGATGCTAAGCATTTCTTACTAATTGAATATCACCAGTATTTAGTTTCAGTCATCTCCCAGTTTATCCTCCTCTGCTTGTCATATTTTCTGATTTTGCCTTTATGTGATAGGAGTTTCGTGTTTTTGTTTGCAAACACAAACTTTAAACCCTGCCACCCGAGCTGAATATGGGTGTTTTACATTTCGCATTTAAATTCCTTAATAAAAATATAGAGGAAATATTTAATCAAAGGAAGCGTCAACTTCACCTTCACCTCTTCACCCTTCTCTGTGCTAAATTTGAAGGTATGGGTGGTGTGCAGCGGCCCTGACCCCCAGGTGTGATCCCTGACCGAAGGGGCCAAGATGGCAGCTGCATCCGATGACCCACACCTGGGTCCTGGCCCGTCAGATGAAGAAGAGGTCCTCCTGGATGATTCTGACTCAGGGAGCGTGCTCTCTGACGACTCGGTGCTTCCCGAGTATGAACAAGAAACGGTCTATAAGGAGCCGCCTAAAACACTGTATGAGGCGTGCGCAAGGAACGACCCCACATCCCTGAGCAGCATCCTGCAGAGAGGGGTCATGAAAGAGGAGGCCATGGAGTTAGACATCAATGGCAGAGTGAGTTAATGACTAAATGAGAATGTATTACTTTAGCCTGCAATAATAAGCATTTGATTCATCTTTTTTCTGCAACAGAATGGACTGATGCTGGCTGTGTCCAAAGGTTTTGTAGACATTGTCACCCTCCTGCACAAATGTCCATTAGTAGACATCAACCACCAAGACAATGACGGCAACACTGCTCTCATGATCGCTGCACAGGCCGGTACGTGTGAAAATCCCAACACCACTCTAACCCATGGCAGCTTTAATGGTTTTGAGAATACAAACATAATCGTCCTTTTATCTCTCAACTTAGGATTCATCAACATCCTTAACTACATCCTGAACTACTATTCTGATGTGGAGACTGAGATCAGAGACCCCCGCGGCTTCACGGCCCTCATCAAGGCAGGTCTGCAGGGCCGAGAGGAGTGTGTGTCGGCCCTACTGATGCACGGTAAGCTTAGAAATGCATCACCCAATTTAGACTCCAACGATGAGTGCCAAAATTAACTTAAACTAGTTGTATTGAGCAAGAGCTATCTCCTCATCATAAAGGATAGTGAGAGAGAAATGCTGTAAAAGACAGCTAAGATTAAAATGCCGTATTTTAAAGGACACACGGGTTAAACCAGTTTACCTGATCTGGGAACTAATCTGCACTCTCGCTATGTTGCAAGGATTAGATCAGTCTGACCTGTATGGACACATTTAGAATGGCACAATAATACAGTTACATCTGCATTCTATTTAAAATGGAATACTTTCATTAAAGGTGTTATAACTGGAATAAGGCTACAGTGGCTTGCGAAAGTACTCGGCCCTCTTGAACTGGTCAACCTCTTGCCACATTTCAGACTTCAAACATAAAGATATAAAATCAAATTTTTTGTGAAGAATCAACAACAAGTGGGACACAATCGTGAAGTGGAATTAAATTTATTGGATGTGTCAAACTTTTTTAACAAATAAAAAACTGAAAAGTGGGGCGTGCAATATTATTCGGCCCCTTTACTTTCAGTGCAGCAAACTCACTCCAGACGTTCACTGAGGATCTCTGAATGATCCAATGTTGTCCCAAATGACTGATGATGATAAATAGAATCCACCTGGTTGTAATCAAGTCTCCGTATAAATACACCTGCTCTGTGATAGTCTCATCGTTCTGTTCAAAGCGAGGAGAGCATCAGGAAGACCAAGGAACACACCAGGCAGGTCCGAGATACTGTTGTAGAGATGTTTAAAGCTGGATTTGGATTCAAAAAGATTTCCCAAGCTTTAAACATCCCAAGGAGCACTGTGCAAGCAATCATATTGAAATGGAAGGAGTATCAGACCACTGCAAATCTACCAAGACCCGGCCGTCCCTCTAAACTTTCATCTCGAACAAGGAGAAGACTGATCAGAGATGCAGCCAAGAGGCCCATGATCACTCTGGATGAACTGCAGAGATCTACAGCTGAGGTGGGAGAGTCTGTCCATAGGACAACAATCAGTCGTACACTGCATAAATCTGGCCTTTATGGGAGAGTGGCAAGAAGAAAGTCATTTCTCAAAGATATCCATAAAAAGTCTCGTTTAAAGTTTGCCACAAGCCACCTGGGAGACACACCAAACATGTGGAAGAAGGTGTTCTGGTCAGATGAAACCAAAATCGAACTGTTTGACCACAATGCAAAATGATATGTTTGGTGTAAAACCAATACAGCTCATCACCCTGAACACACCATCCCCACTGTCAAACATGGTGGTGGCAGCATCATGGTTTGGGCCTGCTTTTCGTCAGCAGGGACAGGGAAGATGGTCAAAATTGATGGGAAGATGGATTGGGCCAAATACAGGACCATTCTGGAAGAAAACCTGTTGGAGTCTGCAAGAGACCTGAGACTGGGACGGAGATTTATCTTCCAACAAGACAATGATCCAAAACATAAAGCCAAATCTACAATGGAATGGTTCACAAATAAACGTATCCAGATGTTGGAATGGCCTAGTCAAAGTCCAGACCTGAATCCAATCGAGAATCTGTGGAAAGAGCTGAAGACTACTGTTCACGAACGCTCTCCATCCAACCTCACTGAGCTCCAGCTGTTTTGCAAGGAAGAATGGGCAAGAATTTCAGTCTCTCGATGTGCAAAACTGATAGAGACAAACCCCAAGCGACTTGCAGCTGTAATTGCAGCAAAGGGTGGTGCTACAAAGTATTAACGCAAGGGGGCCGAATAATATTGCACGCCACACTTTTCAGTTTTTTATTTGTTAAACAAGTTTGACACATCCAATAAATTTCATTCCACTTCACGATTGTGTCCCACTTGTTGTTGATTCTTCACAAAAATTTTGAATTTTATATCTTTATGTTGGAAGCCTGAAATGTGGCGAGAGGTGGACCAGTTCAAGGGGGCCATGTACTTTCGCAAGGCACTGTATATTTCCAAATCTTTGAGCATCTTACAGAGCACTGATCAGTAAATCATCCAAAAATGGAAATAGTATGGCTCAACTCCAAAAAGACTAAAACATGACCATCTGCCTAAACTGGCCTAACCCTAATCTGGCAGGCAGCCAAAGCTGAAATAAGCCCTATTTTAAGTTTGCAACAACAACCATGGAGGGGAACACAGCAGATATATAGCAGAATGGCCTCTGGTAAGATAAATACAAAATTGAACATTTAGCCTACATGCAAATAACTTTGTCTAGTGGAAAACTAACACTACACATTGCCCTGAATACACCATCCCCATGGTGAAACCTGGTGGTCCTGGAAGAAAACCTGTAAACATACAGCCAGAGCAATATTGGATCAAAGTTAATGTTCACAGATGCTCTTAATTCAATCCGGCTGAGCTTGAGCAGTTTTGAGAAGAAGAAAAGGTAACATTTTCAGACTGTAGAGGGCTGAATACAAATGGACACTGAACCTTTACGTTTCTTTAAAAAAGTAAAACCATTATCACTTTTCTTCCACTTCACAATTAGGCTCTACTTTATTTTGGTCTCTCACAAAAAATCCTACTGAAATCCAATGAAATCTTTAGCAATAAAGTGATCCATTGTGATAAAGTTCAAGTGCGTGTGAAACATTCTGCAAGCCCCTGTATCTTATGTTTATACCATCTTCCTCCATGTTGTGAAATGACCTGATTCATTCCAAGTAAAGTTGTGCCAAACATCAACAGTTTGCAGTCTAAAGCAACCACATGGTGGTGTCGTTATACTGATCTAAGCTGTTTAGTTTCATTTCATCCTGTAGATCTGTTTACATTTTTTTCACAGCATTCTGTTTTTTTATAACCTTTTTTGTTGTGCAGGTGCAGACATGCATGCTGTGGACTTGGTCCAAGGAAGGGGGCTGAAGGACTGGGTTCTTCGGACTGGAAGGTTTGAGACCCTGAACAGGATACGTCGCCTGCAGACTCATTCTGTTGCAGAGCAGTTCTGTGAAAGCTACAAGCCTGAGTGGCCTGAACTGAAGCACCTGGTAGAAAAGGCCGCTGCCCCCAAAACAGCCAGTCAGAAGTTGAGGCATCGCCTAAAGGAAAGCCTTACTTTCAGCTTCCCACACGACCCTCAAGACAACGGGGTAATGGATCATATGGTTCGAATAACCACGGGTATTCACAGTCCCCTGATAGCTACCGGGTCCCGGCCACTCTGTCCCACCAGTCCTCCTGAGATTGGCAAGAGAAGGTTTGCCGTACCAGAACTGCTTAAAAAGCACAGCAGTAAGGAGCTGGAGGAGAGCACTGTGTCCCACAGCAACGGATCCATCACCTCAGCTTCTCCAAGAGCTATGTCCGTCACCTCTGTTTCTCTGACATCCTGCTGCCAGGAGGCAGAGCGCAGGGAGAGCATGGTGTCAGGCAGCGTGAGAAGCTTCATCCCCCGCAGCATGGCACACAGGAACAGCATATTCCCATCAGGCTGCATTCCTAAGATTGAAGTGACAAAATCTGGGGAGCCCACACCAAAAAAGGAGAAAAAGAAGAAAAGGCAGAAGGGCTACCTGGAGCCACCCATCTGGAAGTATAAGGAAGCCAAGGAGGGAAAAAAAAGAGAAAGAAAAAAACAAGATCAGGAAAAAGAACAAGAGAACATTTCTAAGGGGTCCAAAAAATCCTCCAGCAAACGCTGAGCCAGCCAAATCACATTTCACTGTGATATGCATGCATAAAATAAATAAAACAGTGAGATACCAGTGACTCAGATTTCTGTAACATGAGAGAAAGTCATTGCAAAACAACTTTGGGAGTGAGCATCTGACAAATCTCATGAACATTGGCTCTGAATGAAACTGACATCCACTGAAATGACTCACATTAGACATTTCTAAAGGATTTTTGACATTTTGGGCATAAAATTATGTTATTCCAAATAATATCTTGGGTTTAAACATGTTTAAACATTTTAAATCTCAAGCCTAGCGGACCAGAGAGTCTTTTGCTGTTGGACTACAGCCCATGCTTTGGCTGCAATGAAATTCAGTTTTAAACACCCGTCGCTTCTTTGGGAATCTTATAAGCCTTTGTTTGGTGAAAAGCTTTGTGGTATCTGAATACAATACAAACAGCCAATAGCCTGTACTGTGAAAGAGATGTATTGGATCATATGCCTTCAGAAAAAAGTCATTAGTGTCACAGTGAAACTATTATGTCAAATGGACCAAAAGACACAAAACATGTCTTTTGTTTAACTACACTTCATATAATAAATCATCTGTGGATTCTTTTTATGTAGAAGAGAAAACTATTCTTTATTGTCCCTTTTTTGTTTCTAATTGTTATACTAATCAGGCATAAAATTATGACCACTGGAAGCTGAAGTGAACTGATTATCTTATTGTCATGGTACCTGTTAGTGGTTGGCCAACAAGTGCACACATTTTTCCTGAACGTTGATGTTATAGAAACACGGAAAATGGACAAGCATTATGATTTGAGTGAGTTAGACGACCAGATTAGAGCATCTCCAAAACAGCAGCTCTTGTGAGGTATTACTGGTCTGTAGTGATCATTATCTGTCAAAGGTGGTCCAAGGAACCAGCAGCAGGACGATGAGCTGGCCTCTGAGGTCCGATCCAATAGACGACCTACTGTAGCTTACATTGTAGAAGTTAATGCTGGTTCAGACAGAAAAGTCTCAGAATACACAGAAATATCACAGTTTGTTGAGTATGGGGCTGCTTACCTGCAGACCAGTCCATGCTGACCCACCATCAAAAGTGCCAACAATGGTCATGTGAGGAAACGACGAAGATGATGGCCTCGTCTGATGAATCTAGTTTTCTTTTCCGTCACCTGGATGCCTTGGTGCTTGTGTGTTGCTTACTGGAGGAACCTATGGAACCAGTATTGATATTACTTTGAAACATACAGTATCACCACCTACTTATGCATTGTTACAAATCACGTACAGAGAAGCACAACAACCTTGAGGTGCTGACTTTACGTTCCCCATGGAAATGTGCTGGAGAAACAAGACCAGTGCTTGGAGGCCCAACGTCGCAACTTATAGGACATAAAGGATCTCTGGATAACATCTCAATACCACAGCACACCTTCAGGGTTCTAGTGGAGTCCATGCTTCAGTGAGCTGGCAGCCAAAGAATGACCAACTCACTATTTAGAAGATAATCATATTGTTATGCCTGACTATTGTTTATTTTCTAATTTTCCCTCCTGCATCATATTCCATCTTCCAGATGCCTTTATAGCTTTTTCACGTTTCTGATACTCCAAAACATTTTTTAAGTCACATAAGAGACGTTTAAAACTGAAAAGTCATTTCTCTGCATGTTTGGCTTGTGGTAAAATAAGGATTTACTTACATGTGCAAGTCTTCGGTCTGCGACAGCTTTTTGTGTTTTGTTAGACATAGTTAACAGAACACTGAAATGTTTGTGCAAAACTTACATTTTACTGTAAAAATCAAAGGAATACCACATATCATTCAGGGGATCCATGAGAGGAACCACCTGTAATAAATTTTACTCAGGGTTATTGAATTATGAGCACTTCGGATCCAGATTGTTTCTTGCAATTTAGCTTGCAACAAAAAAAAGTTATATTTTATGTTTGTATTACTGCCTAAAATAACACAATTATTTATGTATTTTAACACAAAACATATCCAGTTACAACAGAATATATTTATCTGTATCATATCTATCTATTTTTGCAATCTCTTCCTTGAAAATTAGACATTTTGGAGATTATCTTAAAAACGAAGCAAAACACTCAGGTTTGTTGCATGTATGAGGTGTGTAACCAATGACAAGTGTTTGTATGTAAGCTTGTAATAAATTTACTGGATCTTTGCAATACTGAGTTTTTAAAAGCTTTCTGTTTGATGTCGCCTAGTCATGAAGTATGGTAAATTACACTCATCTTCATAAACCAATCAGCCTAGTTAATCAGAAAAATCAGGCTGTAGGATAAATTCTTGACCTTTCTATTGATTTATCTGTATTACACATTTAAAGAAGGATCAGGACATTTCTCTATATTTCTAAGGATTAGAATTTATTTACAAGTCAATCAATGATGAGTCCATTTAAAATAAAAGCATAAGAAGAATCAACAAGATCAAATCATCAAGGGAATTAGGACTTAAATAATTTTCAAACTACTGTTTAGTACGGCACCCGGGAACTGACATGGAGAAAAAAAAAATAAATAAATAAATAGCGTGCACATGAAATGCTAATTCGTTTCCACAAAATACTAATTTGTGCCCATGAAGTACTTATTCGTGTTGGACCACTTGTTTGCTGAATATTGGACCATTTGCACATTGCTGGACGCCACCAGGCCTCCTGACGTTTTCGGCCATTTTGTATCCAGGACAGTCCGTTCCTACAGATCCCGTCGGACATTGCGACTGATATGACGGGGCGCCCCGAGTCTGACGTCACAGGACGCTATACAGGAAGGCGCCCATTTTGACCATTTGCCTTCAGCTGGAGACCGTGACACGGTTACCAACATCTGAAGCATCACCCGGAGAAGAGTCCCAAGTGGATTTCATTTATTCTCTCTCGTTGGCCAACAAAGAATTCATAACTGAGGTTTCTGGAATAAGAAGGCCAGAAATTTCACTTTGCCGATCGAAGACGTGAGTTTAACACATAACTAAAAAACCACGGAGTTTCAAGGAGCCACCTTGTTTTGTCCTAGTCAACTTTGATGGTCAGATCATATTTTCCCTTTCGCCAAGGAGGCCAGAGGACGAAGATTGACCGCTTTTCCTGAAGTTAACTGTGGACGCACAGTAACTTCCAACTTCCACCCCATTCTCTCTCAACCCCGCTCAGAAGGAAGACGATGACAAGTAACACCCATCTTTTATTTTTTTATTTCTTTCTTAGAAAGTCTGGGCAGGGTACAGGAGGTTTTAGTGCGATGAGATTCGCTATTTAATCTAATGTGTTCTGAATGATATGTGCATGTAACCTTTTTATTGAAACTTTCATGTGCCGTGTTGGATGCCTGGAAGCCATTGCGCTCCCAGCTCTGTGTGTGTTTTGCGGGGTTGTTGAACACCTGGGAGCAAGCGCAGGTGCGCTGTGAGACTGGACTGTTAAAATAACCTCATGGTGAAATTCCCCATTTTCTTTGTCTTCAACCTTACTGCTTAGTAGCTTGCCACCAAAAGTTTTATAACCCTTTGTCTGCTCAAGAGTTGGGGGAGGTTTTATGACTGAGTATAACTGAGTTACCTCCACTCACAACCACATCCCTTTGTCATATTATCATTTTTGTCATAACTGCTGGTTTGATCCCACACTGCTGTTTTGCTTTATTTTGTTTAGTTAGATATTTTACCCTTTGTGTAGAACTTTGCATGTTTGAGTAGGTGAAGATTATTAAATCGGAACAGCAAGTGTATCAGGGCTGTGATTTAATAAATATTCACATAGATGGTAAAAGAAGGCGTTCTGTGTTTATTTTGTGCAAGAGTGATTCGTCAGTCAAAATAAGGTTGAAGTTCCACACGTTTCGGCAGAAACGGTCGACAGTGACATCTCTGGTAATAGTTATCAATTATTACTGAGTATTTAACGGTTGTAATTATCAGAGGCGATGAGCCACAATTACAACACCAAAAGACATCTCTGGTCTCGATTCATAAATGAGGATTTTGGTTAAGAAATTAATTTTGTGAAATTATGATTTTTAATTATAATTATTGATAAAGATTAATTAATCAATAATCATAATTCCAACATTCGTGCACACAAAATATTGATTTGTGGCCACAAAATATATATAACGTGGCGCTCAAAATATAAATTCATTCCCACGAAGTATTAATTTGTGCGCACGTTATACCAATGAATCTTTCACATCAGGAAGACCATGGAACACATCAGACAGGTCAGGGATCAAGTGGCGAAGAAAGTCGCATAACTTTCATATTTTCTCACGTTCACGTTTTTTCTAAAACTTCATCTTTGGACTCGGTGAGACCCCTCTAGCTTCCAAAATGGTCAGCAGGCTATCACTTCAGACATAAAATCTTATGACTGTTTCCACATTCAGCCATTTGAAATGTGATCATTTCACTGAACAAAAGGCAGGTTTACAATGACACCATCAGCAATCAATACCGGAAGGAACTATTTTACTATTTTATTTGTGTAACAAGGGTACTCATATGCATTGACAGGCATTAACACAAAATCTCATGACCATCATAAAATAACAAGGTCATGTGCTTCTCATATTTTTGAAATGTAGGGCTATTTCCTGCAGGAATAGGAAGTTGTTTTGACTAGACTTTTGGTTCTACGAGTACATTTTGAAAGAACTTGGAGGAAAGCTTGTGGCTGAAAGGTTAAATCAAAGGATGCCAGACTTTGCTACAGTGGTAACAGCATAGAAAAACATTAGAACAATATTTAATTAATGCCACCATAACAATGCACTTACCCAGCTAAGTGAAAAACTAGAAAACAGATATTTTCAGTTGTAAAATACACGTGGCTGATTAGTCTTGTAACCTTATTTACTCTTCTAAAATAAAGATACTTTGAGCTTCTTAAGACTGCAGTGGCATGGGGTGGCTTTTGAACCCTGGTCGCTGGTAATCTTTTAATCCACACAGGACAAACATTATACAACAATTGCCTGTTATTAGTGATCAAATGAGATAAAACAAGGCAACCTCTTACCTGTTTAAGCACATAATAAAGTTGTTATGATTACATTCAGCTGTATTTCACAATAGAGTTTCTTTTGTGAGAAAGACTCATTGTAACAGCTAGAAAAAGAGAAGCAAAATGTGTTATTTCTGGTATTGTGTAAAACAATGTCTTATTTTATTCTCAGAGCCGCAGCTCACTTCCTCTCATGAGAGAGGAATTTGATGACCCGAGGTCAGCTCTAAATAAATTGTCCCGGAGGGTTCAGATGGCAACATATTTTAGTTTAAGCATTTCTCTAATGCTAAAGTTAAAATGGACCGAAAATTCAACTTGGTGAATAGAGCATGTCAGCATTTAAATAACCTGCTTCAGTATTGCCAAATCAAAAAACACAATTTTTTTTCCCACACTAAACAACTGACCGGATTGAAATGTTTTTTTATTTACTCCAAGGAATCACGAAACAAATGGAAGCCGTCAAGATTGCACGGATCTTCAAATTACAGAGATTAATGACTTAAGAAAAATAAGTCCCAAAAGTGCAAAGAACAATTTGCTCTTTTTGCAACTTGACAGCTGATGTGAGAGCTTCCAGCTGCTGTAGCCAAACTGGAGAGATAACAGAGCCTGTGAACAGGGAGGGGAATTTATATTACAGACACGAAGACATCTGTATAACGCTTCCCTGAATGAAATGTCCCACAGTGTACTCCCTTTGGCATCTGTCCTCATGATGGACACTCGCTGCAGTAATCGCTAAACATACACATAAAAGTAAGTCAATTTAACCTTAAGTCATCCCTCAGTGCTGTGTGAAAAATAGATGCTGCTAAAACATGCACATTTCTTTGTCTTTTGATTGCTTTTTTTCATTAAATAAATTATGTGTTATTTATGTATGTATGTGTATTTGTAAAGTATGTTGAATGACAAGTTGTAAACAGAAAACCCACTAGAAAGTAAGTACTGGGATCAACTAGATGGGTTCTGGATATTATTTCACACTTTCTGATGTGATTCTACATGGTATATTCAGGGGGATGTGTCACATACATATTTTGTGGGTATACTCGTACTCGTCGTCTTCCGCTTATCCAGGACCGGGTTGCGGGGGCAGCAGATTCAGCAGAGACACCCAGACGTCCCTCTCCCCAGACACCTCCTCCAGCTCCTCCGGGTGGAGCCCAAGGTGTTCCCAGGCCAGCCGAGAGACATAGTCCTTCCAGCGTGTCTTGGGCCGTCCCCTGGGCCTCCTCCCGGTGGGACGTGCCTGGAACACCTCCCGAGGAAGGCGTCCAGGAGGCATCCGGTATAGATGCCCGAGACACCTCAACTGGCTCCTCTCGATGTGGAGGAGCAGCGGCTCTACTCCGAGCTCCTCCCGGATGGCCGAGCTCCTCACCCTATCTCTAAGGGAATGCCCGGCCACCCTACGGAGGAAGCTCATTTCAGCCGCTTGTATCCGTGATCTCGTTCTTTCGGTCATGACCCAAAGTTCATGGCCATAGGTGAGGGTAGGAACGTAGACCAACCGGTTGGCCAAAAAAATAACATTTTGATCTGATTTGAATTGCTTTCAACAATAGAGATTTGTGGAGTGAGAAGTTACCGTGTCTACAGATCCTCCTACCTGAGCTGTAGATCTCTGCAGCTCCTTCAGAGTTACCACAGGCCTCTTGGCTGTTTGTCTGATTAATGCTCTTCTTGCCCAGCCATACAGTTTAGGTGGACAACCATGTCTTGCTGGGTTTGCAGTTGGGCAATGCTTTTTCATTTTCAGATGATGGATAGAAAACTATTTTGTGAGATGTTCAAAGCATTTGATCTTGTTTTATAAACAAAGCAAGCTTTAAAATTCACACACTTTTATCCCTGGCATGCTTGATATGTTTGTTTTTTCTTAGTTATCATGTTGCTGTTTGTTTGGTAATGTTCTCTAACAAACATCTAAGACCATTACAAAACAGAGGCTCCACCCTGAAGTGGTAGGCCACATACAATTACTAAGACTGAGCAGCACAGATCACCAATTTTCTGCAGAGCTAATAGCAACAGACCTCCAAACTCCATCTGACCTTCAGATTAACTCAAGAACATTGTGTAGAAATTTTCAGGAAATGGCTTTTCATGGCCAAGCAGCTGCATCAAAGTCTTACTTCAACAAGTGCAATGCAAAGCGTTGGATGCAGTGGAGTAAAGCACACTGCCACTGGACTCCACATTGAGACATGTTCAGAGAAACAAATCACAGCATATGAATGATGGGTATGGCCCCTTGGTTCCAGTTAAAAGAACTCTTAATGCTTTATAATACCTACATATTTTTGACAATTTCATGTTCCTAACTTTGTGGGAACAATTTGGAGATGGCCTCTTCCTGTTTCAACACACTGGTGCACTAGCACACAAAGCAAGGTCCCTCAAGACATGGATGAGCGAGTTTGATCAATCTGGAAGAACTTGAATAGTCTAGACACCAAACCAACCAAACAATTTGGGGATGAATTAGAGCTGAAACAACAAGTCAGGCCTTCTTATCCAACATGAGTTTTGGACCTCAAAACCGCCTTCTGGAACAATAAATTCAAACACTCCTAAACCTTTTGGAAAGCGTTCTCAGAAGAGGTGCAGCTGATATGCAAAAGATGGGATCATATCAAACCCTAAAGGGATTAAGGCGAATAGCTTTGATAATATATTGCGTGTGACATAATTTAGCTGCAGATTCTGTACTAATCTTACATTGAAAGATAATATAAATTATGGGTAAAGCAACAATTTCTAGCCAGAAATCTGCAAGAATCTACTTTATTCTCCTCAAATGGGGCATAGCTTGTCTGCACAGAGATATTGTTTTACATGCGTTGCATATGTGCTGTTCTTTGCTTGAACTCCAGCTCTGCAGCAGGTCATGGTTCATTCATAATAAACATTTTAATTTACTAATCTCATATTGAGGATGGAAATATGGCCCGATCGTTTCCGGTTCTTGGTCTAGTTGTTTGCAGCTCTTCGACGCGCATTCCTCTCAGTGCAGCAGAAACACAAGTCCACAGGGGAAAAGGAAAATGAGAGGTTTAGCAAGCAACAGGAAAACCGCTAAGAGAACACATTCCAGGCGCGCAGAGTCTGGACGGAACAATAAGGGGTGGGACAAAAACTCCATGCCTACAACTATTTAAAAATCTCTAATCTCGCTTTTTAATCGGGAACACGGCCGGCAGCTGAAGAGTTCTTACTTAATGGGAATCGAGTCCAGTCTGTCGTCTCTTGTGAAGTCAGTCAAAGCGGAAGGAGTCTGGTCCAAAGCCCCACGACGATGTTCCTGTTGTGTGTTTTATCAGCGCAGATTTAGACCCAGATGAGATAGGCTTCATCGAGCGCGCTGTGGACTCAGACATCAAGCTCTGAGGTCCTTTATCTTTCTTTTTCCTAACTGTTTTTTTGTTGTTGTTCTGTTTTTTACCAGTACTTTCATTTTTCCGTGTGCGGTGAAGTGAGCGGTTTTAAACCAGAAACGCTGCGGGGAAACTTTTCTTTCTCACAGAAACTGCGGCTGGTTCGTCATCGAGGGCAGCGGGGAGGATGTGAGATCTCTCCGGATGAAACATCTGCAGCTGGGCCTTCCAACTCTTATTTCAGTCTCATAATGTCGCCAAACTTACCTCCAACGCTGCATTAAAGTGTCTAATTCCGTTTTGCTTGTGATATGGGCGACGTGTGGTGTTCACATCTGTCAAGTTAACAGCGGAGCAGAAAACAGGTAATAATTGCACTTTTTTTTTTTTTTATAACTTTCAATTGTTGCTTAATAGCATAATTAGTACTTATGTGTAACAAAACAGAAGCAATTAACAGTAATCACTTTTAAAAGCGGCTCGCATGTTTCCACATGTGAACAGGTGTAAACAAGTTTACACAGGAATTTATGAGTTATTGTCCTGCTGCTTGGTGAACTTCTACCTTAGTCTGAACTCCTGTAAAAGGGTTTTATTTCAGGATTATGTTATATTTAGCTCTATTTGTCCTCCCATCAATTCTGACCTGCTTTTCTTTTCTTACTGCACAAAAAACATCACCACAGCATGACGCTGCCACTCACGTGTTTCAACATGGCAGTGGTTTGCTCAGTGCAGTGTCATTTTTCCTTTAAATATAATGTTTTGAATGTAGGTAAAAAAAAGTCTAATGCTGTTAACATCTGACCATAGCTTCTTCTTGTGGCAAACTGCAAACCAGACTTTGTATCACTTTCTCTTGATAATGGATTCCTTCCATAACAGTCAAATTTGTATAGTGAAGGGGTAATGGTTGTCTCTGCAGCTCCTTCGGAGTTCCTGTTGGACTCTTAACCACTTCTCTGATTTGCTCTCCTTTGTCAGCATAGGTGGACGGTCATGTCTGGGTAGCATGATTTGTCCACATTTCAAAAGTGATGAAACACTTTTCATTTTGAGAAGACAGATTGAACAGTGCTCTCTGAAACGCTTAAAGCTTTTAATATTGTTTTAAAACCCAACCCTACTTCAAGCCTCTACACAACTTTGTCGCCAACCTGTCTGCTGTGTTCCCTGGTGTTCAGGATTTGTTCTTTAATGTTTTCTAACAAACCTCCCAAATGTTCTCTAAACAAGAATGGACCTTTACAGAAAAAGATTGAATTTATACTGAAATTAAATCACACACAGGTGGAACCTACTTACTAATTAGGGGACTTTGGAAGGAAAATGGCTGACATGGATTTTATTTAGGCATATCAGAGTTAAAGGGGGATGAATACAAATGCAGGTTTGTGTTTGTAAAAAATTAAAACTTTGCAAAACTGTATCATTTTCCATTTCTTAATTATGTGCACATTTGTGTAGGTCTGTGTATTGTTGCTACATTTTTTTTTTACCTTAACCACTTGCTGTGGTTATGGGTAAAATCCAAACTGGGCATACACTACCAGTCAAACATTTCCTTTCCATTCAATGGTTTGTCTTTATTTTTATTCCTACCTCTGGAAACTCTTCAAGACTGTTGGAAAACCGTTTCAGGTGACTACCTCATGAAGCTCATCGAGGTAATGCCGAGAGCGGTAATGAAAGCAAAAGGGAGCTATTTTGAAGAATCTAAAATATAAAAGATGCTTTAAGTTATTTCACCATTTTGTGTTTGCTACATAATTTGATATACTTTGGCTGCATAGTTTGGATATCTTCACTTTACATGGACAATGCTGAAAGTAATACAAACAAGGTAACACCATTGAATGGTTAAGGTGTGTCCAACCTTTTGACTGGTGATGTATATTTTGAGTATTTGCTGAATGAGAAAATCTGCACCTTCAATCAAGGACCTTCTGGTTGTGTTTCTCCGCCTTTTAACTTATCTTTCTCTCCCACTGATTTTACACCAACACAAACATGCCAGGAGCTATTTGACCTTCCAGACTGCAGGTCATCTTTCCATGTGACTGCTGGTGTTTGCTCATCAGGTGCATGTTTTTCACAATCATACCCAAGCCTCATATTTGTGTTCTTTTTGTGCGTTTCCCTTTACTGTTTTTATTCTGTATATAGTGTCTACAAAGCAAAGTTTGTGTGTGCAGTGGAGTCCAAAGAAATTGCCATTTACTTTTCATAGACAAACTTTGATTTCAGCTTTAATTTAAGTTGCGTTGTTTGCTTTGGGGCTTTAAGGCTCATGATAGACACTTTTACTGCAACATGCCAACATTTATTATCAAGTAAATCATTTAATCTGGAGAAAGAGAAAGTTTGTGTGAGATGAAGCCCAACAGAGGGGTGGGTGACGATGAGTATGTCGTGCTGTGCCCGACACATCCCACCACTGTAAGCATACAGTCATACAGATGGAATGAGAGTTCTGCCTCCCCGAGTCAGAGCCATGCAGATGAGAGGAAAAGATGACAATGGATGTTTTCCCCTGGGTCACGTGGGTGTAGCTTTGGATGGAATGGAGACAAACAGGAGCAAGCTCAGAGAGGAAGGCTGCTAAGTATAAAGTCTGTATGGCTGCGATGGGGGAAGTGATTTATCTTCTCTGAGATCTCAGAACCATTTCAGTGATATAAAAGCTCTTCAACTGGGCTCCTTAAATCAGAATTTGTCCAGTTTGCATGGGGGGTTTGGGATTGTGTTTATGCCAACCATCAGATTTACCTTTTTAGTTTAGGTTGTATTTGAAAAAAGCTGCATGATTCAGGAAATACTCTATTTTGGGTAATAGGACATGGTGTCTCATTGTTTTAGCATGGTCTGCACATCGAGTTCAACTGCTGCACTTCAACCCCAGACAAAAGCAGCATCTCAGGATAGGTGTTAATATATATATTACTATCAGATTGCACATATTTAGAAGAAATCAGACACATGATTTCACACTTTGCTTAGCAGAATAAATTCATCTGGAGGACAGAATAAACTGCATGAATTGTTAAAACATGTGCAATTTAATTGAAAAAAGTTTTTTAAATTTGAGGACATAAAATAATTTTCAGTTTTTTGTCTGGTTTCCATTTTGTCATATCTCCCACTATCTAATGACATGACTAATGCAACGTGACACTTCCTGTAGATTGCACTTAGATGTCTTCAAGCAGATGCATCTAAACTAAAGGAGGATATCTAAAGCCTTGTGCTGACATTTGCAGGTTTCACTGTCAACAGTGTGCAGTTTAAATGTTACAGACCATTGTCAGTTTCTTTTTTGCATTTTGTGACATTACAACAGGAACAAACTCCAGTCATTTTTAACATACTGACAGGGGATTTTATTAAGTTGCTTTTTTGTAGAAGCAAAAAGATAAATGTTTCTTAAACTTTTTTTACCAATAGAAATCTGGAAAGTGTGGCATGCATTTGTATTCAGCCTCTCTGAGTCAATACTTTGAAGAACCACATTTAGCTGTAATTACAGCTGCAAGTGTTTTAGGGTATTTCTCTAACAGCTTTACAAGTCTAGAGTATAGAATTGGTGAATTGAGTGTCTTCAAAGATCAATTTTCAATTCTTTCCCACATATTCTCAGCTGGATATAGGTCTGGACTTTGACTGGGACATTCTAACACATGAATGTGACCCACTGATCCATTCCAATGTTGCTCTGTATGTTTAGTGTTGCTATCCTGCTGGAAGGCAAACCTCCCTGGTCTCAAGTATTTTACAGAATCTAACATGTTTTCGTTTTTCTAGGATTGACTAGCAGTGTGATGTGCAGTATCAATGTTCTGTCACATACAGTGTTTTGCATGTACCCCAAAAAGTTCAATTTTTGTGTCACCTGACCAGAGCACCTTGTTTCACATTTTAGCTGGCTCTCCTGCAAACTATAAACCTGGGTTGTGGCAAACTGAAAATGGGATCTCTTTTGGCTTCCTATCAACAGTGGCTTTCTGCTTGCCATTCTTCTGCAAAACACTGATTTTTAGACTGCTCAACCCATAGTTGTCCTGTCAACAGAGTCTCCCACATGAGTTGTGAATCTCTGCAGCTTCTTCAGAGTTACCAATGGGCCTTTTGGCTACTGCTCTGATTAGTGCTGTTAGTGTCACGCTTGTCTGCTCAGGTGGACGGCCATGTCTTAGCAGGTTTTTAGCTTTGATAGATTCTTTCCATTTATGGGTGATGGAATTAACTGTGCTCATTTTAAAACCAAACCCTGCTTTAAACGTTCTTCACAACTTTATGATGGGTCGCACAAGTGACCCAACCAGCCTGGTTTGTTCATTAGCATGTCTACATTTATACCGAGATTAAATTAGACACAGGTTAACTTTACTTAGTAATTAGTTGACTTCTGAAGGCAGATGGTTTCCCTGGATTTTGGGGATGAAGAGGATTAATAAAAAATAGTTTGAGATTTTTATTTCTAAAGGAATTATCACCCTTGTAATCTAACATTTAAGATTATGATTTCTGATAATTCTCTTATTAAATTATGAAACAACTTGACAAAAACAACATTTTCTAAAAAATAAATTAATGCTATGGTTTGAGAACTGTGCAAATGCATTTAAGGAGACATGTATGAAGAGCTGCAGCACAACCTGTCTGATATGTTTCTGCATCTTAACAATTAAAGTTAGTTTAAATGCAGCATAAATATGTCTTCAAATGTCGGCCTGGTGTAGTCCAGAACATCAGATCATGTTAGTTTGGGTAGATACATTTAAGATAGAACTGGATGGATTAGTTAGCTGTGATCTACGTTTATGCCATTAATTCATATTCAATCATTAAAACTATTTTACTGGAACTTTCCAGGTCTTCTAAACAGACCCAACAGACATGGTCAAATGGGTCAACCTAGATTGCTGCACATGCTGTGCATTGCATAAGCTTATGAACCGTTTGCTATATTATTGTATGGTATCTTATTTACTGATCTCGGTTGGAGCTGGACTGAATTTTCAGTGCATGAAAGTGAAAATGTCCTGCTTATTTTTGTTCTTTTTCATGTTATGCAGGCCTATACACACCTGCATCACCGATAACACTGGTACTTTGTGCGTTGAAAGCAAAATTGGAAACTTAGGTTATTTGTAATGCATAAACAACAATAAAATGTTTTATACCTATATCCCTGGCCAAGTCCTTGCCTGTGCACAATAAAGTGACAAAATGGTCGAGAAGACGGCAACTAAAGCCCACAAAATGACAGAAAAGTTCCTTTAAAACATCAATTAGAAGGACAGGACTTGAACTTGGATGTTGAAATTCTTAATTTTTCTTTTTGTGAAAAACACAATTAAAAAAGAGTTTGGTTCTCTTTGATACATATGTGTAGATCCACCATTCCTCTTTCTGCACCCATGTAATCCTGGTAAAGCTTGGCAGAATGCTGGCATGTATATCCAGGCAGTCAATGGGCAGGCAGCAGGGTACACAGACACGAACAACCATGCACACGCGTCAAAGGGCACTTTAAGTTTGGCAATGAATGTAACATGAATGTTTTTGGAAATAAAACCCATGGATGCACCAGGAAAACATGCAAACTAGAAACAGAAAGGCCATGGTGCCCCACCTTGTTAACAAAACCACCTCAAAGGCGGGTTTGTATATCTTGGCAGGTGTTAAAATGCTTTCGTATATGTCAGGATTTTTAGACTCATGTTTGAGATTAGAAAAGGTCATGTTTAAACCCATTATTTCTAAATAAATGCTGTCTGAAATAAAGGTGCCAGAGAGCTCATGGACCATTTATACTTATTTCTTCAATCCAAAACCTTTTTCCTTTATGTTTTTGAAATCCTCTTTTTGGCAGATTTAGTGTATAAACATGCAATAAATTTACATTACACTTGTGGTTTGATAACTTCCTGGTGCCAACAGAAGATAGCATTTAATTTGAGGCACAACAGTGAGCTCCCTTTGATACAGAGAGTTTCATTCACTGAAGTCAGAAAGGCTGATTTGATTTATGGACTTGATCAGGATGATTGAGTTGCACTCTTTAAATTCCTAGTAAATAGCACCGCATCTATCTAGTGACTTTTTTGCTCAAAAGCAGACTTTGGTGCACTCAAATCTGATGTCAATTAATTTATTAAACTTGGAAAAAATGCAGCAATCATTTAAAAAAAAAAAAAAAGAATGACCCAAATCCAACCAAATATTTTTCTATCATCAATTGACCCCAAAAGAATTTGCAAACTGGATTTAAATAAGGCGAAGGTGTAAAAGCCTTTTTAAGTTGATTTACAAATGCCTTTCCTAAAGAAAATGCTGACTGCTTTATTTGTTTAATTAAAGTATATCATGCTTAATTTAGGGTTTTGCAGCAAAAAGAAAAATTCACATTTTTTGTGACTTTAGTTTTTAGAAAAAGAGTTTTGGCCCCCCAAGGACTTTTGACTTGATGAAAAAGTTTGGACTTCAGTGCACTAGATAGATTTTCTGTGTGGATGGTGTTTTCAGGGTGCGGTCCAGTGTTAGTTTACTTCCACACATAGCATTTAAAATGTAGGCCAAAAAGGTTAATTTTGGTCACATCTGACCTAGAGCATGTTCTACATGCGTTTTGGTCTCCACACAGCTTGTGGCAAACTGCATGGTCCTCTTGACTTTCTTAAACAAAGGCCAGGTGTGCAAAGAGCACAACAGATAGTTGTTGGTTTGCCATCCACACCTGAGCTGTGGAATCACTGCAGCTCCTCAGGAGTTACCATATGGCCTCTTCCCTTATTTTGTATGCTCTTTCCAATTTTGTGATGGACCTAACAGTACTCCATGAGATTCTCAAAGCTTGGGACATTGTTTTATTGGCCACACCTGCTTTAAATTTCTCTAAAACTCTCTGCTGTGCATCTTGATCTTCACGATGCTGTTTGTTTACTAATGTTCTCTATAAAACCAATAAACCTTCAAAGAACATTTGAGTAAAATTAAATTAAACACAGCTGGGCTCCATTTACTGGGCAACTTCCAAAGGCAACTAGGTTGCAATGGATTTATGGACATTACACTTTTCAGATTCATTTAATCATTTATCCTTTCCCTTCCACTTCACTAATATGCTCTATTTTGTGTTGGTCCATCACATAAATTCCCATTAAAAATATTGAGGTTTTATCAAATTTGTTTTAATTACAAATAACAAAAAGTTAAAGGGGGAAATCACAGGAAAACCAGAACATGGAGCATGGGCAGAGTAACAGAAGAATCCAGCAAGGAACTGTCATTTTGTTTGCAATAGATCTGACCCACATACAGAGAACACTCCAGAGAACAGAATATGTAAAGGATGTTTATTGTGACAAAGATAATCAGGAACGTAATGGATGACTCTCCAACTGTTTGGAAAGAAGGGAAGAGCACTGGTGAAAAATAGGGAATTGAATAATGTCAAACTAAGAACAAGGAATTAATGCCAACAAGAGAACAGCTTACTAAATAGGTGATGTCAGGTCACCAGGGGAAGAGGCATTCAGGATCCAGGTTTGTAGAAGGTTCTTTAGGTGCTGTTCAGTGTGAGCTCGGAGCAAAACAGGAATGAGTTCGGTGTGCAGATGCTTACATTAGAGGGTGGACAGGGTACGCTTGCGGCTTGGTCCAGGAGGCGAAGGTAGCAGAAAACTGCCAGCTAGATGCGAATCCAAACGAAGACAGTAGATAGGAAATGAAATCCTCAGAATGTAGATAGCCTTGATCATCCAGAAAGACTTCCAGACACATAGTCAGTATTCAGTGACATAAACCCAGGATTCAGGTTTACTTAGCCTGCGAAGGAGCATAAATGAAGTTACAACGAGGTCGAAGAACAAAGCATAGATTTAGTGTTTGGCTAGAGCTTGTTACCACTGTGGGCAAAACACTCTGGCAGCCTCCTGCTTAAGTACTCCTCAAAGTAATCAGTAGAATAAGTTGCACCTGTCACCCAGCATACCTAAGAACTCCAGCACCATCAGAAAACACTGAGCACATGTAGCGAGCACAAAACACAAACACAACCCAGATCCTGACAGGAACATCGAAAAACCAGGAGCTTATATATTGACGTAGGGGTGGAAAATGACAAATAAGAGGGTTAGATAAGCGGTAGATAAGAAATCAGAGGAAATGTAAATGGCCTGTACTTGTATAGCACTTTATCTAGTCCGAGCACCCTGAAGGGCTTTGCACTACAAACAGTCATCTACCCACTCATACACACATTCACACACTGACAGTGGTGAGCTACATTGTAGCCAGAGCTGCCCTGGGGCACATTGACCACAATCAGCAGGCAAGGCGAGTGAAGTGTCTTGCCCAAGGACACAATGACTGAGAAGGATGAAGCGGGGGTTCAAACCAGCAACCCACTGGTAACAGGATCGACTTCTACCATCTACCAGGCTGAAAAGGATCTTGAAACCACAAGACAGAAGGCCTGAAAATGACATGAGAGAAAAAAGCAAAATGCATAGATAAAAGAACACAAGAAATAATAATTTTGAAAAAAGAAACTAAACACAAACGAATTAACCTACATGGAAAAGCCCTAATAGCGATGATAAACAACTGAATATGGCAAGGCCTTTGTAACAGTAATAAATCCAGAAATAATAAGAAAAGAACACAAAAGAAAACCAAAACACAAACAGCTGTGGATCATGGCAAGTTCTTAGAATGAAGAATTAAGCGATGTGATCACTGTTGCAAGGCACTGTATTGTGGTCGTATTTAATAGCATTTTCATAGAGAATAGTAAAAAATAATTGCTATGGAGCTAACCTCATTTAGTTCATGTAATTAAAAATAGCTAAAAACAAAATACATATAATTTAAAGTGGATACATCTGCACTGATGCTGTTAGAATGTGTTGTTTCACTTACAGTAAATGTTTGATTAAAGGCTCTCTTAAGTTAAAAGTCTGCATATTTCAGCCCTCTTGTTTGCGTGACTCCCAGCACCGTTGCCCTAAACAATGAGCAGACCTGAGTCTCGCCGGCTAGCCGGGTGGGGCCGCTCAATGGCAGGAAGCACAGCCATCAATATTTACTCTGTGAGCAGGCTAGCTGTGGAGTCGTCAGGCCTGGAGCCCGCAGAGCACAGCGCCACAAACAGTCCGAGAACACACACACAAACACACTCAAGTGCCTTTTTAGCCCATTTCCCCTTAAGCCCCTTTTTCCCACCCAGTGCAATTAAAACACAGTCAGACAGGCTGGATCCTCTGGTTGTTGTTTTTGACCTCATAGCTTCCTGTAGGGACCCGACTTCAGCTACAGCTCAGCTCCTCATGGACACAACTATTAAGTTTCCATCTGTAAACTCAAACCAAGCAGCAGCTGAGATGTCTTGTTTTTCTGGAGCACTTCTCTGTTCCTAAGTAAAATAAAAAAAACTTGCTAACATTGTTTCTCTTCTGTTTATTTCCATCTCACAGTGATGGGAAGCTCTGCTCTTCTTACGGTTCTGTTAGCAGGAGTCTTTCTCTTGACTTCCAGCATTCATGCAGGTGAGTTAAAGGTAACGTGTTTCTTTTTCTTTCCCATGAAGCGTTCACTTCTTTTATTCACCAATAGTTCTACATATTCCACTGAAACACAACGGTCTGTGTCCAACCAACAAGCTCAGACAAGATCAGTGTTTACTAGCTGCCTGACATGATGAGCAGAGTAAAAGTAAATGAGAAGCAGAAGAAGATTTTCTAAAACGACTTCAAGAGGGAAATTACTTAAATGCAAGGATGTCTGCCTTTCAGTCAAAAATTGCCTCTGGCAGTTTAAACAATGTCACATTCCTGCTACTGGTGGCAGTTTTAATAAGGGGGTATTTATGCCATTTTATGCACAATATATTAGAATATCATCGAGGAGTTAATTTATTTCAGTAATTAAATTAAAAAACATGAAACTTAAATAACATACTAATTAAACACAGAGGGACATATATACATTTTTTTTTTGTTTGCTTTGATCAGTATAGCGTACAGCTAAAGAAAACCTAGTTTCTCAGATTTAAGTATTTAATTATTAAGTATTTAATGCAGATACTGTGCAGCACATGGAAATACTTTTCAGTAGGCCCACATGTATGTGTTAAAACCCTTTTTTATGGTCTTGTGTGATATTAAAATTTTATTGAGAATCTTGGTTTTTGGTCCATGTACTTTTGCGTTCATTCATTATTTTATTTCTGGTAGTGAGTCATATTCTGAAAGGGGTGTCTGTTTGGTTTTCTTATTCGTATGAATTAAAGAAAAAAACAGAAATTGCTTTATTTTATGGGCTGCACGGTGGCGCAGTTGGTAGCACTGTTGCCTTGCAGCAAGAAGGTCCTAGGTTTGATTCCTGGCCTGGGGTCTTTCTGCATGGAGTTTGCATGTTCTCCCCGTGCATGCGTGGGTTCTCACCGGGTACTCCGGCTTCCTTCCACAGTCCAAAGACATGCCTGTTAGGTTAATTGGTCTCTCTTAATTTCCCTTAGGTGTATGAATGAGTGTGTGTGTGGTTGTTTGTGTGTTGCCCTGCGATGGACTGGCGACCTGTCCAGGGTGTACCCCGCCTCTCGCCCATAGACTGCTGGAGATAGGCACCAACTCCCCCGCGACCCACTATGGACTAAGCGGTAGAAAATGACTGACTGGCTTTATTTTGTTTTAAAAAATCTGTGTATGGTTCGTTCATTGGTTTTTGCATCGTTTTTCCATTTCAAAATAACGTAAGGATTATGATTATTGATTAATTAATATTTATCAAAAATTATAATTACAAATCATAATTCAGCAAAATAATTTCTTAACCAAAATCATTACTTACAAATAGAAATCAGAGATGTCCTCTGGTGTTGTGATTAAGGGCTCAAAGCTCTTAATAATTACAATTAGCTATTCATCATTAATATTTGATAAATTATTAACCAAAACCACAAAATATCACTGGTTATTTAACCGCTACACCGAAGGTGGGGGAACTTCGACCTTGTTTTGATGGATAAATCACTCTTGCACGAAATAAACACAAACGCTTATCTTAATTATCTATATGAAGATTTCTTTGAAGCCATATAGCCCTGATATACCACCATTCTGGTCCAAAAAAACCTTCGCCTAACTAACAAGTACTATTCTACACAAAGGGATAAAAACAACTACCTAACAATAATAATAAAATAAAATATATGTGCATTTAGTGTCTATGAATATCAAACCAGCAGTTTTATGGACAAAATGTGCAATTTGGGTTAACTTGGAAAGAGAAGCCCTCCTGGTGTTCTGATGTCTCGATAGCTGCGATCAGCTGCTAGATGGTTGGCTGCGCTCTTAGCCACTAGCAGCTGATTGCCCCAAATCTCGAACAAAGAGTCATAAAACTCTGAGGCGAGAACTCAGTGGAAAAACTCCAGTAATAAAACTGGAACAAAGGAATGGTCAGGCGAGGCCCAGACCGCAGTTGCTTTGAGTGATAAACCTTTAAAAAGGTTCAACGTCTAAGTCCTGGCTGTTTTGGGATCAGCCGGACAAAACATGAACACGCACAATTCAGCAGCACTTCCACAGCAAATCAAAACAGCTCAGCATAAAACACTTCAATGAGTATTGCATGCTAATAGTTGATAGCTTGGATTAACTACTGGTGAATCTACATCACCTTAACTATGCCTCATCCTGCCCAGACCTCTAAATGCACCTATCCGATTTAGTATAAAAGAAAAGAACGAAATTACATTGACGGTGATTTCTTCTCTCCACCGGTTGAGGATGGGTCAGGTCTGAAGGCATTTGTTTTTCTTTCTTTTTTTAAATTAAATTAGATAAACAACGATTCCAACAAATAAAAAAAGATGTGGTTTTCTAATTTTAAAAGAAAGAAATGTTTTATATTTTGTTAGTTCACCATGTAAGACATTTCGGCGGAGCCAAATACTGGCAATGGCAGCACTCGAACCCTACATTGGTTACAGAACTTGTGCCAAATTCTGTTTCCCTGAAATAATTTGTTCCCCTGGCAACACCGACATTACACCATGTTACTACATGTGTTTCACCACAGACTTCTTTAGGATTAGGTACGAGTCCTGTGAGGTTAGGTTAGTGGACAGCAGACTAGTGAGGAGAATCTGCTGAGGCAAGCACACAGCCCATGTGAAGCAACAGCGCCTCCTGGAGTCACAATTATTTCAGGGGAACATAATTTCGCACAAATTCTGTAATCAGTGCAGTGATTCAGTGCAGCCATTGCCAACTACCTTGTAGAAATGCGCACACCGATAATACGCCGCAGGTCGCTTACCTGAAAGCCCTCTCATCAAGACGTCCTACCTGTGCAAGTTTCATTTAGGTTACGGTAAATCTTATTTGATTTATTTTACGTCCTATTTTCCTTGAGTATTACTTCTTGTTTTAAGTTTACAGTGAGCTCGTAGGATATTTGTACATGACTTTAGTTTGACTTCTGTAATATCGTTGTTATACTATAAACCACATTAGACCCATTGTTTAGCGTCAACCAGGTGAATCATGACAAACTTGGTTTTTTTGCGGCCTATTTTGTGCCTCTAATTATACTACATTTCTATATTTTTGAATAATGGTTATTCTGTATCACTTTATCACTTTATGTGTGACCTGTGTGGTCGATGGGCCCATTTTGACAATGCCAGATATAATAATCATGCAACTTATTTATTAGCAAAGTATGTGCAGGGATAACCTGTATTTGTAGATGTCTATTTAATTTATTTGGAGTTAAAGTTAATGCTTGTCTTAAAACGGTTACATTCTTTCATTCTTCTTCAAGTTAGATATTCTGATGATTCATACGAATCAGAAAACCAAACTGACACCTTTTCCAGAATTTGGTTTTACTTCCAAAAATAGAATAATGATTGAATGCAAAAGTACACGGACCGTTTCTCATTAGATGTAAGCCATAATCATGAAAATTAACCGAAATAAACAGTTGTAATACATCCCTCTGTGGTCATGAACCTGTCATATATGAGTTTCACTTTATAATTGCATCACTGAAATTTAATTTTGTGATGATTGTCTTAATGACTAAAATGTACCTGTGGATTATTTAAACGTTTAGAGCTTTTTTAACACAATGGTATATCACATGAGTTCAGATCATCCCCAGGCAATAAAGGAAACATGTATAGGCCTAATAATAACCTCAGGCTTACATTTCTTACTCTGTTGTCTCATTCAGAAATGTTTGTAGTTTCAGACCAGAATTTCCTCCCCCACTGAACCACACAAGCTGGCTTTTGATGTAGCATCATGCGGCAGCACAGGAAATAGTGTTAACATATTTTCTTAGTGTTATAACCGGTGTTTTCCCCAAAGGAAGTAATTTCTGATTTCTTTTTTTTCACAGAAGAATAGTAATTTTATTTCTTTTCAGGACAGTCAATTTCTTACATCACTGTTGTCTAAGGGGACTTCATTTTTTCGATTAACCATTATTTTGTTCTTGTGCCTCAGAGAACCATGATGACGGTAAAGAAGAGATGCTGCTGTGCACCTGTGAGAACACCAAAGGCACATGCAACAACGGAACATGCAGAGGAGACTTCTGTTTCTACACCTGGGCACGGAGCAAGGAGGAATGGGGGTGCTTCTTCACAAAAAACTTCAGAGAGCAGTGCTCGGGTTCCTTCCCTGGCTTTTTTGTCCACTGCTGCAAAGAGAACAAGTGCAACGAATTCCTCACGCCACCTCCAAATATTAGTCAGTACCCACAGTCATTCTTTTACAATATTTATATATCATAGCAACAAAATACTGAGCCTGAAAGATTTGAGTGATTAGTTTGCTGAAGATTACATTGATCATCTTGCTTGTTTTAGTGACAGTCCTTCAGCTTCATCTTAGACTGTAACTGGTTCCCCCTGGTGGTCACTTACAGCAAATTGGTTCTTCAAGGCTCTTTCACCACTCTGATTGCACAGATGTACAGGTCCTTCTCAAAATATTAGCATATTGTGAAAAAGTTCATTATTTTCCATAATGTCATGATGAAAATTTAACATTCATATATTTTAGATTCATTGCACACTAACTGAAATATTTCAGGTCTTTTATTGTCTTAATACAGATGATTTTGGCATACAGCTCATGAAAACCCAAAATTCCTATCTCACAAAATTAGCATATAATTAAAAGGGTCTCTAAACGAGCTATGAACCTAATCATCTGAATCAACGAGTTAACTCTAAACACCTGCAAAAGATTCCTGAGGCCTTTAAAACTCCCAGCCTGGTTCATCACTCAAAACCCCAATCATGGGTAAGACTGCCGACCTGACTGCTGTCCAGAAGGCCACTATTGACACCCTCAAGCAAAGAGGGTAAGACAGAAAGAAATTTCTGAACGAATAGGCTGTTCCCAGAGTGCTGTATCAAGGCACCTCAGTTGGAAGTCTGTGGGAAGGAAAAAGTGTGGCAGAAAACGCTGCACAATGAGAAGAGGTGACCGGACCCTGAGGAAGATTGTGGAGAAGGGCCGATTCCAGACCTTGGGGGACCTGCGGAAGCAGTGGACTGAGTGTGGAGTAGAAACATCCAGAGCCACCGTGCACAGGCGTGTGCAGGAAATGGGCTACAGGTGCCGCATTCCCCAGACCTGGGCTACAGAGAAGCAGCACTGGACTGTTGCTCAGTGGTCCAAAGTACTTTTTTCGGATGAAAGCAAATTCTGCATGTCATTCGGAAATCAAGGTGCCAGAGTCTGGAGGAAGACTGGGGAGAAGGAAATGCCAAAATGCCAGAGGTCCAGTGTCAAGTACCCACAGTCAGTGATGGTCTGGGGTGCCGTGTCAGCTGCTGGTGTTGGTCCACTGTGTTTTATCAAGGGCAGGGTCAATGCAGCTAGCTATCAGGAGATTTTGGAGCACTTCATGCTTCCATCTGCTGAAAAGCTTTATGGAGATGAAGATATGGAAATGAAGATTTCATTTTTCAGCACGACCTGGCACCTGCTCACAGTGCCAAAACCACTGGTAAATGGTTTACTGACCATGGTATCACTGTGCTCAATTGGCCTGCCAACTCTCCTGACCTGAACCCCATAGAGAATCTGTGGGATATTGTGAAGAGAACATTGAGAGACTCAAGACCCAACACTCTGGATGAGCTAAAGGCCGCTATCGAAGCATCCTGGGCCTCCATAAGACCCCAGCAGTGCCATAGGCTGATTGCCTCCATGCCACGCCGCATTGAAGCAGTCATTTCTGCAAAAGGATTCCCGACCAAGTATTGAGTGCATAACTGTACATGATTATTTGAAGGTTGACGTTTTTTGTATTAAAAACACTTTTCTTTTATTGGTCGGATGAAATATGCTAATTTTGTGAGATAGGAATTTTGGGTTTTCATGAGCTGTATGCCAAAATCATCCGTATTAAGACAATAAAAGACCTGAAATATTTCAGTTAGTGTGCAATGAATCTAAAATATATGAATGTTAAATTTTCATCATGACATTATGGAAAATAATTAACTTTATCACAATATGCTAATATTTTGAGAAGGACCTGTATGTGATTCACAGAGCTTCACTTTATTCCCATTGTGTTATGTTACAGCCTTATTCCAAAATTGATTAAAGTCATGATTTCCTTTAAAACTCTTTGCCATATGGTTCAAAAGATAGCGCAGATACATCCTGTTTCCACTGATCATCCGTGAGATGTTTCTACAGCTTAACTGGAGTCCACCTGTGGTAAACTGTTGATTGAACAGGATTTGGAAAGGCACATATCTTTCTATATGAGGTCCCACAGCTAATAGTATATGTCAGATCACATACCAAGCATGACGTCAAAGCAATTGTTTGAAGACCACAAGGTAGGACTGTCTCAAGGCACCAGTCTTTGGAAGGGTAGAGATGAAGGTTCTGCTGCTTTGAAGGTCCCATTAGGTACAGTGACCTCCATCAGCCATAAATGGAAGAAGTTTAGAACCAACAGACCGATTTGGGGAGAAAGACTATGGTCAAGGAGGTGATCAAGAAACACACGTTGCTCTGTGGAAAGGAGAGTCTTCCAGAAGGACAACCACCTCTGCACAAATCAACCAATCAGGCCTGTAGTTGCCCTCCTTAGTAAAAGGCACATGGCCGCCCACGTGGAGTTTTGCAAAAAAGCACATGAAGGATACTCAGACCATGAGAAATAACTGAAGAAACATTCAGTGGTCTGATAAGGCACAGATTGGAAACTAGGCACCTCTCATCCCATGGCCAATAACATCCCTACAGCAAAGCATGGCTGGGGCAGCATCATGCTGTGTGGATGTTTTTAAGAGGCAGGGACTAGCAGACTAGTCAGGACAGAGGGAAAGATTAATGCAGCAATGTACAGAGACATTCCTGAGGAAAACTTGCTCCAAAACTTGGAGCCTCAGTCTTGACCTCAAGACTGGGGCGGCGGTTAATCTTTCAGCAGGACAATGACTAAAGAAGGCTTATCCACAAAGAATTGAGCAAAAGGCTGTGATTTAAGTACATAATGTCTTAGTTTTTAATATTTTGTATATACAGGGGTTGGACAATGAAACTGAAACACCTGGTTTTAGACCACAATAATTTATTAGTATGGTGTAGGGCCTCCTTTTGCGGCCAATACAGCATCAATTCGTCTTGGGAATGACATATACAAATCCTGCACAGTGGTCAGAGGGATTTTAAGCCATTCTTCTTGCAGGATAGTGTCCAGGTCACTACGTGATACTGGTGGAGGAAAACGTTTCCTGACTCGCTCCTCCAAAACACCCCAAAGTGGCTCAATAATATTTAGATCTGGTGACTGTGCAGGCCATGGGAGATGTTCAACTTCACTTTCATGTTCATCAAACCAATCTTTCACCAGTCTTGCTGTGTGTATTGGTGCATTGTCATCCTGATACACGGCACCGCCTTCAGGATACAATGTTTGAACCATTGGATGCACATGGTCCTCAAGAATGGTTCGGTAGTCCTTGGCAGTGACGCACCCATCTAGCACAAGTATTGGGCCAAGGGAATGCCATGATATGGCAGCCCAAACCATCACTGATCCACCCCCATGCTTCACTCTGAGCATGCAACAGTCTGGGTGGTACGCTTCTTTGGGGCTTCTCCACACCGTAACTCTCCCTGATGTGGGGAAAACAGTAAAGGTGGACTCATCAGAGAACAATACATGTTTCACAAGGATCTTCAACAAGTCACTGGAGAAATGTGAGGTCCCCTCCTGCCTCAAACGATCCACCATCATCCCGGTTCCCAAGAAACCCACCATCGTAGGATTAAATGACTACAGGCCTGTAGCCCTGACGTCTGTGATCATGAAATCCTTTGAGCGGCTGGTGTTGAAGCACCTGAAAGACATCACAGGCCCCCTGCTGGACCCCCTGCAGTTTGCTTACCGAGCAAACAGGTCGGCAGATGATGCTGTTAACTTAGGTCTACACTTCATCCTGCAACACCTCGACCACCCAGGGACGTACGCCAGGATCCTGGTTGTAGATTTCAGCTTGGCCTTCAACACCATCATACCAGACATCCTCCACCAGAAGCTCACCCAGCTCAACGTCCCAGCCTCCCCCTGTCAGTGGATCAACAGCTTCCTGACAGACCGACAGCAGCAGGTGAGACTGGGGAGCATCTTCTCCCAATCCAGATCAATAAGTACTGGTGCCCCCCAGGGGTGTATTCTATCCCCACTCCTCTTCTCTCTGTACACAAATGACTGCACCTCATCGGACCCGTCCTTGAAACTCCTTAAGTTTGCAGACGACACCACTGTCATTGGACTGATCCAGGACGGTGATGAGTCTGCATACAGACAGCAGGTGGATCAGCTGGTCCACTGGTGCGGTCAGAACTACCTTGAACTGAACCCACTCAAGACTGTGGAAATGGTGGTGGACTTTCAGAGAACCCCCCCCCCCCAATCCTCAACAACACTGTATCGGCCGTGGACCACTTCAGGTTCTTAGGAACCACCATCTCTGAGGACCTGAGATGGTCTTCGCACATAGACACTGTTCGAAAGAAGGCCCAGCAGAGACTGTACTTCCTGAGGCAACTCAAGAAGTTCAACCTTCCACAGGAGCTGCTGGTCATCTTCTACACTGCCATCATTCAGTCTGTCCTGTCTTCATCCATCTCAGTGTGGTTTGGCTCATCCACAAAACAAGACAGGTCCAGACTGCAACGAATAATCAGGACTGCAGAGAGAATAATCAGAGCTGACCTTCCCTCCATCCAGGACTTATACAGGTCTAGGGTCAAGAAAAGAGCTGCTAAAATCTCTGCAGACCCCACACACCCTGCACATAAACTGTTCAGAACTTTACCTTCAGGCCGCCGCTACAGAGCACTGTTTACTAAAACCAGCCGCCACAGAGACAGTTTCTTCCCCCAGGCTGTTTCTCTGATGAACATTCAATAGAGTACAAAACAACAGCATACAGATGTTGCAAATGCACCTTTTCTGTTAGATATGTGTATATTGTACATTGTAAATTGTAAATTTGTATATTCTGTAATGCACAAACAGAACAAAAGAGCAAAGTGTACCGGAGTCAAATTCCTTGTTTGTATGTACGAACTTGGCAATAAAGCTGATTCTGAATCTGATTCTGATACCGTGGCTCTTGATACATCACAAAGACTTGCTGTCTTGGTCACAGATGCGCCAGCAAGACGTGCACCAACAATTTGTCCACTTTTGAACTCTGGTATGTCACCCATAATGTTGTGTGCATTTCAATATTTTGAGCAAAACTGTGCTCTTACCCTGCTAATTGAACCTTCACACTCTGCTCTTACTGGTGCAATGTGCAATCAATGAAGACTGGCTACCAGGCTGGTCCAATTTAGCCATGAAACCTCCCACACTAAAATGACAGGTGTTTCAGTTTCATTGTCCAACCCCTGTATACTAAAATCTCGAAACAAAACTTTTTCCATGTTGTCATTATGGGGTGTCGTGTCTAGAGTTGTGATGGGAAAAATGGATTACAAAATGTGGAAAATGTGAAGCCTGTGAATACTTTCTGGTTGGACTGTATTTTATTATTATATAGTGATACATTTCAAGTGTTCATTTCTGTCAATTTGGTTATTGTTAACTACGATTATGGCTTACAGCTAATAAAAATACAAAATTCTGTTTCTCAGAAAATTTTAATATGACATAGGACCAATTAAAAACTTATTTTAATACAGAAATGTCAGCCCACTTAAAGGTTTGTCAATGTGCTGATCAGTATGTGCTGTTCAGGGCTCCTTTAGCATGGATTACTGTATCAATGCAGCGTGGCATCTCCACAAAGCCTCGCCTTCATTCAGCCTTACCATAAAGCTTGTCAATGGAGGGAAGCTTGAATTGCTCTGAAATTTCTTGGTAGACACCTCTGCTGACTTTGGACTTGATAAAACACAGTGGACCAACACCAGCAGATGACATGGCTCCCCAACTCATCAGTGGCTTCTGAAACTTCTTGATGGATCTTAAGTAACCTGGTTCTGTAGCTCACCACAACTACTCTAGACTCTCGGATTTCGACTTACCAAATGCATCATTCGCTTTTATTTGAAAAGAGGACTTTGGAGGGCTGGCTTTTATTAACCGTGTAGCTTATGCATCATGTTCTGCCAGACTTTTTCCTTCCACTAAACCTTGCCAATATATTCTTGGATACAGTATCCTGTTTGGCTTACCCTCTTTGTGGACTGTCGGTGACTGTCTACTGGTCAACCATTAAGTCAGCAGTCTTCCTCATGATAGTACAGGCTGATCTACTGAAAAGGAGTCCTTAACAGATATACTGTGCATATGGGCCAACATTTGTGTATTAAAAATTCCTTTATATTGATCTTTTGTAATGTCCTGATTTTCAGAGAAACTAGTTTTTAGGCTTTCTTTGCTGTAAGCTACAATCCTAAAAAATAACATAAAAGCTTGAAATATATCACCCTGTGTATAATGAATGATAATGTAATGATTTTTCCCCTTTTTTAAGAAAGAATACAATTAAATAAAATGTTAACACCGACATACAGGGTTGGTATAGGCTTTTCTAAATGTGTGTGTGGATGTGCGTGACTGAATCATTTATGTCTATTCAGATGGTGAACCGACAACAGGGCCACCTCCAGAGACCCCAGGTCCTGAGCTGTGGATTGCTGTGTCTCTGCTGCTCCTACTCACGTCTGTAAGTGTGTGTGGCTTGTTGCTATTTCTGCGATTTAGACGCGCACCCTGCAAAGTGAAAGACCCTGAAGACCACGGCGTCATGGTCAAAGTCCCCGCTGGAGCTGACCCCACATACGGTGTAAGGAACACCTACTAGGCAGATTACTGAGACAGAGTAAAATTACAATTTTAACGCTTAAACAAATCAGCGTCATTTGTTTCCAGGACATTTTTGATGAGTTTTGCACATCAGGAAGTGGAACAGGCCTTCCATATCTGGTCCAAAGGACTATGGCGAGACAAATCTCCCTTGTTGAGTGTGTTGGTCAGTTTTATTTCAGGGGTTTTTTGCACTCTCTCCTTTGCCGTTTTTTTTTTTTGTTTGTTTTTGGTTACAACTGAGTACCTTTCCTTCTTTGTCCAGGTAAAGGTAGATATGGCGAGGTTTGGAGGGGGACATGGATGGGGGAAAGTGTGGCTGTCAAGATTTTCTCCTCCAGGGACGAGCAATCCTGGTTCAGAGAGACAGAGATCTACAATACAGTGCAGCTGCGCCATGAGAACATCCTGGGTATGGCAGCTAAAGTTGTGCGAAACATCTCCTGGGTCTCATAATATACTTAAGAAAAAAACATTTTGTCATTTCAAAGGCGTGTGTCTTGTTTGACTGAATGACCCAAAAGAGCTCTCTCCATTTTTCATAGAACAACAAAAGTTTATGGAAAAAGTTATATTGTGATGTTACTACATGTAATGCAATGTTCCATATTGATTTATTATATTTTTCACACTTATTTAATCATTAATTATATCAAGTCCACGGCCATGGTTCTCGACCTGAACAAGGTGGCTTTCCCTCTTGGGGTCAGAGAGGAGCTTCTGCCTCAAGTGGAAAAGTTCAAGTATCTTCCAGATTCATTTTCTCTACATCTCATGTTCTGTCTTTTAGGCTTCATTGCCTCTGACATGACATCCAAAAACTCCAGCACCCAGTTGTGGCTCGTCACTCACTTCCATGAGCTGGGTTCGCTTTATGATTTCCTGCAGTACAGGAGCCTGGAGCCAGAGAGCTGTTTGAGGATGTGCCTCTCTGTGGCTTGTGGCCTGGTCCACCTCCACACCGAGATCGTCAGCTCCCAGGAGAAGCCGGCAATCGCCCACCGAGACCTCAAGAGCCGAAACATCCTGGTGAAGAGGAACGGACAATGCTGTATCGCGGATCTAGGTAATGTGTGCACTGAAGGAAAGAAACTGAGTTAAAATTATGCTGTTTTGTGCATTCATCCAAGCTGTTACATCAAACAGTTGCATCTGTGTTTTATGCACACCCTTTCTTCAGGTCTGGCTGTGATCCACTCTCAGTCTCATGACTACCTAGATGTGGGCAACAACCCTCGTGTAGGGACAAAGCGCTACATGGCCCCTGAAGTGCTGGATGAGACGATTCGTGTCGATGTCTTTGAGTCTTACAAGCAAACAGACATCTGGGCCCTTGGCCTGGTCTTCTGGGAAATAACCCGCAGGACTATTGTCAATGGTAAGCTGGTAGTAAGCTGCAGAGCCCTGTTGAACTTTTTCATATTTTGTCACATTACAACCACAAATTATATGTACTTTATTTGGTTTTTATATGATAGACTGGGCTGGACTTTAGAAATGGTGTATAAGTATGTTTGAAATGTTCATGTAAATAACCAATATGGAACTATTTGAAAACCGTATACTCATAGCCTAAACCTCTAACCCAACACTTTTTATGTGAACAAGGCCTAACAACCTTGAAGCTGATGTTTATCTTACAGTCTGTTGTACTTTGCATTTGTACAAGAAACTTGTTTAGGTAGGACACCGAAACTACAGGGGTTGGACAATGAAACTGAAACACCTGTCATTTTAGTGTGGGAGGTTTCATGGCTAAATTGGACCAGCCTGGTAGTCAGTCTTCATTGATTGCACATTGCACCAGTAAGAGCAGAGTGTGAAGGTTCAATTAGCAGGGTAAGAGCACAGTTTTGCTCAAAATACTGAAATGCACACAACATTATGGGTGACATACCAGAGTTCAAAAGAGGACAAATTGTTGGTGCACGTCTTGCTGGCGCATCTGTGACCAAGACAGCAAGTCTTTGTGATGTATCAAGAGCCACGGTATCCAGGGTAATGTCAGCATACCACCAAGAAGGACGAACCACATCCAACAGGATTAACTGTGGACGCAAGAGGAAGCTGTCTGAAAGGGATGTTCGGGTGCTAACCCGGATTGTATCCAAAAAACATAAAACCACGGCAGAATTAAATGTGCATCTCAACTCTCCTGTTTCCACCAGAACTGTCCATCAGGAGATCCACATGGTCAATATACACGGCCGGGCTGCTATAGCCAAACCTTTGGTCACTCATGCCAATGCCAAACGTCGGTTTCAATGGTGCAAGGAGCACAAATCTTGGGCTGTGGACAATGTGAAACATGTATTGTTCCACCTTTACTGTTTTCCCCACATCCGGGAGAGTTACGGTGTGGAGAAGCCCCAAAGAAGCGTACCACCCAGACTGTTGCCTGCCCAGAGTGAAGCATGGGGGTGGATCAGTGATGGTTTGGGCTGCCATATCATGGCATTCCCTTGGCCCAATACTTGTGCTAGATGGGCGCGTCACTGCCAAGGACTACCGAACCATTCTTGAGGACCATGTGCATCCAATGGTTCAAACATTGTATCCTGAAGGCGGTGCCGTGTATCAGGATGACAATGCACCAATACACACAGCAAGACTGGTGAAAGATTGGTTTGATGAACATGAAAGTGAAGTTGAACATCTCCCATGGCCTGCACAGTCACCAGATCTAAATATTATTGAGCCACTTTGGGGTGTTTTGGAGGAACGAGTCAGGAAACGTTTTCCTCCACCAGTATCACGTAGTGACCTGGCCACTATCCTGCAAGAAGAATGGCTTAAAATCCCTCTGACCACTGTGCAGGACTTGTATATGTCATTCCCAAGACGAATTGACGCTGTATTGGCCGCAAAAGGAGGCCCTACACCATAATAATAAATTATTGTGGTCTAAAACCAGGTGTTTCAGTTTCATTGTCCAACCCCTGTATCTAAGCCCAGAGACCCACTCACTCCCTCCTAAGTCTGGTGACACAAAGTAGCATATAAATGTAAAGAAGAAGGAAAAGGATTCACAATTTTCAGTTTAATTTAACTGACTGGGCTTGAGCTATTTTGCAAAGAGGAAGTGGAAAAAATGCGGGTGGAGACACACCCCAAAATAGTGAATGTCGAAAACATTGCTTCATTTTCCTACCGCCTTACTTTGTGGTGATCTATCACATAAAAGCCTATAAAAATACATAGAGGTTTGTGATTGACATGACTACATGTGGAAACAATCCAGGGGTATGACTACTTTTGTGAGCAGAGTTGTTATTTTACATTTGGAGCCAAATGCAAAGATGTTAGTAATTATTTCTTTTTACCCTATAAAACATTTTTCCACATATTGAAAATCTAATATGTGTCTTCTCTGTCCATGTTCTTGTTCTAGAAGAATATACACAACATCAGCCCAGTGCTTTTTTTTCTCGTCAGTGTCTGTCTCTACTATCCTCTCTTGTGATTAGCACTGTAGTAATTATAAACAGTCTTATCTGCTGTCGGCACTCACTATTACATGGTCCAGATGCTATTGCACACAAGTTGTAGTTGAAAACACACTTCCATGTGCAGCTGATTACACATTCCTACACACACACTCACATATGAAAAACAATGTGCAGATGAATACACGTGTGGGGGGAAGATCTTTATATAGTCACCAGGGAATGGCTATCTCTCCTGCTGTCTTGTTTAGTCAATCATACTTTACAAAAACTCCCACTGCAGCTTATCTTCAACTTCTAGTGTGCTATTTCAGGCCTTGTATGAAGGGAAAATGTATGTTCTGGAAATTTATGTGAGGATAAATCAATAATAAATGCATATAAATTTAAGTAGGTATGAAATGCAATACTTACCTTTGGCAGGAGGAATATTGACTTTTGCTAAATGAATTTTCCCTGTCATGGTTGTCAGTTTTTAAGTTTTATTCCTTTCTATCTTTAAGGGATTGTTGAAGAGTACCGACCTCCCTTCTTTGACTTAGTGCCCTCAGATCCAAGCTTTGAGGAGATGAAGAAGGTGGTGTGTGTGGACCAACAAAGGCCCAGTCTGCACAACAGACTCCATTCCCACCCAGTAAGTCCTCCCCATGCACACACAACTTTCCACTCAGAGATCTCTGAGAATCAATTTACTGCAGCAAGAATGCTGTTTTAAACCATTCAACTTGTGTTTGACTGGTAATTTTCTTCTAAATAGGGCTAAATAAAAAGGGACAAACACTGTAATTTCATCAGGACTATAGAAACAAAATGTTACTAAATGGATCTGTTCTATAAAAAAATGGTCTTTTTCTACCTCCTTGAATAAAAAGTGAATTTCACAGACTGGACAGAGGGTGAGACGCATTAATCTTCCCAAAAATGAAAATATTAGGTTCAAAACAAACAATTCATATTTTATCAACCACATGTTTTACTTTCATTTTAATTTCATAGTAAACATAACTACAAATTAGCTACAAACAAGTACAACAGGTCCTTTTAAAAGAAAGAGTGAGTCATGTCCTGTTCTTGTTGCTGAAAATAGACCAATTGTAGATAAAAACAAACAAAACAAGAACCAATAGACCCTATAAAATCTTTTTAATATGTCAAACACGCAAGACTGCTTTTTATGTTTCAGATCTATAATGATTTCCCGGGGAATTCAAACACACATCGTACTTGTCAGGTTTTTATGGGTCAGAAATGTTAAAAGCCATGTATCAGTTTTTTTCCAAGTCACAATTATTTGCTACTTTGTGTTGATCTATTGCATAAAACCTCAGTAAAATACATTGATGTTTGTAGTCGGAGTTTATGAATACTTTAGCAGAGCACTGTATTTTACATTGTTACAGCGAAGCCTGGCTCTTTTGAAGGGAAATGAAAACAGTACTGTATAGTATCCACAAATAAGAACAAACCACTGTTTGCTATTATTTTGATTTAATCTTTGTGTGTACAGATCCTCTCAACCATTGTCAAGATCATGAAGGAGTGTTGGTACCAAAACCCAACAGCCCGCCTCACAGCCTTGAGGGTGAAGAAAACCCTCTCTAAACTAGACGTCGAAGCTGACTTCTGCATAGAGAAACTCAAGTGCGACATCTAAGTGAGAACACAAAGAAATATTGCTGAAAACAAAACAAAAAGAAACAACAAGAAAAGTTATGTAACCATCTGCCCTTAACTACAGCCAACGTTTTGTTTTTGTTTTTGCAATAAAAAGGGGAAATTTTTTTACTAATCATTATGGGATGGGAAATCCTTTCCTGATTATTCACAATGTTTTAAAGTGGGTTTTCCACAATGACTTGATCATAGACAGCACAATGGCTTGATTTCATAAACATGTTCAGTTAAGTTAAAGATGCATTTATTACAGGCAGCACAGACAGACTGAAGTATTTAGTTGTACATAATCTAAAAGTATTGAAGCTTGTAAGGATCCACTGGTTATTTACAATATTGATAAGTGTAAAAATACTTCAAGAGACATAAATTTCTATTTTAAAGCACATTTTATACACTTTTTATCATGTTTATTTTTTTTTTTTTATATATATATTTCTTTAGACCTAAAATGTACCACCACAACCACTATGGTCAAGATAGCAAATCACATAATGATATGTAACATTGTAGATCTTTAATAAAGGTTTGTATTTTGCAGATAAATAAGTGCTTGTTGTTTTGTTTTTGACCAACAGAGGGCATCAGAGAGTAACAATGCAAGCTTTTATGTTGTCTTCCTTGGCCTACTTATTTTAATTTGGATACATGATCTTAAACGTCTCATAACACATAAAGCTAACTGATCCTATTAATAAGCACCTCAGAACAGTTGTGACAGAGGAAAAAAGTTATTTTCTTGATGTGCAAAATATTAATTTCTACATTTATAAATTCCACTTTTAGTGTAGCTTACTAAAAATAATATAATTAAAATAAAGACTGGAATTTATTAGATGAGTTCATATTACAGTCATTTATGTATTTATATTTTACAGCTTTACATTGTAAAAAGAACATTTTAAAACAAATAAAATGGGATCAACATATCTAAGGACTGCTCACCTGTGAAAATATTTTTCTATGATTTAAACAGCATTTTAATTACTTGCGTTAGTATTACTTGTGATAGTTAACATGGAACCGTTCCATATTCTTAAACCTTTAGGATTTAAAATCACATCTGCAAGTTAAATATGAAGGATGAATGGAAATAAACCTAGGCAATCCGATGACTTCTATTAAAAAAGTATTCTTTGCTAAAAAAAAAAAAAAGCTACAGTTAATCAGAGAAACGATTAATTTCATCTCAGAATATACAAATATTTTCAGTGAGCATTTCGTTATGTTTATATCTTCATCTATAGAAAGTCTTCAGCTGATTAGGTCTTTGTTTTATCTCATTTGCTTATCTTATTTTTTTCTATGTGCAAAAAACTAAAATCATGGCCTTTGATGATAAACTGTGCACAAAGTAAATTATAAAAGCAACAGGTTATTGTCGCAAAGCAAGAATCAGAATTGTTGCAGAATTCTGCAGAACCTAAAGGATGTTACAATGGATGTAATAAAGATATTGTTTCAGCTGTGTAACATCTGCAAGACTTTCTTTCTGCACCAGTCGTACTCGCTTCATTTCTCCTTTATCTGTGGGTTTGTGTGTGTATATGTTGTCTGGTTGATGTTAAACAAATGTCAGTGAGATAATACTCCCAGTCTGTCTACTTGGTCGGATGAGGGTTATTTTTAACACTGCGGGAGGGACGGCTGTTAGAAATCAGAGGGCCCAAACTCTCGATGTTAATGTACAGAAGCCTGTCTCTTTCCCCTGCCTCCAAGTCCCCCCTTGATGTACTATGTTTCACATTAAGATTATTGTCAGTGACTCAGTAGAGAGCTGAGAATATCTTTATGCACTAAAGGAGTGTGGGGATAAAAATCTGAAAGAACTGATAATGGAGTGGTCTGAAACTAGACAAGACCATGCAGACGGAACAGAGCTGGTGGACACAGTGAGAAGCAACTATATTTTGTCGTGTTACTACCGAAAACTTCAGTTTATATTATCTGGATTTTAGGTGAAACAAAGTAGCGCATAGTTGTAAAGTGGAAATGCTAAATGGTTTCCATTTTTTATTAGTAAAAAGTTGAGTCTGCCAGAGTCAAGTGGGGAATGTCTCTATTGACTTTGGTCTGAATATTTTGCCCTTAGCTGGACTTTAAATTGGCCACTTGGATATGCTTTACCCTTAACCATTTCACTGTAACTCTAGCTGTCATTGTCCTGTTGGAAGGTGAACAGCCCAAGATTTATTTTCCCAACAACTCTCACCAGTTTCCCTATTTCTACTGATATCCACAGCATGATGCTGCCACAATCATGTTGGATCATTGTGACAATGTGTTTGAGGTGATCTGCAGCTTTCCACCACACAAAGGCTTTAAAGTTGGTCTCACTGGACTCATTTAAAGAGAGTAAGACTTCTCCCACGACTTGTCGAAAACTGCCAAAGGTATGTCGCATGGATTACTTTAAACAATGGCCGTTTTTCCCTTCTAACTCTTCCACAAACACCAGATTTGTGGAATACACAACTAGGGGTTTTCATATTGAAAGACTCAACCGTGCTGTGGAACTTTGTAGCTCCTCCAGAGTTACCATGGGTACCTCAGTTGCTTTTCTCTGTTTAGGTGGATATCCATGTATTGGTAGGTTTTTCATTTGTGCAATTTAAACTTCTCCACAACTTTATTCCTAAACTGTCTGCTTTGTCACTTGGTCTTCATGATGCTGTTTGTTCAGTAATGTTCTCTACCAAATCTCTGAGGGCTTCACAGACCAGCTGGATTTCTTCTGGGTTTAAATTACACTCTGGTGGACTCATCTGACCAGAGCACCTGGTCATATCAGTCCAACCAAGGGGTCTTGTCCTCTCAGAAGTCATATGATTACTCTTATAATTAAATGAACTCTGAAGGCAGACGGTTGCAATGAATATTATTTAAGATCATCAGAGAAAAGGGGCTGAATACAAGTGCACGCCACACTTTTTCTGTCTTTCTTTGTAGAACAATTTTAGAAACCATGTATAATTTTCTTTCATTTAATATTTATGTGTTTTTTGTGATGTTCTTTCCCATTGAATCCCCAGAAATAATATTTGATGTTTATGGCTGTAACGTGACGAAATATGGAAATGTTTCAGGCCTATGAAAACTTTTGTCAGGCACTGTAGAACGGCTAACCTGGCAGCAAGAGAACAGGTGATGAAAGAGACAAATAATATCTTTAAAGCACCTGGTCACAGCCTGACTAACATCTTGTCAATGTGATGCATTCACAGATCGGGGCAGATAAATAAATCTGTGGTGTAGAGAGAAAAAATCTGAATGAAACAGGCAAAAAAATCAGACTATGGCTTGTGATTTGAGATTAGCTTGAAAAGAAGAAACAGAGTCCTCTTTCTTTTCATATTTAAACCAAATATGAAAAGATAGCTGTGCACCATGTTGTGCATCTAGTATAACAGCTGTTTGTCAACACAGTAAATCATATTAAAAGCGGCAGTTTCAGTTCTTCCTCCTCTGCCCTTTAAACTTCCTCCCACACAGGAGAAATGCTTTACTCTCAGGTCTGCTCTCACTCTCACCTCTTCCATTTGCATTAGACGACTATATCATATCTCACTTGTTCACAACAACAGTGGCTTTAAATCTTTAGAAAGCATGCTCTCCTCCTTACAATGTTTGCCCTCGTTTGCTAATGATGCTCTTAAAATGTACAGTCTCAATCTGTTTGACCTAATGGTATAATGTGATGGCAGGATTAATAAGTTTGCATCCAAATAAAACAGCTACTGCACAGATAGTTAACGAACTCTTGAATTTCATTTTGCTTTTAACATGTTTATTTAGTTAGTTATTTATTTAGTTAGATTCACTGTTTCATTTTTAATCAATGAATTTTCTCAGAAAAAGGTTTGACTAGAATTTGCACAGACAAAATGGGCACAGTTTAAAAAGATGCAGCCTTAACAATGGAAAGTAATCAAATGTAAGCACCGAATTTTGCTTAAACAATAAAAAAATACTATTTTACTGTTTTGTATTCCATGTATTTTTCAGCCTCTTTCATTTTCTGGTTTTTCTATCACACAAACGGACATTTTATTTAATAGGCCAATACATCCGAGGACAGATGGAATGTTTTTTGTGTTTGAAATAAAAAAGCCATATCCCAGAAGAGGGAACAAAATGTCCTTAAAGTGACACAAGAAATTCAAAATAAAATAGATACAGCCAGAAGAATAAAACAATGCAGGCATGACACTGATACAACATGATGAAAAATCCCTGAAACCCACAAAATGACGTCAACGTAAAAAAAAAAGAAAGAAAAAGAGTAAAACTAAATGTGACTGAAGGTTCAATAAAAAACAGATGAGAATTTAATGATGAAAGCTATTTTCCATAGCAGTCACAAGAGATCCACTGCGCGTTCACACCGAACGCGGATTCTGCGATAGGAGCGGCCGATTTACATGTTATCCCTATGTAGAGGCGCGATTAGGAGCGGAGCGGCGCGATGCGGTGCGAAGGAGACGAAGGACGCGGTGTGAATTATCCGTGAAATCCATGTCCGCCATGTTCAGTTGAAACCAGCAAGCAGGAGATAGAAGCTCCTCCTACTTGATTACGCGGCAAATCGTTGCCGCTTGTTGCCATTTGGCAACGCGGAGTTCACGCGGAATGTGAAGCGAGCAACAGAATCCGGGTTCGGTGTGAACGCACCATAGAAACAAACGTAAATTCGATCTTAATCTCTATATGTAATTCATTCCTGAAATTATCACATCTCTAAAATAACATCTACATAAGTACTGTTTTCTGTGGAAAGTACTTTAGAGGAAAATGATTCAGTCTCTGACTGAATCATTTTCCAGACAGCCACGGATGACTGAATGAGGAGGTGGGCGGATGAGGGTCACCTATAATCTTGGTAGAAGACAACAAAACCAGCATGTCAGGAAGAGAACTGTGGACTTGTCCTCTCAAACCCCAGTGGGTTGTAGTAGATGGCCACTCAGACTGAACCTGGTTTTGCTCTTCCAGGAAGTTGGTTCTTTCCACTGTCGCCCAATAAGTGCTCAGAATAAGGAACTGCTGTTTGCCTAGTAAAATGCATTGAGATAATCATCATCAACTTTAATTATAATGCGCTTTAATACCAGCCACTGCTGAAACAAAGTGCTGAACACAAGGGATACATAGAATAGAAAAAAAAAACATGAAATGAAATAACAAAGCTAAACACAGAATAATGTAAATTCATTAAAAACGCAATACAAAACATAATAAATAATCATTTGCTGTAAATAAACTGAACTGAACTAATATAGCACTCAAACCTGTCCTGAAATATCAAAAATGGGAGTACAAATTAATTGACATAAAAAAGATTTTTCATATTTGTGACAAAAGGTCTATGGATTTAGACATTGGCCATTTAACAAATACTAAAACAATACAAGTTAATGTTGAGTAATAATAATAATGCAAGTAAAAATATGCCATGTAAAAATAAGATCACATCTCAGTCAGCTCTCAGAAGGAAGATGTTTCCTCTGACATCTGTCTGCGGCTGAATCATTCCCCAGACAGGATAACTAAACACTCCCAGATGTTTCACTTTGTGTATTTATTTATAAGAAACGTGTATTTATTTATAGTGAAGATCTCACTGTCGTTTGATAATGTGAGACTGGAGGTCTGCAGTCCAGCCGTCGTTGTATTTACCTCCCCGGACCGACACACGCACGCAGCCGTGACCTCGGAGGCAGAGTAGGGGGAGGTGGGGGCGACATGCAGCGAGCTGCCCTCCCCCTTTAAACACGTCACTGGCGGGCTGGCTGGCTGCTATCTGGCGGTGTGGTGTGTGCGGTCGCACTGTGGTTGTGTTTCAGCTCTGACCGTGTTGATAACGACACACTTCGGGCGCATTTCCTCGCGTAGACATGGGAATTCAGAAGACATGGCTCTGAGACAAACGGCCCTAACGCTGCTGGCCCTGCTCGGGCTAGCGGCCGTCAGTGACGGTAAGTGGGATCCGAGAAGCACCTCTCCGGCTTTTGTCTCGGTTCGGTTTTTTTTTTTTTTTTTTTGTTTTTTTTTTCTTGGACTGGGCACTGCCTGTTGTCGCTGATGATCGTCATGGCGCTCAGTGTATCGGGGATTTAGCTAGCTCGGTAGCCGTGTCTGGCTAGCGCCGACCTCTAAATCAACGGTCGCTGCCTTGACCGAAAGCCACGCTGTTTTGTTAGTTGTTTGTTGTGATTTATAGCGACGGATGAAATGAAATTAGTCGGTAATGAACACACGGCGGCTTGGATAAACCACAACAACATCATGGAGCTGTGTGTGTGCGTCGACGCGCCAGCTAACATTCGCTAGCCCTCTGTCTGAAGTTGAGTATTGTTAATAATAACGCTCCTCTGGACAGATGCAGCACTAATACACTGATTTATCTTATAGTACCAGCGTTTAAAGCGTTAATGGAGATAAACTGACTATAGTTTGTGTTAAAAGTCGGGAGTTAATCTCTGCTGGTCGGATACGAAGAAGTTATTTTCTAAACACCTTCTTGTTGGTGGCCTTTTATATCAGCTTATCAGTGTGTTGGTCGGTACACCGATAAAATGATAGCTTGTTGGTTAAATATACACGATACGGTCAAGTACTGCTACAGTACTGCTGGTTTACTCGCACAGAAGACCTTCTGAGGGATATTTTATGCTTTAAATGTGTGGTTTTTGAGGTTGAAAAGGCTCAGACAGAAGTCAGGGTTGAAGTAGGGTTCATTGTGATGGAAATGTGCAGTTGGGGGTCTTTTCAGGCGCCAGTCTGGTTGAGTCTGCATCCCCCCAGCATATGCTGCAGCAGCTGAATGCCTCCCCCTCCGGATCACATCTGCAGAATTGGTTAAATGTGCGTTATTGCAATTTAGCTTAAACACATTTCATGCTCCGTGTTGAAAATAGGCATGAGCTGGTGTGATAACTATGAATTAAACAGGATATGCACACACAAAAAGCAAAGCAAAACATTGTAACATGATCTAATGCTGCGGAAAGAAAATGATATGTTGACTTTTATTAGTAACGCAACTGAAAACATTTATTTATCTGGATTTTAATACCTACTTCATCAAAGGTTTCAAATAAACAGACGAGATGTAGCATTGGCTTCAAAATCAACATGTTTATTGGCAATGCCAAGCATTAATAATGCCAATATCACATATAAGTAAGCAGAGCAGCCACAACATTTAAAAAACACATGAAATCTTGAGTTAATTTATGCTCCTCACCTTGCACAGCAATCTGTAAAACAAAAATGGGACCCGAAATCAACATTTTTTTTCTAAACTGATTTTTCTACAAAACCTGTGGAAAAAAAGGTCTTTGGTAAATTTTCTGCCTTTTTTAGTGGTTGTAATACAAATCAGTTATTTTTCTTGTAATAGGCGTTTTATTCAGCCAAAAGGTCACATTTGTTACTCAGAAGTGATGATTTCACATTTTATAAACACCATCCCATCACATTTTGTGTAGAAACAAAACATATGTTCAGCTTGAATTCTTTTTCGAGGCACAAGTTGTTAAATTTTAAAAGTGAGATCAAAAATATTACCCAATTTTTGTTTTCTGTATGGAAACCGGTACCCGTGTGGGCTACTTCAGCATCTGGTCACAGACCAAATCTGTTGATTTTTGGGATGTAGATACTTAAAAACATTTACTACAAGACTTATTTGTTCGATTTATAAAATATCTGATGATCTTCATGTAAATGAAATACTGCTTTGTTCCACCATAAAACTAACAATAATGCAATTCAAGGTATGTTTGTTCGCTAGAAATTCTCAAAGCTGCTTTTTGCAATAGCAAATAAGAAGCTTTGTTTCTTTTTTTTCCACGAGATGGTGCACATAATAGTGTAATCACCAATCAAGCAATTGCAGCACAAATTAATTCAAAAGCCCCAGAATGACTGCGTGCCTACCAGCATGTTGATATTAGCTGGTTAATCAGTCGGCCTCTCTGCTCGAGTAGCCAGCCTGTAGTGGGATTGCCAGTCTTTCTTGTAAGCACTGGAAAAATGTAGACTTTTTTTTTTTTTTTCAGCTAGTGAGTCGTGACAGGTGGGGAAGGGGGGTCGCTAAACTCGATTGTCCGTACAGCTGAAGAAAGCTGTGGTCACGCCGACCTGTAGGGTTGCTGTGACAGGAACGTTTTAGCAGTGTTGAAACCAACCATCTCACTGTGGCATGCCTTGATACCGGTGACTGGCACTTGCTTAGTTGCAACTTGCCGCCGTACAGATTGATTTGGCAACACAAATGAAGAAAAAAAAGGTAACCATCCAGAATAGTCGCGCTATGTTGTCATCTTTCAAAGGATATGTCAGTTGAGTCATCCTTGCAAGAATCATGAAACTATTCCTCCCCCACTCAGATAGATGAGGGCGCAGCAGAGCAAGGTTTGACTTGAAGGAAATGATCACACCTACATGGCCTGTTTGCCTCGCCTGCTCCCTTCTTTCACACTGCTGGGTGAGGGTAATGGTGTGGGGTAGGTTTAGGATGAAAAATCAGGCAGGGCGATGATGGTAACGTTCTTCTTTTGATGGACCTGCCAAGTGTAGTTTCACACCTTGTAATGGATCGTTTCCTGCACAGGCCCAAAACCAGCCCAACCTGAAAGTTGTTGCAGTAAGAGCACACATTTCAGACCCACGAAAGTGGCTCTAGCGAGCCCACTTTCTCACACAGGTTTAGTAGATTTGTCATGTGTTGTCGACTTCATACGGATTACTGGTGTCATGGCCATTACACAGTCGGTCTGTGTGAACCGAACACAGTAGCTATGTGATATTTGCTCTCCGCTGTGCTGCTGGGAGGCAGGGTGCGCCCCACCTTTTCTCAATGTTTTTTGTCTCCTTTTTATATATATATATATATATATGTATGTATATATATATATATATATATATATATATATATATATATATATATATATATATATATATATATATATGTATATATATATATGTATATATGTATATATATATGTTTTGTCGGGGTTTAATCTGTATTTCTACTGTGGCCCCACTTCTGTTTTCATCTCTGTGCTCCCTCCAATGTGCTGAACAACAACAGAATGGCGGGGTTGCTTTTTATGAAGCGCTTGTAGAAGGGCGTGTTTTTCTTTCTCTTGAACTTTGCACTCACGCTTAGCCCTACTGTGCCTGAGTCTTGTCGTGGGTTAGTGTGTTTCTGTGTAAATCGTACTGGGAAGAGGTTCGCTTGCAAACAGGTGCTATTCATTGCTGAATATGCAGGAGTTCATGTGGTGGAATCATAGTCGAATAGAGCAGAGCATGTGCACACTTGCCCATGAGGTCAGAGCGCAGAGAAAAAGCGAGACATGTTGGTTTCAAAGGTGTGCATCTGTAAAGAGAAGAAACTTCAGACGGGAAAGGATGGGGGAAACTTATATCGCCTCCAGGCTTTAGATAAAAAAGCTGTTTGCTTTTTTTTTTTTTTTTCTTCTTCTCTCAAAGATCTGTAGACCTGTAACCAACTTTAAATCAAATGGATTTTGCAGCGTACTTCCTGAATAAAGTTCTGTTAATTATTCTTTTTATTGGCTCAAACACCTTCTCTTTGGTGATGTTTGTTTTACCAACAGTTTTCTATAATGTGGCTCAGAGCCATTTGGGGTCCTGGGGGGGGGGGGGGGGGGGGGTCTAGTTTTTTTACTCGATAGTCACCAGTATTGTTGATGACCTCCATTGGCCCGGAGACATAGAGCCCTAATTGCTAAAGCAGACAGCGTAGCCTCTTTCTGACCCAGCTCTGCCATTATTGATGTTCGACCACAAGGGATTTACTACCAAGTCTGAGCACGCCCACTTCTGTGCCTTATACTTTGTTTTTAAGGGTTACACACAAAGACTGTAAAAAGAACGTTATTAAACAGATATCCACATACGTAATGTGTTGCTGGGTTTGGTGGCTGTATGTGTCCGTGTCCTGTTGCTATTGTCTGTATCATGTCTTCTTGTTGAGGCGTTTCATTTTTTTTGTTGTTTGTTTTTCCTAGCTGCTGTTGGCATAAAGATTAGAGGTGCCTTTGCTGTGTAATTTCCTCTTGGAATGTGTGCAGTCTGCTCTTCAAGTCTGTTCTCAACACTTCCCTGTGAAAGACTTGCTCTGATTGGTGTACCTCAGGCCGGAGCTCTTGATAAAGTTGATTTAGCAATTTTTTTACCGAGTTTATACCCCCAACAACTTGCCCCTTGGTAACATTAGCTTAAAGAAAATGTTTTCAGTCTGGAGTGAAGAAAGTAGCTTAAATGCAGAATTGAAAAGGTTTTTCTGTCCTAATGCAGAATTTATTTGAGTCATATTTTATTGCTGAATGTCGTCTAACACTCGTGCAATTTGTAAAAAGAATTTTGTTTAGAAGCGCTTTTAAAAAACCGAATGAGTTTGAGCTGTTTTTTTTCTATTCATTGCTTGGATAGCAGGAGTATGTATAATTATAAATTCATTAAATGCAACAAAACTAACAAATATAACATTTTTGGTTAATAGACACATTAACCTCGAAGATGTGCTTTGTTGCACTTTTTGAGTTTAATCTAAATGAGATGAAGGCTGCAGCCTTTGGAAGCAGAGATAATCTAATAATATGCATTGCTTTTTATAAATTTTTTTGGTTCAGAACCACAACATCTAACAAAAAACCCGCACCCATGTTTTTTATTCTCGTTAGGAAAAAGAATTCAGGATTGGCAGAAAAGTTCCCAGACCCGGGCACCTTTGCCGAATGTCTCTCCCTCTCTTTGCCCCTCTTTCCTGTCTACCTACTATCAAAAAATGAAAAATAAAGGCCTCTAGTGCCGAAAAAAAAAAAAAGAAGAAATGAACCGATCAACCGACCAAAGATTGGAATCGACCGATTTTTCATTAATCGCCGTGGTTCCTGATTTGTGGGTCAAATTCTGGATGTGAATTTTTATTTTTAAAAATGTTATTAAATACATAAAATCTTAGACTTTATTTTTCTTGGTCTTTAAACATGTTTAACCACAGCGTACACCAACAGATTCACTTTGCTGTGCGTTTAATTAAAAAAATCAGGTATGGGTTAAGGGACATGAATGGTGAGTAACACATGCTTTCATTCATAAATGGGGATAATCCTTTAATTATTTTGTTTTGATTCAAAGCTCCTACTGCCACTGTTAAGGAATCTGTAGCACATGCCTTCACTTATGTATCGTAGTCTTAAGAAAAAAATGGTAATTGATTCTCAAAGAAAACCGTAAGTCGGTATCGGTGCATTTCAGGTTGTTGTATTAGTTACAGTTGAGACAAATTTGCATACAGCATCTGTAGCTGGTATAAACAGGTTATTTTTTAAACGCTACTTAATTTTAGGTGGATGTGACAGAGCGGCGCTGAGGTTTGATGGACATTTCTGTTTCAGTTTTATGGCAGATGCATTGATTCAATATGCTTGGGCCTTATGGATGCAACTTTGATCAATGTTTAGTGCCTGCAGACAGCCCAGAATGAGTCTTTGATCCCATCCAGGAGGACAGACAGACAGGATGGGACGTAGCCTGCGGGGTGTGGGTTGGTAGGGATGGTAGAAGCAGCTTCGGCCCCAGAGACTTCACTTTAGAATCAGATCGGTAATCTGACCCTGAGATGCAGACAAAGGTAATGACTTTCCTCCTTCCCCTAGCATTGATTAGGGCACAGTTGCGGTGTGTGTGCGTGCCTGTGTGTTTTCCTGTGTGTGTGTATGTTGCACTCACACTGTCTGGTGGCGTCTGCATGTCTTGATCAGCTCTCAGTCTGGTATCTGTATGGATCTAATTTCAGCCAGTGCATTTTGGTAATGGTGCTCTCCTCCCTGTATACAAGCACATGCTTTCTGTCTCAGGCTCGGCCCCCAGAAAACACACTGCATGTGTGTAACCTGCTGCCAGTCGCCCAGGGAAGTTCCGCGCATCCTGACCAGACTCTCTGATGTTCCCTTCCACTAAAACTTTATCTGTTTTGTCAGGATTGTTCCGCATGCGTAACTCCGGGCAGCAGAGGAAATCTGTCACCGAGGTTAATGGGTGAAACTGCTCGGAGTGGGACTCTGTTGTGGTTTTTTTTGTCGGGACCAAGAATGATGTTTATGTCGGTAATGTTTTATTAATCCCTTCCTCGTCATGTTTGCCATTTCCTGCCTCAACACGAACGGAATGATAGGAACTCCACACACTAGCAGCTCAAAGGAATGGGTGTTGTGCTCCGATCTCCTTGTTTTGGTTCCCTTTTCCTGCTCCCTCCCGTAAGTCAAAGTCTAGACTGGGTTTTAATGACAGTCGCAGCTGGTCACTTGGGCAGACCTCAATAGCAGCTGGGGGGGCTGTGAGTCCTCCAAACTGCTCCCCCCTTTCTCCCTCCTATTCTGTATTATCCTGCCCAAATGGGCACCAGCCCCCATCCTGTCTGGCTCAGAGTGGCCCCCAAACATTAGGGTTTGTTGCTGGTAACCCGAGTCTGTCCCCTGCGCTCCACCACCCCCACTAGGGGCTTTGTTCCTGTAGGGCCAGTCCAATCCCTCCTCATGTCGCCTTAATCTCCACACAAAGGACCAGTGTAAAAGACCACCAGTTATGTGGACATGGGAGCAGGGTTGACTGAAACCACACATACCCGACGTCGGCTCAGATCTGTGCGTATGAGTCCTAAAACGAGGCTTTCAACAGCAGCTTTGTAACACTTCTGCTCACAGTTCAGTGAGATATGCAGAACTCTGTGCAGTGTGGCACAGCGATGGAAGCTTGTGGTCCAGAGATTCTTGTTTGATTCGGTTATGATCCACAGTCTTAACATTTGGATGGAAATGCTCTGAGCAGAGATGTTCTGATCACCAGGATCGCAAAGCTCTTTCTTCCTGGTTGTGATTTCTGTTTAAGGGTTATACAAAATGGCGAAATACTTTGTTCTTCTACTTTCTGTTTAAGTTGGAAATCCTGTCAATGAAATGTTCATATTAAAATATTAGGTTTTTATGCAGAACATCCCAAAGTTATAAGCTGTATTTTTATTACTGAAAATCTACGAAAATTGTAAAAGTCTTCCAGGTTATTGCACACATTTGTTTACAAATAAACCCACCCCATGTAGAAACAGGTACAGCAATTTAAATTCACTCACTCATTCTAAATTGTTAAAGTACAGTATATCCCAAGATGTGTGTATATATATATATAATTTTTTTTTTCTACACAATTAAAAAAATCAGGTTTCTAACATAATATTGGAGAAGAAAAGCTCAAATTTACTATTTACTAATTTGCTATATCTCAAACTGTTAAAGATATATTTATTGTGGCTAGATGCAGGACCTTTTTCGAACTTTTCTGTGATCTATCATGAATCATTTGTCTTAAGACATGAAGCAGTGGCACCATGAGTGAGCAGTCTGTGTTGCACAGCTCTGCAGTTAAACATGATTTCTGCATTGTTTCCAAACAGATAAAACGTCTTTTATATGGTTAAACCTTCTTTGACTTCTTATATTAGTGATTAGCATGCTTAATACACTTTATGAGGTTAATATTAACTGTAAACATTAGTCTGTGCAAAATACGTGTAGAGCCAGACCCTCGTTTTAACCAAGATTTCTAAATCCAGCACGTCCAATGAGGAACAGAATTGGACTAAAACGAAGCAACTTTGGTATAAAAATGTTCATCCTTCCTGTTTTCAGCTGATGTCTTCCTTTTGTGGCAATCTAAATAAATACTATCTCTTCTAGGAGCTTCTTGCACATGGCTTCCACTGACATGTTTATTTTTTTTTCTTTAGAATCTATCAACCAATTGTATGTTTAATCTAATGGAAAAATCATTTTTCTGTTCTGCAAGAAATATTAAAAAAAACTTTTTTTATTTTGGCACACTATAAAAATAAATCTATATTATGCTTGCCGAGTGCCCACCTCCTGCCCTTATTTATGCATTTGCAAATAAAAATTCCTGATAATTCAGAATTTCAAAAGTGATGAGATTGAACTGGAAGGAAACAAAAAAGGCCTCTTTTCATTCATGAGTGCAACAAGAATGTTTCTTTTCCCTAAACCTTCACCTTAATTACAATGAGGGATCTTTAACATAAAAAATAAAATGTTTATTAAGTGAAGGGAATGAGATTGTCTGATTGTTAAATCGGACTATTTAATATGTCAACATTATCCAAGGCAATTAAATGTGATTATCAAGGGGAAGGCGTTAAACTGATGAGGGCTTCTTCACGCTTTGCACATTATCACACACGGTCACAGAGCTAAGCGGTTAAACGTCCATCTAATTTATATTTCAGGACAAAAGGTAGCAGAAAGGAACCAGCATCAGCCGACGTTCAGGAGCTTTAAAAAAAAAAAAAACCTACAAAACAACTTTACTGCAGGTTTGTATTTTTTGGTGAGTTTCTGCCTCAGCAGCGCCTGTCTGTATTTAGCTGCTCATGCGTGGCACTAGTGCCGCCGCGGTTTGTAGCAAAACCTTACAGCGCGTCCATCTCTCAGTTTGTTGTTGCCCAACTTGATCTACTTCCGTATTTTTATTGCTACTACTTAGGTTGTCTCATTTGGCTGTAATCAGACGCTCAATCCACAGTGTTTGTTTTTAAACTGTAGCGCTGATGGAGGTTCGGCTGACACGCAAACACACACACACACACGTTAACGTTGACTGCAGACAGGCTTCTGCACACAGACATTTTGTAGGAAAACAGTTGTAATGTTTGTTAAAAACAAAATTTAAAAAGTAAAAACTGAAATATCAGTTTGGACTTCATCGACTACGACGGCGAATGGCAGCAGCCTTCATTTGCTAATTATTTTCAGGTGTCCTGTCTCGGCATTTCAGGCACATCATATGAAGAACATGTGCCAGGGCAGTTTTTGCTCTTCAAGAAGGATTTCTCAATATGTTGTTGGAATTGACTGTTGAATCCAGACTACATCTGGCGTCAAAGTTGACAGGCCACACCAGTGAAATAGAAACTTGTATTTGTATGGCGACAGCCTTATTCTTAGACCGTTTTAGCTCTTATTTGTGTAAAAACTCGTCAATACAGATCATAGCCATGAATCGTCTTCCTGCAGTAGCGGTTTCTACACTGAAGGTTGTTGTCAACCAGGTGCGTAGGAGAGGCTGTTCACTGATCTGAAACAGAATCAGATTTTTAAGTTTCCCCACTAGCCAATCACTGATCGGGGCAGGAGTAAAAGCTTCTCGTCGCAGCTCTACTCTTGGAGATCATTTATTAGATCTTGCTTTCTGATTGTGAAACGTTTTGTGTTGTCTTGTTGCATATCTGTAATTTTAAATTAGTCCGTTTACTACATTTGTCAGAAACTGAACAATATCAGCCAGGTTTTCCCAGAAAGGCAAACCAAAGTGTTGGTTTTTTCAGTTTGGAAGCAGACTATGCATGTTGTAATCACACAGTAGGTCTCGTAGGGAGAGAGAAAAGGGGAAGAGAAAAAATGTTTTTCCACAAACCAAAATCTTGGTAGACCGCAAACCATCTATGGCCTGTTCAGGAAGTAAATATGAATGTCTTAGCCATGTTTGGTTTTCTGTTTGAGCTGCTGTCTAAACGTCTGGGAACAATCTATCTTGCCACAGTGTCTCTCCATGATAAACGTGCTGATCGGGTTTAGATCGTGACGTTCCTCTGCGGATAATTTATGGCTGTACATGGGTGCCATATGTATCAGATGAGCTGCCTCACAGTGAAACTGGCAGCTGTTGGCTTTAATGAGCCTTTTGTGGGGAAGCATTTACTCATAAAGCCAACTTTCATTTTTTCTTTAAATATTGCTCTGGGGGATTGATTGATCAAATGCATCTTGTGTGAATGCAGTTGTAAATAATTGATGCATCCCAGAAAACCAGTAAACAATAGAGGAAGAAGACTGCCAAGTCTTCTGTAATAAACCCACGGCTCATTCTGCTGTCATACGTTTTATTTAGCCAAACTGTTTTGCTCCATTATTGCTGGAAATGAGAGTGACTTGACTTGTTTTTCAGCTTTTATCAGCTGCAGCCTGCTTCACCTTCGAAATCTGCAGGAAATTCCATCTCCATGCAAACTTCACCGAATCTGGGGGCTGGAGTTGCTGCATCCTTCCCACTCAACTCCTGAATAAGATTCATTCCCATAAACGCACACACCCCAATGCTTAGCAGATTAGAAATATTAGGAAACCTTCCTCCAGCGTTCTACGTTTCCAGTCACTATCAGTGAACAAGCATGGACGCATCGGCAAAGACGCACACTGCATCAAAAAAACAAAAAAGATCCAACTCACAAATTCTCCTTCGGGAGGTTAGTGTAGAGGGAGCCATCCTTTGCCGGTTAGTTGCTTACAGTACAGCTGACAAATGTCCAAGCTAAAGTATATAATTCGACAATATTTGCCGGTATGATAACCTGAGAAAAAACACCACCTCTTCATCGGATCATAAGATTTACACAAAACTTTCAAACAAAGTTGTATGAAGCAACAATTATTGTTCCTGCTGCAAAATTAGTATAACATCTTAGATATTACATGTAGTGTTATTTTTAAGGCCTTATTGGGGGAAATGTATATCTTTTCGTCTTTCTGCTCCTTGCAGAGCGAGGCCTGTTCGGTGGGCTGATATCAGCTGGTTAATTGGTTGGACTGTGTCCTCGGGTGGAGCCTGAAGTCAGCTGCTTAACAGATAGGACACTTATTGTTTGCCAAATGCAGTGAGAGTGAAAGGTTGCACTGTGACTGTTTTTCACTGCCTGAATAAAAGTATTTCCAAACAACTGACCTGTGTTTGCAGCAACAAGTGGGGCAGGGCCAGTGCTGCGTTGCTCAATGGTCCATGCAGGAGAGAACTCGGGGGGCCTCCGGCGCGCTCTTTAGGGCCTCATTTAAAGACGTTTAAACCATAGGATTAGGGGTTGTAAAATTCCTGGAATTTGTAGAGCTGGAAACATTCCCTGGGAACTTATGGGAATAAACTTGTTTAAAATATGAAGGTTGGTCCTTAACAGGGATTATAAGTATGGTTGAGGAGAATTATATATTTCAGCCTTATCTTACCTTGAAGTGTTGTTAAGTATATCTTTGCTACTCCTTACATGCACATAGGTTTCTGTTTACTGCAGGGTTGATGAAGTCACGCCTCCAACATGCACAGCAAGTTGAGCCACATTAGAGGGATGCAGATTTTATTTATATCATTAGGTAAATATAATTAAAGGATGCTATTAATGTTTTACCTACAAATACCAGATATATGTCTGCCTGTAATGAAACCACATTTTAGATCTTTGCAAATAATGCAGCATGTTTACCCCTAATAATCCAGTAAATTCAAATAATTCCCCAAAAACCTTTCTCATTTGCAACAATTTCCTGGGCTCAACTTTCCATTTAAGGCTGCGGGAGAAATTCCCAAAAACTATTAATGGGATTGCTGGCCCTGCGCAGAAACGACATGACCTAAAATCTTAGCGTTTTCCAAACAGGAGCCTTTTAAAGCTGTTCTATACCTTGATACCGGGAACCTGCCCGTGCCTGCTTGATGAAGACGGTGATGAAATCTACCAACACCTTTTTGTACAGACATTAGAGTTGGTTCAAAGGAAACCTCAATGAGCTCTTCAAGTCAAAGAAGCCCTTAGAATAAAACACAGAGGATTAGTGGAGTCTTGCCGCTCTTAAACCCTCTCTTTTCCCCCTGGGCCAGACATTGTCAGCCATCCAGCCAACACTGAGTCCTGTTATTGTTGGAGAAAAAAAGATTGAAATTCCTCCCCTCTTTGTGGATTGTCCTGTGTTGTTTCTGGGATAGTTTTTAGTCTGCAGTGATTTAGGCTAAGCCTTTATTTCTACCAAGGATCTTTCTGGGCCTGTCATTTTGTGTTTTTTCATGTTAAAGGGAAAAGCTACTCAAACCTGCCTGTAAGCAGGTTATTTGGTGCATTGATGTAGCAGAATCACATGGAGGAAGCCACTTGTGCTGACCTTTTTAATGAGAAGCATGTGTGCCATGACTCGAAATCACATTTCACTCCAAATCTAATCATTTCGTGGCTGTTAGTTGGTTTGGAAACCCAGAAAGCTGTGTTTTTGTTTTAGACGTTGCAGACTGTCTGGCATGTAGCTCGTTTTCACGGTGTGTACGTGGACCACCTTAGTTTCATTGTGTCTCTCTTAATGGGTCTCTCTGCAGGAGTGTGTTGGATTCAACAGAACTTTTGTCTTATTAGCTCGAACGGATTCAGCTTTACGTGTCACGACGGGAAAGACCTGCTGCATTGGGGATTTGACACAGGCCCTCTCCCCTCGTTGGGTTTCGCTTTGTGTGTCGCTCTGGGCAGGTCCGTCTCCACTCTGCGTGTTTGGGTTCATCTGCAGTGAGAGATCTGATTTCAGGGCCGCCGGGGCCGTCTGGCTGCTGCTGCTGATGATGATCTACACATCATAAAATGCCCACAATTGAAGGGGGCCCACTCAGTAATTTGTGTTCAGACTGTGGGGTAAGCTCGCCCCCTGCTGGGTAAAATGTATACACGTACTGGAAAAAGTATTGTTTACAATTTCTATTTAGACCCCAAACTTCAGTCTTTTGGTTTTATGTTTCTTTTTAAGTTTTTTATGACAGTAGTGGATAATTGTGAAGTGATTTCATTTGGTTTTTTCTTCTTCTTTAAAAAAAAAATGTCCAAAATGACACCTTCTCTTCACTCGAACACTCCTAAACAAAATTCTCTGCAACCGATTACCTTGCACAACCCATTCAAAAGATAGCACAGTGAGTTTTAAAGATCATCTTATATTTAGTTAGAAGTTTTAAATATTTCAGAGCTTGAATTACATTTGTAATGTTTTAGGTTGTAAAACAAATTATAACATTAAACCTTTTATAATGAGAGAAGCACATTGCTTTCACACACAACAAATGGTCCCAAAAAACAAGACTTATTCCTTGTGCCACTATTTAAAGCTCTTGTTGACATTTTGTTGCAAAAAGTACATAAAAGTTTTCCTTATTTCCTTTTATTGATCAAAACATGACTCAGTTCCTTAAAATTACTGCTCAAAGTTATAAAGAGCCATCGTAGGGGGAGGCCACAGGTTGAAGACCCCTGACCTAGCTGACAGTGCTGGTGAGGTGGATCATTAATCCCAGAATCAACCAAGAGGCTCACTGTAGCTCTAGAGGAGCTGTAGAGATCCACAGCTCAAGTGGGAGAATCTGTTGCCAGGACAACTGTTAGTTATTGAGCTCATTAAATCCGGCCTTTAATCAGGCAGAAAGATCCCTCTCTAGAAGTGCAAAGCTGGCGGAGACATTCCCCAAAGACATGCAGCTCGAACTGCAGCTAAACAGCTGCAGCTACATGGTGTCCATTCAGAAGGGGCTAAATACAAGCGCACTCTACAGGTTTCAGATTTTTTACTTGCAAAACGTTTAGATAACCATGAATCATGTTCCTTCCATCTAACAATTTTTAAGCTGCTTTTGTCGTTTCACACGAACGCTCCTAAAAAGAAAACGCGTTGAGGTTTGTGGCTGTAACATGACTGAATGTGGTGAAGTCCAAGGTGTGTGGCTATGCTTGCAAGGCGCTGTGTGGCGCTTCTTGTGTCAGTATCTGAATAAGTGATGTACGTTCCTGTCTTTTTCCCGCAGCTTTACGCTGTAACTGCACAACCTGCGAGGACACGGACGAGTGCGAGACAGATGGCGCCTGCATCGTTTCATCATACAAGGTCGGGGAGAGGCAAGTGCTCATGCGGCACTGCATCACCCATGACAAGATGGCTCCCCCCATCTACTGTAAGAGTGCCGAAGGCTTCCTAAACGTTCACTGCTGCTTTGCAGATTACTGCAACAGTATTGACTTGAAAGTCCCAGGTGAGGCACCATCATCAAGCACCCTTCATTGTTCTGTTGACAGCTCTCATGTTGATGAATTTTAATTCTAGCGTTCTTGTTTCCTGCCTTGCTCTTTTTATTTTCACTGTAGCCACAACAAAGGCTGGGGACTGGTCGGCCTCGGGGAACTCCTGGGGGCCAGTGGAGCTGGTTGCGGTCATAGCAGGGCCCGTGTTCCTGCTCTGCGTGCTGCTGATGGTTGGCGTGTTCCTCTTCCAGTATCATCAGAGAGCCTACAGCCACAGACAGAGGCTGGAGGTGGAGGACCCCTCCTGTGACCACCTGTACTTGGCCAAGGACAAAACCCTGCAAGATCTTATCTATGATATGTCCACCTCAGGATCAGGTTCTGGTCAGTACACGCAGGACATGCTGCGTATCGTTTTTAGTTTTTAGCATGTGTCTCAAGGGTGTGTGTCCATGCTGCTCCCTGTAGGGCTGCCCCTGTTTGTGCAGCGGACCGTGGCCAGGACAATCGTGCTGCAGGAGATAATAGGAAAGGGACGTTTCGGAGAGGTATGGCGGGGGAAGTGGAGAGGGGGAGATGTTGCAGTGAAGATCTTCTCATCCAGAGAGGAGCGCTCCTGGTTCAGAGAGGCTGAAATCTACCAGACAATCATGCTTCGGCACGAAAACATCCTGGGATTCATTGCAGCAGACAATAAAGGTGGTTATATTCACCTTTCTTTTAACCTGTATTGCAACTCTAAGTAAGGCCTGATACAACCAAACGTAGAGAAGGTAGAAGTTGAAGATTTGGCTTTACGCAGCTCAGTAAAATGATCCATTAATCCAATCTGTCCTGTTTTGTTTTTTTATAGACAATGGCACATGGACACAGCTGTGGCTGGTGTCGGACTATCACGAGCACGGCTCTCTCTTTGACTACTTGAACCGCTACTCGGTCACCATCGAGGGCATGATCAAGCTGGCACTTTCAGCTGCCAGTGGACTGGCGCACCTTCACATGGAGATCCTCGGCACTCAGGGTGAGATTAACGGTCCTCTTCAGCTCACCTTATTGTTCCAAACAACACGGCGTGAACTTGCTCGTTGTTATAATGTTTCTCCTGCAGGTAAGCCAGGCATTGCTCATCGGGACCTCAAGTCTAAAAATATCCTTGTTAAGAAGAACGGCACATGTGCCATGGCTGACCTGGGGCTGGCAGTCCGCCACGAGTCCATCACAGACACAATCGATATAGCGCCGAACCAGCGCGTGGGCACTAAGAGGTAACTGTTTCCAATTTCAACGGCTCGTTGTTGATCTTGCAGGTCTTTCCCAAGTCTTTGGTACATCCTTTATACAAACACAGAGATCAACATGATGTTGGCGATTTTAGCTGATTTCTGATTGGTGTTTGAGTTGTTTCATTAAGAAAAATCAGACTGATTAAAATCAGCCAACCTCCCATCCAATGTTTGTCTTTATATAAAAGAAGTTGTAAAGAAATCGAGAACTCTGGAAATCTGATTCGGTTTTTCGACAGTAAAAAAATGTAATAATTTTCTCTGATGTAAAATTTTCTGTTCTCTTTGAAACCATCCAGGTATATGGCTCCAGAAGTCTTGGACGAAACCATCAACATGAAACATTTTGATTCCTTTAAGTGTGCAGACATCTATGCGTTGGGCCTGGTGTACTGGGAGATCGCACGCCGCTGCAACACAGGAGGTAAGACCAGCAGCTGATGTTGGACTTCAACGGAGCCTGAGCCGGAACATGAAATAAGAGACTGAAGCACCTCTTCACTCTGTTCTACAGGTATTCACGAGGACTACCAGCTGCCCTACTATGACCTCGTGCCCTCTGACCCCTCCATAGAGGAGATGAGGAAGGTGGTTTGTGACCAGAAACTGAGGCCCAACGTACCCAACTGGTGGCAGAGCTACGAGGTATTTCTCTTTACATATCGACAGCTGCATTGAAGGTTGTCTACAAATAGTTGCAGGGTACAGGAAGACAGTTGGGTTTAACAGGCGGACCAGAACAAAATGTCTTGTCCCTACCAGTATTTGTTTATAGCGAACTCTGTGTTTTGGGTGAAGTAAAATGTCTACTTTTATTGAGGATGTAACCCAGAATCGAAAAGGTTTAACTAATTATTTTCCTCCTTGAACTTTGCTTTCCGCAGTCTTATTGTTGTTAACTTCTTTATCTTATTTGGATTATGAGACTCTCAAGGTCACTTATAGAGGATAAAGATCAAGTCTGTTCTCACGGAGGAAATTTCTCAAAGTTCGTTTGTAAATATTTTTCACACCCCTCCTGTTGTGTGTGTGTGTATAAGACACATGTAAAAACTGTGTAGGTTGGAGCAACTCTCTGAGAGGGCAACAGATTGCTCTCTCTTGTACATGATTACTTAAATAAACCTGACTGAGTCATCTTCATCCTAACAGTGCTTGGGTAATGCTTCTCCTTAGCAGCGACCGGGCAGTTGGTCGTAGCTGGTGGAAAGATGAATGTCCCTGGAATGAAACCTGTTGGAGATCACAAAAAGTGTGGCCCAGGGGCCGTTTGTGGCCCACTAAATGATTGGGTGCTTCCCCCAGCCATAACTCCATAATGGAGGAGATCTGGCCTACAAGTTGATGCAGATTAAATCTCCCAAAAAATGAGGAAATTGTACGTCTGAACGTCTTTATGTTTTGGATCTACAGTTATTTACAGATCCCTTTTCTACAAAAATTCAACCATTTCAATAAAATCTTGCATGTTTAGTTTATTATCCATAAAAGTAGAAAATGTCACGAGAAATTAATTTAGCTTTTTTATTTATTTTTTAATACATTTTTATGCCCCTCGAATGCTTTCACTTGGTGAACGCGTGATAAATCGTTGGAACATCACTGGTTTAGATCAAAGGTTATTAATGTGTTGGTGTGGCCCAGTCAAAGTCCAGACCTACCTCTGGGGAGGCTAAAGACAGATGTCAGCCAAACGTCTTAGACTTTTATTCTAAAAATAGATTTAGAAATGATTTTCCCTCCACTTTGTAATAAAACACATTTATGTTTGACGTTGCATTAAGAGATGTACGAGGCAGTGTAACTGCAGACTGCTTTGCTTTATCAAACTGTAGGACAAAATAAAGTTTTTAATGAAGTTCAAATCAATAAAGCTCAACCAAAGGTCTGTTTTTTTTTAACATCTTATAGCAGGTAAAGTTTTAAAATGTTTTAATATCCAAAAAATATATTTAAAATGATTTTTACTTAGTCTACTCTAATGGATTTTCTAAGCACAAAAGGTAACTTTATTTGTGTAAACTGAGGAACCTGTTCAACGTAGACAAAAATGGATTTAAAAAAATGAACATTTTGATACGAATACTCTGATTAAAGATGCATGAGAAATGAACTGATCTGTGTGCCCTTTGCCATGCAGTCGCTGCGTGTGATGGGGAAGATCATGCGAGAGTGCTGGTACGCCAACGGAGCGGCCCGACTGACGGCTCTGCGCATCAAGAAGACTCTGTCTCAGCTCAGCGTGGAGGAGGACGTCAAGATGTGAGCGGCCGCCGGCCAGGCGACAGAAAACGAGGCGCGCTAGAGACGCATAACCCGACCACACTCCCATAGGAAACAAACACTAAAAACAGACTGCAAATGGAGAAAAACAAAAAAAGACAACAACCCTGCCAGTTTAAAGCCACACTCCAAGTTGTGACAAGGCCTACCTCACCTTTTTAGCCAGAACTACTGAAAGTCACCCATCCCTCTCCTTTCTCCTACCCACTCGCCTCCCTCCGCTCCTCATGTCTCTCACCTGCTCCCATCCACCGCCTCTACTAATCCACAAGGCCACATTACAACACTACCACTGTTAATAGCATACACTCAACCTCCTTTCATTTCCCAGGACAGAAATTACTGTACAGTGACTTTTTTTAAATTTTGTTTTATTTTTACCTCGGTTTGCTTCAGTGACAGATCTAAAAGTTTTCCTTTTTGTGGATTTCAGAAATAACACTGCGGTTGTTTTGCAATATCTCTCCGTCGTCGTGTGTGTGTGTGTGTGTGTGTGTGTGTGTGTGTGTGAGGGAGAGGACGGGGGCTGAAGTACTGTTTCTATTTATGCGTTCGGGTGTAAAAGGTGGCTGGACGTCGAGCATGTTTCTAAGATGGTGTCTTCTAAAACAGGCCGTGGATCATTAGACAATTTATTGAGTGAAAGAAAGCTGTCATTTGAAATGAAGCATGAATATCCAGGTTGTTTTTTAATCTAACCCACTTGAATATGATGCAAAAAGAAATTACAGGTAAAAAAAAAACAAAAAAAAAACACGTTTGCGTTCGCTGTGGAAAAATACATAACTGTTTTATTTCTAACAATAAGTCAGACTAAACTTTTCCTGTTTTAGGTTAGTTTGGATCATTAAATGTATTTTATGTGCTAAATCCCAGAATATTGAGGTAATTAAAAAAAGCTTTTAATTAAAAAGTTTGCATACACCACAATTAATATGCCTATAAACAGTGTGAGAAAGCCCAGATGATGACCTGGTACACCTGACCACGCCACTAACACACTGCTTTCTGATGGGACATCATGGAAAAATCAAAACGAAATCAGCAAAAGCTCTCAGGGAGAGAATTGTGGACCTCTGTGAGTCTGGTTCATGCTTGGGTACCATTTCCAGATGTCTGAAGGTCGCCACGTTCATCTGTTCAAACAATTTTAGGCAAGTAAGCACCATGGGTCTGTTCAGCTACCGTACCATTCAGGAAGGAGGCTGGTTCTGTTGTCTGAGATGACTACGGTTTGGTCAACCTCAGGCCAAAAGTAAAATACCTTGTGAATCTGGTGTGTGTCAATATCCACTGGGAAACGAGTCAGTTTCCCACACAGGCTGAAAGGCCACTCTGAGAGGAAGAAGCCATGTTTCAAAAATAAACAGGATGAGCTACCTTTCACTTTGTATTTGCACTCAGGTACAAAGTCCCTCCTTCAGGGGGTTGCTGCAGGGGGGACTGGTGCACTTCACAAATGAAGTCTTCCAATGGGCCCTACCACATCTCTAAATTAGCAACAGTGAAGGTTTTGGAGTAGCCACCATAAACCCCTGATCTCAGTCCTGTAGAACATTGGTGGTCAGAGCTGCAGCCTAGAAACCCTGACCCAGTTACATCAGTTCTGTGAGGAGGAATGGGCCCAAATCCTGGCAAACTATGTTGAGAAGCTTGGGGAAAGATTCCCTAAATGTTTGATCCAAGTCGGTCAGTTTAAGGTTATATTTCTTTACTACTCAAATACTAACGAAATGTAGGCAGATTTCTGAATTTAAAGAACGTTCAAGAAATTCATTATTCTGGCATTCAGGAATAATTTAGGTAAAACTAAGTGACATAGAACAGTAAAATAAAAGGTTATGTGTCTTCTTACAGTGTACGTAAACGTCCAGTTTAAACTAGTTGCACTCCGCTGTAGCTTCCCGGCGCCTGCAGGCACCACATTTATGGGATGTGGTCCAGTCCTGGATTTAGTTTGAAATGTGGCAGGTATTATGTTTGGGATGGTTTTACCGTTTTATTTATTTGTTTATAGCTTGTTTTTTTTTTTTCTTTATAAATTTGATGAACACTGTGAGATGAGATACGACAAACCAGAGACAAAGACGTTAAGATTAATGGGTTGTTTCATTCATTTTGGTTGATGCTCAGTCTGAATATGAATGTAGCCATTAACCCAGTCGGTGACGGGCGTATGAAATGGCAATGAAAAGTTCTTTTTTTCTTTTTTTATTGTTATATATTTGTGGGTTATTTTTGTAAAGAGGTCATAATGGCTTTTTTTCTTACTTTGACATTAGACACTACTGATTATGGGTACATGTGATTTATTTGTATATAAAACATGCATTTTTTTCTTCTCTCTTATTTGCCACAGCCCCAGTGTGACATAAAGACTTTTAATTGGACGGTACTTTCACAGATCTCTCGTTTTAACCTGTTTGCATGGTTTCTAACTGTGCTAACAAAGATTGTTAAATGCTGGACCCCCCGACTTGCTCCTCTCATGGCGGTTTGGTGGTACTACTGACACCTCCATCTCCTGCTCATTTTGACACTGGAATACATAAGAACATTGTGTTAATTGTTAATACTGCCACTGGCCCTTTTACCAGGAATCCAGACACACTGCTGACCGATCACAGACGTTGAACATGCAGATAGATGTGGAACGTAGTGGAGAACCTTCAAAGACAGATGCGTGAAACTGCATGTTTTCATTCTACTTCTGCAGACCAGACTATGAAAGTATTACACTGATATCTGTCACCCAGGGCTCTGCACTGTTATGTTCACAAGGGCGTTAATGTTTGTCGAAGCCATCACCCGAACCATGTGTCAAGTTTCATATCTGTTTTGCATGCCATCTCAAACACTGGGCCCTCTGCTCCTACAGGTTGATTTTCTTGTTTTAGTTCTGTCTGTGTTTGGGTTATTGGCTGCGCACCCCAGAAATGTTGCTGCTACTGTTTAACATGGGTAGAAGTGTAGCGGAAAAGAGAGATTGGAGCAGAAGAGGGAGAATGATGTCAAGTCGAACCAAAATTGTCTAAACACTCCTGTCCATGTTTGGTGTGTTGCCATCGGTATTCGATCATCGTGTTTATAGGTAAAACTTCGAATTTCAGTGATGATATTGTGCTGATCTTTTCTGATTTAGTTCAAAAGTGTATATAGACAATATACAATAAATTCCTCTTTTTCTTACATGTTTTTAATTGGTGCTTATTGAAAGTGCTCATCTTGTTTCAGTGCTTGCATTATTTGTTTTTTTTTTAGTTTGATCCTGGTTCATTAGTGAGTTGATCTTTTTAGTTCTCTTACCCTCCTTGTCTTCACTGTGGATTACTCAGTTTTGTCACATTTCCGGTTTCAATCATTGATCTTACTGTAGATCTGAGCAAGTTCAGGCACATAACTATTTTCTGATAGCTGGTTTCAGACTTGCATGATGGCCATGTTTTCTTGTCTTTCCCATTATGAAGAGTAACTAAAATAAATGAAATCCTTTCCCCTTATAGTTTTACCCCAGTAAGTTATGAATTAAAAATTAGTTTCTCAACACCGACATTTAAAGGTTGTGGCACCTTTGATAGTTTTTTGCCTTTGAGTAAATATCCCCAAATGTTTTTTTTTTTTATTTTCATCTTAAAATTATGAGTGAATTAATGAAGTCAATGGTGCCAATAAGTGTTAAGGAATTTTATAAGCATTTGTTAGATTTTATTTTTTTGCAAATCCTGCGTTTGGGACGAAGGAACACTTCCGATCATCACAGGATAATTAAACACGTTGCGATTACTTAAATTGATTTCCTTTTGAGCAAAACGCATTCACTTACATGCACGTCTACCAGAAATAAGATGACTAACATCTACAGTAGATCAGAGTCTTCTATCCTTAAAGCCTCTTAACATTTTCAGCCATGGAGAATGACTCATTTTGTCTGTATCTTCTATGGTCAGATAAAATATGCATGTTTTCAGGGCTCTTTTTGCAAACGCTCAAAGAGAACATTATTGGCATGTAATATCAGCATGACTTTCATATGAAGCTCAAGTTATTTTCATTCAACTCATCCAGTTGTTAACGATCAAATATTTAAACTGGCTAACCTCTGATTATTTCCTGGAAAGCCTTTGGTTTGCATCGGATCATAAAGGATGATGAACGTGAGCAGGGCTTTAAAAGTCAGCTTTTTCCATGTCGACTTTATAATTCCCAACATCTGTTCTGCAGTAAAGAGAAAACCGACACATATTTAAAATGCATTTTATTTTCCTTTCCAAGAAACAAAAAGCAGACAAAGAAATAAGATGAAGGGAAAAGGGGGAGGGGGGAAACCAGTATATAAAGAGATGCAACCTCTGGCGTCCTGAAAAAAATATGTACATTTCGAAAGAATATCCATACAAAACATGCCACATACAATAAAAATGATCATTATATTTATTCATATTCCCTAAAAGTATCTCTGCTGTACAGATCCATTAGCTTTTTTTTATTTTTTAAAAAGGTGAGGTTAAAAAAAACCTTCAATTTCAGCAAACTTTATTAAATTAAAGGATTTGCAGAGAACTTAAATTAATTCAGAGAAGTTAAAAATGAATTCGGCTAAAATCAAGTGAGCACATCAGGGTTCTTCCCTTGAAATAGAAACATACCAAAAAAATATATATATCCATATATATATTTATATATGCGTATCACTGTTTGGGATACTTGATCAATATCTACCACTTTAAAGAAGGTCTCTGTTATACAATGAGAGTGCAATTCATTACCAGGTTAAGTATGGGGTTAACTTTGAGAATTACAATAAACAGACATGAGACCAAGGAACCATTTCACAAGGTTTACCAACACATTCACTTCTATAGGGAAGATATTCAAAAAAGCAAACCACAAACAAGATTCTAGGGAGTTCAAGGTTTCTCCATTCAAGACTATATAGATCCAATTCTGACCGTTTACTGGAAAGGTTTTGGTAGTCAACAAGCAGTAGCATAAATAAACACAAACCAAGGGAGAAAAAAACAATACATAAATACAAATGCTATGCACCGTTGTACTGCTTTATGAAAAAAGGTGATTTTTTTTTTTTCTTTCTCTGTAGCGCAGCTCAGTAATCGCCTCGGCGTCTCGTCTGGAACCGCTGTTTTCCTCACCGCCGTCTCAACAAACGCGTCTCGGAGCCAAAAAAACCCCCCCAAAAACCACCTAATAGAAAAAAACACGTAAATGCAAAAAAAAAAAACCCCAAAAAAAAAAAACTGGTTCATATACATAAAGATATTAAGTTTGCAAATTTTACATATATTTATATTTATGTACAGCTTTGTTAAAATGATATCCAGTGGTTGATTTTTTTTTTATTATTATTTTCAGCAACTTTCACTTTTATTGATTACAAAGGGGCTGGATAAAGAGCCGCACTCCCCCTAATGCATATACGATATATACAGTTTGTACAACTTTTGCATTTTTAAAATCATGTGAGGTCTCAGGTTGGGGGAGGAAAGAGGGATCAAAGTCATATAGGAAGGTGGAGTTTTAGTAAAGCTCCCTTTAAAGACATTTTTTTTCTTATTTACTTTACACGGAAATGAAAACAAATGCCCTTTTTTCCCAATAAGTCTTTCCCTGCCACCAGTTCAGCCTCGATAAGACAGTACCAGCACTGGGATGGAAACTTAAAAAGTATGCACACTATAGAGAGGGGGCATAGAAACACTGCAGGCTGTACTTCAGGCAGAGGAAGACTTACTTACAGTAAAGTTTTTAAAAAACAGTCCATTAAATAACGCAGAGAGGAAGAGACATGATTCATAGGTTGGTTTTCTTTAAGGTTGATGTGTGAGGAGGTTGTTATTTTAGGGAGTTCAAAGCAATGAATGGGACAGTAGTCATGCATCCACCGGCTCCTTTAAAACAACAGCGTTTAAAGCGACAATCTGAAGGGTTTCTTGGTTAATGTGGATTCAGGATGTACGGATTTAACTGTTCATTTAGCAAGTCAAAAAAGGGCGGATGTTATTGTGCTTTCACAAAGCGAATAGCATGATTTTGAGATGCATTTACAAAAGAAAAAAACAACAAATAAAAACAAGAAAAAAGGAAAGGTTAATTTCCCAGATGGGTTGGTGCCAATAATGATGCCCTTTAAGCTTCCAATTGTGATTTTAATGAAATATCTTATCAAAACTGATATATTCCTCTGTATAAATAATCCATGTTTAATAACAACGTTGGCTCCTTATTGTAAATCAACATCAGCATAGAGTAGATAGAGCAAACCTGCTGCTTTAGATTCCCTGCTTGTCCGAGAGGGCTAAGCCCGGTAAAAACACACCCCTCCCTCCCACCCCCACAGTAGCAGTTAACAGTTTGTGTTTTTTTTTTTCTTATACAAAGCAGTCATTTCCCGCTAAATCAGTGAGGTAGACTGTGTCAAACCAACCCACCTTGGGCCACCTGGAGGTGAACAGCATCTAACATTTTTTTTGTTTTTTCTTCTATCGATCGTTTACAGTTCTTACGTCAAGATTGTCTAGCGAGCCAATATCCGTGTTGTCGAAGAGGACTTTTAAGGGGGGGAAAAGTGCCGTTTCCTGGGAGGTTGAGGGAGGGGGTGTGGGTTGCGTAGGATAGGTCCAACTACAAACATGAAAATGCATCCTTAAGTTCACTCCTAGTTTTTGAACATGGCTTGTCGTCAAAGCTCTGTGAGAGCTCGGGTCTACGGGTGTTGGATGTCAGAGGGTCAGAATCATTTGGTGCTGTTGAGGATTGTTTTCCAGCCACTGCAAGCTTATTGAGGGTAGACAGTAAAGAAGGGTGGAGGTGGTGGTGGGGGGGTATGGGAAAGGGTGGGTCATTTGTCCAAACATCAGAGTTAGACCCCCCTCCTACCCCTGCCCCCTCCCCATCAAATCTATGTTTGCTGTAAAGTGATTGGTTGTTTTTTTTTTTTTATGATTAATGCTCTTCAGACCTTTGGCTACAAGATGTCATCACTTTAGTCTATTAATAGCAGAGGACAGCCTTCCTCCATGTCTTTCAGAACAGCTTATGCACTGGCGATGTAGGATTCAAAGGCTTTGGCGCAGGAGTGTTGTGGTAGCAGCGAGGGCCAGTCTCCGTTCCGCTTTCTCCTGGCTAGTTCATCCACTTCCGGCAATTCCAGGCTCCACAATGGCAGGGGATCTTGTGCTGATCGTCTTCGAAATCAAACTGGTAGTCGTACGTCAGCTGAAATAAGGACACAGAGGCTGGTTAATGCTGCCGTTTATACACATGAGGTTACAGGAGAGAGTTTGGGATTGACGAGACTTCAGTTCACCTCTTCTCCTTTGGGGATCCTGCGGCTGGAAATGATGATGATCTTGTCTTCTTTGTCAAATGTTACAACCTCAGCAACACAGTTGGGGGCACAGGAATGGTTCACATAGCTAGGAGACAAAAAAAAAAAATAGAGGTTGGTAACAAAACATACAAGATCAAACGGGTTTTGCTCTCTGGGGCCAATTCTACAATCAATACTCACCGAGCCGGACCGCCTGTAAGGGTCGCATCGATCACCTGCTCGTTGTTGATGCGGAACATGTAGATCCCCCGGTTCTAAGAGGAAAAAATGAACCAGCAGCACAACAGTTTACCACGGACCTTTATAACAATAAAATAGTTTTGTAACAGCAAAAATAATCTCGAAGGAACAATAAAACAAAGAGACGTTATTACAAATAAATTAGAAATGCACCAAGAAATCGGCTGGTGACCAGACTGAGACGATTTTTTAGCTCGATTGGCCTTGATGAGTAACCGGCTGGTTGAAAACTTAAAAATCCAATCTTTTTTCAGATCACTGAATGCACCATATGCAAGCGCTACCAGGTGAGAACTATTAAAGCTGCTAGTAAGACAAACAGAGTTAGAGGCTCTTCGAAAGCAAAGTATTCCTACAGAGAGAGATGCTGGCTGACACCCAACCTTTGACCTCTTTGCCCTCTCATTTGCAGTTTTGTTCATTTCATATCCAGCTGCTTCTCGTAGGAAAAGGAACATTTCAGGTAGAAAACAAATGTCCCATCGTATCTGAGCTGGGCCAAAGCGAGCGAATTCACCTGACTCCAGCAGATACCAGCAAGGTTGAACGTATTACCACAAAGTTTTATTCGTTTCAACTTAAAGCTCCATCTCTTATGGAACCACGCTGGATCTGAAAGGGCTGGAAGCCTTTTGGAAATTTAAATAAGTAAGGAAATAAAGACAGATAGTGATGTCTATTAATGCTAAAGGCACCAATTCATCATCACCTCTGCTCCTAATACAGGTAAGAAGAATATTAAATCAGTAATCAGCCACAAATCTTTGCTCTGTACACCCCTAAAGTGCATAAAACAAAATTTTTACTCCATTTCATGAACTTCATTGCGATGAAACTTTTTGGTACCTGTGACTCGTAGATCTTCTCGCGGCGGTTGGCCACCTCGTTGCGTATGACCGTACCGATGTACTCAATGACCATGGTGTGCTTCTCCAGATCCTTTGCAGCATACAGCCCCAGGCCCTGAATGCGAGAACGCGCCAGATAAACGTTGTTCTTCCACTCAGTCTTCAGACGCCGATACTGGGAGGACTTGGAGTGAACGAACTGCTTGCTGTATGGTGTGTTGAGCTCTCCAGTGAAGGTGCTCTGGTAGGCCTTGGACACGCTGGTGCTGTTTAGAGTATGAGGCCTTCAGGCAGAGAGAAAAGACTGATTGGTCATTTAGAAAAGATACATCTGCGAAGCAAATAGAGCTGCAGTCCATCTTAAATACTGTATTCATACAGCGTTGACTTTAACGTGACTGACAGAAAACCAACGATACTGTTAAAAAGAAACGTTGCAGCCTTTCATCCAGCTCACAAAAACTTAAAATCTATAAAAAAAAAAAAAAACAAACAAAACCTTAAAGTTGTTTAACATTTCCACCGTTATGGTTTCAACAGCAGCTTTTTTTTGCAGCTTGTGAAGCTTTACCTTTTGCACTGAGTGGGAACCTTGGGCTCAGAGCGAGCACAGCCTGTGGGATTTATCATGAGTGGAAGCTCCATCAGAGGGTGCCGGCCATATCGGAACTGGTAGTTCTGGCAGCTTTCAACTCCGGGCAACTAAAGCGTTAACAAAGGCAGCTATTAGTCACGTCGCATCTGATAAAACAGCTCTCGGAAACATGGCGGTTATGGTGTTTGATTTAGTCTGGCACTCTGTCACCCTCAGATAAACAATGAGTCACGCTCACATCAGCAACTCGGAGCAGATTCTTACCGACTCAGTGATTCGCATGACAGCATGGACGGTGAGTCCATACATCTCCTCTCCCTTCACATGTTCAGTGAACAGCTTCAACATGGATGAATCATCTCGGAGTTTAGCAACCTGCTGAACAATACGGTCCCAGATTCCTGGAGAACAAGGCAGGAGGATGTTTTCAATTACATGCCACAAAAAGTGTTTTCAAGCCTAACTTCAATAAAAAGCACATATGGTGCCTTGCAGGACAACGCACTTCTTCATATGTTGTCAAATATGTATTTTATTGGGATTTTGCGTACTAAACCAACACAAAGTCGTGCGTAACTGTTAAGTGGAAAGAGAAATATACACGTATTAAAATTTTTTCAACAAATAAAACTGTGGACAGTGTGTCCTGTACATGTTTTCACAGCCCTCTTTAAACCGATGCACCCGTCAGTAAAGAGTCCCCCCGTAGATTGAGTTTCAGTATAAAAACAACTGTTCTGTGAGGGTCGCCGGGTTACGTCATACCACAGCAAACACCTGAAAGAAGGAGCTCTGATCAGATGAAATCAAAACTAGGGCTGAAAAAATTGGGATTAATCGATTATTGAAATAATTGTCAGGTAATTTAGTAATTGAATAATCGTTAACTGGAGTATAGAGACTCTAAATTATGATATTTACTAAAAGAACAGCCTACCCAGAAGAGTAATTCAGCCAAAAATGTACAATAAATATATATACTTTGCATTCAAGATGAAAAACCTGTAAAAAAAAATCTCTTTAAAAAGCCAGAATGCAAGTCACACTTTATGCACTTTTTTGTTTGTGGCCATTTTTACTACAGAGGTAGATAGCACTGTATTGGTCAACCAGAAAGGGCCGTCTTTTTGTTTTAGCTGCAGATGCGTCTTTTGCTACTCATGTTCAGGTGAACACGAAAAACATGCTATATTACTGTATTTTAGGCAATACAACGTTGATTATTGTTCTTAAAATAGGAATCAAACTATTTGTTTGCCTGCATTTTCTCTTTCACCTATTTCTATTAAGCTGGTTTTATGAGCAAGTAGTTCAATGAAAAATCTGCAGAATGGGCCAATTTTTTATCCAATTACTACTTTGTGTTGTTCTGTCCCATAAAATCAAAATAAAACAAGTCCTACTTAATGGTTTTACAAGACAAAATGTGTGTGTGTCTGTGGGGCTTATCCAATGGGTATGAATACTTTTGCACAGCTCTGCATGACACTGGAAGAAAGTGGTTCTTACCCTCTGCAGTAGCGTCATGGTAGTGCAAGTCTTCCATGCCGTGCTCCAGAACGCGCACCTCAAACAACGGGCGGCCGTCATCCTCACCGATGCGACAGCGGTATCGACATCTCTTGTTGGGCACACGCGTGCTCCAGTAGATGCGCGTGGCCTCGTAGCCAACGGGGAAGATGGCAGTGGGTGAGTGGAAGTTTGCCATTTGGGAGGGTAGCAACTGGCCGATTGCATGAAAGATGAGACCGCCAACACGAAACAGGTGGATCCGGTCACTTCGCTGCAGTATGCTGGCGATCTGCTTCACCTCGTCTCTCTCGATGTAAACACGGCGCAGAACAGCAAAGGTGCTGAGTTCGTCGTCGCTGGGGCCCTTCAGCTTGTGCTGGGTGCACAGCATGGTCTTATCCTTGAAGAACATGCAGCGTGCCCTGATGGCACAGGCGAAGTGGTAGACGTTTGGGCAGCGCAGTCTGTTGCAGCTGTTGGTGGCGCCGGTTTTCTGGCAGTACGCACAAAGAGTCCGCAGCCCACGACGCAGGGCCACCTCTACGTTGATCAGAGCGCCGCCCTGGGTCTCGTACACCTCTGTGGACCACAGAGCACAATTAAGGTGCACCCACAGGTCCACGTCTATGTTGAGCAACCGCGCAGGCCCATCTGTGGCGCCGTCACCTTCCTCATGGCAGAAACAACATTTGCGTTTATCCCGAGGCAGCTTTTCAGGTCGGAGGGTGATGCGCAGGCGGTCCATCAGCTCTGACACTTCCCGGCTGGTCTCTTTCTTAGAGCCGCCCTTTCGTATTGTGATGATAATCTGAAGACGCTTCCAGCGAATGCCCTTCCATTTTTTCATTTTGGGATGCATCATCCCCTCATTGGGCGAGAGAGGTCTGCGTTGCTTTACAGCTTTAGGAGAAGACTCCATGGGGCTGGGAGACTCTCTAGGAGGGTGGACTGGCTCAGTCACGCAGTCCTCCTCCTCCTTCACAACAAGATTTTTATAATCTTCATTCAGCGCAGGAGGATCAGACTGTTCTGAGGTTGGTTCAGTGTTTAACACCGGGGCAGGAACATCAGATTCTGTGGCATTCACTGGTTGAGCAGCGTCAGCAGCAGAACCTACATCCTGTTCACACTCTGTCTTAGTCTGGATGTTGACGTGGCTGGAGGAAGGAGGAGTTGGAGAAGTTGACTTTTTGGGGGATTCAGCCTCATCAGCAGCGACTGGCTGAGCTGGAGGGGGCTGAGGAGGAGAAGGTGAAGGAGGTGGAGATTCCTCCACCGGTATAACAGGAAGATGGCGTACGTCCAGATCACTGACATTGGTTGTGTAACAGTGCTGTGCTGGTTTGTCATCGGACTCTTGGAATTCCTACATGAAAAATGCACGGATTAAATGGGCAGTTTTTTTTTAGAAACGACATCCAATAAAAAGGTAAACAAGAACAACAGCGTCTAACCTGCTTAATAAGGGCCAAAATGTCCACTTGTTTCTTCAGCGTACAGCCAGGGAGCGAAACATCAAACTGTCTCAGCCACTCATCCTGACTGAAGGAGGTGCTGTCTTTGGTGCACAATGCCTCTGGAAAACAGAACCACCAACATTGGTGCCAATTTATCGACTGATAAACCAAATATGGCAAACTTGAAAACAGTCTCAGGGTTGTTGCACCTTCTGTTGACAAATCTTAAGTCTAGAAGTTCACACTACATTGAAATGGGTCCATAGCCTGAGACGCCTCAACTATTATTGAAGTTCAAAAGAGTCAACAGCACAAACAGTACTCTGCCATCAGCCATTGTTATTGTTAATATCTTCTTCTTCTGTGGGTTTAAAACTGGTCGGCATCCGTTATGCTGTGTATTCATTTCTGCTGATTGCAGTCATGCTGACCATGTGCCAGGGCTTCCCTCTTACAGGAAGATTTAGTTTTTCTTGTCTACACGACAGAGGAGAACGGGACGTATTCAAAACGTTACGCTCTGGAACCTGTTTTCAAAACAGGCGTTGTCGTGTAAACGGACAGTAGAAACGCAACTAATTTTGTCCGTTTTTTACCCAAAAAAAATTTAAACAGGGCTTTGGACACTAAGATCCAATTCCAGTGTTGGCTTAAAGGCCTTGAAAGATCATCCAACTGGGCCAATAAATTACTGGCAACCAGATGAATGCATGGCAGCTGAAATATAATAGTCCATCAAAAACCGCATCAAATATCAGTGTTGTGCCAAACCTAGACTGTTCTCTTTCAACATTCGTTTCGGTATCTCACTACGGGACACGCCTCCAGCGCCTGTCCCCCAGAAGCTCTATTACATTATGCCAGTCTTGACTGGCAGGCGGAAGTGACGTCCGCTCCCATGGGAGGGACTTCCTCCCAGTATAAAAGTCGACGTCACGTAGGTGATCTTCAGTCTAACACCTCTTCTCGCTCCCAGAAGCACCTCTCAGACGGTCCTTACAGTAACTTGAGCTAGCTTAACTGTTCACAGAGCGAGCTAACAACTCGGTCGCCGAGCGCTTCTCAATAATTGTGCTCGACTGTTCTGAGTTCCTTTCAACGCTGGTCTGTCGCCAAACAGCAGCGCTGCAACTGGTCACCAAACTAGCTGCAACCTTAACGGAGCTTAAGAAGTTGTGTAACTTGCACTCATTCTCACCATGAACAGAGTCAAGCCACCATCTAGAACCTGCACATGTGGCAACCTCATAGCTGGGGCAGATACCCACTCTGTCTGCGCTTCGTGTCTGGGGCTGCAACATGCCCAGGACGCGTTGGCGTCACCGGCGAGCTGCGAGCACTGTGCACGGCTCTCCCTTAAGTCTCGTCGGCGCAGGCTAGCACGCCAAGCTAGCCTGTCGGAGGTTGATCCTATGATGGGGGTAGCCAATCCCCCGCCACCGGAGCTTCCTGGTACTGATGAGAGAGAGCCCACTTTAGCTGGAGCCAGTTGGGGTGATCAGCTCGACGCTGTCGCGCCACTGACTGACCCAGAGGAAGACGAGGCCGCACTTCCAGGTTTCAGTACTCTTGCTAATGCCGAGTCCGAATCTGAAATGGAGTCCATCAGTCTCGGGTCTGACGACGACGAGCTGGACTGCGGGCCTTATGCCATCCAGTCGGTTGCAAAGCCCTCGGTGACGGATGACACCAGCCGCTGTGGTTCCCCAAACCCGACGGCAACGGACCTGCATGATGTCTGCAGAAGGGCAGCAAAGAAGCTGGGCATCGAGTGGCCGGAAACCCTCACCGAAACTACCACATCTCGATATGAGGGGAAGCGGCTTCCGAGAGCCAAATCCTCCGGCAGACAGCTGTTGCCGGTCTTTCCCGAGTGCCTCGAGGAAGCAACCCGGTCCTGGAGCAATCCTCTCACCGCCAAGAACCCCGCCCTGGGAGGGTCGGCGCTGGACTGGACGGGCATGGAGGCCGGTGGTTTTTCACATCTGCCTCCCGTAGAACCTCTGCTGGCATCTCACCTGCACCCATCGTAAAAGTCAGCCATGACAGCGGCAGGACCCACCCTTCCCTTCAAAGCTGACTCTTTTCAGTCCACTCTGAATGAGAAAAGCTACAAGGCGGTGGCTGCATCTGTTAAAGCCTTAAACGCTTCGTCTCTTCTCCTCGCTTACCAAGCGGAATTACAGGAGCAGATGACTGGCACACCGATGGCCGATTTGTGGGACGAGTTGTGCGTGGTGACAGACCTATGCCTGGGTGGGAGAGCAGGATCTGCCAGACACCTGCACCCCCCCTACCAGGACACATCCTGTCCCAGTTCGAGTTCAGAACGCCACGTTCAAGGCAACTCAAACGGCCTGCAGAGCCGACGTTGGAGCTCATCGTTCAGAGCCGACTGAAGCGGAGGAGGATCAAAGCCACCGAGAGCTCAGTGGAGCCGCAGCTGTGGCCAGAAAGCACACACCAGTGCACAAACACATGCCAGTGTCTAAAAACACGACCTTCCCCCTTCACAACATGTTCAATAAAGTTGTTTTCTGGCACGCATCCAGGCCTGGAGCCGAGGGCGCAGCCACAACAAAAAAACATGAAAAATATGTTAAAAATAACACAAGGACAGGACATGGCCGTGCAGCTGCACATGAGGCCACAAGGGGAAGCTCTCGCTCCAGCTTTGGCACAGCGGCAGGCTGGAGCTCCCGCTCCACCCTTGCCACAGCTGCACATGAGGCCTCAAGGGGGAGCTCTCACCCTACCTCTAACACAGCAGGCTGTTTTTTCTGTGGAAGAAGCAGACCTGGGGCGAGCGCAGCTGGCAGTTGTAGCGGAACAGTTGATCCCTCAGCCGGTGTTGCGCAGTGTTTACACGGAAGCACCTTTAGGTCCACTGGCAAACAAGACTCAACTGTGGCGAGCGTGTGGAGTGTCAGATTGGGTGATAAAGACTGTGTCCAAGGGATACAGGCTCCAATTTGTGACAGCCCCACCCCGTTTCAAGGGCATAGTACAGTCATACGCCCGGGGAGAGTCCGCTCGCGTCCTGCAAGAGGAAATAATTTCCCTGCAGCACAAAAGAGCTGTCCGGCTGGTACCGCAGGAGCAAAGCAGAGACGGGTTTTACTCCAGATACTTTCTCGTGCCGAAAAGGGGCGGGGGTCTGCGACCGATATTGGATCTGCGGGCTCTGAACACATATCTGAGACGGTATTCGTTCAGGATGCTAACACACGCAGCTCTGATAAAGTTTGTGCGTCAAGGAGACTGGTTTGTCTCCATAGACTTGAAAGACGCATATTTCCATATCCCTATATACCCCCCTCACAGAAAATACCTCAGATTTGCGTTTCAGGGAGAGATATACGAGTACCTGGTACTTCCTTTTGGCCTCTCACTGAGCCCACGTGTGTTCGTGAAATGCACCGAGGCAGCCATCGCGCCTCTGAGGGAAAGGGGGATGCGTCTGGCGACGTATATAGACGATTGGCTGATTGCAGCTCAGTCTTTAGAGGAGCTCAGGACGCATGCCGAGATGCTTACTTTACATCTGACAGCCCTGGGATTCACAATAAACTGGGAAAAGAGCATTTTAACCCCAGTACAAACAATCACCTTCATTGGCCTGTCCCTGAATTCAGTCGAGTTCAGAGCGCGGCGCCTCTCAGCGGAACGAGTAAAAGCCTTTCAGGCTTGTCTGGCACTCTTTCGCAGAGGCACACAGGTGAAATTCAGGTTATGCCTCAGACTGCTCGGTCTGATGTCGTCTGCGCTGGCGGTCATCACACTCGGCCGTCTACACATGCGCCCGTTTCAAAGGTGGGTGGCGTCACTCAGCTTGAGCCCCACACGCCATGCTCACCGCATGTGTGTACGCGCGCCATCCTGACGAGGAAGGTAATTACCACAGATGCCTCGCTGACAGGCTGGGGAGCCACTCACGAGGGGATGATGGTAAACGGCGTTTGGAGTCCACAAACACAGACAGCTCACATAAATTGTCTGGAACTCCTGGCCGTGATGCTGGCACTGAGACACTTTCTGCCCTTTATCAAAGGGCACCATGTTTTGGTCAGAACGGACAACACAACAGTGGTTGCTTACATCAACAGACAGGGGGGTCTGCGCTCACGTCATTTACACGAGCTGGCATACAGACTGATAATCTGGACCAGCTCACACTTGCTGTCGCTAAGAGCGACTCACGTGCCAGGGGTAATGAACAGAGGCGCGGATCTGCTGTCAAGGGGCAATCCCCGCTACAAAGAGTGGAAACTCCACAGCGAGGTGATGTCCCAGATATGGAAGAGGTACGGCCGAGCAGAGGTCGACCTCTTCGCATCAGGGGAAAATGCTCAGTGTCCGATGTTTTTCTCACTGACAGAGCAACAAGCTCCGCTTGGGGTGGATGCTCTAGCGCACAAATGGCCGCCGGCCCTACTGTACGCCTTTCCCCCGCTGGAACTGATCATTCCTACTCTCGCCAGGGTGCGAGAGGGAAAACACTCACTCATTCTGATAGCTCCCCGCTGGCCAGGGAAACATTGGCTAGCGGAGATTTTTCAGATGCTACACTGCGAGCCATGGCAGCTTCCCCTCCGCAGAGATCTCCTGACGCAGGCACGCGGAGAAATATTTCATCCGCATCCAGAGCGCATGGCCCTATGGGCCTGGCCTGTGAGGGGTTAAATCTGGCTGCCAGTGGGCTTCCCCAGAGCGTTATTGACACAATTCAAAATGCAAAGGCCGTTTCCACGCGTAGCGTGTACGAGGGTAAATGGCAGGCATTCGTGGGTTGGTGCGCAAAACCTATGGTGAGCGTAATGCAAAGCCCTGTGTCGGACGTTTTAACTTTTCTGCAGGCACTGTTGGATAAAGGCTTGGCTTTTTCCACTGTGAAAGTGTACCTGGCTGCTATTTCAGCCTGTCACGTTGGCTTTGGTGACAAAACAGTGGGGCAGCACCCCGTGGTGTGTCAATTCATGAAAGGTGCACGACGGATCCGTCCAGTGTCGAGGAGCCTCACTCCTTCGTGGGATTTACCTATGGTACTCGATGCGTTGTCACGTGCACCGTTCGAACTGTTCCAGCAGGTTGAGCTCAAAGTGCTTTCCTTTAAAACGGCCTTATTGATTGCTCTGGTTTCTGCTAAGCGTGTGAGTGACATTCAAGCGCTCTCAGTTAACCCGTCCTGCATGCAGTTTCTGGGTGAGTCAAGGGTTTTACTGAAACCTAATCCTGCCTTTATACCTAAGGCTGCTATGGCTCTGCCATGCCGTGCCCTTGAATTAATGGCTTTCTACCCACCACCATTCTCCTCTCAGGAGCATGAACGACTGCATACGCTCTGCCCAGTACGAGCTCTGCGGTTATATGTGAAAAAACAGCAGATTTTCGTAAATCAGAGCAGCTGTTTGTGTCGTGGGCTTCATCACATAAAGGAAAACCTCTCACAAAGCAACGTCTTTCGCATTGGGTAGTGTGGGCTATTACTATGTCTTATGAGAGAGCAGAGGCCTTGCACCCCCTGCAGGTCTGCGGGCTCATTCCACTCGTGGTGTGGCATCATCCTGGGCATTGTTCCAGGGTATACCTGTGGAGGAAATATGTGAGGCTGCCAACTGGGCGACCCCTCACACCTTCACTAGGTTCTATAAACTGGATGTCACCAGGCCCACACTGGCTCACACGGTTCTGGGTGTGGGTTACACATTGCCATGAATGCAAGATGCATCTGTTGGTCTTCGAGTGAGCTTATCTGACAATACGGGAGCAGAAATATCCCATAGAGAGATACCGAAACGAATGTTGAAAGAGAACTTTAGGTTAAGGATTTAACCCCGGTTCTCTGAAACATGAGTGAGGTATCTCACCAGATCACCCTCCTTGCAGGGAGCGAGGAAGAGGTGTGCTTATTAAACTGAAGATCACCTACGTGACGTCGACTTTTATACTGGGAGGAAGTCCCTCCCATGGGAGCGGACGTCACTTCCGCCTGCCAGTCAAGGCTGGCGTAATGCAATGGAGCTTCTGGGGGACAGGCGCTGGAGGCGTGTCCCATAGTGAGATACCTCACTCATGTTTCAGAGAACCGGGGTTAAATCCTTAACCTAAACCCTACTTAAATTTATACTCAAAGCAACTTATCTAGGCATATCAGGCAGATTTGGACCTGGAAATAAAACTAAAAATCTTGACACTGCCCTTAACAGAAATAAATGCTCACCTGAGTGACCAGGTCCTTTCTCAGGGCCATCCACTCCAGGCAGCTCAGGGTTTGGGGGAGGGTACGTGACCTCGTAAGTACCTGGCATTTTAATGCTAAGCAGCTGAGCCATTGCCATCATTACATGATTAAGTTTCTGAAAACAGAAAATGCCAGTTTTAGGTTTCAATCAAATAGCATGTTGCAAAAACATTTAGGGAGAAAAAAAAAATCTTCATTTGGTCATGAATTATTACCTTGGCTGCAGCAGAAGACATTGTCAAGGTAACAGACACCTCATTACTTTTGGTCTTGTCCCAGTGGTTGGACATGGAAGCTGCCTTGCAATCAGGTGCTTCAAACGGTTTGTTTTCTGGGAATGCTGGAAAATAAATGGGAATATAATGACTTCACAAAACAACACTTTATAGTGAAATGAAAAGCTTGCTACCGAATTATACTGAAGCCCTGCTTAACAATTACTGAATATGTTTCGTTTAATCTTTAAGAGTAAAGTCACACTGAAGATGCTATTTAATACCTGGAATGGCAGTGCGAGGTATGACGGGTATGATGGGGGATATAGCTCTCTCCGTCTCCTCCTCTTTAGGCTCTAGCAGGTGAGGAAAGCGTGGATTTATGTCTCCTACGTTACTCTCAGGCGATGATGCGGGGATGATGGTTTCTGGAGTATCCTCGTCATCACTTTCCATCCTGTTAGGAACATATCTTAATCAGCAATTTCCGAATAATATTATTCCGCCCGACGAAGATCTTGAAGCAAACGAACTGTACCTGATGTCCTCATTCTGGTTATGTGGTGGCGTGGGGAGGGCTGCCAGGATGTCCACGCTCTTCACTTCCTCTTTTACAGAATCTGAAGAGGATATTATAGTATTTGTAGCACACATAGAATCCAGCATGATCGCATAAGCTGTCTGAAACATCGACAAAAATTACCCATTGGCTCTTCTGCTGTTTCTGTCTCCTTCTGGCTCTCAGAGAGCTCCTCACCGGGAGTCACTCCGTTCAGCAGCTTGTGCTGAACCGATGGAGGTGGAGTAGGTGGGAGGGAGGATGGGGGTGTTGGGGGGTTGCTGAGGTTACTCTGTAGGTATGCAAACAATAACATTCGAGGCTTTCTTTTTGACGTCATGATTGTCACAACCAGAAAACAATACTTTGCAGCTTTGTTATACCTTGGTAAGTAGCTGAGAATAGTAGTCTGGAATATTGTCCAGAACCGCGCTTCCAAAGGATCCTTTTAGCTGGTCTTTTCCATTTGCTGGACTGCTTCCAAAAGGGGCAAAAAAATCCAGGCTGGCGCTGATCGAGGGCTCCATCAACGGAAGCAACGACAGACCCTGGTGGGTAAATGTTCATTAGCTTTTGTATATTACATTTAATACTTTAGGACATGCATTTTTAAAACAAAGTTCACCTGTTTGATTTGTTTTATTAGGGTTTCAGCACTTTTGCCAACATCCTCCTTTTTATTCTTCTTCCGTGAGTTTGGCCCTCTGTCTCCAGGTGGCTTATTGATGCGCTTTGACTTCTGTATTGGAGCCCTTTTAGTTATAGACTGCAAATCCTGTGAAGTTTGAAAAGAAAACAGAGATTTTTCCCTCTTTGAATGAGAAGGTAAACAAGATTAGTTTGTTAGAACACACCTATACCTCCATATTTCGTGGAGTCCCTTGAAGCTTTTGCTCCAGCATTGCCAGTTTACTGTTGATGTGACCGTTGATCTCATTGTGAATGCCTTCAGAGGGCCTCTGAGCATTTAGCTGAAGATTCTTGGTTTTCAGCAGCTTCTGCAGCAGCTGCTGTCCAGTCTCAGATCTAGGACCTTGGGTCTCAGGCATGGTTCCAGTATTAATAAAGCATGCGTTGTTCCCAGAAGCAACAGTTTCACCTGATGTTTCTCTCTTTATTGCTCCTGGATTCGCCTCTGAGGAACCATCACACTGAAACTCCCTTGGTTCCTGCTTAATGTTTTGTATTGGGATCCTGCATTGCTCCCCTTGTTGTATGTAGCTTTCTGTAACGTTCTTCAGCTCTTGCTGAACATTCATGCCTCTCTGTGGCCCATTAGGGGTAACTGGAGTTGTCTGACATGAATCACTGTTTGATGTCTGAGTTTCTACTTTGAGTCCTGGACAATCAAGCGGACTCCTTGCTCCAGGTGACCTGAGTGGAGATGCCTTGACCTGGCTGAACGGACTGCCTCTCCCAGCTCTGTTATCAATTACAGAAGGTGAAGAGGCATGGGAAGAGTAAGGTGAGGCTGGATGGGCTGGGCTCATTCCAAAGGGACCTCTTGGAGAATATGCATGCGATGGGGAGCCTGGGACTCGTCCTGCTGCAGCTGCCATTAATGCTTGCTGTTGCGGCTGGTTGGGAGTGGGCGGGCGCATAAGCTGATTGAATACATGCCGTTGTGGATCTCCAGGAGAGTTGACAAGCGGTTGGCGGGGTGAATTCGGCCTTAGCATGCGGTTCTGCTCCATTGGGGAATGTGGCATTTGTAAATGACCTCTCATCATATGCTGCTGCATCATCTCCCCTGTTTGTGGCTGTTGCTGTGCTGGGACCATCATCCCTTGCTGTACCTGAGCAGCAACCCCAGGTTGCTGGCCAAATATACCTGGCTGTTGCTGATTGGCCAGGGCTGCTGGTTTGCCTCCATAAGGCATCTGCTGACCTTGCATCCCCATCATTTGCTGCTCAACCTGTGGCGCCTGTGCTCTCAGCTGACCTGGCTGACCCTGACTTACAGACATTCTTAGCATCTGACCCTGATGGAGCTGCCTCTGTGAAATCATAGCCTGGATGTGTTGTATTTGCTGATTTTGGGGAAGATTGCGGAGCTGAGGATTCTGAGCAATGATGGCTTGGATATTGATAGGGGTGCGGTTCTGTCCAGGTGGAACAATGGGTCTCTGTGGCATCATCCCTTGCTGCTGAGCTCTCATCATGCCCATCATGGCTTGTTGCTTCTGCTGCTGGGCCATGAGGGCTTGATGTTGCGGACTGAGGCCCATTGCAGTGGGCTGCGCCTGGCCAGGATTATTCTGACTCATCATCTGCTGCTGCATGGTGGGTTCTTGTGGTTTCTGTGGGGCGTTTTGGATGGTTTGCTGTTGTTGTTGAGTAAGGAAATCAACAGATTTGCCCTCCTCTTTCACAGTCATTAAACTGTGTTTGTCAGCACTGAGGGAACCTTGCCTCTGGAGACTCACTGGAAGCTGATGCTGTTGTTGAGCACCAGTCTGCTGGTTTACAGTCCCTCCAGTTTGTTGTTCGTGGACAGACTGAGGATTTGAATGGTGATGCTGAGTTAAATACATCTGATTTTGATGTTGCTGCTGTCGCCCTTGGTCCAGCTGATTATTTAGCGAGCATTGTTGTGAGCTCTGATTGGGAGTAGAAGGTCCGCTCTTCTGTGGTGGAGTTCTTGAATCTGGGCTTAAGATTCCACCGTCTTTGACCCCTGAGTTCTTGCTGTCAGTAGATCCCTGTGGCTGAGGTGTATTACTTCCTGCTGAAGGCGAGGAGCCCATCTGTGGGGTGGATGGCTGAGAAAGCCCTCCTTGGTCTTGGTTAGACTGACTGATCATTGGTGTTGCTTGTCTCTGCTGTGCCATTTGCTGCTGAGATGCCAGCATGCGCTGGGCGAGAATGTTCTGTTGTTGTGGAGTCAACTGAGCCGGGGTTCCCCTGAGTCCAGGGTGACCCGGAGATCCAACGACATTCTGCTGACCTATAATCAGCTGAGGTCTCGGTTGCTGTGACGGCTGATTCCCCATTAACCCTGGCTGAGCTGCCATCATGGCTTGAGACTGGTTGATAGGCTGACCTGTTACAAGGTTCTGCTGTGGTGGAGCTGCAGATTGACCTACGACGATTCCTTGTGGGACTTGCACCATGCTCTGTTGATTTGCCTGAGTGGCTATTATTCCCTGCTGACTGCCCGCTTGATGCTGGGCCATACGTTGACTTCCCATCATGCCAGGCTGTGAGTGAGGGATAAAACTGGGCTGTTGATTTGGGTGTGGCATCGGTTGCTGACACATCATTGCTTGCTGTTGTTGCTGGAGCTTTGCCAGCTGCATTCTATGCTGAAGCTGTCTTTCTTGAAGAATCCTGGGGTCGACACCTTGTACCGTAGGGCCCTGGGGGAAAAATCCAGCTGGAGCCCCAGAAGGACCTGGAACCCTTGGACCAGTTGCTCCAAGAGCTGTAGGAAGCTGCTGCTGTGGTCCTCCCATAATGGGCTGCCCTTGGGGCATCTGTAGAGGGATTCCCCCTGGGGGAATTATGCCAGGGTGCTGTCCCATTAATGCTGTCCCCTGCTGGCCTATCATCATCTGCCCAGGGATCTTTGGAAACATGTGAGAAGGCCCCCCTTGAGTAGGATGACCTGGGTTAAGAAGACCAGCGCCTTGCTGCTGCTGCTGATGCTGCTGCTGTTTGCTTCTGTACTCGGCAATAAGGTTGGTGTGCTCCTTCTGTTGCTTGCGTACCTAGAACAGAACATTTATACCATAATTATATACATATTACAACAGTCTAAATGTCTGATGTGAAATTCAAGGATGTTATGGTGGTCCCCAAATTCTGCAAACCTGGTCAAGCTGTTTCTGAATTTTGCTTTGCTCTTCAGTAACCAATTTCAGTTTCTCAGCATCAGCCTCTGCGAACTCCCTGCCGGCTTTCTTCGCCGTGCGCTGCTTAGCGCAAAGTGCTTTGCGTGATTTCCGATGAACTCCGATTTGTTCTTCCAAAATTTTCAGCTGCATCTGGAGAAGCTGTTGGGTATGAAGAAGCCACTCTTCATACTGGTGCTGCTCTGCATCATCTGTAATAGAGGAGGATACCTTCAATTAATCCTATTGAGAAACTTGTGCATTTCAAAATTAATAAACACATTTCTAATGAGAGGAACTGCAACTCAAACATACTGATGATTCCTTGCACAAATTGTGGAGGATTAGGTCTTGACTGGACGGGATCACTTGTTTCTCCCTCCTGAAAAACGAAGAGATTGTTAACAGTAAATAGGAATGAAAATGACTTGCAATTAAATACATCTCTCAAAAAATAAAAATAAAAGCAGACCTTTGGTGGTCCGGGTGCAACCTGAGCAGGATCTGTGCCCGGGGCAGAGGCCAGTCGCTGGGCAAGCAGAGAAACTTGTTGCCTTCAAAAAAAAAAAAAAGAATAATGTTACAAATTACCACCTCTGTTGTAGCTCTCACTACCACCTCTGACCACAGATGTATTCAGAAATGTATAGACATATTTGCATTAAAATCTTTGACAAGCATTTAAGTGTCCCATAGCAGCTAAAGTGCCACAGAAAAGTATTCACACCCCTTGAATGGTTCCACGTTGTCACGTTACAACCACAACCAGGATTTTAGCAAAAGACCCACACAATGTAGTGCATAACTGTGATGTAGAAGAAAAATTATATTATATTCATTCTCCCTGCTCTGATAATCCTAAATAAAGTCACCCAATCAGTACCTAGAGTCCATTTGTTTATTTAATCTGAATATCAATTTTACTGTTCTCTGAAGGCCTCAGATTTGTGTTAGTGAACAAACAGCTGCATGAACACCAAGGAACTACGCAGACAGGCCAGGTACATAGTTGTGGAGACGTTTAAAGCATGGTTAGATTGTAAAACCATATTTCAAGCTCTGAACATCTCACGGAGAACTGTTGAATACACCACCTGAAAATGGAAAGGCAGCATAGGACAACTGCAAACCTACCAACATGTGGCCGTCCACATAAACTGACACGCTGGGCATAGCTGTGCATTGATCAGAGAAGCAGCCAGTAGGTCCAATGCAATTTTGGAGAAGCTGCAGTAATCCATGGCTCAGGTGAAAAAAATGGTTTTCAGGAAAAATATGAGTCATGCACTTCATAAATCTGGTCTTGATACAGGACTGACGAGAAGAACACCATAAGATGCCATGTAGGAGAAATAAGGTGATCTGGTCTGCTACATGTGGCGGAAAACTAATGCTACTACATATAACCCTGAAAACGCTAGCCCCATGTTGAAACATGGTAGTGGCAGAATCATCCTACTGGCATGCTTTTCATCAGCAGGGGCAGAGAGGCTGGTCAGTGATGATGGGAAGAGAGATTGAGCTAAATACAGGGCAATCCTCGAAGAAGAGCTCAAGTTGCAAAATGACAGCAACCTCAAACATACAGCCAGAGCTACAATGGAAGAGTTTAGATCAAAGCATATTCATTAGTTACAAAGGCCTAGTCAAAGTCTACACCTAAATCCACTTCTTCTGTGTCAAAACTCAAATCTGGTGCACATAGATGATCTTGATCTAATCTGACTGAACTTCAGGTGTTTTGCAAACAGGAATGGGTAGAAGATTTATATGAAGGAAAGATTCTGAAACCATGTAGCCTTTGCTTTCTACTTGGTGAAGCTTGTGGGTCCACGTGACAACATGTGAAATGTCTTAAGGATCATCAAGAACTATTCATACTTGCAATGCGCTGTGACCTTTGAGGTGGATTTGTTTTGCATTAAGTCATGCTAAATGAACTGCTCCTAAGACAAAAAAGGTTTATTGAACAAAGTACCTGTTGATCCCAGGAGGAACAACCATTGTCGGATCCTGTGCCAACACTCTTTTAATGCCCTTAAGAGCCACTATCTTTGCTTTGGCGATAGGATCAATAATGTCATCAGCAGCAAATTTCTCCAATTCTGCAACAAGATAATTTTCCTGATCAGCAAAAACAAAACATTACATAATGCACCGTCAGTAACCAGCCCTCGCGCTTACCTTTTTCAGGGAAGAAATTGTTGGCAAGAGGTGATTGCTTAACAACTGGCTGTGGTTGATGACCGAGGCCTGTGTGGATTCCCGGCTGTCCTGCCCTCAACATTGCTTGCTGTTGAGCCATCGCCATGTGAGGCTGAGGCACCATTCCAGGTCCCATAATCCTCTGCTGTTGCTGCATCATGTGTGGAGCAGGTGGCACCATTCCTGGTTGTTCCATCATTCCCTGGGCCGGGGGACGTGGCTGATGCTGCAGAATCAGTTGTTCAGGTCCCTGTGGGTTTGGGTGTTGACTAGAGAGACCAGCAAAATGAGAAGGGATGGCCCCCTGTTGAAGGGAACTCAACTGTTGCTGTTTCTGCAGTTCTTTCTTTTCATGCTCCAGGAGATCTTGAATGAGAAGAGGCAATTCCCCATCTAAAGAGCTCTCCACTTTTGCCAGATCTACTGCAGGAGAGTGCTGGCCCCCTACATCAGGCAGCCCCATGGAGTCATCGCCAATGTCTCCATGTGGGGCACCTGGAGAAAAAGGATCACCTTGTCCAGACAGAGAGTACTGAAGGGATCCGATTCGCACAGAACTGAGAGAGGCAGGCTGGTTTTCCTTTCGCTCTGTCTTGACTGTTGATGTGGTCCCCCTAAGAAGCATCGTCACAGCCCCTCTCATTTCGTCTTTGACCACAGATTGTCCTGGCTGCAGCTGGGGGGTCAGACATTTGTCCTCTACTTTGACTTTGGACATATCAGCACTCTCTGCAGCAGGTGGACGTAAGGTAGCAGAATCCTTCTGGGAAACTGTTGTTGAAGACTTCTGCCCAGGCTTATCTTTAGCTTTGTTTTCCACGTTACAGCGAGCAGATCCAGCAACAGATGAAGGCGTTTCGCCTTTTGCTTCTACCAGCCGCAGTTGGTCTGAAAAGACATCTTTGGGGTCACCCTGATCCAGTTCAGGGTCTGTGTAAGCCAAGAGGTCGAACTCATCACCGTTTAACAAGTCGTCCAGATGTGGATCATTGGTTTCCAGGTTGTCCAAGTTTCCCAAGTCATCGTCTCCTTTGTCGGGATCCAAGTCAAGAGTCAGATCATTTTCATCCTCCACACCACCATCTCCCGCAGCATCCCCTAGACCCTCAAGGTCAGGCTCTGGCAGTTCTTCACAGGTCCCTACACTTGCAGACTGGGGGTGTGTCACCAATCCTTGATGTGCAACTCGTTGCTGCTCAGTGCTTTGCACGTTCGAGTTGGAAGCGGATGCCTGAGGCTGCAACCGAGGCTGTTGGGATACTGGTCCTGCTGACTGCGAAGGCAGTAAACCGGGTACTGACATACGGCCCTGTGGTAGCCCCAGCTGTGAGGCCCCACTTCCATCGGCTTGAATACTCCCAGCTTGAGCTATGGGATGCTGCTGAAAGTAAGATGCAGGCAAATCTTGTTGTTGGACAAAGAGACGTGGTCTTGGCTGGGGTCCTCTGGGAATAAACTGTGGCCGTAAGGGTAGCCTTTGTGAGTTGTGTCTAAGTTCAATGAACTGTGGTGGCGGCCCTTGACCCAGTCCCTGCATGTTTTCTCCTCCATGTCCAGGCATCATGGTGTGTGGGTTTTCCATGCCTTGCATGTTTACACCAGGATTCTGTCTGATGCCCATCGCTTCAAGCCCAGGTTGGGGTAATCTTCTTTGACCTGGAGCCTGGGGTTGCCATTGAGGAGGGAATGGGGGACGACCAAACATACCATGAGGTCTGATGGGCCCTGGAAGCCTGATAGAAAAATGTACATCTTAGTTGAGCCCAAACAGTGAGATAAACAAATCTGAAACAGTAAAAGGTGGGACTAAAAATAAATAGCTAGTTTACAGTTTCTTCATTTTTTAGACATTTGCTTTATGAATGTGGATCTTATGATTTGTTATGTTTGCAGCCACTGGTTGCATATTTGTCATTTTTGTGAAAATAAATATGTGATAATAGTATTTGCTCCATTACAGATTTCTTCTGTTTTTGACTTTTTGATAGATATCAGACAACGGTCACCTGAGCAAACAGAGGAGGGAAAAAAACTAGCCATTTAAAAAAAAACCTCTTCATTTAAAATATTACATATAACATTACAACTGTAAACAGCAGCTCTCTGTATAACAGGAGTGTTTGCTTCAACTAATGTTTCCAACTAGACTTCCTCAACTCATCCAGTGTGTTATTTTGGCATTCACAACTCAAGCCCACCATGGCTCTCTTAAGCCCACTTCTCAGGTTGAGAATCACTGCTTTAAATGTTACCTTTCAATTTGTCATTCATGTATGCTCCAAGTGTTATTACACAACAATAATATTACTGAAGAGTCTGCTTTGTAACAGTGCTTGCCTTAGTCCACTTGTATCCATAATGCCAGCTGTTCCTGTAGGCGGTGGGCGAATGAGCTTATCATCCATGCCTCCTCCGACCACAGGCATCTTCCCAGCCACAGAAACTTGAGCTTCAGAGGTAGCAGCAGGAACACGGTCCTAAACGAAGTGACGTTAAAATCTGTTACACTGTTCTTTTTCATTTCTATTTGTGTCATATTTCACTGTTAATTGTTAATAGGTTAACTTTACCATGTCAGATGACATTTTCTGCCACATGGAAAAAGGAAAACAATCAGTTCCTACCTCTCTCCCAACAATGAAATGGTAAATGGCCTGCACTTGTATAGCGCTTTATCAAGTCCCCAGAGACCCCAAAGCGCTTTACACTACAATCAAGTCATCCACCTATTCATACACACATTCCTACACTGACAGTGGTGAGCTACATTGTAGCCACAGCTGCCCTGGGGCAGACTGACAGAAGTGAGGCTGCCATATAATCGGTGCCTTCAGGTCCTCTGACCACCATATGCAGGCGAGGAGGGTAAAGTGTCTTGCCCAAGGACACAATGTCTAAGACAGACAGAGCAGGAGTTCAAACCAGCACCCCCACTGGTTACAGGACAAAATGTCAAGTTTTATTGTAATTACTGATGCACGCGTACCTTGGGATAAGGTGGAGGTGCACCCATCTCCCCACCAGACCAGCCTGGGGATGTGCTTCCAGCGGCGGCGGCAGCTGCGGCCTCTTTCTCTTGTTTGATTGAAATTTTCTGCCTTTGCTGTCTGATAATGAAGTCCCTTAGTTTTTGCCGCTGTTGAAACAAGCAAAAAACAAAAACACAAGTAGTGGTGGTTAACAAAAGACATGCACTGACTGAGTTTTAAACGACAGTTTTGGATAATTCTGATACCTGTTTGAATTTCTCCAGTTCAGATGGGCTAAGTCCAACTAACGAAGGCTCCTGCGCTGACGAGATGTCCGGCAGCTCATGTGCGCCTTGTACAGCTGGCTGAAGAGGCAGCTCCGAAGGGTGAACAGCAGATAGTTCCTCGGGTTCAGAGGAAGGCGGCACTCTGGAACCGAAGTTGTCTGCTCCTTGTGTTAGCTGAGGTTGCGGCTGTTGAGGCTGACCCGGTACCACCTGACTCTGCTGCTGGGTGCTTAGGTAAGGTCCTGTGCTGGGACTGCGATTAAAGGCGGGTTTACCAGAGAGTGGATCCACTGTAGAACTACTGTTAGGGTGGCCTGGAGGGGGCTGGTTGGGATGAGGTGACGTTTTGTAATTTCCGGTTCCCTCTGAGGAATGCGAGGGAGTACGAGGAGGTTTGTGGATAACAGCAAAGGGGTCTCTGGACTGTGGTCTTGAAGGGGGCCTGGAACAAGGGTCTGGGGACTGGAAACGAGGAGTAGTTGGAGACTGGACAGAATATGGATCAGAGGACAGCCCACCAGGAGTGTGGGGAGACTGAACGCTACCCTGGGACTGTGGACTAGAGGGCACTCTATGACCCTGTTCCTGTTGTGCAGCAGGGTGTCTCTGGGGTCCAAGACCACAATTGTCACCTGACTGTGGTCTGGGAGTAACCTGCGAGTGAGAGTGAGGGTCAGAGAAACTATGTGAGGGAGACTGACGGTAGCCCTCAGAAGGATGGTTAGGGGAAGCTCCTGGATGAGGTGGTCCACCATCTCCCTGGTGCATTCGAGGAGTCATGGGTGCCTTGAATAAACCATCCCCAGCTTCCAGCATCCCAGATGGAGACCCAGCGGAAAGCTCCAGTCTTCCTGCAGTAGAAGAACGCGGAGAAGGTGCACTAATTTCAGCCCTGTGCTGTCCTGTGCTTACAGGTGAGGAAGCCACAGCAGAGGGTGATGACGACAAACCAAAGTCTGACCGTCCCATCCCCGGCTGGGCTCTGAAAGGGTCGCCGAGTTGAGTATTGTGAAGTGGGGAGAAAACTGGTGACTCCCCAAGCCCAGGGCCTCTTGAATGGGGACTTCCAGAAGGCCCTAAAGCCTCCTGAGAGCCCTGCTGTGAATGTAGGTGATGACCCTGTTGCTGCTGCTGCTGCAGTAATTGTGATCTGAAGTAAGGGTCAACGTGCTGTGCCCTTCTAGGGGTTCCAGGAGTTCCTGGTTGCATGTCAAAAAGGCCCAGGTTGTCTGGCCGTCCCTGAGGAGGACCCTGTGGGCCGGAAGCGGGGTAACCTGAGGAAGAGGCCTGTAAAGGGCTGGCCCCAGTATGGGAAAAGGGTGCGCTTGGATGAGAGTGAGAAAGGGGAGACTGAGGAGGAAGTTTGGCCAGGGGATCAGTCCGGCTTTCAGCTGACAACGGGGTCTTAAGAGCTCCATCTGAGAAAAATACAGAAGACGAACCCGAATCGGGAGGAAAGGAAAATGGGCTGTCTGTAGAGCTTGGTTGGGAAGAAACGGACGTGGAGCCTGAGGGGGGAAGGATCTGGAGGTGTAAAGTAGGCCGCTCGCCTTTAGGACGCACCGCCTCAGTCTTGACCGGCCGACACACCTGACTCTCAGCCTGCTGTAAGATGAAAAGAGGAAAATAACAACAGGGGGTTAAAGAAGGTAGGTACTTAATATAGTAGAGGGATGGAAATGTAACTCACCTTCTGTGCCTTGTTAATCCTCTGAGCTGCTCGGTTGTCTTTGGCCTTTTGCTAAAAAAGGAGAGCAAGTTATTTATTGTATTTTTTAACACATTCGAAAAAAAAAAAAAAACACAACATTGTCAGACCCTGTAGTTTTTGAAAACTATATATATTTACAATTTCTGAGTGGGGACATATTACTTTAGGTTCCTAAATGTCAATATTAGGTTTCTCTTCTCTGTATAACAGTCGACATACATCAAGTGACTGAACACAGAACAAAATAACCAGGTGTCCCAGGCAGCATTTTAGAAATAATCTACTGCAGAAGTTCTCTTTTTATAACAAGAATCATCTAAGTAACCATTAAGGTATCCAAGTAGCCACCATACTAACAGACATGTTAAACTTTTTCAGTGTGTTGCGTTCTCAAATACAAAACAAAAATTGTAAGAAAATTGTTCTTTTCTACAGCATGTTTGGTTTAACGATTTGCTTACTCAACATTTATAATGTTCATGTTGGAAGAAAAAAGCAGAGATTTCGACACAATCCTACCTTCATAATTGAAACTGGGCCGCCACTTAAGGCTGCACAATTTATCGCGAATATACCCACACTGACTATTTGAGTGCAATAATTGTTGGTTAATATGTTCCAAGTGTTATGAACTTGCAATTAGATGATAATGTAATATTAAGCCAGTAGGACAGTGTCTGACTGCAGCAGAGGCTCACACCGATGCCAAATGACATTGTCCAAAATCCTAAAGGTCACAGAGCGATGGAAGCACAGATGAGAAAGGATAACAGAAAACAAGCATATATCATGCAGCCCTTCTGCCATTTGTTTAAAATCTACCAATAGTTGCAGTAATAAGATGTTTATCTATCTAATTAAATGGGATACAAACTTTCTCACACATAGTAATGAACAAGCTCTGTACTGTAGCTGACTGATTCAGTGCTGGATTAGATAAAATCACTGCCATCACTGCAATATCATAATGTGCAATGTGCCTTTAGCACTGTGAAGGCTAAAGAATTTCAATGAAACTCTGCTTTCCTATAATATCTTAGGACACGGAGATGGATTTTCATCATCCTTTACATCCACCACCAGGGCTGCACAATATTACTTCAGCCAGATATTTTAATGATGGTATTTTTCATGTTTAAAGCATATTATTCTGACTCTTTGCTCTTTATTTTCCTTTGTAACAACATCTCCATGACTCTGTCAGGTTTAGCCGCTAAAAGTATAGATCCAGTGTGGACGCCGAGGGCAGGGAGAGTCAATCCAACAGGACAGGAGTATTACTGGCTTGCAGAATTTGCATTCAGAGCATTTTAAATAGAATATCCTACCAAATATTACATCTTAGCAGTTCTTTGCGACTTATTTTACATGTGGTTGTGATTCAATATATTTTGCAGCTCTAACCACAAATAACAGGAAATAGAAATATTCTGCTGTAAGCATGTATTGCTAATAGTAAGTAAATTGTCGTTTAGCATAGCAATTCGCATATGGATTTTATTGCAACAGGAACATGGTTAAGTTGGGTTTTATGTCATTTTTGGTCTCGTTCTGAATAAGAGGTGAATTCTGAAAATTCAGTCATTGTGCTTAAAAAAAAAATAAAAATCATCTTTTGCGCCGTTTGTTCTTATTAGTGCCACAGTTAATGAGTTTTGTATTTACCTTGTAAAAAGTAGATAGCTAAACTTCTTCAGAGTACTACTAAAGACAATCCAAATACCACCCGTGGTATTTATACACCACAAGGAACTTACCAAGTATGGAACCTTGTCAGCAGCTGACACCTTCCTCCAGATCTTCATAATCTGCTTACAGCGACTCGCCCAGTCTGAAATAGAGGAAACAATTAGCAGCTGCTCCATAAAAGTAACTAAAGCCTCATTTTGACGTAGGGGTCTGAAGTAACTAACCTGGGTAGTCCTGTTTAAGCGACGGGAAATTGGTGTTGGCATAAAGAACCGGGGAAATGGTTGAGAGCTCTCCCAACCCCTCGTCTTTTTCCCAGCGCTGGAGACTGCGCTGGTTGTAGGACAGCCCATCACCTTCAGCCTCTGTGGGAGTGGGTGGGGAGGAGGGCGTCACAGGGGTAGAAGGTGTGGCCCAGGGGCTCTCCTCACCCCCGTCTGGACTGAACAATCCTCTCTCTCTGCACGTCATAGACAGACATTGACCTTTGTCACTTTGAGAGCTCAATTGTGTAAACAGGAGAATATTTAAACTAATAAGCACTTAGCAATTCAGAGTTGGTCCTACCGTATCTCAAAGAAGGGAGACTGAGAGAGGCCAGGAAAAACATCCATCATTTCTGCAGAGGGCAAGGGTCCTGCAAGAGAAACCATGCTTGAATGCCCACACAATTTGTGAATCTGGACTGAATTTTCCCACACTTTGTACATTTCAGATAACTTTGTTGCATTAGTAAAGTTTCAAATATTAGATTTTCTTGTGGTCCTTAATGCCTGATCCAGACCAGTTTAAAAAAAGTCAAAGTAAAAAAAAATTAAAAATCACATCAAGTCCAACTTGAAACTGATCTAACAAGCAACATGTTTTTGTACCATTTATTAATGTTTATCTATGGGTTCTCTCACCCCGTGGCTGACCCTAGGGTTCAACGATTTTCATGTTTTTACTAAGTTTTTATTTTTTTTAAATAAATATGATTACATCCTTAAGCATAAAAGAAAACGATATAAGCAAATTCCACACTTCTCAATGCTGTGCAGGAACTGAACTGTTTCTGTAACATCAGGGGTCTGTTTTACACACCTGAGGGGAGAGCTCTTTGTGGTACAGCACTCTTTAGCTCTCCCTTAGTGCCCTCCAAGATGGGCTTCATCCCCCCTAAAGAGGAACTGTCTGACACTCCCAGAACCTTCCTGAAGAACTGCTCAGAGTCCTGACTCTCCACTCCCTGTGGAAGACCTGTCACACAAGAAAAACGGCATGAAAAACAAGAAATTAGAAGTTTTCGACCTAGACGTTCTTGGCCTTTCACTTTGTGTTACATGCAAATATTAAAGCTATTCTAAATATCATGTTTCCACCACAGGAACCTCTTCCAAGAAGCAGGGTAGTTTTCTGGGGCCATTCTACTGCATTTACCCAAGAAAAAGGCCCTGGTAGGGTCGTAGTTCTTATTCATTTACTAGGAACCTTTGGATGGAGTTTCATGAAGAGAGAGAGATTTTTCCAATATTAAGATTCAGCCATATCAGTTTAAAATAGTCTGAAGCTCCAGTTTCAGGTAACGTAGACTGTAATACAGTTTAAATGATCAACGTCTGTTTAAAGCAGTCAGTGGCAAAACAGGGAGAACGCTTACATTCAAAATAACATGTTAGTGCTTTAAAATAATTTAGTTTCTGAGTAACAAATAAAACCTAAACACAACAAACTTCCTCAGACGTTAAACTAGTACAGTTTCACACTGTAAACACTGAATTTGACCTTTCCCTGGGGTTTTTAGTGGCTTTATATAAGGGCAGTCACTTGGACAGAATCATCCTGTATAGTTTTACTGCTGAGAATCGTGGCTGAGGTAGACTGCCTCTTCCTCTCTCAGCTGGCATCGCTGCAGTGAGAGGAAAAACCACCAGGGTCCTGCTTTGGACTCCACAGTGGATACGCTCCCAACAAACAGGCCGAGTAAATTAAAGTTCCAAACAATATGTTAATTACTTAAAATTAAGCTAATTACCTTCACTTTTTTCTGGCTTAGAGTCATGGGGATTTGCCGACTGCTCCTTCACTGATGAAGAAGGAGTGGGAATTCCTGAAATTGTCAAAACTTATTTGAGCCAATCTTGAATAGCTTTAATAGTAATAGACATGTGGCCTCAACCACAGAAAGGTCTTACCTGAACAGTCTCCCTGAGCCTGGGGTACTTCACCCCCCTCTCGCTTGAGAGGAAAATTTCCATCCACCACCCGATCCTTGGCTTCAGCTGCTGAGAGAAGCACAAACATCAGTCTGTGGATCTTCTACAGACCCAGGATTACATCGAGGACTGCATCACTGATCTAATGAAGTGTTCCTACCCTCTGGGGTGACGATTTTCACTCCTGCTGGTTTTAGTAACACAGGCTGGACAAGGCAGGTACCTGGCCTCTGGCCTGGAGCTCCCATCATAGCTTTCTTACTCAAGTCTATTAGTGTCTTCCCAAAGAAGGCCTCCTGTGATTCAGAAGGAGATTTCATATGTGAATTTTACATCACTAAATATTTCAGATGTCAGAATTTCTAAGCACAGGAGTAACAGTGAGTCTATAAACCTGGAGATAAGCTGGAAACATGTCCTCCAGTTTGCTCTTTTTTCTACCCCGCCGTTTCTTGGCCTGTTCTTCCCCGTCTGCTGGTTTAGGATCCATTATGTTGTCTGTGTCCGGGTGAGGTCCTACACAAACAAAGCCACAGCATTCACTTTAACAATATTTACATAACATGGTAGAAGTCAGTCCGCTCTGGATATCCAAAGAGAATGATGGCATCTAACAAACAACAGTTATAGTTTATACAGCTATGTTTCATTATAAAAGCAGAGTTGTACATCTTCCAATCATTTCAGTGCCTGACACTCAATTCAGGTAAACAAAGTCCTCCGCCTTTATTTCAGTCATAATTAAATGACCAAAACATTTTATGATTGCTTTAAAATCAATATGTTCCAACCATATCAGTGTTAATCAAAGTGTCTGAATTTCAGTAGAGATGGGTCTGAGCGTTTATTTCCTTCCCACACACAGAAGGTAATTTGACTTTAAGACACTTATTACCCCTTTTCATACATTTCCTCCATTATCAAAACATCTGTGTTTGTTAACAACAGACTACATCTGCTGACTCGAACCTTCTTCAATGGTTCGCTCGATTGGCTGTCCATCTAATGTGGTCTCTCCAGCCAGCTGGGCAAAGAACTCTTTCTTTAAACGTGTGTGACACTTCCTTTGTCGCACCATGAAGCCCCCAATCCCTACGAAAAAAATTACATCAAGTGTGAAAATTAGAAGGTATCTTGCAAAGTGCTTTGCAGAAGATCTTATACCCCTTTCAACCTTTTCACATTTTGTCATTGTATTTTATTATTTGGATTATATGTGATAGACCATCTACACCGAGAGCATTAATCAGAGAAGCAGCTAAGAGACCCATGGTAACTCTGATGGAGCTGCAGAGATCGACGGCTCAGGTGGGAAAATCTGTAGACAAGACAGCAATTAGTCGTGAGCTCCACAAATCTGGCCGTTGTGGCAAGAGGACAAGCATTGCTGAAAGAAAGCCATAAAAGGTCGGGTTTGTCACGAAACATATAGGAGACACAAACCTATGGATTAGCAACACCTACACTGGACAACACACTGAATACTGAATCCCTCCTGAAACATGGTGGTGGCAGCATCATGCTGTGGGGGACATACTTTTCTTCAGCATGGACACAGAGGCTGCTAAGATAGGGGAATTAAGGAAAAGACTTGAGACTAGAGCTGAGGTTTACCTTCTAGCAGAACAACACACTAAACAACCAGTGCTACATGGGAATAATTTAGATCAAAGCACAGTAATAGGTTAGAAAGCTTCAGTCAGAGTCCAGAGCCTAATCCAATTGTGGCATATTTAAAATTGATGTTCAGAGACTTCCTCCATCTAATATAACTGAGCTTGAGCTATTTTGCAATGAACTGAAGAAGCCTTTTGGACGAGAGAAACATCTGCAAAAAACAAGAGAAGACGTCCAGTCACCTTCTGCCTACGCAAGTAAGAACTAAGTGCCTAAGCAACGAAGAAGGGGAAAAAACTTCAGTCTCTTGATATGTAAACCTGGTAGAGACACCCAAAAAGACTTGCATATGACAGGTGGTTCTAAAAAGTATCGACTCGTGAGTTAAATCCACGGCAAACCTATCATTTCTATTCGTAGTAAAATGAACGGACGCAGTTTTTCTTCCTCTTCACAATTATCCACCACTTCGTGTTGGTCTATCGCATAAAACTCTGATAAAACAGAATCAAGTTTGTTGTTTTAGAATGACAAAATGAGAAAAAGTTAAAAGGGTGGTAATACTTTTTTCCCAGATCATGTTATCCCAGATCAAAATAACGTAGGTGTTAAAGGGTGTAACATCATAGGAGACCTACCTGGTCTGTAGGGCTTTCGCTTCCTCTTTTTACTGTCCTCCGTCTCATCTGCACCTCCTTTAAGACCCTCACAGTCACCCACGCCTTCAGCACCAGCGTCCCTCTCACCACCTTCTCTGTCAGGACTCCCTGGAGGCTCCATTTTGGATTCACAGTCCATTGGTTCCCCACAACCTAATATTTCGAAGTAATAATTAAAGCACAAATACACAGCTGACAAATGTTCACATGTGGTGAAACGAGGCTAACCTCTGCCATCCTCACCATCTCCTTCAACCTCCCTCATGTCCATTCCATCGGGACCTCCATCGCAGCACAGAGTGCCGAGACGAGAGCGACGCTGCCGTCTCTTATGCAAAGGAGACATGGAGATGCTGCGAAGCAGGGACATACCCGACTCTGTCAGCCACACTCCCTCGAGACGGTAGAACTGGGGTTCTGAAAATTAAAATTTCAAATTTGAGTGACTTGGAACAAAATAAATGACAGGAAACTAGAAGGTGCTAGTGCAGGTCCATTTCAATAAATATGAATATCATCGAAAAGTTTACTGTAGTAATGGAGTTACAATATATACATTTATTACAGTGCTATTTTTTGCTGAATATCGTCTACAGCTAATGAAAACCTAAAATGGGTTTTCCCAGAAAGTCTGAATATTCAATAAGACCAATCAAAAGAGATCTTTAAAAATGAAAACTATGTCCATGTCCAGCACATGTCATGTACTCAAAGAAAGGTCAAGGCTCCTGTTGCATTAATTACTCTCCTTAATGCAGCACGGCATGGATGCGACCAGCCTGTTGCTCTGATGAAGTTTAAAGGAAGCATGTCTGCAATGTTGGGTCTGTTTTCCCTCATCTTCCTCTTGACAATACTCCACAGATTCTCTATGCAGTTTAGGTCAAGCAAGAATTTTTGGTCAGTCAAGCACACTGATAACATGGTCAAAAAAGCAGGTATTGGTTATTTATGGCAGTGTGATGAGGTACCAGCTCCTGCTGCAGAAATAAAGCAACATCTCTACAGGTCTTGAAGCACAGACTCCAGCTGCAGTCCAAGCTTGTAGATCCCACCCAAACTCTTGAGAAACTATTGCTTTACAATCCTTTAAAGGCTGCAACTATCTTTGTTGCTTGTGGACCTTTTTCTACCACGCTTTTTCCCTCCACTCAACTTTCCATTTATATGCTTGGATAGAGCCAGCTTTTTAGGAACGTTTTTAGCGGGTTACCCTCCTCGTGGAGGACCCTTTGACTGTGTAGACCATTACATTAAATTTGTGGTTAAATAAAGAACTTTCATTGATCTTCTGTAACGGGGTTTCATTAGCCTTAAACCACAAACTTAAAATTAACAAAAATAAACACATGAAATATTTTACTGTGTGTAATGAATCTAGTGCCACTTTTTTGAATGAAAATACTGAAATAAAACAACTTTTTGATATTCTAATTAGTTGAGATGCACCTGTATATAATTGAATAAAATCCACTAACCTGGCTCTTTGATCTTTATTGAAGCCATAATAGCCGACTCTACTATGAAGAACAGCACCAAATAGAAGAATGCAGAATTAGTACGTTGAAGAAAATCTTGAAAGCATCATTTTTGTTTTTAGTTGGTCAGCTGCGTCATTCTGAGACTCACCCACAGGTTTTGGAACATATGGTGTGCAGGATGTGCATGCAAAGCCCTCATCAGAAGCTTGCTCCACCTCATCCTCTGTGTACAGGCTCTCACAAACAGCATGGACCCATCTGCACAGGCACACATGAATACACGGCGACACACGCTTCTTAGTAAATGCCAACTAATCAAAGATGTTATGGAATAATTTATGATGAGGAAACTCCATAAATAATCTATTCCCTGCTTGTCGTCATTAGCTGCATCCCCATGAATTCCTAAGTTTCCCTTTGCATGTGTAGCTCTATGAAACCCAGCACGCACCGGTCGCAGTACTGACACTGCAGCAGTAGCTCCTCTTCCATGAAGTTTTCTCTGCATACCGGACAGGTGACGAGGCTGGCGCAGGGCCCGCAGTGTGTGTAGTTGTTCTGCCACTCACAGTGGAGACCTGGTGAGCTGGCACCACACTGGACACAGCACACACACCTGCACAGAACAGGTTTGGCATTCTGACACCGACCCAGCTAAAGTGTATATTTATTAAAGCATTGCTACAATTTAAAAAAGGAGCCATTTTTATGTTTAAAGGGTACAAAGCATAAAGGCAGAGCAAGGTAGACTTTAAATTGCTAAAGCAGAGCTGAGATACTGTGTTTCAGTGTTTTACATAATATGCAAATGTGCATGTACTCATTTCCATTTGACCTAGTTCAAAAGGAACAGAACTGAAAAGACTACTCCACACTGAGTCTTTCTTTTTTTACCATTTGCACTTCCAGCCCCCCTTTGGTACTGTGTGCAGAGGAGGGTCCAAGCAGTAGGTATGATAGCTAACATCACAGTCGTCACAGAGCAGCAGGCGTGACGGGTCCGAGGCCTTTCCACACACTTCGCACACTATACACTCCAAACACCGCCACCCTTTACGAAGCTTTGTCTTGGTGATCTGAAGCAGAATTAGTACACGATTACATTTCTGCTTAAGCTAAATAAATATCATAGATGTAACTAAAAGCTGATCCTACTTTGCTGTTCACACAGTAAGGGTGGTAACACTGGGCACACTGAGCACAAGCTAGCAGCTGGCCCTCCATACCCTTTCCAAAACTGCCACACACAACACACATGTCCTGAAACAGACAAGAGGACAGAGAGGCAAATATAGTCAGGCTGCATGAGATCCTTTTTTAATGGTGACAAACTGCAGCAAATGAAAATAAATGTACCTGGAGCAGGACAAATTTGTCAGTGTTTGAGAAGAGCACCACTGTGTTCTGCATGGTGTCGTCCTCCTCATCGTCGTCCTCCTTATTCAGTCCAGTGTCTGAGGTCATGCTTAGCTGAAAGGTAGGATACACGATAAGTTCAATATTACATGGAAAATTCCAACAAGCACAGATTTTTATTAATCTGTTTGTTACTCAGGTTGAAAAGTATGAGCTGTACACAGAGTTCCTACCATATTTTCCATGTTAAAGTTCCAGATTTTTGAAGTCTCAAATTTTCCATTCTTCATGTCTCCCAAGTTTCCCCAGATATTAAAGATATTTTTCAACAATCAAGAATTTTTACACTTACTACTAAAATCAAAATGAAAAACAAAAGGGAATAACCTTTTTTTAAAAATGAGGGTTCCTGCACATTTCCCATTTTAAAAGCTCCAGACCTTTCCGGACTGAGGTCCCATCTACACTAACATGGATATTTAGCAAAACAAACATATTCTCTGCTGCATTGTCACCTTGTTTGTTTTTCGGAAGGAAAACATAATTTTAAAAACTAAACCAAAATGGGGTTTTTACTGAACGCCATATGTATCCATGTAGACTGGACAAAGATTATAACTGATAGTGAATCCAAGCATCGGATATAAGTAACAGACAGAGAAAGAGCAAGTTAGCAGAAGCCCCAAATGCGTTATTTATCTTTGCTCTCAACATTTGTCCTTTGAAATCTGAAATCTAGCTAATTTAGACTTTGTTACCTACTTTAGTGGTGAAGGTGATCCAGTGTTTCTGTTGGAATTTCAGAACGCAGATATTTGTAAATGCAAATATTTCAAAATTATATCTGAAGCGGCAAAGCTCGAAGGCTTCAAATGTAATTTCCCAAGTTCATTTTTGGGCTTTACTTTTGAATATTTGTAGAATTTGTTTTGCTAAATGTGTGTTCAATGTTTTGCTTTATTTATATGTTTCAAAGAACAATGAAAAACTCAAAACAAACAAAACCCACAAAATCCAATCCATTTCACTTTCAGCTAAGCTGCGCAGCGCCAGGACAGGATGTGGGACCTTGGCAAGAGAAGAGGATTAATATCAATAACATCTGGTGTATCGACACGATGACCGTAGACATTCACTGGTCCTCAGACCTGGAGTATGCGACTGTTAAATGTAGGTCCATCTATCTCCAGATAGAGCTCACCGTAGTCCAGATTAACTGTTGTTTAAATCTGATCAGTTGCTAATGCTAGCTTGGCTGTAGGACTTCTACATAGCGGCATTAGCGACCAGCAGAGCAAGCATCCTGCTGCTGTGAACATTAAAGCAGGAGACTTCAATCATGCAGACTTAAATGCAGTGCTCCCCAAACTCCACCAGCATGTGAAGTGTGCTACCTGAGGAGCTGACACACTGGAGAAGGTTTACAGCAACATCAAGCTGGGTTACAAGGCTAGGCCACTACCACACCTGGGCCAGTACGTCCAGCTGACCATGTTTTTAACTCCTGCTTATGTCCCACTCAGAAAAACTGCTTTTACCATCACAAAAACTGCTAAAACGTGGCCCGATGATGCCTCCCAATACCCACAGGACTGGTTTGAAAGGACCAACAGGGAGATTTTTCAAGACCCAGACCTGTTCACAGACAGTGTTCTATGTTACTGAAAGACTTACATAGACACTGTTACTGAAAACACACTAGGGGCTTCCCCAGCAAGAAGCCCTGGATAACCTAGGAGGTCCAGCAGCTGCTGAAGGAGGGAAACAATGCCTTCAGGTCAGGCAATAAGGGTGTCTACACTACAGCCCACGTTAACAGAAGAGAGACATCAGAAAAGCCAAGTCGGAAAGTAGGAAAAGGATTGAGGACCACCTGGACGTTGAAGTTCGCAGATAACATCACAGTGGTGAGGCTCATCTGGGGGGGATGAGTTTTTTTTTAGCCCTGATGCTATAGGGACCTGGTGGAGTGGCTGACAGCGTGGAGCACAGAGGAATAACTTGCTCCTCAAAATCTCCAAGACCAAGGAGATAATAGTGGACTATAGGAAAATAGGACGGACATTTCACTGATCATCTGCAGGGACTCTATGGAGACGGTCGGTGACTTCCACTTCCTCGGAGTCCACATCCAGGAGAACCTGACCTGGAACGTGAACACCTCTGAACTGCTGAAAAAGGCCCCGGCCTTGACTTTCTGAGAGTTCTTAGGAGAACTAACATCACCGAGACGGCTGGTGTCCTCTTATTGGTGCTACATTGAGAGCATAATGACTGTACAATGGCTCAGAGGAAAGGATCCAAAGGGTTATTAACCTGGCCCAAAAGATCATTGGCTGCCATCTCCCCTCACTTGGAGAACTTCATAATCCATGCTGTCTCCAAAAAAAAAACCAGTACATCATAAAGGACACTTCTCACCCGGGTTACGCTCTGTTTGAACTGTTACCGTCAGGCAGACGCGACAGATCAATTAAAGCAAGGACAAACAGATTTAGTTTCTATCCAACAGCAACAACTAAACGCAACACAGCCAGAATGTAAAAGAGTAATAGCAGAATTTATTGCTAAATATTACTAAAAAAAGCACAATAAAGTACATACTGTTTTAATGCACTTACACTTTAAAGCTGGTGAGAGTTCTTAGTTTTGATGCTAAAATCATTTGAAGTTTTCAGTATTTGCAGATCACTGACCTGAGCTAATCACGGGAAAACTGAATCTCTAGTCATTGTTTGTTATGTTTTATAAGAGCTATCAGCTCAAATGGTGATCAGAACCGTAAGATGAAATCTATATTATACTATATATACACTCACCGGCCACTTTATTATTAGGTACAGTTTGCTAGTACCGGTTTGGACCCACTTTTGCCTTCAGAACTGCCTTAATCTTTCATGGCATAGATTCAACAAGGTACTGGAAACATTCCTCAGAGAGTTTGGTCCATATTGACATGATAGCATCACACAGATGCTGCAGATTTGTCGGCTGCATCCATGCTGTGAATCTCCCATTCCACCACAACCCAAAGGTGCTCTATTGGATTGAGATCTGGTGACTGTGGAGGCCATTTGAGTTCAGTGAACTCATTGTCATGTTCAAGAAACCAGTCTGAGATGATTTGTGCTTTATGACATGGCGCGTTATCCTACTGGAAGTAACCATCAGAAGATGGGTACACTGGTCATAAAGGGATGGACCTGGTCAGCAACAGTACTCAGGTAGGGTGTGGCGTTGACACGATGCTCAATTGGTACTAAGGGGCCCAAAGTGTAACAAGAAAATATCCCCCGCACCATTACACCACCACCACCAGCCTGAACCGTTGATACAAGGCAGGATTGATCCATGCTTTCATGTTGTTGACACTAAAGTCTGACCCTACTATCCGAATGTCGCAGCAGAAATCAAGACTCATCAGACCAGGCAATGTTTTTGCAATCTTCTATTGTCCAATTTTGGTGAGCCTGTGTGAATTGTAGCCTCAGTTTCCTGTTCTTAACTGACAGGAATGGCACCCAGTGTGGTCTTCTGCTGCTGTAGCCCATCCGCTTAAAGGTTCGACGTGTTGTGCGTTCAGAGATGCTCTTCTGCATGCCTTGGTTGTAACGAGTGGTTATTTCAGTTATGTTCTTTCTATCAACTCGAACCAGTATGGCCATTCTCCTCTTACCTCTGGCATCAACAAGGCATTTGCGCCCACAGAACTGTCGCTCACTGGATATTTTCTCTTTATCGGACCATTCTCTGTAAACCCTAGAGATGGTAGCGCGTGAAAATCAAGGTAGATCAGTCGTTTCTGAAATACTCAGACCAGCCGGTCTGGCACCAACAACCATGCCACGTTCAAAGTCACTTAAATCACCTTTCTTCCTCATTCTGATGCTCGGTTTGAACTGCAGCAGATCATCTTGACCATGTCTACATGCCTAAATGCATTGAGTTCCTGCCATGTGATTGGCTGATTAGAAATTTGCATTAAGGAGCAGTTGGACAGGTGTACCTAATAAAGTGGCCAGTGAGTGTATTATTAAAAAACTACCTGAGGAAAGTACCTATAACGAGAAATAAACCAATATGCAATGGTTAAGTTCATGGGGATGAGATGGTTTGTTCACTAACATGAAACATGCAGATCATTTGGCAGCACATGGGCAGGCAGCGGAGAACTGGTCCACTGTCAACTAAACATGAGCTTCACATCAAACCACCACTTCTTTTATGTGATCTATATGAACGGCCACTCCGGTTGTTTGAGCAATTTATTTCTAAAAATCCAGTATACAGAGCATTGTAAAGCTCACCAAAAAGGCATCGATGCAGGAAGCCATGGCTTTGAGGCGTGACCTCCCACCACGCCCTCTTCCTCCGCCACTGCCTCGAGGTCTGCGCTTTCCGGGAAAGCTACTGCTTCGCCCCTTTGAGTTAAAATAAAGAAGAAAAAACAATATGAAAGGTATGTTGTCATAAAGGCACTTTAACCCCTCAAGATATTAAAATCAATGTCATGGTGACCTCACCTGTTTGACCCGTGAACGGCCTGGGGACCCTCTACGTTTCACCTTCTCTCTGTCGCTCCTGAGGGCTTCGAAAGGAAGCGAGTCATCGGTCTCTGTGAGGTTATCGGCATGCGAGGGACCAACAGGAACAAGTCCGAGCTCCATGGACAGCTGAGGATCAGGTTCTCCAGGAGAGCCCAGGAAGCCACTGCTGCTGGACATCTCATCCAGCAGCAGCTCTGGCTTGACCCCTTGCAGCTCCTGCTTTATGTCCAAATGATGTCCTTTCATTTGCTCATCATCTTCGTCTTCGTCCTCAGACTGAGGAAGTAACCTTGTCTCCACATCCATGGCAGAGAGGGTCTCTTGTGTATCTGTTAATAAAGAGACGGTGAAAGGAGACTGAGGGTCTTGGCATCGACCTCCTTTAGGTTTATCATCTATAGACGATAGTTCACGTTTGTCTACAGAATCAGAAAAGTCTGGTGGTTTCTGCGCATCCTTTCCGAATGGTTCCTCAACACAGCCACTCTTTAATAATTCCTCCTCTGAAGGTTCTTGTTCACTCCCCAGCTCCTTGTTTTCAGCGGCTTGATGCGATACTGCTGTAGGCTTTGTCGCAGGATTGCTGCTAAGATGAGTTTCTGCCGTAAAGACCTGGGAGGGAGTCTTCTCACTGAGGGTTTCTTCTGATCTCTTTTCACCAGCAGGAAGACAAGCGGCTCCTTGCTGTGTGGTGGCACATGCTGGATTTCAGATGTAAAAATATGTGATTATTAGCTTTATCAATCTAGCATTTATTGCTGCACCTCAATACATTCAAAACATCATTAAAAAAAGACCACGTTGACATTTTAGTTCAAAAAGTGAAAACCATATGATTTTATTACACACTGATATATTTGTAGTGTTTATGTCTATTAATTTGATGATTATAACTAACCACTAATGAACAGTTTTCACTGTGTGTGTAAGAACTCAATAGGAGTTTTATTTTTAAATTACATACCTAAGATAAAGGCGTATCAGTTATTCTAATGTATTGAGATGCACCCGTATCCTTAGTTATGGCACAAAAACAAAACTAAACCCAAAATATTTCAGTGTTTATAACTCACATGTAGACACAGTGGGAGCAGAAGACTCCTCACAGGTGAGCTCTTCTGCTGCTACCTGGGCCTCTGGCTTCATTTCTTTCACCTTAATGTCTGTTGAGTGAACTACTGCAGACTCCACCACTAAACCAAACATATAGATACATAAGCTTATTAGAAAGTCAGGACAGTTTTTTCTAAGTTTAGCCTAATGTCCTGGGAAATTCTGATATACCTAAATCCACAGAGGTCTCTTTCTGAGGTCCATCCTTCTCTGTATCCATCCCAGGTGCACCTTTCTGGCCAGGAGTCCCTCCTGATACATCTACCAGCTTTAATTCTGCTTGCATTGTCATCTCCTGTCTTGACTGCATGTCTTCCATGGATGTTTGACCAGCGGATTGCTGCTGATCCTCCTTGCAAAGAAGGCAGATGTCCTTGGCTTCTGATAGCTCCCCCAGTGAAGCACACTCACTGTGCATCCATCTAAGGAAATCAAGGAAAAAATATTGTATAACAAGAACATTAACTTGGATAAACATTAAAGATGCATCATGTAAATCCTCCATTTACTTTAAGGCTCAACAAACGTGCAGCATGTTTTTATTTTATTTTATGTGTTAAATTCCTCAGAGACAAAATAAGAGATAAATCTGAATGAACAGGTGAGACCTCAAAGGAAAGTGGAAATTGGTATCGGTCAGGAAAAGCCTGATCGGTGCATCTCTAATAAACATAATATTAAGAACCACAGTGTGCCAAACTGACCTGTGGCATATGCCGCAACACTGTAGCCCGACAGATGGGTTGGCATCTTTGCTGCAAACGCAACATACTGAGCTGCGGTGTTGCTGGCACTCTTCACACATGTTGTAGTTTTCGAACCACTGGGCCGAACCTGGCAGCGCCAACCCACGGACACCACACTCCACGCACACACGACACCTCTGTGAAAAAACATTACATGGTGATAATGATCAGGTCTCTAAAAGGGAGAACATAGTTCATTCCAGCAGAAATAGCCACGTTAAATTCTGACAGGCAACACATTTATCTGGTTTTACTGTAATCTGGCGCGTTATTATTAAAAACATGTTTGGTCAGTCTTTTACAATGTCAGTCTTGTTTATGTGTACGCTTAATACTCAATATCAATGAAACATTTAGAGGGCTGTTTGTAAGTGCTTTCTATATTTTTCTTTGACTGCTGAATGTTGCAAACTACAAAACCTCACATATGTGTGTTAATAAAAAGGTTTTTTTCATAAATAGAAGAAGACAGCATTGAGTTCTTGACGTATTCCCTGTTAATAGAGATGAAAAACAAAAAGTGACTAACTCTGCATTTCCAAGGGTCAGAGGGAAGAGAGTCCATGGCTGGTTGGAGACAGAAGGTATGGTATCCCTTGTCACAAGCATCACACACCAACATTTTGGAGTCTTCTCCTGGTTGTCTGTAAGTAAAATAAAAATAGTTATTTTTGACTAAGCACAACATTTTTTATTTACTTTACAGAGATGGAGCCCAAGTCTTCAGTGTGGGTGCAGTTTGTCCACAGGTTAGACTTACCTGCAAGTCTGGCACACTTTACACTCTGGGCACTGCCACCCTGCCCGCTGGATGGGTGTGGCACCGATTTCCAGACAGGATGCATGATAGTGTAGGCCACAACCCGTGCAGAAAAGTAGTTCTGTGAGCTCCCCAGCAGAATCACAAACTGCACACCAAGCCTCCTCGCCAGCTGTAAACAAAATGTATAAACCCAGATTGCGAAAGGAAAATGACATTATAACTTCGTTAATTCCCCCCCCAATTTCAGATACACTCAGAGTTGAGTACAATCCCCCACAACGTAAAAAAGTTCAATATAGATTTATGGAATTGATTAAATGCTTAAATTGATAAAACAGGCATTTAAAGGGCTAAAACTTCAGGGAATTCATGAATATCTGTTAGGTATGGTCAAGTTGATAAATAGTACTATTCTAATCTTATCTAATCTTAAAAATAGGATTATTTGTGACCAAATGTCCAAGTGAAGCGATAAATGAAGAGAACCCTAAAGGTTTAACAATATTCAATAATAGAAAATGCTTAATTTTATTTTTGCTCATGAAACGTTCAACAAAAATTTGATTTTTCGTGATTAGAATAAATATCAGTTAACTGATCTGTGATAGTCCTTTTATTCAGAGAAATGGGAATGTTTGTTACAGTGGAACAGATTTTCTACAGCGTCACAGAGAAAATTTTGGCTTGAAACAAAAAGTTATTTAGCTTGTATAGTCCTGTAAATTGAAAATTATCATAAAATGCTTAGGTTAAGCATAAATAATTCTAATTTCTAAGGCAGTCTCGACCTGTCGTGGGTTAATTGAGCTCACATATCATTGGATTTACACCCTATATGTACTTGAAAACAATAACAAACAGGCAGTAACATACTTGCTAATAAAGCAACAGGAGCACAAACAGTAGCTGCTCCTGGTAACATACCCACTTATACTACATGCACACTAAAGGTCATAAGGGCATGACGATTATGGCAAATGTGCTCATGGTCCTCTTACCCAACTCCTCAGCCTTGTCTATATGCTCTGGACAGAGGAGGACCAACTGCTTCATGGACTGGAACGATCCGCTGGCTGCAGAGCACGGGAAGTGGTAAAACCGCGAGCAGCCCTCTACATGGCATTGTATGGTTGCACCCAGTCTTTTGCAATATTCACAATGCTGAAACAAACCAATGGTAGAGAGCTGTAGAAACTTTCCTGAAGAAAGGGCTTATTTAATATTTCTCTTACATTATATTATCCAATTCAAGTCAATGGAGAGCAGACTCACCCGTTGTGTCCCTGAGATAACAGCTTTATCCACATTCTCCAGCTCCTTGTCTTCCGTCTGCTTCACCCCGTCTGACCACACCGCACACCAGTGGTGAAGCCAACAACCCCCTGCTCGTTATAAGGACAAACACAAAATATCTCACACGTCAATAAAATGCAATTGCATTATGTAACTACTAGAAGAAAAATAAAGACAATAATAACCATAATATGGCTGCCTCATGATGCAGAAATAAGACAGTAAAGTTTTTGCAGATTAACCTGAGTCATCAAAGAGTGCTGTCAGACAGGAAGAGTCAGAAAAACCAATGGAAGACAGATCATCATTTCCAGGCTGTGGCAGTGGGAAAGCTGATGGCTTATGAGTTGGCCGCTCCGATGACGACCTGAAGTGTCGCAGTTCCCGCTGTCCCAGCAAGCTCCGCTCCACACAATTACAAAGGGCACAGGCACGAATGCATTCTCTGTTTACACACAAATGATAAAAAATGCACTCAAAACTTTAGTATGTGAATGCAAATGATGAACATCATCGTGCAATAAAGCAACCGGCAATTCAGCTTTTCTGAGACAAAGATGGAACTTACACAGGTGTGCTGGAAGAGGCTGCATCAACACCAGACTCGTCTGCAGCAGCAGGGCAGACTTTGGATGATTCCTGGAGGCAGATGGGCTGGTGTGCGGAGGTGCTATCATCAGCTATCAAATATAAATAAAAATAAATAAATAGAACATCAATAAAAATTTTAGGGATATCAAAATATTTCTTTCTAATGCATTGTCAATATTAAATCTAATATTGAGATCTATCTCAATTCAACAATAACAACAAAAATAAGGTACAGAATAATGATCGATTAACAGGTCAAATACATAAAAAACGGACTTTATTTTTCCTATCTGTTAAATAAATCAAATTTAAGAACTCCCAATTATTTTTGGTCTATAAACACATCAACCAACAGCATGTACTTTGTTGCAGTTTCTTAAGTTAAATAAAGATTATATTAAAGATAGCAACCTGCTTTGATGCATCAATAAACAAAAATATTATTGTAAGTCTGTCATTTTTCTGTTGGATTCAAAGCCGCTGCCTCTATCTAAGAACGTTACAAGCATTCTTCCTCCTTTATCTGTTATAATCCTTGGAATAAAAAAAAGAAATAGACAGAAAGAAAGCCAGAAATCAGTATCCATCAGAAAAAGTCCAATCAGAGCTACTGTAGAACAGAAAACTATGAAAACTTTACCTGTTGGTTCAGAGTCATTCTCTTCGCAGTTCGATTTCTGCTCGTCCATTCCACATACAAATTTTGACCTCCTTAAATGAGATCTACAAATTAAAAAAACATGCAAAAAAAAAAAAAAAAAAAAATGTAGGTCAAACGCAGGCCAGGTAGTAAAAGACGTTTTAACTTATATACAAATAATCTGAATGGTTTCCTTGGTTTCTTTTAGAACTGGCAAAGTCATTAACATTAGGTTATCACCATTATTTGACTGTTAATATCTGACCACTTAGACAAAACACATAACAATTACAGTAAAGTTCTAGACAAACATACATCTGAAAAATAAAAGTCGGGGATTACAATCCAAAAACTAAATAACTCCAAAATTAAGCATAAAAATAAACAATATCGGGTGCACAATATAGCATTAAACAATCCATCTATCTATACACAGAGTGTCTTCAACTTGAAAACCACACCATTTATTTAATAAGACAGTCACATGTGGACTTCCCCGTGAACTCCTTGTGTTAATTTCATAGTTTTAATTTTAATACACTGAGATTTAACGCCAACTCCTGAAAATACCGCGAAGGTTACGTACGAGCGATCAATCAGAAATAGCATTAACGATACAACTTATTTACCAAGCAACGCATAGTCTACGTCGATAAAGCCTCCGTGGACAAAAAGCACTCAATCTCACAACTAAACTGCGTTTTGTTAAAGAAAACAACCACAAAACGGGATACACAAAGAAAATACAACTTCCTTATAGAGAGCTTCCTGTTGCAGCGGAGCCCTTTTCGTGCAGAACCTCGTAACTGAGCTATAATGGTTCCGCCATGGAACTAAAGCGCTACAAAAAACAAACAAAAAAACAAAAAAAAAACACTATAAAACAAACAATAAAGGCGATTCGGTTTTATCCACATAACCGATGAGAAATATGAGAACATATATGGGATGTCCGGATCTAACAGGCTGTGTGAATGTAAATGCAATAATTATTTTTAAAAAGTGCTGATCCAAGTCCATGCCAAGTATTTTTTCATGAATTACAAAACAATCATTGAGCCATAAGCCTCGAGTACATGCATCTCTTAATATTTCCTGTTCATTGTAAAAAAAAAAAAAAAAGGTAAATGGGGGTAGATCATGCTATAAACAGTGACATTGTTTTGTTTTTGGTTTCTTTGCTGTTAGTCATTTTAATGAAGTCATGCAAAAGCGCCGATCTTTAAGAGTTTGGAGGAAAACGTGTTCTTTAACTCAATTGTATCACATGCGAATAAACATAAGGTGTAACAGTTGACATCAAATAAAGATTAAGCCGCATCTATTTGAATGATCCTGCATACATTAAAAACATATCCTTATTTTCATGGAGGAAATATAAACAGAGGGAAGTGATCTGTAGGGACAAAATATTGTAGTGGGGCCTTAAATGATAAATACTCGAATTAAGAAAACATATGCTTCCAATGCAAAAACTAAATGATCCTAAAGCTGTGTATTTTTAAAAGTACAACCAGAACTCCCACAATAAGACCATGCAGACGTACAGAGCAAAATAACTGACATTATTCTGCATACTGCATAGAAATGAGTACGAGTGCAACTGAGCTAATGGGCACATTAGCTCAGCCGTGTTAACATTGCACCGCCAGACTCCAAAACAAAATACAAATGTCAAAACCCGGTGCCCCAAACCTAACACCTGTTAAGAGTACACATTTACTAAGAAATATCATACGCTTTGCTTTAAAGAAAAGCAAAAGGGTTCGAAGTAAAAGTAATAACATGATGTCCAAGTCTTGATACTATAGTTAGGGTTGCAAACTAAAAGAGCATTAATAATTTTGGTTATTACATGTTAATGATCAGAAGCTGAGGTGTGCTGCCTATCTACAATAAGGACTTTATAGCTAAATAATAGCGCACTCAAGCACTTTCTCAATGTAAACACCGACTTCAAAGGGCTGGCTCTAACCAGCAATTAGACGCATCCATATCAGTGTCGACAATTCTACAAAGCTAACAATTACCTATAGTGACGAAGCTACAAACTTTCCCGAAGAAATCACATGAACCGAGACTACATTACGCTCAGGAGCGTGTAGTTTTAAAATATGTCAACTGGATTTTACGTGGATCTCAATCTGGATACAAGGAGTGTAGAACACCCAAAAGGGAGCACATAGGGTACCACAGCTAGCTTTCCAGCAATTAGATAGATTCATCTGGCAGCTAAATGCTACATATAGCAGCGCTAACACCGGTCTAAGGTCAGGGTTAGTGTGTTTCAATGTGTATGCTGCAAGGAAATAAAGCATGCCACACTTGTCTCAACCTACCTCAGAATAAGAACGTCCTCTTCTCATGCATCAGCAAGATCTAAAGAGCCACAAAGCTTCCAAAAATGCTGATGCTCGCTTCATTTTATGTACCCGGACTAACGCTGCGGCTAGCCCCGGCTGCTGTGAGAGTGGGGGAAGTGCAAGTCGGCAGGCAGGCTTTGCTAACTGTTTAAACTACACGGATAACACAGCGGTTACCCAGCTAACCAGCGGTCAGACTTCTGTATTTACCACTCGGGGAACTTTTGTATCCAAACGCAAGTCTTCGGTCAGTCTAGAAAAATGTTTTCTCGCTCCACGCAGCGATGGTGAATGTAGCTTGAGGGCTAACATTAGCAAGCTTTCAGTTATGTTCTGGAATCTCACTCGAAGAGGTCGAACGTTGCAGCAAGTTTGCATAAATTGTCTGTATCCGGAAAGTGCAGCGCCGAACTTTGTAGACAGGCCAGAATATATGGTTTCCTTCAAGTTTTTCCCGAGTGCAGACTTTCCTCTAACTGAATTTGTAGTTCAACTTTACATGGGTACCCTTGTATTGGGTCATTAGCATCTCTTCCTTCCCTTCGCTAAACTGCGTTGCGTCTCCAAACGGCTGTTCCACTAAAGTGGCTAGCCTATGCTAGCTGTGCTAGGTTATAAACAACTACGTCAAAAATTAATTCATCCAAACGAACGACTCATAATTATTCGTCGCCGGAGCATATTACAACATACGAGTGATCAAAAGAGGTGAACCTTGTGGAGTTCAATCATTTAGCACGCAACATCGGATTTTAATTTAGAGAACGCGGCCACTGAAATATGGTGGATAATAGATATTAGGTCATTAGATTTTCGATCCAGGGAAGCCATTTTTCATTAGATTGTCATGCTTGTAACAGCAGAGCTACACTGACATTCCTGTTAGTGCGTGGATTGGTTGGGTTTCACCGTAAAGAAACCGATGCGATCGGTTTCAGAGTGAAGTTCATTCCCTTATTATGCTAATTAATTGTTAGTAAGCAGTTATTTCAAACGTCTGTCGTGCATTTTAGGACTGTTTATTTTTATTCTCCTTTACTAGTTTAATTGACTACTACATATTTTAAAATAACTGGATTTCGTTTATCTGGTTCTGACCAAAATTAGTTGGAAAACTTTTTGTCACATGTCGAATAATTGTGACAAACTTAGGGGAAACGTGTGGATAATAAGTCGACATCTGTGTGTATGACACCACGGTCTTACTGTGGCAAACAGAAAAGTGTTAAATGAAAAAGTGACAAAAACAAAACAAAAAGCAATTCATAGCAACCACATATTCAGACCATGCTTGTATCTGTTTGTAAAGGAAAAGTCAACTTATTTTATGCTGTGTTGTTGCCTGTTGAGGGTAATAAAAATATAGAAAATGAAAAACAACTAATATAATCCACCGATTCATCCATTGTCTATACCTGATTATCCTTGTAGGGTTGCAGGGGAGCTGGTGCCTATCCAGCTGTCATTGGCTGGGGGGTTCACCCTGGACAAGTCGCCAGTCACCACAGGGCAACAGGGCAACACAGAGACACACAGTACATACAACCATGTATGCACACATTTATAACTAAGGGGAGTAACCACTTAATTTAACATAAATATTTCTGGACTGCAGGAGGAAGAAGGAGGACCTGGAGAACCAATGCATGCACGGGGATAAAATAAAGCAACTCCATGCAGAAAAACACCAAGCCAGGATTCAAATCCATAACTTTACTGCCGCAAGGCAACAGTGACAACAACTGCACCACTTTGTAGCCCAACTTTACCACTCCGTGTCCAAGAAAATAGCAGTTGCCTGATTGCATTGAGTCTGAGTTTAATAGTTTCCAATAGAATGGTACTTGTCTATCTGAATTATCTCAGGTATAAAGTTTTTTGCAGAGGGGATTATGGTGTGGGCCTGTTTTTTAGAAGAAGGGCTCAGCTCCTTAGTTCCAGGTAAAGATATTACTAATGGTTCAGGAGGACTTTTTGGACAATATTCTGCTTCCAACTTTGTGGGACCTGTTTGGTGATGGTCTCTTTCTGATCCAGACTGACTGCACATCAGGTCACAAACAGTCCAGAAAGACATGGATGAGTGAGGTTCGTATGGAGGAACGTCCCTGGCATTGCCTGGGCATCTTCTTGCCCAACATCAGTGTCAGACCTAGTAAATGCTCTTTAGGAAGAGAGGTCACATAGTTCCATAAAAAAACATTCCTAAACCTGACAAAGAGCTTTTCAAGAAGAGTTGAACCTGTTATAGCTGCAAAGGCTGGGCCGACATCAAATGAAACCCTATGGATTAAGAATAGGATGTCATTCAAGTTCATATCCGTGTGAAGGAAGATGAGCAATTACTTTAGCGATATAATGCGTATAATCAATACCATCTAAATTTTGCCGTAGTTTTCCAGCACTTATTCCACAGAGTAATATACTTTAAACCATTCTGTTCTACACAGAGTAACACTGATAATCAACACCATTGTTGTCCGTGTTTACCAAAACTGGAAACTGGAAATGTTTTCAAACAGCAAAAAACAGCTTCACCATGCAGCCGGAGGGAAATCCAGTCACTCTGCCGCTTTCTCTTGTGTCTCATTAAAAGGACTTTAAATTGTAGGAAGGGGATGACGGAAGGTTTTAGTGGGTTTAAAAGTGTAATTTTTAAAAACCTTGTTATACTTTGATACCAGTAACCAGACCATGTCTGTTGATTATATAACACAGCCCTAAATAATCCATATCTATCCAGTTGATAGTTTAAAACCCAAATATTCATAGAATATATTTTTTAAAGCAAGAAGTCATTTATAAGCCATGTCATGTAAGCGTAAATTTTAACCACATAAAACGTTCTAGAGGTATATGGGTCACAAATAGTGATGGAGCAGGGGCTGTGTTGTTTTTCTTTAGCTATAAGCTCCCTTATTGCTGTGAGAAAATTACACAGAAACAAATGGCCTGGGGACAGGATGTTCAAGATAATTGCTCAGATACTTTGTTTCTCATTTTGGCTGACACTCCAACTGACTGTCACACTGTAATACTAAACGATGACATGTTGTGGGCTTGCCTACAAAGCTGTTGCATTTTGCAGGAAGCTATAACCCTGTGTTCCAGTCCTTCTAAAATCTATTAATCTGTACACCGACAGTACAAGGGTAGTTCTTGGTTTTTCAGTTGACCTTTCATCAAGGCACCAACCTCCTTCTAGCCCTACTTTCTTGAACTCACTGTGAAAAGGCCTGGGGCAGTACACACGCTAAAGCTCTAATGTCATTTGGGATGACCCTGTGAACTTACAAAAAATGAAGCTTGTCCCACTGTGGGAAGGTTACAGGTTTAATCCACATTGCTCCCCCAACATGCCTCAAAGAAGAACATACAAGAGTATCTGAAAGTAACTGAAGATGAAGAGCTGCAGTAAAAGTAGCCATTTATTTAGTAAATGCATTCGATTCATTCACTGTGGATGACAGTGCTTTGGATTTTATCCTTTGTGGAAGGAACTTTTCAGTGCTGCAGGGCGATTATGTACAGTTGTCCTTGTATTAATTTTTTTTTTTGCAGTACTCCCAGAGTTACGTAACACCTCAGGGTTCAAAAGAGATGACCAAAGGGATAAATAGAATCAAACTAATTCTGATCAGCTTTGAAAGCAAAGCATTTAAATTGTTTGTAGTCTTATACCTCCAAAACAATATGTTGTGGTTTCCATTTAACATTACGTTGCTCTAATGCCAACTTTTCAGCAGTAAACCAAACAAATATGATCTAATGTTACAGCGTCCTCCACAGTTAGTTTCACACAAGGTCAAGATGTGTAGAAATCACAAAATCGTTGGCACCACAGTTGGTGGCAACCTTAAAAATTCCTAAAAACTAAATGCAAATGAAGCAGTTTGCACTCTGCACTTTTTAAGTTGATCAGGGTGTCAAAAACTTTTAATTATAAATGCACAACTTTCTTTTCTACTGTTTTTTTAATCCATTACTTCTTGTGGTTTAAATATGAAGGGACAGAATAATATTTTTCTCAGCAAGTCTTCAAAATTGGTGAGACAAGAGAACCTGCCATGCAAGCAAGGGAGATATGTGTTGATCTTCATAGTTCATGAAATGACTACAAGAATGGCATTTCCCCTAATCATATGCAGTCAAAGCAATAAATTAAACGTTTAAAGAGCATAGGACACTTCCTTTGGAGGTTATTAAAGGACAGCAAAATAAAAGCATAGCACAGGGCAGACCCAGAATTTGCTGCACAGATTTCATATCTCTTCTATGACCTGGGAACTGTTCTGGTCCCTCAGGAACTGCAGTAGATGGGTGTTTGGTCATCCTGTGTACCCTTTGCTACAAAGCTTTGGATAAGTGGAGGCAAAATGGAATAAAATGATGAAAGAATCAGAGATTTGTTTCTTAAACGATAGTTGGTTGCAGACACAACAGAAAATTGCATGTGAAACCTCTGATAAAAGAAGGCTTTTCTAATGCATGAGATTATTCAACTAAGAAGGGTTCAGACTATGAAGCTGTCCTACTCGAGGTATTAAATGAAAAGTTTACAACAGCTCCTTATAAAATCTGAGGAGAATAAAAACAGGTTCAGTTGTGTGGATTCAGTTGCCAGTTTCTGCCCCAACATTCAAAAACCTGCACAAGCAGTTTCCCTTGGTACTGTTAGGTCAGCTAATGTTTCTCCTCACCTGAATGTGAGGTGAACATGTTTTCATGTTGAAAATAAGGTATTACTGGTCCCAGTGGCAGGATTACTTAACTCCCCATTCAGCTTTAAGACAATTAGATCAGATTTTGGAGCGGGCTGAGGCTGGTTAGAATGTGGCTACTGATTGGCCAACAGATCTAAACAGAGGGTGGTATTAGGGCACCAAGCTGCTCCTATTGGCCAGGCAGTGAAGGTAGTGCTTTCCCATCTGGCTCCTGCGCTTCAAGGATAATCCCCTGGAATACCTCCACAGATGTTTACAACAGAATATAAACTGGGGGAGGAGAATGCATTTTTACATCTAGTTGGATTTCATCTTTTTATGTCGATTTATTTTTTACCTTTAAAATTTAAAGATCACAAATAATTAAAAAACTAAACAGTTAACAGAAGTCAGCAAAAAGCTCTTTCAGAGTTGAGTTTTGTCCATCTGTGGTTTATCCTCTTAATATTTTATTATTGAGGTCATTGGGTTCTGGTTCTAATGTATGCATCTGATGAACAGTCAGGGGGTCTAACAAGAAACATTTTTTAAAATATATATCTTATAGTCAATTAAATTAGAGTTTTGAAAACATGTTTAATTAATTAAAGTAGTTATTTTATGTATGAGAAACATTTCATGAGATTCAGGTAAAAATATAAAATTCCTCCACAAGGGGGTGTATAGCCTCATTCTCCTTTTTCTTAGCCCAAGGCCGCTCTCCTTTTTCCAATCCAGACCACATTTTAAAGCATATGTCTTACGAACAATTAAATGATTTTGGATCAAGTCTTTGATGTGCATATGAAGGCACAATGATTCCTAATGCGAACATATGAAGAGCCAAAAACATTGGCAAACGTTAGAAATAAATAGAAAATAAATGCATGCACACTTGGTTTTATAAATATGAAACCAAATAAATTCTGAATTAATCATACACAAAAACAACTTTTATTTAGGACTGAAATGTAATTATTCCATAATTCCTGGTGGGCTGCACCGCAGAGCGGTTTTTAGCACTGTTGCCTTGCAGCAAGACGATTCTGGGTTTGAATCCCGGCCTGTGGTTCCTTCATGGAGTTTCTATTTTCTCCTCTCCCACTGTCCAAAAACATGATTGTTTGGTTAATTGGTTACTCTAAATTGCCCTTAGGTATGAGTGTGTACGAGCATGGTTTTTGTCCTGTGTGCCTCTTGGCTAGACTGAAGACCTGTCCAGGACTGTAGATAGAAACCTGGAACCCTGCAAGGATAAATGGGGTTAGACAATGGATGGATAGTTCCTGGTTTAAAGTGCATCATAAACTAATTTAGGCTGTCACTCTGGTTTTGCTGATATTTGATTGGTTAATTTAACCAATTACCTTCAACAATAGCACTGTTGCCCTCACACACTAAGATCTTTCACATTGACAAAAACCAAAGGTACTACTATTCAATTGATAAATAAGGTCAAGTTAAAAATGACATGTCAACTATTGAAAACTGAAAATATATTAAATATAGGAATAACTAAATACGTCAGTTATTTTCATTAAAAATGTTGCAGGGTGTAATTATTTCAGATTCCTGTTCTATAGCAAATAGTGTAATTACTTTGTTATATGCCAGCCTTATTCAAAGTGTATACATTTATTTTTCATAAAAATGTATTTAGTTTAGATGCAACATTTATTTTCCAAAATTGTACCCTACTTATAAAATGAAGTTCTGTTCCCCGAGACTAGTGCTACTACCATATAAAGATACATAGACAAGTTAATAAAATAACATTAAAAATAACAGTCCAAAAACCATGCATCCTCTTCCTTCCACCTCAGTTATTTCCTACTCTGTGTTGATCCATCACACCAAGTCCCCATGCCTACAGGATTAAGCCCCATTTATTTTTAAGTTAAGGACATTTGTTTGAGAGCAAGTGAAAAGTATTTCACTTCTCATTTTGTGACAGATAAAATATTGTTGGCCCTTGTTGTCCTCCAAACAAAGATAGTGCGTACATTTCAAAGAACAGGAACTCAAATAAAACCACGTGCATCATAAAAACCTTCAAATATTTAATATTTCAGACCCAAACTGTTGAAGTTCATGCAGACAAAACACTTTGTTACAATATTCTTTGGGACCTCAAGGTAATAAAAGTCAAGGAGCGGAAAAGTTTGGGGGATATTAAGTATATCTGGGCTTTTCATTAACTTTTTAGCCTTGCTGAAACTTAACAGTCCGTTTCTGTAACCTTTTGCTTAACAAGTGAAAGAGAAATCACTTTAATAGTCATAAGATAAAAAACAAAAAAACCCAAAAATTGCTTAATTGAATTACATTTTTATTTGTTTGGAGATATGATATCAAGTCAGTGCTTACAATACAAGTTGTGGAATTATTATTACAATAATAAAATGCAACCTCTATATATTATGATTCACGAAGTACAAAAATAAAGATTCTGTTTTATAGGGTATTCATTCCTATCTTATTAGATTTTAACTTATTTTTTTTACTGGAAAAAGAAAGAACAGTTGTACAGGTACTAGCTGATATACAGTAATATTTGATATTAACCATCTCTGACCAACAATAGTATTATTTGACATATCTCACAGATTGCTAATGTAATGCACTGACAGTAGATTAGCATACAAACAATAGTATAAAAAGCCAACCAGCAATGCCAGCGTCTCATTTGTTTTTACTCGAAGAGAGGAAACGACAGGTTTTCTTGAGGTAACCCCTAACCCTGGCCAGCAGTATATGTCTTTAGGTTTTAACTTTTAAGGATGGAAAATGTTGGAGTCTAAAAAGATACATGAAAATCTGTAGAGTAATCTAGCATACCAGTGTACATGTGATATCTTCAAGAAGCACTGCTCTTGATCTTTCACTGTGAGAGGTTCACTGAGATTGTCTTGTTTGTGTGAATTTGCTTTGTCTATAGATGTCAAAGTGCCAAACTGTGTTTCAGTCTTAGTGCAAGCTTTTTTCCCTTCTTTTGCAGTTTCCCCCCAAAATAACTGCTCCAGTGAATGGAGAAGTCGCAAAGGTCCAAATGCCCAGTGTGCAAGTTTGTGGTCCTCCAGCAGCGCGTAGCTGGACACCAGCACCCCATCAACAAACAAAGTTCCAGCTTCAGTCAGAGGCGCAAACACTCCCACACTCTCAGTGAAAGAAACAGACATAATTCGGGATGTTTCTGTTTGACCCCCCACCGTGCTGATGAGGACGCAGTCCCCGACTTTGGCTCTGCTCGCAAACTGAGCCTGATACTCACTACGTCCACAGTCAGGGTCTAAAAACATTAAATGATGTGGAGTCAGAACCAGTCGGTGGCCACCATCTGTCTCCAGAGACAGAAAGATAGACCGGCTTTCCTGGTCCAGGTGCAGAAACAGGAGGACTTGGCTGTACACGACCTGGCCTGTCACAGACAGAGCCAGGACCCTGTCGCCAGGGGCCAGTGATGACAGAGTCTTCTGCCTCCCTCCAGCAACGGTCACCCGGGCCCAGCCTGGGAAACAGCCACCTCTCTCCACGGCCTCAGACTTATCTGCAGAAACAGAAAGCATCCCTTTTTGTATCATACTAATTATGCAAAATCACTCCATACAAAGTGATATATTTCATCATTTATTTCTGTAAATTTTAAATATGCCATAAAGCAAATAGAAAACTCCCAAAACTCTTTTACTCAGAAGATGATATCAGAGTAATAAGAAAAAGTCATTGACAACCTCCACAGGGAGAGAAGAAACAAAAGGTAATTGCAAAATAAACTCCCTGTTCACAAAGTTTTGAATGCAAGCATATTAATGGAAAGTTTAGTGGAAGGAAAAAGTGTATAGAAAAAGGTACACAAGCAATAGGAACAACCGCAATCCTGAGAGGATTGTAAAATACAGCCCATACAAGAGTTTGGGTGAGATTTACAAGGCATGGACAGCAGCTGGAGTCGAGCTTAAAGCTGCACCACTCACAGACATATCCACAGCATAAGCAACAGCTGTTGCATGCCCTGTGATAGAATACTCTTGAACCAAAGACAGTTTCATAAAGATGTTGATTTAATTTTCCAGCAGGACTTAGTACCTCCCCTCAAGATTCAGTACCTGCTTGCTGCAGTACCAATGACCATGGTGTTACTGTGCTTTATTGGCCAGAAAACCTTCCGGACCTAAACCCCGCAGAGAATCTATGGAGTAATGTCAAGAGGAAGATGAGAAACTCCAGACCAACAATTCAGGCGATCTAAAGACCGCTATTAACACAACCTGGGCTATCTAATACCTGAGCAGAGCCACAGGCAGAAGGCCTCCTTGCCACACTGCACATTTGCAGTAATTCATGCAAAGGAGCCCCGACCATTACTGAGTGCAGATACTGTACAGTACATGAACATACTTTTCAAGAGGTTTACATTTCTGGGTTAAATTTCCTTTTTCATATTTTTCTCAGGAAATATAAAACTTTCCTAAGCAAATAAATATTGGCTGTAAGCCATAATTGTCGAAATTAACAGATATAAAACACTTATGAAACGTATCACTGTGTGAAATTAACTTTTTGAAGTTAATTAATGAATTAAATGAACCTTCAATGATGTTCTAAGGCACTTGTAATTGCAAATAAAACTTACCAGCTTTTACCGAACAGTGGATGTGATATCTAGACTCATAATGGACCCAATCGAAGCCCGCTTCCACAGCCAGCTGAGCCAGGATACCGTACTTCTTTGTTTCTCTGTCATCTGTGGTTATATCCACGGCCCGGCCTTCATAATGCAGAGAGCCAGGAGGGTGGTGACCATCTTCATCCCAGGCCTCCGTCACACGCAAGTGTACCCCTGGCCACTGGTTCATCACAGCAATGGCCAACCTGTTCAAACAGTCCTTACATCGCTGCCAAAGAAGAACACACAAGGGTGGAGGTTTAGGATTAGAGGAAACTCAGCCACTTTTCAGGCAGGTACAGTACCCAAACTGTGGTCTTTTTTTTTTTTTTACATGTAAATTTCTACTTTTTGGTCAAAGCCACATACCGTTTGATACTTTTTCACAGATATTTAGCAATAAAATCACAGACAATTTAGAAAGCTGATCAAAAGAGTTGAGTTTCACCAGAAAACAAAAATGAAGAAAGGATGGTGATATGAGGTTGTTGCCTGACAGCGACAATGTGCGCCATTATCAAATCAATCAAAATTCTATCAAACAGTGAACAAAGCAAACAGAAAAATTAATGTAACCAAAATATAAACAAACATATTTCGTGGAAAACATTGCAGACAGACCTAACCCAGTCAAGTGCTTGTTTATCATGATTTTACTATGCAAAGTTGTTGCTATAATGACTCCTATACAGGTTTGGTGTGGTTTTTAACACCCTACTTTTTCAATGTAAAGAGAAGTGATTAAAATCAGATATTTTCTTTTCTTTTCTGTAGATGATTGCTTTCTTAGGGATGCACTGATACTGACAAGTGACTTTTTCTAGCCAATCCTCGACTGTGGGATTAATCAAAACAGATGCACTGATCAGACCTTTTCTGTCCAGTGCAGATTTCCAGTTTTCTTTGAGGTTTGACCTGCCTGGTTTTGACCAATTCATGTTTATTTTTATTCTATGGACCATAGCACATACACAAGAAAGAATGTGCTGCTGGTTGGGGATAGAGGTTATGGTTATGAATTTGAGATGCACCACTCAGGCTTTTCCTGGCTCATACAGATTTCTGATTATCTCTGCATTTTTGTGGGGATACGCCTAGTTTTCATTAAACTAAAAAGCGTGTAAAAGTACATAATGTTGGTTGATGTTTTTAATCGAAAAAAAAAAAAAATGTTGGGAGTTCTTTGCTTTGTTGCGTTTGACGAAAAAGAAAATGAAAAATTGGCCAATTCCAACATCTGGTTAGTTGAGTGCTTCATCTTTACTTTATATGAAATATTGAGTTAAGTTGCTTTTCAAGTAGTATTTTGCACATTAATATTTTTGTTTGTTTAGAGATGCAAGTTATTTGATATCTTCCACAAAAGACAAACCTCCCCATTCCCACTTCGAACATGATTTGTATGGTGTCTAAGCTGAACTCTTGTTCAAGTGACACACATTTGCAATCATCTATGAAAAGCAAAGGCGCTGCTACAATTACCAGAGCCATGTATCCAAGTCTACACCTAAGTACAGAGACCAATAAAACAGTTGCTCCCTCGCTCTGCAAAAGGCCGTCGCAGCTTTTTGCAAACAATTGGATTGTAACCTACTGTAGCCAGTTTAGCACATTCTTTGGCCTTTTCAACAGGATGACAGAATAATCAAGGCCATTCTCTGCCTTTCCAGATTGTTCCAGGCTCGAGTTAGACACTTTCACCCCTGAGACATTTGATCAAATGTGTGCACAGTGACTCTTAACACCCCCATGGGCCATAATGTAGCAGACTGTGTCAGCATTGTCGCAAAACAGAGTTGGGTGAAAGCGGAACAAAAGATCATGATGACAGCAGCAGCATCTGAGATGATCATTTTAAGCGTCGTGTGCCTATACAAGTGTTTTAAAAAAAACTTAATTTATGCAGCAAAATGAAGCAAGGCAAAAAAAAACAAACAAAAAAAAAAAAACGGATGAGTGTGAGATCAGGAGCTCGGTGAGAAGAAAGCAGTGCAGAGGAGGGTCGAGGTTGAGGCAAATAAGGAGGCCAGAGGGGAAGAATGTATGGGCACAGACTTGGGAATGTGACAGAAAGAGTGAGAAAGAGTGAGGGACAGAAAACAAACTGGGTACATTTCTCTCGCAATACCATTGAAGAGAGGCGTTTCATTGTCACAACTACAATAGTCGCTTTTCTGACGGTGCCATTACTTCAGCAGGCGGGAATTTTAGTATAGGCGACCTCTTCGAAGTTCTCGAAGTGACGCACAAAGAACGTCTTTCACGTGTGTGTGTGTGGGGGGGGGGGGGGGATTATATGCACACATTCTGATTGGGTACACAGAGGGTATGCACATACAATTAAAGATTTTAATCACACACAATAACTCTGACATGGGGAAGGAACACAGACCTGCATCCTAAACAGAGCCTCTGTATCTAGGACAGCACTGTATCTATTTCAGGAGGAGTTTGGATGAAATTTTAGATTTTCTATTCCAGCAATTGCTTTTTCAAAGCTCAACATATTTGGGGTTCTATCTCTAGTAAACAAAACAAATGCAAGAAATGCATTGGCGTTAAAACACAAATGATATTTCTTTGTGTAAGGAAACAAAGTCTGCAACTCAAATCATTTTGTTTCCACTGACAACATCTATAAAAGCTGCAGCAGGTAGCACAGTTTCAGCAAACAATGAATGAGGTCCTTTGGTTTAATCTCAAGGGAAAATATTAGCGTAGCAAAGAGTAAATGAGCTGTAAATGCCAGCCAGCCTTTGCTGTAAAGATTTAAATGACAGCAATGTACCAATCAATCTTCCACAGATCATAATCAAGCAGTTTGTCCTTGATCGGGGAGCAGCTGCTTAAACAATCAAAATCAAGAACCCTTTTTGGTTTGTAAACTCTAACAAATTTGCTCCAATTGACTTTGTTTTAGATTGATACAAATCAGACAAAGGGTTAGGGACAAATGCTTTGATGCATAAATGGAAATAATCTTCCTTTCTACTTTTGTATTTGAAATGAGAAAAAAAGAAGCAAAATTGGTGGACCTATAATGCAAAACTACCTCCTCAAAGAACAAGCAGCACATTTTTCTCAAAAAAAAAAAAAAAAAATCATCTGAAACTGGTTGATAATAAAGAGACACTATTCAGCATTCAGTCAGTCTACGCTGTAAATGTAAAACCACCACACACCAGCCTCACCTTAGTCATGACCCGGTCTGCGCTGGTGTTCTCCTCATCCTTGAAGACAATGTCTGGGTTGTAGTTGCACACCAGCTGATTGAAGCGCTCAGAGTTGCGTGAGATCTTGCCCTCAGCCCTGCCACTGGCCCCAAGGGTGTTCTCCGAGAAGTTGGGGAAGAACTGCTTGTAGCGCATAGGTGTGAGCTTCCTGGGCCTGGAACGCATGCCATACCCAGGACCCGGTCCGCATCCCTGAACCACACCTAGGCAGGTACAAGCAGCTAGCAGGCCAAGTGGTGCCAGACGGGCCCACCAGAACTGCTTCATTGGGGAGGGTTGGAGCTCAGAGGCTCAGGGTGACAGCCCAGTTCCAGGTGTGTGACAGCAACTGAATGAGGATCAGATCTTGGTCCATACCAAATCATGGATTACTGGTGGTGATATTTCAAAATACCAAACTAACAAATCTGAGGTATTTAGATTGCTTTTTTTGTTGTTGCTTTTTTTTTTTTTTTTTTTTTTTTGGTTAAATAAATAGATCTAGTGAATTTTAATCTACAAAGTGGATACTGCTTCTATGACAAGAACGGTCCCAGTGTTCTGAATGGTTGAAGTATTTCTAAAGTGTGGCATCAGTTATTTAAAGTAAGACCGCATGAGGTCTCTGAAGAAGCTTCTCAGCAGAAGCTCTCCTGTTATCTCCTCGATTCCTCCACAGGTACCTGTCTTGACGCAGGTGTTTTGAAGGGTCTCTGCTCACTTACCGCTTCTCTCTCCTCTCCAGCTTCCCTTGAGGAGGCACAAACCTAAAGTCCGGCGCTTTCCCTGACTATAAAACCCTCCTCTGGCGCTGTCATTCTCTTTTTGCTTCGCTTCTTTTAAGATCTCTCTCCTTCGTCCACCCTCTTCGGTCGTGTCTCAGCGCTCCTGGCCACCTTGCACCAGCCATTGGGTCTTATTAGCATCCGGACAAGATTGCCCTCCCTTCCTCTGCGCGCACAGCACACGCCTCCAATTCAGCCATTCAAAGAACATATGATGTTAACTCAATGACCCTCACCCCTTCCACGTCAATTACCGTCTCAGGATGGTTAACCCTTTCATTAAGGAGTTCAGGATTATCTTTTGGCATTTTTTTTTTTTTCTAATATGTGCTTTCCAAATAGTTTTTACGCTTTAAAATGTGCACAGCTGCGTCTCAGTAAATGAGATAATCACTAAAACGTTAATTTATTTCAGTAATTCCATTTAAAAATGTAAACTCATTTTTATTATACACAGATCTATTTTAAACAATTATTTCTGTTAACTGTGACGATTATGGTTTACAGCTAGTTAAAACTTGAACTTCAGTTTCTCTCAAAACTAGAAAATTACATAAGATCAGTAAATGAAATTTTTTAGACAGAAATGTTATGTCTTAGTAATGCCATGGCTTATAATATCATGGGAAAACTGCTGACTTGACAGTTATCCAGTAGACAGTCATTGAGATATTAGGAGAGTAAGCCACAATAGCTCATCACTGAAGAAGTTGACTGCTGACAGAGTGCTGTATCAAAGCATATTAATAGAAAGTTGAGTGGAAGGAAAAGGTGTGGTTGAAAAAGGCGCATAAGCAGCAGCCTTGAGAGGTCTGTGAAGCAAATCACATTTAATAGTTTCGTTGATAGTCTGTAGGGTAGGACTACAGCTGGAGTTAGAATTTCAAAAGACATGACACACAGACGAATCTCAGACATGGTCTACAACTGTCACATTCCTTGTATTGAGCCACTCCTGAACCAGAGACCACACCAGAAGCCTCTTACCTGGGCTAAGAACAAAAAGTTGTCAGGTGGTCCAAAGTCCACTTTACCAATGATGGTAAATGTAGTATTTCATTTGGAAATCAACGTCCCAGAGTCTTGAGGAAAAGTGCAGAAGCACCAAATCAAAGTTGCTTGAAATTTCCACAGTCAGTGATGATTTGTGGAGCAAAGTCATCTGCTGTTGGTCCACTGTGTTTCACCGCATATGATGTCAGCACAGCCATCTACCAGGAAATTTTAGTGCACTTCATGCTTCCCTGTGGTGACAAGCCTTTTGGAGATGCTGATTTTATTTTCCAGTGGGCCTTGGCACCTGTCCACACTGCCGAAGGTACCAAAACCTGGTTTAATGGTAATGGTGTTATTCTAACTGATTGGCCAGCAAACTGGCCTGACCCAAACTCTATAGAGAATGTATGGAGTATTGTCAAGAGGAAGACATGCCACACTTAATTGGTGCAGTTATTCATGCAAAGGAGCAAGTAAGGGCAGATTCTATACAGTACACGGACATAGCTTTTAGTTGTACATCTCCGTATTTTAAAAATGTTTTTATTGGTCTTACGTGATTCTCTAGTCTTCTGAGAAACAGACATTTGGGTTTTTAAGAGCTGTAAACTATAATCATCAACATTAACAGAAATGCATGTTCGAAACCTATCACTCTACATGTAATAAAAATATGAGTTTCACATTTTAGATGTCATCTTTTGAGTAAAGTCGATTTCAAATCATATTCTAATTTATTGAGATGCTGTAATACACACTCCCGTGTGTTTCTTCCACCACACTGCAATAGATCCACTGCTACTTCTCTGCTGTTGACCATATCTACAAAACAACACAAATAATGTTCATGGCCCTTAACAAAAAGAAAACTAGAGTTATCAATTTGCTGAAATTATCAGCCTCCTCAGCTCCCCTGTCACCATATCTGGTATATCCCTACCTTTGCTTTTCTAAGAAACATTCATAGGCCCTGCCACTAGAAATCATCTTCATTGAACCTAGCTCCACCAATCTGAAACTGAAAAGTTAAACCTGATAAACTCATCAGTTTACAACTAGCATTGCATAATCATTTTTGAGATACATCCAGAAGAGTCAGGTTCTCCTATCATTTGAGCTTACGTGCCCTTACTTTTCTTTGCTCATCCCACCCACTGGAGTAATTTATTAATAGACTGAGTTGAAGGCGAGAGGACCTAAGAAGGAGCACAAGTGTCCTGTCTTAATACCCCTGACCATGACTTAACAGTGTTGCCTTCCTGTGTTCGGGGAGCTGGCCTGACCCCATCTGATACCCCCAGGACCTCATCACTGGAACGCCCCGTGGCCAGATTGCCAACTTATTATTTTTATCCACCTCGAGACAATAGGTGGGAGCCTCATACAATCTGTCTGATAATAGCCAACGAGAGAGTAAACATGGTGTCCCAAGGGTGTGACATCTGCAATCACACAAGGAAGCTGAAATTAATGGCAGATTAAAGGTCAGAGTTCCTCACAGTGCTGTCTCTACTTTCCTGAGACACACAAGGCCTAACTTTTTAAGAAAATGTATTTTGCACCAAATAGCTTGGTCATGCTTGGTCATGTTGCAATAGTATTCACACCCCTTGAAAATTTTCACATTTTGTTGTGATTTTATTTGAAAGATCAACACAAAGTAGCGAATAATGCTGAAGTGAGAGAAAAATAGTCTCAAAATGTTTTACAAAATAAAATCTTATTACAGATTCTCAGCTGGATTTAGGTCTGGACTCTAGTCTTTTGCAGGCTTTAACAGTTCTTTTTCGGGACAAATCTGTTATTACTTTCACCCATTTTCTCATCAACTCCTACCAGTTTTCCTGTCTTTTCAGAGGAAAAGCATTCTCTCATCATGATGCTGCCACCATCATGTTTCAACCATGGGGGTGGTGTGTTCAGGTTAATATGCAGTCTTACTTTTCTGCCATTCATTTTACTTTGCATGAAGGCTAAAAAGGACAATCTTAGGACTGATCTGACCAAAGTACTTTCAGCAAGTTTGCTGAATCCCCAACATTGTTGCAAACTTTAAATGCAACGTTTTGTGGCTTTATTTTGACAATTGCTTTTCTGTTGCAACTCTTCAAAAAAGGCCAGATTTGAGGAGATTACAACAAAAGCTGGGCTGTTGACAGATTATCCTACCTGAGCTGTGGATCTCTGCAGCTTCTCCAGAGTAACAATGCGCCTCTTGTCTGCTTTTCTGAAAAAACCTCTTCCTGCTGGCAATGTCATTGTCAGTTTGCATTTGTGGTCGTCATGATGTTGTTTGTTTACTAATGTTTTCCAACAAACCTCTGAGACCTTCAAGAAAACATCTGCATGAGATGCACACAGGTGGACTTTTTCAAACGTTAAGTGGTCTCTCTGCATTTTATTTACACGATATCAGAGTAAAGGAGCCTGAATGAAAATGTAATATCTTTTTCTTTTCACTTCACAATCATGCACTACTTCACGTTGGTCTATTACAAAAAATTCCAATAAAATACATTGAAGTTTGTGGTTGTAACATAATAAAATGTGAAAAGGATGAAGCGGTATACTTTGTAAGACACCATATCTCTTAACACTTTATTATGACTGAAAATGAGGGTCAAATATCTAAGGAAGACTTCACAAAAAAACTGATTTTTATTTCTTTTTTTTGTGGTCACCGAGGTCCACAGGGATCGTGGAAAGGCATCATCGTTGGGAGAAGCTTCCAGATGATCCCAGGATGTTGTGGGGAGGGTGCCAAAAGGCAAAGCTGTATCTTCTTGTCCTTGCGGTAAACACGGAGGAAGCCTCAATTCTGGCCCGAGCGACACAGATGAGAGATATCAGCCTCCGTTACAAATGCAGAGAATGACTCAATCAATAAAAGCAACAAACACTTTCGTATCTACAATCACCAACAGCAACATTTCTCTTCAAAGGGGGGAGAATGATTTCCATCAGGCATGAAAGGGAAAGGAAGGAAGCAAACATGTGTGGGCTGGAGATGGAAATAAAGTCATTATTATTATGAGTTTTTATTTTGGTACCCCCCATCCTCCTGCCTCCCTCTGCCTCTCTATGGCTCTTAGCTTTTGACTCCCAGATTTCAGGATGGGAGTGCATGGCTGGGTGAATAGATTTGTTTCCTGCTAAGCCGTAGCACAGAAAACGAGATCTTTCCTGCTTGCTTTAGCTTTCCCTGCTTTGTTCTTTCCAAATGCATTCACCTGAACTGATTGTGTTAGGTTTTCAGTGACTTGCAGGAAATCCAACCAGTTACCCACAACTTCCCATAGACATTTCCGCCTCAAGTTTCCCTTCATGATGCATTTATCAAAAAATAGAACATATTTGCAAAGTTTGCTGGATTTGACATTTCAAGTGTTTGTCTTTCTCTCGGAGCTGAATAGACACTCTGCAGGAGCAACTTCCTCTGATGGAGGTTGTTTTACAAGTTGTGGAGGAGGAAAGTCAAGGAACTGCCATATTCCACACACCTCCCCTCTCCTGAGGGCTCACACACACATCCTTGCTCTTAGCTCACAGCTGCACCACCCCTCCACTGTCTCTCACCACGTTATCAGTGCAGGAAGAGGCAGGGTGGTGCATTCTGATGTGGCTGCAGACGCTGGATGATTCTTGGCTTCTGTGCTGTGGTTTTGCATTGGGAGTTGCATCAATAAAAACAGGGTATTTCTGGTAATGTGTTGAGTTGTGTTGTAAAGTGATGTAAAAACTGCCAACAAACACTGTCTGTATGTCGTTCTGTTAAAGTTACGTGTTTTTCTCAGTTCTGATGAAAAATTGTGCTGGTGAGCTGAAGCTGAGATGATGCTGCACCGATGAAGAGAAAGAAATATAAGGGTTGGAACTTCTTTTGTGCAGACATGCAAGTCAAAGTTTGGTTAAGACATACAGTTTTCCATGAACCTATGCCAACAATCGATTGAAGCAGCACAGAAAACATGAGATGAATTACAGTAAATTGTAATATTGTCTGTCTCACCCTTTGTGTCACACCAAAGTTTTTCCAACAAAACAAAGATGCTGTTGCAATGTCTGATCGTGTGAAGCGACTGTGTCGCGTGCGTGCACACAGGATGGCGACCGGCTGTGGCAAATGGACAGTGTGGGCCATTATCTGTTGATTAGCAAGCAAGTCTCGCCTTTTCCTGAGCAATTTTTGTGTTAGCAAGTGCAGAAAAGAGGGAATAACAGTTCTTAATGCACTTTGGCACTAACTTCAAACAGGCGACTGTCAGGAAAGCTAATCTGTGCCTCTTTCCCCCCTTCATTCCCATGTTTTCACAATAAAGATAGCCTATCTCATCCCATTACAAGCTGCCAGTTTCCCGCCTTGTGCCCGATACGTCTGACATCTAGTCCTGTGGAGTGTGTTACCCAGTGGGACTGCTAGGACGCTTCGACTAAACTGTGTGTAACCTTTATGTTGTATGGAGAGGTGCCCTGTTAGTGGTGCGCAGTCTAAATCCAAGGTTTTAGACTTAGATTGAATTATCGCTCTGTCTGTATGAGCAAGTTTAGGTTAGTGGTTATTTTTTTCAGAGCCTTTTCCTGACTTATGAAGATCAACACACATCTGCCTTTGTTGAATGTCATGTTCTCTTGTCTTTCCCATTCTGAAGAGTGGCTAAGAGTATGGGCCTCTGTGCCTCTGTGTTTCAAACACATGGAAACAGCAGTAATCAGACTCGTGCTTTTACAAGAATGCAGATGATGCGGATTGTTAACAGACGTTTTTAATCTAGGTAATTTTTACTCAACGCCTCTTGAACGTGTACACAGCCTTGTTAAAATTCCAGTTTTCTGAGACCTAAAAAAAAATTGATGATTCATTATAAATTGTTTCCAAACTTTTTCCACCTTTAATGCAGCATGTATCCTTTGGTATTAAACTGAAAAACAAAAAATGTGTAAAACATAAAGAAAAGGTACAATAACCTGGTCGCACATGTTTGGACATCCTTAAATTATTACTTTATTGAAACACCTTTTAATTCAGTTTCAGCATTTAGTCTTGACGAGTTCACACCTGCCATCAATTACACATAATTTGATCAAATTAAAGTTCAGCCGAACTGTTAGTTTACCGTTAGTTTGTGACGTCTCCTCCAAGACGTGTATATATATATATACAGGGGTTGACAATGAAACTGAAACACCTGGTTTTAGACCACAATAATTTATTATTATGGTGTAGGGCCTCCTTTTGCGGCCAATACAGCGTCAATTCGTCTTGGGAATGACATATTCAAGTCCTGCACAGTGGTTAGAGGGGTTTTAAGCCATTCTTCTTGCAGGATAGTGGCCAGGTCACTATGTGATACTGGTGGAGGAAAACGTTTCCTGACTCGCTCCTCCAAAACACCCCAAAGTGGCTCAATAATATTTAGATCTGGTGACTGTGCAGGCCATGGGAGATGTTCAACTTCACTTTCATGTTCATCAAACCAATCTTTCACCAGTCTTGCTGTGTGTATTGGTGCATTGTCATCCTGATACACGGCACCGCCTTCAGGATACAATGTTTGAACCATTGGATGCACATGGTCCTCAAGAATGGTTCGGTAGTCCTTGGCAGTGACGCGCCCATCTAGCACAAGTATTGGGCCAAGGGAATGCCATGATATGGCAGCCCAAACCATCACTGATCCACCTCCATGCTTCACTCTGGGTATGCAACAGTCTGGGTGGTACGCTTCTTTGGGGATTCTCCACACTGTAACTCTCCCGGATGTGGGGAAAACAGTAAAGGTGGAACAATACATGTTTCACATTGTCCACAGCCCAAGATTTGCGCTCCTTGCACCATTGTAACCAACGTTTGGCATTGGCATGAGTGACCAAAGGTTTGGCTATAGCAGCCCGGCCGTGTATATTGACCCTGTGGAGCTCCTGACGGACAGTTCTGGTGGAAACAGGAGAGTTGAGGTGCACATTTAATTCTGCCGTGATTTGGGCAGCCGTGGTTTTATGTTTTTTGGATACAATCCGGGTTAGCACCCGAACATCCCTTTCAGACAGCTTCCTCTTGCGTCCACAGTTAATCCTGTTGGATGTGGTTCGTCCTTCTTGGTGGTATGCTGACATTACCCTGGATACCGTGGCTCTTGATACATCACAAAGACTTGCTGTCTTGGTCACAGATGCGCCAGCAAGACGTGCACCAACAATTTGTCCTCTTTTGAACTCTGGTATGTCACCCATAATGTTGTGTGCATTTCAATATTTTGAGCAAAACTGTGCTCTTACCCTGCTAATTGAACCTTCACACTCTGCTCTTACTGGCGCAATGTGCAATCAATGAAGACTGGCTACCAGGCTGGTCCAATTTAGCCATGAAACCTCCCACACTAAAATGACAGGTGTTTCAATTTCATTGTCCAACCCCTGTATATATACACTGCTCAAAAAAATAAAGGGAACACATCCTAGATCTGAATGAATGAAATATTCTCATTGAATATTTTGTTCTGTACAAAGTTGAATGTGCTGACAACAAAATCACACAAAAATCATCAATGGAAATCAAATTTATTAACCAATGGAGGCCTGGATTTGGAGTCACACACAAAATTAAAGTGTAAAAACACACTACAGGCTGATCCAACTTTGATGTAATGTCCTTAAAACAAGTCAAAATGAGGCTCAGTATTGTGTGTGGCCTCCACGTGCCTGTATGACCTCCCTACAACACTTGGGCATGCTCCTGATGTGACGGTGGATGGTCTCCTGAGGGATCTCCTCCCAGACCTGGACTAAAGCATCCGCCAACTCCTGGACAGTCTGTGGTGTAACGTGACGTTGGTGGATGGAGCGAGACATGATGTCCCAGATGTGCTCAATCAGATTCAGGTGAGGGGAACGGGCGGGCCAGTCCATAGCTTCAATGTCTTTATCTTGAAGGAACTGCTGACACACTCCAGCCACGTGAGGTCTAGCATTGTCCTGCATTAGGACATTAGGTTTCTAACCGTTTGTGCAGACACATGCACATTTGTGGCCTGCTGGAGGTCATTTTGCAGGGCTCTGGCGGTGCTCCTCCTGTTCCTCCTTGCACAAAGGCGGAGGTAGCAGTCCTGCTGCTGGGTTGTTGCCCTCCTACGACCTAAGGGAACACTAAAACAACACAATATAACTCCAAGTACATCAAACCTCTGTGAAATCAAACTGTCCACTTAGGAAGCAACACTGATTGACAATCAATTTCACAGCTGTTGTTCAAATGGAATAGACAACAGGGGGAAATCTTTGGTGATTAGCAAGACACTCAATAAAGGAGTGGTTCTGCAGGTAGGGACCACAGACCACTTCTCAGTACCTATGCTTTCTGGCTGATGTTTTGGTCACTTTTGATTGTTGGTGGTGCTTTCACACTCGTGGTAGCATGAGACGGACTCTACAATCCACACAAATGGCTCAGGTAGTGCAGCTCATCCAGGATGGTACATCAATGCGAGCTGTGGCAAGAAGGTTTGCTGTGTCTGTCAGCGTAGTGTCCAGAGCCTGGAGGCGCTACCAGGAGACAGGCCAGTACACCAGGAGACGTGGAGGAGGCTGTAGGAGGGCAACAACCCAGCAGCAGGACCGCTACCTCCACCTTTGTGCAAGGAGGAACAGGAGGAGCACTGCCAGAGCCCTGCAAAATGACCTCCAGCAGGCCACAAATGTGCATGTGTCTGCACAAACTGTTAGAAACCGACTCCATGAGGATGGTATGAGGGCTCGACGTCCACAAATGGGGGTTGTGCTCACAACCCCGCACCGTGCAGGACGCTTGGCATTTACCAGAGAACACCAGGATTGACAAATTCGCCACTGGTGCCCTGTGCTCTTCACAGATGAAAGCAGGTTCACACTGAGCACATGTGACAGACGTGACAGAGTCTGGAGACACCGTGGAGAGCGATCTGCTGCCTGCAACATCCTTCAGCATGACTGGTTTGGCAGTGGGTCAGTAATGGCGTGGGGTGGCATTTCTTTGGAGTGCTGCACGGCCCTCCATGTGCTCGCCAGAGGTAGCCTGACTGCCATTAGGTACCAAGATGAGATCCTCAGACCCCTTGTGAGACCATATGCTGGTGTAGTTGGCCCTGGGTTCCTCCTAATGCAGGACAATGCTAGACCTCATGTGGCTGGAGTGTGTCAGCAGTTCCTGCAAGATGAAGGCATTGAAGCTATGGACTGGCCCGCCCGTTCCCCAGACCTGAATCCGATTGAGCACATCTGGGACATCATGTCTCGCTCCATCCACTAACGTCACGTTGCACCACAGACTGTCCAGGAGTTGGAGGTGCTTTAGTCCAGGTCTGGGAGGAGATCCCTCAGGAGACCATCCGCCGTCTCATCAGGAGCATGACCAGGCGTTGTAGGGAGGTCATACAGACACATGGAGGCCACACACAATACTGAGCCTCATTTTGACTTGTTTTAAGGACATTACATCAAAGTTGGATCAGCCTGTAGTGTGTTTTTACACTTTAATTTTGTGTGTGACTCCAAATCCAGGCCTCCATTGGTTAATAAATTTGATTTCCATTGATGATTTTTGTGTGATTTTGTTGTCAGCACATTCAACTTTGTACAGAACAAAATATTCAATGAGAATATTTCATTCATTCAGATCTAGGATGTGTTATTTGAGTGTTCCCTTTATTTTTTGGAGCAGTGTATATATATATATATATATATATAAATATATCTACATAGAGATATATATATATATAGAGAGAGAGAGATATATTTCACTATGTGTCTACAAGGTACTCAATTATAAAAACAACAAAAGGTCAATAAATTAAAAAGGCATGTGAACACCGTTGACTGGTAGTGTATATAAGATTTTAAATACTACTACTAAATGCATATGACAGTAAATTTACAATATTATAATAGTAGCAAACAATATGGAATATGAAAGAATGTTATGTATCGCCCAAAGCATTGCAAACATGGGCACAGAAGGGCAAGAACACATCAAGGTGTAACTGAAATTGAAATCCAAAGGCTACTAAGGCAGCACAACTGGCTGCAAAACATGTGTGATGATTAACAATGTAGGTCCATAACCGAAATAAAAAATAAAGAATCAACAGCAAATCAACTAAAATCAACGATTATCTCATCAGGTCAAAGTTCAAAATTATGAAATCATAGAAAACCTCTGATTATACCTAGACTACAGTGATTTACACAGAGGAGTCTGTGAAAATTTCACTACATAAAGGTCAAAGCTGAATATCACTGGTGAATAATTCTTACCCTGAGCTGGTACAGTGCCTTGCAAAAGTACTCGGCCCATGTCAGACTTCAAACATAAAGATATAAAATTAAAATTTTTTGTGAAGTATCAACAACAAGTGGGACACAATTGTGAAGTGGAATGAAATTTATTGGATGTGTCAAACTTGTTTAACAAATAAAAAACAGCTGCAAGTCTCTTGGGGTATGTTTCTATCAGTTTTGCACATCGAGAGACTGAAATTCTTGCCCATTCTTCTTTGCAAAACAGCTGGAGCTCAATGAGGTTGGATGGAGAGCGTTCGTGAACAGCAGTCTTCAGCTCTTTCCACAGATTCTCGATTGGATTCAGGTCTGAACTTTGACTTGGCCATTCCAACACCTGGATACGTTTATTTGTGAGCCATTCCATTGTAGATTTAGCTTTATGTTTTGGATCATTGTCTTGTTGGAAGATAAATCTCCGTCCCAGTCTCAGGTCTCTTGCAGACTCCAACAGGTTTTCTTCCAGAATGGTCCTGTATTTGGCCCCATCCATCTTCCCATCAATTTTGACCATCTTCCCTGTCCCTGCTGATGAAAAGCAGGCCCAAACCATGATGCTGCCACCACCATGTTTGACAGTGGGGATGGTGTGTTCAGGGTGATGAGTTGTGTTGCTTTTACGCCAAACATATCGTTTTGCATTGTGGCCAAACAGTTCAATTTTGGTTTCATCTGACCAGAGCACCTTCTTCCACATGTTTGGTGTGTCTCCCAGGTGGCTTGTGGCAAACTTTAAATGAGACTTTTTATGGATATCTTTGAGAAATGGCTTTCTTCTTGTCACTCTTCCATAAAGGCCAGATTTGTGCAGTGTACGACTGATTGTTGTCCTATGGACAGACTCTCCCACCTCAGCTGTAGATCTCTGCAGTTCATCCAGAGTGATCATGGGCCTCTTGGCTGCATCTCTGATCAGTCTTCTCCTTGTTCAAGATGAAAGTTTAGAGGGACGGCCGGATCTTGGTAGATTTGCAGTGGTGTGATACTCCTTCCATTTCAATATGATTGCTTGCACAGTGCTCCTTGGGATGTTTAAAGCTTCGGAAATCTTTTTGTATCCAAATCCAGCTTTAAACATCTCCACAACAGTATCTCGGACCTGCCTGGTGTGTTCCTTGGCCTTCATGATGCTCTCTGCGCTTTGAACAAAACCCTGAGACTATCACAGAGCAGGTGCATTTATACGGAGACTTGATGACACACAGGTGGATTCTATTTATCATCATCAGTCATTTGGGACAACATTGGATCATTCAGAGATTCTCACTGAACTTCTGGAATGAGTTTGCTGCACTGAAAGTAAAGGGGCCGAATAATATTACACGCCCCACTTTTCAGTTTTTTATTTGTTAAAAAAGTTTGACACATCCAATAAATTTCAATCCACTTCATGATTGTGTTCCACTAGTTGTTAATTATTCACAAAATATTAGAATTTTATATCTTTGTTTGAAGCCTGAAATGTGTCAAGAGGTTGACCAGTTCAAGGGGGCCGAGTACTTTTGCAAGGCACTGTACCAGCTGAGGGTTTCACAACTGGATTACTGAAATACAAAACTTTTTTGATGATATTCTAATTTATTTGATGCAGTTTCATTCAAGTGATGTTCTTTCAATATAAAGTGCATTTATTTCATTGTTTTTGAGCCCCAGAATCAACATATTTTATTAGACGTCAGTCTGTCTCCTTTCCTTCTAGACTTCACACCTTTGATTTGACCTACGTGTCACTTCCCCACAGGGTTACCAGGCTCCAGATGTAGCACTGATGTTACGACATTTCAGTTAATTTCCTTCAAACTACAAGGAAGCAAAGTGCAAAACAAAAGCTAAGCCAAAAAGGCTTAATTAAAAGATCCAACAAAAGAAAATAAACGCAAACAAAAAAGAGGGAGAAATTAATCAGACCTGGAGTTTGCTTGAACAGACTTCAAGCAGAAAAGACAGGAAATGAACAAAAGGCGAGGAAGAGGAAAGACGAAAAGTGGAGGAGGATGACGAGGAGTTAATGTGAGTGAATGTCCCCTCTCTTGATTTGCAGGGTTTTTATCTGGCGCTTGCATCAGAGCAGGGAAAGCGTGGGCCACGGCCACAGTGGCGTCGTGGGTGGACATCGCTGACAGACGGGCCAAAATACAGCTTTCTTCTGCTGCTGATTAAAGAAGTGCAACAAAAGAGTGGAGGACACACACCCACAGTACGAGCCACAGCAGATTGCTCACAGCATTGATATACTTCACAAAATGTAACAGCATCAAAGACTTGATAAAAAATAAAAAGGTATCATGACGTGTTCCCAAAAGGACACAAAAAGTTAAAAAGTCAAACATTTTTATTGCTTTATGCTCATAAAACTGTAAAACATGACACTTAAAAAACAAGTAGAGGAAATGTGAAACAAGTTTTTAAACAGATTTTTTTTTTACTTGCAGTATTACTTTAAATATTTACTGATACCTAACAGAGTAATGATTAAAGTGTAAAGTATGAAACCCAAATACCCATAAATAGAAAATAATACACACTTCCTGTTTCAAAAGCAAGAAAGAACATTCTCTGAACATCAGTGGGTAAACTTGGTAGCTCATGTACATGACATGTAGATTACAACCAACAAAATAAACAGGGTTGTTGAGTTTGAGATGCAGCGCCACCTGCTGGTCAAACCAACAGCAAACAAGCTGCTGATGCAGGAGAAAAAGCAGTGACACAGGATCATTATCCACACAACAGATGCTGGCGTAATGCTGATATTAAGGATAAGAAACACTGAAAGCCCTCAGGGTCAAATTAGGTTTTTTGATTTGAAAAAAGAAAAGAAAAAAGGATTCAACAAAACAAAAAAAATCAAGGATAAACAAATAAGATAAATAAAACAGGTAAAGCAGGTTCTAAAATGACTTGGAAGAGTTCCAACGTGTGCCTTTATGCATAAAATATTGCACAACCCCACACAGATTCTTAATGATTCACAGTTTGATTGGTCAAGCCAGCAGTTCCTCACGAGGAATGCTTGCTTTAAAAAAAAAAAAAAAAAGGTACAAGGTTAAGACAAATATTTTTTTTTCTCCAAAAAGGTACAGCTCGTCACACACAGCAGGCTTACTGCCATCTAAAAGTCTCTCACAAAATTCTCCTGGAAATGTTTGCCTGGAAAAGAGGCAAACTATTAAAAATTCCCTGTGTAACCTCTGGATTGACATACAGCAAAGTTTCTGCGTCTCTTTTCCTTCTACAAAACAACTTCCACTTATTTACAGTAAAACCCTGTTAAAAAGCTGGACCCACAAACACATGGAAGCAGAAGTTTCCCAATCTTACAATAGTTGTGCAACTTGCAAGGAATTCACCGGAGAATGAAGTGACCCTCCTTTAGGAAGAGGTATTGACGATACAGCTTTAATGTAAAGTTTTACAATAATACTGCTGACTTATATTGTTCAGGAAGGCAGGACTCTCAATATGGCTTCATTCCTTTTTTCTCCCTTGTCTGGTCTTGCCCACAATGACTTGGCTGAATGTTCTAGTTAAAGTCACATAGCAGCACAGTTCTGGATCCAGATGAAGTGTTCATGAAACACCAATATGCTGTGCTCCCACTGAATACACAGTGGAGGTCTGTCTTCATCCATCATTTTAATGCAGGAACGGTCTAACAGCCAGGAGGAGGCCTGAGTAGCTGGCTGCATATTCAATTCAAAGTAGTTCGGCCTTTAAAAAGGTTAGAGTTGCCAGTGCAGAGGATTACACACACAAAAAAAAAAAAAGTCACTGGATTTTAGACAGCCCACTGGCCAGGAGGAGTTTAACTGGAATGGTAGACCGTGACACGGTTAAAGGCAACCTGTCGAGTCCTGCAAGAAAGGAAAGAAATAAAAATCACTATGCACATTAAAGCAACCCTAAAGTTGCAAAACTGAGGAAAATTATAATCTATTCATCTCAGAACAAAAGTAATTTGGGAGGTAATGGAAAACTACAGCAGGACTGCTGTGCTGCCGAGATGCTATCTTCCCTGTGAGGAAGGGGATTGCGTGTCTGTGTGTGTGCATTTGACGTGGCCATGCTCTGAGTGCTTGTTTGTGTTGGGTGGAGATTTCGAGGGTGTGTATAATGCTAGGGGTCTAGGGCGGTGTGCCTGAAGGTCCCCAATGGACCCGACTCTCCTCTTGTCCCTTTACAATTTCCTGAAAGAATTGTATTCTTTCTATCTGAGGAAGAGAGCACAGCCCGTCAGGAAATGGGGCCAAAGGTGGGGAGCTCATGGTGTTGCTATTAAAAGTGCAGCAAGTGGAGTAGAGTACAGAAGGTGGTTCGACAAAGTATTGACTCAGGTGGTCCTGAGTACAAACATACACTACATTTTTCAGACTTTTAATCGTGAAACATTAGTAATTTTTGAATTACCACAATAAAATACAAAGTTTTAATGTGACAGAATGTGAAATAGTTCAAGTCCTGTAAATACTTTCGCAATGCAGTGACCATAAAGAGACTAACCAAAGGCACGGATGAGCTCTCTGCGTACCGCCCAGGTGACCGTCTTCGTAAGGGAGGCAGAGGTGAGACCAGCAAACAGCATGTTGTACAGAAACACAATGTAGAAGTTCCCCAGCCAATTATATCGGCCAAAGTCTCCCAGCAAATCAAAGCGGGTGATCCCTGTAGGAAAGGAGCAGAGGTCAAATAAAATGCTAAGCAAAAGTGGCTTGATTGCAGTGTGAGGATTCCTGAAATACACGTGGCCTCTTGTGATCATTATTAAAACTGCAAGTAAATTGATGATTATGCAGTTTCCTAAAAGAATTGCCAAGTATCTCTCCCATTATTCTGGCATTTAACCCTTTGGCTCAGCTGTAGATGTGCGCTGGATTGGTTGTCTTTCAATGTTTTTCTGTAATATTAAAAGCACTCCAAACAGAACTTATAATGAGAGACGACTACACCGAGCACTGCTGATGTAAGGCTCCCAGAAGCGGCTCAACGAAATCAAAATAGCGGTCACCATTTGCAATAAAAGACAACTACATTAAAGTCTGCTGCCTTCCAGGGACCAAAAAACCTGAGAGCATGCAGGAAGCCAAGAAAGCATAGTTTAGCAGCCACTTAACTCTCAGACAAACCTTTATGTATTTACTGTGCTGCATTACACATTCATCCATTGAGTCTCAAGAGTGAGGGTAGAACATCCCTGATATTTATTTATTTTGATCTGTTTGAAAAAAGAACTAATGTACAATCTGTCAATGTTGCGACCCGGACTTTGCTTCTGCATTACATATTCCAGAAATCAGCATTTCCACGGTAACAGGACGAGACAACACAAAGCCCAGACGTCCTGCTGTAACCGTTTAAGCTGTGATGGTGCAGGCAGATTCCCACGAGGCCAGTCTCTTCCACCGAATCGCAAGCAGTGCTGTGTAAGCGTATGTCTTTGATAGTTATGGGTCAAAAGCTGATTGTTTACATGAAAAGGCTCAGCTACAGGACCTGTCTGGGTAAAGGTGTGTCGCTGTTTTTTTTCCCCACTTTCCATTAGTAAAGAAGGACATGACAGACACTGTTCACTTTTCTTCTAGACACCATGATAGAAAAGAACAAAATAAAAATATTAAATTCAAATAAATACTGCATTGATCAACATTGATTTGATCTGTGTTATTTTTCTTTTCTTTTTTACTAAAACTACATTTAGCCCATTTGTTTTTATCTCCTTGTTGAGGTGGAGGGGCCTGAAAACAGTTGTTCCTCCAAAGGGGGACTCAACCCAAACATTGGGGGGCAAAACATGAACCACACATTCAAACATAAGGCATTTAATAAAAAATAAATAATATATATATATATGTATAAGTTCTCACCAAGTGTGCGTGAAAACACTGGCAGTGCGGAGCTCAGAATGAGCAGTGAAACACAGTTTGCAATGATCTGAAAGAAGCAGAAATTCACAGGTAACCACCAGTAAACAGGAAACCTCTCCAGTTTGTCACTGAAACTCCAACACATGAAGCAGTTTACCTGTGTGAGGTTAGTGTCTTTCACACGAGGCAAGAGGCCACAGAAGAGAGGAGAACTGTAAAAGCCCACTACTGAGGACAACATTAGGTAGCTGAGATTCACTTTAAGGACAACAGTAACAGGATGAGAAACACAGAGAGTGAACAACCCGGCGGTTACATCATAATGTGCTGTTTAAAGAGTGAATGTGCACACATGTATCAACTGAAAAATCTGTTTCACTGACAGAAACAGCCACAACCATTTGGCCTGCTTTTACTCTAAATGTTGATTTGCAAGAGAGATCAAGCAAAAACTTCCAGGATTGATGTCTTAATGCTTCAGGGGAGAGCAGAGCGCACCACAGCTCACTGGTTGTGGTGAAAGACTGAATGCAAGATACTAAATGGGTTGAAAGGATACAGGATGAGGACTACTTGAACTGCAGCACCCAGTGAGCCGAACATGGAGAAGGAGGCCATTCCCAGGTGAGGGTCCTAAACACAAACATAACAATAATCACTGTAAACTGTCCTGTTTCCAACAAAGCAAGGAATGCTTCCAGTGCCTTCAGAGAGAACCCTCACCTCCATTCCCCGGGGCATGGCCGTCTCATCCAGCAGCAACTCCAACACATTGAAACAGACCATCAGCACACACATCACCTGTAGACGAAAGCAACAATCCCACCACAGGATGTCAGTGAATGGGAAGTTAATGTGGAAATCACGAATGTCGTTTTTTTCTGTGTGTACCGTTAATGCAAGAAGCATAAGCATTGCCAAAGGATAGCCCAAGTTTCGCTGCCAGGGCGACGCCTTTCTTCGCATCTCTTTGAGAGAAACAAAAAGAAAATAAAAAACTATGAAGACTGCATCGTGTGGATGCTGCAGGAGAAACCCTGCAGAGAGAAGCTTCCTCAGTCTTACCCAGGGCGACACGCCTGCTCTGAACTGCCTGGTACTTTTTTCTCATGGCCTCCATGTTCAGTGTGACCCAACATGATGGACTGCCACCTCCAATCACACATGCAAAAAGCAGAAAATAATCTCAACGTCAAGCCGTAAAAAAGCAATGGAGAGCGAGCATAGTCAAGACACCTACAATGCAGCTTCCTGTAGAGCGAATCTTCTTCAAACACGGTGCAGCTCAGAGTGTCTTCTACATCCTCCAGAAGCTGGAACACAACAGCATCAGAAGGGGAGGGAAATTAGAACTTGTTATGGTTATTTTCTAAGTCTTCTGAATAGATGCCCAACAGAATTAAAAAAAACTAGAAAGGAAAGATAAAACAAAATAAAAATGTTCTTTGACTAAATGCTGGAAAATGTCCAGTTAGCAGTATATCCTGACTAGACGATATCAGCATGCTTAACTATAGAGATGTTTCAAATCTATACCACTCGTGTGTTACTTTCAGATGCATCTCAATAATATGAATATCATGAAATAAATTATTTCAGTAATTAAATTAAAAATGAAAAACTCATTTTATACAGATATATTGCACACAGATTTAGTTAAAGCTTTTATTTTGTTGATTTGAATCATTATGGCCTCTAGCTAATGAATTAGAATCACGTAAAACCTATAATAGATTATTTTAAGATAATAAAAAAAAAAGAAATGTCTCAATAAAATATGAAGCTATACTGTACAGTATAGGCAGCATTTGTTCAGAGCCATTTTTGCATAAATTACTGCATTGCTAGGTATGGTGTCTCTCGTCTTCCACTTGACACCGTTTTATCAACTGGACTTGATAAAACCCAGTGGACCAACACCCACAGATCGACATGGATCCCCAAAACATTACTAATTGTGGAAACTTCACTCTGTGGAAATTTCAAGCAACTTAGATTCTGTGCCTCTCCACTCTTACTCCAGGATCTGGGACCTTGATTTCCAAATGATGTGAAAAACTAAATTATTTGGAACAATAAGTCTTTGGACCATTAAGCAAGTCTTTTTCTTCTTAGCCCAGGCAAGATGCTTCTAATGTTGTCTCTGCGTCAGGAGTGGCTTGTGTCAGGAATGTGACAGTGGTAGCACACGTCCTGGAAACACCTGTGTGTGATAGCTCTAGAAGTTCTGACTCCAGCCACAGTCCACACCTTGTAAATCTCACCCAAACTCTTGAATGGGCTTTGCATCACAATTCTCTTAAGGCTGAAGTTAGCCCTGTTCATCAGACAGCTTTTCTACATGTTTTCCTTCCACTTAACTTTCCATTAACATGCTTTTATACAGCACACTGAACAGCCAGCTTCTTAAGCAATGACCATTTCTGCCTTACCCCTCCTTTTAGGCAGTCAGCCTAAAAGTGCAAGTTCACTTAAAAACACTTTAGCGGATCTTGACCTGTTAAGATATTCGGAGGCATTAAAACCCCTCGACACAAAGCTTTACATTTCATCCATAGATTACTACTCTTAAAATCTTTATTGAATTGTTCGTAGAATAGACAGACTTTTACCTAAAATCAACGGCAAAGATGATGCTGACCCCAGGATTGTATGGCATGTTTACAAAGCATATATGAGAGGGATAATAATTGCATATACAAGTTGTAAAAGAAAGGAATAAATAATAATAATAATAAATGATGATGCCAAAGAAACTTAAAACCAAAGATTAAAAACCTGAAGAATATTACACATCAAATGTTTGAGAAATTGTGCAGTTCTGAGATTGATTCCAGTAAACTAAAAGATTGTCTAAACAGTTTCTAAACAGCTTAACTATACCAAAGTTGACAGGAGACCAGGCTAACTTGCTAGAAGGCCCCATTAAATTATTAGAAATTGATACAACTATTTCATTGCTCGAGTCAGGCTATTGCCCTGAGCTGACGGATACTATGTTGAGTTTTATAAAGTATTGAGAGAAAAGATTAACAAACTGCAACAGAAAGTTTTTAATGCCTCTTTCCAACACTGAAGACTCCCAGGAACTATGTACACTGCTATATGCAAACAATAATCCTTTAATTAATCAGATAAAAAGAAAAAGTAATAAGTTGGAAGAAGTTTCCTTTATTGGCGATTGGTAGAATCAACCTTACTAAAATGATACTACTAGCTAAAAGTACCTGTCCAGTGTCGATGCTTTTTGTGTTTTTGAACCCCAAAAATCTTAAAGACATTAACAGGATAACATCAGATTTTATCCGGGCAGGAACAGAAGTTTAAAAATGGAAATTGTACAACTTCCAAAAAAACAGGGCAGGTGGGGCTTACCTAGGATTGAGAATCATCGTCCATGCACACGAGAATTATTTTGGTGTGGGCAACTGAACATGATGTTACACCAAGGCTTGAGATTTAGAAAAGAATTAGCAAACCCCTCTGTCTAATAAATATATTAGATAAATGAGGATTAATTATTAATGCTATCAAGACATGTAGAAAATGTTTGGAAAGTCCCAGACTCTAAATGTTTTGACAACATTGGTAGATAACCCAGACTTGACAGCAGGGGGTGCTGGCCTCAATTTTAAATCATGGCAAGAAGCTGGTATTAAGTGAAAGCATAATCTTTGTAACAAGGGTAAATTCAAGTTGTCTGAAGTTATAAGAATTAAATGCAATATACCAGTCACATACTTCTACAAGTACCTCCAGATCAGTCATTATGTAAACTCAAAGAGTGGATTTCTGGAGACATCTGGTAGAAAAAAAGAGTGGTGCCCCGATTGCAGTTTTCTGGCCTGGCCCATCACCGATCTCAAAAAAAGCCTGACCTGCCGATACCGATGTTTTTTTATAACTGATACTGTTAGGTGTTATAAGGTCACAATACACCTTGAAAGTTCCAATCTTATTTTATTCAAAATCATTAAACAATACCTGTGAAACAATACAAACTTGTTTTAACTGCACATGAGGCAGTGCTCTCAAATAAAAATGAAAAGTTTATAGTTCCTTTAGTGTTTCAAAACTTGGACAATAGGTTAGACAAGTAGATAAGATTGGTGGATAAGATCTATTTCACACTAAGTTTCAGCTGATCACTGATCTCCAAAAATTAAAGAAAATCGGCCAGCCGATCAATCGGTGCACCCCTAGAAAAAAACCTTACTGGATTATCAGAAACGTAGATTTAATTCTGAGTTGCAGACTCTGAAGGAAGACAAACTGGAAACTTAAAGAGTTCAACTTGGAACGCCTTGCTTAAAATAATGATTTTGAGTCATAGGAGGAAATCTTGCTGCCCTCTAGAATATCAGTTTGGAATAGGTGTAAAGAACAGCAGTCCAATATTCTACATAATATTTACATATCTTCTTCTATATATAGTTAGTACACTCGCAAAGATTCTATGAATGGCCCAAAAAGCAGCCCGGTTAAAGGAACTAGATATTGATGTCTTTGGCAGTGCAGCAACGTTCAGGTGTTTTGGTTGGCGGTATGCAGTGAAATCAGCTCTGTGGTGGGACATACACTCCTACTCAGCCCACTCATGTGCCTGTTGGGGATCATACCTGGGCCTCTGAGGGCTCACAATGACACTGTCAAATTTCTTTTCATGCTGGCGCGAAAGACCATAATTTCCGAATGGGTTGGTAGCAATCCCCCTTTTGTTTAAATGTGGAAATCTTTGATTTCTGAATATGTAACTCTAGAGAGATCAAGATACTATCTCAGTGGTAAGTCTCATCTGTTTGAGAAAAGAGAGAGTGTTTTGAAGGGTCTGAAGATTAAAAGGTCATGAACACAAACTGGATAAAAAGTATGTACAGCCAAAAAGGCTCTGTCCCTTTTTTATTATTTGTTGTGCTTCAGTGTTTGGTTTAAATATTCAAAATGCTCGATAAAAAGAATGATAAAAAATACATTTATTTTTGGTCTTTTGTTACATTTTTTGAGAAACAGAATTTTTGCACTTGCATAAATATTCTTTAGAGAGCAGCTGCACCTTTAAACACCAAGATATCTAAACGACAAATGCAGCAAAAAGAGATTTTTCTGTTCCTGCACCGATTTAGGATGAAGATGGCATACGTGTGGGACTTTACAAAAGTTGCATACTGTAGAGCTATCTTACTATATATGTTCCTTGTTCTCCTTTGTGAACGCACAAGTCTGTAAAAACTTAGATAAAACCTACGTACGTCATGTAAATTTTGATGGTTGCAGAGAGGTAAGTTTGATTTACCCGAGGTTTGACCAGCAGGCTGCCGGTAACACTGAACATTCGAGACAACCCAAATGGGGTGCACACTGAAAAGGAAAAACACAAATCAATCCACAAGAGTGATACGACTCAGTTTCTACAAGTCTCCTATTTGTGATCAATGTATACTAACGGAGAAGCAGCATGACTCCAAACAGAGAGATCCCCGAGTACAGGTATGGCAGGTAATACTCCCACAGGTCTGCAGTTTAAAAAGAGAGAATAACAATTAGCAACACTGTCATTGCAGTCCAAAAAGAGTATAAATGTATGATGAGAGTGACTCACCATAGAGGCTCTTTCGGGCAATGTTGTCATGGAGGAGAGCTGATGCCACCCACACAATACCCAGCACAAGGAAAGCTAGCAGGATCAGCAGGACAACAGCTTCATACACTCGCGCCATTACTCCCTACACAGAAACAAGTCGTTTGGTGATCAGTTTAGATGAAGTTCATTTAAAAAAAAATATTTGTATGTGGTTCTTACACATTTACTATGAAGAAATTACATAGCCTTCCAGATTCAACTTTCCAAAGTTCCCAGGAAGGAAGAAAAGGAGGACATAAGTGAAGGAAGGAAGGATAGAAAAAAGGAAGCAAGGAAGATAGGAAGAATAGAAAAAAAGAAAGGGAGGAAGGAAGGAAAGTAAAACAAAACTGGTACCTTTCTGGATCCAGCAAATCCCTCAGACTCGGTGAAGAAATATGCAAAAGGCATGAGGAAGACGAGGGACAAGTTGGAGAACAAAAACACTAGATTCCACAACCCTGACAGGTGAGAAACAGATCATTAGAGACAAAGATTATAATGAAACATTATAGCAGTACCCACCATTAACCACTGTGTGGCATTGTACAGTTAAACAGTGCAGCATGTTAAGAATGGTTATATGGTCCACTGCCACTGACAAAACAATGTGCAACATTTAAAACGCTATTTCAACAAATCAAAAAGCAGAAAATACATAGCACACTTTGACTCTACATAACAGCTCAGCTATGCACACGTAAGGTCCAAGCTGCTCTGTCCATCCCAATTATCTGCTTGGACACAGGCCAGTGCAGTATTGATTTGGATGTTATCACCCATGCTGTGAAGCCGTAACATGATGCTTAACTGTTCTTGGTAATTATTTTTCAATGAAATGGACAACTAAAAATATATACCGTGGATAAGGGATCCGTTGAGCCACTGCATGTAGTAGCTGTGTGGGAAGGTGAGCAGCACCTCATTCGACAGGATGGAAATGGGGAGAAGCAGCACAGCACACACTGCGACAGACAAGGTGAACGTGCACAACCAGAGTCTGGAAAGAACAATAAGATAACACATGTGTATTTGTGTATTTCAGCCGCAGCCTAGAAAATTAGGGTCCATAAAACCAAGTTGAACACAAATAGAAGCCTCCAGCGTGAAGGTGCAAAGTACAGAGTGCCAATAAACACAGAAAACTACATAACAGGGCAATCAAAGGAAATACCGCTGGTCACTAAAAATGTGCTATCCACTAGTATCTGTGAAACCATCCAAAGTGGCAGCCAAAGCAACTGTTGACCAGTTAATCATTTAAGGTTTGCACTTACGCAATTTTATTGACGGTTGCATCTTCGATATCGTCTGAAAGACAGAGAGAAAAAATAAAAATAAAAATTGAACATTACGTTTTGCAAAACCCAAAAACTACATGTCTCTAATCGGACTTTTTAAACAAGAAGTCAAAAAGTAAGGAAACAAAACAAGAAGTGTTAACTTAAGAAGTTTCGAACCGATACATTTATTCATGAAGATGTGTTTTTATACGAGGAGTTAAAAAACATGCGTGTGAGTGCACTGCACACAAATTGCTGAAGAAAGCAAACCTCTCCCTGAGCTCAGAGAGGGGCGTGAGCAGGGGTCAGGCCCGTGTGGAACATTCTGTTCATTCTGGACCGAGACTCCCGTAAAACCAAACTCTGCGGGAGAATATATAACCACACAATAGTTTGAGACTGACAGAGAACTCATCTTTTTAACCGTAGAACTGCAGTTTTTATGGTGGCGATTTGGATCAAGTCTCGGTTGCTATGAAGAGTGATCTCACTGAATGCATTTAACAGCAAAATAATAAGAAACAAACAAAAACAAAAAACATTTGCAGTGTTCCACAAAATGATATTTTTAATAATTGTGTCGCAGCTCACGTCATTCAATGAGGACAGAGCAACATATATTAAAACAGAGTGGTGCTGAAAATCATTTTTCTTTTCTCAGTCATGGTTACCTCCAAAAAAACATGTGGTCTCATCATCATTTGGCATCCTCAAGGCTTCACATGCGAGAATATTACTGCTACTAAGATTGGACTCAAATAAACCATTTACAGAATCATTAAGAACTTCAGGGAGATGTGTTTAACTGTCCTGAAGAAAGTCCAGCAAGTGTTGGACTCTCCTAAAGAGGACTCAACTAAGGCATTACGTTACCACCAGTGCACAGTTTGCTCTGTAATGGCAGCAGGAAGGTGTGAGTGTTTCTGTTCGCATAATGAGGCTGATATTTTCAGATTGGGGTCTGAGTGTCAAGAAGGGCAGCAAACAGTCTGAAAGCAGCATGAAGCTGTCTTTAGACTGATGTTTGGGACATCTGGAAAAAGAAAGGTCCAAAGTTAATAAAGGTGAATGCTGCCATGAGTACTGCGTCATCCTGACAGTGAAGCATCCCGAGACTGGCTGTGTCACTTGTTCAAAAGGTTCACTTTACCTAAAAAGACGGCCATGAATAAACAGGGGTCAAAACAACCTCTAGGAGCCACTTTACCTAACATCCAGGATCAATTCAAAAACTGAAAAATGAAAGCAATTACCAAGTGGCTCAGGGATTATAACACCGACGTTTCAGAAAGCTTCGCCGATCTTAATCCCAGTTATAATCCCAGTTAGACTCTTTGCATAAACTATATGTACACTCATCAGCTTCATTTGTAGGTACACCTGCTCGTTAAAACAAATAGCCAGTTCACCAATCACAAAACGGCTGCACGGTGGCGCAGTTGGTAGCACTGTTGTCTTGCAGCAAGAAGGTCTTAGGTTTGATTCCCGACCGGGGGTCTTTCTGCATGGAGTTTGCATGTTCTCCCCGTGCATGCATGGGTTCTCACCGGGTACTCCAGGTTCCTCCCACAGTCCAAAGACATGCCTGGTAGGTTAATTGGTCACTCTAAATTGACCTTAGGTGTATGAATGAGTGTGTGCATGGTTGTTTATCTGTTGCCCTGCGATGGACTGGCGACCTGTCCAGGGTGTACCCTGCCACTCGCCCATAGACTGCTGGAGATAGGCACCAGCTCCCCCGCGACCCACTATGGAATAAGCGGTAGAAAATGACTGACTGACTGACCAATCACAAAACAGCATGTAGGCATGTAGAAGTTCGAACTGAGCATCATAGTTGGGGAAAAAAAGGGATTTAAGTGACTTTGAAAGTTGGTGATAGATGGGATGGTCTTAGAATTTCAGAAACACACCCATCTCCTGGGTTTACAGAGAATGGGCCGCAAGAACTGGAAATATCCAGTTAGCGGTAGGCATGTGGAGAATAATGCAGACAAGAATGGGCAGAACGGTTTGAGATGACAAAAAAAGGCAACAGTAGTGGTAGTAAAAAAAAAAACACTTTTTACTGCCAAGGTATGCAGAACTCCATCTCTGGAACGCACACCATGTTGAACACTGAAGCAAATGAGCCCCAGCAGCAGAAGGATACACTTGATGCCACTCCTGTCAGCCAAGAACAGGGAACTAATTCTGACAAACAGCCTCTCTGAATTTGGACACTAACAGATGGGAAAAAGGCAGCCCTGTCTGACGCGTCTCGATTTCTGCTGCAACATTCAGATGGTAGGGTCAGAATTTCATGTGAACAGAATGAAACCATCCTGTCTTGTATAGGGGTGCAGCGAATGATCGGCGATTAGCTGATTCTTACATGTGAAACCAAATTTATTGAATGAACCGATCTTATCTACTTGTATAAAATGCTGTGCAAGTTAAGTTTGCACCACAATGTGAAAAAAATAAAAGACTAAAGGAACTGCAATGCTCCAAACTTTTCATTTATATTTGAGAGCAACACCTCATGTGAAGTTAAAACAAGTTTTTATTGTTTCACGGGTGTTGTTCAATGTTTTTAAATAAAGTAAGATTGGAACAGTGATGGTGTATTGTGACCTTATAACATCTGACATTGACAGTCAGTCATAAAAAATAAAAAAAAATGTTTAATCTGTATCGACCAAAATCTGATCAGTAATCGATGATCAGCTGTGGGGGACATTTTCTTGGCTCAAATCATCTCAAAATGATTTCTTGAACATGACAAGAAGTTCACTGTACAGGTCCTTCTCAAAATATTAGCATATTGTGATAAAGTTTATTATTTTCCATAATGTCATGATGAAAATTTAACATTCATATATTTTAGATTCATTGCACACTAACTGAAATATTTCAGGTCTTTTATTGTCTTCATACGGATGATTGTGGCACACAGCTCATGAAAACCCAAAATTCCTATCTCACAAAATTAGCATATTATTAAAAGGGCCTCTAAACGAGCTATGAACCTAATCATCTGAATCAATGAGTTAACTCTAAACACCTGCAAAAGATTCCTGAGGCCTTTAAAACTCCCAGCCTGGTTCATCACTCAAAACCCCAATCATGGGTAAGACTGCCGACCTGACTGCTGTCCAGAAGGCCACTATTGACACCCTCAAGCAAGAGGGTAAGACACAAAGAAATTTCTGAACAAATAGGCTGTTCCCAGAGTGCTGTATCAAGGCACCTCAGTGGGAAGTCTGTGGGAAGGAAAAAGTGTGGCAGAAAACTCTGCACAACGAGAAGAGGTGACCGGACCCTGAGGAAGATTGTGGAGAAGGGCCGATTCCAGACCTTGGGGGACCAGCGGAAGCAGTGGACTGAGTCTGGAGTAGAAACATCCAGAGCCACCGTGCACAGGAGTGTGCAGGAAACGGGCTACAGGTGCCGCATTCCCCAGGTCAAGCCACTTTTGAACCAGAAACAGCGGCAGAAGCGCCTGACCTGGGCTACAGAGAAGCAGCACTGGACTGTTGCTCAGTGGTCCAAAGTACTTTTTTCGGATGAAAGCAAAATCTGCATGTCATTCGCAAATCAAGGTGCCAGAGTCTGGAGGAAGACTGGGGAGAAGGAAATGCCAAAATGCCAGAAGTCCAGTGTCAAGTACCCACAGTCAGTGATGGTCTGGGGTGCCGTGTCAGTTGCTGGTGTTGGTCCACTGTGTTTTATCAAGGGCAGGGTCAATGCAGCTAGCTATCAGGAGATTTTGGAGCACTTCATGCTTCCATCTGCTGAAAAGCTTTATGGAGATGAAGATTTCATTTTTCAGCACGACCTGGCACCTGCTCACAGTGCCAAAACCACTGGTAAATGGTTTACTGACCATGGTATCACTGTGCTCAATTGGCCTGCCAACTCTCCTGACCTGAACCCCATAGAGAATCTGTGGGATATTGTGAAGAGAACGTTGAGAGACTCAAGACCCAACACTCTGGATGAGCTAAAGGCCGCTATCGAAGCATCCTGGGCCTCCATAAGACCTCAGCAGTGCCACAGGCTGATTGCCTCCATGCCACGCCGCATTGAAGCAGTCATTTCTGCAAAAGGATTCCCGACCAAGTATTGAGTGCATAACTGTACATGATTATTTGAAGGTTGACGTTTTTTGTATTAAAAACACTTTTTTTTTTTTGGTCGGATAAAATATGCTAATTTTGTGAGATAGAAATTTTGGGTTTTCATGAGCTGTATGCCACAATCATCCGTATTAAGACAATAAAAGACCTGAAATATTTCAGTTAGTGTGCAATGAATCTAAAATATATGAATGTTAAATTTTCATCATGACATTATGGAAAATAATGAACTTTATCACAATATGCTAATATTTTGAGAAGGACCTGTACTTCAATTGCATCCAACATAACCAGACCTCAGTCCTATAGAGCAAAATTAAGGCGCTCCTCGGGGCAAAGTGCCCTGATACAAACAAAGTATATCTGATAAAGTTCAAATAAAGCCTTTAAAATTTAAATGTCAATTAATGAACTTCAGAATACCATAGAAACATCTGGGAAATAGACCTTATAACACAGAAGCTATAAAGTTTGCAAAGAACTAACTTCTGTCAGCCTTAACCTTTGGCTACAACCGTAAAAAGCAAGAAGAGCAAAAAAACAACTGCTTTTCACCGTATTATGCACCTAAAATGGATGGAAGTACTATTGGTAAGTGATAATATGTCTTATTCGGCAATGCTGTCACAGCTATTACAATGCAATGTAAAGTCTAAGGAGCAAGAACCTGTTCTGAATGTCACAAACATCTCCTCACAGTGCAATTGCACAACTGTCATATAGCTGCAGGGCACAACTGTGCTCTTGTTGGTGCAGAAGTAGGCTAAAACAAAGCATGTGCATAATAACGTGCACACAGAAAAGAATCTATTAGGCTGCAGCCCCGCCTCAGTGGTGCATTGAAAAATCCACATCTGCTTCCAATTGACTTACATTTTATTGGATACAGCCCAGTCACACAGGAGAACTTCCAATGTGTCTGAGCGCACAATAGCTGTGCCTAAGTCTCAATGTCCTGACCAAAAGACAGATTTCCTACATATGTGCCCGTCAGAACATTTTTACAAGAGGCTACGTTCCAACTTTGTCGTTTATCTTGTAGCATTTTTCAACACTTCTCTGCCTTTTGAGGAGCTTGCTGCACATTGAGCAACATCTCCCCTTTATCTCCAGGCTTTTCAAATCAAAGTCTAGAGTCTGTTCCATCATGCTTCCATCAATTGGGCAAACTTTAACTGTGCAAGCATGCAAAGGAAGGAAAAGCAAATGACCAAAACTGTAAATAAACACAAACTTAGAACAGGAAAAAGAAAATTGACTCCTTTCTCTAACTTAACATCGAGTTTCTCAGTAGGATTTACGTGAGCCTGAAACGTGCAGCCAACACCGTCATGGAAAAGAAATTCCAAAACAGCAATGTAATCAGTATGCTTGTCAACATCGTTAGTTTTCCTTAAGGCACTTCTCAGTGACCCTTTGATTGAAAGCTTTCTCACAGAGCACCCCTAAAATACACGTTTACATCAAGAAGCTTTCCAACTCACCTGTGACAAACTCTGCAGTCTTTTTGAAGTGTGTGAGGACGAGGTAGCACACCATGTAAAGGCACGTAAACAGGAGGACACAGATCTGCACGGAGGGGGAGGGACAAAAGGAAGTAGAGATGAAGACAGAAAATGTACCTCCGTCAATAATTTGTCAAAACTGATGCTGTTGAACAAATTTACCTGGTTTTAACATATCTAGATTGGCCCAGACCTTAAAGCAGATTTAAAAGCACAAGACTTTGGAGGGGGGGGGGGGGGAGAACAAGATACAAGGCCATAAAAGCTGGAAACACAAACTGGTTTGTCTATGATATTCAGACAGATGGAGTCCTCCTTCACTCAAACAAAGGGAATGAGGTTCCAGTGTCCAAAAGAGATAGTTCCCCTTTACTTAGACGGATTAGTGGGAGTGAGGGACAGATGGTTTAAAACCAGGGAGGAACACTGCGCCCCGCCCCCATGGAGACGGTAAAGGTCATCAGCTGACGTTACATTAATTCAAATTTAGGTTAAACCAGCTATCTGTTGTCTGACAAAGCTCTAAACATGTTAAACACCAGGGTCTTCTGAACCTCTCATATTGTTTCAGTTAACTACAAATTCCAAGAAACAGATCCGTTAGTTTTTATATCCATATTAGTAGGAATTCCCAAAACCTTTTAGCTTTTAAAGTTACAAACCAAAGCTTAGAAGAGGCGTTTGATCCCTAACTATCAACTGACCAAACAAGTATAATTAATAAGTCCATCTACAGCTGTTATGTTGTTTTTCTCTATTGCATTTGTAATATATATACCAAAAATATGCTTTTACTACATTGATTTCTGTTTTTTGGTTTGATTTCTGGAGATGTTTAGACCACTTTTTTTTTTCTTTTTTTTTCTGACCCCAGCTTTGAGAACCATCAGTCTAATCTACTGTATGTACGCGCATGCTGGACAAATTGAAAGAGGAAATATTGTGGCAACATCAGGAAAAGATTTCAGAACTGGCGCCCAACACGCAGAGCAGGTTCTACATGTTGGTCTTTCTGGTAACAGCAGCAACAAACAAAGACGAAGCTCTCCTGGGTAAGATAAGGTTCTTCTAAATAAATCTAAAACAATAAAGCCGACATGACGGTTCTAATAGATTGGTACTCTGTATGCTAAGATTATGATACACACTCACCAGTAACCTTATTAAAAAGGTGCAAATTGCCATCATGGGGCTGGACTGCTTTTTGCCTCCAGAACTTCCTTAACTTGCTTTGAAAGATCCAACGAAGTGTTGGAAATTTCTTCACAAGTTGCGATCCGTATCAACATGAATGCTTCATGCATTTGTTACAAATAATTATCAGCTGCACATCTTTGATGGGAATGTCACAATTCATAACATATGTAAATGTGGAGGCGACTGGAGTACAGAAAAAAACACTGAGATCGCTTATTCTACTGAAAACAGTCACACCAACAGCCCACAAAATTACAAAGAAACTTTTTGTGAGCTTGTGTGAATTGAAGTTTTTGCTTCCTGTTCCCAGCTGACAGGAGGGCTCCCCCGCTGTAGTCTTCTGCTGCTGTAGCTCATCTCCTTGAAGCTTCTGACGTCAGTCAGAGACCATATTCCGTATACCCTGGTTGTAACAAAACGTTATTTGAGCCACTGTTGACCATCTATCGTCTGAAACCAGTCTTCCCATTCTCCTCTGGCATCAACAAGGCATTTCTGTCCCCACAACCATCATCTCACTGGATTTTTTCTCTTTTTCACACCATTCTCCGTAAACCTGTGACAAACCCAACAGTAGATCAGCAGTTTGTGAAATACTCACAAAACCGGCACCAACAATCAGGCCATGTTAAAACTCACTAAAATCCAGTTTCTGCTTTATTCTGATGCTTCTTTTGAACTTCAGTAGACAGTTTTTTCGCCACACCCAGATATCAAAATCTATTGAATTGCTATGATGACAGCGCACAATAACAGTGGTACAATATAGTACATAAAACGTTTTGTAAAAAAACTGCCATTTCTCAAGCAGGGACACATGATCTGCCTTTTCTGGTCTCCCTACCTCTGTCTGAGAGTATCTCAACAAATCCCAAAACATTAAATCTGCTTCAACTTCAACGTCCTTTGAGAACTGAAAGGCTTTTAGCAGAGCTCCACAGGTTTCGTTTGTATGTTTAAAATAAAGCAAACTGAATTTAGTTTCCAGTAATGAAACCTGAAGGTTCTTCTTTTATGAAATATTTGGAATTTCTCCTCCTAAGCAGGACAAATCTGTGGCAGCATACAAACTGCATTACAGCAACAAAGCACCCTATACAACTAATCTGCTCAGTCTGCAAATTGTTGTATAATGCAGCCTAATTTGGCAAAAGGCTAATCTAACAAAAGGAAAAGCAGGAAACAAAGGATGGGTATTGGGCCAGAAATAAGATGAGAGGTAGACGCTTTTAGCTCGTGTTGTTGAGAACACGCGTCTTTCTATGGTGTAAAGAGACACAAGTGGCTCCGAAGAGTTTTAAGGTTTTCAGTATGTGTGTTTGTGTGTTGGGGGCACATCTGGGTTGTATGCAAAGTCATAGTCAATGTTACAGAGGCACTTGTACATCTTTGTTCAAATACATGTGAAAAGAAGAAAAATATTGAAATTTCTTAGGAGAAAATCTAACCAAATACGCCTCATCTGGTCCTTAAATACATTCTAGCAAAGCATGATGGGAGGTGGTTAACAAAACAACACAGTTCTAAAGTACAACGTGTCATTCCAATGCCATTAAAGGACAAAAGGTGTTCAGTAAATATGAAATATTAAAAGTCTCTAAATGAGTTCCGCAATCACTTCTAACTTTCAGTTTATGGATCCTTTCTAGTCTGAATGGAAAAATAAAACATGTAAGAGATTAAAAACATCCCAATCTAAGAAGCACCAGTCTGAAGTTACCCAGATCTGTGAAGGTGAAGGTTAGTCCATCGGTTGTTCAATTCACCTTGAAACTGACAGGAGAAATGTAGCAGCACAGCTAGTGATCACATTATTATTTTATCTCCCCTGACTTTCACATTTCCTTACTAGTCTACAGCAGGTGCCTTTATGAAGCACTGCTTCATGCAACTGTCTATACAGGTGGGACGAATTAACGTGGCTCTCCACTGCACCTGCAGCTGGGCTTTCCAGCAGAACATGACCTCTCCAGCATGAATAGCAGTACAAGAGCATCGACTTCTTTTGCTGTCATAAGTAATAAAACTATTTGTTTATGAAAAAATACTTTTGGGATCTTTTAGGATCAGACTTGGAAATTGTCGAACCTCACATGAAAAAAACACTGTTAAGTGAACCTCTGTAATGATGCACATCACAGACGGGGCTGCCTGGTAGCCCTCAGCACGCTTCTTTTACACATAGATATTCGTCAATATCCAGGAGGTGATTAAACCCTGTTTTAACAATGACAAATCACATGTTATAAAAGTTCACTTTTATAACAAGTTTACTTTTACATTTCAAGTAGAGATGCAAAGAGACACTGGCTGGTGATCAGAGTAGGACAAATTTCAGCTTGACTGGCACCAACAAGTGACCTGCCAGCTGGAAACTAAAAGTCTGATCTTTTTCCGATAATCAAATGCACCATAGCTAGGTGTATCATGTCACTCTGACAACACCTTTCCGCGGGGAACTTGCTTATGTGGTAAAAAGAATTACAGTTGGATTTTGTTTTCTAGTATCAGTGAGGTGTTTAAAAATGAGGTCAGGCCGGCGAAGACTAAAAGCTGCAAGAAGCAATACAAAAGGAAACGGTTTTTCCAACGTGGGAAGGTAGATGCTACATGACGGCGCTAGACTTTGGTGGGTGGTGATCGTTTCGCCTCTTGAAGTGGAACAGACTTTGGTAGATGGCAGGGAAGCTGAACATATTACAGCAATGCTGCTTCGATTATTCTTCTGAGCTTCAAAACCTCTGTCTGTTAGGAATAGGGTTCTTGTTGGAAATTTTGCTTCCAGAAATCTAAGAGTTCAGGTAAGGATCTGGATTCTCGAGGAATACGTACAGATTGATGTTTAGTTAGTAATGCTAACAGTGCTAATAACCAATATACATTGAAGAAGACATTTTAAAATGTCTACTCCAAATCATTCTGCTATATTGTTACTTTACCCCCCCCCCCATCTAGGTTCAGGGTGCCGGCTACGTGCACTCTACGGTTTACATCCTAGCTATACAGGCTGGGTTTTTTTCCCATGTCAGTTATGCATAAATTTGCCAGATGTTGTTAGACCTGATGATTTACAATGACAGTGAAGACAGATGTTTGGCAGCAACATCATTTTCTCAAGGATTGTTCCTTTTATTTTAACCTGAACACTGGTATGCAGCATAAATTATAGGCAGCTTATTGGGTTGTAATATTATTTTCAACAGGATGGAACCATCAGAGCTGTGGTAGAATTATTTCAAAAGGGGCAAAATCATTTAGAGAAATATTTTAGCAGCTACTAATGGTACAGTAGAACTACCATGCTAATTTGCCAATTTTCTGAATAAAAAGGAAGCAGCTTCATCAACCATCTACATAAATAACTATATAGGTATACGTGAATTTAATATGTCAGTGCTGTTATTAATTGGTTAGAGTATTGAATTTTTAAGATGCTTGTTACTTTCAGAAAAAAAAGTAAGAAAATTTATTAAAATGTGAAACAAAATGTATGGGAAAACTGACTGGTACTTTAACTAGGCCATTTTAAAACATATCTGAAGATGCTGGTCAGTTGAAAACACTGGACAGCTGCCATTTAACGTGTTATTCTTTCAAATACAATTAGCAAACTTTCCTAAGTAAATTATAATATATATTATTAGGGCTGCAACTAAATATTATTTTGCTAATCGATTAATCTGTCGAATATTTTTTTCAATTAATCAATTGATAATCGGACAGAAAAAGGTGCTTAATAAGAGATATTTTACAAGATTTGCACCAGGTGAAGCTATCGCTATGCCACTTTAGGAGTTCTGGATAGAGCATATTTACAGACCATGGCTTTTCCTCTTAAATGCAAAATGTCTATTTTTTGCACAATGTCATGTTTTAGATTCTGTATACTACAGTTAACGATTATTCGATTGCTAGATTAGTTGGCAATCATTTAAATAATTGATTAATTAATCCAATTAAGTGTTTCAGCTCTAAATAATATAATCATTTATATAGAACCCTTCCCAAATACAAACCACAAAATGCTTCACAAAAGGGTAAGAGGGGCCTCCATTATTTTTTCAAGTCATATTTTAACACCCTCTCGCCACTTGCTCTAATCCGCCCATGTAATATTACTGCCTTATGTGTTTGTCTTTGCAACGAAGGTCAAATTGTGCCTTTCCTCCAAACCTAAAGGTTGTAGCATGTATTACTTCCACAGAAAATGTATCATTGGGAATTGTCAGACCTCAAGCTGGTTTCACAGCCCACCTCTGTCCATCTAAAGTCTGGAAGCTAACCTTTCACAGAGGTTTTCCTGGAATTGCAATCGGGGCCGCACAAAATCAGTCCACTCAAATGGCCCCCGGGCCACACTTTGGACATCCCTGACCTAGACCAATGTGACATATCTTTACTATAGCAACCGAGTATCTCAAAATGAGCTTGTCACTCATAGTCTTGGATTAATGCTATTAGGTGCTGGGGCAGCTGACCGTCATGAGAGGATGCACCGTCAGGAGGTGGTGAGCTGGACGCTCAAGGCTCGCCAGGAGCTAATAGCATTAGGTCCCGAGGGGAAAGGGTCACTGACAAACAAGGGCAAAAGAAAAGCAGTGAACAAAGAGGATTAAAAATGAGTACAAAACTACAAACATGAACTGTTTGTCACATGTCACGTTCCAGCACCTCTTAGTATCTTATCGACAATTATCCCAAATCCCTTCATAATGTTAATATCTGGAGCCAAACTTACCTCAGAATGAAAACAGAGACGGTTTGACAGTTGTGCTTTGACAGTCAGTTTAACAAACATCTATAACTTGTCTGAACGTATCTTGCCTTTGGTGTATTTGTCATGATAAGATTTTCACGTGTAGAAGCAAGAAGAGTAGGCACACACCAATCAGGCTTTTGCTGACTGGTACCCATTTCAGGTTCTGTTTGAGGTCTGGGCTAATAATTGAGATTTTTGCAGGTAAAAGTTTCTTCCTTACTATAAAACGGGTAACAAAATTAGCTCAAATTATAAATCAAGGGAGGAAATAGTTTATTTTTACAAAAAATAAATAAATAAATAAATCATTCAAAGCGCATCCAGTAATATGCAGTTAATAATTGATCCGTTTAAAGACAAACATGGAAGCTTACAGTTTTGACCCATTTTAATAGAGCAAGGAAAAACCCTAAATCACTCTGGTTAATGACGCACTGATGATCAATAAAACTGACCAATTTAGATCAGTGTCTGATTGATTCATACAAAAAAGGGCTGCAACATCTCAGAATAATATTTTATTGCAACGCTGTTGTTGAAAATTGGGCTAACAATTAAGTTTAACCCAAAATGTTCAAACTCTTTTTGATTTTGCGATGATGACTGCGTCTCGATAAATTATGCATCTTTGGTGCAAAAGCAGAGAGAAATTACAGAGACATCGGTTGATATATGGCACTGGATGATTTTGTCACACTGGTTTGAAGTTTAAACCCTCAATCTTTAGATCGGTCAACGCCAGAAAGTTCTGCCAAGCTGAATTACTGTCTTCTGTGTGGAAGCGGTTAGTGGAGAGTTAAATATTTCAGTATTAGTACAGCATTTAAAATTTAGTCAGGGTGATTTAAAAGAAATTTTAAGAGCATCTTTTAGTTTTTGAAAAAGGCATGTCAGTTGATCCCTCAGACTGCTACAACACAGCAAGACTTGGGAGATTGCTGGTCATTTAGCCAATTCGTGATTTTGTTGGTTTATAGTTTGGGTCATTTTGTGCCGAGCATTCTGACGTATGAAAAAAAAAAAAAAAGCTGTCTACCACAGGACGTCGATCTATACCCTCCTTGGGGATGTTTCATTAAATCTGCGATGGAGATATTGACCATGGAGTAGACCTCAGTAAATATCAGACAGGCTGAATGTATCGCAGCAAAGTTGCTCTGCTTTATGCTTTTGAACCGTCAGCCTCGGTCTGTTACAGAACACGCTGGACTCGGAAATGTTGGCCGCCATTTGGACACCTCAAAGTTAAGGGATGTTTACAGTCATGCTAACCTTGCTAATCATGCGGATTGTTAATTTAAGATGCTAAAGACAGCTTAAAACGTCTACTCCAAGTCATTTTGTTTCCGTTTTAAATAAACAGAACTCTGTTTAACGGTAACTCTTCGCACACCGTGGGACGTCGCCTCAGCTTCTAATAGAAATAATTAATGATCACCGACACCAGAAAGCCTACAGGAAATTTTGAACGCTGTTCATACACAAAAATCCAGATAGAGTGAAACCATTATCATCAGGTTCAGACTTTACAAAAATGTATCTCTATGCATCAATATCATTACTATTTTTATCTTCGTGGTAATGAAAACATAATGAGATCATCAACATTGTTGAAATTCTTTTTTTTTTTAAGCTATTAATCATGCATATCTGCTCATGATAAAGCACACAGTTGTCACACAATTAATTAATCTATCCTTATATGCTGAAATGATCTCCAAAAAGTTTACCTGTTTCTTAATTAATATTATGGCCATGTACATATCTGTCTGAACTGTAGGCGCATAGGTTTTGCTTATCCTCCCTTGCTGTGAAACTCTTTTCTGGGCTTTCAAGAAATGAACAAACATGAACATAACTGCAAATTCAACATTATCCTTATAGATAAACTGGTGTATCAACATCTCCACTTTCAGGAGGAGCTGCCTGGGAGACCTGAATGTTTTTTTTATATCGGGTTAAAGTTCTCTGCCTTGCTGTAAGTGATTAGATCAGGCAGCAAAGTCTGAAGTTCAACTTGAGCTGTGGTTTTAAACAAAGCTGAGTCAGACACAAGAGCAAGCAGCACGGTTCAATTAAATTATACACACGGTATAAAAACAGACAGTAATACAGTACTATTATGACTGCATTTGCCTTGTAATATTTACACTGAGCGCAGGTAAAAGTAACAAAAAATAAATAAATCCCACGTGAAATAAATGTAACTTAGAGAAAGGCAAACATAAACATTTAAACAACGTGAGTTTTTGCATGAGAAATGGCAGCATACTGTATTGTGTGTGACGACCCCCCCTTTAACTCATCAACCCCAACGGTTGCTTCACTTTAGCCCAACTTTACTTACTATCGTCTCCCGGACGCGGTTGTGGAAAAGTTGCTCTCTAATCGACACTTCGTCCGTTTCCATCCTCTAAAACACATGCCGGTATCATCGGCCCTGAAGGCGCTGAAGGGGCCGGGTTGATTAAAAACGTTGAACCGGGCGCATCTTCGAAGATCTGCAGCGGATGTTTCAGATGGTTAGCAGGGCTGAGTTTTAAAACGGCTGCTGCCACCCTGATCAAAACCGGGCAGGGAGGGGCTAGTGGGGGCGGGGCCTAACACGAGAACGGAGCCAATCGATTGGCCCAGGTAGCTGTCAATCACAACTGAGCTCAAAGGGTTTTTTATGACTTGTTCTGTGTATAAACTTTTAGTATTATTTCTAAATAGCAAAGAATTAGCACATATTTATTAGTAAGTGCGCTTTAAAGCACTGACTTTTGGATCCTAACACCATCATAATTAGGGGAAACTACTCAGTAACTTTGATTTTTATTGCATTTGGTATTTTGAAGACCCAATATGTTCTTGTTACAGTTACCTTTAGAAAACAATATGCATCTCCAGAATTCCATCCATCCATCCATGAATTTTCTATACCCGCTTGTCCTTGCAGCGTAGCGGGGGAGCTGGTGCCTATCTCCAGCAGTCAATGAGCGAGGGGTGGGGTGCACCGTGGACAGGCCGCCAGTCAATCACAGTGACACACTAGAAACAACCATCTACATACACACTCACACCTCAGGGCAGTTTTAGAGATCAATTACCCTAACAGTCTTGTTTTTGGACTGGGGGAGGAACCCAGAGTGGTTGGAGAGAACCCACACATGCAGGAGGGGGGGCATGCAAAGTCCATGTAGAAAGACCCCAGACCTGGATTTGAACCTGGGACGTTCTTGCTAACAATAATCATTATATTATAATTATAATTATTATATTCCATTATAAAACTAATAGATAATGAACAAACTGATAAAGAAGACTGCTTCAGTTGTGGGAACAGTTCTGGAGCCTCTAGAGCTGATTGTGCTGCAAAGAAAGCTTTGTGAAATGAAAAACATTACAGACATCCATGAGCATCCTCTTCACAACACAATAATCTAACAACTGTGTCTTCAAGACAAAGACACGTAAATGAGTAGAGTTTCTAAATCATCTAATTTTCCTTTGGTCAATACAGTATTATTGAATTAATTATAAGAAGGCAAAATATGGAGTATTATAATAAATAAACAAAGGACTTGGAAAGCACTCAATCACATTATTAGAAACAGTATTCAAATTATGTCATATTTAAATTGTTTTGGAGATACAGTGGGTGGTTTAAAAAACATAACTGAAGAGTTTAATGAAAATTTAATTAAAAGTAACAACAATACTACGTTCCTGCAGAGGATTGATGAAAATGACGTAATTAAGATTGTAAAAAACTTCAAAACTAAAACATCGACTAATATAATTTCAATTGATTGAAATCAGACGTTAAATTATGCCCTCTCTGACATACATATACAATTTGTCTTCCCAAAAGGGCATATTTCCAAATAATATGAATACAGCAAAGGTCATACCAATATTTAAACATGGAGATAAACATTGTATTGAGAATTATAGACCAGTTTCCCTTCTTCCCCAGTTATTAGAGAAATTGTTTGTTAAACAATTGGATTTATTTATTCACAAATATAGAATATTAATTGAACATCAGTACAGCTTTAGAGAGAATAGAACTACAACCCATGCAGTAATGGAGATGATAGAGGAGGTATCAAAGGTAATTAAAAATGATGAATTCTCTGTTGGCATTTATATTGATCTGCAAAAGGTATTTGATACTATAGACTACAGTGTATTACTGAGAAAAATTGAGAGGTATGGGATAAGAGGGGTGGCTAATTCTTGGCTAGAGCGTAATTTAGAAAATAGACTGCAATGTGTGGAAATTAACCAGACTGTGTCACAATTCAGTAGGGTCACATGTGGAGTACCCCAGGGATCTGTGATTGGTCCAAAACTCTTCCTATTGTAATTTAATGATATCTGTAATGTCACCAACTTATTAAAATGTATTATTTTTGCAGAAGATATTAACATGTACTGTTCAGGGAAATTTTTAAAGGTGCTATTGCCTTCTATTGAAATGGAGTTAGAAAATCTTAAAAATTGATTTGTACCTTAGATTATCACTTAACATAAAAAAATATATATATATTCATGGTGTTTGGAAATCGAAAAGACATTAATGGGTATATGACACTAAAAAATAGGTGACGCTGGGATCGAATGAGCCATACGTTTTATTAATAAGCCTGGCTATTATGACCATAGTAATCCACTGTTTATGAATTCTAACATGAAATTTCATGATTTGGTCTACTACAAAATAATGCAAATAATGTATAGAGCAAAATTAAACTTACTCCCTGCTGGTGTGCAAAGATTATATTAATCCAAATATGATTTGCGACAGGTTTGCAAATTTACTAAACAGCAAACTAGAAAAGAGATTAAAAGGAAGAGTATTTCTGTTGTTGGAGTTAAATTATGTAATGATGCTAGCATGGATTTACAAGCGTCATCATTATTAGCTCATTTATTAGCTTTTAAAAAAATGATAAGTGGGACAATATTTGAGGGTTATGAGTGTAAATAACTTTGTATTGTTATACTGCATCTGGTATTGTTCTCATTTGTTTTTCTTTTCACTATAACTGATTATTGATTCCTATATTGAAGTAATTATGCTTTTCTTTTTCTTATTTTCTGACTTTCGGGGATGTTCTTGTATTTCTGACTTGGAACTCTGAAAATCCAACTTCTGAGTACAAATAGATTGTACCCTAAGTTCTCAGGAAATATTCTGGATATTTTTTAAATGGATATTTTTCCTGCATATTTGAAAAAGTTCTGCATACACTCAAAATGTGGGATTCCAGTCAAAAATGCTGTAATCCCTTGGCTGCACCAGCAAGTGGCGATAACACAAAATAAAAAAATCTAAAGAAACTGGTCTTGAAGATGGCTAAAGCAGTGCTAGGCTAAAAATTCTTACAAAACAGTTGTTACGTGCGTTTTTTGTTAGTCATTATTTTTATTCAACTTACAGTTTACAATTGAAAAAGCACAAAGCAAGGCAGATATAAGATGAGTCATAAAAAATGGCTCCACTGTTGCTGTGGTTTGTGGCACAGAAAGCGAGAGTGAGTATGCACAAAGTCAATACTTCTAATAGGTGTTAGACACCCAGTCTACACTTTTGCATTGTAAATTAAGTTTTTAAAAATCTCTACTTTGAAAAGCATTTTTACAGATGATTTTTAGAGTGTTTCTTTAACCAAACAAACAGCAGAAAATCTGTTTTTAAAACACCAGGACCTTAAGATGGAAGGAACATATGTAATTATAAAAAAATACATTGCTATCAATCTAAATTTGTATGATGTTGTTTAATTTTTTTTGCTGATTAATCAGCTGCTTCTTTAATAAAAAAAAGTCAGTTTCACATTAGACAACTTTGATCCTATTTTTTTGGATTAACTGACACAATGTCAATCACTGCTATTTCATGTTACTTTTCTTTGAATGCTTCTAAAATAATAAAAAAATACTGAAAACATTTAACATTAGCAACTTGTTTTTAAAAATGTGCTCATCAAAGGCACTGAATTCGTTGTATCAGTTTTGATGATCCGGGAGCTCATGGCAATGCACGTTCTGTATCGAAGCTGCTGTGCAATTTCATTGACTTGATCCAAAGTCCAACTATTGCAACATGTCCTAACTTCAACTCCGGAAAGCGCTGGAAAGGATTTTCTCTGACTACAGATTTGAAATTATGGACTAAGTAAGTAAAACAGTCTTTATGACTCAAAGCCAAATACTAAATGTGTAAAAGTAACAGATGTGTTTGATGAATAGGGAAGGTTGGATGAACTTTTTTTTCTTTTCAGTCTACTGGAATGGGTGTGTGATATGATTCTTTTTGAACAGTACTCATTTGTGGGTATATGTCATGTTAAATGACAGTGCTGATTATCAGCTAAAACAAATCCTACTTATATAACATATTAATCCAAGCAGGGAAGAGTATCACAAAGATTAAAAATCACTTAGACTTTTCTGCCCAAAATGACATAAGCAGCTGGGAGACCAGATCAGGAAATCACCACATGTAATATAATGTAGTTTCATGACAGCTCATATTGGGTAAAGAACTAAATAAATTCAGTCTCACTAAATAAAAAACATGGAAACAGTGTTTGATTTTTAAGCAAACATAATTCTGTGTTACTCCATTGCAGGAACAAACCAAGGATGACCGCTCATTAGCACAGGAACTGATCCACTTCAAGCACAGTATGGTGAAAAGAGTACTGGTAGCCTATGCCCTGTGGGCCATGGGTGGGCCTTTGGGTCTTCACCATCTCTACTTAGGAAGAGACAGCCATGCTCTACTGTGGATGCTAACCCTGGGAGGTTTTGGGTTTGGCTGGGCCAGAGAGTTCATGCGTATTCCTGCATACGTAAGTGAGGCCAATCGAGATGCAGAAAAAGAAAGATGGCCTCACATAGAGGGACCCCCACCCGCCAGCCCCGTCAGATTTGCTGGACAGGTGTGTGTTGGAATCTACTTTGGAGTGGTAGCTCTCATTGGACTAAACTCCCTCAGTTTCTTCTACTTGATTGTTCTGCCCTTAAGCGTGGGTGCAGGAGTTCACTTGGTGTCCAGTGTTGGTGAACAGACTGCAGATCTCCAAAAAACCCTGACTGCCTGTCTTGTTACATCACCAATATTCTATGGCAGCTCTCTGTCACCTCTTCCCATAAGCTTGGCTGCTAGCATCACTGCCTCACAGAACCGCAAGTTCAAACCTTCCAAAGCACGTGGCAGCCAGCAGAAATTAGGTGAGCACATTTAAGCACCCACAAATACTGAAAACTGAATTCATAAAATCCAACTGAACCTACCTTTTCTACGCTTTTTGTTCAGGTCCACGGCTTTACAGGATTGGTCTTGCTTGGCTGGCCTTCTCTGCTCCATTGGGTTATTGTTTTTTTTACAACACTACAGCCACACTGTATTACATGTCTGACACAATAGCTGCACTGCTGGATATTTTCTGGTTCCTGCCTTGGCTCAGAGGTGTGTTGGAATACTTTCTTCTAATGCCATATCGTATCTTGTGTGCATTGACTGGAGGGGGATACCACGAAGATGCTTGGAGGAAGGTGCTGGAAATACTGCTGAAAGAGTACACAGAGAGAGAAAAAGAGGCGTTGAGGGTGAGCAGGCTGTGAGTGATGAGTTAAAATACCCATACGCTGTATCTGGTCAAGATTCTCTTTACAGCCTGTGTGCTTGAATGTTTGTTCTCAAGGTATTGTCATTGGAGACAGAAGCATCACTTGAGGAGATAACCCGAAGCTACAGGGATCTGGCCAAAACATGGCATCCAGACCACAATCCCAGCAATGATGCTGAGAAAATGTTCATGAAGGTCCAGGAGGCTTATGAGGTCTTGATGAAATGGCACAAACCCCATAGATTCAAATAACAGTGCTGTATTTCTTACAGATTGGCCAAACTCGAATTTCAGTAATAAAGGAGCAGTTTTGTGATGTGCACCGTGTTTATGGACCACCTGTCAGTTCCAATTTCTTCTATCTTTAATTGGATTGAGATCCTGAAGGTTTGCAGGACATGTAATTAAGTTGATCTGCAGTTCTTAAAGAAAGGTTTGAATGTTTTTTGTTCATTTGGAAGATACATTATTAAAAATTATTTCATCATCATCAAACCTTCAGGACTGGTGGAACAAGAAAAGTGTCTAAAATGTCAACGTGCACGAATGGCTGTTAGGGTCATCTGTCTCTATTATGGTCCTGTAAGGATTTAGATAAAATGTTTTTCAGCCACTTGGCAGGTTTTACTCCCTACCTTGACCAGTTGATATAGCACCCGCCTCCCTGTGACTTTACAACATTAAGTGAGCATAGAAAATTACATTTTTCAATTGAGAGCTCTGTGGATGGAGTCATGTATCCTGTCAGGCAGAGATGCCTCCAAGCACTCTTTTTTAAATGCAGACCCATTTGCAGAATTAGACTTGTGCAGGTATTTGTATAACCCTTCTCTGTTCTGCAGAGATGTCAATGAATTATTTTGATGTATGTTTTTAGAAAGCCAGGATTGTTGTCTGTTAAAATAAATAAATTTGTATCATTCATATTTTTTATTCGATTTAATTTAAAGTACAACTCGTGAACATATTAAGAGTACTATTTTCCTAAGATTTTGCCAAGGGTTGTACTTTTGCTAACGAATCTTAAATTTACACTTTTGATTGTGCCAAAAACAGCAATTTGCTGCCATCTTGTGGTACGGATGTAGTATTAAAAGAAACGATTTCATCGCAAAAATTTTCTTGCTGTCATTATTGGGTGTTTCAGCAGGTGCATTATATGTTTACGTAAAAGTGTTTATATGTAATCACATAAAATCACGATAAATGCAAATAAAAAACGCGTTCAGATCTTCTCGTAAAGCATTTTACTGGTTTGGTAGACTGGTAGGTCCCAAAAACACATATTCTCAAAAGGGATTCTGTAATTTCTTACAATCTATGTTGTTAGAAATCTACAAGCGTCAACATATTTTTTTGTATATTATGTGTATCGATGCATTCGACAATCACTGGATCAACAGCTCTGTCTGTATCTCAGCATGGGCCCGGAAGTTGTTTGGGTTTCAGGTGAAAAAAAAGAAGAAAGAAAGAAAGAAGGAAAGACAGAAAGAGAAAAAAAATATCCCAGATATGCTGCCGTCGCTGGGAAAAACAAACAGCCAGGCAGGCAATTAAAGAGGAGAGCACCGATCGGCCGCCAGGTAAGGTGGAGGACTCCGCCACCCATCCGTCGCCGCTTGATCGGTGTGTTTTTGAACAGTTGCTGCGGGTGAATGCCATTTGTCGTGTGGTCGGGTGCCATAGCAACGGCTCGTGAGAAACATATAGCCCAGGTCGGTTTGACGCGCTCGGTGTTGGATGACAGCTGCGTTCATGCGGACAATTCGCTCAGTCGCAACTCCTGCAACACACCGCCGTCGCCGCCGCGTCTCGCCGCTGTCTGGAGCCGTGCGTGAGCTGATCGGACCAAAAATCCACCGAGAAGCCTAAAACAAGTAGCCGCGGATGCACTGAGAGAGAGAAAGAGAGAGAGAGAAAGAGAGAGAGAGAGGGAGAGAGAGAGAGGGAGAGAGGCATGACACTTATCTGGAAACATATATGATTTAATCCACACTCGACAGTCTGGGGGCCAGAAAGGATTGTAAAGCAAGGGTTGGTGCTGATGCGCGTTTCCTTGCCATTATTTATTTATTTAATTTTGTTTTTAATCGCCGTGCCCCGGTGTGGCTGGCGCGTCTCTCGGCTGCATCAGCGCCTGTTGCTCCCCATGCGCGGCCAATGCCAGGATATTAATTCTCCCTGAGATGTGCTGTCTCCGCCTCCCCCCTCCTTTCAAAGTCAATGTCCACTGTTGTCATCCATTTGAGCGAGAGGTGCTGCTGTCTTGTACATCTTGGTCTGTTTCCGTTCCCTAACGTGAAAGCTCCGTCTGCTCTCAATGAAAATAAACATGTTGGCGGCTAGGTCTAAAGACAACGTAAGTCAGCAAGAAAGTGTCTGGTCTTGGTTTATCTATATGTGTCAATTGGTTATTGGATAACTGTTTTATGTAACGTACACTATATGCCCCTTATTGTTAATTACCTTGCAATTATGCATGAAGGAGATGGATAAAATAAGGCTTAATGATTAAATACCTGTTTAACATTAACTAATAAAAATAAAAACATTTAGGATAACTATAAAATAATATAATACTTTGGTAAAAAAAAAAAAAAATAGCATGGATTCTATTTTTTTCAGTTCCAATTTGATAGCTTAAAATTAATATAAAAAGATATGAAACTTTTCCATCAGGTTAGTGCACTTTTGTTTCACTAAACTTTTGATTATATTAGGTGTCAACTTGCTTTGTTAAAGTTGTTTTCCTTTCAATTTTACCCAGAAAAGTGCATGCAAATTATCACCTAATTCCTTTTCTTAGCTCCAGCAAGTTATATTAAATAAATACAACATCTGGTTTGAGTTATCTTCCTAGACTGGGTAATACAATCTCTCTGTAAAATAGCTGTGTAGACAGAGCTAAGTATACATAGTTTTCCTATGCTTTGTGCACACATTTGTCAGGCATGTTTTACAGTAACAATTCTTTAAAATGATATAAGTATTTCCTAATTTAAAATATCGGTCCTTTGCAGTTTTGGAGTTCTGGCTGGTTCAGATGTTGAGTTCCCTATGTGGCAATCTTCATAACTTGTACAATATTTATTTCACCCTAAATAGATTTAAAAAAAAAAAAAACCCGTGATTATTTAAAAAGGTTTTTACCTTTACCTACTAAAAAAGCCCTGGCACCCTCACTCCTTTATATTTGTCCTTTATTTGTCCTATAGTTTTGCTTTTATTTAACATAAGGTTATTCAAAACTTCAGAGGGTAACAAACTTCTCTGTGACCAATGTTTTTGGTATTCAGTTCAATCAGCCTCATCGATCTTTTATTTAAGACCAAAATATAAAAATACAGAAGAAGAAAAAAAACACAAATCTTTCAAAAACATGCTTTTAACATCTACTCACCTGGGGCTGCTAAAACTAATATGCCGGTTTCCTCGATGTTAAACTGAAAAGAATGTTGTTTCACATTAAAAAAACAAAAATCACTACAGAATTTACCAACTTGTTTGGCTGAAAACCTTTCTTTAACTTGACTTTCAGTATCCAGTACCAGTGTGGACTAAAGAGATGGTTAGACATTTTTTTAATCAGAAACTTGCAATGGTATTATGATGTCTACTAATAGCCAACAGACTCAAGCTATCTAACCAGGTTAGCTTTCCAAGTTACAGTTGTGAATAGCTATTTGCCCAGATTTCTTCTGCTTTGTTTTTTATGTCTGTCTAAATCTTTCAGATCATAGATAATTTGAGTAAATAGAAAAAGTGGCTTTTACAAGATGGTTTCATTTATTAAGGTAATAAAGCTTTCCAAACCAACCTGTTCATGTTGTAAAGAAGAAATTTCACCCCTTGTAAAATAAAGACTTTACTGTCTGTGGCTGTGTTCCACTGATAGATCCAACCCTGATTACTGCCTGGCATGTGTTATCGGGGAATCATTTAATTAGTACTTCTCTGACAGCACGAAGTAGGCAAAAAGCAAATCCACATATTGTGCTCTGATATAAAGAAACTGAAGAACAGATCAGAGGCAAAAAGATCACTAACATTGCTTAGTCTGTCACAATAACAGTCGAACATGGTGGAGGTAGTGTGATGATCTGGGCCTGTTTTGCTGCTTCAGGACCTGGACAGCAAACATAAATTTTGTTCTCCACCAGAAAATTCTGAAGGAGAAAGTCTGGCCATTAGGGATGCATGATATGGACTTTAAAAATATTATCACAATAATTTGTGGCATTTATCGTGATAATTATAAAAGTCATGATAAGAAATAAAACAAATAGCATCAGTATTCTCTTTTACTGTCTCTGCATACAGCCAAACACAAATACTGCTCTAAAGTTTGACTTTTAGACCATCATCAAATAGGCTTCCTTGGTATACCAGCTACATAAAGTATAGTGCAGTTACACTCCTAACCGTACACAATAATTGCCTTAAGTCATATTTTCAAAAATATGGAATGTTGCTTTTATGAAAGCAACTATGGAAACGAAGATGGTTCAAACAATAAAAGTAAAAATCCCAACCATGCTGTTAGTTTTCAGGTTTTGCAAATATAATCAATTCGAATGTATCTTTATAATAATAAAATTGAATTCTCATCATGGTAACTTTTTTTCTACAATAACATTAAACGGTACGATAATTGCCCATGCCTAGCAGCCATCAGTTTGTGACCTCAAGTGAAATTTAAGTGCTGCAATTCCCATTAATCCATCCATCCACGTTTGATGAGGTCAGATGGAGCCCAAGATGTCATTTTTTCAATCTCTTAAGTATACTTATTGGAAAATAAGCATCATATTTTTCCATTATTAGGACAAAGATTAAACTGATCAAAATGACGAAATTCTTAAGTTTAATGTAGTTTATTTGGATGGGGTCCTTAAAATGAGCTACCAATTCAATTGTATGTGAACTTTTGTTAAAAATACTCTTTATTTTAAGCTTTACCCACTAACCCCTGAATCTTTGTTCTGTGTTACTTTCAACTCCTCCTTTGTCACTCTTTCCCAGACGTTTTGTATAAATGTCAAGCCTCTCATTTTCATGTGTGAGACAGAGGAGGTTCTCCAGAATACAGAAGCAGTCAGATAGAACTCAGTTTTCTTTAAAAATTGCATTACTTCTAAATTTAACTTTAGATAATCAGAACTGAAAGACTAAAGTGGTCTGCGGTTGTGGCATCCACCAACTGAGTATACTTTGTGTTACCAATAGTAAAGGTATCTATTTTTATTTATTATTTAAAAGTTTGTTGTATTATAAATGAATCATTATCATGAATGGAAGCAAGTAATGTGTTCTTTTTTTTACAGGCATCTGGTAAGAGAATGAATGCTGACGAATGTAATGGACGCTCATATCCACAAGGTACATTTGTATTGATTAAATACTCTCTTGGGATGTTTTAAAGTGGTTTGTATTATTATTTCTCCAGGTTTTCTAAGAGATTTCTTTTCTTTTTTTTTGCTATTCTTTGCTGCTTTGCTGCTTTTTAACTTTTTTACCAATTTTCTCTGTAGTTCTTGACCTGGACAGATAATTTCTTAAAAAAAAGGCTTAAAGAAATTAGGGATGCGGACAAATGGGTGACAAACAAACAACTGTCATATTTGAATTCAAGTATTTATATAATTGGATATGAATTGGACCTTTTTGTTCTGTGAGGTGCCTTAAGGTGCCATTTGTGATAAATTTGTGCTAAATAAGTAAACTGAATTGAATAAATTTACAGCAGATGAACAGCATCAGAAAAACCTGTCTTTAGGAAGTGGGGGAAAATGAAGCAAAGACTTGACACAGGACCTAAAAGATGCATCATCTTACAAAACTTTCAGATGATTTTGTTTTAAGGATCCTCTTGCTACTGCTAGGTTACTATAAGCGATTTTATGTTGGTACAACTGCCAGTTTTTTGTGTTTTCTCACAGGTCCTAAAGTAATTATGTCTTTGTAACTGTCTGCCATAGCAAAGTTGGGAAAGATCCAATATAAATTGATTCTTTGCTTTTTATATTTAGAGACTTTCCCTGAGTTCAGGTGTGAATAAGGAGATGTATTAAGTTATACAGATAATTAGAAAAGAAATATAAAATATTTAAAAAGATCTTAAGAAAAAGCATGTTTAAATGAGAATGTCTTCAGCTGCTTTTTCAAGTTACTCAAGACTCTGAAGTGTAAAAACAAAGGAAGCTCATTCCATAGCTAAGATCCAATAGTCTTAAATGAGCGATCATATCAAGATTTTCATCCGGTCCATGGGACTACAAGTAGACATTGGGTTGAAGACCGAAGGGCTTGAGAATGTGGCTTTAACAATTCAGTAATATAAGAAGGTACTTAACCGTTTCTTGTTGATACATCCATAAAATGTGTTACAATAGTCAGGGCGAAAGGAAATGTAAATATGAATATTTATCTAAACTTCATGTTTTGGCACCAACCTTCTTAGTTTGGAAATAGTAAATGATATTAAAGGATTAAAGCTATTTCAGATTAGTTATTCTGAGTGACCTTCAAGAGCCATTGATTGATTGAAAACAATAGCTACATTTTTCAAGTTTACTTAAATGCATAATTCAAATGAACCAAATGCTGCCGGATCAGAGGAACCCTGCTGTCTAGGGCAGAAATAAGAGAAACACTGTCTTCTCAGAGTTCAAATGAAGGGAGTTTGACAATTGCTTTTAGGCATTCAAGTATTACGTTTGAACAACTCAAATGAACAGTACGGCTAAATGTATTAAATATTCAATCAATTAGAATATTGTTGAAAAGTTCATTTATTTTAGTAACTTAGCTCACTAGGTAAAACACATTATATATATTAACTGCACACAAGCTGGTATTTTTAAGCCTTTCTTTATGTTAATTATGAGGATTTTCTGCATAGAGCTAATGAAAACACAACATTTAAGATTAGAATATTACACGAGACAATAATAAAAAAGTTTTTAATTCAGAAATGTGGATTTTGTGAAAGTTATGTTTTATAAATTCTTCAATTATAAATATGAATTATAAAGGTTGTTATTTTCAAAAAAATACTTTTAATCTGACAATCAATCCTACCTGGAACACACATTTTATTTATTGAATATGACTATATGTATGATAAGAAGAGGGAGAAAAACAGAAACCCCAAAACACAGCCTTGTGGTACCCCACATATTAAATCAGTGGAATCTGCCATGATTTTGTTTAAAGGGATATTAAAGCAGTTCTAGAGATCCCCACCTAATTATTTCTAAATTATTTATAGATCAGAGCTAAATATTTATAGATCAGAGCTAAATAACAAATCTAAAATGGTCAGTCATCAGGTAGAAGCTAAATGGGATTAGAATCAGAAGAAAACATGTATTATTCATAGAAATACTTTGACTTTTTTAAGAGTAAAAATGTTCTATGACTTTAAGAAAGTTTGACTCCTTGGAAGAAAAATAACAGAACAAATGTATTCTATGAATATAAAGAAATAATGTAGACATTTTGCAGAGTGCTGCATAATAGACAAATTTGTGCACTCTTTCCCATTTTAATGATTACTTTGTTACAATGTATTTGTGTTGTAGGTAATGGAGGTGAATCATCAGCAGAACAGGATTTTTATGCTGGGTTGCGGGCCACTTCTGCAAGATCTCCTAACAGCCAGCTGTCCTCGCCCCATCGCTCCCTAAGTGGTCAGCCCTTGTATCTATTTAAATTATTATAGCCTTATAGAATATGTTGACTCTTTCATTTAAAGCATGTATTTAAGGAAATGTATTTTCCTCTACTTTCCATTCTAAAAAAAAAAAGGCTCCATTAAGGTTGAGCTGTGTAGCGATGAAGAGTCTTCAGGTGCCCGACAGTCTGAGAACAAAGAGGCTGTGAAGAGCGACAGTGGGAAAGATGATAGAGTGGGTCCTGCTGAAGAAGGAGGTGCAGCGTTTGGCAGAATCGGGGGTGAGGGAGGGAACATTTACAATGAGATGGCTACTCCTAATTCTGCCTCTCCGGGTCCTATCCGGCTGCCCAACGGGAAGCTGCAGTGTGAGGTGTGCGGGATGGTTTGCATCGGACCTAATGTGCTGATGGTCCACAAGCGCAGCCACACAGGTGAGAATGAGCCAGCAACAACAATGTTTATGACCATGCAACACAGATATTAACACATAATAAATAAATTAATGAAGCGCAAACATCCATGCACATGTTTGTAGGAGAGCGTCCATTTCAGTGCAACCAGTGTGGAGCCTCCTTCACCCAGAAGGGCAACCTGCTGCGCCACATCAAACTTCATTCAGGGGAGAAGCCTTTCAAATGTCCCGTTTGCAACTACGCCTGCCGCCGGAGAGATGCTCTTGCTGGTCATCTGCGAACTCATGCAGGTAAGTCAGTGAGCTGCCTTGGAGCATATTGACCTTTAAGTGCTACATTCTCATAGAGTTCAACATTTGAGCTAGAATCGACCTTTAGCTGGGCATATATGGAAGCCTGTTAAAACAAAAAAGCTTTGTAGGTAAGTGTTTCACTGCTTTGGAACTATTCAGTCCCCTTGAGTTAAGACTTTTTGGAACCATCTTTGACTGCAGTTACTGCTGCATGTGTTTTGGCCCATGTCTCTACCAGCTTTTCATGTAGAGACTGACATTATTGTCAGATTGGATAAATACTGTCTGTTAACTTCAAATATAACATTTCACTAAAGATTCTCAATTGATTTTACATTGCACAGAAACAGCACTGGTAAAGGTTTTTAATGACATCCTTTTAGCAAACGACTCTTGTGCTTTTAGATCTTACGACAGCTTTTGATAGTGTGGACCACACTATTCTGGGAGCACTGGGTTTGTATTAAAGGTGCAGCACTAAATTGGCTTCGCTCCTGTTTGAGTGAAAGAAGGTTTTAGTGTTTGTATTGAGAAATTTCTGTCCGCCTCTCCCCCTCTTTCCTGCAGGGTTTTTCAGGGCTCAGTTCTTGGTCCTCTTCTGTTTTCTTTATACCTACTCCCCTTGGGGTCCATAATTTAGAAAACATGGCTTCTTCCTCTATTGCTATGCTGACAACTGCCAGATATACCTAGGTTATTTTATTCAGGTCTAACACTAAATGCTGCTGCCTGTCTTCTTACTGGCATGCAGAGATATGAGCACATCTCTTCATTGGTTCCCTGTGCATTACAGAATTAATTTATAAATGTTATTGTTAGATTATAAATGCTTGAATGGTCTTCCTCCTCTGTACCTCTCGAATTTATTCCAGGCTTATCTTTCTTTGTGGGCGCTCAGATCAGCCGACCAGCTGCTTTTAGTTGTCCCAAACACCAGGCAAAATTTAAAAGGAGATCAAGCCTTTTCTGTTGTGGCTCCCAAACGTTGGAATGCACTGCCTTTAAACGTCAGACAGGCAACTTTGCTTCCTATTTCTAAGTCTCTTTTAAAAACACATCTTTTCTCAATAGCATTAGACCAGTTGTGAGTTGACTCTTCTATTGTAACTATTGTATTTTATGTTTTTTACAAACTTACTGTTCTTAAATGTGCTTTATAGATAAATTTGATGTGGATTTTGGATTTGGATTTAGGTGTGGACTTTGACTGGGCCATTCTAGCCTTTCTTTCATCTAACATTCTTTCTAACATTCTTTTATCTAAACCATTGCATTGTAGTTTTGGCTGTACATTTAGTGTTGTTGTCTTGGAAGAATTCCCACACCATAAAGCTTTAACCCCCACGTTTCATGATTGGAATGGTGTGTTTCTGGAGGCGTGCAGTGTTATCTGTGGCAAACAACAAACTGGACTTCTTACTGCTTTCTTTCACCAATCCCTGTTTCTTTGCAACTCTTCTATTAATGCCATGCCATGTGGCATGCAGGACTACTAGTTGTCCTGTCTGTACATTCTTCTACCTGAGCTGTGAAAGGCTTTTCCACAGAGTAAAGAGTAATGGAGGCTGAATGCAAATGCACACCATACTTTTCAGATTTTATTTCTGTCGTGTATCTTGGTCCTTCCACTTTACAGTTACTTTATGCATTTAGGTAGTGAACTTAATGGATGCTGGTGTAAAACCAAAAAAAGAGAGCACTAAAAGTGGGTACTTACTAGAATGGTCCATTTCTCCTTCCTTTGAAGCTCAAAGGAAGTAGGTCTTCATTACAGTTTTCTGTAAAAAAAAGAAAAAAAAAACGTGACATTTAGCAGTTTTAAAAACAGGAAATCATGTGAGTGTGCTTTCAATTTTTGAGCTGATAAATGTGAACAACAGGTGTTCACATACAGTGTTGATACACTACATCTGAATGTGATTGGGTCGCACAGGTTCATTTACAGAGAAACGATCACTGCACATTGGATTTCAGCGAATTGACGTCAGTGCTTCCGATGGCTTACCAAACTGGAACGGTGCGGTGAGGGGTTAGGCGTTTTCTTTACCGTCACTTTCAGGCTTCAAAAATAAATTTCAGGAATTCCTAATCAAAGGGAAAATCCATTTCTCAGGCCAAGCAGTTGGTGCTATTTCTTCTGTAAAAATCCCCTTCAGAAACAAATAATATCTCTTACGTTTCTAGTCATGAATAGTCTCATTTTTATTGGATAATTATGGCTCTACATACAGTCATTAAAATGCTTTTCAGAATCAAAATCAGAATCAGCTTTATTGCCAAGTTCGTATATACAAACAAGGAATTTGACTCCGGTACACTTTGCTCTTTGGTTTTGTTTTTGTATTACATAATATACATATTTACAATGTACAATATACACATATATAATAAAAAGGTGCATTTGCAACATCTGTATGGTGTTGTTTTGTACTCTATTGAATGTTCAACAGAGAAACAGCCTGGGGGAAGAAACTGTCTTTGTGGCGGCTGGTTTTAGTGAACAGTGCTCTGTAGCGGCGGCCTGAAGGTAAAGCTCTAAACAGTTTATGTGCAGGGTGTGTGGGGTCTGCAGATATTTTAGCAGCTCTTTTCCTGACCCTAGACCTGTATAAGTCCTGGATGGAGGGAAGGTCAGCCCTGATTATTCTCTCTGCATTCCTGATTATTCGTTGCAGTCTGGACCTGTCCTGTTTTGTGGATGAGCCAAACTACACTGAGATGAATGAAGACAGGACAGACTGAATGATGGCAATGTAGAAGATGACCAGCAGCTCCTGTGGAAGGTTGAACTTCTTGAGTTGCCTCAGGAAGTACAGTCTCTGCTGGGCCTTCTTTCGAACAGTGTCTATGTGTGATGACCATCTCAGGTCCTCAGAGATGGTGGTTCCTAAGAACCTGAAGTGGTCCACGGCCGATACATTGTTGTTGAGGATGGTGAGGGGGGGTGTATGGGGGTGGTGTTCTCCGAAAGTCCACCACCATTTCCACAGTCTTGAGTGGGTTCAGTTCAAGGTAGTTCTGACTGCACCAGTGTACCAGCCGATCCACCTGCTGTCTGTATGCAGACTCATCCCCGTCCTGAATCAGTCCAATGACAGTGGTGTCGTCTGCAAACTTAAGGAGTTTCACGGACGAGTCCGATGAGGTGCAGTCATTTGTGTACAGAGAGAAGAAGAGTGGGGTTAGAACACACCCCTGGGGGGCTCCAGTACTTATTGATCTGGATCGGGAGAAGATGCTCCCCAGTCTCACCTTTTCCTCTCATTTTCAGTTACTTCCCCGACGGTGGGAAAACCTTTCAAGTGCAGCTACTGTAGTCGCAGCTATAAGCAACAGAGCACACTGGAGGAACATCTGGAGCGCTGCCATAGTTATATAAAGAGTCTGGACTCTGCACAGATGCCACCGGGTAAGACACCACACATAGATGAAGCCCAGACCCTTCACGAATTAACATATATATTAGCTCATTTGTCAGTGTTATTAAGTTTGGGGTTCTCTCTGTGCAGGTAAGGAGTCAGTAAATATGGAGACCATCACTAAACCTGTACTGCAGCCGTCCAATGAGAAAAGGCCGTTTGTGGACAGACTGACTGTCAGCATAACCAAGCGCAAGAGGTCAACACCGCAGAAGTTTTTGGGTGAGTTTTTGTGAAGCTAGAATAACCCATATTTACAACGTGGGTTAGAAGTTTATATGCACTGATCAACAGCGTGAATATCATATTAATTTATGAGTTTAAATGATGCAATTGAACGGTTTAAGTTCAAACAGCAACAAACAACTTTAGTTCATTTTAAAAATAAGAATTGAGGGCATAACTGATTTGTATTTATTGTGGATTTTGTCTTATACAGGGGTCATAATTATACATACGAGCTCAAACATACGCATACACCCCCAATAATAACAGTAACAAACCTCTGGCATAATTCTAACTGGACAGTTGACCGCTCGTCTTGGCAGAAATGGTAGAGTTAATTTAAATAGGTTGGTTTTTTGCAACAGACCTGGCTTTAAAGCATAGACCATACATTTATAATGGGGCTCAGCTCAGGGACGTTGCAGGAGTTATGTTAGCCTGCTTTATCATAAATCAGTTTCAGTGTGTGTTTTGAATTATAGTCCAGCTGGAACAACCAGTTGTGTTAAGATTTTAACCATCTAGCTATTTATTTGAAGTGAAGCTAGCAAATTTGGAGGTAGTCCTCCTCCCTCATTATTCTATTCACTCTTTTGTATACACCAGTACTATTGGCAGGGAAATAGACCCTCAGCATTATGATGTCACCACCATGCTTGACACTTGATTTAGTGTTCTTAGGTTTGAAAACCTTACATTGACACATACATACACTTTGCCATCAAAGCCTTATAGCTCAGGCTTTTATCTCCTCTGACAATAAAACTTTTCTCCAGTAGAGATTTGGCTTGTCCATCTAATCAGCTGTCAATTTCAAGCTTGAAGGTGATGATTCTTTCTGTAAGCAGTGACACTTATGTTCCTGCAGATTCCAGTTTATGATCAGCTTGAGCCTTGGTCATTCTTGGGCTGTTCTTCTTAACCATCCTAACCAATTTCCTTTCCATGTAACAGTTTGGGCCAGATGGGCCAGTCTTTGACACCATTGGGTGTTCCAACAAGACTATGATCCAAAACACACATCAAAGCTGGTTGAGCTATCTCACTACAAGTCTTTAATCCTAAGAACACTAGCTTTCATATCTAAGAACACTGTACCAGCGGTCAAGCATGGTGGTGGCAGCATCATGCTAAGGGTTTTTTTCACTGCCAGCGGTACTGGCGCATTGTATGAAGTGTATAGAAAAATGAAGAAGCAGGACTACCTCCAAAGCTTCAGACTCACTTCAAAATGAACAGCTAAGATGGAAGAAACGTGAGCACAGTTGGGTGTTCAAAAAGTACAGATATCACAAAAATGGATTTTGAAATGGCTTATTCAGGTGAACGTTAATGCCCCCAGCCTCAACCCTTATTGAAAATGTTGGGGCTATGCTTCAAAGCCAGGAAGCCATCTAGTTTAATGGAACCCCACCAACTCTCATAAGAAGAGTTGCCAAACATCCGGCCAGAATTAAGACGGGACCCTGATGACAGCAACAAAATGTTTGTGACGTCTATGCTACTTGATAACAGACATTAAACTAGAGCTAAAACACATTAGTTAAACATGTGTCATTTTATTGCTAAATATTTCTTTGACAATATTTATTATGATTATCCCCCATTCTTTGACTTTTTTCTCTTACTATTGCACTAAAAATAAACACCAATTGTCGGCAGTAAGGGTAGTTAAAGTCCACCCAGCTACCCATATATAATATTAATTTGCAGAGCCTGAATGCATGATGCTTTAAAAACTGTATGCTCCCAAATATTATGGATTAGACATATAGAGGATTAGAAAATAATGAATCATAACGTGTGAATTCAGGTAACTTGATTGTTGTATAATTAATCCACCCCTCAAAAAAGAAATGTTTAGAAAAACCTAATTAGAACCCAACATAAGTATGACTTTCATGCCAATAATGAATGTCTGTATATTTCTCACTAGGACTTTATTAATAACCCATCTCACTTTCTGTTTTGTACTTCAGTCTGTGTCTTTGTGTAATTAACCTCAGTTGCCTTGAAAGTGCAATAGAATAAATACAGTTATTAATACAATAAGGTTCTTGAATTTGAACAGGCAAAATCATGTAGGGGCCCTGGGCTTTTAAAGGGACAGTTAACATGTTTCGCACATACTGAAAATATTAACATACTAATATGATCAAATGTAACAATTTAACTTTAATTTCAGCATACACTGCTTTCAAACACATATCTGCCAGTTATAAATATGTTTAGAGAATAACAATCAACATACAAATTAAGTACATTGTATATACTGTATTGAACTCCATGTTATGTAAAGAATATTAAAACTGACAATTCCTGCACATATATTCGTTCTTTAACGTGAGATCAGCAGCCGGAACCTGAAGGAAACAACCTGGAGTAAAAAGTTTGAGAAAATGTGTCACTGTGAACATCTTTCAGACGAGGTTTACAACATTATTTGGTAGGAATTAAGTCTTGTTTTGTAAAGACCTAAATTCATCCAGTGTGGAGAGTTTTAAGGCAAGAAAAAGTATCCTTTGCTAAAGGATACTCCCAAAAAAGGGCCTGTTTGGGAATACAGCTCACAATAAGAGCAATACTGTATAGGCTTGTAAATCCTGAAATATTTGCTCTGCATTTGAAAGAAAAAAGCGACTGTTGGATTTTGAAGGAATGTGTTTACATACTAGCATTACTGTGGTAGGGGGCTTCCAGTAAAAAGTTAAGAATCACTGGGCTAAATCATCTCTAAATAGCATTTATTAGTGACGTGTTTCTTTTGCAGGAGAAAAGCACATGCACCTTGAACCACCAGAAGCACCTTACGAGCTGTCCTCTGGCTCTGAAAAGGAAGGGGATCTTATGAGTTCCCATTTTGCTGGAGACTCATCCAGTCTGGTGAATTCATACCTCCAATTTGCGAGAGGTAAAGCCGAGAACCACGAGTCACCCTCGCTGCCTCAGCTCCAACCTGGTTTTGTGGCAGAGCTTCAAAATGTTGTGGGTTCCCTCAACAGTAGTGTGGTTCCTCAGGGCCCCCGAGCCCACGGCGGAGTCGTGCTTGCACCAATATCGCTTGGTCTCCCTGGGCGAGAGGCAGGCGAAGGCCGTGGTGACCAGCCCTCTGCACACAGCCACACCACCTCGCCCAATGGTTGTCCTGACTCTACGGACACAGAGAGCACAGCGGAAGAGCAGAGCACAAGGGCTACAGCCCCTATGAGTACCTCCAACAACCATCACCTCCACTACCTGACCCCAGCACTGCCCCGCAGCCATCCAACCGCCAGCCACACCCCCAGCCCCAGCCAGGCCAAAGACTTGGACGGAGAGTGGGACAGAGGGGGTCCGGTGACCCTGGGGGTAGTAAAGAGGAACCCAGGCTCGCCTCTCTCCTCCAGGAACAGTTTGCAGGTTTTAGACAGGGCAGGCAGGCCTGTGCGCTCCTTCTACTGCCGACACTGCTGCATCCTCTTCCTGGACCACGTCATGTACACAATCCACATGGGCTGTCACGGCTTCCGCCAACCATTCGAGTGCAACATCTGCGGCCACCCCAGCCAGGACCGCTACGAGTTCTCATCTCACATCAGCCGAGGAGAGCACCAGGTGGGCTGAGGACAGGTGGTTGCACAAGGAGGGGGTGATTGCTGTTATCTAAAAGGGGGCTCACGTTTGTTCTGCACCAGATCAGCTGCTTTAAATCCCTAGTTTAAGTTGAATAAATCATGAGCTTACTGTGGACTTATATCCTACAAGGCACAGGTAAGTGAAAAATCTTTTTAACACATCAGTTAAATTAGTTTAGACAAATTAAATTATGTAACTGATTGCACTCCCTAATCAAATCGCATGGCAACCTACAGGTTTTGCCACAGAAGTGCCTTCTTTGGGGATTTCCTCTAAACACAAACTGTCACACAGCACAAACACACCCACACAAAAAGAAACAGTGGAAAACTGGTGCTCAAGAAACTCGACTAGCCATCCTTTCTTCAGTGATTTTTAGAAATGATCACATCTAAGAGGTCATGTTCCCATGCAGTTGTTGAAAGCATTTAAACATTTATCAAAAATATATTCCATGCAGTGTGCACTAAGAGCTTTGCTCTAGCGGCTGAGGAGGGTGCTTTGTGTGTCAGGTGAGCAGCATATGCACTGAGCTGTGTGCCTCTGAATGTGGGAAGAGCTTTTGTCACAGACAAAGCACAGACGTGGATTGCCTTAACTCCTACAGTGGTAACTGTTGTAGGAACACATATTGTTTACAGCACAGTTCAATAGTGTGCAAAGTAGGCATGGGCCGGAGTGAAATTTTCATATCTTCTTTAAAAAATACTGCGGTCCGATTGCATCACAGTATTTACAAAAACGTTTTAAACTAAATTGCATTTAATGATTTATTTTCTTTCACTTAAAATAGATAAGCAACATATGCTTCTCCTGCTAAGAGAGAATGTTAATTATTACAGTTATAACAGTAGTAGAGCATTTGTTTATTAATTTTTTATTTATTTATTTTGACTTAAGAAGAAATTTTTGAATAAACACCCACAAAATTTAGTAGCACTTTTCAAGTTCACGTGCTTTCTGAGAGCCTGCAGAATATTTTCTGTTTCTGGCCCCCTGCTTTTCATAGAGCAACACTGAAAGACAACAAGCTTACATCTGCTGGCTAATTAGTCAGGTATTCAGCTCTCAAACTGGGTTTCTGCAGGGTGATAAAAAGACACAAAAGGTCTTTCTTTCAATCTTCTCTATCTTAAAGTCTTAAAAATGTCCAGATTTGCCATCATAGGTCTCAAATAGCATGTAATTGCATCTTAAAATTGTACATGAAGCTGTCTTATTGCAGTGTTTTAGGGACAGTATGGTGTATAAAGGGTGTCAAAGTTAGGTCGTTGCAAAATCAGCAGACTCACTTGCCAGAGCCAAAAAAATACAAACATGGGTGCCCTGTGATCCAGTAGTAGAGCAGGTGCACTTTATGTTTAGGCTACAGTCATGGCAGCCTAAGGCCATTTGCATGTCTTTCATGTCTTTCTCTGCCCTTCATCCTGTCCAGCTACTAATGGCAAAAAGCCACTAGTGCCACAAAATCTTTATTTAAAAAAATCATAAGTTGACACATATTTAAGTTCCTAATTAAGTTAAGTAAACATTATTGAGTTATTCTTGTAGATCTTAAATGTAATTAATAATGGTCTTAAAAAGTATACCTACTGAAACTTGCAGAGACCCTTTGGTAGAAAGCCTGCAGTCAGTTGCTGGACAGACACGACATTTGCAAAGGCTGCGGGTCAATTCGCCATTTACTAATTTCCTTTCATACCTACAGATTGCCGTTTCATTCTTTCCTACTTTCATTTTGTCACTAAACAAATCATTTTGTTCCCATAAACGTCAACCTGACGTATCAGGGTTTTTTTGTAATTAAGTGGATTACGGAGGTAAATACTCAAAAAAATGCTCAAATCCTCAGTAAAATTAATTAAATTGTATAATATTGTCTGAAAACTTTACATTACATTCCATTTCCTTTTATTCTGGTTCTGACACCCACTTTGATCCATTTACTCTTTTGAAATATGAAAGATTATGACCCCCTGCTTAAAATCAAAATAGACATTACTTATTGTGATGTTTTGACATAGAAGACAATAAGTAGGATATAGAAAATCACATTTAATCGTTAGTTGTCAGACCCGGTACGAAACATACCAAAGGCAGGTCAGAATTGTCGTAACTTCAGTATAAAATGTACTGCACCGTTTTATACCTGGAAAAAGTTGGGTACAAAATGACCAAAACTGCAAAGGTATGAAATGGTGATGGGATGAAATGAACAGCAGCCTTAATAGTTTTAAAAGGGCTTTACCTTAATAGGTGTGATGGATGGAGCTCCTGTATTTTCCACTCCATATCTGCCCTTGTTATTTATGACTGGAAATATTTACAGGCTATCAAATTTGTCTTTGTTGTAAGCGAAGGATGGAAATAAGTGCCTTTTCTGAGCAAGCTGACTTGCAGAATGCAGAAACAGGTGGGGGAGGGGATAGCACAGTGCTACTCTATGATTCGTACAGACAAAGAAAATCCCGCTATTTCTGCAGCATCCCGTTAAAAATAATTTAACCATGGAAATGGTTTTACATAGAATGTTAACGTTTTTAAAAACGTAAACCTCTTAAAGCGTTGGTATACATCAATACCGACAACCAGCCCATGCCTAGTGCAAAGCAACCTGTGTGGAACAGAGCCTCAGGATGAAGCTAATTCATTGAGGAAAATTAGGATGAAGTAGGTTTTTGGATTTCAAAGTGAGTTTTAGGATACTGGTGCAGATCAGACTGTGAGCTTTGTCATTTGTAAGAGCCTCACTGAATGGACCCAGGGTGCTCTACCTCTCTACAGGATTGCACTTTTTAGAATAGGTTCCCTGCTTATATATGAACGTCTTTACTGAAGCACTTCACCTCTTTACAGAATGGTTACGGCGAATATAACAATGACAGTAACTGACCATCTGATTTATGTGGTGGGTTTTTACTGGAGCCGGCCTTCTGCACCTTGGTTTGGGACTGCGGTGGCTGCAGCTGAGATTTTAAACAAGTTTCATACTGTAAGTGATTTAAGAAATTATTTAAAGATGAATTATTAGCAAATCAGTTTGGATCTCTTCTGTTATTATCTCACTTGTGATTATCTACTTAGTGTTGTTTGTTTCTGCCTTTGTGTATTTAATCAGCTATATTCCAAATCTTATCCAGCATACTCCTCAAAGTCCATGAAATGTTACCTCCTGCTTCTTTATAGCACCCAAATACCTTATTGCTACAGTATGGTGAATGATTTGATGATGTTAACATTGGGAACATGAATGAAACCAAACTCAGTATTCTTATTATTGTTGGTTTGCTGCTTTATAGTTTAACTTGAGTTTCTTTACTAGCAAGCAAAATGTACTTGAAAACAGTTAAAAAATATATATAAAAATGCACTTGGGTTTGAAATGTATGTGTGTGTGTGTGCGTGCGTGTGTCTGTGTGCGCGCGAATGGACTATAGCATGGGTGCTTGTCATTTTCTGCTTTTACCTGAATTGTGAATTATTTTTGAAACGTGAAGTGGAAATGAGGCATGGGTTTTTATTGGTGCCCTCCTCGCGTTGACTTAATGTTCTAAGAAAAAAAAAAAAAAAACCTTTGTGAATGATGTAACATAACAAAAACACTTTTACCTCAAAGTTCGAGATGTACAACTGCCTCATTAGTTCAATAAAACTTAAAAAAGAAAAAAAGGTCATGTCGCTTTCCAAGATGTTCTTGCGGCTACAGATTGCGTGCTCCTTGATATTTTCAAAAGTTTTTACTGTCAATAAAGTTGCATTTATTGTAAAAATTGATTCTGTCCAGCTTGAATGAGTCTTTGTGCTGAATCACCACAAGTATAATTAGGTATGATGAGTCGCAAAAACAAATAATGTTGTCATATATGCATCACGTCACACTACAGTTAAACCCAAAATTATTCATACTGGCTGATTTAGATTTTAATTTATTTTTGTTGACCTGAGATGTTGCTGAGTGGAAAAGAGACAGGTATCTCTTAAAAGATAACAAACAATGTAAAAGGAGTACCAATTCTGAAAAACAAAATCTAAAGTTTTTAATTAACTTGTTTTTTAAAAATAGCATGTGAGAGATTTATTGTAATTTTCTCAATAATCAGTGGAAAAATCTTTATTAGCATTACAGCAATCAAACCCTTCCTATATTAGCTTAGCTTTTGGAGGTTTCCATTGGTATTTTTAAGATTTGTCTTTGGTGATGAGCTCCAAGTCTTTGAGGTTGGAAGGTCTCTTTACCAGCACCCTTACCTTTAGCAGCACCCTCCACAGATTCAAATCAGGGCTGTTCCTGGGCCTCTCCAAAACATTAGTATTACTTCCTGTCAGAAGAAACATGTCGGTAGAATTTAAAGATTACTTTAAACCTCAGTTTGCCAGGGGTGTAAATAATATTGGGCTTAACTGTATTTCTTTATAGGTTTATCACACATTATTTCCCTATTTTTTCCTACTAACCGCAAAGCTTTTATTATTAACCACAACTCATGTAGATGTTTCACAGCTTACATGTTCTCCTTATATACAGCACAGTCGTGATAAAAAGAAAGTACCTGGTCTGTTTTTTCTAGTGTTTAAATGTGTAAATTATCTGGCATCTACAAGGTTCAAACATGAGTTCAAACCATAGACTACACACCATAGATTATACCATGTTATCAGTTATTACACAAAGACGAAGCCAAAAAGGAAACTTTTATGTCCCCACCCAAAATAAAGGTACATACAACTAGGTAAAAACCTAGTTGTAGTTTCTTTTACCATGACTGCTTCTGTGTCTTTTCATTTGGATCTGATATCAGTTGTTTAAGAAGCAACATCTTCGTCATTCTGCTATGTGCTATGTGCATACAAGGAGATATTCTCATTTTGTTGTGAAACTGTGATTTTTGCAACAGCTGGAAGAAATATTTCGGCCCTTAACAACTCAGTGTGTGCTAGACATGTACATTATTCCATCAATAATACAGAAACTAATCTGTGACCTGGTCATGCAGTGCATTACAGATGCATCTCATTGAACAAAAATATCATCAAAAAGTTATTTGTATTTAAGTAATTAAATAAAAAAACATAAACTCATTATATAGATTCATTACACACAATGATGTAATTAATGCAGATTTTTTAAATTAATTTAGCTAATTAATTAGAATATTAAATGAGCCATACAGAAGGGGAAAATATTTTAATACAGAAACGTTGGTCTTGTCAACAGTATGTCTTCATACTGTACTTAGTAAGGGCATCTTTTGCATGAAGAACTCTATGGAGGCAATTAGCCTGCGGTTGATTTGATAAGAGGACTTTGTGACACTGAGCAACAGTCCAGTTATTTTTCTCTCTAACCCAAGTAAGATACTTCCGATGTTGCTTCTGCAAGAGCAAGGGATGCTGCAGTTTTCACCCATGTTCTAGACATGTCTGTGTGTGGTGGTTCTTGAAACACTGATATAAACCACTGTCTGCTCTTTATGAGTCTCCTCCCAACCCTTGAATGGGCTTTGCTTCACAATCCTCTCAAGGCTATTGTTATCCCTGGTGCATGTGCACCTTTTTTCACCACAATTTTTCCTTCCACTTAACTTTCCAATAATGTACTTGGATACAGTACTCTGTGAACAGCCAGCTTCTAAAGCTATGACATTTCGATGCTTACCCTCCTTGTTGAGGGTGTTAGTGTTTGGTGATTGTTAAGACAGCAGTCATTACCATGACTGTATGGACGTAAGGTAACATTTGCTTATTTAAAATGTTTTATGTAAAATTCTAATTTTCTGAGAATTTTCTGAGTTTATCTTTTTTCTGGGTTTTTCATTGGCTGTGAAAATCAACAGAAATGAACACTAGAAATATATCAATGAGCAATGGACCTATAAAAGAAATGCATTTAACTTTTTGAATTAAATAACCTTTCAGTGGTATTCCAATTTAGTGAGTCGCCTGTGCCTGTATATTATCAAAATGCATAGTCACAATAATCAAATATTTGCAACTGATGCAAAGTCATTGTTACGGAACAAAGTAAGATATCAAAGGTACTTTCCAGTTATTATTTTAAACGTCATCAAAAACAGTAATGCTATTAAAATAGAAAGAGGCCCCTGTTAATGATCCATGAGTGTGAAAGTTCAAAAAGTAAAGTTTTTCAGTTCTTAGAAGCTCATCTAAAAAAAAGGTGTTGCTGTTAGCAGTAAATAGGACGAACCTGAAACTTAACTGCTTCAAGCTCTTGTGACCTTTATGCCTACATGACAGACTTTTGTTGTACCTTTTTCAGGTTAGTTCTGACCTTTTACTGTCTTCTGCAGTGGAAAATCTGGTTTAGAAGATCCCACATAGGGATTCCAGGTGCAGTTCAGACTCTAGATATAATTAAACCAGACCTTTCATTCTCTTGCTTCAAAGGAGTGAAAGGGGGGAGGGAGTTCAGTATGCATGATAAACTATATATGTAATATAATACTACATGTTTAACAAAATATGACATTAAATGTATGTGTTGTCTGTTAGCTGTGACAATTGCTTGACTGTGGGGATTTAGACAGTAGTATATTTATCCAGAAGTATGTTTCGATAATCAAAGATGTGATGATTTAGTAGTGTTTGGGAATTATAACCCCTTAGAAACAGTCAAGTACTTTTTTCTTCATATGGCATAAATGTGAGCATTGTTTCTTATTTTTACAAGTGTGACTTCATCCATCATTACCACCCCAATAAAGACGAGCAGTTCTTTGCGATAAAATGACGACAAATGCAATGTGTGTATTTTTACCTCTCAGGGTCCTTTGTAGGTTTTGCTTATGTCATTACATATGTCATACATAAAATAGGTGTGTTTATTAATCAGTGTCAACAAAAGCCACAGTCAGATACCCACACAGTTCCATCTCTTCATGCCTCAGTACAACTTCAGTTCTTTGATAAAAAAAAATGACTTTGAAGCAGCTGAGTTCACACACGGCAATTACTGTTAATTTGAGGGCTTGGCACAGCTTGAGAAACCCAGGAACTTTCGGTATGTGCAGCTTTTACAATTCTGAGGAAATAATCCGCTGGCAATTTTCTCTGAAATTTTGTGTTTGTTCTTTAGTTGTTAATATACATAGATTTGCCGCATGTGTCTTGAACAGGAAGCTTTCATACAGCAAACGTTTTTTCCCTGACATGTAGGTTTTTTAAATCTAGCCTGATCACAGAATATCACTAAAAGACAGAGATTAGCTGTTTTCAAGGACAGTTTGGTCCGTTTCTAATGTATTATGTATTGCAGCTTGAATGTTAAAATATGTGCCAGGAAGGTTATTATTGTTATTTAAGTGCTTTATTTATTTTAAATAAATTTTTCATTTTTGTGGTTCAAAAATAAAAGATTTGTATGCATCATGTTCACCTCTATTCTTATAAATGTATGCAGTACTATTTTATTGAAACAACACCAGTAATTAAATGTTCAGTAAACAGATTTATTTTAAACTGAATTTTGCAACAGCAAACAAATCAAGCGAGCAAGGTATAGCTTCATAAATAATTATTATAAGGCCACATTTATGAACTTATGCACATCTGCAGCTGAGTGCTGATATAGACATAGTTATAATTATTATTATTATTATTGTTGTTGTTATTAAAGCTTTTTTGTACACCAGGAAAAATTTGGCCTGTGCTTTTTCATTTTAGCTGTCTCAAAGTCGGTGGTTGAAACAATGTTAGCTTAACTAGCTAAAGCTAGTAATTTTACAGCTAACAGTTTTTGCTCTAATGGCTGTAAATAATAAGTAATAATATTTGTTTTGTATAAAAGACTGAGTTCAATGCGAGGCAGTTGAGTCATACATTCATATTATTTTTAGGGCACTTTGTTTTATGGTTTTCATAAATTAAGTCAATTGGAGATCCGGTTAGCTGAAAACCGATTCCTGAACCGTAAAAAGGTAAGAGAACGTTATTTATCCCTGACGAAAGAGTATACCTTTGTAGTCAGGGATCAATATTTTGCTATTTGGACCGACTTTCACTAGATGGCAGTGTTTTTCCAGTTTTCCACACTAGCGCGGCCTATAATAAGAGTGTAAAGCTTAGTGCCTTTGTGTTTTAATGAGTAGTATCGCATTACTTTTATCCATAATAGTAATTTGTTTTTTGGTTTTTTTTCAGTTGTTTTACCTGACCATGACAGTTTATTCTGCAGTGTGTTTTTTGTGGTTGAACGATGAGAGAAGTGGACGAGAGAAGGACAGAAGAAGGCCTAAAAATGTCTAAATGTCTTTAAGAAATATGGGGAAAGGTCCTCCACAGAACTGGCACAAGACCTGAAAAATACATCATCTACTGTCTGCCATGTTTTCAGCACCTTTTTGAAAATCACATTAGTGGTGCTAAAATCTTATTTTATGTCTGTCAAACTATATTTTGGTACAATATATTGGCAAAAGTATTGGGTCACTCCACCAAATCCATGAATTGTGGTTTTCCAATCACTTCCAGGGCTGCAGGTGTATAAAGTTTGGTGTGAAGAAACTTGACTGACCTGCATGGAGTCCTGACCTCGACTTTCTTGAACATCTTTGGGATGAATTAGAGCAGAGGCTGCAATTCTGGTTATCTCGTGTAACTATGAACACCTTCCTAAACCTTCTGGAAGATGTTTACAGAATAGTTAAAGTTACTATTGCTGGCAACAGTGGGTCCATCAACAAATTAGACCTTATAGATTAAAAGTAGGATGCAATCAAAGTTCATTTACATGTAAAAGTAGACAGACAAACACTTTTGGCAATAAAGCATATTTTTAGTTAAAGATATGGGAACTTATTGTGACTTTGTGGCAGGCTGGAGAAAGGTAGTTATGCGTACATCAGCAGATGAAGGTGCCGGACTATTTGCAATACATGGATAGAGTTTTAATCTTCACAGGATTTTTCAGCAGTGTTTCGATACTACTGCGATTTTTCTCAGGTCAAGCATACAGGACACGCCCATATAAAGGCAATACACAGGGATAACAACATTTCAACGTGTGGAGATGCAGCAATCAACATAATCAACAATCTTACAAATGTAATTTCCATTACAAAACACTTTTGTAAAATGTTAGAAAAAGTGTCAATTTTACAATGTTACTAAGCTGAATACATGCAAACAAAACAGAAAAAATTAAAACGGTTCCAATGGAAAAATTAAGCTAAGTCACCAAACATTTTGACAGGCCATCAGCACCAAAAGTGCCTTAAGATCCCATTTAAAATAAAAAGCTGAATGAAAACTCTTAGGCACTTGATTGAAAACTGGTAAAAAAGCAGCCAAAATCTAAAGAAAAACTTTAAATATCTTTCAAAAAGCCTGCCGAACTATTGTTTAAGACTAGAAGAGTCCTTAAAAGCAAACATTAAAGAAATAAGGGATAACTCAAGACTTTTCCACAGTACTAAAACCACTGAATTAATTAAACTTGATATATTTATTCGTTTGACTTGAGAAAACATACAATGAATACTCACTAAATATAGTCGTAGCTTCTTATTACTCAGAATATTTGACCTTTTTGCTTTTCTGCATTTTAAAAAGTAAAACATATCCCTAACAGGCCTATATGTACCAGGTTCCCTATCCGGGCTGTCCACTCAGGTGGAGTCTGCAGTTGCTTGAAGCTTGCCAGCCGTAGTTTTAAAACAGTTTAACCTTAATAAGCGTGATGGCTGTTATAGCTTGCAAGATATAGGACCCCAGAATGCAGACGAGCAGTCAGCGTGATGGTAAGTGCAAAAACGATTTAATAAAAAACAAAAACTCACTCTCAGAAGAGACAGGAACAAAACAATAAATGGACAGGCAGGACAGGCTTGGCATGAACCACAAAGCAAGACAAGAGCATGATTTGACAACAACACATGATGTGAGAAATGTTTCCGCCATGACTAACTGAACAGGTGTGTATATATGGAGTGAAAACCAGGTGGAGCAAGGAGACAGATTAACTTGGAGCAGGTGAACCGAATAAACTAATTGACAGACAAGACAAAACAAAACGTGGCTGCGGCAAAAACAGAGACTCTAATATACAAACAAAACCAAACTTGACAAAACATGAACAAGACTAAAACATGACCAGAAAAATAATAAACAAAAGAACGATTAAAAACCTTAACTGTGAAAAACATAAGAAAAGACCCGAAACCAAAAACCAAACAACCCAAATCATAACAGATGGGTGGATCTCAGTTAGGTGGTGACTGTCCGTGTTTGTCATAAGTTGACTTGTTTCCAGATACCTTAAATGCTGTTTGTGGTTAGCATAGAACTAGTGTAGAAGCATTCTTTTAGCCAGCTGACCAGCAGTGCACAGCAGTAGATGTGGTAAGGGCACCATTGCATTACTCTATGCTCTACACAGCTAGAGAAAACTGTTCACTTCAGCAGTTTTTCTGACACCTCAATATAAGGACGGGGCACACCTTGACAGCAGTGTTTGGAACACGCCAAGTATAGATTGTGAACAGATTAAATCTTATCTTAGTTGATAGAACTAGATATTTTAGCTCTAGGGTCTTACTGGAGCAACTTCAATTTCCCAGTTAGGAAGATGAAGCCAAATCAAGAGAAAAACATCTGTCTGAACCTTTTAGACTAAAGCTGCACAGATGAGTGTTTGCATACCTTGATACTTATTTGGTCAGGGCAGATTTTAAAACCACTGTCTCACGTGTGCCCCCCTACCCAACAATATGTAAATCATTCTTTCTTTCTCAGAGGGAATATGATGGAGGCATTCTGGCTGCTTGTCAAATGCGTGGCTGGTAGCTTATCAAAATCTGAACAATTATCCCCTTATGATAAACACACGTGTGTTCAGGATGATCCAGATGCCAGAAAATGTCATAAGCTGCAGCCAAGACGTCTTCCCACATGCTTGCTGATCAGACAGTCTGATTTGAACTGCACCCTGAATGGCTTAGAAAATGCACGATATCAATTAATGCACTTGGATGACATTTTTACCATACAAAGAATGTGTTTACTGTTCAGCAGCTGGATGTTACCCGAGGACACAGTGAGGTGTGAGCAGAGTGCAATCTATCTTAATATTACCTTCTGCAAGACTGCGTTTCCTTAAGCCTCCAAGAGCTAACACAATTACATATAAAAGTGCAATTGAAGTTGATCAAAGCTGAAAATTTTATTTCTCTAATACAAGCAAATGTTTTAAAATAAAACAACGTACTTTCAACGTCTGAAATGTTCACCTTTTAGGATTTATTTTAGATGCAAAAATAAGATAATATCAATTTAGAAGCCAGGAGGAGCCCCTAGAGGGTAAAAACTACTGGGATATTTTCTATTAAAGCTCTGTCTCTGGAAATGATTAGGCCTCGAATCACAAAGAGGCAATGGGTGGGTGGAAGCAGCGTCTTGTGCTTATAAGTCTGAGTGGGAAGCTGTGTTTTGAGAAAGACAGCAAAAAGGATATTGGGGTGGTTTTTTTTCGCAAGCACTTCTCTGCATGCATGTAGACTGGAAGATGTGTGGCTCCTGCGGTTGGCTGTCCCCTGTGTCACTGCCCAAAAAAAAAAAAAAACACAACTCGCCAAGAAAAATGTCTTCTTTACGGGCTTTGGCAGCCAGATGCCGAGGATAATGGATAGAACTTCAGGGGAAAAGACGTAGAGATGAGACTGGCCGGCCAGCGGCATGGACATGAAAACAAACACACAAAAGTTTGCACGCTTTGTGGGCAGGAATCCCTGTTGTGCTTCAGGAAGAAGTGAATAATTAATCTTCAAGTCACTATACACCTACCACACACACACACACAAAGCCTAAGAGAAGGATTAGGCCTTGTTAGGCCAGTAACAACAGGAGCTGTGGAAATTAGCATCTGTCTGCAAATCATAAAACGAAACCTGTGGAAGTGTTTATTTCTAAATCTGTGCTGACCTACAAACACAGGCCCAACCTGCTGAGATTAATGATGACCAAAGCAGCCTACCAGGACCAAAACAACCAAGCAGAACTATTAATAATCAGGAGTCTCTAATTTACCAAAGGACACACCCTGCTTTTTCCTGGATGCTCCAAGGGTGAGCTGGAACCTTATCACAGCTGAAGATGTGCTCTTTCGCTCACATCAGGAAAGAAAGTCTATTGGGTTTATTCTGGCAATAAAGCCAAAGTTACATGACTATCATATGGTCCTACTCTTCTGTTTAATACTATCACATTAGTATTTCATATTAGTGCTTTTCCTCTGTGGTCAAAAAGAACAGAAATTAAAAGTAGTCACATATCAATAATAAGAAAAATAGTGCTGTTTCCTCCCTTGGGACATCCATGTGTTGATTTTTATTCGTGTTAAATGAAAATCTGCATAGTGTAAATAAAAAGAACACCCAAACGTTTTGGTGTTCTTTTGAGTATTAATTTTAGATTTTCTTCTGATATCTTTTATCATTTATATAAATTTAACAATAATAAGGCTACAAGATGTAAAAAGACTTTAAACAAATTTATGTTTATTGCTTTAGCACATTTATCCTAAACATCAAAAGTCATGTTTTTAGGAATAATTATTTTTAATTAAATCACTGGTGGCACAGTTATTTGTGCCTCTGCTGCTAATATTTTAATTGAAACATCCTCTTGTCAATAGGGTTTCTCCTATAATTTGTCACAAGGTTGGAGCAAACAAAGAGGGATCTTTGGCCATTCGTCTTTGCATAATATCTCCAGATCATCCAGGGTGCTGGGTCCTATCTGATGCTCTCCTCTCTTCATTTCACTCCACAGGTCTTGTCTGGGGTCTGAGATGACCATGGAAGAAGGTTGATTTTTTTTGTCTTGGAAACCATTTCTGTGTTGATCTGCCCAAATGTGTTGGATTATTATCCCTAACAACCTATTTTTAATTTACCAGTAGAGTCTACACAATTTTTTCCTAAATGTTCAAGGTTTAAGGTCTTTGACAAGAGCCGCATCAACAATGCAATATGCACATGTAAACATAAAAGGGCTTTAAAATGATAAATATAAGTGATGGGATTTCTAATACTTCATTATGCCTTGCACTCTAACAAGGTTTCATTGGCCTTTGGAAGAGAAACTGACCCACAGCACTACCAATCCTTCACCTTACTTAACAGTGGACGTGACTTTCTTTTCAAGATATTTATCTTTTGATTCACACCAAACCCACCTGAAGTGTTCCTTTTGTTAAAATATTACTTTCCTCACAAGGAATGTTTTCCTCACTAAATAAATTTACTCAAATGAAGGAATTTGAATTTGAAAATAAATATTAATTTATTTTAAGCCTTTTACACATCTATACTTTGTGGGGGGCAACTAATGAAATTATGCAAAAACTTACTTTGCAGCTATACAGGTCCTTCTCAAAATATTAGCATATTGTGATAAAGTTAATTATTTTCCATAATGTCATGATGAAAATTTAACATTCATATATTTTAGATTCATTGCACACTAACTGAAATATTTCAGGTCTTTTATTGTCTTAATACGGATGATTTTGGCATACAGCTCATGAAAACCCAAAATTCCTATCTCACAAAATTAGCATATCATTAAAAGGGTCTCTAAACGAGCTATGAACCTAATCATCTGAATCAACGAGTTAACTCTAAACACCTGCAAAAGATTCCTGAGGCCTTTAAAACTCCCAGCCTGGTTCATCACTCGAAACCCCAATCATGGGTAAGACTGCCGACCTGACTGCTGTCCAGAAGGCCACTATTGACACCCTCAAGCAAGAGGGTAAGACACAGAAAGACATTTCTGAACGAATAGGCTGTTCCCAGAGTGCTGTATCAAGGCACCTCAGTGGGACGTCTGTGGGAAGGAAAAAGTGTGGCAGAAAACGCTGCACAACGATAAGAGGTGACCGGACCCTGAGGAAGATTGTGGAGAAGGGCCGATTCCAGACCTTGGGGGACCTGCGGAAGCAGTGGACTGAGTCTGGAGTAGAAACATCCAGAGCCACCGTGCACAGGCGTGTGCAGGAAATGGGGTACAGGTGCCGCATTCCCCAGGTCAAGCCACTTTTGAACCAGAAACAGCGGCAGAAGCGCCTGACCTGGGCTACAGAGAAGCAGCACTGGACTGTTGCTCAGTGGTCCAAAGTACTTTTTTCGAATGAAAGCAAATTCTGCATGTCATTCGGAAATCAAGGTGCCAGAGTCTGGAGGAAGACTGGGGAGAAGGAAATGCCAAAATGCCAGAAGTCCAGTGTCAAGTACCCACAGTCAGTGATGGTCTGGGGTGCCGTGTCAGCTGCTGGTGTTGGTCCACTGTGTTTTATCAAGGGCAGTGTCAATGCAGCTAGCTATCAGGAGATTTTGGAGCAGTTCATGCTTCCATCTGCTGAAAAGCTTTATGGAGATGAACATTTCATTTTTCAGCACGACCTGGCACCTGCTCACAGTGCCAAAACCACTGGTAAATGGTTTACTGACCATGGTATCACTGTGCTCAATTGACCTGCCAACTCTCCTGACCTGAACCCCATAGAGAATCTGTGGGATATTGTGAAGAGAACGTTGAGAGACTCAAGACCCAACACTCTGGATGAGCTAAAGGCCGCTATCGAAGCATCCTGGGCCTCCATAAGACCTCAGCAGTGCCACAGGCTGATTGCCTCCATGCCACGCCGCATTGAAGCAGTCATTTCTGCAAAAGGATTCCCGACCAAGTATTGAGTGCATAACTGTACATGATTATTTGAAGGTTGACGTTTTTTGTATTAAAAACACTTTTCTTTTATTGGTCGGATGAAATATGCTAATTTTGTGAGATAGGAATTTTGGGTTTTCATGAGCTGTATGCCAAAATCATCCGTATTAAGACAATAAAAGACCTGAAATATTTCAGTTAGTGTGCAATGACTCTAAAATATATGAATGTTAAATTTTCATCATTACATTATGGAAAATAATGAACTTTATCACAATATGCTAATATTTTGAGAAGGACCTGTATAAAACTGCCCCTTACCCTAATAAGAGATGCTTTTAAAATCCAGAGGTGTCCAATGTGCACGTCTCTGCATCATATTAAAAAAAGAATAGTTGTTTATATGTGTGTAGCTGCGAACTAATACATAAAGCAGTCTGAGCATGTGTGCATGTTTGTCTGGCTGCATGAGAGCCAAATAAATAGGAATGTGTCACGTTTCCAGCAAGCCTCTCGACTCCTGAACTGCAGCAAATAAACATTCCTCCAGTGCTGTGTCAGTGCTGAATGCTCGCCCACTGTCGCTGTGAAACACTGTTTGCAATCGCAACCAAAATCTGAGCAATGTCTCCTTCTGTTCACCATTACATCTAGTTAAGAGATAACCGCTACTACTCTCGGAAGGATGATGCCGTTTAGGTTTATTTGAAGGTGGTCCACACTTGATAAAAATGAGCTTTTAGACTGCAAACAATACGGTTTTGACCTTGTGTGGTCAGTAACAGCTCAGAAATTGATTTTTACCTGAGATATGTCACAAATGAACACAGCAAAACACATATTGAGGTAATTTCTGAATAATTTGTCCATTCAATTTGAATAAATGCAGACCTTAATTCTGCTGACAGGTGAAATATGCTCAGGCTTTTGTTGTGTCACACGAGTTCCTCCACAGTTTGTGCTCATATTTCGTGTTGATCTCAGAGCTGAAATGTTTCTTCACTGTACCCACACCAGGTCAGACATCTATAAACATATTCAGCTGCTGGTTGCCTTTGCTCAACATCTTGCCCCATCATTGCAGCGATGTTTACAGGAGGTCATACAGTGTTTGCGAGCAAATCCCCTCTCCTGTAAAATGTAGTGGTTTAAAGTTTCACCCTAATGCTGGGTATTTCATCCAAATCGGTCAATCCATGTGAAAAGCTTGCTGAGAAGTTACTTTATCTGTTTGTTGTCACTTGTCCGGCCTCTGCAGGGTAAAAGTTTACAGATGTGTAACTGGAGCGATCTTTATTTTTTTCTCCAGTGATACGGAAAGGTGCAATAAGGATGTTGAAAACGTGGGTGCTGCTGTTGGGCAGAGTCATGGAAAACCTTTATTGTTACATGGACAGATTTGACATGTTTACATTTGTTTTTTAGGAACTTAGCAGTCAAATTACAATTAGGTTTATTCTCAAAAGTGGGAAATTTATGAATGTCCAGATGAAGCCGGTATCTAGGAAATGATTTGGGTTAACATGATCCCAGGATGACTAAGGAGAAGGACCAGTGATGGACTTTCATGGCTGAAGGTAGGTTTCCCAGGTTAGGGTGTGACTCAAAAGAAGGTTCACCATAGAACATAATGGAAATAAAGTAAAAAAATTGCTTTTGTTCTTCTGTTTTTTTTTTTTGCACACTTAAATGTTTCAGATCATCAGAAATGTATTGTCAGACAAAGGTCGTCGTCGTCTTCCGATTCATCCAGGACCGGGTCTCGGGGGCAGCAAACTCCATGGAGACACCCAGACTTCATTCTCCCCTTGACACCTCCTCCAGCTCCTCCGGGGGAAGCCCAAGGCGTTCCCAGGCCAGCCAAGAGACATAGTCCCTCCAGCGTGTCCTGGGCCGTCCCCTGGGCATCCTCCCGGTGGACGTGCCTGGAACACCTCCCAAGGGAGGCATCCAGGAGGTATCCAGTATAGATGCCCGAGCTACCTCAACTAGCTCCTCCCGATGTGGAGGAGCAGCAGCTCTACTCCGAGCCCCTCCCGGATGGCCGAGCTCCTCACCCTATCTCTAAGGGAGTTCCCGGCCACCCTACGGAGGAAGCTCATTTCAGCCGCTTGTATCCGGGACCTTGTTCTTTCGGTTATGACCCAAAGTTCATGGCCATAGGTGAGGGTAGGAACGTAGACCGACCGGTAAATCGAGATTCACTTTTCGACTCAGCTCTCTCTTCCCCACAATGGACTGGCACAGCGCCCCCATTACTGCGGGAGCTGCACCGATCCGTCTGCCGATCTCCCACTCCATTCTCCCCTCACTCGTGAACAAGACCCCAAGATACTTAAACTCCTCCACTTGAGGCAGGCACTCCCCTCCAACCTGAAGAGGGCAAGCCACCCTTTTCCGGTCAAAAACCATGGCCTCTGACTTGGAGGACCTGATCTTCATCCCAGCCACTACACACTCGGCTGCGAACTGCCCCAGTGCATGCCGTGGGTCTTGGCTAAAGGGGGCCAGCACGACCACGTCATCTGCAAAAAGAAGAGACGAAATCCACAGGTCCCCCTCTGGCCCTTGGCTGCGCCTAGTAATTCAGTACATAAAAGTTATGAACAGGACCGGTGACAAAGGGCAGCCCTGCTGGAGTCCAACATGCACCCCCTAATAAAGGGTCCCCTACTCCATACTTCTGGAGCACCTCCACAGGGCACCACGGGGGACACAGTCGAATGCTTTCTCTGGGTCCACAAAACACATGTGGACCAGTTGAGTAAATTCCCATGAACCCGCAAGTACCTGCAGAGGGTGTAGGGCTGGTCCAGTGTTCCACGGCCAGGACGAAAACCACACCACTCCTCCTGAAGCTGCGGTTCGGACTATCAGCCGGACTCTCCTCTCCAATACCCTGGCATAGGCCTTACCAAGGAGACTGAGGAGTGTGATCCCCCTGTAGTTGGAACACACCCTCCGGTCACGCTTCTTTCTGCCAATCCAGAGGCGCTGTCCCCGACTACCACGCAATGTTGAAGAGGTGTGCCAACCATGGCAGCCCCACAGCATCCAGAGACTTGATGTACTCAGGGCGGATCTCATCCACCCCCGAAGCCCTGCCACTGTGGACCTTTTTAACCACCTCGGTGACTTCAGCCTTGGTGATGAAAGAGTCCAACCCCGAGTCCCCAGCCTCTGCTTTCACCAGGGAATGCGTGATGGCAGGATAGAGGAGGTCATCTAAGTACTCCTTCCAACGCCCCATAAAGTCCACAGTCGAGGTCAGCAGATCCCCACTCCCACTGTAAACAGTGTTGTCGAAGCACTGCTTCCCCCTCCTGAGGCGCCGGAGGGTTTGCGAGAATCACTTCGAGGCCAACAGGTATTCCTGTTGGCCCCACTGAACTCACGAGGCCTCACTGAACTCCTCCCAGGCCTGAATTTTTGCCTCTGCCTCTGCCCCAGCCCCAGGCCGTGGCACCCTTGGCCTCACGGTATCCGTCAGCCGCCTCAAGAGTCCCACAAGCCAACCACAGCCGTTAGGACTCCTTCTTCAGCTTGACAGCGTCCCTTACTGCCGGTGTCCATCACTGAGTTCGGGGATTTCCCCCACGACAGGCACCACAGGCCTTACGGCAACAGCTACGGGTGGCAGCACCGACAATAGACGCGGAGAACATGGTCCACTTGGACTCTCAGTCTCCAACCTCCCCTGGAATCTGCTCAAAGCTCTGCCGGAGGTGGGAGTTGAATACATCCCTCAGACAAAGGTGACCTGAGTAAATACCAAGACCAGTTTTTTGTGTTATTGCATTTATTAAAGAAAAAAGCTATCTAAAACAACCTGCCCTATTTTAAACGTAATTGGTCTTCAAATCAAGCATTTGTAATAACTGGCAATGAAGAGCCTCTTTAAACATTTCAATTGGTTTTTGGTCCATTCTTTGACAATTCAACTCCTAGGCCTTCACTGATTCAGAAGTGGACTTGCTGTTGTTCATTGTATGTAGGTATATCTGGTAAAAAGCAGAATTAATGGGTTCATCATTTACTGCAAGTTGTCCTGAATAAGCAAAGCAGATCTACAACATCACACAACAACCACCATGTTGACTGTTGTTATAGTGTTTGTCTCTGAAATTCTGTGTTTATTTCACAACAGAAATAATGGGATGCACTCCTTCCAAAACGTTCCACGTTTGTCTCATCAGTCCTCTAAATATATTTCCAATAGTCTTGGGGATCATCAACATGATTTTTGGCAAATGTGAGATGGGCTATTGGATTCTTTTTGGTCATCAGTGGTTTTGGTCTTGGAATTCTCCTATGGATGCCATTTTACGCAGTCTCTTTATGATTCTTAAATTTAGGCCTGCAATGCAGATTTTCCACTGTTCTGTTTTCTCCATTTGTGACTAATAGCTCATACTGTGATTCAACAGAGAATCAAAACCTTAGAAGTGGCTTTGTAAGCCTTTGCACAACAGTCAATCATTTTCTACTGCTTATTCCATAGTGGGTCATGGGGGAGCTGGTGCCTATCTCCAGCAGTCTATGGGTGAGAGGTGGGGTACACCCTGGGCAGGGCAACACAGCTGGAGTACCCAGTGAGAACCCATGCATGCATGGGGAGAACATGCAAACTCCATGCAGAAAGACCCCAGGCTGGGAATTGAACCCAGGACCTTCTTGCTGCAAGGCAACAGTGCTACCAACTGCACCACTGTGCAGCCCCTTTGCACAACAACAGATTTCAAAGACTATTTTTGATTTCTATCAATTGGGACATGATGTATGGCTGTTTGAGATCTTTTAGCCTACTTCATGCTGTCAGACAGGTTCTGTTAAAGGTTTTTTTTTATTCTGCATATCTGGCAATAATTAGGCCTGGGTATAACTAATAAAATTTACCTTGGTTATGTAATGATTTCAGAAAATACAAAATAAAAATACTATTTTACAGCTCTGTATATCTAAGACACAAGGACACATGAAGCTTGATGACTGCAACCATGTTCAGATTCAGATTCAGACAACTTTATTAATCCCAATGGGCAATTAATTTGTACCCTACCAATCCATACATTCACCTCTAGCATGCATCCACTAACCAAAATCATTAAATAATTTAACAAAACCACAGCATAAGTACAACAAAAGATAAACACGCATAACAAACAAACAAAACAACCCATTTAGGCATTGTTCATATTCAACAGCCTCATACAAGAGGGACTAAAAGACAGTACGATGCCACTGGAGAGTCTTGCTGGTCTATTTAAATTGTGACTTGGTCAGCGTTTAGAAACAGGCGAGTCAGCAGCAGAACAGAGAATTCCACCCTTATGGAGAACAACAGCCCAATACAAAAACACACGAGGAGACACAGTCACCCTAGGGTCGTAACATTTGCCTTTTGAAGCCAAATTAAATGTACACATAGGAAAATAATTTAAACCCTGACATAAATTAATGCTTTGAGGATTAAACGTTGGAAGCCACAAAAGACAAGTGACAATTACTACCCCTTGCATGGCACTGTGCCATAAAGAGAACATCTAAAAATGTCAAAGTTACACTCTGAACAGTTCAAAGTTGGTGCATTAGTGCTATTTTCTGTACATTGTCATTTTATTAAAGCTTTGTTTCTCTGGCATCTTTGATAAAATTGTTTTATCTAAAATTTAGGTTTGATTTATTTCTGTTTTGATATTGTTTTACTGCAAGTAATTCTTCTCTCTTTTTTTCTTTCACTCCTTGGTCCATAACGTATAGATCTTTGTTTACATTTTACATTCCAAAGCAGAGAGGGATGCTGAAAAGATCCATCCATCCATCCATCCATCCATCCATCCATCCATCCATCCATCCATCCATCCATCCATCCAGGAGATCCTGTAGAAGTATCTACCATTTTGTATTAACACTTCAAAACCATTTAAGTCTGAAGAATTATGGGATTTTGACAGCAAACAAAGTAAACCTGTTCTATACTATTAGATGATTAACACTTTGAATGTGAGAATTTGAAGACATCTAGTGGCTAAGACTGGGTTAGGTAACATGTCCTGGATGACTGGATAACCAGTGGACATCTTGTCTCCATAATCCCGTTTTACATGCTCTTGCTCCACCAACAAACATATTGCCTGCATCAGTGTCTCCCGGACCTGGTTCTCAGGCCACATTATTGCAACATACCCTTTCAAATGCAACAGTTACCTCAAAAGGTTGTCATCAAATTTCTGCAGAGGCCTTTAAATTTACTTAAGTCAAGTGTTTGATGCATTCAAATATCTAAAACCTGCAGGGCAGAGGGCCTTGAGGATTAGATCGTACATCCCGTGCTACAGTAGTGATCAGAGCAACAACTAGATCTCTTACAAGTCTATTGCTGTTTTTTGTGAGATCACAAATACATTTAGTTACCCTTTTATCCCTTAAATGGCTCTCTGAGAGGCCATCAGCTGTTTTCTACAAACTTTGCTTGTCACACAACTCCTAAGAACATTCTGATTCGACATACTGTTTAAAAACTCTGATTTTTGTAACATGGTCTAAGTTAAGTGTTTTAGTATAGAGTGGTCACAAAAGGTGCAGTCAGTTCCAACAACAAACCTTACAGAGTTTAGGCACTGAAAGAAAAATTAAACATTTGGGTTTTATCTTTAATTATAGTTTATAAATTATATTGTATTCTGATGGCAGGCATTCCTTCCATTGAAATTTTGGGTACACCAGTTGGTGGATGTGTAAATGACAAGAAGGGGCAGCTTTGGAAAACATGAAAGGTTCGTTCTAAAGCCATTGTGTGGTTTGTTCCTTTCGGCTGCTCAGTAGAAACATGGTGGTGAACAAGATGGTTAAGAAGGATCACTGGTATTTATGTAGAATTAACTTGCACTGAGGAATGAATATAGAAAACTTTGTATTCTTACTGCACCTTGGTGTTTTTAAATCCATCTGTAAAAATATACATTTGTAATAGACATTTCTAAATATTTTTGTTGCCTGTACTTTCCCGAAGAGCAGGCAAGAAAAACTAAAGGAAATTTAACTGCTCGCAGATCTCACAAGGCCTTTCCAACTTTGCCACTACACTAAGAACAAAAAAACTAAGGCTACGAAGACGTTGCCTGGTCTGATGAGTATGGATTTCCTCATGGATTTTCTTTTATGACCACAGTGTTCGCATCTTCTGATGACTACTTCCAGGAGGCCAGAATATCACGTTTCAAAGCTCAAATCACCTCCACCTGCTTTCTTGATCATAACAATTAGTTTACTGTGCTCCAATGACCTCCTTAGTTCACCAGTTTATTGGAGCACCTTTAGGGAGAGTTGGTGAAATCATAAATATGTGCACCCCAAAAATCTGCAGTAACTACTTGATGCTGTCATGTCAATATGGACCAAAAGGAACAAAGAATGCTTCTGACACTTTGTTGAAAATATGCACAGAGTACTTAGACCAGTTGTGATGGAAAAGAAGGAGTTCAGTCTGGTATGGAAAAGTGTACCTAATAAAGTGGCCAGTAAGTATAAATACATACTTAACAATTTTATGTTCAGCTCACACAAATTAAAAGTGATTCAATTCATGTTAACCTAAACATACTAAACAACGTTCATATCTACACCATGAATTACTTTTCATGTATTCATTAATTTTATAAAATGTTATGAATATAGATCAGTCATGACATCAACAGTTAGTACATTTATTGTGTCTTCAGGTACCATTTGCAGCCTGTTTATTCCCATCCTGTACTCTAATTTGGCCTGATTCTCAAAAAAGTTTCATTAATAGTTAATTAATTCAAGCCTGATTTGTCAGAAAACAAAATGAGTCTTTAATTCTGACTGAGTGGCCCGTTAGGATTACGTTTTTAACTTTGGCAACTTTAGAGGCACAATAAGATTGGTGTTCTCTTTGCTAAAATGTTGATTATGTTTAAGAAGGTTAGCTACCAAAATCATCAAGAAGTCTCCTGTAATTTTAGCTAAATTTACCTGTATGTAGAAAATAAGTGACAAACTGCATTAAACAGCCTTTTCCCCCTGCTGTCCTCTGCTGGACATGTAAATCCACCTGGACAGTCCCTGCCTGCAGCAGGCTCGCACATGGAGACAACAAATCTAGGTTGCAGAAACTCTTCAATATAACGTATGACTGTCAAATGGTCAGAGAATGAGTGTTCTGTGCAATGGGAGGAGAAGCACACTTGTATTAAAACCAAGAGGAAAGGGATAAATTGTCATCAACATGTCCCAACAGAGTGAGATATTTATTTGAAACCAGATATTTGCATACGCTGTGTAGAAAGACATATAACCTTTTTCCTCACTCTCTCACAAACCTTTCCTGTTTAAAGTCATTTAGGATTACCAAAAATATTTCTATTTGCTAAATGCCATAATAATAATAAAAAAGGTTAACAAAAAACAACATCGCCTTTAAATATTTTGGTAATCACAAGAAGACGATGCTATAGCTCTGCTAAGCCTCTAATTTACAACATTTAGTTAATTAAAGGTACAGCTCCATCTGTTATTTATGTATATGTAAGTACTAACAGCATGGAAATGTCCAACCACTATAGGGTTCAAGAAGGAGATGGGTTATGTGACCTCAGATGAATGTATTTTAGTGTGAAATGTGTGTATTCACTCCAGAACAAAAGCAACAGTTCTTGTGACAATGCAGGCTAAAGTTGCAACGATATACAGTGAAACATATCCTGTAGCAACAATTGATAAAAAACCACTCATAGAGAAAGAAGCTATTACTCAAAAATTAACATAAAAACAAATGTTGAATCCATAATCATTCCGATTATGGAGTTGGCAGCATCGTGGGACAGGTGCTGGTGCACCTCAGAAAAATCGTTTTGTTACTGACGCAACATCTCAGGACATCAGGCAAAGAGTTAGAATTTGGGCACAAATGGGTCTTCCAAATGGCAATGACCCTAAGCGTACCACCAAATTAGCTCCACAATGGTTTAAGGATAACAAAGTCAATGTTTTGGAATGATCAATGGAAAATTTGTTGGCAGAGCTGAAAAGGTGTGTGTAAGAAAGGCGGCAGACAAACCTGACCCAGTTACACAAGTTCTGTCAGGAGGAATGGGCCAAACTTCTAGCAAAGTATAAAGAAAAGCCTGTGGAATGACACCCAAAACGTTTGACCCAATGGTACAGTTTAAAAGCAATTCTGTCAAATACTAACAGGAACATTTGCTCTGATTTAAAAAGTTATGTGTAATTTCATACAGATTATATATATTTGGTTTCAACTCTACATGCGTGTCACAGCCTGAACTGCGCCTGGATGCGCACGCATAAAGCAGTTACAGAGCACCTTGGCTTCCAGGGTAAATGCTGTTACTCTCTCAAAGCTAAAAGTCCCCGAAAGGTTTCTCAGTCATGGAGCATTCCCTCCCAAACTGCTTCCCAAAAGGCAGTTTTTAATGTTGTCAGGGGAAGCTGTGCTTAGTTCTTCAAATAGTTGATGCCCGCTTATGAATGGGCTCATTTAAATCCATTTGTTTACATTGATCGTTAATCAGATATTATCCAGAGCCCACCTTGTTTATCCAGACTAGTGAAAGAATGGACAGAACCTACCTCGCCATATTTCCTTATTTTAAATATAACTTGTCCAAATCACACTTTTAAAGATAAGTGTGTTAGACAGCTCTCTTTAGGTGTTTAGCTAGAGATGTTTCTTGGCGAAGAGGTGTTTGAGGTCGAGATCTTGTGGCGAGGTCTTGAAGTTGAGAAAGGTATTTAATATCAACAGGAAATGTGCCAACAGCGAAGAGCCCAACAAGCCAAGACTACCCAGAGGTCGCGTCTGCATGAGTGTGGGTTGTTGACAGCTTATATTAATATATTATTCCTCCATTCACAGTCAGTAGTGTATTCACATGCAGCCGGATGCACAGGGAAACATCTTTATTCATGTGTGAGGAGTACTGGTATGTCTCTTTCTCTCTCACACACACAAATTGGCCGATTTATTTCCCTCCCACCTTATAAGTGCAGGCCTCGCTCTCCATCGCCCTGCATAGGGGCACAGAGCCTGACCACAGACATCATAGTGATTGCTCACTGTGGTTGAGTGGTCTCTCCACATTCCCACCCTGATTCACTATGTGCAGAAAACCCAACAATGGAAAACGGCGGTTTGAGCGTGTCTGAAGGCTTGCAGACAACGAGTGTTCTATGTCTTCCTAAAAACTCTCATCCTTTTCATTTTTTTAAAGTTTTGACAAAGTTTAAAAAAAGGTGTGAGTCCATCTGCGGGCATGAATGTAACCTCTCTCCTGTGTGACAGGTTGTGGCAGGGCGGTGGATGATAAAGTGATGGAGATGTTAGGAGGCCACGGCATTGTGATGCTGGTTGGCTGTTACTCTGGAACTACCATCTGCCAACAAGGTCAGTTGCTAGGGGAAGGATTCTGCTGGACCGTGTGTGCTTCCCAGCTGCCATCCACACGAGCTCTCTTACACACACACACACACACACCCACACACACACTCATCAGAGTATATGCACAAACTTTCATTCGAACATGACATCGTTGTATGTAGATTGTTGATCCATTTTTCTGCAGCTTTGGCAGAAGTCAGTTCAAGGTTTTCATTAGAATTCCTTTTTCCACGATGTGTGTGTGAGATGAGGCTGTAAATACATATCTTAGTACATAATAACCTTGTGGTCTCTTAGTGGCACCAAGCAAAATTCCTCATATTGTTACACAAGCATTTTAAGGATGTTCATACAATAACAATACCCCAATTAATTGGAGCTTGGCCCATAATTCAGTGCTAGTATTACATGAAATGTTGGTTCAGCAGCACAGAAATCAAACCAGTGCCTCATTGTCTGTCAATACCCTCGCAAAAAATATGTTGTGGCCTAAACTTCTTTATTACTCTTTCATTCAAACAAACACTACCTAACTACACAATTAACTGACCTGTTAACGTTAGAACAATTTAAGGAAAGCAATAACGGCAAATGACGGTGTGAATGTTTTGGTGGGCTTCTTTATTATTATGATTGTTCTTGAGTTAGATAATCTAAGTTAATGTCATTTAACAGTCACACATACAATTTACAGTCCTTTAAAAAGGATCTCAGAGAAAGTGAATTGAGTTTTCTCTGGCTCTACGGACCATAGAGTATAGCAGCGCTCCCCTACCCCAACCTGTTGCTGTACACTACCAGTCAGCTGGCTAAAAGAAGGCTTCTACGCTTTTCCTTGCTTACAAGAAAGACAAATTCGGCTCTCCAGTCATAAAAGAAATCTTGTTCATCAAAAAATGATGTGGAAACTAGAAGAGTGGCATGCATCACTCTTCCTTTGGTTGCAACTACTGTTGACTAGCTACGAGCAGCAAGCCTGTAGGCCGGTTACTTGAACAGATAGCCTGACTGATTACTCAGCTAATATCAGCTAGCTACACTACCGGTGTTATTCTATAAAGAGCAATATGTATACATATTATTATTACTGTATAATATTCTGTGCAATAGGGAAATTTAAATAAAAAGCCATATTCTATTTAGATGATGTCTATATATTACATTATATCATTATAACTATAATAGTCAATATATTACATGTTGTTTGCACCAGTAAAGAAAATTGTTGATTTTCTGTTCTCTGGAGCAAGTACTTTTTGGTTTGAATACTTGATTATTTGTAGGTTTAGGTTTTTGGGGGGGCTTGTTTGTTTTGTGTGTTGTTGTTGAATTGTCCAGTTTGTAAGTGTGGCGGTACAGTACACCTGCACAATGGGATACGACTAAGAACTATAGCAAATATCATCTATAAAGATAATGAAATTAACAACAGTAATAGTAATAATGGTTATAAAAATATATATAATAACTATACTGAACTTCATGCAATTTTTTTCTTACCCCCGCTGCTTTACTGTTTCCATATAAGCAATTAGATGAGCAATTGTTTGTATATTTTTTTGGAAATCCTGTGAAACAGTGAAAGTATGGTATTTTATATCATACTGTGAGAATCTAATACCGCACTATGACTGTGGTTAAGTTAATTAGTTAACTGGCACACTTGCTTCTTCAGTCTGGACCATTTAACGTCCTTTTTTTCATTTGCAAGGTCAGGATATCATGGAGAAAAGATTTATTGTGACAAGACATTGAATATGTATTACTGGCTAAGCCCCATGACCAAATAAAACAATTTGATACAGGACATATTCCATTCACGAGAAGGCTGTATCTGGCTGTCATCGAGATATTATTATGCGTTATTGGCAAAACAGGCGCTGTCTGTGTCCAAAACCAAAATGGGACTCAATCAAACTATTTTGTGCAGTCTTCAGGCCCTTCACTCCAGTTTGCGCTCCTCTGCTGGTCGCCAAAGCGAGTGACTTTTGTTTAGTACGGGCTGTTGTTCCTGTTTGTGCCCTTTTCACCATGGCTGCCTGCTTGCCGCCTGGCAGCCCCGTGTGTCAAAGGTGGCTGCTGCAGAACAGACTGTGGGAACAGCCGGTTAGCCTCCCTCGGTCTCCTGCTCCCTAACCAGAGGGGCAGTGATCAATCCCACAACCCCGCCCCTTATCCCGAACACACATACACATAATCACAAACACACAAATGCCCAAGCAAACTCGTACTCACACAAAAACCCTACAATGCTCACACCCTTTCCCAATAATCCTCGGAAGCAATTTCATCTCGACTCGGGTGGCGGCCCATTGTCGCCAGCCCCTTCAATCTTTCCTTATTAACTCTCGCTTTGTCCCGCATCCGAGCTTCTGGACTCATCTCTCCTACATTCCGATCAGTGCTGCTCTCAGCACTCCCAGGCAACCTCAATTCGCTAATCCCACTGCCTCCCCCCCGCCAGCAGCCCCACCCCAAGGAGCTCTCACTGGGTTTTTTTCAAACCTGCCGATCACCTACATGCAGAGTAAGGTAGGAGCATTAACTCCACGGGTTTTTCTGAAGGCCGAGCGTGAACACGGGGCGGGTGAAAGAGGAGGCGGCCACAAAGTGACTCCAGCCCAGACAATTAGAACAATGAGCTGAGCATGTAGGGGGCTAACTCGTTGCGTCACGCCTGGACGGTGGGGTATTTTGTCAGTTTAATGAATTGTCCGTCAGGCCAGGGCCACATCGCAGGCTGTGCAAGGAGAGGCCAGCAGGGACCCAGACACTAAGTCGGTATTTATTACACTGCCTTTGTCACTAATTGAGCTAATTATCACTGACTCCTCAGCACTCCCACAGGCAGTACCCCCTCCAATCACTGTCTCTAACAACTCCCCCACCTTACTCTCATGGCAGGGGTGTGAACTGTGCTTTCACTCATTGTTAACAACCACTTTATTTCATTGAGTTTTAATTCTTCTCCGCCCTTCGTTGCTGTTGAAAGTGCCTTGCAAAAGTATTCATACCCATTGAACTTTTCCAAATGTTATCACGTTACAACCACAAACTTCAGCGTAAGCTATTGGGATTTCAGGAGGCAGACTAACGCAAAGCATTACATACTTGTGAACCCTTTAAAGCAGTTTTAAGTTATAAAACAATATCCCAGGCTTTACACATCTCACAGAGCACTGTCTAATCCATGTTCTGAAAATGAAGTGTATGGAGCAACAGCAAACCTACCAAGATGTGGCCCTCAACCTAAGATGGTGGGCCGGATAAGGAGAGTTTTATTCAGAGAAGCAGTCAAGGTATGGTAACTCTGGAAGAACTGCAGGGACCCACAGCTCAGGTGGATCTGTTCGTCATGCATTCCATAAAATCTGATCTTTAAGGATGAGTGGTGAGGAGAAGCCTCTTTTTGCATTTTGCCGCAAGCCATAGTGAGGGACACACCGAACAAATAGAAGACGATTCTGTGGTCAAAAAAAATCGAAAATCTACTTTTTGGCCTATGTGCTAAATGTTATCTGTGGTGGAAAACCAACACTGCTCAGGACTCTGAATACATCACCCCAAAGTAAAATATGGTGGTGTCAGCATTATGTTGTGGGGATGCATTTCTTCAGCAGGGAACTGTTCAGAATTCATGGGAACCTGAAGGAAGCAGTCCTGGATGAAAATGACTTGTGATGTTTTGCTGTAGATCATAGCATCTTGATCTGTTAGAAAGGCCTAGCCAAAATCCGGACCTAAATCCAAATCAGAAACTGTGGCAATGGTTGAAAATTACTGTTCACCGACACTCAGTATCCCGTCTGATGTATCTTAGGAAATTTTGCAAGGAAATGGGCAAACATTTCAGTCTAAATGTGTATAGGTCGTGGAGACACCCCTCAAAAGACTGCAGGAAAATGTTGCTCTACAAAGTATTGACTCAGGGAAGCTCAGTACAAATGTACACCAAACTTTTGTATTTTTATTTGTGAGACATTCTAAAAAAGATATATATCATAATCCTAAGTCTTTCACACAAAAGTTTTATAAAATACACAAAGGTTTGTGGTTGTAAAGTGACCATGGAGCGCAACCTCCTTTGCAAAACCGTTTTTCTTTCTTAGTTAAAGTTAGGCTGACATCATCATTTTATTAATTTTTCAATAATTGCAATGTAAGCTAAGTCACAGTCTGGCAGATGTTCAATTCTTTATTATGTGGTAACATTTTATTAAATATAAGTTATTTATTTGCTTATCTTCAGCATTTTATTTTGTTTGCTCAAATTTGTTCTGAATATTCTCCCAAATCCAAATTACTCTGAAAATTGCAGTAATTGTTGCTTGTCCTATTTTACCTCCACCATTTGCTGTCACAGAACCCCTGCTTGCTCCCATACTGCTCCTGGTTAAAGACTGCAAATCTCTTCAAGACTTTGTGATTAGTTAAGTTGCCAAGTCCCGAAAAGCGCTCTAGTTTTTATAAATTTTCTAGTCATGTTCCCCCCTTTCAGACATTAGGCAAATGAAGCAAAAAGCCTTCAATCTACACCCGTATACTGTATGAGATAAGTTATGTGGCTGGATAAGCAGAGCCTGTCTCAGCGGTTCAGAGCACAGATGCAGGGATGCTTTGTGAGCCTGCAGAAAAAGGCTGCTTTGACGGTGGTAATAGGATTAAGCAAAGGACACCCAGGGACCAGCTTATGTGTTCACTTTCTCTATTGTCAAACTTCTTAAACAAAACAGAACGTATATCAGACATAACACCATCTCAGACACATTCAGAGAAGCTGGCTTAATTGAAAATATAACCTTTATTTTCTATCATACAGTGTAAAAAAACAACAACTAGAAACTAAGATTTTTGAATTGAAATCTAAAAAAGGACTGCTCTTACAAAATTCTATTACAGTATTAAAATTATCAATAATAAATATTTGTATTTAAACTCATAAAAAAGTAAATATTCAGTGCATGACCAAACACACAAGTGTTTTTTTAGCAGAAAAATAGAGCTGATAATTCTCTGGTTCAAACAAGAGTCAACATTTGTCAGCTACATTAAAGCGAAAAGGGAAAAAATGCCTCTAAACGTATCCTGACTTGACTCCAGTCATAGCAGGTTTTCCAGTCACTGTTGGGCGCATAAATCTTTTGGCAAACAGACAAGCAACACTTTTATAAATATATCCTCATATTTTAATACTTACATCCAGTAGCGGTTTGTGATATGGGCCATTCGGGGAGTTGCCCAGAGCGAAATCTGAGTGGGTGGGTTGGGGTGGCGGGGGGACAAGGTTACCTGCTTTCTGCGAGACTGCACTGCATTTTACCCTCTGGTCTCCAGCCCCCCTTCCCAGACACGCGGCAACCACAATCAGTTGCTTGCATTTTAATTGGATGGGGTTGGCAGAAAGAGGGGCTTGCTCAAGGCACCATTCATCCCAGAACTGTCACTGCTGACACCCTTTTGGTTTTCTTAGCTAATACACATGATGACTGTCTGCATAGCAGTTTTATTATTTGAAATGAATTTGCTACACGTTACACTTTTCAAAGATAGAAATTTTACACATTTTACCTACTTTAAGCCTTGATTTATTTAATGTTTAGTTTTTTCTTACATCACTGCCCGGTCTTGATTTGTGCCAGTTTTCATTCAGTAAGTCATATTCCACGCCACAAGTTTGCTGCAACATTTAACACAGTATTCGGTGTATTCAGAATACATTCAAATTATATAGTTTTCCAGCAGCTCCTCATGACTTTACTAGCATGTTTCTGGTCAAACATCATTATGTTTATTCTGTGGTCACTCCAAGTGGCAAATCTGTTTTAAGGGTTTTAAGATCCAGAGAAATCTAAAAGTGGAGAGAATTAGAGGAAAATTAGACTTTGTTGGGAGCATCTAAGTTCTACGTAAACAAGCTGAGAACCGAGTGTTCCTTGCCTGGTGAGAAGAGCACATGTTTGCAGCTCTCCGCTGTGTGGCTCCAGAAACATCTGAGAAACACTGTCCTCCGTCCCACTCAGACATTAGTTGATGGTTGCAACAATCTGCTCTCTTAACCCTTTTATTTCTATGCTATCCTCAGTGTAAACACTTCAGGGATATGGGGGATTTCCCATAAATGTTCGTTGCATTCAAATATTTGTTAAACATTAAAGTAAAAAGTAAGCACCTATATTCCTTTGATACCCTGTCCATATATTTGTGCTTTACTTTACTTGGGTAGAAGTTTTGTGCCAGAAAGTTTCTTTTGTCGTTTTACCTGGATTTAAACTTTTTACCCTCTTCTAAACATCTTAATTTTAGAGCCTCTGGTTCTCTTAAGCAACATCTAGCTTTGATAAAAAGCTCTATCTTTGCCCCCAATACATGCCCAAATATCAACCCAGGCGTTTCAACTTAAATCATAGACACTGATGTAACGTTCGTGTGCTGGTGCAGTTCAGGCAGCTGACATGACAGCACCAGTGGAACGTACAGTGGCAGCGTTCTGTCACGCTCTCAGTCTGAGTCTTAATACCACGTCCGCAGCACAGCAGCTCGCACCCATCCAGACCAGGAGATGAATTGTTGCATGTTCTTCCAGAGGTTCCCAAAGTGCCAGTTTTGCCATTGTAGGAGCAAAAATTTGGTGATTTCTCAAAGTAGACCAAGTCCATGGAAGAAGGGGGTTTGTGAGCTGGGTTTTCTGGCTCCAGATGTCTGGGTTCGGTTCGGTGAGAGGCACGGTTGCTGCCCTTGTTGGCATAAACTACTCTGGATGCACCATCGAAGCGTTCCTTGAGAAAATCTCCCACGGTGCGGAAACTGGGTAGGCGCATCCAACAGGTCCGCACTGTGCAGGAGCCAGACATGCCATGGCACTTACACTCCTGACGCATCTCTGAAGAGACAGTCTGTTGAGGGAAGGACCAGAACAAGGTCACAAAACTATCTGATGCAAATCTGTTCCATCAAACTGTAAGTATTAAATTATTACCATTCTTCCAGCTTCATTGTTGTGCAGATTGGTGAGGTAACGCAGATCCCTGCCCCTCTCACTGGAGTCCACAAACTCGCGGCTGAACATTCTGCCAAAATCCACATTGTCACTGCAGCCTCCCCAGTGCCAGTCTGGGCCTCCAGGACCTCTGCGCCGATAATCACATGTACATGACTCAATAGCCCCTTCTGAGCAGGATCGAGCCACAGCATGGGTCACTCCTGCGCTGGTGATGGCAAATACAAACGCAGTCTCTCTGCAACCTGAATAAGCACCAAAACCAACAATTAAAAACTTACAAAGCATTTCAAATTTGGATTTTCCCTTTTTCGTTTAAAGTTGGAAAGTATTTTCAGGCAAATTTTCACAACACATCCTGTTTAGAGCTGTCCAAATATCCCTTGAGGCGAGAGACAAGAAAGACTCACCACGATTGACAATTTTGCCAAAAATTGCTGGACTGTGGGTAGTTGGGCAGTTCCAGCGGCGGTTGCGGAACTGCCACTTGCACTCCTTTATGGCAGTGTGGAGCCCTGCAGCAATGGCATGCAGGATGCCAGGATTCTGCCGAATCAGCCGACGCTGGCGACGACTCAGGAGGGCCAGGCTGGGGTCCAGGACCAACTGCACACTCTTGGAATTGGTGAGGAGGTTGGACGAAGAAGCCACGTTGACTATACCCCTGAGGTGAAGACAAAAAGAAAATCCGATTCAAGTAACTACCACTTCAGTCATGTGCATCCTGGTAATCATCTGAACTCAGCATTAGCAGTTCATTTATTATTTATTCTTAATGTAGAAGGAAATTACTGTAATAAATATTGGTCCTTCTGGGTCAGTAAAGATAAACTGTTATTGATCAGGTTTGAAAACCCCAAAACTGTTAGTATGGTTTTAAATTGTGGCTTGGCTGTTTGTGGTAAAATGGATGAACTCCATTTGCCTAGTTCCAGCTAGTGATTTTACCACTTACCTGTGTTCAAGGAACTAAAGGAGGAGGTGCAGCCTAACCTCCTGTATTTGGAGGTTTCAGGGAAGTGATGTCACAGGAGGTACCAGGTGAAGAGGGGAGAAGAAACTGTTAAAGTGTTAAGTTAACTTTGGGGTTTTGTTTATTAGTTTTGAAGTGTTAGAGTTAGGATATAATTGTTAAACCGTAAACACAGGGTTGTTGCTAGATAGAAGTAGCTTCAGTGATTTGAGATTATTTCTCATGTTGGAATATACCTGCAAGATGGAAGATTCCATTTCAGTTCATTGTGTTTGGAAGGGCATGAAGGTATTTAAGCAGATCAGGAAAGTAGTTAAGGAGGGAGGACCAGGTCAGTGTAGCTGTGTGCACGTGACGTTAATTTTGGTTGGTTTGAGTATAGTTATGTTTATTTTGTCACTTTCAAGTTTAAGTCATTTTTGTACATATTTGTGGTTGCTCTTTTTGTAAATAAACCACCTGCTACACTGGAGAACATCAGTCTGCTGCCCTTCTTCAGCCACTTTGGCCTCAATATACCACACTGTTCAATCTTTTTTCCTCTAGTCCTTCAATGGCGGAATATCAATAAAGGCTGTATCAAAAAATGACTGGATGCAATTGTTGTGTATCATTTAACTGTACAGGTTTACTATATGTAACTGTGGTAGTAAAGTCACCCATTTGAGTAAGTTTTAGCTAGAGTAGTTCGATATAGATGATAGATTTAGAGTCAAGAGGCTGTGATGAATAAAAACGTTTTATCATCACTTTTATCGTCATCAGAAAAAAAAACACAAAAGCTTGTGGTAAAATCACAAGGCCTCATTGCCCACCCCTCTTCTGAACTCTCACATGGATGTCACCAGGGTTCAAATGAGTATAATGTGGTGCCTTTGAAATTAAAGTGCGCACTCTGTACTACAACAATAAACAGTGACACATGTATTCTAACCCCAAAAGGAAACATTCAGGCTCTGAGTCAGAATGCACGTTTTTGGCTTCTTCTTAAATCATGTGGACTACAAACAATTTCAAAATACATTATTTATTTAATAAGTATTTACATCTGTAACTTGCTATTTTTCTACTAGAATAAAAGACAGTATCATTGTGAATCATTTAACTTCCAATAAAAGTTAAATCAAAGGCCTACAAAAATGCCTTTTTAATCCCTCAACATGAGAGGCTTTAGGTTGCTTTGGAAATAAGAAACTGAGCAAAAATGAAAAAGAAAACGACATGAAATCCGTTTTAGACCTCTTAAAAGCTACTGTTTATAATGCAAACTAATTTCAAATATTTCTATGTAATATCTTCTTTATTATAAGGCACATGCTGTTTTAAACCTTGTGATTTATGTTGTCTATCTATCTATCTATCTATCTATCTATCTATCTATCTATCTATCTATCTATCTATCTATCTATCTATCTATCTATCTATCTATCTATCTATCTATCTATCTATCTATCTATCTATCTATCTATCTATTTATGACGTTCTGACGTAGTTTTAGATACTTTTAGTATAACATCGTTTAATATTTGTGGTCCATTTTGCCACTTGCGCTTCCGCAGGTTTCGGGTCAGTTTTTGATCACCCAGCTGCCCCTTAACGCGCCCATTTTGGTGCTCAGATTTTAGAACATTCTCGGTGTTCCAGCGCACATTTTATGTAATGTTCCACTCTTTTCTTGCGTTGCTGGTAGTTTTTTTTTATTTCTGTGCCTTTCGCCAATTTTGACTCCTGTAAACAGTAATGGCCGCGTCCCCCGATGAGCATTAACCTCCGAGAGAAAGAAAAAAACGGGCGAGTCTTGGCCTGCTAAGAGGGGCTGACCCACACAGTGGTGCGGTGAGGCCTAGGATCATAAATAATAATAATCCACAGTTTTGGGGGAATATTTTCCCCTTTCCGCTCATTCCTTTTCCTTCTCCATTTCCCCTGGATTTCAGTTGGCATTTTAAATATTTGAATTCTCAACTTATCTAATGACACCGCAAAAATATTTTCGTTAAATCGACCACCTCAACACACCTAGCCCGCAGTTTGCGGATTTTATAAACAGGCCAGAAAATGCGCTAAGCCAGGCAGACCGGATTTTATTTATGCATTTCCCTATATATAGCCTATCACAATAAAGTGTGGCTCGCTGTGTTAGTTTGAGGTCGCAGTATTGGCAGAGGAATTTGCATACAGCTATGACTCTGAACAAGACCCCATATTCCTCTCAGCCATGAAGTAAATCCATATTTCATTTATCCGACATTGGTGTGAAAAAATGTTAGACACATTCTTGCAGCCAGTAAATGAAGGAAAGGAATAACTTAACGCCAAATAAAACGCAATGCTCCAACTAGTATGTATAAATTGTGAATTTAATGATCTGTAAATTGAATCTAAATAATGAATCTTTGAGTTGAAGTGAAGCAATTTTGGAAACGACAGGCAAAATCTCAAAGTTACCCTGCTGTTTCTCTAGTCTCTCTCTCTCTCTCTGTCTTTTAAGAACAACTCTGTACAGAAGTTGTGAGACGTTCTGACGCAAATAGATTATTTCGAGCATGCGGCGGTGGAATGCGGTAACCCCAGTCAAATCGTAGGTAAGTATTAATGCAAAGTAGCGCAGGGTGCATGCTTTATGGGCCCGGGATGCTGCAGGCTGCTGAACCTTCCGAGGGGGCGGGGGTGTGCCCCGTCTGCTGAACTCACCACCACCGGCCGCTGTTGTTCACGGCCCCCGTGCGGGAGAGCGAAGACACCAGGAGGATGCAGGCGGCTTTCACTCCCAGCAGCAGAGCCAGGCTCCTCATCGTGGCTTCGCTTCTAACATGGATAGAAAATGTTAAACTTTACAAGTACAACCAGAAATTATAATAAATGTGTAAAATTGAGCTCATTTAATTATCTCCTAAACTGTATTAAAAAAAAACACACACAAATGCTCACCGATGAGAGGGTCTGAGAGATGCTGGCTGTCCTAATTGACTTAAATGGATCCTGAGTGGAGAGAGGTCCCTAAATGATGTGAAGTGTCCAGGCAGGATGCTGCTGCTGCTGCCCTCTTCACTCTGTCGCTCTCAGTGATGCTTTGCGAGGCGCATTGAACGCGTGGGACAGTCCCGAAGATTTGATCCCCTCGGTGAGTGATAGGCAACACATTCTTCTCTTATTGAGCGCTACGAGGGGAATAAAAAAGGGATTTGCTGCTCTCATCTCCCTCTGTTTTTTCTTCTTTCCCTCGCTGTCTTTTCAATAGGAGTGGAGGGAGGGATAGTTAATGCTCTTCGTAGGGGCGCACAATGAATGAGGAAACACAACTGAGTAGAAAAGAGAAAGGAGAAGGAGTTTTTTTTTTTCCTAAAAGTCCACATCAGTGTTGCGCATATTACTTGTGGAATCTCATGGCCATCCAAAAGTGTGCGTCTCAGAGCGTTCCGTCGCTGGACTGTGTGCGCGCTTGCTGCCCAGCAGGAGAAGAGCCCGGTCTAAGCGCTGATGTGTTGATGCAGATGCTGTGGGTGCGTCCGCTTTGCTGCTCCACCGCTGCTTTCCCCGTACAGCACAGTTACAGCAGAATATGAGCCATTTGAAACTGCTCTTTGAGCTGCCTACTCCCTATAACCGCATCTCCTCCTCTCTGCAATCCTTTTGAAAACATGCACTGAGCAAAGCTATATGCACCTTTGCTTCCAGACAAAAAAGCCATTTATTCATAATTAATATTTTTCTGTGCCTTTTATGGAGACAATAAAGCTATCATCGTCCCTCTTTAACGTGCGCTCACAAGGCAACGTGAATGCTGATTGAAACAATAACACCCTCTCAGTTATCCTATTATTCATCCTGCCTGCTGGGCTACTTAAATATTTTTCAAACGCGGCACTGATGAAATATGGCCTCCAATCAGAAGTTTGATGCATGATGAAGCAGGCTAAGAGAGAGAAAGGGGGGAGGGGGGGGGGGGACGAATAAGGATAAAAAAAAAGAAACCAGCCCTAACATCTGGCTTGCAGACCTCCCTCGACGCATGAGTAGCGCAGTGTAATCACAGCTTGAGCCACTTTGCGGCATCTCCATCAAACTGCATGACTGGGAGCGAGTGTAAATGTCCCAAAACTCCATATTTGGAATGAATGTTTCATTATGTGACATGTATCTGCTGATTTGCATGTTCGACTGATCTGCATCGATCCTCACTCTCCCTTCCTCTCCAACTTTCTCTCAAACCCTGGGATGACAGTAAAAGGAAGTGGGTAAGTAAAGGAGAAAAAAAAAAGCTTTAATGACAGCCATCCCACGTTTATACCCCAGCTTTATATATATGAAGGTGCTCAAAGGGGTTTCCTGGAGCAGTCATGCGACACCGAGCAGATTAGAGCTTCAATCCGGATAAAGGGAGCCTTTTATATACAAATCAACTTCAAATCACTTTTTAAGCCACTTAGATATACACACCAAGGCAGAATGCTAATGCACTTTTCATTGCTGAAGCTTAGGGAATGGAAGGAGATTAGATGAATTGGTGTCACTAAGCGAACCGTGTTCGATGGGGGGTTTTAACTTAATTTTATGAAAGTAGCAGGCATGCACGCTTTATTATGCCTTATTTGGACAGGCCAGAGCAGTGATTGATACCAAGTCAACACAGTTGATCTGGATGTAGATACTTTGCACACTTGATTATGCTTTTCGGGATGAAGAAAATGTTTTTCAGGAAGTCTAAAATCCACTTTGGTGAATAATTACTTCTTATATGTGCGACACAAACTGAGAGGAGTCCAGTCTATCACTTGAAATGCACTGTAGGCAGGTGCGTTTTTGAGCTGAGGACTTTGCATTGACAGAGGGAAGTTGTTTCAAGCGCAACAACGAGGAACAGCCGCTCTGATGGAGATGGGAGGTATAGGATGGAAGGGGTGGTGGTGGGACGCATGACTAAAATCAGTATTGTTGGAGGGTCTCTGAGCTGAGCCGCTTGCCTGCTGCTGCCTCCCTGTCGTACAGTGGAAGGAGCAGCAGCTCTCCCCTCCCCCGCTCATTTTTTAAAAAATAACACCCTTTTATGACTAGAACCTCCAATTTTTTATCTCTTTGTTCTCGATCCTTAAAAAAGGAGATGCCTCTTCTGTCTTATACGCATAAACAAACATACTGAGGGAATTTTACTTCAAATCCACGTTTTTGCTGAGCATTGGACCTGCTCGGAGAGCGCCCGTGCGTAAAAGTTTGGAGATACCGCGTTTACGCCCTCAAGAATGACCGCCATCTCCAACAATATAACAATCATATTGGCTAATATTTTGCAAACAGCCGCCTGTAGAGGCATCCACTCCCCTCCCCTTACCCCCTTCATCTCCCCCCTCCTCCAGTTTACTCTCGCCCCCGAGTTCGTGTCTTCTCCGTCCTCACTACTCGTTCGTTTGGCGCCGCATCGATAATACTCCAACACATTTTTACCCACCTTTTTTTTTGGTCTAATTTTCTTATTTAATTACGAGGGGCTTATTATCAGAGTTTTAATGTCCCGTCGCGACAGACGCTTAGCAAAATGGAGCTATCAGACAAACTCCGTTGGAATCAATTCCTGATTTTGGCAACAGCACTTATGTCACCTGCGTTAACGTAAGTGCACTAGAGAGCCCATGGAGAGTTACTATGCTATACGGGCAATTTTGAGGGATGTTAGTACGTTTGGCTTATTATATGAATGAAACTGTGCTTATTTATTTAGAAGGTGATACATCTGTCTTTGATTTTGCAGGCTAATATTAGAATAACATGAATCATTGTTTTGCAATTTGTTCATATACGTCTGAGGTTTGAAATTATGAGCCTCATCGGTCCTTGTGGTTTAATCTGTTTTGGATTATTTCTAGATTGCTTGTTTATCTAGAATTAGCTTTCTGCTTCAACTAACACTAAGCAGCACCAAAGCACAAAGATCGGTGCACAGCACAGAGTTTATGCAACATATCACATTTCATTTTATAGAATAGCTCTTTGAAATCTTTGCTGTTTTTTAGCGCTTTCTAAGTATTCAGATCACCCTCCCACTGCCACATTCTCTGGATTTGTCTGATGAACTCCTGACCAGCTCTGATGACAAATCCCACCAACCCTTCTCTTCCCTGCAGGGTGCTCTGTAATGATATCCTCAGCCTGAAGGTGGCGGGAGATCCAGTTCTAACCCCTCACTCTGTGTGCCTGAGGTTGGTAGGCCTCAGCAAACGTCAGATGCGGATGTGTATGCGTAGTCCCGACGTGACAGCATCCGCCCTGCAGGGCATCCAGGTGGCCATCCATGAGTGCCAGCACCAGCTGCGCGACCAGCGCTGGAATTGTTCTTCCCTTGAAAGTTTTGGGAAGCTGCCCCACCACAGCACCATCCTCAGTAGGGGTGAGAAGTTCAGGGAAGCTTTTGCAATAGTCAATAGGTCTCTCAGAGTTTTGGGTTGCTTTGACAATGGAAAACCACTTTAGAATGGTACTGTTTATCATGACCATCTCTCTGTGTGTGTGCACATTGGGCCCCCAGGTTTTCGCGAGAGTGCCTTCTCCCTGGCCTTGCTGGCAGCGGGTGTGGCTCACTCTGTGGCCTCGGCCTGCAGCATGGGCAAGCTGCGGGGGTGCAGCTGTGAGGCCAAACGTCGCCAGGACGATGACAAGATCCGGCTGAAACTCACACAGCTGCAGCTGCAGACTCTGCAGAAGGGCGCGGTAGGCATCGGCATGACCAAATCATTACCCTCTGATCTAAATGGGCACCATGGGAACCTACCACCCAACCTACACTCTGCCCACACGTCTGCCCTGCTCAAGCCTTTATCAGATGAGTTAAGCCCTGTGCAGGACACCTGGATGTGGGGGGGCTGCAGTCATGACTTGCGGTTTGGAGATCGTTTTTCAAGAGACTGGCTTGATTCCCGTGGCTCTCCAAGGGACATCTATGCTCGCATGAGGATACATAATAACCGTGTAGGACGGCAGGTGAGTAATGTACTCATTCATACAACCTCATGTATAGTTCAAGCTTTTGTGCACTTTGTACTTGTTTACATTTTATCCCGTTGCAGTCCCACAGTTCAGTTTTAAGATATTATGTGGCAGACTAATACAAAGTAGTGTATAACTATGAAGTGGAAGGAGAAGAGCAGCCAATTTAAATACATCTGTTTTCTGAAGGCGTCAGAGGTTTCCAGAGAACATTAGAGCATCATGAAGACCAATGAACACACCAGACAGGTCAGGGATAAAGTTTGGAGAACTGGAAAGCATGGTTGGGTTACATTATGATAATAAAATCGAAGGATTTGGACATCAAAAACAAATCAAGTAGGGTACAGACAGGAAAGAAGAGCATTACAGAGAGAAACAGCCAAGGCCATGGTAACTCTGGAGGAGCTACAGAGAGCCACAGCTCAGGTGGGAGAATCTGGCCTTTATGGGAGACTGGCAAGAGGAAAGTCAGAGCTCTAAGAAGTCTTGTTAAAACTTTGCTACAAGCCATGTAGAGTACACCGCAAACATTTGGAAGAAGGTCCTTTGGTCAGCTGAGAGCAAAAATTTAATTTTGGGTCTACGTGTGGGAAAAACTAACACTACACATCACCCTGTAAACACGACGATGAGAGATAGCGATGACAGTATCATGCTGTGGGGATCTTTTTCTTCAGCAGTGACTGGAAAGCTGGTCAGAGTTGGTGGGAAGATGGATGAAGCTAAATACAAGACAGTTCTTTAGAGAACCTGTTAGAGGCTGCAAAAGACTTGAGATTGGGCCAGAGGTTTGTCATTCCAGAGGATTATGACCCTGAACATACAGCCAGAGCTACAATGAAAGGGTTTACATCAAAGCATATCCATGAGTTAGAATGGTCCAGTCGAAGTCCACACCTAAATCCAATTGAGAATCTGACTTAAAAATGTATGTTTACTGAAAAATACTAGCAAAAATTAAAGTCTCTAACTTTGCAAAGCTGGTAGAGACTTTAATCTGTAACTGAAATGACGGTGGCTCTACAAAATATTCACTCAAGGCGTTGCTACAAATGCAGGCCAGACTTTAAAATTTTTTTGTGAAACCATGTATTGTTTTTCCTCCATTTGGTAATTATGTGCTATGTTGTGCTGCCTATCACATTCCAACAAAATATACTGAATGAGGAGTAGCAAAGGAGTGGCAATATTTTGGTGAGATACTGCATAAACATGGTGCTGCTGCAATTCATTTAGCTGAAATATGCATCTTTTTTTACACAGATAGTGACTGACAATATGACAAGAAAATGCAAATGTCACGGCACATCAGGGAGCTGCCAGTTCAAGACCTGCTGGTACGTTTCTCCAGAGTTCCGCCTTGTTGGATCTCTGCTCAAGGAAAAGTTCTTGTCATCCATCTTCGTCAACTCTCAGAACAAAAACAATGGCGTTTTCAACCCTCGAACAGAAAATGGTGCCCATAGAAGCACTGGGGGTTTCAGCGAGGGACGCCGTCGAAGCATGTCCCGAGAGCTGGTGTATTTCGAGAAGTCGCCGGATTTCTGCGAGCGTGATGCATCAATAGATTCTCCGGGTACACAGGGACGCATTTGCAACAAAACTAGCTACAGCACAGACAGCTGCAGCTCGCTGTGCTGCGGCCGTGGGCACAACATCCTGAGGCAGACTCGCAGTGAGCGTTGCAATTGTCGATTTCACTGGTGCTGCTACGTGTTGTGTGAGGAGTGTCGCCTTACAGAGTGGGTCAATGTGTGCAAGTAGATCCAACTTTTGTTTTGTTTTTTGTGCAACTGTTCCTGAGAATCTGTTTATCCCTCTCATTTTGTGTTTTTTGTTATTCCATCATCTGGGATCTATTTTCTCTGTGTAGCCGCTGTTATTCCCAAAATGCCAGGTCAGAGATTGAAGAGGTGAGTCATGTCATTTGTTTTGCCACGGCCTGTTTGGACGCTACCCTCTCAGCCATGAAGAGTGCTATCGTTTCTACCCAACAGAAAAGTGGAGAAATAGCAGAGGAGTGTTAATGTTTCAGCTATTGCTTTCTTATTGATCTTGTTGTACAGTAGCTGTGTTTTTTATTGTGTGAGTGTATATTTGTAAACGTATGTTTTATTAATATGATTAATGTTTCAGAGTGTTTCATGTTGGTTTGAGTGAATGGCAGAAAGGGAATTGCCAACTTTATCTGGAAGATAAATCCAAAGTTTCAGCATCTTCATTTCTAAATCTTATGATCTCTAAAAGATTAGCTAAATATGGATGTTTTGCTCCCACAACCTGCACATTGTAACATTGATTTTAGTTCAGTCAGTTAATTTGTATAGTTCCAGATTAAAAGAAATGTCACCTACAAATCCAATGCAATGTGATTACGCTACTTTCAGTTATATTTAGCCTCAAGAACCAGTCTCATTATCTTAAAATCAGGGATGATTCTTGACCCTTCCATTGAGTGATAGCTGTCACATAAAAAGACACAAGAAGATATCTGTATTTCTAAGGATTAAAATTTTATGAAGAATAAACAATAAATGAACACTTCAACTACAAGAACAATCAAATCCTAATAGCAATAAATCAAGGTTTAATTTATCACACTAAGATGTGCTTGATGATTAATTAAGGAAAACAAACATGAAAACAAAGACACTAAACCAACTCTCTGCCAAAGGTCTCTCAAGAGCCTGGAGAAAGTAGTTTTTAACCTCAGTTTGAAACTAATCGTTGCTTTAGAGAGGAAAAGAAAAAAAAATTCAAACTTTTGAAAGCACCTGGACCTGTAAGCTTTCAGCACCAGAACCGTCACTGAAAAATAGAATTGAGTGTCTTACTTTGTTCTGAAATTTGGATGTCTCACTTATGGAACCGGCTGGAGTTTTGCTCATGTAGTTCCAAGAGTCCCATATCTTAGCTAGGCCAATGGGGAAATCACTGTGGTGTTGTCTGAGAGATCACTCGGAAACTGTCAGGCTGTCTGTTCTGCACCAGCTTCCTGGATGTCTTGGTGGTTGTTCCGCTTTGGATTTGAAGGCGTGTCGGATGCAAGAGGAAATGCTCTTAAAGGAAGCTATTAAATGGCACTGAACACGCATCCAAGGTGGATGGAGGAACATTCTATTCTTGGTTAGTTTTACACAGAAATATAAAGAAACGTCACTTAGCTTGCAATGCAAACAAAATATTTGGCACAACTGAATCTCTAAAGAGTGATCAGTCATCTCTGACTCAGTCAGGTAAGGCTTCTTGATGGGTTCTTTGATTCTATCCATGTCCAAACACTCAGCAGCTCCCCAGGAGCTTAACTTCCAGGGGAGGAGACGTCACAAGAGACAGACTGACCAATCAGACGTGGAGTTGTGGTAATGTGAGAAATACAGCCAGTTAAAAGGTGGATTATTACTATTATTTCAAAACATGTTTGTAGACTGAGTGAGACTTTAGTAAGAAACAAAAATGTCAACAAGCTATCACTTTAGACATAATTAGTCACAACTGAGCCTGTTTTTAGTTTACTATTTTTCTAAAATAGGTCATCATTTTATTGAATAAAAAGACAGGTTCACATTATCATCATTCGGTTTAATACATTAATTAGTATTCAAAGTTGTGACTAATTCAAAGTTGTGACTAATCTTGAATTATTTTAGAGATTATTGGGCTTTTTAATCAGCAAATAATATTAAGAATTTTGATTACACTTTTTGTCCAGTCTAAGTTATGAGGAACCTCACCAGGTACTATCTGGCATTCACATGAACACCTTGACCATCATAACCCAACAAGGTCATAAAAACCTAATATTTTGGAGATCTCTGGAGGACAAGTACAGGAATAGGTTTGTTTAGACCACATCTATGGTCTGACAAGAGCATTCAGAGGGACCTGGAGAAAAGCAGTTCTTGTAGGCGAATGATGACATCTCTATGGATGTTTGTGTGTACTATAACCAGCTAAATAGGTTCAAATTAATTTAAATTAAAATCAATCAAATTATTTCCTCCATACTAATGAGGGTGTTTGTTGTAGGATCTCTCCAGAAAAAAAGACAAGATGGTTCAATGGATTCCTTAAAGAGTCAATAAAAGGTTGATGGAAAATATACTGCTGTAAAAAAGTGTTTGCCTCTTTAAAGATTTACTCAGTTTTTTGCCTTTGTGTCAAACATAAATGTTTCGGACCATCACACAGACAACAAAAAGTACATACAAAAATCAGTTTTCTATGATGACTTCATTCATTAAGGAAAAGGCGGCAGAATTATTTAAATTTTTCAAGCATAATTGTTCAGGTTAACACAACATAAATTCAATCAGATGTAATTCCAGATATTTAGTTTTATGTAACTGCTCACACACCTTTCAAAAAGTTTCACTACTGTTTTGTTAGAATGTTTTCACAAATTATAGGGAATCATCTAAATGTTTCTTGGCAAATGTCAGACAGGAGTTTGTGTTCTTCTTGGTCAGCAATGGTTGTCACCTTGGAACTCATCCATGGATGCCATTTTTGCCTAGTCTCTTTTTTATTGTTAAACTATGAACTTTGACCTGAAGTGAGACAAGGGAGCCCTGCAGTGCTTAAGATGTGGTTCTAGGTTCTTTTGTGACCTCCTTGACAAGTTGTCAATGTGTTTTAAGAGTTATTCTGTTTGATTAGCCTCTTCTTGAAATGTTTGCTACTGGTCCATGTTTTCTCCATTTGTGGATAATGACTCTTACTGTGTTTTGCTGGGGTCCCAAAGCCTTACAATTTGTAACCCTTTCAAGACCGATAGATGTCAATGACTCTGCTTTTTACCTGTTCTTGGATGTCTTTAGGTCAGATCATGAGGTTTTAGCCTGGTTTGTGTTATCAGACAGGTTCTGTATAGGTGATTCCTTGATTCTACAGGTCTGGTAGTAATCAGGGCTAATCATAGCTAGTGAAATTGAGCCCAGCTATCCGTCAAATCTGGTTAATCAATATAAATTAATGATTTAACAATGGGGCAAATCTTTTTACAGATTGGGCCAGGTTGGTTTTGAAATTTTGTTTTCTTTTATAAAATGAAGCAGTCATTTGAAAACTGCACTTTTCACTTATTAAGGTTATATTAGTTTAATGTTACTACAATTACGTTTGAGTAATAAAAAAAAAACATCTATAAGGGAGAAAACATTTTAACAGCACCGTTTAAAAGCTTGTCTGCCTAAAAAGTCAATCTATAGGAGTTGATACAGTTTTAAAATGCAATTAAACATATTCTACTGAACATCTTATAATTCAATTTCTAATTATCCAACAGTAATTACTGTATGCGAAATGTTCCTATTGATCATGTTTTGTTTTTTATTAATTGTGATTAATATGACACAAACATGCCTTTATTTGGTACAACTATAATGTGATGTGTGTCTGCTTTCTTATATCATACTATAATCCTGGTTTCTCTGTTTCACTTGTTTAAGGGCTCTTTAAATTCTTCCCACATGTAGCGCATGTCAAAGTGAGAGATGGGCCTACTTTAGTCCTGAAATGATGCTCAGGGTTGTGTGTGTTGGCCTGAGCGCGTGCATGTCTGTGTTTAATACTGTGTAAATGTGGGGATAAGCTTGATGCACTACAGATTTGGGAGGTGAGAGGCTTTTTTTTATGGCCACTCCACGCTGAGAGAAGGACATTTTACGGCCGCAGGATATTGTTTCCTTAAAAGTATGACTTTTATTACTGGAGAGCTGCATCAAGAGAGAGCAGAGAGTTGGTGGTGATTATACCAGTCTTTGCTGTGCGAGGATCTAAGGGGATCATCTGTCCAGAGTTCATAGCCAAGGATGTGACTTGTTGAACCGCGCTGCCCGGGACCCTCCACGGCTGTTGCCGAGGGGACACACAAGTAAAAATATAAACACATGCACAGAAATGGACATGGCCATGCGCAAAGATGTGTATGTTAAAAATCTGATGCTGATGCAAAATCAAAACCATACACATATGAGCTGTAGATGTAGCCAATGCTAATGTCGCCATGGGACCTTCTTTATGATGACTGCATTCCTGGATATCTTAGATAATCCGAACTGTCTTTGTGCTCAGCCTGCTGGGAAAAGCCTTTCTGCCACATAGGATTTAATGCCAATTAAGTTTTGTTTGTAGGGACTTTGGTAAATATCCCACGACTCCAGAGGAATGACATCGCCAGTGGCTGTGGTGACTGTTCTTGTCTTAGGGGTGGGGGGTTTCAGTGAAGGTAAAAGCAGGAGACTGCAAGTGGCTTGGAATGATAAAAGCCTGGATTTCTGGTTTGCATTTCTTCATTCCTTTATCATTTCACCCTGGAGCTGCTGCATAAGGGAATTTCCTGTCACTGTTTCTCCCATGTGTGAGACAGAGGTTGGGTGGACTTTTCTCTCTTCCCCATTCTCCCCCTCGTCGTAGCACAGACACATGCATAGCAACACATAGACTGCCCCCCCCTGAGTAATGACATCCAGATTGGGCTGAAATTAAAGAGAGGCAGGCACAGCAAGGAAGTCAGGAGAGATAAAAGATACCCGCTTTGACTGACACGATGATTATATGTATAAAATCGGGCGATTTAGAGTGTTTGGTTGGTTATAAAGATGTTGGGGGATAGGTCTACTTGCCCTTCATGCAGCGGTGAGGTAGCAGCAGTGGACAAACAGCATTACGGAGATGAGGTGAATGAACTGTACTGTGTATAAAAATGTGCCTCAAAACATCTGCTTCTCAACTCCCCTTGCATTTTTTGATGTGGGACAGGCAGAGAAGGAGAACGGGAGAGAAAACACAAGGAGCCAGCTACCCAGAACATCAAAGCCCCTGCCCTCAACGTGCAGGCCCTCATTAGTTCAGCTAGCAGAACCAGCGACTCTTGTGATTGTGTTTGCTGGGGTGTACGCTGGCAGATACTTCAGAGGAAAGGCTTCTTTAAGTCATAACTCCCCACCCTACCTCTCCCGCCACCACCGGAGCCCGCCGTAACCCCCTGGTAACCCTTGCCGAGCTCCAAACCGGGCCTGCTCCCCCACCATCTACTCCACCCCGTAATCTGGTGTGCAGCTGCAAACATCTGCTCCCCTTTTTATTCCCCTGCCTTTGCCGCTGAATTGATAAACACATCTTTTACCGGACCACTGACTGACACGCAACACACAGGAAAGAGCAAGGCAAATTTTGGATTCACCCACGGCCGCCAAGATGGTTTCAGGTTGTGTTATTTAATCACGTTGCTTTAGTTTGCATTTAGCTCATAATAAGACTCAAAAACAATGACTATAGTAGATTAAAGGACCAGAAGTATTAATTCAGCATGTTTTGTTGCCTCTTGTGTCACATTATCTGTGACACAACAGTGACTTCTGCCAAGAAGTATCACTTGGCATCTTGTTACAGTCAGGAAATGACTTATTCATTAAGATGATTCCTGTGTTAATTATTTAAGCTTGCTTGCCAGCAGACTTTCTGTTGGATTCGTTGTTTGGGGTCCTGTAATGAGAAAAAAAATACATATTTTCACAGAGAGGATTGTGTGTAATTGATACATTGATGGAGAATTTTGATCTGTGGTTTGGAGACATAAACATCCACACTGATATTTATTTTATTGGTTAGACAGTTTTTGCAGATCAGTCTTTTTTTTATTATTATGAGAAATGTTCCTTCTTTGCGCTGAGATTTGAATAAATCTTTAAAATAAGTCCAAGAATGGATCAAACAGTTTTTTAGACTCTGAATATCAAACGATTTCAACATCTAATATTTATACAAATATTACATAAGAAGCCTATTATAGAAATACTATTAGAGATACATCTCAACATATCACAATATCATATCATGGTAATTTCAATACACACAGTGATTTATTTCAAGTGCATTGATTTTGATGGTTAAGGCTTGGATGGTTAAGGAGATCCATGAGTAATAGTCTACAGCTGGAGCCACCACACACTGGCATATCCAAAACATGTGCTACAGCATGTTTTGTGTCAAAAGAGAGACACTAGACACTTGTGTCAGAAACATCTTTTGTGGGCTAAGGAGAAAAAGGGCTGGACAGTAGCTCAGTGGTTCAAATGTCTCTTTTTAGATAAAAGTACATTTTGCAAATCTCATTTGGAAATCAAGGTCCTGGAGTCTGGAGGATGAGTGGAGATGCACAGAATCAATATTGCTTCAGGTCCAGTATGAAGTTTCTACAATGAGTAATGATTTGAGGAACTGTGTCACCTGCTGGTGTTGGTCCACTGTGTTTCATGAAGTCCAAAGACAGCGCAGCCATCTACCAGGAAATATTTGATCCCTTCATAGCTGTTGACAAGCTTTATGGAGATGTTACTCTTATTTTCCGGAAGGACTCGACATGCAAAGGGAAACTAGACCAAGTAATTGGCGCTAACCTTTTTGTATTAAAAATATTTTATGGGTCTAATATTTACAGAAATAATCACCATCTCTTTAGAAAAAACGAATCAATAAATATGTTTCACTTTTTAAAGTTAATTACTAAAACAGATTTTTGAATGATTCCGTTTTATTGACCCTTCCCTGTAATGTATAATACGAATAGTGAACATAATCTAGTTTAAAGGTTGTAATAATGATTGTATTTAAATAAATTTGATAAAACATACGCAACTTAAGCCTTTACGTAGATTTACTTTCATGAATTTATAGTGATTTATTGGGTTGCTTCGTACTGAATACCCCTGTGAAGGGCAGCTGCCTCCCCGCAGTCCACCTGCTCTTTGAGAAAAGTCATCGGAGGATGACAAACGTGAGATGCGTTCATAGAGTTCAATATATCGCGAGAACAATCCGCATCAAATCCTAAAGTCATCGCGAGACTATCATCCAGTCCTTCGCCTGCAGAATCCAGCTGGTGTCCTGCCTGCCGTTGACGGGTAAGTGTGAATGTGATAGAAAAGGTGAACATTTCAAACGATGCGTTCAAGTGTTAAATTGTTAAGCATTATGCCGCATGTTCCAACGCATCTTGGCTTGTAAACGGCCGTCTTCTCGACGACATCTGGCCGACTGGTGCGTTTTGTTTTTGTCGTGACTGTACTTGGGGATTACAGCACACAAATCGATGCGTACATGTTCCTTCTGAATGCCCAAAGAATCCTGAGCTGATACCAGAGCCAAAGAGACACACTTGACTATCTGTCGTATCCAGATTGGAGAAACGAGTCGGGAGCCCGTCGGCCGCTCGGACTGCAGCATCCCATCCCTTCTCCTCGCATTATGACAGATACACGAGCAGCCCTCTGCAGCTGTAACGGGCTATGCCAGCAGCTCCTACCTGTACGTGTGTAGCATAAAATATCTGTTCTTGGCTCTGAAATGTTAGAATGCTTTCCAGGGGGACGATTGTGATGCATTTAGTGTCCCTCAGGTGAAACGCGTTGGTAGAAGTTAACAGCAGAGTTGGCCAAAACCAGTGAGGGCCACATAGAACAGCATCCCAGATCTCACTGGTGCAGTATAAAAATATCACCCCTGTTTATTTCAGCATATGCTGTCAGTCGGACAAATTGATCAAGTTGTTGAGATGAAAAGGGAATTACTAATTAATATTATAAAAATATACAGATCAGGCATACCATTAACACCACTTAGGATCTTGTCGTCATGGGACCAGTTAGTGGGAGGGCTGAGAAATGATCAGGTGTGAGGATTTGACTTAGTTTGACAAGGGCCAGTAATGGCTAGAGGGCCCAGAGCATCTCCAGAAATGGAGCTCTTGTGAAGGGTTCTCAATATGCAGTGATCAGTATCTATCAACAGTGGTCCAAGAAAGGAGCAATGACTACTCTTTGGGTTTCAGTCCAAGAGATGATCTAATGAACCTTATTTTTGCTGAAGAAGTTATTGCTGGTTCCGGTAGAAGGGTGTCAGAATACACAGAATAGCTGCAGACCAGTCATGTTGTCCAGGCTGACCCCTGTTCATCACCAAAAAGACCACAATGCATTGGAGGGTCAGAACTGGATCGCGAAAAAGTTTTCTTACATCATGTGGATAGCAGAGTGTGTATGCATTGCTTGCCAAGGGAACAGATGGCACCAGGATGCTCCTTGAGAAGTAGGCAATCTGGCAGGGGGATTGTTTTGTTTTGGGGAATGTTCTGCTTGGCATCCACGTGGACTTTGACACCTATCGAAGCATTCTTCCAGATCAGGGACACAAGGAAAACACTATTACCTGATGGTTGTGGCCATTTTCAGCAGGGTAATGCCCTCCCACTAGAAAAAAAGACATTTCAGGAATGATCAGCATAACGAGTTTGAGGAGTTCAGTCGGCCACCCGATTCCCCAGATCTCAATCTATGGCCAGGTGCGTTTAATAAGGCTAAAATATATTTCCAGATTGAAACAAATACCATAAGGATTTCAGTCAGTTCATAAATCCAGATCATCTTAACTGACTAACTACCATTTTAGTCAATTTGAACCAAATATGCAAGATCAAAGAGCTACTAAAATAAATTCACGCCATTATAAAGTCAGCACTTTGCACAAAGGGGGATATTTTAATTGCACTGAGATGAAATAATACTACTAAGATTTTTTCTTCTCTAGAATTATTTAAGTTAGGAAAAAATTATGGTTTTTACAGTGTATTGATTTTGTGTACTAAACAAACTCGCAGGCCAAGTTATGTGCCCTTTAATTTGCAAATTGATTATTCTGCTTGCTTTGGTTCAGTTGCCAGCAAACAGCTGAATGGGTAGTCAACCTGCACCACATGAAAGCTGATCTACCTAACAGCAGAGATCCAGTATGGCAGAGCCTTCCCAGAGAGATACCGTAGTGTAAACGTAACTGTTTACAGTAGCAGAGTTGAGTCAAACGCTGAGGCACTAATGTTTCGAGTCGCAATTTTATTCCCGAGTTTGGTTCTGACTGTCTAAAGTCATGGGAAAAAGATAGTTTCCATTATTGTCATAGGAGAAATTAAGAAAACCTTTGCTGCTTCCATGGATTTAGGAGGTAAAGTAGCTGCCAGATGCTGCTAATCAAATATGCATAAATATTTTTATCATCAGCAAGTGTGACCACCTCTATAAAAGCAAAAGTTGTGCTCAGTTGTTCCATTTGTCAGCACAATGCCAAGTCTGGAAGACATCAGCAATGACCTTTGAGAAGCAGTTATTGCTGCCCATCAATCCGGTTACAGGAAGGGCCTAATTTTCCAAAGTTCATCACACAACTATTAGAAAAAGACTGAGCAAGCATGGCATGTTTGGGAGGGGTGCAAGGAGAAAAGCCTTGTTCTAGATGAAAAAAAATGTCAGCAGTACTCAAGGTTGTAAAGTTGCATTGAATGAACAACAAGACTTCTGGAACACTTTCCTTCAGACGTATGAGACCAAGTTACAGGTAGTTAAACATGATGCAGATCATGTAGAAAAACCTCCTACCAAGTGTCATGGTGGTGGAAGAGTGATTATCAGGACTTGCTTTGGAGCCACTGAACCTCGACATCTGACCCTGAACTGCTCTGCGTGCCAGAGTGTTCTACAATGAGGCTATCTTTCCAACAACTAAAGCTGATGTATATCATAAGAGAAAGAAAAAAATCACTGTGTTGCAATGGCCAAGTCAAAGTAAAGATCTAAATGCAAATGAGAGCAGTGCATAAGGGAAACATTTTTCCTCATGACTCTAAATGTTTCTGTTTTGCTGCTCAGCTTCCTGTGTCACAGTTCTGTAGCAGTTTAGATCAGAGCCATCATGGGAAACATCTTTGGCAACCTGCTGAAGAGCCTGATAGGCAAAAAAGAAATGAGGATCCTCATGGTGGGTCTGGACGCTGCCGGGAAGACAACCATCCTCTACAAGCTGAAGCTAGGGGAGATCGTCACCACCATCCCCACAATTGGTCCGTGAGGAAAGAACTCCTTATCATCGGCATGGGAATAAACGTCTGTCTTAGACCTCAACTTGATGTGATGTATCTTGTTCAGGTTTCAACGTGGAGACAGTGGAATACAAGAACATCAGCTTCACAGTGTGGGACGTGGGTGGCCAGGACAAGATCCGTCCCCTTTGGAGACACTACTTCCAGAACACTCAAGGTGAGCGTAGGGACCAGCCTCTCATATTACTGAAGTTTTCATGGCCCTTGACCCTCTTAAAGTTTTTTGGCACATTACAACAAACTTCAGTCTATCTTTTGGAGATTTCATGGTTTTCAAAATATTTTACAAACAAAAATATGAAACATATGATATGCATTTGTATTCTTTCTGGTCTTCTTAAAGAAAATTCAATGTACCCAGTTGCCTTCAGAAGTCACCTAGTTAGTAAACAGGGCTCTGTTCAATTTATCCTCTGACAATGGAAAGAGAAAGGCACAACTGCAAACCTACCAAGACATGGATGTCCACCTGAACTTATAGGGTGGCAGAGGACAGCATTGACTCTACAAATGAAGCTACACAAAGGCGCGTTTGCAGTTTGACCCAAGCCATAAGTGACACAGCAAACCCAAGGAAGAATGTGCTCTGGTCAAATGAGACAAAGATTTCACATTGTGGCCTACATGTAAAACACTAAGTGTGACCAAAAAAACAACATGGTGGTGGTACCATCATGTTGTGGGGAAGCTTTTCCTTTGCAGGGAGATGATAACTGGCGGGAGCTGATGGGAAGATGGATGCAGCTCCATTTAGGAAATACTGGAACAAAAACCTTATAGATGCTGCATAAGAAGACTGAAGCAGATGTTTACCTTCTGCTGCAGCCAGAACTACAATAGACTGATTAGGATAAAAGAATATGCATGGGTCAGAATGGTCCAGTCAAAGTCCAGACCTATATCCAATTCAGAATGTCTGCAAAGATTTGAAAAATATTTTTTACAAACACTCTCCATCCAATTTGACTGAACGTTTTTGCAAAAAATAATTGATAAAGAAAAAACTGGATTTGGTAATATGATAGACACTCCAAAACATTTGGAGCTATAATTGCAGCAATGTTACTGTTTCGGGGCTCTGAAACAAATTATTTTTGTTTTTAATTGTAAAACCATGTATCATTTTTGTTGCACTAAACAATTATGCACAACGATTTGTTGATTTATTACATAAAATTCAAATAAAGTACAAGCTTCACCGCTTTGGAGCTAACAGGACACTAGATGTTCGCCTACAGCACTTGAGGGCATATCTGACTATTGCTTTAGCTGAGCTTCCTTTGCTGTTTCAGATCATCATCATACATTTTGAAGCTTCAGAAAATCTTGTTTTAACAACATGTGGGGTTTTTCATGCGATAGTGTTGTGCTGCTGTTTAACCTTTCAATCTTTTTTGACGCAGGTCTGATCTTTGTAGTGGACAGCAATGACCGTGAGCGGGTCAATGAAGCCCGTGAGGAACTGATGAGGATGCTGGCTGAGGACGAGCTGCGGGATGCCGTACTTCTTGTCTTCGCCAACAAACAGGTGAAGCCCTCTTTCACCCTTCTTTCATATAGTTCAAATATCTTTCTGTCCACGTGCCCTCAGCTGAGGCTCTCCTCACCGACAGCTCTGCACTGCATGGTTTTTTTACTCAGGACCTGCCCAACGCCATGAACGCCGCAGAGATCACAGACAAACTGGGCCTGCACTCCTTACGCCACCGCAACTGGTACATCCAGGCCACCTGCGCCACCAGCGGGGACGGCCTCTACGAGGGCCTGGACTGGCTGGCCAATCAGCTGAAGAACAAGAAGTGAAGAGCTGGTCGGGGAGGAGTGGGGAAGAGCCGGGGTGACAGCTAGCTCCAGGTAGAGGGTTACAGTGGGTCTGTTGTGTTCACAAAACAGAGAGAAAACACTGAAGAAGCTCCCAGGAGGTTGACTCTCAATGGCTTTCCCCTCACAGATATTTTTATCTCTCCATTTCTGTACTTTTGATTATTTTGACTCGTTTGGATATGTGGTGACATTTTGTTTTATAGATTTACATACAAATGGTGTCAAAGCTGATATAACTGATCTACGTTTCCAAACTGAGTCCATAAATATTGGCTTTTGATATTGTTATATTACTGTGAAGGTGTATGACACTCCCCTTCTTTACAGTCTGTCATCTACATCAAATATTCACCATATTCAGAACATGACGGCAAAACCGCCTTATCTTAGAACCTATAAACTTGGTGTAAATTACAAAGACTTTCTTAAATGTGTAGAGGGATAGTATGTTAGAACATTAACTAACACTTTTACATGCAGTATGCTCCCACAGGCTCAGACAACAGCTTTTACTGGCGTGGAATTGTATTCCCCAGATTGTATTCATGTGAAAGAATTAATTAGGTTCAGATTGTATTTATTTTAAATATATATTTTACTCTATTTATGTTAATAAACACAAATTCTGCTGATGGCGACGTGCGTCATCGTCCTCATCTGTTTATTTATTGATTGATGTTATGCTCTGAGTGCGTCGTATGATGTCTCTTCTCTTTTATTGCAACGTGCATTTACTGTTCAGGCAACTAAAACAAGAGGAAGCCTCTATATCGTTTAACTGTGCATTACTGCTTCCCAGTCTGCATGGAAATATCCCTCATTTTGGATTTGTGAGAACTAATGAAGGGTGCTGCTCTAAACATTATGAAAAAAGTTCCTGATTGCCTTGTCTGGCTCAGAAAGGGTTAAAGACAACTCATCGGACCTCGGCGAGGTGTGATATCCAATCTAATGCAGATGACAGAACAGACAGCGACTCTCTACCAGCTTAGAGCAGAAAAAAAACACTGCTGTCTGCCTTCCCTGCAGAGAGTGATTCAGCACAGCATGTGATTGGTACTATTAGAGCTTACTTGGTTCTGTCCGTTTAATTGTTCCCAAACCACTTTTTTTTTCTGCCGCAGCTTATTAATGTGTTAAGCTCACTTGGTTTATTCGTTACACATTTTGCTGCTTTTCTTAACCAAATCTGAGTGTGTATCTAAGTGCGCAATGTAATTTATCGCTCTATAAAAACGCACTGCCCTCCTCTTCTTCTTCTTCTTCTTCATTTTGTTTGAGTTTGTCGTTTTAGGTCGATTTGTTAACCACTTCTGGCAAATTTGTTGAGTTTTCAAACATAATCAGAAAACGGGAGAGAGGTTGAAAGTCATTCTGCATCATAAGGCATGTTAATACTGTAAAAGATGTGTAATTAAAAGTGAAATATACTGTTATAGCCCATTTCCTTCAGACTATTTTTGTTAGTCAGAATCACTGCTGCTGGTTGGGTCAATGCTGTACGAACAATTGTCAAGAATTTGTGTAAAGTTTACCGAACGACCTTCTAATATGCAAATAAGCATGCTTTTCTATGTCAGCGCGCAACTGTATATACTGTATGTTAAGGTGGGAGGAGAAGTAAACCACTGTTCTCTCGGTCAAACTGCTGTAGATAAAGGGGTCAGCGTGTTGGCAGCTGCATATAACTGACAACAGCTTGTGCGTGTGAGTGTGACTTGTTATCTATCATATTCTGTTTGGTGTGAATTTTCATTTTGTGGCCTTAAAATGTCTGTGGTTCTTTTCTCTTTGATAACAGGTTTGTATGTGGGAAAAATGTCCAACATTCAAGTATTTCACCTAATATCTGTGACAATGATGTGGCTAAACGTCCTTCTTTGAGAGATTATTATTATTCTTATTACTGGCAGGATTTGACTTGTCAAGTGAAGAGAAACGAGGCTGGGCAGCATTTTTGTTTTGATGTGTTTCCAGAAAACGAGGACTGAAATTGATTCAGAGAATTAAATTAGAATATAAAGAGGAAGTAAACACAAACTAGTGTAAAAATGATAACGATCTGATTTCTGGTATTTCAAAAAACAATAAACAACCAAATTAAACTGATTTATCTTGTTTTCGTTTTTTTTATGTAACATTTTTGCGTTGAGCTGAGTCACCAAACACTTTGATGTAACACAGTACAGCTTCTGGAAATGTGTGAAATTTTCCTTTTTTTCCCCAGCTCTTAAGTATGAAAAGCCTCATTCCTAATTCCTTATAAATGTACATTAAACATATAGTATATATATATATATATATATATATATATATATATGTATATATATATATAGTATATATAAAGCTAAATTATCCATAAATCATTGTTAAAAGAGCAAATACAGGTCCTTCTCAAAATATTAGCATATTGTGATAAAGTTCATTATTTTCCATAATGTCATGATGAAAATTTAACATTCATATATTTTAGATTCATTGCACACTAACTGAAATATTTCAGGTCTTTTATTGTCTTAATACGGATGATTTTGGCATACAGCTCATGAAAACCCAAAATTCCTATCTCACAAAATTAGCATATTTCATCCGACCAATAAAAGAAAAGTGTTTTTAATACAAAAAACGTCAACCTTCAAATAATCATGTACAGTTATGCACTCAATACTTGGTCGGGAATCCTTTTACAGAAATGACTGCTTCAATGCGGCGTGGCATGGAGGCAATCAGCCTGTGGCACTGCTGAGGTCTTATGGAGGCCCAGGATGCTTCGATAGCGGCCTTTAGCTCATCCAGAGTGTTGGGTCTTGAGTCTCTCAACGTTCTCTTCACAATATCCCACAGATTCTCTATGGGGTTCAGGTCAGGAGAGTTGGCAGGCCAATTGAGCACAGTGATACCATGGTCAGTAAACCATTTACCAGTGGTTTTGGCACTGTGAGCAGGTGCCAGGTCGTGCTGAAAAATGAAATCTTCATTTCCATATCTTCATCTCCATAAAGCTTTTCAGCAGATGGAAGCATGAAGTGCTCCAAAATCTCCTGATAGCTAGCTGCATTGACCCTGCCCTTGATAAAACACAGTGGACCAACACCAGCAGCTGACACGGCACCCCAGACCATCACTGACTGTGGGTACTTGACACTGGACTTCTGGCATTTTGGCATTTCCTTCTCCCCAGTCTTCCTCCAGACTCTGGCACCTTGATTTCCGAATGACATGCAGAATTTGCTTTCATCCGAAAAAAGTACTTTGGACCACTGAGCAACAGTCCAGTGCTGCTTCTCTGTAGCCCAGGTCAGGCGCTTCTGCCGCTGTTTCTGGTTCAAAAGTGGCTTGACCTGGGGAATGCGGCACCTGTAGCCCATTTTCTGCACACGCCTGTGCACGGTGGCTCTGGATGTTTCTACTCCAGACTCAGTCCACTGCTTCCGCAGGTCCCCCAAGGTCTGGAATTGGCCCTTCTCCACAATATTCCTCAGGGTCCGGTCACCTCTTCTCGTTGTGCAGCGTTTTCTGCCACACTTTTTCCTTCCCACAGATTTCCCACTGAGGTGCCTCTGGGAACAGCCTATTTGTTCAGAAATTTCTTTCTGTGTCTTACCCTCTTGCTTGAGGGTGTCAATAGTGGCCTTCTGGACAGCAGTCAGGTCGGCAGTCTTACCCATGATTGGGGTTTTGAGTGATGAACCAGGCTGGGAGTTTTAAAGGCCTCAGGAATCTTTTGCAGGTGTTTAGAGTTAACTCGTTGATTCAGATGATTAGGTTCATAGCTCGTTTAGAGACCCTTTTAATGATATGCTAATTTTGTGAGATAGGAATTTTGGGTTTTCATGAGCTGTATGCCACAATCATCCGTATTAAGACAATAAAAGACCTGAAATATTTCAGTTAGTGTGCAATGAATCTAAAATATATTAATGTTAAATTTTCATCATGACATTATGGAAAATAATTAACTTTATCACAATATGCTAATATTTTGAGAAGGACCTGTAGATATCATTAAAATCAAAGAGTTAATCAAAGTAAAGCCCTAAAACATTTGTCTAAAGCAATTGTGGAGAGAAAAAGCTCAAACAGGTGGGAAGAACATGGATCTGCATGGTCTTTTTCTCCCCTCCATCCCAAGTTTGGCAATAAAAAACATTTGGCACAGTCTGATAGTTCCCTTGTCGACTCATTTTGTCTGAGCTGATTGGTAGGGGTATGGGGGGGAGGGGAGCTGCTGTGTCTCCAAGGGTGTGACAGCAGTATGTGAGTCGGAGCTGCTCCCAGAGCCACCAGCCCCCAGGGCCCCCTGCAGGACGGCTACAATGGCGGCCCCAGGGTGGATGCCATAGCTGGGATTCCCACCCGTAACCGGGACACCTTCGCCCAGGGCACAGACACACTGGCAGCAGCCACACAATCAATTCATCAATCTATGAAGTGAGTGGTAGGTGCAAAAGGCCACAGCAGGGACCTCTCGCAGTTTTCTTCCACCCTGGACAGGGCCACCAGGACCGAGACTGTGGCGGATACTGGTGGAAAGAAGAGAGACTGTATAAGAATGTGAAATCATCACATATTCACCTAAATCAGAAAACTATGTAGAAGCACCTTTGAGAATGTGAAAAAAGCACCTATGTTTCTGGTTTTGATTGTGTCCAGTGAAATATGCGACACCTTACACTTTTCGACAATAACTGATGTTTGTGACACTTTGTGGCTGGCTCCAGTTTTCACAAACGCAAGATTGGGCAAAGTTTTAGTTAATCGCGAACAGTTATCACAGAATATATTTGCTAGAAAACATTTTAGAGCATAAAAACCAATACGTAATGCAAAACAACGCCCATACACTGACTGAGTCCACCTGCAGCAGACTGGTCTGCATCAGCCAGTCCTCAGACTCTGGCTCCTCCTGCTGGACAGAAAGTGTGCAGAGTAACCCGTGCATTTCAAACTTCTTAGAAAGCTCTTACCTCTTACAGATGAAAAAAAAAAAAGTTTAACATCAGAGCCACTACCCAAATAAAAATCCCTTTGCATGGAGACTTCTACACAAACGATTAGCTTTTACAGCTTTTCGCCACTTCTCTTTCAAAACTAAGATTAAGGGCATATCTATCAGAACCACTTACTGATAACCGGTCCATTAGGAGCGATTATATGGATTAGCCTGCCTTCTATCTTCCAGATTCATGTTCAGGAATTTTTTGTCTCCTCTGAAGCCATTTTCCCAAATTAAGCTTGCTCTTGTTTTGGGTTCAGAAGTCACTTGACCACCAGACAATGTGGCTTTTGTCACAGGCTGCCCCATACGCATCAAAGAGGTGATTAACCAGTTGACGAGGCCCCGGCGGACAATACTGCTCTTTACAAGGAAAACAGTGCGTCCACTCAGACTCCACAGAAATGCGTCCACATGCAGCAGCTGAATGGAAACAACTTAACAGACACGCTGTTCACAGCAGGAAGATCTGGTCGGAATCGGTTGATTCGCATTTTATTTTTCTGGTCTTTTGCATGTCGAGTGTCTGTATTTATACATTTTTGTGCTCTTTATTATTTTCCTGACAGAGGTTAAAACTGGAGTTCGTGTATTTGGGGGGGAAAGACGGACCAGTTTCTGATTGGGCAATAATTCTGGCCGTGGGCCAATCAGACTCCCCCTCTCCAGGAGGCAAATTCCACGATGAGACTAAACTGCAGCTTATTTGCGGTTGTCAGCGGAATTGATTAGATCCATCAATTTCCTTATATCAATGTTTGGATGAACGAATTAAATGTCATTTAGGCTCAGTAATTTTTATATTTAATGGTTTTATTTGAAAAAGACAAAGCGGCTTTTAAATCCACCTAATTCCCATTTCAAATTGCTAATACGAGGACGATCTGAACCAGTGTGACATGCTGAAACCTCGGTGAACGCATTAATTCAGGATGGACCAGCAGCGAGTCCTGTTACTTTGTGTGGCTTTGTCGTGGAGGATACAAGCTGGGTCCACTCAAACACATGAAGGTAGGTGAATTTATTGGTTCAAATGAAAAACCTGGTCCTCATTAGGATCATGGCTTCATCTTCGAGATTTTATTTTCCTCTGCATTCTTGTTTTATTATGCTAAATATAATGTGGTGGTTTGGAATAGACTGGGAAAGACCAAAACATTTGCTTCAATCATACTGGTTTCTTTGCGTGAAATCACACAGAGTAACTTACAAACGTGTTGGTATCCTTTGAACATTTTTGACATTTTTTTACATTACAACCACAAAGTTCTATTGGGATCCTATGTGACAGACCAACACAAGTTAGTGCATAATTCTTTAGAGAGAGATAAAATAGTTTTTTTTGTTTTTACAAATAAAAGTCTGCAAATAAAAGCTTGCATTTGTATTCTGCCAAAGTTTATTTAGACTGGGTGGAGAGTGTCTGTGAACATTAAATTGCACGTCTTCTCCACATATTCTTGCTTGGATTTTGGTCTGGACTTTGACTGGGCCGTTCTGAAAGTCTTTTGTATCCCCACAGCATGATGCTGCTACCACTGTGCTTCATGGTGGGAGTGGTATGTTCAAGTTAATTTGCAGTGTTAGTTTTCTGATGCGCACAGGATTTTGTATATAGCCAGAAATATTCACCTCATGTGACCAGAGCATGTTCTTCCACATGCTTGCTGTGTTGCCTGTGAAGCTTGTGGCAAACTGTAAAAAATAAACCTCGCCATAAAGGGCAGAATATTGCAGTGCCAATACATAGTATAATATAACAGATACATTTGTTATTTTACTTAGCTATAAAGGTGGAAAAGACAAAGTTCTTTCTGGCCAGGGCATTTGTTGTTTTTCAAGTCTTCAAGTGCGGACCCCTTTGAAGACGCGGTATTTTTTGCATATGTTTGTCAGATACCTCATGAGGGAACGGTTCAGTTGATGTGTCAAGAATAAACTACAAGAACTCCCAAACCAGGACTGCAAGGATAAAACAATATGATTTTGTTCCTGCAGCCCTGGGACAGAGAACACATTTCTGAGTTCTGTTGAGTATGTATAGGCTTTGTCAGTTGTCCTGTCAACAGTTTCTCCCTCCTGACCAGTGGATCTCTGCAGTTCCTCCAGGGTTACTATTTACCTCTTGGCTTCTTCTTTAACAAAGTATCTTCTTTTCCGTCCAGTCAGTTTAGGTGCTCGGGCAGGTCTTAGTATGTCTTTCCATTTTTGGATGATGGATAGAAAAGTTCTCCAGCTGCTGCTGCAAGCCTGAAATATTGGTAAATATCCCAAATCGTCTTTAAACTTCTCCTTAACTTTATCCCTGACCTGTCTGGTGTGATTCTGGTCTGTATGATGCTGGTTGTTCACTGATGTTCTCTAAAAAACCTCTGAAGGTTTCACAAAAATGCTGTAATTATATATTTTATATATATATTACACACACCTTAAAAGGCAGTTAGTTGGTTGCACGAAACTTTACTTTCCGTTATCATAGTAAAGAGGAATATAAATGCATGCTCCACTTGTTACATTTTTATTTCAGAAAAAAAAAATTAAAAGGGACATCATAACTTTTCCAAGGTACTGTATTTTTATTACCTTACTTATAGGTTTTGTAAAGTTTCCAATTGTTCTACCCTCTGACAATAGTATGACAAAAGTCAGAATCACTATTCATAACTCAGATTAGTATAAGATGGTTTTAATTACATGCTTGCAAGTGTTAAACTCCCTAGTAATACTTCAAAATACAAGAAAGGAACATGAAGTAACAGAGACACCTGTCACTTATACTTCTACAATTTTACAAAGCAGTGGAATCCATGCATGTATGTATGTATGTATGTATGTATGTATGTATGTATGTATGCATGTATGTATGTATAGTATGTATGTATGTATGTATGTATGTATGCATGTATGTATGTATAGTATGTATGTATGTATGCATGTATGTATGTATAGTATGTATGTATGTATGTATGTATGTATGTATGCATGTATGCATGTATGCATGTATGTATGTATGTATGTATGCATGTATGTATGTATAGTATGTATGTATGTATGTATGCATGTATGCATGTATGTATGTATGTATGTATGTATAGTATGTATGTATGTATGTATGCATGTATGCATGTATGTATGTATAGTATGTATGTATGTATGTATGCATGTATGCATGTATGTATGTATGTATGTATGTATGTATGTATGTATGTATGTATGTATAGTATGTATGTATGTATGAATGAATGAATGAATGAATGAATGCATGTATGGAGCATATTTTAGAAAGGATGTCCCAGCAGTGCCATGTGACGTGAAGACATTGAGTTTCATGTCACTGCAGCTGGAATATTCTGGCTTCTACCTGTAAGTTCAAAATAAAAACAGGAAATATAACTCATGACTTGTTCCATGCTGCAGGTGTCTAACCTCTGTACAAAATGAGCCAGCACCACATACATTTTTAGTCACTTGTTAGGAGGTGTTGTATGTCTCTTTCCGTCTATGATATTTCCGTTCCTCTGCCAGAGCATCTTACTCACACATGAGCCATTGTCTTTTGGTATGATCTCAGCAACACTTTCCCTGCAGACGTGCACATGCAGACACAGAAGCTCTGTCTGTCAGTGCATCACTCTTCGCTCACTGAGACACAGTGTCCACATTTATAGCTTTATCACAATGAAGAGCTTTGTCCAAGAAAAATCCCTCGACCAGTCGGCCCTCTCTTTGTTGCCCTCAGGCCTGGACTGCTCCATGTACCCGAGTTGCAGGCTGCCAGATTGCTTCCCATCAAACTCTGTGGCTCCCCCCAGCAACAGCGAGAGAAACAAAGCTTAAAATCTAACACAGAAACAATGCAACCAATAGGATACAGGCACTGCTCTAAATGACTTTATTAGTGTGATATTTTTCATTTCCATTATTACTATCACAGTCATTTAGGCAATTAGAAATTTCTACTGAAACAATGCCTTACAAAAGTATAAATCATTCACAGTTTGTCATGTCACACAAACTGTATTTTATTGGGATTTTATGTAATAGGTGTGGTAGAAGTAGTGCATATTTGTGAAGTGGAAGGAAGGAGATGTTCTTTAATGTTTTTTGGATATACAAATCTGAAACTTGTGGTGTGCATTGGCATTCAGTGCCTATTTCTCTAATACCCACAAAATAAAATACTGTGCAAACAACTCCCTTCAAAACTCACCTGAATAGAATCAATCTGTGTGTAATCTAGTCTCAGTATGAATCTAAATGTTCTGTGAAGGCCTCAGGGATTTGTTAGAGAACATCAGTGAACAAACAGCATCATGAAGACCAAGATCTCATGACCTTATGTAACATCATATGGCACCACTGCAAACCTACCAAGACATGGAGGTGCATTTAAACTCGCAGGCTGGGGAAGATGAGCAGAAATTAGAGAAGCAGCCAGGAGGCCTATGTTAACTTTGGAGGAACTGCAGAGATTTACTGCTCAGGTGGGAGAATCTTTATACAGGACAACTATAAGTCATGTGTGACTGAACTAACACTATTATGCAAAGAATGAGCAAAAATGATGTATGCTGCACTTTTTACATTTGAATCCTTATCCATTTCATTCCACTTTACAATCATGTGTTTCTCTGTGTTGGTCTAGTACATAAAACCCCAATGAAATACATTGAAATTTATTTGTAACATGACAAAATGTGAAAAATTAAAGGGGAAATTAACACTTCTGCAAGACGCTGAGTACAAATGGACCATTTTGATTACTCAGTTTTGACTATAATATTAATGAGGTACTAATCTACTCCTAATTGTTTGATGTTAAATTGTTTCACACAAAAACATGAAACTGAGAAGTCTTTCTCCTTCCTTCTGCCAGAGGTGTGTCCTGGTACGCAGAATGGTCTGAGCTCCACTGGTTCTCAGGAGAATCAGTACAATCTGATCAAGGAGCGGTACATCGGCTGTGAGATCATCATGGGGAACCTGGAGATCACTCAGATTGAGAGTAACTGGGACTTCTCCTTCCTCATGGTAAAGACCGTCCCTGTTTGGTGTTTAAACTCTTTGGTACACTGAACCACATTTAAACACAGCAAATGCAGACCAGTAAGTTTACTTCAATCTCATATGTGTACAATGTTCTCCACCCCCTGCCAGACAATCCGCGAGGTGACCGGTTATGTCCTCATTGCTATGAACCACTTTCAGGAGATTCCCTTGGGACAACTGCGGGTGATCAGAGGAAACAGTCTGTATGAAAGACGCTTTGCACTGTCGGTTTTATTCAATTATCCTGAGGAAGGTTCCAATGGCCTGCGACAGCTTGGACTCCTGAATCTGACAGGTAAATGGCATATGCACTATATTAGAGTTAGAGATAGAGAAACTGAAATACAACGTCCACCATTCTAGAGATGTAAAAGAAAATAGCAAAAGCTAAATCAATTATGTTTGAATTAAGACTGAGCAGTAGTATGCAAACATGTGGAAACTGCCTGCGTATAGAAGGGTGTTCTGTTTGTGATTTTCATTATGTCTTTCATATCTCTAGAAATTCTTGAGGGTGGCGTGCAGATTATTAACAACAAATACCTGAGCTATGGCCCCTGGATCTTCTGGCAAGATATTGTTCGGGACAACAGCGCTCCTATTGACATCAGTTATAATGGAGAAAGAGGTTTGTCTTTGAATTATTCTACCTCACATGCACTCGGTGCTTCTTACATTGTCTCTTTTTGTCTGAACTGATTGACTGAACCTGTCTGTCTTTCTGTCAGGCCCGTGTCACAAATCTTGTGGTGACTACTGCTGGGGACCAAATAAGGACCAGTGTCAGATCTGTGAGTCCCTGTCAAACTGTTCCAGTTTCTGTTTCGTATCTTTCTCATCCTGAATTTATTTAAATAATTGAATAGCACCCAATCAAAAATATTCACACACAAAGACGAGCAGACATTCATCCTCTGTTCAACCTGTCCTTTGTTTCCTCAGTGACTAAGATGGTGTGCGCTCCGCAGTGCAATGGTCGCTGCTTTGGGAGAAGTCCCAGGGACTGCTGTCACATAGAGTGTGCAGCAGGATGCAAAGGCCCTTCAGAAGAGGATTGTTTCGTAAGTTTGTTGCTGTGGCTTCTCAACGAAAGCTCGGCAATTTAGACAGTATGAAAAGATCAAAAACAGATCAACAACCCTAAACAATGACAGTGAAAGGGTCTCAACAGTGCTGTGAAAAGTACTTCCCACCCTTGAGGATTTCCTCAGATTTTGCTTTTTTTTGTCATTCTTACATGTTTAAGATCATCAAACAAATTTCAACATCAGACAAAGAAACCCTGAGTAAATACAAACTGCAGTTTTCAAATGATGTGTTCAATTTTCACTTTCACTAAGGGGAAAAAGCTTTCCAGGCCAACCTGCCCTATGTGAAAAAGTAACTGCCTCCTAAATGCAATTACATGTTGTGCCAAGTTAGGTGGCAACAGCTGCCATCAAGCATTTGTGATATCTGCTGGGTCTTTTATATCACTATGGAGGAACTTTGGCCTGTTTTTTGTAGAACTGTTTTAATTAAATCACAGGGTTTTCAAACATGTTTAAGTTCATGCCAAGGCATTTCCATTGGATTTAAGTCTGGACTTTGACTAGGCCACTTAAAACCCTTACTTATTCTATTTTAGCCATTTAGAGGGGGATTTGCTAGTTTGCCATGGATTGTTGTCCTGCTTGCTGCATTACTGAAATGGGCTTAAGGTTACAAACTGTTGGCCAGACACTCTCCATCAGAAATGATCCCGCTACTAGAGAGAATGATTCATAGTTCCATCAATTACAGCAAGTTGCATAGGTCCTCAAACAGCCCCAGACCTCTACTGTTACATCACCATCACTGTCTGACTGTCACATCCGTTGTAATGGGACAAACATCTTCTAAAAAGTTCAACGTTTGTCTTTTGAGTCCATATCGGAGATCATCAAGATGTTATTTTGGACCAGTGGGAGATGGGGGTCTGAAACCTTACTTCATAGCACTGTATGTTGCTTGTTAACACACTTATAACACACTAAGTCACTGTGTGTTTTTTGCACATTGTTGTCTGTGAAGATATTCTGCCCTGTACTCTTACCCACACCAAAAAAGTGAACAAGGAATTTTAATAATGTAGAAAAGAACTCAAATGATGCATAAATGTTTCATGTTTCCCTCAGTCGAGCTATTGTCCCCAGACACTTTAAAACCTCAGCCATACTAGTAGCAAAACTACTGGTCGTGTCCTGCTTGAATGACTACCACCCAGTTGCATTGGCCCCAGTAATGATGAAGCCCCACCAAGGATGTAACGTCCATCATCCCACATTAAAATGCTTACTCGTGTGGACAATAAAGATATGTATGCCAGAACGCTTTAAAGGGATTTTCGCCATGTGTTTAATATAATATATAATTCTCCAAAGACTAAGCAACAATCTTCTCCCTGAGTTTGGAACATGCTGACTGTGAGGTCATAGTCTGTCCACAACAGAACACCAACACCATCGTGCTGAGTACAGGAGTCCCTCAAGGTTATATGCTTAGTCCATAGCTGTTCACACTGATAACACATATATATGCATCAACACATGAGGAAAACCTGATCACTAAATTTGTGGATTATAGAAAAGTAGAGGAACTCCTTAATGAGAATGATGAATTAATTTACAGGGAGGAGGTTGATCTGAGAAACACAGTCTCATTTTGTTGTATACTTCTAGTTATACAATGAAATGCCATAAAATTTGTTTGATTGTTTTGATTTGGCATTACCTCCAAAACAGATATTCAAGAAATGGTGAATCATTTCATATGCAATGACACATTAAAATCAGCCCTTATAAGACTCTAATGCAAATAAGTCAAATGTATTTTTCTTCTTGTGTGTACCTGCTCAGGCATGTCGTCATTTCAATGATTCAGGAGCCTGTGTGCCTCAGTGTCCTCAGACCCTCATTTACAACAAACAGACATTTCAAATGGAGACCAATCCCAATGCAAAGTACCAGTTTGGATCAATCTGTGTTTCTCAGTGTCCCAGTAAGTAATCCAGGCAATGTTTAAGTATATAATACTCTTCGGGTCTTCTTTAATGTTACATGATCCTATAAAAGCTAGTGTTTCATTGGCTTTGTTACTTCTGGTTCATGCATATTTGTCCATAGCTCATTTTGTGGTGGACGGCAGCTCCTGCGTGAGCGTCTGTCCTCCAGACAAGATGGAGGTGGAGAGGAAGGGCCAGAGGCACTGTGAGCTCTGCAGTGGATTCTGCCCGAAAGGTGGACACTAAAACGCCCTTTAACCTTCCCCAGAATATAGTGTCTGTGATCAAAGCTAATGATGGGTTGAATCATCCCTGCAGTGTGCGAAGGCACTGGCGACGAACACAGACAGACGGTGGATTCTAGCAACATTGACAGCTTTATTAATTGCACCAATATCCAGGGCAGCCTTCATTTCCTGGTCACAGGGATTCTTGGGTAACTCTACTTACGCTGGAGAATCTCCAAGCCTAATACAAACAGTTTGCATGTTCATGTGTTGTTTCCTGTTCTTCACAGAGATGATTTTAAAAGAATCCCACCACTCGATGCCAAAAAGTTGGAGGTGTTCCGCACCGTGCGGGAAATAACAGGTAGTATAAATGAACAAGTCGTTTTGTCCAAATCTAGTTCGAATGTATTTTATAGGGATTTTCATTTCAATGACCAACATAAAGTAAGTTAAATTGAGAAGTGAAAGAAACATGATGCATGGTTTTCACAAAGATTTTTATAAATAAACATTCTAAGTGTGTCTCGCATTTGAATTCAGTCCCCCCGAATTCTTAGTTTCTAGAACCACTTTTCTCCTCAGTTACAACTGCAAGTGTTTTAGGGTGTGTCTTTACCAGCTATGTAAATATAAATACAAATGTTTGTCCATTCTTCTTTGCAAAATGACTCAAGCTCTGTCAGACTGGATAGAGATTATATGCAACAGCAGTCTCAAGTATTTTGCTGCTTCTGACAGGCCTTCTACCAATAAATCCCTTCCCACAGACTCTGACCAGCTACCCTTAACTTGCTAAAGAAAAGCAGCCCCCCCAGCATGATGCTGCCACTAAGGTGTTTCACTTTAAGGATGGTGTGTGCATATGTTTTCCACCACACAAAACATGTTGCATTTAGGCCAAAACATGTGCTCCACAGCTCCTCAAGAGACCTCTTGGGTTCTTCTCTTATTAATACTGTCCTTGCTTGGCAGTCCAGGTGAGCGGCCATGTCTTGGCAGGTTAGCAGTTGAGATCTGTTTGCTGTGTTTCTTGGTCTTCATGATACTGTTTGTTGAACAATTTTCTCCAACAAGCCTCAAAGGTCTTTACAGAACAGCTGGATTTATACTGAGATGTAATTATGAACATGTTGACTCTATGTTCTAATTAGGAGACGTCTTGGGGCACCTGGTTGCAGTCAATTTTATTTTTGACTTTGATAGTAAAAGAGGTGCTTGGTGGTGAAGATGGTAGCATTGCTGCCTTGCAGTAAGAAGGTCCTGGGTTCAAATCCCAACTGGGGGTCTTTCGGAGTTTGCATGTTCTCCATAACCATGCATGGTTTCTCTCTGGGTGTACGGGCCTGTGTTACCCCGTGGTGGACTGGCAACCTGTCCGTTGTTTACCCCTGGCTCATTGTTGCACCAACAAGATCAGAATCCAAGCACCTCCAAAGCAAGGTTTTTATCAGAACCAAAAATATTTTAAAAAATACCTTAGAGCAATGGGATACAAACAAAGCAAAGATTGTGATACTTTCCCAACAGTCACAACAGCCACTGACATGACTTTTGGGCAACTCGTGGCTTATTTCACATTCGCTAATCTGAATGTTTGTGAGTCCATGTTAAAAAAAAACACCAAACAGCAGAATAGATGGCAAAAACTCTGTTTTCTGCATCCAAAATTATCACAATGGATTATTGTGATTTGCCCTGTGCTATAGAAGGTTTTCAGTAAAATATATAACTTAAGACAGGATTTAAAATATTGTCAAATGGCCTGCAATACATACATAAAGTCATACTGCACTGTAATGTTTTCATTCTCAGATATTCTTAACATCCAGTCGTGGCCGAAGGAGCTAAAAGATCTCTCAGTTTTTTCAAGCCTCACGACAATTCAAGGGAGGTCGCTCCACAAGTAAGGATGATTTTATGATTTTAACAGTCTGTTAAGAGGACCATATTGCATGTAATTAAATTAAACTGCATAAAGATTCATTGTGCTGCTCTTAGATCTGATGTTTCTCTGTCAAACTAAAACCAATCTGTATAAAAAACAACATATAAACTGCTTTGTGGTAACAGCTCCAGTCAAATCTTCTCTTTGTTTAGCTAATTTATTCTGACACTTTCTACACTTGTCCTGTGCTACACAGTAGTGAACAGATACAAATCCAGACTAAAACATAATATAGACAACTCGGCGGTGCTCTAACTCTTTTTCTTTGAGAGGTTTTCTAAGCTAACCACCCTCTGTGTGTATCCTCCATTTCCCAAACAAAAAGGCGATTCTCACTGATGGTGATGCGTATCCCCACTCTTACCTCCCTCGGACTGCGTTCTCTCCGGCATATCAATGACGGCAGCGTGTACATCAGTCTGAATGCCAACCTCTGTTATCACCACACCATGAACTGGACACAGCTGTTCAGAGGCCGCAGAGTTCCAGTCAACATCCTCAGCAACAACAAGCCGCTTGCAGAGTGTGGTGAGACGAGCTTCTCCTGGAATGCTTTCTGTAAAGCATGAAATACAACCAGCATTTGATTTATAGATAGAGTAGTTATATATAGATAGATATAGATAGAGTAGTTTTTAAAAGTGTACGTTGTTTAAAAATCTGAGATTATAACAAATCATTTGTAAATGTTTTACACCTTTAGTGAAACATAAATCACGTGAAGTTCAGCTGAGAGGGACAATACAAAAGCAACCTGGTTGCATAGTGCTCGCATCTCAGCTTAGTATATTGTTGAACCTTTCCATGCTGAAACATAGTGGTGGCAGCATCAGGATCTGGGATTACCTTTCTTCAGATGGTACTCTGTTGGTAGTAGAAGGGGATAAAATTATGAATAGTTCCAAAAACCTGTCAGTATTCAACAAAAACCTTCAGGTGTCTGCTAGAAAACTAAAGATAGCGAGGCATTTCATTTTGCAATGTCATTGTGAGTCATAGCATCCATCTAAAGTAAAAATGTTAAAAAATGGCTTCACCAGAAGAAAATTTGAGTTTTTGGAATGGTCTAGATAAAGTCCAGAAATATCTGACAAACAATCTGTGAGGGTGACCTGAAGAGCTAGATGGATGCAAGGCACAGTGGGTAAATATTGGCCAAATCAAGTGACATAATAAAAAGACTCCAACCAAAGAAGACTCAAAGCAGTTTAAGATCTTCCATACTTGCATATTTTGTTTTGCTTTTTATTTCAATTGCATAGAATATATGACACAGTGAAAAGTGAAAATAGTTAACATTTATTTTATGGTCTCAGCTTTTGCATTTAACAGGAGTGTGTACACATTTAAGATCTGGTGTGTGTTACACTCTTTTGCAGTCATATGCTGTCTTGAAAGAAAAGAAAAGGTTGAGCCGTAAGCCAGCTGGTATCTGATGCTCTATTCTGTTTTTGTGTGCAGTTGCTGAAGGACATGTGTGTGATCCTCTGTGCTCAGACTCAGGCTGCTGGGGCCCTGGTCCCGACCAGTGTCTCACCTGTAGGAACTACAGCCGCCACGGCACATGTGTGGAAAGCTGTCATTTTTTATCTGGGTCAGCAGTTTTGAGTTGACATTCCTGTGGCTGCTGCTGCTCATGTGTACCTGTTAATGAGGTTGCATATGTTCTAATAATGTTGTGTTTGCAGAACCACGAGGGAATTTGCCAGATCTGATGGAGAGTGTGTCGCTTGTCATTCAGAGTGCAAGCCACAGAAGGGGAAAATCAGCTGCACAGGAGCGGTAATCTGTGCTTTAATCTTAAATTGACGATGTGGACCAGGCTTTTTTTAAATAAATAAATGGTGCTTTATTTGCTAATGGCATTTCATCATGAATGCCTGTATAATTATGGCCCTTTGGAAAGTGTTTTTCAATCGAAGTTTGTTTTTTTTCATGCCTCTTTCTCTGTAGAGGAAAAAACAAGTCTTTGAAAGTAGGTATATGTATTTGTATTTAAAAAAAAAAACATTTTTGTACTAGGAAATTCTGTGCTGTGCACCTTTAATATGTTTATAATTGCTGATTCTCTGATTCGTCTTAGTTTTTTACCTTTTAGATTACAAATACCACTACAGCTGGTTTTATTTGATCTTTTCCTCAGAGCTTGATTCACTCTAATTTCTCTCATACCTTTTTTCTCCTGAAGGGGGCAGATGATTGTGTGGCATGCACCAATCTTCAAGATGATCCCTACTGCATGTCCTCTTGTCCCTCGGGAGTAAATGATGGACACAGAGGACTTATTTTCAAATACCCCAACAAAGAGGGTCGTTGTGAACCATGTCACCCCAACTGCACACAGGGGTAAGGCTGAGGTTAAAACATGTTTATATATATGTATATTTTTGTTTTCATTCATGCAATAATGTGACACATTCATGGAATCCGCTTCGGTTCAGAATAATCTTACTATTTTGTGTTTCAGATGTCTCGGCCCAGAGTTAAATGACTGTTTAGAGACAGCAAGGAGGTGAGTGTTTCCCTCTGATGGTGGATATAAAATACTGCACTGCATTGTATGGGACCCTTAAACTATGATTGTAGGCTTGTTGCTTGGTCAATTTAAAAGGCTAATTTTGTTGTGTTCACTTTGAGGACAAGTAATATAATTTTCCTATTATCAGCAGCAAGCAGGTAACAATCAATCTATACAGAGGGGTGTCAGCTCCCCATTGACTAAACATGCATAAAAGCAATAGAAAACCTGTTCATGGCACAACTGACAGATAAGGTATATTTTTTTTAATCTAGTATTTGTACTCTCCCTTCTAATGCTGCTCTGGGCAACTGCCCCTATATAAACCATCTGTGGCTTTACCCTGGATCAGTTCACACCTTTGCCAGTTCATACTCAGCCATCAACATTTCATCCAACGAACGTCAATTTTATATCTGTGTACTAAAAAAAGCGTATTTCTTTTGTTAAGTATTATTAATAATTTATGGAGAAAAATAATCAGAAAAATGTTTCAGTATTTAATATAGTCATCCGTCAGTCAGTCATTTTCTATAGCCGCTTCTTCCATAGTGGCTTGCAGGGAAGCTGGTGCCTGTCTCCAGCAGTCTAAGGGCGAGAGGCAGGGTACACCCTGGACAGGTCGTCAATCCATCGCAAGGCAACACAGACACACAGGCCAAACAACCACGCACACAATCATTCACACCTAAGGGCAATTTTGAGAAACCAATTAACCTAACAGTCATATTTTTGGAATGTGGGAGGAAGCCAGAGTACCCGGTGAGAGACCCACGCATACACGGGAAGAACATGCAAACTCCATGCAGAAAGACCCCCAGCCGGGACGCGAACCCCGGACCTTCTTGCTGCAAGGCATGCTACCAACAGCACCACCGTGCAGAATTGAATATAATGAAAATTTGTTTTATCTTATTTTCTGAGAACTTTATGTTGCACCATATTTCCATTGATTGTGTTTCTTAGCCCTGTTTGGGCCAGTCGACTCTTAGAGATTGTGACCCTGGAACAAACCAAAATATCTATGAGTAAGCCAGTAAATGATCAGCAGATCAATGAAAAAATGTGATTGCCAGTCCCTTTAAAGAGAACAACACATGCTCAAAGAATACTTATTCCTACCCAAAGTTTATTTGTCCTTTTCATGTCAGTTTTGATTGAACTTCAACATTACAATTTTTTAAGTTTAGAAGATTTGTGAAATTTCTTTGAAGATTTAACCACAACCAATCAAGCATATCTTTGTTTTTTTTGGATTTCTGGTTGGATTTCTGCTGAACCATCTCTTCATACTTTTTAAACAGTTTGTACACTATATGCTTCCCTCTGCAGCGGTCAGATCACAGGTATTGCTTTGGCAGTTCCAGCTTGTTTGATTTTCTGCCTTGGGTTGTTCTTCCTGGGAGTGCTGTACCACCGAGGCCTCGCCATCCGTCGCAAGAGAGCCATGAGAAGGTACCTGGAGTGTGGAGAGGTGAGTCTTTAAACACCATAACATAAAGACTGTCACACACATTTGCTTTTACCAGTGCCATGCAAAAGTATTAACACTTCTTGAAAATGTTTACATTTCTTTACGTAGCAACCACAAATTAGAATTTAAAGTACATCAGACATTGAAATAAGATAGCTCAATCAGATTGGATGTTTAGTGTCTGCGAACACCAATGTTCAAGTACTCTGAGTATTTTTTTCATCAGGAATTCTCTGTTTGATTTTGGTCTGGGACGTTCTAGCTCATCAACATAATTTATTATAAATGATCCCATTGTAGCTCAGGGTGTATGTCTATGGTGAGCCTCCAACATGTTTCTTCCATGCATTCAGAAACATCCAACTCTAAGCAACTTCCCTGTCTCTGCTGAAGAAAGGCATCCCCACAGCATGATGCCGCCACTACCATTTTTCACAGTTAAGATGGTAGCATGTAGGGTGTTTATTCTCCAGCTCATAGCGTTTTGCAGAGAACGTTTTGCAAAAAGTTAAATTTTAGTCTTATCTCAATGCTTCTTCTTTCACTTGTTTGCTGTGTCCTCTGTATGGTTTACTGGAAGCTGCAGAGCAGAATTCGTTTGGCTTTCTTGGCATGGGAACAATTATAAAATCTTCCCACGCTTCTACAGAGACCAGATTTGCGGAGGTTATGACTAATAGTCAAGAGATACTGCTACCTGAAATGTCAATCTCTGCAGGTCCTCCAGAGTTATCATGGGCCTCTCAACTGCTTCTTTGGTTAATACTTTCCTTTCCCAGACTATTAGTTTAGGTGGATGACCACGTCTTGCACGATGTGTAGCTATGCCATACCCTTATTTGTAAAAAAAACTGTGAAAAGCCTATGTCGTTTTCATTTAACTTTATAGTTATGCATTGCTTTGTATTTCTCTATCTATAAGAAAATCCTAATAAAATGCCCCAAAGTTTGTGGTTCTTCAAGGTTCAAGGGATATTACTACTTTTGCAAGGCACTGTAAGAGTCAGCTGGGAATAATTGCTGTGGTTTTGACAGAACTTTGAGCCGCTGGGTCCTGGAGAGAAAGGCACTAAGGTTCATGCTCGTATTCTGAGGCCTTCGGAGCTGAGAAAGATCAAGCTCCTTGGCTATGGCGTTTTTGGGACGGTGCACAAGGTATTAATCATTTTCTCTTTCTCTTTCTCTTGTTATCAGTTAATATGCGTGCAGTTATCATGATCTAAAATATATGTGTGTTTAAGGGTTTTTGGACACCAGAGGGAGAGACGGTCAAGATCCCTGTGGCAATAAAGACGATCCAGGACAGCTCAGGTCGACAAACCTTCACTGAGATCACTGATGTGAGTCTCACTGACATAAAACATTTAAATAATTATATAAATACCATCAATAGAACTTAATGTTCATGTTACTCCATGAAGGAAACAGTAATGCTCGTTTTCTATTGATTAACCACAATGTCAGTAGATGTCTCAAATGTGTTTCCTCTATTTGCAGCATTTGCTGTCCATGGGCAGCCTGGACCACCCCTACATTGTTAGGCTGCTGGGAATCTGTCCTGGTCCCAGTCTCCAGCTAGTGACCCAGCTCAGTTCCTGTGGCTCCTTGCTGGAGCACATCAGACAGCATAAGAGCAGCCTGGATCCCCAGCGCCTGCTCAACTGGTGTGTGCAGATTGCTAAGGTAAGTATACCTGTAGTTCCTCTGAGGAGCAAAATGCTATAAATAAGATTTAAGATTGAATTTGGAGTATAAATGCTTGTGTTTCAGGGTATGTTCTACCTGGAGGAACACTGCATGGTCCACAGGAATCTGGCTGCCCGCAACATCCTGCTTAAGAACGACTATCAGGTCCAGATCTCGGACTACGGTGTGGCTGATCTCCTTCATCCAGATGACAAGAAATATGTCTACACAGATACAAAGGTTGCTACTGCTGGTTCAGTTTGAGATCACTCGTAAAATATATATTTTTTGTGCATTCAAGCAATGTGCATTTCTCTTCCCTCTATTCAGACACCTATAAAGTGGATGGCACTTGAGAGCATCTTGTTTCGGAGATACACTCATCAAAGTGATGTTTGGAGCTATGGTAAGAAGCTTGCTCGCCATATGAAGTGTTCCCTGTAGATCTTGATTGTCTGTGAATTTCAGGAAGGGACATTTAAAGTGGCGTTTTCGCTCCTGGACAGGAGTGACAGTGTGGGAGATGATGTCCTTTGGAGCAGAGCCATACGTGTCTGTGCAGCCTCAGAAAGTGCCGAGCCTCCTGGAGAAGGGCGAGCGTCTGTCACAGCCCCACATCTGCACCATTGATGTCTACATGGTCATGGTTAAATGTGAGCCACGACATCACTATGTGTGGACATAAACACATTGAAACTTTCTCGTCATTGCACCCAACTACAGACTGCACATATATAATCCTCTACGAACGAACAGTGTGTTACCTTTGTTTTGGTTTAGGCTGGATGATTGATGAGAACGTGAGGCCAACCTTCAAAGAGCTAGCAAGTGATTTTACTCGGATGGCGAGAGATCCACAAAGATATCTTGTCATCAAGGTGCAGATAATTTGGTTTCTTGTTTAACAGCTTTTTTATTTAGTCCTGATTTGTCATCTTAAAAATTTCTCCTCGATTGGTACTTTACTGCAGGAGGGGGAAGATGCTCCCCCTGGAGAGAACCATCGAAGAGAGTCAGAGCGAGGACTTCTGGATGCAGATCTAGAAGACTCGAATGAGGAGGGACAGGACGACGGCTTTACTACGCCTCCTCTTCAGCACTCTCCATCATGGAGTCTCTCTCGTTCAAGAATAAATTCCTGCAGGGTAATAAAAACATTTGGGCTTATTACTTACATTAGTATGATAGACTGATTTTGGATCATTGACACTCTGAGTGAACGGCATGTTTTTTTAGAGTGGTGCATCTCAGGCTGGGCTGACTGGATACCTGCCAATGACCCCAAGTCCAGGAGACAGCACTCGTCAGGTGTGACAAACACAGAAATTCTCACTTTATTTTTCCAGTAAAGTGTTGTTAATTCCTTTATTGTCCAATAGTCTGTTGTCATCCCTTACAAAGTTAAAAACTGCTGGAACTTTTCTTAAACCCAGATGTTGGGTTTAAGCTAAAGGAGAAACTGGGTATTTTTAAAAAGCACTGGATGAAAAATTTTGACCCTGTTTGCTGGGTTACATAACTGAGTAAAAGGAGTCTCATCACTCTACAAAGACCATTCTGAACATGTAAAAGGACTTGGTTTTGACTTGACTGCTTGAAGAATGGTGCCTCAAATATACCTGTATACTGTCACAACAACAAATAAAGATATTCTGCTCAATTCTATTCTATACTATTCTGACCAGACTTAAATAAAGGTCTTACACAGGATACACAATAAAGATGCTAAAATTATGTCAGTCAGTTGCCTTAATGACTTTTGTTTACAGTGGAGAGCAAGTTGGTTCACTTAAGATAACGTTAGCCTTTTACCCCCTCAGTAGCTAGCTGCCACAAGCTAGCATCAACATTCACAGATTGGACCAAAGAATGGCTCATAGAGCCAGTACAGACAGGCAATATTTAATACAGTGTAGAAATTGAATATTACCTTGACCAATACATGTTTTATTGAATAATTTAAATAACTATGTATTTGTATCAAAAATTGTTTCTGTCTTGTTAAAAAAATATATTTATTCGTCTGCAACATTTCAAAAATTAATAATGGAATAAGTTATAAACAATATATTTTACAAAACTATATTTATTCTCATAATCACAATATTCATACATATATTGAAAATTAAATTGCTAATAATCTGAGTAATACACTTCGGTGATTAATTACGTAAAGAAACAAGAGAAGATCTAAACTAAAAAGTCTCACTACTGGGCACAGGGTTTATCTATTTAGCCACAAACACAATGAATGAGCAGAATGCAAACAATGCATGAGCATGCTTTCTGCTTGAAAAGTGACATCCACCCAAGCAGTCATTTGCGGTGTGATTTTGCAAACATTAATATTGTGATGACGATTGCGATTTGACATATTGTGCAGATTTATTCCATTTTTTGATAGCCTCAACATTTAACATTTCACACTTTAACACAATTTATGGAGATGGAAAACCTATCCCAAAATGTTAGATTGAGCCCATGACCCAACCTTGTTAAAGCTTCTGGTCAAAGCAACTCAGGCCTGAATTGGTCTATATTTGACCCAAATAGTGTTGCTTTTACACCCAGCAGTTTCAAAGAGTTCAATCTCTGTCAGCAAATCTACAAAAAACAACAAAAATAATAGAGTTTTGCAGACATAAAATAGTATTTTGTGTCTGCAAAAATACTATTTTTGCAAGGTATTTTAAAGGCTGAAAACTTGGAGTTAAAAGAAATGCCTATGGAAAAAAGGAAAGTAGAAAGATGGTAGATCTTTCAGGTCGTGTCTTGGGGCATTTCTGGATTTTAAAAAAGATTTCTTATTGGCTCTCTGTTTTTTGAGGCCTGACACTTATTGTTTTGTCCTTCATCTGTCCACTTTCCTTATTTGTTAATGCACCGCACAATAATCTGCCATGGTCAAGTACACTCAGTGGATTGAAGATAAGTGAAAAAAAAACCCACCAAAATCAGATGGTCTAGTTAGCAGACTTTCAGAAATGTTGATCAAGATTACAAGTGAATTAATACCTATTAAGTAAAATACACCTCAGTGATTTAAATATTCAGTCTTTGCTTTTTTTTGCTTCAGTTGTGGTTTCACAGGTCTCGTCTGAGCTCTGTGCAGACGCTGCCTGAACGGTCAGAGGTCAGAGGAAATGACAGGGAGGCAGAAGGCTTACGGACTGCAAGCCTTCATCGGGCAAGGCTAGGCTCAGAGAGAGGTAGCCCTCGTTTAGCTGTAAGTCATCACAGAAAGCTTTCCAGTGCCTCGAGTCCGTCGTCTTACAAGGTGTGGACGGCAGAGGAAGATGAGGAGTTGGACCACTATGGCTATGTGTTGCCTGGGTCACCTGGAAAGCCAGAAAGAGGTAGGTTATGTCCAGAACAACAGGAGATAAATAGCTTTTTCTTCTACACTATCACATAAACAAATGAAAGTTACTTTATTTCAGTAAATTAATTTAAGAGTTGAAAATCATTTTTACAGAAATTCATTAAAGCCAGAGTGACTAATTACAGAAATGTTATATATATATGTAATATCCTACAGTATCACAGGGAAGGCTGTTGTTTTGATAGATGTCATGCAGAAGGTCATTAGCATCCACCACACGGAGGGTAACTCATAAAAGATCATTGCATAAGAAGTTGGCTGTTCAAAGAGTGCTGTATTCAAGCATTTTAATGAAAATTGCATGGAAGGAAAAGGTGTGGAAGAAAATGTTGCTCAAGCATCAGGAATAGCCTTGTGAGGAGTGTGAAGTAAAGCACATTTAAGAGCTTGGGGCCGATTCATGAAAGGTCTTATCTGCGCTAAGTAGAAAAAGGACTAAAGTTCTCTTTTCAGAAGAATTTTTCCAGTGCAAAGTTTCCAGAGTCAATGATGATCTGGTTAGCCATGTCACCTGCTGGTGTTCGTCCACTGTGTTTTCTTTACTTTAGTGCACATTATGCTTCCTTTATACTTCATGGAAAAGGAGCCCTGGCCAAGTATTTCACTGCACTTACTGTACAGTATAAATACATACTTTTCAGTAGGCAACATTTCTATGTTATAAAATCCTTTTTTATTGGTTCAATGTAAAATTCTAATTTTTGCAGGAACTATTTGGGGTTTCATTAGCTGTAAGCCATAATCATCACACTTAACAGAAATAAACAAATAAGATATATCTGTCTGTCTTTAATGAATCTATATCTACTTTTTTTAATCAAATTGCAGAAATAAATGAACTTTTCATTGATATTCTAATTTATTAAGATGCACCTGTATATGTGTGATTGTTTTTGTCAACTTGTCAATGCTGCTATTGAGTAACAGCCTGAACAACACTATATTAAAACTTCTAAACCTCTTTTCTTCTGTCTTTTTGGCTCACAGTGTCCAGAATAACCCGTTCTGGCAAAAGAAACTCAAAGAGGAAAAATAATCTGCTTCTCACAGCAGCAAAGCCCTCCCAGGAATATGAACCGATGAGCACCGAATCTGGTGTTCCTCCCTGTTCAACTTGCAGCATCTCAATACATGGAGACGATGCCATGGTTACACTTTGTCAGAAAGTCATAACTCTGACTTCTTCAACCGCCATGGAGCTACCTGAAACTCTACTTTCAGGTGCAAAAGGTAATCAAATACACGAGGCTTGTGAAGGAGCAGCAACAAAGCAAAGCGACACGATGGAGAAAGATCAGCTCAACTGCAGGAGGGAGATGAAATCCGTGGATCATAAAACAGAAGTGTGGCGAGAGATTTGTAGGTATGAATATATGGATATCAGACACTCTGACTCTTCAGAAGGAGGTGAGCTAGAATTGGAGAGAAGTGGGAGTCAAACATCTTTAACAACTGGAGAGAAGACAGATCAAAGAGCGCGGGGTTTGGTCAGAGAGAAAAAGGGAGAAGAAGAAACGGAAGTTTTCCACACAAATAAACAAGCCGGAGTTCAGGAGGATCTGAGCAGTAGGGTTGTGCCCGGGCCAGATGTGCTGACAGCTGGAAATGATAAGGTGGAGGAGTACGAGGAGATGAGCGGATTTGGAGAGGTGCCCTGTGAGTGGGGGCACGCAGAATATGAGAACCTCCCAGCAAAGGCGAGGGCTGTTCCCAAAGAGAAGGACAGTGGCAGGTGTGCAGGGATCGGGGAATACATCAAGGTGTGTGCTGGCATCGGGGAGCCTGGCAGCAACACATCGTTTGACAACCCAGACTACTGGCACAGCAGGCTGTTCCTCAAACCAGATGCTGTACGCACATAATTAGTCGGACTGGGACAGCAAAACAGGAACTGCTGCAAGATTCTGTCATATTTGGTCGTTTTCTACGTTTTTTATCTTAGAAATCCAAGATCTTTTTTGGTTTTATTTGAAAACAAAAGTAAATTTTTTTTTTACTTCAGTGTTTTTTACTGTGATAATTTAGGTAAACAAATAGTGTTTACAGGCTTATCATCTTTAGTTCAGGGCTCTTAATGTTTGTTTAGTGTTTGTTTTTCTTCTTTTTTTATACTGGCTAATTATGTCTTACAATTAGAAACCTCCTTCTGTACTTTATAATTACGTGATTTGTTTTTTATTTCATGGTTTTGCAAATATCTAATCATTTGTATCACATATGTGTGTACAATAAATGTGCTCATTGTCTTCACCTTAGTTGAAAAACAATAAAAACAATTATTTTGTATAGATACCGACTAATTCACTGGTTTAAATTGTGCTCGAGTCTTCAAAACCATAACAAGCACCGACAGCTTGTGTTTAGTGGCATTCAGAACAGGAGAGCATGGCATTATGTGAGGCTGAAATCTAGGATGATCTCAGTAAGGTCGCAATTTCCCCCTTTTTGTTTCAAATCCAACTGTACATTCAGTACATTACATCGATATGTATATTTTCCACTTACTTTACACTTTATTTGTCTAATTACGCTGTATTTCCCTGAGATTAATACTCTTCCTACAAATCTTTTCTATGTATGAAGTGTACTTATTGAAGAAAAAAAAATGTTTCAGTAAAATGCTTCTAGTAGTGATTAATTTATGTATTCTGTCCATGGGCAGTTCTAGAGAGGGGCCAACAGGGACCAGTGCCCCTCTAGAACTGGTCCTGGCCCCTGTTATGGCCCCATTACTGAAGACATAACACTAAATGAATTTATTAGGATAATATGCACTGGTCTGTAAATTGCAGCTCCAGGTTCTGTGGCTCACCTAATATGTTAAACAGTTAAATATTGCCCTTTTTTCATTCTTTTGTTCTTTGCCCCCACTGGTAAATTTGGTCTAGAAACTACAACTTTTCTGGAAGATTTTATTTGTTGTTTGTGTCTTCACAAATATAAAAGATGGCATGCCAAAAAAATGACAAAACACAATTCAAAAACACCCCTCACGGTAAATTAATCGAACACGAATTGCTCAGAAAACGTGAAATGAATACAAACAGATATAACTACCTATAAACAGTTCATTCCGTCAACTTTCAGCACGTTTTATGCTCAACAGAGCCTGCAACTGAGAGACATCCGACTTTTTAACTCAGAATTCGGAATTAAAGTTGGTTTGTTTGTGTTTATATTATGATTTTTATTTTTTCCGACATTGAGCTCAGAAAAAGCGACTCCCCTGTACAAATTAAGCGAGCTATGGTGTACGCTTTCTCATCTCCTGGGCCAGTTTAGAGTGTGACGCCCCATAATAGACGTGAGCTCTCTTGACTGCGGAGTGAGCCTTTGGCAGCGGGCGGGATCTGGTGTTGTGCCAAAAAAGCACCCCTGTTTTTAAAAGCTCCCCTGGTGGTGGAAAACATATCTAAGGGACATATATTTAGTAATAAATGAGTTGAAACATCATACAGTGAAATTCTTATGTTGCTTCAATAACATTATTTTTCGTTGACTGACACTGTTAAATTATGTTAATTCGTAGCTGCAACTGAAAACTGTAGAAATTAGCTCTTACACATATATCCATTTATCTTAAAAAGATAAATATCAGCAATTATGTCCTTTAGATAACTAAGTGCTTTGCTACTGTTGATTTCTATTGACATTTAGTGAAAACCTTGAGCGGTGGTGCGTTCATGGCGCCTCTGATGGTGCTTTCTCTGACTGGGGCGCTTTTTCTTGCACAACACTGGTGCGTCGCGTGTAGCGGCGCGGAAACAGCGTGGTCTATTCTGTGTCTGGCTGACTGACTGACAACCACCGGAGAAAGAAAAAAGTTAGTCTGAGTTCGCGGTCAGCACACTGCCAACATGTCTGGAGATGATGAGACACAAGAGCAGACCATCGCCGAGGACCTGGTGGTCACCAAGTACAAGATGGGAGCAGAGATCGCAAACCGTAAGAGGAAAACAGATTTAAACTGATCAGTTTATAAGTACCCGTGTGACGTTAGTTAGCAGTGTCAGCTATCGAGGACCAAGCAGCTGTGCCATGTGCCGCAGCAAAAAAGACCAGGATTGGGTTATATTAGGAAGAAAGCTAATGCTTGTAACAAAAACAGAAGGAAAGAAAACGGTGGTCGCTAAACATTGACGCAGATGTTATCAGTCTGGTATCTGAGGTCCGTTAAATTGAATCTAGCTCCGTGAGCTCCGCTGCTAGCTTCATGGCTGAGCTAACTGGTTAGCAGCTAGCAGGAACCGCTAAACTATCAGTTAACAATGAAACCTCAATGGTTGACCAATGTAGCAGGACTTTAAATGGAAACCCGCTTCTATTACAAATCTATTCAGATTACATTTAAATGCGGCGTACTAAGGAGATGATAATTACTCCTATTTATTTATTTAAATATTTATTTATTTTAGACTGGAAAAGTATCAAGGCTGTTTTGTCTGAATTTTATTTATAAGCTTGCCATTTAACTTTGTTTGGACCCACTTGTTTCCATTTGTAACCATCTAGTCAGAATGACAGAATCTGAACCTGCTCTCACTCCACTTACAATTTAAATAAAATGTAATAATAATGTTGAGGTCATTTTAAAATTTGTCTCTTAGCCACGGTAAAGAGTTTTTTAGTTTAAATCACAGCCTAATTAAATAAAAATAAAAAAATGATTAAAAAATAATTAATATAGAGCAGCTTTTTAGTTATTTGTTTTTATCCCCAGAGCTAAACTGTAGTCCAGCAGAGAGGTTGAAAATGACCACAGTTGTGATTTTTCATGCAACAGACTTGTCCCTTGTAGGGACTCTTATCAATCTGCTTATTATTGTATAAACCAGCTAATTTACTGATTGTGTTGTTTTGGACTTAAATGCAGCTGTCAGGCAATCTGTCGAGTGTTGGCTTCTTTGCTAACTTAATTTTACAATAATCAGAAGCAAAAGGACAGTGTAGGATCGTGTCAGAAGCTTCAGCCTCAAACCAGCTGTTGTATATCTAAACCTGTTGGTCATTCAATCTGGTTTTTTTACCCTAATATATTACATTTGATTTATAGACAGATGTGATGCAGTGCCTTGCAAAAGTAGTCCTCTTAAACTTTTTTATATTTCTTTTCCCGCTACAGTTGTAAACCGTGTTTTTTGGTGGGATTTTGTGTGACTAAGCACTATGTCAAAGCTAGTACATAATTGTAAGGTGGAAGGAAAATAATACATGGTATTCAAAATTGTTTAAAAATCTGAAAAGGGTGCTGTGCATTGCTATTCAACCTACTTTTCTCTGATATCCTATATAAGATCTAGTGCAACCAACTGTCTTTAAGAATCAACTAATTATTAATTAAAGAAAATCTGTTAACAGGACAAATTTCAGTCGGGCACTTTTTGGCTTAAATGCTAAATGCTGTATGTGTCTGGATGAAAACACCCTGAACACCTCACCTCCACTGTGAAACATGGTGGTGGCAGCATCATTCTATGGGGATTATTTTCTTCAGCAGCGTCAAGGAAGCTAGTCAGAGTTGAGGGGATGATGGATATAGCTAAATAGAGGGCAATACTGAATGAAAAGCTGTTGGAGGCTGCAAATGTTTTAAACAACGATCTTGTGTAGTTCTGGCACATGGTCAGAGCTACACAAGATGGGATGGAGATGCTCTCCATCCCATCTTTTCAGGAAGAATCTACAAAGGTTTCAGTCGGTAGATATGCCTAGCTGGTAGAGACACACCGCAAAAGACTTGAAGCTGTAATTGCAGCAGAAGGGGGTTTTGCAGAGTACTGATTTCAAGTGGGCTGCATACAAGCGTGTCCACACTTTTTGGTGTCTTACCTGCAAAAAAATCAATTTAAAACTATAAATCCTTTTCCTTCTGCTTCACAATTAAGCACTACTTTGTGTCAGTCAATCGGATAAAATCCTCAAAAACGTACTTAGAAGTTTGTGGTTGTGACATGGCGCAATGTGAAAAAGAGCGAGGGTTGCAAGCACCTTTGCATAGCACCGTATCTGTCAGATAAGCCATTCATTAGGCTTTACATTCTCTAATTCAGATCCCTGTCGGTTTTTGTATTGTCCTGCAGAGGCTTTGAAGAAAGTAGCAGAGGCTGCTGCAGCGGGAGTCTCTGTGCTCAGCCTATGTCAAAAAGGAGATGAATTCATCGCGGCAGAAACTGGTAAAATCTTCAAGAAGGAAAAAGACATGAAGAAAGGTAAATACTTATTTTCCCTTTAGATTTTCTTGAGTTATCACCGGTGTCTCAGACCAACATCCTCATTTGCTTTCTGTCTCTCTCAGGCATCGCTTTCCCCACCTGTGTGTCGGTTAACAACTGCGTATGTCACTTCTCTCCTCTGAAAAGTGACCCTGATGTTGTACTGAAAGATGGGGACCTTGTAAAGATGTAAGCCGCCAGTGTTCGACCACCCCACCGTGCCAGAGATACAGGGGTTGGACAATGAAACTGAAACACCTGACATTTTAGTGTGGGAGGTTTCATGGCTAAATTGGACCAGCCTGGTAGCCAGTCTTCATTGATTGCACCAGTAAGAGCAGAGTGTGAAGGTTCAATTAGCAGGGTAAGAGCACAGTTTTGCTCAAAATATTGAAAAGCACACAACATTATGGGTGACATACCAGAGTTCAAAAGAGGACAAATTGTTGGTGCACGTCTTGCTGGTGCATCTGTGACCAAGACAGCAAGTCTTTGTGATGTATCAAGAGCCACGGTATCCAGGGTAATGTCAGCATACCACCAAGAAGGACGAACCACATCCAACAGGATTAACTGTGGACGCAAGAGGAAGCTGTCTGAAGGGGATGTTCGGGTGCTAACCCGGATTGTATCCAAAAAACATAAAACCACGGCTGCCCAAACCACGGCAGAATTAAATGTGCACCTCAACTCTCCTGTTTCCACCAGAACTGTCCGTCAGGAGCTCCACAGGGTCAATATACACGGCCGGGCTGCTATAGCCAAACCTTTGGTCACTCATGCCAATGCCAAACGTTGGTTTCAATGGTGCAAGGAGCACAAATCTTGGGCTGTGGACAATGTGAAACATGTATTGTTCTCTGATGAGTCCACCTTTACTGTTTTCCCCACATCCAAGAGAGCTACGGTGTGGAGAAGCCCCAAAGAAGCGTACCACCCAGACTGTTGCATGCCCAGAGTGAAGCATGGGGGTAGATCAGTGATGGTTTGGGCTGCCATGTCATGGCATTCCCTTGGCCCAATACTTGTGCTAGATGGGCACGTCACTGCCAAGGACTACCGAACCATTCTTGAGGACCATGTGCATCCAATGGTTCAAACATTGTATCCTGAAGGTGGTGCCGTGTATCAGGATGACAATGCACCAATACACACAGCAAGACTGGTGAAAGATTGGTTTGATGAACATGAAAGTGAAGTTGAACATCTCCCATGGCCTGCACAGTCACCAGATCTAAATATTATTGAGCCACTTTGGGGTGTTTTGGAGGAGCGAGTCAGGAAACATTTTCCTCCACCAGTATCACGTAGTGACCTGGCCACTATCCTGCAAGAAGAATGGCTTAAAATCCCTCTGACCACTGTGCAGGACTTGTATATGTCATTCCCAAGACGAATTGACGCTGTATTGGCCGCAAAAGGAGGCCCTACATCATACTAATAAATTATTGTGGTCTAAAACCAGGTGTTTCAGTTTCATTGTCCAACCCCTGTAAGTGATTGCTCTCTTTACCTACTGTCTTCTTGTTCTGTGTTTGCAGTGATCTTGGGGTGCATGTTGATGGCTTCATCTCAAATGTGGCTCACAGCTTCGTTGTTGGAGCAACCAAGGTGTGTTATCGCCATTGGACTATATCATGCGTGCATTGTTGCAACATTACCAGCTAAGTACTAATTTGCCCATTTTTAACTGGGCTGCTCTGTCTTCCTCAGGAAAATCCTGTAACAGGACGGAAAGCTGATGTCATCAAAGCAGCTCACCTGTGTGCAGAAGCTGCTCTCCGGCTCGTCAAGCCAGGAAACCAGGTAACTCTCTCCCTTTCATATACAGTGGCTTGCAGTGGATGCTTGCAAAAGTATTCATATCCCTTGAACTTTTTTGGGGGGGGGGGGATTTACACATCTAAGACTTTTGCCCATCCTTTTTTACAGAATACTTCAAGCTCAGTCAGATTGTTTTGAGAGCATCTGTGAACATCCATTTTGAAGTCTTGCCACAGATTCAATTGTATATATGTCCGGACTTTGACTGGACCATTCCAACACATAAATATGTTTTTATCTAAACCACTGAACTGCGACTCTGACCGCATGTTTATGGTTATGACCCAGCTGTGGAGTAGAGGATGATACCGGAGTGGATTTTCTCTCCTGCCCCATCCCGCTCCTACAGAAAAATGTCTTGTCCCATCCCAATCCCAGGCCAGCATAACGAAAAAAGTCCTGTCCCGTCCCAATCCTGGTAAATTGACTCCCACTCCCGTCCCGCTCCCAGTTAGAACGACTCCCACTCCTGTGCCTCTCCCATTTTTGATTTCTTCATTTAGTCTTTTGGCAATTTCTTTGTTTGAAGGACCAGTTAGGTCCCTGTTTTTAGTTGTAGTAAAGGCCAGTTAAAGTAAAAAGAATAATAATGAAGAAATAATAAAATATCAAACAAGAAAACAGACCATGCCTATCTTAGCTGACTAAACAAAATGTACCTAGTTGTATTTTACTCATTTATTAAGTGATCGTTTCCTTTGAACAATGACATTACTTTTATGTTTCAAGTTGCTGAAACGAAAGAAAAAGTCACCTAGTAAGAGAACTGTACTTGGTGAACAAAAGGCCAAAAAGGCATTACCTTCATAATTTAGAAACTGTACCTCAATGGTTCACAGCCCTGGTCCTCAGGGACCCCTTCTCTGCAGGTTTTAGATGTGTGTCTGCTCCAGAACACCTGATTCAAATTCTGACATGACCTCCTATACAGGCTTCAAGAATGGAGGGTCAAACTGGACATATTTAATACAATAAAATCATCATTAAATAAATAAATGTTGTGAATGTCCCATAAGTGAAGTAAATGTAACATGAAAGAAATGTAACATTAAATGTGCCATTAAATTAAAGGTACCATTTATTTATTTAATACATCATTAGAAACAATAAATGTACCATTATATCATGAAATGGACTATTATGCAATTAAATGTGCCACTGAATAATTAAGTATAATTTTAAAGACGACCTGACGTAATTAGTGGTACACTTAATATTTAATGATGTATTAAATAAATGGTACATTTAATGGTACATTCAATGTTTTTCTATTTCACAACATATTTATTTAATATCTTCCCTTGATGAAGCCTTTCTATACGGAGTCCGCGAGAGGACAGGGGGGGGGTTTTTTTCTTTTTTGTGTCCCCACGCAATAGTCTTTGCGTTATTTCGCAATACTTTGTGGGATAGTTTCCAAACCAGATAACTGCAAAAATGAAACAAACACTACACCTGTTTTGAGATTTATTGAGTTTTATTTTGAAATCAGCCTTAAATAAAATTATCTTCAAATCAGACTAAAAGACAGTTTTTATTCACAAGCTGTCAAACAAACTACTGAACAATAATGCTGCACGAAACCACATCTGTGACACTTTATTTCCTTATTACTGCTGCATGATGTGTACTTTTTTTTGTACGCCATTAGTGTTTTTGTTTTTATCGTGATTTGAACGGTTCTTCATATCCTAAACATTTAATCGCATTGTTTACTGCGTGTTAACCTGCATATGAAAAATAAACCATATCATTGACATATCAGTGTTTGTTTTATGAGCAGTTTGTCATCTGTGCTGTTGTTCCAAAATGCTGAACGCAAAAGTATTACGTGGGAACGCAAAATAAATAAATTTCCCCATGTCCCCTCACGGGCTTCCGTACCTTACCTCTTAAATCTTTAGTGCACATGCAGCAATTTTGTTGGTCAGATGAGACTTGACACATGATGATACTTTTGGTTTGATGAATGAAGAGATGCAGGGTTGATTTAATCCAGAATCTGTCTTACAAGTGTCCCTTAATCACTGGTGAACTTGATTACGACTAAACACGTTTTACAAGCAGCAGACTGCGTGTTAACACCGCTGCATTCAACTCTCCTGAAGTTCGGTAATATTTGCGACTTTCCTGTCAGCTCTATGAGTTTAATAGATAAGTCCTTACTTCTGACTTTACGTTACAAATCCAATTTTACCACGTCCAGTTCTCCACCTGCGTTCAGGATGGAGGGAGCAAACGCATCGAGCAGAAGCACTGTTGGCTTGTGGGTCGTGTAGTTGGTTTGACTCACATTATAGTTTAGGCTTCTTGGAAAAAAACTACACAATGGCGGCGTCGATTCAAGTTTTTTTTCTTAAAGTTTATAACGAAGTCTCAGTTTTACATTTCCAAGGACAATTGATCCTAGTTTATTTTCCCTCCTATTGGTTAACTCCCGCTCCCGTCTGCTCCCGTTCATTTTTTTATCCTGTACCGTCCCAATCACGTGATCTTTACTGATGCTGTCTCCCGTCCCGCGGGATTCCCATGGGAATCCCGTGACCCGTGGGACTCCCGAAAAAATGTCAGCCTCTACTGTGGAGGTGGACATAAACACCCCAAACTTAAGTTTTTGGAGTCTCTAACAGACTTTTATTCAGGATTTCCCTCTGTTTAGCTCCGTCAACTCTGTCCAGCGTTCCTGTCCTCGATGAAGAAATGCATCCCCACAGCATGGTGCTGCCACCACCATGTTTCCCATAGGGGATGTTGTGTTCGGACCTTTTCAGTGGCAGCCCCTTCCCCCCAGCATGTAATCCAAAAGTAAATTTTTTGGATTCGTCTCACCAGACCACCTTCTTCCACATGTTTGCTCTGTCCTATATGTAACTTGTGGCTTCTTTCAACAAGGGCTTTCTTTTTCAGGTCCCCTAAGCAGGCTGAATGTTTGGACTTCTCTGATTAATGCTCTCCTTGGCCACCTTGACTGAAAGGAATTGGTTGCACTGGATTTTATCATGGGGTGTCAGAGTTAGGGGATGAATTCAAATGCATGGCACATTTTTTATTATTATTGTTTTTTTTTTTTGTGATGGTCTGTGAGGAAAAAAATCCCCGTAAAATGCGTTGATGTTCGTAGCTTTAATATGAGGAAGTTAACAGAGTAGGAATGCTCGTACAAGGCACCGTATACCTCTGATTAACCTCAAGGATCCGTGCTTACAGCTCCTCTGTACCCTCTCCTTAGAACACACAGGTCACAGAAGCCTGGAGCAAGATCGCCAAGTCATTCAAGTGCTCCCCAATTGAGGGTGGGTGCTTATAAACAAAAAAAATATATATATATATATACTTGAAATTCAACTGATCTGCTTCATGAATTCTGAGACAATCAACTCATTTTATTCCTTCGTCTGCAGGCATGCTGTCTCATCAGCTCAAACAGCATTTGATCGATGGGGAGAAAACCATCATTCAGAACCCAACGGACCAGCAGAGGTGAGCTTTCTCAGCAAGCCGCTGTCCTGTCGGATGCTTTCTCTTTCACCGCCGGATGACCGCATCCCTGTGTGTGTTTACAGAAAGGACCATGAGAAGGCTGAGTTCGAAGTGCATGAGGTGTATGCAGTGGATGTGCTGATCAGCACCGGGGAGGGAAAGGTATGGATCATTCTGGTGTAATTAGACTTGATTTTGTTAACAATACTTGACGAATGAAGGAGTTGTGTTTGTGTTTAATGATACAGGCAAAGGACGGAGGCCAGAGGACCACCGTTTACAAGCGGGACCCCAACAAGGTCTACGGATTGAAGATGAAAACGTCCCGCACGTTCTTCAGCGAGATGGAGAGACGATTCGACACAATGCCTTTCACTTTGAGGTAACGTCTTCTCTCTTCATCGATATTGTTGCTACACTCATTTACTTGCTCACACTAATGCCTCTTTTCCTGTCCTAATTCCTTGGGTCCTCAGGGCATTCGAGGATGAAGGCAAGGCCAGGCTGGGAGTGGTGGAGTGCGCCAAACATGAGCTGCTGCAGCCGTTCACTGTGCTGCACGACAAGGAAGGTAAGTGAAACAATCAGGGAGGCTGGGGAGGTACTGTGCATATGTGACCAAGTCACATATGAGAGAAGTCCTTCATCATTTTTTTTTTTGATGGTCTGGACACACAACAGCAGTATAACCTCCACTTTAAAACACTGCATAGACTTTTTTTATCTGTAAAAAAAAAGATGTTTATATTCTATCTAAGCAGATTTGGGTTCAGATCTCATACTGATTGAGGAAAATGGCCTCTCTGTGGTTCTCAGCTGTAAGTCACTGTCTGGATAAATGCAGGTACATATTCACAGACGCCTGCGGTGGTAAGGGGCTGATCCTGCAGTTGTTGAGAATACACTAGCTGGGGTGGAAATTTAAGCAGAAATGAGTTTTGCTGAGTGGAACCGTTGTTCAATTTACTAAAACAAATGAGGCCAACAGGCTATAATTTAGACAGAGTCAGGTCAAACTCCCGATCTGTTGGCAGTCGCTGTCTGTGTCTCCTCTCTCCCAGTAGATGTTTCTGCAGAAATGGGATCTGAGTTAATTCTCTGAGTCATTCTCACAACTATATCAACACAAGTGTTATTTAGAATCGATGGGATGGGGATGTTGACATTAAAGTTTGCAGGAACCTTGGTACCGTGTCTTCATGCCCACACACCTTTCATCATTATCTTTACCTCCTAACTCCATCTTTGCACAGGGGAGTTTGTGGCCCAGTTCAAGTTCACCGTGCTGCTCATGGCCAACGGACCTCTGCGGATCACCAACAGCCTCTATGAGCCCGAGCTCTACAAGTCTGAGCACGATGTGGAGGACCCAGAGCTGAAGGTTAGACCTCTGTCATGGATGAGACATGAACACTCACGTGTGCAGATATATTTTTTGGTTTACCTCATAAGACTGTATGTGTTTTGTTCATAGGCTCTGCTTCAGAGCTCAGCCAGCCGCAAGACTCAGAAGAAGAAGAAAAAGAAGGTGATTTTCTGACTGCTTTTTTGAAACCTGTTTTCAGGCTCTTTGCTCAGACCTCATTTTATCTCTTGTGTTGACAGGCTTCAAAGACGGTAGAGAATGCAACAGGACAGGCGATGGAGACCGAAGCCGCCGAGTAAATTTCAATAAACGGTGACAGAAACCCGTTGACACAAAGAACAGACGTCACGATTCTTTCTGTCCCGGCTGTCTGAGGGACTTGAGGGCATAGCTGCTGTGAATACCTCTAATGTCAGTCTGGGAGGAAGCTGCTCCTGAATTCTGTCACTCCAACAAAAATACACATAAACATGGAATTGAGTCCCATTTATTCTAGACAAACTCACTTTTACACACTGGAGTCTCCATCCACACACAAGCTTAAACAAAAATCAGAACCTTAGGTGATGATCTGCCTCATTAGGATCGGGCGTTAGTCCCTGAAAGACACATTTACACCAGAATAGCTCCCAGCGAGGTGACAACAGCAGAACACAAGCAAACGTATGAAACAGGTTAGCTTTCCTATCCTTGAGGCAGCGATTTTCTCTGAGTGCCTGCAGTTCTCCATTGGAAGAGAGCATATTCACACAATATTTCAACATTCAGTTTGCTCTGAGGGTTCCCTTCAGTTTTAACCATACCAATGAAAGTTTGAGCGAGCATGTAGAGGATTACAGGTGGTCCAGTTGAAGCCATGTCTTTGAAAATTATGGAAATACACATTTTTATTACATCTTTTGTTGTTTCTTGTGAATAAAGCTGAACTGCAGCATTACTATCACTTAGATCTGTGCTCTGGTTCATTGTGTGATATTCGATTAGGCTACTAGGCTATCGATTTCTAAAACTGACATCTTGAGACGTGTCATTTCAGTAATGCAACTGTTGGGGGGGCACAGTTCAAACTCCTGCCCAGGTTTCAGCATTCAGTCCTCTGGTGCCACCATGAGGTCTGACGGTCATCTGTTTGTACACAAGAACTCCACACTTGTTAGATTTATGGGCACTTTTGTAAATCCTAGTTTCAGAGACTATTTTTGGAAACAATAAATAACCATCTGGCATCGAAGTTTTTCTGGTTGTGGTCTCTTTATTTGTTTGAGTTATAATAAAGACAATTTAACATTATTATTAATATTAAAGGATATTAAATTGTGTTCAGTGTCTTCGGAATGAAAGCAGCAAATTTGGGAAGATGTGGATTACTTTCCTGAAATATCGACCTATCCACATTTAACTTAGGTTTACGTTTGTGAGATGCAAGTTAGGTTTTTTAATCTGTTTGCATTGAGCACATCATTTGGCACCAGCTGGAAAGATTTGACTTCTAATTTTATGTGTGTTTAGCAACCCTTCTTCTGGAGGTGGGTAAGATATTCAGCTCATCTTGTTGTTGAAACATTTTTATGTTTTTAATATATATTTATTTAATATTGTAATTGGAATATTCAACAATGTTACCTAAACTACCAATTCTGATTAGTTTAGAGGTTAAGCGTTCAGTCATACTGCCAGAACCTCACTGATGGAAACAAAACTGTGGTTTTTTTCTTCTACTTGCAGACATTTTTTAAGCCTTAGGTATACTTTTGACCCTGTGTGAATTAGATAAAATCCACAATAAATTTAAAGTTGTGCACCCACATCTTGCTTTTAAATAAAGCTTGAGGTAGTATCTTATCTTTCCTATCATTCCACACTGGGACAAGACTGGTTCCAGTGCATTTTAAAAAGCCTCAAGTTATAACAAAGTGGTGAGTGTATGCAAAGATCGGACCAGCCATGTAAGAAGAGCATGTCTTATTAAATAAAGCTACTTTGGCTTGCTATGAATTTCAGTTTACCACCTGAAGATTTATAATAATAAAACTATCTTTAGCTTATTCTAAACAAAGTCATTCTCAGTAATAATAAGCAGGAAATAAGTCAAAACAAATTTACCTAACTAAAAATCTCATTAAAACGACAGGATTGACGCTAAAAACCCGTCTCTGTGCTGCAGAATGCAGAAAACTCAATTTCCCAACCATCTTTCGTCCCTGACAGTTGACGTCACATGTCACTTTTAAACGGCGTCGCTAGAGAAAGACGTCAGATGTGGAGACGATTCGTTAGCTTTTGGTGACTACGATAAGTTGCCGCCAGAATCCAACTGAATCCTTCTTTTAAAAAAAATCATAAAGGCAGAATTTGATATTTCTATTTTGTTTTCAGCCTTCACTCCTCGAGATGAGAGCTAAGGTAGGTGTTTTTGTTTTCTATAGTGCGTTAAGTTTATTTAAAATGTTGCTAGCATATGGTAGCCAACTTAGCAAGGAAGCGTTATTCATTTCTTTAGAGACCTTCGAACGCCCCTTAAAAGTTATTGCCATTAAATGTATCTTGCATTTCAGTTGTTTTATGAGTATTTTTTACATAACATTTTGAGTATAACTGACAAAGATTTTAAACGTTTCCTTCGCAGTGGCGAAAGAAGCGCATGCGCAGGTGAGATTCCACATGCTGCACTTTTTGTCGGTGGCATTGTGAAGCGTTTCAGTAAACTGTAAAATATTTTCTCTAACTAGTCTATGATTGCATGTGCAGGCTGAAGCGCAAAAGGAGAAAGATGAGGCAGAGGTCCAAGTGAGGCGTCCTGTCCTGTTTCTGCGGCATGGTGCCATCAACAAGGCCGGTGAGCAGAGCTGGAGAACCAGGAGCTTTCTGTGTATAAGTCTGAAGGCCTGTGGGAGAAGATCATCAGGAGCTGAACCAGGTCTAGTCTGATGGCAGGCTTTTCCACTGGGACATTCTGGACTCGTCTTAATTCCTTGACTTAAGTCATTTGGTTTTGTTTGTACATTGATTAAAGGTTTTGATTTATAAAATCCCAATCTTTGTTTTCCTCTTTTTCAAAATGGATGCAGACAGATATATTGATGCCACTGCTCTTTGAATAAGGGTTTAAATTACATTTCTGATGTTGGGGAAAGTCAAAGGATTTCTAGATATGGGGGTGGGATACGGGTCCTGAAACAATATGGCTAAATATTCAAGGTTTCTACAGAATCCCAAATTTAAAAACAATCTCAATTTTAGGCTCATAAAAGTCTTACATGCCTAGTATTTCCATATAGGTCATTAGTTTGTATGTTGATTCATTGCTTTATCAATTTTCTTATTTTTGAGAGCTATGCTGGTGATATTCTGGCATTTGGTTTTGTAGTTTTTGTTGATATTCAGGCATGATTACTCTGGGGGGTGACCTGACTGCAAATGACAGTGTCCTATCAACCACTGAAATGTGTTGGTGGTGAACTTGTCACTGGTGTCTTGCAGCAAGAAAGTACTGGGTTTGAATCCCAGCCAGGTGGTTTACTACATTGAGTTTGCATGTTCTTCATATGCATGATACTGGGTATTCTGTTGGGTTGCTTGGCATCTTTTAAGTGCTTCCGTAGGTATGTGTGGTCATGGTTGTTGGTCTCTGATGGACTGGTGACCTGTCCATGGTGTACCCCAGCTTTTACCGATGGAGATGGGCACTACCACCTTGCTCTCCTGTGACCTGAAATGAGTAATCAGATATTGAAAACTAAGGGAATCTGAGGTAAGAATTGTAAAGTCTATTTATATTGGGTTTAGGAGAGAAGCAGTTTTGTCTTTTTTCTTCAGCATCATAACAATTACTAGAGGTAGGCAAAATATAGGAATACTGGTCTAACCAAGGCAATGGACACAAGTTCTCACTATCCAGAATTAATCTGGTTAAATAGGTCTAATTTGAATATTTTTGTGTCAAAAGTGTAGTCCCCAAATGTCAATTCGCCATAGATTTGTACTTAAAAATAAGACTAAAGCTAAACAAAAAGTTCAATAAAAGATACATTTTAATACTAACAAAAGTTAATTTTTTTAGCAGCTCTATTTGCTAACTATCTATCTGGATAAGAGATGGGAAATTCTCAGTACTTGAGATGCTACTGTTAATATCCCAAAGTGTTGGTAGCATCTTAAATCCAAGCAAGAACTAAACGAGTAATGAAAATGTGTATTTATCATGGCCAATGTCTTCATCACAATATTTCACAATGATCATTTCCTTGTATCAAGCAGAGGTGGCTTTAACGTTGGCGGGACTCAGTACAAACAATTATACACGGTGTTAGGTATTATTCAGTCAACTCAGAGGTAAGAACGAGACACAGTCAGTTTTACTTGTGACAAGGGTAGCCCACTTTGCAGTGTAACTACAAAGTTTTGACACCCTATCTCTTTATTTATATGCAACAGACAGTTCAGACAGGGTGTGTGTGTGTGTGTGAGACCGAAAGGAGGCTGGTTCTCATGGGAAATAGATAACGGTGATCTCACACACAGGAGGGAGGACAGCACACAGAGAAAACTGCATACCAGAGATGCACAGTAGAGTGCAGGTGCATTACAGCACAAAGTTTTTACATGAGTGATAACAAGTCCTCGCACCCATCCAACACACGGACATCATTCTTTAAAGCTTGAGCGGGTTATTCATCCTGTCTTTTGCGAATTAATGCTCTTTTATTTTCTGCTGGGGACTAAATGAAACTCAAAGCAAGCTGACTAATAAAACAGGCATATTTGCGTTTACTGCTTACAGCTAATGACATGTTCCTTTCAAATTCTGTTGAGTTCTTGTAAACAATACAGCAGCCCGTGAGATCATAACAGATGTCTTTTATAGCTTTTGGACTTTTTATAGATAAATTAGTTGAAAATTAACTTTCCATCTAAGGAAGCAGGTGTGGGGAAGATCCTAGATGGCGCTGTTTAAAGAAAATGTGTTGAAGTTAATGGTTTTTATAATCCATGTAAAGAACAGAAAGTTTACTTGAAAAAAGGTGTATTGTCCTATATGAATAGTAGTATTTCATGTGTTAGTTCAATGTAAACTTTCCCACAGCTAAAAATATATATTTCTGTTGTTGACTCTAAATGTTATGAGGTTCTGCTAAGGCCAAAGGTTTCACTTGACTGTCATGAGACCCAGTGACTTGGAACCTTTCTTGCATCATAGTTCACATAATTTAGACATCTCAGACATAATCCTGTGACTTCCACTTCTGCTTCTGCTGTAGATCAGAGAAGCTCGTATCATTCTTCAATTAATCAGTTTGGTTTTCATTGAAATATTTCTTTCTTAATATGCGGGTTGTAGGGTCTCAGCGACAAGAGAACTAATAAGCGGTCAACGTGTACAAAACAACACTGCCGATTGACAAAAAAGATTGCGAGTTGGTTCATGGAGTGGATTGACATGAATAAATTTAAAGTGTGCTCAAGATGTTTTCAAAATGCATGAAACAAGTTGTGAGTAAACACTTCTTTCTTGCAGGTACAGAGATTGTTTTCCCAAACAGGCGATGCAGAGCATTTACAATATTCAAGAGTAAAAAAAGATTAAATAAGACCGTGACAAAAACATGGTAATCACAAAGTCAAATGCCATATATTAAAATGAGATTTTGTTGTATTAAAAACAGTTTTCACACCCTCAAAACATTTGAAATTAGTCTCTAACTGAAATGTCTTTGCAGTAAACCTGCCTTACAAAAATATTGAAACTCCTTCAACTTTTAACATTGCGAACAAACTTTAATGTATTTTCGAATTTTGTTTGCGACAGATCCACATACATTTATGCATATTTGAGATGTGCAGCAAAACTGAACTTTCACTTTTTACAAACAAGAATTTGAAAAGTTTAAAATGCATCTGTGTTAAGCCCCCCCGAGCAAGTATTTGTTACAAACCGCTTTTCGCTGCAATGACAGCTGCAGGTTTTTTGGGGTATGTCTTCAGCAGCTCTGCAGACTGAATTGTTGCACTTTTTTCTTTGCAAAATTGCTCAAACTCAATCAGACTGGATGGAAAGCCTAAGTGAACATCAATTTTCAATTCTTTAATTTAGGCTTTAGGTTTAGATTTAGGTCTGAACTTTGACTGGCCGTTCTAACACATGAATACTTCTACTTAGACCATTGCATTGTAGCCCTGGCTCTGTGTTGAAGAAAGGTGAACCTTCACACCAGTATCAAGTCTTTTGCAACCTCTAACAGGTTTTCATTCAGGAATGCCCCATATTTAGCTCCATCCATCTTCCCATCAACTCATCAACTCTGACCAGCTACCCTGCCCCCGCTCAAGCAAATTATCGTCGTAGTAGGACGCTAGCTCCACCGTGTTTCACGGGGGGGGAGAGGTGCAATCAGGGTGATATGCAGTGTTACTTTGTAACATAAAATATGAAAGCCATGCATCTTTTTTCTTTCACATCATGGTTTATCACATACAATCTCGATAAAATATATTGAATTTTGTGGTTGTAATGTGACAAAATCTGAAAAAGGTCAAGCCACTATATTTGACTTGAAGTGTTGAAGCAACTCCAGTTTTAAGTTCTAAAATTAACATTAAAAGAGTCAGTTCAAAAACAGTACTTGTGTAATAAGAACAGCTAAGGGCATTACAGGAAACCATCAACCAGAGATCTCATATCACCACCACCCCACCAGAATTTATAGTGGAGAGGGTGTGTTCAGGGCAAAATGCAACATTTTACATGTAGGCCAAAAAGTTCAGTTTTTGTGTCATTTGGCCAGAATGCCACATGACTGATCTTTCTCCTACATGGCATGTGACAAACAGCAATCATAATCTCTTTTGGTTTTCAACAAGGTTGTTCCATTTGCTACATTTCCACCAAGTCAATTTGTGAGTGCATGCACATAAATAACAATAAAATACATTGATCTATTAGTTGTAACATGACAAAATGTGAAAATCTTCAAGGGTTATGGATACTTTTGCAAGGCTGTGTACATGTCTCACATGACTTGATTATTGTTGCTTCAGAGTGCTTGCTCTCTGTACACAAAGGATCATAAAAGTCATCACCCTCAGAGCAAATACAAAGAAGTGTCCGTTACCAGGAAACAACAGAGCTATTTTAAACCGGGACTGTTTTGCTGGCACAAATGAAGCTGCAAATGAGAGCCATGTGGAAAGCCACAAGATATCATAAACCATGTGAATGTTTCTGCAGAATGTTCTATTATTTTACCACATTTTGGGATAACATTGCATCTGTGATACCCTGGATGGCTGATAGGAGACAAGATGATGTTGATCTCTAAACAGAGCACCAATACTGGTGCAGTTGGTTGGCCAGCCAGCCACAGTGATACCTTGGTCGTTAACCTTTTAATTATCAGCCTTTCAGTGCAGACAGGGTGTGACATAGTTTTGCACAGTCAAAAACTCACAGTATTTTAGAATAACTGCTAGTAATTTAAAGTTAAACTCTTGGAAAGGTGGACAGAAACACTTGATTATTACATGTTTATTTAATAATTATGTAGGTCTTGGCTAGATGGGGCCAGCAGGACCACGTCATCTGCAAAAAGAAGAGACGAAATCCTCTGGTCCCCAAACCAGACCCCCTCCGGCCCTTGGCTGCGCCTAGAAATCCTGTCCATAAAAGTTATGAACAGGACCGGTGACAAAGGGCAGTCCTGCCGGAATCCAACATGCACCGGGAACAGGTCCGACTTAGTGCCGGCAATGCGAACCAAACTCCTGCTCCGCTTGTACAGAGACCGGATGGCCCCTAGTAAAGGGCCCCCGATTCCATACTCCTGGAGCAACCCCACAGGGCATAACGAGGAACACAGTCGAATGCCTTCTCCAGGTCCACAAAACACATGTGGACCAGTTGGGGAAACTCCCATGAACCCTCGAGTACCCTGTAGAGGGTATAGAGCTGGTCCAGTGTCCCACGGCCGGGACAAAAACCACACTGCTCCTCCTGAAGCCGGGGTTCGACTATCGGCCGGACTCTCCTCTCCAATACCCTGGCGTAGGCCTTACCAGGGAGGCTGAGGAGTGTGATCCCCCTGTAGTTGGAACACACCCTCCGGTCCCCCTTCTTATGAAGGGGGACCACCACCCCAGTCTGCCAATCCAAAGGCACTGTCCCCGTCCGCCACGCAATGTTGAAGAGGCGTGTCAACCATGACAGCCCCAAACATCCAAAGACTTGAGGTACTCAGGGCAGATCTTATCCAACCCCGGAGCCTTGCCACCCCAGAGCTTTTTAACAACCTCGGTGACTTCAGCCTGGGTGATGAAAGAGTCCAACCCCGAGTCCCCAGCCTCTGTTTCCACCAGGGAATGCGTGATGGCAGGATTGAGGAGATCCTCGAAGTACTCCTTCCACCGGCCGATAATGTCCCCGGTCAAGGTCAGCAGCTCCCCAACCCCACTGTAAACAATGTTGGCGAAGCACTGCTTCCCCCTCCTGAGGCGCTGGACGGTTTGCCAGAATCGCTTCGGGACCAACTGGTAGTCCTTCTCCATGGCCTCACCGAACTCCTCCCAGGTCCGAGTTTTTGCCTTTGCCACCGCCCGGGCCGCGGCACGCTTGGCCCCACGGTACCCGTCAGCCGCCTCAGGAGTCCCACAAGCCAACCACAACCGATAGGACTCCTTCTTCAGCTTAACAGCATCCCTTACTGCCGGTGTTCACCACCGGGTTCGGGGATTGCCGCCGCGACAGGCACCGCAGACCTTACAGCCGCAGCTACGGGCAGCAGCATCGATAATAGATGTGGAGAACATGGTCCATTCGGACTCTATGTCTCCAACATCCCTCGGAATCTGGTCAAAGCTCTCCCGGAGGTGAGAGTTGAATACATCCCTGGCCAAGGGCTCCGCCAGACGCTCCCAGCAGACCCTCACTATGCTCTTGGCCTGCCAAGTCTGTCTGCCTTTCTCCTCCTCCAGCGGATCCAACTCACACCAGGTGGTGATCAGTGGACAGCTCAGCCCCTCTCTTCACCCGAGTGTCCAAAACATGCGGCCGAAGGTCTGATGATACGACAACAAAGTCGATCATTGACCTCCTGCCTAGGGTATCCTGGTGCCAAGTCCACTGATGGACACCCTTATGTTTGAACATGGTGTTCATTATAGACAATCCGTGACTAGCACAGAAGTCCAATAACAAAACACCGCTTGGATTCAGATCGGGGAGGCCATTCCTCCCAATCACGCCTCTCCAGGTGTCACTGTCGTTTCCCACGTGGGCGTTGAAGTCCTCCAGCAGAATAATGGAGTCCCCGGGAGGGGCACTATGCAGCACCCCTGACAGGGACACCAAGAAGGCCGGGTACTCCGCACTACCACTCGGCCCGTAGGCCGAAATGATAGTCAGAGACCTCTCCCCAACCCGAAGGCGCAGGGATGCGACCCTCTCATCCACTGGGGTAAACCCCAACACGAGACGGCTGAGCTGGGGGGCATCCGGGGATCGGGGCCGCCGAGGTCTCCACCTTCGTCTGCCGCCCAATCCTCTTTACACCGGTCCCTCACGGTTCCCCCTGCAGGTGGTGGGCCCACTGGGGGATGGTCTCGCGTCTCTTGTTCGGGCTTGGCCCGGCCGGGTCCCGCGAGGAGCAACCTGGCCACCAGGCGCTCTCCGACGAGTCCCTACTCCAGGCCTGGCTCCAGGGTGGGACACCGACTCCGCCATACCGGGCGACGTCACGTGCCTTGATTCTGTAGTCGTCATGAGGGATTCTCGAACCGCTCTTTGTCTGACCCGTCACCTAGAGCCTGTTTGCCATGGGAGACCCTACCAGGGGCATTTAAGCCCCAGACAACATAGCCTCTAGGATCATTCGAGCACTCAAACCCCTCCACCACGTTAAGGTGGTGGATCCATGAATTTAAAATGCAACCAAGTGGCCTACATCTACCTTTGGCAATATGGGCAGGTGCCAAGTCTTGCTGAAAAATTTAACCAACATAAAAGTATAGCAGAGGGAAGAATGAAGTGCTCTAAAATTTCCCTGAAAGATGAATGATGCTGACTTTGGACTTTCTAAAACACAATGGACTTAAACCAGAAGATGACATAGCACCTGAAATCATCAATGACTGTAAAAACTTCACACTGGACAATTTTGATTATGTTCTTCTCTTCTCTTCCTCCACACTCTGGGACCTTGATTTACAAATTGAATGTAATATTTACTTCAGGCTTAAATGAGGACTTATCACAGGTAAGACGCTTCTGTCGATGTTTCTGGTTAAAGAGTAGTTATCCTTGTTGCTTGTGCACCTTTCTTTACCACATTTTTTCCTTCTACTCAACCTTCCGTTATTAGATATAGCACTCTATGAACAGCCAACTTATCCTGCTTGTGGGTAAAACCCGTCAGCTGCCTTCCCAGTAATTGTGCAGGGCATGACATAACATGTGGATTTTTTTTATTGGTGTTATATAACATTGTAAAGTTTTGACACCCAGGATGTTGGAATTTGATTAGCTGTAAGCCATTATCATAAAAACACCGGTATTAGTTGAATTACGTGGTTTTGTGTGTAATTAATTTTATACACGTTTCTGTGTCCATGCATGAACCTGTTGGTGCTGCTCTGAAGTTGCTGCAGTGGACATGAGCGCCTGCGCACACTGGAGGATTTATCCTGACTGGCAGGCTGTGTAAAAAGATAACAGGTCGAGCTGCTTTACAATAGTTAGATTGTACGTGTGTACGCTCCGCCCGGCAGCAGCACATAACGCTACAAGTTAATTCAAGGGTCTGAGTTTCTGCTTGATCTGATGCAGGGCTTCAAGATGAGCCCGCCCTCTCGGGTCTCGGTCTCTGCTTGCCCTGCTCCTCCAGACCAACAAAAATGACCAGACGCGGAACAGTTCATGACAGAGCCCTGCGGAACTGAGGCGGAGAGAAGCCGTTCCTGGTCTGCAGTTTTGTCTCTATGGTTTCTGTAATTAAACTGCGTCGCTGAGCGCAGGGGCTCGCCACTCTGCCACAGAAGCGGGGGGGAGTTTAAAGAGGCCAGGCCAAGAGCTTAGTAGTTATCCGCATCTCAGCATGCACACCACAGATGCAGACCCGGACATGAGCAGCGACACGGCTCCAGCAGCAGCAGCAGCCCCGGCCTCACCGAGCCAGCACCCCGGTGAGGGCGCAGTCAGGGTGCTGTGGTCGTTTGGAAAATGCCTCGCTGCTCTCCTCCCGGTCTACCTGGCCGGATATTACGGCTTCAGCATAAGCTTCTTGTTGCTCGGAGTGATGATCTACATGGGATACAAACACGGTCGGCTGGAGAAGGAGATGAGGCTCAAGTCTTCTATGTACCTCCTGGAGAACGAGAGGGAGTTCACCACTCAGAAGCTTTTCAGAAGCAGGAGGGATCTTCCTCCCTGGGTAAGCGGATCCGTCTCTGCAGGTTCTACTGCCTGCCTTAAACTCCGTATGGGAATTTAATCTGCTCTTGGATCTCACCTGCATGGCTTATTACGGTTTTATACCTTTATACACATATATAAAAACTAAATTTTGGACTCTTTATTTCCCAATATTTAGACATTCGGATTCAGATTTTCTGTGGGGTTTTCCTTTTATCTGCATCTGTGAACCAGCTTATGACCTTTCTGGGCTCCGAAAACAAAATGAGCACAGCAGTCATCAAGAGCACCATATCTGGCAAGATAGTGGAATAAGCTGTGTAAGGAGTGAGTGTGCGTTTGTTTGTGTGTGTGTGTGTGTGTGTGTGTGTGTGTGTGTGTGTGTGTGAGGGTTTTGTCAGCATAGATCTTACATGGTGATTTAAGATCTCTGTGGTCGGTTGGTTTCCTGAGAAGTTCGAAGCTTAGTTTAACATGTTAAAAATCATTTAGGCCTAGTCTTTCTACTGTGAATTTAAGTCTGTTTAAAGTAAATGCATTTAAAGGGAAATAGATTATTTACTTAAAATAAAAAGACAATATTTTTGTTTTTTTCACAGTTTGCTGCAATCACTAACTTTAATATATTTCATATTTCACTACACAGAATACTGTACATATGTAAAGACAAATAAAGAGAATAGAGAATAAAGCAATAAGATAAAGAGAAAGACAGTGGAAGAAAATAATGCTTGATCTTCAAGATTTTTTACAAGTAAACTAACACTACAATCTCCCTGCAGATGCCATCCCCACAGTGAAACACGGTGGTGGCAGCATCATGTTGCTGGGTAGGCTTTTCTTCAACAGGGACAGGGAAAATGGTCAGACTGAATGGGAAGATGGTTGGAGCAACATATAGGGCAATACTGAGTCTGCGAAGGACTTGTTACTAGGGTGGAGGTTTACTTCAAGCTGGACAATTACCGACAATGGAATGGTGTAGATCAATGTATATTCATGTGTTAGAATGGCCTAGTCAAAGTCAAGACCTAGATCGGATTGGGAATTTGCGGTTTGCAGATCCTCTGCATCCAGTCTTACCAATCTTAAGGTGCTTTGCCGAGAAGAATTGGCCATATTTCTGTCTTTAAATGTGCAAAGCTTGTAGAGGTATCCAGTAAGGTGGTTCAACAAAGTATTGACTGAGGGCGGTTGAATCCAAATGCACGCCACACTTTTACATTGTAAAACATTTCAAAAACCATGTATCATTTTCCTTCCACTTCACAATCTTGCACTACTTTTTGTTGGTTTACCATATAAAATCATTCTAAAATACACCGAAGTTTGTGTTTGTAACATTACTAAATGTGAAAATTTCAAGTTTCGCTTTTATCCACAGATCAATTTTCCAGATGTGGAAAAAGTGGAGTGGCTGAATAAGGTATGTTCTCTTTCCTTTGTTGGATTTGCTTTTTGTATGCAGCTGTGTATGTTCCATCTGTTTCAACCCAGAGCTATCTGTTTGACTGTGGACTGCTCTGGTCCATCTGGTGTTGGAAGCATTCCTGATTCACTTGAGTAACTTCCAACAACAGCAGCAGTAAGGTCTCACATTTATTAATAAGGTAAAGTATGCACGAGTGGACTGTAAGCAACCAGTCTGCTGCTGCAGCCTATGTGTCCGACCAGGATTATCTGTGAGTGTAATTAAGAGCCAAGGAGAGTGTTTCAGATCATATCGCAACTTCCTTGTCTCTGTCAGGGCAGTCACTTTGCATCAGCACAGGGCAAGCGTGAGTATGAATGCTAATAGTGGAGAGTGCTGGTCTTGAGGGGAAATTGTAATGAAGTCTACGACAGACTGCCCTGCTTGTAGGACATATAGATGATAGGACTCATTTTTCAGCCAGCCTGCCCAGCTACTCCAGGCTTCCCGATGTGTCCCCCAAGTGATCATTTGCTCCTGTAAACATACGGTCACACATCTGTCACTGGAGTTAACAGTTCACAGAAAGTGACTGTGATGTCATTCTACAAGGATATAACATATATTGCAATAATGCTATGTGGAATTGTAAACTAAATAGATTTTTTTTTTTATTGATGAAACTAAGGCATCTTTGATGAGAATAATATTTCCTTTGTATTGCTTAGATCAGCGCAGGAAGCTTGATAAATGGCCATATGATCTGTCATGCAGATACTGCAGCAGGCCTGGCCCTTTGTTGGCCAGTATCTGGAGAAGCTGCTGGTGGAAACCATCGCTCCTGCAATTCGAGCTTCCAGCATTCATCTGCAGACTCTCAACTTCACTAAGGTCAACCTGGGAGAAAAGGTGTGTTAAAGGGCTCACCATACATCCAGCGGTCTCCCTCACTGGACAACACTTTAGGACTTAAGCTTAGAACAGGCTTGAAGGGAGAACCCCAAGGTTTTGGATATTTTTGACTTCTTGGGACGTTATTTGTGTATTTCTGCCTGTGACCTTGGAAAATCCAAGGACAAAGAGAATGCACCATCAGGACAAGCTTCAGCCACTCAGTCCACGTCTACTTTGTTTTTTGGTATATAACAGTGAATGTGTTACATCGCCACATACAGGCATGGCATGGTGACAACATTTCAAATAATTTTTTTGTGTGGATGAAGATATTTCTTTTATAAGGGGAGCTACCAATTATTTATTCAGAATGAGCTTATATACGCACATATAATTATAATTTAATATTGAACTCATGTTATTTGGTTCATCTAAAGTTCAATGAATGAATTAGAATAAATGATTTTCTCTGCTAGTGTGGCTTTATAAAAGGTCTTTTAGGCCTTGTTTACACAACATTTTCTGGTGAAAACTGAAAGGTGTAGTTGCTTTTCGACTGTTTGTTTACACAACAACAGTGCGTGCCTTTTCGGAAAAGGGCATCATTTAAAAACTGGTTACAGAGTTTGAAGATGTCCCGATCTCCGTTGTCATGTAGACGAGAAAAAAATTATTTTCTTACGGGGAAGCCCTGGCTCATTCGCAGTATGACTAAAATCAGAAGAAATTAATGCTCGCAACATAGCGGCTGCTGACCAGTTTAAAAACCACAGAAGACAAAGATTTCAACAATACCAATGGCAGACTGCAATATAACATTCTTCTGCTGCTGACTCTTGAATCTAGCAATGGTTTTGCTCATTTTCTCTGCCGTTTTGTAAGCAGGAAGCGCATGTTGTTGAGAGGAATTACACTATCTTCACGTCTCCACTGTAGCCATGTGAACTGAGATTGTGATTAATACATTGTCGAGTAGACGTGTTAAAAAAATTCCAGTTTTCAATGGATTGTTGTTGTGTAAACAAGGCCTTAGTTTTGTTTTGTGTTAAGGCCGCCGTTGTGTTCACAGGCTCTGAAGCTGGTTGGTGTAAAGGCTCACACAGAACAAGACAAAAGACAAGTTATGTTGGATTTGTATCTCAGGTAATGCCACCACAACGTTCCTTAATCTGTCATTTCAGGCATGGCTCCAGCTTTTCTTGTTAAATACCAAAGGTTCCTTGAATAGTAATACCAAGAAGTGCGCTTGTTTATAACAGCAGACCTTTGTGTACTCACCACAAAGAAAACAGCTCTATCATAACACATGTGGGCTGCTCCTCTTGGTTAAACATTTATCTTTAGACTCTCCACCTCTTTTATGTTACAGTTACGCCGGTGATGTGGAGATAAATGTCGAAATTAAAAAGTACTTCTGCAAAGCTGGCGTGAAAGGAGTCCAGGTAAAGCAGTTTCTTGCACAAATTAAAAATAATCATTAGATTTTAAGCCCAGGGTTCAGCTGAACTTTCTCTCGTAGCTCCACGGAAAGCTGCGTGTAATCCTGGAGCCGCTGATTGGAGATGTGCCACTGGTTGGAGCCGTTACAATGTTCTTTATTCGCAGGCCTGTGAGTTTTTTCACTTTTGCCCTGCTTTCATATCTTAGTAAGGCATTTATTTCCACTTCTTTTCTCATTTGCATGCTATTTGTAGAAACTGGACATCAACTGGACTGGACTTACAAATCTGTTGGATATCCCTGGTCTCAAGTGAGTTTTTCAGCCTTAGCTGCTCATTGTTCTCTGTTTTTTCTGTTTTTATCCATCTGAGTTGGAGATTTGCTATTACAAACAGAATAGTAAGAAGGGAATATACTATCCTATGAACTATCCACCCACTAGAATAACAAAAGAGCTTAAGCATCCACCAGCCCAGGAAGAGGTTAGCTAAAGGACTTCTTTTTGTTCTTGTCAACCAGTTCAATTAAAAAAGAACTATAAAAATAAACGCGTGTTTGGCCTCATAAGGCATATGCTGAGGTTGCTTATTCAGCTCTTCCTTTAGAGTAAGTAACATACTTCTTTGTATACTTCCCAAACCATTGATGAAAAAAGGAAAGATGAAATCCCAGTTTACGTTACGTAGCGGCTGCCTTAATATCGTAACATAATGTATATTTTAAAAAACACTTAAATTAAAAAATATATCTGAAATATATGAAAACTAAGTCACAAAATAAAGACACTATAAAAAAATTCTAAACAATAAATGGAATTTTTTCACTGGAAATGATAATGACTAATAACAAATGAGTTATTTGGTCCAAACAAAATTGTTCAGATTTCAATTAATCTATTTAAACAACATTTCCATCTATTTTCTATACCCGTTTCTTCCATACTTATTTACTTCCATACAGGTTGCCAGGGAAACACACTGGACAAACAACCAATGGACACACCTATTCACTCATAAGGGCAATTGAGGGAAACCAATTAACCTAACATGACGTGTGGTGTCTGCCATTTATACGCATCATGTGTTTTTGATCCATGTATGTGTCTTCAAATCTAAAGTGTTCCCACGCTAATTAACTGACTCTACTGTATTTGTATACTGAACGCTACCCCTGCATCAGCCATTGTAGGTGCTGGTGATTTTGCCCTTCATTTTTTTGTACTTTTCCAGTTTAGGTCGTCTACCAGCAGTGAAAAGGTACTAGTCGAAAAACAAGGAAAAGCAAGTTCCTAAAATTGCACAAAGTTGCGCCATGGCTGAAGTGAAAAGATATTTAAAACACCTGTATTTTACATGGCAATTTAAGTACAAACAACCAATGACCAAGCTTGGTCATCACAGTGATAATATGTTGTGGTATTGCAATGATAAGTCAGACATTTGAGCATAATTTATTTTTTTGTATATTTGTCATGTTCTACAAAGCTGCTGTAGAGGCAATGCATGACAAGCTTTAGGAAGCGTAAATATGCCTATTATCAAACATTTAGATCATACGTCAGCCATTAAACACATTTTTTTGTTATCATTCTCAGCTTTATGGGAACTTTCATAGTTGATACAGATAAACAATAGAGTGAACCTACAGAATTATTTTATTACCATTGTGCTCCGAAAACTGGACGAATAGACAGATGGATGGATGGATGGACGGATGGATGGATGATCTTTTTTTTTACATATTTCATCTTCATTAAATATGCTGATTAGACGTCACGTTGTAGAAATAGTGCATGTAAACTTTTAACTGTATTAAGACTATTTCATCTGCTGAAAGTAGTATCAGATGTCTTGAATCCACCGTTTACTTGACAACCAAAAAGAAATGATGGCCTTTGAAGTCTGAATTTTTTCACCTTACGTTATGTTCTGAGGTCTGGAAAACTTTGTAGAATTTATAGTTTTAATATAAAAATTTAATTTCAAAAATGTTTAATATAAGCATTTTATTCCAAGTGCTATTTACGTAGTAAATAATATGAAATAACAGATGTAATTGTCAAACTATACATTCTCCTATGGTCATTTTATTTCAACATGGGCCTTCTCATAACCTATAAAACAGTTTGTGTTAAATGCAGAATTAACATGATCTACAATGGACAACATAAGGGGAGGTCAGTAGTGCTGTGGTGGGCTTAACTGAAGGTGGACCAACTGTTAAAACTCTGCTCAGGGGCTCATACAACCTTTGGCCTGCTTTGCGTGTTGTTGATGTTTGCAGTTGTTTTAAAGCCTCTGTCTGTCTTCATGTTCATTCTCTGTGCGTCCGGAACATCATCATCTGTGCATTCATTTGCAGTGCCATGTCGGACACAATGATAATGGATGCAATAGCTTCCCACCTGGTGCTCCCCAACCGTCTCACGATTCCCCTGGTGGCTGACCTGCATGTGGCGCAGCTTCGCTCCCCTCTCCCAAGGGTAAATATCTCAATAAACAGTAAGTTACTCCAGAAACCTGAAGCCATAGTGGCTGTAATGGAGTAATTTTCTATCTGCATACATGTTTTTATGCTAGGGAGTCGTTCGTATCCACCTGCTGGAAGCTGAGGACCTCACAGCCAAGGACACTGTCATCAAGGGGCTGATCGATGGGAAGTCGGACCCGTACGCCGTGCTGCGAGTGGGAACCCAGATATTTACCTCTCACCACGTGGACAGCAACCTGAACCCGCAGTGGAGGGAGATGTACGAGGTAAAGCAAATGCACCTGAAGCTGAACTGAAATAGTCATGACGAGACCTACGGGTTGGCTTTGACATTATGAGTCCAGCACCTCCTCCTTGTTTGTGTGCCAACTGTTCTGGCTTCATGTTGGTGTCCCTGCTTTGTTAGGATTTCACTCAAGTCATTGATAGTCAATACGCTTTTGTTGCCACAAAGATAAACAGCTCTGTGGAGATTTTAATCTTCTTGTTTGGAAACTGGAAGTGACTGTTTCTGAGATAAGAAGCTGCTTGCTCAGGGACTGGTTCTGAAATCTATGTTCTGAATTATTCAGTTGTTTAGACATAAAAGTGAAGTGTTTTTTTCATTGTGATTCAGTTTGCATTGCCTGCGTTTTTATGCCATTTGCAGCTTGATCTATATTTGTGTATTTGTTGTTGGTTTGGTGTTTGTCCTTTGGTGTGTGTGTGTGTGCGTGTGTGTGTGTGTGTGTGTGTGTGTGTTTGTCAGGTTATTGTCCATGAAGTACCTGGTCAGGAGTTGGAAGTGGAAGTGTTTGACAAAGACCCAGACCAGGATGACTTCCTGGGGAGGTAGCTCTCTCATTCTCTCTCTGTTCCTGTGTGCTTCTCATGTCATTTCCATAACTGCTTTTGCTAGTTAAGACCATGCTTTTCCTAGAAAGATAGGCTGATTGTAATTTTTTTTATTTATTGATTTTCTTGCATTATTGATTTTCTTGCATCTTTCTTCCAGGGCCAAGATCGATCTGGATATTGTGAAAAAGGCCAGAATTGTGGATGATGTATGTATTTATACCTTCAGAAATAAATCAGAACCAAAGTATACAGTTGCATTGTCTTGCTCTGAAAAATACGTGACTCAGACTGCAGTAATACTATCATGTGACACTGGAGGCACCATGTGCCTCCATGTGATCTCACCACCATTACAGGATATAAAAAGCATCAGCCTCCTGAGAGAAATGTGTATTTAATAAGTCTTCTGATTCTTACATGCAGTGGTTCAATTTGAGGGATGTCCCATCTGGCAGCGTCCACCTCCGGCTGGAGTGGCTCTCTCTGCTGTCCTCTGCTGACAGACTGAGTGAGGTGAGGCCACAGCACAGGTCAAACCTTTTTTGTTTTGCTTTTGCGGCTGCTTTTACTTCTTTATGCATTACTGTATGATATATAATGGACTCTAAACATTTTCCTGTTTTGTTTTTTCTCCCCAGGTGATTCAGAAGAACCAGAACTTGACAGCAAAGACAGCTGATCCCCCGTCTGCTGCCATCCTCGCCGTCTATCTTGACCAAGCTTATGAGCTGCCTGTAAGCCATCTCTTATCACTACTTCATCCATGGTGCTGAATCTCTGTCCTTTTACCCACTCTGATGCATTTAAATTGTTATAGATGAGAAAAGATAACAAGGATCCAAGCCCAATGGTCCAGATTTCTGTTCAGGACACAACTAAAGAAAGCAAGGTAACATTTTTATATTACAGTGCCTCACAGCCTTGCATGCTTTCATCCCATTTTAGCTTTTTCACCAAGACTAAATCTGGCCTACATACAAAACCTTATGTGTGGGTGAAAACTAATACCGAATGTCCCCCTAAACACATAATCCCCACAGAGAAGCATGGCTGTGGCAACATCATGCTGTGGGATGCTTATAAGGCGAATTGATGTGCTGGGTGTTTGAGTGTTTTGACAGTGAAGATCTTGTATGGTAATATAGCATCTCTGTGCCTGATTTCTTTGTGAGATGTTCTAAATTTAGATTACCTTGTTTAAAATCATTTACTCTTTCTACTGCAGATAATTCTGTTATTTTTTATTTTCATTGTTTTTATTTTTAATTGACTCTTAAAATGTTAAAGTTAAAAAGCCATGTTTGATGATTTTTTTGCAATTTTTCACACTACATTCACAAACTTCAATGTACTTTGTTTGAATGTGAAGTGATACACTAACAGAAAGAAAGAAATGGTAGGAAAATTATTCACCATCTTCAAAAATGTTTTATAAAAACGAACACTGTATGTAACCCTGAAGACACTATCCCAGTGTTGAAAAATGGTGGTAGCAGCATCATTATGTGGTGATGTTTTTCTTTAGCAGAGACAGGAAAGTTTGTCAGAGTTGATGGGAAGATAGATGGAGTTAAGAATACAATCCTAGAAGATGACCTGTTAGAAGCTGCAACAGACTTGATGCGAGGGTGGAGGTTAATCTTCCAGCAGGACAGCTACCATTAACATACAACCAGAGCTGCAATGGAGAGAATGAGACCAAAGAATCTTCATGTATTAGAATGGCCCAGTCAAAGTCCAGACTTAAATCCCTTGATGTGAAACGCCGGTAGAGACAAACCTCTAACAACTGGTGTTTCTACTAATTATTGACTCAAGGGGGCTGAACTGAAAAACACACCACACTTTTCTATTCTTTTTTACTTTTATTTGTAAAAAATATAAAAATCACATATTCTTCTCCTTCCACTTGACAGTTTTGCACTGCATTATGTTGGTCTATCAAACTAAAAGAAGAAAACATTACAGATTTCTGGTGGTAATGTGACAAAAAGTGAAAAGTTTATGCGGGAGGAATACTTTTGCAATGCATTGTAACTGTTTTTAATACATTGCACCAAATGTTGAGCTTAATTAATTTCTCCTTTATGCCTCTGCAGACCTGCTATGGGACTAACAACCCTGTTTGGGAGGACGCTTTCACGTTTTTCATTCAGGATCCTCGCAAACAAGATATTGACATTCAGGTAAGTCATTTTTACACATAAACAGTATATTTCTTGTGTCCTCTGATCTAATAACTGCACTGTTTTCCTTCAAACTCTGATAAATCATGTTCTGTTGATGTGTTTCGATCAGGTGAAGGATGATGACCGCGCCTTCCCATTAGGTAGCTTGACAATTCCTCTGAGCCGTCTTCTGGAGAGCCACGAGCTCACCTTGGACCAGTGGTTCCACCTGGAGAATCCGGGTTTAGCCAGCCGCCTCTATGCCAAAATTGTGCTGAGGGTTTGTATTTTATGCACAGACTCCTGTTTTCTGCCTGAATCAGTGTATTTAAAAGAATATATAAGAACAAATGTAACAGGAAGACTCAAACCAAAATGGTGGAAAATGACCTTCTGGGTCTTTTATGGGCAGAAAACAAAACGCTGTTGGACAGAAACACATGACTACACAAGAGAATATTATTAAGAAATTAAAGAATTATAAAATAGGATAGGCACAAACAAACCTGTTCTGTTTTTTTGATTTTGTACTTTTTCTCAAACAAGCCTCTCTCTATTTCCTGATAGGTTTTGTGGCTAAGCGATGACGCGTCTCCCACAACTCCGTCTCCACCCCCTTCTGGCTCTGGATCTGGAATGGATCAGGGAGAAATCTCGTCAAACCAAAACTCTACAGGGCCAGGCGGTCAAACTAAACCGCTGCCATCACGACCACAGAACACCACCCCTGATCCAGAGTTTGCAACTGAGGTGAAAAATGTTTCTCAAGATGGGCAAGTGCAGAAGTCGAATACTTTCCCAGACTGGGGTAATAGTGCTTGTGGTTACTCTGATGTATGCAGGGAGTGTTACGAATCCATCTGGTGGAGGCCCAAAACCTGATAGCCAAGGACAACTTCATGGGGGGCATGGTGAAAGGGAAGAGTGACCCCTATGTCAAGATCCGTGTTGCTGGTATAACCTTCCGCAGCCACACCATCAAAGAGAACCTCAATCCTGTCTGGAATGAACTTTATGAGGTATTGTCCTTTATTTAGTTTGAAGAATCTTTTAATTTATAAATTCCATAAAATAATAATGTTCTGTTTTATTTTTGTGCGTTTAGGTGATTTTGACCCAGCTTCCAGGTCAGGAGATCCAGTTTGAGCTGTTTGATAAGGACATTGATCAGGATGACTTCCTTGGAAGGTACACCTTCTGTTTTATGTGTTGGTTTTAACTAAATGTACTCAAATGGAGAATAAAGTTTTGATTCAATGTTGTGTTTGCAGGTTTAAGCTTAACCTAAGAGACATCATTAGCGCCCAGTTCATTGATACGGTGTGTGAAATTAATTTGCCTGATTTACCCCATATTGGCATCTATAGTTACAGGGGAATTTAAAACTAGTCATATCCCATTTAAGCATTTCAGCTTTTGTCATGTTACAACCACAAACTTTAATGTATTTTATTGGGATTTTATGTAATAGATCAACACAAAGTAGCACATAATTATGAAGTAAAAGGAAAAAATACAAGATTTTAACATTTAGCATTCAATCTATTGTGCAGTATGAATCTGGCGCGTATGGAAGAGTGGTAAGTAGAAAGCAGATGTTAAAAGAAAGCCATAAGAAGTCCTGTTTGACTTTTCCACAAGCCATGTAGGGGACACAGCAAACATATGGAAGAAGGTGCTCCGCTCAGATGACCCAAAAATTTACTTTTTGGCCCACGTTCAAAACCCTATATGTGGCGTAAAAGAATGCATGGAATTTATTCATCCATCCATCCATCCATCCATCCATCCGTCCATCCATCCAGAGAATGGCCCCGTCAAAATCCAGAACTAAATGTAATTGAGAATCTGTGGAAAGGCTTGGAAACTGATCGTCACAAACACTTTCGGTACAGTTTCACTGAGCTTCAACTATTCTGCAAAGAACAACTGGAAAACAATGTCTCTTTCTAGATGTGTACAGCTGTGTGTCCTTTTCTTTCCGCTTCATAATTGTGCTCTGTGTTGGCGTTTCACATAGTATCCCAATAAGATTTATAGTGACAACATTTAGAACAAAAGGTATTAGTATTTTTACATAGTTCTTCAGATCAAAACACACTCAATTTGGTGCCGTTCATCTTCCAGTGGTACACTCTAAATGATGTAAAATCAGGTCGAGTTCACCTTGTGATGGAGTGGCTGCCCAGAGTGACTGACCTACCTAGACTGGAGCAGGTAAGATTCTTACACTGTCCTTTTCTTAAGATATACAAAAGCAATACGCTTTGCTTATTATTGCAGCAGTTTAATAACAACCATAAACTGAGGAGGGTTTGGGTTTCCATAAGCAAAGAAAACATTTCACCAACAGGAAAGAGCTCAATTTATGGTTTCAAAAGATCATCATGTACAGGATATAAACAAAAGCAGATAGTGAACTTCTCTTCTCAAGTACTTTGCATCGATTACTGTGTTTATGTCCCTATATTTAACCACAAGTTTTCTGTTGCACATTAACATCCCTTTCCTGTTTTTTGCAGGTTTTGCAGTATCAGTCCCAACAGTCGTACCAAAACAAGGTTGTGCCTTCAGCGACTGTGTTGTTTGTGTACGTGGAACGTGCCCATGGCCTGCCGGTGAGACTGAGGTCTTTGGGGGTTTAGTTCTTCTTTAAAGTGCACTGCATGAATCTCTGAAATTCAGCTGCAAGTTGTTTTAGAACTTTACTACTTTTGTGTGGTTTCAGCTTAAGAAGAATGGAAAAGAGCCAAAGGCTGGAGTAGAGATTACACTTAAGAATGTTTCATACAAAACCAAGGTAGGATTGCCTTTACTTTAAGGATGTTATATAAAGCAAACAATGTGGAAAGTTATAAAAGTTTTCATTGGTTCTTCTCAAAGATTTGTGAGAGATCCACATCACCTCGATGGGATGAGGCGTACCACTTTTTGGTTCGTGATCCGAGAGATGAAACACTCACAGTGAAGGTGAGTGGAAACACTCATGTGAACCGTGGCTGTAAGGCAGATTTATCTGTTTCTGATCTGATGTTTCACAAAGATATAATACAAGTTTGAACAATGTGAGTTCATTTTCTCCTAGCTTTCCCACAGCTGGGGCCAGACTCTGGGGTCACTGACTCTGCTTCTGAGGGAGGTGCTGTTTGAGCCAGGCTTGATGCTGGACAAATGGTTCAGTCTGGAAGGAGCACTGCCAGAGAGTCAGATATTGCTGAGAGTCACTCTCAAGGTACCAGAGAAACATATATCTTTACTGCTCTGATGCTCAAAAGACTGCGCAAACTATTAGCAGCTAAACTGGCTTCCAGTTATATGTTAGGGACTTGTGTGAACTGTTAATTATGGAAGAATTTAGAGAATTCTTAATTGCTTTAAGGATCATAGACCTATGCAGAGAAATCACAGGAAATTGAATTTCAATTGACCTTGGTGATCATCATGTGACAATGAAACTAAAACATGGAGAATTATTTTCTGAAAATCACTGAACCCTTTTGGCACTGAACACATGTTTTTTTCTAATTGAAGTCACACCTTGACTTTTGAAAGCTCTTCTGAACGAGGTTCAGAAAAATACTGGACTTCACCAAGGTCCAAACCAGTTGAAATCTGTAGCAAATGACCGAATTCTGTTTTTTTATTACAGTTTATGCTCGGTTGCAGTTGTTTGAGTACCACAGTAAATGTTCCTTGTGTTCACTATCACATGGTTAGCACCCTTTTTTGTGTCGCATCAGTATTGTCTTATTTGTATAGTAACAGTCTTACTGTAAATACCCCAGTGTAATGAGTGAGATTTCAGATGTGTGCCTTGTAACTGTGTTAGAGCCTAGTTATCTATGTTCCCCTCCCAACTAATGTCCTTTATAAATACACAACACTGTCAAAAGTGTTGGGTCGTCCCTCTAAGTAATTGAAATCAGATGTTCCAATCCCTTCCATGGCTGCAGGTGTATAAAATCAAACACCTATGCATCCCTACTGCTTCTACAAACATTTGTGAAAGAATGGGTTGCTCTCAGTAAATTTCAGCATTGTACTGTGACAAGACGCCACCCGTGCAATAAGTCGCCAAATATCAACTAAATATTCCACAATCAGCTTTAAGTGGCGTTATAACAAGGGGAAGCATGTGGAAACAACTTAGCCGTGAAGCGGTAGACCACGTAAAAACAAAGTGAGGTCAGAAGATGCTGAGGCACACGGTGTGCAGAGGTCAGCGACCTTCTGCAGAGTCAGTAGCTACAGACCTCCAAGCTTCACGTGACCTTCAGATTAGCTCAAGAACAGTGCATAGAGAGCTTCATGGAATGGGTTTCCATGGCCGAGTAGCTGCATGCAAGCCTTACATCACCAAGTCCAATGCAAAGCATCAGATGTGGTGTAAAGCATGCCGTCACTGGACTACACAGCCGTGGAGATTTGTTCTCTGGAGTGACGAATCATGCCTCTCTGTCTAGGCATGCAAGGGACCCGTCTGGATTTGGCAGTTGTCAGAGGAAAATCACTTACTTGTATTGTGTCGATTGGAAGGAAAAGTGAATGCTTCGGCATAGAGCTACACCTTGTTGCTTTTAGCAACAAGGTGTAGCTCGTAGGGTTATTTAATTTTGCAATTTTCTTGACGGAACCGTTGAACCGTTGCTGCCATTTAGAAAAGTGCTCTTTGTTTAGTTTTCCCTGTCCTTAGAAAGTCTCCCAGTGATCAGTACTTTTAATGTTTAGCCAACTGTTTACCAACCAGTATTAAAGGATCAATCGTATTTTATTAATACATTTGGAATAAATTGGACAAATTGAATGCAAATGGAACTTAATCTGACAGGACTGCATTAGAACAAATTAGAATTATTTAAATTCAAGTTGGACTGAATTTGACTCCTTATAACTGGATACTAATTGGGTCCGTGTATTCACACCAGGAAAGTTCTTTGGTCCACTTGTTTGGTCCGCACCAAAAGCGAACTTTATTTTTTTTATTTGGTGCGGTTTGTTTTCACATTGTACTTTTTGCAAGTGAACTAGTACTTGTAAACAAAGCCATGCGGGTGACGATCATTGTTCCCATTGGACAGAAATGACGGGGGCGGGACAGAACACAGACCCGGAAATTTAGGAAAACATCTGTAGACGTGCTGCGTGCAACACCTCTGTTCTGCAACTTTGTGCCGTTATTACAACTGCAATATTATTGTGAGAAGAGCAGCTCATTCAACTCAGACTTTGAGACGTTCCACTTTTAATTCTGGAACTCCGTTCCGTTCTCTACGTGTCCCACAACAAGCCAGTAGCGTTGCTAAGCAACACACAGCTTATCAGGTATGATTACCTTACAACACACACCTTTGCTACCGGCTACGGTGGCTTTTTATGTCCAAAGAGACGTACGCTTTTTATAGTTGGTTCGGATCGGGGCCGGTTTGTATTCAGACCATAAGCGAACCGCACCAGAGTCCGTTTGGAAGCGGACCGAGACCACATCAAAAAGTGGGTCTCGGTCCGTTTGTGTGGTCCGGACCAGGGTTCGCTTGAGTGTATTCACACCTGCACAAAAGGTCCGGACCAAGGGGGGAAACGAACTCTGGTCCGTTTAAAGCGGACCAGAAGTGGCAAGTATGAATACAATTTGTTGTGAGATGATTTCATTTTAATAAACTGAACTGAACAAAACTTCTTTTGATTTTGCAGATATTGGACACCCAGTTAGCAGTGTGTCGGGGTACACCTGGAGCAGGTGGAAATGGCGGTGTAGAACAATTTATGCCCAGATGGGTTCCTTCCCATCTCGATCTGAAGCACAGAAGTGGATTTTCCATGTAGGTCAAACGTAGTTTTCCCCTTTATATTCATCCTAAAGACAGTGCTTGTCATAGTGTCATCTGTCTGCTAAAATTAGTATTTGTTTTCTTAAAAACAAAAATGTTACAGCAGAACCCTTGGATTTGTGTCTTTTTTGTCTTTAGCATCACTGATAATGCAAACTCAGCTGCCCAAGTGAAGCTTACCATCGGCTACTCTGCAGAGGAAAACAGGCTTTTCATCATCGTTCACTCCTGCAGGTTTGTATATCATTTTATTTCCTTTTTATCATATTTTCTCGTCAGAACAGTTAGTTCCAGAAAATAATAGGATTGCTGTACATCCGCAGAGCTCTGGCAGCCTGCTCTAAGGACGCCGCCGACCCGTATGTTTCTTTTGTCCTGCTGCCTGACAAGAAAGCCACAACCAAGAGACGAACCACCACCAAGAAGAGGGACCTCAACCCAGAGTTCAATGAGAGGTAAAACAAGTGAAGAAAATAATAGTGGTAGAGTTAGAAGTGGCCTTGCTCATCTTTCTTCTTCACCTTGCAGGTTTGACTTTGATTTTGGTCTGGAGGAGTCCATGCAGAGAAGACTGGATTTATCTGTGAAGCACAGTGGCTCCTTCATGAGCCGAGAGAAGGAGCTCATCGGCAAGGTACTTTTGAACAGCTCGGAATCAGAACTGTAGTTTGTTATTGCTTTAAGTTGTTTTTGTTTTTACAGTAGGGATTTTAACACGATTACTTTGCTTCCTCTTGTTTTCCTCAGTTGCAGCTGGATCTGGACCAAATCGACCTCAAGGCTGGTGTCACACAATGGTAAATATTTGTACAAATTTCAGCTTGTAAAACAATATTTTACTACTAACAGAAAATTAATTGATTAATGACAATTAATAGATTAATTAATTTAACTAGTGATATAGTATTTAAGTCAAAAATTACTGTTTCATAAGTTTCAGCACTTTAAACCGGCATCTTCTAATTTTTCAGGTATGATCTAGTAGCAGAAAGCACCTAGAAGAGTCCCATTTCTGGTACAATTCAACATAAGCATTGTGTTGCTTCTGTGATCTGTGATTTGTGCATTTGTAATTCAGCTTAAATTTAATATTACAACATCAGTGAAACAAAAACAGACATTTATGCCTCACGGAAGACACAAACCATTAGTGTTTATTGGAAGAAAATACATGTAGCTCATGATTCTCAAAGCAGTAAATTTGTAGAATCTCTTCTGCATTGACAGATATTTTCACCGGTTAGATATTTGATAATAATGCAATCATTTTGCACGACGAACCTGTGGTTTATGTGTTTTAAGACCTGTCCATGTCCTGTTTGAGTTTATTTTTTTTTAAAAAGGGCCTTAAGCTGTGGTAAAACTGTGTTTCAATATTTACAACCTCCAAGACATCTGAAATGTTTCCTTAAATGTTATATTTTACAGTCTTAAAGCAATTCCAAATTAGACTTTGGTTATATGTTTATATTATTGCCTTAAGTATTACAAAACTGTGCACAATCTGTCAGTGTTTATGTGTTCCAGATGAAGTTTTATATGTTCTGAATGTTACTTTTCTAAATCGGAGTATTACAAACCTTTAGGTCCTTGTCTAAAACAGAGGTGCGATACCGTAAGCCGAGTCTAAATCATTGTGCTTTTAGGAGGACCATACTGTGCTGATGAGTGCTGGTGCTACAGCAACCAATGCTTCTCTGTGTGTTTAGGTGTTTGTTGTACTGATGCTTTCAATGATGTGTATAATTTCTCAAGCTGGGCAAGTAAAGACCATGTTAAAGTTCACCACTATTTTTAAGGGACACAACATGAAAATTTATGAAGCTGGACAGAAGATTATTTGACTGTGTTGGAACTGTAGATCAGTGCTTTAGCATACTTGGAAGATATCATTCTGCATGTGCTAAATTTGTTGATTAAAGTTTGCACTCGTGAATCAAAGCAATTGTCCCTCATTCTCTTTTTGTTTTTTTTACTCACAATACATTAAAATGCTTCATAAAACTGTTAAGAAAGGCAACAAGTTGTTTGTACTGAAATTAAATTACACACAAGGTGGGGAATATTTCTTTCTGAAAACAATTAAGTGCGCTGGATTTTATTTAAGGATATCAAATGGTACTGAATGCATATGTTTCATTGATGAAACATTTTGAAAACCATATACCGTTTTTCTTTAATTCCACCATCATGTTGTTCTTAGTGTTACTCTGTCAGTGAAATTCCAGTTAATTACATAAAAGTTTGTGATTCTAAAGTTACAAACTGAACTATATCAATAAGTATGACAAGTTTTACAAAGTGCTCTATATGGTAATGAAGGAAATCAGATATAAATTTCATGTTTGGTTTGGCTGCCGTGTCATATTCCTGCTTTGCCACTAGATGGCAGCAAAGTGCGGGCACACTTTAAAACATCCACATCCAGCTGCACTTTCAACGGCTGGGCTCAAGTACCTACAGATGTGAAGGGCGGGGAAAAGATTGACTGATTGACACCTCTTAAGCCAATAGGAGCAACGTCAGCCATTGTGGGGCTGGACTAAAGAAGAAACCCTGCCCTCTGAGTGGATGAGACGGCAAACAGTCTAATCAGGATCACACAACAATAATGAATGGAAACGCAGCATAGCCAAGAAAAGTTGAGCAGCTTGAAAAACTTACTGTCCGTCAGCTCAGGACAAATTTATCTACGGCGTTGAGGAAGAAAGTGCTTTTATGAGTGATGGATTGGCCGGTTAAATTTGTCATTTCACTTTGGAAAAGAAAGCTGTATTTTTGTGGGAAGTTTTGAAATTTTTTTTTTAAATGTTTGCTTGATTAACGGTAAATGGCACTTATTAGGACCGTGATACGAGACCACAGCGTTATCAGTCGGGTTTCAATCTCGAAAAAGTGGATTATGTGGAAAAACCCGTAAAGAAAACTGGAGTATTCAGGAGAAATATTTAGCCTCGCTGTGGATTATCACCAACAGGGCGATCAAAAACTGAGAAGTTTGGGACGTTTCACGTTGACAGGAGGGCAAAACATCTCACTGGGGGAAGAAAAATGGGTAATGTGGAGAGTGTTGACGGCCAGTCGGAGATGAAGCATCACATCATGCCTCTGAAGGTGCCCATGCCTGACCCCACCGAGCTGGAGGAGAAGTTTGCCATTGTTTTGGTAAGTCTGAATGAACCCAGGCTGAATTATTTCTCCATTGACGTTCTTTTCTACTTATTTTGACTACATCTGCTGAGCCACCCCTCGCAGGCTGTGATACATCATTTAACAGTGAATTGTTGCTGATTTTAACTAGTTTAAAGTGTGCTTGTGTTTACGCGTCAGTGTCTTTATGGTCTATCATTAAATGAACAGACTTCTGCTGTCCCGCCCCTCAGTCTTTGCCTGCTGCCCCCTCCTTTTCCTCTCCTGCGGTTCTTTTGTCCCCCCAAAAGTCAGAAAACGGAGGATTTAGCTGAAACGGCAACTGCAGCCCGCTGCGAGCAGATTAGGGGCTTTTTTCACCACTGCGAACAGGGGTAAAACCCTCGATAGAAGCACATCAAGGCCTTTGTTTTAATTTTCTTGCTGAAGGGCAGGCAAAGCATCTGAGAGCAACATTTTCTGAATTCCCCCAAAACTCCCACACCCGAGGAGTTTCTCCCCTCCCATTTTTCCTCCTTCACATCAGGCTGCTGCTGCTACTGAGTGCTTTCTTATAATAAAACACACACACACACACACATACACACACACACACACACACACACACACACACACACACACAGCAGCCTTTCCGCACAGTGAAGCAGAGGATGCCAGAGTGAGACTGTCACATTAGGCCAAAGACACAGCCAGGCTGAGATCTCTTGCTTCTGGGAGGTGCTATTTGTTCAGTGACTGTTGTAGCCTCCATACATATTTGTCTGAATACAACAATATGCTGTGAGAATTTCACTTGCAACTTTCACGTTTGGACTGAAAATTGCCAGTCGGAGTTGGCTAGAGTCTTTCCAGGATGAAAACCTGGTGCATTTAGCTACAGCAGCTACATTTAGCGAGGGTGACCTGGGATTTCTGTTTTTTATTCCGAATTTGAGTCATTTTCGTGTCATTTCAAGTCCTTGAAACTCGGATGATTAAAAGGGAAATAAAAATCCAGCTTGATGTTAAAAGTTTACCTCTTACCTTTTAATTCCTACTTAATGTATTGCTTTTTCACTTTCTGATTCTGTGTTACTGCAACACACTAATAAGTTAGAGCAAGCAATCATTTTTTTTAACTACTGCTCAAACTGGTGGCTTGCAGTCATTTTTTCACAAGTTGGTGTCACAACGGTTACAACTGTGAACGTTTAAAGCTGGCCTGCGTGACATCAGTCTTTAAACGTAATTCTCTGCCTGGAAGCCAATAAGCAGTCATACTGAAACACCGTGTTTAGAAGGGACCAGTAAAATCCGTTTTTATTGGGTGATCTCAATAACTCGCCCCTGACTTGCTGACAAAACAATGACAGTATATAACTTGTGATGCAGGGCCACACGTCTTTGCTGTATTTTCGGAAAAGCTCCAATGATTTGATGCATTTTTCTGTCTTTTGCTTTTGGAACCTCGAGGATCTTCATGTGATCTTCTGTTGACCAAAAAGATGTTCTTGTCATTCTCAGACCTATTAAACCTGTACCTGAAGACTTTTCTTATTTCTAGGAAGAAACAGAAACAAACCGTTACAATATAGAGAAATAGTTCAAGCGTCTTCTGATTCATGTGTGTTTATTTATCATGTAACGTGGCAATTTGTCTTGACTGCTCATTTCAGGCTCTTCGCTCACCCCAGCCACGCCCTGTCCTCTCCTTTCAGATGTCTAAGGGTTGAATCAGAACCTCAGGCACTAAAAAGCTTGATGCAGTAATCATGTAGTGTCGCTGCTGAACACTTGCAGACCTGCCATGAGTTTGGATAAAAGCCATGAGTATCGGCAGCCACCGAATCGAACGCTCCGCAGCAGGAATTCAATCAGTCAGTTGCAGAGTCTCAGCATTAAGATAATTATAGACGGCACTGTGCTACACTATTACAACATCTTAGGTCATGTGCTCCACATGCAGATTACTCCTAGGAGAAGTGGGGCTTCACAGTGAGACAGTTTAATGGAACTTGGTTGAATGGCTCATCTACCAAGAGCATTTCCTTTGGAGAAAGCCTGAAAATAGTTTTATCAACATGCATCCTGCTCGAAGCAGAGCAGCCATGCAGCCGTCTGACTGCCCTGCAACACAAAGACAATGCCTGTTATTATGTTCAGCCGTGCAGAGCGCTGGATGATTTCTACGCGTGAAGCAGTAGACTCAACATTTCAGCTGTGAGTGGGAAAAGTTTTTCAGCCTCCAAAACCCCACCCCGCTCTACCCTATAATAGCTCCAGATTTCCTTTACTTTGTGGGAAAGAGCACCATGGTTGTGTATTTTAGCCCTTATCAGGCAATGGTCCACTCCCTGCCCTGTTCACCTACTGTGTGGAGATAAATGTTCATCAAAAGCCTCAGGTATCGTTAAAACTCATCGGGAGGACAGGGTGATGTCCTTGCTATGTGCTGATCTATGTTTAGGTTTGTTGTTCTGCTTGAAGATGAACCTCTGACCCAGTCTCATGTCCATGGACATGAGACTGGGTTGTCTCTGGGTCATGTCATGGACCGTCCAACTGGTTTTCCTCCAGCATTGTCCTGTGTTTAGCTCCAAGTATCTTGCCATTAACTCTGACCTGTCTTCTGTCCCTCTAAGCATCCCCACAGCATGATGCTGCCACCACCGTGTTTCACTATAGTGGTGGTGTGTTCAGGGTTCTGTCCAGTGTCCATTTTCTTTCAGACATAGCATACTGCATGTAGGCCAAAAAGTTTAGTTTGTGGTTTATCTCAACAGATGACATCTTCAGCATGTTTGCTCTGGACCCTCCAGGGGTTGTGCCAAACATTCAACAGGCAGTTTTACATCTTTCTTTCAACAATAGCCTCTTGTTGCTACTTTTGTGCTCGACTAATAGTTAACCCGCGGACCAGTTTTCCCACCTGAGCTGTGGATCTCCTCCAGAGTTACAATGAACCTCTTGGTTGCTTCACCCAGACATCTGTGTTTCTAACTGCCGAGTGACGTTTCCCCCCCCTTATTCTCTCTCAGACACAGCAGGCACCCGTCCCACTGGACTGACGGCAGGCCCCGTTGATGTCATGGGTGCAGCAGCCTTTCCTCAGCGTTGTAATGTCCCTGCTCTAATGACTTTACCAGGGTCGCTCAGCAGTGGATGGAGGCAGGCAGTGGAGGAGGGGCGGGACCCCTGAGTTAGCATATATGACTACTTCATGTGGTCTGCTAATAAAATGCTTTGGTTCGCTCTAAACAGCAACATGTGCTAAAGGCATTGACTCGCTCCTTCTCTTCTCTTTTGTGTGACTTCTGCTTGGTCCTTTGTGGCTGGAAACTGGATTTCTTTTCCTCGTTTTACTGAGGAAATTGTTTGTATCATTGTGGTTTGTTTACTGTGCAATAAGAACTCTGCTCCTGCGGCCCCCTGCTAATGCATAACGTATCATTACTGAGCTTTAAAGAACTACCTTAACCTAGCTGATAGATTTCCTTGCAGATACATCACTTGGAATGAATTTCCGTTTTGTTCAGTCGCAGCATTGTCTTTCTATTATTTTTGCCTGCCTCCCATTTCCCCAACGTCCCCCTATCTGTACTTCTGCCATACTTATAACTTTTTCCATATGATCTCATGAAAGGGATGTGAGATGAGACGTTTCAAAGACCGACTAACTGATCACCGATCTGCTGCTGGATTCCTGCGGCTCGGTTTCAACTGAGGCCACAGGAGAACTCAAGAAAGGGAGGAATGTCTTTGAACTGGTGTTTTTTCCTACTGTTTCTGGTTATAATGACTTTACCAACAGCACATACATATTTTGGAGCTGCTACAGCTCGTTATTTCGCTGGTTATTTCTTGCCCCACGATTGCACTGGAAACCAACCTAAGCCGTTTGTCTGGCTCTGCTCTCTTTTCTGAACTCTGTCACATAGTTGCATCATGCAGTTCTGTTGCTGCTTTTCTGCAGTGTTGTGATTGTGAGAAAACTACTGAAGTTAGTTGTGTCAAATATGCTGACAGTGTGACTCCAGCTCTGTCTGACATCACTGGTTCTTTATGGCTTAAGCGAGACGCCTCTCAAGTGGAACTGATGCATTCAAGCTGCCAAGGAAAAGCATAAATCCAAAATCATTTGTATTTGCCAAACAGTGGTTGTGCTTTTCGATTGATTTGACAACTTAGTTTATGTACTAAAATGAGAAAATGTTTCTCTCATGACTTGGGCTGATTTTGTGTGCAGCGTTTTGCAAAAGTATTCGTACGCCTTCACATTTTGTCATGATGCAACCATGAACTTCAGTGTGTTTTATTAGGATATTATGTTATAGACATAAAGTGGAAGTGTAGAACCACCGTTCTTTCACAGCAGTTGAAAATGGCAATTTAAAATCGTCGCACATTCATCTTAGCTAAATGTTTTCAAGCTTCTACGTTTTTTTTGAGTTTTCCAATTGGATTTAGATCTGGACTTTGACTGGGCCATTCTAAAGCATAAAATGCTTTAATTTAATTCTAGTGTAGCTCTAGCTCAACTGGTTTATGGTAGTTGTCCCACTGGAAGGTGAAACTATGTCCTAGTCTTTTGGACAAAGGCTGAAAAGTTAAATTTTCGTCTCATCTGACTAAATTACTTTCTTCTGGATATTTCCTATAATCCCCTACATGGTTTGTGACAAACTGTAAGGTTTGCTGTTGGAGCCATACTATTCAACGACATGCTTAAAGCTTATTTATATCATTTTATAACCTAACAATGCTTTAAACGTCTCCACAACTTTAGCATAATCTCTCTGGTGTGTTGCTTGATCTCCAGGATGCAGTTTGTTCCATAATAATCTCTAGCAAACCTCTGAGGCCTTCAAAGAACAGCTATATTTCTACTGGGATTGAAATACATACAAGTGGACTCTATTTACTAATTACGTGACGTCTGATGACAATTGATTGCACCGGATTTTATTTAGGAGTATCAGAGTTAATGGGGCGAAATACAAAAGCAGGCCACACTTTTCAGGCTTTTGTTTGTAAAAAATGTGAAAACAAGTTTTCTTTATGTTCCATTTCAAAGTTATACAGGAAAGGGAGGGAGTTTCAGCGCCTTAACTACTTTTTTTTTTCTTTGTGGTATCCTTGGAAACCAAAGATCATAATAAAAACCATGTCCCTATGTGTACGTGTTAGGTTTCATTCGCAAAGCATTTGTACATTTGTGAAGCACGCTTAATGTTCCATAGCCTAGGTAATAAGATTGATACACCGTCATGGCCCCATGATATAGGAACAATCAGAGAGGTAACTAGCTGTGGTTACGAAGAATTTCCCACACTTTCTGGCTTTTATATTTAAAAGGTACAAAACTGAGAGTTCCTGGTTCCACAGGTCCAGGCCAGTTGTTTTCCCCATCTTCCTGTTTTAGGCCAAGCCTACCAGCTGCTGCTTGTAGATTAACACAGTAACAGTTTCCCTGCAGCAAGGTTATCATAATGAAACTTTATAAAATGTATTTATTCTGAGTTGTGTGTTTACACCATTAAAGTGTGTCAGATCTCCTTTTTTTTTTAAAAAGCACGTGTTTGCCATTTAGATGCAAGTGCTTTGCTTTGTGTGTCCAGCTGAGTGTGTCAGTGGGGGTGTCCAGCATGTGGCTCTAATGCAGCTGCATCGGGGCTGCATGTTGGAGAAGTGGTTTCCTCTTCAGTACAATGGGGACTCTGTCAGTCGGTGTTGTTTTTAGAACGGGGGCCTCATCCCCCTTGTGCTCTTTGTGCAGCCACACTCCTTTTTTTTTACTCACAAGAACTGCTGCAAACCCCCTGTTAACAGCTAGTGGACTGCAGCTGAATGCCACCTCTGGAACCCTTCACTATCGGTTGTCTCAGAACTTCTGCTTCTGTTTTTAGAAAATTACGCTATAAGTGAATGAAATCATATTTAATAAAAAAACGGGGGAGCTTTTTAAAGAAGTGGGACTGGTTATGTCATTAGTGAATTTTTTCTTGATGATTATTTAAGATTTTTGTTCCTCTTTTACTTCATTCTCATTTCTTCCCTAGAATTTCTCCTGAAGGTTCTCTTAAAAAGAAACTTTATTATTCCTCCACAGTCCTTTGTCTTTTTAACCGGACAGCGTGCTAACATGCCTGACCAGCATGAGCTAATGTGGCATTCATGTACCTGCATTCCCAACATTCCCAGCGCGTATCCTCTGTTTGCCGGGGGGCTTCCCTAGGGCATGCTTGGACTCTGGGAGAACATGCAAGATGTACTCCTAACATAGACCCGTGTTGGTGACCAAGTGCAGTATATTAACACAGTTGGAAGTTCACTTCTTTTTATGTTTGGACTAAAAACATTAGGAATAGGTCAGAGCTGTGTAAAACTTCTAACTGATCTGGTCTTAACTAGGTTCACCTATACAAAGCCACACACCAAATATTCTACTGTGTCATTGTTTATTAAACAAAGATGAAACTAAAACGGGGACATTTTATGAAAAATTAGTCACATCCCCCAAAAGTCCCTAAATGGGTGTAAATGAAGTTCAAAAGCTAAGGATTTAGAGCCGTAATACTTTCTTTGACTATGCGATTACTTTCGTATTACGGAAAGTACAATAAGGTTCTTGTAAGCTTTCAAAGTGGTCTTTATCCTAGTTCTGCAGATGTTCTACAGCTCCCATGTTGGCTCCCTTTTTGTTTATTTTGTTTTTATCCATAGCAGATGACCAGAATTTGAAAATCCTGTCTTCAATAAACAGGGGAAAATAGTGGAACAAATAACTAAGACGAAACCTGAAAGACTCATCATCTTTAAGCTAATAATCTGTTACATTCCAAGTTTTCAGCCCGGTATGCAAAGGAAATCACCTTATTGGTGCTAAAACAATATGTTTCATCTGTCAAGGGTGTTTTGCTAACAGTAAAAAGTAGAGGTGCACCGATTGATCGGCCTTGATTTTCATAATTTTGGGACATTGGTGATCGGCTAATACTTACATGTGAAACTGATCTTTTCCACCGATCTTACCTACTTGTCTACCCTATTTTACAAGTTTTTTATTTAATGTGAAAAATGAAAGACTAATGGAACTGCAATGCTCTAAACATTTCATTTATATTTGAGAGCATAGCCTCATGTGCTGTTTAAACAAGTTTATATTGTTTCACGGGTATTGTTCAATGCTTTTCAATAAAATAAGATTGGAACTTTGTAGCACGAAGGAGCAGACAGTTTCCATTGATTGGCTTTTATCTGTGATTGGCAGGTCAAATACTCAAACATGTAATTAAAAAAAATCATGGAATATTTTTGGCCCATAAACACATCATTTCTGAGTTTAAAAGGAAAGATGAGTTCAAGGTTAGGAACATATGCCTCATTAATAGGGAAAATCTTGCCATATCTTTTGTGCTGAGGGATTCAAAACTACTAACTCATGAGTCCTAGTGACTACAAAAAAAAAGATTTTGTCAAAATCTGAATAAACAGGTCAGGCTTCGAGAAAACCATAAATCGGTATTGACCGGGAAAATCTGATCGGTGGATCTCCTACAAATAAAAAGGTCACAGTTCAGGATCTTTATAAATAAAACTAAATTCCTCTGAAAGTTTTCACGTGCTGGACCAGACAGAAATTAAGTTTTCAAGAACAGGTCAGAAGATGTAAACTACTTTTTACAACCTGGTCGCACACTTGTGAAGCCTGTGGAACGTCTGGCTCCAGAAGGACCCTGCAGGACAATTTTTTTTCTCCATCTGTGGCACTTCTTGTTCAGCCTTCAAAGAAACCTGTGATATTTGTTTTTACCTTGGACCAAGTTAGCAGTGCCGTGTATCGCTGCTGCATCACCGGGTAAACAAAGTAGCAAATGGGCTCTGAGAGGAGGTTGTTGATTTATGAATTTATAATTTCTCCACTTTCCTGTTGTTTTATTGTGTCAATTTGGTTGTGTTGAAAAGAAGAGATTGGAAGCTATTTATCTTAGCAGCCTGACTCAGGTGTCAGATACAAGGAGATATAAGTTCATGGAGAGAAGATGGCCAGTTTTGGAGAGCATTCAGACTGTGTCTAATGGAGGATACAATAACCTCAAACCAAAGCTGTAAACTCCTGATTTAATGGGGTGTTAAGAGCCCATAATCTGAGATGGACACGGTTTAGGGAAATCTTTAGCCATTATAGCTCTGACCATTTGTCCTTCAAAAACAATCATTTAGGTGTTGGATGTGATTCAACCTTTTCAGATATGAGAATCATTTATTTTTCTGTGTTTGTGCCGTTACTCATTGAAGTGGAGGCAAAGTTGAATTTATTTCCGCCTCATGCATTTTACCTTCATAGTGTAAGGTAAGGGAGATAATGAGCACATGTGAAGTGGTTTTGTCTTGATTCACCCTCTGACAGTGCCCCCCCCCTGCTGTATTTTCCCATAAACACCCACACCTTTGTGTCTTAAGCCTGCTTATATCTGCTTTGTAAAGAAGTCCCAGCTTCAGATCGAGTGTAACTCTCTGTTTCTTCTATTGGTAGTATATGCTTCACTGCCTTCCCCTCCTTCCTGCATCTCTGTGTGAGCACGCTTTGTATCCTCACCAGGTTTGGGTTACCTCGCCAAAAAGCGAGAAGGCGATCCGATGTCTGCTTGGGAGAAAGGGGGGGCGTGTTTTCTCACACTCCGCTCTGTCGCTTTCAGTTCAACGAAACTTTATCCTGGAGTTGGATAAGCTACTAAAATTACACTTGATACAAACACGCTGTGACAGTTGACGTTTCAGATCCCACGCGCACAATCCACACAAAACAGCAGCGGAGCAAACCCAAAGTTACCCAAAGCAGCTTTTTGATTTCCTGAAGAGTTAACGGAAGTCCCTGCAGCTCTGTGACGACAACAGCCGAAGCTCTCATCCTGTCACCTCTCATTGTGTTTCACTGCAACGGAAAAGGAGTTATCCAAACAAGCTGCGCTGACAGAAACATCCATTATTATAAAGCTGGATGTTGAAATCTGTCATGGAGTCTGAATCAGACCAATGATATCATTTACGATGGTCATTGAGGTTGATCTGCCCCACCTCATGGAGTCATGGTCGCCTATACAGTCAGTGTGAGACATGTACAGTACGTCAGGCAAATGGCCAAAAGCTGGTTGTATGTTTACCCCTTTCTGTCCTTCTCAGGGCTTGTTGAAGTTAGTTTTTCCAGAAGGGCATATTTATCTTGAACTGTTTCCAGTTATTTCTGGTTTACTGGGGACTGGTGCATCACTTTCCATTCTAAGGTTGCTTATTATGCTAAAATAGTCATGCCAGGTCCGCATATTCCTACTGTTTTCTTTGCCTCCTTGTTGACTTCGTTTTCTAGCAGGGATCACTGCTTTGGGTTTGGACCACCTTCTGGTGGAAATAAAGTTTAGGACATTATTGGACACCTTATTGTTTTTTTTTGTCCTTTTAATTATTTGGGCTACGTGGTCATTAATAGCTGCACTGCTATGTAGACAAATTCCCAATCTAAAGCAATTCAGATTTTAGATTATCTACTGTAGAAAATAACTGTTGTGCAAAAGTATTCACACCCCTTGAATGTCTTCACATTTTGTTACATTCAAACTACAAACTTCAATGTATTGGATTACAGTGACGTGTGATAGACCATCAGTGGGAGGGCAAGGGTCAGGATATGCTTCTGTGTCCAGTCGTCTTTACTCTGGTACCCACAAATAAAATCCTTTTCATCTAATTTCCCGAAGTGACCTCATTGGGTAATACAGTTAACCTATGACAAAATTAACCTCAGTATGAATCCAGCTGCTCTGTGAATGCCTCAGAGGTTTGTTAGTGAACAAACAGCTTCATGAAGACCAAGGAACACATTAGGATTGAATATACAATGGATGGAGTTAAGTACAGGGCTGTCCTGGAGGAAAACCTTGTTGAAGCTGGGGCAGAGCCTCCCCTTCTAGCAGGACATCCAGAAGCAGATTTAGGTATTAGAATGGCCCAGTCAAAATGCAGACTTCAATGCAGTAAATACACTGCTCGCTCAAAAAAATAAAGGGAACACTAAAACAATACAATATAACTCCAAGTAAATCAAACTTCTGTGAAATCAAACTGTCCACTTAGGAAGCAACACTGATTGACAATCAATTTCAGAGCTGTTGTGCAAATGGAATAGACAACAGGGGGAAATCTTTGGCGATTAGCAAGACACACTCAATAAAGGAGTGGTTCTAAGGTGGGGACCACAGACCACTTCTCAGTCCCTATACTTTCTGGCTGATGTTTTGGTCACTTTTGAATGTTGGTGGAGCTTTCACACTCGTGGTAGCATGAGACGGACTCTACAATCCACACAAGTGGCTCAGGTAGTGCAGCTCATCCAGGATGGCAAATCATTGCAAGCTGTCGCAAGAAGGTTTGCTGTGTCTGTCAGCGTAGTCTCCAGAGCCTGGAGGCACTACCAGGAGACAGGCCAGTACACCAGGAGACGTGGAGGAGGATGTAGGAGGACAACAACCCAGCAGCAGGACCACTACCTCTGCCTTTGTGCAAGGAGGAACAGGAAAAGCACTGCCAGAGCCCTGCAAAATGACCTCCAGCAGGCCACAAATGTGCATGTGTCTGCGCAAACGGTTAGAAACCAACTCCATGAGGATGGCATGAGGGCCCAACGTCCACAAATTGGGGTTGTGCTCACAGCCCAACACCATGCTGGACGCTTGGCATTTGCCAGAGAACACCAGGATTGGCAAATTCACCACTGGCACCCTGTGCTCTTCACAGATGAAAGCAGGTTCACACTGAGCACATGTGACAGATGTGACAGAGTCTGGAGACACCGTGGAGAGCGATCTGCTGCCTGCAACATCCTTCAGCATGATCGGTTTGGCAGTGGGTCGGTAATGGTGTGGGGTGGCATTTCTTTGGAGGGCCACACGGCCGTCCATGTGCTCGCCAGAGGTAGCCTGACTGCCATTAGGTACCGAGATGAGATCCTGAGACCCATTGTGAGACCATATGCTGGTGCGGTTGGCCCTGGGTTCCTCCTAATGCAGGACAATGCCAGACCTCATGTGGCAGGATTGTGTCAGCAGTTCCTTCAAGATGAAAACATTGAAGCTATGGACTGGCCCGCCAGTTCCCCAGACCTGAATCCGATTGAGCACATCTGGGACATCATGTCTCGCTCCATCCACCAACGTCACGTTGCACCACAGACTGTCCAGGAGTTGGCGGATGCTTTAGTCCAAGTCTGGGAGGAGATCCCTCAGGAGACCATCTGCCGTCTCATCAGGAGCATGTCCAGGTGTTGTAGGGAGGTCATACAGACACGTGGAGGTCACATACAATACTGAGCCTCATATTGACTTGTTGTAAGGACATTACATCAAAGTTGGATCAGCCTGTAGTGTGTTTTTACGCTTTAATTTTGTGTGTGACTCCAAATCCAGGCCTCCATTGGTTAATAAATTTGATTTCCATTGATGATTTTTGTGTGATTTTGTTGTCAGCACATTCAACTTTGTACAGAACAAAGTATTCAATGAGAATATTTCATTCATTCAGATCTAGGATGTGTTATTTGAGTGTTCCCTTTATTTTTTTGAGTAGTGTACTTTTTCAAGTACTGTAGTACTAATTACTCTCACTTCACTGTTGTCCTCCCCTAAGTTGATCTGAAGCTTAGCTACCTTCTCCCTGGTCTCTGCCCTAATGAGCTGACAGACTTTAGTGCTGTCTGGGCCTCCATGTCTGGACTGCTGGGGGCTCAGTCCGGCACGCTGAGCTCTTTAGCCACCCACTCCTTTCCCAGTGAATTGATGATGGCTAAGTCTAGCCTGCGAAGCCTATCAAATTAGATAAAGACACACACTGTGAGAGAGGAAGCATTTGTCGGCACTGGATAAGGCAGAGCATAAAGCTTTTTTTTTGTGTGTGTTTGTGTGTGTGTTTTTTCTATTGAATCACTAGTCTTGGTTTCTATTGGCTAACAGTACCCAGTGCATATACAGTATTTGTAGCAGGAAACATTTCACTTGAGGTCAAGGGGCAAACATGATGTCACTCTTCTCAATTTGGATCTTTCGGGGCTTCTAGCTCCAGCTGCCAGTCATAAACTCATCTCAAGGCTGATTGTAAATCAGTTCAGATTAGGCGGCTGTCCGACAGAGGGGGGCTGCCCCGTAGAGGCGGGTATCCGCAGTGGGACTGGGGGTCTGTGCGTGACTTAAGTCCTCTGCTGTGTCCTTGATAGCTTTACTCGCCTCCTTAACAAGTAACTTGACTCCCTGAGCTACTTAAACTGCTCACTCTTTGAAACCTTTCCTTTGTTAATGGCTCAAATGTCCCTCTGCTTTAGAATTGATGCCCTCACCAGGATGGCTTGTGCTAAGCGTTTGCTTTACAACACCCATGTGCTTGGATAATGCGGGCTCCTTTTCAAGCATTTTACAAGAGCTACCACAAACCACTAGTACTGAATGATCTGTTAGTTATACAGTCTATAAAATGAAGTTGGAGAGTATTAGACCTTTACCCACACATGTCTTTCATTCTGCTCTTTGATTAGGAAAATTGACATTAAAACCAGTCCATCTGGTTGTGCAGTATAATGTGCTTTTACTGTATGAAAAGGGACCACAGGGTATAAACTGACCCTACCCACTTTCTATTGTAAGCAACTCCACATGAAGGGGAACAAATTATCTCAAATGTCAAAGGATGGGTATGGCAGAGCATCAAATCAGAACAAAGCCCAACACTGGGTCCTTTGTACGATCCAGATTCAGGTCCAACAAGAAAGCCGTGCTGGGAGGAGAGTATGTGTGGGCAACACAACAAGTGCAGACATTTTTGGCATTTCTGCAATATTTTGCTAATGGACCATAAACATTTGAACTGCTCACTCTCCCACATAAATGACCTCTTTTAGCTTGTTATAAACACAGGAAGTGAAAGATAGCATCACTGCTGGAGAAAGTGAAATGAAATTAGCTAAATTAGGTTACTTGGCTCAAAATCCCCAAACCTTGTCGGGTGGGAAACCTCTTCTAAGACTTCTGTCCCTCCGTGGTTTGCAAGGAAACGTTTTTCATTTGCGGTAATAACACCTTCGGCTCCATGGTCTCATCTGGGCTTGTTTACACCACCAGAGGCTCCAGCAGACAGCTGAACCTTATGAAATACCTGATATATCCTTCAAGTTTATTTTCTCCTCATAATGAGCGCTCTGAATTGTTGCACATCATTCAAATACTACCATGTTTTTGCTTCTAATGAATAGTTTCATATGTAAAATCATCCAGTCATACACTGGAACAATACGCATGTTATGCTTGTTTTTGTTCCTTTGTCTTTGCCAAATGGATGGGTATCTCTCAGTGCATCTGGTCTCCATGTTTTCCAATAATTCGGAGTCAAACCACTACAAAAGGAGACCTTCCTCTTTGCTAACATTTCATTGGGTTCAGCCTTAAACCAGACAAAAGCTGTATCAGAGATGCTAGTGGTAGTTATTTTGGAGGGTCTGTTAGCTTTGAACAATAGTAGCTCAGCGAAGTTGGCCACTCCACATTCATTAAATTGTTAAATGGCATAAAAATTTATGCTAGTGCCGGTTTGTGCTGCAAACATTGTCGTTTGTGCTGCTATTCTTTTGAAGACACTGATAGAACTATACCGAGGTCATCAAAGGTCAACCACCCCCAGCACGTTGCCTAAATCAAACAGAACTGGTGTCAGTCAGTTGTGCTGCGTTAAAGCTGGTTTGTGCTGTCGGTTTGTGACACTATTGATTTTTATTCACAGTGATCAGACAACAAACGGGGTACAGACAGAAGGGTCTTTGATGCCATCTGGAAACTTTAATTAATATCTTTAAAATGATAGTGGCACAAATGAACATTTTTGCAGCACTAACATAGCTTCAGCCAGATTACACTGTGTGGTGCGTCACAGCAGCGGTTCCTGTTCTAAACTTAGAAGTTATTTTAACTCCAGCATTATGCCTTAAATGAGCGCTGCAAAAAAATTTTCATTTTTGTTGCTGTTCAATAATCTGATTATTTCACTTCAAATCACAGTAGAACATTTCAGAAACCTTATATTGCAGATTCATGTTCCTTCAGGCAGATGTTGACGGTATTCTCAGGCCCCCCACCCTTGTCTGTCCCCCACCCTGCCTCGCTAAAGGTGTTGTTCCCATGTGACAACGCGAAGGGTGCTCCCTGTTGCTAAGTGAAACACATTATACAGATTAATTACACACAAAGTGATGTTTTCAAGCCTTTATTTCTAGAAACTATGATGATTGTGATGACGGTTGTTGTTTTCCAACAGTACATTTAATCTGACAAATGACCCTCATCGGAACAACTATTCCAGTATATTGATCATGACTGAAAGGACATCCCAGATGGATGCAACTGCAATGAGCTTCCTCTAGGGTGGCTGATATCAGCCTTCAAGATAGGGTGAGGCACTCCTCTGCTTCAGTAGCAAATCGAATTGAAGGAGCAATAAATATGTCTTCTGGCCTTGAAACACCTACCTCTAGAACGAGCAATATTGGAAAAATTGGAGTTGCATTAGAAAAAGGGAAAAGAAAAAGCACTCAACTGAGTGCTGATTGCAATCAAAACATTGGTTCATTTGTAAGACCATGTGTTGCAGCAATGCTGTTAAAGAAGCTCAGGCGGTTTATCAAACAGTTGGGAGATGCTACTCTTCCACAGTGATTAAAAACCTTCTCAAAGACTGTGCAGAAGGTGAAACGTCTCCCCAGAGAAGCAGGAGCAAAGAGTACCTCGTAGGTCAGACAAGAGAGAAAGTTTACTGCCATAAACTACTACTATAAACAGGACACATTCCTTCTGTAATTCTGAACATCTGGTATGCATGTCGCTTCCCCCCTCTTCCGCATGAGGCTTTAAGTCCAGTCAAAATATTCAACGTCTTGCCAGAGCTTTTCGCCCAGTTGTAGCCTCCTAAAGCTTTCTCATACATTTTTGTTGCTGTATATTTTTAGAACTTAGTGACCCTAATCTATACACATGAAAACGTGGAATTATTATTACACATTTTCCCTAGTTACCAACTTCCCTCATTAGAAAACAGAATTACTCATGTCGTACTGATGGGATGAGCAACTGAGTGTCAGCTTGGAAACACTGGTTTTAAAGTGAGGCTGTGCTGCTATAAATGACAAAGTGGTTGTCATAGCAGCAAATATACACGTTTTTTATTTATGTTTCGAGGAAAAAATATCTCTGAGCATCACATCTAGAGTGAGGCGGGTGAACGGAGCAGAGTGTTGCTGTCTCTGCTCTGCAGACTGAGTTATAGCTGCAGGTGAAGAGGTCGCGTCGACAGACAGTTTGTGGCTTTGCCTGTGTCACGCTGTTGATCCTCTGGTGAATGAGGGCTCCCTATGAAAAAGAAAATAGAAGTTTTTACATTTTTTATTCTTGAAAAGAACTGCTGAGGCGGTCAGTTTCAGACACTGGCAAGCTCCCTCCCATTGTTGTTTCCTCATTTTTAACATTTTCCCTGTCTGTCCGTGTTTACAAGCATTTGGCTCAGAAGGAAGCAATTAGTCAAAAGCTTCTGTCATTGTGTGTGTGTGTGTGTGTGTGTGTGTGTGTGTGTGTGTGTGTGTGTGTGTGTGTGTGTGTGTGTGTGTGTGTGTTGTTCCTACCACAGTTGACATGTGGACATAATGCGGTCTAGGAACACAAATTGAAGCAATTAAGGTTTCATTTGAGCCCAGTAAACAGGCTGTCTCAGGACATCTCCTACGGTGTTGAAGTGTGTTTTTTCACGGCTGGTTTTAGATAACAGGTCTGGCAATAAGCCTGTGCTCTGATAGCGGCATGTTGTGGTGAGAAACAATGTGAGACTCAGTCTGAAGGAGATGCGGATCATCTCCTGCAACAGGATGCAGAGACTCAACACCGGAAGTGCAAATGTCCCGTGTACTACTGCTGGCGCCACAGGCCTTCTGACGCACTACTACAAATAAACTAAATAGGGAGAAAGTAAACTTGTTGCTGTGAATGAAATTGATGCTCAGATTCTCTATATGTATTTTTTCAGAACTCGATGAATCTGCCTCCAGACAAAGCTCGGCTGCTCAGGCAGTACGACAACGAGAAGAAGTGGGATCTGATCTGTGATCAGGTGAATTCATATTAACTCTGGTTCATAAACCTGCCCTAATGTTCTGCGTTCACCTGGCTATGCAACTCTGCCAGCAGCAAACACGTTCCAATGCCCTGTTGTTTTTTCAGGAAAGGTTTCAAGTGAAGAACCCCCCTCACACCTACATCCAGAAGCTCAGAGGATACTTGGACCCAGGAGTCACACGAAAGGTGGGAACATAAACCTCAGCTCTTATTGCTGTCTGAAAGGGGAGCTGCACGGATTTTTGGCAAATCTGATTAAACAACAAAGACTAACAAATAAAATCTGCTGCTTGAACAAATTGGTTAAAGGTAGTTTGGAAGATGCAGTTTCTTGCTAAGGTATTGCTAGCCATTTAACCTCAGCACATTGTCATATGTCACATTATAACAACAATCATCACTAAATTTTCATTATTATTTTATGTGATTGACCAACACTAACTGGCACATAATTTTCAAGAGGAAACAAAAATATGCACTGTTTTTTAAAATGTATTATATATAAAAATCTGAATAGTGGCATGCATTTGTATTGATATTCAGCCCCCTGTACTCTGGTTACCCTAAATAAAATCGAGTGCAACCAGTTGCCTTTAGAAGTCACCTAATTAGTAAATAAACCACACCTCTGTTTATTAATCTCAATATAAATACAGCTCTTCTGTTCATTAGTGAACTAACAGCATCGAGAAGACCAAGGAACACAGCAGGTCAGGATGAAAGCTGTGGAAATTTTTAAATCAAGGTTAATTAATTAAACAGTATCCCAAACTTTTCAACATTTCACGGAGCACTGTTCAGTCCATCGTCCAAAAATGGGAACAGTATAACAAATCTGAAAAAATGTCAAGACATAGTTGTCCATCTACTCTGGAATGACTGGGCAAGGAGAGCAATAATCAGAGAAGCAGCTAAGAGGGCCATGGTAACTCTGGAGGAGCTGCAGAGATCCACAGGTCAGGTGGGAGAATCACGTGTCAGGACAAATATCAATTCTGTATTTAAAAAACTGACCTTTTATGGAGGAGTGTTAAAAAGAAAGCCATTTCTAAAAGAAAGTCTCGTTGGCAGTTTGCCACATGCCAGGTCAACAACAGAACAAACATGTAGAAGAGGGTGATCTGGATAGATGAGACCAAAATCAACCTTCTTGAGCATGTATGCAAAACACTACATGTCTAGGAAAATGAACACTGCACATTACGCTGACAGTGGCTTGTGGTGGTGGCTGCATCATGCTGTGGGAAACTTCTCCGAGTTGATAGGGTGGATAAAGGTAAACAGAGGGCAATACTGGAAGAAAACCTGTTGAGGCTGACAGCAGGATGACCCTCAACGTAGCCGAAGGTAGAATGGAATGATCAAGATGAAAGCAAACTGAACATTTTCATTTATCGTGAAGAGTAAACCTGGTAGAGACATATCATGAAAGCCCTAAAGCTGTACTTGCAAAGAAATGTGGTTCTGCATTAATGTACTGACTCAATGAAGCTGAATACAAATGCTTGCCACACTTTTCAGATTTCTGTTTAGAAAGAAATTCATTTTCTTTCCACTTCAAAATTCTGCACTACTTTGTCGGTCCATCACATGAAATCCCAGTAAAATACATTGAAGTTTGTATTTGTAACTTGACAAACTGTGAAGTCTAAGGGGTATGAATACTTAAGGGGTATGAATACTTTTATAAGGCTCTGTATATTGCAGCTTTTCACAGAAGAGAAACGCATAGGCGTGTGGTGAAGTATTACCTTAAAGCAATGTGTAATCTCTCATTACCCATTAAATAACAGTTTGTCGTCATGATGAATCTGCAGCTAACTCTGTTTTCGTCATGATTTTCAGAAATTCCGCCGCCGTGTGCAGGAATCTACAAAAGTCCTGAGGGAGCTGGAGATATCACTGCGGACCAACCACATCGGGTAATTAACTCTTATCTTCTGATGAACTGAACAGCTGTATTTACTGATGCTCAAAGCTTGGGTGGGAGGTGGCACTTCATTGTTTGTCTTTTGTAAAGACTGTTCCTCGTCGGCTGCTACAGTGTCCCAGAGCTTTAGTGTCAGATCTCCACTTATTGTTCTAAATTAGCAAGCTCCACAGCCATGCCTCATGGAGCTAGTTCTCATAATGCCCAGATGGTAGCCATTGTGATGCCTCGGCCGTTCCTCCAAACTGTTTAACGGGAAGCTTTGTTGTGTACACCAGAAGGACAGGAAGCCAGGCTGACCATGGGATAGCCGAGCTCAGTGAAAGGCAAAGAACAAAACACAAAGAGATGTTTCACAAAGTGGGTATTTCATGCAAAGTAGAGCAAATGCAACAATTGTGCAGCATCATGTGCAAAAAGTTGATTAAGACACAGGGTTTTTTGTTTTTTTTACTGATTCTCAGTCTGTAAAAAAAGTTTAAAGAGCAGTTTTAATGCATTTCTAAGAAAGATTTTTAAGAATGTGCAAAAAACAACCTGGAGGAATATTTTCAGAAGACGTATGTGGGCAGGACTGAGCGTAACAGATGTTGGTTTATTCTCTCGGTGTGTTTTGTGGGCGTGTATGTGTGTATGTGTGAATATCTGGCCTGGCTGTGTGTTATTACTAACATTGCCAAGACAATCAGAACTGGCAACTAGTTGGACAGATGTAGAGGAAAGTCTGAGGGGGTCCCACTAGGCTAGAAGGGATAAGGAGGTTGGGACAATAAGCTGATGATCTTTGCCTTTCATTTTTCTTCGTTCCTCTTCTCACCTCTCTTCTCTTTTCTCTCCCTCTTTTCCTCCGCTTCATTTGAGGGTTTTTATTGGTTTCCAGCGTGGCTTATCCATTGGACGACTTGCAGCCAGTAATCATAACCAGCATTTCGGGACTATTTTAAGAACCTTTTACCCCAATCCTACCCCCCTGGAGTTTCCTGAAGAAATGGGGAGGAGCTTAAAGGGGGAGCTAGACTAAATACTGTGGAGTGTCAGGGCTTCGACCTGAGCCCACTTCTCTGCCATATGCCCTCCACATTCTTTCTCTGGGTGCAATGGGAATTTCTTTGTTTAGACTTGGTTCTTTTCTTGGAAAACAGAACTTGGATAGCGAAAGAAATCTGAAGCATTTTGTTTCCATTGAGCCTTTTCCCCAGTTCTTTTATTTCCAGCATCTTGGAAAATACCTTCAGGATTTCTCCGCTGTTATTCTAGTTGTCTGTGATATAAACTTTCCCACAACGCAGGTACTGCTTTAACAGTTTGCAGAATGAGGAAGTACAATTTGATATTTAACCTGATGGGTTGTCAACAAGCTGAAAAGTTCACGTCCTTTATTAAAACAAAAAGTGAAAACGCCTAAAAAAATAAATCTGAAAAAAATCCAGCATTGCAAAGGGAAACTTTGAAAACTGTTAACTTTCTCTAAAGCTGCAACCTTGTAAAGGAAAGTTCAAAGAAAGGCTATTCCTGTCTGTAGAAGATTATGAACTACATGTAGAAAAACCTCATTTGTAGTTGAGACTTTTCCTCCCTTACTAAATGAGCTTATCATTTTACACATTTACATAAGACATGCCTGGAATAAGGCCTACCACGCCTTAAATAAAGACATAAAAACTCAGAAAAAGGATTAGAAATACTGCATGAATATGCTCTATGCAGAAGAGTAATTGTAACTTATAAATACGCCTTATATTAGTACTTTGAAATATGTATGTTTGGTTCATTTTCTGTCAATTTGTTCCTTTTTAAACAGAATTGACATAACTTTTTTTCAGGTTATAGTCTTTAATTCAATGCAGTAATTCACCCTATGCTAAATTGTAATTACATGTCTTTTGAAACTGACTAAGACCTTGTTTTTATCTAAGGCCTACAGCCGTCTAGACCAGATTAATCTTAAGCAATATATTTACTTCATAGTCTGACTGCTACCTAGAAGAATAGTACAGCCACGGTTCTCTCCTGACATTCTCAGGAGTGTTTAAGGAACTTGCTTCCTAAGAAGATCTTTACATTTATTTAATGGACCTCAGGTATTAACGTGGGGCCTTTCTATTCTTCATCTACATGCAAGGATATGAAATACTGTTTCTTTCTTTTGTCTAAAGCTATTGTGATATGCAGCATCTTGCCAACGTATGTATATCCCTTAAACGTTCCCACATTTTGACATGTAACAAGCCCAAGCTTCATCTATTTTACTGGGAGTTTTGCTCATTTTTCTCCTGTTCAAGCTCAGTCACATTGGATGAAAGTATCTAACATTATTATTTTTAAATCTTGCCACAGATCCTTGATTGGATTTAGGTCTGGATTCTGACATACAAACGTGTTTTTGCTTTGATCCAAACAATTCTATTATAGCTTGGCTCTATGTTTTGGGGTCACTGTCCTGCTGGAAGGTGAACATCAGCCTCAGTCTCAAGTCTTTTCCAGCCTCTATCAGGTTTTATCTTAGAGGCTGGAAAAGACTTCTTTCTTACTGTTTTTAGCTACATCTAGTTTTCTATCAACTCTGACCAGGTTCCCTGTCCTTGCTGAAGAAAAGCATCCCCACAGGATGCTGCTGCCACCACCATGTTTCACTGTAGGGAGGGCATATTCAGGGTGATTTACATGGTTTTGTCACAGAGCATTTTGCAAGTAGGCCAAAACATCCAATTTTAGTCTCATCTAAACTTTCTTCCATGTTTTGTCTTTCCCTTGCAAACTGCAAACATGACTTGTTGTGGTTTTCATTCAACGATGGCTTTTGTTCTTGCAGCATTTCCACAGAGTCTAAATTTCTGGAGTGTCTGACTTATACCTGTGCTGTCAACGAATTCTCCCTCATGAGCTGTGAAGCTCCTCCAAAGTTAACATGGGCCTCTTGGCTGCTTCTTGGAGTAATGCTCTTCTTTTCCAGCCTATTGATTTAGGACCAGCATGTCTTGGTGGATTTGTAGTTGTGCCATACTCTTTCCATTTTCAGTTAATAAATGAACCAGTGCTCTGTGAGATGCTCAAAGCTTGGGATTATGTTTTATAATCTTATTCTGTTACGAACTGCTGTGTTCCGTGGTCTTCATGATGCCTTTTGTTGACTAATGTTCTCTGACCAACCTATGAGGCCTTCACAGAACAGCAGGATTACAACTGAGATTAAATTGCACACAGCTGGACTCTATTTATTAACTAGGTGACGTTTGGTGGCACTAGATTTTATTGAGGGGTATTGGAGTAAAGCAAACAAAAGACAATTGCATGACGTACTTTATGGTTTTATTTGTTTTATAATGGTCACTTTTTCTTCAATTTCCCAATTATGTACTAGATTATCTGGGTCTATCATGTGAAAATCCCAGTAAAATAGTTTGAAGTTTGTGATTGTAACATATCAAAATGTGCAAAAGTTCAAAGGGTATTATGCTTTATCAAATTTAAATACACTTCTACTGTAAATATACTTCTTGGTTTAAAATCTGCTTTTGTAAAAATAACTGCCTTTTGAACCTTGAGTTCGCTCTTTATTTGTTTAAGAAGTATGCATTATTCAACTACACTGATAATGTATTCACATGCTTTCATTCATCTGCGTCAAAAAGCATGTGTATTGCATTTAATTGCATACATCTGCCTGTTTATACTGTAGGTACAGTACATGTATACATATGTCAACCATTAATTCACTCATTTATCTTGTATCTTGAGTCATTTTAGTGCATTATGTTATAGAACAGCCTCCCATTGTAAACATTTTCTATTTTTTTTTTTATGATTAATTGTTTCCATCTCCCGCAGCCTTTGTTCTCCCTCCAACGTTTTGCTATTTTTTTAAGTTTCAGGAGATTCAAATTCACACTAATCTCAGCTTTTTTTCTCTCTCCTATTTTATATTGTTGCAATGTAAATGTTAAAAGCTGATCTCATAAAGGTGTGTTCCTGGTTTGGTAACCCCTCTTTGTTTTCATATGTCACAGCTGGGTCAGGGAGTTCCTCAATGATGAGAACAGAGGTCTCGATGTCCTGGTTGAGTACCTCTCGTTTGCCCAGTGTGCTGTCATGTGAGTACACCCACACCTTGACACCTCTCCTGTCCAAAATCTTTCCTGAGGAACTGGGATGGACCATGAATCCAGCTGCTGCATCCTGTAGAGCTTGTGGAGAGATTGCCTGTGCATCTGAAAATGTGTTCCTTAGGACTGTTTGTATGCCTTGTTGCAGAGTGAATGTATATCTGGTTTAGCTTCGAGCTACATGTTGCCTGAAATGGGTCAGAATCTTTGTGCTGAGCTTCATCATGCAGCTTCCCGTCCTCCAGTTCTTCTGATAACGCCTGGCTTTCTACCAAGCTGTCTCGCTAACCTAACCTCCCTCATCCCTCATCTCCTCCTCTGTGCCTCTGTTGTTGGCTTTCTCTGTCTGTATGTGCGTGGCTCAGGTTGGATTTTGAGGGGCTGGAAAATGGGGAGGATGGCTTCTTGGACAAAGCTAAATCATGGAGCAGGTCCATTGAGGATCTGCACCATACGGCCGCCCAACCCTTCTGCAACACGCTGGTTCGCTCTGCCCGCCAGTCTGTCCTGCGGTACGTAACTTCCCTGCTTTTAGCTCTCCCTCTTATTGGCTCTATGTGCTTTACCCTTGAATGCTGTAAACATGAATTAGCATGCAAGCCTCGGGGCTCTCGTCTCTCAGGAGTCTGTTGTAATAAGTTATGGGGTTAGGTTATCTCTCTCATTGGTCTTGCTGTGCAGAAACTCGATCAAACATAGAAGTGGAGCATCTTTGACCTTTAGCGCATTATCTGTCATTGTTAATGGCTCATCCAGCCAGATGTGCATCCTTTTTCTCCACAGATGAGAGCCAGCTGTGAACAGCATCATATGTCTGGCAGTTCTCCTCATCACCTCAGCATACAGAGGAATCAAAGAAATGTTAGATGTTGAGGGTGATTAAATGCATATTTAAAACATAAGGAAGAGGTTTTATTAATTTTTACATTTTGGAGGCAAATTGCCATAAACTGTGTTTCGATATAACTATAAGTAATGGGCGCATCTCAATAAACTAGGATATGATTGAAAAGGTAATTAATGTCAGGAATTCAGTAAAAAAATGAACTAATATATAGATTAATTAAACACAAATATATATTTATTTCTGTTCATTTTGATGATTATGGCATACAGCTATAAAAGCCTACAATTTAGTTTATTCAGAAAATTGCAATATTGCATAAGACCAAAACCGGCCACATTTCTGAGGAACCTTTTACTTACTTACTTTGGAAGAACCTTATTTTCAATGTGGACAGTGCCTAAACCCTTGAAGGTGATGGATATAGAACTATCAGTTGAAACTGACACCGAATCTTGCCATAGCCCAGAGTCTCACATTCTCTAAAATCAAATCAAGCCATGATTGTTAAGCAAAGCCTATTTAAGAGTTTGGAGGAGTTTTACAAGATGAAGACTGTAGCTCGAATCACAACACACAGACATCCAGGACACGGGCTACAGTTGTCACACCCCTTCTGTTAAGCCACTGAAGAACCAGAGACAAGTCAGAAGCATCTTACCTCCTCCAGCTCCTCTGGGGGAGCCCAAGGCATTCCCAGGCCAGCCAGGGGTAAACTTCTCAGCCAAAGTAGTAGCCAAAGACAAAGTAATCTACTCAGATGAAATTAAATTTGCCATTTCAGTTGGAGGAAGAGTGGAGATGCACAGAATCCAAGTTGCTTAAAGTTCACCCGTTTCCACAGTCAGTGATGATTTAGGGGCCATGTTTATCTGCTGGTCAGCTCAGACGTCTACCAGGTAATTTTGGAGCACTTCATGTTTCCCTCTACTGACAAGCTTTATGGAGATGCTGATTTCATTTTTGCCAAAAGTACCAATATCTGCTTTAATGGCCATGGTATCACTGTGCTTAATTGGCAAGCAACTCTCCTGACCTAAAATCTTTGGAGTATAGTAAAGAAGAAGACGAGAAACTCCAGCCAAGCTGAAGGCCGCTATCAAAGCAACCTGGGCTTCCGTTACACATCAGCAGAACCACAGGCCTCCATGCCACACCGCATTGATGCAGTAGTTTATTAAACAGTACATGAGCATATCTTTTAGTACCATTTTTGTACTGCAAATCTTCTTTTTTTGGGTCTCATGTAATATTCATCTTCTCATTGAACCAAATCTTGTATTTTTTTTTTAAAGCTGTGAGCCATAAACAAGATCTCAACCTTTAAAATATATTAATATGGTTATAAGGATTTCAAATCATAAATTTGTTTCACTTTTTGAAGTTAATCAGTAAAATACATTAGTTTTTTTCATAAGATTCTAATTCACCGAGTTGCACCTGTGCATATTGTGGTATTAATAAATGGAAGTTTGAATGGAAGAAGGAAAAAAGCCTTTAGAAATTGCATGGGAAAATTAAATGTACATATGATGACTTTGCAGTGCAGTTACATAACAGCTGTGTGTGAGCTCATATTTTGGTTGCTTGGCAGCAGAAAGGAAACCAAACCTTTCCCATCATGCATCTACAACCTCAAAATAAGTTTGTTTTTTTTGTTCTCTGTAATTTCCCTGCTTTCTATAAGGCACTCTTATAACAAGTCATGAGGGAAGCAGATTAACAGCAGAAATACATGAAATGAATCATTTAAAGATTTTAACTTGTTGTAACTCCATCTATTGCAGGTACGGATCAGTCTCAAACAGCAAAACCATCAAGAACTCACGGCTCGTGAGCCAAAAAGATGATGTGCACGTGTGCATCATGTGTTTGAGAGCAATCATGAACTATCAGGTATCAAGCAGTTGCACCTGCATTTCACTTTACACAGTCCTGTGTGGTGCCGTCTGACACAGATAGGATGATGGGTTTCCTGTGCTGTCAAGTGCCGAATATATCCGATTTTTTTTTTCTTCTTTCTTACCACATCCTGCTCACTGTCTCTTTCTCTGTCTCTCCATGCAGTATGGCTTCAATATGGTCATGTCTCATGCACATGCCGTCAATGAAATAGCTCTCAGCCTGAACAATAAGAACCCACGGTAAGAACCTGAAGACCCCCGTCCCCTTAGAACCAGGGCTGGGCTGAACTGTAAAGGAGACCCTGCAGCCAGCTCATCCGATATGTTTCCTCAGTCTTCATGGGACCCGACTTGTCTTTGAAGGCGAGGATCAGATTCACACATTCAGGCTGTAAAAGGAATGTTTGCTAAAGAGAGATTAGTGGTGAACCGCTGGGAATGGCCACTGTATAATGAAGGCTGTGAGGAAAAACCCATAAAAAGCAGTAAACCTACTTTTGTTTAAGACTGTATATGGATTAAAACATCAAACAGTTTAATGTTAATCTTGGAGTATTGCCTGAATAGCCATACCTTCCAGTTTTAGTTTGAAATGTCTTGTACCGATGAGATTCTCCTGCACTTACAGGACAAAAGCATTGGTCCTCGAGCTCCTTGCTGCCGTCTGTCTTGTCCGAGGAGGTCATGAAATCATCCTTTCCGCTTTTGACAACTTCAAAGAGGTGCCCAATGCAACATTTAACAAATTTTTGAAGAACTATTTGTATTAATTTGTGTATTTTTATTCTAGGACAGGGGCTAAAGACTTTTTTTTGGGTACCACCATCTTTTATAGACTTTGTGAAACAGCGGTAGGGTACATCAGGAGATTGATCCTTTTCTGCTATGTCAGTAAAAAAAAAATGTGTTTGAAATGTTGAACTTTGAATATGAAAAAAAAACAAAACAGAAAGTCAGAATTATGAGTGGGGAAAGTTTCCTGCTTCTCAAATCGCCCGTCCTCAAAATACAATATGCTTATAAACTTAGTTATAGCTAAAGAAAAATAAATTAATAAAATGCAACTAAAAGATGTTGCTAGAATTTTGCATTTTTAAACAGGAGTTTGAAAATAAAAACTGCATAGGAATATTTAAAAAATGAATCATAATCATCTGAATACTAAACACTTAATACTAAACGCAGTCCAAGCACTAGCACTTGTACCTCAGTTTGAGAACCATAGATCTTTAAATGTTATCATACTGAAAAATATAATATTCAATAAATTGTTCTAATGCCCTTCATTACAGCTATGCATATAGGGTGAGAACACGTAGAAATTAAAGTTCTATCTGTGAATTTTCCCATCTACTGAGGTTGTCCGTATAACTCTGTGATGGACTGCCTGTGCTTTTTAATCTTTTTAATACACCAGATGTGAGTCTGGCCTTAACAGTGATAAGAATCTGCTTCCAGTGGGAACTGGTGGACTTGAAAAACTTGCTTACCCCTCAGATTCAGAGTGCACCGTCATCTGAACTCTGAAACAGGACAATTACCGCGCAAGCCAGTGAAAACAAGATGAATATTCTGTGGAGCTATTTTTACCAAATTAAATTTTAATGCAAGGTTACAAGTCACTGAAATCTCACATAGCAATAGTTGTATTTAAATAAAGCTGTAGTTTTAGCAGCTGCTGATTTGACGGAAGTTCGTTTTCCATTTTATAAAGGTCATAAATATCCCTAAAAATCTAACTTTCATCTTATCAATAGTTTTTAGCATAGCACAGCAGATAGTATTTGCTAAAGCTTATTGGCTAATGCAAGCATAATACCTAACTTTAGCTTCATAGATTATTCTTGCGATCGATAGCAACATGTAAATGTTAGCACATTGGTAAATTAGAGGATAGCACCCAAAGTGTTTGCATTGATAGCAACATGCCAATAGTAGCATACTGGCTAATGTGAACATAATCCCCAACTTTAGCATAATAGATGAGTCTTAGTGATAACACCTTTCTAAAAGTTTATCTAAAGGGATGATGTTTGTTATTGATAGCCACATGCTACTGCTAACAAGTTGCATATTGCAGTCGTATTACCAATACTGAAGCGGTAAAGTTTGTGAAAGACAGAATTTCTGTCAGTCACAAAGTTTAGATTAAACGAAAAAAAATCTGTATTCCTGCACCTTTTCTGTTTCAGGTTTGTAAAGAGAAGCATCGCTTTGAGAGACTGATGGATTACTTCCGCTGTGAGGAGGGGAACATCGACTTCATGGTGGGACAATATATCGGTTATCCATTGCTATCACTTTGTGGGTGTGAATGTGTTTCAGCACAAAATAGGTGATCTAATACCTCATTTCTAGTTTAATCTTCATCTCTGCACAAGTAAAAACCAATTTTAACGGCAGGTGTAAATGCAAGACTCCATGGATTTGGAGTTATTATCCAGATACAGATCACAGTACCATGTATAAATGGAGTCTTGGTCTCTTTGGCATTTGTGGTCTAGGTTGCCTGCATGCAGTTCATTAACATTGTGGTCCACTCAGTCGAGGACATGAACTTCAGAGTCCATTTGCAGTTTGAATTCACCAAGCTGGGACTTGATGACTTCCTTGAGGTAAGCAAACAGTTATTTCGGTCAAAACAGTTTTGAATCACACAGAGATTATTTACTGTGTCACTAATTCTTAATCGGTCCTTCTAATGTCAGAAATCGAAGCACACAGAGAGCGACAAGCTGTCAGTGCAGATCCAGGCCTATCTGGATAACGTATTTGATGTGGGTGGCCTCCTGGAAGACGCAGAGACGAAAAATGCGGCGCTGGAGAAGGTGGAGGAGCTGGAGGAGCACCTGTCCCATGTAAGTGCACCACCCAGTCTGGACCACCAGTGCTGCTCTCAGCGCCCATCTATGAGACTGTTGTGCCTACTTAACTTGGCTGTCTCTATGTGGTAATTAGAAATCTACTCTGTGTTTGCTTTTCACAACTGGTTGGAGATAATAATTGGGTGGGGGAAAGCTGGATAACAGTGTATGAGGAACAATGTTATTATTGTCCTCGCTGCACTGTTTTTTTTTTTGTTCCCAATCCCTCGCTGCTTCCCTAAAGGCCTCCTTCACAGGGAAAAGGTCATAGGCAGCCCTGACATCATTTAGGGAATTTCATAACAAACCCTGGTCTCAGGGGTCAGGAATGATGGGGGAAGATCATAGTGAAGATTCTAGGTGATTTTCTGGGCAGCACGTGTAATGTCAACAAAATCAAAACTAAAAGCTGCGTCATGTCCATTTTGCATCATACTGCTGGCCACATCACATTCCTTATTGATGATGTAGCGTACAGGAGGGTGTGGAGCTGGGAAAGATGCTCTCTCATAACTCTGTTGCTCGCTCCATCTTGTCTTCTCAGGTAACTGAGAAGCTGCTGGAGGTGGAGAATGAAACGATGATGAAAGTCGCCGATTTGGAGACACTTCTATTTCAGAAAGATAAAGACCTGCAAGCAATACGGGTAAGCTCTAGTCACACTGATGTAATTACTTTTGCTTTCTCACATAAGTATGTCTTTGATTTCTCTGTGTTTGAGATAAGTTGCAATGAAGATAAAATGGGTCAGAAGGAAACAGGATGTTTCTATAAACTGGTGGAGTCATAATGTGCTCTTTACTACCCCCTGGTGACTGCTTAGGAGACATACGAGTCGACCAACACCCAGGTTAACACCCTAAGGAGGATGATCAAAGAAAAGGATGCTGCGTTCCAGAGGCAAGTCAACATCGAGCGACGTCTTCTGGAGCTGGAGCAGCAGGGCACCATCCGTTTGCACAAGAAACCAGATGGTGACATCTCAATTGAGCCGCTGGGCGTCGGTGGTGGAGGTAGCGGTATCGGGATCCCTTTGGGTATCGTTGGGCAGCTGACGCTGGGTTCGACAATCGGGCTGACAGAACCTGGAGGAACAGACACAAGCTTACCACCAGCAAGTGAAGCTCCACCGCCTCCTCCTCCACCTCCACCACCTCCCCCTCCTCTGCCATCTGCTTCAGGTGATGCATCATGAGTCAGAGGAGTTATGTCTGATGACACATGCATGTGAAAGTCCGTTTAGTTTTTTTGTTTTTTACTTTAGACTCTCAACGAGCATCTATTTTTAGCTCTGATCTATGCTCTCTCATGCCGGAGCAAGGTGATGGGTCACAGCACTGTTCAGCTAACCCAGACAGGAAAGGGAACCTGTGTGTGCCAAAAGGCTCCACTCAGCTCTTTATTCTACTTAATTTGACCATGGTTAATTAGGAGTAAAGGAATATGCATAAAATAGAAATGTTACGTACATGTAAAATATAGTTCATAGTGTTTTAATATCAATTTCTGCATTAATCACAGCTGCACCAGTGCCACCACCACCACCTCCTCCGCTTGCTCCTCCTCTTCCAGATGCTTCTCCTTCTGTCATCCTGAGCCTGGGTCTGTCAGGTGAGATCAACCTGATGTTCTTTTTCCTGGACAGTTTAACCCTTTACGGCCTAATTTTAGATTATTAATGTATTTACATCCCCCTAACCCCCCACAGCTATCAGAATCAAGAAGCCCATCAAGACAAAGTTCCGCCTGCCTGTATTTAACTGGACAGCCCTAAAGCCCAATCAGATCAACGGCACAGTCTTCAACGAGATCGATGATGAGCGTGTGCTAGAGGTAAATCCAGCTGAGGAGACCTCTGTTACATTTTTGTTTCATAAGTATCCAGGTTTAACATATTTTAGAAGGCAAATAACAATAAACAATTCGCAACAGTTCTAGATCAGGGGATTTTTAAAATTCATCTTCATTGCCGTCCTGCTCCATATGCGTTGTGGCAAAGTACAATTGTGTCTTCATCCAGCCGAGTGGTCTGTGGCTGAAAGAAGTTGGATTGAAAATGCTAACTATCAAATAACCTGCAGCACATTTTATTCTCTGTACGTTTTACAGTCCTAAGGGAAAAAATGAATCAGTCAAAATTTGAAAGAAAACCAGAAGCCTGTAATGGCCCAGTATCTGAAAAGCCTGTTATTCATTTTAAAAATGGTTCAGTTACATGTATCTTTAAGGGCTAGTTAAAGGTACCAACTATCGGGTCACCGGTGCTTTCTAAAATGCAAAATAAAAAATTTTCAGTCAATGTTTATAAAATAAATGTGGCTGAATAGGGCAAATTGTTGTGTTTGAGAGCTTTTCATCTCTGATTACGATACAATAACATCAATTTTATGTGCAGGAGCTGGATCTGGAGAAGTTTGAGGAATTATTTAAGACCAGAGCCCAGGGTCCTGTTGTGGATCTTTCCTGCACAAAGAGCAAAGTCGCTCAGAAGACGGTAAACAAAGTCACGCTTCTCGACGCCAATCGGTCTAAAAACTTAGCCATCACTCTGCGAAAGGCCAACAAGACCACAGAGGAGATCTGCAAAGCAATAGAGAAGTATGCATTTCCAATAAATTGAACAAAAAACTATTTATTCATTGAGCAAGTTACAGATGAATGTTCTGTTGTTTGACAGGTTTGACCTCAAGGCTCTGCCTGTGGACTTTGTGGAGTGCCTGATGCGTTTTCTGCCCACCGAGGCTGAGGTGAAGGTACTCCGTCAGTACGAGCGCGAGCGGCGTCCCCTTGATCAGCTGACGGAGGAGGATCGCTTCATGTTGCTGTTCAGCAAGATCGAGCGGCTCACCCAGAGAATGAACATCATCACTTTCGTCGGGAACTTTACAGATAGCATCGGCATGCTCACCCCGCAGCTCAACGCAATAATTGCTGCTTCAGGCTCGGTGAAATCGTCGCCAAAGCTGAAGAGGATGCTGGAGGTCGCAAGTGTTTCTAAGGCTGCTTTTAAGGTTACATTTGTTTGGTTGAGGCATAAAAACTGACTGTTTTGCTTGCCCTTTAGATCATCTTAGCTTTGGGAAACTACATGAACAGCAGTAAACGAGGTAGTGTTTATGGCTTTAAACTACAAAGTCTTGATCTGGTAAGTTTAAAAACAAGCAAATGCTGTCAACAGTGTATTGTTTTGCAGTGTTTTTTGCTGATGATGTCATTATTATGCATTTTTGTGCCACGCAGCTGTTGGACACAAAGTCCACCGACAGGAAAATGACTCTGCTCCACTACATCGCTCTCATTGTGAAGGAGAAGTACCCGGAACTGGCCAACTTCTACAATGAATTGCACTTTGTGGATAAAGCTGCAGCGGGTGAGTAAGCTCCAAACCTTTTCAGAATTTTTTAGGTAATGATTAAACGTTGTTGACCCATTCTGACTGTGTGCAGTGTCCCTGGAAAACGTGCTGCTTGACGTTCGAGAGCTTGCCAAAGGCATGGAGCTAATCCGAAGAGAATGCAGTCTCCACGATCACCCTGTGCTGAAAGGTTTCGTCCAGGCCAGCGATCCGCAGCTGGACAAGCTGCAGAGGGATGCCAAGACAGCAGAGGTACAAGCTAACTATAAAGAGGAGATGATAAAAATAAGCACAAAGCACACGTTTATCCCACTTTCAGCTCTCTAACCTCTCGTACATAATCACTCTTTGCTCCCGACTTAACAGTGTTTACAAACTCTGCTTCCACTCTCCTCCCTTTCAATTCTAGGAAGCCTTCAACAGTGTGGTGAGCTACTTCGGAGAGAGCGCCAAGACAACTCCACCCTCCGTATTCTTCCCTGTGTTTGTGCGCTTCATCAAGGCCTACAAGGTGAGGATGGCAACCTCTCTTTGCCTCTGTGTGCTGACTCGGTGCCGCCTTCTCTACGGGCCTTCTGGGAAGTTCCCTGGTTTGTTTTAAGAGTGGAGAGGAGCAAAGTTTGGCTGGCTTTTTGTGCAACAGGACGTGGCGTGTAGTCTGAAGGCAAACAACAGGAAAGGCCAGCTGGGCCTGACTTTAGAGCTGCAGCTGTGGTGTTTAGACTGCCCCCCACCCCACCTCTGAGCTGTTACCCTGGACCGCCGCGCCCAGGCCCCGCCACACAGCATACATCCTGGGATTGTTCTCAGACTGGATTTATGGGATCTGCTTAAGGAAATGTACAAGACAACAGATTTCAGGGTATACGTGTCTGTTTGAGTTCATGTAGAGAGTCCAGATTTGCTGGTTTTGTCCTCACTGAGGGAAATACAAGGCAGCCTTGACCAGAATCCAGATTTAAGTTGGGCTAAAGTTTCAATGCTAAACAAGCTTAAGGTGATTACAAAAACACACAAATCTATGGTGTAACTTAAAAAGTTTGATTTGCATTTTGTGGCTTTATCACAAATTCTCTAAAAAATGCTTTAAAAAAAAAAAACAAGTTTAAATATAAAGTGTCTTGAACTCCCCTAAAACCACAAACCTTAATGTATTTTATTGACCAACGCAAATTAATGCATAATTGGAAGTGAAAATATTTTTTATTTAAAAAATGGGATACGTGTCCCATACATTTGAATTCAGACCCATGACTATACTTTATCAAAGTACACTACCGATAAAAAAGGTTTAGAACCACTTTAGTGGTTTACTTTATGTTTATGACTATTTACATTGTACTTAGATTCTAACTGAAGGTATCAAAACATTGAATGAACATATATGGAATTATGTAGCAAACATAAAACTATAAAATAACTTTAAATATGTTTTATATTTTAGCTTTATTAAAGTAGCCGCCCTTTGCTGCGATGACTGAAATATTACCCTTTGGCCGTCTCTCAATGAACCTCTGAGAAGAACCATTTTAGACCACCTCATGAAGCTCATAGAGAGAATGTCAAGAGAACAAAGCAGTCATCAAAGCAAAGGCTGGCTATTTTGAAGAATCTAAAATATAAAAAGTTATTTCACACTTTTTGTTTACTACATAATTCCATGTGTGTTCATTCACAAGGTTGTTGCCTTTGGTGAGAATCTACAATGTAGATAGTCATGAAAATAAAGAGACCCATCAACTGAGAAAGTGGATCATCTTTGAACATCAGTTTTTAAATCTTACCAAAGATTCCTTATTGGATTGAACACATGCATATGCTTTGATTTAACCCATTCCATTGTAGGTTGCATGTTCAGGATCATTGTCCTGCTGGAAGACAAACCACCTCTTCAGTCTTCAGTCTTCTGCAACTTCTAATTAGTTTTTTAGTATTGCCCTGTATTTAGCTCAATCCTTTTAACATAAACGCTGACCAGCTTATCTCTCCCTGCTAAAAAATATTATGCCCACAGCATAATGCTGCCACCACCATGTGTCATAATGGGGATGTTGAGTTCAGGGTAATCAGTTTTATTGTTCCTCCAAATATTGGGTTTTACATTCAGATCATAGAGTTTAATTTTGTTCTCATCTGAGCAGAGCTTCTTTTCCATCTGTTTTCTGTGTCCTCTACATGGCTTGTGACCAACTTTAAACTGGAGATCGGGTAGCTTTCGTTCAACGATGGCTTTCTTCTTGCTACTCTTCCCTTAAGGGCAGCTTTCTAGAGTGCACAACTAATAGTCATCCTGTCAACACAATCTCCCATATGAGCTGTGCATCTCTGCAACTCCTCCAGAGCTGTTATGGTGAAGGCTATGATGCTCTTCTTGCACGGCCTGTCAGGCCATGTGTTAGTAGGTTTGCAACTAAACTTTGTGCATCTAATAACCTGGGACAGTGTAAGAATCACAAGATGCATCAGACTAAAAACAGTCTGATGCATCTTGGGATTCTGACACTGTCCCAGGTTATTAGATCCACAAAGTTTAGTTTAGTTTTTTTATTTGTAGTGTTTTCTCACACTTTCCATTTATGTGTTATTTTGGCATTTGGGTTGTTGAGTCTCTGATTTCATGGTTGTGGGGAGGAAAAAGGCGTTTCTGAGTCACAAGAAAAAAAAATTAAGAAATTAACGTAAAAGGTTCCCATCTGCCTTCCTGAGTATAGCTTTTGCAGTTATTTATGTTTTGTTTCAGAAAGACATGAAACACATGCCTATCTGGTTTATATTGAACTTCAGAACCTCTTTTAGTGAGCTAAAATTGGCCACACAAGTCTGTTGACTTGGATTTATTTGAGGTGTAGCTCATTTTTGTCATATTTTTCTGAACAGGATGCCGTGGCAGAAAATGAACTGAAGAAAAAGCAAGAGGAAGCAATGAGAGAAAAGTTACTGGCCCAGGAGGCTAAACAAAATGACCCCAAGGTACAGTCCAAGCTGAGCTGAATGAAACTTCTGCAATGTTTACCCAATGCTAAATAAAGAACCTGTTGAATGCCAAAAAGCACACATCCTCTCTGCTGACGCAGGTCCAGGCACAAAAGAAGAGGCATCAGCAGCAGGAGCTGATCGCAGAGCTGCGAAAGCGGCAAGCCAAAGACCATCGACCGGTGTATGAGGGCAAGGACGGCACCATCGAGGACATCATCACAGGTGGGCCAGAGAGAACCATTAAAGGGCCCCATGTGGGCGTCAGCAGCCGCCCCAGTACTCCCAGGCTGAGGATGACTGTAGTCATTGACTGCTCAGCTCCTTTGAAGTGCACCTTGTGCTACATATTGCAGACACCAGCACATCTGGAGCACAGCAGCACATAGCAGCAGTTACTGCCTGCTTCACAACGTGCCGTCCAGCCAACTGTGAAATTTACAGCAGTAGAGTTTTTACCGTCAGAAAAGTAGCTTGGTTCCGGTTATACAAGAAATTAAGACACAAATCAGTGGGATTTTCAAAGCGGTTTCTGCAACTGTTCTTCTGACATACACACAGACATGGTTCTGAGTCTTTAAAACAGCTGCATCTGCATCATCAGTGTATGCTCAGTCATGTTTTCATTATAATCCATAATAGTGCTATAAAATGTAAATAATATAAATGTTGCATCAACATTAACTTTTAGGATGTTAATAATAACAGCTTTTAATCAATGGGCAGTGGGCGTGGGCCGGTTACTGGGAATCAATGTATAGTAAGGTTTTAAAAGTTTAAAATAGGTTTAAAAACCACTAAAATGTTCCAGCACACTGTTCCTATCACTTTATGCTTCTCTAGCATTTCATTAAAAGAGCTTAGAGTAACTAGGTTATGCCCCTACCTCACTCTTGTTCCTGTGCACTGGTGGTCAGCTGGCTGAAAGAAGGCAGCGTCACCTTTCCTTAAAGAGGCACCAGTGATTTGGCCAGGGATTGTAATTAGCCAAATTTACCTTGATTGGCCCTGATTGGTGATCAGCAGGTCAAAAATCCGATTTCTTTTTCTATTCAGTAAATGAATTAAAACTAAGACTTTTTTCTGTCCTCAAACACCTCAACCAACAAGATATATTTTGATGCACTTTTATTTAGTTTAATATAAGTCTGAAAAAAGTTAGGGACATATGCTGTGATGCAAAAAAGGTAATAACCTTGTAATAACATAATTTTGCTAGATTTAAAACTATTACCCATATCAAAGATGTCTGCAGCACATTGACATTTTTCTATGTATTGTAGTTGGCAGGTAAGACCTTAAAAAATGAAAAACAGAAATCGGTTTCAGTCAGAAAAGCCTCGTTTTGCCTACAACAAAGAGTAATTTCACCAGAAATATTTTGAGACCCAAAAAATGGAACAGTCAAAAATATTCTAGTTGTTATATTTAAGCTTTAATAAACAATGTGTGATATTATAGCAGCATTAGGAACAGTTGTTGCTTTTCAGATTGAAATAAAAGCAGTTGATTCATGGTACACATTTTTGTTTAAACTTTGAATTTCAATACTATGATATTTTATATGGTGTGGTATCATTTTTAATGTTAACTCACTGGGATTTCAAACCGGCCCATGCTTACTGAGCACTTTTTAAGGACATGCTTAGTGTGTCCTAACCCAACTAATATTGGAGATTTTTATGTCAATTTCCCCCAATAGATTTGAAGGCTTTTCTAAACGCAGCAGTTTTTCCATATTTTTATGATATGAAGTGAGTTTTGTTCCTCAGGGTAAAAGCACTGTTGGTGTCTCGGGTGTGACATGTTTTTCTCTTCCTGCCCACACCTCTCCTCCCCCAGTACTGAAGAGCGTGCCCTTCACCGCCCGCACTGCTAAACGCGGCTCACGGTTCTTCTGTGAAGCCAACCTCTGCGACGACGCCAACTGCTAGCCCTCCCTCTCTCTAATGCCAAGGTTGTCCAGGTGTCTCCCCGTATGACTCCTAACCCCACTGCATGCAGCATGATCCCTGTCCCCCACCTACAACAACCTTGTTAACTAACTTGGGCCGCCTTCCTTCAGTTTTGTTTTTTTTTTCTTTGAGGTGGCTTCTATCATGCATTTGGTGATAGGAAGCAGCCAAACCTCTTGGCCTGGATTTTGAGAAAAAGCAGCTGCAGAAAATGTCGACACGTTTTTGTTTTTTATGTCTGTATAAATTAAAAACATGTTGACTCACTCACATCGCAGTCAGTAATGCAAATGAGCATTTATACAACATGCATGGCACAGATTACTCTGTACAGCTCTTTTAAGTAAACCTGAATAGAACAAAGAGGTTTGGCTAAAACGCCGGTTTTATCCAGTGAGACTAACTTGTTTGGTGTTTGGTTTTCTGGCTAACGTATGACTTTTTTTCCCCCCTTTTCAACCGCCACTGTTTATTCCACCCCCCTTCCAGCTGAAAAGAAGATTAATGACAGTATTTCCCACTCCTAGAGAGCGGGTAAGGAAGGTAGCCTGGCTGAAATCTGGCCTGCTTGGCCCTCAGGCTCCTGTGTGCTGCTACAAGTGATGTCAGCTGCTTCAGCTAGTGCTTCAGACAAAAACAGCTTTGCAGCGCTAAAATAAATTGTACCACAGGGATAAAAATGACAGCTATTGCTGAAGCCAGGTAATGGTATGTAAACATGAAATAATATGCCTTATCTTTCAGGTGACCTTTAAAATCTGACTCCCCCCCCATCAGAGGGGAAGTTACTGTGTCATTTTCAGTTTAAATGTCCCCTAAAGATCATCCCGACCCCTTTCTAAAAAATGTGTTGCATGTTGTCTGGTGTTACCATGTTTGTCTCTGCTAACTGTCATCTGCAGCGTGCTCAACAGCTGTTTTGGTCAGCAGGCTCAAGGAAGTAAAAATACACAATAATTTAATAATACAGTCTTAGTTTAAAATGACTATTGGCCTAAATGCTGTTTTTTTAAGTTAGTTGACTAACTAAAGAGCTTGTTGATCACTGTAATGTATGCGGTGCATTGTTGGTGTTAAAGTGTTGCTATATCTGCATCCCCAAAGCCTTGGATTTCTCTTTTTCATGTAGATGAAATACAAGGTTTTGGGAATCTCTTATCTGCTGTTAAATTTTGGATTGTTCATGCTCTCATTTGGTTACTGTGCCTCACATAAGTATTCATACCCTTTGAACGTCTCTACATTTTGCCATATAACAACCACAAAGTGTGGCGTGCCTTTGTATTCAGCCCCCGTTTACCCTGATACCCTATAAACAACACTAGTGAACCCTATTGCTTTCAGAGGTGACTGAAGTAAATGGAGTCCACCTGCATGTAGTTTGATCTAGTTATTAATGCGACTGTTTTCTGAAGGCTAGCATTGTGGTACTTGAGACTGATCTTCAAACCACATTTTACAAGTCTTGGTCTTGTCTTGGACATGTTGGACTCTAGGATTTTTCTATAAGGCCAGTCAAGACCCCAGCTGCAACATCCCTTTTTACTTAATCGAACCAGTAGTTTTTTACTTTGGAAATTTCAACACTGCCACCTTTGCCCTTGAGCACCGTAGATGAGAAACATTTTCTGGATGTTTTTCTGTTTGTACAACATGCAGAAAGTAAGAAGAGTGAGTTAAGACCTCCACTTGTTAGGACATTGTGAAAAACATAAAAAAAAAAAAAAAACTGAACACAATGATTTGCAAATTCTGTTCCACCTATATGCAATTTAATACATGACAAAGACAAGATATTTAATGTTCAAATTAATAAACTTTATTGGCTTTTTGCAAATTTGATGCTTGCAACACCTTTCAAAAAAGCTGGGACAGGGGCATGTTTACCCCTGTGTTACATCACCTTTCCTTTTAACACTCAATAAGCGTTTGGGAACTGAGGACACTAAATGTTGAAGCTTTGCAGGTGGAGTTCTTTCACATTCTTGCTTGATGTACAACTTTAGTTGCTCAACAGTCCAGGGTTTCCGTTGCCCTATTTTGTGCTGCATAATGCGGCACACATTTTCAGTGCGAGACGGGTCTGGACTGCAGGCAGGTTAGTCTAGTACCTGCACTCTTTTACAACAAAGCCACACAGTTTGAACACGTGCAGGGATGTTCCTGAAAAAGATGTTGCTTGGATGGCAGCAGATGTTCCTCCATAACCCTTCAGCCTTAATGGTGCCTTCACAGATGTGCAGGTTACACACACCATGGGCACTAACACCCCCTCATACTGTCAAAGATGCTTTCTTTTGAATTTGCGCTGATAACGATCAAGATAGTCCTTTTCCTCTTTGGCCCAGAGGAGACAACGGCCATGATTTCCAAAAACAATTTGAAAAGTGGATTCATCAGACCACAACAAACTTTTCTCTGAATCTTTAGATGAAATTATGGACTGTAGATCATGAAATCCCTAAATTCCTTGCAATTGTATGTTGAGAAGCGTTCTTAAACTGTTGGACTATTTGTTCATGCAGCTGTTCATGAAGTGGTGAACCTCGACCCACCATTGCTTGTGAATGACTGAGCCTTTCTGGGATGCTCCTTTTAAACCCAATCATGACACTCAACTGTTTCCAATTAATCCGTTCACCTGATGAATGTTTCAAACAGGTGTTTTCTGAGCATTTCTCAACTTTCCCAGTCTTTTGCTGCCTCTGTCCCAGCTTTTTTGGAATGTGATGCAAGCATCAAATTCAAAATGAGAGAATACAGGTCCTTCTCAAAATATTAGCATATTGTGATAAAGTTCATTATTTTCCATAATGTCATGATGAAAATTTAACATTCATATATTTTAGATTCATTGCACACTAACTGAAATATTCCAGGTCTTTTATTGTCTTAATACGGATGATTTTGGCATACAGCTCATGAAAACCCAAAATTCCTATCTCACAAAATTAGCATATTTCATCCGACCAAAAAAAGAAAAGTGTTTTTAATACAAAAAACGTCAACCTTCAAATAATCATGTACAGTTATGCACTCAATACTTGGTCGGGAATCCTTTTGCAGAAATGACTGCTTCAATGCGGCGTGGCATGGAGGCAATCAGCCTGTGGCACTGCTGAGGTCTTATGGAGGCCCAGGATGCTTCGATAGCGGCCTTTAGCTCATCCAGAGTGTTGGGTCTTGAGTCTCTCAACGTTCTCTTCACAATATCCCACAGATTCTCTATGGGGTTCAGGTCAGGAGAGTTGGCGGGCCAATTGAGCACAGTGATACCATGGTCAGTAAACCATTTACCAGTGGTTTTGGCACTGTGAGCAGGTGCCAGGTCGTGCTGAAAAATGAAATCTTCATCTCCATAAAGCTTTTCAGCAGATGGAAGCATGAAGTGCTCCAAAATCTCCTGATAGCTAGCTATAAATACTTTGGACCACTGAGCAACAGTCCAGTGCTGCTTCTCTGTAGCCCAGGTCAGGCGCTTCTGCCGCTGTTTCTGGTTCAAAAGTGGCTTGACCTGGGGAATGCGGCACCTGTAGCCCATTTCCTGCACACGCCTGTGCACGGTGGCTCTGGATGTTTCTACTCCAGACTCAGTCCACTGCTTCCACAGGTCCCCCAAGGTCTGGAATCGGCCCTTCTCCACAATCTTCCTCAGGGTCCGGTCACCTCTTCTCGTTGTGCAGCGTTTTCTGCCACACTTTTTCCTTCCCACAGACTTCCCACTGAGGTGCCTTGATACAGCACTCTGGGAACAGCCTATTCGTTCAGAAATTTCTTTCTGTGTCTTACCCTCTTGCTTGAGGGTGTCAATAGTGGCCTTCTGGACAGCAGTCAGGTCGGTAGTCTTACCCATGATTGGGGTTTTGAGTGATGAACCAGGCTGGGAGTTTTAAAGGCCTCAGGAATCTTTTGCAGGTGTTTAGAGTTAACTCGTTGATTCAGATGATTAGGTTCATAGCTCGTTTAGAGACCCTTTTAATGATATGCTAATTTTATGAGATAGGAATTTTGGGTTTTCATGAGCTGTATGCCAAAATCATCCGTATTAAGACAATGAAAGACCTGAAATATTTCAGTTATTCATATATTTCAATGAATCTAAAATATATGAATGTTAAATTTTCATCATGACATTATGGAAAATAATGAACTTTATCACAATATGCTAATATTTTGAGAAGGGCCTGTATTTGCACAAAAAAAACCCCATTAAATATCTTGTCTTTGTAGTGTATTCAGTTGCATCTAGCTTGAACAGGATTTGCAAATCATTGTATTCTGTTTAAATGTGTTTTACATAATGTCCCCACTTTATTTGAATTGGAGTTGTATTGCTGAGGGAGTTCATGTTCAGTTGGATGTATGCTCTTTTCAGAGTTGTCTGGTTTGCCTGTTTAACTTGTTACCCTCTTGTCAGATTTTAGTAGACCGGCGATATGTAGCTGCGGGTCTGCTTACATGCAAGTTTTGGTTCATCTGAATCTTGTCACAGAAAACTGAAATGGCTAGGTGAACCAGTGAGTCCGTAGCTCTGTTAAAGGTTTAACTTGCTAATAAGCTGTCACAGGAATATTTTGTTTAAACGTTTCCAGCAACAAATACATTATTATGATTACTGCAATGGTCTTATTAAAAGGTATCATGTTGGATTAGTCTTGGACTTGGTCTCGGTCAACGGACTACAACATTGGTGAAGGCCTCAGATGTTTATTAGAGAACATTGGTGAACAAACAGCATCATGTAGACCATAGAACACAAAAGACAGGTCAGTGGTAAAGTTCATTTGATCATCTGAAAATGACCCAACTGCAGACCTACCAAGTCATTGTCGACCACCTAAAGTAACAGTTGAGGCGAGGACACCACCAGTCAGAGAAGCAGCCAAGGGGCTCAGGGTAATTTGAGGAAAGTTTCAGAGATGTACATCTCAGAAACTGTCAAAAATAGACATATGGGTTGTGCCCCCCACAAATTGGGCCTGGTGGTGGCAACATCATCATGCGGGGATGCTTTTGTTCAACAGTGACAGAGATCTTGGGAAGATGGATGGAGCTAAATACAGAGCAATCTTAGACAAAAATCTTAGAGGCTGCAAATCACTTGAGACTGGAGTGTAGGTTCACCAACTGGGAAAGATGGTGGTGGCAGCATCATGCTGTGGGGATGGAAACATTTATGAAAAACATGTGTCATTTCATTCCACTTGATTTATTTTCATTTTCCAGTACAATACATAAGGTTTACTAGTTTTAACTCAAAAGAAAGGGTAGGAATACTTTGGAAGGCACAGTCTATGTACTTTGATTCAAAGACTCAGCTGCCATTTTATTAAAAACACCTGACCAAAATGAATGCAGCTGACAGTAATTCTCCATTAATGAAGGTAAGAGTTTATCTTTGTGATAATTATGGAGGACAAGGTTCTTTCATGCTGGATGGTACAAAAAAGTTTTTTGGTTTTCTTTTTACTCAGCTGAATTGGACCAAATAGCAACACAACTGCTCCTGAGGTTGATTTAATAAAATGGAAACTGAGTTTGTCATTTTGCATTTGTTGCTTAGAAAACACAGAAGCAACCTTTTAAGATTGACCTCCTAGTCGTCTAACCTGTGCGTCTCCTCCCTGTCTCTCATCCCTCTTTCCTCGCCTACTCACAGATCTTCGAAACCAGCCCTTCCTGCGTGCTGACGCCTTGATTCGGAGCGGTTGGAAGAGACCCTAAATCACTTACGTGCCACTTATACTCCCCCTTTCCTTTTATAACACTTCTCTCTGTGGTCCCTCTCAGCCCTGAGGTTGCATATCACAAAAAAGACTGCAAAGGGAGGAACAGGGCAGAGCTCTTGTTTTGGATGAATAATTTATTTATTTATGGAGGTCCTCCTTAACAGCCACTTTCAGCGAACAGGCATCATTAACAAAGCACAATGAGGATGCTTCTTCTTTCACTCTCCCTGCTGTGCTGGCGCTGAGAGCTAGCCCAGTTGGAAGGCGACTTCGGTGCAGGTGAGACCAGTCTACTGTTCGTCTGGCGAACCTTTTTACTTACGTGAGTGCAGTTGCGGCAGGACTGAGACTGGGAGGCGGTCCAAAAACGTTGCCAACCCTCACCATCTGCCTCAAAGACGTTTGCGGAACAATCCTCCAAAACCACATGTCAAAATCAGACTCTAGTGGACTATTTATTAGAGTTTTGCCGAGTCTTCTTTACACATTCAATCAAGACTTGATACTGAGGCATGTTTATGTAGATTGTATTCTAGAGGAATATTTTTCCTGGTTCTAGATGAATCTAGTCAAACCAAAATGTCTCAAATCATATATTTCTTAAGAAGTGCCTTTTGTGTAAACAGTGTTATTGTAAGTCAGCCATTATTTGTTATGTTGAAGATTGTACCTTTTTTTTTTTTTTACATCCTTGTGCTATTACCTGCAGCCTTATAATACTGACAATATGCAAGCTGAAAATCGGCTTTCTCAGCACAGAACACCTAGAAGGTAACTTCTAGTATTTACCTCTCAAGTAAGATGATCTGAAATAATTTATGCTTGGGGGGCCTTATCCAAGCAGTTGTAAAAAGAAAAATAATTGAATGTTATTGCATGTATCTTGACAACACTTCCTGTCACACTTTGAGTGACATTTTGAAAGTGACATATCTATCAGGAGGTCTCCAAATGTACACATGATGTGGAAGATATCTGCCATAAGGTGCATCTCAATAAATCAGAATATGACCACTATATAGATTATTTCAATGTTGATTGCACACAGAATGATATATTTCAAGTGTTTATTTCTGTTAGATTCACTGGTATCACTACGTGATACTGGTGGAGGAAAACGTTTCCTGACTCGCTCCTCCAAAACACCCCAAAGTGGCTCAATAATATTTAGATCTGGTGACTGTGCAGGCCATGGGAGATGTTCAACTTCACTTTCATGTTCATCAAACCAATCTTTCACCAGTCTTGCTGTGTGTATTGGTGCATTGTCATCCTGATACACGGCACCGCCTTCAGGATACAATGTTTGAACCATTGGATGCACATGGTCCTCAAGAATGGTTTGGTAGTCCTTGGCAGTGACGCGCCCATCTAGCACAAGTATTGGGCCAAGGGAATGCCATGATATGGCAGCCCAAACCATCACTGATCCACCCCCATGCTTCACTCTGGGCATGCAACAGTCTGGGTGGTACGCTTCTTTGGGGCTTCTCCACACCGTAACTCTCCTGGATGTGGGGAAAACAGTAAAGGTGGACTCATCAGAGAACAATACATGTTTCACATTGTCCACAGCCCAAGATTTGCGCTCCTTGCACCATTGAAACCGATGTTTGGCATTGGCATGAGTGACCAAAGGTTTGGTTATAGCAGCCCGGCCGTGTATATTGACCCTGTGGAGCTCCCGACGGACAGTTCTGGTGGAAACAGGAGAGTTTAGGTGCACATTTAATTCTGCCGTGATTTGGGCAGCTGTGGTTTTATGTTTTTTGGATACAATCCGGGTTAGCACCCGAACATCCCTTTCAGACAGCTTCCTCTTGCGTCCACAGTTAATCCTGTTGGATGTGGTTCGTCCTTCTTGGTGGTATGCTGACATTACCCTGGATATCGTGGCTCTTGATACATCACAAAGACTTGCTGTCTTGGTCACAGATGCGCCAGCAAGACGTGCACCAACAATTTGTCCTCTTTTGAACTCTGGTATGTCACCCATAATGTTGTGTGCATTTCAATATTTTGAGCAAAACTGTGCTCTTACCCTGATAATTGAACCTTCACACTCTGCTCTTACTGGTGCAATGTGCAATCAATGAAGACTGGCTACCAGGCTGGTCCAATTTAGCCTTGAAACCTCCCACACTAAAATGACAGGTGTTTCAGTTTCATTGTCCAACCCCTGTATGTAACCCATCCCCTGGAAATCTGTGTGGTGTCTCTTGAAGCACCGACTCCACCTACAGTCTCCCAAACCCTTCAGTGAGCTTTGCTTCAGAATCCCCTTGAAGGCAGCAGCTTTTTCTTCCACTAAACTTTTCATTAATATGCTGGGACACAGCTAGCATCTTTAGCGATGCCATATTGTGACTTACATTATGTGGAAGGCGTCGATGACGGTCTTCTGGACAACAGTCAGATTAGCAGTTCTTCCTATGACTGTGTAGAACATATTTCTCTATTTTATAAAAATCCTTTTTAATTGGTCGTATGGTTCATATTTTCCAAGAAACAGAATTTGGGGATTTAATTACCTGTAAGCCATAATAAAAAATAAAATAAATAAATGCAGGAAATATATTAGCCTGTGTGTAATAAATCAGTATAGTGAGTTTAAACACTGAAATTAAAGCTTTCGTGATATTCTAATTTATTGACATGGACCTGTATTTGGGGATCTTTTTAAGTCATTGTAAAGGATTTGTCCTCACACTACATACTTTGGCTAAAAATAGTATAAGACACTATTCTTTACATGAAAGAGGTTTTTATTAATGTAAATAAAAAAAATTAAACCAAGAAATGTGCTTTGTAGAGGAAATGACTTATAGGATCATCAAGTGGCTGAAAGATGAGGCTTCCTGTTTAATAAACATGTTGAATAAAAGCTTTATCAAAGTCCGGGTTATGAAAAGTATGGAAAAAGTATTTGGGACAATTTCTTTGACCAAGCAACATTCAAACAAGCAATTTCTACAATCTTGTTTTATTTTTTAGGATCAACCAAGTTTCCTCTCCTCCTTTTCTCTCCAAATGACAGACAGGGCCGTTGTACATTTCTACTAGAAAAATCCATTTAATTTCTTATATCAAAAAGAAATCAAATTATAACAAAACAATCAGATCCACAGACCCGTGGGATTTTTGCTACCAAAAGAAATCCTCCAACCAAATGATTGTTCTAATTTACACCAGTCATGTGAACAAGATCATTATACTTAAAAAAGGTGATGAATACTGTTAACAAGTGAAGGGTAAAGCCAGACGTTCCTCAGTAAGTGTGAGCACCATGCTGTGTGATATGGCAGGAATGGCTGGTGGTTTTAAAAAGCAGCACAGTGTGCAACACTGTTAGCAGCAAAACAATTCAAATAAAAAATATACACTCATCAGGAAGCAGATCAGTCTCGCTATTTGGAATGGATTCAGTGATGAGCATTTACCTAAACTACATAGTTATAAACTAAAAATGAGAGAGAGAAGTTCAACCTCACGTGTCGTACCATCAATCGGTCTCCCTGGCCTTTCCTGACAGTCTACAATCAAAAGACAAGGAATGGAAAGCTAAAAGCAACCTCTGCTGATTTTCAGTGAATTCAGACAATTTTGCCCTTTTTTTTTTTTAAACGGCTAAAACAAACGATGTGGAGCAGTGTCAGAGCTCCCATCGCTCCTCAGTGTCTCCTGCAGAAAAAAAAGCAAGGCCACGGATATCCATTCCTGGATTATTATTTTTTTTAAATCCAGGAAGGTGGACTTACAATCATCCTCATTAACTCTCATTGCTGCTGACGAAGATTACACAAGGACTTAAAAGAATAAAAACTAATGTTAAAAAGTACAGACTGCTATTTGTTACGGTTTGTTTGTATTTCCTGGGTAATATTTTCAAGACACTTTGTTAATAGATTCATATATATATATTTTTATATGGAAATATAGATTTCTATATAACTTTAGTCTGTGCAAGGAGGTAAAAGACAATCACTTGAATGTAGCTGCTGTGTGCATTCCTCTGTCAGTCTCCTTCCGGCAGCAAACTAAACATGCACATGTAAAGTGGAAAGCATCCAGGAAGCATTCATGGTGAGCACTGACATTACTCTCCCAAGCAACTAAAGACTTGGCAATTTCTTCCTCCAGGATGGATGAATACTTCCCCACCCCTGCCCCACCCCATACAATTCATACAAAAATGTTAAAAAAATCTGCTCCACAGCTGTGTTTCTCTCCATCATTTACATTTGCACAGAGGTAGTGGCTATATGTAAAGAGGAAGTGGGCAAAATTAAACAGAACTGATAAAATGTCAAAAAAAATGGTTTGTTTTCCCCCACTGTTTTTTTTTATGTCAAAGAACAAAATATAATACTGCAATCACTTAAAAAAGTAGTCCTTCATTTTTATACATTTTGTACAGAGTTCTTGCGTTTCTTTTTCTCCTTTTGTTGCTTTTCTTTTCAGCTGGTAAAGGCATATGATGAGAGGGAGATAGAGAGAGAGGGAGCTTGTTGACTCAGCTCTGAGTCGGACGACGTCAGCAGAGTTCAATCCAAGCCGAGCTCTACGCCAGCGGGTCGTCGTCGTCGCCCTGGGATAGAAGCTCCTTCTTTTCATCCGTGCTGGCCAGAGAGTTGCGGCTGTTGTGGGCGCCCATGTACAGGGTGGCGTACACGGGGTTGGTGAAGTTGGTGGGCTGCCGGGAACACAAGATTACAAGGTTGTTCAACTTGTTATATGACAAAGTAGGCAAGTTTCAGTGAGGGTAATTCAGAACTTTAAGACCTTTGTAAATGTCAAATCTAATCTTAATTTGATAATTTCACTTATAGTAAATCCTAATTATGTTAAATATAACTTGGTAAATTTCAGTTGTGTTTCAGCTTTGATATCTGACTGCAGATGCATTGCAAAGAATTAGAATGTTGTTTCTTTTTAGTAACTCGATGCAAAAAAGAGTCGATTCAGTACTCGGAGTAATGTTTTTTCACTTTAATTTCTCTTAATTTTAATCCCAAAGTTCAGTTTCTCTGAAGTCTTGGAGAATAAATAAGACCAATCAAGAATGCTTTTGAATGCAGAAGTTTTATGTTATGAGCCACACAAGCACAAAGAAGACTTGACATTTGTCAAGCAGACAGTCCTTGACAGAATATACGGGTGTCTAAAGAAGCTGGCTGTTCACAGTGTTGTATCCAATTATATTATAATGGAAAGCTGAGTGGAAGGAAAAAATGTGGTGGAAAAAAGTACATAAAAACAGGGATAACCCAAGGCTAGATAGTATTATGAAACAAATTCATTTGGAGAGTTTAAGAAAGATTCACAAGGAAATGGACTGCAGCTGGAGTCGGTCCTGCAAGAGCCACAGACAGATGTATCCAGGACATGGGCTACAACTGTTTCATTCCTTCTGTTAGGCCTCTCCTGAACCAGAAACAACAGCAGAGGAGAACAATGATTGCCCTGTTGCTCAGTGATTGAAAGGCCACTTTTCAGCTGAAGTACATTTTTCATTTTATTTGGAAATCAAGATCCCTGAGCCTGGGGAGGCATGTTTTCTGCAGATGTTGGTACTAAAACCTTGTTAAATGACCATGGGATCACTGTGCTTATTTAGTCCACAAACCCCCTTGACCTGAACCTCACAAAGAATCTATACAGTGTTTTCCAGAGGAACATGAGAGACACCAGACCAACAATGCAGATAACCTGAAAGCCGCTAGTAAAGCAACCTGGGCTTCTTCAACACCTGAGAAGAGCTACAGGCTGATCGCCTCCATGCCACGCTGCATGGACGGATGGATTAAAATATTGTTTTTTTAATCTTATGCAGTATTATAATATTCAGAGAAACTGAATTTTGGGATTATTTTGATTTATGGCTGTTTGAGATGCTGCAGAAACCCTGTGAGAGGCTGCTTAAAGCTACTTTTCACAGCAGAAACTGATTGGAAAACATGGATACAAAAACAAAAAAACATGTAATGTAGATAAATGGATGCTTTACACTACTTGGCTTTTCATAGTGTTACCTTATCTGGGTCCAAAGTGAAGTCTGAATCTAGCAGCTCCCCGGCGTCATCATCAGGATCTCCTTCATAGATCTTATAGGCCGGGTTCCCGATCTCAACATTCATGGCTCCATTCGTCATTCGGTGGTGCTGGAAGCCCTTTGCACTGCACAGAATCAGAAATACATTCATGAATCATCTTTATTTAAAAGAATAAAATTTGCTGCTCTTTGGGAGGAACCATCAATCAAACAAAGTCAAAAGGGATACAAATTTAATAAATGAAACCAGGTACTGACGTAACATCCATCTATACACCGTTCACACAACCGAGACAACAATTTTAGGTCAAATGAGCCTTTTTATTTAATTAAAAAAAGGCCATTTGATTAAAACGATCATATATACAGCAGCATGTCTACTGCACAGAATGCTTTACGTTGCAAATATTTGGCTCTTGGGCAGGCTTGTGAACAATTTTCTTTTTTTTACAAATTCACAACTGAATATTTCCTTGCCAGCACTTCGTGAGAGCCTAACATTTACACATTTAAACACAACATCAAGCGATATGGAGATGTTGGAAAGGTGTAAAAGTTTAACTTCAGGTAAGTACAAAGTTCCCCGTGCTGCTGCAGGGAATCTCCAAGGGGGGTGGGTAGGCAAACAGGTAATAGCAAGCAAAGACAAACTGACTGAAAGAATAGATAAATAAAAACAGACAAAAAAGCATAGCCACTATGACTGTATACGAGAAGAAGAATAAGAAGGAAAGTGGGGTAGGGGCTGTGGGTGAATTATTTAACTCTATCGAGTTACCGCAAGCACTGAGTGCGACATTTGCCTGGGCACAGAGACCTGGGAGACAGGAGATAGAGGTGATTATCAGAATGTAACACAGAAAGAGAAGCTGGAGGGAAAATGATGAAAAATGGAATTTGGAATCTAAAAAAAGTGAGTTTTGTTGTGTGATTTTTTTAGCCAGCACTCACCCACGCATTCTCCGCTTGTACCACAAGATGGCCCCAACAACCAGCAGTGCCAACAGCAGCAGCAGGAGGATTGGGATCACAATGGAGGCGGAGCCTGTAAGCCAGCAAATAGGTTGAGCAAACAGGACCAAAGGGCATATTTTATTAGCACACAGTGTTTGTCAAGGGCTGCATGACTTACTGCCACCAGCAGCAGTAGAATCCACAGGGGAAGATGCAACTTCACACCTGTATCCTGACCATCCAGAAAGACACCTAATAATAACAACCAGAGAGTAAGACGGGAGTTAGTTTAAAAGAGAAGAAGGAGCGGTCATGGGTGGGGGTAGTGATCGGGGCTTTGAGGGGAGGGTACAGATCCTACCTGCATGTAGGAAGCAGAGTGCGGGTGTCAAATGAACACTGGCCCTGAGCGCAGTAGTCCAAACATGTGTAGCAGCTGGACTGGGTGTGACCATTGGTGCAGCTACACAGGCACATGAGGAGAGAGTTCATCTTTTTCACAGTCCATCTATAACAGCTTAGTCTATAGCTAACATTAAAAAATGTATAAATTCAACAAAGAAATGTGCATCTCAAAGAATCAGAATATCACTGAAACATTAATTTATTTCAGAAATTTAAAAAGAACAGAAATACAAGCTTAACATTTATTATCCTGTAGTATAATATACCAGTCTAACCTTTTGTACTGAAATAAAATAACTTTAATAATATTCTCATTTGTTAAGATGCACCTAAAAGGCCAGATTTATTTTCTGTAGTCTTTTCTCCACAGACATCCTTACTTGCAGGCAATTTCCCCGGAGGCCAACGTCAAACACTTGCCCTCTCCACAGAATTGACACTTGTCGAGCTCACAATGGTGCCCCGTATACTGGATGGGGCACTGACACAGTTTGGTGCCGTTGGAGGTCTGTAAGCAGGTTCCGCCGTTTTGACAGAAGTCTTCACATTTACCTGATGAGAGAAAAAGAGGGATGGTGTGAAGAATAACCACACAATGCTACTTTAAAACAGTTTAGTTGATGTGAAATTTTGACATTCAACAGACTGGAGCTTTTAAAGTGTTTTCTTTATATATCCCAGCAGGCTTTGCGTTGCGGGTAAATTAAAATGTCTGAACGCAAGAGCAGTGAAACTGTGAGAAACTTTTGTGATGGACCTGGAAGTGTTAATGGGTTGATGGGGTCATGAATCATTGAGTGAAGGAAGGAAACTTCTCTCAAGAGAGGATACAAAAGTAATCAGGAAAATATCTTGAAGCTCTAACCAAGTTTTTTAAGATATTATCTTGATTTACAGTATGAGATGGATTTTTGGGCTGTACCCACTTCCCTGTTTAATTCCTATTCCTAGGGCCTCAGCGTACCTCTCTCTGTTCCTTGTTAAAGTGACAAGAAGTCGGGATTTCAATATTTTATGGCAAAATTGAAAGAAAAAAAAAAACACCTCAAGAAGCTGTCAGACGTGTCATCAGTCATTGAAAACCTCCTTCATTAAAGTAGACACACCATCCATTTTACTGAATATTTCGAACCAGGGTTCCTATACATTGGTCATTTGAGTACCAGACATTCACCTTGAACTGCTTAAACAGTAGTTTTTTTCTGTAGATTATGGACCAGTCTCTGCTGTAAAGTCTGGGTTTTCTCAGACTGTATAGAACATAGTTGGGGATTGATGCCTTCCTCAACATGTTGCTGCACACTGCCGACCAGCTAGCTGAAAGAAGGCTACTTCACTTTTCCTTCACTTACAAGAAAGGCAAATTCAGCTCACTGGAAATATTAACAGCATGGAAACTAGTTCTTATTAAAGTAACGCTGGTTTAAAACTACCACCAGAAAGAAGTCGACTGAGCAGATAGCACGACTAACTAACCAGCTACTATCAGTTATTTATCCTTGTGTAACTCTATAAAGAGCAGAATGACGGAGAGGGATAATATTCTGCACAATATGAACGAAATCTATTGGGTGTTTATTCTATATTTTGCCTTCAGTTTACATATCCAAATCAAAACAATATAAAGACCATATGTGCCATTGCCCAGTCCCATGTATGACCTCAAAGCTATAATATAAAACTCTGAAATAAACATCTGAAAGTGCTGCCACTTACTGTACTGGCACTGGTCTCCTTGGTAGTCGGGTTTGCAGCTGCAGGTTGGCTGGTTGCCCATGCTGACCAAGCAGTTGCCTCCATTCAGGCAATAATCCTGACAAGTGTGGAGGTTGCAGTTTGGCCCTGTGAAGCCTTTAGGACATCTACAAGTCGGTGTACCTGCAAAACCATTTCATTTATTAAACAAGAGTTTCAAGACCCCCTCCCTGAAAAGACTACATTTACAGTCACTAACGTCAGTCTCTTCCCATTTTTGTATTTTTTACGAAACATTGGTGAGTTTAACACCCAGCACAACAAATAAAGCACAGTTTGGAATATAGGGAAATAATTTCTTTAAAGCCTTCTCTGCAACTGTTTTGCTATAATTGCTTTATGTTCTCCAAGAAAATGTAATATATGTATTTGTTTAATTCTATAAAACAATTTGTCTAAATGAAGTAAAGATTGTTAATTTCAACATAGCACAAACAAATCAAACGACTTTAGGTAAAATTAGACATATCTGGGAGTAACACCAACCACTAGATGGTGGCAAAGTGCTTCTAATATGATCCTTGTTATGAGTAGAAAATGCATTCAGAGGCTTTGGTGGTCCACATTCACCAATTTAAGCTGTAAATGTCTTTTTCAGATGAAATAACGGACCTTTATTTTGGTTTCTGAGCAATGGAACGTTTGCTAAAGGGCACTAAACATCTGTATAAAACTGACAAAAGATGAAAAATGTTATTACTACCTGCTCCAAATGCAATTGTAGTCCATCCAAAAGTAATTTTGCTTTAAAAAACATGGGCAAATCTGGACAAATCTGGCTGTACAAGAGAGGCGGCTAAAAAACTAGCAGAAACGTATTCCTTAGAGACAATGACACAAATAGTTTTTTTTTTTTTTTTAAGAGAATTTGAAAGTTTTTTGAGATACGTTAGCCTCTCTGAAAACCCTTACAAAGAATGATTGTACCTGTACGGGAAGAGGTGCAAGTGCCTCCATTCTTGCAGTAGTCTCTGCACTGGTTAACTTCACATCGCGCTCCCACGTAGCTGGGCTGGCAGCGACACTTTTGCACCTGATGGGCATTGAAGAAGCAGCTACCTCCGTTCAGACACTGGAGACTGCAGGGCTCTGACGGTGGAGCTGTGGTGGGACGACATCATTTATAATGCAGCAATTAAAACCACCCCACCCCCAAGCTGAGGTGCAGCTTAGTGTGAGTGAGTGATGTATACACTCATACTTACAGAAGGGTGACGAAGTGGGGATCGGTCTCTCCACGCATGTACCGTTGTCAGCGATGTAGTTGTTGGGGCAGGTGCAAACGGGCCCGCTAGGACTAAGAAGACACAGCCACTCGCACTTCTTCTTGTCACACGGGTTAGGTACTGGTGCAGAGATAAATTATACTCAGTAAGAAACTTCAGCATCCTTAAAAGCATAAATTATGGTTTAAAGATGTTTCTCCACTCACTGTCTGGTTGCTTGTAACGGTGGTACAGGACAATGTCAGTGGCGTGGTTGATGCCTGTAGTGAGGTTCTCCATCGGGCCTTTGCCAAACTTGTTGACTCGGAAGACAAAATTGTTCATGTAAGTGACTCCGTAGATGTAGTCCTCAAAGATATCTATGCTGAAGGGATGGAGCAGGTCTGAAAATAAGACAAAAAAAAAGGAGAAAAACAGTCAAACCATGAGTTGATGTGACAGCTTTACGTTTTCTGGATTTATACAGATTGGTGGAAAAGAAGCTCAACTGTTTTTGATGCCAGAGGCGGCGATGACAGGATCGGAGCCGTCCAAACGAACGCTGCCGATGACTGAGAGCTTAGCATCAGCCCAGTAAAGGCGCTCGTTGAAGTAGTCCACGGCTAATCCTGCAGCAGCAGAATGAAAACAAAGAAAATGTGAATGGCTTTCATTTGCTTGGAACATTTTGGACCTAAAAGAACGATTCAGTGCTCAAACAGCACTGACCTGTGGGCCACTGGATGTTTTCTTGAACGAGAGTCTGTCTGAGAGTGCCGTCCATGGCGGCCGTCTCGATTTTAGGATGGTTTCCCCAGTCTGCCCAGTACATGGTACTAAAGAGACACAATACACAGGTACAAGACTCAGAAACACAGCATCTAAAATTTAATGTTCAGTGCCTTGCAAAAGTATTTCTACACATTTCAATTCTCCTACATTTGGTCAGATTATAACCAGAAACTTGACAGACCAACAAAATGTTGAGTGGAAACAAAATGACAGCAAGTAAAAATGTCCCCTTTGCTCTGTTACCCCACTGCCTTCAGATGACAGCAGAGAAGTGAAGGACTGGCAACCCTTGTAACTCATGCACACAGAAGATCTGACTTTTATGTTACAGTGGCAAGAAGAAAGGCACTGCAAAAAATGTGGAAAAAGGTGCTCTGATCAGATAAAACTAAAATGTGTTTATTCTGTCTATATGAAAAGCGCTATGTGTGGCAGACAACCAACACAGCACATCACCCAGAACACACCATCCCCATGGTGAAACATGGCTGTGGCAGCATCATGCTGTGGCAAGCTGGTAAAAGTTGGTGGAGGACACTAAAACAGCAGGGCAATGACTTTTAACATACAGCAAGAGCTACAATGGAAAGGTTTAGATCAAAACATATTCATGTGTTACAATGGCCTAGTCAAAGTCCAGACCAGAATCCAATCTTGAATCTGTAGTAAAATCGATGTTCACAGATGCTCTTGATTCTATCTGAATGAACTTCAGCTATTTTGCTGGTAGAGACATCCCCCAAAAGTTATTATTAAAGAAAAAAGTTTGATATAGTGATGCAGAACACAAATGCATGCCACACTTTTCAGATTTGTATTTGTCAAATAAATTATCTAATCTAATGCATCATTTTCCTTCTACTTTGAAACTTCAGCCTACTTCATGTTTATCAAATAAAACCTCAATAACATATTGAAGTTTGCTGTTATAACATGACAAAATGTTAAAAAAAAAAGTCCAGAGTATTAATACTGTACATTTGTAAGGCACTGTAGTGTATAAATTCAAACATCTCTCTGACCTTCTCTGTGGGTCCACTACAATGGCATAAGGCTCATCTATCATGCCAGAGATGAGGGTCTTGCAATGCTGCCCTGACATCTGAGCCACTTCAATGACGTCTCGACCAGAGTCGGTCCAGTACAGGTTCCCAGCCACCCAGTCCACTGCTATACCACGGGGCATCTTCAGCTCACTGATCTGGATGCGAGCAGAAACACCTTTACAAACTGTCCAATGAGGGTTCTTTTATTCTAAAGTAACGCATTTCCAAATTGATCCCAAGCTTTACCTGCAGGTTGGTGATACCGCCCTCATTCTGTCGCCGGTTGCCATGAGAGTTGGAGGAAGACAAGGATGAGGACTGCTCCGGGAGCTCGTATGAGGAGATGCGGCCGGTGTGCCAGTTGGTCCAGAAGATGCGGTTGCTTTTGACGTGCAAATCCATGGCGTCAATTCGCACACTGGCGTCTCCCTGAAAGATTTGCTCGTAGCGCCAGTTGGGCATGCCGGGATCCAGACTGCGGATTTCATTGTCATCAGCAATGTATAGAATCTGCCGGCTGCTGTTCATGCCTTGGAGGAGAGGAGGAAGACGTTACAGCAAAGATGCTCAAACGTTCATTAGCTTTAAAAGATAAAAACTAATGACAGTCTCATCCTTACTGTCAGCCTTGCATGTGTCATTGATCCTGGTAAAGTACTTGTAGCAGCTGCATTTGTAGGAGCCCTTGGTGTTGTTGCAGATCTGGGAGCAAACTCCAAACTGTAAACACTCGTTCTTATCTGGGAGATGGAGAGCCAAAGGAAAGTATTAATGTCAGTGAAAAACATATTGCAAACCAGTTTCTAAGTCTAAAGTGTAAACATCCAATTTGTAATAATTGCAGCGAGTTATTAACATGCCACAATGCTTTCTTCATGTGTACCTCCACAGGTGCGGTGTCCTATCTTCTGGAAGCCCGGTTTGCAGGAGCAGAAGGAATCCGTGCCACTGGTGATGCAGTGGGCCTCGTCTCCATCGCCGCACTGAGTGGTGTTACTGCGACAGTCGTTCAGCCTTTTGTCTGCGATTAAACAAGCAAGTCAAAGATGAGACGGAGCATTCAGAGGTTCGATGTCTCAGATTGGATGACGGATCAGAAAGGAGGAACCTGTTTTGCACTTGATCTCATCAGATCCAAAGTCCTCGCAGTCATTGAAGAAGTTGCAGCGTAGGTTGGAGCTGATGCATCTGCCGTTGGAGCACAAGAACTCATCCTTCTCACACGTGGGAGGCGCTCGGTGGGCCTCTGCAGATGCAATCGCAGACATGTCAGTAATAATTCAAGCTGAGGAAGAGGAAGTACAGGTTTTCTCTAATCTTCACTTCCTCGCAAACGTTTTCCATACCCCTAAAACCTTTGCAACTATAAACGTCAATTTGTTGTAACAGGGAAGACAAAGGAGCAAAAAATGGTGATGAGGAAGGAAAATTCTGCAGAATATGAACACTTTTCCAAGTAATTGTAAGAAATCTGAACGACTCCATTTCTTACCACAGTTGAGTTCGTCTGAGTTGTCCCCACAGTTATTAACGCCATCGCACCTCCTCGACATGTGCAGACACACGCGGTCATTCAGGCAGCGGAAGACCCTGGTGGGAGGACACTGGAACCTCCCTGAGAAGAAGAACAGGTGAGACAGAGCCGAGAACAAAAGAAACAGGTCAGGACACATGATGGCGATGGATACATTTCAGAAGTGTGGTGCTGAAAAGCTGAACTCACTGCATTCTTCTGGATTCTCATCAGAGTTGTCGCCACAGTCATCTTCGCCATCACACTTCCAGGCGAGTGGCTTGCACAGAGTGTTGTTGCACTGGAACTCATTCTGAGGGCAGTGACGTCCAGCTGAGAAATAAAAGACCAAGGTGGAGTTGCTGAGCAAGTCCAATTTTTTAATGGCTTTCCAGATTTGAAGTTAGGCTAATAAAGGAAGTAAACAATTTATGTGCACAAATCCTCAGTGATCCATTGCCCAATCAGCCTAACATCCTTAAATCTTAAAAGCAATTTTGAGCAACATCTCTTGAGGCTTTTTGAAGGCCTTTTACAAATTCTCTTCAAATGTTGGCAGCTTTTTCCACTTAATCTGGCCTGGTACATAATCATAGTAGAACTGTATGATATCAGCAAAACATATAGTTACTATTGCTGAATATTGCCCATTTTTCTGACTTTTTTCTTTATTTTCTTCATCATAATGTCCCCACCAATCTTTGAGAGCTTTAGCATTTAAATCACTAAAAGCTACATGAAGTGTGGTTATTGAGGACATTCAAAGTCCAACCAACATGTCCCGTATATATTTGGCATGCAGAATTTGCATGAGTGACTCTTCAGATTTAATATCCTACCAATTATTGCATTCATGTGATTGTGACATTGTACAGTGCTTTGGTATAATTGTGGTGGTTTTTTTTAGAGGAATGTTTGTTTGTTGCATGTTAAGCCACTTAGCTATAACTTATGAATTATTTAGACTTAAAAAGACCTTTAGATCTTCTGGAGAACCACGAAGAAGAAAAAATACAAGAACATCTGGTTTCTCTGAAGCAAAATAACAAAAATGGCTTAAAATGATAAATACTTCCAGGTTATAGGATATATTCCTGCAAGGAAAGGCTTACCAGCGCTGCCGCAGTTCTCCTCATCACTGCCGTCCATGCAGTCAGGGTCAGAGTCACATCTCCAGCGGATCGGGATGCAGTGGCCGCTCTTACACTGGAACTGGTCAGTGTCACACTTCAGATCACAGCCATGCTGAAGATGACAAACACCACACAAGCAGAGTTATTTTACAGTGAGAAGTTACAAATAGCATAGCTGGAGGATGCTGCATACATCTGTCACCCTTCACGGAGTTTGGTTTAAAAGGTTAAAAAACACTTAAGTAACTGGTTAAAACACTTTTATACAAAGTGACGATGCATCTCTTCTCCAACAAAATAAGTTATGCATATAAAATATTAGCTCATAAATGAAAACTGTAAACCAATGTACACATTTTTTGGGGTGGGGGTAGGTTGTAAAGATATAATTTCTTTTTGTTTATTTTTAAAGGAGAATGTTTTTTCCACATACAGATTTAAATGCCATATGGTCTATTTAAACAAAATCAAGCCTGCATTGTAATGTCTACAAACAAAAAGATTGACCTTTCATTTTGTGTCAGTTGAAAGAAAAACTAATTTATGGCGCTCCTCAACAAAAATACGTGAAACCTAAGCATCAAAAAGTAAGTCGGGCGCCCCCACCTCATCAGATCCATCAGCACAGTCGTGATCTCCATCACACTTCCATCTTCCGGCGATGCAGCGGCCGTTTGTGCAGGCGAACTCGCTCTCTGAACATTGTCGAGGCTCTAAAGAAGGAGAGGCTCGCGTCACTGACAAATACCGATGAAGATCAGGTGAGCAAGGTTTTAGCACAAAGCACAAGATTGTTACACCTAGATGGGTAAACAACACTTCAGGTGATGTGAGAGACTACAAGGAGATGTCTTTTGTATTTCTGTGTTGATACATTTTTATTGTTAAGAAAAATCATGCATGTTGGCAAAAAAGGACAACTAAAATTTTGGAAAATGGATTACAGCTCTGCTTGCAGACTCTCAAGGGTCGGTGGAACAAAACAGGGGTTGGAGAAGTGGAAGTGATGGAGCACACAGCAGAGACATGGCGCTGATATGGGAGGTGGAATAACTTACCTCTGGCTCATACCAACGGGACAGTATGAAATGAAACAAATATCAGATGAGGTGAGATGCTTTAGAAATGTCAATGCAATGAATTTGCATTCAAGCTCATCAACTCGTTAGACATTAAAAGGAGAAACATGACTTTGTTACTGGTGGATGATGCACGCGGGTTACTGGTAGCAGATTAGGTGAACTAATAGATGTAGACAGGATAAACTACAGAGGCATTGTATTGCTGATGAAAGCGACACCTACGGCATTTCTCTTCGTCAGAGTTGTCCCCGCAGTCGTTGTCGTAGTCACATTGCCAGCGACCTGGGACACAGCGGTTGTTCTTGCATCTGAACTGGTAAGGTTCACACGTCCTCTCAGCTGCACGATTCACAAAAATATGTTGCAGTGAACAACAAGGACCTGGAAACATCTGCACCTCTAGCTTCCCTGCAGGGCGGAAAGTTCCTACCGCACTCTTCTTTTGGTTCATCAGAGGAATCGCCACAGTCATCCTCTCCGTCGCACTTCCAGCGTGCAGGGATGCAGCGTCCGGAGTCTTTGCATCGGAACTCATCCACGCCGCACGTCATCTGAGCTGCAGGAAAGACGAGAGATTGAGCACAACATTTAGTGACATTCATTAAGGTACGTCAGAGAAAGCTGATTGGGTCGGTAAAACAGGAGACTTACTGCAGTTGGCCGGTTCATCAGATCCATCCGCACAGTCGTTGTCCCGGTCACACACCCAGAGGCGAGGTATGCAGCGTTTGGTCATCGCACACTGGAATTGGGTGGGAGCACATGTAACCTCAGCTGTTGGGGAAAATAAAAAGAATATTGTTAGTTTTACAATTTAAATCGAGTCAACAAGTAAAAAAGAAGTAACTTACGGCAGTCCTTCTCATCCTCGCCCTCTCCGCAGTTTTCCTGGCCGTTACAGCGGAAGATCCCTGGGATGCAGCGGTTTGGGTGGGAACATTTGAACTGGCTGGGCAGGCAAACGTGAATATCTGGGAATGAAGATTTGAAGCAGACAGAGCAATAACGACGTTTTTTCCCCCCAGAAATACATAATAAAGCTGGTAGACGTTTAGAGTTGCAAATAAAAAACAAAGACCTACCACAGTTGGCCTCGTCGGAGAAGTCCTGGCAGTCATTATCTCCGTCGCAGATATAAGCAGGGTTGGTGCAGATGCCCGTGCCGCACTGAAACTGTCCCGGTCTGCATTTAAACTCCGCTGTCACAGACAAGTTGCAGTTTGTCAACATCCTGCTCGGCATGAGTATATTCAAGATTTAATCTCCTCCGCTTCTCTTTAATGCAGAGCTACATCCAAATCAATGCAACAAGCATGCACATGATACTCAATCATCCTCATCTTCTTTCTCAGACACTTACGACAGTTTGCCGGCTCGTCTGATCCGTCTCCACAGTCATCCTCAGTGTCACATTTCCACCAGAAAGGAATGCACTTGTCGTTCTTACACACAAACTGGAACAGGTAAAGAAATGGTTCAAACTGAGAACAGAACTCATAGATGATAGAAACCCTGGGGATTCAATCCCGCAGTCATGATAAAGAAAATGAGTAAGTCTGGCATTTTTTATTTCTAAAGTTTGATATGCCAGAACTTAAAAACTGATCTTAGCCTGACCAGGTCATAGAATGAGATAAATAAAACTTAAAAACACGTGCGATATTAAACCTAGTCACTGTTTATTTTACGAAACCTAATCAAAAATCTAAAAAATAGTTTATAAAAAGTAAGCATTAATCAGGAATTAAAGTACTTTTCCTACGCATGAGCTGAAACTTACATCATCCGAATAAAGGTTTTGTCCCACTGTTCATTTAAAGAACATTTAGCAATGCAGGGAGTTTATTGTTAGGAAACTATTTAACCTTAGGTAATATTACCACCACTCGTTTACATTCTGCTGACATGCAAAACAACTGAACCACTTTTAACCAGAATAGTGATGTTTCCATTTAAATCCATTCACATTTTCTAAACCAGATTTAATCCTTGAATCTTTAATTGAATCCCAGTTTATGACTGCATTTCCACACATCAGGGTTTCTATAAATTTTCCATTTCAAAGTTCCATTCTTAGACATTGGCACCATCTACACTAACATGGATATTTTACAAAATGGAGGAGTTTTTCCTGCTTTTCTTGCCCTTCTGGTCTATATGCAATCACAGTTTTCTAGTGAGAAACTTTAACAACCCTGGTTTATTTGTATGTGTTCATGTCCGATTGAAAAACAAAGATTTTTATAACTGCTGACGTGGCAATGAACAACGTGCATGCTCAAAATCCCTTCTCGCTTGAAACCACAAGAACAATAGAGCTGTTCAGAGGAGATGTTTTTGTTGCATCTGTTTCACTTTGTCCCGACTCTGATGAAATTAAACGTTATGCAAGAGCTGAAAAAGTTACAGAACCTTTAGTCCGGCATTGCTTTTTTTATGCTCTGTTTTTTCTTTCTTTCTGTTTTGATGTTAATTTAGGTTTTGCTATGAACTGAAGCAGCATATATATTTCAGTGCTGGTCTGGATGCAGGTACTTTAATACTAAAGACAAATTTTGTAATTTGGACAGTCATTGTTAGTAAATATGTGTAAAGCGTTTGTTCTCAGTGTAACAAAACAGAGATAAAATATGTTAAACTTTAGGCTTGATGTGGAAGGACCAGAAAATGACATTAAATTTACATTCAGTGTAGAAACACTTTGGCTGTTTTAGTCAATCATTTTAAGAAAATCCAATTTTCCATTTTAAAAGATGAAACGCTAAAAAAACTCTGAAAGGCCACACCAGTTTAATTTTTTTCATAGTTCTGCAGACTTGGGAACTGCTTAAATTAAATTCCAGTGTAGGAAGCCAGTTAAATGCTGAGCTACAGCCTGCTTACTTGGCTCGCCGTACAGTTGGACATGCATGTCCGCTGGTCGCTGGCCAGATAGAAGTTAGTGGGACAGGCACATTTGTAGCTTCCTCCAGGTGAGAGGAGGCAGAGATTGCTGCAGCCGCCATTGTCTGTCTGGCACGGGTGGTTGAGCACTGTGACGGAGATGAAGGGAGAACATTTGTTTTGCAGCAAAAACAAAAGACTGAGCTGGATTGAAAGTGTGTCTTGAATTATTGTTTTGAATTATTATTAGGTAGAAAAAACATACAGAACTTCTTAAAGCTCTTACCTGGGGGCTGGCGGTAGGGATGGTAAATGTGAATATCCATGGGCCGGTGCAGGGTGTTGATCAGGGTGGTCTTATTGGTACCCATGGTCTTATGTGCCCTGTTGATGGACTTTGTCTCCCAGTCGGTCCAGTAGATGTGCTCCTCAAACAGCGTCATGGCAAAGATGTGAGGGATGTCATGGTTAAGAACTGTGGAAGCAAACACGGTTTTCCAGTCAGATCCTCACAAACGGCCAGAGTAAAGATACCATCAGGTTTTCAGGGTCAATGCCAAGATTTTTCACCACCCTAATCTTCTCACAATAATAAATAGTCATATGATGAAACCTGATGTATTTTGAGAGATTTAGGTACGAGAATCAAATGGCAAACACAAAAGAACTCAAGTCTTTCAGAGTTAATTTACAGGCTAAAAAGCAGTCTTTAATATGAAATGATCTGGTAAATGACACAAACTTTAAGTAATTCTTTGTTTAAAATTACATAAGAGGGCAGCAGCAAGAAATGGAGTCTACTGGCTTTTTTTAAACCCTTATAAAAGAAAAATATACAAATTAAATCTATTGAATATCTTAACATGAGCTGCTCCACGTCAGTGGACCCTTTCTTGTATGTGCAAACAAACTGTTTCGTTCCTATGTACTAAACATGAGTCCAAATATTACATATCAGTTTATTTATCTGTATTATTTTTGATAAATTATAGAGATAAATGGTCATAGAAATGGTCAAATCTCAGTTATAATTCAAATTAATCTGCACTGACCAGGCTTTTTCTGGCCAAAACCAATTTCAGGACAATAAAACTGTCAAGAGAAAAGATCTGCATCAGGTTCATTATGGAGGTATTAAATCCAACTGAAAATGATGCAGTTACAATATTATCCCCATAAATGCATCAAAGCACACGTACCTAACCTTTATTTGATGTTTAAGTAAACTCTGAAAAGGACATCAAAGCACATGTAGTCGGTTGATGTGTTTGTAGGCAGAAAATGATCCCAGATCAAACCAGCAATGGCTCTGAACCTCCAAATGATGGTAAGTAAAAAAGTGAAGTTGGTAAAGCGCCTTTCACAGACACAAAGAAAAAAACATTGCAAAATACAGTATCAAAGGGTTAAAAAGACCAGCCCTGTACCTGAACGTCAAGGACATGAAATGTTCTGAGTAGTTTCCATTAAAAAGAAACGATCATTAGCTTTTAAATCTAAAAAGCAGCACATTTATGATTTTAAACCATGAAAACATTACATTAAAATCCAAGCAATTTATGAAGAATAATGTTGAACACATTTTCCATTATTTGAAATTCAACTGTCTGCTTTCCTCTAGAGATGGAGGTAAAGTGCAAAGGGCAAAAAGTGCAAATCCACTCCTCCTACTAATAATGTATATCAAAAATCCATGCCGTAATTTACTGAGCACATGGAGCAATCTATAGCAATAAATAGAGCGCTATACTTCCTTCTCAGGAGTTGTTCCTGCCAACAGAAACTTCCTGTTTTGTCAATGTTAAGCCAAGTGAACAGATAGTCTCCATTATATCCGTGTTACGCAACAGCTTCTACACTTCATTAGGTTTTACACTCCAATTGATCCTCCTATTCTTCTGGCGACATATACGCAGCGTCTCGTGCATGCTCTCTGTGTTTGAGGGTGGCTGCGTAAAATAAACATGCAGCAGCAATTCAGATTCACACACATCTGACACGGCAAACAAAAAAAGCAGATGGTACTCCTTCAAAACACCTAGCAGTTGGCAACAAATTTCAGCAATGATTTTCACCAATAGATTTACAGCCTTAGAACGAGCTCAGATATTAGGAGCATTAGCTCAAAGTGCCCTCCAGTCCGTCCTTATCTGAGTCTTGGTTCTCAAACACACACAGGGCTCCAATGGTGGTTAAAGGGTGTGTGATTCAGTGGAATCATTGATTGTAGTCAACCAAGCTGTTGTGAGATTACGCTGCATAATAGAAATTATTTTTTTTATTTAAAAAGCACACAGTTTAAAACTACGTTCGATGCACCAATAACAAGCAATTACAGGCCCATGTTCAATCTAACATTTGGCAAAGATCATTGAAAAGAAAGTTTATGAACCCCTTTATGTTAAAAAAGTTATTTCAGTTGAATGAAATACATCAACAGTGAATGATCTAGAACTTCAGTCTTTGTATTACTTGATCTCTGTACTGCGTTTAATATACGTTATCATGACATCCTGACTAATAGAATGGAAAAAGAGCTGTGACTGTCTGATGTACTAAACAGCGTCAGACACGGACTGCTCTGTAATTTGGTAATTATAAATCTGGGTAAGCAAAAATCAGTGGTGGGGTTCCACAAGGATCTATTCTTGGGCCAGTTTTATTTAACATCTACATGACCCTCCCCCCAGCTCAGATTATAGAGTACTACAACATTTCTCATCATATATATGCTGAAGACACACAACTTTATATCTCGGTGACCTTATTGGGCTGTGGTCATGCACGGAGTCAGTGTATCCATAATATCAATGAGTGGATAGGTCAGGATTTTCACCAACTAAATGCATACAAGATGGAAATCTTTGTCTTTGGTCCCAAAAATGCAAGGATAGCTATCAGTGTTCAACTCAAAAGAGCTAAAGACCACAGATTTTGCATGAGACCTTGGTGGTCTGCTGGATCTAAATTTTAACAACCACATAAAGTCTGTTGCTAAATCAGCTTACTATTTGCCAGAATAAAGAGTTTCCTGTCAAAACAGGACACATGAAAAAACAAATGCATGATTTATTTTCAGTATGATAGATTATTGCCATGGAGCCTTTACTGGTCTCTGGGAAAAAAAAAGATCATCCAAAATGTTGCTGCCAGAGTCTAGACCAACACCAGGAAAATGGATCATATCACATCAGATCATAAACCACTGCACAGGCTCCTTAGCTATAAAAAAGGACAGACTTTACAATTCTGCTGTTGGTCCATAAAGCACTAAATGGTCTTGGGCCAAAATACATTTCTGAGTTGCTTGTCATGTGCAAACCATGTAGACCCCTCAGGTCCACAGACACTAGCTTACTCTGTGTTTCCAGGACCAGAACCAAACAAGGGAAGATAGCACTTGGTTTCTATTCTCCTAAGCCTTGGAATAAACTCCCTGAAAACCTGGGATATGCAGAGACCGACGGCTCATTTAAATTAGGACTAAAAACGTTTTTGTTTACAGCAGCTTTTACCAAAAACTTTCACTAATAAACTGTTTGCCAGAGTTAGGCTGGGTGGTATGAACATGCTGAACCCAATTTGCAGTACTGATCTGTTACCTGTGTGTCTGCTGGTGCCGTCCAGACTGGCGAACTCGATGTAGTCCTCTCTGGCATCTGCCCAGTATATCCGATCATTGACAAAGTCCAAGGTCAGTCCATTAGGCCAGGTGATCTTATCCTCAATGATAATTTTTCTGTCTGTCCCGTCCATCCCAATTCTCCCAATGTGAGGGTTTTCACCCCAGTCAGACCAGTAAAGGTACCTAACCAGCAGATAACACAGATGACCTTGAATTAAAGAAATTTAAAGCAAGCATCTTCAACGTTGCAGATTAAAATAATGTCTCTTACCCATAGCGGACGTCCACAGCAACAGCACGCGGTTCCTTAAGGCCACTGTTAACCACCACAGTCCTGTAGGCCCCATTAAGCTTCGAGACCTCAATGGTGTCACGGCCTTTGTCACACCAGTACAAGTTTCCACCGACCCAGTCCACAGCCAGACCATCTGGATTACTCAGGGAAGTTCGGTGCAAAACCTGCCAGATCAGTCGATACGTAGCCGAAGAATAAACTTTATCTGACTCGTACTACTAACAAAAGCTGAAATATTGTCACACATGAACTTTAAGATTTGTTGAATTTTCTTCCTGACCTCCATGTTGGAGCCGTTCATGTGCATCCGTCGGATCATGCTTCCCTGTGTAGTCACATCTGTCCAGTAGATCATCTGCTCTACATAGTGAAAGTCCAGTGCTACTGCATTGTTCAGACCCTGATTAAAAAACAAAACGGAAGGAGTTATAGTTATCTTTACAATGACAGCTGACAATGAGAACAAAAATGTTTCTTCAAACAGAAAACCAGGCATCCCACCTGCTTTATAAGAGTGTAGTTGGAACCATCCAGGTTGAGCTTTCTCAGATAGTAACGATTCGCAAAAATCAAGTAGGGCTCCACATCTACATACAGATACCATCCAAAACACATTATTCAGGACTGAGCTATATATGTGCATTGAATGAGTTACAAGTCTCTCTTATGGCTGCCTTACCCGATGTGGACTTGCAGATGGTGGGGTCATTGGGGCTGACTACAAAACCATCCACGCAGAGACAGTGGAAGCTGCCATGTGTGTTCAGGCAGTGCTGAGAACATGGGTAGGTGGTCGTGCACTCGTCTATATCCACACACGTCTTCCCATCGCGCTTCAGCTGGAAGCCTGGATGGCATCTGCACTGCAGGGACCAACAACAGAGCACATGTGTCGAAATCTCAGACGAGGTCATTTAAGCAATCCTCACATTTATTCTGGTCGTGCGCCACTTTCTAGTCCCGTGCAAGGCAAACGTTTTATGTTTCAGTGTGAAAGCTGGTTATTAAAGCTGTTCTTCCTATTTGCCAAAAGAAATCTGAATGAATACATGTTTTAAAATAACAAAAACATGTTTGGGAAAACAGTGTTCATACCCTTTGAGAACATTTTCACATTTTGTCCCAACCTTCTTTGCAAAATCTTAGGCTCAGTCTGATTGGATGAAGCATTTCTGAGAGCATACATTTTCAGATAAAACAGCATCAAGAGGATTTTGTTCTGGACATTGACTTGGCCATTCCCATATGCCTTGCAAGTCTTTCTCTTCCATCCCCTGTATTTAGATCCGTTCATCTTTACATCAGCTTCGACCAGCTTCCACGCCCAAGAAAACAATTTCCACAGCACTGTGCTTCCACCACCATGATTCACTGAAAACATGATATGTTAGGTTGAAGTGCATCGTCAGTTTTCGTTTTACATAAAATACAGTGGATGTGGTTGCAATGTGACAAAATATGAAAAAAAGTTCTTAGGGTGTGAATAAGTTTGCAAGGCACTGTCCATTGTGTATTAATCCAGGTTACATATTTTTAAAAAAGTGTTTATATGTGATGCAGACATCGAACTTGATCACAAAGCAGAATAAAGATACTTAAGTAGTAGAAAGCTAGTGCAAAGTGTTTTTCATTTGTAGAAGAAGCCTTGCCCTAAAAAACTGTACACCACAGATGTAACAGTTTACCCAGAATTCAAGCTGTCCCAAGACTGGCCTCTTTTCAGGAATGAGGATCTGAAGAGACGGGCTTATATTTTTATACCAGGTCCTCTTGAATAAACAGCAAATACTATCCCAGTTAACCCTGTGTTCCCAGTGAAAGTTGCACATTGAAAAGGGAAATCTGAAAGAAATGAGATGTCTCACTTTAAAGCCGATCTTTAAGTCATCGCAGAGCTGCGAGCAGCCACTCAGCTTACTGTTCAGACACTCGTTGATGAAGCAGTTTAGTTCGTCAGAGCCATCGCCACAGTCGTCGTTCCGGTCGCACAGCAGCGTCTCGTTTAAACACTTCTTATTATGGCACATAAAGGCCGATTCATTACAAGTCCTCTCTGAAATCACAGATACACTGTGTCATTGTAACAAATTACACGAATTCTTAGACTAACTGAGATGGTACAAAAATGTGACCTGTTTTTAACAGCTTGCAAATAATAAATTGTGCTCAGGAGGTTACTAAAAGAAGCATAAGTGAACTAGAAAAGATGGTACAAATATATCTGCAGCTTAATGACATAATATGCAGCTGAATCTTTACATAGGTTACTATTATAAAGTCCAGCTTTTTAATATTTATCAGCTATTTATTTTTTTAAGCATTAAATCTGCAAGCAGGAGAGAAAAGAATAAAAAGGTTTATCACTAGAATAGCCACAGTTATCATTGTACTTGATCATGTGTAAAGCCACTTGATAACTGAGTAATAACACCATGGATTTACAACGTTATGGGATTTACACAAATATTTGAAAGAAAAATGTTTGACATGTTCTTACTGCTTTGATTTACAACTGATCGGCAGCAATTTCTCCTATAATTATAAAACTTTAAACTGAGCAAGAATACTGATAAACAGCCAATATATTTTGTTGTAGTTTTGAAGTGCCATTAGCGCAGAATATTAAACCTTATTAGCAGGTTAACTAGTCAGGCTATCTGCAGTTGGCTGCTTAGTAGACTGTTAATAGCTTCCAATCCGCTGCTTTTCCCCATCAGACATAAACAACCATCTTTGTGTTTCTAGTAAGGCCTCCAAAAAGAGAAGAAGCCTTCTTTCAGCCAGCTGAATAGCAATGTGCAGCAACAGTTTGGGGAGGTGTAGTAATACATCATCTTATGTCTTAGAAAGCTGAAGAAACTCTGGACTTTAAACCATTGTAACAGTATTGTTTTTGATGCCAAGACGTTTTTAAAGCTTGCCATACCTTGATGCCAGTAACCGACCCTGTAATAGTTTCTGCACGACCAAATAAACCTGATCCTACCTGAGTCTATGCAGTGAGGGTTTTTGGGAGCTTCATCTGAGTGATCTGTACAGTCAAACTCCCCGTCACACTCCCACTTCTTCTGGTTGAGGCAACGACCATTGGCACAGCGAAACTCATCTGGGCCACATGGTGGATATTCTACACCAAAACCACAGATTATAGACTTGTAAAATTAGCAGGTAGCTGAACAAAGACACACTGTATACTGGCTTATCAGAATTCCTATAATAGTTTTCTTAGATGCAAAGTAAAACTAACCACATTCAGGGGATTCATCCGACCCATCGGAACAATCAATGTCATGGTCACACACAAAGTGCTTAGGGATGCACTGTCTGTTCTGGCACATGAACTCATTCTTGGTATCACATGTATTGTTGGTGTACACTGAAAGCAGAAACAACCATATTTATTAAAAGGACATGGGGATTTTTCTGGCTATTTCCTGCAATCATAACAGACTGTCTGACTTACTGCACCCAGCTTTTACACTCTCATCAGCTCCATCGGGACAGTCATTATCTCCATCACACTTCCAGCGCTGAGGGACACACAGATGGGAACCCGGGCACTGGAATACGTCAGGGCTGCAGGATTTATGTTCTGTGAAGTCATGGATTAGTTAGCTGAAGGTATGATGGTTAAATGTTTCCAGTGAACGGGCAACAGAAAGCAAGGGTAATGTTAGTTACCACATATCTGGCCTTCGTCAGAGCCGTCACCGCAGTCATCGGAGCCATCACACACCCAGTTCTTGGAAATGCAGCGGTGGTTCCCACATTCGAACTGAGTGGGCGAACAAAACTTGTCTGCAGGAAAAGAGAAGGCGTGTTCAGTATCTTGAGAGAACAGCAAAGCTGCGCTTTTTTTGGGAAAATCGAGAGCATAAAAGAAAACAGTCTTGAGTTTTCAGGAAAATATGAGCTACACTTTGCAAAAACACTGACCGCAGTGTGTTTCATCAGCTCCATTCTCACAGTCATTCTCCTTATCGCAGGTCCAGCTCATCGGAATGCAACGCCCACTGGGGCAAGCGAAGAAGTTAACGGGACATTTCAGCTTCCTTTTATCTGCAAATTGGAAAAAAAAACAAGAGACATGAACGTGGATCTGTAGAGAGTTACAGGAAACTGAAAGTGTTAGAAGAAAAATAAAGACACTTCACCTGGACAGTTTCTCTCATCAGAAAAGTCTCCACAGTCATTGTTGCCATCACACACCCATGAGGACAGATAACAGAGTGTGGTTTTCTCACAGCTCCGGAAGGAGGAACCTTTAACTCCAAGACGGAAGAAACGTGAGCAGTCGGTAGGTTCTGAGAAAATAAAACAAGCTTTTTCTACTTCAGGTTATACATTTTCATTTGGTCACACTGCTAAAATTGATAATGGATTACATACGGCAGTTCATTTCATCACTCGCATCTTCACAGTTGACCACCTGGTCGCAGCGGCTGTGGTTGGTGATGCAGCTCCCGTCTTTGCACTGAAACTCTCCTGCTTTGCACAGGGTCACTGCATGGAAAAATGGGAGTTTAGCTAAGAAAAATCAAGTTCCAGATTAATTACATTAACACTTCCTTTAAAATGTGCCCATCAAGAAAGCTTTCACAAAGCAACAACAATCCCATAGTGACTAGCGTGAACCAGATTTACTTACTGTTGCAGGGCAGCTCATCTGAATTGTCTCCACAGTCATCTGTGCCATCACACCAGAACTGGTGGCCAAGGCAGCGGCCGTTAATGCACCGTCTGTAGCCCTTCTTACAAATGCGATTGGCTGCAGAGAACAGTTGTTTATATTTTCAGTTCTAATAAATTAAAATAAAAATCAAACCTGTTTTTTGTTCTTTACACCTTTTTCTAGCCTTAAATGTACCTTTCCTTACCACATACCATATATAGTAACAAGCTACACATACAAGATGTTGAAATTGATCAATGGTAATTTATTATTTACCACCTAATTTATTTGAATTAGAACTCACCACAATACGACTGCTTTTCGTCAGATTTGTCCTTGCAGTGGGCCATCCCGTCACAGGTAAGGCTGTAGTTGATGCAGTCACCGTTTCCGCACTCAAAGTCATCAACACTTGCACATGACATATTCAGTGCTGGTAAAAGGGAAAACATTCAGTTTCAGAAACGCTCAAACAAACTCAAGGATTCCTAAAGGTTTTGCTCCTTCTTTCTTACAAGAGCAGGTGTTGTCCTCGAGGAGCTGTCTGTCCCCGCGGCAGCTGCAGTTCACCCGTCCATCGGATGTGGGCAGACACAGATCCTGGCAGCCTCCGTTATTTGTTCGGCATGGAGAATACTCACCTGAGGAACACAGGAGGGTTTGTTTGGAAAATTATAATACGCAACATGTTCTTCTCACGTTGTATGCAGGAAAAATATTGTTCGGTATGCTTTTTCCAATGAAACATACGCAAATGACATAATAGTAAAGAGGGAAGTCTTTTGTTAATAGAAAGTACTCCTGGTCTAGATACATGATGTTTAGCTAGTACTCTTTAAAAAGTACTCTTGGTTCATTGATTCTATTTAACCGTATCTGTTTCCTATACCAAGGACAGTTTTCCTTATTTACCCCAACCCCAACTAAAGGAATACTCCTGGTGTGAGCATTAATAGAGTTTAGAATTCATTAAACTGGCCAAGTATATTATAGATATACAGAGCATAAATTCATAAAACATTAAATATATCATATCAAATATTGCATTTAATATTTGTTTAGACGTTCCTCTCTCCTGCATGAAGCCATCAACTGACCTACTGTTATCATCACTAACTTTGTATTCCTTGTATTTCTTTTCCACAGAAAGTACTCCAGTGTTTCTGTGTTTAGAGTAGTTTTTCCTTTCTGGACAAAGCCACTGACTGAGCTAGCATTGATGTCGTGTGCTCTTTGTTTTTCTATCCTATAGAAAGAACTCTTGGTGATGTGATTCAGTGTTTATCTGGCCCTTTTTCATTTATGGTGAATTGGTGCCATATAAATAAACTGAAGTGATTTCAAATAAAGCTTATAGGGGAACACTTAAAAGTACAAGAAAAGGTTTTTTTTTTATCAGAGCGCAATTCATAAATGAGGTGGGGTGAAAAAAAAATTAAGCAATACTGTTGCCATCAAAAAGAACCTTGACTAAAAATTGGTAAAGTAGATGAATAATGAATAATTGTCACTTATGTGGTGACAGCTGCCCAGGAAAGTTCTGAACTTCAGATGTAAATGCAGCCCAGACACTTTACAAGTATGATAAAAGACACATTAAACTGAATCTTTGAGAATCCTAATATTTTGAAAAGCACCACAAATATAAAACTATTTTAGCCCTTTCTGAGGCATTTCGCTAGTAACCAATAGGTAGACCAACAAAGATAGATATCCATTTTCTAACCTAGTTTTACAGCAGCTATTTTTTAGCTGTTTTAGAAAAAAAGTCTTTGAAAAAGCAAAAACATAAAACACATAATCATGAGTTATGCTAAATAAATTGATTAGTGAATGATACTCACAGCTATTGGTGTCATTAGCTACTGCAATGATGCCCATAGGCTGCTGAGGAATGTCGGCACGCAGAACTTTCATGTCTCCTCCCGTAAACTTGTCAGCCCTCAGGACAGCCCTCCTCACCCAGTCCGTCCAAAAGATGTAATCACCATACACAGCCAGACCAAATGGATGAACAGGTTCATTCTTCAACAAGACCTGGTGCATACAATTTTAAACGTATAAAAATAATAATGTGTCTCAGTACCAAGGCTGTATCATCTTCTTTATAGATAACATCAAACGAAAGAGCTGCCTTACATAACGGTTGCTTCCATCATACTCGCAGCGCTCGATCTTGTCCAGAGTGGCGTCGGAGAAGTAGAGTTTCTCGGCACGGTGATCTATGGCCAGGCCATTAGGAGTTTTAACGTCACTGCCAATGATTACAAGCACATTAGCTCCGTTCAGAGAGGCCCTCATGATGCTGGGAGCCTGCTCGTTCCAGTTTGTCCAGAACATGAGACTGTGGTGGGAAACAACAGAAGAGAGGAATTATGGCATGCTACCAGAAAGACCTGTAATAGAAGTTACGGCTCACTGAGGTAAAATAAATAGCTGATGAGGATAAAGATCTGAGACAGCTGACTCACTCCTGACACTCATCCAACACAAAGGCTCTGGGGTGGTCTTCTCCAGACATTGTAACGACAGTGTTGCGGTTGTAAGCCACAGAGCGGCTCTGGTCCACCGTGTGGCGAGTGATGGTGGAGGTGGTGTAACTAGTCCAGTAGAGTGTGTCCCAGCCTCGGTGGTAAGCCAGACCCTCAACTGACCCAACATCTGTGAAACAAAGAGAGGAAAAAAGTAAATATTAATATTAAAAATATATTTTTAAGAACACACACAAGAATTTTAGATAACCTTTGATAAGCATTTGAGAAACATTGATCAGAGATGTTGGAACATGCCTTCTAGGTTTTCACAGGTATCTGCTCATAAATTGTGAAACTCTGGAAAATAATTTGGGATGAAAACGAAAAAAGGGTTAGCTAAATGTGACTTTTAAAAAGGGATTACTTGATCTAGTCCAAGTGTTGGACCAGGGCCTGATCAAGGCATTTTTAAATGATGACTATATCACTTTGTTGAGAATAAAAATCATTTAGTTTCATATTGAGGTAAAATAATTCCACCAGATATAATACATCATAATACAGCCTCAACAACTTCCACACTAAACTTAACACCAGACTCCTAAAGCTGATGTTCTCCAGGTAGTTTTAGGTCAGGCGTACCAACAGTGCTAGCCATCGAGCTCTGCAGCTGCGTTTTGCTCAGCCAGTTAAAAAAATTCATGGCCTATTTTTTGAATACAGCTTCCAAACATGTATAATTGCCCTTAAAACATTTTGCTAGTCCAACATATCTGGGTTTCCACTAACAATCCAAGTATTATTCACCTTTTACACTGATTGTTAGGGCAATAGACAGACAATGTTAGCTGTTTCAGCTCCTAGTGACCTGCTCTATGTGCTGTGAGGAGAATTGTACAGAGAGCTGCTCAAAAACTAGTCATTACATTTCACGCTGCTCAAAGCAAAGAATGAAGTCTTTGAAGCAATAGAACGACGGTAATATATTTTCATTTCTTATATACCTTATATATACACATATTTTCATTTATTTTATATATTATATATAACAAATGATAAAGCTATGCCTGTTTAAACACACATTGTCGGAACATAGCTGCTTTCTTAACCTAGCTAACCCTGTGTCTAAGCAGCATATTAACACGCCCTGCAGTATTTGGCTGAGACGTTAACCTAATCTTGAATTACTCTGCTTAGTAAGAGGGACAAAGAAAACAAGATTGGAAAATATCTACTCTGAACACAAAATAACTCTAGCAGAGACTTTGACAATTGGGAGTGGAGGTATACAATCATGGCTGATATAACATGGGCATAATGACAACACAAACAGCCTAAGCAGTCCGTTTTAAGCATTAATGACCACCATTTAAATCACTGGTAAAAATTATGGCAAAAATAAGGCATCAGCATTCAAAGATACTGTAAATCTGAAGAATCCCTAGAACACACACGTTATGCAAAGTTTGGAAACCATTAAGCTAGATTTCTCTTTCTGGGAAGGAAACTCAAATTACTAATGTCACTTTGAGGGGAGGAACGTTTCTCAAAAAGACAAACTTACTTCATACCGTAAAAAATATTTTTTAATCCAGTGGAACCTAAAAGATATGATATATAATGGAAACTATGGAACATGACGCTGTGGCATTAGTGGCTCCAAACCATCTCTTTTGAACAACGCTAGCAACCAGGTTTATGACCACTTACAGCACACAATAAAAAGGTGAAGTCACCGTTTGCTCTTGGCTGAACGAATATAATTGCAACATAATCGACAATTCAGATGAAAAGTCTAAGTGCTGTAATTAACATTAATGTGGGACATTTTTCAAGGCTGAACACCTAATTTAAAGGCCAAATCAAGAGAAAAAAACAAATCTCATTTGTGTTTTTCAAGCCCAACAACAAGACTCTCCAAACAGCACTGAACACGAAAGAATGCCTGAAAAGTTAATTTGACTGTGGAAAGATGAGACCACTGTTATATAATCATTCACTCTGCTCTGCCCTCCCATTATCTACATTAGCTCAGGTTGTGGCGACAGAGCGAACAGCACACAGACCCTGTTGGGAAGAAAACTGCCACCAGGACAGAGCTTTTCATAAACTCACAGGAAGCAGATATCCTGGGCATCACCTGTGTACATTTTTAGAAAAACTACTACCTCTTTTTGTTTGAATAAATTGTACAATAACCTGCTGGAGGATTCTACATCCTACAAGGGAAAGGACAACAACCCTCCTGTTGCGGTGAGCACGTTGCATCAAGTAGCGGTAACCATTTTATCAAAGAGGAATGCCTATTTGCAACGACAGAGATGAATTTGTGCCATTACCTGGTTTCAGGAATCAATCCAGCTGCAGAGGAGCTGAGGCACTGACATCTGATTTTTGACCTGATCAGCTTCTTCTGGGATAACAAAGCACATGCTGATGCTGTGTAACAGAAGTCGGTGTGCCGGGAATCTTTCTTAGTGGATAACAAATGCTTATACATATATATTTTCTTCCCAAAAGAGAGATGGTGATATGAGGACAAATTACCAGTTTAAAAAAGAAAGGTTTGAACTGGACACATAAGGAAAACCAAATTGCTCAGCATGACAATTTGACTATTTGTGCAGCTAAAGAAGATATTGCTGTTGAATAAGATATATCTCTAGTCCTTCCCTCTTTGTGAACACAGTATAGAAGTTAATGGAGAAGCGACCCGTGTGATCCTAACAGCTTAACTAAATGCTATGATTATCAAAGTGCCAGCTGTCTCAGTGGAGTGTAATTATGTTTGTTTAAAAATACATCAATTGGATCAAACAGATTAGCAACCCACATGCTGCATCCCATTCGGATGCTTAACACTGACATTATATTGGATTAAAGGACTTTTACTGGGACTGGATGGAGACTCTGGGGCTGAATAACAGTGGCCTTAATCAAATGGGCAAAGGAGAGGATGTGGCTTTGATTAAAACTTTGGTTCCCTTCCTGGATGGGCTGATCCTACTGACTGGACTTGTTGGTCAAACCCTTGTGATAATTATTCTTACAGGCAGATGGAAGAAAGGAAGTCAACCCCCTCATGGTACAGACACTCTGCTGCTGGCTCTCTGTGCTGCTGACCTGTTGCTGCTAATCTGCTTGCCCTTCCATACCTACGCCATCTCACTGGGCTACTGGCCTTTTGGCAACTTCCTCTGCAAAGCTATCAGCTTCCTAGGAGTGGCCTGTTCGACTGCCTCTGTGTTCACCCTGGCGGCTTTAGCAGTAACACGCTACCTTATAGTGGTGCACCCCACCTGGACCTACCGCGCAATGATGAACAGGAGAATCAAACTGATAGTTGCTCTGCTCTGGGTCCCCGCCTCTGCTATGGCAGTGCCACAGTTTGCCTTCCGGGCAATTACACTTTCCAGCACAGTGTACTGCTTCGCCTTCCTTTCTAACTTCTGCCGGCTGGTCTACAGCATCGCTCTGTTTTTCTTTGGCTTTGCTCTACCTTTAGCCATAATTGTAGTCATGTACAGCAAAATCTACTCCTTCCTTCAGCACATGCGGCGAACAAGTAACACTCCACAGCTTGAACGCTATCAACGCCAGGTCACTCACACCTCAGCTCTCCTGGTGCTGGTCTTCACCCTACTGTGGCTGCCCTCCTACATCCTCATGTTCTCCATCATCAGAGGAACGCCAGCCAGCTCACCTGGCTTCAACATCTTTGCCCTCCTGGCCAGACTCTTGTCTTCCTCAGTAGCTGCCGTCAACCCTGTGCTGTACGGCTTCATGTCTCAGAAGTTTAGACAAGACTTGGTGAAACTGGGAAGAGAGAGCTGGGCGAGGTGCAGAAGCTTTTTGATTGTTTGTCCACATTTGATGAGCAGGGACAGGGTTCAGCCGTTAGAGCAGGAAACTACGTCAGAGAGACCTTAAAACCGAATCTTTATCCAAAATAAAAACACTGTAGCTAAATACTTAATTCAGGAATAAATATACAACCTTAACACTTATAGAAGCCCCTGGTAAAGATGTTTAATATACATTTTTCATACAGCAAATAAAAAAAAATTCTGTTTATTTATGCAGTGTGGAATAAAAAAATGATGCCACACTAATTGGCAACCCTTTTTTTTATTTTTAAGAAACTCTAAAGTATAAATGTAACTGAAGCAATTTTGTATTTATATTTTTGTTTTAGGCTGATCAGCATGTTTAGAAAGCTAAAATGTATAACATTTAATTTTCTGTTTTTGCTGGTTTATAAATAAGACGTGACACCGTAGCCTATTTGACATAGTCATTCTTCAAAATGGGAAAGACAAGAAAACACACCAATCTAGCAAGGCAGATATGTTCTGATAGTCAAAAGTTAGAAAAGGGTTACAAGGAAATGTCTACTTGCCTAATCTTGTCCATATCTACAGTCAGAGCAATAGTTAAAAAGCTTCAAACAACTTGAACTATGACAAACGAGGCTGAGCAAGGACCCAAGTTTATCTTGCTCCAGCACACACAACGGTAAGACGGGGACAAAAATTAGAGACCTGCAACAAAGAGCAGCTTCCTGGGGTTACAAAGTCTTTGAACTATTCCTTAGATAATATGTACATGCATTTAAGGTGGCAATCCAGAAAGAAAAACATTTCTGTAGTACTGTCAAAAACATAAATTCATGCAGGTGGCTAAGCGCTGTTGGGATTCTAACTGGAATAGTGTGTTTTGGTGAAATGATGCTAAGATTGAGCTTTTGGACAGCAAAGAGAGAATCCTGGGTTTAGAGTGAAAGAAAAGATAAATATTTGGAAAACACCAAATTTTTTTTAATTCTCCAACTGATTCTTCAACAAAAGCCCTTGGAACCTTGTTAAGGTGCACAGCATCAACCTTCTTTCAATGTCATCTTAGTCTACAGACGTCCATCCTACAGAAGATCTGAGCTTAACAGGGCATAATATAAGAGAGGAGCGGAAACTCTGGAAAATTTAGAGAGATTAGAGGAACGGTCACGGAGCTCTCTTACTGCTTCTGGCAACCTTCACAAATGCTAAATCAATTATAATACAATTATTTTCAAGATGAACTTAATGTACACATCTTTATCAGGGGTATCAAAAAGCATGGAGGCTACTGTGTTTTTATAGCTTTGTGTTATATGTTCCCACAAAACATTTCACTGGGAGAGGTATTTAAAAGATATACATGAAACACTTCTTGCATTTCCTAACGTCTGCAGCTAGCCTCATTAACAGGGCCCTGGTCCCCCACTGGCACTTTCCCCTTGCAAAAAATACGAATATCTCAGCACATGTAAATAATATTGAATTGAATTTTTATATTGTGGTTATTTTAAACTGTATGTTTGTCTATGTGTAGAACCTTACCACCAAAGCAAACTCCTCATATATGTGAAACACTACTTGGCAAGAAGGTTTTTCTGATTCTGATTTAACAGTGTTAAGTGCAATAAACTGGCCCCTCATCAACTGTAAAGCTGACAGTGGAGATGAGTAAAGGTGAGTTTATTCTACGGCAGCATCACTAGCATTGATTTAGTTTGGGAGGTTTTAATCATAACTTTTATAAAATATGTAATATGCAAAACTGTGAGACAACATAATTGTTTGTATTATATGTATAGTATATGTGTATTCACAGCTCTGATCTCAATGTGACTGAAAAATTATTTTAAAAATACACTTCTGAGTGACTATATGTAAAAGGCGTCAGAAACAGGGCTGCAAGGTAAATTATAGATATATACTAAGATACGGATATCACCTGTGATAAATCCACATTTTGATTAGTTTGTTTTCTCATCTGTGCTTCCAGTTCTCTTTGTGATCTTTTGGTATTTTGGCCACTAATCTGTGTCAGGTAGGGTATCTACTGCAGTGAGACCCCATGAAACAGGCTGAATATTAAATTGGCATATAAAGTGTGAACTCGTGACACTTGGAATCTAATAGCCAACAAATATTGCATTTCAAACAGTCTTTTGCAATATTAATATTGCACACAGTGATACTGCGATGACAATTTTTTGCAGTATACTTTTTAGCATTACAAGTACAAGTTTTCTTTGCTAAAATGCACGATGCTGCTTGTCGACGGCATTAAAGCGAATAAAGCAGAAAGGTTATCATGCAAATACTGTAGTAAGAAGCCAAATCACACCTGTTATTTTCGCTCCTTGATCCATTTTTTTAAAGCAATAAACTTTGAACAGATGACTCAAAACTTACTGTCCACCACAATCTTGCGACCAATGCCGTCGTCGTTGATCTGCTGGATGTTGCCAAAGTGAATGTCGCTGAAGAAGATACGGTTGGTTCCCTTCCCTCCGCCGCCGCGGAAGTCAAAGCTAAGGGCGATAACGTTCTTCATGTGGTCCGGGTCCTCGAACGGTTTTATCGGCGCGTTGAGGTTTGTTTCGTCGGACAGGTGTATGCTTTTCAGGATGGTGCGCTCTGAGTACAGCAGGTACCCGTCGTAGTCGCGGCAACTACGTCTGTCCTCGGCCAGCATGCCGTGGGCGCAGGCGCAAGTGCGCTCCCCGTTGCCACGGTAAAGACACAGCTGTTCACAGCCGCCATTTTTGTCTTTGCAGATGTTAGTGCCTGCAAAGAGGGAGGTGCATTCAGGAATTAAACAGAAATCTATTATTAAGGATTCCTTTTAAACATTTGAGGTCACACTGTACTCTATGGCTGTCTTTACCTTGCTGCCTGGCCCTGTTGAATACCTTGATGTCTTTTAGTTGTACACCAATGCCTGTCCTGAGCTGCATGGCATCTGTAGCATTGTCTTTGCTACCTCTCTTAATGGATCCATTGGCATGAGTCCTAAACAAAAGAAAAAGACAATAAATCTGAGATAACACCATGTCTTTTGTCATTTATTTAGAGTATTGGGAAGAAAAAAAGCACACCTATCACTCCAATAGATGTAGTCCTCAAATACAGACACAGCAAACATGTCCATGTTGTTGCTGGCCAGCACCAACTCTCTGTTCTCTCCTGTCTCTAGGTTGATCCGCTCTATCTTGTCTGTTCGGGCATCGCACCAATAAAGCAGACCCTCCTACAGTGGCAACAAAGAAGAAAAAAAGAAAAATCAAATATTCAGGGAACCCATGAGAAATGTACAATGCAGGATTTTTCTCCTTACACATTTCAGTTAAAACAAATTATAATATTAGACAAAGACAAAATAAATTTAAAAAGTAATTTTCAAATGATGATTTCATTCATTAAGGGAAATAAGCTATCCCAATCAACCTGGCCATATGTAAAAAATATTATAACCCATTAGTTAAATTTTGAATTACAAATGGCAAACCAGATTTCTTTAATTAAATGTCATTAAACACTTAAATAAAACCTTTCTGACAACCTGAAGCAGGATAAAAGACTTGGCTACCATAATTACTCCAAAAATATTTTATTAAAAACTAAATCATGGTTTGAAAACTATATTGTATATTTACTCGGGTTAATTCTGTGCAATAATAAAATGTATTACATGTCTGAAACATTTAGATGTGACAAAAATGGAAACAAATCTGTACGGCAACAAATACCCTTTTCTCATCACTTTATACTTGGGTAAATTGGCTTGTTAGTACAAAGTTATTTAATGCATGGGTATTAAAATCAATCATTAGGATACTGATCATTTTACAAAAAAAAAAAGGGGTGAAAACCACGGTCCTTCACTTTTGGTAGTCCCATAAATCATTTCACTTAACTAATACTCAAAAGAATTGTATTTGTTTAATACATATAGCTTGTTTATGACATTATAAAACAAAATAAATTCAAAAACCTTTTTAATTATTTAGCGTAATATTTGTACATTTATTTTAAATGACATGTTCACCAAAATGTTCCTGTCACTTTAATCTTGCATGGAAACTGAGCTACATAAATTTACAAATTTTTCTTTTTATTCTATTTTCATTTACCTTCAAGACTACATCTAATAAAAAGAACATTGAATTTGCAAAAAAATTATTAAATAAACATTATTCAATTCAGTTCAATTCAAAAATACTTTATTCATCCCAAAGGGAAATTAATTGTTGATGTAGTGCATTTTATACAGGTTTCTTCTGGGTATTACGGGATATTAGTGAATATTAATATACATTGATAAATGTTTGTCACTCACAGTTGTCATTTGTGTTACTCTATACAAAATGTTTTAATTTTGAAATAACTTACATAAATTTTTTTACCGGGTCAATGAAGGTAGTGCAGCAAACACAGGCTTCAAGTATTAAAAGTTTTTTCTATGTAAACATGACAGAGTGACAATGAAAAATAAATTCATCTGTAATACCATAATTAAGCAATTAAAAATGTTTTAAATTCCGTTTTTAAATCAGCCTAAATATTTGGCAGAATCTGAAATAACAAGCCCATTAATGCTCTACTGAAAAGTAGCCAGTAGGAGTTCAAGAAAAGGTTGTAAAATGGTTGAATAGAAATGTCTGACTTAAGATGTTTTGAATAAAAATGTTACAAATTAACAGTGATTAACAACAGTGTTTCAACATAACAGATTTAGTCATTTTATTCCTGTCTGAAAATTAAGATACTGATAATATTTTTAAGAAAAACTTTAAATTATAGTTTGTCATCAGAGCTTTTTTGTTTAAAACTGTATATATGTTGAAGGTTTTAAATAAAAAAGTACAATTAAAATTTTGTCGACTAATGATGCCTGAACATCAGTTTCAATTTTAAATTAAATAAAATTATTATTGTAGATAAAAAAAAAAACATTTTTACTAAAACATTCAGTGAATACTGAACAAGGAATCCATGAACAAACCTTAATGCTAGCTTAATCACATCTAATATTAAGAAAGAAATAACTAATTACTTCTTTATAAATATATGTTTAAAAAACAATAAACATAGATTAAAGTGAAAATTTTGTGCATTCATCAGGACCTACAAGTTAATTCATCTTATTAAAAAAATATTTGGTTACTTTCAAAGAAATCAGTTTTTTTCTCATTTATGTCACAGAAATTTGAACTTTCTTGTTGAATTACCCAGAGCTCATTAGTGTATAAAACACCAGTAAAGCAATGCATCAATCTTTATTTAATTTATTTACCTCAGCTGTGTCCTAACAGAAACAACAGCTTTAAGGTAAACGCAGTGTTTTCACGAGTTTCCACACCTCATAGTCGACAGAGATCCCGTTTGGCCAGCTGATGCTCACGTTGACCACGACCAGCCTCTGGGAGCCATCCAAGCGAGAGCGCTCGATACGAGGGTACTGACCCCACTCTGTCCAGAAAAGATACCTGTGCACAGATACACAGGTGGCCGTTTAGAGGAGTCTTTGAAAATAAAGACTTACTGCTTTCGGTAACACTGTGACTTAAGAAAGAACTAAGGTTTTGGTAAGGAGGCTCACCCCTTCACTGGATGGACGGTTATAGCTCTGGGTTTGTCCAGACCCTGGGAGATGACCACGTAGCGGAAGGAGCCATTGAGCCTGGCTACTTCAATCACATCAAAGCCCTGGTCGGTCCAGTAGATATTTCCTAGAAAAGCACATTTATCAGTTGCATTTTATATTTGCATGTAAAACACATAAATAAAAGAATATAAATAGTTTATAAGCTAAACCTGCTATCCAGTCGACAGTGATCCCCTCCACTCTGCCGATGCCGTTGGTCACCACATCCTCTCTCCATGTCTGATCCCTCTTTGCTCTGCTGATGGTGCTCAGTCCCATGTCAACCCAGTAGATGGTGTCATTCTCTGCACAGGGGATAATTACAGCTTTAAAATGTCGTCCCAAGATGGGCGTTAAATTTACTTACATATTTAGGCGCTTCTCACCAGCATGGAAGTCGATGCCTACGGCCAGAGAGGTGCCAGACACTGGCACTAAGGCATCGGATTTGTCTGTCGGGTCGAGTGGAATACCTCGAATTCCCTCATGAACGGAATACAGCAGGAAAGATCCCATACCTGCTCAAAAAGAGAACAGTATGTTTTTGGTATACCTTTAAAGATCCAAAAACCTTTATGCTTCAAGTAGCTGTAGTTGTGAATTAGTTTCACACCCTCGCAGGACTGCTGCCCTGTTTTGAGGCTGTATCCAGCCGTGCACATGCAGGATCTTGTTGTTTGGGAGGTGGGCAGACACAGCTGTGAGCAGTCGCCATTGTTGTTGCTGCAAAGGTTGATACCCGCTAAAGAAAAAGGAGATAAAATATACATCATATACACATAGATATACACCACGAGTTTCCAACCTTTGTCAAAGGTAATATTTGCTACCTTTCTGCACATCCTCATCATAGATTCTCATGTGCATCATGGGGGAAGTGTTGTTCCTCAAAACTTTCCAGTTCCCACCATCCTTCTTGTCACATGTTCCTATCTGGTGTGTTCCCTGGTCTGCCCACCACAGCTTGTCTCCTACAGTGATGGAGATTCATACATATTGTTGTGGATTATTCCACTGTCAAGGTACAGGATTACCAACTGCAGCTAATCATATTAGCACGCTGCTTGTAATTACAGAGGGTTTTTCATCTTACCCATGATAGCCAGAGCAGTCGCCTTGGTAAGTTTGCCTTTCACAGCTTCCAAGATCTCCAGGTTAGAACCATCCAGTTTGCACCGGTTAATAGTGCTGTTACCCGAGCTGATCCAGTACAGCTGCTTCTTCTCATAGTCAATGGAAAGCCCTTAGCGAAAATAAATATGACATTACAATGCAAGCATATCCATCACAGTAACGGTTGAAGATGCACCAAGAAATTGGAACATTTTGAGGTCAATTGGCTCCGACCGATGACTGACCGCTAAGAAACTCAAAAGTCTGATCATTTTCTGATCAGTGAATGCAACATGCTGTATCGAAGGACTACAGTCACAGCAACAACATCTTCAGTGTGAATGCTGTTACTGAAGGAAGAAAACTTAGCTATTTCCAGTACCAGTGAGGTTTTTTTTTAAATGAAGAGGAAGCACAGACAAATAATCATAGCTGTACTGACGAGATATTCCAAAGGAAACTAAACTTTCTGTCTGCGGATAATTTGGCCACAAGACAGCAAGACTTAAAGCACATAACTGGAAGGCTGAACATATTACAGTAAAATAACTCTGGATTTAAGTTAAGGCAAGTTAATTTTGGCCCATGTGGCAACAGGTTTAGACACCTCTGATCTTAGGAATACAGACAGATATAATATAAGATTCCAACAACAACTTAAAATGTACGTCGCATAACCATTTTGTTTTAAAATTGTAAATCCTGTTTTATTCACAAAAAGCGTGACATCACATATGCTCACAATATAAACAAAATATCTGTTCATGCCAGAATGGTAGAAAAAAATATGTTGAATGTTGTTCTAAAATCTTCTTACTTTATGGTTCTTACAGACAAATGGGAATCAGCTAAAATGGGTATCAGCAAGTAAAACCATTGCAAGAAAAACTAGAGATAGAAATCAGGCACAAATTCTGATCAGCGCATCTCTAATTATATAGTTAATCTAGACAGAGATTCTGTATTATTTTACAGTTCATGTATGTTTGAGAGCAAGTAAAACATCTGCTCACCAACTGGGCCTTTCTGATTGGTAAAAAGCATGGTGTGGTTGCTTCCATCCATGTTAGCCATGCTAATGTTGTCACCATCGGTCCAGTAAAGCTTCCTGAGAGGGTACGAATATGACTTCATTCATTTACTGTATTTGATATCTTTTAAAACTATCTTGGCAATTGAGTTGCCCATAATACAAAAAAAAAGCTCAAAGATGAAAAGAAAATATAATAAAATAATAACAAGGAAATTATTTTACAAAGTAAAGTACAACGGAGTATTAGGGCATGCTAATGATTTTTAATTACAAGAATAGAATAGAAGTCATCACATTATGAGAAAAAAGTAATGGTACTAAAATATAGCTTTACAAGACGCTCAACATTCCTTGTTTTAACGCATGGAAAACTGGGCTTTTTTGTAAGAGTTCTTATACAAGTTCCGACTTTATTCTTGTAATATTCCAACTTTATTCTCATAATTTTCTGACTTTATTCTTGTAATTAAAACAAAAAAAACCTCCTAGCCTGGCTCTAATACTCCATTGTAAGAAAGAAATCTGAGAAGACCTAATTAAAGTTTTGCTTAATAAGGAAGAAAAATGGATAAAATGACTGTGTGTAATTACAGAAAGCACTCACCCCAGTAGAGGATGCACCACCAGACAGTGGGGCTTATCTAACCCCTGGATGATGGCATTCTTGAAAGAGCCATCCAGCCTCGCCACATTGATCTGCTTCTTATTAGCATCATAGCTGGTCCAGAAGAGGTTCCTGGACACCCAGTCTACTGCCAGGCCGTGGGCATTAGGAAGGTCTTCAGAATTTTAACAAAAAAATGTATCAGACCTCCAGGGTGTACAACAAGCTATTCATTTTTATAACTTTGTAACATGTATTTCTAGGATTGCCCTTACCAGCAGAAACAACCGTTTCCACTCCAGTCCCGTTAATAAAAGCTCTTTTGATGGTCTGTGTTCGCACATCTGACCAGTAGATGCGGTGCTCCACGGCATCATAATCCACCACGGTCACGTTGTCAATGTCTGGCACAGTAAACGAGATGATGTAGTTGTAGTAAGGGTTGTCGATGTCCACGCCTCGGATCTCAATCTGTCGGGCATAAAGCAGGAACTTGCGGGACTCTGGAAACAAAATCCAAACATAGATGTAAATTTCTACAGCAAATAACCAAAGAAGATACATGCATATGACTACACTAACATTGCCTTAAAATTAAACCGATAATATAGTAACAGACGCTAACGACTACAAAACACGAAAGGCAGGAAATATTCCAATCAAAGCTTTCAAAAAGAAAGGAATGAGGGGGGAAAGTGATCACAAACCACAGAAAGCAATTGTATGTCGTAGGGCAACACACAAACCCAAAACAATACAATTCTTTTAAAAATGTATATAACCAAAACCAAAAAACCTAAAGCAAACTATCCCCCTCTTTCTTTATGACATGGACTGGAAATGGCTGTCATTGCCTTTAGAAACCACTGTTGTGTTTAATATATGACAAAACTACACAGGGTGAATGTAAGCCACAGTTTCCATTCTTGCCTTTGCAGGTGCGCGTGTCGGACTGCAGCTTCATAAGGTGCGGGCAGGTGCAGGAGAAGGTCTGGTTAAAGTTGATGAGGCACAGGTGGGAGCAGGGGCCTTTACCATCCCTTGTGGCACATGGGTTTGGAGCTGAAGAGAAGTAGAAAAAAAAGCACATCTTAATGTTTCACAAGAAGGAATAAAACTTTGCCAAAAGAGGAAAAAAGATGCTGGTTAAAACAAAAGTAAATGTATCAGTATGCACTGCAGTTTTAAATAACCCCATGTCAAAAGATATTTAAATCAGTCATTGCAGGTTTTTCTGCTGTTAAAAGCTTCTCTATCCTAAGGCCCTCAAGGAAATTAAAGGGAAAGACTAACAATTTCCATGAGGAGTGGTTACAACTTTATTAACATCTATTTTCTTTGTCATCAATGCAAAGACCACACACACACACACACACACACACACACACACACACACACACACACACACACACACACACACACACACAGATTAGGGGATCCCTAAACTGTTTGCAATGGAAAATCAAAGTGACAATTTTATGTGACAGGATAGAGTCAAACAGTTGTGACAAGCCCTTTACCATCTTGCTAAACGTGCCTGGATTTCAGATCAACATGTGACATTTAAGCTGCAGATGCAAGGTTTTGTTTCCAACCAGGCCTGTGGGGAAGTGATGAACAACAAGGTAACTTTCTACCCAACAATGCAGCAGCAGGTGTCTAAACTGAGCCTGTGTGAGAAAACAACATGACTCACGGCACAAAAAGGTCAGCTGTCTTTTTGGGAATAGAAGCTGTGAATAACACAGTGAGCATTGGACTGTGAGTTCATCCCTGTCTCGGCCAAATTAAAAGCTCAGCTTGTTTCAAATGTTTAAGTATGTGAGGCAGAAAACTAACTCTCCTCTCAACTTGAACACAAAATCTCCATGGTCAAACATGGTGTTGGCAGCATCATGCTGTGGGAATTGTTTTATAGTAATAGGATGGAGCTAAATACAAATCAATCCTCAAAGAGAACCTGTTGGAGGCTACAAAGGACTAATGACTTTTTCAGCAGGATCACGAGACAAAGCTGCAATGGAAAGGTTTAGATGGATGCAAAGTCCAGGCCTCGATTCAATTAAGAATCTTTGGAAAGACCTCCATAACTTAAAGCACTCTTCATTCAATCCACTCAAAAATGGGCTTGACCGTTGAATACAACTGCAAGCCACACTTTTCATATTTCTGTTTGTAAACAAAGGTGTGTCTCATTTTCATGTCACTTTACAGTTAAGCAGTATGGATTACATTGTAAAAATCTGGAAACGTTTAGGGGGTATAAATATTTTTACAAGGCGCTGTATGCACTTGCTGTGAAAACATACCTAGGGGTTGTCTGGACGGGTGATAGACCTGCAGGTCAAAGGGCTGCGTGTTGGTGCGCTGGACAACAGTGACATTGTGTCCTGTCCATTTATTGGCTTTGGCGAGCGTGTTTGTCCGCCAGTCGGTCCAGTAGACCTCCCCTCCGTACATGGTGACAGCAAAGGGGTGGGACAAATACTCGTGACCCCGTAACACCTCAATCAGACCAGAGCCGTCATACATCGCGGAGTAGATGGCATCTGACCTGAGGGAATATCGAGAAAGAGGGGGCCATAAATCAAGTGAAACATTCAATAAAGTTATTATTTTGGTTCATGTGCATCATTAAAAAAAACATTTTGAGGAAGATAATGTATAATGGCATAAACCACTGAAACCTCAGAGGCAACCGCTACCTGGCATCAATCCAGACAATACGTCTTTCCATGTAGTCCACAGTGAGTCCGTTTGGCCAGCCGCCACTGCCGGTCTCCCTGTGGATGGTGCGTCTGCCTTCGCCGCTCATGGATGCCGCCTCTATCCTGGGCAGACTAGCGTCCCAGTCTGTCCAAAACAAAATTCTGCCAACAGAAAATTTGTTAGTGATGATTTTTCCAGATGTGCACAGGATTATATAGAGGTTAAAAGGGGATGCAGTATACCGAATACATTTATTTTTCACTGAATAGGTCTTTAAATTCCTGTAACTTTCCAGTAATTCTGTGAAAGTTTTAAACCACCATGATTGCTTTATAATTCTGTTCTAATAAATTAGACTTTTTGGTTTTTAAAAGGATAGTTCTCTAGATTTTCTGAAGATACAGTGGAAAATGCAGGAAATATTAAGTGTTTGAAATATTCCTTGTTGCGAAAAACATGGGCAGTCAATGTATAAATTGCGAAAAACCTATCAGTCTTTTTAAGGTAATGCTGAAAACTACAGCTGGTAAGCTCTGAGCTGCATGTCTGTTAAAGAGACAACTTTTTGCTTAAGACTTTGCAGCAGAATATAAAAAAATTAAATGTATTTTAACATTAGAATTAATGTTGAAAGTAAGAAAAATTGTTGTTTTTCTGTCATAAATAAAAGCACTTAGATCAGGTTGTACGTTTTTGTTTGAACATTTTGTATTAATACTTTGATACTTTAAAACCAGCCTTCTTTACATCCCCTTTAATATGTGATTCTCACCCGTCCCGCGGGTCCAGAGCAATGGCCCGGGGATGCTCCACTTCTCCAGCCAGCAGGGTAGTTCTCATGGTCCCGTCCAATTTGGCCACCTCAATCTGGTCCAGATTGCTTTCCACCCAGTAAATGTTTCCTGCTATCCAGTCAACGGCTAGGCCCTCTGGGGTCGCCAAGCCATACTGAATGACCACCTCGAAACTGGTCAGGGCTGATCAGACGCAGAACAAACAGAAAAATCAAAGGTTTGAAATAAGGATGGTAGTGGTTTTCCTATATAATGCATTTAGCAGAAACAAACAAAAAACACACATTGTTTGTTGTTCCTTTTTCTCATGGACATCGGCGGAGTTCTGACCAATGTGGCAGTTTCTCTAACCACTTTCAGAAATAGCCTAATGTGTCAGCATACACTCTTAATGATTTTTCAGAAACAGTGACTTACAGAAGCATTCAGACCTCTTGATCTTTTGACATCTGCTCACATTACAGTCACAAACTTCCACACAGTTTATTGGATTTCATGTGAATGCATGGCTGTCTGCCTAAACTCACATGCAGGGAAATAAGAACATTAATTAGAGAAGGAGCCGAAAGGGCCATGGTATCTCTGGAAGAGCTGTAGAGATCCACAACTGAGTTGGGACAATATTAGTTGTGCGCTCCACAAATCTGACCTTCATGGAAGAAAGGCAAGAAGAAAGCCATAGTCTTGTTTGCAGTTTGCCAAATGGCATGTAGGGGAACACAGCAAACATGTCAAAGAAGATGATCGGGTCTACGAGCGAAATGAGACCATCACCAGGACTGATGATACACAGGCAAGCCTGCAGGGCTGCTTAGAGGCCACAGATTGGAGTACCTTCAAAGAGGCCACCATTGACATCCATGGAAACACAGAGACTGCGAGTGATTACATCAGCTGGTGCACGTCCATAAGTGCACCTTCAAGGACTGTGCGTATGTCCCCCAACCGAAAACGCTGGTTTAATGGGGGAAATAAAAGAGAAACTCAGGAAGAGGCAGGAGGCTTTCAAGTCTGGAGACCAAGAGGAGTACAAATGAGTCGGGTAAGAGCTGCCGAAGGTCATCAGAGCAGCAAAAAGGGCTTACTCCCAGAAATTTGAAAGATACTACCTCAATGCAACCCTCCCAGGCTTAACACCTATTATGCCAGGTTGGACAGGCCGAACACAGACACATCTTCAAAAGCCCCCTGCGACCCCCCCAGACACTGCTTTACAGGTGATACATAAACAAGTCCTGAAGGCTTTGAAGAAGGTGAACCCCCACAAGGCGGTGGGGCCTGATGGAGTATCTCCCAGTACTGTTGGCCTGTAGTGAACAACTGGCCTGGCTGAATGGAGTTCTCCTTGCAGCAGAATATATGTCAGGATGCTCTTCCTGGACTACAGTTCTACCTTCAACACCATTCGCCCAGGCAAGCTGACTGGGAAGCTGAAAAACCTCGTCATCCGAACCCCCACCTGTAACTGGATCCTGGACTTCCATACGGAAAGACCAGAGGTGGTGGGGATGGTGTCTGCTGAGCTCACAGTCAGCATAGGATTCCTACAGGGTTGCTGTCTTAGCCCCAAACTCTTCACCCTGTACACTCATGAGTGTCTCCACCCAGGAAAACACCATTATCATTAAATATGCTGATGACACCACCATCCTGGGGCTCATCAAGGGGGAAGACAAGTCAGGATACAGGGCCCTGGTTAACAACATTCTTGTCTATATAGAGGGGAACGGCCTCATCTTCAACGCAGACAAGACCAAGGAAATTATACTGGGCTTGAGGAAGAATCATCCTCCACTACAGCCTTTCATCATCAAAGGGACTAAGGTGGAGTGGGTCGACAGTTTCAGGTTCCTGGGACTGCAGGTTACGTCTGCGAGCATCACTGTCTGCTATGGGACCACCACACAGGCAGAGAGAAAGGCTCTGCAAATGTCATAAAGACTGCAGAGAGGATTACAAGGGCTAAACTTCCTTCCATGGACTCTATGTATGTACAGCGCTGCCAGAAAAAAGCACAGGGAATCATCAGTGACTCACTCCATCCAGCTTACTCTCTGCTCAGCATTATCACACTTAAAACTCGCTTTTTCAAGAGCTTCTTCCCTGCCACAGTTAGGCTGATGGCAAAACAAAACTACTAAATAAGTGTAAAACAACACAAAATTACCTTGCTTCTCTTACATGTGCAACATGGAATATATATTACTACTATTATCTGTAGCACAGGACTATGGGTTAAATTCCCGTCTGATCAATGGGCAATTTTTCTGATAAAGCAAAATTGTTTGATAAATGGGCAATATTCTATCAGTGCCACACACACACAGAACTCCTTTTAATCTCTCTCTGTCTCTTTCTCCCTGGCTCTGTCTTTGTTTTCTTTTTCTCTCTCTCTCTCTTATTCTCTCCCCCTCACAATCCCAGAACCAGCCTAGTAACTTATTATTCCTGTCACCTAACATTTCTCTCTTCTGTTGCTCAGAATTGCAGGTAATATGAACATAGCACTACCTTTTGTATTATATCTCCATATTTTTATTTTATATTTACATTTTTATCACAGTGTCTTATCTCCTAATGTTGTATAGTTTTTGGGGATTTTTATATTTTATGTTTACCTAAACTGTTGACTTCGAAAGAGCCCTGCACAATGTGGCTGGACTGTTGGTTCATGCACAAATGGCAAATAAGAAACCGTGTACATTAACAGTCATGCACAGTGAGTACTGAGACAAATGGAAAGAGACAAAGCCTTCCATGTCCCCTGAAGTGCTGTACTGGGAATACAACCTTGATTGCCAAGGAGACCTGGGTATTTTGGTGGAAGAAGGGCTGACCATGACCTGAGGGATTTATTCAGGGTCAGAGACTTCCAGTGCTGAACAGAGACTCCTTTTGATTTTAGGAAGTCATTGAATATTTTCTCAGGGTTCCTAAACTACTTTTTTTTTTTTTTTTTCCTAGTTTTCTAGACTTGAACTTCCAGAGTTCACACTTATTTTAGCCTCACTGGTCAGGCATTAAATATACAACCAGGAATGAATGGATGGATGGATGGTGTAATTAGCTGCTTCACCTCCATTTTCAGACAGCTTCCCACGATAGATCTTGTCCTCCACAACGTCGGTCCAGTACAGGGTGCTCTGGTTGAGGTGGAAGTCCAAAGCAATGGTGTTCCTCAGGCCTGGTACGAGAACGCTGAACTCTCCTTTGTGAAGGTCAATCCTCCTGATCTCGTGCCGATTGGAGAAGATAATGAAAGGTTTGAAAGGATCTGCAGAAAGAAAAGTGTTTGTGTTGAAGTACTGTTAGTCTTATATTGAAAATTTAAAAACATCTGAAGTCCTTCTCACAGAAATAATAGAATAAATTATTATTAGATTACAAGGCATGCACTTATAGATTTAAGTAAAATCAGTAGTACTGCGTTTCTATACCAAAATACTAGCTTTAATAGAGTAAGAATCGATTTTTCCTCACCAGAACTTTTGCAGCTCTCCATATCTACCTCCAGCTCCCAGCCCTCATAGCAGGAACACTTCACTCTGGACTTCTCCTGTTCGCACTTCTGGCTACATTTTAGGTGTTTGGCACAAAAGCTTTGGATCTGGCAGGTCTTGTTGTCGGCTCCCAGCTCCATACCCAGTGGACAAGAGCACATGAAGCCCTCCCCAGGAATAATGCTGCAGTTGTGACTACAGCCACCATTATCCACAGAGCATAAGTCTGCAGGAAACAGAGAGAAGAGTCACTAGGTCTTCAGGAAAGAAAACCCGTACTCTTCTTTTGTGTTTTACATGTGAAGCTGAAAAACGTTTCCTGCTTTCTGTTTACCGCAAAGCTTCTCGTCAGAGCCATCCAGACAGTCGTCGGTGCCGTCACAGAGCTTCTCAGCAGGCAGGCAGATGGAGTCGTTGGTGGCACACATGTGGTGAGACAACTTGCACACCAACGCCTCACAGTTGTCCTCGTCCGAGTTGTCCTCGCAGTCGCTATCCCCGTCACACACCCAGGCTTTGCTGATGCAGCGAGCTGACGAAGCCAGAAAAAAAAGATGACTCAGTTTCTAACACTGAATAAGATATGTTTTGAATTTCACACAAGAACAAATTCTTCCAGTTTCTCAGTTTAAAATAAACTTTAAACCCAATGCACAATTAGGCGTTTAATGTGTTTTTATTGTTATAAAAAAATGTGAATTCCATAGTTTTTTTAACCAGTAAAAATGTTAAAAATAAAACCTAATTTGTAAAACTTTTAACTGTAAACAAATGTTTATATTCTATATTTGGCAGCCTAAATTGATCTTTGTCAAATGAAGGGATCCTCACCAGAGTCTCTGCAGCTGAACTTCACTGCCGTGTCACACGTGTGGTTCCAACCATCACAATTGTTCTCATCGCTGAGATCCATGCAGTCGGTGTCGCCATCGCAGCGCCAGCGCATGGGAATGCACAGCCCATCCATCCGGCATTGAAACTCATCAACATGGCAGCCGCCAGCGGGGCGGGGTTCTGGAGAAAAGCAGATTGCAGTTTATTGTTTTTTATAAAACATTTAAAAAACAGCACAGATCTGCCACTGAAAATATATGTTATATGTAATATATATGAGCAGCTTCATTTACAGAACCCTAAAAAGTGTATATACAGCTGTAAGTCTTTTAGGGTATGCCTCCATCAGCTTTGCACATCTAGAGACTAAAATCTTTGGTCTGTTTTCTATGGGAAGAACAACTCCAGCCCAGATTGGATGGAGAGTCTATGGACATCACTTTCTAAGTATTGCCACATATTCTCTAGATTCAGTTTTGAACTTCTGAACCACTGAACACCCAGCCTTTACAGATGCAGTGAGGTGACGAGCCCAGAGGCCAGCTCTGGCTGTATGTTTAGTGTTGTTGCCCTGCTAGAAGGTGAACGACCAGGACCCTGTATTTAGCAAAATCCATCCCCCCATCAACTCAGACTAGCCTTCAAGTCACCACTGAACAAAAGTATGCCTACAGCATGATACTGCCACCACCATGCAGTGATATGTGGTGTGAACTTCCTTCCAAATATTGCATTTTGCAGGGAGACTCAAAAGTTGATGACCAGAGCACCTTCGTCCAAGGTTAGCCATTTTGCCAAACTCATTTTATTTTCACAAGATGGACTGAACAGTGCTATGTCAGATGTTTAAAGCTTGGTGAATTGTTTAACAACCTCCCCCAACTTTCCTCGACAACTAATTAGTATACATTTGAAGACAATTGGTTGCACAGAATGTTATCTGGTAAAATCAGAGTAAATCGAAATGCACAACACGCATTTGTAAAAATAAATGTGAAAACATGCACTTCATTGTATTGGTCTGTCAAATAAAATGCCAATAAAATGCTTTAAAGTTAGTTTTTATGATGTGAAAAAGTTCAGTTGAATTCTTGTGCAAACCAAGGATATTAGCCAGGCAGAGAAAAGTCTATCATAATCCTGTATCACTTTGTATTTAAGCTCCATACACCTCCTCACTAAGCCAAGTCAATCACCACATCTTGCCTTTAAGTGCAAAAGCAGATTAGAAGCACTAATGAGAAAACGGCACGCTGACCATTCATCTACACGGCCCAGCTCATATAAATCAGGAATTAAAACGACTACCTTAAAGGATAATAATGCACAGGAGGGAGCAGCTTTATTATTGCTTTTTCCCTTTTCTAATAGGCAACAGACAGAGCAATCCCACAAACACACACACAGAGCACAGCACAACTTGGACATTGGAGCAGCAGGTTATGCTGGGCCTCATTTCTGCATGCTGGGACTCGACAGCAGTGAGACACATTTCTGCATGGATCAAACAGTACGAACTCCATCTTTGTGGGCGCACTAACAGCTGAACAAGAAGAGCATCGGCACTGTGTTTCCACCTCAGTCTTTTAAACTGAAATTGCGTAGCCACCAAGCTGTAAATACGCGGGTCCTATCTCTGCAGTAGTCACAACATCTGTGAAGTCTGCAGGAGACCATGAAAGAGTTTAATTGTTGTTTAACCATAAAGGTTTATCACATCCTGAGAGCAACAAGAGAGGGGTTTTCTGTGGATGACTGCAAGCAGGTAGAAGCATGACAAACACAGGAAAGGGGTCAATACAATGCCAAAGGAGATAAAAGCTTTAATCATTTATAGGACAAACATCCCGTTTATCTGCAAACACTTTTTGGGAGTGGAGATGATATAAAGATAAAGGAATTTTACCCCGGATAGTGCAGTTGGCATGAGTTTCGTCACTGTAGTCTCCGCAGTCGTTGTCGCCATCGCAGGTCCAGTATTCTGGGATGCAGCGGCCGCTGTTGCATTTAAACTGCACACTGGAGCAAGAGTGGCTGCAGCCAGCTTCATCGCTGTTATCCCCACAGTCATTGTCTGTACAAAATCAAACACATGAGGGATTTGGTTGTTGCTTTGTCATTGGTTATCAGGTTGTTTTCAAGTTTTATGGGAGCTGAAGGGCAAAGCTTGTCACCATTGTCACAGCGCCAATTGATATTGATGCAACGGCCGTTGGCGCAGGTAAACTGGGTGAGAGGGAAGCACGTTGGATAGGCTATGAGAAATATACAGAGATGTGACATAAAATGAATCCCAATAATATAAGAAAAACCTTAAATGGTCAATAAAAAAAGCATAAAAGTGCTGCAAAGACTCACCACAGGACTCTGGCTCATCTGAGCGATCTCCACAGTCATCATCCAGGTCACATGTCCAGGAAACGGGGATGCAGCGCCCACTGGCACAGGGATACTGGCTTGGTGGGCATGTGCGAGCTAGCAAGAAAAAAATGTCACAGACTTACTTTGACTGCAGAGAAACTCAACTTTTTCACTTCCATTTCCTCTCCTCTATTCTGTTTTTACACATAAAAATCTTTTTTTTTTATCTGCTTACCTTCAGCAGAGGATCATAACATGGCATCCAGCTCAACAGGGAACCAGTTGGGAAAAATGCTTGAACTGTTTTCAGTGTAAATTTGAAACTTATTCCAGTAATTAAACCCCAGACTGTTGAATGGCTCTTGCCGCATAATCCTTTTAAGGCTGTGGTCATCTCTGTTGCTTGTGCATCTTTTTCTAACGCACCTTTTCCTTCCACTTAACGTTCCACTAATTTGACGCCAGCTTTTTAGCAATGTCCACTTGTGACTTGCCCTTCTTGTGGAGGGTGTCAGTGACTGTCAACTGGATAACCGTCATGTCATGTCTTCCCCATGATGGTCTTATATAATACTTCAAACAGATTTTTTTATGAGCTAGAAGTCCTAATCATAAACATTAACAGAGGTAAACCTTTGCAATATATCACAATGAATCTATAAAAGCAACTCACTTTTTGAACTAAATTCTAAATCTAAGGCTAAAATAAACATTTTAATGATACTCGGATAAATTGAGCTCTATCTGTATGTATAAATATGCCTCACCAACATACGTAAGGAGGGCTTTAGTTATAGTTTATAATGATGAAAATGTAATAAACAAATAATATTCAAAGCCTGAAATAATTTCCTTCCAAATAAGTTCATTTTTAGAAAGAGATTGGGGATACAATAAAGAGGGTAACTAAATTGAAAAATGGCATTATCAGAACAGCTTAAAAAGAGCTTTTTCACTTTAAGGGATATAATTATTGAAATTTTCAACACATGACTATAAACAACTTAAAAATGTATGATTTGTAATTCCACCTACTCCTTTTTGGACAATTAAATGTATACCAACATAAAATGTTATCACAGATTTCTAAACAAAGCTGTACTTCAGTGCATCTTTTAAATACCAGAGCAGGTGGTGTTGGATTCGTCCTCATCATTGCCGCAGTCATTGTCGCCGTCACACAGCCATCGCAGCGGGATGCAGCGGTTGTTCTGGCATTTGAATCTGTCTGCAGGGCAAGTGTGCTGATCTGGAGGACAAAATGCAGATAAAAAATCTAAACTTTAAATTTTCTTTTATTTATCAGGCACATAGCATTATTTTTATACTGTTTAGTCCATTAACAACTAAACATTCCATGAATTTATGGCAGATTGTTCTACAGCAGAAAGGCCTTATAAAGAACCTGCAAAAGGACAGAGGGAAGGAGAACACAAGTAAGGAAAAAAAGATGCTATGAAGAAATCACAGGAGGAAGAATGTAAAGAACACACACAAGGCAGAACAGAATCACACAAGGAAGGACACAAGGTAGGAAGGAGATGAGAAATAAAAAAGCACACAGGGAAGAAAGGGAGGCATGACACAGGAAAGGAAACAAAGGAAGAAAGAACAGAAGGAAGGAAAAGAGGAAGAAGGCAGAACACAGGGAAGTACACAAAGGAAGGGAGGATACAGGAAGGACATGAAGAAAGGATTGATGATGTAAGGATGGAAAAAAGTAAGGACAATGACGAAAGGGCACAAGGAAAGAAAGGAAGGACCCAAGACAAGAAAGGAACAAAGGATGACAAGGAAGGAAAGTATGAAGAATACAAGGAAGGGAATGAGGTATGACACAAGGAAGGACACAAACAACTAAGCAATGATGAAAAAAAGGACAGGACATTTATACAGTGTGAAAGGAAAAAAAGTAGGGAAATGCACTTTTCCAAACCCTTTTTTTTCCAAACCTCCCCAGACCTGAAATCAAATTCAATAGTTTTCCATACTTTTCCAGACTGCGTAGGAACATTGTAATAATCATGTTTTTAAAAGGAGCAAGAAAAAGATCCAGGATAATTATGGGCTCTTGTTGGACTCAACTAATGAGGACAAAAGTTGGCCCCTTAAAAAGCACGTCACCCTGCATGGAAAGACCCAAATCCTGGAATCTTTGCTACATGCTCTGTCAGTTTGTGTTAGCTGAGACCCCTTAAATGTAATTCTGTTTATTCATGTGTTGCTTTGTATCCATGACAATGACGTGGGGCCACGTGCTTACGGCAGAGGTCAGGGGCCTCGTCGCTGTTGTCCAGACAATCGTTGTCCCCGTCACACTTCCAGCGCTCCTGGATGCAGCGGTTGTTCTTACAGGCAAACTCCCCCGACTGGCACTGGGGAGGAGGGACGTAGGAGGGGTTGGCTGGAGATGAGATCAGGGTAGAAGCGGAACACAGATAATTCACAAGGACATGAAGTGAGAACTAAAACAAAACGGCTTTTTATCTCAGAAATGATCTCAGAAAGACTTGTTTTGAGAACCTCTGTTAAATGCTTCCCAGATATTATCCCTTGTATGTGTTTATTTTAAGCCTAGTGTGCACCAACCAGTTTTTAGAATCAGAATCAGAATCAGAAAAGCTTTATTGCCAAGTACGTTTTTAGACATACAAGGAATTTGTTTTGGTGTAGTCGTTGCAATACAATACAAATTAAACAGTATAAACATATCTACAATATAATATAAATATATGTGCACAGTTTTAAGTGAGTGAGAGTAAATATAGAGCAATATCGGGTGCGAGAGCAGTACAACAGTGCACGTGATCAGTGAGCAAGTATGGCAGTGCAAGTAAAGGAGACACTGCAGTGCCTCTTAACTATGTAACAAAAAAGTAATTGCTGCGCATTAATTTGATCTTTGAGAGGGTTTAAAGCAGAAGAATTGTGTCCGAGTGTTGAATTTGTCTTGAACCATCGTAAATTTGTGCACTATTTTCACAAACATAACTGTAAAAGTTTAACTCACCAATTTGCAAACTAAAAGACCAGCCAGGAATTCAACTAAGCTCCTGCAGATTAATGAATTTTGCACAGCTGTTGCACGCCGACACAGAGCAAAACACATCGTCTGGTAAAGCAGCTAAGTACCTTTGCAGGTGACGTTGTTGACATCAAGTATTTGATCGTCAGCGCAGCCACAGGACCTGCCGTTAGGAATGGCGAGACACAGACTGCTGCAGCCGCCGTTGTTTACTCTGCACGCATTGGTGCCTGCAGAAAAAGAGAAGCAAGTAAGGAGGTCAAAAAACTGTTACCTCGTCTTTCAAACAAGTTGAAACTAAAGTGTAAAACGTGATATACCTTGCTGCTGGTGAGCGTCGTACACTCTGATCTCAAATATAGGAGGCCTCTCATTGCGAAGCAAAGTGACCGTTTTGGTGACCTGGTCCAGTTTGTAGATGCTCCCGCCGCGGTATTCGTTCCAAAACAGAAATTGTTTGTAATGGCATAAGCCGAACGCATGGTTAAGCTCCTGGCCCTCATAGACGACCTGTTCAATCAAAGAGACAGATCATATCTTCATATTGAGACAAAAATAAGCACTGGCCGGCCACTTTGTTAAATACGCCTGTTTATTTGCTTGTTATCACAAATAGAGATTCTGTCAATCACATGACAGCAGCTTAATGCATGTGGGAATCTAGGCGCAGTGAAGACAATTTGCTAAAGTTTAAACCAAGGATTAGAACGGCCTTGTTGTTTGTGCAAGACAGGCTGGTCTACTGGGATTTTTCACTCACAACAATGTCTCTAGTATTAAGAAAAAGAGGAAACATCCACTGAGGAGCAGTTGTGTAATGAATGAAGATACTTTGTTGATTTCAGACGCATCGGCTGGTGACCTGAATGGGCCCATTTTACGCTCAACAGGCCATATTGGGCAATCGGCCTCTTATCTACTGTATCTAGTTCATAAAGAAGAATCAGAATCAGTAGATCAAGAGATGATTGGATATCAGCCACAAAATCTCTGAGCGGTGCACCTCTACTGTAAATGGGTCAAAGAGCTGCTGATGTCCCTCAAAAAGGCTGAATAACTACTGCATAAGACCAATTCAAACTTCAAAAGTATGAAGAAGTTTAGAGATTCACAATATATTATCGCCTTACAATATTTGGATTTTATACTTTTATTGGCATGCAAGCAAATTATGCATGTCAATAATGTATTTGGCCTGTTGGATGGACTTTGGCTTCCCCCGATGCCCACACTGTCTGTTTTCTTTAGTGCCTGAGATCCTGATGCTCACAAAGAGTGGAGGGGACATTGTGGGGACAATGAAAGAAAAGAAAGAAAAGAATCAGGAAACTTTAAATTATTCAGCAAGTACTCAGCAATAGTATCCCAGTTACATGTTTTCCTGATATTGTGCAGCCCTAAAGAGGTCCAGGTTGGTTTAAAAGTTTGGCATGTTACTATTTATTTTAGAATGGCATCGTTTTTGTGTTCCTTAATAATACCACAAATGCACATAAAATACAGTAAATTCTCAGAATATTTCCCTACCTTTCTCTCCGTGGTGTTAAGGTAAACCATCTCGATTCGGTCATAGTAAGCATCCACCCAGTACAGGATGCCCTGAGGAATGTCCAGACTCAAGCCGTTGGGCCACAGTACTGTTTTGCTGGTCAGGAAGACTTGGTGATGGGAACCATCCATCCACGCTTTCTTGATTTTCCCCCTGTTGCTCTCAGTGGGATCCTCCTCCCAGTCAGTCCAGTACATCCACCTAGTGACGAGGAAAAAAATCTAAGTAAGACAGGACATTCCTGTTAGAGCTGCAAATGTTTCTTGCATTGCTATGATCTCTGAAAATCCTTGATCCAGCATCCCACAACTAAACATAGAAAGGAGGATCCAGAAATCTGTTGAGCACAGGCCGCCTCCTACACGCAAACACACAGATAAGTGCGTGCATGTGTCTGCAGATATCATGCACCCAAACATGACATCTGCAGCTTTTATGAGCACTAGGAACACCCTGATGGTCTTACCCATGCTGTGGATCCACAACAATGGCCCGGGGGTGGCTCATTTTTCCCTCAATGAGAGTTTTGCGAGTTTGTGAAGCCTTCTCCAGCCTGGCGACACTGATAGTCTTCTTGGGTCCATCATCTGTCCAGTAGAGATTTCCTCCCATCCAGTCGACTGCTATCCCCTCCACTGTGTGAATACCTGAGATAAGCAGGAGAAGCCACAGTGGAAATGGAGTCAAGGGAGGACAAATCCAGGATGAATATCAGAAGAAATAAGTTAAATTAATATGGAATACCCTGAAGCCTGCAATTGGAAAGGTACAAAATAGAAAAAGCTTCCAAATCCTGTGAGAAGATAAGATTTTAGAGTTACCATCCTTTAGAATGTTGTCTCTCTCTGTGCCATCAATCTTCTGTCGGCCAATAATGTAGCTGGTGGCGTCTGCAAAGTAGATAAATTCACTGGCGGCGTGGAAGTCCAAGGCTCGGGGGTTCATCAGGTTCTCGATGGGAATCATGTACTCATCTGGTACCTTGGCATTCATGTCCATGCCCCGGATGATTCCAGGACGACCCTTACCGTAAACCAAGAATAACTCATGGTCTGGTTCTTCAAAGAAAAAAAAATTTAAAAGAAATGAAGATTTAAATAATTTTTTATACAATTGATATAAGAAAATGATACTCACTCTTGCAGGACTTCCCATCACTGCCCAGGCTGAATCCAGAGCGGCAGCGGCAGGTACGGGTCTTGTGGCTGTTGCTTAGAAGACAAATGTCAGAGCAACCTCCAGGTTTTCCAAACTGATCCAGGGCACAAGCATGGCTGCGCACTGAGCGGGAAAAAAAGAACGCGTCAGCGGTGTAATATTATGCCTACATATTTCTTGGCACTTCTGGTAAAAACTGTTAAAAAACATTGAAATATTAATTTTAAGTCACTCCGGCCCTTAGTATAAATCCAACCCTTAATTAAAGTACATTCATTCAGTGAAGAAATAAAAAAATCCCATGTGAAAAAACATTTTTTGTTTTTTTTTAAATAAAATCACTGTGGTGTTATAACTGGTACTTCTGCTGTGAAACACCCTTTTTCCAACAGGACAGCATTTCAGTCTTGGGGACAGAGATGCCCATGGAGGAATGTTGAACTGACAAACCATTTAACTTTGATTTGGAAATATCATATGGATCGTTATCCTACTGAAAGACCCACTGACAAACTTTTTCATCTTCTGGCAAAATCCACCAAATTTGTTATTTTAAATGTCCTGGTACCTTAAAGAAACTATTATCCCGGGCTGTTCTCAGGGCCTTTGGACGAAAAACAGGCCCATAGCATGACAGATCAACCACCAAACTTAACAACAGGTGTCTGGTTCTACGTCATATATTCGCGGTTCGTTTCAATCTAGACGTGACCGGAGGGTTTGATGCAGAAAATAATCTGACCAAAATACATGGTTTCAGTTAAAGCCCTGGTAGCACTTAGCAAAATTTACAAGATCACATGAGACGCTAGGACAGCAAAAGACATTTTAGTGGCATCCCTCCCAAACAACTAACCACTATGTAGTCAGCCTCTTATGATTAATAGACTTTATGACCCCAAGAATTTGCGAGCGTGGGAGATTTTTTCCTCCTCTTCTATCTTCAGGCTTTCTGTGTGCTTGCAAGATGAACCTGTGTTCACATCCACACTAGTGACCAGTGTCTAAAAGAAATGGTCCTTTGTGTCGTGTCACGTTTATATTAAGGAGAAACAGAAACTCATAGGTTGCTTTAACCTTCCTTAAATTGGACTGTTTAAGGTATAAGTAATTATGCTCTGGCAAATCTTTTAACATATTTTTAAGTATGGCATTTTTGAACAGACTAAATGTACTCAAATTAAAGGATAGAAAAAAAAAATCAGAGTAAAGATTTTCCTACAGCAGTAACAACACACCAAGAAACATCTTTACCAGGAGTGCCAACAAATCTTTCGGTTTGCACACTGAACTTTTTGGCAAACTGCACACCTTGAGGTTGGCGCCTCTGGTGGTAAACGTGCAGCGCAGCTCCCCGATCCAAACGGGTCACCACCTGGAAGTCGGAGTTGTTGAAGCGGTTCACCCGGATCACACTGGTCTTTGGGTTGAGGTTGCCTTCTTCTGAGTTTGTTGCATAGAGGTAGTTCTCGAATACAGTCAGTCCATACAGGTGTTCAATCTAGGACAGCAATGTGGACACAAGCACTAAGGAAAACAGTTCACGGGCTGTGCAACTTTCTGTTGGTCATTAACACTCTCAAAGGAAGGCAGCCTTGCTAAAGTTTTTTTACAAATAGCTGCAGGCAAGAATGGAAAGCGGAAATACTATGGTACAACTTCTAGCCTACCAAGAAATGACCATCCACCTAAACTAATAGGATGGGTAAGGAAAACGTTAATTCGAGAAGCAGAGAGAGACAAATGAGAGGTTACAGAGATCCCCAGCTCAGGATCCTTGTAGCTCTGTAGAAAGCCTTAAAAAGTCCTGTTAAAGCTTGCCACACACCATGCAGAGAACACAGCAAGCAGATCGAGGAAGGAACTCTAAACCAACACTGAACTTTGTGACTAACATGCAAAACTGTATGTGTTGAGAAAAACTAACACTGTGCAAATTCCTGAAGACATCAGCCCTTGTGTAAAATAAGGTATTGGCAGCATCATGCTGTGGGGTTTCTTTTCTTCAGCATGGACAGGGAAGCTGATTAGAGCTGACAGAAAGATGGATGTAGTCAAATACAAGGCAACTGACTTGTTATTTGGAAATAATTTTAAAAACCCTGCAAAATGACTAAATGTGGACTATTTTAAGGGACATAAATACTTTAGCAATGCACTATATATTTGGGGTTCATATCAACTCCCTCCATCTATGACAAAAACAAACACAGCCAATGTCCCACTACCATCACAATCATGTTTTCATTAAGATTATTGCTGTTGGATAAGTTAGATTCAAGCGTCACCAAAGGCTAGAGGAAATAGATACACACGAGGAAGCTGGAGAATTGTGTTGCTACCATAGATGACATATTTGGGAAATAAATGTTTATTGTTAATGGTGTGAATGGTGGGGAAGGGTGCATGCAATGACTCTGAGCACATCTGTGGGTGTGGTTCAGAATATTTTTACTATGGACAGCTATCCAACCATCCCTAAAACCTCACCAGCAGACCCTGGATGATGGTGTGTCGGTTCTTGCCCTCATAATCCACCACTTCAATGTAATCCAGGTAGGCGTCAGCCCAGTACACCAACCGGTTAACCAGGTCCAGGGTTATGCCATGGGGGAAGACGATCTTGCTGTCCACTAGCTTAGTGCGGTTCTGGCCATCCATGTCGCAACGCTCCACCCTTGGTGTGGAGCCGTAGTCCGTGAAGAACAGTTTCCTGCATCAGGGAAGCAGGTTGGAGTTGATGGAAAAATCGAGGCCCCCCCGACAGGGTGACACAGAACATTTGGAGGAAAAATAGAAAAAAGGAACCACATCACATGCAATCTGTTTAACTCCAGAAACCTCAAGCAGCAAGTTGTGAAGTGTTTCTGTAGCATACAATTATCTGTCTGTAGGAAGTGCTTTGATTTCTACCAGCCTGCATGGTCAGCATTTTGTCTGATCATAAGACTGCATTTCCCTGTCAAGCATTGCTTAAACAGCACTATGGGGGGGGGGGGTCAACAGTAGGTCTGGAGGACTGAAGGGAAATATACAAACCCCATTGCTGGGTCCAGGGCTATGCCCTTCGGGTTGTACAGCTCCTGATCCAGCAGGGTCACACAAGTCTGGCCATCCTTGTTGCACACAAACACCCGGTCATCCACGTCATCCACAAAGTAGAAGTTTCCAGTCAGCCAGTCGATGGCCATCTGCTCCACATCTGACGATTGCAAAGTAGCAAAGGAGAGAGAAGAGGAATGCATGCAAGATTGTCATTTAAAAAACAGATTGTCATGTAAGCATAGTCATAAATCAGGGGAAAATACCAGGAATATGTCTTAACCTGTTGTTTAGGACTCCTTACTCTTTATTTACACTAAAGAAGAGCAGTAAATGTATGTTTTCACAACATTCCTGTTTATCTATACCCAGCATGGGGAAAGAAAATTAAAAATATAAAGATACAGTTTGAGAGTGTGGTGAAACTCTTGGAAACAGGCTTGTGCAGAAACCCAGGACTCTCAAAAAGAATCAACACTGGGATTACTATTACATATGGCATGCATGACCTTCTTATTTGGTTTAAGCAGAGTTTTACTATCACAAAGAGACCACTGGCACGGAGAGAGAATCAAACTAAAATGCTTCACCGCCACCATTCTTGCACAGTTTTATACAAATACAAATTTCAGACAGTGAACCATTAAGAGAACGAGAACCTTTAGCTGACTAAATAAAGGTAAACTATTAGCAAAGAACCAATCTGGCTTTTCCTGACCAATACTGATTTGCACTTTTCTTTGAGGTCCGATCTGTCGATTCCAGTTTAGACCGATTACAATTTTTTCCCCCAAAGCACTATAAAATATAAAAGAGAAAAATGTGGTTACAAGATTATCACTCATCACTACCTTTTATGCCTCAAAGCAAATGTTCTCAACCTTTATCTGTTTTTTTATTTTTATTCAAAATGTGCAGCAAAGTATATATATTGTTGGCAGATTTTTTTAAACAAAGGTTGAGAGGTTTTAGTTTGGATGAATTTAATAAATAAGAAACAAATGTTTTTTTAGTATCCAACCTGCAGAACAAAGCCGAACAAAACCGTCTGACTGATCTCTGAAAAAGTTATCAGTGGTGGAAACAATCTAGACAATTTTCATAAGAACATCTTTTAAAACCCTTAATTACTTGTATGATTTGTGTCATTTACACTGGACCCAGAGACATTCATTAAGATTTATATACCTGGCACAAAATTATGATTCTTAAAATGTTTGCGTTTTTGCTCTTTAGTCCTCTCTAAGTCCTTACACTAACATCATAAAATATCCATTTTCTCTTTCGGTATATGTTTCTATTTCGGTTTGTCTTTACATATCAGGTGGGAGCCACATACATAAAAAAGGCTTAAAAGACCAGACATATTTATCCATTTAGATGACATGATCCAATGGTTCACACAAGGTAACTCAAAATATAATTAAAGGGGAACTATTGCAAATAGATGTTTTTTTTGTTTTTTTTTAGCAGGAAGGAAGCTGTTTTACCAGCTGCATTTATAACTCAATTCAAAATGTGACGCTTTTGTATTACGTAAAATTATGAAAAAAAAAAAAGAATTTAGTTTTTTCTTTTAGCCAAAAAAGGTTAACAGAAATGTATCACTCAGTGTGTAATGAATCTGTATAAAATACAAATGTTCCCTTTTCACATATTGAGTAAAATTTACATTTTGATGATATGCTAATGTAATAAGATGGACCAGAAAAAACGTCCTGGGTAAATATGAAGCTAGATGAACACGGTACAACTCCACCGACGGAAACATGCCAAAAGGCCGTCCCAAAACTTTTTAGAAATGCTTACACTGGTACCTCCTACACGGCAGCCTGAAGTTACGCAACAGAGTACTGCCACATCTGGGCTCAATTCAGAACCCCTTCACACCACTTACCAAACATACAGATTTTCTAAAAAAATGCAAGTTCAACATGGGAGTTAAAGTATGCTTGAAGTTACAGTGTTAGGAGAGAAAACAGGAAAACCACAGAGAGCAGAGTTCTGGTGCCGTCAGTCTGCCTCCAAGATGGATTTAATCTTTTTACTAGCAGACAATAGTAAAAGCAGCAGAAAAGCACAAATGGAAAAGCTTGTCTTGGAGGGAGGAGGCGTAGTGATATTCTTGTTAGCTTTAAAACCCTGCTTCATCACAAGAGGTCCACCAGTAGGCGATGCTGCATGAATCAGTAGATTCAGAGCAGAGAGAAAGTTGTGCAACCCAGCAGCTACTGCATTGTGCAACAACCCTGCAGACCCCCTTATCGAGAAAAAGCCAGCCAGTCTAAAGCCAGGCAGATTTTGGTAACTGGAAACTTTGCCGGGAAAATTAATGGACCCACCCCTTACCTCCAACCACCCTACACTTACAACTCATTTTCTTATCCTGTCTGCAACACCTCCCGACTCCTTCTAATGGTGGTAAATATTTCACAGACTGAGTTGTTCTTATTGCCAACAACAATCATGCTTTACAAGGTATCAGAGGTATTAACTCACATGTCCCTGGTTTTTCATGGTGTTTTTTTGTGGCTTTGTTTTCATGTTACTGTAGTAAGCACGTTAGAGCAAAGCAAAAAAAAAAAAAAAAGGTATCATCCAGGCTCCATAATCCTCTCTTTCCCAAGAAGATCCAATTAATCTGTGCAAAAAGGTCTCTCTGGTCTCCCAGCAGCTCTGTTTTGGAGTTCAACGAGTTATTATTTCACATAGACAAGCGACATATTTAAGAGGCAGTATTCCTGAACTGGCAAATATCCTCCTGCAGAAAAAAAGAGCTGGTGGGTTAGAGATGTCCGACAGCAAGAGTACCATTACTGCAGCCAAGGCAAAAAACACTTCTTCATTTAAAAGGATCGTCTTCTGTCAACAGCAACTAGTCCCAAGATGCGAAAAAGGCTTTGCTCAGATTATTAATTACAGGGTTCCAAAGAACTTTACAGACTTTTCCAATGGTTTCTAAAATATTCTGGACATCAGAGTATAGAACAATGCATGCGTATGTGGTCCATAAATAATAAAGCAACATAATGCTCGATTTGGCCTCTGATTTTGGTGTTTGATAAAGGGGTATCACAGAAGACTGCTGAGCTGACCGTTTCCCAACAGATGGTCATTAACACTCTCCAAGGAGGGCAGCCTCGCTAAAGTTTTTTACAAATAGGCAACAATGGAAAGCTCAGTGGAAGGAAAAAGTGTGGTAGAAAAAGGTTCACAAGCAACAGTGACAACCGCAGCCTCAACAGGATTTAAAAGCAGGCACCTTTCAAAAGTTTGAAAGAGATTCATAAGATATGGACTGCAGCAGCAGTCATAGCTTCTAAAGCCTTTATATAGAGATGTTTCCAGAACATGGGCTACAACTATCAAATTCCAGTTGGTTGCACAGTGGTACCAAAGCCCTTTTCTCCATATGAATGTAAACTGATCCACTGTGTTTTATCATTTATACTGCCAGTGCTGCTGTCTACAATGCGAATCCTGGGCACTTCAGGCTTCCCTCTGCTGACAATATTAATGACGATGCTGCCCACACTGCCAAAAGTATCAATATCTGGTTTAATGACCATGGTATCACTGAGCTTTATTGGACAGCAAACTCCCCTGATCTAAACCTCTTGGAGTGTCTATGGAATACTGTCGAGAGGATGATGAGAGACAACAGATTCAACAATGCAGATGAGATGAAGACTACAAAGCAACCCGGGTTTCCTGAACATCTCACCTGAGCCACAGGTTGAAGGACTGTGCTCATTAGTCAATTTTATTTTTCTCCCCCCAAACTCATCCAGACCTGTAAAATGATAACATCAGGTTACATACCTTTCCAGACGTCTAAAGAGTGTGTAGGAACTATCGATCAAAAACTGATTCCCGTTTTGTATTTTTACCCCAAAACATCAAAGATCTGAATATATATTTTCTAGAAACTCCCTGGCAGTACTGTATTCCTAAAATACACAATGCAATGAAAGCAGGGCTCACAGCAGGGATCACCCCCATCAGTCTGTTATCAAGTTGTGTGCACAGGGTGGAAAGGATGGGATGGTTAGCTTCTGCTTGGTTTTTATCTCCCAGTCAGAGAGGATTGCATGCCGACAGAGCAAAGTCACATCTGGAAACCTCATCTACCTATCTGCCCTGCTGTCTCAGGCCCTCAGAAACCATACATCATCGCATTTGTGTGGATTCCGCTACAGAGTTGGCACCTACCCGCCGAAGCCTTATTTGGTTCAAACGCTGAACGGAGCAGAGAGCAACACTGCTGGTATCAATTATATGATCACCATGTGTAATGAGCAGGCATTTGACTCGTTAGTGGGCATTTTTTGCATACCTTTCTTAAAATGGTAGTTCAAAAACACACCCTGACCACAGTAGATGGTTATAAGAATCCACAAAAGGAATAAATACAATATAGAAAAACTTTCCACTGCTGAAATTCATGTTAGTAATAAAACACTGAGACTCAAAGCTACCTGGGTCAAAAGAAGTGTGTCTGAGTATTAAACTGGATACTAACAGGACACAACCTGAGACTGAGTGAGGAAAGAAGAGGCTGCTCAGACTGACAAAACCCAAGAGGAATATAAACACCGTTTGCATGACCACTTATACACACAGCCACCAAGCGACAGCAAATCACTACCTTCTCTTTCTCCCTTTCATCTCATCATGCCTTTAACATTGCTGAAGTCTTTCATAGCTCCTCCAGCCTTCACTCCAACCCGATCCTCAGGGCACTTTGTCTCAAGGAAATTTACAGTTGTTCTATGTCCAGGTAAATGCTTTTAACAATATCCACATTTCATGAGCCTGAACATTTCATGAGCCTGAATACAACTGGATGGACAGTTGGATGGATAGACGAACCGAATGTACGGATGGAGAGACACATGGATGGATGATCGATTACATAAATTCACAAAAGAGCAGATAGACAAATGAATAGATGAACAGGTGGATGAATGATAGATTGACCCCACAGATAAACAGAAGGATAACGGATGGACAAACAGTCAGATGATAGATGAACAAGTGGACAGAAGGACGGAGGGATGGGAAAACAAAAGGTCGCACGGTCAAGTTCATGAATGGGTGTGCAAAGGGATGGACAAATAGTTTTGACCATGTGAAAGATAAGATTTTACTTCACACACTATTTTATTTTTCCATACTTATCCAGACCTGGAAAAAACGTCCAAATGGTTCAGGCCAAAATACATCCGGATTTGTTAATGGAGTAAAAGGGCAGATAAAACTCAAATTCAAAGTATTTGTGGTAAAGGTGAAACTAACAAAACTCATTTTGGTTAAATATGTATTTTAATCCAGTTTAAAGTCTAAAAAGTCTTTGTGCTTTATTAAACGCTACCTCTGATTAGAGTTACAGTCAGCAGCTGTAACTGCCTTAGCTTTAAAACAATAAGGATATAGTTGGAATTCAGAAAGTCAAGAGTTAATAAAACTCAAAGACCTGTTTTGAAGTTGACAGAAGTGACAGTAGTTGCACAACTTTAGGTGCATGTTAGCCTACAAAATCTGTCATGTTACAGTTACAACTTCTAGTTGTTTTTTCATGTTGGCTGTTGTACGCCTGAGGCTAATTCTCAAGAGAGACTTCCCATGTGCTCGTTCACAGGCAAACGTGCAAAACCCACACCCTCGCTTTCCATGTTTTGACTACAGTTCTGAACTCAGTCTTATACAATACCAGCACGTTAAGCCATGAGGATAAAAGAATAAAACTGGTCTGGTCTGTTATCAATCATAATTCCTGTCAGCATTATATGATTGTGTGTGTGTGTGTGTGTGTGTGTGTGTGTGTGTGTGTGTGTGTGTGTGTGAGAACTTCAGACCAGATGCTTCACTTGCCATCATTACTCAATAAACAAACATGCATTATCTTACCACTAAATCTGCTGGGACAAAATGTCTGGCTCTTAGAAGATTTATAAAAACAAAGAGGGTTTTCCAGGGAGAAAACTAACTTCATATTGGATGATATCAGGCATCGAAGGCAGGGAAACGACAGGGAGTAAAGAGATGGGAGCTAAAACTACAAAATACTTACTTACAGATTTTATCCGACCCTCATCAATTGCCATTTTTTAATAAATAGATAAATAGGTAAAAATATTTTTTATTCCTATAGGTAAAAGCTATTACTATTTTTCCCCTATTATTTCATTTGGAACTAAATTTAGCTCCGAAATTAAGCCAAAAATATATAAAGTCCTTAAAAAACAAGATTTAATTTTGTCACGTTATTACCACAAACTGTAATGTATATCAACGGGATATTTTGTGATCATACAACACAAAGCAGTGGATAACATTAAAGGAAAACGATGCATGGTTTTCAAAATGTTTATGGGTAAAAATATGACATGCATTTGTATTCAGCCCCTTTACTTTGACGCCCCAAAATAAACCCAGAGAGACCAACACCCATTGTCTATAACTGAATCTCATAAATCCGGTCAAGGCCTCAGTGGTTTGAGTGGTTTGAGAACATTGGTGAAGAAATAGCATCACCAGGGGACACAGCAGACAGGTTGGGATAAAATCATCGATGAGTTTAAAGCAGAGTTAGTTTATAAAAGTTTTTTAAGCTGTTCAATACATGTCTGAGTATGTTGCACATCTGCAAACCTAACCAGACATGGCTGTCCACCTAAACTACTAGATTGGACACAGAAGACATCAGTCAAAGAAACAGCAACCAAGAGGTCCATGGAGCTAAAGATCCACAGATCAGGTGGAACGTTCTGTTTGCAGGACAACAGTTAGTTGTGCAATCCACAAAACTGGTTTGTGTGGAACCGAGGCAAGAAGAAAGCTATTGCAAGAAAAAAACAAAAACATCTTGTTTAGATTTGGGCTGCACTATGTATGAAAATCAAAATAGTTGCTGCAATATCAGTTAGTCGAAACTAATGCCTGGAGGCAAGCTGGGATCTGTGGGTGCTTCGTGTCACATTAATTTAGCAACGTAGAAATAGCATAAAAAGGAAGAGAAAGTTGTCTGTCAAGGAGGCAATGTTCTTTACAGACAGGCCTTATTACTAAAAATAAAGTTGAGCTCAGTGTTTTACCTGCTACATTTATACTGGTATTGCCCTGGCAAGACAGGTCTACACTGCTTGGGACCCTAATCAGTCTGAAGGAAAGTAAATTACAACATTTAATAAAGCTGTATAGCAGAGTGCTGCTCAAGTCAGTTTAAAAGCATCCAGTAAGAAAAATAAAAGTTTAAATCTGTTTCTTGCATTTTCTTTCAGAGAAGCCACCACTTACGATGCAAGCTGAGGGTGATGTTGATGGTACGGATGTTGCTGACCGTCTTCAGGTCTTGGATGCTGGCGCACTTCAGCTGAGTGGCAGCGGGGGATTCACCCACATCTATCCAACAAACTGTCTCCTCGGCGTAGATAAAATCCATCGCCATCGTCTGCTTGGTGGTTATGACAGGAAGCCGGGACGTGGAGCCGCTCAGTGACGTGCATCGGATGTCATGGAGGTTTGCGATCAGCAGAACAGGCAGACGATCCACTGGATCTGAGCAAAGATTTTACAAAAACACATGGGAGAAAGCGTGAAATGCTGCCATGTAGATGTGACTGCTGTTAATGAGTTGATCCCACAACAGACAGAAAACACTGGTGTATGTTGCCTTTTTTATAGTTTTTACTCACCATTTTTGGCTTTGCAGGAGCGGTTATCTGGCTGCAGCAGATAGCCCTCAACACAGCTGCAGGTATAGCTTCCTTCTATGTTTGTGCACGTCTGACTACATGTCCCATACACACTACACTCATTGAAATCTACCAGGCAAAACACAGGAATGATTATTAACAAAACAGGTTATACTGAATATAATAAGTCATAACATAGATTTAAAACATTGAACTAAACTTTTGCCTTCAATGATCTGACAACGTTTTTCTGCAGTAAAACAACTAGATGATTGCTTTGAGACTTAGGTAGGCTAAGCATGAATAGATCTGCTAAATTACCATCCACCCACCTTTACACTTCTTTCCATCTGCAGCGACCTCGTAACCATGTCCACAGTAGCACCGAGGCCCGTCGTGAGTCACCCCACAGCGAAACTCGCACCCAAAGGCAGCACATTCTGATGCTTTTTCTAAATGGAAAGGAAACAAAAATTCAGAGTGAAACACTAAACATAAATCAGCATGGGTAGTTAGAATAACAACCGTGCATTTTTCCACAGAGGCGTACTATCCTTCCATAACCAATGTCACAAAGATATTAATTACTTCTTTCCCAACCCTCAGAGAGAGCTGAAGGATGGATCTTCCGGGAGGAAATGAAGGAGAGGAATCCAGACATCCCTTCATTATGGCCTCTGCATAGTGTGGGTGTGCATACACATGTATGTCTAGGTGTTAAGATAGGTAGGGTCAGCTGCCTCTTATAAGCAGTTGCTTTGAAAGCTTTCAAAAGCCTGAGATGGCCTGGACTTTGTGCAGCTTCCCTTGTAATATTTCTGATAAAAGAGACTGAGTGAAAACAAATCAGGACTGTCTACAGCAGTGGTTTCTCAAGCCTTTAATAATGACAGACACAATATTCACAGACTTTAGGTGCATTACCTGGACAGGAAACTGTTTCGGGAACCAGTGTAGATTTCTAGGGTCTATCATTTATTTCCACTGCAGAAACCAAGGCCAAATCAGATTAACATGGATAACTCTACCCCAGAAAGCTGCTCTGGTAAGGAGATGATACTTTCTGAACTGACACAGTTTTGTGGTGGCAGACTGAACAATTTTTACTGGTAAAATATTTCCACCACCTTGCCTCGGTCATTTTTTAGTTTAAAGACCTGGGAAGTTCATATCTTCTGTTAAATTTAAAATATTCGGCAGGAGTAAATAGTATTTATTTTTGTTTAGAACCTTTAAAGCCAGTCACCTATGTTTAAAATTACTCTTACATTGTTTACATTCTAATATGTTAATACAATCAGCAAGCTTTTTGTGAAAATGATAATTAAAATGATTAGATACATGTTGTCATTTAATAAATGAACAAAAAGCAAAGATGGATGGTTTGTAAAAAACTAGGTTCAGCCCCAAAACCCCAGATATGTAAAAAAAAACAAGACAAAAAAAATTTGTGTGACAAAAGCATCGATGCATATAAGGTAAGGAAAAGTCGACAGCCAGGTCCACTATCCTCCAAGTACAATGTAACAATAAACCAAAAGTTACTGTCTGCATGCTAGGCAGCCTTCTTCCATTTCTATCCAGATGCAGCAAAACAATATTTCTAACCATGAGGATGATTCAACAATGAATGACCCGGCATGGCTGTCACATGTGTAAAAGGATAATGTGAAACAATGTATGACCTTTTACTGTGTTGCTATCTGTGATTGGCTTTATTTGTAACGGTGTGATAATAGTAGGATTAATCCGATGTCACACAGCAAGATTGGGAAGACATTATCCATCATGGTTCAGCTCGGAAAAGATCATAGGAACCAAAAAAGCTTGATTAGTAATTCAAAATAGGGCATGTGAGGACAACTATGATCTCCAAGCTATCGTTAGAACCAGATTGGCCCTGGTTCCAGAGGAGCAGTCATCAGAAGTGTTTTTTTTTTTTTTTTTTTTTGTGTTTTGCAGGAATGCCCTGCTGGATGAAGATTCATGGCAAATCTTTACAGACAAGAAGGCCAGCTGATTAAATACACATTACATTACATGTTGGTAAGGGAGAAGCAGTTTAAAACTTTAAAATTAAGACCTTAATATTAAGTGCATTAGTTTGGACAATTAGAAGAGTATCTAAATTCATAACTAATTAAAAAAAAAATAATCAAACTGGTGATTTATATTTATGGTATGGCCTAAAGTCAGAAAAATTTTTAATCCGATGCACCGTTACCAATTTTAGTTTTTTTTGCACATGACCTACCAATGTCAACTTTGGAAAATTCCCGTCGTCTTCCTTTGGCCTATAAGTGCATTTGTGTAATTTTTGTTTTAAATCCACCAATAAATGTAACAAATGTGATCAACAGGTATAGTAGTTTTAAATACAAAAGATGAGATTATAAACGTTTTTACAACAGATCACTGATATTTACTAAACAAAACAAAATTGCATCAGATAACATGTTTTTAATGTATGCATTGACCTAAAATAGAGGGAATGTTCTGTTTTGGAAAAATATATTAAAGGAAAATTAGCCAGTTTTGATCACGCATTTGAAGTAATTCTTTGCAAAACTTCATATTAGGGTTAAAACTACAGACATAAAACACCTTAAAACAACTAAACTGTTCTAGAAACATAACTGAACATATCTTTCACTGGTATTTTTTTTTTACATTGTAAAACCCTTACATGGGTACAAATAAAGACTACTGACAAAATATAAAAATTTACCACAATAACCAACAAATAAATGGTAACTGGTCATGCATAGAGTAACTAGTGGAGGCCTGGCTGTGAAGAGCAGATAGTGGACCAGTGAAGGGCCCTTGTTACATAAAGCCTGTGGCACTCTGGGCCATAATGAGTCTTTTGTTGTGGCGCCTCTGAAAGGAAGACTCCCCCAGCTCACACTGTGGCCCACATCGAATCCATTCACCGAGCCTCTCACTGGGAGAGACCGCAGGCAACTCGAGAGCTAAAATACGCATTGTGTACCTCTGTGCAGGGTCATTGTGTTCCACTTTGTACCCTAGTGTCTAACTATGGGTGGGCAATATGAACAAATACCATGGATTAATATTACAAACCCAAACCATTTTTAATGTTTTGAGAAAAACTTTTTGGTATAAAGTATTTTACTTGATAGTTTGGTTCAGAGGTATTAGAAATATAATTATAATCAATTTCTACTGTTTACATATTTCTCAGACTTTATAGAAATATAATATAGAGAGTTACTTCTTTATTCTTCTACCCAAACTGAAAAATAATCCATCTAGGATGCATCTAAAGTGTTGCAGAAACCTTGACTTTGGAGAAACTCTGCTTAGCTTTTATCTCAATCTTAGGACTTCTTTAACCAAATTGAAATCCGAATAAGAGACAGGAATCTGGGAATCTCTAGGACTGATGAGGTAGTGCAAAAGCTGCAGAACAAACAAAAGCTTATGTCAAGAGCAGAAAAGGACAAAACAAGGAAACTAAAAAAAGGGGCATATGAAGAAGAGGAAAGAAAAATGATATGAGGTTAGCAAGCTTCAAGGGTTTATGGACGCAGCAAATAAATCCCAGAGACAGAATAAAGACCTTTAGCCATTGATACTGTTACTACATGGATGAAAACACTTATTTGCTTTCATGCAGGTAGTAGAAGTCTGAAGTAAGTTATTGAATGGATCATTAGACCTTCCTTGTGGGCAAAAAGCATATTAGTATAAGAAAAGCTACTTCTAGAACACCTCAACATCCATCCATCCATCCTACTTCCTTATCCTTGCAGAGTTATTGTCACTTATTATTGAACAACAGACAGATCGTTGGAAAGGAGGCTCCAACTGACCCCAAAAACTGAACAGAATCTAAAATGTAAATCTGACATTCCGCCTTTTCTGCTGTGCCAAGAGGCAAGTTCACACATACTTTTTCTATATCAGGCTTCCTGAGAGGAGCTTACACTTTTCATGCAGTGTATCATCACATTACCTCATTTCCACTTTAAGCATGAACAGAAGGACAAATCTCAATTTGGCTGCCACTCAGACCAGATTATAAGGTGAGTCATCAGTTCATCTGTGAAATGATAAGTTTTCCTGTTTTGTTTGGAAAAACAAACAGTCACATAACAATTTATATGAACAGTTGGGTCCACAAGTTTCAATTTAATGTGGATTATCTCTAATCATCAAGTTCAAAATTATGCATACAGGCTCAGTGATATTTGGTTAAATGTCCCTCACCAAATTACATTAAAACCACGTGCTTTTTGCAGACGTTAAGAAGGTCTGCAAAAAGCTGGTTTCCTGCTACAGGCTCAGCTTTAAGGTATAGTCAACAAACTGTCAACAGGATGAGGTCAGGACCGCTCCTACTGCATTGTGTTGATGAGTAAAGCTTGGATGTGATTAGGAGTTTGAAGGAGACAGTCATCAAGGAAACAAAAACTGGTTTCTCTGCAACTTGTTAAAGGACATTTAACCAAATGCAAGTTGGGTACATAGTTTTAAGCCTGTGTGCATTAAAGAAAGTTTGCACTTAATTAAATCTGGTGTATCCAATTCATCAAAAAACAATAACATTCACTGAGGTTGTATGTTATATCGTTATTCTACCTGACATTAAAAAAAATTGAAGTGAATCATTAAAAAAACCCAAATGAATATGACATTTATGCTGATGATGGTGTGTGTAAACCTGTAACTGTAGCAATAAAACATCTGCTAAGTCAAAGAGAAGACTGCTGTAAGAAAATGCGTCAAGTGTCAAGGTTTTAGACAGGAAAAAGCACCAACTTTAAGTATATTTACTGGAAACTGTTTAAGGGCTTTGTAATCAAAAAGGGGGCAAAGTAACCATTTGTAAACATGCAGGGCAGCAGCTTGAGTAATGAGCAAACAGTGACCACATTCAGTCTCAAACAGAAGAAGCAGCTACACAGACACGCGTAACAAAAACCTAAACCAATATTCAACCACAAATATGCAAAGAGATCAGACTTCCCCAAACCAACGGTAGTTTAAATTATTGACAAAATGCTTAAGTTTTCTTCCCCATCAGGAGTTAAGAAGTACACTACTGCTCATAAAACCGCTGTACCTTCCCCTTTATGAAGCGTAAAGACTGGCAATAAAACACATCTTATCACGCAAGACAACCCTGTTAACGGCAGCCAATAAACTAATTCAGGTCGAGACCCACTTGTGAATAAAGATGATAATGTGGTCTGTGCAGAGGCAGCTTCAAGTAGCCCATGACAAATCCTCATGTCACAGCTGGTGAAGGTGCACGCATAAACCTGCATAAGGCCTCTGAAATAAACAGAGATTCACTGAAAGTAGCAAAAAAACAATCAATGAAGAGTGAAACATTCAAGAGTACCACCATGACCTGATTTATTATTCACAGCTCACAAGAAAGATTTGATCTATAAGGAAAGCAGAAAGAAAACTCAATCCTGTCAGTTAAAACCACATCAACTGAAACAGAAATACAAGCCTTGGCCACATTTCATGTTTTCAATAAAAGATTTTCAAAGATATGAAGTAAAACAGGAGAACTTAGGGTGAATCACTGGATTGAGCAATTTACCTTAAATAATCTGAATGACAGCGGTTCTACACAAATGTTATTACTGAGACCAGAATAGACCTTTATTAAACAGCTGCCCAAAAAGGAAACACAAAATACGAATGTAACTGTTTTAATAAACTGAAATTGTTTTGAAAATATTAAAGCATTATTGTAATATGACATTCAACGGACTTAACAACAAGAACACTTGTGTGTTTTTGTTTTGACAAACCTAAAACAAAAAAATAAATCTCACATAAAAATTTCAGGTTGAATTAACCCTCCTGCAGTCCTGGCTAAGCGCTAGTACAAAGCCAGGCAGACGTCAAGGGAGGCACCAGAAAGAACTGCACACGGGGTCGCTCTGACCCCCGCAGGACCAAAAATCTAGGGCAATGGTTGGAAATGTGATGTGGAAGGCTCCCTGCAGCTTGGCGTGCGGGAAAACCACGAAAGAGACGGGGGGGAAACTCGCGTAGCGCACACGGGGTGCCTGCGACCCCTCTAGGACTGCGGGAGTTAAGTATTTTAGAGATTTTCTAAGTCTTGGCACCAACCGGACCTAATCCACAGCTTATTTTTGGGGCTGTTAAGCTAAAGCTCAACCAACATCCATGTGGAAAAGACCTTAACACAGCACAGCACACTGGAATACCACCAGTCATTTTTAATTACAACACTTGCAGCAAAGTCGCTTATAGGGCATTCAATTTGTCCCAGAAGTCAAGAGTTCTGATCTGGGAACGATGTCACTCCCAATTTAGGTGAGTTCTAGCAGCAAGTCAAAAAAAGTGGAGTTTGCCATTTACTGTGGTGCTAAATGCTACTAGCAATACCAGTTAAAAAATAGTCAGTCAGTCATTTTCTATACCGCTTCTTCCATAGTGAGTCGCGGGCAAGCTGGTGCCTATCTCCAGCAGTCTACGGGTGAGAGGCAGGGTACATCCTGGAGAGGTCGCCAGTCCTTTGCAGGGCAACACACAAACAACCATGCACACACTCATTCACACACCTAAGGGCAATTTAGAGAGACCAATTAACCTAACAAGCATGTCTCTGGACTGTGGGAGGAAGACGGAGTACCCAGTAAGAACCCACGCATGCATGGGGAGAACATGCAAACTCCATGCAGAAAGACCCAGGACCGTCTTGCTGCAAGGCAACAGTGCTACCAACAGCGCACCGTGCAGCCCCAGTTAAAAAATATTTCGTTTCATTTTATGTTTTCAAACGTAAAAGAAACAAGGTTTACAAACAGATATTTTGCAAAACTATGCATGCCACAGACTTAATGTGATACAACATTTCAGAAGTGCTAATTAACAGCCAATACCAGAATCTATCTATTATACATCCGTAGTAGCCATAATGGAAACTGAAGTCAGCTCTGCTCGGAGAGCTGCGAGTTTTACACACAGACTTCCATCTTGAGGGAGCAGTTTTGTTGATTTTCAATGAAGAAACTGTGATTACTGAGTACAAAGAGAATGAACCATCACCACTAATCATAAAGGAGAACAGCTATTTCTGTTTTGCCCCACACGCAATTAATTGGAATTGAGAGCATGTTAAGAGCTGAATTATCAACAAGTCATACTCAAAACAGCGAGGAAGAAATCTATCCTTAGTCTAGCACCTCAGCAAAGTACTTCATGAGCAAAGATCCTCATCAGAGCAAATGTACGTTTACCGAAGACTTTTTATAGTTTAATGTGCAGAGTCAGGTAGCCGTTTAAAAATAAAAGACAAGGCTACTTTCGTTTTAAGTGAAGTGTTAGAACAATTACAGCAGCTTTCTGAAACCCAATTACACTCAGCTGCAGCAGATAAGAGCGTGTAAAAAAGTATGAGGGAAAAATATTTTTCACATTCGGAACACGATTACTGGTAAGGGTGTCGAGTCAAGAATCTGAAGACCATTTCAGATCATGTAATCCTGATGAAATGTAGTATGAACCCAAAAATAACTTCAGATAATTGGCTGGTAGACTTTGAAGCATCACCAAAATATTAACATAGTCCCACTGAATATGCATTTATTGTGTCATTAGATATTTATTTGGTTAATGACCGTTTTTATTTTGTGAAACTTGTAATTTTCTAAAAATAATTAAAAAACAAAAGAAACTTTGGGAAAAATAAACGGTTTAGGCAACTTATTGAAAATACATAAATGCCCTGTTTAACACTAAAGTTGCTTACTGAAGCAATTAAGATGATCAAGTTGAAATCTAACACAATTAGAGGGATCATTATGCTTACAGTCAAACATTACAGCAGCTTAGGTTCCTGAAGAAACAGCTGTAGGCATAATGTGACATTTCCTTTGATAGTAAGTTGTAACCATTTTCAAAAAAGGCTCCTCAGTGGCTTTCTGAACCTTTGACCTTATGTAGAAACCAAATATACCTCTGAATATGAAGTTTCAGAAGCCCCACTCCATTTTAACCTTGGTACCAACGTCAACACCAACCAAAATATCCCAGTCTTCACAAAGCATGCTTCTTAATCCTAAACTGTGACACACTTTAGAAAAAAACCCCAAAAAAACATCAAAGATTTATTTCAGCCGTATCAAAGTCCTACTTGAACCGCAGTCCTACGTTGCCATTTTAACCAGCCTTGTCAACAACACTGGCAGAATTACTTCAGCCCACCAACAAAGTGCGCTTTCAGAAATCAGCTGCCAGGTATACTTGCACAACCCAACAGTTTTTGCAAGCAAACACTAGGGTGCCTGTAAAAGCGTTTCCCCGAAATAAGGTGGACTTACAAACAGCAGCTCGACACACACTGCCTGTGTCTCTATGAGTGCAGAATGGCTAAATATTTCTTTGAATGTGCAAGACATGGTGTGACTGTAGCTCTGTGTCCACATGATCGCGCATGCAGGCACCAACAAGCACATGAACGCTTAAAGGATTAACCACTGTCCTTTACTGAAAACCAGCTGGACTCATGGCCTCGGGGACAGCCAGTACAAGTTTGGACTCGATGACTTCATCGCTGTTGTGTAAAATGCTCGCCTGCCAGCGATGACCAGTCTGTGACAACACTTGCACCCCACTCCTTACAGTCTTAATATGCCTAACAGTGCCCTTGCTCTTCTGGCCTAAACTAATAAAACTTCAATGTTCTGATTAATTAGCGCTAAAGGCTCCAGTCCGTGTTATTGATTTGCTCAGCCATTATTTAAGCAAGGTGATCCCATGAGAGAATTTTTTTTTTCCATGGGTTGGCTGTGGACAGAAAGATCAAATAAAAAGGTGGAGACAATACAGTACAAACATAAACAAATCCAACGATCAGAAAATAAAGTTGTAAATTGATACAAAGTTAAATTAAAAGTTGATTGATAACCCCATCAAATCAACAAACCCAACGTAAACTGACACAGCAAACCATAATATCTGACTCTACAATATTTATCAATGGGCAACGGAAGCCTGGATGTTTCAGATTTACTGCAACAGTTGAGCTTATTCAATATTAGTTATTGAAGAACTTGGCAGAGGTGCCTTTGGTTTGAGGGCTTTTTTCCATTGGGACTTCGATGTTGCTTTCTAATTAATGAACACTTTTGTCCCAAAGGAGAATAGCAAAACAAAAAGTAACAAATAGGTCTATATGTGTGAAATCTAAAATGTTTTAGCTAAAATCTGTCAGTAAGATCTGCAGGCCACCTTGAAAACAGAGTAATCCTCTAAAGGCGTACAAACATCAGCGCCTCCATCAGCTGAAATAAAGTCATACTCTATGGAGTTATGTTTTCAAGCTTCATTTTTGTGTGGTTTCTGATTAATGATACAATATCTGATGGGGGTTCTTCTTCAGCTGTATGTGGGCAGTTTATTTTCCTGCATTGGGGAAGACAGCAGCATAGCTGAGGTGGTTTATGAATTAACCATTTTTTTCCAGAAAAACAAATTCCACTGCAATTTTAAAGGCAAAAAAAGAAAAGCTCATATAAAAAAAATACCCAACACTTATTTTGCTGCAGAGAAACACCCCCCTGCAGAAGTATTCATACCTCTTGAACTTTTTCACATTTTCCACATTACACCCACAAACTCCAAAGTACTTTATTAGAACGTTATTGTGATAGTTTAAAAAAAAAAAAAAATTAGAAAACTGGATTTCTATTTAGCCCTCTGTACTGATATCAGTTTGTAATTTGATCTCAGTATAAATCCAGTGGTTGAAGGACTCAGAGATTTGTTAGAGAACATTAGTGAACAAATTGCATAATAAAGACCAAGGAACACATCAAACAGGTCAGAGGAAAGAAGCATTCAAGAGGCCCCTGGTAAAGGAGGAGCTGCAGAGCTCCACAGCTCAGGTGGAATAACCAGTTTACAGAACAACTGTTAGTTGTAAATGGACTGAACTTATATAGCGCTTTTCCAGTCATACAGACCACTCAAAGCGCTTTACACTAGCACCACATTCACCCAATCACACTCACTAACGCTCACACCGATACACAGATCGGTAGGCAACTTGAGGTTAAGTGCCTTGCCCAGGGGCACATCAACATATGGCAGGAGGAAGCTGGAATTGAACCCACAACCTTCTGATTGCAAGACAACTACTCTTCCTACTGAGCCACAATTCTACCTTAATCGAATTGTGTCAAGAAGACAGCAATTATTAAAAGAAAACCATAGGACGTCCTGCATGCAGTTTACCACAATTCATGTAGGATAGAGGTCCCCAACCCTGGTCCTGAGGACCCACTGTTCTGCATATTTTAGATGTTTCGCTGCTGACGCACCTGCCTCATCATTTATATCAGTTATGCTGGAGTAGGAACACATCTACAACATGAAGGACAGTGGGTGCTGTGGACAAAGCTGTGGGTACCACTGATGTAGGGGACATAGTAAGCATGTGGAAGATGGTGCACTGGTCAAATGAGACCAAGGCTGAACTTCTTGACCTATATGCAAAATGCAACTTGTGGAGGAAAACTAATACTGAAATCACCACCCCTATGTTGAAGCATGATGATGGCAGCATCATGCTGAGGGGATGCTTTTCTTCAGCACGGAGAGATAAGATGGTCACAGTTTATGGATTTATGGGAAGATGAATAGAGCTAAACACAGGGCAAGCCTGGAAGAAAATCTGTTAAGAGGGTGCAAGAAACCTGAGGTTGGGGGAAGAGATTCACCTTCTAGCAGGACAATGACCTGTGGACAGAGCTGCAATGGAATAGTTTAAATTAAAGCATATTCAAGTGTTAAAACTGGCCCAGTTAAAGCACAGACCTAAATCCATTTGAGACTCTAAGGCAAGATTTGAAAAATTAATGTTCAGATGCTATCCAACTAATCTGACTGGGCTACTCTGAACAGAAGAATTGGTAAACGTTTCTCTGAGATGTGTCAATGGAGACACAGCCCAAAATACTTGTAGCTTGTAACTGTAGCAAATGTTGGCTCTAGAAAAGGTTTTAAAACCAATTATCATTTTTCTTTTATTTTAAAATTATTTTTAAAAAGCCATATCAATCACACAAGGTCGAAATAAAATACAGTGAACTTTTTTGGCGTAATGTGACAAAACATGAAACCGTTTGTGAACAATACAACAGGTAATTCCAGCTGTATGTTTGGAAGGCACACACAGCCCTAAGATGTCAGCAAATTGACTGATTGAGTGATAAACAAGGGTCTCCGTTTGCATGAATATCATGAAACCATGACTTAAAGGAGGCCATTGTGTGTGTGGTTTTTACCTCGGCAGTGAGGCCCCTCATCCCAGCCATCCGAACAATCGGAGACTCCATCACACAGTTTGCTCATATGGATGCAGACATCCAGGTCCAAGCAGCCATGTTCGTTGACAGGACACTGGTTTGGCCGGTTATGTGAGCCTGAAAAAGAAGCATAATATCTGGATATTAGGACCCCAAAGTTTAAACATGTCCACACTATAGTTAAACTGCACTGAATAAATGCTGCCCATAATTTTTTTATGTTTCTGTCTTTCATGGTTTATGTTCATATTATTTTAATTTACATGTTTCAAAAATGGAAAAAAAATAACAAAAAATGAGAGAATAGGAGTGGTGAGAATGACCAATCACAGCCAGTCACAGAACATATTTCACACAGCCTTATTTTGCTAGTGTCTTAGCTTTTCTGAGGAAGGTTCTGAGGTTTTACCAACAAAGACAATCAAAGCATATTGGATGCAACAACTTCTATATTGCTCCTGCGGAAGAAGCGAGAACAGAACTACCTTACACTGAAAGATCAAACTGTAGATTTGTGGTTTTTATTTTGACTTTCTTACAGATATAGAACTGAACGTTCCCAGCGTGTGTCAGACACAGAGCAAGTGTCTATGCATGTCAAGTGTGTATGCATGCAGCCACTGTATATATGTTCCATGTTTAACACATTGCAAATGATCAGTGTGAACAATCCTGGACATATTATAATTTGCACGACACTGATGAAAAAAACAAACAAAAAAAAAGATTTTTTTCTAAGCAGATTTCTAAACATCTGAATATAAAGATGCAGTCTCCTTTGCTCTCTCTCCCTCCCACTCTTCTCTCTCTCCTTTCAGCCCACACTGCAGTGCAAACAGTTTGCCTTCGTTGTTTTCTCTTCCTCTTCTTTCTCCTCCTCCTCTCAATTTTTTTCCCCTTTCTAACATCTGCTGACCCATTTTAGAGAAACACTTGGAGGAGAGAAAATAAAGTTCAAGTCCTTTTACAGGAAATGAGACGTAGAGTTCCAAGCTACATACATATGGAGATGTACAGATTTACATGACTCCTTCCAATAAATTTTCTAGTCTGAAAATTAAGCAGTTGTTGCAGCTGAAATGCGGCTCTTCTGACCTGCATTTCTGATTATATAAAAATGAAGTTTATGTTACCTAAGAGCCAAAATATATGTGGTCCTACAGTAATGTAATGTATTTGCCACCAAACAGACTTCTTTTGTTTTTGCTGTTTTGTCACACTTACAAGTTTCAGGTCAGCAAACATTTTTTATATTAGACAAAGATAACCTTAGTAAATACAAAATGCATTATATAAAATGACTGTCGAGGAGTCTTTTACACCGCCGAGCAGGATTTTGGCCCACTCTTCTTTGCAGTACTGTTTTAATTCAGTCACATTTGAGGGTTTATGAGAATGAATGTCCAGATTAAGGTCAAACATCATCTCAATCACATTTAAGTTAAAATTGTGACCAAGCCATTCCTATACGTATATATTTGAGCCACAGGTGGACTTGCTGGTATGCTTCAGATCATTGTCCTGCTGTCCCCACCCCAGTGCGCTTGGGCTTAAGGTCAGACACTGATCCTTGGATGTCCTCCTTTAGGATTTTCTTGCAGAGTTTAAGGTTCCAAATGACTTTTTCTGAAATGCAGTCTTATTTTTACATCATTTGTAATGTAAGTCACACATTCTAAAAAAGTTTTCTGTTTTGTCACAGTCAAATAAATTTTTTTGATCTGGGTGTTGTATGTGGTGTGCAATGGTTTTCGCCTTGAAACACTCCCACGAAAGCCGTTTTTGCCCAGTCTCTGACTTGAGGTTGAATTATGAACGCTGACCTTAACTGAGGCAAGCGAGGCCTGCTGCGCTTTAGATGTTCTTCTGGGTTTTTTGGTGACCTGATGTATGAGTCGTGGATGCACTCTAGAATTAATTTTGTTAGGCCGGACACTCTTAGGAAAGGTCACCATTTAGAATGGGGCATGACTTCGCCTACTTCATGTTGTCATAAAGGTTCTATTTAAGTGATTTTTTATTCTACAGGCCTGGGTGTGCCAAGTGAAACCTAATCAAAGTCAATTCATAATTTAGCAAAGGGGGTAATTTTATTTTTACATTGTACCAGGTTGATTTGGATAGATTCTTTCCCATAATAAATAAAATTATTTGAAAACTTTTTGTATTTATTTAGGTTATAATGGTCTCATATTATGTTTTTGACGATATGAAACATTTAGGTGTAATGCATGTATTGAGAGTGAAACTATCCTTATCCATAATTACACCGCTCAGACCACCAAGTCTAACTAATTGTTAAACCAATTGTATTGACACAAGCTTAAAAGATAATCTCCCCACAGCAGCCTTTGTGGAAAACACTGCAACACAGAATTAGTTTCTAATAGGTCTGGCTTATGGAAAAGGGGATGTTACCATATTAGCAGCCCTCCTAGAGCCCGACTCTCTAAGGCAGCCTCATTTACATTCAATAAACTGCCAACATGGGGAATTTTACATAAACAGCAAATACTAAGAAAAAACTAAATCCTGCCAAGGGTTTAGCATCTATCAATAGTTTTTAGGGAAGTACATAAGACAAGTGAGACTGAAAGTCATCCAAAAGACTCAAGAAATGTCTGTCTTCCCAGCTACAAAATGTGTAAGCATATTTCACAAACTGGAAAGTGTTGCACACTAAATGTTCTGATGGCCTATTCTGTTACACCAAATCAGGTTCCTCCTACATGCAGACACTGACAAAGAGATACTTAATGACAACAAGAGCTGCTCCTTCACACACTTCTATGTTTCTACTGGGCATCTGGGGAGCAGAAAAACTGCATGTCTACGTTTATACTATACTGTATTTCAAGAATCCAATTCCAGAATTGCCAAATTTTTGCTTGAGCAACTCTGCACAGTGACCAGCTGGTTGGGGACTCGAAATTATGAACATTTCAGATCAGCAAACACAAAAAAAACTAGAAACCTGCAAGCAGCTTTGAAGGCCCTCGCACCCCTCAGCGCAACTCGGGCTGTCGAGCGACCGCGGGAGCCTGGCATCGCCTCCTACACGCCACATATGATGACACCGCGTCACTTCAAGACGTCGCCAGTAAGTGGCACTTTGAGCAATATGTCATATGATCTTCGGTCATACAGAGTTTCAGTCTGGCAAAAAGCATTCAAAATTTCAAGTAAATCTGACCTTCCAGATGGAAGCTGCACTCACTTGTTTGTTTGTGGGCGGGGCTAAAACGACATCATCAATTGACTGTGTCAAAATGTCCATTAACTCATGATCATGTATACTACATTTGAAGTGGATTCGATGATGAATGAGGGAGATATAGCCCTTGAAATGTCCTAGGGGGCGCTGTTGATCCAAATTTAAATGTAATCCAATAGAGCTGTTTAGGGGGTTAGAAAGATCAAGCATATTCAGTTTGGAGTGAATCAGACCTTCCATATGGAAGCTACAGTCATGTGTTTATTAGTGGGCGGGGCTAGAGTGATGTAATGTATTGACTGTGTCAACATGTCCAGCTTTGATACATGATGATGTAAAGTAAGTTTGAAGTGGATCCGATCAGGCATGAGGGAGCTAGAGCACTTGAAGTGTCGTAGGGGGCGCAGTTGAGCCAAATTCATATGTAATCTAATAGAGCTGTTTAGGGGCTGACAAGGATCAACCATATTGAGTTTGGAGTAAATCGGACCCTGCATGTGTAATTTAGAGGCAAACGTATCGCCATGGCGTCACATCAGATTTCGCCACGCCGCCACGGCCACACCCTCCAGCCAAACCTGTCAGTACTGGAGATGAAGTAAGACCATCGTGTTATCTGTCATTGGAGACAGTTTCATGTTGATTAGTTGAAGGAGATAAAATATGGCCCACATTAAGTGAAACATGACACTTCCTGTTCTGAGGGGGCAGGGCTTCGATGAATTAAGCATCTGATCAGTGAATATTGTTCAGGGCCAGAGGTAGATCAATCCCAGAAGGTTTCATGTGTCTGTGACTTTCTTTGTAGAAACTATAAGAGTTTCATGTTTCATGGCGAGAAGTCAGATTTTGAGGCTTAGCCACGCCCACATACTTTCATGTAGCAAAAAGCTTTCGATAACGTTTAATGCCCAATGCCTTAAGACTATGCTCATTGATTTCGATTTCTGTAAGTCAAAAGCTGTAGGAGGAGTTCGCTCAGATTCCACGTGTGTAAATGAGACAAAATGGCGGCTTTGATCCAAAATGGCCGACTTCCTGTGGGGTTTGGACAATGGGTCCAAGAGACTTTTTTGTAGGTCCTGAGAAGGTAAATAAGTGTACTGAATGTCATACACCTGGGACACAGCATGGCTTGGGGCTGGTTGTTTTAGTGCTCCTAGAGGGCGCTGTTGAGCAATTAGGCCACGCCCACCAATTTTATCACTGGAAATCTTTAGGGGGCTGGACCAGTATCAATCCTATTGAGTTTGGTGGCGATCGGCTTAGAAATGTGGAAATAACAGGCAAACGTAAGGCCATGGCGTGACGTCTGTCATCGCCACGCCGCCATGGCCACACCCTCCCGCCTAAAGTCTCTGTGTTCCAAACCAACTTAGACCATCTTGTTATCTGTCACTAGGGACAGTTTCGTGTTGATTAGGTAACAGGTGTGAATTTTGGACCTTTCACAGTAAAACATGGTACTTCCTGTTCTCAGGGGGCGGGGCTTAGATGATGGCAGGATGTGACCATTGAATATTGTTCAGGGCCAGATGTGGATCAATACCAGAATGCTTTGTGTGTCTGCGACTTTTCTAGTAAGAGCTATAACAATTTCAATTTTTTTGGCGAGTCGTCAAACTTTGAGGCCTGGCTCCGCCCCCTCAGCATGCTCAAAAACTCACAATTTTGATAACTTTAGATCCCGCATCCCTTCTGAGCAAACTGACAAAATTTCAAGCCGATCGATCAAAATCTGTAGGAGTTCGATCAAATACAAAAAAAACTAGCTATATCATGTCACACTGACAGCAATACTTTTGGGCGTTAACGCTGTTACTGAGTGAAGATGACTCAAAGTTAGCCAAATTCAGTAGCGGTGAGGTGTTTCTAGGTTCATAGGTCTGTGGTTCATTTAGGCTCCAAGAGAGCAAGACATGAAGCAGATCACAGGAAGGCTGAATGTAATATAGCAAAGTTGCTCTGCTTTATCTTTTTGAGTGTTCTGTCATAGAACATACTGCATTTGAAAATGTTTGCAACCTTTTGGAAATCTTAGAATTAGGGAATACACACTCAGACTACAGTTTCAGTAATGCTAGCGATGCTAATTGTGAAAAGAAGGTGCTTCAGACAGATTAAAATGGCAACTTTTACAATTATTGTAAAGCGTTTCACAGCGATTTCTCTCTCTCACGCACCCAGGGTGACATCGTCTCAGCTGTCAATATAAATAATAATGACCATTTACAGCAGGAAGGACAAAAAACATATTTTAAATGTTGTTCTTGTATCCTAATATAACATTTCCTGAAAAGATTTTGAAACCAGCCAATTGGCAAATCAGGGGCTTACAAAACCCAGAGATTGGAAATAAACCACACAATTATAAGCTGTGCATTTTTAGTAAAAGACCTTTTTACAAAAACAAGTCCTGCATAGTTTGTCTACTTGTCATTTTTACTAGTTAAATGTTTGACATCTCATCTTCTTTTAAAATTCAAGCATTAATTAGTTTGTGCTCTAATACCACAAGCCGCTGCTCATCTCCAAAGCCTCAGAATCAGTAAAACTCTCAGACTATAGTGTATTTAAAGATATCTGTTTTTGATTAGGAGTACCTCGTACATTCTGCTTCTAAGCAAAACTTACGATGGCCTTCATACACACGTTATTTTGGTCAGATGGCTATGGTTTTAGAGATATCTCAAATGAATTGGTGTGTGGTGTTTAATGATGCATGTATGGTCAGAGATATCACTTTCTAAAAAAAGCATTGCTTCAGAATAAACATCACATGAGTAATGTCATTAAAAACAGAAAAGAAACAAAGCAAACATCTATTTTTACTGAAGCGTCTAATGTCAGTACTGATGAGAACAAGCACTGGAATATGTGGAGTGATGGTTTATTTTCATGGGGTTTTCTTCCACATTTGATGTTTCTGGTTGATGGAAAGCTGCAAGTAATAAAACAACATCTTTAACACTGCATCTTTAAGGGGAGACTGTTTAGCCTTCACTACACCACTTTCAGCAGGTTCATTTAACTCCTTCGCCAGTTCATCCCATTGTCATTTAACCCCAACCAGCCTCCTTAGCATGTCATTTATTTTAGTTAAGTATTTTAATGAATTATAGAAACACATGCTTAGAAAAAATGCTAAAATCTATGTAAAATGTATTTAATATTCTGAATCTTTTATTGTACCCCAAATTCCAGTGATTGTGGTTGTAATCCCCATTTGATCCAGTTTACTCTTATGAAACATCACATGTTGCCACAGATCAAGCCAAAATAACTATTAGCAACCTCCTGCAGGTAAGTATCATTTATCAGTCACATAACTATATTTCCTTACAGTAAACCATAACAAAACAAAAAGAAGACCGCTCATGTCAGTCACTGACTTGGCTCATCATCCTTAATGCTTATTTAATTATTGCTTTTCACACTTTTTTCAGTTGTGAGTTGTTATAAATAAGCATTTGGAGGAGACAAACAATGCACTGTTGGCTTTTTTTTTTTGTAGGACAACAACCAAGTCCATGTAAAGAGTAGAACTGGTTAAATTCCCGTCATTCTTGACTGGGTGCTGGTCATTTCAGAATCAGCTTTATTGGCCAAGTTTATATACAGACATTAAGTATAAATATATAAACTTTAGAGGCAATTAAATAAAGATAAAAAGAACGTATATATGTTTGTGTAATAACACCCAATACTTTAGCTGTTGTGGTAGTGCAAAGATGCTCAATTTGTTTCACAGTGGAGTAGCTGACTAATCAGTGCTGCAAGGTGTTCATTGTGTTCGTTTCTTTCACCTCTTCACTAATTCAAACTTTACCAGTTTTTGTCATTTCCTTTTAGTATATTTTTGGAGAACTAACATACCAGCCTTGATAACCAATGAGTTAAAGGAATTTACTATGATTTAATTTACAATACATTTATTTTCAATTAATGTTAAATAACAATAACAAGTGAAAAATGTAAAATATAAGCAAAATATAAGATCTGGTATCTGACCTATTCATTTTAGAGGTCAGATTCAAATCAAGCTCCAAAGAAGAAACATGAATCAGTTGTTTTGACTGGTTTTAAGCAAATAAGTTAAAAAAGTAATCAAAATACGTAAAAAACTGCTTTGTTCATGGATGTCATAAACTAAAATAAACAACAACAGGAGGCATTCAAAAGAGAATAGTCTAGATTTTAAAAGGAAGTGTTTTTACCTCAGTTATGAAATCATATCAGGAAAATCTGGTTGGTTATGGTTAGAGTTGGACGTGCACCAGCTTGTTCTATAAACATGTTAGCCTAAAGGCCATTTTATCTTGTTTAGAAAAAAAAGATGTGTCCAAGGTTTTCTGCATTTAGTGGAAGAATTAGAACCTCTTTTTTCACCTTTTCTCATGTAAATGTTCAAAACGCCAAAGAGCAGCAAAAACCAAACTTATTACTGAGAAGTCTTCTTTCAACAGCCCTTGGGTTGTTAAAATTTTATATTTTTCTTTAACATTTGGAGAAAACTGTATAAGAAATCCTAAATCTAGATGCCACTGAATGCATCACTAAGAAAAGAACATATACATTAGATTGTTTTGATTTTATCAAAAAATAGCTTACAGGAGTTTCAGTAGCTATTAAAGACTTAAAACTTGAACACTGAACACAGTATGTAAGGAAAAGAAGACCTGATTGAAAGACATTTTTTTTTACCACCTACATTTGATCGTGTGGACATGACGCAAAAAGAAAGTTGTCTCTCTTGAAATGTCTGCTTTTTTTCCAACAACTCCAGCTCTGGATCCAACCATCCCCCAACCCTCAGGACTCGTATATTTATGTAATGACCTTGAATTTAGAGTCCCCGTTGATCCTTTGTCCCGAGTTTAAAAAGCCTGCATTTCCTTCTGCTCTGGGGTTCCATGGCAGCCCCTGACTGACTCCAAGTCTGCTGTCAGCTCCGATTATTATGTTATTTCAGTTGACAACCAGGCCTGTCCACTGATCAACTCTCAGCACTCTGGAATCAAATTTAACAGCAGACTCCACAACAAGCCCAATGACTATGCCAAAACCCAGCAAAAAAGGAAGCAATGGGACACAGCATACTAAATGGTACACTACATTTCACACATTTACAATATAAAACATCTTAATAATTAGGTTGCAAAAATTATAACTGTATACAGTGGAATGTAATCTGAGATTTATTCACTATATAGTCCTTTGCCCTTTTTGCACATATTATGTTAAAGTACAAAGACATGAGGGGCTCACAGTGGGTTCTGCACTGATATATAACAAGGGAAGTAGTCACTTAGCCAAAACGGCCTGCATGTGTGAAGTGGAGCAAAGCATGTGCAGCATACAGCTCTGACCAAATACAGACCAGTAGCCAAGGCTGCTTCTTTATTCAAACACTCTGAAGTTGGAGGCAAGCACAACCAAAGACAACTGTTTTTTTGTTTTTGAATCCAATAAACCTGTGCTGGTTTTAACATGGCTGCGAAAGCTTTCCAGAAGACACTGAAATATTTCAGGCTCAGCACTCTGCCAAGACAGATAAAACATGTTTACTGTCATAAATATTAACCAAAACAGGCTAAACTCAGATTTATGGTATTGTAATTTTTAGTTTTTTATGTGACAGACCACAAAACTACAATAATAATTATATGCATAATTGTAAAGTGGCAGAAAAATTATGCATAGTTTTTACAAATAATACTTTTTAAAAACAAACCTTCTGCAATTACAGATTAAGTATTTTGGAGTATACCTCTACCAGCTTTGTACATCTAGAGAATGGTCATTTTTCTCATTGTTATTCACACAGTAGCTTAAAGTCAGTCAAACTAGATGGAAAACGTCTATAAACATTAATTTTCAAGTTGCGCCACAGATTCTTGAGTGAATTTTGGCCATTCTAACACATGAATGTGCCTTGTTCTAAGACTAATCCAGTGTAGCTCTGGCTGGATGTTATTTGTCGTTGTCCTGCTGGAATGTCTCAAGTTTTATTTGTATCAACTCATCAACCATGACCACCTTCCTCACACCATGATGCTGCCACAACCATGTTTCATCATGTGGATGGGGATTGCAGTGAAGTGTGAATTTTCTCCCCTATAGTGTTTTGTGCATACTGTAGGCTAAATCGTATAATCCTAGTGTCATTTGATCTTCTACATGGTTTGTAGGATACATTAGATGCGACTTCCTGCAGCTTTCTTTCAACAATCTTCTTGCCTAGATTTGTGGAGTGCATCACTAATAGTTGCCTTGTCAGGAAATCGTTCTACATGAGCTATGGATCTCTTTAGCTCCTCCAGAGCTACTATGGGCCTCTTGGCTGTTTCTCGAATGAAAGCTCTCCCTGCCTGGCCTGTCAGTTTAGATCAGGAATGAGGAGCCGTTTCACATTTTCTTTTTTTCCCATTTACAGCGATTCAAAACACAAAATAATGCAATAAAATACCACAAATAATTAAATGTACAGCTATAAATAATTATCAGTTTCACATTTTTATTTAGGACTGAAAAGGTTAATCTTTTTCTTTTGAATATAAACAGTTGAGGTATTTTGAAAGCTATATAATAAGCTTCATGATGTTCTTTATGGCAACTGCAACATTCATCACAGTCACCTGATGTGATGGTAGAAACTGCTTCTCCTTATCCAGGCATCTGTCTGCTAGAAGACATGTTGATGCCACTCGCAGCTGATTTTCTAGATTGGAATCAGTAAGTCTTGAGTGGAAGTGACTTTTTGCCAATCAGTTTAGAAAAGAACTGCTCATAGTGGCATTTTGTCCCAAAAAGAGATACAAACTTGAGGGCATGACTCCTCAGGTTTGGAAAATGCTCAGCACTGATATACAGTTTGTAGAAGTCCAGCAAAGGATGGTTGTTCTATTTGGCTTTGAGCTCATTGTTGCTTTGAAGCTCCATGATTTCCAGTTGAAAGATGTCTGGCATATCAGATGGTTCCACATTAAATGACATCGCAAACATGTTGAGTCCCTTTTGTTTAATTTTCACATCATGAAGTCGTTCATTAAAGGCCTGGATTAGTTTTGCACACTCAAAAGAGTATTCGTTTGTTACAGCAGAGTTTTGCTCTTAAAGATAAGGAAAGTGCACAGTATTGCCATTTTCCAGCTGGTCTTGCCACAGCCCTCATCTTCCCTTCAAATGTCTTTAGATGTGAGCAGAAAACTGAGAATCTGGTTGGAACCTTGCTCGATGTTCACTTCTGACAGGTTCTTGGTCTTCTCCACCATGAAGGCCAGATCACAGAGGAACCGGTTTTCACTGAGCTCTGCAGCAGGCTTCCTCTTAATCTCCATGAACTGTTTGACGTCTTCCCTCAGACAATAGACTCGTTCAAGCATGTTTACATGACTCGGCCATCGTACTTCACAATGGTACACCAGATCTCCATACTCTGATTCCAGCTCGATGAGCAGCTCCCTGAACTGACAGCTGTTTAGCCCTCTGCTTTTGATAAGGTTTACAACAAAAACAACAGTTGTAATTACATTGGTCATCTTCAAGAAATGAGCACACAGATTCTCTTGATGCAGGAGTCAGTGACATACCTAAATCACCAGGATCGAGACCGATGCAGTTCATTTCATTTTTAACTAATGTAGTCAATCCCTTTTGCGCACCAACCATCACTGGTGCTCCATTTGTAGCGAGGCTGCTCAGCTTCTCAAACTGCAGCTCAAATTTGTTCATGGCCTGGCCAACTTGATGAAACAAATCTCACAGCAGCTTTGACTGCTGTGACCCCTTGCAAAAAACAGCTAGCTGTGCAGTATTGGTGATATCTGTCAGGCAGGAGAAAAATACTCAAAATTTCTTGCAGTGTACTTTAGCATTTTCTGAATATCATTGGCCAAATAAGAGATCATGTAGCTATTCTTCTGGACAAACTGATGATTTCAAGTAATTTTACTTTGTCAGGAGCTGGCAGCAATAATATGTTCTTTAAACTCTCCTTCTGCATGAGGCTGCAACCTCTCGGGAATTAATTCACTCAGCACAAAACTTGCTCTCATAATGTTATCTCTGGTGCTCCGTGGCCTTATAAACGCTGATGGTTATGTATCCAAACTCCGATAAAACGTTATAATTTTATCAGCCCGTACCTGCCCTCTCAGCCCCTCGAGTTTAATCCTCTAATGCTGCTCCAGGTTGGACGTTTTCCATTACTACCAGAGGCTCCCCACAAACTAAATATAGGTTTGCTTTTAACCTTGATGAAAAAATATCCATTCATCCATTTGTTTTGTAAAGCGCGGCATTCAGCATCCACTTTTCTTTCTTTTGCTGTTGCCATAATTGACACCCGTCTGTCTATCACCAATGCATGACCACTCATGTTGAGATCACTGACTCTATCCTGGCTCGGATATATGCATTACTAACGATTGTATTGCAGAAATACCCTTTATAATCCCCTGAGCTTTAATTATTTAATTTATCTACTTGAAATTGCGTGCCTGGCCGGACAAAAGGGTTCTAGGGGCCGGATAAGGCCCGGAAGCCGTAGGTTCCCCATTCCTGGTTTAGATGGATGGCCATGTCTTGTAAGGTTCCCAGTTGTCCCATGCTCTATTTTAACTTTTATATGATAGATTTTATGATGGATGGATTTTATTTGGGAGTGTAAGATTAAGATAGCTGAATACAGATGCACAGGACACTTAATTTCTTTTTAAAACATGTTTACTTCAGTTTTGTGCTACTTTACATTGGTCTATCACTTAAAATCCTAAAATAATAGATTGAAAGTTGTGGTTCTAATGAGACAAGTATGAACACTTTTAGAAGGCACTCCATTAAAAGTGGTCTAATCAAAGTAGCACAGTCAAAGACAGTCTTCTTGTCATCTCCGCAGACAAGAAGAAAGAGTAAAGTTGAGATATGAGGAACACAGGCACGAGGTCAGTCCCGTTTTTCCATGCATAGTTTAGGGAAGTAACACAAAGGAAAACTGGAGAGAAGAAAAGATGGAAAGAAGGAGACAGGGTGTGGAGGAGACAGCAAAGAAGGAGAAGTGGTGCCTGCATGGCGTGAGAAAGCCCTGTGTTTGTGGTGTGTTATAGGCTGGTGAGTCTGAAGAAGGCTCAGGGCCACAGACCGGAGGGATTTACAGGGCTTTGCTTCTTCCTCTGTGGAGCCAGTGCATCAGTCGCTGCCTCTACAGCTTCTCTCGGCCCTGCCTAGTGCCCCTGCGACAGCTACATCACTGATTACAGGTCACGAAAAGATCCTACCGCCGTTAAAATGTGCACTCTAAAAGACCTTCTTTACAGAAAGAGGATCAGAGCCTAACAAAGCAATTTTCATTTTTCTCCTCAGCCCAAATGCGAATCTGCACATTTTTCATATGTCTTTATAACAAACTATCAACCCAGCAGTTGGCTCTACTCTATCGTCCAGGAGAGGCTCTGGCATGTGGTCACACAAAGCAGGACATGTCTATAGACCATTTAGAGGGATCTCAAGGGCATGTGATGGACAGATAATCTAGCTGTGAGGCCCCCAGCCTCCTGCAGAGTGCTCTTTAGCAGTTCAGTCCCAGGACACAGCATGTCCTGAGTGTGTGTGGGCCATTAGGACATTGTTTAGCTATGTGTTTGGGGGGTATTTTTCAGGAAACTATTCTGCTACAGCTACAACATAAGCGGTTTAAATGAGTTTTTAAACGTTACAGGCATTTTTCTGGTTTCAACCAATCAAAATAAGTTTTATATCTTGAATACCTGCTACAGATAAGGCTGCAGTTGTATTAGATGACTTTAGTCTCATTGGCCTGCGGTAACTCAATTGCATTCCAAGAAATATTCACTGAAAATTACTGTCCAGCATCAACAAGGATGACTGATTTAAGACTGTGTGTGTGTGTGTGTGTGTGTGTGTGTTCTTGTACTTACTATTGAGTGTGTTCTTGTACTTACTATTGAGAGAGTAATTTTTGAAAAGTGAGGACATTTTCCTGGGCCTCACTTCTTTCAGGCTGCTTTCAGGTTAGGGGTTAGGTTTAAGACTAAGGTATGAATTGAGTTTAGGTTAGGTCTAGGGTTAGGCCATAGAAAGAAATTTAAAAAAATGAATGGGTTAGGATCAAAGTCAACACAAAGCCCTCATAAAACGTACTAAGACAAGGTGCGTGCATGTGTGTGTTTATGTATTTACCCAGTTGGTACCCCCATTTCTCTCCCATATACTTAATCTAAAGTGTATCAGTCTACCATTTTCTAAAAATATTTTTTCATGTATTATGAAGGTAAATAACATCATATAACTTAATTTAATTGCATACTATTTTCTGAAAACGTTGTATTACACTCCATTTTGATTTATTTTAGTTTGGATCTCCAGTTTGGGCCAGCTGACAAATGAAACATGACAGATTATGAGCCCTGATCAAATAAAAATTACTTTAGGCAAGCTCTTGCTAATGGATGTTAACTTGGAGTAATTAAACCCAATTTTCTTACAGTAGACTACAAACAGCAGATACAGTTATTTTAAAATGTTAGTTTTTAAAGCGGTACAAAACGTCCTCCTAGAGGTCATAAGATGACACATGGTTGGTATAAAATGTCACGTGGCTGACATAACCTTTCTGTATCAGAAAAGGTCAGGGACCCTATGCTAAAAAGAAAAGGCCCAGCACCCGATGGCTTGATAGAACTACTGGTATTTACAACTGGTAGCTACCTTCAGTTACCAGCTCATTTTCTCTCTCTGAATGGACACTGAGAACACTGCAAGCAGAAAGAAAGGAAGTGTATTTGCATGACTGAGATGCATTTCACCCACTGCTTTGTGGTCCGCTTTTAATGCTAAATCAGGGCTAAAAAACAGTCTAACAAGGAGTTAGGCCCAGACAATTGTTGCGTAAGGTGTTTTTGATGTTGAAAGAGATTCCTCAGTGGCAAGCGACCCTCAAGATGGAGAAAGTGCTTACATGTGAAGGCCTTTTCAAACATCTGTTCCTATTCTTTGGCTCAACCACAATGAATGTGGTTGATGCAAGAATCATAATTGCTCACAGACTCAACATAAAAGAGATAAAAGAAGAAGTCTGTCTATTTTCAAAGTGACGGCTCTGAGATAAAGATATGCAACATCTTGAACTGTAGGATGGCTTCAAATTAAACCTGTGGATGTCAACATTTTCCATTTTCTTGTGTTGTTATTTTGGAAGAAGGGCTGCCTCAGTACAGCTATTTTCCTTCACATCTCTTTTAAGAAGAGGAATAAAAAGTGGAAAAAGCAGTTAAATAATAAAAAATATTTGCTAAATTCTTTTTGCAATTGAAGGTTGTCAACCTTTCTGCTCCTGCAATGTTATAGATGTGCCCTTTATCTATTATAAAAAAGCAAGAATGGAGCTTGGCTACTTAGGCTATGCATACAATGAAAAGGATTTTATATGAAATTCAGAAATATACTAGCAGTCAGTGTTATTGTACTAATAGAGGAGACAAGTGATACCTTTTTGATGCTACGATGAGAACCATGGCTGCAGGGTTCTGGTACAAGAGTTATAGGGCAACTATTAAAATACCCACCTAAGATTGCATTGCAAAAGTATGCACCAGTTTCTCTGCAGAATGTGCCAGACGTCTTAGATACTGCACAAGTAAAAGACGAAGCCAATTGGAGACTAGTTTAAAATACACCAACTGGTCACCTTTTCATCAGCCAATTACATGGCAGCAGCCCAATGCATTTATACCTCTAGACATGGTGCTGTAGTTAAAACTGATCATCCGAACTGGAAAGAAAGAGGATTTAGGTGACTTTAAACATGGCTAGTCATTGGTCTTAAATGGGGATGGTCTAAGTATTTCAGAAACTGCTGATCTACAGGGATTTTCTTGCATCAGCATCTCTTAGGTTTACAGAAAATGGTCTAAAAAAAGAAAATATCTAGTGAATAGCAATAAGTGTATGAACAAAATGTGACATCCAGTGCTCAGGAGAATGGCCTGACTGGTTCAAGATGACAGAAAGCCAACAGTGGCTCAAAGAACCACTTGTTGTAGCCAAGGTATGTGGAATACCACCTCTGGAGGCACAAGAGTTTGAACCTTAAAGCAGATGGGCAACAACAACTGAGGAAATCACAGGGTGCATATTCTGACAGCTAAAAACAAGAAAATAATGCAAAGATCACAGGGGTTCACCAACATTGGACAATAACAGACTGGAAAATCACAGCCAGGTTTGACGAGTCTCGATATCAGCTAAGACATCAAGATAGTGAGGTAAGAATTTGGCATAAACAACATGAAAATATGGATTCTTCCTGCCTTCTATCAACTGTTCAGGCTGTTGTTGGTGATGTAATTGTGTGGCAAATATTTTCTTGGCTCACTTCGGACCCCTTGGTGACAACTGAGCATCATTAAAAACACCACAGCTTTACAGAATATTGCTGTTGACCTTCTGCATCCCTTTATGACCACAGTGTACCCATCTTCTTAGGGTTACTTCCAAGAGGAAGGGCATTGTGCATTGTGTTATACAAAACTCAGGAAAATAGGTTCACTGTACTCTGTTGGCTTCCACAGACATGAAAACATCGCACCTTTAAAATGTGGTGAAATGGGAGTTTCACATCAAGAATGTGCAGCCCGAAAATCTGCAGCAATTACGACATGCTTTTATATAAATGTGGACCACAATCTCTAAGGAATGTTTCACATGCCCTGTTAAATCTATAATTAAAGTAGTTCTGAAGGTAAAATTGCATCCAACCATGTACTAGGAAGGTCTATCATATAGTGTAGCTGAGGAATGTATGTAGTATAGGAAAGGTCTTTCTCAAATCTGACCCCAAGATACTCGACAGTGGGACTCTGCACTATGGTAAAGTTTTCAAGAGTGAGCTGATGATTCACTATCGAATCACTTGGCTTTTTAGGACTCAGAACATTAATCTTAGTTTAGCAGAATTCAAAGTAAACAAATATTTGCCCTCCAGGGTTGTATGTCTATGAGACACGCCTATAGGCCACACAGCTGATCAGAAACTTTACAATTCCTAAAAAAAGATGGATGTCATTAACGTAGTGACAGAAACTGATGCTGCGTTCACTGATAATGAGCGTAAAAAAGGGAGAAGAAAATTGGGCCCAACCCAGAACCTTCTGGAACACCATAACCAACTCAAGTGAATGTGGAGGACATACATTTAAGTTTGTCAGACAGATATGATTTAATCTGCTGCAAAGCAACACCCAATTTGATTTGCAATCTCTGTAGTAGGATGAAGTGGTCAATAGTGTGAAAAGCAGCACTGAGGTCCAACAGGACCAACACAGAGATAGAACTGTTTGAGGCAACGAGTAGGTAATTTGTTACCCTAACAAGAGGACATTACATTTACAAAACAAAACATGCCCTTTACTCCAGACATACACTGCAAACCTATTTAAAGAGGACCAGAATGGTTGGGACAGGGGGGACAATCTGATCATTTGTTGTGTAAGTGACCCTCTAAAGAGTGTGGTTTGGTTTATCTAATGCATCATCATGTTGCAAGTCAAAATAGTTAATTTAAATATCTAATTTAAAGCAACAAAAGACTGATCAAAGTTCTGCAAATAACTAATAATAATGCGGTTTTTATTTTCCAGAAACTGTTGCAGAAATCCAATAAAAACAATCGCAAAAAACAAACATTAAAATCCAGACCGCAATGTACTTCCTACATCGGAATATGCGCGATGACATTGGTGGATGAACTATCACATGGTTTTCTTTCACGCCAATGCCCACAACAACCGGAAGTGTGTCATTTCCCGGGTGTTTTTTCCGTGGTAAACGTCGCTCACACGTTCGCTTTCATTTTCATTGTTTTTGCTCTTTTTATTGTTTGAAGATGGTCTCATGAACATATATGTGTGCTCATAGGTATCTGGCACACTTAGATATGTAATTAAACTTCTGTAAATAGTTTATTTTGATGTACATATTATCTATTCTCAAACTGTTCACAATGTACATTTTATGTTCATTTTTGTCTCTGTTCATACAAATTAGTGTATTTCAAAAATGAAGTTATGGAGACACTCCAAATAAATTCCCTGTCGTTTGAAAGGGGTTTGTGCAACTTTTTTATATTGCAATTTTTGAGGGATACAGCTATGATATTTCTGTATTTAGGAAAATATGGCCCACAAAAAAAACTATTTTAATTTTTCTGGTGGTTAATTGCACTTTTTAGCAATTTACTTAGTTATTATGGAGTTATTATATACAAAATATTAAAATATAGGATGTAAGGGTTGTATTGATGTATAGCAAATCGAAGTGCTCCAAAAAATGGCTCTACAGCATGTACAAATGTAAAAATATTCTCTGGTGAACTTGTTTTATGGTAGGTAATAAAGGGTTAAACAATATTCGAAAAGTCAGCTGAGTCATTCTTTTTGGGAGCAAGTAAATTACCATCAACACTTGTGAAAGCCAGTGAGAGATGGCATGTTTTTAGTTCTCTGGCAATAAGGAAGACAACCTGATTTGCAGGGTGCGGCTGAAAAAGCAAGTTCTGCTTAGAATAAGGGAACACGGCCACATTCATATTTCCTTTCTAGTCTTCCTAATCATTAAAGTCACTTTTAATATCATAAGTCCCATTCAGCTATTCAGACGCTCACTCACTCATGACTTCTTAGACTCCGCACTCTTTTCCTGGCTATATTCACTACCTTTTATCTACCATACAGAAGCCGACATGCCTCAGAGGAAAAAAACAGGGTTCAGTTAGTTTTTCAATGACAGTTTCACATAAAGTGAATCGTAGACCTTTGGACTGACAAACAGCTGTTCTTTCTCCTGAGCTACCACTGCTCCAAGATTGAACAATGGAAGCAGACATGTAGGAATAGCTGGGGAAAAAACATAACTCCACTAATGGTGTTACTAAACTTAACAGGCGAACCTGCTACGTACCAAAAAAAGATAAAACATATATCTCAAAGAAAAAGAATGATGTCCATTAATTTTTCACCTGGTGACAAAGCAAAGGTAACATCACCGTTTTTCATCAGGGTAATTCTTGAGGGCAAAATAAAAAGCCCAAGCCAGTATATTTTAGATAGAAATATCAAATGGAAGTCCATCATCAAAACAAACCAACATATAGAAAAGCATCAGCTTTATTGAGGTCTACTTCTGCAGAGCAATTTTTTCCAGTTACAGTTCTCTGGACAACTTCATCCAATGCGTTTCACATGGGTCCCTGCTAGAAGACATTTGATTGGTATGAGTGAATGGCCTCCTCGGCGTCATCAATTTAAAATCAACTGTTTTCAAGCATGGCGAGACTTAAAACTTGCAGGACAATTGATCTCGAGGAGCAGAATTGAAAAGACACTAATCATATCTATAAAAGCAGAAAAAAAACCTTAAACAGCGGCCCCAAACTCTGGTTGTTGAGGTTCGACTGCCTGAATGTTTCAGATTTTTCCCTTCTTCATCATAGCTGAATAAATGAATCAGACATTAGCAACCCTCTCCCAAACAGGATGGAAGCCGAGGACTAGGGCTGGTCAGTGACATGTAAACATCTAACTGCAATATTATTGCTGTATCACAAAGCATATTAATGGCATGTAGAATGTGGAAATGCATGGGCCTTTAAATATTATATCATACCAAATACCTAATCCAGGAGGTCCTTTGTGACGATGAGATTTTGTTTTTTGTGCAGCTCTGCCAAAGGAGTAACTTAACAGTGTGAAACAGGTGTATGGGAGCACGGACATATTTCAATGTTGCAGACAACAGCCCCAAAGACCAGAGTTGAGCGGAGCGGAGCTAAAACATGCAAAATTTCAGCCCCCCTGAATTACACAACACTGGTTTAGAAAGCCACATGTCAGTCACATCCTGGGCCCTAATCCTTCAGGTAAATAACACATAACAGGACTGAGTAATAACTTCTAATTAATGTTCTTTAGACAATCTAAATATCTCAGTATATTCTATGGCTACATAAAGTGTTTTTCCTTTAAACCGGGTCACTGTGTGTATTTTATTCAGAGCACAGCCCCACTTCTGCTCTCACCCTGTGTTTGTGAGTTACAACACCTCATTGGTGGCAAATAAGTGACTTAATTTGCATATTAATAAAATCAACCCTTAAATGCATCAGGATCCTGGACAAGCCATGGCAACTTGGTGATTAAGAGGACTGCCAAGAGTGTTTGTCGCTTTGCTCAACAAAGCAACGACCAGAGCCTTAGACAAGCCTGTGAACAAATTTTTCAACACGCATATTAGATTCAATTCATAATGTGAAGTAATTTTCTTTCAGGCAACATTGCTAAGTAATATGTTTTCACAGTGGATGAGATTTTAGTAACCACTGATCTAATGACAGACATTGGCAAAAAGTACATGGAATGAATATCAGACAAATGGTTTAATAGCAGTTTAATGAACACAGCTATCTCCTCACAGTAAGCAGAGTGCAAATATTAGCATTCTAAAGTCCTATAAACCAACTGCACCCTTGGACACAAACAAATGCTCTTTGAAAGATTGCCAAAGAAACATTTTTTTTTTGCATTTGGTTCATGACAGCCATTATTACCTCCAGTCTACACCATGCATAACAAATATGCATGAATTCTCAACATTTTTAACTTCTGAAATGCTAGTTTAAGCAATTAAAGTAACTTTTGGTGTTGAATAATCTGATTTTATCTGCCTCGGAGTGTCAGAAACTACAGTATGATTCAGATAATTTTTTATTGTTTGACCAAATACATTAAAAAGTAGATTTTTTTCTGTCCCATACATGTAAGCTGGTAGGTTTACCGTACCTGAGAAAACATCATCTATTTCGAAACAATAAAAAGTATTACATTTTGAAGGAATCTAAACACAAGGAAATAAAAAAATGAAAAAAACAAACAGAAATTGAATAGCAATGTCGCGTGCCCAAATGAATTTTTAATGGGAATCAATGGGACAAAAAATTCCAAAGGAACATAGATTACTGAAAGATGTGGAAAAAAAAAAAAAATTTAAATTTCTCCCAAAATAGACAACCTCACCAAATTTTATGCAACCTGCATAAACACAGACAAAAAAAAATGCAAAAATCAAGCCCGAAAACGCACAGAATGCCAGGGGACCCAGAAGGGTTAAAGTTCTCTAGAGAAACTTACCACTAGTAATAGCATCTCCCCTCTGAAAATGTTGAGCAACAACCAGTAATCATTGAGCTGACAACATTTTTATTTTTACTACACAATAAATAATTAACGATTTAATTAAAAATATATAAATGACAGAGGTTTAAAATAAGATTTACTGTTGTAGCAGAAACAAAAATTGTTGCTTTTAACAGATTGTTTCTTTATCCAATTGGAGAAAGGGGAGTTCTACATTCATTCCTGTGTTTTTGGCATTCATGTTTTCAAGAAAATTCCCGTCCTCTAGGTTTTTGTTCCAACAAGACCTAAACCACGCTTTAATTTTGTGTTTTAATGTTGACAGAAATCCGAGTGGTGCCTACTACTACAATTACAACATTATCTCCAATTCAAGTTAATTGCTATATACAGCCAGGGTTTGAAAAAAGGACTTTTTGGGACATAAAGACACAAAAGAAAAGGATTGCATTCTCTTCCCTTTTTTTCTGTTTTGTTTTGCTTGTGTCCTTCTCCTGTAGGCTGCTTGACTGAGCTCCTGTCCTGGTGAGGGATTGCCCCCCAGTCTGTCCTGCCTGTTAATGAAAGACTGACGCTGCAGGCGGTCCACGATGCCAACATGACGCCTTGTTTATACTTACGAATGTTTAAAAGTATGCCAGACAAAAGTGCAATTAACAATCTGCTTGTCCCTTCTTCTTCAGACTCAAGTGTTATTATGGAAACTTCATTACTTGAGCTAATTCTGTTAGATTATCATAGATATTTTTGCTTCCCCCACCTGTTTTATTCACAATGTTCATGGTGTTGGGTGCTGTAAATGTATGCCTCTGTCTCGTGTAGACACTTCTAGCAGCTATTGCTGGAAGAAGGTATCTTTCTCAGCATCAAACTGTCTGAGGATCTAATTACCAGTCATTTCCAAGCTGTTCATCTAAGCTGTAATTATGCTGAGGAGCTAAAGACAGACTTCTGCTTCTGCAGTGGAGTTCTGGCACTGTATCCCATGAGCAGCTGACATGTTGGTGGCGTATGTCAGCATCTTTAGACTGTGGGCTTGTTTATAGGTTTGATACTGAGTAAGGCTGATGGCAAGCTAGACTGTTGGCCAGATTCTCATAAATTTTTCTCTCAGTAAACATGCTTTATGCAAGTGTGACCTCTGTCATCCTGGCTTCTTATTTGATTTCAGACCAACTGTTATAATCCATTTCATATTCCGGCATGATGTTGCTAAATTGTACAGCTGCATCTCAATAAGAACCTTAGGTAGTTAATGCGTTTCAGTAATTAATTTAAACAACAAACTGACTTTTTCCAGGCATTTTTCTGTTATTGTCGATGATCATAGTTTATACAGGTCCTTCTCAAAATATTAGCGTATTGTGATAAAGTTCATTATTTTCCATAATGTCATGATGAAAATTTAACATTCATATATTTTAGATTCATTGCACACTAACTGAAATATTTCAGGTCTTTTATTGTCTTAATACGGATGATTTTGGCATACAGCTCATGAAAACCCAAAATTCCTATCTCACAAAATTAGCATATCATTAAAAGGGTCTCTAAATGAGCTATGAACCTAATCATCTGAATCAACGAGTTAACTCTAAACACCTGCAAAAGATTCCTGAGGCCTTTAAAACTCCCAGCCTGGTTCATCACTCAAAACCCCAATCATGGGTAAGACTGCCAACCTGACTGCTGTCCAGAAGGCCACTATTGACACCCTCAAGCAAGAGGGTAAGACACAGAAAGAAATTTCTGAACGAATAGGCTGTTCCCAGAGTGCTGTATCAAGGCACCTCAGTGGGAAGTCTGTGGGAAGGAAAAAGTGTGGCAGAAAACGCTGCACAACGAGAAGAGGTGACCGGACCCTGAGGAAGATTGTGGAGAAGGGCCGATTCCAGACCTTGGGGGACCTGCGGAAGCAGTGGACTGAGTCTGGAGTAGAAACATCCAGAGCCACCGTGCACAGGCGTGTGCAGGAAATGGGCTACAGGTGCCGCATTCCCCAGACCTGGGCTACAGAGAAGCAGCACTGGACTGTTGCTCAGTGGTCCAAAGTACTTTTTTCGGATGAAAGCAAATTCTGCATGTCATTCGGAAATCAAGGTGCCAGAGTCTGGAGGAAGACGGGAGAAATAAATGCCAAAATGCCAGAAGTCCAGTGTCAAGTACCCACAGTCAGTGATGGTCTGGGGTGCCGTGTCAGCTGCTGGTGTTGGTCCACTGTGTTTTATCAAGGGCAGGGTCAATGCAGCTAGCTATCAGGAGATTTTGGAGCACTTCATGCTTCCATCTGCTAAAAAGCTTTATGGAGATGAAGATTTCATTTTTCAGCATGACCTGGCACCTGCTCACAGTGCCAAAACCACTGGTAAATGGTTTACTGACCATGGTATCACTGTGCTCAATTGGCCTGCCAACTCTCCTGACCTGAACCCCATAGAGAATCTGTGGGATATTGTGAAGAGAACGTTGAGAGACTCAAGACCCAACACTCTGGATGAGCTAAAGGCCGCTATCGAAGCATCCTGGGCCTCCATAAGACCTCAGCAGTGCCACAGGCTGATTGCCTCCATGCCACGCTGCATTGAAGCAGTCATTTCTGCAAAAGGATTCCCGACCAAGTATTGAGTGCATAACTGTACATGATTATTTGAAGGTTGACGTTTTTTGTATTAAAAACACTTTTCTTTTATTGGTCGGATGAAATATGCTAATTTTGTGAGATAGGAATTTTGGGTTTTCATGAGCTGTATGCCAAAATCATCCGTATTAAGACAATAAAAGACCTGAAATATTTCAGTTAGTGTGCAATGAATCTAAAATATATGAATGTTAAATTTTCATCATGACATTATGGAAAATAATTAACTTTATCACAATATGCTAATATTTTGAGAAGGACCTGTAGTTAATAAAAACCTAAAAGTCTGTTTCTCCGTAATTAAAATATTAGATTACCCAACAGAACACCCAATCATTGTGGTTTTTAGTATAACAATGACCATCAGTGGGACCCTTTGTGAGGTGCCTTGAGACGACATTGTTGTAAATAAGCGCCGTTTAACTAAATAATCTGAACTGAAACTATCTGTGTAGTTATGCTGCTATAGGCTTAGGCTGCTGGAGGACATAACGACCACTTTCACCCTCTTCGCTACATTCTCACACTACTCTCCAATTTTGCATTGTTTGCTGTTATTTCAGCTATTAACTTTGTTCTCTCTTTTCTCTTCCTAGAAGCTACACCTGGCCTGACTCTGTGTCTACCTGTGACACCTTTCTGGAGAGGGGAATCGTCCAAGCTTCTGCTGGCAACAACTTAATGCTCACCCTCTACCAATGATCCACATGGCCCTGTCTTTTAGTGTTTAACCCTTTCTCTCTCCTAGACATGGAAATTGACTGAGCTTTTACTGTAACTAATTATATGTGCTCTCTTTCAGACTCTAACCTTGAAAACTGGCTCAGAGTTTATCTGTTCTTTCTTTCTAGATGAAACGACTAAAGGAGCTACATCCATTAACATTTACTTTTCCTTCCCATAGAAAGTACTTCTGGATCAGTGCTTCTGTGCTCTTTTTGTGTCTCTGCTCTGTTCTCTCAAACCCCCAGTCGGTTGTGGCAGATGGCCGCTCACACTGAGCCTGGTTCTGCTGGAGGTTTCTTCCTGTTAAAAGGGAGTTTTTCCTCTCCACTGTTGCTACATGCATGCTCAGTATGAGGGATTGCTGCAAAGTCAACACCAGTGACTGTCCACTGTCTCTACATGCTCATCTGGGAGGAGGGAATGCTGCAAGTCACTGACTGGATGCAATCTGCTGGGTTTCCATAGATAGAAAAACTTTTTATCCAATTTGAATAAAAAGCTAACTCCGACTGCACTGTTCAATGGTTAGGATTAATTGGAATGTATGTACCTGACTATTGTGAAGTGCCTTGAGACAACATGTGTTGTGAATTGGCGCTATATAAATAAAACTGAATTTAATGGAATTGAACACGACTTAATGCAGAAATATTTTGTTATGGTCTACACAATCATGGGGGAGTATGCTGACTTAGCAATTTTGCTGCAAACATCCTCACCGATGCCTTTCAAAAGGAGGGTGAACAACCAAAGGTCATTCCTATGAAAGTTGGCTGTTTGCAAAGTCAGTCAGTCATTTTCTACCGCTTATTCCATAGTGGGTCGCGGGGGAGCTGGTGCCTATCTCCAGCAGTCTATGGGCGAGAGGCGGGGTACACCCTGGACAGATTGCAAAGTGGCGTATACAAATATATTACTAGAAGGTTTAGTGGAAGGAAAAACTATGGCCAATCCTAAACCAGAGACATATTAAGAAGCCTCTAACCTGGCGGCTAAGGAGAAAATAGATTGGACTGTTGCTCAGTGTTTCTAAGTCCTCCTTTGCAAACAAACATAAGTGTTGCGTTTTATTTGGGAATAAAGTTCCCCTAGTCTGAAGGAAGAGTGTAGAGGCACAGAAACCAAGTTTCTTGAGTTCCTTAACAGTCCCTAAACAGTCAGTGATTGTAAGCTGAAGGCCACCATTAAAACAATATGGGCTTACTTTACAAACACAGGAGAGCCACAGACTGATCGCCTTCATAACACGCTGGACTGATGCAGTATTTAATGCAAAGGCAACCCTAACCAAGCATTGAGTGTGTACTTTTTTATTAAAAATCATGTTTTTAAACAAGTCTAATGGAAAATTCAAATTTTATGAGAAATTGAATTTGGGGTTTGCATTAGCTATAAGCCGTCCGGGGGAATCCCAAGGCATTCCCAGGCCAGCCTCCCGGATGACCGAGCTTCTCACCCCATCTCTAAGGTAGAGCCCAGGCACCGTGCGGAGGAAACTCATCTCGGCCGCTTGTATCCGTGATCTCGTTCTTTCAGTCATGACCCAAAGCTCATGACCATAGATGAGGGCAGGAACGTAGATCGACCGGTAAATCTAGAGCTTAACTTGTTGACTCAGCTCTCTCTTCACCACGACAGACCAGTACAGCTTCCGCATCACTGCTGATGCAGCACCAATCCGTCTATCGATCTCCCGCTCCATTTTTCCCTCATTCGTGAATAAGACCCCAAGATACTTGAACTCCTCCACTTGAGGCAGGACCTGCACATCATCTGCAAAAAGCAGAGACGCAATACTACGGCCACCAAAACAGATCCCCTCGACACCTTGGCAGCGCCTAGAAATTCTGTCCATAAAAGATATTAACAGAATCGGTGACAAAGGGCAACCTTGGCGGAGTCCAGCCCTCACCGAAAACGAGTCCAACTTACTGCCGGCAATGCGGACCAATCTCTGACACCGGTCATACAGGGACGTAACAGCCCATATCAAAGGGCCTGGTACCCCATACTCCCAGAGTACGCCCCCACAGGATTCCCTGAAGGACACGGTCGAACGCCTTCTCCAAGTCCACAAAGCACATGTACACTGGTTGGGCAAACTCCCATGCACCCTCCAGGACCCTGGTGAGGGTGTAGAGCTGGTCCAGTGTTCCACGGCCAGGACGAAAACCACACTGCTCTTTCTGCATCTAAGGTTCGACTATCCGAAGGACCCTCCTCTCCAGAAACCCCGAATAGACTTTACCAGGGAGTCCTTTACTCCCCTATAGTTGGAACACATTCTACAGTCCTCCTTTTTGAATAGGGGGACCACCACCCCAGTCTGCCAATCCAGTGGAACTGCCCCTGATGTCCACGCGCTGCTGAAGAGTCGCGTTAACCAACACCACCCTACAACATCCATAGCCCTAAGGAGCTTTTTAATCACCTCGGTGACCTCAGCACCAGAGATCGGAGAGCCCGGCCCAAGGTCCCCAGGTTCCACTTCCTCAGTGGAAGACATACCAGTGGGATTGAGGAGGTCTTCAAAGTACTTTGCCCACTGACCCACAACGTCCCGAGTTGAGGTCAACAGCACATCCTCCCCACTGTGAACACTGTTGGTGGTGTATCTCTTCCCCCCCTGAGACGCTGGATAGTGGACCAGAATCGCCATAAGCCATATAAGCCATAATCATCCAAATTTGAAATATACCACTCAGTGTGTAATAAATCAATATATTAGTCTGACTTTTTGAACTGAATTACAGAATGAATAAACTTCTTAATTATATTAAAACATTTTGAACTGCACCTGTATAGATCTACAGATCTTTTAAAGGTGGAATCATTATATATTATACAGTATGTAACTCTGTCTTTTTATTGAATGCTAGATATTTTGAGATTTCCTTCTTTGACTATGCAAAACAACTGGAGAATAAGTGCAACATTTAAATTCCCAAACTGGTTTTCATCATCATCAAATATCTTATACAAGGTCCCAAGAGATTTAAAAGAAAAAATATGTGGGGATATTTTTTCTACTTTCCCAGACTCAAATTGCCAAAATTTTCCATTTATTTTTGGCCTATGTTGGAACATAAATGCAAATATTCACCATAAAATTGTGGCTGTTATGCAGAGACAGACTGATGGATGAATACAACACCAAGAAGTAAATGTCACAGGGCTCATCCTTGTTATCACCTACTCTACTACAGGAGGTGAAAGACCACTGACTTGTAAAGAGCTATAACATTACAACTGAGGACAAAAGCACAACAGATGAAGTGGATAAAAACAGATAAATTCAAAGACAAGGCATCTGCTGGAAGCATTATTAACAACTAGAAATACAGCATGTAGAGATGCACCAATACAGCTATTACTGGCTGTTGATTGTGATATTGGGATTTTAGGACTACAATCAATGCTAATTTATCTAAGTAAACTTTATTTAAAATCCACAATTAAATCCAAGAATGCAACAATGAAAAATGTGCAGATTTCTTGATAAAGGTAGTTTTGAAACCCGCAGAAAATTAAAGGATTGCAAGATCATCCCATTTATGTATAAAATAATACATTTTTAAACTCTATCCGATTTTTACTTAAAATACTCCATCAAAGCATATTTCCGTAGCATGTTTAACAAGGATTTGAACCAACTGTGGTGATTTGCAAAAGATTAAAGCTGACAGATGACACCTCAAACCCCAAATTTAGGAAATACACGCATAACATTTCTGCTTGTTGATATTGGTCACCATAGGCTAGATAAGTTTGCAGCTACCCTTTATAACATTTTAACAGACACCGGCTTGCTTACAGCAACATCGTTTTGGTCATATTGTCTCATAAGGCGTTTTCTTTTTGAGAATGCAACTGAAAAAAAAGGAGAGATAAAAAAAGACATCTTAATTCCTGAACTGCATGAGCATAAAAACCAAACTCTAAAGCCAAACAGTTCTTCAATATTTCATACTCTCTTTCACATGTTTAAAGGCTCATTCACCCTAGGTTCATCTGCAGCTCCTTATTCCAAACACTTCATGGATTTAATAAATTAAACAAGGAAATTACTGTGGATAAAAATCCCAGCTAGACTGCACTTCAACTTACAAGGTGCCTTGCCTTTGTTTATGCTTGCAAATGTATGGTGAACCATATGAAGCCAGCAGTTATTTCCATTGGTTTAAAAATCAACAATGATGGAAAGAAAGCCCCTAAACAAAAACTAAAACAGCAGGTAGAGCAGTGCACCAGTGAGAAAAGTGTAATTGAGCAGAACATATCTTGATGTTCTGGTGAAACACTGCTCTCCTCTTCTCTCTGCAGAGGATGAATCACACCATTGTCTGAGTCACTAAATTACATAAGTGCTATGGAAAACTCACTCAGTTCAACTGCTTAACATAAAAGAGCAGAAACTGGATGAATGTGGCTTGAGTGAATGAATTAGGTGTTGTACACTTAAATGAAATCGCCTGACATTGCTGGTATTTACACAACCGAACAGACTATTTCCTTCTCATTTAAACATTTTGAAAAGCATTTGTTTTAGCAGGTTAGCAATAACTTGAATCTCTCTATTTAAGAGTGAATGCGGTTTTTTTCTGCTGTTTTCTTTATCTGTTTCATGTTTAATTTAATAAATAAATGCCAGTTCGTTGAGTGCAACACATCCAGCTCTTGAGATGAGATAAGACATGTTATTTGGATTCATGAGAAAGAGAGGCGATCTTAGTATTATTTTTGTGGAAAATCTGAATCCATATTTTTTTGCCTTATACTGCAGTTCTTCTACAAATCCAGTCTAGACTGTAAAAAAAGACAAAAAACAAAAACTGAAATAGCCTTTTACTTTAGCAGCAATAAAAAGCTCATAAGCAGATGCCAAACATGATATTCTTCTGGTTGTTAAAAACTGTTCACATCTATCTTGTCAGTCGCTCTGGTATTTTGTCTGTCACTCGGACCCCTTTTCTTTCCTACTTAGTACATGAAGCATTAAATAGACTTTTATTTTAGTGCTCATAGAGAGCACTGCAGTCAATGCCAACTTCAGAGTCATTAGGGCCAATTTGTTAGCCGTTTGCAGTTTTCTCCTAGTGCCTACAAATCATTAGTGTCATACTAAGCAGTCACAGCTTTTTTAACTGGGTACAAAAAATGCAAAACTGCCCTTTAGTTTAGCTTTGATAAGAAGTCCCCAGGGACATGCTAAGTTTAATGTTGCAAGCATTGCCCAACAGACTGTTGTCCAACAGGCTCTCACTGTTTTTTTTCTACCAAGCACCAAAATGTGAAATAGCACTTTGTTTACAAAGATCTGAAGAAGATGCTAACTTTAGCATTGCTAATGGCTCACAGTTAGCTAGACGCTGTAGTTTCCAAGTGCTTACAAATCGTTCATATATCCTTGTCTGTCACTCTGTTAGACTAACCCATAATCCTGTAAATCAAACAATTTAAAAGTGGTGGTGGTACAGTTGGTAGCACTGTTACCTTGCAGCAAGACGGTCCTGGGTTCAACTCCCAGCCATGGGGTCTTTCTGCGTGGAGTTTGCATGTTCTCCGTGTGCATGCCCACAGTCCAAAAAACATGACTGTTAGGTTGTTTGTGTGCATGGTTGTTTGTTCTGTGTAGTGCCCTGCAATGGACTGGCGATCTGTCCAGACCCCGCCTCTCAAACCTGGACTGCTGGAGATTGGCACCAGCTCCCCCACAACCTTGAATGGAAGAAGCAGCTACAGAAAATGGATGGATGGAAGCTTCTTCAATGATTATGTAACTGTGTGTTGTCAGCAAGTCCACAGAAAAGTCTTTATTAGTCAGCTCAGTCAACACAACAGGGCAACTCAAGAACTACCTCCCCTCTTACTTCAAATTAAGGGTCTCGCACAGAGATGCGCGACTGTGCGACTAACCTCCACCGGACAAAGTCACGTGCTGACAGCAAATGGATAACGCTTAGCGAGACAGACCTAACTTTAACGAGAAATATTATGGTGTTTTATTGTGGCACAAGCTCTCCTTGCACCCCTTCCAGTTCATTTTTGCACCATAGGATTTTCAATACTGAATACATCAGCAAACTAATCCTGTTACAATCAACTACATTTGCACCCTCTGTGTTAATACCTCTTTGTGTTTTCAAATCCATGACCGGGCCATTAATATTTGGAGTCAGTTGCTTGTCTTTGCATGAGAATGGTGAGAATGCTCATGGCATAACAGATGTAAGGTGTGGCAGGGAGCAGATGGTAAAAATCACCATTAGTGCCTGCATTTAAACAAAAGGAATGCTTTTACCAAGGATAGTTTATGGAAGCAGAGGCCAATTGATGTAAGAGTACATGGCTAGAACCTAGACTTCTCAGAGACTGCAAAGAGCCCAGATGAGAGTAGACAGATCCCAGAGCGTTCAGACTAAACAAGGCTGCATAATTAGAGCTATAATTCAGCAAAGCGGTGTCCTTTACAGAAAGGGCAAACCCTGCAGCTTATTCAGGCACAAATTAAACTGTCTCAGTGTTGTATTGTTGTCTCTGTACAGCCATTTGTAGATAATTTATACTGCCCCGTGCAAAAAGGAAGCTGTGGCTGAATGAGGAAGAAAAAAATCTTGTAAAAAATTAGTCATTGACCAAATTAGTCATTGACCAAATAAAACTGATAATAATCCTCACTGAACTTGACAGGATACAACCCTGCAGAGAGCTTTACCTATGTATGAGGGTGTACTCACAGATATCTGGCGATTCATCTGAGCCATCTGGACAGTCCTTCTCCCCATCACAACGCCAACCTTTGGAGATACAGGTCACCTGGTCCTTACAGGCAAACTGCTTAGGGTTGCAAGTCTTGGGAGGATCATCAGATTTGGGACCTGAAAGTAAAGGAGGGGAAAAGTCAGCTAAGGATTGGTTGGCTGTAAATCTATTAAAGCTGTTTTAAAGCAAATATGATTAATATCTGCAATATTTTGTTAAAAAGGTCCTATATTGTCAATGATCTAGATAGAAATTTTCCAGCCCCTAGTAATAGAGGTATCTCAGTAGCGTAAAGCATCACATGAAGGTTAATCTAAGCCAACAAAGACATTTTTTGCATAAAAAATACTCAAGGGCACAGTCAATTTAAAAAAAAGGAAAGTTTTCATGTTAGCAACCAACAAGTTTTCCCTTTTATTTCTGGGTTTGTTTGTTGTTTCTGCTTCCTCTTCCAAACATCTAATTTCTTTCAGCTTGTTTCATTACCCTTTAGGTGTTTTTCAATTCTAGCCACAAAGGCTCTTTCATGTGTCACAGCAAAGATATAACTAGGCACTCAGTCACCATCTGACCCATGGGAAACTGCTGCAGTGCACAGTAGTTCTGGGCAGCCAGTCAGCACAGATTGTTGAGGTGTACCACAGGCTAGCCGTGCCACAGCAACACTCCCGACCAACCAAAAGCCGAAGCCCGCTCCCACGATTTTACTTAAAAAAAAAAAAAGTTTAAAAAGTTGCTCAAACTGAGCTTTAGGAGCCGACCATCGCCCTGTCAAGACTCGGCACCCCTTTCATACATTAAACAGTTTGATTAAATATGCAAATTATACAAAATCTGGATTTTTTTTTTTTTACCATAAACTGCAATAATAGCAGATTTCAACACAATAAGTTAGTCACTTAGAGTACAAGAATGATTGTGGATAAAAATCCTAGTCTGGTTGCTCTTTAAGCTACAAGGCACCTTGCCTTTTTCTATGCTTCCAAATGTATGGTGAACAATATGAGGGAGCTAGTTATTAGTTGTTATGATTGGCTCAAAAACTAACAATAATGGAGAGCAAGCCTCTGAATGAAAAGTAAAACAGCAGGTAAAAAAAAAAAAAGACAATAACAGATTGGATAAATATTGCCTGGTCTAATTTCAGCTGCAGTAATCAGATGGTTGGGACAGAATTTGTCATCCTGCCTTGCATCCACAATCTAGACAGCAGGTTCATGGTTAATATTTTCTACACATATGTCCAGAGTGTTATAAAAAAAAAAAAACAATTAAGTCTGATAAAATCTGTAGTACTGTAATAAAAATGTTAGCAACCCTTCACAAAGGAAAAGCTTTGTTTTATGTGTAGAAGATAAAAAAAAAACATCTTCTGTAAAATGGGACAAAAGCAAACCACGGTGGCCATCTGAGTGGGGGAGGCTGTTGCTGCTTTACTGTCTGTGGAAGGACAGCACCGAAGGACTCATTGTTATTCCCTGCAGAGACTCGGCCCTCTCTCGCCCTGGATGACTTGCCTTCCTATGTACTTGGTAGGCAGGGGAGGGTTTGAGGTGGGTGGTGGAGGGGAGGTGCAACGCAAGAGGACTGCGATGTGACTGAAATCACAAGAGCAACGGAGCTCACCGTTTCATTGCAATCATGTTCTTTAGCACCGTCGAGCTAAGGTGGTTAGACTCCACTCCTTTCTTCATGTGGCAGCAAAGTGTGTATGAGTCAAACAATAGGACTGTCACCTTCGTTGTGCATACAATTAGAGGCTAAATGGCTGAGTGGATCCAGTTCCAACACACTCATTATTTGAACAAAATGTTCAAACGTTAGGATATGAATACAAATTTTAACTACTTAGAAAACTAACTACATTAGACCAAAACAAAAAGATTTCTAATACATACATGTTATAGTCTACAAAAATCATACAAGAAACTACTGATCTAAGTTGACCAACAGGCAGTTATTGGCACTCTTCAAAAAGACAAAATCAAATTAGATTATTGGTAAATTGAGTGGAAAGAAAAAGGTGGGACAACTGCAACCTTGAGAGGATTGTGAAGCAAACATTTAACAACATGAGTGGGAATTATTCTGGAGGTGTGGAGTCGGTGCTTCAAGAGCCACCGCATACAGACGTATCCAGGACATGGCTTTCGTTAGCTGTAAGCTCAAACCATCAAAATTAGATTAAATTATATTGCTCTGTGAGTAACTAATCTATATAATGTACGGTTTGACTTTTTCAACTGACTTACTAAAACAAAGTAACTTTTCAATATTTTGGAATGTGTAAAGCTGTCATTTCAATATTGTAAATAAACCCCAAGAAATAAATAAAACAAATAGACAAAAACAATGTGTACACACCCAATTCATAGAAAAATAAGAGAGAAGGCCATATTTTGGTTTATCAAAAAACAAATGTAGCTGATATATCAGTTTTTACTTGTTGCCAGTCTAAACAAACCAAGCATGTTTCCTGAGATGCGAGCTGCTGAAAATTTGACATGTGAAGGCAATCCCCAAAAGTCCTTGGTTCCTGTGAGAAGTAGCTGCGCTGAGCATCTTGTTCCTTATGAGCTAACATAAAACTGGAAATAAAACATTGTGGGTTCTAATTATATCGTCGTTTTACGCATCAGCATAAGATGACCGCAGAGGGGAAAACGTCTGTGCCTGATTGGGAGCTTGTGGCTGATGAGGGGGTTGAAGTCCGGAGGGTGTGGAGCGGGGTTTCTTTCAAAACCCAACTCACATATTTGAAACAAAGAGGTAAACTGTTAATCTAGCCATGCTGGATTTTTTTAAGTGACTGCCAAACTGCTGATAAATTCAAAGGCAGTTACAATTCATGCTGGAACGTTAAACTCCCATACATTTTATTGACAAAAACAAGTGAGGAACACACTTATTTACTCAACTGAGATTGACCTAGTAGCAAACACTGATGCCACTGAAGCAATGAACATATTCTTCTTACCTGAACCCATTTAAACCTGGTGTGTTCTGTCACTCCAACACAAAGGTACTTTCTGCCAAAAGCTGAGACACAACTTGATCACTCTGCTGTGTCTAAATGAAACCACCAGGGTTTTCTGATCTCACACGGAGATTATCACAATTATAAACAGAAGGTAAAAACCTAAATTCTGTAAAATTAATTATAATTCCCTTTCACTGTGTTTAGTGTTGTTGTCCTGATGGAGGATGAACTTCCACCCCAGTCCTCTTTGATCCTCTGTCAGGATTTCTTCAAGAATTGCCCGGCATTTGGCCTTTCCAATCAAGCTGAAGAAAGGAATCTCTATAGCATGCTACTCCCACCACCGTGCTTCACAGCTGGGAAGGTTATTACAGGATTATGTGGAGCATTAATTATCTGCCACAGTCTTGCATATTGGCCAAAAATGGCAAATTTGGTTTATTTAACCAAAGCACCTTCTCTGGCTTTCTTTTGCCAGTCTTCCATATAGGAGTACATTATTAATCGCTGTCCTCCTCTAAATAATGTTTTCCTAACCAGGCCTGTCAACCTAAGTGGATGGCCAGTTGTTGGTGGGATACGCACATCTTTCTCATTGACTTATCTACTGTTCCTCAATCTTCTCGAGGCGGTACATTCATTAATGTTCTCTAACGAACCTCCGAGGTACAAACAGCTGGATTTATACTAAGATTACATTACACAGAGGTGGATATTTATTAATTAGATAACTTCTGAACTGGATCAGTGAATTTTCTTTTGGGGTTGTCAGAGTAACTCTGCAATAAATGCATTTGTATGCCACACTTTTCAGTTTTTTTATCTATAAAATGTCTTAAAAACCTTGCATCCTTCTCTTTACAATACACAACTACACACTATTTTGTGTTCGTCTATCATATAAAATCCCAATAAAATACATTGAAGTTTCTGGATGTTCTGTAAGAAAAGTGTGTGACTGCTTTTACAGGGCACTGTTTTAGCCTTTTTTGCTCTTCACCATCTTGTGAAAGAATAAAGTTTTAGTAATATTTAGTGTTGCATCAAACTTGCAACTAAAAAAAAAAAGAAATCAAATATGTTGTTTCAGTTCATTAAGTTATGAAACATACATGGAGGTATACAACACCAAAAGTAACGACATTTTCTGCAAAGCCAAACTGGCTCACAAGCTCATTCATAATTTTGCCACAGACAGATTTACTGAACAAATGTTTAAATCTTGAGCTGTTATACACTTAATGCAGCAAATCTCTAAGTTACTTCCTGGAATGTGGATACACTGGCTCTGGTTGGGTGATAGGATTAAACCTTTGAGCATGCTGCCAAGAGCAGGCTGAACCTCCTTCTTCAGATCTGCCAAACCGCATCACACCCTAAACAGTGTACAATGATTTCCCCCGAGCAAGATGCATAGCAAAAACTATTACGTCCGAGCAGACGAGCAAATGCATAAATGTACACAGAGCACGAGTCCTAAAGAACAGTCTGTCCCAAGAGACTGATAAAGTACTTTCAAGGCCATCTGTTCATTCACGAGGCAATTTAGGTGTCTCCTGTTTTTATGTAATCCAAAAAAAGCAATCTCAAACACTGAGAGTAACTTACTGGGATGGAACAGGATGCAGTGGTGAGAAAATAGTGTTGTGGCACCAATTCATCAGCCAAGTGGTGAAGTCCTCCAGACACAATCACCAGCTGGGATGAAACACTGACCTCCCAGTTCCCTCTTTCTAAATAAGGCCATCCTCCTCCACAGATCAACTCCAGATCCATGCTGCACATTCCAGCACCTTCTAATTGGTTTCATGTGTGGAGCTTTTCCTCAGAAAAAACAGAACAACTTTGCTTTCGAATTCAAGGGAAAGCTTTTGAAGCTCCATGATTTAGAATGGTGTCTCTGGCTCTCAATTTACTAAAAACAGACACATCAGTGCAATAAAGAGTCAGGCAACAAAACACAGGGCTGGAACTTTCAGGCATTGTGATATGTGATTGTTTTCTTTTTAACATCAATTCCTCTTACATTCAGCACATCCAAGTATAAAATGAACCCAATGACCTTGGATATAATTAGACCTTGCAGCATGGAGTCTATTAACTGCTGTAAAATGTTAACAGTAAAATGGAGACACGAAAGGGGCTATATAAATAAACTTGACTTGACATTACTACTTTTGTGTTGGATGCTCACTGTGTTAGGCAGCTTGGTGTTTCAAATGTAACCACACCACAACCCCAAGCAGATTCAGAATCATTGAACAGTTCACACCTTGCACTTGTAATACCCAAAGACTACTTAAAAAACATTTTTAAATTGCTCAACAGGGATTAACAGGACAAGCTTAGCATAAAATTGTAGTGACAGATAAAACAAACCAATTTGAATGGTGGGCAAACATGTTCATACCTCTTTCAGAGGAGAGTTCCTCTACACCCATCCTCCACTCTGCATACATAAATGGCTATGTGCAACCACGGAGGAACAGTCAACCCAGATTCAACCATTATGAAAACAGAATATGAGAGCCACAAAATTCAGGCTGAACCACATAAATTGAGCCTTTCCCTGCAACTTAAATGCCTGTAAATCCTGGCTTCAATCGGCCCTTTGAAGCTACTGAGGAAAGGTAGGGATGAGCAACTCATCCAGTTTCTAAGCAAGATGATTCCCTTTGTCTGAAGGGTGATTGTTCCTTTGATTAAATTAGAGTGCCTTTCCTCATTAGGATCGTGATCAATAAGGTAGGAAGGAGGAAAGTTATTGCCTCTGCAGCTCGAACGTTCTGGTTGATGTCTTGAGATACTTCAATATTTTCACATAATGTTCTTTCTACTAGAAGCCAAAAAATACAAAAATATATCAACATTTACTTTATATCATAGAGGTCAAAATAAATTTGATAACATAAACTATAAAAACAGAGGTTAAATTAGATATTTAAAAACACCATACATCATTAATATTAAAGAAATGACTACATATCTTTAGAAAAGCCTAAAATAATATCTTATTAGAGGTTTATGACATTATATATATATATATATATATATATATATATATATATATATATATATATATATACACACATACAGTTTGGCAACTAAAAAAAAAAATCAAAAGACTGCCAAGTTTAGGATGTAAGTGTTGGAAAACCATTTACTTAAGTGTAAACATAATGGAACTGAGTTTACAGACACAATCTAAAGAGAGCAGACTCTGTGACTTTGATTAAAGTAAACAGCTCTGACACTTTGCAGCAGCCCATGAAATTGAACCGTATCTCCTTGTATCAGCCTCTCTGCCCCGACCGTGTGTGGAAGCAACCAAGTGTCCTGAGATCAGTCAATTCTGGACTCAAGCCCGAAGCCAGCAACCCCTGTCGACATGTCGGTGTACACGTGAAAGAGCTGAAAAAGCTCAATGCCACAGAACACAAGGGACAGTGGGTTGCCTCCAAAAACAAGCAGAGAAGATAGTTGATTAGGCTAAAGCACCATGCGATGAATCCATCAATAAACAAAGCAGAAGAAACTCAATGTTTTTACAGCTGCGGAGATAATACCTTCTCTGAGCAAGAAAGGGAATATGAAATCAACAGAAAGGCTGCGTTTGCTATAATCCTAGGGGGAAAGTGAATCTCAGTGACAAAAACTACACTTGCTTTTTCTATTAAAGAAACCAACGCATTCCTTTTTGGGACCACTGGCTCCAAACAGGGCAAACGGTGATGAGGGGGCAGAAATCAGCAATCACAATTAACCACCAAGAATCATTAAACAAGAACTGCCGTCTGACGGCCACAATATTGGGAACAGCACGCAAACGTTAACCTTAACCTGGCTTTACCTATCAAAGTCAAATGTAACGAAGAGCAGGAAATCAGAGGAAAAAAAACAGGGTCTATTCTTAGACTAAAAGTGAATAATTCCCGGTTTTATCATTTCATGATTGTTTTCACTCTAAAGAGGATCAAAATGGAAGACACCTGCAGCAAAGGCTTGTCTAAAATATGCCACAGATCCCGAAGGAAGTAAAACAGATAATATTTTACTCCAAATACATTTGTTTGGCCCATTTTGGAGGATTATGTGATAATCCAGAGATGTTTTGCAGCCAACAAACAGCAGGGGGTGTGCAGCATTACAAAAACAACTTCCATTGACCTCCACTTTGACAGATTCAACTGCATAATCCAAGAGCTATTATCTGTTGATTTTGGATGAGGGCTGTTAAATTTCTGAGGCAGATGTTTTCAGTGATACTTCTAGGGTCTGCCTGAAAGGGTCAGGCAAACACACATCCAACTCAGGAATTTGATCTATGGAGCCTCTGAGACACATTTCACTTCCAGGATTCAGCTTTTTAAGGTTGTAGAAATCAAGACATTATAACTTTATCAGAAAATGTGGCATTTATTTCCAGATTAACCACTGCGTTAGCTAGACAATGGATTTTTTAAATGTATTTCAAAACAAAAAAAAAAGTTAAACCAGGGTTTAAAATCATATTGTTGACAAAAATCCTTTCCTATTATATTTAATGTTCTCTCAACAAGTTCAAGAATTTGTGCGCTTTTTCTACTGCTGACCAAAAATACAAAATCATGCTAAGTGATTATGTTGAGAAAATGCTTTTACGTTCTAGTGTATATTTAGGTACTTAATGTTTCATATTTTAAAATTCAAAGTGCAACTATCAAACTTTCAAAATTTATGAAGCAACATTTTTGATCACAGACCATCAGATTTTGCCAGTTTAACAAAGAACAGAGGTTTGTGGTTTTGTGGATTTTCCTTGGGCATTGTCTTTTTTGACAAGACTTTCAAACTTTTTCATAACTTCAAAATTTTAGGCTCTAACACAACCCTCACCACTTCTGGATCAGTAAAGGATGGAGATATCACTCATTGGCAGAGGGATATTTCCATCCTATGCATATGATAACTCTATGAATGCATGATACTAGGAAGACATGAAATTGCAATATTATTGCTGAATATTGCAATGACCACATCGATTGTGTGTAACCACAATTTTCCTCACTGTTGTCTTTCTTTCCTGTAATGACAATGATCGCTCTCCGTGAGCTTTAGCAGCTTGGACACTATGATCTACACAAAAAGTGGACATAAAAAGTAAGAGTCCATCCAGCTGGCCAAATTTGCATGCAGAGACTGACTTTATGGTACCTCAAAAAATAACAGCCAGTCAAATATTGCATGCAAGCAATTATTTGCAACTGTGATATTGCACTATTTGAAACTGCATTGGAAAAATTGGATATATTGTGCAGTTCTAGATAGCATTGAGATTTTTGGATTATTTGATAAAACAACTTAACTTCAGCTAGACCAAAAATTTAGAATCTAGAAGAAATATAATGAGGTTGAACATAATTTTTTCTTCATTACATATTTTTTTAGGTTTTCATGCCAGAATAAACCTTTTATACCATGTAGAAACCCTTTTTTTTTCATGAATCTGAGGTAATTCATGTCAAATGTGAATCTCAGCATGAATATAAAGATAGTTTATACTGAACCAGAACAAACGCTGATACATAAAAGGTTTGTTGCCTGAATGAGTTAAACAAAAAAAAAAAGATTTGTCTTTAACTCTTGAAATAATAATCAACTTGATTTCAGCAGATACTTTGAATTCTTCGCTCTCTGGTACAAACATCATGAAGAAGCACAGCTGTTGAGATGTTTCAGTTTGCTACAAAACTCTTGGTTTTGTGGTTCCTGAACAAATCTGGTGCATAATAAATAATCAAACTGTTTTCTACTGAATGATAAACCATGTAACTAACCAAATCCCTTGATGGAACGGAAATGCCACATATGGCTGGGTATGGCAGGGTTCCTATAACATTTCTATTTCAAAATTCAACATTTTTTTCCCCCAACTCAATTCTCAAGATTCTTCCAGTGTTTTTCTAAAGCATTATGGACATGCAAGTACAAACTATTTGTCTACTTGTTAAACAACACAGTGCTAATGATAGTTTCTGATTCAGCAAAGGATCATTTCACTCTATTTTTAGGTATCTGCACAAGTTTAGGTAAATCATAATCTATATTTAACAAAATCTGGACTGGATGATCCTGGATTAAATACAGATTCTTTAGATCCAAAGTTGTGATGAGTAATACCTTAAATCCCCAAAAATAGGAATTACACATCTTTGTTTAGCATCTAAACTCAACTTTGGGTACAGTTTTGAACACAAAGAGAATCTGGAAGCCAAAAAGCTGTGATGTCGGCCCTCTTTGATTTTAGAATAAGTGTGTTTTTATTCATTATAACACATAACATATATTTGAGAAAAATTATAAAATTATCAGTGAGTTGGATAAAAACTCAAGTTGTGATGTGCAAAACTAATAATGAAGGTCATCACGGAAATAGAAATCAATATAAAAAGCTTTTTATGTTTCTATAATTTCATAGTTTTATTTTTTCGATGATCTAATAAAATATAAAGTCTCAAAACTCAAACTTTTTTCCATGCTCAATTTCATTTTCCATAACTATCCAGATTTGGAAAAACTATTAAATTTAATTCCATACTTTTCAGGACTATTACAAAGATTCTTACATTAGGAGAACCTTGGGGAAAAAAACACCACAGTATCACAATTTTAACTAAATATATAACACAAAAATGTATAACATGATCTAATAGGTTTACCTGAAAACAGCTTGCCATCTGAAGTTAGCACTACTTAGAGTGACGAGCAGTGCTCCTTTAGTTTTCAAAGCCTGAATGTCTGTGTTTTTCACAACTAGCCAAATTTCACTTAACCTTCTTTCAGCTAGCTGAGTGGCAGTGTACAGCACTAGGTGGGGGAGGGGCAGCACATTGCTACTCTAAACTTCATACCACCTGGAAAAACTCAGGTATTTACTCTGGAATCTCATGAAAAAGATTTTAAACTATAGTTAGAGTTTGATAGAAATGTTATCAGTTTTGAAAGTACAACTTAAAAAGTATGAAATCTACAAACAACATTGTGTAGTAATTGGGATTTAGATACAAAATATTACTGCAACAGTTATTAATATGAACCCCTATGATTGTTACAGAAACTGGGTACTTTCTTAATGTTCGATTTTAACCAAAATTTACTTGTCAATGTCAATGAAAACTCAACAGGTTCCAGCCAATATATGGGACAAACCAACCTTGAGGATACCAGCATGAGCTCTACAAACTGGAAGGTTGATTTATTCTTTCTGACAGACTTTCGATTTTGTTAGTAGTACTCATAATTGTTGGGAGCAATCTAATCAGTTTATCAAGAATAGCTATCATGTGAGACTGGATTAAAAGGAAGATGAAAAACGACGTAAATGTCCAAAGAAGATGTGCTGAAAAGCCTTCAGAGAGCCTGGAAAACTACTGGTCAAGACCACTTTACTGGTTACATGAGAATCTGTCTGCTAGGAAGCAAAACTGAAAGAAAAGAGGGAGGCCACTCAAAAGTAGTGCACAGTACAGTTACTATGCATCAACTTCAGTGGATTGATTCTTTTCCTCGCTTCACTCCTCCCTCACCCTCAGCCATCTCTTTTCAATCACATGTAAATTGGATTAATGGTCTCCCTGTGTCCAGATGTTGCATAGAGATGGAGGCAGAGGGTGGAGTCTGCATACTTCTGCAACCTCAGCTGCAGCTTACATTCTGAGCAGGCCTAATTTATGTAAGATCGGCTAAAACAGCAGCCCTGCATGCTTGTGCAGACATAAAGCCTGAGTGACAGAAATCTACATGTACTTGTGGGACAACAAACAATGAAATGATACATAAGAACTCATATTGCATGCAACCAGGTCATGATCTGACACTGGGCATGTATGGTACAAGTTTGTGGATTTCCATGACCTGAAATTGTGCCAAAGAAACTGAAAATGGAAATATGCTGCCTCTCATAGGAAAGAACCAGCCGTAAGCTCAACAGGTCTGCAACGCATTGTCACAGGAGCGATGGTGCATTTGATAGCTCATAATTACCGGGAGGGATTCGGGAGCATTAAAGGAGCTCCCGGGACGTAAGAGGATAAATGCACGACTATTTATTTCACTCTTCACCCAGACTACCTGGCTGTCACTAAAAAAGCTGTAATTCCCAGGCAGCCCACGGATGGCATATACACGCCAGGACAAGCCACGCCGTTAACAGGCAGATAAACGTTGTTTTCATATCCGTCATGTAACTGAAAACAAACATGAAAGCTAATCTGGGAGACGTGTTCCCGCATCCGCGTTTTGGATAAGGATGCCAAGCATGTTTTTTGAATCCTTTTGGGAGTCGAAAAGCAGCAGGTTGGTTTGAATGGTTGCTACCAACTGTAGCTGAGGGAGATTTAGATGATATGGTTTCTTTATGAGGAAATGGAAATAAACAGCACATCAAAATTGTGTCGTTTATTCTGTAAATAGGTCGCCCAGGCTTGAGCTACGATGGTACCTGCTGAATATTCAGTGAATAACCTCGCTGTCTGCTGTCCTCACAGGGAGGCCCTTTCTGTCTGCTCAGACAGCAGCAGCTACAAACAGGCAGATTTTCAGGCCAAAATAAACCTAAATGTACGAAACTCTCTCTGGAAAAAAACAGCTTTCCACTTCCGATGACGCTTTATTGTAAAAACTGTATTTTTTTCTTCTTGGCTCCAGCTCTGATGAACACATAGGCCTATCCACGGATGTTGTTTTGTCCATTAACAGACAAAAGTGCTCATGCTTTCTCAAATAAATAAATAAAAAATACACACAGGGTTCTTACCTATGGTGACACCGTTAGGAGACATGACCTCCAAGCAGAGAATAAATCCCAAGTAGAACAACCTCATCGCCATCTCCTGAGCAATGCCCGATGGCACTGCTGTTAGAACCGAAAAGATGAAAAGTTGGCTGGATTTCTAGAACCAAACCACCTCATCCGAACCTTATTCAATGGTCCGGGGTGCGATTGTTCCTCCAATTGCACCCACACGGTGGTCGCTCCAGACGGGGTTTCTGTAATAATAACAATAACAATTAAAACAAACCAAAAAAAAAAAAAAACTCCTACTACAGCCTGGTTGAGGCTATGGGCGATGCAGCAGCACAGTCATGTATATTTATAACTGATTATCGGCGTTCAAACATGATGCGTAGTGGGAGCTGTATCACTGTGCTTGACAAGCGAGTCGTCCGTTATACAAAAGGAGCGCTGCAGCCGCCTACCCCGTCCGGATGCCTCCGTGGTAAACTGAAAACAGAAATGAAAACGAAAAAACGCGTTTCTTCCCAAGGAGCGCCAACGTCTCCCTGAGCCTGTGCGTGCATGAGTGGACAGTCAGCCTCTTCAAGCCCCAGCGCCGTGGACGAGCCCGTGACGCAACGCTCGACTCCTCAAAATGGGATTACTAAGGGACGAAACTACGCATGCCCCGAATTCAACATATATTTAAGAGTATGGTACCCCATTTTGTCATATAATAGTGAACGTGAAAGCACACGTTTTTAAATGTTCCTAAGAAACTCCGTCTCTTTTCAGAGATTCGTCTCTTTTGGCTCAAATCTCTTAGAGGACTTGAGTTTTACGGCTTCCAAATGGCTCTTGATTTTGTTTTACTGGGGGACTTCTATTTTAGTCAAATTTAGTAATTGTGCATCTTTTTTGTGTTGCTAAGAAATCTTTTATTCAGTATTTTTATTTATAAGTCTTATTATCACTTTTGTTACAAAAAACACAGTTAAGTTTTAATATTTTAATCAAACCTTTACATGAACATGGCAAGGCAGTTCTCTGTTTTTCTTGCAAATGTATTTACTTTTACCTAAAATACTTGCATTTAAATCTCTACAATGTAGCTGGATTGGGCTCTCTGTACCTGGAATATACCTCTATACTTACCGTCGTTGTGTGTCTGCCTTTCTTCTTTCACATTATGGTGTAATCCTGCATCCTGGTCTGTCTTTGAATGTGATTGGCCGCATGGTGTGCTGTGGAAGTACAAATGGAACAAACGGCAATGTGTAAATACAAAATTAGGGTATGAAGGGGCAAAATGACCTGGAACCCTAGGAGATAGAAGTGGGTGATTGAGTATTTGCCCTTTTGCAAAATGGTGCTTTTGCAGTTTTGGTATTCCACTTTTATGCTTGCCACAACAATGTAATACAAACTGATTTGAATGCAAAGTGATTTGTTTACAGTTCTGAAATGGAAGAAGAAAAATGTGTTATGAATTGGCAAAGGCGCAAAAAAGTCTTTGTCTTTTCTGCCATTCTTGCTCTCAATAAGCAGATGTGCTGACATTCTTTGCTTTTATGACTTTTAAACAGCAATTGATATTGAGCCATATGTGGTGTGTTGTTTCATTTCAACCTATGTTGTTTGTGTTTTTAATTTTTTGCATCTAATGTAACTTCTGTGGGTAAACCAATTTGTCCCTCACGGACTTTAATTTTTTACCTTACCTTGCCTTTTACATTTGTTTTGGCTTGATCTGCATTTGGGCAATCTCTTATGAAGTATAAAAGATTATCATTACTGATAAAGTCAGAATAACTGAGTGATCTCCTGCAAGTGGATATATTTTGGAGTCATATAACCCAATTTCCTTACTCTAGTTACAGGAATATTAATGTAAATCACCTTAAATCATTTGTTGTCAAAGTGGGTCTAGGGTTGGGATGGGGGTTAAGAGATTTGGGTTATGTCCAGGTGAACTGTGGGGGTTTGTGGGGTAGGTGCACCTGCCGGGGCCTGCTTGTTGCCTGCGGTCCTGGCGGGTCAGGCAAATCTCTGGGTCCTGTACTGCTAGTGGTGGGCTTGCTTTGCTTGGCTGACATAGGTTCTGTAGGGACTCCCTCCTGGTGTCCTTGAGGATCTCTACGGGGGTTCCTGACCCAGGTCGGTGCTGTATTGGTGTGGGTGGGAAAAGAGAACGTTAAATGCTGGCATCTTGGTGCCCATCCCCTCCTCAGTGTGGTCTTGCACACCCCGGTGTTTTGCAATAATATATTTGTTTGGTTATTTAATATTTAACCAAACAACTTCTGGTATGTCAAGTATTATACACTGCTCAAAAAAATAAAGGGAACACTTAAACAACACAATATAACTCCAAGAAAATCAAACTTCTGTGAAATCAAACTGTCCACTTAGGAAGCAACACTGATTGACAATCATTTTCACTGCTGTTGTCCAAATGGAAAAGACAACAGGGGGAAATCTTTGGTGATTAGCAAGACACACTCAATAAAGGAGTGGTTCTGCAGGTGGGGACCACAAACCACTTCTCAGTACCTATGCTTTCTGGCTGATGTTTTGGTCACTTTTGAATGTTGGTGGTGCTTTCACACTCGTGGTAGCATGAGACGGACTCTACAATCCACACAAGTGGCTCAGGTAGTGCAGCTCATCCAGGATGGCACATCAATGCGAGCTGTGGCAAGAAGGTTTGCTGTGTCTGTCAGCGTAGTCTCCAGAGCCTGGAGGCGCTACCAGGAGACAGGCCAGTACACCAGGAGACGTGGAGGAGGCCGTAGGAGGGCATCAACCCAGAAGCAGGACCACTACCTCCGCCTTTATGCAAGGAGGAACAGGAGGAGCACTGCCAGAGCCCTGCAAAATGACCTCCAGCAGGCCACAAATGTGCATGTGTCTGCACAAACTGTTAGAAACGGACTCCATGAAGATGGTATGAGGGCTCGACGTCCACAAATAGGGGTTGTGCTCACAGCCCAACACCAGAGAACACCAGTATTGGCAAATTCGCCACTGGCGCCCTGTGCTCTTCACAGATGAAAGCAGGTTCCCACTGAGCACATGTGACAGATGTGACAGAGTCTGGAGACACCGTGGAGGGCGATCTGCTGCCTGCAACATCCTTCAGCATGACCGGTTTGGCAGTGGGTCAGTAATGGTGTGGGGTGGCATTTCTTTGGAGGGCTGCATGGCCCTCCATGTGCTCGCCAGAGGTAACCTGACTGCCATTAGGTACCGAGATGAGATCCTCAGACCCATTGTGAGACCATATGCTGGTGCGGTTGGCCCTGGGTTCCTCCTAATGCAGGACAATGTTAGACCTCATGTGGCTGGAGTGTGTCAGCAGTTCCTGCAAGATGAAGACATTGAAGCTATGGACTGGCCTGCCCGTTCCCCAGACCTGAATCCGATTGAGCACATCTGGGACATCATGTCTCGCTCCATCCACCAACGTCACGTTGCACCACAGACTGTCCAGGAGTTGGCGGATGCTTTAGTCCAGGTCTGGGAGGAGATCCCTCAGGAGACCATCCACTGTCTCATCAGGAGCATGACCAGGCGTTGTAGGGAGGTCATGCAGGCATGTGGAGGCCACACACAATACTGAGCCTAATTTTGACTTGTTTTAAGGACATTACATCACATTTGGATCAGTCTGTAGTGAGCAGTCTACTGTGAATACCAGCCTAATATGGCATGGGATTATGGAACAATAGATGAAAGGAGTAATTTGAGCACTAGCATTCTCAAAACAGCAAACTCTGCACACATATGGAGTAAACAACTTCTTTCCAAAATATAAGAATTTATTAACAAAATAATTCAACTCCAAGTTAAAATATTTCAGTTACAAAGTATTTAACTAGGCTAGAAACAATTCAACTAAATCTACAAAGCAAAATGAAGGAATAAGGAAAACTAATGAACTATATACAAATAAAAGAGAAAAGGTAACTAATAAAAATGATGCAATAAAATTACAGTTCAGCGTAGATATTTACGTTTGAGAGCCAATATTTATTTTGGAGGAATTTGCAAATGAGTTAAAATTAGTTTTAAAACTAATTAGGGAATAATTGGTATGTGTTCAAACAACAAGTCACAAGGCAAATCAGAAGGGTACATAAAACAGACATAAGACAATATTTTAAAAAAACGATTTGCCAAATTAGAGATCAAAAACTTTTTTGATCAGTTGATTCTTAATGTTGTTTTAACTAACCACCACTATTTTTGTAAAATAATATTAAAAGGAAATATCGTTTGTTGAATTGGAAATAAATAATCTTTTGGACAATTGATCTTAATGTTGTTAGATAGCCATCATATGGAGTAAAGGTCTACTAAAATGGCAGAGAGGAACGTTCATGGACTCACAAAATGGCAAGGAGCTGGATATAAATATTTGGTCTTCCTGCCTATAGCATTAGCAGCTAGTGGTTTTAGCTAACACAGGAAAGCTTATAGCTTATTCACCACTCCTTTAAGTTATAGATAGATGTACCTTTAACTACCATTAAAATAACTATTAATGTGCGCATGAGTGCTGGTGTCACATTATGGCCTATGTGTGTTTAAACCACTCATTGAAATAAAGTTTGTCGTAACTTTAGAACACAACTAAAGAACAAATAAACTAGCTTTAAGGCTTATATGCCTGTTCACATAAGGTCAGTAGGTAGCCTTGTCGACAAGCCTGCTTGAACTCAAATGGTTTAGCTTTTAGCCCCACAAACAAGGCAGGGAGAAGTGTATTGTTAGTGGGTCAATGACATCATGGGGTGGGGGGTGGGGTGGTCTTTGGGCTCGGGGTGGCACAACATGTTCCTCTTGCTCCCGCCCCAGCGCCCGTGCTGGTTCGGCGGGCACTGGAGGTGTGGGGGTGGCCTGGGGGTCTCTGACAGTGTCATGGTGCCCGGTGGGGTTGAACCTCCTTGGTGTGGTGTTGTTTGTGTGTATGCTCATGCCACATCCTTGTGTAGGGATGTGTCAGGCCAACCTTGGGCCACAGGGGCTATGCTGGACTTTGGTGGGCATCCCTCCCTCCTGACATCTCAGGGGCTAGCTCACCAATTGGGATGGTAATGTGTTCTCCCTATCTTGGTCCTTCTGAGTTCTGGGTGCCGCGGTGGGCTGGTATCTGGCGAACGTGGTGGGGACTTTGCGTGGCTCGAGATGGCGGTGTCTCTGGGTCTGGGGATGGGGGCTTGGTGCCCTACATCTCGCCCTGTGCCTCTTTGGCCTGGGGGCTGCTGCTCCCGGGTTTGACTGACGACCGACCTCTGTGTGGGTGTATGGCTGTTCCTGGGTGCTATCTTGTGTCTGGCCTTCCGGAGTCGAGCCACCTGTCCTTTGAAGCTCTTGCAGGCCTGTGTTGCAGGCCTACTTTTTTGCCACTCATACAACTGTGCACCTTCAGGTGAAAAACTCACTCACGTACACCCATTCAACACAAACACACTTATTCCTGCACATATATTTACCCAGACACACACACACACACACACGGACCGACTCCCAAATAATCAAATGCTTGAAGGTCATACAAACCCAGGTTAATATTACATGGATGTGGCCTGCCTACCTTAATGCTTGATCGAGTCTGGATTTAATAAAGTCAATTAGGAAACCATCTTAGATGTCCTTTTTATAGAGCAAAACTGCCTTCGCACACGTGGGCCGCTAGCTTCTCTATATGGCATGCCTGAAAATGCCTCAGCAGGACACGTGAAAAAAAGACATTTATTTTTCCAAACACAAACTAATTTGTGGAGACCTTAAATATATATCATTTCCTATACTAGAGGTTTTTACTAGGAAGAATACTCTTCAGTCTAGAAATAATCTATTATTTACATCTAAAAAAGTAAGGAGCAATCGGAAGTTTGGTTTGATTATATGGTATAACAGCCTGCCTAAATTCTCATGCATTTTTCCTCACTCGTGGAGGTGGGAGAGAGAGAAAACTGAGCTGCAACTGGCTCACTAACAGCGGACATGATGGCTCAACATTCTACGGAATCCCGAGTTTCTTTTCACGCCACAAAATAACAAGTTTTAACAGTTTTTAGAGCTTTTTTAAGGCTCATCAACATGACGTCTGCTTTCAAATGCTTTCCATACAGTTATCTCTCTCTAACCCCATATGTGAAAATGAAATATTAAAGAGCAAATTATTTATTATGTTACTAAATGATGCAATCTAGCACTTGCTTCCTAATTATATTTCATTATGGAAAAACACAAAAGAATGGATTGACGTGAACGGCGCCTGAGCTCTTCATTCTGTACCATAGCCTGCCATCTAGTGGTGTTGCGTTGCACACATGAATATTTTTGGACTCTGGGAGGAAGCCGGAGTAGCTGGAAAGAACCAACGCATGCGAGGAGAGAGCATTCAATTTGTATGCAGAAAAACTTAATTTTACTTAACTGCGGATATATTCTACCATTGTAAACCATCCTACAAGTATATGTTGTTGATGGCACTGTTTTCAAATTTAGTACTGGAAAAAAAAAAGCGATAGCTTTAATTTGTTTATTTGTTTTTCCAGAATCCAAAATAAAATAATTTAGTGTCATATTTGTGATTTGTTTTTCACTTCTTTGCCACAAAGTAAAACAACTCAATGAACATCCAAAAAGTGTAGCTGTAATTTTTTAATTTTTACAGGGGCATTAGATATTTTTAATAACAACCTGTACCAGCCAGAGTAGCCTGAGCAATTTAAAATTTTTCTGTTAAGGTTTAGATTTTATTTTTAATCTTATCCTTTACAAGTGCTCCATATCTATAAAGTTAAAACTCTCAAACTCTAGAAGACGATGTTAAAACAGCTGAAAGATGTTCTGAAGCAGGGTTTTTTAAGCTTTAAGAACAGAAAATGGACTTGATGAAGGATGTTTTGTCTGAGTTAATCACAACTTCTGTGAAAAAATATATATTAGCTGTGAGAAGAGCTTGAGAATGAAAATACTAACCTTACAGCAACATGACATTATTATTATTATTACATACAATTAAAAATTTGTTTCAAGACAAGTAATAGCCTTGCATGGATTTTGAACAGACTAATTTTTCAGAACTTAATTCTTTAGTTTTCTGAAAGATTTTTGAGTAGCCTGACAATCTCAACCTACAGAGGGCGCTATATACACGTGATACTGTCAGGAATATAAATTCAATCATCTTCCTAACATCAAAATAAAACCAACATAAATTTAAATCAATACAAGGTCAAATGTCATTAGAAAGTCAGAGGGTGACGTCGGATTTCTGATTAAAGCGCCTGCTGGTAGGAGAGTCTCCTCCACCGCAGCTGATATGGGAAATACTAATACATCATTCCTTCTGTAGACCTTTGCAATGCATGCCTCCATTCTATCTGTATTTAATCAAAAATATAAAAAATGGGAGTATATTTTACTTTATAGAGTCAGTGATTTTGCTGTCGAGAATTAGCTATCCTTTTTGTTGTCTTTAGCTTACAGATGTTTATTTTAGAGCCTGAATTATGGTAGAGAATGTGAAGTATGTGAAGAATCCCAGAAATTCTTTCTGTGTCTCAAAATCAGTTTATTCCAAAAACCTTACAGTACAGTTAAAAATGCTACCGTGAAGTATGATGTTCTTTTTTTAACCAAAAATGATGTCCTTTAGTAATTTTTAAAAAATCAATTAGAAGACATAACTCCGATTTAAATTAATTAGGGCCATCAGCAGGCTTGCAGTCCCTCCTGTTTGTCTCACCTTTGTTGGAGGTGGAGGACTGAGCACTGTCAAGCAAAGAGAGACAGACGCCAGCATGCTGTGTGGGAGACAGCTTGAAAAAGCGCCAGCGTAAACACTCCCAGACCACATGTTCTCCCAGGGCATAGGGGCTGGCCTCTCTCCAAGCACATCTGCACACAATCCTTCAGCTCTTAGCAGGCCAACCAAGGAGACAGAGCCGGGCTGAAGAGGGAGAGAACGGGGGAGAGAAGTGGTCCCAGACACTTCCAGAACCTGCTCTTTCTTTGATCTGAGTGTCAGTAACATCTTAAAAATATGTAAATAAAATAAAGGGTTGTGCAGGGGGAGAATTTCCAGAACCTACTCTCCTCATGCAAGATTTTGAGTGTAAGGGTGTAACATATCTGCATCACAACACTATGCCTTGGAAAAAATTTTAGCCCATTTGCAAAGAAACCTTATACATACATTTCCAAATAGTTTAAGCTGATAATTTTAAAAAGCCTCAATCTGCCTCTGTAAAACACGTCTATCTGTAATTTGCATTTTTTTCTCTGGTGCATTATCTTAACTAGTTAATATTGTACAATGCTGACATGAAATAAATAATACACCTATTTTTTTCTTCTACAAGCTTTCCCTGCTTGCTGCCCTTTCATTTCTGAGCAAATTAGTGGCTTTGTCGCAGCTAGATGATCACTGAGCATGCTATGCTGACAACACCTGAGGAATGCAGAGCATGCAACAGCAGCCTGTGTTCACCCCCAACTCCGACCCCCCCTTAAATCTCTCTTATCTGCAGTTCTCCCCCACACAACCCAACAGCCATCAAAAGAAAATGCTTAACACAACCTTTGCACAAGTCTTGAGTTTATACTTCTTTTTTTTAATCTTTGATTCATGTTTGTTTTTCAAGCCCCCAGCAGGTCACATTATTCCTTGTTTCTGGTGAATTGCACTTTAAAGTCCCTCCCCAAACTGGGCTTGAGCTATTGAACACTTGCACACCATATCAATACACTCCATGCAACTTGCTGACCAAATTGTAATCTGAATAGGGTCCAGGCTAAAAGAAAAAGTCAATATCTTGTCAGGAAGAATAATACCAGGGTAGAATTATTTTATTTTTACGAAAATGCAAAAAATGCATCAGATTTTTAGGTTGTGTGCATGCATAAGTTTGGGAAATAAAGGGAGAAGAAGACTAAGATCATGAATTCCATGTGTCTGGCTGCCCAGTTGTGATGAAATCTGGATTAAATCTCCTTTTCCACATATATTACAATAAGAGTGTGGGCTTTCCCACCTGAATTTTGAAGTTGTGAATGCATTATGCAAATTCAGCTGCAAGAAATAACACACAGTATGGATGAGTGAACATTGCATATGTTTTCCTCACACTCGAAGCCCTGTCTGTCAGGGTGCAGAAGACAAGGCATAAGACTGAGGGGATTTAGTTGCCAAGCAACTCCTGTCGACACAAACAGTTTTTTTTCTTAATTGCAAGTTGAGTGCTGTCAAAAAAACTTCACAACTGATGAGAACAGGAAAATGGTGTGATCTTATCTTCAGTTAAAACATGTCACTGTAAGTAAGGTCATATTCAAAGTAACATTGGGAACTAATTCCAGCTCACATTCAATCTGACTTTAATATATTATTTCTATGGATGCAAATAGATGCAAATTCACCATCGTACCCTAATCTCTCTCAGTTAATCAAAGTAAAAAGAAAAGGTCGTTGTGCTCTTAATACAAATATAGATATTAGTCCAACTATCTGACCAGAGAAAATGAATATCAGTTTTCATCATATCTTTATTTTAAAGATTACCTTATTTATATTTAATTGAAATGGTCCACTATAATAACCAGTATTACTCTTTTTTTCTAAACAGAAGTCACAGTGATAAGGTTTTCATCACATTTTGCAGGTAAGCTTTTTCTAAAGAATGAAAGGAATCTGTCCCAACATGTTGAACATCATACAACAGTCAGTAGAGAAATTATGTTTTAAATACCAAAACAAATATGAAAGGTGGGCATCAGTGATGAGTTAGTGAGAGGCGTTCTTTGTTTTTTACTACTTTGTTTGCTACTTTTCTAATTTAATTTAATTCTAAACTATGTTATGCTACTTAGGTGCTTAAATGTGAAAACCGAAAGGGGAGTAGGTATGAGCACCTCAATTGTTATATTTAATGGTGCAGTTGGTGATTTTGTTGAAGTACAAGTATTGGAATATTTATTTGCTTGATTAACACAGTCTAAAACAAGCAATAAAGTCCTTATTTTTATCATAACATATGATGATGAGGTAATAATCCTGAAATACTAGGATTATAATTTTGTGCATTCAACCTGATTGTGTTCACCACTGTACAGTCCTTCTTTACTCTTCTTGCAGATCAGTTATTTGTAGTTATTCTGTTTGTAGTATCCTGTCACCTATCGGGTATTACTCTGAAGCTTTAGATCAATTTTCAGACTTTTAATCTGATTCAGTGCTCAAAGATGAAAAAGTCATTATTGTTGGTGATTTTAATATTCCCGTAGATGCTAAAAGTAATAGACTAAATAAAGCATTTAAAGCTGTCTTAGACTAAGTTGGCTTTACTGAAAAGGTTTTACATTACTACTTGCTCCTGTCACTACACTCTTGATTTCTGATCACAGTGATGGCTACCCCAGAGTGTAAGAGAACACTATAAGGTTTTGTGTTGTGATGCATAGAGAGTCTATCGATGGATCAGTGTCACTATAACTACTGAATTGTGACTGAAACATAGAAAAATGTCCTTGGGTGCACAATGTGTGAGCTTTTTTTTCGTTAAAAATTTTGTCTGCGTGAAACTGTCCCTGTTCTTCAATGGCAGCAGCCTGCAGCTCCAGAGTTGGGTGTGGCTCTTTAACCCTCTCCACAGTTTCTTTTGAAACATTGGCCAAGAATGATAATGAACTGAGCCATATTTATATACCTATAGGTGATAGGGAATACGTCTTACCAGTTCTCCTATTTTTTATGCAGTATTTGAAGTATTTTTGTGTTTATGCTGAAAACATGCTATAGTTTCCATTTTTTACAATTTTTCATGAATATAGCACATCCTACTCATCCTTTTCATTTACTCTCTTTACATAAACTTTTTTTTTTGTCTTTCTTTGATTCATTCTAAAATCTAAAATAAGAAATTCAAATACAGTTCCTTAATTTAAAAATGTATTTTAGATAGTGGCAAAAAGAGGCAGCTCGCTGCTGCAAAGGTGTGTGCTTTTACAAGAGAAGCCAAAATCACTAAATTAACTGTGCGACAACAGCTCTGTGACTTGTTGCCAACTTAGAGTCATGAAGTGGATCGATTTCGACCACTTTTGGACCCCCCTTTGCACCTTGCTTTTTTTACATATCAATCCGTTGTGCACACAGAATAAAAGCTTCCCTAGTTGGCAAAGTGGTTTGGGCCAAATCTCAGATCTGACTCAGGGGAAAATGTGTCAATAACACCCCTAAAATAGGTGCTGGCACACAGGCTCGATTCCAGATTTTATTATGTACTACAGTTCTGCCCATTTTAGGTCATCACTAAGGGTCCATTATCACCTCAGGGCTAACTGTTCTGAGGTTATACATCAATTTGGCAAATCCACAGACTAGTTCTGGAGTAAATCTTGCAACAATTATTGGTTTGAGTTTAAACATTTTAGCTGATGCCAGAGTACACTAGTGTGTGTGCCAAAATGCATCACCATTTGATCTGAATCCCCTGGCTGCCAGGGGCACAAAGAATCATCGGTAATGTCAGCCAAACATCCTCCAGGTGGATCAGAGGAATTGTGCATAACTTAAAGGTGAATTGACATCTGCCAGCTGTTTCAGGCAGTATTGGGTGAAAGTAAACAATGCACACAATCATTTTCTTCTTTTTCTTACATAACAATAAAACAAAACTTGAATATGTAATGAAGCATAGTTTTTCACAAGTTTTCATGAAATAAAATATTTTAAAAAGGGCGCTGAGGAAAGAACCTACTTTTTTTGCTTGGTGTCTGTTTGGGTCAATGACATCACAAGAGGCACAAGAATCAAACCAATCAGCTGCTCTTAGTAAGTATTTCAGGAAATTAGCGATTTATGACTGATTTTAACATAGATTCTGAACAATTAGAGTTGCAATTGAGTTGCAAATTCAACTATGCAAGTGTGAGGCAAAGTTTGACTCTGATGACCTCAATGCCATGATGGAGGCTGCCAATTTGCATTTGTTTACAAGTATTGTTCTGTGTGTTTTAACACATAAAAAAAGAATAAAATAAATTATTTTGGCATGTATTGTAGTAGGTTGCCCAACAGCAATTAGCCAGCCTTTGTGTTTTCTGAATTCTTTAGTAGGAGAGACATCATTTTCAGTCTGTGCTGGTCTTTTTACTGTAGCATGTAGCATGGGTTTCATACATGCTACATTTTCCTGAAAACCCTGCTGTGTTCTCTCAAACAGCTTAAGTGTTTAGCTGAATACAAGCAAACAACTTTTAATGGAGAGTTTGATTTGAAACATGCTAATAAAAGAGACACAAACAAAATACAAAATTACTCAAAGGAACTCGGGTGAATTGCCTTGTGTGATGTCATCAGAGGCATGCGTGTATCAGCTTGATTTTAGGGGGAGTAGATTTTATCTTTATAAAACAATTGAAAATGAAATAGAAAAACAAGCAGGAAAACTGATCAGGATATGTGTAAAAAAAAAAAAACTACTACTTGTTTAGATGAACTTACAGCGAGAGAATCGCCTCGCCAGCAGCTTTAACACATAAACATATAGGCTGTGTGTGTGCTGTGCAGAGGGCGACTCCAATCACCGCCGCTGTTCTGGCTGAATTTCCCTGACTGACGTCAGCTGACTCTCCGCTCCTCCGGACACAGCGCCGCGTAAATATGCTGCTCTCGGTGCCGCCAAGGACAGGAATCAGCCCGTACGGCGGCTACACCGGCAAAAGCTACAAGAAGGTAAAGAAGCAGCCCTTAGACCACTTCTATCTCTTCTGTCCTGAAGTAAAGCTGCCTTCGATGCGGCGCTGTTCGAGCTCTGGCTCTCCACTTAAAATCTGCTCGGCTGTTTTAAGCTGCAGTGTCCTTGAAATTGGATCACGTTAAAACTCTCCTACCGGCTGTTGCAACGCTCGTATTTGGCTCTCCCCGTGCGTTTTGCTACACTGTAATAAAGAGTCTGTTACATTGTTCCCTGTGGATTACCTGAGCAGTTTGGTTTCGTTTGCTCCGACACGGTCGCGACTCTCTTCCTATTTCCAGCCTACGCAGAGAACAGTTTATAAATTTCCACCCTGGTGCGCCTAATGCTAAGAATAAGCGCAAAAGAGCGTTTTATTTTCGACTCTGTGAATTGAACTAAAAACGCGCTTGGTGTCGTTTTGTTTTTAATTGAATTTTAACACAAGTTTGTAAAGTTTTTGTTTTTTTTCCTCTTTTACGCGCTCCATGATGCCCCACCCCTTCAGAAATTAAAACTGAGAGGGTTTGCATATCGCGCTAAGAGTCTGTTTTAGATCGCCGCACCGAATGTACAGATCAGCTGGAGAGTACCGTGACTCTAAACTGGAACAGTATGTAGCTGTAATATTGATTGGCTTGCTCTGTGAGATAAATAATTAATGACGGCTAAATTATCTATTCTCAGCGCTTCTAACGTGGACACCATATATTTGACATAGAAAGCCTATGATAAGGAAGCGATTTAGCCTATAGGATTATTTGCAACATAGCAAGCGGTTTAAAACGTTTTGAGTACTCATTGCGGAAGCTTATTAAAGATTACATTTAGAAATGCTCGCTCATGAAACTTACTGTTGGAGCTAAAGCAGTAAAATTGGTGAATTTTCATTTTATTTGACTAGATTATACTCAATGTTACTGAGTAGAACTTGTTTGAGTTTAAAAGCTGTAAGGCAAATGATCTAAATTATATACAAGTTTTGAAACGTACTCACTAAGCAATCTTAATTTATTATTTGACTATTTGTTAAGATATTTTTTACTCAAATAAGTTGATTACTAAAATGAATTTGTCAGGCTCTAACTTTTCCGTTCTATACTGACAAAATTACTGCAGACAATGTTTGTGAATCGATTGTTTATTGATCCCTTAGGCTCTTTGAATTTGAACGTCTCTTTTTAAACTTGATTTGTGTGTATATACATCATTTAAACAACTTCACATTTGCTGACAGATAAGCAACTGTTAAATCATTTTCATGACTTTATCCCTTTAAATTACAGTCTAATTATTTAAATTATTGTTTGTTAGAAATAGAAGGCAACACGTTATTCATTTTCTATAAAATAGGGATTAGACTTTGTTGCAGATTAGAGTCTTGATATGTCAAAGTTTAGCAACAGACTTGATTTTTTTTTCATTAGTATTTTTTATGTTTCTATGCATGATATTCTGTCTGCATGCACATTTTTGCTTTGAATGGTAACCAGAGGGCAGTAAATTTGATGAGGGTGTGCTGTTAATCAAAAGGAAGTACAAGACTTCTGCACAATCAAAATTCATGAAGAACATGAAAATGGGATAAATTTCTAATTTCTCAGTCCAGATTCATCTTTCCCAACATTGAAAACCTAGAATATTTGGTAGTTCTTGCCTAAATCCTGTGCTTTAAAGAATTTGTAATTAAATTTTTTGTAGTTAATATTGTAGTTTAATTTATTTTTATTTTTATTTACAAACATTTAATAAGGCTGCACGGTGGCGCAGTTGGTAGCACTGTTGCCTTGCAGCAAGAAGGTCCTGGGTTTGATTCCCGACCAGGGGTCTTTCTGCATGGAGTTTGCATGTTCTCCCCGTGCAAGTGTGGGTTCTCACCGGGTACTCCGGCTTCCTCCCACAGTCCAAAGACATGCCTGTTAGGTTAATTGGTCACTCTAAATTGCCCTTAGGTGTATGAATGAGTGTGTGTGTGGTTGTTTATCTGTTGCCCTGCGATGGACTGGCGACCTGTCCAGGGTGTACCCTGCCTCTTGCCCATAGACTGCTGGAGATAGGCACCAGCTCCCCCGCGACCCACTATGGAATAAGCGGTAGAAAATGACTGACTGACTGACTGACATTTAATAACAAAAAAAAATCTTCAATTGTTTTTTTAAAATTTATTTTCAGTGTAGAAAAATTCAGTGTCCAAACTACAGGGGGACAGAAAATCTCCACTGACTGAACATGGGAATAAACAACAGACAACTCATTGTGGTCACAACAGAGAGAACATTTTGGGTTTTTTTTGTTTTGTTTTTGGACAGAAGGTTGTTCTGGACAGCGAGACATAATGAATGTCCATGTTTAAAACCACCACTGCAAGCTCAGATAACTCAATACCAAAAAGCCTACACCTGATTAATGATACAGCTGCACCAATGCAGTCATTGGTGCGCACAGCCAAGTTTTATGGATGCAGAGGATCCTCTTTATCACAACAGTCTCCTCTTCTGTGTCTTTCTTGCTAACGGAATTATGACTAACAAGCATCTTCACTGTTTCTTTTACGAAATCATCTGGTTTATCCAGCAAGTTAAAAGGAAACAAAAAGAGAGATTTAGGCCTAACATGTTACTGAAGTAGTAATAAACTTTTAAAATCTATTTTAACATGTCTTGTAAATGTTTAACCCGAAAACCACATCTAAGATGCGCTCTTTATTGACAACGGCTGCCTCAGGGTTTAGAAGCTCAGCTTCTTAGCTGTCAAACTTGCTAGCATGCCGGCAAGTAGTGTAAGTAGCGTTGTGACTAAATAAACTAGAGCTGGATATAAACAAAAAATTTTTGAACCAGTGCAGAAAGTCTGATGACAGATTCTAACGTTGACTATTTTTACTAAGCTGATATATTCATACATAATATAATCCATGCAAACACATCTGCCTTTCTGCTGGAAACCACACACGATGAATAAGAATAATGTTTGACTTGAACCAACATCTTCAGTTTATTTCTAATCAAAATGTTTAGTTGTTTTGTTTGAATGTGGCCAATATTGAACATTGCATCAATAGAACATGTGCTTGAATAAAATGTAAGCAATTCTAATGGCGGATATTTAATACAGCTCAAAATTTATTTTTATTGTGCTCTTTCCAAATGATATAAATGATCATTAACGGAAGTGCAAGATTATGAGTAAGTTCTTGGAAAACATCCGAAACAGCTGAAATCAAATGCTTCCCGCCGTGCCTGTGTAATTCCCATCACTTGCTCACAGCTGGAAGGAATTTAGATTGCTCAGATTAATGACCTGGAATTCCTGGAATCCTGGATTCAGACAATGTGTTCGCTTCCACAGGGGCTCTACAACCTTTAAAACCCTTCTTCCCTGAAGTTAGACCTGCACGCTTTTTTTCCCCCTCAGAGCTAAAGTCACACACAGAGAGAGACTTGTAAATCCAGTGTCAAGTGGTAACCCCTGTTCTGTGTCGTTTATTTTTGAGAAAAGGGTGGAGAGAAGAGAGGGATTAAGAAATACTCCCCTTTTTACTCTGCTTCCCATTAACCTCAAGCTTTTTTCTTCTTCCTCCCGCCTGTTTCACACACACATGGATTTCTGCTAAAAGTAGTTTTAAATGGTTAAGAGGGAGAGAATAGATTAAGGGTTTAGTAGAGGAGCACATTTGAGCTGCAGAACATTGAAGATTGTCATTACTTTGCAAGTCTGGCTCTTCCCTCCTTGCACTGATTTACTTTACCTATTTGAGATTTAATGTAAAGAGATTGCACCTGTTATACTATGATCTTTTCCACTGTGCATTTGATCAATCAGGTAGGCCCTAATGTTTCAGTAATATCTCTGCATGAACCAATGCAACCTGTTTTTATTCCTAATATAACACTCAATACAGTCCTTAGGCATATTTATTAATCATTGAAGTGCCAATGTATGATAAGTGATGATTAAATGTATTATAATTTAGATTTTTAGCAATAAGTAGAAGTCTAAATTCTAGTAGAATAGTTGTGGGAAAATTAGTACATGTCTTTATGTATGTAAACTTCAAAATCTTCACTGAGAGCAAAGTGTACCGGAGTCAATTTCCGTATTTGTGTGCACAAACGTGGCAATATAGTTGATTCTAATTCTGAAACTTCTGACTGACACTGTACAGACTAAAGCAAGTTTGGGCTGCCAGGGAGACGTGGCGTTGAAAAGTGAGACAGTAGGTCTTTGCAATTAACTAGAAAGTTCCCACATCCTGCTCCCTTTGCCCTTATTGTTCTGTTCGACTGAAAAAGTCCTTGAGTCACCTGCAGTCCCTGCAGGCATCACCTCCGCTTCCTCCAGCTGTAATCATCTCATCAGTTTTCAGCTGCTGGCTGAAGCACACTGAGTCTCTGCACCATGCTGACAGCCACTTATGTCACATCTCTATCTATCGATATATATATATATATATAAAAGTTAATTGCTTTGCAGCTATGACTAGTAAATCTTGGAGTACAGTTGCTGTCGGGATGGTATGTTTCCAGATGTAGGAATAAGAATAATTCGTTTTTACATATTGTAGAAAATAAAGGTCCCAATTGTGGCTCTGATTATCATAGATCTGTCCTGCTGTAAGAAATGTTGTTTGATTGAACAAACCTTTTAGATGCATCCACTTGTATAACCTTTTGTCCACCTAAAGCGGATAAATCTTCTGGCCCAGGACTGTAAAGAATGCTGTGAAAAAACACTCTGCCTATACAGTGTGAATAGATTTGGTTTGAGATTCTGTTAGTAGGATAAGTGTGAGTAAAAATTCCACACTTTTACAGTATCACTGTATTAACTCACACACAAAATTATACCATGATCTAATGGCTTTTATGTAAAACAGCTCGTCAACCAGCTCGCAGCTTTGCAAGCTGCGAGCTTAAAACAGTGTTACCTCAAGAAGATTGACAGGTGGCGCTCTGGTGCATATCTGCCTTTTGTTTTAATGGCATAAGAAGACACAACGCTATGTGAGACATTTAACACTGTAGCATTCATAATTAGATCACCAAATGAGAAAATAATATGTCAATACGTCACAACTCACACACTCCATATATTTTAACCATTTTGTGTTACATTGCTACAGAACTGAAGAGACTCAAATATCACCGCAATTACTCACGCTCAGCTTTTCTGTCTGGACTGACAAACGTTCGCTCACTTCAGCATGCTCAATTCATGAAACAGAAAATTAAATATAATAATTTGACCTAATTATCTGACAACTATAGGGCACTCATAAAGCAATAAAATTTCCTACCCAGATGGTCAGTTGATCCTTAAATATGAAAGAAAAATAAAACACAATAGCATCACGGCAAAAGTAATGTACCTGGTCCCGATGCAGCAGAAAGCTGTGAATTCCACAGCACACGTTAACTGTTCAAACAGGAGCAATCAAAGGTGATAAAAACCCTTTAAAAACATGACAGAACTTGATGTTCCACCAAATCCCCATCATTTTGTCACTGTAGACATGCATAACACATGTTTTTCAATATGACAGCATGCAGACAATATAATGGAAACGGCAGTGTGCAGTAACGGGTGGGGGTAGGACAGTGCGGTATTAGTCTACACTCCATGCAGCTGGAGGAAACTCCAGTCACTCCACCACTTGATGCAGTGATGACTCACTTTCTCAAGGACTTTAAACTGTAAAAAATTAGCCGTTTTGACACCTAAGTTTGTAAAAACCTCAGTAAACGTTGATAACAGTAACGGTAACATGCCCAACACAAATATGTAAAAATGAAGAGAAATGTGCTGGGTAAGTGGTCAGGTTTTTAGCACAGATTAGGTGAGAGTTGTAAAATGTATTTTAAGGTTTTTTTTCAAAATATCCCTTCCCTTCTTAGATACTCTTGTGCTCTTCTATATGTATATTCGTTCAGGATTGCACCATTACATTGTAAATTACCTTACATGGCTGGCAAAACACCTCGAGCTGGAGCAGTTGGAGGGGGTTAGATGCATGTCTGACTCTCTGCCATCGTTTTATCAGATGAGGTTTAGCAGAGCGGTTTTAATGAGACATTACCTTCTGACTTGAATGCACATGAGAGGGATTAGCACTTTCCCTTAACAAGTTCAGATCCCAATTAGACAGGCCTCACCAGCCAGGCCTCGGTGCCGGACTATTTGGTCTCCCCCGTCATATCTTCTCTCTCCAAGCTGTTGCAGGTGCATCCCTCCTGATGTTTTTTTATTCCTGGAGGAGAAGGCAAGGGAGGACAGAGGAAGCTACTGTGACTGTAAAAAAAACAAACAGCACACTGTTGCCGCTTTCATAAGGGAGGAATATTAAAGAAGCAGGTGAAGATAAAGGAAGGCTGTGAGTCAACGTGATTGTCTTGAGTGAAGAAAAAAAGAGAGAGGATAAAAGTTCTTAAAACTAAACATCAGTTTTAAAAAGATGAGGCATTGAATATTATGATTTTATTTATTGAAATAGTCTACTGGAAGGTAAGCATTGCTTCTAAGTTGTCCTTTTTGGCTTTCAAACCATTTGGATCTTCAGTTTGAAAAACAAAAAAACTTTGTTCTGCAACTTTCAATAAATCTTTACTAGTTTTGGTTAGAAACTAGGTTTACTCACACTGAACTGATCACAAAAACTGCTTGAATTAAGCTCTGCTTGCTCCTCTTTTTGTCACATTGCTGATGAACCTAGTTGTGAACTTACAGGGGTTGGACAATGAAACTGAAACAGCTGGTTTTAGACCACAATAATTTATTAGTATGGTGTTGTTATGGCTTGCGAGATATAGGACCCTAGAATGCAGACGAGCAGGCAGCGTGATGGTAAGTGAAAAAGGTTTAATAACAAAAACTCACTCACAGCAGGAGGCAGGAACAAAACAACAAACGGGCAGGCGAGACAGGCATGGCATGATCAAAAAACAAGACTTGGTTTGAGAAATGTTTCCGCCATGAATGACAGAACAGGTGTGTATGTATGGAGTGTGACCAGGTGAAACAAGAAGACAGATTAATAGGTGCAGGTGATCCGCATTAACAGAACAAAACGTGGCTGGAGCAAAACAGAGACTCTTGAACACAAACTAACAGAAACTAGAAAAACATGAAGCAAAAGCATAACCAGATCCGAAAACCAAACTTGACAAAACATGAACAAGACGACAAAACTAAAGCATGACCAGGAAAATAAACAGAAACATGATTCAAAACTTGAACTGTGAATAAGACCAACAAAAACCCAAAAACCTAACAACCCCAAATTATAACAGGTGTAGGGCCTCCTTTTGCGGCCAATACAGCGTCAATTCGTCTTGGGAATGACATATACAAGTCCTGTACAGTGGTCAGAGGGATTTTAAGCCATTCTTCTTGCAGGATAGTGGCCAGGTCACTATGTGATACAGGTAGAGGAAAACGTTTCCTGACTCGCTCCTTCAAAACACCCCAAAGTGGCTCAATAATATTTAGATCTGGTGACTGTGCAGGCCATGGGAGATGTTCAACTTCCCTTTCATGTTCATCAAACCAATCTTTCACCAGTCTTGCTGTGTGTATTGGTGCATTGTCATCCTGATACACGGCACCGCCTTCAGGATACAATGTTTGAACCATTGGATGCACATGGTCCTCAAGAATGGTTCGGTAGTCCTTGGCAGTGATGCGCCCATCTAGCACAAGTATTGGGCCAAGGGAATGCCATGATATGGCAGCCCAAACCATCACTGATCCACCCCCATGCTTCACTCTGGGCATGCAACAGTCTGGGTGGTACGCTTCTTTGGGGCTTCTCCACACCGTAACTCTCCCGGATGTGGGGAAAACAGTAAAGGTGGAACAATACGTGTTTCACATTGTCCACAGCCCAAGATGTGCGCTCCTTGCACCATTGAAACCGACGTTTGGCATTGGCATGAGTGACCAAAGGGTTGGCTATAGCAGCCCGGCCGTGTATATTGACCCTGTGGAGCTCCCGACGGACAGTTCTGGTGGAAACAGGAGAGTTGAGGTGCACATTTAATTCTGCCGTGGTTTTATGTTTTTTGGATACAATCCGGGTTAGCACCCGAACATCCCTTTCAGACAGCTTCCTCTTGCGTCCACAGTTAATCCTGTTGGATGTGGTTCGTCCTTCTTGGTGGTATGCTGACATTACCCTGGATACCGTGGCTCTTGATACATCACAAAGACTTGCTGTCTTGGTCACAGATGCACCAGCAAGACGTGCACCAACAATTTGTCCTCTTTTGACCTCTGGTATGTCACCCATAATGTTGTGTGCATTTCAATATTTTGAGCAAAACTGTGCTCTTACCCTGCTAATTTAACCTTCACACTCTGCTCTTATTGGTGCAATGTGCAATCAATGAAGACTGGCTACCAGGCTGGTCCAATTTAGCCTTGAAACCTCCACAGTAAAATGACAGGTGTTTCAGTTTCATTGTCCAACCCCTGTAACTCAATAATTAAACTAATAGTTTTTGCAGAGTTGTTTATCCCAGCCCCTGAAGCCTTGAAATGGATCAGAACCAGATTTTGGGGTATCACCAACCACAACATGGCACCACCTTCATATTACCAGAGTTGATTACTGCGGACATTATACCTGGATGCACATGTACTTTGGTCAGCATAGATAAAGCCAGTTACTAGTAAGATGATTTAGCATGGTTTTAAAAACTTGGGTTTCAAACTTTTCAAATTCATTTTATTCAAATTCAAAAATACTTTATTAATTCCAAAGGGAAATTAAAGGTTCCAGTCAAGTTGTTCATGTGGTTTAAAGCCAGAGTAAGAGCTGGAACTTCTGCAGCTGGATGAAGCATCCAGTAGAGCAGTTCTGCTCCATCCCATTTGTTGCTGCATGCTACCGGTCAACTGGCTCAAAAGAACACCTTTTCATTGATTACAAGACAAACAAATTAGGCTGTGGAAATATTTCCAGTCACAAAATGCATAGATGGTCATCATCTGGAAATAAAACATCACCCCCATCACTCTTAATAAGGTAACAGTGTTTTATATCTACAGTTGGGGGGCTACGAGTAGCACATCTGTTAGGCAACCGATTGGAGGAACAACCCCGGTAGAAAGCATTACTTATTAACCAGCTGTTACTTTATAAATATCTGTTTTTATATATTTTTGCTAAAGTCCTTTGGTCAAAATCAAAATGACAATAGAATATTTTTGATGATGCTGTTATTACTATAATAATTTATATATTACACTGTGTTAGCTCTAGTAGGAATTTTTGCTATTTTTATGTTTTTAAAAAAGCAATTAGATTATGTTATGTTTCTTTAAGTATTTGTGAAGGATTTAAGATTTTTCACCTGTGCTTTAAGGTCGTTTTTGTTCTTCACCAACAGAGTTGCAAACACAACATGTGAAAAGCATTCTTCCAAGTTTAGCCCCTGCATAATCTCCCTTACATTTAAATGCAAATGCACACATTTTATTGGTTAGTGAGATATGGAGCAGCCAAAGCATAAAAAAATCCGATTAGCTTTAGTGTGTTAATGCAAACATACATTTCATTGGGGCATGCAGGTCATTTAGACATATTTGCAGCACAAAATGGTTAAGCTGAATTTGATCTGTTCTGTTGCTATGATATTATTTCACATTTCTAATAAATAATAAAAAAAAAAAACATTTATATTAGCTCCAATATTATTATTTTGTTATTTTTTTCTATCAATGTTTTAAAGTTGTGGACTTTACAAATGTAGGTCAGAAGAAGTGTCATCAATAAATATATCCTTGATATCAATACATACATAGTTATATAGAATATAATGTAGAGCCACAGAGGGTTTTGTGTTTTTATTAATAATCACTGTACCAAATGTGTCAGAGATGCAGAAACAGTGGCCAGCCAATGAGGACTTTAAGTCTGTTAGTAGAAAAAGGTTGTTTTTGCCCATGAACTGAGTTGCGATCCTTTCAAGCAAAGCCATACCATTAGAGATATGCAATTAATCTAAACAGACAGTAAAAATTGTTTTGTAATAAAAGGCTGTTTTTTTCTGATAATTTCTCATTTTGTGATTATTTTATTATTAAATTAGATGTATTGTTTAAGCCCTTTAAGGCACAGAAAGAGACTCAATTGCCTTATAAATTTCAGCCCCTTTTTATTTTTGTGCAAAATGATGAATATTGACTCATATGACTACTATTCCTTTATTTCTTGGTAAAAAGGACATGCTGGGGATACCAAATAACTTGCAAAAGATTTCTGTAGTTCAATAAAGTTGTCAATAAATGTGTACTGTGCCTTCGTGTTTTTATGAGGCTCCATCTGTCTTTCACTCATAAAACATATTTTTCTCTGGTTTGTGTTTTTATTGTCTATCCCATCTCACCTGGGGTTTCACATAACTTAGTCAGATTGAGCTGTAATTTCTATAAATACCCGAGCTCTGATCCAATGGGCCCTACTGATAGATCAGTTTCACATCGAGTTAGGTAATCAGTATGTTTTATACATCAGGCCTGCTCTGTTGAGAGTTTTTATGATATGTTTTCTGCAATGAGCTATAGTGAATATATAGAACTCATGGCATTTTATTTAACTGCTTTAAATTCTCATTTCTTTGATTTGACTAGGACATCATAGTTTTAGCTCTCTAATAGTTTTGGTCTTACCTCCTAGAAGTTTTCATGTTAAATGATAAATGATCCAGCTCTACTGAACTCCCATGAGGCGTACCACAAGGTTTGATTCTTGGTACTTGTGAAAATGGATGCCATCCTTAAGCATAAAAATCCAGCTTTTTTTCATAGTTAAGAGCGATGCAACTCTTTAATAGCTCTTTTTGATTGATATTATGTTTATTTAACCTTTGTAGTCCTTTGCTGTAAACTGACTAAAGAGATCATACTGAGATGAAGCAACCTTTCCGGGGAGAGTTTCTGGGAGGAGACCCCGGGGAGAACCATGAACTCGCTAGAGGTACTATAAATCCCGTATGGCCAGGGAATGCCTTGGGATCCCTCAAAATGAGCTGAAGGATGACGCTGGGGAGAGGGATGTCTAGGGTTCCCTCCTGGACTTGTTGCCCCACGACCCGATCTCAGATAAGCGTAAGACAATGAATGGATGTATGGAGTTGGATTTTGCTTGCTAAATAAAAAAAGAACAGTGAAAATGAACAGAAACATTTTAAAACTGGTGGATTTTATGGGGGCAATCAGACAAAAAATGGGGAACAAGAAACATGCAGTTTGTTGAGTTTGTTTTGGCCCTTGCTTCTGAATATTGTTTATGTTTTCCAGGTGGTGCTTTAGTTCTTGTATTTTGTTCATGGTGTATTTGTGTTTCTGTTTTGTCTGTGACATTTCCTTATATTAGATTGTGTCCTTGTATTTTTGTTTTAGGTCCAGTCATGTTTTTATTTCACTCTCTGCTATAGTAATCAGTTTCATTTGGTCCACCTGCTTCATGTCAATCTGTCTCCCTGTCTCACCTGCATGTGGCACTATATATACTCTGTTCTGTTTACTCGCTGCTGGTTTATACTTTTGTCCATGCCAAGTCTGTCCATGGCTGTTTTTCATGCCCAGCCTGTCCACGACTGTTATTTTTGCCAACCCTGTTCATGTCCATCCCTGCTCCTGCCATCTAATGCCAAGCTGTGTGTTATTGTTTTTGTAATTTCAATCTTATTGCACTTACCACACTGCTTTCTTTCTGCCTGTCTGTATTTGGTCACACACCAAGATCTCATTTATGACAAAAACATTGACTGTATTCTCCTAAATCTGTAACTAATTGGGTGGCATGCTTAGGGCCATTGTCCATTTGCAAGACCCAGTTGTGGCCAAGCGTTAACCTCCTGGTTGATGTCCTAAAGTTTTTATTCAATATTTCCTGATAATTTTCTTTCCTCTTGATGCCATCTATTTAGTGAAGTGCACCAGTCCCTCCAGCTCCAAAACATCCCCACGAGATAATGCTGCCACCCCTGTACTTCACAATTAGTATGGTGTTCTCAGGATTGCACACTGTTCTCTTAGACCTCCAAATGTAGCAATGGCCTCTACAGCCAAACGCTTCAATTTTAACTTCAGTAGATCACAGTACATGTATCCTAACAATTGAGGTCTTTGTCCTTGTAGAGAATTTGCAAACTAGTCGGTCTCTATGTTGCTTTTGATGATTCTGTTTCTGTTTATGCATTTGGCAGACACTTTTATCCAAAGTGAATTAGAAATGAGGATATAGCAACTTAGCTACTTAGAAGGAAAACCACTAGTCAGGTTCTGTCAGAGGTGACAGGAGTGACAGTGTAGAATTTGAGAGCTGGCATAGAGGGCAGTGGAGAAAAAGATGCAGTAGGGAGGGCAGGGCAGTATAGGGTAGGTGTTAGAGTAGGGGATGCTCCCTGAAGAGCTTGGTCTTTAAGAGTTTCTTGAAGATAGACAGGGGCGGTCCTGTTCTGGTAGCACTTGGTGGGTCATTCCACCATCATGGAACAACACATGAAAAGAGTCTGGATTGTCTTGAGTGTGGTGTAGGCACTGCTAGCCAACCATCCGTTGACGACCGGAGTGACTAAGTTATGACATAAACCTTTGGGAGAGCATTCAAGTTGATGGGGGGGCCGTTCCATTAGGCACTTTGTAGGCAAACATCAGTGACTTGTATTTGTAGTGGGCAGCTAAGGGTGGCCAGTGGAGTTCATTAGAGAGGTGACGTGTGCTCTTTTAGGCTGATTGAAGACTAGACACACCAGACTAATTTTATGTAAATATCTATCTTTGGTCTCTAGGATGATTTTTCTGTTTTTTTTATTAGTACACCCCAGTAGAGATTATTGACCAAGATGCTAAAGATCAAAAGGAGTGGTGGGAACTTTGTTATAGGACAAAAGACAGAGAAGCGTGTGAAAAATGTGATCACAATTTTCAACAATAATATAGCAATTTCACGTTTTCTTGATATTTTTCAGTCATAGTTTTAATTCTTGTAATAGTCTTGCCATGTTTTGTCGGAGGTAAACTCTGAGGTAATGGAGGTTTTTGCTGTTTTGGCTTCAAAACTGGAATGATTTGCAGTTGTATGTTAATGAGCCACCTTAGCTTTCTGCTTTTAAACCTTGTTTAAAGATGTTATTTAACTCTGTTTAACTAGTTTTTGTTGTTTTTAGTTGCTTTTGATTCCCCTACGTTAACCTTTACATATTTCTCTGTGTTTGTGTCCCTTTTATTCTCTGGACTATTTTTTATGCTTGATTTTATGGAGCTGCACTTTGGTCAGCCTCAATGGGTATTCTTTATTCTAGTTATTTATAAAGTACAATTTATAGTACTTTATAAATAACTTGTTTGGGTGTGATATGGTGTTAAAGTAAGCATTTGTTTTATGTATGATTGTACTATTATAAATCTGATTTTATTTATTTATTTTTTCTTATTCAGCAGACATATGTGTCCCCCTCCAACCATCAGATGGCTCCTCCTAGCCCCAACAGCAACAGCAATGGCAACAGCAACATAACCACCTTCAGCAATGGCAGCAGCAACAGCATCAGCGGGGCAGAGCAGCTCAGCAAAACCAACCTTTACATCCGTGGCCTGCATCCAGGAACCACAGACCAGGATCTGGTCAAACTCTGTCAGCAGTGAGTTGCACAAAAACCAGTGCTCATACACACCCAGTAAATCTCCCCAGCTGTCCACCTTGAGCGGGAACCAGGAAAGCAGGGTAGATTATGGTACTCCTGAGTGAAAGGATATAGGCAGAATGGTTTGCCTGTCAGCATGAGAAAATGCTTAGTTGAACTCAAAATGCATTAAATATGGTTCATTTATGCCTTACATTTTTTCCAGGATAGTCTGACAACAATCAGACTCTGTTATTCAAAGTAAAAGTCACATTCTGCACTATAAATAACACAATGTGGCTCATCAGCATGTGCGTGCTGCTTGAAAATGTCAAACATCAAACAACAGCATCATCCATTCCATCTGATATGTTTGTTAGGTCTACGGTTGGAGAGAAGATCAAAACACTGAGGGCTGAGAGGAATGATCCACTTTTACCTAATTGAATTCTGGAGCCTGGTGATGAGAACCAGGAGAGCAGTGAAAAAAATGGAGGGAAAAAAGGGGACTGAGCAAGGATTGAAAATAGGGGGGTAGAGAGGGAGGGCGAGGCCCGTTATTTTACAGCTGTCTGGTCGATATAGCTCACATGAGGCTGCCCAACCCAACAGGAAACTGCAAACCCAGGGGAAAGGGAAAGACAAACAAGGGCAGTGGTGTGGGGGTAGTGGGCCGAGGACGTGAAGAATCGGAGGGGGGAGGAGTGTCAGGTGGTGTTGCGTGGGGGTAGTTCTCATATTTCTGCTTTAACAGAGCAGATAAAGTCATTGCATTAAATTATCCTCTCAGCAGAGCACATTATGATCAGTGTGATATTCCCCTAAACTAGACTGAAGGACACTGTTTCAAATGGAGGTACGAAAGGAAGAATGTTGCATTAGGGACATAACAGACCAAGCAGATGAATCAGGGAGGGATCAGAGTTTCTTTACATGGGTTTGCTTAGTAAATGTACACAAAACTGTGGTAGGACATCCCTGTGAAACGATCCCAGCCCCCACCCCCCACTAAAAGTTGCTGTATGCTGTGATTTACTATGTACAAAGTTTGTAATGAGAGGAGGGTATGTGGCTTCCATCTACTCCTCTGGCCCCTCCAGTTTTCTCTCTGGGAGCTTTGCTGCTGCTCTGGTTTTTGCCCTTTCTTGTCTTGTTAGCAGTAGATGGATGCTGAGCTGGACTGTGTAAGATGCTTCACACTTGAATAGGTCTATAGCCCTTCCTTTACTCTACAACATGAAGCGTGAGACCTCTGAGCACAATTCAGTTAACTCCACTGTGTGAGCAGCATGTATGCAAGCAGAGCTCACAGGCTAAAACGCAGTTTAAATGCGAAGTTGTGGAACCAACATGTACTGTAATAGTAATTATGGGATGTTCATACAGATCAGTTGATGGCATTTTACATCTTAGCATCAGAAACATCATAAAGTATTAATGTTGTAGAAACGACACGTCCACAGTCCAACAGAACTGCAATTAAACAGTATGGCCAATTTAGAGAGGGTAAGCCTCTTTAAAGTATTCACACCCCGTTGAATTAATTTCACATTTGGTCACATTACAACCACAAACTTCAATCTAGTTTATTAGGCTTTTATGTGATTGACCAACACAAAAGAGGCATATATTTGTGCAGTAAAAGTAAAATGATACATGATTTTCAACATTATTTCTAACTAAAAATCAGAAAAGTGTGATGTGCATTTTTCTTTAAATGCTTGTGTCAATATTTTGTAGAAACCCTTTTTTTTTACAATTACAGGTACAAACATAAATATTTTGCCCATTCTGATTTGCAAATTAGCTCAATCTCGGTTAGATTGGACAGTGAGCATCTGTGAACAGCAATTTTTGAACGCTGTCACATATTCTCAATTAGATTTAAGTCTGGACTTTGACTGGGCCATTCTAACACATGAAAATGCTTTGATCTAAACCATTCCATTAGCTCTGGATGTATGTTTGGGGTTGTTTTCCTGCTGGAAGGTTAACCTCTGTCCCCGTCTTAAGTTGTTTGCAGCTTCAAGCAGGTTCTCTTCCAAGATTGTCCTGTATTTACATTCATCAATCTTCTCCTTGGCTCTGACCGGCTTCCCTGTGCCCGCTAATAAAAAGCTTCTCCACACCTTGATGCTGCCACTACCGTGTTCCTCTATAGAGGTGTAATCAGGGTCATGTGCAGTGTCAGTTTACTGCTACACATAGTGTTTGACCTGAATAGAGCACCTTCTTCAACATGTTTGCTGTGTCCCCTACATGACTTGTGGCAAACTGCTAATGAGACTTCTAATGGTATTTGTTTTCAACAGTTACTTTTTTCGCCACTCTTCCATAAAGGCCAGATTTGCTGCGTGTACAACGGAGGCCTTCACAGATCAACTGTATTTGTACTGAGATTAAATATGTTTCTGGAGGCAATTTTTACATATTTTATTCAGGGTTATCAGATTACAGAGGACGGAATACATACACACAGCACACTTGTCAGATTTTTATTTCAAAAGATTTTTTTAAATCTATTTTGTTTTACTATTTCTTATAAAACTTGAATAAAATACACTGAGGGTTGTGCTTGATGCAAATGTGAAAGAAGATTCTCTTGTGTATAATTTATGCATACTGAGTTTGGCATTTACAGCGTACAGTATATTTACTATGGTATAGTACCTTTATATACATTTAGATAATATATTGTATGAAAATCAAAGTGCCAAAATGAAAATTGAAATGGTCCACTAGATATATTGATAGATTGCAGTTTTTATCACATTATCCTTCAAAAAAAAAAAAAAAAAAACTCTGAAAGGGAGTCTCTAATGCCTAAATAAAATTCTGTAGTCCAATATTCCTGGTTATATTGGATATCGGATTGCATTGCAGGGGGCACTAAGACCCAGCAGAGCTTTCAGCAGTTACACACAGAGAATCTGGTTAGTTGAATGGGAGCATGGCTCAAAGCCAGCATTGAACAGGACAGCCAAGGAGAGGCATATCACATTACACTGGATACACATGCCTGGAGAGATGGGAACTGATAGACACTACTGCACAAAGAAGCACTTGCCTAAGTCAGCCACTGTCCTTCCTTTTCATCTGCAGTTTCTGCATGCACCAAGCTGGGTAGATAAAGCAGGATTATTATTATGATGGTGTGTTTTGAGGTAATTGGTTACAGGGGCATTTTTTTAACCCACACCCACATTATGTTGAAGTGTGACTCTATCGATATTGTGCGTGAACTGAAATGAAAAAGATGGAAACTCTTTAATTCTGTCTTGCATGCAGAAACCCAGAGGACATTACTCTCAGTTCAGTAAATTTACCCTCTGCCCTTAAAGATTTTCTGATGCATATCATTTATTATCAGGTTGTATAACTATATTCGCTGTTACTACTCATAAAGCATCTGGTAAATTTTAATCCAGTCCTCATGAACATCAATTATGGTAAACTTGGAAAGAAACCACCTTACCTCTACAATGTTTTGTAGTACTAAAATGTTAAATATTTGCTAAATATAAATGTTTTTCATGCATAGTGCCAGAATAGCCACTGAGTTTAAACTTCATCATTTTGCAGGTATGGGAAAATTGTGTCCACCAAGGCCATCTTGGACAAGACTACCAACAAATGCAAAGGTGAGACGTAAAAAAAAAATCCTTTGTAATTATAACAGATATATTATAACAGCCCAGAATTATTCATATCCCTGGCAGATTTAGATTGGAAATCAATTTCATTACACCAAAAAATGTGCTTTTGATAGGAAGAGTTAAGTCACGACTCCAGCTCAGCCTCTCAGAAAACTTTGTTACTTCCTGTCAGAAGAAACATTAATTTGTCCATTTATGCATTGTGTATACATGCATGTCCTTGCAGGGTCATGTAGGTGGGAGTGGGGTTCCCAGTGGTCATTGGTCCATCACAGGCCAACACAGTACAAGCTGCCATGCACAGACACACTCACCTTTTTTTTCTACCAAACAAATTGCATTGATAAAAACAAAAAACATTTTTACCAGAGATGCTCCCCATACAATGTTTCATTTGATTCTTCTTAATAATTTTACAAACCTTTTTTTTTGTAACTTATAGTGATCTTGCTCAAGTTATCTTGTCAGCTGATACATTTTGTATATTTTATAAATAAGAGGAGATGAAATAGCATTACAACATTCAGACGAAGCTTGACCATGTAGAAATATTACAGCTTTAAGGTTACAGCCCATTACTTCTGAACCCCTCTCTGTAGAGCTTTTCAGTAGTTGTGCGGGCAATGTGGCTCACCGCGCAGGGTGCCATTTATCAGGTAGCAGCAGAAACTCTCAAAAGAAAAAAGATATCTGCCAGCTGTGCCAAGTTTTCTATTGATTATGAGAATGCCCAGTCAGTGGGGAGTGGGTAACCTCCTATGTTGAGTGTGGGTAATGTCATGAGGTTGGTGTTTAAGTCTTAGATTTTGATTTTGTGGTAAACTAAAGAGCTGCGTTGCTGTTTTTTGGAGACCTGGACTGGATTTGATCAGCTCTTATCAAAAATATAAAATAATTTAGAGTGTTTTCAACTCTGTTTATGAAACCATTCTGCTACTTGAGAAAACATAAATACTTGTTTTGGAATTCCAATCACCTTAGATTGGAACAAACATTAAAATTGCTGATAAACCTGGACTGAATTATTCTCCACTGATTACAGTTTCCTTGAAAGACAATTTGTGAATTTTCTTTTTATGTTTGAAAAAATATAAAGTAAGAGACTTATGTCTCTCTAAATATAGATGTGGAGGGTCATCCAGGGCCCCATTCATTGAAGAACTCCCACTGACTCAGGGGTTTATTAGTTCAAGTCATCTGGAATGCATCATACCTCGTGTCTTAACTTGTATATAATGTTTTGTGTTTTGGTTTTTTCAGGCTATGGCTTTGTGGACTTTGACAGTCCGGCCTCAGCTCAGAAAGCAGTGACAGCATTGAAGGCAGTCGGGGTGCAGGCTCAGATGGCCAAGGTAAGAACCACAAAATATGCGCTTATAATATGCTGGGTATATTTGCAACCTCTCAATTTATGAATAATTCTGTTTATATGGTAATTTTTACAAGCTTTTAGGAAAAATAGTTTTATTAAAATAAAAAAGGCTAACTCTCATGTAGCTAATTTCCTGCTCCTTATTTTTAATTTGTTGTACTGTACTATTGATTATCAGCTGATGGCTCCAGGGCCACACCGGGCCCTCTAAATAGATTACTAAAACATTATGCACAATCTGACACAAGAATCAACCATAGCCCAGCTCAGAAGGGTTCTTAATGTGAGAGCCTTAGCCATGCTTTTGGGCCCCACACAAGTGCTAAATTAGAACCGAAGAAAATAAAATTGTCTCTGAGAAGGCACTGATTAGCTCAGTAGGATAAAAGATTCTGATAAGCAACATCAACTAAATTAATGCGTGTGTTTTAAAGTCTTGGAAAGATAAAAGAACAATGAAACATCATCTATTTACAACACCAGAAAGTGAAATAAATAAAGCAAATAGGCTACAGTTACCATAAACATGGCTAAATACATGCAGGTACTTTCCATGTTTGCATCGGAAATGTCTGACCTTGGATCAATTTGTTAATGACCCCTGGTCTAAATCTCTGGGGTGTGTACCCTATTATGTATTTTCGGTTTAATGTTTTATGCTTAAAATTCTGTAGCATCCTATGAAACTGGACAAGTTGCACAAAGTGAACATCCCTTTAAGAACTGACAGAAATGTCAGGATTAAAAAGGCTTTGAAGCATAACTTTGTGTTTCTTTATTTCTTATTAATAGGACTAACCTGACTTTATAGATCAGAGATGCACTGACCAGAATTTTGTGGGCAATTCTAAAATTTTTTATTTTATTTTTTAATTTTGTAAAGCTTTGACCATCTAATTTTAGCAAATTCCAGTTTCTCTACAACAGCTACAACAGGGTGTAAAAACAGCATTAAAAACTTGTTTTTCAGCATTCCTATTGAGAGTGGTTAATAACTGGGTGCAAAAACCACGTCTCAGAGAGCAATTGATGTCAAAGAGGGTTTTATTATCAATTCAAACCAAGACACAATGAATGTGGAGCTGATATATTAAAGTGGGTTTCACGTCTTATACTGCCGATTAGCACGGTTAGCACGGTTAGCATGGCTAGCAATATCACTAAAATCGAGTCACTAAATAATATTAAAAAGTACAAAAAAAACTTACATTTGTATATTAGAAATAACAGTATAAGCTTTTATTTTTCTTGCATTTCAGCCATGGTTTGTAAATGTATCCCATTATTGTCTTTATTTCCTGTTGTCATTTTGTGTTTGCTGCGTGCTGAGCTGTCCGGGTGTGTTTCTAAATCTGTGTCCAAATCCACCGAAGGATACGTGTGTGTTCACAGTGGTGACGGTGTCAGGGAGCGGGTCCCAGGGGCTTTCCCTGGGCTCCCGGTACAAAGAAGCTGCCTGTTCTCCCCTGTGGCTTCTGACTCAGTGTCTGAGCACCTCCCCAGTCAGCAGGGCATAGTGCCCAGCCACCCGCCCTGTCAACGTACACACAAACAAACACACATGCAGAGAACTTGACAATCATGCCTGCACTTCAGCAGCCTTGCCTCAACTGGATTATCACACGCACTCACAGCCACCAACACCCTGGGAAAGCTGATCTCATGTTAAGCTGGGTCACTGACATTCATACTGCCTCTCGCTCACAAAATAGCTCAATTTCCCTCAACCCTAGTGTTGGAGTTTACAAGAAGGCTTATGCTTGCGTCAGGACACTCTCTGGCTCACCCCGACTTACTTACAGCTGAAGTTTGCTGCAGGTTTTCTCTGCTCGCTCACTCTGCAGCGTCAGAGTACAGCAAGAGGGAGGAAGGTGGAGGAGAAATCACCTTCCTCATAGGTCGCAGAGATTACACATCCATTATTCATGGGATGGAAATGAACTTGCACTGCATTAACTGGCTTTTAATCACATCTCAGATGATAAATATGCATAATAGCTGGAGGTGATACAGAGCGAGCATCTTACAAGATACCGTAGTTCAAATAAAAAATTTTTGAGCAGCACATAAAGGACAGAAGAAATTAGCTCACAAAAACACAACAGTGGTCTTTTATGGGGTAATTTAATTTCAATTTTTAATGATTTTAAATGCTGATCTGGAAGAGCCAGATAAGTCATACTGATTTATAAAACATGTACTTGTATATAAGGACAGAATTAGTGATTACCTTTAGCAAGGAAACAGAATGTTTTTCTTCTCCGATATTCTGCTCTCACTACGAGATAGAAAATGAGCATTGCAGACCATTCATGAAGAAAAAACACTGTATGAACTTAGAATATGCTTTTGGATCCAATTACCTGAATTGAGCTCTTCAGTTTCCTGGTCTTATATCATGAGTTTTTTTCCTATGTTTTCTGTTGTAATATGATCTTAAACTGAGGCATGAGAATAGAAGCTATTATTTTATTTTATTATTAACTACTCCTCTCTCCTCCAAATGTCCGACATGTTTCATTTACTTAATTTCCTTATATGCCATTTTATGAGCTCCTTCTTGTCACAAAGAAGCAACAGCTTTTGTCTCCTCCATGTGCTCACTCAGTAATGGTGTTATGTCTTTGTTTGTGGTCAGCAACAGGAGCAGGACCCCACCAACTTGTACATCTCCAATCTTCCTCTGTCCGTGGATGAATCGGAGCTGGAGAACATGCTGAAGCCCTTCAGTCAGGCCATTTCCACTCGCATCCTTCGCGACTCCAATGGGACCAGCCGAGGAGTGGGCTTTGCCAGGTAAGAAGCTCTGGGTTTATCAGTCACATTTAGTCCTGTTAAGGTTGCATAAAAAAACCTTAAGTAAATTCATCTTTCAAAATAAATCAGAGAAAAATCATATAATATAACTGTATTTAACAAAATCACCAGTAATGATCGATTGCTGTTTATGCAACAACTCCCTTTTTCCAATATGTTCATTTATAACATTTCACAGATTTTCTAAAGACTTTAGGTCTGGGGCACTGACAGCAGAAGAAGATTGATTTTGTGCCTCTCTGTGTTGATGTGCTCATATGTTTAAGATAATTATTGAAAGACCTTTTGCACATTCATTTTCAGAGGCCACCAGATTTGTATGTCATATCTGCTGGTATTTTAAATTTAATGTCAGTTTCATGATAATGTCATGCTTTTGGAATAAAATACATTTTTGTTTTAAGGCTTTTGGCACATCTTTAACCAATGAGTGTGGATGGCTCAATAATTAGCTGTTTATTATGGTTGATTAAAATAAGTTCTGAAGAAGAAAAAAACTTAAGTGATAATCAGGGCAAGTGAGCCCCCTGGTGGTCATTTCAAGTAGATAATGTTTTAATTACTTTTCTTAGGATGGAGTCAACTGAGAAATGTGAGGCTATCATCCAACATTTCAATGGAAAATATATCAAAACTCCTCCTGGAGTTCCAGGTGAGATTAGATTTTGTTTCATTGATCTGCCTTTTCTTTCTTTGTCCTTTTTTGAAAAATATAAAATCCCATGTCGCTGTCATGATGATTTCTTATTAACTCCTGATTCAGCACCAATAGAACCTTTGTTGTGTAAATTTGCTGATGGAGGCCAGAAGAAGCGTCAGAGCCAAGGCAAATATTTCCAGAACGGTCGGTCCTGGACAAGAGACTCAGAGCCTGTAAGTTTGTTTATGATTTGTTGCTAAGTTTTTCAGCAAAAAGACCAAGTTAATAGCCCTCATTATGGTTACATAATTATTCTATCTTTTTTGTATAGGGAGGAATGACTCTCACTTATGATCCCACTACCACCCTACAGAACGGGTCAGTGCTACACCTCTGACCTGTCCCATTAATAGCCAAAGAAACTGTGATTATATGGTGGTTTCTAATTGCTGTGCGTCATTTTGTGCAGGTACTATACCTCTCCCTACAGCATTGCTCCCAATCGGATGATCGGAACAGCCTCCCTCCCCCAATACATGCCTTCACCTGTGTCCACCTATCAGGTATAAGAATCATTTCTGAGTCAGGAGATTAATGTCATTTAAATGTTATCTGTTATCCTATCGATGACTTATTTGATTTGATACAGGCTGATACAACAAACAGATTTTCCGTAAATTCATAAATCATTTTAATTACCTTTAAAATGTATATCGTACAACAGGAAAAGTAACCCAAATTCTATGCCTGCAACACTTTAAATAAACATAGGAGAGGCACGTTCACCACCGTGTTTCCTTTTCCACTTTTCCTTTTCATGACATTTGTTAATCAGGATTATAGTCCATACATTTTCCTAATGGGAACATATGGACTATCATGAAGTCATTTGATACATTCTACCAGAGGATCATGCTTGGAAGGCTGAGTTATTGGCCGATTTATGAGGATCTGACTTAAAGTGGTTTTGTTTAAAGCTGTCTGAATGTTCATTTTTTGTAGCTGTCTCAAATTGCAGGTCTTCTTCAAGTCCATTTATTATGGGGTACCTCAGGGTTCTGTTTTGGCATACTAGTTATTTCTGATGTACGAACTCCCTCTTTAACACTTGTTGAGCACTTTTAAAGACCTTACTTATCACTGTTACACAGATTATGCTTATGTATACATCTCTTTGAAGCCTTATCCGGTCCCTATGAAGCATGTCTTACACAGGTGTTTAGACTGTACAAAAATTGGGATGGTTGAAAAATGTCTCTGGATTAATAAAAGAAAAACTGAAATCCTTGATTGTACACCAGATAAAGCTGTACCTTTATCTAATAAAACATTTGGTCCTCTAGCCTCTTAGACTTTCTCCAGGAACCTTGGAGTACATGTTGACTCCGGTTTTCCATTTGATGTTCATCTTCAACCACTTGTTCTCCTTGTGTTTATATCAATTAAGAAATATTGAAAAGTTGAGTCACATGGTCTCACTAACTAACTGCTTAACTATTTGCAAGTGATGTTTAATTTCCGATTTCAGTTCTTATTGGTGCTTTATAAAAATGTACATACTTTACCTTTACTTAGACAAATCTGAAGCTTTGTTAAGTAATCTTGTTGCCAAGGTGGAAAGACATCAGCAAAGACCCCAGAAACCCCCTCAAGAACAATTATGAAACCATTTCTAAACTATTTAAAGTCCACCCTTCAATAGTGGGATGATTATTTAGAAGTGGAAACAGTTAGGATAGTTTCCAGTCTTCCCTGTAGTCAACATTTCCTCAGATTCCCCATAGATTTAGACAATGCAATGTGCACAGAAATTGCAAAAATCCTGAGACCTTTATCCCAGACTTCACAGACCTCAGTTAGCCTGTTAACTGTTAAAGTTCATAAGTGTATGATTAAAAAATGGCTGAACAGGGATGGCTTAAATAGATCATTATTATTATCTCTAAGAATATGGGACTATGACCTAGGTTTTTAGTTTTTTTAATTTAACCTTTATTTCACCAGGAATTATCCCACTGAGATTCAAACTCTCTTTTTTGAGGGAATCCTAACCAAAACAGTAGCATAACAACTAAACAAAAAACAAAACAAAAACAAAGGTAAAACTGACAACATAAAACAGTCTATCAATTTACATAAAATAATTGTAATAACCAGCAGTTTTCAGTATCAGGTTTGCAAAGTTGCATCTGGTTGAACCACAAGATATCTTTTAAAAATATCCTTTGTCTGCCATATTAGAGATTTTTGGCAATAATGCACAAGGTCCTGTTTGTTGAAAACCAAACATCATATCAGTATAAACAGTTTATAACAAATATCAAGCACGGTAGTGGAGAAGTGATGATTTGGGCTTGTGTTACATTCATAGAATTGGCCATCTTGCAGTCATTGAGTCTACCATGAACTCCTCTGTATTCAAGAGTGAAATGATGGGCCATCTGTCTGATGAACTCGGTTTTGTCAGTCAAAACCGGGTCACTCAACATCAGGCAACAGGATAATTATCCAAAACAACGAGAAAGAATCAAGATGGCGTTGCCAAGTCCAGGCCTCGGCCTGATTAAAATGCTGTGGTGGGAACTGAAGAGAGCTGTGCATAAATAAATATCTACAAACCTCAATAAATTGAAGCAATGTAGTAAAGAAAAGTTCCTCCACAACAAAGCAAGAGACTGAGACACTTTTCCATTACTACATTATGTTTTTTAGATGTTAGAAGACTTGTGATTAGCTGTTTACTGATTAGTGGATTTTGGCACAAAATGCAGAGCCACCAAATGAGCAATACTCTATCCCTCTGACTTCATCTACCAAATGAAAACCTTGCAGAGTCTGTCCAGGACTGTGTTACTTAAATACTGTTCTGCTGTTTGTTATATCAGAGTAGACACTAGCGGCTCAAGACCAAATTTACCAGGGGGGCTAGGGTGGGTCCAGTGTTTCTTCATGGGGGCACGGAAGAAAAAATGTAACAAAAAAAACAAGGCAGTATTTCATCGTTTAGTATATTAAGTGAGCCACAGAGCTACCTATGGCTCTGAAGCTGCAGGCTACAGACCCCTGATGTCGCAGATGAAAACTGATCCTATCTAAATACAACTGAAGCTAAAAGTGCAACATCTTAATTGATTTAGTATTATGACTTCAGTACAGGTTCCATAACAGGGGTCAGAACCAGTTCTACAGAGGCACTGGCCCCTGTCTACAACCGCCCATGGACACGACAACCAAATAATAAAACATAAAAAGAAAGCACGTGGGCCTTAAATTAAAATTTTTACTTAAGTGTTCATGCTTATGTTGTCTGCCATCCTTGTTGCTGCAGGTACACAATCCGTCCTGGCTGCATCATCAGTCATACATCATGCCTCCCACAGTGAGTTTCTCTAAACCTCTCTGCCTGTTATTGTTGCAGTAAACCTCCCTCATTCATCTTTTTTCACGTTTGGTCTCACCACCCTCTTTGTTCTGTCAGAATATGTCCCACCAGCTGTGTTTGTTGTGTCTTTTCCCACAGGGAGCAGTCCTCACGTCAGGAATGGAGCACTCCATGTCCATCCAGCCAACCTCGATGATAGGACCTCTGACACAGCAGCTCAGCCACCTTTCCATGAGCAGCAGCGGCACAGTGAGTATATGTGGAGTTTTCACCGACATTTAACCGGTCAAGTTAGAATAGAAGTGAATATTTGTTTCACAATAATAAATAAACGTCTTGTTTTGCTCTTTGTGTACACGTGCTTGTCCTCTAATAGAAATGTGCTGTTTTTGTCACTTAAAAAATATGGAATAAATATCATACAAAACATGGAAAAAGTTTGGAAAAGGTTTATCAAGGTCACAAAAACCTGCCATTTTTGCTTGACTGTATAGACGTCATATGCACCGAGTACAAAAACATAAAAATTTCAGTTTATAATGTTGTTTTGCTATTTTTTTTATAAATGATTGAAACCAGATAAAATCTACCCTCCCCAAAAATCCAGCTTTCATATGTACTTGTCTCTGGTGACATCACATAGGGCAGGTGATCGTAGCTGCCTTAACCACTTGTAGTTTCTTGTTTTTGTCTCTTCAATTGGATATTTTTATCAATTTCCTCCATTTACTAGTATTCGGTGTCTGAGCCATATATGAAAACACAGCAGATATTTCAGCGCAGAAAACAATCATAGATGCATGCCCCCTCAGGCTATATGTATATTCTGTATGTGTTTACTAATGCCAAGTGGTCAGCTTTCTACCTGTTGTGAAGTCATTAACTCAAATAATACAAAACAGAATTAGCTATTTTTTTATTTCCCTTTTTTGAAAATCCTGCAGAGGAAATCTTTAAATAATTACCCAGCTGTGTTTTCACTATTGGCGTACATTTGTACACTGTTAGATTGTAAAAACAAACAGTCACACCCCACTGGGTGGTATCTTTAATGAGCTCAATATTCTCACTGTCCCTCCAGTATATGCCTGCAAATGCATCTATGCAAGGGACTTACATACCCCCATATACCCAAGTGCCTGCCACCAACATCTCAGTTGAGGTAACGTCTGTTTTCTCTAAGTGTCACTTTAAGATTCGTTGACGAGCTTGAATCACTCATTGGTGTGATTTTTGTTGTTTCTTTAAGGAAAGTGCCATCCAACAGCCTGTTCCCATTGGTACGCCGACCGAACACACAGTGTACTCCTACCAGCATAACAAGTGAAAAAGTTGGTTTTGATCTTTGCTCTCTTTGTGTGTGCACAGATCTTTTCGTACTAATGTAAATCTGTTGCAGCAGAGTCTATTATTCATTGGCAACTCTCTCTCTCAGATGTTTTTTCTGGAGCCTGGAGTGACTGTCCGAGGGCCAAAGTGCTGAAACCCGGCTTCGTGACTCTCCACGTAAGGCATCAGAAACTTGGAGGTTCAGGTGGACACGGACTGTTCCACATAAAGGACATAAAAACAAAAGATATTTTCCATGAACGCATATTTCAAAGCAAACTGGAGAATAATGGGAAAACAGGAAGAACTGAACAAGGAGCGTCTATTTTGATAAAACGTCCAACACACTACACACTTTAAAGGTTTTACATCACAAATATGGGTTTCTGATATTATTCTAGTGAGCTAGAAGGAAACCAGGACAAGAATATCATGTTTTATTTGACTTTTTGTAAAATATAATGAGATTACTTCTTTTTTTTTTGTCTGATACTTCAGGTGTTAAACTGCCTTTTTGTAGATTTTTTTTCAAATTTAATTTTATTCTTTATTTTGGAGCTCCAATTTGTGCAAATATTTGATTGAAGTACTTCAAGCTGGCAGTTATTTTATTCTCTTAGATAGGTTGCAAGTTTATCAGTCATGAAGCCCTATTTAATTAATAGACTCAGCAAAGCTTCAGACAATCATACAATACAAAGATTACATGGGGATGAAAACTTTGAGATAAAAGTGATTGATGAGAGATTTATCAGCGGCGACTTCCTGTGAAGAATGATGTAGATTTAAAGCATTCCAGAAACAGAGGCATGCAAAAGATTTCTTTAAATGTCTTGCTGCTAGTAGCTGCGTAGGCAAAAGACCTGATTTGTAAAAGTCATAAACTTAAAGACGGCATGTTTACTTTATTTATGGAGTGATTTCTAACAAAAGCAGAGGTGTGCAAATCAGTGCTTGGTGTCTTTTTCTTAATTTTATTAGGAGATTCTTTCTCATTGCTCTTCCTCTTTGCTTCTGTGATTTTCTTGCATTATGGATATTGTGCATTAAGTGAAAGCTGAAAGTCGGTTCATATTGCACAACACATTCAGAATCCATATGGGTCCCACTCTTAACCCAGAGTTGTTCTACATCAAACCTCTGTAGGGATATAACACGGGACAATTATGCAACTTGCAGAATCCACATTATTTGATTGCTGACTGGCTTTTTACAGGTCAGTCTGTGATTTTTTTTTTTTAAGCTAGTTCATAAGCATGTTGAGGTTGCTTGAGAAGCCATCCTGTTTCAGCTTTTGCACACACAGTTCTGTGTTTCCTTCCAGAGTACACAACATGCCTAGATTGTTCAGATTTTAAAGCTAAAAACAAATAAGTCAGATTTTGTTGTTGTTGTTATTAGGATGCAGTGTTTCCTGCAGTGATTTTTTTCCATACATAGGGTTGGCCGTCATTTGAATTTCAACAATTTCGGTTCTGAAATTCGGCTTCTTCTTCCGATTGACAGACTGGGTATCAAAACTAGGAATCGGAATTTAAATTTTAGAATGATTCAAGGAGAATTGGAATGTTAATCCCGGATCCAAGCGATTCTCGAGACTCGATGCCCAACCCTATCCATAAATGTTACAGTTATATGGGTGTTGCCTTCACAGGGATGGGCTCTCCTTCTTCAACCAGCATTTATCGTAAGTCAGCCAGTACGGTTGCGTTGGGCACTCCGGGATGAGCAGCACACCCAAGCTTCCAGTTGGGTTGAGGTCAGGACTACAGGCAGGCTTTTCCATCCTCTCCACTCCTCAATCCTGGTGGTAATCTGGTCCATAAGAGTGGAGATATGGGATTACAACTGGCTGAGAATCTGATCTTCATTACTCTCTGCATTGAGATTGCCTCTGATGATTCAAAGCTTCGTTTTTCCTCCTCCAAAGGCTCTTTGGCATTGGCAGAGAGCATTTGGCAGGTGTTTTATGGGTGCTACCTACATACTGCTGGTCAACCAACAAACATTTTTCTCAGAGTTTTGGCACCATATAAGGGGAAATAAACATGCTCGTATACATCTCTAACTTTATGCCTTTTGGTTGTTGGTTCTGTTTGCAAGCAGTGATTAACATTTTAGAGACTGAACTTTTGCATGCCACTGTAAAATCAGTTATGATAAATATTCACTCTGAGCTGCTCCACACAGTACAATCCAAAGCTGGTAAACAGGGATCAAAACACACACAGCTGCCTGTAAATAAGAAACATGATATTTGGTTCACATCAGTCTGCCTGGTCTGGACTTTTCTCACATCCATTTAAGAAAAGGTGAAGCTGAGTTTCTGTAGAAGCCCATGAAATGGATTTAAGGAAACAGGAATGCGATGCTGTAAGCAGAGTATGAAGACTGAGGCTCTGCCCTGTTATATCTAAAACAAAGAAAACACTATTAAGGTGATTATTTTGGCCATTATAGGGAAGCTCTAATCTGTACTGGCCATTGTTGTAATTTTGCCTGCTTTGGTTATAACCTTTGTTGTTTGAAACATTTGTTATTTAAAAATTTTCTTTTTTATACTTTTAAAAATCTTTCCTATTTTTCAAAGAGGTTCTGATTTTATTTTTGATAGGGTGTTGTTTGTCAACAGGTAGATTTAAAGAGGTTTTCTTTTCTTTTTTTACAGATAGTGATGATTTGTATGTTTGCATCCTTCCTCTAGTTTCACAGTTAGTGTGAAGAAGCTGACCCCTTTTATTCTGTCTGTGTCACACATGCTGGCACTTTACAAACCTGACTCCAGGTCATTGATAATGTTAGGTTCAGATTGTTACAGAGTTGAAACCAATGCAGTTGGGAGCACTGATTAAAAAAAAAAAAATATATATCCAAACCTTCATTTACCTCATTCTGCTGGAGAGACGTAGACTCAGTTCTGTTTATAAGGTTCAAATGAAGTCAGCACCTAAACAGGCTGCTCACAGCTGGTACTGTGCCCTCATCCTTTTACCCGTCCGTCCAAACTTCTAAAACTATACCCAAGGTCTGATGATCTATGCAAGTGATTTATTATCCGGTTAAATGCAATACTATAAACGTTCAAAAAGACACCTCAGACTATGACAATTGTTAACCTCACCAATATGGCTTTACATTCATGGCTTTTATCTTTTATAAACATGTTTTCCCTTTCTGACACAGGCACATTTGTTGGCATGGGCTACAGCTATTACACTTTAAAGTTCCCTCAGTTGACAGAAAGGTTCTGATTAACTGGAGTTTTCTCTATAAAGCGTGGAGTAATAAGGCCCCCTTATTACTCCACCCCCTCCCCTGCCTGTTGCTGTACACTGCCGGTCAGCTGGCTGAAAGAAGGCAACTACGTTTTCCCCATATTTACAGAAAAGACCAATTCAGCCATTTGGAAACAGTTGAGGTGGGGAAACTAAAGGAGTCGCCCCATCACCTCCGCCCACCCCCATTCACTCCTATTGAACGCCTATTTAAAGCTCAGCTGGATGGCTAAGCAAAAGAAGTTACATCATGTTATACATTTTGGTGTTAAATTAAATTGTTGTATTTTTAGTTGAGGCTTTCATACAGTGAGAATCCCACGATGAACCCTGCCAACATATTCAACATTGGTCTGACATTGTTCCCTTATAACGTTGCAACTCTGCCAACAGTGACAATGTAGGAAATGTATAGGCTCGGATATATAACATGGCAGGTGTAATTTTACATGGATGAAGATGACATGATTTCCTTTATCTGTGAGTCCATCCCATCCAGTTTCTGGGTTTTTGTTGAGACATTTTTCCCAGTTTGCTGCAAGGTAATTTTGAAAGTTTTCCCCTTCTCTTTAAGACAGAAAATGCCTTAGATCCTACTGGAAGGTATTGTAATATGCTACTCTGTTGTGCTGGGTTTGATCTCTGGATTTGTTTTCATGCACTGCAGATGTTACACTTTTTCGGGTAAAGCTGTCAGAATGGACATGTTTGAGCTCCAAATTCTGGTTTTATTGGTTCAGACCTAAACATTCAAGTAAATACATGCTGCTGCTAATTTGGGATGTTTATCTCTTTGTTTAAGGTCATTTATTTTTTCACACATGAGGTCAACTTGTAACTTTTGTTTAATGTCTATGAATTCTTGTTTCCTGCATCAGTTTCTCCTCAGTAGTGCTTGTGCCATGATGCAGGTTTTTTGTTCTTCCCAGATGAAGGTTAAACCATCCCAGTTTGAAGTTGTCACATGGTTTGAAATTTTAAATAAATTGTTTTTCACTATAGTTTGTTTTCTTTACAAGTGTTTCCCTGTAAATTAGAATATCATTAAAAAGGTCATTACATCCAAAAAGTTAAACCCAATATAGATGTATTACACTGTGACACATTTATTTTTAATTTTGATAATTATCGAAATTCAGTTTCAGTTTGACCAAAATCCTGTTTTGGCCATGTTATGGTCAATAGACCAATTACTGATGCCCTCCACAAGGAGGGTATACCACAAAAGGTGATGGTTAAAGAAGCTGGCTCTTCAGATTGCTGTATTCAAGCATATTAAATGGAAAGTTGAGTTGAAGGAAAGGTGTAAGGGGAAAAGCTGCACGGCAACAGGGACAATCTCAGTCTTGAGAGGATCGTGAAGTGAGCCACCACCACAGACATAGCTCTGGTTTAGGATAGGCTTAACACAAGGAATGCAACTGCTGTAGCCCATGTACTGGATGTTGTACCTGGGCTAGAGAGAAAAAGGACTGGACTATTGCCCAGTGGCCCAAAACCCTCTTGGATGACAGTAACTCTTGCATTTTATTTGGAAATCAAGGTCCCGAGGCACCCTGTGGCTCAGTGGTAGAGCTGGCACACCAGCTGGCACACTGTGTTGAGGCTACAGTCCTCAACACAGTTGTCCCTGGTTTGATTCCTGGCCCTGGGCCATTTGCTGCACATCTTCATGTCCAGCTACAATTGAAAAGAGGCCACAATGCCACAAAAACCTTAAAAAAAAGACAAGGCCTGCTGAGCCGGAAGGTAGACAGGCCTGAAGGTGGAGAGCTTAAGGTCCAAAGTGAGATGTCTACATTGTTCAGGCCACTTGATAATTCCTTACTGGAATCTCATTTTGCAAGAAACTCAACCTTGGGTTTTCTTAAGCTGTAAACCATAATCCAAATGAACAGAAATGCTTGAAATAGACTCCTCTGTGTGTAATAACACATATGAACCGTCAGCAATTTACTAAACATCCCGGATAATTTATTTATAAAAGCAGACTTCCATTAAGACAGAATAAGAAATACATACAAAATGTTTGTTACATTGTGGGCTGTATTGGGTTCAAGTATGTACAAAACTTCAAAATACACTGAATCACCCAAATGTTGCTGCCTAACAAAAAGACTCAAATACATAAAATAGATTTTAATTTACAAGCTTATCAAGAACAAGGAAATGCTAAAGTTTTATTACCCTGCTGTTTTAGGCTGTAAATGCTCCTTTAGACCTGGATCACTGAAAGTAAGACATTTTCATAATAAATCATACTCTGAGGCAGCATTGCATTGACCTGTGTGCATTTTATTCCATCATCCATTCATAGTAACGTCTATACGGCACAAACCTGCAGCTGTCAGTCAAGAAAAACGTGTCAGTACTCATTCTGAGTAACCAATCATAGATGGAAGTTGGCAGCCCTTCTGCATTTTTAACAGATTGTGGGAGTACGTATTGTCATGGTGAAGTGGGATTATGTAACATTCTGACAGAAATGGAGAAAACCTCAGAGTATGATTCACTACAGAGTACATCACTACAAATGATGCAAAAATAGTTCTGGCTGGGCAAATACAACCAAATACAAAGTGTTTTAGCTGCTATTCTGACGCTCCGCTGCTGTATCAAAAGTCAAAGAGCAGAAGAAGCGGAGTGGGAGGCAGTGATTTGTGCTCCGGCAACATCCTGTCAGCCAACATGAGCTCGGGGGGCTTAAAAGAAACAGCTGGTTTCTGGTGTGAGGAGCTGGTGTGCAAGTCTCAATTGAACCTCCCGAGGAATGAGCTCAACTTTGGCCATGAATTGACTTTAAAGTGTCAAATCGTGACATCACAACAACTTGTGGTTCACAATCTCCCAAACCATCCGTCTTCTGAAGTAGGGCATGTGTTTCTGTTCAACACAAAAGAAGTAATTCACGTTTAGACCACCGTGACTGGGATTTACTGACATTGGTTTCTATTAATGATGTCTGTGATTACCTGTGTGAACGTGATTGGTTTGTCTTTGGTAATGTAATCTGCATATTTGCAAGTGAACATTCCACAGTCGCTACCATTCATCTGCTGTGGGATTTCCTGTAAGACAGAAAAGCACACTGAAAATGAAATGAATAAAATAAACGAAAGCAGAAATATACAGGTCCTTCTCAAAATATTAGCATATTGTGATAAAGTTCATTATTTTCCATAATGTCATGATGAAAATTTAACATTCATATATTTTAGAGTCATTGCACACTAACTGAAATATTTCAGGTCTTTTATTGTCTTAATACGGATGATTTTGGCATACAGCTCATGAAAACCCAAAATTACTATCTCACAAAATTAGCATATTTCATCCGACCAATAAAAGAAAAATGTTTTTAATACAAAAAACGTCAACCTTCAAATAATCATGTACAGTTATGCACTCAATACTTGGTCGGGAATCCTTTTGCAGAAATGACTGCTTCAATGCGGCGTGGCATGGAGGCAATCAGCCTGTGGCACTGCTGAGGTCTTAAGGAGGCCCAGGATGCTTCGATAGCGGCCTTTAGCTCATCCAGAGTGTTGGGTCTTGAGTCTCTCAACGTTCTCTTCACAATATCCCACAGATTCTCTATGGGGTTCAGGTCAGGAGAGTTGGCAGGCCAATTGAGCACAGTGATACCATGGTCAGTAAACCATTTACCAGTGGTTTTGGCACTGTGAGCAGGTGCCAGGTCGTGCTGAAAAATGAAATCTTCATCTCCATAAAGCTTTTCAGCAGATGGAAGCATGAAGTGCTCCAAAATCTCCTGATAGCTAGCTGCATTGACCCTGCCCTTGATAAAACACAGTGGACCAACACCAGCAGCTGACACGGCACCCCAGGCCATCACTGACTGTGGGTACTTGACACTGGACTTCTGGCATTTCCTTCTCCCCAGTCTTCCTCCAGACTCTGGCACCTTGATTTCCGAATGACATGCAGAATTTGCTTTCATCCGAAAAAAGTACTTTGGACCACTGAGCAACAGTCCAGTGCTGCTTCTCTGTAGCCCAGGTCTGGCGCTTCTGCTGCTGTTTCTGGTTTAAAAGTGGCTTGACCTGGGGAATGCGTCACCTGTAGCCCATTTCCTGCACACGCCTGTGCACGGTGGCTCTGGATGTTTCTACTCCAGACTCAGTCCACTGCTTCCACAGGTCCCCCAAGGTCTGGAATCGGCCCTTCTCCACAATCTTCCTCAGGGTCCAATAACCTCTTCTCATTGTGCAGCGTTTTCTGACACACTTTTTCCTTCCCACAGACTTCCCACTGAGGTGCCTTGATACAGCACTCTGGGAACAGCCTATTCATTCAGAAATTTCTTTCTGTGTCTTACCCTCTTGCTTGAGGGTGTCAATAGTGGCCTTCTGGACAGCAGTCAGGTCGGCAGTCTTACCCATGATTGGGGTTTTGAGTGATGAACCAGGCTGGGAGTTTTAAAGGCCTCAGGAATCTTTTGCAGGTGTTTAGAGTTAACTCGTTGATTCAGATGATTAGGTTCATAGCTCGTTTAGAGACCCTTTTAATGATATGCTAATTTTATGAGATAGGAATTTTGGGTTTTCATGAGCTGTATGCCAAAATCATCCGTATTAAGACAATAAAAGACCTGAAATATTTCAGTTAGTGTGCAATGAATCTAAAATATATGAATGTTAAATTTTCATCATGACATTATGGAAAATAATGAACTTTATCACAATATGCTAATATTTTGAGAAGGACCTGTACAAACTCACAAGGGGAACATTTGATCAAGAAGGAAAATGGTTTTCAAAGCAAAAGGAATCAGTTTTGTTTGAACCGTACAGTTGTGTTGAAAATATTAGCAGTACAACTAGACTAACCAGATCAGTCACAGAAAACCAACATTCATTGCATGCATGCTCCCGAGTCAGTGTAAATGAATAATTGATTGAAAGAGGAATGTTCAAAATAATAGTCAGTCAGTCAGTCATTTTCTACCGCTTATTCCATAGTGGGTCGCGGGGGAGCTGGTGCCTATCTCCAGCAGTCTATGGGCAAGAGGCAGGGTACACCCTGGACAGGTCGCCAGTCCATCGCAGGGCAACACACAAACAACCACGCACACACTCATTCATACACCTAAGGTCAATTTAGAGTGACCAATTAACCTAACAGGCATGTCTTTGGACTGTGGGAGGAAGCCGGAGTACCCGGTGAGAACCCACACATGCACAGGGAGAACATGCAAACTCCATGCAGAAAGACCCCAGGCTGGGAATCGAACCCAGGACCTTCTTGCTGCAAGGCAACAGTGCTACCAACTGCGCCACCGTGCAGCCCTACTCAAAATAATAGTGTGGAGTTGAATTATTGAGGTCATTGATTCTGTGAAGAAACGGGTGTCAAACATGTGGCTCTTATTTAAGAATGACACATGTTGCGCATGAGTTTCCCTCTGAAAACCTGACAAAAGTGGGTCGTTCCAGACATTGTTCAGACGAAGGGGGTACTTTGATTAAGATGATGGATTGCAGAGGGAAATACAAATAAAGAAGTGCAGAAATGATAGGCTGCTCGACTAAAATGATCAACATTAAAATTGAAGGCAAAACTAGAGATGTGGAAGAAAGCGAAATACTACCGATAGAACGGATCTCAGCCAATGATTAGCTCCAGGGTGATCAAAGGTCTGAAATTAATAATGAGCACTGTGACAATTAGAAGACGGCTGTGTGAAGCTAATCTACAGGCAAGAAGCCCCCTGCAAAGTCCTAAAGAAATGAAGAAACATTCTGTTGACTGATGGAAGTCAGATTGTTCTTTTTGGGTCCAAGGACCGCAGACAGTTTGTCAGACCACCTCCAAACACTGAACTGAAGCCACAGTCCACTCTGAAGACACTGAAGCATGGTGGTTCAAGCATCATGATATGAGGATGTTTCTCTTACTGTGGTGTTGGACCCATTTATCGCATACAAGAGATCATGGATCAGTCTGCATAAACAAAATACTTGAAGAGGTCATGTAGATGAAGAGGAATGCCCTTGGAACGGGTGTTTCAACAAGACATCGACCCCAAACACACCAGTAAGCGAGCAGCATCTTGGTTGTAGACTAACAAATCAAAGTTCTGGAGTGGCCAGCCCGATACCCGGACCATAATCTGGTTGAAAACTTGTTGGCTGACACCAAAAAGTCTCCTGACCCTGGACCAATTATAATCCAGAAAAAAACCCAAAACTGAACCAGAAATAAAAACAACCTACCATATCATGTGTTGAAGCTGTTGAATCTTTCCTGCTCTGTGTCCGCGAAGTTTTCCCGTTTTTTTGCCCACGTTTGACCGATTAGCTGCCTGCAGACTTTACGCTGCATAGGCCAAGCTAGTTTTACTTCACAGAGTACTATTTACATTTTTTTGTGCAGAAAAAGTTAATGTCTTATTGAATCCAATTCCTAAATACATACAGTGAATTAATACTAGTCGTTTCAAAGTTAAAGTCTCTTATTACATTTTAATTATGATTAAACAGAATTATTTGAGCTTTTTTCCAATTTAGCCACATATTTGAAATTCTGAATATGCAGGGCTTTCTATTTGTAAAGCTGTTAATTGTTTTTGTCATAAAATATAACAAAATGTTAGTGGCAGCCCTACTCTGCGATTCTGGAGGAACCACGTCATTTCAGTTTCCACCGAGTAAGTTTTAAAAAGGTAGAAAATGCTGTACTTCATCCTGATGCAACGTTCACATTTATTCACTGATTCAGTCGTCAACTAAAATGTATTTGTTTTTGAAACTCTGCAAATATTGCCATTTGAGGAAAAAGGGGATTAATAAAGTAAATTAAATTATAAACTTCTAAATAACTAATTGTTTTCATCGCTTCCCACTAGATGGAGAAAAGGGCCACATTGAAAAAAAAAAAGAATTTTTATATGCGATAGAAAAATTTAATAATTATCTGAAGTGTACAATAATTTATAAAATACATAATTAAATGTGGAAATCATTAACTGAAACGATAAATACTTATTTTCCGTGTCGCAAGACAGTCAGGCAAGGCTAATACTGTTACAGGCAAGCTTATTGATCTGCAGTTAAAGTGCGGAGCAGGTTGAGCTATCAGACGTTAGACACACTGATGGTTTTTACGTTTTCATGGTACATTGTTGCAAAGAAATACGAATTAAATACTGAAACATTTAAATAGGACTTTAAAATACTTTTTTTTTTTAAAAAACCCATCTATTTATAATGATTAATTAACTCTGTTTCATTAATTTACAACCAGATGATTCGATGCTTTTAGTGCCTTCATGTGTTCAACTTACACTGGGCTTCTTGCTGTGCACAGTCCAGCCTGAGGTATCAAGTTCTTTGCCTTTTTTGTCCCTGCTTTCCTGTTGCAGGTAGTCACTGTGAACACAAAGAGTTTATATCTAAACATTTTATAAAAGATAACCTTTATATAACAGGTCACATCGAACGTTAAACTAAATGCTAATAATAAACCAAAATGTGACGGGAACGTACAACAAGATTTGGCAAGCTTCATCATTGCTTCCTCCCATAGAATCTAAATACAAAACAGACTTTTTGCGGAAATCCACCACCTGAAAAGGAGAGAATAACAAAACGTTACAGTGAACAATATTCTAAAGAATTACATCCAGTTTCAAAACAGCCTCCAATTAGCCTTACTGAGAGGCACCAGTGCATTCCCAAGTGGACAGGAACCAACAGGATGTCTTTAGCAAAGATGTCCATCTTCTTGGTCCATCGGCGGACAGTGGAGTAGCCGCTGCTGCGCAGCTTCGGGTAAAAAAAGGTGTTGAATGTATTGACTGACGGGAAGTTTGGCTCCTTGCTGCGCTCAACCAGCAGGTTCATGTAAAAGTTGATAACCTATAAAATAAAAACAAGCAGTTTGACTTAAACCATAACTGTGGACCTGGTGCAGTTAAAAATCTGACATTGGAAAAGTGCATTACTATACTGATACATGTTGAACTTGTTGACCCTGCAAAGATCTGAAGACTTACAGTTACATAGAGAAGGATGCTGCTTTGGATGACTTCACTAAGAATCGAGTGAAACATAAAACCAATACAGAAAATGCATGAGGTTGTCTTTGTGCATTAACAAAGGCAGATCTCATTATTCAAACCCTACATATGTTTTAAGGTTGATATGGCCTGAAGTGGAGCTGAATTATAATTATAATTAAGCCTCACACCTCAAAGGCCTCGGGTGGAAGGACAAACATTAATATTCCAAGGAATACCACTGGGAAATCTCTAAGTTTAAAACTTTAGGAACAGCTACTAGTTTCTGGTTATGGAAGACAACCCAAAACTTCATCAAGTGGCCCAGCAACGTAGTGAGGAGAACTAGTAGAAACCCCTGTGAGACAGCCAAAAGATGACCAGACAAGAAGCTGGTACAAGTGCTCCAGTGGCAGCTATAGGATGCATACATTATACTTGGACCTAAATACCCACTTAAATTTTGATCATGCGGAACATCAGAACATCTTGAACAAGCCAGGAGGAATTTTAATTGCTTAGAAAGACGGTTTCTACAGACTGATGGAATCAACCTGGAACTGTTTGGACTTAAGGACCAGAAGAGTATCTGGTGTATGAAAGGCAAAGCATGGCGGTGGTTTATTAATGGTGTGGGGCTAATTTTCTTGGCAGGAATTATAGCAATCCTGATCACGTACCTGGCCCCAAGAGAACTGTGATCTCGTGTTGACAAATTAGTCCGTGGTGACTGGACTTTCCACCCGGACAATACCTCCAAGTCAACCAAAACTTACAACAGCCTAAAGTGGCCTCCTCAGTCATTGGTGAGACTTAAAGATGGGGTTGTTACATGCGTCACAAAGGAAACATCAAGCCCTTTTTTAACATTTTCTAAGTAGATTCATAAGATTTTCCAGGATCTCAAAGCAGCAAAGAATTGCACCGTCATGTTTACTATAGATGCATCTGCAGCCGATGATGTTTTCTCCTTCCTCCTCATATCAATCTTTGCTTGCCTTGGCTTTTGTTTTCCATCTAATTTAGGGTTAGTTTACCTCTGCGAGTACTCAAGACAAACTTTATAGATGCTGACTATGAGGTATAACAAAAGTAAAGCCTTTTAACCATATCCAGGTCTTTATAAATCCTTTACAATGTTGACCCAGTCATCCAGAGCTATATATCAATGTTCGTATCGCAGACAGCGCAGCAGGAACACATCTCCACATGTGAGGCAAAAACATGCATCAATGCCTGAAAAACAAGCATAAGCTGAAGGTGCTAGTTTTTTCCAAGAGCCTGTTAACATGTCTTACTTTGTCTTACTTTAATATGCAGCAAAAAAAAAAAAAAAAATCAAAGTATTTCTTATATTTGCTACCACCACTGTAACAAGACTCAACCAAACAAGAAAAGGTTTTTTGCATTACATTTCTGTAAACATTAATGATGAATCAATAAAACAAGTTTTTTTGGTCCTGACAAGAAGAGTTATAACCGCAAAACTAAATCTGTAAACTAAATGAGGAGCAGGGAGGGGGAGAACATTGAGCAAAGTTTATTTCCCGGGTAGTTTAAGGCTTTAAACCAGTTTTTAGATTTTAGTTTGAGCATTATATGTTCCCACCTCATCATTGAGCCAGTTGAGGTTGCTCAGGGTTTGCAGGTCTTTTCTTGTGAGGCTGAGACCGAAACCTTCACTTAGTACTTCATGAGGATTTCCTCCTTTCATCAGCGTTCTGTGCACCTCCGCCTCCATTTCCTTAACAGAAGGAACGCAGAAGCATCCAAATGAAAAAGGACATAAGCATGACTTCAAATTCAAAAATGGCACGCCAAGTCAAAAGTCAGGCTTAATGTTCTTTGCACCAGGTGCAATTCTGGACCACCTTCTTGTCTATTTATGGTGTTTATGTTCATTTAAACACAAACATCGTTCATACAGCGAATATAGAAAGAACAAACCACTGTGAGTTCTGGAAATTCAGGTTTCTCCTCTACAGACTTCGGCTCCTCTATCACAGGAGTCAGAGGAACTTCCTTCTCCAAAGGAACGCGAACATGCACCTCAACATCTGGACTTCGCTTTCCCTCCTCAGACAAGCGCTGTGGGCCAAAGTTTAGGACATTAATACAACAGGACAGATTCTGAACGGGAGTCAGAGTTGGACGAAGCCTGAGAGACGAGCACCAACCTGTCGCAGAAGCTGGGCAGCCAAGGCTTCCTGTTCTTCTATTTGTCTCCGTCTTTCTCTCGCCCGAGAGTCATACAAGCTAGTCCTAAACAAAACGTTTTTATTTTTTATTTCTTTAATTAGAAAAAATGAAGTTCTGGATAATTCATTTTTTTTAAAGGAACTTACAATTCCTTAATCCATAGCTCAGCTTGGAATAATGGCATGCTGTAAAAATAGAGAACAGTTATCTGAGCCGTTTTTACTACTTAGAGCTATTTCATTAAAGGAAAATACTTGAAACTAAGTTACACAGTGCAAAATGTTTATATTTAACAAAGCTAATTAGAAACATAAAGTACTAACCTTGAGCTGTCTTGCTTTTGGAATTTTTGCTCGTTTACAATAATCACAGAGTCGCCATCCTGGGCTGCAAATAAAATAAGTTGCATAAAACAAGAGGATAAAACCAAATATAGAGTCAATATATGTTATTTCAGTTAAAGTTAACCTGATGACTCTGTCCCCTGAGAGGTGTTATCTTGCAGAGCTGATGGGGAAGGAGCTGAGAAGAGAGCGGTGCTGGGATCTGTGTCTTGTGACCAAATCTGGGCCCCTGACTTGCTGGAGGCTCCGACAGGGCTGGGGAGGTTGCTGGAGCTCTGACTTGATATCCCTCTGGGGCTGGGTGGGCTACTGGGTCCCTCTGACATCCCTTCAGCTGCTGATCCAGCTGGAGAAGACGTTTGTAGCCGTCTGTGGCTGGTGAGGAAGCTGGTGCTGAGGAGACAGTGAGAGGAGAGTCAAACTCGAGGCCGATGGACATTACACATCAGACATTACTCTATGCCTCCTGTGGTCAAACAATAACACACAACATATCAAAAAATAAATTAGCATGAACAAAGGTGAAAATGTTTCTCCGACTCTGGGGCAAGATCTTTTTAAAGAACATTATGATTTAAGTTTAAGAACTTACAAAAAATATAATCTAAAAACATGATACATGTTTTTGAATGCACAGCATGCGTCGCCTATTGTGTTGCCTCTATTGGGGTCATGTTATAGCCACACTGCTCAGGTGGATGCTGCCAGTTCAAAGACACGTTCCTTTAGTTCTGTAATCTCAGCTGCATGCTTTGCAAGAACACATAGATCATTATATTGATGAAACAACTTGCATTTTATGAAAGTATGCAATGATCTGCATGGGTGGTGAGGGGGGGGATCTCGCTGATTTGAGATCTGAAAGGGGCAGTAGAAATGTTTTTAAATGCCTTATGTCAAAACGCTAATGAAAAGTATAAGAACTTGACTTCTTGAAAGACAACTTTAAGAGCAGCCGCATACTTGACCTCCAGCGCAGCTTGTAAATGAAGCCGTGTTGGGAATCAGCCTCATTTGTAAAACATTTTCAGAACTGAAAGAAGATATACATCAGTAGGACGATTCCATTTTGATCCTTCAAACTCTAGAAAAAGTCTGTATCTAAACTGCTCACCTCAGAGATCAGTGGAGCAGCTTGTGTGCAGATAGTAAAACTGTCAGTGGAAAAACTCCAAAACTGTGAATCCAGCTTATAATTTGTGTCTCTGTTTAATAATTCAATAAACTAATTTCACATCAGCATCAAAAAGATTACTCTTGTTTTAGCTGCGCCGTGGGAACTCGACAATATGTTGTTACACCCGAGTAGCAGAAAACAATTCCCCCATTTTTCAAAAACCATCCTGGTCTCAATCTGTTCAGTGTTTTGCTTAAACTCCTGAATTCTGGTTGAACTTAAGCAGCAGAGCACCGTGGACAGAGAGAGGGTTGTGCTGAAACTGGCCAATGGTTGATCGCAGTTCCAGATGACCAACCAAAGACTATTTTCTTTTCCAAAAAAACAAATACTGACAAAGTTTTTAATTTTAGCTCCTTTGGGTATTGAATTGTCACCTTTGGTCTTAGATCATGGCTGAGAAGCTTGTACACATGATAACCTGGACCTTTTTTAAATGGAAGATTACCATTTAGCCACACAAATATAATTTTTTTAACTGGGTTGGTAAAAAACAAGAAGCAACATTATTGAAACTTTACAATAAATAGCTTAGAAAGGTGTAAGACCTTGGCTTCTCTCTTAGGTTACCCCCAAAATACGTTATATGATATGATTGCCTAAGTATACTCCATCTGTTTGCATACTTACAAATCTCTATGGGACCTCACAAAGGTATGTGCGTTGCCGTTATTAAGAAAAGATGACTGACCACCAGAAACCATGGTCAGAAGCTGCCTGTAGATCTCCTTCTCCTCCTCACGAATAGACTAATAAACAGAAGAAAAACGGCATTAAAACAAAAGGAGGAAATGAATCAGAAACATTCACATAATGGCTTACTGTCCTCATGTCTAACCTCCTGAGCGGTGCAAGGCGACCCAGCTTTGTTAAAGCGGCTTGAGGAGGTGCTGTGAGTTGGGCTCTGCACCACTTTAATGGGAAAGGTCTTCTCATACATGTTGTTGCAGGAGGTGCTAGTCATGCCCACTCCAGATGCACTGCAGACACTTTTGGTAATTAGAAATCATGAAGCAACTCCATAAACCCACACAAAAGATAACTTCTAAAATGGAGGACATTTCCAAAAAGCACCTTGCGGTTCCATGCGGGCGGAGGTTTAATGGCCTGCCTAGCCTTGGGGACAGGTGCAGCTTGGTACTGATGGAGGATGGCACACTGATCGGATGCCCATTTGTTTTTGGAACCTCCCGATGTGCAGGACTCATACAAACTTGTCGCCTACAAACCCTTGATCCCATTGTCGTTCTCTCATTACGCAGCCACTCTAAAATTGTGGGACAGGGAAAAAATGATTAATTTATAATATGCAGTAGCAAGGTTGTGAATGGGTAAAGGTGTGATATGAAGGCAGAAAAAAATATGAACTACCTTTAAAGTTTAACACAAAAAGAGACAGGTTTACCTGATTTGGGTGTTTTCCATTCCAATGTTGTTGAGGGAGCTGCAAACGTTCCATCCAAATAGTTCCTGTGAACAATCTTTGACAAAACACAGATGTTAATGTTAAAAACAAGGCAAAAGGCAGGGCTGCACGGATTCTTATGTTTTTGTTATTGTTTTTCTCTACTCTGATCCATCTATCCTTCACAGTGGCTGGCGCCTTTTTGCCAGATGTAACCCCCAAATTTCCTGAACTTCCTTCAAAACCGAGGCCAAGCAGCAAAGTGAAGTTTAACAAAATATGTAAAGGAAGAGTTGACACATGGACATGCAGGCAGCCGAATACTGGATGTTAATTAGCACTAGATGAAGAAGCATAATTTGAGAAAATTGAAGTTCAAAAATAGGCTGAGAATTTTTTTTTCAAAACCAGTTTTGTTGGTCTAAAATAAAGTCAAGTTGGAAATTATGCAAGCATTGCTGCTAAGCATGGCTGTAGCTACTATTGATGACACAGAGGTCCAGACCTCAGTATTTTTCTGCTGTGTATATAATAAAAAAATTATATTATATATTATGGATTCTCACTCACAACCACAAATAAATGTCACATTCAAGTCACTTATGTTTTAAATAAATGCTTCCATTTTAATAAGTTTTGGTCTTCATTGAAACTGATGTGCAGGGGGATAATGAGTGGTGGACTTCAGTATTTTTTAAAGTCTGGCTACGGCCCAGGGCATGGGCTTGTATGACAAGCTTGCAGCATGATAACCTCGAGTAAAAATACAATGTACGAGTTATTTATTGATTTGATTTTGATGCATAGATTTAAACAAAACTATGCATTTAGTCGTAGTATAGTTTCAAACCTTCACACAATTCCCCTCGTTTAGTGTCCTTCTAACGAGTTGCCAAATAAGGGGTTGGCGTGTTTCTCTGTTTGTATGGAACATATATTTTAGCGGCATGCTCCTTTCCCCACATGATGCTGCACACTGTCGGCTAGCTGGCTGAAACAACACTTTTCGGAATATGTCTCTTTGATAAGCCAGGAAAATGCCATTTTCCAGCCAGCTGACTGGCAGAGTGCAGCAACAAGTGCATGGAGGGGTAGCACTAAACCATTTTGGTCAAAACTGGTCATTCTGGCACTTTCTCCGGCATCCTATTTAAAAAAAACACTTCAAACTGTGGGGACGAAATGACTATACCTCCTTTAGGACCTGACATTTTTATAACCCTGGAGATACCAGGAAAGGATCCATACCTAATATTTACAGGCACTGTGAGCAATGCTTTGAAAGCAAATATACTAAGGCCTACCGGTCTACTTGTCCAGATTTCTGCTGATGTTGAGGGCTGTGGTTCTCCAGGAGGGGAATCAGAAGAGGTAGGCAGCATATTTTTTAAGGTTGGGCTTACATTTTTTATCATCCATGTAGCTACATTGCTACTATGATTTTTAACCCCTTCAGCAGCACTCCTGAATGAATCAATGAAATCTCCTAGAAAAACATCAAAGAAATCCAAGCGCATTAGTAATTAGGGTGAAAACGACAAGATTATAATTTTAGATACTTAAATAATGATGCATGTAAATGAAAACGCAATTACCCATTCGTGTTTTCTTAATTATTAAATTTTCTTCATTGATTCTGTGGCCGTCCTCCAAACTTTAGGAGAGAAAAAAAGACAGTGTGTTATTAAAATATATGCTATTTAACATAAATTCCAGGACATTTAGTCATGTGTTCCGTTAAAAAAAGAACCTTTCGCCTAAAATAAAGTAAGGTTTTACATCCCGTACCAATCAATGGGTCTTTTTCTTCTAACTGGAGCATCTCTCGGAGCCGGGAGTCCAGGTGAGTGTTCCACAGCCGGTTCTCCGTTGCGAAGATTGGCGAAGTTCGTTTCTATCCATTCGTAGATTTTATTCAGCATGACTTTAAAGTTTCATTAATGACAGCGACGGTTTAAAGAAAAAAAACCGCTATGGCTGCAATCAGTCTGAATCACAGTCGAGCCGAATGACGCTTAACGCGTCTCATTCAAATGAGGTAGGTTAGCTAAGGCGGTTTTAAAAGGCAACACTCCCCCTAAACATAACTTTTTACTTCCTCAAAGAAAAAAAAAAACTAAGCGTTAGCCTCTTAGCTTGGAATTAGCCGTGTCTAGCTAGCGTCGTTAGCTACACGGCTACTTTATTGAGTCGTGTTTAAATTCCCACAGGGACGCCATAGGTCGCTGCTCGCGCGTTCAGAAAATTAGCTTTCATCTTTAGTCGCAGATTAACCCCTTTAAAGATCGTTAACGTGCCTAAAAAACCTGAATAAACTCGTTGAAGTACAACATCTCCCGCTTCTTCCTCATTCAAAACCACATCATGGCTGAACCTGACGTGGTTCTGTCGCGCAATCCGATTGGATGACTGGACGTCGTAAAACTGAGTGTAGTGTAAATGTATTGGTTGAGTTCTGGATTTATGAGAGCGTTTCATACGACGTCACACCTACAGCCTAGAGTTTAGAGACTGGTTCTCAAACTGTGTGCCACTGGTGGTTCGTGAGCTACCCTTGTGGTATTCAAAGGAAATTTTGAAATTAATTGTTTATTTCAATTAAATGTGATGAAGCAGTGAACCAGGGAAGGTGCTATTGGTAACAAATGCGGTGTTCCATCTCTGAATTGGAACTGGTTTCTTGGAATTATAATGAACCCAGAATAAGTTCCAGTTCCAAATTCTAGAACTTGTGAGGGTTAACCGATATGCACGCCGTCAACCTAGCTAGTGTTAGCAATTCAAGCTAATTCAAGCTTTTATTCAGGCTATTTAGAAACATTCAGGAGGTTGTTGTGTGTGTGTGTTTGTGTTTAAAGGATGAGATCAGATGTAATCCTAACAAGTGCAAAAAAAAAAAAAAAAAAAGTTTTCCTGCTCCTATTGCTGTTTCATGACAGCCATATTGGATTTGAGGTTGTGGGTGGTTAAAAATCTCTGGGTTTTTATGGTTTTATCACATAACACAGCAAAGTGATAAAGTCCACTTCTCATTTTACTACACTGAAAAATGTATGCCAAGATGGTGCTGCTCGGAAAATCTGGTATTTACGGTGCAAACCCTATGAGGAAAATGCTAAAATTGCCCTTTTTACAACCTGTTGTATGTGTTTTAATACACCCATTTGTGGTGTATCTACAGTGAGGTCAAAGTGAGAGAAAATCCACTTTAGGTAGCATTTTTAGAAAGATGGACAGTGCTGCTGAAGTTTCTAAGCTGGACAAGGGCATGTCACATAGAGTGCCTCGTCAACCCAAGCCACCTTATTCTATGGCTCTGTGGTTTAGTTCACATGACTGTGTGCCAATTGTTGCCGCTTTCAGAGCTGGACTGATTTCAGCATGGACACTTTTAGTGGTCTTTATCTATGCAGCCCCATTTGCAACATGTGTTCTGAACACAAATACATAATTCTTAAACCTTTTCAAATTTATTCACTTTACAACCAAAATCGTCAGTGTATTTTATTTAACTTTTATGTGGTAGACCAATAACAAGTACAACAGAAAATTATGAATACAATGTTTGTAATTTTTACTCTCCCATTTTAGCCCCCTTCAGTCAATCTTCTGTATCTTTTGCTGCAGTTTGCAGTATATCTTTGCCAGTTTTGAACACATAGAGTCTGGCATCGACCTCTATTTCTCTTTGCAAAGTAGTCAGAGCTTTGTCAGATTAGAAAGTGTCTGTCAACAGCAATGTTCCAGTCCTTATTTGGATTTAGACTTGGACTTTGACTAGGAAATTCTAACGTGATTATGTTTTGATCTGAACCATTCCAATTTTTTTTTTTTTTCTTATTCTTATTTTTTATCTTCCCCTCAACACAGACCAGCTTCTCTGTCCCTGCTGAAGAAAAGCACAGCATGATGCAGCCACCAATATGTTCCAGGTTCGGGACGATGTATTCAGAGTGATGTGCAGCTTTTTGTATGTAGGCCTAAAAGGTAAATTATGGTTTATCTAACACCTTCCCCCATGTTTGCTGTGCACCTTACAGGAATTGTGGACAATTGCAGATAAGATTTTTTATGAATTTCTTTCAACAGTGACTTTGTTACATTCTCTCTTCCACGAAGGCCAGATTTGTGGAGTGCACCACTAATACCACTAATATTCTTCCAACTGGGCCGTGAATCCTCTGGAGGTCCGTTGGGCCTCTAAAGATGCTTCTCTGAATAATGATGTCCTTGATAGCCTATCAGTTCAGGTGGACGGCCATGTGTTGATAGGTCTGCAGCTGTGCAATACTGTTCCTGTTTTCGGATGATGGATTGAACAGAGCTCTGTGAGATGGTCAAAACTTGAAATATTGTTTTATTCCATAACTCTGCTTTAAATTTCTCCACAACTTTCTCCTGTTTGCTGTGTTCCCTAGTCTTCGTGACACTGGTTGTTAATTGATCATGTCTCACAAACCTCTGAGGCCTTCATAGAACCACAGTATTTATACTGAGATGGAAGGAAATTGTTGGGACTGGACTTTATTTAGAGGTCTCAAAGCATAGGAAGATGGATACATAATCATGTCAAACCTTTCAGATTTTCATTTGTAATATATATATATATTTCACTAGTTTGTACTACTTTGTGTTCATCTTTCAAATAAAATCCCCCCCAAATATTTCCACGACGATTTACAAAAGATAATAAATAAATCTGAGATATTTTGGTGCTGAATTTATTTTATTTTTTTCATTTCATTCCCAGATTAATTTTTAACAATAAATATAACACATAAAGGTGTTGAAGCTCAGTTTATTTAATCAGAACTGGTGACTATATTTATACACACACTTTAATAAATTATATAGTAACACCAATTCCAGGATGAAATGCAGAGTCCTCTTAAAACAACATATTTCACCAATATAATAAAATAAAAGTGGTAAAAAGAACACTTTAAAACTCCTATAAATTCCTTTGTAGCATCAGACTTTATAACTTTAAATGCCACTGTCTAAAATAGTAAAATAAAATGAAAGGAAAGCATTCAGGTTCCTCCATAAATGCAGTCCTTCTAAAAGGTGCATAAAACCCCAGCATGTTTGGCACTGTTACATTTATCTTTATATTTACTGACAGATATACCATCAAATTGATTGAAGGTTCTCACATCAATAACACTGAAACCTATAAGGCTCAATCTGAATATCTTTCGGAAAGACGTCAATCAAGAATCCTCCATAGAAGTAAGTTGGTTCAAACACATGTTGGACAAATCACATACAAGCACTGCACCAAAGTCACACGTTGAACAGAAGCTTTGTGGCCACACGGCTAAAAAATCATTCATGTCAATATGCACTTAATGTGAAAAATTATTTTGGGATTGCCATTTAAAGCCTAGAAAAAATGTATTACCTACTGTCAAGTTGTTAAACTATGTAGAACACTTGCAATACACAGCATAGAGACAACAATGCATTTATATAAATATATATATATATATATATATATATTTCTTTTTTCTTTTTTAAGCATTTAAAGTTATATTTGTCATATCAGTCTAAAAAAAGAACCACAGCAACAATAAAAAAAAAAAAAAGAATGAGTGTCATTTGCATAAGTTTAAGCTAAAAGCCATGCATTATGTTTTGATTTTTCAATTAATTCTAGATGATCAGTGATATTTGTTATTTGCAGGTGATTTCTGACGCGAATGCACCGATACACCTACTACATATAGACACACCCAGAATGTTTCATCAACACCGAATGAAGAGACATCACGAATCACTGATTGTTTCTGGCTCGTAAAGCTAGCAAGTTAACCTACAGGTTGGGTTCACAAACATGCTGGAAATTTGATTGGAAGGTATCAGACAGCTTGAGGTGACAATATTTATAAATATGTGTCCAGGTGTACGTCTAGCTCTACAAGTGATTCATAAAGTATCCAAAAAAAAAGAAAAGCTAACTGGAAACTCAGTCACCATGATCGCCAACATCTTAAATTCTCATGGTGCAGCCCTTATCTGCGGGTTTGAAGGGTGGGTTTAATCCCGTCTTGTTCCAAAGATCTGGAGGAAGAAGGAGAAGATGTACACGATGTCCAGGTAGATGCTGAGCGTGGCAAACACGTATTCTTCTGGACTCATGGCGTATCTCTTGTTCCCCATAAGGAGCTGTGTGTCAAACGCCAAAAACTACAACAGACAAAGAAAGAGCAGTTAATCCGTCACTTATTTACTTGTCTCTTGCATGTCGTATGCTCTACATCATGATTAATGCTTAGCTGTAGCTGTACTCTTACCATTGTAAATAGAATGGCTCCCAGGGCAGCGTAAATGGCATCCAACCAGGGTACCTGCAATGTAAAGATGTAATTTCAGTGACATTTTTGTTGCAAGAATTAATCTGGTAGAATACTAAAAAGCTTAATGCTTAACCTTCTGATTATAGCAAATAATCAGACTTTTTTTTTCAAAGACATTCCACAGTCTGACCCAAACTTTCAAACAAGTCTTTCATCGTGACATCAGATTGAGCCGAAATAATCATTCCTGCTGTTCCTGAGATTGTGAAGCCATGCAGTATTTATGAAGGCATTACTAAAAATTGTTTATTTAGATGCAGGTCAAAACATGTCAAAGTATTTCTTAAAGTGAATTATCTTTTTCTGCTAGCTTAGAACTTAGTTGGCATTTAAAATGAATCATGATCAGTTCTAACTTTAAATAGGGGTTTCATTTCGGACTCTGAATGCAAACCCGTCTTTTCTTTTTTTCTTGAATTAGACTAAGTAGAAGTGCCAGGCGTATTTTGATTTTTTCATGCGTGCTGCAGGTTATGTTTAAATCACTCTCTGTGACTATTACGAGGTTGTATGCAGCAATCAGCCTGATTCAAACACTGTTGTTGTCTAGTATGGAAATAAATGGTTGAAAAGCAAGACTTCTTTTTGGATAAAGTTTCATATGTAAAGTAATTCAATATGCTTTACACAATCTTATTTAAGAATTTTTTTTAAATGACGTGGGTCTTGAATCATAGTTTTTCTTTAATGCCCGGTATTTCTTTAAATGTGGGACTACAGTTTTATATCAGTGCTTTTCTGTCTGATGGTGTTTAATATCTGACAAAGAGCTCGCTTTTAGGTAGATAACTGAACTTTGACTTTAATAAGGGATTATAATTACTGTTCTGCTTCAGTTTCCTATATTTTATTTTCAGATAGTTTTAAGGACCGAAACTACTTATACAAAAACTGGTTTTGAATGATACCATATGTAGAGAGGAGCCCTCTTTCTGCAACAAGTGTATTAGTTTTCCTGTTTAACATTATTTACAATATTCCTGAGGAACTACCATCACCACCATATGGCTACAGCGGTGTCACTTTCAGACAACAAGGATCGAGTATAGCTCTTTGCCCTGCCAATGGAAAAACTTTGCTTAAGGGAAACTTGTAGCCTTGAAATGTGATGCCAAGGTGTCCCGATCAAGTATCTGTTTAAAGCATGCAGAGAATGAGAACACATGATGCTTCCATGATGCAACTTCTTTGAAGCATCAGATGTGTAAAAGCCAACATTATTTACACCTTTTCACTTTTTCTGTGCTATTTTGCTTTGGATTATTTTATTGCTGCTTTACAATGAAAAATCATGCTTTGACTGACGGATCTGGCTGATTATACTTACATACTGAAAAGGGAGGACAATCGCCAGCACCAGTCCGGAGATAAACATCACCATGCAGAAGATGAACAGTACACCGTGGCATGTGGTCACATCAAGCTAAAGAGTGAGAGCAGGCATATGAAATCAAACGACTGTAAATGAAACAGTTGATGAATTTAAACATAGTCTTTGACTTCCAAGGTCTGTACTTATCAAACACAGAAGGAGAGCATTTTGTATATTTGCCTCACCTTGGTTTGGAAGCTGAAGACTGTAACCACAAGACAGACAGCTGCTGTGATGCCCAGGCACATCACTACTGACTTGGTGTTATAGAAGCTATTAAAACAAAATAGACATGCCCAATTTAATATGTTTATATTGTTTTAGTGACCATATCGACTTTAATAGGACAAAACTATATGAGACACATTAAATTAAAGAGAATATAGGAAACGAAAAAGAGGAAGATGAGTTTTTGACATTTATAAAATGTTCTATTGGTACAAAGAGCCAGGAAAGTAGACTCATCTACAGTACTTAAGTATTTATATACAATAATTTCAATTTATTTTATATGGGATTTTATATAACACACCAACACAAAGCAGTGCATTCATGGTTTTTAAAACTGTTTAGAGATATAAATCAGAGAAGTGTGGCATGCATTTGTATGCAGCTTCTGACAGATTGTACCCAATCCATCGTTCAATCTACTCTGACCAGCTTCCCTGTCCTTTCTGAAGAAAAGCAACCCCCACGGCATGATGCCACCACCACCATGTTTCACCTTTGGGATGGTATCTACACAATTGGTTTTACAATAAACAGTTGTGCATGTAGGCCAAAAAGTTACATTTTGGTCTCATCTGAGCAGATCATGATAATCTTTTACAGGTTTCAACATTGGCAAGATTAACTTCCACAAAGGTGGAGTATATTCACTCATTAGGTGATGTCTGGAGGCAATTGGTTGCACTGGGTTTTGTTTAGGGGTTCCAGAATAAAAGGGGTTGAATACAAATGCCCACAGTACTTTTCAAATGTTCATTAGTGAAAAAAATGAAAACAATTTATTCCCACATCTATGTGCTACTTTATGATGGTCTATCACCCAATAAAATCCCAATAAAACAAGTTTCAATTTGTGGGCGTAACATTTAAAAATGTGGAGAAGCTCAAAGAGTCTGAGTAAACAAAATACATATACAGCACAGAAAATGAGAGAACCTCATGAAAGAATAAGCAAGGAGAATATGAATCAATACCTGGACAACATTCCAGTCATGTAGGAAAGGGATAAGGTCTGTAAAGAAATGAATCTTTTTAAAAACACCTTCAATTCTAAAGTATGTTAGCTTTGAAAAACTATGTTTATAACTCTCACAAATGAGAAAACGGAGAACATTTATTAATAAAATCCATATATAGAAATTATTCTTTACTTACAAAGATGGCAAGGAGGATCAGATTCCATGGAAACTGTCTCCTGCAAGGCAAAAGTCAAACAATACAGCTTTCAGTACCATTGGGTGATTTGCCATTTATACTGTAATGCATTCTGTTTTGAGCAACATTGATTTACCTGGGTCCAGAGCAGCATGACAGAGTCAAGTAGGTGACAAAGAACACCACACTGTCAAAGAAGAAAAATAAAGTTAGACGTGTTTGGCAAAAAATAGTTTCATTGTTGAAAAATTGTGTGCTCTCAAAGGTGTGACTTACTATGAGGCCCAGTACCACCCAGGGTTGGTTTGAATGTAATCTTTCACTGGATCACTAAGAGAGAATTTTCTCTGTAAGTAAACAACCACAGAAAAAAAACCTGTAATACTAATTAGTTTAACGAGAATTAGGAGGAATACTTACCAGAATGTAAAAAGAGCCACAATTGCAACAGTGACCAAAAGTTGGATCATCAAGATAGAGTAGACCTGAAAGAGAGCGAGCCAGAATAAATTGATTATTATGGTGTGGATGTGCTAATGTGTACTAGTCAGGGTTTTAACACTGGTCGGTTGTGGTAAAATATTAGTAACACCCAACATACTCACTAAATGATTAAGATAAAAAGCTTTGTGATACCTTACGAATGAAGACTCTCCTGATGTTGGTATCATCCCAGCTGAACTCTGTGAGCATCTCTACATCATTGTAGCAAGGAGCACTGACACCTAATGGTCACATTCATTTACGTCCTGTTAGTGACTCCTATTCATCACACACTTACACAATCCCATCATTAAAGCTTCTTATCAGTACAGCATATACCAAAACTGCCATAGGTTTAGTTTTAAACTATGAGAATAGGCTAGTTTATTGAGTAACAAAAAGAAATAAAGTGCGGTCCTACCTGCGACAGCTTCCTCATATGTGGGGGGAGCTGGTGCCACAAAGGCCTCTCCGCTTGTGGAGTCGCTGGCCTTGTTGGCAAGTGATAGCTGAATGGATAAAATATATATATTTTTTAACATTTATGTTTTTGCAGGTAATAAGGTTACATTTGCCTTGGAACTAGAATCTGACAAGTTGCAGATAATATGTGATTCTCCCAAAAAATATCATAATTGTCATGATTAGCATCAGAAAATCTTATCTTTATACTTTACAGAAGGTTGTTCTCTTTGCAAGAGCAACTAATGTGTAAATATTTGAATCACTCTGCAAATTCTGCAACATTTTCCTAAATTCATCAAATATGTAATCTAACTGAGCCACAGCTATAATGTATTAATCAAAAAAAAAAAAAAAACATTTTAACAGAGAGCTTAAAAATTGAATGTTCACCTTCATTATATCCAGCTGGCTTCAACCAGTTTAAGTTAATAAACTTTTAACATTCAGGCTACATTATGTGCTATAAACCTGATTTTGTCTGTAGTTATTTAGCTTAAATAGCTACTTAAAACTACAGACTTAAGCTTAACTTAAACTGAAATGTAAGCCTTGGTAAAAGCCTCTGAAATATAAGTTTTTAATAACTGATATACAGTACCTTGGAAAGGTCTTAATTTACTTGGAAAGTTTATAAGATTTTGCCACATTACAATCACAAACTTCAGTGTAATTTATTTTGATTCTATGTAGTAGACCAATAATTGTGAAGTGGAAGGAAATAGACTAATAAAAATCTGAAAAGTGCGGTGTGCATTTGTATTTAGCTTCATCCATCTTTTAATCAACTCGATGTCCATACTAAAAAAAAGCAACCCCACTGGCATTATCCTGCCAAAACCATGTTTCACTGCAGGGATTGTGTGTTTATGGTGATGTGCAGTGTTATTAACACTGTTTTGTATAAAGGCCACAAAGTTTGATTTTGGTCTCATCTGACCAGGGCACCTTCTTCCATGTTTGCTGTGTTCCTCATGGTGTGTGGCAAACTTTCAAAGAGACTTCCAAAAGCTATCTTCTTGCCAATCTTCCATAAAAGCCAGATCTCCACAGTGCATGGTTAATAGTTGTCCTGTCAAGAGATTCTACCACCTAAGATGTGGATCTCTACAGCTCCTCCAGAGTAACCATGGAACTCTTGGTTTCTTCTCAACACCATGTTTCAATTTTTGGTTGATGGATTAAACAGTGCTCTGTGAGATGTTTCAAGCGTGGGATATTGTTTTATACCCTAACCCTGCTTTAAACGTCTCTACAACGTTCTCTCTAATCTGTCTTCTGTGTTCCTTGGTGTTTATGAGGGCTTCAAAGAACAGCTGGATTTATGCTGAGAGTAAATTGCACACAGGTGGATTCTTATTGGTACCTCTTACAAACATTTACAGTGTTTAAAGCTTTAAACTCTAACAAACTGTCAGGCCTGTCAGCCCGCCAGGTTCAAATTACATCAATGAAAGTTTGTCTTACTGACAGATATTAGATATTTATCTAATTAAAAGTAACATTTAAGTTAACATCCTTTTCCAAATATTTGAACGTAGTGTCTATGAGGGAAATAAAGGGTAACACGAACGACCTGAGCTCTGGAAAGAAGTGGAAGGGTCATGGTGACGCAACGCGTTAAACAACCAATGACGCATTTCATTCAGGACCACAAACAGCCTTTAGCTGCCTTAAAGAACGGGATTCAGGCAATGTTACTACAGATCAATGCACTTCAGCAGCAGGATTATTATACATCCGCAGCCCAGTAGGTTGTTGCGATTAATGAAAGTAGAACAATTTGCAACATTATGATCTAAATCAACAGCATTTGTGAAATACAAAAACAGCTAACAATGCTGAACAACGGACAAGACCAAAACCAGTTTATTCATACCTTGCCCTGTGTCATGATGCCCGTCTTTAATCCGTCAGCAGCTTGGATTGGTTTCCTTGCCAACCCGTCAGTTAGGATCTGGCGTCTCCTTCCTTGGTAATGCACCTCTTAAAGATTAACAGCTGGGAGACCAGGCTTCACACTTAAAAATGCGCCTGCTGCCTGATGAGACTGAAAACTGAGCTCTGACGACGCACTGATGTAATCTCAAAACATCGCAGTTTCCACTTGCGGATGCCCCTCCCACGCCCACGGAGGGATGTTCTAGCAGCATCCAGAGGAAGCTGCTTCACAGAAGCGAGCTGGGACTGTACCACAGCACCGCGTAAAGTGGGGAGAGGCTATGAGACCTGCGTGATGCGTTTTGAGGTCTGTAAGTCCAGAGAAATCTAGAAATATGGTCTGCAGCAGAGCTTGTTGCAGAGCCTAGAAATGCTGGGAAAGTTCTAGATTACGGTTGGCTACAATATTTTCTTCTTAAATGAAGTTGGCTTACTGTACTCAAATGAGGCAAAATACATACTTTCAAACCACATTCCATTAGAATCAAAGGTGAATTTAGTGCATTTTACTGATGTTTTATGTGATAGACACAAAATAAACATCATTTTAATGGCAAAGGACATGCGGTTTTGCAGTGTATGTTTTCAGCCCTCTGATACCCTTAGATAAAATCCAGTGGCACCTAAATCCACCTGTATCTTAATTTCAGCATAAATCCAGCAGTTCTGTGAAGGCCACCGAAGTTTGTTAGAGAACATCAGTGAACAAACAGCATCACAAAGACCAAGGAAGACATCAGACAAGCCAGGGAGAACTTTCAAAGCAATACAAGGTTATAAGATTTTATCCCAACTTCACAGAGCACTTTTCACTCCATCATCTCAAATGGGGAAAGAGTGTAAAACAACTGTAAGCCTACCAAGACACGACTATCTGCCTAAATGACAGGCTGGGCAGTTAGAGCATCAATCAGAGAAGCAGCCAAGAGGCCCCTGGTGACTGTGGAGGAGCTGCAGAGATCTACAGCTCAGCTGCAGAGATCTACAGCTCAGCTGAGAAAATCTGTTGACAAGACAACTATTAGTCTGTCCTTCATACATTTATAGAGTTGCTAAAGGAAAGCCATTGTTTAATCAAAGTCGTAAGAGGTCCCGTTTGCAACGAGCCATGGAGGGGACATAGCAAACATGTGGAAAAAGTTGCTCTGGTGAGATCAGACCAAAAGTTAACTGTTTAGCTCAAATGCAAAATGCTATATTTGGCAAAAAAAAAAAAAACAATGCACATCACCCTGAACACATCATTCCAACAGTGACATTCAGTGGCAACATTATGCTGTGGAATGATTTTCTTCAGCAGAGATTGGGAAGATAGATGAGCCAGGGCAATCATGGAAGGACGGACAGCTGTTAGAAGCTGCGAAGGACTTGAGACTGGGGCAGAGGTCCATCTTCCAACATGTCAAGATCATTCAGCCAGAGCTGCAATAGAATGGCTGAGTCTAAAGCATAGACATGTGTTAGAATGGCCTAAACAAAGTCCGGATCTAAATTCAACTGAGAATTTGTAGTAAAACCTGAAAACTGATGATGTTAAGAGATGATTTTTATCCAATATGACTTAGCCAATATGGGTTATTTTGCAAAGAAAAATGGGCACAAATCTGTTTCTAGATGTGCTAAACTGATAGAGACATACCCATTAAAATTTTAATTGCAGCAGAAGGTGGCTATACAGGTCCTTCTCAAAATATTAGCATATTGTGATAAAGTTCATTATTTTCCATAATGTCATGATGAAAATTTAACATTCATATATTTTAGATTCATTGCACACTAACTGAAATATTTCAGGTCTTTTATTGTCTTAATACGGATGATTTTGGCATACAGCTCATGAAAACCCAAAATTCCTATCTCACAAAATTAGCATATTTCATCCGACCAATAAAAGAAAAGTGTTTTTAATACAAAAAACGTCAACCTTCAAATAATCATGTACAGTTATGCACTCAATACTTGGTCAGGAATCCTTTGGCAGAAATGACTGCTTCAATGCGGCGTGGCATGGAGGCAATCAGCCTGTGGCACTGCTGAGGTCTTATGGAGGCCCAGGATGCTTCGATAGCAGCCTTTAGCTCATCCAGAGTGTTGGGTCTTGAGTCTCTCAACGTTCTCTTCACAATATCCCACAGATTCTCTATGGGGTTCAGGTCAGGAGAGTTGGCAGGCCAATTGAGCACAGTGATACCATGGTCAGTAAACCATTTACCAGTGGTTTTGGCACTGTGAGCAGGTGCCAGGTCGTGCTGAAAAATGAAATCTTCATCTCCATAAAGCTTTTCAGCAGATGGAAGCATGAAGTGCTCCAAAATCTCCTGATAGCTAGCTGCATTGACCCTGCCCTTGATAAAACACAGTGGACCAACACCAGCAGCTGACACGGCACCTCAGACCATCACTGACTGTGGGTACGTGACACTGGACTTCTGGCATTTTGGCATTTCCTTCTCCCCAGTCTTCCTCCAGACTCTGGCATCTTGATTTCCGAATGACATGCAGAATTTGCTTTCATCTGAAAAAAGTACTTTGGACCACTGAGCAACAGTCCAGTGCTGCTTCTCTGTAGCCCAGGTCAGGCGCTTCTGCCGCTGTTTCTGGTTTAAAAGTGGCTTGACCTGGGGAATGCGGCACCTGTAGCCCATTTCCTGCACACGCCTGTGCACGGTGGCTCTGGATGTTTCTACTCCAGACTCAGTCCACTGCTTCCGCAGGTCCCCCAAGGTCTGGAATCGGCCCTTCTCCACAATATTCCTCAGGGTCCGGTCACCTCTTCTCGTTTTGCAGCGTTTTCTGCCACACTTTTTCCTTCCCACAGACTTCCCACTGAGGTGCCTTGATACAGCACTCTGGGAACAGCCTATTCGTTCAGAAATTTCTTTCTGTGTCTTACCCTCTTGCTTGAGGGTGTCAATAGTGGCCTTATGGACAGCAGTCAGGTCGGCAGTCTTACCCAGGATTGGGGTTTTGAGTGATGAACCAGGCTGGGAGTTTTAAAGGCCTCAGGAATCTTTTGCAGGTGTTTAGAGTTAACTCGTTGATTCAGATGATTAGATTCATAGCTCGTTTAGAGACCCTTTTAATGATATGCTAATTTTGTGAGATAGGAATTTTGGGTTTTCATGAGCTGTATGCCAAAATCATCCGTATTAAGACAATAAAAGACCTGAAATATTTCAGTTAGTGTGCAATGAATCTAAAATATATGAATGTTAAATTTTCATCATGACATTATGGAAAATAATGAACTTTATCACAATATGCTAATATTGTGAGAAGGACCTGTACTGTGGAAAGTGTTGGCTTTGGAGAGCTGAATAGATTTTTTTTTTTATATTGAAAATCATGCATCATCTGCCTTCCACTTCACAACTATGTGTTACTTTGTGTTGGTCTATCACATAAAATCCCAATAAGTGTAATGTGATGAAGTGTGAGAAAGCACAAGGGTTATTGGTCATGAGCAAGGCACAGTAACCTAACAGAATAAATCAAAAACAAGCCACTCAACAGTAAATAAAAGCACAATAAAACAAAGGCACGGGCAACAGGTGTACTTTTATTTAAAAGGGTAAAGAACAGAAATATTTTCAGAAAACATTTACCAACATTACATTTAGATGAAACTGAAAAGGCAAAGTAACGCTGATCTACATTAGATTGCTAATATTATCTATTCGATCTGCAGATATTCTTTCAAGTCTATGTAAACTAAGTTTTTCGAGTGTTTTTTTATAAACCATATATGCTGCTGAACCTTATGAAGGTTCTGAACTTTATTTAAATTGATTGCATCATAGAGTTTGACACATGGAGCCATGTATAACTGATCTGTAATATTTTATAAAAAGACTGAGACACTCCACAACTTTTCAGGAATTTGTTTGACAAATGAAACCAGACGTAGCCATGTTCCCATAGCATCCTTAGACAGGCAGGATGCATTAAAGCTTCACAAATAACCAAGTAATAACAAGCAAACATTAAGCTAACTTAAATTTACTAAATCCCCTTGTTGATTTCCCTTTTTGGCTAATATGAACCAAAGTCTACCCCAGTGATATCTGACAAAAGTGAAATATTTAAATCAGACAATCTTAAATGGATCTGTGGCCCAAGTCTTTACTCCATCTCCCCCTCCCCTCTGCATCCCTCCAGTCTCAGGTCAGTGTCATTTCTGCTCAGGGTGAAAAGACTAATGACGGCCATCAGAGCCGCCAGCATCATGACGGCGCAGCCTCCGAACATGTGTCTGGTGCCGCCACCGCCCTCTCCCCCACCTGTTCCCGAGACTTCCCCGTGGAGCGCCAGCAGTCCCAGGCAGGCCAGCAGGTGCAGCGGTAGTCGGAACCAGGACAGAACGCCGGCACGCTTCTCCTCTGGGATTACTCTTCCCTGTAGAAAGCTTACTGCTGGGAAGTAAAGGCCACAAGCCAGCTCCAGTAGCAGGAAGGCCAGGAAGGAATCATGAGGTCTTGGCTGCCCTGGCACGGTGGAAAAAGTTAGCATGAAAAAAGAGAAGAAGGCCATCAGAACGGCAAGGCACAGCACCTGACCAGGCTGCAGACGATAACGAGTGGAAGTTGCTAAGCGGTACAGCAGGGAGCCCACCATACTAGCAGCCATCAGGCAGGAGAACACTATTCCTAAAGGTGGGCCATGAGGGTCAAGCACTGGAGTCCACAGGAAAACAAATATGTAGAGGACACTTTCAAACAGAGCCTGCACTCCACCCAAGAGCAGGACTCTCCTGTCTGACAGCAGACAGCGCAGTCCGTCATGGCAGCTACGTGAAAATTGCTCTTTGGCAGACAAACGAGCAACACCTCCATTTGCAGCGCCAAGTATCAGAGTCTGTTTGTCTCCTTCAGAACCTCGTTCAGCCTCCTCCTTACCCCAGTCCGTTAGTACCAGCCAACTGCAGCAGCCAAGGCAGGGTACAGCCAGCAGAAAGGGAGCCACTGGTCCCAAGTGGAGCCACTCAGCCAGCAAGTTAGCCACAAGCCCTGCTCCCACAGCCAGGCCGTGGTTCCAGGTAGCAACTTTATTAAAGGTGCTAGGGATCCATTCTTTTGGAAAGTCGTGGACCTCTACATGCCTGTAGACGTACCAGGCTTCAAACGTAGTGGCAAGCAGGGATGTAGACAGTCCCCCCAGGATACGGCCCACAATCAAAACAAAGTAGTCCCTGGATAGCTTGGTGAGACAGCAGGCAGAGTAGGACACACAGAAGAGCAGGCATGTCTGTCTGCGCCCCAGGGCCTGAGGGAGCCAGCCTGAAAAAGGAGCAAACAGGACACAGGAGGCCAGGCCACACACGTATAAAATAGCTATTTGAGATTCCAGGAAGCTGTAGTGGCGGTACAGTTTGTAGAGGTAAGGACCCTGGAGCCAGTCTGCCCACAAGGCCAGGAGGTATGCCCGCAGAAATATGCTCTGGAAACGACGGAAAGCCGGGTTGGCCACAGCTGTGGGTGTGGACTGAGGTGCTGTGAGGCGGCGTGCTGTGAACTCCAGGCCAACACAGAGGACCAGCAGTACAATTATGGCAAAATATGCTGTCACCCACATGTTGGTTCAAACTGCAGCCAGTTAGAGTCAAAGCTAAGTTTCAACTGTGCTTCCAATTATTTTCCTCCTGTGCCTCTGGATCTGAAAACAACACAACAGATATATACTAAAATATTCTGCATGTTATTTAACACCACCAATTATATCATTTTCACTTATTGATTTCGGTTACTTAACACCAAAAACAGCCGATTGTAGCTGGAAAACATTAGTACAAAAAGGGGAAAGCCTGATTAACGAGAGCTAAGTTCTCTTAGATTGAATCTGCAGCGAACAGTTCCTGTTACAACTGTCGTTAGCATGTAAGCTAACATGGTACTACCATGGTAAAAGCGACTGTTTTTAATGCAAGAAGCCGAGTATTTTTAGCATCTCAATCATAGCGTGCATTATATCTTACCGTAACGGCTAACACCGATCCCATATTAATTGTACAATTTAGTTATGAATAGAACTGAACAACTAGGTCTGGGATTGTAGCAAGTGTGCATCAGCAAACACATCCTTCTCTTCCTGGATCCGATGTTTGTTTTTATTTCACCAGCAGATGGCGCCCTTACCTGACATTTTCATCAGCCTGTGGACGGTCCCTGTCACGTGGTATAACCTGGTTTTTTTTTCTTCTATTTTTTCCCCTACATACAAGTCCTTCTCAAAATATTAGCATATTGTGATAAAGTTCATTATTTTCCATAATGTCATGATGAAAATTTAACATTCATATATTTTAGATTCATTGCACACTAACTGAAATATTTCAGGTCTTTTATTTTCTTAATACGGATGATTTTGGCATACAGCTCATGAAAACCCAAAATTCCTATCTCACAAAATTAGCATATTTCATCCGACCAATAAAAGAAAAGTGTTTTTAATACAAAAAACGTCAACCTTCAAATAATCATGTACAGTTATGCACTCAATACTTGGTTGGGAATCCTTTTGCAGAAATGACTGCTTCAGTGCGGCGTGGCATGGAGGCAATCAGCCTGTGGCACTGCTGAGGTCTTATGGAGGCCCAGGATGCTTCGATAGCGGCCTTTAGCTCATCCAGAGTGTTGGGTCTTGAGTCTCTCAACGTTCTCTTCACAATATCCCACAGATTCTCTATGGGGTTCAGGTCAGGAGAGTTGGCAGGCCAATTGAGCACAGTGATACCATGGTCAGTAAACCATTTACCAGTGGTTTTGGCACTGTGAGCAGGTGCCAGGTCGTGCTGAAAAATGAAATCTTCATCTCCATAAAGCTTTTTAGCAGATGGAAGCATGAAGTGCTCCAAAATCTCCTGATAGCTAGCTGCACTGACCCTGCCTTTGATAAAACACAGTGGACCAACACCAGCAGCTGACACGGCACCCCAGACCATCACTGACTGTGGGTACTTGACACTGGACTTCTGGCATTTCCTTCTCCCCAGTCTTCCTCCAGACTCTGGCACCTTGATTTCCGAATGACATGCAGAATTTGCTTTCATCCGAAAAAAGTACTTTGGACCACTGAGTAACAGTCCAGTGCTGCTTCTCTGTAGCCCAGGTCAGGCGCTTCTGCCGCTGTTTCTGGTTCAAAAGTGGCTTGACCTGGGGAATGCGGCACCTGTAGCCCATTTCCTGCACACGCCTGTGCACGGTGGCTCTGGATGTTTCTATTCCAGACTCAGTCCACTGCTTCCGCAGGTCTCCCAAGGTCTGGAATCGGCCCTTCTCCACAATCTTCCTCAGGGTCCGGTCACCTCTTCTCGTTGTGCAGCGTTTTCTGCCACACTTTTTCCTTCCCACAGACTTCCCACTGAGGTGCCTTGATACAGCACTCTGGGAACAGCCTATTCGTTCAGAAATTTCTTTCTGTGTCTTACCCTCTTGCTTGAGGGTGTCAATAGTGGCCTTCTGGACAGCTGTCAGGTCGGCAGTCTTACCCATGATTGGGGTTTTGAGTGATGAACCAGGCTGGGAGTTTTAAAGGCCTCAGGAATCTTTTGCAGGTGTTTAGAGTTAACTCGTTGATTCAGATGATTAGGTTCATAGCTCGTTTAGAGACCCTTTTAATGATATGCTAATTTTGTGAGATAGGAATTTTGAGTTTTCATGAGCTGTATGCCAAAATCATCCGTATTAAGACAATAAAAGACCTGAAATATTTCAGTTAGTGTGCAATGAATCTAAAATATATGAATGTTAAATTTTCATCATGACATTATGGAAAATAATTAACTTTATCACAATATGCTAATATTTTGAGAAGGACCTGTAATAGTGGAAAAAGGTACTATTTAAAGTATTATTGTTATCATCCGACATGTTTCCAATTTGTATTATTTCAATATGTGTTTTAGATTTTGAATTCCTCTCAAAACATTGTCATTGTGGGCTGCACAGAGGCGCAGTTGGTAGCACTGTTGCCTTAAAGCAAGAAGGTCCTGGGTTTGACTCCCACAGTCCAAAAACAAGACCGTTAGGTCATGCTCTTAGGTATGACTGAGTGTGTGCATAGTTGTTTGTCGTGTATGTGTCTGTGTTGTCCTGCAATGGACGGATGACCTGTCCAAGGTGTACCCAGCCTCCTGCCCATAAACTACTGGAGATAGGCAGCAGCATGTTTTAGATCATAAAAAATGTTGATAACTGACAGAGATATCTTGACTAACAACAAAAGAAGCAATTCAAATCACCCAGGATCTGTATGGAAAAAAAAGTTGGCTCTCACTGTGGTTAACTGTAGTCCCAAAGCCTTACAAATGGCTTTGTAACCACTTCCAGTTTGATAAATGCCAGTGGTTTTGTTTCTTATCTGTTGTTAAATGTCTTTAGATAGGGGCAGGGTGTGAGAAATCAGGCCTGGGTCTGGCTGGTAAAATAGAACGCTGCTGGTTAATCACAATTAATTCATTATTTTGCAAGGAGGGTCACAACTTATACAAACAAGGAGAGTTTGATTTGGGTAGCTTTTTCCCTTATAAATGAAATCATCATATGGAAACTAGATTTTGTGTTTCCTCAGATTCTGTTTGAAATGAAATTTGGTTTGATAATCTGGAACAATAAGATGTGAAAAAAGAAAAACAAAACAAAAAACAGAACTGTAGTTTCTGATGAATCACTTGTTCTTTGGACACCAGTTGGATCCTTCAGCGGAACAGATCTATGCCATGATATATAGCTACAACTTATAGAAAGGTCTCTAAAGTGTAGGCTGCAATGTAAGGTTTTCTTTTCTTCAAACATTAACCTTCTCATTTAAACCAGTCAATTCTATTTTAGTGAGATTTCAAAGATGATGTGGACGGACAGAAAATTTTGCTCTTAAGATCTTTCTCCTGAAAGGTTAGGCATGCTCACCATTGTTGAAGAGAAGCCCACATCAAAGAAAAGCAACCAGGAACAATAAGACAAGTCAATGTAATAGAGAGCCTTTTTTATATAACTCATAGTTCCTTTGTGGCCTCAGTTATAACACGTCTCAACAGGGTAGTGGTTTTTCATTTCCTGCATTTGCACACAGTCTGTGACTAATGGCTGCCAGTTAATATATAAAGGAGAAGGACTTCTGAAATTAAGCTACATTTATTCTCAATGGGCATTAGTCAGTTGTTCCAGGCTTAGAGCTTTACCTGATTTTTATTGTATTATTTTTAAAAATATTGACACATCACATGGCAAGTTCACATATAAAGTGGTTGTTTAAAAGAACTTGTTTTAAAATAATTGTGAGGATCTTCTGCTTTTAGTCATGCAAAACTATCAAACGTCCTAATTTAAAGCCTTTTCAGGTGAGCTAGACTCCTCAAGCTAAAGCTTGAGGAGGTCTGGATGGAGCATATTTGCAGACTAAGAAGGTTTTTTATTCTAAATGCAAAATGTATACATCTTTGTACAGTTTTGGCTTAATTACTGCACTGAGTGGGTTGTTCTTTCAGAAAATGGCATGTTTTTGAATGTGTATACTCCAGTTAACAATGATGAAATTAGTGGACGGTTATTTCAATATTTGATTAATCATGATTAACCTAATTAATCGTTTCAGCCCATTATAAAACATTATTTCAGATGATTTTACATTTCTTTCTGCAGTATTTTACTTAAAGTTAACATTATATTACTTTTTGGTATTTATTTAACATTATTCAACTTGACTTAGCTTTAACTTTACTTCACTTAACTCTTCTTCATGTTATTTTTATTGTACTTCACTTTAGGTTTTTTAAATTAGTTTAATTATACTTTTCTTGTGTTGGCTCTACATTGCTTTACTTTGATTAGCTGTTTTTTACATCCTGTTACTTTAATTTGCGTTTACTCGTACTCGTACTCGTCGTCTTGCGCTTTATCCGGGACCGGGTCGCGGGGGCAGCAGACTCAGCAGAGACGCCCAGACGTCCCTCTCCCCAGACACCTCTTCCAGCTCCTCCGGGGGGAGCCCTAGGCGTTCCCAGGCCAGCCAAGAGACATAGTCCCTCCAGCGTGTCCTGGGCTGTCCCCTGGGCCTCCTCCCGGTGGGATGTGCCTGGAACACCTCCCGAGGAAGGCGTCCAGAAGGCAAACGGTATAGATGCCCGAGCCACCTCAACTGGCTCCTCTCAATGTGGAGGAGCAGCGGCTCTACTCCGAGTCCCTCCCGGATGGCCGTGCTCGTCACCCTATCTCTAAGGGAGTGCCCGGCCACCCTACGGAGGAAGCTCATTTCAGCCGCTTGTATCCGGGATCTCGTTCTTTCGGTCATGACCCAAAGTTCATGGCCATAGGTGAGGGTAGGAACGTAGACCGACCGGTAAATCGAGAGCTATGCCCCTAGTAAAGGGGCCCCGATTCCATACTCCTGGAGCATCCACCACAGGGCATCACGAGGAACAGAGTCGAATGCTTTCTCCAGGTCCACAAAACACATGTGGACCGGTTGGGCAAACTCCCATGAACCCTCGAGTACCCTGTAGAGGGTATAGAGCTGGTCTAGTGTTCCACAGCCAGGATGAAAACCACACTGCTCCTCCTGAAGCTGGGGTTTGACTATCGGCCGGACTCTCCTCTCCAATACCCTGGCGTAGGCCTTACCAGGAAGGCTGAGGAGTGTGATCCCCCTGTAGTTGGAACACACCCTCCGGTCACCCTTCTTATGTAGGGGGACCACCACCCCAGTCTGCCAGTCCAGAGGCACTGTACCTGTCCGCCACGCAATGTTGAAGAGGCATGTCAACCATGACAGCCCACAACATCCAAAGACTTGAGGTACTCACGGCGGATCTCATCTACCCCCGAAGCCTTGCCACTGCGGAGCTTTTTAACCACCTCGGTGACTTCAGCCCGGGTGATGAAAGAGTCCAACCCTGAGTCCCCAGCTTCTGTTTCCACCAGGGAATACGTGATGGCAGGATTGAGGAGATCCTCGAAGTACTCCTTCCACCGCCCGATAATGTCCCCAATCGAGGTCAGCAGCTCCCCACCCCCATTGTAAACAGTGTTGGCGAAGCACTGCTTCCCCCTCATGAGGCGCCGGACGGTTTGCCAGAATCGCTTCGGGGCCAACCAGTAGTCCTTCTCCATGGCCTCACCGAACTCCTCCCAGGTCGGAGTTTTTGCCTCTGCCACCGCCCGGGCCACGGCACGCTTGGCCCCACGGTACCCGTCAGCCGCCTCAGGAGTCCCACAAGCCAACCACAGCCGATAGGACTCCTTCTTCAGCTTGACAGCGTCCCTTACTGCCTTAATTTGCGTTTATTTACCATTATTTAACTTTGCTTTACTATAACTTTATTTCATTATATTAGTTTATTTTACTACTTTGCTTTACTTAGTTGTTCATTAGTACTATTATTTATTCCTTCTGAAAGTAGACTTTGAATTATATTAATGCTCAATCGTGAAATACTGTTTTAATTTTTCCACAACATCCTTACAGGTCATTTTTGTTTGCAGATAACATTAGTGATGGTCTTAGTGAATGCTGTCTAGGTTGTTCATCCATCAAAAATCAGACTCAGAATATTTAAGTATATTTACTAATAAAGCCAGAATCTGAACACATTTTGGCCGATATATCCTCAAAATAGATGCAAAAAAACACAGAACCAGAATAATGCACAATTTCAGCTTTATATTATTTTATCACTTCTATTTAGGACAAAAAAAGAAAACAATTTACAAAATGTACAAGATGTGCACATTAGCCATAATAAAACAAACAGTGAGAGGATCAACTTAGATCTCCCAGCCAAAAAATAACTCTGTTGTTTGTATGACAAACATTGGGGGCAGAGGATGGGTGCATGAGCTTTAAGTGCTGGTGATATCAAGGATTATGCTGGTTGGTTACATTATTTATGAAAGTGTGCCCACGACATCTGAGAATCCCCTTTAACACATTCAGCTGTGCTTTACCCCACTGGTGAATAGCCATACCCCTCACTGAGTACAGGAAGGTAGAATACATTCTTCTTTATACCATCTTAAACCTTTAAATCTCTGCAGCAAATTATACATACATAACAGGGTAACATAATATTTACAAAGTGACAGAAATAAATAAAGAAGCTTTAAAGTTCCAATGTGCGGGGAGTCTCTCAATCAGTCCATATGTGATAAAAATACAGTGATCCAGTTCATGTGAAATACAACAAAAAGCCACTGATGTATTTCAACCCAGTCTCTGTGACAGAATGCATCCTGTTGTGCAAAAATGACACATCAAAATAGTGGCCTTAATTCGGAGACGATGATTGTGGAACAGAAAAACATACTTACTTTAATACTTCTGGATTCACTATATTTTATATACAGGTTCCCTTTTTTCCGGAATACGACTCACACTTGACCATTTATCACCAGTGGTCCCTAATTATTTACTGTGTTCTACAATATTCATTCTTCACCTGCTCCTTAGTGATGGCCCGGTGAGACTATATGAAGTAAAATGGACAAAGGGAACTAGACTTGATTACTTCTTATACTTCATATAATGAGCAAATAAACAAATGATAGGTCTAAGATTCTAATAGTAAACTCACTAATTAAGTTTTTTCCTGGAAGAATGCCTCTCAAGAGGTGGTGAGAGTTATTTATGTACATGAGTTGTATGGATGTCTTTTTTTGTCTTTTGTCTTAAAAAAACATTGCATATATGTCAAACATGAGTTGAAATTGGTTCACTCCCCTCATTTGTCCTTTTCAAAAACATTCTTGTTATTGCACCACATCTCGTCCCTCGCCGTTAAAGGAAGTCATGTCTTTGGACCATAAAGTTTGTGTGTATGCTTCTTTTTGTGTAATTCTGCATGAAATAACTCTCGTCCTTATGGGTCAATGCGAAAGGCCAACAGTTTGTCGGAGTGCAGGTTATTGAGGGTTCGCAGGTCCGGCAGGCGCAGCAGGAGTTTGGGGAAGAGGGCAGAGTCATCTGGGCGTCGGCGACTGATCAGTGATCGAAGGGCGCGGATCAGACCCTCCTGTAGCTGCTCCACGGCTGTCATGTCTGAGATCCCACAACGGTCTGAGGGACACAGGGGTTCACAGTGTGAGTTGTTTAATTAGTGCAGAATATACAGTGCTTTGCTAAAGTATTCATATCTCTATACCTTTTTTCACAGGTCTGTCATGTTTCTTCCACAAGCATTAATTTATCTTATTTGGATTTACCATAATAGACCAACACAAAGTAGTGCATACTGTAATTGTGTAGTGAAAAGAAAATTATAAATGGTTTGAATTTGTTTGTACACATAAAAACCCAAAGAGTGTGCAAGTGTTTTAGGGCATCTAGCACTTTTGCAAACTAAAATATTTGCCCAATCTTCTTTGTACAATAGCTCAAGGTTTTTCAGATTGGATGGAAAACGTCTGTGTACATAAACGTTTGCCACAGATTCTCAGCTCAATTTAGGTCTAGACTTTGACTAGACCATTATAACACATAAATATGCTGTGATCTAAACGATTCCACTGTGGCTCTGGCTATTGTGTTTAGGTTACTAGTTCTCTCGGATGGTAAACCTCCAATCAAGTAGCAAGTGTTTTGCAGCTTCAAACAGGTTTTCCTCCAGTATCATTCCGTATTTAGCTCCATCATCATTAACTATGACCGGCTTCCATATCATAACTCAAGAAAAGCATCCCCACAGCATGATGCTGCCACCACGTGTCATGGTGGGAATGGTGTTCAAGGGAGCTACAGTGTTCGATTTCTACTACACTTTATCTCTGACCTGTCTGGTGTGTTCCTTGGGTTATTAATGCTCTTTGCTCACTAATGTTCCCCATCAAAATTCACAGAACTGCTGTCTTTACTCAGAAATTTAATTACACACAGATAGACTAATTAGTGACTAATAAGGTGTCATCTGAATGCATTTGGTTGCACTGGATTTTATTAAGGGGTATCAAATTAAAAGGTGCTGAATGCAAACTCTTTTTTTCTACTTCACAATGTTGGTATGTATTGTTCAAGCACATTGGCTCCCGAAAAACAGAAATGGAAGTTTGTGTTTTTAATGTGACAAAACTGGAAAAGAAATAAATTCAACCATTATGATCACTTTTGCATGGCACCGTTTGTCTGCTCTTTCTCTCACCTGCAGAAACCAGCACCACAGCCATGAACAGGGCCATCTCATCAGGCTCCAGCCTCAGGGAGCCCAGCTTCTCGCTGAATTCAAACATTGCATCCAGAAGAGACCCCATTCCAAAGGCTCGCAAAGTGGACAGGGGGTACGTTTGGCCGTTGAAGAAGGTCACTGTACGTTGCTCAGCATTGAACAACGTGCAAAACCTCACCATGAGAACCTAAACACAAACATAATTGGAAAAAAAACAGAGAAAAACCAAAATCAGTGGATGTGTTAAGAGTGAGACACATATTTTGCACTCACGATGTGCAAAATAAAAATTTTTATATTTTTGAGATTTACCTGGAAGGTGCCAGACTTTAACAGCATGACCTGATCCTGTTGGCTTAGTTCTTGGAATCCAGGAATGCCCTTGGCAAACTCCACCACCTCCTTCACAGCAGGGGTGAAACACTGGGAAAAGGACTCCCATATTTCCTGACTCGATCGCTCTGCTCCTGATACAGGGCATGCATTGAGAGGACACGCCTGGAAGAGAAACGAAAACAAAACCATTAATCATTTGTTAAATTAGATAACATCTAACGATCAGATTTATATATTTCTCACACCTACCAGCACTTTAGCTCCTGGTGCTAATTTCCACGGACAGGAAGGCTGGTTCTGGCTGACTTCTCCAGTTGGAAAACTGTTATGATTGGTGGAGCTGACCCTTTGTCCCATTGCAGCATTTGACTGGCTGTTATTCTGATTTGTTGACACTAAATAAGAAAATTGATTGTTGTCCACTTTGTGAAATACAGGTTGGTTGTCAGTGGAGGCAACAGGGCACATAGCTGCATGGGAAACAGGGCAGGACTGATAGCCCTGGGTGGACGTGGCATAAGATGATGTTTGGAAACTACCATCCTGAGAAAAGGTAGATGCATTGTTGCTGCTGCTGGAAGTGGAAATTCTGGCCTTGTTGGATGATCTCTCATGGTTGTTGTTGCCTGCGAAGATGTCCCGGTAGGCTCTGGAAATGTTCCCGATGGCCTCTTTTGAGTCGCAGTCATCTGTGCTGGTGGTACTGCTCCTCACTGAAGAGTCCATGTCCATGGCAGCTGACTCATTCAGGCTGTTCATGTAGCTCTGCATCTCATCAAGAAGTCGCTGCTTCTCCCGTTTAGGAATGCGGCCAAAACGGACAGCTAGGGATGACATGAACATTGGGGGAAAACATTAAAACCTGGTATTAAGGAAACATTAGACTGCAAGAGTAAGCTGTAATCTTTCACACCCAACATATATCAAAATCACATAAAGATTCATGCAAGTTTTGAGTTGAATCTTTGCTGTTTTTTCACTCGAATCCCCACCTCCCCCTTCTCATAGAATCCATCAGCTGGAGAGACTATTTATAGACCCCTGCTGCCATCTGCCTCATCCTCCTCTCCATCCAACCTTTCTCTCATCTTCCTCCAATGCTCCCTCCCTTCAAACTGTAAGTAGGGCAGTGGGGCAACATGAGCATGATGTCAATGGTATGAAGGTTGCGAGGGGGGGGACAGGTAGGTTTCAGATTTGCATATGAGTCAAGGAGACAAAACAAAACATGAAAAGGTTGACATGAGTTGAACATGGAACATTTGAAAGAGAGTGTGTGGGACTGTTTGTCTGTGTGTATAAGATTGAGATTGATAGGGCAAGAAAAAGTTGAACTGGTGCAACTTCAAAGACTTTTGCAAGTAAGGCGATGCAGGGTTGGCTTATTTCAATTGCACCGTTCATACACCGTGCTTTACGTGAAACAGAAGTAAAGATAATCACTTTAAAAACAAGAAACACATTTAAAGGAGAAATTAAAATGTAAGCATCACATAAAGACGGACAATTAGAAATGCTCATTTAAAACAAATAAATAGCTAAAACATGCTACAACTGAAATGCTTAAAGTAATAATTAATCTTTATGGCTACACTAAACAGTAATGTTTCAAGGTCAGATTAAAAAAAGCCAGCATATTCTGTACATTGTAGGTTTTCATGGAGTTTGTTCTACAACTGAGGAGCACAGGAACTAAATGTTGCCCCCTTCTTAAGTTCTGATCCTGGGAACACTGGTCTATGATGACCTGAGAGATCTACATGGTTCATGCTGCACCAAAAGCCCTAAAATGTAATAAGGCCCAAGACAGGTCGGTTAGTGCCTTATGAACCACTAAATCCATTTTAAAATCCATCTTTCTACAAAAATGGAGCCAGTGCAGTGGTTTGAGGACTGGTTTTATATGATTAATTTCCCTGGTGTCGATCAGGACTGTGGCAGTAGCAGTTTAGATGAGCTGCTGCTGAGACCAGTAGACATTGTTACAGAAATCTAACCTACCGAAAAAAGGCATGCATTAGGTTTTCTGTGTTCTGTGTTGTCAAACTCTTCTATTATGTCAAATATTTAAATATTGTAGAATGGTCATTTAGTAATACTTTACATGCTTGGAACCAAAAAGAATGACTTTTTCATTTTTCCACGTCTGCATTTATAGATATCATGTGTCATCAGTTTACATTTGGTAGGAGTATTTGTACTCCCTTATCTGAGCTAGATGTAATAAATGAATATAGAACAGAAGTGGCCCCAAAATACTGCCTTCAGGAACCCCGAATGCAATTTTTGTTTGCTTAGATTTCTCATTACCAAATGAAGAAAAATAGCTGTGATCGTGCAAGAAAGATCTAAATCAATCTAGCACATTACCAGACAATTCCACCCACTTTTCCAGTGAAGCAGTATGTTATGATCAACTGTGTTGAATGCAGCACTGAGGTCCAATAAAGCACAGCTCATACTTTACTGCAGAGTGACAGTTAAGTCTGCAATCAGGCAATAGTGATTTTAATGCAAACTAATGTTATTTTGTGTTTAGAACTCAAGATTTTTCTGAAATACATACTGATGATATTTTAGGTCAAATGTGCTGTAAAAAGCAACTTTAACAATTATGCATTAATTTTGCTGTCGCCCGCAGGAACTTTTTAAAAGGATGCACACAATCAATCCCGTTTTAAAATGCTTCAAAAGAGGCAAACGCAGACTAATGAGCTGTTCCTCTAAATATGATGCTCCGGTTAGAAGAAGAAAAAGTGTGCCACTCTACCAACAGACTTAGAACATTTGCTTATTGCAGAGCCTGAGTAGCACAGCTGCCTGCTGGTGTGAAATCAGGTTGTATTTATTGTGGGCTGCAGGCAGTTGCATGTGGTTTTCCTGTTTTCGTAATGGTTGAAACAGAGCAAAAAGGGGTTTCTAGGTTGTGGTCCCGAACCTTTTCAAAAATTCTCCCCTGTAGAGGGTCGGCCTGACTGCCTCGTTGTCGAGCTGCAGTTTTGCCACCCAATTTTCTCTGTGCACCAGAAGTGTCAAGCACATGCAGAAATAACACTAACCTCTTTACTAGATTAGGCAATGCAGAGTGCTGGAGAATGGAGATAAGCAGAAACCATACGGGGAGGAAGAAAACAGGCAAAGTACACCGTACAAGTAGGTCACAGTGTGTAAGTAGAGTGTGGGGACAAATCTGTATTGTCTTTCTAGGTCAACCAAACACATTCTTTAATGTGGGACGATAGGTGATCAATCAAGGCTCAGCTTTCCGGGGTAAAAACAGTTGATGGGAGAGCTGTACCCCAAGAAGCCTGTCACAACAATGTTTTCTGCATGTTTTACTTAATTGCTGCCCTATTCCTTATTGTGAATTGTGCATACATACAGAAGGTAATCAAGCTGACCCTGTTCCAATTTCCAAAAATAATTCCTGTGTTTGCTGCAGTTTTCAGATGATAGATAGCTTGAGGGACTTTAGGGCTCCTTTTCTCATAAATCACTGTCCGAGGGGGAGTGCAGGAGAGGCGGTGGGGGTGGGGTGGGGGGTGGTGTAAATGCGTTGTGGGAGGATGTTGCAAAGGGCAGCAAAAACACTCTCAGAAGCCTAACAGTGATACAAAGCCAGGTGATTTGTGGCAATGTGGTGGGAAAATAGAAATAAATGACAGGTGCAGGTCCTCTAATGACAAAGTAAGTGAGTGACTGGCACGATGACCTGAAAAACTTCCTCTTTCACAGACCTACATACGAGCAAGTTTTTGCTTTCTGGCTGTCCATTTCTCCGCTGCCTTGACTAATCAGGACACTGTGACATTTTGGCAGTGCTGCACAAGGTTCTCTCTCATTAAACAGAAATATGTCAGGATGTCTCACCATCTCTCGACATGCCGACGGAGAGGCATTTCTTGAAACGACAGTGCTGGCATCTGTTACGGTTCATGCGCATGATGAGACAGTTCTCATTCTTCACACACATCTTGTAGTTGATGTTCTGCTGGATGCTGCGGCGAAAAAAACCCTGACACACAAACAAGCGTGTAAGTGTCGAGAAAATTTCAACACTTTTAAGGAATTAAAAAAAAATGTATTTGTCGTTAATGTCTCACCTTGCAGCCCTCACATGCATGCACTCCATAGTGGAAACCAGAGGCAATGTCTCCACAAACCTTACAGAGCAGAACCATTCCACCTGCCTCTGAGGATGGAATAGAACAAGAGTTATATTGTTTTCAAAAAAGGGTGAAGAAATAAACGTATATATATTTGTACATAAAAAGAGTGAGGAAACACTTACTGGTGAAAGTTCCTGCAAACCCGCAGGGCCTCTTTCCCGCAATGGGGTGCGCGTAGGGATGCTGTTGAGCAGCTGTGGCTGAGGATGCACTGTAGACCTCTGGGAATTGGAACACCAGTTTAGAAGTTGGGGTGTTGCTCCCAGTTGCCCTCCCCTGTTTGAGCGGCCCGATCTCTGTGAAGGTAACCTCTTCTGGAGATGAAGGCTGGGAGTGTGAAGAGGGCGACTGTGTTTGGTACCCACTAGAGGGGCTGCCGGGGCTTGGGCTGGAGCTGCCTGAAGATCCTGCATACAGGATGACTCCACCTCCTGCACAGAAGAATGAGGGACATACAGTGTCATTTAACTTTCCACTTTATTATTATGTGGTTTGCACAGCAAGCTAGTAAAAAGTAACAAATGGATCCTTAATGTTTTAATTTTTTCTAAACAAGTTTGTCTTGGTCATCCATGTTTCAAAATGAAAGTAGGAAAGGACGAAATGTCATTGCATGAGTGCAGAGTTGGGTACGCAATGACGAAGGGGCCGGAGTCAATAAGATGCTTTATCGTCCATGTTTGTTTTCAAACTAGTTCAGACAGAACTGACCAATGACTTTCATCAAACTCAGATGTACATGGACACATGCTCAGGCACATAGCCCTATACACACTGCAGCCAGGGGCTGTTACTTTTCTTAAAATGAAAGTTTAAAATATATAGTTATAAAATTGTTTTGTCAACTAATGGTATACATGTTGATTGGAGTGTTGTAGTCAACATCATCAGTTATGATGACAAACTACATCAGGGTTGGTTTTTTTCTTTAAAATATAGCCTTAGATATTCCCTTGTCCCATTCTTGTGACCCAAATATATCTTTAAAGGGATATTTAATTTCCCTTCGACTTGAATTGTATTTTTGAATTGAATTGAATATAGCTTTTGAGAAATGTAAGAGCACTGCAATCACCATCTCAGCATGTTTAATATCAATTTCATTCCATCATCTACTAAATTCAAACAGAAGCGCACATCGGAACCCAACAGAATATTTGCATATTTTGTTTCTCTGGCTATTTGTCATTTTCTGCAAATAAATGCTCTCAATTACAACATTTTTATCTGGAACTTGTAAGAAGTAATAGATGATAGATTTTTAAAGATGTTGCACCACCAGCCTTTATTCGCAGTTTTCATGTGATATCAATATGATGTAATATTGCCAAAGCTCTATCCGTTGAGGACAAATCTGTTTTTGTGCAGCTTCCTGAGTGCAAAAGGCATAATGGTGCGATCAAGCGGATAAACTAAGCTCTAAAAATACTGCCGGCAGCACAGCATCAAAGCTGGCAAACCATTTCACCGGATGCACCAACTGAACGCTGCTATTAGTAAATAATTTCTCTCTTAATATGGGATGTATCCGTCGCATCTCCAGTCTCTTATTCCCTTCATTTCAGGCGCCGTGAAGGAGCTAAGACGCGACCTCACGTGTCTGCGGGGTCCACTGCCTCCTCCGCTCCAATAATAGCCACGCTCCCGTGGCCCCGTGCCCAGCGTCGCCTAACAGCACGACACCTGACCGCCGCCTCACATGCATGGACTCCTGACACGGTTACTGCCCGAACCAAATCCGTGGTCCCGTGTGAAGGGGTAAAAACACGCCAGTCTGAAATCTGAATCTGTGTTTATCAACAAACGCAGGCTGGGAAGCGCCCGGGGCTTGAGTTGGCGCAAACGATCAAGCCGCAACCAAAGTTGAGCAAGTTATTTGCGAAGACAAAGTTTCATCTGTATAAACTACACCGTGTAGTTGGAAGTCTGACAGAGGTTTGTGCAGTTCTTGTCAAACAGGCTGGTTTGAAATGATGCATATAATGCCACTTAACATATAATATTATTGCACATGCATGTGCGGCATTCCTCCATGCAACACATGACAAAGCGGAGTTGCTATATTTTCCCCTTTTGTAATTGAAAGAAACCGAAACCCCTGCTGCACAATTTACAGCACAAGCTGAATTGTTGTGATAATCCCTGGACCAGCACGTGTTGGTGGATTTGTTGACTCATGACAGAGTCATATCCCACAGACTCAGTCCTCTGCCTTACTTCTCATGAGCTTAAATGCACACAGTCAAATGCCCTGCCTCCCACTCCACCCCAACACATTGCATGTCCACCTGAAGACTCACATGTACAGTTGACTTGTGTTTATAAATGACCTGGAGAGCTGTTAGAAGGGTCAATTAATAACCCTTGTCACGCTGCTTTTTGTTAGTCATGCGGGAAGTTTGTTGACACTATTATCTAGGCTATAAAGGAATTTTACAGCCGCAAATCATTTGGCAGTCAAGTTGGCAAGAACACATTTTATTTCATTACTTGTTTTTGCAAGCCTGTTATATTTTAGCAAGACTATAAGATGATTTGGATGTATTTATATGTACAGGCAGTTACTTCCACTCATATGTATAGCCTGTTTCAGTTAATAAAAAATGAAGGGGGGACATATTAGCCAGGAAGGGTTCCCAGGAGCAGGAGATACTTTTTTTAGCTAAAAGATGAAGACAAACAAATTGGATTGAAGGAAACCACAAGACTTCTTCAGAGATGTCCTACAGATCAATGAGACCAAAGGAGGAAGGTTGGCTAAAAGCCACAGTGCATTTTTCAGTGAAAACCAAACACAGCATTTCATCACAAACACCTTAGACTCCCTGTCACGCACAATGGTGGAAATGTGATGATTTGGGCTTCTATGCCAGAACATGGGTCAAGCTTTATATTAACACTTTCTACATTCAATTGTGACTGTCAGTTTAAGCTTTGCTGAAATCTACCAAATGGAACAAGACAGGGATCCCAAACAGCAGCAAATCTACAACTAAATGGCTGAAAAAGGTTGAAGTCCAAACCTCAGCCTGTTTGAAATATTGTGTATCCAAAGAAGGCCTGTAATTAAACAAATGTCTGCACACCTCAATGAACTAACCCAACATCGTAAACATTGTAAAAAAAGAATGCGCCAAAACTCATCTGAAGCAATATAGAAGACTGATAACGTCATTTAGGAACAATGTATTGCTGCTACAGGTCGTTCTACCTATAAATAGAGTGGAATTATTTTTGATCTGGTTCTGGCTCAGTGTTTTATATGTTTTGTGCATTGCTCATTTGACTTTATATTTGCCTCATTTTAAGACCTGGCGAAGACCAGATTTTTTTCTCTCCTTTCTAACTTCTTTGCCATGAATGAGCATTTATATGCTGTGGTGCAGTTTTTACATTATTATATGAGAACTCATTGCTAGAGGTGTTACCGACCTACCTACTGAAGAAGAAGGCTGTTCTTACACGCAACTTTCCCAGACTCTCAATCTCTTCCTTATTTTTTCAATGTTTAATGTGATTTCCCCTACAAACAAGAGAGACTAGATTGCTCCCTGTCACAGGATGTACATCAAAACAGTTACAATATAGGTCACATATGACATCTTTCATTGAGTCAATCATTCCTGTCTGTCTGCCTTGAGTCTAGCCCATTCGTGCAAGCACTAATCTGTGACTGCAGGCAGGCAGAGAAACGTGAGCAGTGAATAAGCCAACAGAGTCAAACACGTTGTTTTCTGTTTTTTTCGATTTCCCTCGAGCCCCTGATAGTCTTTGGTGGACTTTGCATATAAACTTTATGAGTTTAATTGCTTCCTTAAAAAATAACAATAAACCTTAGCCATTAAATTATAAAATGTAACTGACACATACTTGTTTGTAAATGTAGTGTTTAATTATTGTTCAGTTCTTATAACACTTACTACTTTGTTATGGTAAGATGTCCTGCCTAAAACCTTTTAATAGAATTCAACTAAGGACTTAGGTGCAGTTATTAATTATTTAGTTTTCTTCTGTGTGGTGAGCAGCAGAGAACTGTAAGGGTGATATGATAATATGGGTTATTCTACGGATGAATATATCAACTTGATAAAAGTTAAGAACTCATATAAGACTTGCAGTTGAGAACGTTTCTGTGTTGGAACAATAATTTAAGTTTGTATCAAGCCTTCACTAATTTAGCGACTGAGCTAATGCTAAGGTTAAATCTACAAGTTAGTGACCTTCTCAAACCTAATGCAGTTGTTGCCAACTAACACCAGGCTGTGGTTGGTGGGGAAAGGGTTAACATGCCAATTCTTCAAGCACTTGGATCTTTACTTGCAAGAGATAAATGAAAAAAGATGTGAAGATGTGAATTTCTCTTTTTTAAGATTTTGTTTGGCATTAGTGTCTTTATTGAGTAGTAATTTGACAGGAAAAAGGGTGAAGAGAGAAGGGGAAGACAGGCAGTAAATGGCCCGAGATTGGGAATCAAACTCAGGACAATTGTGTCGAGGACTATAGCCTTTGCACATGGTGTGCCTGCTCTACCAATGGAGCCACCCAGTGTCCCTGAAGGTGTTTAGAGAAGGCCCAGTATGAAAGGAAGTGGACAGCAGTGGAGGAACAAAGCTACTTATAGTGTGTTGTATTTAGCTTTGAATGTGAAACTTGGGTTTGGGAATGACATGACACCCAATTTTACAGTGTTCAAGTTTCAAGTGGAATTTGCTAATTGATATGTTGATCAATATATGTTGAGTGAAGATGAAATATATCATTAAACGGCGTCCTTCAACCAACCATGCATTGCCGGTTCCTCCAGTCATGTTTTTCTACTGTTTTAAAATGACTGTCGAGATAGGGGTACTTGGAAATCTTGCATGGTGCTTGTTATGAAGAGCTTGAGAACCAGTGGTGTTAAGTGAGGCCATGAGTTATTTTGTGCCACTTCTGGCAGCGAGCACTTGGGTGTTTTGCAGCAGACTTCATTACCACAGGCTTGTTTAAGTAGGTCAATATCACAGGAACTTGATAGAACTGTGTCTATGTGCCTCTGGCATGAAACTGGTTGCCTTCACATTACAGCTCTTTTAATTGCCTATTTCCTTACATTGCATATAGGTTGTATATCATAAAGACCAAATCATGTTGAAACAATTTTAGTTGGTTAAAATTTGGTCAGTCTAGAATGGGAAAAATCAGCTTCAATGTTTGATGGCAACGTATTAATTTGCTATCTGTTGCAGATTTATCTGCATCTTCTATTGCAGAGTCACGTTACCGCGGAAACCCACCCTAAGCGGATGTGTGCCCTGATCTATTGCGGACAGATGTTGCAGTCTGGAAATCGAGTCACATTCTACCACACTGCGGATTCCGTGATCCAAATGAGAGGGAGAATCAAAGGAAAGGGAGGGAGAGGAGAGAAATAAGTTTCGGAAGCGAACAGAACATGCGGAAGAGAAACGTGACCAGGGAGGGGAAAAAAAGTTAATGCACGGAATCGCTGACCCACTGACCAAGCTCTCCCTCTCTGTCGCTGCAGGCGGCATCAAAGCAGCAGCGGCGGTGAGGCGGCAGGAGGGGAGAGGAGGGCCCGGCTGTCTCACGCGCTGCACGCGGCTATGCAAGTCAGCCACGTGAGGGAGGCTTTTGACGAAGATTTCTTTGGGAAGACATGAAGCTGCGCTCCAGCGAGGAAACACAGCCTCCACAGCACGCTGAGGGGGCTTGTGATTAAACGGCAGCATGTTATGCGAATGGATGGTCTGACAGTGCACCAGTAACCGCACCGCCTGCACCGTCAGTCAGGGAGCAGGGCGAAGTCTGGCCCAAAGTCAGTGTGTGACTAGGGTTCTTTCATTTCTGGCGAATCGCAATAAATACACTGTCTGGCCACACACACACGCACACACACACACACACACACACACACACACGCACACACACACACACACACACAAAAAAGTCACCGACTGGATTTAACTAAGCACATAGACACAAGCCTCTCATTGGATAATTACTGCATGGGCGACAATGTTTCAGCTGGCAACAGGTTATTTAACCCCAATTGGTGCAATGAGTTCCTTCTCATTTCTTAAACAACCATCTCGAAAGACACATCCTGTGGTCGTGGAAAAGATGTCTGTCTGTTTCAGAAGGGTCAAATCATTGGCATGCATCAAGCAGAGAAAACATCTAAGGAGATTGGAGAAACTACCAAAACTGGGTTAAGAACTGTCCAACGCATTATTAAAAACTGGAAGGATAGTGGGGACCCATCGTCTTCGAGGAAGATATGTGGCCGGAATAAAATGCTGAATGATTGTGATCGGCGATCACTTAAACGTTTGGTGGAATCAAATTGAAGAAAAACAACAGTAGAGCTCCGGGCTATGTTTAGTAGTGAAAGCAAGAGTATTCCACACACACAATGCGAAGGTAACTCAAGGGATTGGGAATGAACAGCTGTGTAGCCTTAAGAAAACCACTAATCAGTGAGGCTAACTGGAAAACAGGGATTCAATTTGCTAGGGATCATAAAGATTGGACTCTGGAGCAATGGAAGAAGGTCGTATGGTCTGATGAGTCCAGATTTACCCTGTTCCAGAGTGATGGGAGCATCAGGGTAAGAAGTAAGGCAGGGGAAGTGATGCACCCATCATGCCTAGTGCCTACTATACGAGCCTGTGAGGGTTGTTGTAGTTGGTCAGGTCTGGGTTCAGCACCAGTATGTGTTCAAAGAATGAGGTCAGCTGACTACCTGAATATACTGAATGATCAGGTTATTCCATCAATGGATTTTTTCTTCCCTGATGGTACAGGCATATTCCAAGAAGACAATGCCAGGATTCATCGGGCTCGAATTGTGAAAAAGTGATTCAGGGAGCATGAGACATCATTCTCACACATGGATTGGCCAACACAAAGTCCAGACCTTAACCCCATTGATAATCTCTGGGATGTGCTGGAGAAGGCTTTGCGCAGCGGTCAGACTAAACCATGATCAATGCAAGATCTTGGTGAAAAATTAATGCAACACTGGGTGGAAATAAATCTTGTGACACTGCAGAAGCTTATTGAAACAATGCCACAGCAAATGCGTGTCGTAATCAAAACTAAAGGCGGTCCAACAAAATATTGGAGTGTGTGACCTTGTTTTTTTTTTTAGTGGCGACATTTTTTTTTTGGACAGGCAGTATTTCTGAAAAGCAGTTAATTTGTTTAGCCACCAGTCCTCATATTATCCTGCGTACCTCTAACTGCATGCAAGAACAAGAAAAACGAGTGAGTATAGTGAGTGATTTCAGTGTTTTGGAATATATTTTAAAGCTCAAAGTTCACATTTATTTATTTATTTTTCTTTATAACCTACAAAGAAAAAAAAATATCATTGACTATTTTTCAAATTATTTACAATTTGATTTAAGCACCATATTATTATTTAACAGTTCTGAAAATATCAAAGTTCAGATTGTGTCAATGTTTTCTTATTTCTTATTTTGTTCACTTAAGCTGAGCAACTAAATAGCTGATGTCCAGGATGAGGACGCTAAAGATGCACGGAGCCTCCAGCAAGGGATTGTCAAAGCGGGTTTTAGGCTGACGTTTGAAGAAGGACTCTTGACTCCCTTTATCAAATGCAACTCAAAACTCGGGTCAAAAATCTTGTTTTTTTTTTGTGTTTTTTTTTCCAGCTTTTACACATCAGTTTATAATTTTTCTCACATTGCAGACCGTTCATATTGTTTTCTAACTTGATTTTCTCATCACCTTTTGATTTTATCCAGACTTTAACAAATAAAATTGACCTACAAATTTATGAATTTCACACAGTTAATTCAACTGTCACCACACGCTTTCTCAGAAGGAAGCATATCTACAAAGTCAATGATTTAATGCTGTCTGCTATGCTTCCCTGGGTAGATTTTTTTTTTTTTTACCAGTTGGCATTATAAACTGAAATTGACTGCATGGTATTATAGCTCTTATCACAATCGAATGTATCTAACTAAATTTGAATCTGTCTATATACAAATATAAGACAAGATAAGACAAATAGGTCAAATTAATTTTCAATCATATTAAAATATATATTCAGATGAATCCAATTCAAAATGATAAAAGCTGATAATATAGACAGATTCAGAAATATATTCCAATTTGATTGTAGTTATAAACACAAAACAGTCAAATTTAGATGATTTGTTTACATGTAATGGCAAATATGTGAGCTTTTAATACAGTTGGTGGTACAGTGCAAATGCTTTGAACCATCCCTGAATTTTTCTTGTTTTTCCTCGGGCATTGGCTGCTTTTTTACACCTGGCCGAGCTACCGTCAACTCATTTATATCCCGTCCTATTCCTGAATTATCTAAAACCATGTGAAACCTTTGTTATCAAGGTATGCATTAGTAGAATTATTTAACCACGTAAAAAATGATTCAATTAAAATATTCAGAAAAATAAAATAACTTCTTTTTACAAATAGACGTAAAGTATAATTACAATAGGTGGCAAAGCAAGGGAAACTGTCAGCATCCTTATTGTGTGATTAATACTACAGCTTTGAAAAGCCATTCATTTCCCTGTGAGTTCCACTAAAACCCACTTATCAGTTCAAACCAAAACAAGGTGAGTGGGTTCAGAATAACATGTTGACAGAGTTCAGGGTGCTCCCATCACCTGCGCTGGAACGTGACGCTGTTGTAAATGATTGACCACCAATTAGGAGAGGAAAGCACGCACCTTTGGCTGACCTCGACAGACCGCCGCCTAAGTAATGCCTCTATAGCAGAAACAGTGCGGTTGTACATTATTATACAGCAGCCAGATCGGGTTGATATCGCAAACGCACTTTTTTTATGCGCACGCTTCTATTTTTAACCCTTGAGGTGGGGCAGTGTTTGTGTTGAGCTGGAGTGCTGTCATGCTTGTGATTGCAGCGACAGTCTGGTTAATGTAGCTCCACGTGAGTTTGTTTTCATGGAGAACTACAGGAAGTGGCCAACCTCACTGCAACCGCGAGCGGTCCGCTGCGAAAGCTGGAGTCCGCGCGCCTCGCAGACCAAAATTACACTGACGAGGCAGTCTGTCACTGTCTTTAACATAAAAACCTTCATCTATTTAATGTGTGAAGAGCAAGGTGTGTCAGAATGAATCACTTGGCAATGCCACGTTCAAACATAAGTAAAATCCAAAACTTGCATTCACTTTTTAATTTTAAGGACCATAGTGACATTTTTGAATCATAAAAGTATAAACAAATACAAAAGACGAAAAAGTAGACTTTTTTTGTTACTTTGGTTTCCATTCTTTAAAGCTGTATGTGTTTATTGATGTTTTTCTTTTTGATTTTAAATCACTTGAATTGCAGATTAAAAAAAAAAAAGTCATAAACTTAGCCATTACAATAATAGAACAGTAAAATGTAAAAAATAATGTAAAGTCTAATCTTACCACCTCCAGGGCTGTTATCCATCTCTCTCCTGTTGCTATTGCCGGCTTTAAAGCAAATTCACGGACGTCAGGGAATACCTCTACACAGGAGCAAAAGTCTTTTGAAGACAGACAAGAAAGTCAAAAAATTGCTTTGCAGAAAACAGCTGCTCCATAGAGCGCAGAAACTGGAAGAAGTGATGAAAATGCGCTCGGTGCGCGTCAGGGTCTAGATGCAGGTGCGTAAAGAGTCAGCCCTTCTGTGCAAGTTGCGGCTTGGCTCCTCAGAGATACCTGGATGCCTTCTTGCGCTCTGCTTAACTGCACAAGCACGACTGTGGAGCGCGACTGGTGGTGCAGGGTAGAAGACTGAGCAATTGTCACAGTTTCTAAGAAAGTGGAGTCAGCAAATCCCTGACCGGTGCGAGAGTATCAGACATGACATACACACCCACTGATACAAACACCCACATTAATCACGTTTGCAGGTGAGCATTGGAAATGTGACCGCCTTTCCGTTAATCCCAGCTTGAGTAGTTGTGTCTGCTGTGTCTGTGTATGTGTGTGTGTATATGGGGGGGGGGGGGGGGGGGGGGGGGGGTTGGCTCACCCTTTGTACCTCTCAGAGTCCCCTTCTCTGCCCCACCCCTACCTCTCACACTTTGAGCGTTTTCATTGGTGGGGATCTGGAGCTGCGGGGTGTTTGATGCGCTATTTCGACCGTGCTTTGCGTTCAGTAAAGCCACGCTACATGTGCGCTCTGCATGTGCCTGAGAGCGCGCTGTCCTACTGATACACATTTTATGCAAAATACGGAGCGTGTGGTGCGGGGGGGGGGATAAGGAGATTGGAGGAGGAAGCACATGGACGAGAGGCGTGGCTCACCGTGACTGCTTGCTCCCTGCCAGGCAGCAGCTCAGCAAACGGATGGTAAACACTGAGCCGTGCCAAATACCGCGCAAGTGCCAACTTTAAAAGCCATGTGCACACGGATATAAAGATACTGCGATTACACACTAGCGGTACGCTGTTAGAACGAGGCGCCAACTTCTATTAATATTTAAATTGATCAAACTGAAACATAATCTTTGTTTATTTACTATTCACGTAAATAACACAATAAAGATAACTGTCCAGTAAGCCTGGACAATCTGAGTGTTTATGTGATACAATGTGAAACCATCAACAAACAATAAACACGTTAATATGATCCAAAACTTGATTTGCAGTTTGTAGAAAGCGCCCTCCAGTGGCTAAATATAGCACTGACATCTATTTATCTCACGTAGATAATTCAAATATCAAAATCATTATTGGTTGATAAAGTTTTTCTGTTTCCACATGATTCAAAGTCTACTTCAGTGAATGTAATAAAACTGTTCAACATATATAATCGATTTTCGTTATTTGTGTAATACCTAAAATCTTACTGAACACTCAAAAAAAAAAGTATAAAACAGGTTCCACATAAAAAGTTCCACATAACTGTAATTTGTTATTTGAAAGCAAAAAAGAAGAGTTAATCTTACCTCATGACGTTATGTTTACTAGAGTAAATAAATGTAATCCAACAAACACATTTTAAGTGTTAACTGGAAATGAAATGTTAATAGAAAGTGGACAACTGCCCTGGTTTTCTGAGTGCATTTAATGCACGGGTCTGCAACCTGCAGCTCCCGGATGGCAAGAAGATATTTTTCCCCTTTCACAGTGGCTCCTAATAACCGACAATGTCATAAAAATAAATGAAAAATTGTATATAAATTCATATCAACAGGTTTCATCAGTCCTTCAATCTTAACATCTCAAATGAAATTTAGAAACATAATGAAACAAATGAAATCAGACTTAAGTGGGCTTGTTCAGCCTCTTTGCGTTATCAGGCGGCAGTGTTTTAAAGTTGACTACCTTTCATTGAAATGAACAGAACTAAACATTAAACCTCATTCAACTCAATAATTGTTTCCCTTCACATTAAACTACTCTGTTTTTTTTCTACTGAAACTTAAAAATAAAAGTTATAATAAACAAAAAATTATTTAAAATACAACAAAATGGGATACACAATGGAACTTTATCATTTAGCTTTTTTCATGCAGTCAAGTGTTTTATGCAGGTTTACAAATTTATATTGAAATGAGGTCAAAAATACCTGATTTGAGATCCACATTTTGGAGCAACCAACCCCAACTAAGCTCCGTACAAACATTTAAGGATACAGATTACATGACTATGTAGTGTGCAGCCTTAAATGTTTGCTTAAAACATTTCATAAGTCTGAATTTTACATTGCTAATATTATGTGAACTTTTATTACAAAAACAGCCACATAAAAAATGACTTTTAAGATTTGTGAGATGACCAAGATGGACAGTCAGGTCAAATGTGTGGCTTCAACAGAACTTTAGAGCACCATATAGTGTAGTACTAACAAGCAACATGATACCACAAACCTGGTGTGCCCTACTCTCTTTTTGCAGTTTTCTTTTTTTTTACTTCTGTGTCTGTAACCTTATTTTTATTGGGACAGGTAAGTGGGTTGGCATATTTTAGGGTAGGCATTTATACATTTATATTAACTCAATTTTAGCTCCATTTTATCACATATTTAAAAATAAACCTGGATATTTCCTGGCCCTGGCTAAAACAACTACTTTCCCAATATTTCTCATTGATTTCTAAGTCTTAATTTTTTTATTGCTGTGTAGTTATTCTCGTAACTCTTCTTTTTCCATCGTATTCTTCCACCCATCCATCAGACGCTACTATAATGATACAAGGGTTAGAAACAAGGTCACTATTCAAGTTGGCATAGTACAAACGTATTAAACTATCCTTAAATTCTGTGGAACCTTTTTTAAGAGCCAAACTTTCTTATGATCTTTTAATGTGGTCTTCGTCTTAGGGAGTTAAAAGGTTTTTCTTTGGACATCGGCTACTTTTTCCACTCATATCAGGTAAGTTTTAAGCTTTGTTTTAAGAGCAGTGTGTGAGGGGCCCTACTCTCAAATGAAGAGTTCATCTAAAAGTTCTGCCGCCCATTGAGATGTGAGAGATTCTTAAAGCAGCAAGGAAAGCATCATACTGAGAGTGAAAGGACTCTCATTACGTGGTGGGGAACAAGGTGCTCTTGTGAATAATATGATGCCTGGCCGTTAAGAGTTTTGTATGCAACGAGAAAGATAATAAACTGAACTTTAAACTTTACAGGAGAGCTTTACAGGCAACCCAATGATCCCAAGAAAGGAGAAATGTGATCTCTTTTTTTGTGCACCTGTCAGAACTCTGGCTTTGGCGCTTTGGATCTGCTTCATGGTTATAAGTGGAGTATTTGCACACCCTGACAAAACAGCATTGAAAATGTCTAGCCTGGATGTGTGCACCAATTTTTCAGTATAAATCTGGGACAAGATGCTCCTACAACTCCTAATAAATGTGCTGAAAATGGTAATGTCAGAAGCAATTAAATGGTTGAATACTGAATCACAGACTGTTTCATGGCCAAAAATAATTATAACAGTTTTAGCTCATTTCAAAAAAAGGTCATCCAGTTTCTTATTTCCTCATAACAAGAATGAAAATAATCTTATAGTTGAATCTGTGCAGCTTTAGAGCTGTGATGCACTTTAACGGTGGACAGAAAACCATCATTCAGACCTTTTATAACAACAGAAAAAAATTTTGCCACAACTCTTTTAAAGGATTTTTGAAACAAAGGAATAGATTGGGAGATTGGTGTTTTAGTGGATAAACATTAAGATAGAAAATATTTTTAAACAAAGTTTAATTACAGATAACCTGAAGGCCAAATTTAGTTTAAACAGACTAATCTGCTTAAGAGCAAACGTGACAGAAAACATTAAAACATCCTTAAAAAGTTGGTCTGATACTGGATCCACAGGAGACTTGAGACACAGCGAGGCTTTATAAAAGTGCCCAGCCGACTAAGATTACTCCCAGAGCTCATTGAGCTCAACCAGGAGGTCACAAAAGATTCCAGAACAACGTCCGAAGCACTGTAGACATCACTTGGCTCAGTTAAGGTCAGAGTTCATGGTTTAATAATAAGAAAGACACTTGGTTAAAATGGCATTCATGGAAGAGTTATAAGGCCAAAACTACTGCTGCCCAATAGAACACGTAAGTCCGTCTCACCTATGCAAAGAAAACATCTAGATGATCTCCAAGACTATTAACTCCATTGTCAGATTAACTGACAATGGAGTACAATGGAGCCTGAGTCCTCAAGCTCCATTGTACTTTTGTTATAGGACAATGATCCAAAGCACAACCGCAAGTCCACCTCTGAATGGCTGAAACAAAACAAAGGAAATTTAAGTTTTTACAGCAGGCTAGCCAAAATACGGTCTTAAATCTAACTGAACTGCTGTGGAATGACCTTAAAGGGACATTCTTGCTAAAAAAAAAAAAAAAAACTTAACTATAGAAGATTTTAAAAATTCTGCAAAGAAGAGTGGGCCAAACTTCCTTCACATCGATGTAATTGTTCAGTGTTCAGTCATTGCAAACAGGTGTTGACGTCCCTTAAATGAATAAAATCATTAAATGCCACAACCCCCGACTTAAAAAAAAGAACAAAAAACAAATGACCTCAATGAGCCTCATATCCTTTCGTCGAGAATAATCTTGCTGCACTTCTCGTCCGCCACTAGAGGGAGCCACAGTGTGAGAAATTCACACTCGCGGTTAACTACTAAACGCCCCTGAGCTGTCGGGACAAAGTGGCCGGTTGACAACAAACAAAGGCAAACTGACAAATAATTGAAACCACCTCGGAAGAAGACTGAAAGGCCAACCCAGACTCCTTTGAACACCTCTTCTGTTCTTTTATTTTTCGTCTTTTTTCCTGTTTTTTCACAAACTTCGGTTGTGCGCTTGTAACTTCTGGTTTATTGAACTCCTCTCCCGTCTGAAGCAGAGGCATGCACTCACCTAACCCCAGAAGGTAGGGTGATTTTGTTGCGCTTTTACATAAATCATCTCCCGTCGTGATTAACTGGATGAGAGTCTATGCATAAATGCAGTGTTGAGCTGCGTCGACCCGGGTGTGTGTTTACTCATCATGAGAACACGTTATGGCAGGACAACAGGTAATTACAGGGCTGCTGGTGCTCAGTTTGGGGATTGGAAGAAAGAAGTGGTTGCCAACATACGCACCTGCAGAGCTGTGCTCTAGCCGGAGGCTTATAGTCTTGACGTATGTCTGTCCCTCTGTGTCTGTCACCCCCCTCCCTTACACACACATACACACACACACACACACACACACACACACACACCCTCCTGGATGTGGGCTTTATGACAATTATACCAGCTAGGCAATTGAGTTTATTCTAACCCAGAGCCTTCTGTCTCCTCTTGTTTTTAGATAATCAACTAGGAAGAAAGACAAACCAAATGAGTAATGAATATGGAAACTTTGGTGGCATTAGCCTCATGATTCAAGGAATAGACCTGTGTTTAAACTCAACTTTTCAAATCCGTGAATGTATTTATTCTGCAGTCTCACGTGCCAAAAAGCTTTGACAGAAAAAATGAATTACTCAGTGTTTTCCTTTTTCCCTCTGTATTTAGTGCCCAGCTTTCTCACAAGGGCAGTTTTATGTGCAGGGAAGGAGGCATGGAAAAGAAGACCTTTCCTTTTGAGCTCACAGATTTGCAGTAATTACAGAATCACTTCCATATGTGGCTCTCTGGCTGCCTTCTTGCTGCCCCCACCACCCCTCTCTACTCTGCTGTTCTCTTTTTCCCTCTCCCCACTATTTTTTTTTGCATTTGCCTTCTCCTCCATCCCTCACTCCTTACTTTTTTAAACTTTCCCTTCATGCTTCCTTAGTATTTTTCTATAAAACCACAACTTAAGTAAAGTTTGTGATGATCAGAACATCCTGACATTTTTGGCAGCACATTTTGGTTGATTCAATCAGGACACACATAGAAAAAGCCAATGCTTTTCTGTGAACGGAGCGTAAAGGAAAAGAGGGGAACAGAACATGAGGTGGAGAAGAGGGTGGGCTGGAGTAATGGTTTTTGACAGAGGTGGGTTCAAGATGGGTTCATGGTGACATCATGGCTGATTTTTCTGAGGAGAGTATAGACAGGAGAGCTGTTCACCTTTCATTAGACACACATGTTGGTGGGGAAAAGCACTCATTTGCTGGCACACTCGGTGGTTGCTGTGTGGACTTTTTATTTCCTCTTTTCCCTGTAGTTTCATATCCAGCTTTTGGCTCTCAGTTCCCCGGTTTCCAGCTCCATGTTCATTTGTTGTTCTTAGAGTCATAGTATATGCCCTTTGGTCCCTAACACACACATTGCTCTCTTCGATTTTTTTTGGTTTTTTTGGGCATGCGTAAGTCATTTTTCCTATGAGGGATATTTATACTTGAAGGCGGTTGGACTCTAAATGAGCACACGCTGCCAGGCAGAATGAATGCACTCCTTCATTTCACAGGATGTGTATGTAAGACTCTAAGCAAAGAAAGTATACATTTCAGTGAGTGTGTGTGTGCTTTAATGTGTGTCTACCCTCAGCAGGCTTCACATGACATCAATCTGAATGTGGGGAAATAGTGATCTCATTATGGGCATCTTGTTACTGATTGGAACCTTCCCACATCCCAACACTGAAGCTGAATTGGTGAAGGTTTTAAATAGGATAATAACCTCAAAAATTTGGGTTTTGTTATGGAATCTAAATTTTACACAACCACGTAAAGCCTATTAATTAAATTGACTAGAACATACTTCCTGAAAACCAGATATGTGCAGACCGTAAAGGTCAGCTGAGTGAACATGTGGCGTTCCTTAGGACTTTATTGTTGGGCTAATTTTATTCAGTATCATTTTATGGCAGCTTTGCCATACATGCCAAATATTTCTTTCAGTTAACTTATATCAGGTATTAGCAGTTCATTCATTCATTCCAATTAAGCATGTCAATGTTTATCTCTTTTGTCTATTTCATTTTCTTGAAAAAAACCCCGATTGAAATATCTTGTGTATAAATGGCACTATACAAACAAACATGCCTTGCCTTACCACCAGCCCCACTCACCTCCCAACCCCTCTTTCCTCCTGCCTCTCCGTCTCCCTGTAACCCCTCTAACCTTACTTCCTCACTCTCTGCTGCCCCCCACCCATTTCCTCTCTCCTTTATTCATTTTCTCCTCGTCCTCTGCCAGTGAGCCTCGGGCCTCCATTCTCTGTTGCTCTGCGAATGCAAATCCAATGAATCTAAAGTGGAAATACACGAATGGGTAAGATGGTGCCATGAATATTTCATATCTTTTTAAACACACCCAGAGTAGAGAAGCTGCCGGGCAGAGTGCTGAACAATGCCTGAGTTTTGCTGAAGCACTTCCTGTGAGGAATCGCCTCTCTGCGAGCTACGTTGTACTTGTACTGATGTCAGGGCAGCAAGTTATGATGTCATTGGTTGAAGTTAATGATACGAGAATGGCAGGGGTCGTAGGCCATGTTTCCAGCAGTGCCCACAGAGAGAGGGAGAGAGAGATAGCAGCACCCTGATCTGTCTTCATTATCCCCCACTCTGCTGCCTCCCAGACACAATGATCATAAATCTCAGCCCCAAGCACACTTCACTGACACTGAAACACAAACACTAGTAACCTCTGACCTTCTCACTGCTACTGCCAGCGCACAGTCATCCATGCACACCAAACACATATTACAGCTGTAGCCATCCATGCTGGAGGATGAGAGCGGCTCGAAAGGCACCATCGCTCAACTCACCGTCTTACTGTCAACATGTGCCCTGCTGAGAACTTTGCACCCAAACACAAATACAACTACCCTGTTCACCTGAGTGGACATTTTGACACAAATGCATTGTCTCAGCCTGAGGGCCCCACAGTGACCTGCAATCCACACCTCATTGTTATATCACTCCTGTGCTGAGATAGTTTTTGAACTACGGCCGTATTTACCTTCTTGTTTCCTATTATACAACTGCTGATTTAGCACTGCTATGTAAGCAGTTAAGGGATTTCTATTAGCTTTAGTGGCCTTATAAGCAACACAAATCAAATGTAAGCCAGATAAGAATCAGCTGGAGGGTGTTTTTCCATATGGCCCTGATCTGTGCTTCCTGAATATAAGGTTCTAGTTAAAAGGCAACAGCACCTTGTGCTGCTTATTCATTCCTTCGACCTGATTGTGTGCTGTCCAGTCCAGATCAAAAATGTTTAAAGGAACAATCCAGTTTTTTACTGTAGTCCATATGTTGCTGCAAAGATGGAGATGACAATAAAACAATAGAATTTCTCTATTTTTGGCAACTCAAACTCATACTTATTATAGGAAAAGCTGTCACATTAATTTAGGGCTTTCAATTATTAGTTTGAACACATTTTGCAAAGATTATGCATCATATGGCTAAAAGCCATGAATTAGGTGCACAAGTTTGAATTTGTCGTGGATTTACTGTAATCCACATAGGGTGAATATTAAACATACAGTCCCAAATGTTTGGTCATTCAGAAGCTGTAGAGAAACTACACGCTTTTTGTAGCCATCAGGAATCTTCTGTAATATTTCAGGCTGTATATTTGAGTGCTTTCTTGATAGAAATAGTAGAGTTTATTTAAACAGGTTTGCTTCCTGGCAGAGACCTGGCTTTTAAGAATAGTCCTCAGTTTTTTAATAGGGTTGAAGTCTGGCTTTGGGAAGGCATTTCCAGAAGCATATTGCTAGCTTGCGTTATTTATTTCAGAACCAGTTCTGATGTGTGTTTTCAATGTTTGTCTTGTTAAAACAATGACTTGTGCCCAACGTTGAACAATCTGGCTGTTTAACTTAAATGTCTTTGTCTCATCTGACCATAAAACTCTTCTCTAGAAGGTATTTAGACCATCCATGCAGAGAGGTGTAAACATCAGTCAAGCTTGAAGGGGTTGATTTTGGAGCAGGAGCTTCTTTCTAACTCAGCACCCTCTCACTTCATGGCATAGTAAGGCTTGCTCTGCTGTGTGTTGTGAGACTGGTGTTTCAGTAGTTCCCAGTTCATGGCAGGCTTGCACCTTGGTCGTTCCTGGATTGTTCTTTAACATCCTCACCACTTTTCTCTCATCTGATTTGTTTGTTTGGGGTTCCTCCAGATCTAGACATTGTTGTGACACATCCAAATAACTTGTCTTTAAACACAATGGTTTAAACAAATAATCTTGGAATCTGCAATTATTTAGAAATGTTTCCATTAACCTTCTTCAACTTTTATAAATCTAAAACTTTCTTTCTTAGATCACTAAGTTATTTGGACTCTTAGATTGTTTGGAGTTTTGGTCAGTTTTGTGAATTATGTTAAACAAGTCCTTTTTATGCTGAAAATCTCAGCTATAGTTATTTATTATCCCTAATAAGGAGTTAATAGGTCTTGGGCTTCTCAATGTAAAACGTTCTAGACCCCAATGTGCTTCTTTTTGAAATATTTAAATGAATGTATGCTTGTATTTGAGCCTGCGTGTTAAATTTTGCCGCCACATGGATGGGAGAAAATCAACATTAAGTTCTGAAATCTGTAACCAGCTTTTGTTTATTGAGATGATTGAAGTTGTACACTGTATAATCATTCCATCCTGGAGAAACAATGGTTCAGATAAATTATTTAAAGCCCTAAATTAACGTGACGTTCATGTCCATGATGAGTGGATGTGAATTTTGTGACTGTAACTCTAAACTGAATAATTCTGTTGTGTCACTGATAGTTGATGCTGTAGACCAGTGGTTCCCAAACATTTTGGCTTCTGACTTTCAAAATAGTAATTGTAACCCCAGCTATAGCTGGCTGTTGTATGCAAACATTACTTATAAAGCCTATTGAACAAAGTTAGTCAGAAATTCTTGAGCGTGTTCACTAGGCTGATCTCATCTATGCTGTAGCCTTTGAGGTATTCTTCATCCTTTATAGATCCTTGACCTGAACTTCAGTAAGACAGCTTGATCAGTCATATTTTCATTTGTACTGTCTGTGTTTATTTTTTTATGACATTGCGGAAAATTTAACTTCTCTTCTTTGCAGAATTGGTAGAGTTTAGTAAAATTGATTGGGTTTTCTGAGCATAGGGCGTATGTTCGGCTTCAGGAAGGCCAATCTAGAAGTTTAAACTTTATCTATTCCAAACCCAGTTCTGATGTGAGTTGCTATCATTGTGCTTTTGGAAACCCTGGTTGTGTTCAGGTTGTACCTAGCTGTTAAGGATAAAGATTTTGGTGGTAGTCCTTAATCATTGTAACAGTAAAACACTCCACAGCATGATCCTTCCACCACCTTGCTTGACAGTTGGTTAAGTGTTCTTAGGTATGAAAGCCTCACATTATTTCCTCCAATAAATTTTCTATTCATTGGGGGAACTTTGTCTCATCTGATCATAGAACTGTTCCCCAGCAGGCTTTGTCCATGTGGTTAGCTTTACATTTTAGTTAAGCTTGAAGTTGATTTTGGAGCAGGGGCTTCTTTCTTAGCACCCTCATACTCACTGTGGTCAGAGATGCTTGTTTAACATTGATATTGCAAAGTTGATATTTATTGCATCTCTACCAAGAAAGCTAAGAATCATCCATGCTTTATTTATTTTACAGTTATTGTATTTGAGTCTTACAAAGTTGCCTTAGAAAGGTGAAAGTTTCTGCCAAGGTGCCAGTTGAGGTGTGGCTACCCCTCCCGGTTGTGAGGTTTGAGGTGCTTCTCCCCCATAACCAAAACAAGCTGAAAAACATTACACTGGGAAAAACAAGGGCACACGCCCAGAACCACAAACACATAAACAGAGATCTGAAACATCTGATCTCATATGGAAAGAGAGAGGGCACATTAAGGGGCACACCCAGATCCGTCGCTGCTTCTTCTGCTGCTGCACGGCTCTGCCACCTCAAACAGGACTTCCCTGGTGCTGTTGTGCCAACCCTACTGGTTTCACTCTAAAAGCTTATGAGTTTTAGTCACAGATGCGTGACTTTCAGGAGATAATCTTGAGTTTTAGAGTCTTTGGCAGGATGTTAACAAATGTTGTGTGCACTGAAAAATGTTATCTGTAAAAGCCAAATTCTGGTTTTCATTTTATCTCCATCTAGTGCATACTTACTTTTTTCTTTTTTGTCACCTACTGTATTTCTTGTCTCCAATCTATTCCTAATGGGATTCGATGTGTTGCTGTAAAAACAATGCCTCCAGTTTGTACCTGCAGAGAGATCCATTTTGAAGAGGATTTTTAGGACATCTAAAGGTGAACAAAACATAGAAGTCCCTGGAAGAACAAACCTATTGGCTTTCAATTAAAACAGCGTGTGAGCTTAAAACAGCATGAAGTGGATGATCCACGTTGTTCGGGATAGTAAAACTTTCTCTCCTAAGAAACCTGGCTTACTTCACTTATTGATGAAACATGAATGAACACAAGGGATGAACTGTACCCGGCTCTGCGTTTCAACATGTACCGGTTTGTAGGCAAATTGACTCCTCGGCCAAGATGTGGAAGAATAATTCAACCATGAGACAAAGAAGGCAGAGAGAATTAAAAACAGAAACTTAAACTCCCCGGACCTTTTTCCTCTCTCCAGGCGTTTTGTGATTGGGGAAAAAAATGTATATTTGAAGTACCGGGAGTCATGTGACCAAGAAAGAAGGCTTTATGAATCACAGTGTAATTATTTCTTAGTGAGAGAGTCGGTGAGTGCGGGCCCTGTGTTTGGGGAGTGAAAGAGTGATTTTAAGAGGTAGCGACTCAGGCGAGGAGGAGGAGAGAGCAGGAGGGGGAGTGCTTGACAGAGTTGGAGGCTCACTGCCGGTCTGTCTTTGCTGTTGAAGGGACGCTGTTGAATGTGCACTCATCAGTTTCTCTTACTTTCATTGGCTCAAGCTGCACATCAAACCTTTTTCTCAGCAACTTTATCCAGTTGAACAATCACCGTCGTACGAGAGCCCGTGAGTAACTTTCCCCCAAGTTTGAGGTGAATCAAGAACTTAAATTAAGGTTTGTTTTGAATTTGATTGCTTGAAAAATATCTTTTTCTTCTGTAGAAAAGAAATGTGTCTGAAATCATTGATCGTGCTCCAGATTTTCTAAACTGTTCCAACACACACCTTTGTTTGCCTTCTGTGCCTCAGTTTGTTTTGTTCTAGCTTTTTTTCACCATAAATGTGAGCGTGACATGAGTTTATGTGAGAACCACCTCGACCATGTGTGTGCCTGTGTGTGTGTGTGTGTGTGTGCGTGTGTGCATATGTGCTTATTAGTGAGTGTTACCCAGGGCCCTGTGGAGCTCTTTATTATTAGCATATGTGTTAGTGTGTACATGCTTGCATGTGTTTGATGTGTATTCACCAGAGAAGTCACCATTCCTCGACCCATTTTTTTCTCTTTATAAGTAGCATATGAAGACTTGGCAAAGAAAGGCATTGTTTTCCATGTTTTTAAACAGCACCGGCTGATTCCTGTGCAGCGAGGTGTGTCTGCTGCTCTGGCCTCAGTTTACTTGGAAGTTTATTCATTGTGTTCTCATAGCTCGCTAGCAGGAAGATTATTTAATGATGCTGGCTTATGCGCTCGATTAACAGGTTCTGCTTGTTACGGCCTTGTGCATATGGATGACAGGTAGAGCGTCCGCACTTGGCATCAGAGTAGCTTTCCTTGGCCGTTGCTTTGATTTGGTGCTTCTGAATCGACCGGTCACTGGGCAGACCGCTGCTTCAACTTCTGCACCTGCTATCCAACACTCATTTCCACCTGGTGGGTCTGACGTAGGTGCGACACAAAGTGTGGGTCTGAGAGAAGTGACCCAGCAAGACCAATCATTGTTGGAAAAACAGTGATATCACAGTGATTTGGACTGGAAGAAGAGGACCTCATCTCTGTGGCAAAGAAATGTCACTGCTGTCTCCTCCTTCTCCTCCTCCGATAAACATGAAGGGTATTTTTTTCGAGGACAGGCTGCCCACACATCCCAGCTTTACCTTTGTGACAGATTATATTAGAGGCAATTTTTTACATTCCAGATGTGTGCTTCCTCAGTACTATGAGTTTAACTGATTTTAAGCTTTAATGCCTTCAAGAACACTTTTACATTTTCACTATGCATACATTTAGAACTCACATTGTATAAACTATTTCACCACATTCGCATTATTAAAGGGATAATGTGAATAAAATGTTTGTGAATGTAATGATGAGTTATAGTTTTTGGATTGCCTTATTTCAGAGTGTAATATAGAGGAAATCTGAATTTTTAATCATTATTTTTAATCACTAAATACACATTTGCAGATATGTTCAACCTGAAAATACATTAAATGGTGGAAATGTCAAAGCCGTGTAACAACAGTTGGGAGACAAAAGAGTTTGTGTTGCAAAATCTGCCAACCGTCTTGTCTCTGAGAAGCGGCTCAGCGAGCGGTAAATCAGGGAGTTGTTGATACCTGTCTCTTTCTGGAATTTCTATAGCAATTAGGGACGACCGGAGGGGGAGGGAAGGGTGAACCAGGTGATCTTCAGGGGAAATCGAGGGGTACTCGACCGGCACCGCACTATAATTAACAAGGGAACTATTTGCGCACTATTTCCTGTCTATTTTTGCAGGTGTGCCTTTTTATTGCAGAGGATTTGCATTTTCGGCCTGCTCCTGAGCTCTTATTAAAAGGAACTTAAACAAATATAAACTTGTGTGAGATTGTGTTGCTGTGCTCTCAGGCGTGTGTGTGTCTTTGGGCCTGCTTAGGCTGCTTTGACCCCTGCGGCTAGAGGCGGCAGTGGGTCCCATCCATTATGCTTTGCTTTATACCGAGAAATGATTGTTCTGCCCTTATTTAAGTGGTAAACACCTTCATAGTTGTCTTTAGCAATTACCGCAATACAGATTTAGTCACATGAAACGTCTTCACTTTTAGTCAGTTTTACGTTTATTTCACATCATCCTGTTTTCTTGCATTGAGCCTGAGATGACAACTCAAAACTTTCAAACCAAGATGTATAAAATTTTCAATGTTGAAACAGAAAAGCAATAATTATTCACGTGGCTGCTTATATAAAATAACACCTAACTATTACAGTTACTTTAATGTTATATTTAATGTTATTTTGATACATAGACCTAATGATAATAACAATCATAAATACTTGAAACTGTTTTTGATTATGTTTATGCCACCAGGAATCGAGACCATTCTGGCTAAATACATTCTTTAACAATACTAATATTATTGTTTTTGTTTTTTATTTAATTTTGATTTTCATAAATATGCTTCACAAAAAATTTGGAGCTAAGTTTAATTACATACTATCCCTTTTTGTCATTCTACTTTTTATAGAGGTTCATTAGTCAGGCTATCTGCTCTGGCAGCCAAGTTGCAGTGGGCTGCCTAACAGACCACTAGTAGCTTGTCCACTGTAGTTTCCAAAAAGCTGAATTTGTCTTTCCCGTTTGTGAGGAAAGCGCCTAGGAGCATTATTTTATAAGCCAGTCAACCAGCAGTGTGTTGCAACAGGTGGGGGAGGGGCAGCACTGTGCTACTCTATGCTGCATACAAACGCATCTAGGGATGGGTGATATAAACGTTACATTTTTATTTCTGTGGTATTTACTGCAAAAAGAATGAGTGACAATACAAAACATTAAAAAAATACAAAACATCTGTGATGTCATACAATTAGAACTTTAAACATACTTCAGTACACCAGTTACATTAAGTGGTGAAATAGTACCACTAAACAGCACATATTCAGTCACATTTTCAAATACAGTATGCAGATATTTATTGAGGCTTTCAGGGAACCAACAGTGAAAAAAACAGTTCATACAGCAAGAGTAATAAACCCAACAATGCTGTCAGTTTTTTGAGTTTGCAAACATCATCAGTTTAACGTTATAACATTCAATTATAATTTTTTTCCATGGATAACAATAACCTGCAGGAAGACGTCCGATCCTTACTGGCAACCTGAAACTGTAGGAAAAGTTGTAAAAGTTTTAAAACTGTCACTTTTTAAAACTTTGACACCAAGGTTGAATTTCCATCTTCCTTTTACAGTTAATTCTTATTGGCCCTGATTCATACTAAAATCTCTGTGTTGAGTATGTTAGGAATAACCTTTATTAATATTACTCATAGCTGTTTTTCCCATTTATACCATAGTAATATAAAATACAAGTTCTAATGTTTCCCTTTTGTTAGAATAGGATAAGAATGCTCATAAACACACAGTACAAGAATAAATGACCTAAGGGTTGTCATGAATGACCTGAGGCTGGGACACTGGGGTTGATAGTGGAGCAGCCGGTATAACTGGTTTGATTGGAAAGCCACAGCACACTTAGATGAAGGATGGACACCCGCTACTACACGATCTAACAGATAGACACCACAATGGTGACCCATAGTCTACTTATTATCACTGAGGGAGAGCACATCCATTGCATTGGAGTGCCAGATATAAAAACTGTATGTGACCTTCTATCGAGGCTCTTTGTCATCCTCTAACAGAACGGTCCGAGACGGGAGCCTCAGCGTTGATCTCTGTAATCATTCCTCTGCCTTAAATTAGATTAAAAGAGCTAAAAGTTAGAAACTGGTGGAGAGTCGTTCATTTAAGAGTCTTTAGATAGAGTGTGTGATCACTTGTGGGGTCCAAGGACCGGAGGAGCTCCGAGGCGTCTGATCGCCAACAGGGTGCGGTAACTTGGACAAGTATTTCAGCGACCTTCTCCAGATCAAGGGAACAACAAGCAGTCTGGATTCATTTTTTTAGTGTTTAATGACTTTTCATTCTTTCCATTCCAAACTACAATAACAACAAAAAAAGATGAAACAATTCAAGTTTTATGATTTATAGCCTGCAAGAAAAATCTTGCATAATAACACCTCTTAGTGGCACTCCTAAAAAAAAAAACCCCTGTGAGAAGAATTGTCTCCGTTTTTCATCGTTGCTATAGGCAAATATGTGTTTGTGGGATGCCAGGAAGCGGCAGATGTCAAACAAGTTTCAGGTGAAGGAATGCAGGTCTGTTTGGAAACACCGGACCGTTTGTCACTCTGTGTCTCACTCGTAGCTATTATGTGGCCCCACTTGTTGAAAGACTGGAAGCTGTCAGCTCTCGCATCAGATAATAAGCGATGAGGATATTGTTTACACTGCCAAAATACTGCTGACGCCAGCAACGAGATCAGATAATGCTCTTGTGATCATGTTTCAGTATGAATGCTTTAATTTCTGAGTAAATCTCTGGTTCCTATAAATCTCTGTGATGGGTCCTTGTGGGCCCTTTTTTTCCAAGCAGCGATAATGCTCTCTTCAATTGGAAAATCCATGAGTCTGTCGGCTCAGTTCGGAGGACACATGATCTGTGAAATCATTGTTTAACTGCTGTGTTCGCATGACTTCATGTGCAAACCAAGCTTAAACATACCCCTCTCTGTTTCAAGCCGTTTCCTTCACAAAGTCTGAGCATAAATCACTCGACAATGTTGACAATTGGAAGACAGGAGGCTGGAAGAACATGCACAGTTTTCTGTCAAAATAAAAGTTTGGGCAAAACTAGACAGTGCTGTCCCTGCCAGGATACATGGCATGGTTCATCCTTTTTCAGGGGGTGAATTTACTGCTCAGCCCCTCTAGTAGGGCTTCAGAGTTGCTGCTCTGTGCAATTTTGACAGTTTTTTTTTTCTATTTTCCATTTAGAAACTCTGTGGTTGTTCCAGTTGGAAACGTGGCAGAAAAACTTGTGAGCTCAATCAGAAATGTAGCAGTTGCTTTCACAAGATCTGCGAATATCCACTGAAACCAAGATTAAAAGTCACTTTTGTTTGGTGTTCCTCTTTGATGGGAATATGAATCATCCATGGGTAAACATTGTGGGGAAAGTTACGGCACCACGAATCCTGCTGGTATACGCCGAGAAATCGCCCGCGGTTTCTTCTGCTGACTAAAAACGAGTGCCTGTCTCATTGTTGGTATGATGCAGAGCTTCCTGAGATGCTGTGATTTATTTGTTATGTATGACTCCAATTCTTCTTCTTGCCCGAAGGGGCCTCGCTCTGTCACAACGATCAAGGCACAATTGCTGTTTTTCTCACTGAGGATTTAATATCCTTTGTTTGACAGACTTTTAGTCTCTAGGAACTGTTTTCCTCTTGCTCTGTGTGTCTTTCATGCATCATTTTTCTTTCTGCGTCATCTTTTTTTTGTTAAAATCCAAACTCTTGAGCAAACAAGAGAATTCTGACCATGTCCCATCTTGCAGCCCTGCCTCCAAATTGCCTGCCTGCTTGATTGAGTTCATGTTAAATGATACATAAAGTCACGTACTGATAAAAATCGATGGATTATCTCAAGTGCAACCAATAAGTCAACTTCAATCTGGTGAGCTGCTGCTGAGGTCTGACACTCTACTATTTAGAGAAAAAAACACAGTAAATTTAAACTGATCCTCTTAGGCAAGGGTGGAAAGTCCCTATAGAAACAAACCCACCTAACACTGGCAATGGCGCTTTTTGCCTGCCTGCCTCCTTTGTGCCCCCTAGGCTTGTGGGGGAACGTGGAGGCCCTGTATGCCCATTTGGCCCTGCCTTACAGCGGATGAGGTCACTCCAAATTCCCCCTGTCCCCTTATAGCCCCAGACGGGCCAGCTAAATGAGCCAACCACAGGACCTGACATAAAACAAAAATGGCTCTGTAAAAAGCTGCCAAGCTGATGTGACTCATTAAAAAATGCTGGCGCCAACTTTTTTTATTAATTCATCATTGTGTTTGGGTGGCGTAAAGTCGCTGCGTTCTGTTTTCAAACGTCATTTTTGTGTGCTGTAGCTCGTTATTATTTTTCAGTACCTGCCCTTTTCACTTTCATTCTTTTTTTTTTTTTTTACAATATGAGTGTAAGTGGTGCTGCGGTTTACTGGGTGGCAATTCCTCCAGCTCATTTTTAATCAGATGTTTGAGACTGATTTAGTCTTAAAATACTTACTTGCTGCTCTGATCTCTGCTGTCAGTAGTTTCGCATCACTCTTTCTCTTCACCTAATTATCCAGACGTACAGCATATATAAAAGTCTGCGCACCCCTGTTAAAATATCAGGTTTTTGTGATTTAAAAAGAGACCTAGATGATAAATTTCAGAACATTTCCCACCTTTAATGTGACATTTATCCTGTATTATTACGGAATATTGGAACTATAAGTATAAAACAACAACCTGTTTGCATAAATATGCACACTTTTAAACTAATACTTTGTTAAACTGTAAATCTCAGCTGTCCTTGTAGGATTTTATTTTCATCTACTCATTTGTGCCTTCTAGCTAAAGCTGGAGTTACAAAATGATCTCACTGTACAAATGCATCAGTCAGTATAATGATACAAAAAAATCTATTTGAAATTATAAAAATGGTTGTTTCTCCAAAATTGGGAAAAAGACAAGTCAAAAGACAAAAGACAAGACATGCTACCAAGAGCCTGACGGCTACACTAAACAAGCCAAAGGAATTTCTGGTTAGAAGCTTCGAGGTCTTTGTATGTCCGCTGTATATAACAGATATTAAAAAGTCTAATTCTGGCCTTTTTTGTTAAATGAAGCAGACAGAGACAGAAGGGAGGAAGACAGGCATCTAAGGTCCAATGGTTGGTAATTAAACCCCACACAGTGTTGAGAACACAAAACCTGGGTATGTGGGGCATTGCTCCACTACTGCTCCACCGCTACACCACATCCCAAGATGCTGCTGTAGTTGCACCTCACAACACAAGCTGCAGGGGTCCGCAGAGAGCTTCTAAAGCATTAGAGGGATCGCATTGTTTAAAGGTATCAGTCAGGAGAAAGGCACGCAAGGATTCCAGATATCAGAACAAATAACAACAGTCTTTTTGAATCACGAGGAGAAAATATGTCACAACAGTGGGATTAATAAAACTGATAAAAACACAAGAAGAAAATCAGTTCTGACAAGTAATGACTGTGAAGTTAAGGTTACAATAATTTTCTATAATCTTTAAATGTCAGAGCTATGATGTAGTGTGGCAACATGGAAGCTTTTTCTTCTCAAGAAAAAAATCCAGCTCCAGCTAAGATTCATAAAAACATTCAGGAAATTTTGCTATGGTCTGATCCAAACAACGTAGAACCTTTTGCCAATTCCATAAGGTAACACTTTGCCTGCAATGAAGCGTGGTGGTTCAGCATCATGGTGTCAGAAAGAGGGTTTATTCAACTTGAACTGGGACTTAGTCAAGGTTGAGGGAATTATGAACAATATTTTAAATGTCAGTCTATGTTGGCACAGAACCGACCCAAAACATACACCCAAATAAACAAAAGAATAACTTCAACGGAATAAGATTAAAGTTTTGAATTGCTTGCTAGAGGCCAGACCTGAATCAGAATCAAAGTCTGTGGGGCGATCTGAAGAGGGTAGCACACAACCGATGGCCTGACGGATTTGGAGCGTACAGAATGGTCTGTGCACACAATTTCAGACTCCAAGCAAAATGATGGGTGTACGGTTCAGAAGAAGATCATAAAATTGAAAACTAGTACTCACTCCACATTGAAAGTGAAGGAAGGTTAACAGTGAGAGTTGGTTATATCAATTTTCAGATGCAAAGAAACTAGACAAATATTACCAGGTCAAGATGTGGCATGGTGACTGCCTCCTACCCAAACATACTGAGTGCTGAAATTACCCCAAAACTTGGTTTTGGTGTCTGTGCACTTATCCAAATATATTACTTCATCTTCCTTTTAAATTTTCACTCAAAAAGTGTTTTTTATGTTTTTTAATTGGTTTGAATCAAGAGAGGGAAGAAGGAAGAGGGCAAATACATGTTATAGGTCCACATTAATGTGGAAAAAGCTCTGGAATGAGAAACCAGGTATTTTAACAGGGGCAGACGTTTATATCCTCCGTATTGTGCTGCCTTTATGAGTTCATAAAGGAGATATCCAAATAGGCAAATCACTAGGCAAGGAAATCCAGGCACACACACATGCACACACATTATGAGCCTGAGTGCTATGGTGTTGGCAGCTTTGATTTTCCAGTATATACCTCTTCTCCCATTAGTCCCACTTTGAAACCTTTACTAATGTTATTGTGCGTTTGCAACAAAATGGAACTGCTGCATGGGGTCATGGTACAAGATGTATAAGCAGTAACAGGATAGAAAAGTAGGAGACTGGAGGAGGGTAATCCAAGCAAGTTTCAGTGATGAACTGGGAAGCAAGAGATCCAGAAAGAAGTGAAGAAGAGGGATGGTAGTCTGCGTTGGCAGGATTGGGGGTGGGTGCCTGTCGGCGGCTGCTTCTTCCTGAAACGTGGCCACCCGAGCCTGCCTGGGCCCTGGATGCACATGTGGAACAGTTTACTGTAATGGAACTCTAAATTAGTGGTGGTTTGAAGCTGCCTGCAGCAGTAGGGTGTAATTAACTGGCTCTGTTGAAAGAGAGAGAGCCAGAAAGAGAGGCAGGGGGGAGCCAGAGCCCTGGAAAAAAAGGCACAGGGTGAGAAGTGTGTTAGTGCTAAAGCTCTCACACACATATAACGTGTGGAGTTTTTTTGGTGTTTGATTGCATGTGTATGTGTTAGAAAGTGTGTGTTGCATATGTGGAAACCGTTCCCAGTTTTTTTTTTTTTCCCAGGCATGGCGCCACCCCTTAGTGCCCCCAAGTGCCCAGACCCCGCCACTGTTCCTCTGTGGGTTTTCTTCTTTTTTCACTCAGTTCAGCAGTTCACCAGTTCAGCCTTAGATCTCTTCTCCCCCACCCCCCAACCCCCTTTTCATTTCTTTGTTTATACCAAATTCATTACCAAGATTTTTTCCCTGTCTTTTCTCCCAGATTCACAAGCCACAGCAGTCCCAAATTCCTTGGCTCTGCTCTTTTTCAAAGCCACATTTTAAAAAACAAGCTGATCACACCACCCACTCATGGAATCACTCTGAGGAAGTAAAAGGCTAAAAAGAAAACAAGTTTTTTCCAGGATTTTTTCCCTTTTCTTGTGCTGAAAGTAAACAGTGGGGGCATAACTGCAGCCATGCGATTGTGCCTACTGCAAATAGTCAGAGTGATGAGCAGCTCGCAGGAGGTCAGAGCCAAAATGACTCTGTGGGATTGGACCCCGACTTGAAGAGAAGATAGTTGAAAGTGACAGCATCAGTTAGCAATCAGTGGATCTCATTTTCCTCATCCATCGACCACCCCCCCACCCCCTTCATACTCTGGACCCCGTGTCTGGGCCTCTGCTCCGGGGGGAAGAGGCAAAGAGGCAGGCTGCTGTGCTAGGCTGGCAGCAGAAACAGAAGAGGTCTTTATAGTAGAGTTCTGGTGATTTAAATCATATGGCATAGCTTGGAATCACAGTAAAAGTCTGGAAACTCTTCAAAATTAAAAGAACAAGAGCTCTCTCTCTCTTTCTTTTTCGTTCCAATTTATTCTGCCTCTCTCCCTGCTTTCCAGTCTTCCTTGTTAAGGCGTTTTTCAAACTTCTTTGTTTCTTTTTCTCTCGCTTAGTCTTGTTTTTTTTCTAGACTTTTCCTCTCCTGAGCTCACACATTTATTTACCCCGCTTGTCTTTATCAGTTGTGATTCGGGACGTCTGATCCTTCCTAACTTCCAGTTCCCTTATCATTCTCTCACACCTGTTAATATGAACTTCACAGCTCCGTCTTTCATTAATACTACAGATGAACTTTTCACTCTTCCAGAATGTAGATAGATGCTAACATAAACTACAAATTTTATCCTTAGACCAATGTTAATTAGAAACAAGTTTTTCTAATGGCTTGGGATTTCTTTGTTTGAAGTGACAAATTTCTTTGTTCTCCTCAGAAAGCTGACTGGATAAATCTTTCAAAGTGGACCCTTGCTTTCCTTCAACACTTCACTGCTCTCTCTAAGGACGCAGGAGCCAGCCCAGTGGAGGACTTCTTGAGGGGGTTTGAAGAGCCTTGTGGGCCTGCTGCGGACTCCTAGGTGCTTCATCGACATGGCTACCAACAGGGAGCAGCAGGTGGGTCACTTGACCGGTTTCTCACCTGCTGTCTACCCCTTCCCCTTCAACTCCATGAGAAGCCACTCACCCTTCGACCTACTGGCCAACAGCAGCCTTTTTGGGAGATTTGGGGCTGACCTGCCGAAGGAGATGGCGGCTCTCTGTAAGTAATTTTTCATCACTGTGGGTTTGACTTGTCTTAACTCTCATTTGTCATTCATGTCTCAGCTGCAGGTGCAATTACTGCACAGTGCAGTGCCTTGAAAATATATTCATACCTGTTAAAGTCTGCCACATTTCGTCATGTCACAACCACAGACTTTGACGTGTTTCATTAAGATTTTATGTGGTAGACAAACACAAACTGTCAAGTGGAAGAAAAATCATGAATGGGTTTTAAAAGTTTTTGTACAAATGAAAATCTAAAGAGTGTGGCGTACATTTGTATTCAGGTCCCATTACTCTGATAACCTGACGTGAAATCCAATGCAACCAATTGCCCTTCGGAAGGACCAGAGGTTTTTTAGAGGGCATTAGTGAATAAAGAGCATTGTGAAGACTAAGAATCATAAACAGGGCAGGGATAAAGTTGTGACACGGTTCAAAGCAATGAGAAGCAGCTAAGAGACCCATGGTAACTCTGGAGAAGGTGTAGTAATCCACAGCTCAGGTCAATCTGCTAACAAATATTAGTGATGCACTCTACAAATCTGGCCTTTTATGTAAAAGTGGCCTGAAGAAAAGTCATTGTTGAAAGAAAACTTTAACTTTTTTTGACCTACATACAAAGTACCTTGTGTTGAGAAAAAGTATAACTGCACATTACCCTAAAAACATCAACTTCCTGGTGAAACATGGTGGTGTCTACATCATGTTGTGGGGAACTGGAACGCTGGCCAGAGTTGATGAGGAAATAGATGGAGCTATATACAGGCCAATCCTGAAAGAAAACCTGTTAAAGGGTGCAAAGGCCTCAGACTGGGACAGAGATTGGACCTTAAACTCAGCCAGAGCTACAATTTAATGGTTTGGATCAAAGCATATTATTATGTTAGAATGGCCCAGTCAAAGTTCAGCTAAAGGGTTAGGGTTAGCTAAAGCCAATTGAGAATTTGTAGCAAGACTTCTGTTCACAGACACTCTACAAGAAGTAAATTTGATAAAAGGTGATGCTACACAATGCTGTCTACTGGAGCTGCAGTTATTGCAGGTTTAGATTTTTACTTTTAACAACTTTTGAAAACCAAGTATTCCCATTCTTCCACTTCACAGTTACACATTACTTTGTATTAGTCAATCACATAAAATGGCAACAAAATACATGGAAGTTTGTGGATGATAAGTGACCAAATGTGAGAAAGGTCAAGAGACATGAATACACAGTAAATAACCATCAACTTAATTTTAGTCAAGTACCAGCAAACAATGTTTTTGATGCAAACTGGAATGTGGAATTGATATAGCTATTTAAATTGTTCTTCATTATGTGTAATTTTGTGATAAAATGGAAAATGTCAGAGTCTGTTTGTGATATAAGATGAGTGGTAAAAAAAGAATGAGGAGGGAAAAAACATCTGCTTTCATCAATACAGTGATTACTCTGCTCCTGTGGTTTCCTTATATGCTCGGTGCTTGTAGATGATGTGGTTATGACCACACACTCTGGCTTCAGCTTCACCGATTTGTGTGAGTGTGTGTGTGTGTGTGTGTGTGTAGGCAGACAACCCACAAGTCTGAAACAGGAGACAAAACAACATTCTTTCTTTCTGAGGTGATGAATAATGAGCAACAACAAATATTTGAAAATGAGCCATATTGCACTTTTTTATTCCGACGGAGTTTACCACAAACCTATTTAAAGACAGAAAGGTGATCTGGAGGCAGGATTCAAAGCACTTTTTTTACGCTCTTCTGATGTTAGGTTTGTCAGTACGGCCACAGGAGGCGCTGTTGTTCTCTGAAGTGTGAAACTGGGATGATGTTTGGGAAAACTGAGCACAAAGAGGAGATTGTTGGCCATCCAGAGTGTTTTTGTGACATGCAAAAACTAGTCAGATTAGACGTACGCAGTAGATGCGCATTGCTCATTGTTGAAAACACCTGCTTGTCTTTAAAACCACGAATCAACAACAGGATTCTGGGTCAGGGTGGATCCTTATTCAAAACCGCTGCAGCACGAGAACCAAATTAGGCTGTCAGTGTGAGAGAAAGAAAGGCTGAAAGAAAGGAGAAAGAATGGAAACTTTTGTTGATTTAAAGGTAGGCAGCAGTTATTTGAAATCTGACCTGACTGAGGGTGGTAATGATGGGTGTGGGTGGCAACAGCTGAGCACCCCCCTTCGCCTGCCTGTATATGCAGTCCCCTTTTCGCCCCAACCGCAGCATGCCTGAGCACCTCTCCAGCCTTTCAGCCGTCAATCACCACCTCAACCCCACCTCCTTCATCCCATGGCTGCTGCCCACCTAATCCTCAAGGTATTTTCAGAGAACCAGAGTGCCTGAGAGAGAGAGAGAGAGAGAGAGAGAGAGAGAACACCTGGGGTTAATGTCCCAATGTGGTGGAATCCAGGAACACGCCCTGCAAGAAAAACACACAGATGCACACAGGCAAACAGAGCATCAGAGGCAATCTTCCCACAGACTCTCTCCTGCTCTCTCTCTCTCTCTTTCTCTCACACAAACACACACACACACACACACAAACACACACACACACACACACACACACACACACACACACACACACACACACACACACACACACACAGCACTGCTTTCATTTAAAAAGTAGAAACATATCCCCTGATGCAGAGTCCCACCACACTGACAGATGGATTCTTTTTGGGCTTTTTTTTAAACCCTGGCATGAGTTTAAATAAAAACAAGTATCAAAGCACAAGCAGACGCAGGCAACCACATGCACTAGGTCTTCATACGCCCCTGCTTGTACCGACACATCCACATTGGCAGTGGTATCGTTGTCAGGAGTGAAACGGCTGAATTCAGTCAAAGCTCGTTGTCAGGGCTTAACGAGGCTGAAGCTGAAGATTAGGTCAAGACTACTGTGATGAAGAGCTTCTGTTTAGCTAAATTATATATTTTTTGCATTTCTTAGCTGAGATTAGTTAATAAAAAGGCATATATGTGTTGGTCCATTGCTTATTATCACTGTGCTTTGCAGAAGTATTCATACTTTGAAATTAAAACTAAGTAAACTAAAACTAACAGGAAATCACCCTGAGTGAAAACATGGTGGTGAGAGGTGGTGAGAGTGTGCTGTTGGGATGCTTTTCTTTGGCTGGGATGAGGAAGCTTGTCACAGTGGGTGGGAAACATAGATGGAGCTAAATACAGGACAATCCTCTTAGATGCTGCCAAGGATGTGAGGCTGTGGCAAAACTTCATCCTCCAGCAACAGAAAAACCCTAAACATACAGTTTGGGGAACAAAGGAATGGCTCACATCTAAATACATTTATTTGTTAGAATGAGCTGATCAAAGTCAAGATTTGAATTCAATTTTGTATCTGTGGGACAACTTGAAATGGAATGTTCATAAAAACTCTCCATCCAATCTGACTCAACTTGAGCTATACAGGTCCTTCTCAAAATATTAGCATATTGTGATAAAGTTCATTATTTTCCATAATGTCATGATGAAAATTTAACATTCATATATTTTAGATTCATTGCACACTAACTGAAATATTTCAGGTCTTTTATTGTCTTAATACGGATGATTTTGGCATACAGCTCATGAAAACCCAAAATTCCTATCTCACAAAATTAGCATATTTCATCCGACCAATAAAAGAAAAGTGTTTTTAATACAAAAAACGTCAACCTTCAAATAATCATGTACAGTTATGCACTCAATACTTGGTCGGTAATCCTTTTGCAGAAATGACTGCTTCAATGCGGCGTGGCATGGAGGCAATCAGCCTGTGGCACTGCTGAGGTCTTATGGAGGCCCAGGATGCTTCGATAGCGGCCTTTAGCTCATCCAGAGTGTTGGGTCTTGAGTCTCTCAACGTTCTCTTCACAATATCCCACAGATTCTCTATGGGGTTCAGGTCAGGAGAGTTGGCAGGCCAATTGAGCACAGTGATACCATGGTCAGTAAACCATTTACCAGTGGTTTTGGCACTGTGAGCAGGTGCCAGGTTGTGCTGAAAAATGAAATCTTCATCTCCATAAAGCTTTGCAGCAGATGGAAGCATGAAGTGCTCCAAAGTCTCCTGATAGCTAGCTGCATTGACCCTGCCCTTGATAAAACACAGTGGACCAACACCAGCAGCTGACAAGGCACCCCAGACCATCACTGACTGTGGGTACTTGACACTGGACTTCTGGCATTTTGGCATTTCCTTCTCCCCAGTCTTCCTCCAGACTCTGGCACCTTGATTTCCGAATGACATGCAGAATTTGCTTTCATCCGAAAAAAGTACTTTGGACCACTGAGCAACAGTCCAGTGCTGCTTCTCTGTATCCCAGGTCAGGCGCTTCTGCCGCTGTTTCTGGTTCAAAGTGGCTTGACCTGGGGAATGCGTCACCTGTAGCTCATTTCCTGCACACGCCTGTGCACGGTGGCTCTGGATGTTTCTACTCCAGACTCAGTCCACTGCTTCCGCAGGTCCCCCAAGGTCTGGAATCGGCCCTTCTCCACAATCTTCCTCAGGGTCCGGTCACCTCTTCTCGTTGTGCAGCGTTTTCTGCCACACTTTTTCCTTCCCACAGACTTCCCACTGAGGTGCCTTGATACAGCACTCTGGGAACAGCCTATTTGTTCAGAAATTTCTTTCTGTGTCTTACCCTCTTGCTTGAGGGTGTCAATAGTGGCCTTCTGGACAGCAGTCAGGTCGGCAGTCTTACCCATGATTGGGGTTTTGAGTGATGAACCAGGCTGGGAGTTTTAAAGGCCTCAGGAATCTTTTGCAGGTGTTTAGAGTTAACTCGTTGATTCAGAAGATTAGGTTCATAGCTCGTTTAGAGACCCTTTTAATTATATGCTAATGTTGTGAGATTGGAATTTTGGGTTTTCATGAGCTGTATGCCAAAATCATCCGTATTAAGACAATAAAAGACCTGAAATATTTCAGTTAGTGTGCAATGAATTTAAAATATATGAATGTTAAATTTTCATCATGACATTATGGAAAATAATGAACTTTATCACAATATGCTAATATTTTGAGAAGGACCTGTATTACACAAACAGTTGAAAAAACATTTAGCCTGTAGGTGCAAACAACCATGATCACACACATACGTAAGAACAATTTAAGAGTAACTAAAAAAGCCAACCTGCAGGTTTTTGGACTGTGGGAGGAAACCAGAGTACCCAGAGAGAACTCACTTGCACAGGGAGAACATGCAAACTCTATGGTAAATGACCCCGGGTCAGGATTTGAACTCAGAACCTTCTTGCTGCAAGGTGACAGCCATCTTTTATATCTGTTTTTGTCAAGGAAAAGAAAATCCTGTATTCCTTTCTTTTTCTCCACGTCACAATTATGCATTACTTTGTATTAGTCTGTCATGGAGTCACATAATTCAAGTTTTTGGTTGCATCACAATAAAATGTCAAAATCTTGAAGGGTTGTGAACAGCTTTGTAAAGCACTCAATAATAATTAGGATAAATAGTCAAAAATCTCATATTTCAGTGTATATTTAAAAAGTGTTATGTAAATATAGGACTTTTTAAAGTATTGTTCGTTCTTTAATAAACAGACTAATTCCAAAAGCTCCAAAACTCCGTAGCACTCTATCATAGTTTCTACTTAAAATTGTGGCGGCTCAGTGGAAAACTTTATCAGCTTTTAAAACATCCCGTTGCTGAATCTCTTGTCAAGGAATGTTACGAGTCATTTTGCTGACAGCAGTCTCATTCCCTACTCTCTTAAATCCTTGCTGGAAAGACAAAAGGACTTGGTCTGGACATTCCCCAGACTCTGTTTTTCTTTGCCTTCCATTTTTTTTTCTTGAAAAGTTCTCCTAACAGTCCAGCTCATTGTTGTCAGGCCTGTCTGTGAAAATACCTTCCACATGCAGGGCACTGTGGATTATTCTGTGGGTTTCTGAGCAGGTATAAAGCTCTACCTTCTTGCTTAGCTTCAGAGCTTTACTTGTAGTAGTATGTGACAGGTATCAACTTTTGTTAGGCGTGCATTACTGCGCCGACCTGTCGGGGCACCTCTGATAATGACGCTCGGTTTTGGCACCAGAGTGTCCTTGGAAATACCAGTTCTGCACAGAGCTGTTTCTGTTTTTTTTCACTGTCAATACATTGAGGAAGATGGTGCAGGAAATGTGAGTCATGTGACCATGTGGGTGTGCTGCAGGACTCCTGTCACTGATGCCCATACATCTGAATAAATGTAGTCATCCATGACATGGTCTGACTGCTCTTTGTGCAGTTTGCAGCAGAGGCTGTTATCAGTTTACCCCTGTCATTATGGGAGCCCTTCAAACAAACAGTTGGAAGTCCATTAAAGCAGCTTACTGTGTGATAACATCGTCACTGAGCCCTGAAACACCTCTTTAAGCTTTTGCCAATCATGGCGAGAGCTCGGGCCCCCAAAGGCAACCACGGGGATGTTTTGCAAACCTAGTAGGTCATTTCCTTTAGGTCATAAGAGCTGGCCTAAAATCTCAACTCCTTCGAAGAGCTCTGACTTTCCATTCACACTGTTATTTGTAGTGTTATTCTAAGTAAAAAAAAAAAAAAAAACCTACACAGATGAGAGGCTCAGCTGTGAATGACAGAGGAGTAGAATTAGAAGTGTTGAAAGCTTTATTAATAGAATGGAATGAAAAGCTTGTTGAAACCTGTACAAACCACTGCTCAGCTGTGCCCCTGGTGGAGGCTACGTGAAAAGAAAGTGTGTTTTGCATAGGTCAAACATTACAAACAAAAAGCAGGTGGAGAATATTTTCTACAGCAAAATTATCCCATTGCAGTGACATGAATAAAAACATTCACAGTTGATACAAAGGGTATCAAGAGACAACTGAGGGAGAACTTCTTCGTTGGAGGCAAAGCAGAGCACAGACAGCCCACTGTAGCACATTTTCTATTTTTACAAGGGCTTGGTTCCAGCTTGCCCTTAACAGAGGTGGGTAAGTTCTTGTTGATGTAGGTTTGGGTTTGTCTGGATGCACGCATCCATGGTTCGGTGGGTGAGCTGTATATTTGGAGAAAGGGAGGGAGATGGAAGAGAAAGTGATCTGTGCAAAGAAATGAAAATATGGTCGTAGCCCTGCTACATCTCACATGCAGGTAGAAACTTCTTTACACTGTCAAGAAATGACACGTTTATTTTGAAACGGAAAGAGGCACCTAGTTATATATGAGTATTCATCTTTGTGTTTGTTCTTGAGGGCAAAATAAATCTGGGTCTGGGGGCCAGTTTGAGGTTCAGCAGAAATATTACAAGCTCATAAACACAGAAGACAATCACATCCAAGATTACAGAATGCATCTAATGTACCTTGCAAAAGTATTCTGACCCCTTCAACTTTTCACATCGGATCACATCACAACCACAAACTTCAATGTATTTTATTATCACGTTATATGATAAAATAACACAAAGTACTGCATTATTGTGCAGTGAAAGGAAAAGAATACACGATTTTAAAATCTCTACAGATAAAATAGTGTATGCATTTGTACTCAGTCCAGGGATGCCCAACTTCACTCCTCGAGCTACATTTTGCAACTTTTGGATGCATCCCTGCTCCAATACACTTCGAGGACTGGATTTGATCACCCTTGATCTAAACCATTCGATTGCAGCTTTCTCTATATGTTAACGACTGTTGTCCTGAGGGAAGATGAAGTTGCATACGTTTCAGGCCTTTTGCAGCTGCTGGCATATTTTCTGTCAGGATTGTCTTGTATTTAGCGCCATCCAATGTCCCACCAACTCAGACTGATGAAGAAAAGTCATCCCCACAGCATGATGTTGCCAGATATAGTTACACTATTGACAGGGCAGTCAGTTGAGACTTGAGTAAAACCGTTGCAAAAATGCTTAAATAATTCAGTGTTATTTTGGCCTGTATATAAATCACTGTTATGCATCCTGATTCATTAAGTTTGGGAAGAGCAAAATAAGAGTAAACTTTCAAAGCACCACACAGCCAAATACATTTACTTACTTTACTTTAAGGTCAGGTCTTTTTTTTTTTGTCAATTGCATCAATTGTGTCATTGTTTAGAGCTGAAATCAAGCTTGAAATACAAATTCAGTTACTCGAGCAGTTCTAGGTTTAAACTTGGACTAAGAAAAACTACACAAAAAGGGACTTAACCTCAAGTTGCCTACAGATCTGCCTATCAGTGTGTGAATGTGTGCATGTTTGTGAGTGCGAATGAGTTAATGTAGCTCTAGAGTAAAGCGCTTCGACTGGTCGATATGACTGGAAAAGCGCCAAATAAGTTCAGTCCAGTTACCATTTACTATTGCAAACATTTGAGCTTATTCTATCTCTAAATCTTTTAAGTAGTTTGACGCTGATTTCCTTAGTCGTCTTGTGTCTTTTTCCACCCAATATATCAGACTAAGTCATACTTTTAGATTCTGGTTAGCGCTGACACAAGTGCCAGCACTTCATCAGAGAAACCATTGTTCCTGTTCCCACTGCTCTCTGGGATTTCTTCTTCTGTGACCGTGATCTACATGGCAAATTAGTAAGGCTACGGCTGCAGGATTTGTGTGTGTGTGTCCCTGGGTGATGACAGCATGTGCAGAGCTGTTTGGATGCGTCCCTGACCTATCGGTGAGATGTCTTTTATAAACAGCTCAGCATCGTCTGACAGCCCCGCTTTCATCTCTATGGGCAACCACCAACTTCAAGATGACAGCTCTTTGCATCTTTTTTAGAAATCAGTTCCTGAGAATGGTTACATAAAGAGCAGGAACTGTCAGTAATGGCAACTTTTTGGCACTAGATAAAGAATACAGATGCACTGATCAGATTTTTTTAGGTCAATGCCCATTTCCATATTGTTTTTATTCCAGAAAGTGTCACCTGCTGATTCTGAACCTTTTTTTTTTTATCAGGAATAACAGAAAAAAAGATGCTGCAAGTTATTTATAGAGATAGTGGTTTTGAATACAACAGAAAACGAGGGAATTAAAAAAATAAAATAAAAACTGTATAAAAGTATATGCTGTTGGTCGATGCATTAAAAGAATAAAAATTGTGTTCCAATCATAACCGGATCAAGCGAAAATTGTCTGATATCAATCTTGGGATGATAAATTTACAATTAAAAATTAAAAACAAATTCTTACGAAGGTACCTGCAAAAAAGCAGCAGTTGTGATCAACAACATCTTAATCATAACACCCTTGTTATAATTTTAACCCAGTAGCAAGGAAAAATATTAATATCCACTAGACTAAATATGTTACTTTACGCCAACATATGAGGTCTTTGTTGCTTTTCTGTGCCAAGTTAAATAGCTGCATGAAAACAGCGTCATGGTATTTGGTGAAAAAGTTAAAAGGCCTGAATACTTTTTTTGCCCACATTTAGCTGTTGTGTAAAGCAGAGCCTGACAGGTTCTTGGGAATTACAATTGGAATGATCAGACTACCCATACCCTTTTTGTTATATTCAAACATACTTATGGTCCCTTGACATTTTTGTGTTTTTTTAATTACGTTTTAGGGTAATTGTGTCTGTGTTTGACTCAAATTGAATGTAATATGGCTTGGTTGTGTATTTTAGGGTGAATTTTAGTTTGCTCATTCATTTTATTTTGTTCGTTCAAGTCTTTTATATGCATTTTAAAGTAAAGACAGCAATATGTGTGCCAGATTTTGATGTTTCATGTTCTTCACTAGGGGAAGGCCATTTTTCACAAAAAACTACCAGTTTCCAAATATGGGATGGAAAAAAACTAAATCCAGTTTTGATGGCATTTTAATGACTTTGCAAAAAGGTGGTCTGAATGAAAGGTTCATATGTAATTTCCATATGTAGGATGGAAATTAAAATATTAACATTGTTTTCTAAACCTCCCCCCCGCCGATCATGATAACACAAATACAATGAAAAGACAACAAAGATATAGGGAGTTAAAAATAAAAAATAAAATCCAAAAGTCAGGACTGAATTTAAAAATGGCATTCATAAAAAAACCTGCCAAAAAGCCACATATACATTTTTAGGATACAGTCAGTCAGTCAGTCATTTTCTACCGCTTCTTCCATAGTGGGTCACGGGGGAGCTGGTGCCTATCTCCAGCAGTCTATGGGCAAGAGGCGGGGTACACCCTGGACAGGTTGCCAGTCCATTGCAGGGCAACACACAAACAACCATGCATACACTCATTCATGCACCTAAGGGCAATTTAGAGAGACCAATTAACCTAACAGGCATGTCTTTGGACTGTGGGAGGAAGCTGGAGTACCTGGTGAGAACCCACACTTGCACGGGGAGAACATGCAAACTCCATGCAGAAAGACCCCAGGCTGGGAATTGAACCCAGGACCTTCTTGCTGCAAGGCAACAGTGCTACCAACTGTGCCACCATGCAGGATACAATACAAGATAATGTTTTTGTGTCCAAGGGATGGTTGAAGCTGAAAATAAAGAGGACTCCTTAAAAATAGAAAGTTACACTTATCAGCGTGGTGGGTCACCGTTTATTGTTCAGTTGTAGGAGAAAAAGTTTATTAAATATATATTTGGGAAAATTGTGTCGAGCCAATAATCCAGGCCTCAACAACTGTCACAGTTCCTTATGTGGCCCCTTGGGAAAAATAATCAGCCAGCCTGAAACTACATGGTTAGGATTTTAAGCTTAGGTTAGCTTTTTAAGGAGAGCATTATTTGATATTTTATACAAAATGACTATGAATAAACCACATGCTTGAGGTTAGACAAATATGAAAGATTAAGTTAAAACAACATTGTAATGAAATAACTCATCAGAACATCTTGGATTACTGCCTGCAGAATCCCACCCCTTTGTGTTGGACACACAAGCTCTAGCCATGATTTTAATATCTGGGAGAAAAACTCAATGTGTGTTTTTGTGACACTGATTGTAAGCTCAATATTTGCTGTTCTTATTTTATCAATTTAAATCCTTTAGCTTGAAATTTCTTGCCTTTTTATTTTTCTGCTGTTTTATTTCCTACGCTTTTGCTTTGTATTTTCTCTTATTTCTTTGCAATCTTGAGCCAACATTTCCCAAGTCCTGGAAACTTTCTTGCACCTTTTACATGAGTCAAGCCAGTGTGCACACTTGTGTGGGTCTGCTGTATGCCTGTGAATATGAAACGTCTACAAGGGTTGCTGGTAAGCCAAAGGCAACAGAGTTCTACAGCTTAGACATGATGACAGATGAAGATAAAGAGGCTACTATTAAAAATGGGAGAGGTATGTTTTCAGCCGGGCCTTTGCTGGCACACGCAACATAGTGAACCTGCAAGAGGGAGAAAGAACGGCTGAGTTTTTTTAAGTTGTGGTGGGTGGGTCCATGGGAACAATATGGGAGCTGGGGGTTATAAATTTGGCTGAATAGCTATGAGATCTGTCACTTCTACTGCAGAAAACATAGGCTGCAGGTCATGACAAGGAAGATAGAGGCAAGGAAAGAGTGGAAAATACTTCTCTGAAAGATGGCCAAGGCTGATTGCTGTCTAAAAAGTAGCTCTGTGGTTGGACTAGAATGTGTACAGAGGCAAACATGGCGGCTTACAAAACAAGACCTCTCTCTCTCTTTCTCAAAAGCAGTGTGTCACTTTACCTACAGATAGAGGAGAGTGAGGCTAATGACTGGGTAAGGTGTCTTTGCATATTAAGTGTTAAGGCTGTATTAAGGAACAACCAATGTGATAAAAAAGAACACCTGAACTACACTAAAGCTGCATAATAGCATCACTTGCCATCATCACTGTGTGTAATAACACAATCACAAAAGACTGCTTGGATGTAATATTTGGTTGGCTTTTATAATTCAGGTGCCATGCTTTAAAAATCTCCTTTTTAAAAATATATTTGGCCATTTGGATGGACTTTCACTATCCTGAATGTTTATAGGTGACTTAGATCTTAGTGATTAAGATCAGAGAGCTCAGAGAGACTGGTCGGGGTATCCTGAGGATAGGAAAGGAAGAAAGTAGTCAGGAAAATCACTGCAATATTCAACAGTAATATTGCAATTGTATGTTTTTTTCTAATGTTGTGTGTAAAAAGGCCGATAGAGCAGAGAAATAGGTATCCAACATGTCAGTGTTTATCTCAGCAAATATATTAGAAATGTGTTTATTGATTGACAGTTACACCAGATGTTTGTAGCAACCAAAGTTATCTGCACATACATTGATATCAACCCAAATTAGTCCAAATATTAAGTTATATGTAAAACGCTTTGTTGGATTTAGGATATCGTTTTGCATGCATTGCTCAGGTGTGATTTTGAGTCATTCCTCCTCACAAGCTGTTCTCACATCTTGAATGGTCTGGGGGACTTCTATGCACTCTGGCCTTCAGTTCTTTCTTTTCAGGTCTTTCCATAGATTTACCACTGGGTTCTTTTCATGTGATTTGTCCATTCTTGCATTTTTATTTATTTTCTCCATTCATGCTTCCCTAAATTATATGAAGTCTGCCCGTGCCATTTGAAAAGCAGCCCCACACAATGATCTTCTCAACTCCAATCTTCACTGTTGTTGAGATGTTTTAGAGCACTTATTTTTAACCCTGGTCCTCAAGGCACACGGCCCTGCATGTTTTAGATGCCTCTCTGCTTTAACACACCCAAATTTAGGTTACTGCAAGTAAGCAAAAGCCTTTTAATCCGCCATCAACTGATATCAGGTGTGCTGAAGCAGGGACACTTTTAAAACATGCAAGGCAGTGTGCCTAGAGGACCAGGGTTGTAAAACACTGCTTTAGAGGAATGTGCAAAGACATTCAAAGAGTGAAATTGCCGTCTCATCTGGCCTGATTATATTCTTCAAAATTTAAACAATTTCAACATGCTTTTTCTTCAGCAGTGGAGTCTTGTGCGGTCAGCAAGCATAGAGAATGTGGCTGTTAAGAGCATTACTTAAATGTTTTCTTTGAAAACTGTATCTGTCAAATGGGGGTCTTTTTGAAGCTCTCTGTGAGAGGTCCGTTGCTCTTCAACATCTATTCTGATTTTTTTTTTTTATTCCCGTCAAAATTCTTAGAAGAAGCAACTTATCATGGGTTGTTTATGGTGAAATTATGGTCTTCACTGTAACATTCAGTAGTTTATTATTACATCTTTATCCGATGGCGTGACATTGTTTTGCAACAATAAGGTTGTAAAGGTTCAAGAGGCTTCTCTTTTATCCATCACAAGATGCCTCTTGTGTGATATCCTATTAATGAGAAATGTTTTTATAGGCCATCAGTAAGGACTGAATCAGCTTATAGTAATTTGGGAATTTCATATCAATATCCTCATTAGAATTATGTTCTCTGAGAAAAATGTTTACAAGTTCAACACTGTATTTTATATTTAGGCATACATTTTTCCCTTTAAATAAAAAAGCCATAAAGCATATGGCTCTGCATAAATGTGAATGAAATGTGAGGGGTTTCTGTGTAACCTGAATCTGATTGAACTGGGAGAACATACTGGACTGGGGTTTATTGCCCTGATCATCTCCAGCAATCTGCTTAAACATGTCCAAACACTGGTCAGTTGCCAAATGAAAAAGTGGAAAAAAAAAAATGTCTACATTCCTCTGTTAAAGTCACCATGACTTTAAAGTTAGGGGCTCGTCTTTATTACCTCACACAGAACTGCGTTTTTTATGGTTTGGCTGAAACCTGAATAGCTGTATACAGAGGAAGTGGTAACAATGTGTTGTATATGTCTTATCTGTAATCGGCATCAAAGTGTCAGACAGTAGTAAAGCCTGATTTTCCTAGGCTGCTCCTCGCGTGCAGTTAAATGCACACGGTCCAGCTGTCCTCTCTGTGAAACAAAGTTAAAAAAATTGTCTCTTACCGCTCAAAAAGGTTTTAAGTGCTTTCTTTTTTTAATCACTGATATTAAACTTACTTGAGTGTAGGAGCCAGCACAAAATGACCAGCAATCAAATAGTAAAAATGAAATATTTCCAAAACCCAGAAATGAATACAGAGAACTTTGTCAACTAAAACAAATCATGCAGTCAGGAAAAAAAATGGCCATGGGGAACTTGATGAAATGGAGAGTATTCACAGAAACAGAAGGGAGAGAAAGGAAGAATTAAAGGAAAGAAAGATGGAAGGACTTTTGAGCCAGATTTGGGGAGAGAAAGAGGGAGGGCAGGATAAGTTTGGGGGGAAAGTTAGTGGCCCTGTGGGGGTTTCTTCCAGAGTTCAACATCTCTGACTGGGGAAGGAAGGGGAGGAAGAAGGGGGAGGGAGGGGAACAACCTGGGTCACCAGCAGTATGGAGTATGTAGATTAGATGTCTAAACCCGCTTGGCGAACTCTCCAAAGCTCTGGAAGGCTCTCATCTCTCAGAGCTGGGTGCCATAAGGAGAGAACATGTGATGAGGTTAGTGGTCTCGGTTACCGCCTCAAAGACCGTCAAAAGAAATGTTAAAAATTAGAGGAATCGACAAGGCTCCATATATCTAAAAAAACAGAGGAGTCTCTTGTGTGAGAGCATGATAAAAAGTGACAGTGTTGCAGCTCGCCAGTTCAAAAATCTATTACATATTCCGTTTTTGAGCACCTGGGGATTATCCAGTTTTTGGATGCTGGATGAAACTAGCTGCTAGGCAAAAAAAGGCAAGGCAGGAAGAAGACGAAAGATGAGAAAAGAATGCATCATAAAAGGATTAGAAAAAGTTGGACTTAAAAAAATGTATTTACAAACCAAGTTATTATTAATTGTGTAAGTGAATTAACAGATTGGATGGGCGATAGGAACTCAACATTTTATTACAATATTTTTTTTATATTTATAGGGATAACAATCTAAGTGATGATAAAACGTTTTAAAGTGCATAACATAAGAGCCCAACAAAAACAAATACTTCTTAAAAACATAACTTACCCAATATCAAATATGTTTTGATGTCCGTACACCAGTTGTAAGTAATGAAACTGGCAACCTCTTAGCCACTTAATCAATTAAGGCGTTTAAAGCTGAAAGGCAAGAACGACAAAAAAAAAAAAAAAGTTGCTGCTTCAACTCTTGTCGTCATAAAGCCTGCTTTTATGACCTGACAGCTGTACGAAGAAACACATAAAAACTGCTGATATTGTTTACTGTCAAATGGAACAGAAGAGCTCTTTAAATGTATGCCTGTCTGAGGGATCAGTGCGAGCTGCAGCCCACGTTTCAATCTGACGTGCCTGTATGTGGCGAGTTAAAATAACAAACCAAACGTCTCAGAGCTGGAGCACTCGCTTTTGGGTCAACAAACACCGTAATGAAAATCAATCTAAATGCACAGAAATGGAAAAGCGTGTTTTTTGTTGTTGTTTTTTTTCATCAGACAGGAGAAGAGAGAAGTGTCAGACAGAAAGAGCGGGAGAGAGAGAGAGAGAGAGAGAGGTAAGGAGTAAGGGCGCAAATTATGCTTATAGAGAGTGTAACCCGCAGCACAGATTGACAGGAAATGGTGTCTTTTTTGCCTTCTGGGCTGTACCACTTGTACCAGTTTGACAGGGGTGGAGATGAATGTGCAGAGCTCACAGAGTCAGCCTATTCTATTATCATATATCTCCCATTGTATCCGGCTGTTTGATTTAGCCCAGCCAGAGTCTATCCGCCTGCTGAGCAACAGTTAGGACCGGTGACTGCCTATTGATTTCCCCTTGATTTACTGTCGCTGTGAGGGTGCTGCTGCGTTTTTTTTTTTTTTTTTTTATTGAATTGTTTTCATCAATACTCTGAACAGTAAGAGTGAAAAGAAGATGTGAACGTTGCATGGCAGGAATACGAGTAATGCGAGAGTTAAGTCATGACTTGTGCAGTCTGCATCCTCGCATCAGCTTCGACGAGTATAAATCACAAATGAGGTCAAGTGAGCCTGCGAGGAGTGTGTCTTGCACATGGTGTGTTTGTATACTGGAGGTATTTGTCTGTGTAAATGCACGGCTGGGATTGAGCAAGGCAGCCCTCATTCATCACTGCAAAAGTACCTCCAGAGGAGAAAGGCAGAAAGCACTGCCCTGTCTTTCTGTTCCCTCGAGCAGACGGAGAGGAGGGAGAGATTCTGTTTTTTTCCCCCTGGCATCTGGTTTCTGGGTTTACCCACATCACAATGTTCTTCCTCTTCCTCTCTCTCTCTGTCTCAGACTCTCTTTGACACGGACATACACACCAGGCCAGTGGCTGGGGCTTTAATATGGTTATGATTAGAGACGGGAGAGGGGGGGGGGGCGGTCTTGCCAGTAAGAGGAGGGGAAGGCGGGAGGGGGGGGGGCATACTTACTGCAGAAAACTGGGGGAGGTGCAGTGTGGAGACAGACATGGAGCAGATCTGACATGGAGATGCTTGCGAAAGGGGTGTTTGTTTGCATTAAACATACATGCAGCGGGGGGAGTAAAGTTTTGTCCTTTGAGAAAATCGGTTGTTCCTCTCATGCGAGCTTCGCTGCCGGACGGCTCCCATCGCTCCTCCCTCCACTCCTTTTCGCTCCTCTGTTCTCCGCCCTCTGTGGCATTCTCTTCAGCTCTCTCCACCCCCTCTCTGAGCGTCATGCCTAGGCAGTTGGTTCACTCCGCTGTGTCTGGGGCTCAGGGAGAACTCTGAGAGGCTTATTTAGGTCTGTTACAGCGCACCGAGCAGGGAGGGGGGTAAGGCAGACAGCAGCGCCCAGGAACCAGATCTGCATTCCAGTCGGGGACGGAAAAGAGAGGCGGGGAAGCTCGGCATCTTGAAGGGACAGAGAGTGACAGTGAGAGAGAAGTTGGAGTGGAGGGAAGCGGGTAGAGATTGCTGCTGCGGGCTGTGTTGTTGTTGTCATTGCCTAAGAGAGTGACGTGAGCAGTGGAAGCAGGACAGTAGCGGCAGGCAGGCAGGTCTGAGCGCTCGTAGTGATTTGTTCCACGGGTTGGGGAGGGGGGCAACATGTTCGACTGCATGGAAGCCCTGGGAATGGGCCCCCGTCAGCTCTATGATGTCACCAGCCGCGGTGCGTGCATGCTGCGGAAGGCAAGCCCCTTCTTCCCGGCTTTGGACCCCTTCGCCTGGACAGGCAGTGCCAGTGTTCAGTGTAAGTGGCTTCCAGGTTGGTTTCATGTGTGACATTGTCAGGCGTTCTTTCTATTTCTTTCTCTCTCTCTCTCTCTCTCTCTTACACACACACACACACACACACTGTTTCTTGTTGCTGTCTTGTTTATCCCTCAGGGCTCGACCAAGGGGCTGCTGTCAGGGGGCTGCGGAGCAGGACAGGAAAAGACTGGGACTGACAGTCTCTTCTTTCCTCTCCTTTCTTCATAGCCAATTTTAGCTGCTCAGAGGTTGAAAAAAGAAACTTTCCACAGGGATGCCCAGTTAAAACAGTTAGCTATGTTTGTTTATTTCAGTGACCCTATAAGAGTCAAGTTTCCGTCACAATGAGAACCACCTGAGGTTTGACCTTGCCATGTCAAAGTAGAGTGACAAGAAGCAAACTCACACCAAAAACTATATCTTCCATATGCTCTTGTTAGTTTGATGAAATAATATAAGCTGTGAGAGTTTTCTGTTGCAGCCTTTCTATATCAGGTATTTGGTTTATGATAATGGATAGCCAAACAGCCACTAAATAATAAGCTGATGAATTATTTAGTGAATAAATTAATGAAGAAAAAGGAGCACACACCAAGTCTTGACAAAGCAAAGAGGCCAGCCTTCTCTGGTCTCTCTTTTCCCCTGTCATTGTTCTGTCTGACTTAAGAAAAGCCTTTGTCACTTAAACCAACTGGGGTCCATTTTTCTACACCCTTCAGTGTGGCTGCTACTACCACGTGAGTGTGTGACAGTGGGAAGAAAAACAATGGGTGTAAGTGGGGTGGACAGTGGAGTGGAAAACATTCAAGAATGTATGAGAAGCTGGAGGTGATGTGGGATTTTTTTGCTTTTTCTTTTTTTGCTTTCTTCTGTTAGCTTATCCTTTTTGTTCCTCGTTACTGCTTCTAGGTGGGGGGAGACATCTGTCTTCATTAATCGTGAAGACACCAGCATTTCAGTGGCCGTCATGCACACTGGCTGAGCTTTAATGAAGATAGATGCCCTGTCAGTGGAGGCTGAGGCCAGAGGGGACTTCAGCCAGCCCCAGCATGCTCTGCTCTGCTTAGAGCTTGGGGAAGCTCTGATGATAACAAGACAACATTTGTTTATTTAATAAGGCCTTTCTATTTCATATATTTACACACATGGATTCCTTTATAAGAAAATCAGCACTCTAGATTACAGAAGCACATTTTTCACTCTTTGTTCCTCAAAATCAAAAATGCAAGAAGTGCTGAGAAGCTGCTTCAAGGGTGCAAGAGCCAAGTCTAACAGAGCAGAGCAAAGTGGAGGCTTTCTTGGTGTACTGTATCAAAACCCTCTGTGCCCAGTAACCTTTGTAAACAAGGCCGCCTTATCACCATACAACGAGCCATAATGCCTCTCTTTGCTGAAGCGGTTGCACCTCATTGTCCTCATCAATGAGGCTGATGAATTGATGTTTGAATCTGATATCTCATTAAGCTCAGCCAGCTGCAGCACAACAGAAGGACCTGCCTGGCTCCTTGCGCCATGCTCACAGAGGCATGATCCCTGCATACCAAATTAACTGCTGTTTTTCTGAAAAGAAGTCACTTGACTCTGGCGTGATGCTCGTAAATGAATCAAACTGTTCTTTTCTACAGTAAAAATAGTTTTATTCATTAGCAACGTAGAAATAAATAGAAATTGTAATCTTTAACAAATGAGCTACATCTTTCAGCAGATGAGTGTGACCTATTGTCTTGGCAGTAAATCTGCAATAGTGATAAGTGTCACTGCTGCTGGCTGTTAGCCAGGGACAATCGGCTGACTTAAAAGTGCGCGGCCGGTTTTCCTGTTTTTTTGTCCACTTGTAGGGAGATCTCAATGTCAGGGGTTAGTCAGAGGCTACGGCCTGGCCAGTGTCAAAGCTGCTGCATGTGTGGCTTGCTGAAAAGAGGACCCTTTCAACCAGCCCGGCCTATATAATGCTCTTAAGTGCCTTATGCCACAGAGCTGGTCCTACATCTGAGATGCCCCACACATAGGGATAATGGATACTGATTTAGTCATACGTCAATGAGAACTGAATTAGTCAACTTCTAGAGAAGCCATTTAAGGAAGCCTATGCATGCCAATCCATTCGCTGTCAATTTGTATTTGCTAGAAGAATGAGGCAATTACGTTTAGCAGTTGTGAGGGGTCAAAAAGAGGGAAAGTGTGTTTTTCTCATCAACATACACCCGTAGCTCAATCTCTCTGTGCACAGTTTGGCTATTCATGCTGATACTCTCACTCTCATGTGTGTCTCTTACACACTTCCACAGTCACACACACACACCCTCACTGCTTTCCCCCCTAATGTTCTGTTTGGAGGTGATCTGAGGAGTTAATTAAAATAAGGGTGTACATCTCATCTGCAGAAGAATTAGGTGCCTCCTGTGAGCGCTTGCTAGTCTGATCATTTTCTCCCCGATGGAAGTCTGCAGTTATTTCATTATAATTACAAAAGATTCAATTAAAAGATTAGGATGCCTGAGGGGGGGGGGGTTGCTGGGTATACATATAGCAGTATGTTGTTTGGGAGGATGTGTGTTTGTATATGTGGGAGAGAGAGTGAGAGATTTTATGTAATACTGTTTCAGTTCTGTAAAGGAACTGCAACTGCAACTATAATTATGTACATATACATGAATTGTGTTAATTCATTCATGATTTTATCAAAACAATGTGCTGAAGTTAGAATAATTTAGATGGTTGAAGATCTCTGAGCTGTAACGAACACACAACAGGAATTAGGCTTGTTGCCAGAAATAAGGGTTTTGAAGTCAAAAGTCCATGAGAAGTAAAAGAAAACCTCTTCTTTGTTTGGGTTTAGAAAGTTTACTCAAATGGCAACTCATTTTGCAGCGCAGAGAGCTTTTATATCTATAGTAGATATGCACTAAGCACCATTTTGATCTTCATTTTTATGTAATTGTTTTGGCACGATGATTGTGATTTCTCTTTAAGAACTTTAATATAAGAACAACATTTAAACCATATTTTTGGCCTTTTGGCTGTAAGTGGTAATTTATTATTTATAGGAGTGAGAGCAGGTAATGTTACTGATTAAAAAAAAAAAAAAACTGACAAAATTGTTATAAATCGCCTTTAACATCTCAAATTAGAGATCAATGTGGTTAGCATTGCTAAAATAGCCATCTCTGTACATATTTCCTAGGAAAGTTAGATTCTTACCTTGTCTCTTAGATTTTCAAAATGCACCCAACATTTCTGTATCCTGCGTGCTCCATGACTTAGGCTTAAAGCTTAGCCAGATCAATGTCTCTGTAATACTTCCTGCCTTCTTGACATTTGCTGAAAGTCTTGTTCTCCCTCGCTCTCGCAGGCTGAATAAATTACAGGAATGTACTTCATGTTTAAACACCTTGCTGATTTTCTTCCCTCGGTAACAACTTCCACACTAAAGAGTGTTGTTGTCAACCCAACACGATGGCAGAATAAGGAATAAGATCCGATTTTGAGTTCCCATCCAGTTGGTCACTGGTCAAGCCGCAAGCTAAAAATCATCCAACAGCAGTTTGCCTGTGCATCTCTCTCTAATAAACCTGTATTATATTTGATATAATGGTCATTTAATTTCGTAATGCATTGTCTGTTGCAGCTGGAAAGTATTTTTATAGCGTCAGGACCTTTTTAAGATCAACTTGAGTGGTAGTGTTGCACCTCCCTGTTCACAGATCTCTCTCACCCCACAGTAATAGCCGAGCCCATTAATGGGCAGGGCAGCCTATAAATAAAGTCTCAATTCTTGCAGTTGCCTAAAGTTTTTTTTCCATATGCTCATTTTCATGTGAGGCTTTGCTTATGCATAAACAATAGAGAGGGAATCAGTTATTGCGTATGTAGAGTCTGTTTTAATAACTCCTATATGTTAATGTATGGTGGTGTTCACATGTCTGTCGGGGGGACATTGGGCACCCAGACTGCACGTCAAATGCAGAGACAGACAATGTGCCAGGGCTGGATTCCTCAAGTCCGTGCTGGAATCCAGTTCTGCTTTAACAGCAGTTTATAGCCCCCTCAGCAGCGTCAGTCACACCACTGTAAATAAAACTCATCAACCGCAGCGTGGATGCTGAACCATGGACTGGTTGCTTGCGTTTTCCTGAAGATTGTGGTGAGTTCTTTTTTTCCCCCAGGAGTGTGTTTCACAAGCCTGTTGACTCTGTAACATTATGAGAAATCCTGCTCAGCTGATGGTTTTTAAAGGTTCCTATGAGGCCAAATGTTTGAGTTCGGTGTAAAAATGTGAACTTTTGGGAGTTGTTTCACAATGTTTTGCTGGTTCAAGTTATTGTGGCAGCCCACTCCTGCACCCATGTCTGGCTGCTGCCATTGTAGCTGTTTACTAAGAACAACTCTCTGGCTGCTAAACACATTTTTCCTATGAACAAAGACGTGGGTAATTGGCAAATGTGTGTGTGAATGTGTGGAGTTGTACATGTGAGAACATGCATGGATGTTTTATAGAATATATGTTTAAGCACTCGAGATTAATGCGTTTACTTGAGACGAACAGTTCCGTCACCAACATGTTATTGACCGACAGCCAGGCTCGAATGTTGCTAAGGGGTCCACTGTTATGAGAAACGATGGTGTGGACTGGAAACCCAGGAGAGGCTGACTGTCTTGCCTCTGTGTATGTCTGAATGGGTCGTGTTTACGCAGCCAACAGGGCAGGGAGTGGTGAGCGACTGGTGTTGGACAGCTATTATCTGAGCTCAGAGGTGGAGAGTGATGGGGTGGGAGGCCTGTTGGAGTTGTTTTAGCTCAAACATGAGTCAAATTCTGCCAGTGTGCGTATGAGCAACTGCCATGAACATCCCCGTGGTGATGGTGTATTAGCTCATTTGTATATGCTAACATTATATGATTTGTTGTTGTATCTACGTGTCCATTTCAGCGTGAGCGTGCCTTTGCTTGTATTCTTTGGCAGTGTGATCTGTGAGGGGGAACAGGTGTGCGCAAACCGACATGTCTGTAATTGTGCGCTTGTAGCTGCTGGTTTTAAATAAGATGAATGGCGCCGGAGAATTTCATAGATACCCTTATCTGTGAGTGTTTCTTCTTGTTTGTGTACAAGAAACAAGGTCACTGTGAATAATGAATTTAAACGGGATCACATGTAAGGAGCCTTGTGTACAGCTGGTCAGTAGCAAGAGTACTATCCAGCCTAATGTCATGATTAATGTTCCCATTTTTCATTTTTGTTATAACGAGGTCTCTCCATATTTTATAGATTATTTAATAAAATGAACATAATTTAACCATTAAAATAAGTGAAATTTGCAAAAAAATATATTTGGGTAGATTTTATTCAATGTTTTTAAGTAGAACTTATAAAAGGTTACTTATAAATTCCATTGAAATTTAAATTGGTAAAATTTCAACCAATTTATAACACGTACTTAATAGTTATATTGGTAATTATTCTACCAAAAACTTAGAATACCACTAGATCAATTATTTAAAAGCTGCGGAGCCTTTTTCAATGCAGATTTGCCCGACAACATCTCATTTAGGCAACTGCATGTACACAACAGGGTAATAACTCAAGAACTATTTCCTTTTTTATTTAAAAATAAGAGTTTTAAACATAGATAGGCCTACATGCTGTCCAGCTAAAAGCACTCACCTCCTCCTCCATGTAGATAGCTTTGACTTGTTTCTTCAAAGTTACATATTGACTGCATGGTGCTACACAAGACAGACCTCCCTTTGATGAGATATATCAACATGTTTTACATTTTCAAGATCTTGTGCCTTGAGATCTCATCAAATCCCCAATAATATATTTTTTATAACTATTCCAACCAGGAGGCATGAAAGCTTTTCCCAGACACCCACAGCCAGGTGCTTTGGCACGAACTGCCTCAGAGTTAAGAAGCTGGCTAAGCCATCTAAGGCTTGATTCAAATGTAATGTTTGCTCCTACACAGAACCTTTCTCAACCACAAGTCTTACGACACTTCATAACTTTTACTAAGGTTATAAATTCATTCATAATACAACCCATATAAACCTCTTCTCAGCTGGAGACTGCATATGACTAAAGAGAATTACAATTGATAGGACCATCATCTTCAGTTAGATGCTTCTTTTTTGCTTCCTATTTAGACCTCTGATTATAAATTTGAATTTACCTTCAACATGCCATATAAAGGCAAAAAATAGGAGGTTATAAAAGCCATGTTAACGCCCTCATTGATTCAGCGATCCTCTGCAGAAGTAGTTTTCTCTGAAGCTGACACAAGAGGTGCATTATCACTCACGCACATGACACACTCTCACGAGCAGGCACATGCTCCTCAGTGGTTTCAAACAAGCTGATAATATATATCCTCTTTAGCATGACCTGTAACTGATAGAGAGTTTAATCTGTGATCAGGCCTGAGTTAAACAGCTTGCAACAGTTGGACAATAAACCAGAAAGAAAGAAAACAGTACATTCCTCTTTTGCCTCGACAGAACAGGCAGTACTGCCTCTGTCAGTGACCTATTCATTCATGTTAGTGCTGTGAATGGTTACAGATGAAAAGAGCAAAAATTCAACACTTTTTCTCCACACGCCAATTACCCGCTAAACTTCCTTTTTCAACATCTTGCAGGAGGACATGAATAACAGAATGGCTTAAATCTAGGCATTCTTGGAGTTTATGAAGTCTCAACCCAGCCACAAAGTTGGGCAACAGGTTGGCGGTTGGTGTGTGAAAAACTTTCACATGCATCATTGCTCCACTGAGCCACTCAAAGCAGAAGTTTCTCAGTGACTTCTACATCTGATATGAGCCCAGAATGTTTGTGCCAGCTTAGGGGACTGCCTTTGTTAACGGGAAATGGAAGAAAATCACTACGCATATGCAGATTGTAAATCACTCAGCCTTGGCGCCTTCTGCCTGTATGGTTTTTTTGAATTTACATAGATAGCTTTATGAAGAAAGAAGGGAGTAAGTGCTCTGCTCTGATCATCTGCATTAGTAGGTATCGGCTTGTTTACTACTATTTGTGGGTGAGTCAGCGCCCTCCAACATTAGGTTTTTCCATGCTTTTGACCACTTCCCAAAAAAAAGTGCTCAAGTGAATACTACTGTTGTTGTTTACATTATCCTCCTTTCCCTTCACTTCCTCTGACAGAGCAAGGCTGCAGCCACGGCTGGGCTACTTCTACTTTTGAAGGTTTCTATTGTTGCGGGGAGGAAGCAATAGCAATTGAACAAGCGCGAGTGGCCTTGCCAGAGACAGACAGGTGAGAGCCAGGCTGCAGATGGTGGGAGGAAGTCTGCAAGGACGAGAAAAAGATGAAAGAGACAGGGTTTCCCTCGATGACTGCTCTCTCCCCTTTTCCCTCCTAACCTCGACTGTCTGCATGCCTGTGCTCCCCGTCCGGTTCCTAGCCTGCCCATGAGTTGTCCTGTCTCCTGACATGATCAGTGGCCCAAGCTGGTGTTGGGCTGCCAGGTTCGGGTTCACTCTCCAGTCACAGGAGGTGAGACGTGTTCCTCCCTGTCTTCTGGTGGTCAGATGAAGAGTCAGCTGGGGCTCACCACAGGGACATGTGGGGCAGATTTTTTCCACAGATCTGCACTCGACTGTCTACTGTTTCCTGTATGCACCACTCATAAAAGGCGATCAACCGAAAGTCTTGATTGAAATCGTTTTTCCAAGAATTTACTCTCCTTTTTTAATACCTCCTCCCACAAATTTTGTACAAGGACGTTTGAAGGAAAGTTTTCTCACTGAGGTTCATGGGGGCTGGCAGTTTGTGTGTTTGAAGCCAGCTTGTGTCTCTTGAGTTGACAGGGTTGTGTCGTGCAGAAAAAGAGGTGGGGCGGGTTGTTGTTGGGGAAGTGGGGTGGGCCCAGGCCACCAAATGTTGGCTTGGCTGACTATCAAGAAAATATCAAAAGGTCCTTTATGAGGTGCTGTAAAGAAGAAAGGGTGTTTTAAAAGCAGCCACCAGACTGAAGGGTAATTCCACTTCTTAATATGCACCCCGAGGAGATATGCATATCCCACCTGCTGCCTTTGCTTCTCTACTCTATGTAAAGGATGTTTCTGTGTGCATGAAAGAGAGTTTTCGTAGGTGTGCTGGCAGGACTTTGTGAGCCATGCCAGGATGTGTCATTCTCAATAAATCTTCAGTTTTGTGATTAGCATCATGGCAGCCATGAGCAACAGTCACAACATTCTTCTATGTATTAATCAAGGACTTTCACATCTTCTCTCCATGTTGCATGACTTTTGCTGTGGCAGAATGTTGTAAATTTCTGGAGGTTTTCCCCCGAGCAAAGTTTCACAAAAGTATGTGAAAATATGGTGAAGTGAACCAATGTGAGAACATGACATCTATTGATGTCTACACATAGTGAAAGATAGTTGATGTTGATGAAATGGGCTTACTAATTGGGCTGATTATCTTTGGTTACTTAATTAGCATATCCTTCATGTGTCTTTTTTAAAAGGTATTATTTGTCACTTTTAATTTTTCCTATGTTTATCTTTTCCTAAGTACCTAGTAGTTTTTAAACCTACTTGAAATATTGAACAGATGTATGATCTGCAAGAGATCAACAAGGTAGATGTAACAGCAAGGGATAGAGAGAAGCGACAAAAGCAATGACGAAGATCCTCCGGAAAGACTGGTATTGAAAAGAGGAAGGAAACACGCGTGTTGTGTGAGGCCTTGTAGAGAAAGACTCAGAGTGATGGCAGGAAGATGTGGGCAGAGTAGAACAGTGAAGGGCGCTGGCACCGCTGACTAGGGTGCGGTACTTTCTTTTCCTCTTTCATGAAGCCAGCTTCTTCATGAAACCTTTTAGTGCGCTCATGGTTATTCAGTCAGTATCCTACAGTGCTGCTGCCTCTGTCATGAAACGGCGAGCCAGGGGCAGCATCAGAGACCCTACCTTAGTGTGCCAGGGATTCTCACGGCCCACTGTTCACAATTCCTTCCCAATCTGTTGTCCGTCTGCCGCTCCTATCTGCCCAGTACCCCCGAGAACATGCAAGGTTTGCAGGCTTTTAATAAATCCAGACATGGGGACTTTCTTATAGTTGCAATGGAAAGAAGAGGTTTTGGTTGAATTTGCATAACTATTTCAAGCTGTGGGATTTGGAATTTACTAATGAACCTGGCTTTATTGAATAAAAAGATAAAAATCAAAATACTTAGTAAAAAAAAGCATTTCCTGTTAGTAATATTATGAGCTAGAAAAGGTTCCTTACTGCAGTTGTGTGTGCATCAATAAAAGGGACATGCAACATAAAGATATAGAGAAATTGTCTCTATTTTATCAGTTGAAGGAGTTTTTTGTGATTTTTAAAGTGAGGTTTGATAACAAGAGTTTTAATATATTTGCCTCAGTTGATAAATCCAGATTGGTTAATCCAAGTGGCTATCACTAAAGCTTGACATGGAAATTGGACATGAAGGCAGTGCAGCATCAACAATCTTCCTGTGTGAAACACGAACTGAGAAGGATGCAAATCTTTCCAGTCAGAATAACTGGCCATTATAAAGCTGTAGCTATGTAAAAATCACCATAACTATTATTGTATATTGCTTTTTACACAGCTTTGCTTTTATATCAGACAGTTCCTCTGACCAGAAACTCTACCGATCTTAGTTTCTCAGAGAAAACTCCTTGGTGGCACGTTGCCTTCTACCTACGTTTCCCACTGCTGTGGGAAGAAATTGCAAAAACGATCAGGTCTCCCTTGTAAAAGAGATTTCTGATATCAACAGGATTCCCAGAGTAAAAAAGGTACAATATTAAATAAAAAGATAACAACCAAATGTCAATGTCACTTGGGTCTAAAGGTTCATAAAATATGTAAAATAGTGTTTGCATAAACAGCTAGAACGCAAACCAATATCAGTAAAATATTAACTGATTGTAACCATTTATCTGATCCTCGCGATTAAATCCAAAATTGCCCTTTTTAGGTCTGATTGGATCCTTTTAAATAGAATAGCCAATTGTGCCCTTTCTTTTGTGGCCATACTTAAACCTACAAACTGCCTAAGTCCCTGTCGGGCAGTTTGTAGGTTTAAGTATGGCCACAAACTGCCTAAGTCCCTGTCAGGGCACACAGAGACAAAAATGGTATCGTTTCAAAAACTATTTAGATACAATGTGTGTCCACACAGGTGCATGCAGCACCACTGAAAACGCTGTAGTATGTAAGCCGGGCCCATTGTTGGCGGTGTGACACAGCCACAGTGGCACAAAGACCAGTTTACCAAAACACCAGCCATGCGCTGACAACTCATATGAGGTAAACAGCAACATGGTGGCAACATGGGGTCAAAGAGGAAATTGCAGGTTACATACGGGTGGAGCTACGACGTCATCGTCTCAGAAAAGATGTTCTTCAAATGCACACATGGAAACATGAAACCAGTGTTTTGAAATCTTTTCAATTTGGCACATGGTTACTGTTTTTGGTCTCCCCAAACACCGGAGCTGCATGGACGCAACTCCTAAACAACAAAATACCTTTATGAATACAAGCTCATCTCCGCATGGATAGGGCCTAACTGTAGTAGATGGACATGTTGAAAGTTCACTCTGTCGCACATTTAAATGAAATTTCAGCTATAGACTAACACCTACAAATACTTCTCTGGTGTCTTGTTTTGGTACTGCGATTCCCATATGTTCTCAGGGTAAGCCATTTGCACTCTCTATTGCATGCCAAGATGAGACTTGTGGAGCAGAAAAAGAAAACAACGTGCAGGACTATTGTGAAAGAAAACTTGCTACACTGCCAGAATGTCATATGCCGCTTAGTTAAAAAAGAGCTGTGTTGCAACACAAAATAGGAGCTGCACAGTCATGCCTTTGCTCACATACATTAGAAACACTCCTCCATTTCCAGCTGAGGGAACAGCAGGCACCTTTCATGTTCAAGAACATCTCATGTTTCAGTATCTCTTTTTTGTAAATGCATGCTGAATGGCACACTCGACTTGACCTAGAATTTTATGCAATTGACCCAGTTGAAGTCACCTTCAGCTAAATGGCTATTTCTGTCATGTGCAGTCACATTTTACATCTAATGAGGTTGTGGAGTGTGATGTACTCCACATCCCACTTAGGCTGAAGCATTTAATGCGAGTGGGACAGATGGTTCTGTGTGTCCTAGTGCGTGTGTGTTTAGTGGGGGGACTAGAGGATTAGGTCTGATCAGTGCAGCTGGACCACTTGTGCACAGAGACCATTGCAACGACGGATTAGGGGGTAAACTGATACTTACCCTAACAGGAAGCGAACAGTGGCTACAGATAACCAACCTATACCCTCTTCTTGCCTAACAACAGCAGCCACCCACCTATCCCACTTCTTTCATCTCATCTGTCTGTCATCGGCTCTCCAGCCTCGGCCAACAGATTGTCATGCAAATAGTAACTCGGGCCTCTTTGGCTGATAAGGTGGGCCTCTCATTTTACAGGGCTTTGTTTTCTAAACAGTGATGAGCTGGGCTGAAGAGACTGGGGAAAAGGGACACTGAGTGGTGGCCTGAATGGGCCCTCTCACTGTGGCGCCGTGGGGTAGAGTGGGTTAAATGAGGCTCATTCTGGGAGGTGGATTGAGGAGTCATGTTCTCAAGCAGGTTCAAAGTGTTGAACAGAGCCTGATATATCTCCTCTATTGCTGCTGTCTTGGGTTTTCTCCAAGATGGACTTTCTCCGTCCTAGGCTCCTGCTCTTTTACCGTTTAGACAGACTCAGTCAATGTTTGTTTCTTGACGCCACATATGGTTTGTCTTTTTTTTTTAATGGAGTTGTCAACGCTTGGTCTGGAGCCTCATTTGCTGATGTTATTATTGCATAAACAGCGTTCCATGGCATGTTCATAGGGTTTCTGCTCTCCCGCTGACCCCGCCGCTTTGTTATATTCTGGCCAGGGACATATGAGAACTGCTGTAGAAACATTCAGTGGGTGTAAACTTCAGGTTGCAGATTGATTTGCACATTTGGCTTCTAGATTGCCCTAAAAGCTAATAGAAAACATATTTGCCTCCAGCAAGGTAGGACTTTCAAAGCTGGAATTTGAATGGATTCTTTAGAGTCAACTAAAAATGCACATGAAAACCAGATGTTTTAGCATTGAGCAATAAACTAAGAATGTCTCTATATTTCTGTTACTCTCATTAATTAAGTTGTACTGGAGACGTCACAGCAGTGGGTGCAAAAGTGGTAGTGATGGTCAACTTGGTCTTGAACGAGATCTGCCCTCCCCCCACAGAGCTCCATCCTCCCTTCACCTCTTCTTCCCACTGCTGTTTTAAAAAAAAAAAAAAAATCAAATTCTTTGTTTTATACCTCTTTTTTCTTCCTTTTGAAGTCTCCCCTTTCTTGTAAAAGCCAAGCTGGTGGTTTTTGCCTCAGTCTTGAGGAGAAGACAAAGAAGGAAGGAGATTGTAGGTTAAGTTTAGGCAAGCCCTCTGTGCTTTCCATTGAAGGTAGGGGGAGGCAAGGGCAGTAAAAGTTAGAATTTTAGAGCCTCTCTGTTTTTCATTTTATGATTGCCTTTTTTTACGGGCTGGGAGCCACAGCTGGTGGTGTGAATAGCTGCCCAAGGTGACCGAGTCCCAATAAAGTGCTTGCCAGCCGGGCTTGGGCCTCCAGTTCGGCCATGGGACCACCTTTATAGGCCGCCTTACGAGCCAAGGCCTCTGTTAAAACCTGGCAGGGCTGCACTGAGGAATTTAGGGCCAGGAAACAAGAGAAAAATAGGGTTTATGTGTCAAGGGTTAGTGGGATTCAGGGTTGGGGGTAGAGGCTAGATGGTGACCAAGGGTGAATGTGTTTTTTTAACCATGTGTGTGTATGATGGAGAAGGGTTGGTGGCTTTGCGCTGATTCAGATCAGCATGTGTGACGAAGATCTGATCTGCTGTATGTGCAGCAGCTTGTGTTTCTCAGGGGAACTATGGATCCTATACACCACACACACATTCATAAAACTGCCTATACAAGGTCTGCTTTGAAATGTTATGAAGTGTAATGTACCATAGAAAGTATGTGACCTGAGTAGAAACTGATGTCACAAGTCCAAAGTCAAGCCATACACCAGCTGTGTGAGCCTTTGGGTTGTCATGTGCCTGTTTTTGTGCCTCTTAGGCAGCTACATGAATTGTTATTAGTGTGTGGAATGAGGAGAAGCAAGCTATGACTTTTGGCTTCAGTAGCAAATTCTAAAACCTATCAGACTACGTGTCAGTTGATAGCTTGCCTGCATACTGCTGTAAAAAAATAGTTTACTCTGAGGCTGTCAGGAAATCATTATCTCTTCATTCAACTATGTTCAGATGAATCAGTGATATAAATGTGCCTCTAAGACTTGAAGCATGGGGGGGTGGAGGTCATTAGTGCCAGGAATCTGTCGCCTGCTTTCCTTACCTCGTATCTCTTTAAGGTTTAAGCTTATCACTTTTAGTAAAATGTAACATCAGTTAAAAAAAGCTGTGGAAACTATTTTCAGTCGGTCTCAGGGATAAATCCTTTCCAGTGTACCACCACTGTTCTCTTTCATTGGATGATGGCATGGGTCTGACTTATGTTGCGAATTAAAGAGTTTAGACTGGACTGAAGCCCTGAACACACTGACCTGGATGTTTTCCTGAACTGAGATTTTTGTTTTTCTGTGTTTGCACCTACCATCCACGTGCAAACGGAATTCTTGGCAACGAAATATTTTCCAAAAGCCTTTCCACAGTGGAGATCTTTAAAAAACTGTGTGGTGTACATGCAGACCTGATATCTGGAGATCACAAAAACAGAAGAAAACACTGTCACTGGGGCCCACTTTGCCTTTGCCTGCTCTTGCTTTCAACAACAGTGGAGCAATTTTTATGTGTAATATCACAATTGTCTCACTCTGTCTGTAGATGTAGGCTGAAGAAGTTAATGCCTGAGAGAAAAGGTTAAATGGTGTCAAAGAAAACAGCAGCTTCATTAGCACGTTTTTAAACTCCGGTCCTCGAGGGACGATGTCCTGCAGCTCAGCATGTCATCAGGTTCTACAGAGTTCTGCTAATGATCCAAGCTTCAGAAGACAAGCTTGTAGTCAGAGACTTAAGTCTTATGAACAATCTTTATCTTATGTATTAAAGAGCTAAGTTAAGATGGTATGTAGACCGAAGCTCTGTCATTTGATGTGTGTATTCTCCTGCAAAATGGTGCGTTTGATTTATCAGCCAGGGATGTTCACAGACCATGGGCTATTAAAGATTTATAGGAATCTGTTAATGTTAGCTTTAGCATTACAATAATGTTCACATTTATTCATCTGAAATATGACTGTAATAAAGGGCTTTGGGTTGTTTCAGAAAAAAATAAACATACCTTTTTGAAATCTTATTCTCTCAAGCTAGCATCATTTCAAACAAGATCACTTCTGGGTTTTCAAAATAAAGCACTTCTGAAAAGAGATAATTGTGGTAATTTAGGCCTAAGGATGAAACGGTAAATCACTTGAACTGAAGGGCAATGAGCGTGGTTGTCAGATCACGTCTGAGATTGTAGACACACTCAATCAGACACATTAGCTGTATGAATTGGCAGGTGCACATGAGGTATATGTAGACCAGGCAGTAGCTGCAGGACAACAATTAGTGACAAATTACATGTTTTTCTCTCTTTCCTCCCACAGCGGTGGAGACCCAGAGCACCAGCTCAGAAGAGATGGTACCCAGTTCTCCGTCTCCCCCTCCTCCACCTCGTGTCTACAAACCCTGCTTTGTGTGCCAGGACAAGTCCTCAGGGTACCACTACGGGGTCAGTTCTTGCGAGGGTTGCAAGGTGAGGAGAACCTGTAGGAGCCTACTTAGCTCCGCTTTGACTCATCTAATGCTTCTCTAAAACTGCTATTTTTATGCAAAGTTAAAGAGAGAAAGAGCTCAAAGTTAAATGTCACATCCTTTCTTTGACAACTATAGTCTGCATTGTCTTTTTTTTTTCTTGCCCTCTCACTCTTTTGTCTTTTGCTTCCTGATGCTTCAGGGTTTCTTCCGTCGCAGTATCCAAAAGAACATGGTATACACCTGTCACAGAGACAAGAACTGCCAGATTAACAAGGTCACACGCAACCGCTGCCAGTACTGCAGGCTGCAGAAGTGCTTTGAGGTCGGCATGTCCAAGGAAGGTGGGTTCTCTCAACTTAGGAGACAGGAAGACCAAGTTGTAAAAGCAGGGCTGAACTGAGCCATAAGCAAATCAAGCAGAGGGCCTCCAAGGGTGCACAAAGGATAATTCAGGATTTTTGAAGAATACAGACTTTTTTTTACAGATTTTATAAACCTTTAAACTGTTGTCACGGTTTTATTGGGTGGTTATTCACACAGAAGCCGAAGTTTATTTACACAAGACATGGAGCTTGGAGGCAGTGTGCCACCAACAATCTTCCTGTGTGAAACATGTACTAAGAACAGAACATACAAAGCATTTGCAGTCAGAATACCCATCTGATATCAAAGTAAAGCTGTATAAAAAAAACTAGAACATCACAGCTGCTTCAGTAACTGCTATTTTAGAGTTGTTTTTTTTTTTTTACACTTTCTTTATTTTTCAGACACTTACTATGGCCAGAAATGTTTTCCATGTTATTTTCTCAGTATGTGTTTCACACAGGAAGAACACAGATGGCACAACACCTTCTACCTCCATTTCCTGTGTAAATAATCATCGGCTTTTGTCTAAATAACTACCCTTTGCAAAATTCAAACAGTTTAAGAATTCACAAAATATCATTTGCATAAGCTGCTGTGATGTTTTAGAGATTGGAGTTATTTTAGGATTGTAAATGTCCACTTTGGTTTTATCCCCACTCACACCCACTGTTAGCTTTAGCTTCCCGGACCATCTAATCTGGATTTATACTAAATAAAGAACGTTATTCACTTCAGAAAGGATATTAACTGTTTATGATTTTGTAATACTTCAAAAAGCCTGACCCAAAGTCTCATGCAAGCACACCTAATGTTTTTTGTACACTATTTGAGATTTTTGAGATATTGTGTCTAAGCATTGGAGGTAAGAGTAAAATTTCTGAGATCAGTTGGTCAGAGAAATGACCTAATACGGCATGTTTTTGCTATAGTCACATTCTAAAAGACACGCATCATCTCAACACACCCAGTTTTTCTCCTTTCAGTGCTTTCCAATGGTATCTAGTGTCAGCTTTTTACTCAACCGTGAAATTTTATTTAATGTGCTATGCAATGATGCGAAGTTAATAATCCCATGGTTGCTGGTGGCTTTAATTAGAAGTGGCCTCACAGAACTGATTCGGCTTCAGGACCCATACAAACTCGGGTCGTATCAGTGTAATGCACTTAATACTCAGCCTATGGAGTTATGTGTGCTTGAGTGAAGTTATTGGATCAACTCACTTTAGACTGTTTTAATGTTCACGCAGAGACTCTGAAACAATGCAGTGTAGACACAGAAGCAGATGATGAGTCCTTCAGGGGTGGTGACCAGGGCGAGGCTGGCACTACACAAATCATATGACTAATTGCTTCACAAAATTAATCTGACTTCCTGTTTCACCACAAAACTCTCTTCCCTCTGGCAGGCAAAATACACTGCCTTCATTCATGAACACAAATGCAGGAGAAAATATGATTTAGAGCTCTGACAAAGATAACCCCGGCAGGATTCGTGCCGTTTGCAGAGTCAAAGACCCTGCTTTTGTGCCCTCTGCGTTTTACACTGTTGATGGCTGTAAGTGCCAGTTTCTTGCCCTTTTACAGAGCCCAAAGGGATATGTATGTGGGTGTAATGTTTGTGTGGGATGTGTGTTAAGACCGGGATCACATTGTGCTTCTGCTATTACTGGATATCCTGAGAGGAAGGAAAGTATGGAAGGCGGAGGAGGGAGAGGAGGCAGAGAGTGAACTGGCTTGTGTGTTTTCGGTGGACAGATTGATCGACGTGGAAGTGACTGGGTGAGAGAAGGGAGATAGATGTTGTCGGTGTTGGTGTCTGTGCCTTTAAGAGCAGCCTCTGTTGCTGCTGTGTTATTGTTTCCACTAGTGAGTGAGGAAACATGATGTGCAAACCATTAAAGAGATACTCCTTATTATGTTCCTGAACTCTTAATATAACAAACACAAAGGAACTTTTGGTAATTACTACCAGATCTTGGCTAACATCTGCAATTTCTTGACCTTTTTTTGCCTCGGTATAGCGGTTCGTAATGACAGAAACAAGAAGAAGAAGGATGTGAAGGAGGAGGTGGTGCTACCAGAGAGCTATGAGCTAAGTGGAGAGCTTGAAGAGCTGGTCAATAAAGTCAGCAAAGCTCACCAGGAAACATTTCCCTCGCTTTGCCAGCTGGGAAAATACACCACCGTAAGTCACACTAATGTCCAAAATTGCATGGCTTAACAAATTCAGTTCCCATTTGCATTGTGTCTGAATGATTGATGCAACATGTAAATGGATTTTTTTTTTTGCTTCTTATTTGATTGATGAAAATGTAAATGTGTTGCGAGGCTCTGGCACCTTCGGTCCTCTATGCAAACAGGGTAGAATATTTCCTGATGGTACAACACACTGAACTGTATTTGCTCTTGTGTTTTCAGAATTCTAGCTCAGACCACCGTGTTCAATTGGATCTGGGTCTCTGGGACAAGTTCAGTGAGCTTTCCACCAAATGCATCATCAAGATTGTGGAATTTGCCAAGCGCCTGCCGGGCTTCACCACCCTTACTATCGCTGACCAAATCACTCTGCTAAAGTCGGCCTGCCTGGACATTCTGGTGAGGAGTTGCTTTTTTTGCCAATGTCATGTTCTCAACACTCAGTTTTTAGGAAATAAAGGGAGCCAAATAGTCCATGCTGAGATTGTGCAGAGATTATGCTGTTATCTGGTGGTTGAAGGTGGTACTGCAGGGAAGTTTGTCCCAGTAAAACATCTAATACAAATACCTTGAGAATAGATGTTTTTGTTAGATGATTTTTGCTCTCATTTGCATGTCTATCATATCTTTACACACTCTTTTGTCTTTTTTCCTGTTTTTTAACTCACCTTTTTTATTGCTTGTAGATGCTGAGAATCTGCACACGCTACACTCCTGAACAGGACACGATGACCTTCTCAGACGGCCTGACTTTGAACCGAACTCAGATGCACAATGCTGGCTTCGGACCACTCACAGACCTGGTGTTTGCCTTTGCTGGCCAACTTCTACCCCTGGAGATGGATGACACTGAAACTGGTCTCCTCAGTGCCATCTGCCTCATTTGCGGAGGTACTGCAGCATGCATACACATGACGTTTCAAAGAGCTGCTAGAGAAAGTAGCTTTTGTGAATCAGCTCTTCTGCAGTTTAATTGCTTCAAAATTAGGAATTTATTAATCAAATTTAACATATATCTTTTAATATGAAACGTCTATTTGAAAGTGTGTATAATTTACATTTAACAAATATAAAATTAATTAAATGTACACTCTAAATCCTTTCTCAGATCGCATGGATCTTGAGGAGCCAGAAAAAGTGGATAAGCTACAAGAGCCTCTGCTTGAGGCTCTTAAGATCTACGCCCGTCGCCGCCGCCCCAACAAACCCCACATGTTCCCTCGCATGCTGATGAAGATCACCGACCTCAGGGGGATCAGCACTAAAGGTCAGTATTTTGAGTCATGTGTAAGAATTAGTTAATATTTTCTGACGCATTTTAACTTCACCTTGGTGGCTTCAGTGTCAGCAAGAGCAAAGTAAGTAACAACTTACTTTGTAAGAATATGCTGGTGCTGAAAGCTAGATAATATTTGTTTCAAATATTACTTTTTGCCTTTGTTCCAATTTGGTTTACATAAAAGAAAGAACTTGTTCATAGCATTAAAAATCTGGTCAGATGAAGGTAGAAAAGAAATCCAAACAATACTGGATTGTGCAAATGCTTTCAAATGTTAGCAAGATCTGGAGTACTAGAAAAAAAATATGTTATATATATTGTTTTAATAAAAGTAGTTCTAGTGCATGAATGAAATGCATTGAAATATTTAGATTATAGTTCTAATGAAATAAAAAAAAAAGGTTGTAAAAACAGCAACCTGCAGTGCAAAGGTTCTCATACTTAAATGTATTTTGTCATGTTTCAGCCACAAACTTTAGTGATTTTCATTAGGATTTTATGTGCATGATGAAGGATATTAACCATGGTTTTTAAAACCAAAAATAGATAAATCTTCTGAAAAGCGTAGCACACATTTTCATTCAGCCCCCTTTACTCTTAATAAAAATAACAATAATTCTTCATAAAAATCTGTGCAACCAACCTTCAGAACTTATCTTTACATATTAAACAGGGTCCACCGGCTGGTCTATGAAGGTCTCAGAGGTTTGTTAGAGAACATAAGTGAGAAAACAGCATCATGAAGAGTTGTGGAGAGGTTTAAATCAGGGTTAGGTTTTAAAACAATATCCCATGCTTTGAACATGTCACAAAACACAGTTCAATCCATCATTCAGCTGTTAAAACATGATAGTTGCGGTATTATGCTGTGGGATACTTTTGTTTACCAAGGACAGGAAAGCTGGTCATAGCTGATGAGGAGTTGGATGAAGCAAAGTACAGAGCAACCCTGGAAGAGAACCTGTTAGACTACAAAGACTTAAAACTGGGATGGAGAAATTAAAAATGGTTGCTCCAAGGTGTTCTCTGTTATATCTGACTGAGCTTGAGCTTCTGATGGGTGTTGGTTGCAGTGCTATGCTTATAAAGCCACACTGTGAATCAAAGATTCACTCAAATGTTTTTTGCACTTTTACATATTTGCATTTCTTTTGGTTACACAAGTCATGTCATCTCTGTATCCAGGTGCAGAGAGAGCTATCACTCTCAAGATGGAGATCCCAGGTCCAATGCCTCCTTTGATCAGGGAGATGCTCGAGAACCCGGACGCGTTTGAAGACCAAACGGAGTGCAACGAGAGCACACCTCCCCCACCGCCTCCACCGCCAGCACCACCAGCACTGGCTGTAAAGCAGGAGGTTGAGGACGAGGACGACAGCTGGGGCACAGAAAACTGCAGCGAGCCGTCACCAGAAGAGGAGGATGAGGACGACGATGACGACCTGGGAGATGAGGAGCGAGACAGGGGCTCGGACAGTGACGGGGAGCCCTGGGCGGTTCTGGATAACTTAGATGGGCCGAGGAAAGGCCTTGTTGGGAGGGCACAGTGAAGAGAACATTTCATGCACGTACAGTCTCTTGACACATGCACACACACACACACACACACACACACACACACACACACACACACACACACACACACACACACACAAACATATAGGTATACAACAAAACCTCACTCACTCTTCCTCCTGAATATCCTGAATACAAAAAATAAAAAAATGCTGACCTTTGCTTCCTCCTTCTGCTCTCCTTGCTGCACATCACTGTGTCCTCCTGATTGGAGCACAGCAGAGCCTTAAGTGTACAGACTCTTCTAACTCAGGCCACTTGGTCCATGACACAGAAACTGCAGAAACATAAAGTCAAGAAGAGACGGCAGTAGACCATTTGAACTCCTGGCTTAGCCACGAGGGAAGTTAACGTGACAAAAAGAACGCAACCTCTTTGAAAAGCTGAATATTTTCTTCCTTTCCCACTGTTATTCTTGATATATAAAATAGGGGGACAGCCAAACCAGACACCAGAACTGAGCAGATGAATTCAGATGGATTACAACAAGCACATTATAACAAAAGTACAGGGCAATACCAAATTGAGTATGCTAATCTTTTTTTTTTCTTTTGTGGTTATTGCTTTTGAACGTTGGTTTTTGATTGTTTTTGTTTGAATTACTAAATAAGTTCATACATATCTATATAATGTTATATTTTGTCTTTCATGTGTTTATTCTGGTTTTATATTGGAGATTTAATCTGGTTTAATCTAGGAGATTTCCTGGGAAGACATTCAGAGGGAAAGAAGCATCATTACAGCTGGCTGGGTCTTCCTTATGGTTTGCAGAAGCTTAGCTCTATCTTCTCTTGTTTTTGGAGCACTTTGGCTTGCTGCAGATCTCAATGATAATCATACAGAACTGATATTATGTTTGCAGTGACCCAATTGGTTTCTGTTATCAGGGAACTGGCATTTTTTTTTTTTTTTTTGCTGCCATTAAAGCCGATATGTGCAGGACGTATCTTTGTGCCAAAGTTAGGGAAAGTCAGCTGTTAAGAATGAGTTTGACTACAGGCAGGGACTCCAGCTACAATCAGGCGTTACTCACACTAAAGTGCTCACTTTCCACGTGCACTATGAACACATCCTCAGTCATAGAAACAACACACACTTTCCTTAGACTTCTCCCAGTAAGAGATGTGCCTCCAGGGTTAATGTGCCGAGACAGAGACTTACACTTGACTGCAAAATTAGCACTTTTGTCAACAATTTGAGCACATCTTATCCTTTAAGAGTAAAGCCGCCATCTCTGGGCTTCATATCCCCCTCTTAGCATGTCAGAACTAGGGATGTGGTGTAAAAACGTCCGATTTTCAGATTGTTTTTCCCTGATCGGTGACTGGCTGGCTAGAAACTCAAAAATGCAATCGTTTTCCAATCTGTGAACGCACCATATGACAGCGTTACCAGGCTGCACTGACAACAGCGCCCTTCGGTGTGGAAGTTGTTACTGCAGGAGGAAGACTCAACGTCTGCTGGTTTTGGTATCAGTGCAGTGTTCAAAAATAAAATCAGAGGGAGCGCAAAATCTGTCAGAAGCTATTTAAAAGAAAACTGTATTTTCTAAGTAGGCTTGTCGGCTGTTTATCCAGACTGCTATGGCAGAGAGCTAGACTTCAGTGTGTACTTATCAATTCGTATTTTTGCAGTATTGTTCGTTATGTATTCAAAGAAGTAGCCGGATGCCACGTGAATTTGTACCCACTATTGGGTTGTTGCATAGATAACAGGAAGTTGGAACATATTACACCCAAATTGCTCTGATTTATTGATTTGAGCATTCAACCTCTGTCAATTATGGGACATGCTTGATTAGAAATGTTAAAATTTTAAAGATGGGGTCTGCATTATCCATGAAATACACATGAAGACTGACGTTTACAGTTAGTAGGCCTGTTAACTGCGCTAATGGTGCAGATTGCTAATATGCTAAAGACAAATTCAGATGTCAACTCCTGGTCAGGAAAGGCTCCAAAGAAATATTTTGAACACTTTTTATTTTTACACAACAGGCCAAAGGTTTGAAGCCGACATTATGCTTCTTTTCAGAATGACTAAACTGTTATTTCTCTGGATTTTACAATTGATTTACTGCATGATCAGACTTTGTTTTCATTGATCAACACTGTTTTTCTCAGTTTAACTTTAAGTATTCATTGATGTTAACCGAGCACAAAGAAGGAATATTGTGGATTTATATGTGATGCTGTTTCTGAAGTCAGAAGAGGTTGCTTTGAAGAGGGAAAATTCTAGGAAAGAAAGCCTTAAATACTTGTTAATTACAGTAAAAATGTATTCTGATCATTGACTCTCTACATAATCATACAGCTTATTTTGTTGCACAATATGTTAACAGAACTATATTGTGTCTATACAAAGTAAATCTTGCTTCCAAACGTTTGGCCTGCAGTGTAGTTTGTAAACAGAAATCAGAATCAACAAAAAATTGAAAAAGGCAGGTCACTGCTTTACAAAAACCATAGATCGGAAATCAGCCCCAAAACTCTGATCGGGGAGTCTCTAGACAGATCTGATGAAATCACCAGAGTGAATGCATACATTAGCTCAGACATGAACATCCACACACAGTGACATCAACACAATAAATTAAGGCAAAAGCAGGATTTTTGTAGTTTTATGAGAGATATTTGTAATCAGACTCAGGGCTTTTCAGAAAGGACCAAACACTAGATGCTCTTATGGCATGCTAGAAACAGGCAATATTTATGTGTGTATTTCTAACTGTGTGTGGAATGTAAGCCCCACCCCCATCTTTGTGTGCACGCCTAGAAGGTCTAAAAAAAAAAAACAGCATGGATGCCAGTCTGACTCTCATCACCACCCTTGCTGGGCATCTTTGTAGCAAACTGCCTTCTGCTCTCAAAGCCATTATCTCATCTTGTCTTCTAATGTAAACTCTCAGATCTTATTGAGGGAGAGGAATGTGCGCTCTTATGTATCAATTCTTAATTGCCAAAACGCCAGGATGGGCGATCAGCTGGGAGAACATGGCTGATGTACAGTACAGAGGTTCTTTTCAATCTCTGTTTAAAGCAATATGAGCATTCGTCTGGTTGCAGTGAGACTTGTCTTCTGAACATGGGCAGGTCTTCTTGTGTGTGTCTGTGTGTGACGGTATGTGTATGTGAATGCTTTAAAATGTCTTTGGTCAATGGGTGAATGTCCTCAGCATGGTGCTGCCATACAATATCTCTTGTGTGATGACCTCAACCTTCCTTTCTCTGCTGGGCTGTCAAGATGTTACTGATGGTAATGCTGGCAGGACATTGAGATTATGTTGTTTTATGTGTTTTAGTTTGTCAACATGGCCATTGTGTTGCCAATACCTGTTTATTTCAACTCTTGTCATACAAAGAAAAGCCATATAAACAGTAAGAGGCACAATAAACTACTTTTGTGAGAGTTCTGGACTTTTTCTTGCGTCTTTTTCCCCTTTCAGGAAGAGTGCCTTCACCCCACATGCAATGAAGCCATGCGGTTGTTACTGGGAAAAAGCAGTAGAGGGAGCTCTTGCACTGTGACTCTTAAGCTTTGGTGTATGCAGCTCCGCACACCGCATATAGGCAGAGAGCATGCTCTGTACGGGCAAAGGAAGCTACGACCAATAAATGACATCCTCCTGCAGAACATGGACATCAGATAAAGGTCTGCTCCCAAGATTTGCTCCCTACTCTTGTGGGGAAATGCGGGGTTCTTTTAACTTTGTCTCACCTGTGGTTGAAAGCTTAAAAATACACGCATTGGTTAACAGTCAAGTCATTTTCTTCCGCTTATTCCATAGTGGGTCGCGGGGGAGCTGGTGCCTATCTCCAGCAATCTATGGGCGAGAGGCGGGGTACACCCACGACAGGTCGCCAGTCCATCGCAGGGCAACACAAACAACCATGCACACACTCATTCATACACCTAAGGGCAATTTAGAGTGACCAATCAACCTAACAGGCATGTCTTTGGACTGTGGGAGGAAGCTGGAGTACCCGGTGAGAACCCACGCATGCACGGGGAGAACAAGCAAACTCCATGCAGAAAGACCCCCAGCTGGGAATTGAACCCAGGACCTTCTTGCTGCAAGGCAACAGTGCTATCAACTGCGCCACCGTGCAGCCCCATTGGTTAACATATAAGGAATAAAAAGAGGAACTGATGAGAACTGCATTATAATGCTGCAAAAAAGAAAAACGAGTGAAAATCAAGAAGTATTTACATCCATTTGCAAGTTTACATGTATATGTCCTGGTGAATGAATAGTCTAATGTATTTTTTATATTAACCAAGTAGTATACGAATACTAACTAATACTAAAATATATTTTAGTATTAGTTAACTTCTTCAAGCACTTGAAAATATTCTGATTAGTCTGACTGCAAGTATAATTAAGTCTGTCAAAACTTTTAAACTTTGAGTGTTTACTTTGCACTATACCAGAACTAGACATTACAGCGTTTGTTTTTAAAATACCACGTTTTTTATCAATTTGTTTGCTTGTTGAGAAAAATTGTAAATTACATAAAACAAAATACATTGGTAAGTGTTGATGGATTCTTTGGTTAAATCCTATTTCCCAGGGGTTACCCCTAGCGCTACCCTATCCCTTGGCTCTCAATGAAGGTAGTGGTAAAAATATCTCACTGTGAAATACGACACTCCTTCAAGAAGCTGATACATAATTGATCCATTTGTTCATTTTTATTTAATTCATTTAAACATTTATAGGTCACCTAAAAAACAAACCTAGGTTGTGCCAAAATGCTGTACAATCAACATTTAAATACTATAGAATAGATCAACAAGATGAACGGAACTAATAACAGATGGTAATTGTTTCATTATATGTAAAAATATATGACTTTCAATGCCTGCATGAGTTGTTAAAACTAAATTTCAAACATAAAGTATCCTGGTTATTAGTCTGACTGCAAGTATACTTCAGAATGTCAAAATGTACTTGCTACATTTCCTTTTAACTAGGATAAAACTTCAGAATCCAGCAAGCTAAAGTTATTAGAGGGTTTTTCCGTTTCTATACTTTTGACAATATAAATGGTAAATGGCCTGCACTTGTATAGCCCTTTATGTAGTCCGAGGTCTCCAAAGGGCTTTACACTACAATCAGTCATCCACCCATTCATGCACACATTCACACACTGATTGTGGTTGGCTGCATTGTAGCCACAGCTGCCCTGGGGCAGACTGATGAAGATGGGGCTGCCATACAATCGGCCAGTCCTTCTAGTTTTTAGGGCTTATAGAGGAATAATATCAAATAAAATATGTTGTTATACATAAACTACACAACATAATGAAGAAATGGTTTATCTTTGCTGCTTTTTGCTGATTAGGGGGGTATCCACTTTCATATCAAAGCTCTAATTCTTAGCCCCCTAACTGTACGTTTCCAAATGGTAGGCCACCAACGTCGTTTACGGAGTAAGGGTGGGGTGAAGCAAAATGGCTTTGTAGCCGTAAAAAACTTTTGATTTTTCTTAGGGGCACAAAAATAGGAAAATCACTGTAATGTCTACTTTGACGTATTCTAATGTATTGCCCCAATGGAGAACAAACGTACTAAGTATATGAATTTGTGGCATATTTGCAGTCAGATCTCCAAATCTGTTTGAAGATTAGTATATTTATTAGTCTGCTGCTGTGAAACAGCTATATATCATATTGCATAGTTTTTGTTAGACTATGAAAAGCCTGAATATATTTTAAATAGACTAAATTAGATGTATTTGTCAATAGGATATATCTGGCAATTTATTTTGTTCTTTCATAACAAACATGAAAAATAATGTACGCCGACATCTACAATAGTGATAACTGTTTACAAGACACATATAGGAAAATTAACTCAAACATGTATATTTACATACAAAGAACCAGTGAGAACTGATGAATTATCAACTTGTTGAATTTGTGTCCAAGATATTTTAATGGCTACCCGAACTAAGCACTCAAGGATGCAAGGAGGGCTAGGGGTAGTGATAACCCTATTAAATGGGATTCAGCCCAGGTGTGCCCTAAAAGTGTATGCCCCTTAGCCCTCCCCCTAAACCACAAAAACAATTGGGTATGGGATCCAGCTACACACTACATAAAAATACTCAAATTTATCTACAGATGCAAAATTGTAATTATTTATTTTTAAGCTTAACTTGCTGAAGTGTGTCATGTATCAGATGTTGAGCAGGATAAATGAAAGCAACGTCTGCAGCATGGACACAAAATAACCCTGACATGTGTGATATTTGAGCTTTTAGAAGAGAAACCAAAACATAAAACACTAAGTAAGATATATGAGCCAATGTTAGGGCGTCACATTTCATTTGAAAAACCTGATTCTAACAGTGCAAATTCACTTTTAATCAAGCAAAGAACAAAAAGAAATCCCTGCGACGTCCTTTAAAATTTTTTTACATGGTCCTCGTAAACATCAACCAAATGAACGCCTTTCATGATTGTATCCCGATTACTGACACTGATCCCTTATCTTCATCGAGCAGGAATCCTCTCGATAAAAGGGCAGTCGATTGTAAACATTCCCTGTTTCTTTCAGGCTGCAAGGGAGGGATACTAATTTCTCTGGCTGATTTTATTAATAGAGAGCCACAGAGAATCAGAGGAGGGCGATAAACAGAGATGAGATTCTATCAATTATACGATTTCTTTAATTAACCATCATTAAAGGCAGATCAATAACGCCAAGACTGGAATTAAAATAAGGCCCATACATTATACACTATTTTACAAGGAACAATCAAATTGCCTCATATACTGTGGATCCCCGTCAAAGGCGTTGCCATGGTAACCAGCAGGGTAGAGGAGGGTTGGGTGAATTTAAAGGAGCCCGAGTAGATTTCTATATATCTACACACTTTAGAGTGATGGAGGTTAAATCAGGGCTGGAAACCTGACACTGAAATGTCCAAACGTACGAATAACAAAGTAATAAATGCCTTTGTCTAAAATATTTCTCCTGACATTGTCAATGAATTATTCAGAAATATAGTAAAGAATCCATAAATGTAGGTCACAAGTGCAGTGCACCAAAGAAATCCATTTGAATATTTAAAACCAGGGAGAGATGGAGCTCTGAACAGGAGTGAATTGCAGTGGTGCATCATTCAGTCCACAAGCAAGAGAGACGATGGACCCAGATAGGCCGCAGCTCCTGGCAAAGTGATCAACAGGACAAAGCTCAGCAAGTCAGAGTGCTCTAATTAGGAAGGTATGGTTTGGTGTAGGATGTGATAAAGGCAAACACTGTGATCTAGGTTTGATTTTGTTTTTGCAGAGGTGGCCCAAGGTTTTATAAGGATTTTTACAGCTTTCCCTTCTCATTTGAGTTTTGTCTTGGAGCTTACAATAATTATATCAATTTCCATAACTGAAATCAAAGAACATGTATAAAAATAAAAAAAAAAGCATAAAGAAAGAAAAAAAGTACAAAGCATCCAAGAACACAGCTGAAAGTCGCAAAGGAATGATTACTTTACAAATGAAATGCTGAACTGCAGCATCAGCGCAAAACGCAATGTCTCCAGCTTAAATTAAGGTGAAGATTTTGATGGCAACTTATCCAGTGAGGGAGTTAGGAAAAATGAGCACAGTAACTTGGAGACTTAACAAACCAGCACCCTACGGAAAGATTTAAAGGTCCTCTGTCTGAGATCAGTCTGGCTTTGATTCACCAAAGTGTCAAATGAACAATTGTGACAACACTGTTACATGAAACAAGTTATCTTCTTCATCAATGAAGCAAACAGATACAATTTCTGCCCTGCCTGTGACCAGCATTTTTACCCCATTGTGCACTGAAATCTGGCAGCAAGTTCCCCACAATAACTGTCACAAGAATAGGCTACTCTTAATTAGTGGTTTATCAGTGGGTATGCAAGTTCAATTTAGTTCAGTTTAATTCAGTTTTTCTTATAGAGCCAATTCACAACAAATGCCATTTTACAAGACAGATGGGTCCAAATTATATACAGAAATATATGATTAAATCAATTCATTCATTAAGATAGATCCAAATTGAACTTCAGTTACATACCAATTCAATCCCAGTAATAACAGTGTAGTCAGGTTCCATTTATTATGCCAGTTGGTAAAAGGTTTTCTATCTAAACAAACCTGCATTGCATTGAGTCATTAACAGCAATCACTCATACTAAACGTACATATGGCGATCGTGGAAAAGTACAGGAAGAAACCTTCAGCAGAACCTGGCTCAGTGTGAGCAGCCATGTGTTGTAACCGACTGGGAGTTTGAAAAGACAGAGCAGAAAAACAACAAACGTTGATACACTGATCCAGGAGTACTTTCAATTTAAAGAAAAGTAGGTTAATGTCAGCAGCAGCTCTTTTAGGTGGCTTCATCCTGAAACACAGCTAAACAGATTAGCTCTGAATTGAGTTGGCTTAGTCCAGGAGAAACAGGATCAAACCCAGAAAGACAGGACAACATATATACTGTCTATAAAGGCTGAACATTAAGGTATAGGCAGGAGTAAAACAGCCGATGCCCCCTTTCAGAAAGGTGTCAAAATTAAACACAGAAACACCAGCTGAGATTTAACTTCTAAGAAGATGGTATGAGAATATCATTACTATGATGAGCACTGAAGCCTGACTGAAACTCTTCAAATAGTTAATTGCAATATAAATGCTCTCACAATTCATTAGGAACAATGTTTTTTCAATAATTTTAGATTCTAAAGGGAAATTAGATATAGGTCAGTAACCTTTTAGGGGATCTTGATCGAGACAAGGTCAAATTACCACAACCTTAAAAGTCTGTGGTACATTTCCGTGTCGAAGGACAGGTTCATCACATCTGAAATTGGGGTTGTAATCAAAACAAAAGCTTCCTAATATAGTTGTAAAAAGTCACTTTCTGTCATGCCACTCATTCTCTGAGTCCATCTAAAGTTAAAACATCTCATTTGATTTTACACTAGCTTAAAGTCCCTTCAGGCTAGTGCAAAGCATGTGGTACATGGAAGGAAAGTTAAATACTGGCTGGAGCAGCATTTAAACACTCTCTCCTTCATTTTGCTTGAAAATATGACTTTAAATGCACAGTACTGTGCAAACGTTTTAGGCAGGTGTGAAAAAATGCTGTAAACAAAGAACACTTTCAAAAATGGAAGTGTTAATCATTTATTTTAATCAGTCAACAAAATGCAGTGAATGAACAAACGAAAAATCTAAATCAAATCAATATTTGGTGTGACCACACTTTGCCTTCAAAACAGCATCAATTCTTCTAGGTACACTTGTGCAGTTTTTTTGAAGGAACTCGGGTGGTAGGTTGTTCCAAACATCTTGGAGAACTAACCACAGATCTTCTGTGGATGTAGACTTTCTCACATTCTTCTGTTTCTTCATGTTATCCCAGACACTCCATGATGTTGAGATCAGGGCTCTGTGGGGGCCATACCATCACTTCCAGTAAGTCTTGTTCTTCTTTACGCTGAAGATAGTTCTTAATGACTATGGCTGTATGTTTGGGTTTGCTCACTTAGCATTTTGTAAATTGACAAAAGTAAACAATCATTTATATTTCTGAAAGCATTCTTTGTTTACAGCATTTTTTTCACACTTGCCTAAAATGTTTGCACAGTACTGTATATAACTGGTGCATTTGTCAATCTCTCCTGTGTGAATTTAATTCCTTTAGGCCTACAGACCTGCACCAGGCTCCACGCATATACATGGGTTATGCCTCTGTGTCTTTCCTATATACCTAAATCTCTGCAGGATGCATTAGGTTAGGGCTGTAATGTGAAATAACACATTTTTACAGTTTGCCTCTTTCCTGGCTAAAAACTGACAAATTGAGACAGGTTCCATATTCGTTACTAATGCGGTGAATCCCCAGAGAACTGGAAATCAGACAAGGGAAGAAAGAAGAGGCAATGGGAAGGTGATAAACATTTTCAAGTGGAAAAGCCACAAATTTAACACAGTCTTCCTCCCCTAACATGAGCAGAAAGGTAGACCTGCATCAGGAGAAAATGATGGAGAAAGAGGTATACCAGCAGGGAAGCATGGGAGACAAACAGGGGCAGGAAAAAGGTGAGGAGCAGCGGGGAAATTCAGGGAAGGGTACTGAGACCTGGACGTGGAGGTGTCGAGGATCATAAAAACTAGGAGATGTGTCCTGGCCGCTGGCTCTTCATATCTTTTACATTTCTAATTAAAAGAGATAAAGAGTGAGGGAGTCATCAATCCCACAGTGATTTCCCAGTTAAGGCTTTAGAGGGGGCTGTAAACTAGGCAGCCCGGCATCATTGATTTTATAATTAGCTATCGTCACCCCAGACTTAAGATGGAGGATGCGTAGGAGGGAGGGGTGCTAGGAGGAGACCTTAAAAACAGAGAGCGGGAAGCTGGCAGAGGAGTGGGAAGGCACAATGAAGGAGATGATGACGAGGCCAGCCCTGAGGGGAGCCAAGGATGAAAGGAGAGGAAATTCAGAATGAAAAATGTATACGAAACAGGCAATTAACCAAAAGGGGAATAGGGCTGTATAACTGTGTGCAAAGAAATTGGATAGTTAATTACCAGTGAAATGTCATGTGAGGATCAAGATATCGGGATAATCTTTGTCCAGGGGGAAAAAAAAAAAGTCATACACACCCTAGTTATTAACAAATTTTATTATGTTGAGCCCCATCCAAACCTGACAGGAAAGATGGCTGGGAAAACAAAATATACACATCAGCGTATATGTAGGATAACCTTCACACACACAACACTTCAAAACAGAAAATAGCCACTGGAGCTCCTCTCCAGTGTGCAACAGAGTGCCCTCAGTGGGCACAAACAGAGATCAAACTTCATAAAGACAGAAAGTTCAACCACAAACAAGGAAAACAAATTTTGTGTGCTTTGATCTGCGAAAAACACCACGCTTTGAAAAGTTTAAACTTCCCTGTATGCTAAATCAGATAATGCTGCTCAACACCACAGTGACGAAAGACGAGATTAACAGACCATTTCTTCTCTGACAGAAATAATCATCTGCACATCAAAGTTTTTAGTATTTTTTAACAACTACAGTGCCTTTTAAACATATTCATATCTCCTTTCCTTTCTACATGTTGTCCATTTACAATAACAAACTTCATTGTATTTTATTGGGTTTTTTATGTGATAGACCAAAACAAAGTAGTGCATAATTAGGAAGTTGGAAAAAAACAATTCATGGTTTTTAAAGTTATTTGCAAATAAAACTAAATTCATATTTTTTCTCTGTTACTCCCAAATAAAATACAGTGCAACTAACTGCCTTCAAAAGGTTAAAGTAGCTCAGTCAGATTAAATGCAGAACAACAGTGAACATCAATGTTGAAGTCAGGCAACAGATTCCTAATGAGATTTACATATGGTCTTTGACTGGGCCATTCTGCCACACCAATATATATTTAGCAAACCTCTGAGACCTTCACAGTACAGCTGTATTTAAACTGAGGTGACTTCCGAAAGCAATTGGTTGCCCTTTAATTATTTAGGTGTGTAAGAGTAAATAAGCAAACCACACTCTTAAGATTTCTATGTGGAACACGTTTGTAAAACCATGCATCGTTGGCTGTAAAGTAGCATACTAGGAGCCTATTTTTGCAAAACACTGTAACTTCAATATAACCAGCCTGTATAATTCCCTTTGATTAGCACCAGTATTTAGTAACAGTAAAACTCCCAGCACTAAATGTTTTGTAAGGGTATGGAAACAGACAGTAAAAACACCAAAATGAAGACAAAATATGATCATAACACACAATTTCAGATTCGGAGAAATTATGAAAAACACACACCAAACATACGGAGTCTCTATGCATCAATATTTTGTCTAAAAACTCTTACTTAATAAAAAGAGGGTGCAAATACAGCAGATAAAATCAAGCATCAAAGTAGCAAATTTTCTTAGGCAAGCATGAAAAGTTTGTTTTATACTACACTGCACAAACTGATCGGTTTCCAACTAAAGCTGAATATAGTTTACTTGCAGCATAACTCAAACTCATTTTTAAAACATGAAACCATGAAAAATGCATACAGTATTGATTAAAAAGGGAGGCAGCAGTTTTCTTTATTAGGCAGTATAAGAGCAGAAGGAAACACCTACATGCTGATTCTAAGTTTATTATTTTAGGCACAAATTTGGAAGTAGGTGACTGCATATTAAGCCTTTAAAGCAGGATCTTTAAACGGTAAATAAGCATCTTTAATGACTACAAAAGCAAAATTGTGCTTCATTAATAGAATGAAAAAATGTAGCTGATCTGAATAGCATGTGAATTTTACTGACATGTAGAGAGCTCCATGTTGTCCATCTTAGCAGCTGCTGATAAGCTTACTTATTCTAAACACTGTCCATATAAGGAAGCCTAAATCATCCTAACTGCATCTGCATGAATCATCTGTGATATTGTACAATAAAAAGTGCATATCAAATTTTAGGTGTGGATAAGGGGTGGAGAAATATGATGTGATAAGCCTGCATTATTGCATTTTCTTTCCCTTTTCAATGGCGCTGTGGTGTTTCTTTATGCTGCCATGAAAAGTGTCCAAACCAGAGGCGGAGGATTTAACGCCAGAGCAGAGCTTTAACCACAATTTCCCGCAGAGTCGAATCTACACAAAACATCATAATTACAGAGCCTGTCGTGACTTCTAATCACAATCGCCATAAAAACGACATTACATCCGTCGTAAAGCTCTCGACGATGCAATGATTCAACGGAAATCATTCTGCTACCCGCCTGCGAACTCTCAAATGCCGGGCCCCAAAAATTCCTGCAGCCTCTAGCTAAGCAACAGTCTTCTGCGAGTCATAAACATGGCATTGACCTGCCGCTGCTGGCACAGCTGAGGCAATAACACAACGGTCTACGGGGGTGTGGGTGGTGGGGGGCAAGGTTGGTGGCAGATACAGAGTAATTGCATATAATGTTGTGTCTTGCGTTTTTAATGTGCTGTTTATGTGCTTGTTAGTCGAAGCAGCTGGAAACACAGTCCCATCCTGCTTTCGGAATGCTCGCTGTTGTCTTGGCCGGATGTTCGCCCATCACCATAGCGAGGTGTCCGCCAGATCGCTGCAGGAAGACACAAGACAAGAGTGTGCGTGACTGTGTGTTTGTGTTAGAAAATGGAAAGAGACACACATTGCGGTTGAAGGCAGAGGCTAGCCCGCAGAAGCGGCTGAGTGGGAGAACGAGAGCCTTAACGACGCTGAAAATTGGCCCGTGACTGAGGTACACCCTTCAGGTAAATCATTGCTACAGCTTCCTGTCACATTCTCTGTCCCCTCATCCTCCCATCATGCCTCCCCTCCAGCGCCTCACCTCTGTCTCAGGCAGTTTCGCCCGCTTCACCCTGACTCAACTTCATTTATGACCACATATTCAAAACTTCCATCTTCCAGCCATAGCTCCCCTGTCACCATAAATAACCCTTTGCATATGCCTGTGTGCATTTGCAACCTCTGAAATCCACATGTGAGGAAAGAGAAGCAAAGTATCGAACAGCATTTAGTCAGATGCTGTGCATTTAATCAGCACAATCAATATCCTTATTGATCTGAAAATATTTTATGATTTCACCTTTTTCTCACGTCAAAATATGATAACTCATATCAAACTTTATGAGTAAAGCAGGCTGGTACACAGAGTTGTCCTGTAGGCATAAAGCAAATCAAGATGTTACTGGTCTTTATTTTAATCTGACTTGTCTATCGCATCCCACAGGTGCTTGATTTGTTACCAGTTTAAACTCCTCTACAGTTTATATTTTCTGTTGATTTTAACAGATTTTAAATCAATATTCTGCTTTCAGCAGTCTTTGGAAAAAATGAGAGTAAATCCTTCAGTCGAATTAATATTGTAGGGTTTTTTTTACACCAAGGAATGTGAATTCTTAGTAGATTTTAAAGTTGAAAGACAAAAGGTCTTTTATTAAACTAAAAGTAATATCTGTTTATATTACACATTTCCTTAAAGTTTGGAGGGATTTTATTTTTGTCTCAGATTGTAACTCATGCAAAACAAATCAGACAATATTGCTCACTGGTTCAAATAATTACAGATGCTTAAGCCCATAATTATTCATACTCCTGGCAGATTTAGATTTAAAATTGTTTTCATTCAACCAAGAAGTTGGTTTCCGAATAAAATTACACAGGCATTGCTGAAAAGATAATGAAACAATATAAAAAGAGTATTAATTTTGAAAAAAATAATTATTTGGTTTTAGTTTTTATTACAAAATGGCATGTCAACATTTTTACCCTTCTAGATAATTTGTACAAAATCTTTATTGACATTACAACAATTAAACCCTTTTTATAATTGCTGACCGGCTTTTGGCATGTTCCTCGCCATCACCCTAATCAGATTAAAGATGAGACTCTGATTGGGTCACTCCAATCAGAGAGTTGATATTACTTACAGTCAGAAGAAACACGTTAGTAAAATTAAACGGTGAATTTTAACTTAAATCTGACAGCAGTACGCATAATTGCAGAACCATAATAAGTGACAGAAATGGAGTTACACTGACATAAGCTAAAGATATATTGTCCAGCCAGATGTCCACGAATAAAACATTTAGTTAAGCATTCAGAGAATTATGTTCTGTTAGCGTGAACAAGAAATATGTATGTATATTTCACTTTGTGACATGGAATGAACAAGAAAGAAAATATTCTTACAGTGACAAGCTGCTTGTAACAAACTGCCATAAGATCTAATTGCAACACTGGTTTATCCTCTAAATATAGCGGCCTCTTCAAACCTGAATAACGTATAGGTCAAAGCTGAGTGATTTACAAAACAAAAACCATTCCTCTGGACTGGTTGGTCACTAAACTGGGAAAAAGTCAAAGAGCAACCAGAGTCCAAAGAAAACAGAGAAAAAAAAATTAGAAGGGTTCAGGGTAATGGAGTTACACAAGCACAAGGTTCAGGGTAGCACAATGGAAATGCATCTGTGGTGACAGACTGCTGGTAACAAAATTCCTAATAATACATTTTAAAATGGGTTCTTTGATTAGTTCAGACACAACACTGGTGAATCATTTGAATATAGAAGCCTTTTTATATCTGAATGATTTATTGGTCAGAATTTTGTAATTTTTCTTCTTTAAAATGTTGCATACTGAAAGGAAACCAAGCCTAATAGCAGCTAATGTCCAAAGAAACACTTTGAAAAACATTCAAAAAAATCAGAATATTGTTTAAAATTAATCTAAAACATTAAAAAGGCGCAGGGTGACTTAAGTGTGGGTCAAAAAAGTTCAGGGTAACATAATGGAAACATACTATAGTAACAGATTGCTTATAAAAATCGTTCTTTTAAAGTTGTCTGTTATGTCCAATTTTTTAACAATGGAGTCGTTTTATATCTGAGTGACGTATAAGTCAGAGTTCATTGATTTAGCATGGTCACTTTAAAAAATTTGAAGAAACTTTTCATTTATTATTATTTTATATATTATACTATATTCTGTGTATTGGTTATGGGTATTTACAGTGGAAGTTTGTACCTGAGAAATGGGCCCTTGTACTCAGGCAACAGAAAAGCGGTTTCCTCTTCAGAGTTTTTTGTTCCCTGCTGGACTGGATCAGATTCCTCCTCCTAATACCGGAATAAAGTACACATACACACACACACACACACACACACACACATACACACACACACACACACACACACACACACACATACACACACACACACCGTGTTTTACTATCTTTATGAGGACTTTTCGGTTACTTCCATTGACTTCCATTCATTTTCCTTGATTTTTAGTGCCTAACCTTGACCCTAACACTAACCAGTTAATACCTCACCCTAACCCTAACAATAACTCAATTCATATCCTAGTCCTAAACCTAGCCCCTGTCCCAAGAACGGAATTTGAAAACGTGAGGACCAGGAAAATGTCCTCACTTTGTCAAAATGTCCTCACTTTGCGAAAAAAATACGAAAAATGGTTCTCACTCAGCAACAAGTAGAAGAACACACACACACACACACACACGGATCAGGTAGTTAACTCATATCTCTTCAGCAGCAGCTATTACAGTCGAATAACTTGCCAACTAGGAGGCTAATTGCTTCCATGAGATAATGTCTATATCAAACGACCCACTGCCCACGTTTTACTGGTGCATGGCTATTAGTTGGAAGCCGTAGCTCATTTTCACTATTACATATAATTATGCTGTGGTGACAGCAAGTGGCTCTGATGCGTCTCACCGAATCAGAGCTGTGTGGCAGAGTGTCAGCGTTGGCCTGGTGTGGCAGGGAGAGCGGGGCTGGCTGGTTGATGACCACCGCTCTCCTGTCCACGTCCCGCGGGGAGAGAGGGGGCGTCGAGAGGAGCAGGGATTCAGGCTGGCCTTGCTCGCAAAGGCTGTAGTGGCCAAGAGATCTTGGCGGATGGAGGATCTGCAAAGCCTCTGGGCTCTCATCCTCAGAGTCAGATAGCGCAGTCTCAGGACACCCTGCCAGGAAGATTAGTTGGTAGAGAGAAGGAGGTCACGTTTCTGCTCACAGAACCTCTCTCATCACACGCAACAGAAGACACACTGAGCAATATTTAGTGCTTCTTCTCTCTGATAGCAGATGACAGTTTTATTGTTCACATCTGCAGGGCACACAGTAGATTGATTGTGCAGCTCAACTCACCTGTGGAGGCAATTGGAGCGGTGTCCCACCTGGCAGTGGTCACTGTTCCCGTCTTCTGCTCCATCTGAAAAATGTACTCCATCAACTCCTGTGGCAGAAATTGCACGGATCATGTCACAAGCTCAGGCAGGGCTCCATCAGCCATTACCCTTATAACTGGTCTTATATCTGACATCATCAAACCAAAGTCAGGTAAAAATGTAGCACAATAAACACAAAAAAAACCATAACATTTAATATAAACAGCTGTGCTCTGCACCATTAATTACCGAAATCTTTGTTTTTGTGCATTTTAAGTGCTGCAGAACATACAGTTCTGATTATTTAATGAGTCTACAGCTGGCGAATGTGAAGCTGGTTAGCCAACAAAAACTGTGCGGACACATTAACAGCCACAGAGCTGACTGACCTGAAAACCAGCATTTTATATTGCACTATAAACAATTTATATAGCACAATAACAAGAAGGCAACAACAGAGAAGATCCCCAACACCTTGGATATGCACTATCCAAACATTCTTGCTGTATCACTGTGAATTTGTTATAAAACCCAAGTTGTATGACACAGGAAGTGTGCAAAACAGTTTTAATGATAGCAATTATAGTAATCGTGATATTTCCTTCAATTCAAACAGATGTCTATTAGAAAAAACTCCTCTGCTTCTGACCCGTTTCTCTGCTCGTAGATGTTCTTTCTCTTTCTGTGCAGCCCTTTGGCTGGCTTTCAGGTCCTGCAGCTCCCTCCGGGTTTCACTCAGCTGAACCTGCAGGCCAGGTGCCATAAAAATAGCATCAAATATAGCAGAATCATTTCTTTAATATAGCAACAAATGGGGCGCGAACATGTCAACTGGCTATGCAGTTCATGTGGCGATTTTTTTCTCTGATATACGCCTCCTGTTCATGTCACGTTTGAGTGGCCATTGTGCCACAAGGTGTTTGCTACATTGAAAGAAAATAATGCAATAATGTGCCTTTTTGCTCTTGGTTGCTCACCCGGTTGCAATCTTTTTCTCTACCCAGCTCAACTTCCAGCTTCACCCTCTCCATCTTTTCCTCCTGCAGTCTCTCTTGCATCTTCTGCATCTCTGTGTTGAGTTTCTCCAAACTTTCCTGGTCCAACTGTTGGTGTGACACACAAACTATAAAATACTTACCTAAAGTGGAGTCCTTTGATAGTGTGTAACATCCTTACTCAACCACAGACTCTATATTCTGAATGAACCTGTTACCTCCGCAGTGTGCTGCAGATTCTGCCTATCCTGAGCCCAGTTGGCTCTTCCTTCTCTCAAAGCCATGCTGGCATCTGCAAGCTGAATGGTGAGCTGGGCGGCCTGCACTCGAGTCTGGTGCAGTTCGGCCTGTACGCGATCCCTTTGGGCTGCCAGGGTACTCAGATCGCTCTTTAGGCCCTCAACTGTGCGTTCGCTCATGTGAAATCGCTCTCGTAGGCTACGCATCTCCTTCAGTAATACTTCACTTTCGGTCTGTTGATAAAGCAATGAGAAGAAGGGTTGTTACCATCATGGCAAAACAGAGAGTGATTTGACACCAAAGCCATACTGTACTTTATGCGAACAAAAATTGTTTTGCGTTTATCCTTTTTTATCCATCCTTTTACAGACTCTTTTTTTGTAAATTTTTAAAAGAAATATTAAAAGTACACTGTCAAGTCATGGCAGATGTTTCTATATCTTTAGGTACAGACTGATAGGATTGGGAGTAATGTCTTGAAATCATTGTTTTGTATTTTCATACTTATTCAGACCTTAAAGAGACTGAAATAAAATTCCAAACTTTCCCCGACTGCGTAGGAACTTTGCAAACATGTTTGCTTTAAATATCTGACCTCCTTCCTGTGAGCAGTAGTGAGTTTTTGGGTGAGGGTGGTGATGGTGTTCTGGAGCTGCAGGACACTGGTGTCTCTCTGAGCCAGGGAGTTCCTGAGAACCTGGAACTCCTTAAACAGACTTCTGAGCTCAGCTTCAGTCTGATCCAGCTTATTCTAACAAACAGACAGAAATAGACCAAATTGGATTAACCAGAAAAAGATAAAGAAAAGACCAACAAAACCTTCAGATTTATAATGTTTCACGGTATTTGGTTTAAGCAGAAAATACCTGTTGGTTTTTTCTTTCATGCTCCTCCTCTTTTCTCAAGGCAATTGCCCTCTTGGCTCTTTCTTTCATTCTGTAAACACACATTTGGTAATCGGCAATCAAAACTATTTATGAGACCCTTATAAAAACAAAAAATAATACATCAAACCTCTCCAATTCTGTCTCTCTTTCCACTGATCGTTGTGTCAGTGTTTTGATGTCCTCTTCAAGCTCTCTTATAAGCTGTTCTTTCGCTGCCTTGGCATCCATTAAAGCAGCTTTCTCCTGGGCTAAACACTCTCCTAAAGCCTGTTCATCCTAAGATAGCAGAATCTATGTTAATTCTGAAGATCTCTAAATTTCTGGTGAATAAAATGAAGGAAGATATGACATAAAGGGAACATTTTGGGCAATAAGAGTGCAGAGAAAGGTTTGCTCAAGCTTAATGCATCACCTTCTGCTCCATCTCCATCTCCTCAATCTTCCGATGACTCTGCATCAGCTCCTCCTTCAGTCTGCCGACCTCACGCTCCAACCCTCTGCGCTGTCTGTCCCATTCCTGCTTCTCTCTCTTGTGGTCCTCCTTTTCTCTCTCCCTTTGCTTATTTGCCACCTCCTGCTCACGCAGCAGCTCAGCACGCTCTCGCAGACACTCCTGCAACCGATTCTAACAAGAGACAGGAAAAACACGGGATGTCCTTTATCTGCACTCATTAATAATGCAGCTCTAAAAAGCATACACTAACCCCGTACCTCCTCAATGTTATTTATTGCCGCAGTCATGCTCAGGCTTACCTGCAGCAGTTCGGCCCGGGGTATTACCAGCAGCATGTCTGTGCCTTCATCCTCACCGTGGGACTCTTCCTCGAGGGTCACCATGTCCTCAAGAGGCGTCGGTGCACAGAAAGTGAATTTGGAGCTGCGGGAGCACACTTCCCCTTTAGCATCAACGTATACAAACTCATATTCCTGGGAACTGGGCTTGGGCAGATAGGATGCTGAAAATGATGAAACCAAATTTTATTTACAAATGATCAATTATCAGAAAGGGGTTAGAGTACTTAATTGCAGCCCTTTTAATATACAATGTTTACTATCGAAACTTGAAAAGACAATGCAATTTGTAAATTTGGTGAAATTTTGAAAATGTTTCATATGATCACAAATATCCATCCATCTATCCATCCATTGTCAATACCTGCTATTCTGTGCAGGGTCGTGGGGAATCTATCTCCAGCTGTCATTGGGCAGGAGGTGGGGTACACCCTAGACAGGTCGCCAGTCCATCACAGGTTCATTACAAATAAGTTTTCTTTAAAAGTTTTGTTTGAGTAGGAGCATTTTATATGCTGCCTGTGCTTTTTGCTCCAACTGCAGCTAAGTCTGGAAGTCATCTATTAAAAGGTCACTAACATTCTGTTTCGGTAATTTACTGAAATTCCTGCAGTCTTGTTACTTCCTGTTAAACCACACCACTCCTTCTCAAATGTTTCCACTCACTGGGGTGGTTCTGGACTTGGGAGGGAAAGAGTACAACCCTGTATTAAAATGAAGTCCACCTTATTTTAAAACACAAAGCTGTAAGTTTGGAATTTGACACACTACACCAATCTGTAATTAACCTCTCCCAACGTAACATGGCAACACTAGGGGTGCAACGATGCGTGCAGCTCATGAGACATGAGACTGTTATGTAGAGTAAAGGTTTCACAAATCACAAACTGTGTTTTAGAGAATCTAGAAATAGTGTAAAAAATTCACCCCGAGTTTGATCAGTATTGTGGTTTTCATGCTCGTCTCCATCTGAGGTGCCCCTTTGACTCGACCAATTATCTAAGGTGGAACTAAATGTGCGTTTTAATGAATCTCTGTTCAGTGCAGAAACATTCAGTTCCGAATTTACTAAAGAATTTTGATTTGGAGCTGGAAATTATTCTAGATTTGTAATTTTATTATTAGTTGTCAATGCAGCAGCAAGAGAAAACTATATTTCTCCTCCAACACACTCAGTATCATTTATCTGACTAAGGAAATAAATCTTTTATGATCTGTGTGACAGCAGAGCATCAACAACAATCTTTGGTCAATTGCGTGTAGTTGCACTGTCATGGTGCAGCATGTTCACAAATTGCTACCAGTCAACATGGAACTTTAACGGTGTTTTGGGGGCTTCATGCAATAAGAGATCTGGAGAATTTAAGAAAAAAAAAAAAAAACATTTGGGGCTCCAGCTCCAGGAGCCCAGGTCTAATGACGCCTATGCTGCGAGTGTTTTTCATTAAAAATGTCAAAATAACTGCTATAGATTTATTGCACAATATAAATGTGCAAAAAAGATGACTTCGAGTTAATCTTCTACTTAATCTTTTACTTCATTTTCCAAATTTTGATCCTGTGTTTCTGGACTGCACCATGGTGCAATTGGTAGCATTGTTGCCTTGCAGAAGTAGGTCCTGGGTTTAACTCCCCACCGGGGATCTTTCTGCATGGAGTTTGCATGTTCTCCGCATGCATGTGTGGTTTCTCTCCAGGTGGTTAAATGGATGGATGGATGATCCTGTTTAAAATCTATCTTCATTTTAAGCTAACAAACATTGATTTGTCCATGTCCTGATTGTTACTATGATCTATTCCACCAGGAGTATTTTTTACAACACGTGCTAGAGGCCAGGATGGAAACAGTTTTTGTAAATCACAGCCTCGCGGCTGATATTTAGCCATAGGTTCTCTCCTTTGACTTTGTACATCTGATCTTCTTCTCATAAGGTACGGCACTGACCGCTCAATGAAGTCTGCCCTGGCTCAATGCCACACTTGCTGCACACATGCCCCTCACAGAGAACCGGCCTGATCAGTTCCTCCCGATACACAGGACAAAGTGAACAGTGTATTCTATGGTGAGAGCAGCAGCAGTCAGCAGAGGAGGCTTTAAGCCATTGCTTTTGTCATTATCATTACTCAACCCCCTGCTTAGTACAGAAATGAATTCAAGCCGTGACAGAGACTTTCAGTGTCGGAGACAAAGCTAGGCAGGATATTTGTCTTCTGCACAGGATGTTTTTTTCTTCTTCTTCTGGGAAAAATCTATTTTAAGTCAGAAACAACCGTTGTCCCCCATGCACCACATGATTTGCAACAAAAACAGCCATTTTATAGAAATACATCTCTTGCTGAAGGTTTTATGTGCTACTCTGCAGAGATTCACTGAAACTATGAACAATAAATACACAGGCATGTGTACCCTGGAAGTGCACGCAGCAGTTGGCTTCTGTGCCCTCTTGATAATCGGCTGGGGCCAGAGCCCAAACAAAGGTTTCATAGTCCTTCACTGACGACCATCCCACCTGAGGAGCAAAACATACACATGTTGTTATCCCTTAGTTAAATAAATGCAGCCCTTCATTCAGTTCAGGGTTCATCCTTTTTAAAAATCCACAGTTTTCCAGGCCAACATTTTACAGTTAAACATCTGTTTTGAAATCTAATTTAAAATATTTATATTACATTTCCAGAAAATGTTTACATGCTCCAAACTATGCATGGGTGAATATGGGAAACCTTATATAAAAATATGTTTTTGCTTAAGAGTTTACATCAAAAATATACAACAAGATCTGGAAAAGCAAAAGGTTTTTCTTCTGTTGCTAAAATCGCTCTAAAAATTAAAACATGATATCAATCAGTCATTTGTATTGTGTATCATACTCTTAATGCATTATTGACATTATTTATCCTTTAAGATGTTTTTTGCACCTTGTGTTTCTTTCCATGCTTATGCATTGTGTTACTTACAGTTGACAGTTACTGTCATTTTAAGAGATTCTAGTTAGTGACAAGTCTCTGGTGAAACAAAGGTTGTTGTAGTGGATGACCCTTCTTGTGGTGTCAAAAGAAACAACAACCATGTTCTTTTTTTCCACCACAATAGTACCTTTCCTTCAAAAAATAGATAAAACTGACCCCACATATTTATTTTATTATCTTTCATTGTTTTTAATAAATCTAATCAAAATTATATCATAAAAAGATGCTCAATAGGAAAACGTGCTTATTGCAGAGAACATTATGCTATTTTTGTCATTCTGCTGTTCATGGTGTAACAGAAATGTTTAACCAGCTGATATTAGCTGGTTAACATTTATGCTGCTTTTAGCTTGTCACTCACAGCTTTGATGGACGGGGCTTTTAGTTCCCACACAATGACTGTCCATGTTTTCGCAGCTAAAATTACAAATTATTCTTTTTTGTAAGCATGGGTAATGTCTGGACATCTTCCTTGAGCCAGCTGACAGGCAGTCCACAAGTCCACCACTTTCTCTGGCATCTCAATAAATGACTTTACACCATATGGGTGGTGTGATGGACGCTTTTGAAACCAAACAATATATATGATACTCGCTCTATCATCTCAGGCACGACAGCCTACACTGTAAACCTGAATGAGCATAGTCATATCTGTTAGGTTCTTTAAGTAAAAAACGATATTTGGGGCTAAAACATTGAACTAAATGCTTGAATTTGATGGAACCAAAGAACCTCCACCTTTTATTCACATTCAATGTTGTTAAAACCACTGATTTTAAGAAAATCCAATTTACTCTATTTGATGGAACAAAGGAAAAAGTTTCAGACCAGGAAATGGCTAAAAGGAAGTAGCACACTTCCTTTCCAGACTGTGTCTTAACCCCTTTCTGTTGATTTTTACGACAGCTGTCTGGGTAGCGATACCTTGAAGAGCCCAATCCAGTCGCTGTTGGCCCAGCTGTGCTGCGAGCTCAGCGTGTAGTGGCAGTCGACTCTGCTCTGAGGGAAGTAGGTGCAGCCCACATTTCGAAACTCCACCTGCCAAGCCATGTCCATGGCGACACAAAACAATGGCAGCTACTTTACACCTAACAGAAATGAATGAAAAATATGAGTGACTTTTTGGGTTATTTACTAAAAGCTGAAAACTGCACATTTGATTAGGAGTGTTGATGGTGAAATGGTTAAGAGGTGACAACTGGTGAGCAAGGCAGAAGCCTCTGAATATGTATTCAGTGTAAGAAGATAGCCTGACTGAGAGTGCACTTGAGAAAAGGACACCGGAGCTAAGCCTCTATGAAAGGACGGGCTTTGAGCAACATGACATGTAAGAAGTTTGTCGCAGTGGCTATTTTGGTCATCGTTAAAAAAAAGAATACTATTGTACTTCATCATGTGTGAGCAAGTAGTAAACAGCGTCTGGGACTCAGATTCTACAGCCAGATACTTAATATTAATTTAGTAATCATGGCTGCATCATTAATGTATTACTGTCTCTGCAAGGAACTATAGCAGCTGTGGTGCACGGGAAAAGTATTCATACCCTTTAAACTTTTCCAGGCGTGTCCCAAACTTTAATCTTTCATAATTGGATTTTTGTGTGATAGACCAACATAAATTAACAGATATTTGTCAAGTGGAAGGAAAATTATTTTCAAAATGTTTTGCAAATAAAACTTGTCGGTTTTAGTCATGTACTCCACAATCTCTTTAATGAAAGTCATTGTTTTGCACTGAACCTTTTGGCCTATATGCAAAACTGTATGTATGGTAAAAACAAAACAAACAAACAAACAAACAAAAACAACAGGTGAAACATGGTGGTGGCAGTATCATGCTGTGGGGACACTAATCTGCTGCAGAAGCAGGAAAGCTAATCAGAGTTGATGGGAAGATAGATGGAGCAAAATATATGTCAATCCTGTTTGATCACGCTAAAGATTTGAGACTGGGTCAGGGGGTCACCTTCCAACAGGACAATGAACCTAAAAGCCTTTATATACGTTGTAAGAACAGAGAAAAGTGTTTTATCTTCCAGGGCTGCAAGAACAAGATAGCATCATTAAGTAAAAACTTTGCAAGTCAATGTATCAGCTGTGCTTTGCCATGACAAAGACAGATATATTTTGCTGTAGGGATACAGAAGACAACTGACAACAATGACCGTGCAGGAGAATATAACAAGGAAAAAAATAACAACAAAAATATATAATTTGCTGTAAAAATGCGAATGGCTCATAAAAACCTTTTCATTCTAATTGCAATATTTACAAGTTTCCATTTTGGAAAAAAAAAAAAAAAAAAAACCTGACTATGTGTTGGAGATTTACTGCAGATACACCCGATAATCACAGATTAGAGCTGGAAACATACAGCCGCTTTCCGAGGGCTCAACTTACACAGGCAGGAGGCTTGAGGCCCGTCAGAAAGCAGCGCATGTCGGGGAAACACTGTGCCAGGCACGTCGATGCAAGTTTATCAATTTAAGAAAAACATAAACACAGGATTTCTACTTAGTAGACATCGTGTAATTACTCATTATTGCCTGTTTGGTTTAAATGCTGGGAGTGCGAAGAGAGCGGAGGCAACAACAGGCTTCGTTAACTAAAGAAAAAAACATCTGCGCACATTTTACCTCGAGTCCTCCATGAAGTGTCCCTTACCTTTGCAACCCCTTACTCTCTCTCTGAACGGGCTGAGCAACGCTGCTGTGTGCGAGTCAGGCTGTTTTAGTCCCACAGAAAACCAGGGCAACACATGCAGGACAGCGGTGGTTTATCCTGCTCGGACCCAGCTCCCACGGTAACCCGAAACAACAACAAACCCCCCCCCCCCAAAAAAAAAACAACAAAGCCAAACATAAGCACGACAGAGTCGAGCTTCACCGTGGGATTGTGGGAGCTGTTGTTCGCCAAACAGCTGGAATTACGGTAGGCAAGGGAAGTCAGAACTACAACCCCCAGGATGAGGTCTCACTGGCAGACCGCTGAACGTAATATGATGCTGCGCGACATTCAGCGTTGCTTTTCTCATTGGAAAGAGCCACAAACGGCACACATGACAGATGTCAGACTGATCCACCAATTAAATAGTTTGCGATGAAGAAAAGCGACCAATAGCGACTGTAGCGGTGGAAATTATTTTTCTGCGGCTGGTATTAAGGAATCTAACTAATCACACGTTAACTCAGTTAGATTGGAGGTGTGTTATTAATTTTACTGGCGTCTTCCTCCCATTATACCATATGTTATACTTTTTATGAAATATTTTTAAAATAAGATACATGTTTTTGTTTTCTATAGTTAAATCCCAAATTCTTCTGAAGCCTGGTCTCCTCAAGGATATCCACTGTGTTAAACTTGCAAATCTGATTTTAGTCTGAATCTTCAAATAATCTCACTAATCCTATTTTGTGGGATCTCCTCATTCTGACTCCTTTACTAACTTGTTACACGGAGGGAGCATTTTCAGAGCATGGTGATGTTATGGCGACGGCCAGCAGGGGGGAGTATAGTTTCTGAAACCCCCAGAGGACACCTTTGCATTCATGTTGATACATATACAGACTTTCAAACCTCTATCACACAGTGTGTGTTTCTGGCTCTGCCTAAACCATCTCAAAGGTTAGCGATCTAAACTTTACCTTTTACTATTTTGTAGTACGGTTTTTAAGAGGCAGTTTATGGCATGAAACTGGAAAATGTACACAAAGGTATTTATATTCCTTGAATGTAAATTATATATTCAAGGAATTATATATTCCTTTTTCTATTTTTTGTCATGTTACAACCACAAACGTCAATGTATTTTATTGTGATTTTTTTGTGATAGACAAATTGCTTTTTAATTGATAAATTAATATTTAAAAAGCTAGACTTGCGTATGAGTTCAGCCCTCTTCATTCTGATACCACTAAATGAAATCCACTGCAGTTGTCATCAGAAATAAACTAATTAGTTAACAGATTCCACCGGTGTGGGATTCAACCTTAGTATAAATGGAGCTGTTCGGTGGAGGGCCTCAGAGGTTTTTTAGAGAACATTAGTGGAGAAGTTTAATGCAGGGTTAGGTTATTAAACAGCATCCCAAGCTTTGAACATTTCACACACATGTTGCTTCATTACTGCCCATCCTAACTGACAGTAAGTCTGGAGGAGCTGCAAAGATCAGCAGCTCAGGTGGGGTAATCTGTTGGCATGACAGTGTTTTGTTGTGCACTCCACAATAACCAGATGATAGGTAGAAAGCTGTTAGTTATAGAGAGCCTTGCAGTTTGTCACAAGGAGGGGGAAGAAGGTGCTCCTGTCTGATGAGAATAACATTTATTTTTGTCCTGTGTGCAAAATGCTGTGTGTGGCAGAAAACTAATGCAATTAATCACCCTCAAAGAAGACTGCGGCAGCATCATGCTGTGGAGATGCTTTTCTTCAGTATGGTCAGTGAAACTGGTCAGAGTTAATGGGAAGGTATATTTCAGCTAAATACAAGGAGATACTGAAAGAAAAGGCTGCAAAGTCTTCAGACTGGTTAATTAAGGGTGTTTTGCACCAGAGCTAGTCAGTCCACTTCAAATGGACCAGTGTTTGTTTCCCTGGATATTCCACTTAGTTTGGGCAGGTGTGAAAGGTTATCTGAGCTCTGAGGTGTCTGAAAACGTGGATCTCGGTTCATTCACATTTAAACCTCTGGTGATGTTAAATTTGAATTAAAAAAAGACCACCCTTCAAACCAAAATATGTGGTCTAAAAACATAAATCTTCACTTAGCGTATCTGCAGCCTACTATGCAGCTTCTTGTTATTGCACACTAAGAAATACACCTATTGTTACTGCATGCTATTGTCCAGGCGGTTTGGTCTGCCTGGACATTATCATGCAGTTGGACTATCCTGAATGTTTAGGTGCTTATTATGGCCAATACATACAGCCAGAGCTACAATGGAAATATTTAAATCAAAGCAAATCCATGAGTAACAATCCCTCAGTTAATGTACAAACCTTAATCCTATTGAGAATTTGTTTTTGGATTTGATCATTGATGTTCACAGATGCTTTCCATCATATCTGACAAACAAAATATATAGAAGTTAGTGGTTGTAATGCGATGAAATGTGGAAAAGTTCAAGGGGTATGAATACTTTTACAAGGCTCTGTACAGCAGAGATCAATTGTGCTTGAGAGACTGAAAAACCAGCTCCATGTGGTTGCAGTAATGAGCTTAAATGAGATAGAGCACAGCATTTATGAACTTAGCTTCTGGCGTTATTCCTTACTTTTAATGTAGTCTGGACAGCGCTGAAATGAGGTCACTGGAAAACCTGGCATCCTGCAGCCACAGAAAAAAAAAAAACATGTCAAAATCAAAATCAAGCTTATTATGGCTGAGCAGTTACAGCTTGGATAGAGCTAATTTGATATTATTGCAGTTATTGATGTTCATCGATGAGTCTGTGCTTTACTCCTTCCTCAATTAGTGGGCCCAGTTTGGCTAATTTAGTCTTTTGACAACACTATCAGGACGCTTCATGTAATTTTATGCAGGAGCGCAGTCAATGTTGAGACCCTATAAATTGTGTTTAAGTGGATTAATAGTGCGCTGAGGCTGTGTGAGTAAAGCTGCAAGGGGAAGAAGGATTTCTCTTGCTGTCTGATGATTAAATAGGTTGTTCTGCAATGAACAACTTATTTACAAGTAGAAGGAGGATGTTGGGATGAGGAATATTACAGTAATTGCCCAAATAATTTGAATGGTTTTGTGTCAGATTTGTTTGCTTTTCTCTTTGATGTAAAAAAATCTGACAATTATAGATTTCTATTACTTTTATCTTCTTCTGCCATTTGCTTGTTGGTTTCTGGTAAATTTACTAAATGCCTTGCAAAAGTATTCATGCCCCTGGAACTTTTTCACATTCTGTCACATTGCAACCACAACCTTTAACGTATTTTATGTGATAAACCAACCTAAAGTAGTGCATAATTTTGAAGTAGAAAGAAAAGGACACATTTTACAGCTACAAATCTGAAAAGTGTGGCATGCATTTGTATTCACCCTCTGAATCAATACTTTGCACCACTTAATTTTTACTGCAATTGCAGCTGCAGATCTTCAACTCTACCTCATTCGTCTTTGCTAAATAGCTCAAGTTCAGTCCTATATGATGTACAAGGTTTGTAAACAGCTAGTTTTAATTCTTGCTACAGACTCCTAATTGGATATATGTCTGGACTTTGACCAGGCCTTTCTAGCACATGGATCTGCTTTGATCTAAACCACTGCATTTTACAGTGCCTTGACTTTTTTACCTTTTTTGTTATATTCCAGCCTAACCAAACCAAATGTTTTTATTCTTATTTTAAGTGATGGATCTGCACAAAATAGTCTAAGTTGGTGAAGTGAAATGAGGAAAAAAAAAAAGAGTATATAAACGAGTTAGAAAAAACAAAAAATTGGCATATGCATATGTATCCATCCCCTACACTATGAAGCCTCTAAAAGGTTCTGGTACCACCAATTACCTTTAAAAGTCACATAATTAGTGAAATGAAGTCCACCTGTGTGCAATCTAAGTGTCATGTGATATCTCAGTATAAACACACATTTTCTGCAAGGCCCTAGAGGCTGCAACATCTCTAAGCAAGGGACATCACACCATGGAGACCAAGGAGCCCTCCAAACAAGTCAGGGACGAAGCTATTGAGAAGTACAGGTCAGGGTGGGATATATATATAAACAAACTTTTGATGTGCCTTCGGAGCTCCATCAAATTCATTATCATCAAATGGAAAGCACATGGTACCACGACGAACCTGCAAAAAGAAGGCCGCCCACCAAAACTCACAGACTGGGCAAGGGCATTAATCAGAGAGGCAGCACATTGACCAAAGGTAAACCTGAAGGAGTTCACAGCAGAGACTGTAGTATCTCTCCATAGGACCACAATAAGCTGTGCACTCCAAAGATTTGGGCTTTATGGAGGAGTGGCCAGGAAAAAGCTATTACTTAGTGTTAAAAATAAGAAGACATGTTTGAGTTTGCCATAAGGCATTTGGGTGACTCCACAAATCTGGTCAGATGAGACAAAAATTTAGCTTTTCGGCCACCAAGATAAATGCTATGTCTGGCTCAAACCCAACACATTCCATCACTCCAAGAAAACCATCCCCACAGTTAAACATGGTAGTGGCAGCATCGTGCTGTGGGGAGGTTTTTCAGCAGCAGGTACTGGGAAACTGGTGCGAGTCGAGGGAAAGATGGATGGTGCTAAAAGAAGGAATATTCTTGAGCTAAACCCGTGTTAGTCTGCATGTGATTTGAGACTGGGACAGAGGTTCACCTTCCAGCAGGATGATGACCCGAAGCATACTGTTAAAGCAACACTCGAGTGGTTTACTGGGAAACATTTAAATGTGTTGGAAAAGCTTAGTCAAAGTCCAGACTTCAATCCAGTTAAGAATCTGTGGTTAGACATGAAGATTGTCGTTCACAGGTGAAAACCTGAAACAGGAAGGAGCTGGAGCAGTTTTGCCTTAAGGAATGGGCAAAAATCCCAGTGGCATGATGTGGCAAGCTCATATCCAGAATGACTTAATTGCTGCAAACAGTGGCTCTACAATGTATTTTAGGGGGAATAAACAGTTATGCACACTCAGAGTTTTGTTATTTTGTTCTATTTGTTGTTTACTATACAATATAAAAAAAATATCTTTTAGTTGCGTGTTCTGTAAATGAAATGGTACAAACTCTCAAACAATTCATGTTAATTCTAGGTTGTGTGGCAACAAAACATGAGAAATGCCAAGGAGGGTGAATACTTTTGCAAAGCACTGTAGCTATGGCTGCATGTTCAGGGTGGTTTTCCTGAACCTCCACCACAACCTCAAGTCTTTTGCTGCTTGCAGTAGGTTTTCTTCAGGTTTGCCCTTCATTCAGGTTCATCCTACCATCAACTCTGACCACCTGTCCCTGCTGAAGAAACACAAACCCACAGCATTATACTGCCACTGCTATATTTCGTAGTGCGGGTGGTGTGTGGGGTCAGCCACAAAGAGAATTCTGGATTTCTGCCAGACATTTCCAAAGTCTTTGTTCTATTCTAAGGAGACCACCTCTTTTCACAAGTGTATTGTTTTTCACAAATTTTTAAAAGGACTTTTCATGGCTTTTCTTTCAACGGCGACTTTCTTCTTGCTACTTTACCATACAGTGGATTTGTGGAGTGCACATCTAATAGTTGACCTGTCAACAGATTCTCTTATCTGTGCTAAGCATCTCAGTTACCCTAAGCATCTTGCTGCTTCTCTGATCAATACGCTCCTTGCCCAATGTTTTAGTAGGTTTGCCCTTGTGCTGGAGTCCTTTAATGTTTGATGGATAGATTGAGCAGTGCCATGTGAATTGTTGAAAACAGGGGATCATCTCCATAACTTTCCTCCTGAACTGCCTACTGTGTTCTTTGTTCTCCGTGGTGCTGTTTGTTCTCTAAACGTCCTCTAAGAAACTTCAGAGGTCTCCTCAGAACAGCTGAATTTATACTGAGAGTAAATTACACACAGATGCAATCTATTCACAAATCAGGTAACTTATATTCGCAATTGAATGAGCTTGATTTAATTAAGTACCATTCGGGTAAATGAGGATTTTTAGATTTGTAATTGTAAAACATTTAGAGAACTATGCAATTTCTTCTTCTTTACAAGTATGCACTACTTATTGTTCCTCAATAATATCAACTCCCAATAAAATACACAAGGTTTAGTGGTTGTATATGGCAAAATGTGGAAAATACCCAGGGGTGTGAATACTTTTACAAGCTTCTGATCCCAGGAAAGCTTTTATTGCAACTCAGACTGCATTAGATCTAAGACGTCACCATTGGGCGAAGGTGCGGTGTACACACATGACACTTCATTACAATAAAGACTTGAGTTAAAGTGGATTGTCCATGAAACTGCTTGATCTTGACCTGGCTGCCTGCTGTTAAGGCTCCTCTGTCTGTCATAATATCCAACCTCTACCCTCAAAATCCATGCATATATGCTCACCTTCTGAAGCAAAAGGTTCTATCTCTGAGATGACATGTGCATGGAAGCTTTTGCACCCCAAACATTAAACACAATTTTGCACAAATGCATCAGCACAATGTTTATTTAATCTCGTCATCTGATGACTTCTAGTTACTTGGCTTGGGATTCCTCTCAGCATAAGAAAACGGCGCAGCCCCTTAGTGCTACTGCAGTTTTTTTACCTGAGGAGGTTTGTCTGAATATAGTGTACCACATGTCTCATTCAAAGGGAATGGCAGGTATGTGTCACTGAGCCATAAATTTGCAATTTGCCTTCAGCGGTAATCAGTTGCCAAGGAAACCTCAAATGGGATTATGACCTTCTGTTCTGTACAGGCAAGTAAACTGTTAGAGTTGTCAACATGCAGGAGAGCAACATAAAAGATTTATTACGGTAAACAATTTATTTTCTCATCACACTAAATTTATGTGTCTGGTGTTGGAAAGAGATACCTAGAGAACAAATCAGTGGCAGTTTTTATTTTTTTCAAGACATTTGAAGAAAAATTGATTGAAAAAAAATTATTACTCCATTTGTTGTGGTGTAATAAAAGATAGGAGAGGTTTAGGAAGGGTAAAAAACAAAGAAAGAAGCAGCAGAACAAAGTGCCTGGAAGGAGGGTGAATTGTTGGGAAGGTGGAGGTAGAAGATGGGGGGCGGGGGGTCCGTGGTATTTAGTATGCACGGCCAAGCTGCCCCATCTGCTTAGCGCAGCAGTCCCTGTCGTATAACTGTCTACAGGCCGTGGGCCACATAAAGAATGTCTCAAATTTGATGTAATTCTCCAAAATTAATGACAGCTTTACTCGGTATGGGCCGTGAGGGAATGATTAGTGTTTGATCGTCCATCTGATCAGTTCCCTCGGCTGGCTGCAGAGAGATGCTCCACTAGATGCTGGTATGCTGCCTTTGGCGAGCACACACACACACACACACACACACACAGATACACTTTTTGCCAGTAATTTCTGGCTCCCAGGGCTCATGTTTATGTTTTTGGACTGTGTTTTTCTTTTTTTTTTTTTTTTGTTTGACAAATACAAGCCATATCGTGTTAAAAACCTGGTGTTGTGAGAAGTTGCATCAAAATGAACATCCACTGCTGGGCCGTAGGGAGATCCCACTAGTGATGTGACTGTGTACCAGCTACTTTTTATATCAGGCAGTGTAGTATTTCAAAGGAAAGTGGGCCAACCGGCATCCAATTTAGAGAACTCCAGAGGTCAGACCATGACCTTTTACAAGATATGCTTTACTCCAGCTGTGATTGGAATTGGGTATTAGTTTTTAAAAGAGATGGGGAATGGATTGCGAATTTGAGAGGAAAAAATTGATCCACTTGGATGGATTGCTGGAGTTGGGAAAGTGGAATACCTCCCCTCCTTTTAATTCAGCCGCACCTCAGCCGTCCCAACCCTCCCATCTCTCTTTTTCTCCCCCTCTTTCTCTCTTGGGCTGCTGGGTTTACAAGCGAACAGGGCATTCTATTTTACAAGTGAGCTCGGTGGGTCTTGGTGCGCTAGCAACATTAAAATTGAACCCGTCTTATCAGTGCAAACCGTGAGGCTTTACATCAGGAGCTGTCGTGCCTTTGCCACGAGGCCCCTGTGTGCTTTTATGTAATGTGGTGCGGTCAAAAACCCAGCGGACAATTAAAGTAAGCTGATAGATAAAGAAGTGATTGAAGACCAGGGATGTTAGTTTGTGGATCTCTTTGTGGATTTCAGGGTTTATTTTTGTTAGCAAGGCTGGAGGCAGCTTTCTGGAGTTGTATGTATTTTGTGCTGAGTTGCATATGGCAAAAAAAACTAATTTCCCATCTCACCATTAGCACTCTCATCAAATCCCAAGCTTAATTCAGCAAAGGCTCAGGGAGAGGTGTGATCCTGCCAACACAGATTGTTGGACAGATTGGCAATCTTTCACTGTGTGTGGATGTTGCACCAACCCCCCCCCGAAAGTGCAGCTCATAATAACAAATTACTTGCAAAAACACCATTAAAATAAAAAAAACTGGTTCTAGTTCAGTTGCAACTCAATTCTTTTTCCCTTGTTTTCCAGTTTTTAGTGTATTTTTCCAGTTTTTTCCATACAATGAATTTCCAAATTACTTGAATGTGTTTCCTCCTGCTGAGGTCTTCCCTCCCAATCGGCATCCTCTGATCTCCTTTCATTTTGCTCTCTTTCTTGGCCTCCTCCTCCCCCCCTGCTTTCTTTTTCTCGTCCTCATTTTATTTTTTTGGCTGAGCCAAGGACCTTTCCTGTTGCAGTGACCTTTCTGGTTTTAAATTAAGCCCCGCTGCGGCGTGTCTCTCTTCATAGAGCGCCAGTTATGAGCCTTTAGAGAACCGCAAAAAAAAAAAAAAAACGATTCTGATGAAATGGCCCCTTTAAAAACCTCTTCCAAATTCCTTTTTACATTTTTCTTTCCCTCTTCCATCCTTTCTGGTTGAATTAATATTCACCCTAATGAGGAACATCTCAGAGATTAGACCATGGAAAATTTTAGAGGAGACACATGCACGTCATATACACACAATGTTGCTTGCTGCTAATGGCTACTAATCAAATGCCATGTATGCTTAAAGTGATTTATGAAAACTAGCCAGTACATGCTTGCAATATGATTGCTTAATCAGAAAGAGGCAATTTTTCAATAGATAACCCCGTTTGTGGCCTTTTTATAGGAGATCATGTTTAACATTATGTGATTGATAGGCTTCTATTAAACCTGATTTAGATGATAAAGCAGCCATTCTCCACTGAGGTCATACCACTACAGGTAGTTCTATATCCATCTTAATGCTTCATTTGTTCAGAAGTTCTTAATGTGATTTAGATTGACCATAGCCATTCACGGAATACAGTTTAGTTACATGAGCCTCTGTGAGTATGAAAGAAAAGGGTGACTGTCAGACACTAGTGTGAAATGTAGCACCCAGATGCGAATGGATGGAAAATGAAACATGACTTTTTTAATATCTTGCAAAAGTCAAACTTAAACATCAGCATTAGCAGGATTTCTATGAATACTGAAGTCCAAAAATCTATTGAATGAATTGAAAAAAGGTTAAGAAGTGCTAAACTAAAGGATAAGGAAGGAATCTCAGAGGAACTAATGACAAATATTAAAAGGATCTGTAGTGAGCGACAGGCTCAGGATAAGCTAGAGAGTCAGCAAACTTGGATATAAAATCGAGAAAGTCAGACTAATGGAAGCCAACTAGGGAATGGACCAAGGAAACAATACAAGAACATTAAACAAGAAGACCAAGAACAACTCATAATCAAGCAATACAAACAAATACAACACCCTCAACCTTGGGAAGAATGTGTTTAGCAAGCCCTAATATATATGTTTTTTTTTTATTGAAGTATCAGAACATCAGACTGGGTAGGTCAGGATAATAAAACTTTTTAAGTACATCATTTTCATAAACAAAATAAGTGGAGCCAGGGGACCCTCCTCTTCAGTTCTGGAGAGGAGGCTTCCATCGGATAGTCGAACCTCGTATTCAGGAAGAGCAGTGTAGTTTTCATCCAGGCTGTGGAACACTGGACCAGCTCTCCACCCTCAGCAGGGTCCTGAAGGGTGCATGGCAGTTCGCCCAACCAGTCTACATGTGTTTTGTGGACTTGGAGAAGGCGTTCGACCGTGTCCCTCAGGGAATACTGTGGGGGGTACTCCGGGAGTATGGGGTACCAGACCCTTTGATACGGGCTGTTAGGTCCCTGTATGACCGGTGTCAGAGCTTGGTCCACATTGCCGGCAGTTAGCCGGACTCGTTTCCGGTGAGGGCTGGACCAAGGTTGCCCTTTGTCAGCAATTCTGTTCATAACTTTTATGGACAGAATTTCTAGGGGCAGCCAAGGTGTTGAGGGGATCCGTTTTGGTGGCCTTAGGATTGCGTCTCTGCTTTTTGCGGATGATGTGGTCTTATTGACTTCATCAACTCATGATCTACAGCTCTCACTGGAGCAGTTCGGTGCCGAGTATGAAGCGGCCAAGTCCGAGGCCATGGTCTTGAGGAGTGCCTCCTCCGGGTCGGGGGCGGGAGGTCCTGCCTCAATAATAATAATCATCTTTATTGGTCATTGCACATGTACATTACAACAAAATCTGTCCTCTGCATTTAACCCATCCCTTACAGGGAGCAGTGGGCTGCCATTGTGCAGCACCCAGGGAGCATTCTGGGGCTAAGAGTCTTGCTCAGGGACCCAGAGTGGTAATCTGTGGGATATGAACCTGGCCCCTTGTGTCCCCTGTGGAACACAAACCTCCTGATCTAACCACTAGGCCACCACTCCACTCAAGTGGAGGAGTTCAAGTATCTTGGGGTCTTGTTCATGAATGAGGGAAAAATGGGGCAGGAGATCGATAGACAGATTGGTGCTGCGTCATCAGTGATCTGGACGCTGTACCCGTCTGTCATAGTGAAGAGAGAGCTGAGTCCAAAAGCGAAGCTCTCGATTTACGGGTCATGACCATAGATGAGGCACTTCCTGCTGGGACGAGGCCCAGAGGAAGACCCAGGACAGGCTGGAGAGACTATGTTTCTCAGCTGGCATGGGAACACCTTGGGATTGCCCCGGAGGAGCTTGTCAAAGTGGCTGGGGAGAGGGAAGTCTGGGTCTCTCTGCTTAGGCTGCTGCCACTGTGACCCAACCTCAGATAAGTGGAAGACAATGGATGGATGGATGTATAGATGGATGGAACATACAGTGAGAGGGATCATTGACCATCCCCCTTAGCGCTCTGTAGTGCGTCAAGAATCCTGGGTCCTCTCTTTAGAACTTTTTTCTTAAGATCAGCCCATGATTGCACAATGTTTGGTTAGGATTTAAGTCGAGGGGCTTAGCTAATCATGGAAGAATGTTGATGTTGTGTCTGGTGAACCATTTTGTGTTGATTTGGGCATTTTTCTCAGATGTTGACCCATTTTCAATAAATCCCTTTACAATCTCATGGTATTTCAGAGTCTTGCTGTAGGATCCAAATGCAGACAGGCAGGCAGATAGGAGCAGCTCAGTTATATGAAATAATTTTATAAAATATAAAAAAACAGGCATGGAAACTAGTAGACTAAACTGAGGGCTTCGAACAACAGAAACAGAACAGATAATAAGATAAGGAAAGATGACAAACATAGAGGTTATGAAGGAGGTGGAACAGGTGCAGGCAAGGAAAAAAACACAGTGGTGCAGGTGAGTTGAATCTAGTTAATATGGGCTGTGGCTGAGAGTGGGGACTAATTAACCTGAACAGGAAAACCCAAGGAAAATATCTAACAGAACAAACAAGAATACACTCTAAATATCAAAGGAACAGTAGAAGGAAGCAAACCCAAAAGAAAAAACAAATAAGGATAACATCCAACAATAGATCAGCATAGGGACATGATAGCAAGGCCTAAAAAACATAATGAACAGCAAAGAAATGATCAATATACCCCCACAAAAGAAAAGTCAAAAACCCAAACACGTAGAGATTGTGACTAAAGTCCCAGATTTCAATTGGAAAACTCCACATGTTTAAATTGCCGATGGTTGGACCGAAAAAAAAAACCAAACAAAACATTTCCTGGCATCCCTCTCAAACAACCACTGAACATGTAGATCTCTTTAAATAGTTATGTTATGTTATACTTGTCGACCTCAAGATGGCACTCTTTGCAGCAACTCTCCAACCAGGAGCTTTGGAGATCAATTGTTACCATTCCCCTGCGCGGTGGAACAGTACTTATTTCTTACAGCTCTATTAGTTTTTTAACTGTTTAATTATTGCTGTGACTCACGATGTGGGAAAATTTAGGTGAGTTGTTTTTTCTATAGACATTTCTTGACTAGTGAAGGTCCTATGTTGAAGAGTGGTTGAGAGAAATGGGGGTCACACCATAATAATACCCTCACAAACTGATAAGACTTCATTTTGTACATATCTTTACCATATCTTTATAAGTGTGGAGACCATAACAGTACCAGTGTCCTCAGGTACCATGTTGTCTTGTGGAGCTCGGTCATCCGAGAAGGGCTCAGAGTAGAGCCGCTGCTCCTCCACATTGAGAGGACCCAGTTGAGGTGGCTCGGACATCTATATCGGATGCCTCCTGGACGCTTTTCTAGGGAGGTGTTCCAGGCACGTCCCACGGGGAGGAGGTCCAGGGGACGGCCCAGGACACGCTGGAGGGACTATGTCTCTCGGCTGGCCTGGGAACGCCTCGGGCTCCCCCCGGAGAAGCTGGAGGAGGTGTTGTTACGGTTTGCAAGATATTGGACCACAGAATGCAGATGAGCAGGCATCGTGAGGGTAAGTGCAAAATATTTAATAACAAAAAACTCACAACAAAACAACAAACGGGTAGGCATGAGCAAAACAAAAAACAACCCACACAGGGTGGGCGATGGGGGCCTCGGCAGGAGGGCCAGAAACAAGAACAGAGTTCCGGCGGGCGACCAGGAAATCATCCCCAGCAGGCACAGAGTTCCGGGAGGCGACTGGACCTGCACCACATAGTTTTGGGCGGTTGGCAGCGAAGCCGTGGCGGCCTGCGACGGGAACCTGCAGGTAGGTCAGGAGGCCGACAGAGGAGAGTAGAGGCCCCCCAAAAAACTCTGTGGGGACCTTCAGAGGCGTGAGCAGGAGCTGAGGCGTCGGCCGGACCCTCAGAGGCGTGAGCAGGAGCTGACTTAGGGTCAGGCGTCATGTCAGGCTGTGGTGTGTCTGGCTTGGAGTCAGGCTGCTCTGCAGCAGCGCTCTGGAGACCTGACGTGGGCTGCTCTGCAGCAGCAGCAGCGCTCTGGAGACCTGACGTGGGCTGCTCTGCAGCAGCAGCAGCACTATGGAGACCTGACGTGGGCTGCTCCGCAGCAGCAGCAGCGCTCTGGAGACCTGACGTGGGCTGCACTGCAGCAGCAGCAGCGCTCTGGAGACCTGACGTGGGCTGCTCTGCAGCAGCACTCGTGGCTTGGTGTGGGTGAAGGAGGACGGCAGTAAAACAACCTTACTGCCGTTTCATAATCCATCTCTATCTGCCTTATCCTCTCCATCAGCTCAGGAGAGGAATACAGGAGACCTGTCGTCCTGAGGCTCTTTATTTGGCGTGCAGTGAACCTCAAGCGCTGCTCCAGCTCGTCAGGTGTTGCCTCAGAACACCGGGCTGGAGCCAGCGCAGACGGCATGGGCGGAAGTGCAGCGAGCCTGGCAGACAGTGCTGTGGCAGGCAAAGATGCGGCTTACTTGCTGCAGCCCTCACGTAGGCTGGCTGGGAAACCACCTCCTCTGCAGCTGAACCACAGGAAGGCGCTCCGCGCCGACGATTCTTGCGGCGGGAGGAGGGCGAGGGCTTCACTGCTGTATGAAGGGGAGGAGAAGAACGACGACGAAGGGGACCTGTCCCCGGACAATCGCCAACCTGGATCCATCATAAGCCGACTGCGGCACAGACAGCCCTGCAGACCGGCACTGTGACTTCTCCGCCTCCCGAGACAGGAAAGTAAAGAGGTCCATGGAGCTAGCCTGATGCTCATCCGCGAGGTCTGTGTTTGACGGAAACATTCTGTTATGGTTTACTTGATATTGGACCCCAGAATGCAGACGAGCAGGCATCGTGACGGTAAGTGCAAAAGATTTAATAACAAAAAACTCACTCACAGCAGGAGGCAGGAACAAAACAACAAACGGGCAGGCATGAGCAAAAAGCAAGACATGATCATGAGAAATGTTTCCGCGACGACTAACTGAACAGGTGTGTATAACTGGAGCATGGTACAGGTGGAAAACAAAACTGATTAACATGGTGCAGTTGTACCGAATAAACTTAATTGACAGACAGAACAAAACGTGGCTGCGGCAAAAACAGAGACTCTAATATACAAACAAAACTTGACAAAACATGAACAAGACTAAAACATGACCAGAAAAATAATAAACAAAAGCATGATTCAAAACTTGAGCAGTGAAAAACATATAAGGAAAAAACCCGAAACCAAAAAACCCCAAATCATAACAGGTGTCTGGAGAGAGGGACGTCTGGGCGTCTCTGCTGAGCCTGCTGCCCCCGCAACCCGGTCCCGGATAAGCGGACGGCGACGAGTACGAGTACGTGTTTAGAATCAGGGAAACCTAAAAAGACAAACCGTAAAAAGTCGAATTGAAAAATAACTGTTTTAGAATCATGTATGTGTTGGAAACACATTATTATTTTCTTGCACAGTGATGCAAAACTCTTAGTTTTCAAAACTAAGAGTTTGTAATGCTGTTGAAGGGTGCATTGAAAAATAACTTTAAAATGTTTTTAGGAGTAATTAGCAATTATATGCAGTGTCTCTAAGCTCAATTTACTGTGTGTTATATGAGGGCTGCTAGTTGTAAGGTTTTATCAGTTAAGTTGAAAATTGAGTAAACATTAAATTTTATAACTTATAATAACTGAAAAATAGGTTGAATGCCTGCCTGTTGCTGTAGAATTATCAATAACAAAATTATTTTGCTTAAGTCAAAACATTTTTCCTCTGAAATTAAAAGTAAAATCTTTGAACTCCAAGTTGCAGTTGTTTTTTTTTGCTTATTTAACTTTAGGTGATGTTTTTATGTTTGAGTTCATACTTCTTATGCTGTCATGTTTGTGCATTTTTATTTCCAAATGCATTCTTGTTTTTATTTAGCTTACCTCATCTATGTTGTCGTTTTTCATTTTGTCTGTTTTGGTGTCTGCAGGCGGCAGATAACTGATCCATTCCTGCATGTAGTAAGTGACAGTAACTGAGTGGGTGGGTGAATGAATGAACAAATTAAAACTATTGGTGAATAAATGAAACAACATGTATGTGACAAATTATGACTGTAAAAAATACCTGACCATATTGGATTTGTGACATTTCTATTTAATACCTTGAACTCTATTTATATTCAAACAATTCATGTCATTTAGCCTCCAGTGACAGTCACATTTGAACACTGCATGAAAAAAATTTGTGTTGAAAGCTTAGAGCAACCTTGGATTTGCGGAGGGAATACACACACACATCAAATATGCAGGTTGAAGCAGATTGGTCATCTGTACTAAGGGCATGAACATTGCGACTGTGAATATTAATGGATCTATATGGGCTGCATCTAACAAGACACAGAGGTGGTTTCTGGGGGCTATCTGCTAAGATCCGCCTTGTAGCCTTGGTAACCCTAATGAATTATAGGCCAGCCCAGTTAAAACATGTGTGGTATTACTCCATTCCAGAGTGTGCTCCCCCGGCTGTCTATGAATCACCGATCTCATCAAACTGGTTCTCTCTCTCTGTCTCTTCTCTCTCCTCCTTACATCTCATTCTCTCTCCGCTCCCCTCCCCCCTCTTCACTGTCACAGTTCAGTCCCCTGGGGCGTCCGTCTGGGATCTGCCAGGCTCATCAGTAAGGAGAGGAAAAGGCTAACTGGGAGACCTCACCGGCCGTAAATCTGACCAGGCAGGGCGGGGAACCTGCAGCGGCCACACTTCCACTGCCTCTCAGTGAAGCCAGCACCTCCAGGATGTTCAGGATGTCTTACTCGCCTAAGCAACTGCAAGCAGACTCAACAGAGCTATTTATTAAAACGTAAACAACTGGTTGTTGTTGTTCTTGTCTCGTTTGAATGCCATTCCATAACGATGAGCATATTTTCTTCCATGGGTATTTATTCTACTAGAAAGAGACTGGCAACAAATGTTTGGTGCTAAGGAGAATGGGAATTGTTGTTGTAATGGTCATAAGCGAGACGTAATATTTAATCCAATGTGATATGCTGAGGTAATTCAGTCTCATAGTAGCCATTAAGTCCTGGAGGCCTCGCACAGATCTTGACTGCAATGCAGTGAATTTGGGCCCCTTCTCTCTCATACATACATTTAGTTCAGTGTGATACTATTCCATATCCAGAGAAACACACACCCTCCCTCTCCTTATCTGAGAAATAAGCATTTTTACAGAGTTTGAGCTGTAAAAGGAGAGGAGCAGATAGCCCATAAATCTAGTCATAAAAATGTTAAGTTGTCAGATGTGCCATCAGCTATCAATCGTGTGCGGTAAGCTGATGAAGGGGAAATAGGTGATAAAAAACAGCATTTTAGGGAAATTATGTCCAGTCTTCCATTTGCGAAGTGCTGCAGTCGCATCCCTGCAGAATCTTAATGATGGGGCTGGTGTGGCCAGGGGACGGTTGCTCGCCATGACAGTGATGAGGAGCACACCCTAGTGGGAGGGTGGGATACGGAGGAGGCAAGGCAAGGCATCGCAAAGCGGGAGCAGCGTTGTAGAAAATTATACAACTACCATAAATCACTTCTGCACTACTGTTCTTTTCCTCCTCTCTACTTCTTTCTCGCTCACCCTATCTTCTCACACACTCTTTGCCTCTTTTGCTGTTTCTTTCTGCACTTCATGGCTGTATGTTTTCTTCTCCTCATTTAAACTCCTACACCAGAAGGTTCCCCTGGCTTTCCGCCCTTTCATTTTCTTCTCAGTCCCTGGCAATGGACTTTATTTGAGGTACTGTCGGTTATCCTCAATGTCCCACTTTCTGTCCATCACAAATTAATTTACAACATGGTTTGTTTACATGCTTTCTTTATTGATTTTGCTTTTTGTTGCCTTGCAAGGATTTATCCCCTGTGCATGGGATGGTATTAGCAGTCCTAGAAATTGACCTGTCTATCTGAGATGGCTCCTCTTGAAATAAAAGAAAAGACCATTGTGGCTGCAGCTTATTTCACCCTTTATCAGCCAGCTCCATGACTGGAACATTTCACAATGCTTTTATATCCAAAGACATTTTATTGCAAGCCTTGTCTCCACAATACCTCTTAGCAGTGTTTGCACTAACTTTGTAGAATAGATTGAGTGTCTCATTGACGTCACTGTGAGGGTGTGGAGCTTAGTAGTAGTCATGTTATGGAATCGTGAGAGTATCTCTCCTCATTGAATTGATAAATGCCTTCATTGTATGATCTGCGACTCCCATTTATTCTGAGGTCATTTGTTAATTAATTTGAATTGCCCTACATGCGCTGGTTCTGCTTCAGAGGTCTTGCCTGAGTGATCTCATTCTGCACTGCGTTAAAGCACCATGAAATTAAAGCAAATATGCACAGTCTTTTGCATGTACGTTACAGTACGTTCTGCTCTGTGTCCATTTATCAAACCATGTTGAGTGCAAAGCACTAATCCTGCTTTTCTCACTTTAGAGTGATACATCCAGCTGGTTATATTATATTGTGATTACAGAATTGTCATACTAAAACTTATTCTAAAGTTGCATTTTATCCTCTGAGTGGATCTCTGGAATTCTGATCCTTTATTCTCACATGCTTTCTGCTAGTAATCCTAAAGCCTGGTCCTGTGCTAGGGTCTGTGCTGCCACCCTTAGGTAGACTGGGGTACTGTAATGCAGCACTCTATCTCCATAGCATCAGTATCGGTCGCCTGTTTAGCAGTTCAGTCACATAGCATGTGTTTTTGCGACAGAGGGTAGTTTAACAACACATCGAACCTTACTGCATTACAACAAGAGTAACAGTGAATATGCACACTTTATGTAAGAAATCAGTGTTCCACAACATGCAGCCCAATAGTTTTTAGGTGCTTCTACAAAACATTTTTTTACAAAGTGTGTGAGTCCTGGTGTGTTGTCCTTGCCATGCGTGGCTGTTTGTGTGTGTACCTGTGAGATTTATTTTTTCTTGTTAAATAGACAAAACTATGTCAGCAGTAGTAGTTTGCTGCAAATCTTGTCCATTAACAGGGAAGGCTCTGATCTTAGCTGAGCTGCAAAAGTTTTCAGTGTGTCTACTGAACACCACCCACAGCAGCTGGTCATTTACCACAGTCCGTCTGATGGCAAAACCAAAATAAAGGCTAAGTAAATTCACACAGAATTTACCTTATCACCAAGTGGAACATATATAACCGAATCAGAATCAGAAAAGCTTTATTGCCAAGTACGTTTTTGGACATACAAGGAATTTGTTTTGGCGTAGTCGGTGCAATACAGTACAAATTAAACAGTATAAACATATCTACAATATATATAATATAAATATATATTATATTGTAGATATATATATATATTATATATATATTATATATATAATATTATATTATATATTATATATATAATATTATATTATATTATAACATATAAAACATCAATAGTTGCATAGTTTTGAAAATATAATTGAATACATTTATTGTGTGCAGTTCAGCAGTAAAATTGGTCAACCTAATGTAAATGTACATCAGGCCTGTTTCTTAAGGGAAAGTCCTATTTCTCACTCATTAGCAAAACGAAATAATCACAATACAGGTGGAAACATGCAGAAAGCTGACCAGTATTTATTGGAAGAGTTTGATTGCTGTAATGGCGCTGATGTATCCAAAATATTAAAAATAAGTTTCAATGTATAATAAAATGATACATTAAAACTGATACATTACTTTTTCCAAAGCTGGTATAGGGTTGCTGTGTTATTATATTTTAAGAAATGTGTAACTCATGTTATCAGAAACAAAGGTTGAGTGAAAGTTAGATAGATAGATAGATAGAAAGATAGATAGATAGATAGAAAGATAGATAGATAGATAGATAGATAGATAGATAGATAGATAGATAGATAGATAGATAGATAGATAGATAGATAGATAGATAGATAGATAGATAGATAGATAGATAGATAGATAGATAGATAGATAGATAGATAGATAGATAGATAGATAGATAGATAGATATTTTGTGTAAAATCTTAACCAAGATTTTAAACAAACAAAAGTCAGAAGTTAAAATAAAAGCAATAAACTAAATACATTACCTTAAAATAAATAAATAGGTTCCTCCTTACACCTTTTCTGGAAATTACCATGCACCCATTAGGCAGTAACAAATAAATGAAGCTAAAACAGCGGGACATACTCTTGCAGACCTGCACTGTGGTAGTCTGTTGTAGGGAGTGGTTTTCCTTTCTCATGGCATTTTAGTGCAGTTACAACTGCATCTGCCAGGGGGCAGGCAAATACACACATTAAGGCTGCTGAAAACCACAGGTACTCTTGCTTTGCAGATCTCCATTCTGACTTTTGTGGCTATTTTGCCTTTTCTGACTTTCTGTCTGGTTACCTGGTCATATCAGTGCTCAGAAATTGTGCAATATTGAATTATGGATTCAATATTGTAAAGCCCTTATAGATTTACCTGTTGGTTTATTTCCCCAGTTAATGTTCTTTTGATCACCATTAATGGTGTTAATTTCTTTACATTTAGAGATCAGAGGTAGAAAAGAGATCGAAGAGAGGATTTCTGCAGTGCAAAGTCTAGAGAAGTGGTGTTATAAAGTATAAATCTGTGTTTGGAGTTTAAAAAGCTGAAGTGGCATCCGCTAAAAGAACATTTATCCAGTCTCTAAAGAGTGCCAGCGATACTTCATTGAATTTAAAATGCAAAGCTGTAATTTTGCACCAGTAAAACAGTTGGAGGAACGTAATTCATCTCGCCACAACTCATTTTCCTTCTTGAGCTATTTATGAGCCATAACAAAAGATATATTAACGTTACTGCATTTTTAAAGAATGGTGCTTCACTAAGCTTTTTGCTGATGGTTAACAGTGTTTTTTCATCTTATGAAATCAATGAATTAATGATAAATAATTAATGGAAAATAATTATACTTTTTAAACATTTCTGTATTATGCTTCTTGTTTATTATACAGAATGAAAATATTGACATGTTTGCTGATTAAATAATTTGTTTCCTCCCTCTTTGCACTTTTGCTGTTGGTTAGATGAAAGAATTTGGGCTTTTGCTCAGCAGAGATTTGCAGAAAACTATGTTAATTGTAGAAATGTGGGTGTAGTGCATGCTGTGGAGGCCTATTTTCAAGCTCAACATCACTTTTTTTCTTTCGCCGTCCATAGAAGAAAAGTCATAAAATCTCTTTTTGAGCTACCGTGTTAAAAAGAACACCTGTAACTTGACACACAGACCTCTCTACCCCAAATACCAGTGGCAACTTTATGACACATGGGAATGAGGACACACAGTTAAATAGATAGTTATTGCACAAGCCTGTCTTTCACTCAAGCATTCTCTTGGTTTAAAACAAACCATGCATTTGGACAACATCTGAATGGATGGAGGCCATTTTGGTTTGGCCTTATGTTTGCACAGTGCTAGGATTGTGCAGTCCCTCTTGGGGGAGGGGTGAGCGACTGCAGCTACCCCAAAGACTCCTGTTAATGTTTTAGTCATCCTGGAGCCCCAGGGCTGGGAGACGGATTCAGTCAAAAAGCAGTTGAACCACTCAGGTCCTTGAAGTGATTAACTGCATATTTGGACATCTGCCGTGAGCTCTTGCACCATGATACCCACACTCCCCCCTCTCTCTGCCTATCTGTCTGTACCTATTTGCAGCAGTAAACCTTTGAAATGTTCTGTCTTACTGAGTCACCTTGAAGGTATTCAAGGTACAATCATGTCTTATCACCTTCTGCTTCTGTAATCCAGCTCTCCCACCCTTACACCCCTCCATCTTACCTGATAGTTTCTGTCACCTCCGAATCTTCAGCTCCAGTCTCAGCTACACCCCTTTCATCCTGGCCTTGAGACTTTGAGCTGCCCTTGCTACTGTCTTTGTTGAAGCACGTGACAGGTGCTTGTTGGCAGTCGTTTCCTTACTGGGTAACGGCACAAAAAAATAAATATATCACGGGAGCATATGATGCGTTCTATAACAAGTGTAAAAAACTCATAAGCAGTTATGAGCCTGTGATGCACCTTGACAGATTTTCTTTTCTGCTTTCTTGCCTCTAAATTGGACTAAGAAGAGAGGTGTTGGCGGTCATCCATAACAGGTCTGTGTGGTGTGGGTTGTGCAGGTTGTGTGGCATGTGCTTTAGAAGTGATAGCCAGAGGCCCTCATTCTCTACTGCTTAGAAAAAATATGGTATCATTAGCATCTGCGTCTCTATTACTGGCAGTGCGGCTGGAGAGGCCCGAACCTATCTGGTATGCAGCGTTTAGGAGAAGCAGACAGGATAATTGCTGGGCAGAAACTATCCACAGCTCCAGACTTTCAAGTGCTCGATGCCTTTGAGCGTTTTACACCCCAAGTGGCTGAATAGCCCCCGGGAAACAAGGTCTGTGTTGATTTATGGCGGGGCCCTTAAGTCTTTTGTTTCTTAAGACCAAGGACAACTTAATAAGCAACCAAAGTCTGAGCATGAAGCCAGTGTTATCGCTACTGTTCAGCCAGTTAATACTAGGACTTCTAAACCAGTGTGGCACAGGAGTAAACACTTATGGTGAGCTGCGGCTTTATCCTTACATCCGGATGTTGTCTGACATGTTTTTGGCTGCCTTTCATAACCACAGCAGCCTCTTCTGTCTGTGATTAAACACAAGAACACTGTGTTCTCTTTGAGGTGCATTTGGACCTTGTCAGGTTTTGTCTTAAACTGTAAGAGTGAAGGAAATAATTGATGAAGTGCAGCACTGGCATGCTGCGGCACACATTCCTCAATAGTCCAACATAAATACTGGGGTACGATTTTTCAAAACATTTCTTGACATAATATATATTTTTAAATATTGCTAATACTGTGAAAAATAATTTAAAAAGATGACTATATTTCTGTGCCCTGTCATGTCTGTGTTTCTCCATACATGTCTTGGATTCTTATAAAAAAGTTGATAATTAGTTACAGATGATAGTCAGCTGGCATTCCCATTTATCTGTGGGTAAGTCGAGGCATATTTACAGTGAAATGTGATGCCCTGCTGCAAAGGTATTTATTGCTGCATAATGTCCTTGTGGTGATAGCTCACTGATCGACAGCGCAGCAAAGAAAAATGTTGGCTGATCATTTAATTTATACATAATACAAGAAAAATCCTTGTTATAATGAATACACTGGCCATGTGATTATCTTTGAATTAATAAATACAGGGACTGCAAAGATATTCACACCTCTTTTTAACATTTTGTCACATTGCGACTTTAAACTTCAGTGTATTTTTGCGGGATTTTACAGATACAGCACAACACATAATTGTGTACTTGAAGGAAAATGATACATAGTTTTTAATTTTGTTTTGCCAATGCAAATCTGTAAAATATGGCATATGTTTGTATTGTGTCCCCCCTACTCAGGTACCCCTAAATAAAATCAACTACCTTTAGAAGTCACCTACTTAGTGAATAGATGACGTGTAATTTAATTTCTGCATAAATTAAGTTGTTCTGTGAGGGCTTCAGAGGTTTCTTTGTTAAGGGATAAAGTTGTGAAGAAGTTGAAAGCAGGGTTACGTTAAACAATACTCAAAGCATTCTCACAGAGCACCTAATCACCGTACCATTTGTACATGAAGAGGGCATATGTTAACTCTGGAGAAAATGCAGAGGTCCACAGCTAAGGTTGAAGAATCCTATGACAGGACAAATATCGGTGGTGCAATTCACAAATCTGGCTTTTATGGTAGAGTGGCAAGGAGTATGCCATTTTTAAATGAAAGCCTTAAGAAGTGCGTTTTCAAGGTGCTACAAGCCATGTACATCCAGCAAACATGCATACGAAGTTGCTTTGGTCAGATTGAGCTTAGAGGGAAAACACTATATGTGGCAAATGGATGAAGCTAAATACAGGTAAGTCCTGTATTTAGCTTCATCCAACTTCTCTCTTAATCTACCGCGACTTTGCTCAAATTAAATCTGAAATATCCATCTGAGCAAAACACTGCTTGGTCCTCTAAGGTATGACTTAAGGTATGCTAAACTGCAGCCAGCAGCCATTTTATGCCAGTGTTATAAATGCCCAGATGTCAGTACCTGCAAGTCCGACATGAGGAAAACGGATTAAGACAGCCAAAGAATCATTGATGCACACAGAAAACAGTGACAGCTACTGCAATATATATTTATTTTGGGTTTTCTACAAATTACCTTCACATGTAATGCCAGACAAGCTGAAATATGTTTTAACTTGAGTATGTTTTCATAGTGCTCAAAATGCTCATGTTCTTATAGAAACGAAAGCTGTATTCTTGTATGTACTGTTTTGTTGGAAAAGTCAAAGCACCAGAACAGTTTGACAGTTCTGAACAATTTGTCTCAAGCTAAAAAAGAAACATAGGCATCATGAGTGTATGATTTGGGGCCTTAATACTATTCTCTAGCAGTGAACTGTGGGAAAAGAAAAGGGAAGGAAAGTGAAAACAGCACATGTAGACACACAGTACAGACCAAAGGTTTGGACACACCTTCTCATTCAAAGAATTGTCTTTATTTTCATGACTATGATTATTGTAGCTTCACACTGAAGGCATCAAAACTATAAATTAACACATGTGGAATTATATACTGAACAAAAAAGTGTGAAACAACTGAAAACATTTCCTATATTCTAGGTTCTTCAAAGTAGCCACCTTTTGCTTTGATTACTGCTCCGCACACTCTTGGCATTCTGTTGATGAGCTTCAAGAGGTAGTCACCTGAAATGGTTTTCACTTCACAGGTGTGCCCTGTCAGGTTTAATAAGTGGGATTTTAAGCCTTAAAAATGGGGTTGGGACCATCAGTGGTGTTGTGCAGGAGGTGGATACAGTACACAGCTGATAGTCTTACTGAATAGACTGTTAGAATTTGTATTATGGCAAGAAAAAAGCAGCTAAATAAAGAAAAACGAGTGGCCATCATTACTTTAAGAAATGAAGGTCAGTCAGTCTGGCAAAACTTTGAAAATGTCCCCAAGTGCAGTTGCAAAAACCATCAAGCGCTACAAAGAAACTGGCTCACATGAGGACCGCCCCAGGAAAGGAAGACCAAGAGTCACCTCTGCTGCGGACAATAAGTTCATCCGAGTCACCAGCCTCAGAAATCGCAAGTTAACAGCAGCTCAGATTAGAGAACAGGTCAATACCACACAGAGTTCTAGCAGCAGACACATCTCTAGAACAACTGTTAAGAGGAGACTGTGTGAATCAGGCCTTCATCGTAAAATAGCTGCTAGGAAACCACTGCTGAGGACAGGCAACAAGCAGAAGAGACTTGTTTGGGCTAAAGAACACAATGAATGGACATTAGACCAGTGGAAATCTGTGCTTTGGTCTGAAGAGTCCAAGTTTGAGATCTTTGGTTCCAACCACTGTGTCTTTGTGCTGCACAGAAGAGGTGAACGGATGGACTCTACATGCCTGGTTCCCACCGTGAGGCATGGAGGAGGAGGTGTGATGGTGTGGGGGTGCTTTGCTGGTGACACTGTTGGGGATTTATTCAAAATTGAAGACATACTGAACCAACATGGCTACCACAGCATCTTGCAGCAGCATGCTATTCCATCCAGTTTGCGTTTAGTTGGACCATCATTTATTTTTCAACAGGACAATGACCCCAAACACACCTCCAGGCTGTGTAAGGGCTATTTGACCAAGAAGGAGAGTGATGGGGTGCTGCGCCAGATGACCTGGCCTCCACAGTCACCGGACCTGAACCCAATCGAGATGGTTTGGGGTGAGCTGGACCGCAGAGTGAAGGCAAAAGGGCCAACAAGTGCTTAGTATCTCTGGGAACTCCTTCAAGACTGTTGGAAAACCATTTCAGGTGACTACATCTTGAAGCTCATCAACAGAATGCCAAGAGTGTGCGGAGCAGTAATCAAAGCAAAATGTGGTTACTTTGAAGAACCTAGAATATAAGACATATTTTCAGTTGTTTCACACATTTTTGTTCAGTATATAATTCCACATGTGTTAATTCATAGTTTTGATGCCTTCAGTGTGAAGCTACAATATTCATAGTCATGACAATAAAGAAAACTCTTTGAATGAGAAGGTGTTTCCAAACCTTTGGTGTGTACTGTACATGACGTCCTAACAAGAAGGATTTATCTTTCTGGCATGTACTGAGGTGTCAGAAAACTTGTTAAACAGGATTGAAAAACATTGGTGGAGCTATATCATGCATGGGCATATTTCCTCCGTTTAGTCAGAAAGCATTTTTTAAACTCCACCCCTGAACCAAATAAGTCCACAATGCTATTTTTTGTTTTCAACAAAGCAAAGGGATTTGTGGTTAAAATAAATATATTTTTTTCTGTTTTAAGGACTTTATGACAATGGTATATGCATGTACTTAAACTGTTATTTGCTGGGATAGACTAAAGGTCCAGACATGGGTGTTTGCTCCTACAGACAAAAAACACCCACCGTAGTCAAGTAAAAAAACAGCTTAGACAAGGAGAAGCACAAAGAGCTTGTCAAATGACTGTTAGCGTTAAATTCATGAGAGGTACAGCAGTGGCACAGAGCGTGGAGATACACAGCAGAAAGTCATTTTTATTCACTGCTTTTGCAGTTTTAGGTTATCTGTGCCAAATCCAATCATGAATAAACAGAACACCTCTCACAAAAAGTTAAAACATGGGATTGGAGTAGAATATTTCCCAACTTTATAGCCCAACTTCTAGATACAAAAGCTGACAGTAAGTGACTGTTAAACAAGATTTAAAAAACACTTTATTGATTGTAAAAGTTCTAGTAAAGACAACCTTTATTTTTGAGTTACGATGTGATGAAAAATCTGTGAAACGCAATGGCTCATGAAGTACCTATAAACACTCAAAACACAGCTTAGATATTGTATTATAGGTTTTGTTAGACTTACCTTTAAAGAGGTACACACATTCATGTAGACTCCACACACTTGCCAGTCAAGCACAGTGATATGCTTCAAGTTCAGAAGTAAGAAACAATCAGTCAAGTCGGCTTAGTCCGTAGGTTGTTTAGCATTGATGTGTTCAAATCACAAATATATTTTTAGCTTTTACATCCATCTCAAGCTTTAGCTCTAATAACCCCAGATGGCACATAATATGGATTTAAATGTTATAGTATTCTCTATCAGTGTATTGTGGGGGAAAAGTCAAACAGTAAAAAACAAATGGCCAGGTGTCTTTTAACCAAACTAGATTTTTCCTATTTTAGGTCAGTTGGAATTATTTTTTCTTTTAAACTGTATGATTTGGGTAAAATGTTTTGGATATATTTTCACTATGGAGGTAAATTTGTCTCAATATTATTTAATAAAAAAAAAACTAATCTCAATCAAAAAAAAAAAGCTTAATCTCAATCAAAAAAATAAATTGTGGTCAAAACCTTTGGAATATTCATTAAAAAAAAACTAATCTAAATCAAAAAATATTAAGTTGTGATCAAAACTTTCAGAGTTGTAACGATTTTGTTTTATGGAATATTATATTTTGGGGAGAAAAAAAATAGTTTGAAAAAACTTTTTGATTAAAATGACTCATTTTTTCTCACGAAGAGAAAAAAGTTATTTGCAAAACAAGCTTTTATTTGCGCATGTCAAAAATCTTTGGTTACGACTCGCGCTCTTTTGGTTTTGACGCTCTCTGTTTTTGGTTGAACTCAACAAATTTTGAGTTCTGGAAACATGAAGTGTCGCTTCAGTGAGGAAACATCAACTGTACAGAAGAAAACTGCGGTCAAGTGAGCCGACAGTCAGAAATACACGGTCATGCCAGCTGACACCAGCTCTCTCTTAAAGATTAGCGTCGCGCATACAAGGCGCATTACGGTAATGGAGCAGAAAGGACGCTGATCCTGGCAATGGTTGAGAAAATAAGAGGAAAACAGAAACGTAACCTTCAGAACATTTATATTAATGACACTTTTACAACTTGCACATTCAGGTTTTATGTTAAAGAATAAATATTTAATATTTTACTGTATAGTTTTGGAGAAATACACAACTCAATGTACCTCAAAATGCTCTACCATTATATGCATTTGTCCCACTTTCAGGAATTTATTTCTCCAAAACCATGAGAAGTGACAACACAATCTCTTCAGATTATATTAGAGGGTCATCTATATTATAACCAGAATACATATTTCATAATTTTACTGTAGTTTTGTAGAAATACCTTGTCAAAGTACCTCAAAATGCTTAACTAGTATATGCTTTTGCCTAACTTTGAGAAATTTATTTCTCCAAAACCATGACAGGTGACCACACAATCTCTTCAGATTATGTTAGAGGGTCATCTACACTATAACCAGAATTAGTATTTCGTGAGAAAAAATGAGTCATTTTAATCAAAACAAATTTTTGTCAAACCATTTTTTTTCTCCCCAAAATAAAATATTCCATAAAAAAAACAAATCGTTATAACTCTGAAAGTTTTGATCACAACTTAATAGTTTTTGATTGAGATTATTTTTTTTTTGATTGAATATTCCAAAGGTTTTGGCCACAATTTATTTTTTTGATTGAGATTATGTTTTTGTTGTTGTTGTTGTTGATTAGTTTTTTGTTTGATTGAAGAATATTGAGACAAATTTACCTCTGTGTTTCACAAGCTGTGAAAAGATATCCAAAACATGGTTTTTCTGGAATTTGGCCCATTCCTCCTGACAGAACTGGTTTAACTGAGTCAGGTTTGTAGGCTGGTCGCTCACATTCGCCTTTATAGCTCTGCCCACAAATTTCTATGGGACTAAGGCTTTATGATAACCACTCTAAAACACTGATATTTCTTTTATTGTTTCCTTGTCCCTAATTTGGCAGAATGCTGAAAGTTGTGTTTTTGCAAGACAAGTTTGCTTCAAAGCTGTAACTTCATGGATAATGTCTTGAGAGTTTGTTTTAATATTTCCACATAATATTCTTCCCTTATGATACTATCTATTTGAAAAGTGCACCAGTACCTCCTACAGCAAAACACTCCCCCAACCTGGGACTGCTACCCCCATACTTCACAGATGGGTGTTGCGCTCAGGCTTGCAAACTCCCACCTTTTTCCTCAAAATGTAACAATGGTCATTATGACCAAACACTTTGAGATTCATTTGATCAGAAGATATGTCATCAAATATTAAGGTATTAGTCCCTGAGTGCATTTTTAAACTGTAGTGGCATTTTATGTTACCGAGTTGCCAGATTCATTTCACGTTGGACAATGACATTCTTATAAGCCTCGGCAATCATTTCCGCAAGGTCTTTTGCTTTTGTTCTGGGCTCATATGCACATTTTGCACAAGAACACATTCATCTCGTGGACACAGAGCACAATTCCTTCCTGAATTAACATTCGCGTGGTGTTTTACATACAAATGGTTGTTTGAACAGAAAAAACAGACATGTCGAAGTCCACAATATCTCCCCCAGGATACTACAAAAGGAAGCAATAGGTTTTGGGTGTTGCCTTAAAATAGATCTATAGGTGTGTCTCCAATTAACTCAAATGTTTTGAGTTAACTAATCAGAGACTTACAAAGCCATGACATTCACATCTGGGCATTCCTGAATCGCCTAAAGGAACAATTATTTGACAGTGATGTAAACTTCTGATTTGGAAGAAAGTTAAAAAAATCTCCAATAAAACCTGTTTCTTATTATTCTAAACAGAAATAATTTTGGTAATCCTAACTAACTTGACTGGGGAAAATATTCTTCATAACTATGTGCCACTAGTGCTGCAGTTTTGTTAAAACTAAGGAAAGTCCTATTTTCCTGTTTACGTTGGAGAGCCTACAAGTCTTCTGTATGCCTGACTTAAAGTGGAGCCTTTAATCAGTTCATGAATCTGTATTTGTTTGTCCTAATTTTTTTCCTCTGGATGTCTTTCCATCTGTACAGTAAACCAATAAAACTGAAGAGATCAACCATGCTGATTTATGTTCCCGACTGCAGCTGGGTTTGGCTCTCCTACATGCATTTACAGCTTTCCTCTCTTCCTCCCATTCTCCCTCTCTCTGTTGCTCTGATGCACACATATACACAAACCCACTCACACACATATGCTCTCTCACTCCTTGGGTACGTGCATATTTTACAAAAACCTTTAACAGTTTGATTGGCTTCTGTGCACTTCGGCCTTGCTTGACGTATTAGCTGTTTTGATTGAATGGCACAGGTGTTAGGTTACCCCAGATAGGGGATACAGTTATCTATACCTTCATTTATTTTTGTGAAGATTTGAAAATAGATGACGGTTTTTGAGTTTAACACCGAAACTGTCTGCTTTAGCCTTCTTTTTATAGTTTTGTATACTCTGGGAACATTTTCTCTGCACTTTGACTTTTATAAAACAGTGCCTTGCAAATTTATATTCACACCCCTTATCTGTCTATATACCCATTCTATAGTTAGTCCCTCCATTCGTCCATCCGTCCATCCATTCCCACTCATATGGTGGGGCTGGTGCCTATCTCTGGTGGGCAAAAGGTGGAGTGCAACCTGGACAGGTCAACACTCCAACATGGTTTTTAAAGTTCAAAAAGCCCTGAAAGATAAGGTCCTTTGTAGAACCATCTTTTGCTGCAGTTATGAGTTCTGTATGTCTCTGTCAGTTTTGCACATCTAGTGACTATTTTTTGCCTATTCGGTTTTGCAAAAAAGCTCAAGCGCCGTCAGATTTATGAGGGGTCAAAGTAACAAAAATTAACTTGAAATAAATTAAAGGCGTGAAATACTGAACATGGTAAAATTGAGTGCCGTAAAAACCAACATGTGATTAATTTCGCCTCTGTAAATAATTAGAATCCGTGAATTTGGAGGTAATTAAAATTATATAGTAAATATGAATATTAGAAATGTTAAGATGATCAAATTTAAAGTTGCCTGTTTTCATTCACTGCCTTGATTTTAGAGCCTCCATTTTTACCACTTCAGTTTTATCATTCATCGCGTTCACAGTGTAAGTTTTGTTACTTCTGGTACATCGGAATACGACAGCAGCCCCGGCACGACACCGGAGTTTTGTAGTCCGTGACCCACAAATTCCCATGATTGATTGCGGGTCGAAACGGATCGGTCGAGCTCAGGCAGCAATGGCAGATGATGGTGGCAAAAATTGTGAATAAAAATGTAAATAATACGCTTTCTGTGACCCCAAATAAACTCTTAGTCAGCTGCTGTCAGCCGACCGAGCAGTGTTCCCTCCCTCTTCCGGAGAAGGTGCCTGATTCCCGGGTCATCGTATTAAAGAGAGACTGAGGTGGAGAGTCTGAAGATTCAACTGGGCGCTCTTCATTTGTGACTCCCCGCGGCTCCACTCCGTGACCAATGATATCACTGCCATACTATTGAAAATGCATGCAAATGACTCCGCTGTCGTGCCGGAGCTGCTGCCATATTTCAATCTGCCGGAAGTAACACAAATTACACTGTGAACGTGATGAATGATAAAACTGAAATGGCAAAAATGGAGGTGCCAAAATCAAGACAGAGAATGAAAACAGGCTGTATTAAATTTGATAACCTTAATATTAATATTTACCATGTTATCATTTTAATGACCTCCAAATTTACAGATGCTAATTTTCACAGAGGCGAAATTAATCACATGTTGGTTTTTATGGCACTTTATATACCATGTTCAGTATTTTACACCTTCAGTTCATCTCAAGTTAATTTTTATTACTTTGACCCCTCATACAGATTAGGTGACTAGTGGCTTTGTCGCCGGTCCTGTTCATAATTTTTATGAACAGGATTTCTAGGTGTAACCAAGGGCTGGAGGGGGTCTTGTTTGGGGACCAGTGAATTCCCTCTTTTCTTCTTGCACATGACGTGGTCCTGCTGGCCTCCTCTATCCAAGGCCTACAGCAAGCGCTGGGGCGGTTTGCTGGAATGAGGATCAGCTTCTCCAAGTCCGAGGTTCCATAGTTCTCGACCGAAAAAGGGTGGCTTGCCCTCTCCAGTTTGGAGGGGTGCTCCTGCCTCAAGTGGAGGAGTTCAAGTATCTCGGGGTCTTGTTCACGAGTGAGGGGAGAATGGAGTGGGAGATCAACAGATGGATTGGTGCGACTGCCGCAGTAACGAAGAGACTGTGCCGGTCCGTTGTGGTGAAAAGAGCGGTGAGCCAAAAAGCAAAGCTCTCGATACAATGGTCAGTCTACGTTCCTACCCTCACCTATGTACATGAACTTTGGGACATGACTGAAAGAACGAGATCCCGGATAAAAGCGGCTGAAAGGAGCTTCGTCCGTAGGGTGGCCGGGCACTCCCTTAGAGATTGGGTGAGGAGCTCGGCCATCCGGGAGGGACTCGGAGTAGAGCCGCTGCTCTTCCACATCGAGAGGAGCCAGTTGAGGTGGCTCGGCCATCTATACCGTTTGCCTCCTGGACGCCTTCGTCGGGATGTGTTCCAGGCACGTCCCACTGGGAGGAGGCCCAGGACACGGCCCAGGACACGCTGGAGGGACTATGTCTCTTGGCTGGCCTGGGAACGCCTTTGGCTCCCGCCGTAGGAGCTGGAGGAGGTGTCTGGGGAGAGGGAAGTCTGGGTGTCTCTGCTAAATCCGCTGCCCATGCGACCGGGTTCTAGATAAAGCGGGAGATGACGAATACAAGTGCCCTTTCTACTTGATACCCCAGATGTGTCTGACATTTGCTGTTGTACTTAAAATTTCTGCCAGGGGGTCTTCTTCTGAGTCTTTTGGATAAAACCATAATTCCTGAACCTTCTTGACCTTTGGTGCGTGTAGAACCACTCATTTTACTCACGGCTCTACTGATGACATCCGAAGCGATATTTGATGCAGCCGTTTTAAGATGGGGTTTTGCAATAGCAAATCCTTTTTTAACCAGAGGGGATACGAAGCGGAATAATTTTGAAAATATTGATCCAATTCCGCGTCCGTACATGACCGGGGCCCCATAAAACCCTGGCAGATTACCGCCTGATTGACTTACATAGTAATTTACAAAGCGATTTGGATCACGTCTCAGACTTAGATGTGCCATGTTCTCTCTTGCCTGCTTGATGCAGTGTTGAAGGACCAGGGTAATATGAATGATGATCAATCAGTCTTAGAGGTTATATATATCTCTGTTTATACAAATAAAATTGATCTCAGGCTACATTGTGATATCACCGGTCTGAAGTGTAGTCTTATGACGGTCTTTCCGTAGACGAAATTTACAGAAACATTTTGGTCCGATTTAATTTCTATATGGATATTTTCAATGTCTTCTGGAAACTAGAAGGTAGTGGGCGGGGTTAAACGTCAGAGTAACCATATCACTGAAGTCGCCTTGTACTTTGACGGTCCGCAGTAAAGGTGCAAAAGTGTCGCCTACTATTTGCGGGCTGGCCACGTCGCTGTAACAGTATAGGTGATAGAAACCAGCCTTTATATCTGCCGGAAAAGGAGCCAGTTTTGGTTCAGATACATGAATCCATTCCCCTGGTTTCATGCCCATCATATAAGCTAGAGTGTTGAAGAAGCGTATTTCATACGGACCGCTTGCTTGAAATGCAAATCTCTTTTGAACTTTGCTGAATTTAATGCGTAAACCCGAGTTCATTTTTTTGAAAAACAGTTCCATCTCTGTCTCGAGTTGAATAACTCTGTTATAGTAGCCACTTCTGATCCTTTGCGTATTGATCTCCACATCGCCAACCTTCCTCCATTCAAAGTACGCATCATGATCCGGTAAATTATGCCATGTATGGGGGTATGAAATCTCTGCTAATGCAACCATCCATTGACCTTCTAAATCAATATGTTGAGATAAATTTACACGGAAACTCGAACTGATATTATTTTTAAACACTTCCTTGCTAGCGTTAGAGGGAAGGGTAATGTAAAAACCATCATCCTCTGCCTTGCTGTCCATGATGCTGTATGAATCGTTAGGTTTTAGCACACACCTATTTTATACGTTTCGTAGTTCATCAAACTTGATCCAACTGTTGAATTTCTCAGGCCAATTTTTCCAGCGTACAAAAACCTGTTTGACACCCTTGACGGTGCGTTGATTTAATATTTTCTCCACTTGATACATCTTGTCCTTAAATATTTTTACTTTTTGAAGTTCTTCAGCGTAAAAGAACCCTCAATAGGTTCTCCATCCAAATCTTTGAGTTTGTATACAAGAGGAGATTGGGGTATCTGCTCATACACTGTAAACACTTCATCTGTAAAACTCTGTATTTTTTGTCAAACACTCCACGGACCTTGGATATTCTGACAAGATCCCCCTGTTTAAACATTGTCACTGAGGCCCTGCAATATCTGTTGGAGGTAACATCGTACAGATTCTGAAACACTTGAAAGGCATTTTCTGAGGTCACTTCCATTGGGCTCATCTTAATGCTGGTGTGGTAGGTATGGTTGTAGCTTCTAGTTAAATTTTGCAGGACGTCAATGTAATACCGGGTGTTGTTAGCTGTAAAATATCTCCACATCCTTGTTTTTAACGTACGGTTAAACCTCTCAACCACAGAGGCTTTTGCTTCACTTGCTGTGGCAAAATGTCCAATACCGTGTTTCTCCATTAGAAGCTTAAATTTCTTGTTAAACAATTCTTTCCCTGCATCAGTCTGAAGTTTTTTTGGGACCTGACTTTCTTTAAAAACTGATTCAAAAGCCTTTAGCACTTCTGCAGACGTTTTCCTCTTCAAAACACGTACAAACGCCCTCGTTGAAAAGATGTCAATGACTGTTAATAAATAATTGTAACCGTCATTTTCCTTGGCCAGAGCTTGCATGTCACAGAGATCGGCTTGGAACTGTCTCAATGGTCTGGTGACAAAAATTCTGTTTCTCGGGAACTTTATTCTTGCAGGTTTATGTAGAGTATAGGTATCTTCTCCCAATAAAAAATCTTTAACTTTTTCAAACGCTACCTTCTTCCCCGTTTCATCTTGTATAACCCTCCTCAACCTTTCAAAACTTCCCGGATTTGATGGGTTGTAATATACATTTTTCATGATCCTTCTTTCAGACATCCCAGTCTTATGTTCACTCTGACGACTACTTGTTAAATAATGAAAAAAAAAAACACCTGAGGGTATATTTATACTTCTTTTTTTTATTTTGTACCCATATTTAATAGAGAAACAGAAAAAAAAAAAACACACATTCAGATAATAAAGATCAATTGAAACACTGCAATCTTTAAAAAACAAAACTGTTATATATATGTATACCAGTAGAAACCCAAGAGAGAATACAGAAAAGACAAAACAAGTCATCAATCATCTGAGATTGGATCGTAGCACTCTGAAACAGAGTTAAGATGCTTGAGACAGTCATTACCGCTCATCTTCTCATACATATCAGTGATTGCACTCTGGAAGCCTTGTGCCGATTTCATTTCATATAAAACCGTCTCTGCAATCGTTTTCACTCTGAAGTCATCTGCTTGTCGAAGTGTCAGAAGTTTCCGAATAGCAGGAAGGAGCTTGGGGTTTACGAGTCGTCGCACGATGCGTTGAAAGTTGATTTGGTAATACTCCTCCTCCAATATCTCCAGGCACTGATGCTGTCGTTGGCTCGGGTGGTTCGTTATGCACTCGTAACAGGTTTCTTTGACATAGTTCAAACAGGTTATGTTGAATAAATGAAGTATTGCTGTTTTCACCGTATTGATGAGAGCGCTTGAGATCCAGCCGTCAATTTCATCACCCTGATTACTCTCCTCCTCTTCTGGTGAAGGCTGAGGGGCAGGTATCGGGTCTGGAGTTTGTGGGGAGGGTGAGTAGCTGATGGTTGCCTCGTCCTCCACGATCACCCTCTTGTCTTCAGGTTGGATATCTGTGTGTACAGACTCAGCCACGCATAGCGGTGAATAGAGGTCGGGAGAAGGCGGATGATACGATCTGAGGTTGTATCCTGTCGGTGTCCCTGGACTGAATAGGGACTCAAAGAGCTGCGATGACGGTGGCTGGTGAGTAGAGGTCTGGAGAAGGTGGATACGGCCCGGTGTTGAAGCTTTCATCATCATGATCGGGAGAGAAGACGGTCTCTTCTTGCTGGTTGTAGAGGTCCCAGTATGGTGTTTTCCCGTACGCTCCATACATTCTCAAGGTCTGCCGCCCGCCGTTATGAAGAAGAAGAGTCTGTGAGCTCGCAGTTAGACCCTGATATATAGCGCAGGAAGGTGGGAGGGTCCTCAAGAAGGGGAGTGGGTCCTCAAAAGAGGGTGGGTCCTCAAAAGAGGGTGGGCTTTAGATCCACAACAGGGAACGTCAGGATTCTTTTCACTGACATAACATCTATCCAGCAGCGTGAGTTTTCGAAAAGGTTGGAAAGACGCTGTCCAATTTCATTCATCTTCTCAACCCAAGCATCATACGGTAGAGCCAGCACAGTCTTGAATACACCGCAGTTCTGATTGAATGTCTCCAACACAAACAGATCTGAGGGGGTTGTCTGGTTATTCTTGCGTTTGCTTGCCTGAAAAGACCAGCACCCATTTGCTGTGGTTTTTGACCCCCACACTGCACTAAAGAGAGGTTCTCTCGCAGCTATTTCAACATGGGAAGGACACATTCTCATCCTTTTTGCTGGTTGAGGAGAGCTTTCATCTTCATCCTCCCTTTCGTACACTGAGACTGATTCAGGGTTATCGTTAAGGTGTGGGATTGCCAGCCGTAACACAGCCCAGTCGTTGTGGGTGAGAGTACACAGAGCCAATGATCCATTAAATACCTTGTCTTGATCCAATTGATACAGGCAGAGCTCTCCTATTTCGTACATGAAAACATACCCCCAGCTACCGCTCAGTCCATATGGTTCCAAAGACCACTCTTCCCGCAGAATGTCGAACGGAGGCCTTTGTACCTTGCATAGGTAATATGTTGATTTCTTCGGGGCATCCAATTCACGGCGCGTATGCCTGTAGACGGTTACTGAGGTTTCACACAGAAGAGACGTACGCCTTAGCTGACCTGAGGCCTGTTTTTCATCCATTGTTGTTGGTGAAGTTGAATCATCTGCAGAGTATGTTACGATAGGAATTCCGATAGGTATCTCAGACGAGGAAATAGATGATGTAGATGGTTGTTCATCATCTTGGCACACCTTGCTTTTCTCCCCGGTTTGATGAAAAACTCTCTTAACTCTAACCATTGTTCAACAAGCGTTCTTTTCCAGCGAATGCTGCAGGTAAATTGTTGCGTTTTCCGCTAGTATTTAAAACAGACACTGAAGAACGCCCCTCTGTTTTTTTTAATGCGTTGATTCTAGATTTGCCCCTAATGACGAAATCCTATCAGCGCGCATAGTTATGCCTCTTGGCCACACCCCCCGAGACACCTCAGCAACAGCACAGATGTGTTAATTCAATAAACAGGGAATGGGAATTGTCAGAGACAATGCTCCAGACTTATAGCCAGGAAAAGAACACATTCCTCTTAATTACTTTGACTGCAGTTGGTGTGAAGACTTTTGTCTGAGACAATACACAAGAAACAGCTGCTGATGTCTGAGGTCTGGTCACCTATTTATTAAACAGTGGATGTGTATTGACTGAGACAATGCTCCAGACTTTGGGCCAGTAAAAGAGCACTGTCAGTGTGAAGACTGTGTCTGAGACAATACACAAGAAACAGCTGCGATGCCTTAATTCAATAAACAGTGACTGAGGATTTTATAACATTTATTTTTTATTTTTTCAGTTAATTTATTTCTCTGTTTTAGATCATCTCTACAAGTTACTGGTGCAGATTAGACTGCTCAAACATTTGAGCAGAGGAAGAAAGGTTCTGTATCTACTTTTTGTCTCCTTGTTTTTTAGATGTAAAAACATCCATCTAAATAACCCCTGTGTTAAAACAAAATGAATTTACAATTCTGTCAGGTTCTGTCTTTTTATCAGAATTTCGTGTGATGTGCCTGCATTAACCTGAGTGACCTTTTAAAGTGGATAAACTACATGTTTTGTTTTTAGATGTAAAAAACATCTAAAAACATACAATTAGAAAGATTCGCTTCCTTGTAATGACAACATCTGGCTAATGACAACATCCGGTTAATGACAACATCCGGTTAATGACAACATCCGGTTAATGACAACATCTGGTTAATGACGATATCCGGCTAATGACGATATCCGGTTAATGACGACATCCGGTTAATGATGATATCCTGTTAATGATGATATCCGGTTACGTCACAGGAAGGCCCACCACCGGAAGTCCCGCCCTAGGATGTCCCAGCCACCGGAAGTCCCGCCCACCTGTCAACATTTTCACACCTCGTTTGATTGAAGGATGTACATTTAGTCTCTAATGAGTAATCAAAATAATTACTTTTTTCTGTATTAAAACGCCATAAACCGTTACTGTTACAGTTACCGACAATTAAAAGGGCTGCGTTATAAACTAAAGCTACTCATTGAAGCTCTTGTCATCTGTCGTGGCTCACAGCCACAGGAGCTAAGCTTATTTTGTTAGGTGAAGGGAGGAGCAAAGGGTGAGACAATGGCATAACTGGTAATGACTGGCTAAGGTAGAGTAGGCTTTCATTGGAAGTCAATCAGAGGCAGTGTTCAGTTTACACACAAACCACAAACTCGGCAGCCCTGCTCAGGCAAACTAGCAGATGTAAGCTGCAACAATGGAGGGACAGATTGCATTTTTAAAGTGGAAGTACAGACACTACTTTATTCTCCTTGAGGTAAAAGGCAAGAACCTACAAGTGAAGTAAATATTAAAAGTTCGGTGTAAGTAGGTTATTGTCTATGTAATTCCACTTTATGCAATTGGACCTAAGGAAGGCAGATGAGTTTGTGCTGCTGCTGTGGAAACATTACACATCCACACTTGCTATCTCTAGTAAAAAAAATGTCCAACTTGTGGACAGATACTGTCCATCCTTAAGAAGCTTGGCCAAATTTTGCACAGTGCAATACAATGATTCTGCATTCACCAGAAGCATTCCTGGAGGAAGCATCTTTGCTAGACCCTAGATTTAAATCCAAAATTGTTGGGGATGGAATCTGGGAGAGAGTCGGGGCAGTGGGAACAAACAGGCAGCAACAGAAGAAGTATTTCAATCTGAAAATAGCTTTGACTGTAGCACATTTCTTTTGTGAGACATTTTCTTGTTGCTCACTGTTTTATTCATGCTGATTTGTTTAAGCTGTCAGAACTGGGAGAGACACACAGGTGGGCAGAAGAGGATGAAGAAGATTTCTGTGTGTCTTGTTCTTGTTGGTAAAGGATGATAGATGGGCATGGATTATTACATTATTTAATTTAAAATTAAACCTTGTGGTTTTGTGTATAATTGCAGATGCCACCCATAAAGCAGAAAAAAAAGACAGCATTAGAAGGACTTTTTGAAAAAGAGGACAGTTAGCTTTTGTACACGCAGCAGCAGCAGTCACGTCTCTGTAGCACAGAGAGTGAAAACAAGAAGTCCAACTGTATAGAAGTCTTCTTCACATTCTAACCAAGGACATTGGCTTCCATCAGCGATAGGAGCACAGGACATGGTGTACCACTGAACCAAAAGAGTGGAAATTCATTGGATACACAAGATAATGGACTGTTTAATATGAGAACTAGCTAATCCAGTAGGTTTTCTATGGGATTCAGGTCTGGAGAAAGTGCAGGCCATAAAGTTAAAAGTTGAAACAACAGCAAATAACGCAAAATTGGAGAACGTAATAGAGTGAGGATATGTGGTTATTATGTCCTCCTGCAGATGTTGGCATATGTTAGAGGTATTTCCTCTTTTTGTTATAATCAATGAACCTTTTAAGTTTTCCATAAATTTCACTCAAAAGCTATTTATCCCTAACTTTTTGTAAGTAGTGTAGCATCCCTCAAGTAGAGAAAATTTAACACACCACTTGATCCCTGCTTCTTATGGGGTTGAACAGAGCAATCTGATCTCAGACCTGAAGTGTGTTTTATTCAAGACCATTATCTCAACATTGTGCTATTCAGGGAAGGTCAAAATAAGGAAAACATTGTCAAAACCAAAGCAGTCTATGAATAACAGACAGGGACAGCTATAGTAGATGAGCTTGAGGAGATCCTTCAGAAGTTTGGAATAAAAGAGAACTTTGTGACAGCCACTGTGGATAATGCAGCAAACATGAGTGTACCTGTGAAACAGCTAAACATTATCAGGCTTCCATATTTTGCACACATGGTAAACCTTGGAGTTTAGAAGCTGTACAGCTGTTGTACAATTTCCAGCTGGGCAGCAAGGATTTGTTCTGTGATTATATGGATGAAGAGATCTCACATGACAAAAGTTGCCCTCAAGTAGAAGTAGCAACTTCTTTGTAATACATTTTAAATACTTAAATCAAAGTTAGCTAAAATGTAAAGTAACAGATTAGGATCAATCTAAAATGATAGTATTATGTTTTGAGTCTGCATGTATGCTTTTTAGAGCTGCCCCAGCACGTGAGGACAAGATGGAACTCTGGTTTTGATGATGGAGAGGGTCTGTGAGCAGTTTGCTGCCATCCAAGCTGCAGTTATAGACCCACGGTTAAGACAGCCGTTTGAGAAGGAGAAGAATGTAATGTTTGGGGGACATTAAATTTGGTTGCATAAAGCTATTATTAAAATGCACTTTATTTTGTTTAAATTGCAGACTTGCCAGAATTGGCAATGAGGACCTAAGGAAGGCAGATGAGTTTGTGCTGCTGCTGGGAAACATTACACATCCACACTTGCTATCTCTAGTAAAAAAAAAGTCCAACTTGTGGACAGTGTAGGATCTCTGCTCCTCCCCTTCTGGTTGGTTCTGGCAGCTCATTGTCTGCAGCTGCAATGCATTCTCCTAATGAGCTCATGGGCTTCTTAAGGTAGCTGCTGATACAGACCTTTGCTGGAATATAACCTCAGTTATGTGGACTCCTGTCTGTCTGCCTATCCGGCTGCCTGCTTGTCTGTCGACCAGCCTATCTGCTTACCTGCCTGCCAACATCTGGTAATACTCCTTCTTAAGGACTGCACTGTAAATATTCTCATCACCAGTACTCTCTCTCTCTCTCCTTGGATTCCTGGGTTTACCTCCTCCTCCTCTGGCTTCTGGACAACTCCAACTCAAGATTCCTTAAATAAAGTCTACAGTAGAAATAAACCTCATTTACCGTCTTATCCTGTGTGCTGAGTCTGTTTCATCCTCTGGTTTTGTTCTAATTCGACTATCTAAGCAATTCATGATAGTATGTTCCAGCCATCTAACATGTCGAAGAACAATTCAGATGATGAACAGACTTCCTTAAAGGAATGCCTATAATCTACTGAAACCATGCTTCAACAGCTACTGCAACAACAAAGGACTGCGGATTCTCATCTCACAAAACTTGGTGGTATGGTTCATGCTTTAAGCGAAATCATAACCAAACTCTCACCTGCCTCTTCCAATCCTCCAGCTCGTTTAGAGAATCCTCAGCCACCCACAATTCTATCTTCTGGGATCCGAGAGCCTGACTTCCGTCCGTCTGAACTGTTTGATGGTAATCCTAATAACTTTGGTGGTTTTTCTCTCCAGTGTGAATTAGCATTTAGTCGTTCCCCCTCCCTTTTCCCTACTGCTGCCTCCAAGATTACTTATATTGTTACCTCGCTAAAGGGATCTGCTCTGCGCTGGGCGCACGCCTATTTGGCATCTAACCCTGTTGAGTCTCTTAGTTATGCCATTTTTTTCAGTCACTTCAAGAGAGTCTACGATCAACCACTCCAGCAGGAGGCAGCGGCTAAGAAGATACTCACCCTCATACAGGGAAGGAGAGCGTTGGCTGAGTTCGCCATCGACTTCCGGGTGGCAGCGCAGGAGGTGGGTTGGGATGAAGCGGCACTCAAGGGTATTTTTGTTAATTCCCCTGCAGATCAAGTAAAGGACCAGTTGGTTTTGAGAGATGAACCCGAAAGACTGGATGAATCAATCAACCTATCGATCTGCATTGACAACCGTCTAAGAGAGAGACAAACAGAAAGGAACTACAATTCACAGTGGCAGCACTCTCTGGCGCCTCGAACCACTTTCCTCGACGCACCCACTTCCTCTTCAGAGGGATCTGCGGAACCGGAGCCGATGCAGATTGGTCACACTCAACTCTCCCCAGAGGAACGACAACGCCGCTTTGAGGGTGATCTTTGCCTATATTGTGGACAAGGAGGACATTTTATCACAAGATGCCCCAAGAAGGGAAAAGAGAGGGCTCGTCAATAGGTCAGGGGACTTTGATGAGCATATCCCATTCTTCCCCTGTCTCTCGTCTGTGTTTTCCGGTCACTATTATTGTTGACCAAGAGAAGTTTCCTGTTGACGCTTTTATTGATTCTGGTGCTGAACAGAATCTTATTTCCTCGGATCTGGTCGATAAACTTCAAATACCCTCTCAGCCTCTCAACAATTCCCTTTCTGTCACTGGTATCATTGGTCAAACCATGTCTCAAGTGAGATTTAAAGTGCCTCAGCATCACATCATCACCTCTGGTAACCATCATGAATGGGGTGAGTTCTTTGTTGTCTCTTCCATCTCTCCACAATTAGTTTTGGGGTTTCCCTGGTTGCAGAAACATAATCCCGTTATTAATTGTGTGGAGGGCAGAGTAGAGAGATGGAGTAATCTGTCTTCAGAACTGCTTAAAGACTGCTGTCTCTCACTCTATCAAACAACTCAAACCTTCTGAGCCTGTTGATCTGTCCAAAGTTCCACCTGAATACCACAATCTCGCACGTGTGTTTAGCAAACAAGGGGCTCTTTCTTTACCTCTGCATCGCCCCTATGACTGCCCTATTGATCTCCTCCCAGGCGCTCCTCTACCATCCAGCAGACTCTTTAAACTCTCTGGACCCGAGAGAAGGGTCATGAAAGAGTACATTGAGGATTCTTTAGCATCTGGGATCATTCGTCCGTCTACCTCCCCTCTTGGCGCCGGATTCTTCTTCGTGGGTAAGAAGGACGGCACATTAAGACCTTGTCTTGATTATAGAGGATTGAATCAAATCACTATTAAAAATAAATACCCACTACCACTTATTGATTCCATACATGAACAATTACATTCTGCCAAGATCTTCACTAAACTCGACCTGCGCAATGCTTACCATTTGGTCCGGATCTGAGAGGGTGATGAGTGGAAAACAGCTTTCAAAACCCCCCTAGGACATTTTGAGTATTTGGTTATGCCTTTCGGGATGACTAATGCACCCGCTGTTTTCCAGGCTCTTATTAATGATGTTCTTCGTGACTTTCTCAACCTCTTTGTTTTCGTTTATCTGGATGACATTTTGATTTTTTTTCCCAGGACATAGAACAACATCGCCAGCACGTCAGAACAGTTCTCCAGAGGCTTTTTGAGAATCAACTCTTTGTTAAAGCCGAAAAGTGCAAATTCAGTGTCACATCTGTGTCTTTTTTGGGTTTTATTTTTGAGGCAGGCAGGTACAGAACTGATCCCGAGAAAACCAAGGCAGTGGCAGAGTGGCCTACTCCAACTGATCACAGGCAACTTCAAAGGTTCTTGGGATTTGCACATTTTTATAGGAGGTTTATAAGGAACTACAGTCAGGTCACTGCACCTCTCACTCAACTCACCTCCTCTCTGAAAACGTTCCATTGGACTCCTGAGGCAGAAAGGGCATTTGGGGAATTAAAGACTCTATTTTCTTCAGCACCCATATTGACCCATCCTGATCCATGTGCACAATTTATTGTAGAGGTTGATGCTTCTGACATTGGAGTAGGGGCTATTCTTTCTCAACAGTCTCCTCTGGATGATAAGGTACATCCATGTGCCTATTTTTCTCATCGCTTGTCTCCAGCACAGCAAAATTATGATGTGGGCAACCGTGAACTGTTAGCCATCAAGTTGGCACTTGAGGAATGGCGGCATTGGTTAGAGGGTACTGAAGTCCCTTTTCTCATTTGGACTGATTATAAGAACCTCTCCTACATTCAAAATGCCAAGAGACTTAACCCCAGACAAGCCTGTTGGTCTCTGTTTTTTGGTCGTTTTCATTTTTCTATCTCCTACAGACCCGGTTCCAAGAACATTAAGCCTGACGCTCTCTCTCGCCAGTTCTCTCATTCTGACCAACTCAAGACTGAAGCTTCCATCCTACCGGATTCTTGTATTGTGGGCGCCCTCACCTGGGCCATTGAAAAGGACATCAGGGAGGCACAGAGGTCCGAACCTGACCCAGGTACTGGCCCAGTGGGCAAGCTGTTCGTTCCCAACTCTGTTGTCAATAAAGTTCTGGATTGGGTGCACAACAATAAACTGACTTCTCATCCTGGGATGACTCGTATGATCACATTTACCAAAAGGTATTTCTGGTGGCCGACTATGAACCTCAACATTAAAGATTTTGTTGCAGCTTGTCCCACATGTGCTCGAAACAAGAACACTAATCAACCCGCCTTCTGACGGTAACACAGTCATCCTTACTGTTGTTGACAGATTCTCTAAAACAGCCCATTTTGTTCCTTTACCCAAGCTTCCGTCTGCATTGGAGACTGCCCAACTCCTGGTTCTCCACGTTTTCCGCATCCATGGCATACCTTTGGACATTGTTTCTGACCGAGGCCCGCAGTTCATCTCGCAAGTTTGGAAGGAGTTTTGCAAAGCTCTTGGTGCCTCCGTAAGTCTTTCGTCTGGATACCACCCCCAATCTAATGGACAGACAGAAAGATGCAACCAGGAACTTGAAGTCGCCTTGAGGTGCGTAATAAATGACAACCCCTCTTCTTGGTGCAACCATCTCACATGGATCGAATATGCTCACAACACACATACTGCCTTTGCTACTGGTTTGTCCCCCTTTGAGGCTTCACTGGGCTATCTACCCCCGCTGTTTCCCAGTGTTGAATCTGACATCCTGGTCCCCTCTGTTCAGCATTATGTTTCCAGGTGTCGTAGGATCTGGCAACAGAACAGGAGGACACTCTTACGCACCCTGGAACAAAATAAGAGGTTCGCTAACCGTCACTGTTCTGCTGCACCTGTCTACCGCATCAATCAGAGAGTCTGGCTTTCCACCAGGAATATTAAATTAAAAGATACTTCTAGAAAGTTGGCCCCCTGTTTCATTGGCCCTTTTCTCATCGAGAGGATCATCAGCCCATCTGCGGTGAGACTCAAACTACCATCTTCCATGCACATTCACCCTACTTTCCATGTTTCCCAGATCAAGCCAGTCTCGGAAAGCCCCCTGACTCCTCCCACCAAGCCCCCTCCTCCTGCTCGACTCATTGATGACCACCCTGCATATACGGTCAATCGTATCCTGGATGTTCGGCGTAGGGGGGCGTGGTTTTCAATATCTTGTGGATTGGGCAGGATATGGACCTGAAGAGAGAACCTGAGTTCCCCGTTCTCACATCCTGGACCCTGCTCTCATCACGTCCTTTTACAAACGCCATCCTGAAAAGCGTTCTGGATTGCCTGGAGGCAATCATTGAGGGGAGGGTACTGTAGGATCTCTGCTCCTCCCCTTCTGGTTGGTTCTGGCAGCTCATTGTCTGCAGCTGCAATGCATTCTCCTAATGAGCTCATGGGCTTCTTAAGGTAGCTGCTGATACAGACCATTGCTGGAAACAGTTAGCATTAAATTACTGGATAAACTTACAAAGCAATAATCCGGATCATCCCACACGTGATATTTTAAAACCGTGCTGGGAAAAAGAAAAAAAACAAGTTAAGAGTTTTGGTTGGATTATCAATAATATAGCAGAAGAATTTCAAATATATGAAAAAGAAATAAGTTTAATGTTGCCTTTGCCAGTAGTGCCACCGTGGCTGTTACCAGAAGCAGTGGTGGATATGGCATTCATGAAAAAGAAAAAGGATCCAAAATGTAGATTAGATTCAAGTATAATACAAGAATATATAAACAATTACTATCATTATGTCCAGATTTACACAGACGCATCAAAAACAGATGAAAAAATAGGAGTGGCATTTGTAATACCAGAATTTAAAATAAAAGTAGGAAAAAGAATTACAGATGGATTATCAGTATATTCAGGAGAATTATTAGCCATATTGTTAGCAGTGCAGTGGGTGGAGGATATAAAACCATTAAAAACAATCATTTGTTCAGACTCAAGTTCAGCATTATTAAGTTTAAAACATAATCATTCAGAGGGTAGACCAGACATTTTGTTGGAAATAAAACATACTTTATTTAGAATACAAAGAATGGGATTAATATTAGTGTTTTTATGGGTACCAGCACATGTAGGAGTTGGAGGGAATGAGATGGCGGACAGGATGGCAAAGAAGGCAACACAAAACAACATTAGCTTTATAATAAATAGTAGGTCAGAGGCAAGAAATAAAATTAAACAGAGAATCAGGAAAGAGTGGCAAAAAAGGTGGGATGAAGAAAAGAAAGGAAGATGGTTTTACAGAATCAACAAGATAGTAGGAGAAGTAAGAACTGGAAGAAGGAGTAGAAAATAGGAAAGATTAATTACAAGATTAAGACTAGGACATACAGGACTTAATTCTACATTGTTCAAGATAAAGAAACATAATACAGGAAAATGTGATCATTGTGGAGAGGAGGAAACAATAGAACATGTAATATTGAAGTGTCAGAAATATGAACAAGAAAGAACAATTTTAAGGAGAGAATTTGTAGGTATTAAAGAAAATTTTATATTGAGAGATACTTTGCAAAGAAGTTTAGGTAGCAAACATATTCAAATTATAATTAGATTTTTCAAAAGCACTAAATTAATAAATAGAATTTGATTGTTGTAATAGTAAATAAGATTTAAAACCATGAAGAACCACACTCCATACCAGTCGGTGGCAGTAATGCACATCTTCAAGTTATTTGCCAACTGCCAAAAAATAACACAGAAGAAGAAGAAGACCTTTGCTGGAACATAACCTCAGTTATGTGGACTCCTGTCTGTCTGCCTATCCGTCTGCCTGCCTGTCTGCCTGTCGACCAGCCTATCTGCCTACCTGCCTGCCAACATCTGGTAATACTCCCTCCTAAGGACTGCACTGTAAATATTCTCATCACCAGTACTCTCTCTCTCTCTCTCTCTCTCTCCTTGGATTCCTGGGTTTACCTCCTCCTCCTCTGGCTTCTGGACAACTTCAACTCAAGATTCCTTAAACAAAGTCTACAGTAGAAATAAACCTCATTTACCGTCTTATCCTGTGTGCTGAGTCTGTTTCATCCTCTGGTTTTGTTCTAATTCGACTATCTAAGCAATTCATGATAGACAGATACTGTCCATCCTTAAGAAGCTTGGCCAAATTTTGCACAGTGCAATACAATGATTCTGCATTCACCAGAAGCATTCCTGGAGGAAGCATCTTTGCTAGACCCTAGATTTAAATCCAAAATTGTTGGGGATGGAATCTGGGAGAGAGTCAGGGCAGTGGGAACAAACAGGCAGCAACAGAAGAGGTATTTCAATCTGAAAATAGCTTTGACTGTAGCACATTTCTTTTGTGAGACATTTTCTTGTTGCTCACTGTTTTATTCATGCTGATTTGTTTAAGCTGTCAGAACTGGGAGAGACACACAGGTGGGCAGAAGAGGATGAAGAAGATTTCTGTGTGCCTTGTTCTTGTTGGTAAAGGATGATAGATGGGCATGGATTATTACATTATTTAATTTAAAATTAAACCTTGTGGATCACCAGTTGTGGTTTTGTGTATAATTGCAGATGCCACCCATAAAGCAGAAGAAAAAGACAACATTAGAAGGACTTTTTGAAAAAGAGGACAGTAAGCTTTTGTACACGCAGCAGCAGCAGTCACGTCTCTGTAGCACAGAGTGAAAACAAGAAGTCCAACTGTATAGAAGTCTTCTTCACATTCTAACCAAGGACATTGGCTTCCATCAGCGATAGGAACACAGGACATGGTGTACCACTGAACCAAAAGAGTGGAAATTCATTGGAAACACAAGATAATAGACTGTTTAATATGAGATTCACAATCATGGACTGTTCTTCATGTCAGGTTCTCTCTTTTTAGCAGAATTTCATGTGATGTGACTGCATTAACCTGAGTGACCTTTTAAAGTGGATAAACTACATGTTTTGTTTTTAGATGTAAAAAACATCTAAAAACATACAATTAGAAAGATTTGCTTCCTTGTAATGACAACATCCGGTTAATGACGATATCCGGTTAATGACGACATCCGGTTAATGACGATATCCGGTTAATGACGACATCCGGTTAATGATGATATCCGGTTACGTCACAGGAAGGCCCACCACCGGAAGTCCCGCCCTAGGATATCCCAGCCACCGGAAGTCCCGCCCACTTGTCAAAATTTTCACACCTCGTTGATTGAAGGATGTACATTTAGTCTCTAATGAGTAATCAAAATAATTACTTTTTTCTGTGTTAAAACGCCGTAACCGTTACTGTTACAGTTACCGACAATTAAAAGGGCTGCGTTATAAACTAAAGCTACTCATTGAAGCTCTTGTCATCTGTCGTGGCTCACAGCCACAGGAACTAAGCTTATTTTGTTAGGTGAAGGGAGGAGCAAAGGTCGAGACAATGGCATAACTGGTAATGACTGGCTAAGGTAGAGTAGGCTTTCATTGGAAGTCAATCAGAGGCAGTGTTCAGTTTACACACAAACCACACACTCGGCAGCCCTGCTCAGGCAAACTAGCAGATGTAAGCTGCAACAATGGAGGGACAGATTGCATTTTTAAAGTGGAAGTACAGACACTACTTTATTCTCCTTCAGGTAAAAGGCAAGAACATACAAGTGAAGTAAATATTAAAAGTTCGGTGTAAGTAGGTTATTGTCTATGTAATTCCACTTTATGCAATTGGACCTAAGGAAGGCAGATGAGTTTGTGCTGCTGATGTGGAAACATTACACATCCACACTTGCTATCTCTAGTAAAAAAAGTCCAACTTGTGGACAGATACTGTCCATCCTTAAGAAGCTTGGCCAAATTTTGCACAGTGCAATACAATGATTCTGCATTCACCAGAAGCATTCCTGGAGGAAGCATCTTTGCTAGACCCTAGATTTAAATCCAAAATTGTTGGGGATGGAATCTGGGAGAGAGTCAGGGCAGTGGGAACAAACAGGCAGCAACAGAAGAAGTATTTCAATCTGAAAATAGCTTTGACTGTAGCACATTTCTTTTGTGAGACATTTTCTTGTTGCTCACTGTTTTATTCATGCTGATTTGTTTAAGCTGTCAGAACTGGGAGAGACACACAGGTGGGCAGAAGAGGATGAAGAAGATTTCTGTGTGCCTTGTTCTTGTTGGTAAAGGATGATAGATGGGCATGGATTATTATATTATTTAATTTAAAATTAAACCTTGTGGATCACCAGTTGTGGTTTTGTGTATAATTGCAGATGCCACCCATAAAGCAAAAGAAAAAGACAACATTAGAAGGACTTTTTGAAAAAGAGGACAGTTAGCTTTTGTACACGCAGCAGCAGCAGTCACGTCTCTGTAGCACAGAGAGTGAAAACAAGAAGTCCAACTGTATAGAGGTCTTCTTCACATTCTAACCAAGGACATTGGCTTCCATCAGCGATAGGAGCACAGGACATGGTGTACCACTGAACCAAAAGAGTGGAAATTCATTGGATACACAAGATAATGGACTGTTTAATATGAGATTCACAATCATGGACTGTTCTTCATGTGACAAGAGCCTAGTCTTTCAACCACATGCAGACAGCCAGTCAAAGTGCACAGTTAAGTCTTGTAGCATGATGAATTTGAAGATTATGGTCTAGTAGTGAATTTGAAGTGGGGGGTTAATATGGACACTAGGTGTTACCCTCAAAAAGAGAATGTCTCAAATGTTCCATTCTGTAACAAGATTTAAAAAAAGAGCTCCAGGGCTCTGGAGCATTCATTTGCTGTCTTCTTCAACTGCAGAGATGTTTGCTTGGTGTTTGTACAAGCAAACTAGCTCAGCAGTTCAGCTAGCGGCAGGAGACCTCGTGCTCTCGCTACAGGGTCCAGTAGGTTAACTGGTGTTGAGATTAACTGGTTAAAATCTATGCTATTGCAGATATTTCTGATGTGGCATTTGTGTTTACGTGTCCAAACGAGAGGACAAATAATCAGTACTAAAGTAAATAAATTCAGTCATACTGCAATAAAATATAATGTAAATAACTCAAAGTTAGCAGCCAGTATTGCAGTTTATGCATCTCAGTGAGATATCACAGATGTGAAATCTGAATGGAAAAGCTAAGAAAAGAAACATTCCTAACCTTACTGTCAAATAAAAACACCCTACAGGTTCTGAGTCATATCTATAGTATTTGTGTGTTCTCTAATGGGGAGCCCAGTGTTTAGGCAGCTTGTTGACAAGGGTAATTAAACAAATCAGGAAAACAATCCAGTCACATTCAGAGCTAGATTAACTAGAGACAGTCATGGGATGTGCAACACATATGTTCGTACAGTTGAAGTGGCTGTGTCATTGCCTGATCAAAACACTGCTAACGTAAATACATAGGTTTCAATAACGTCATAAGTTTGTCCTTTAGGATCTATCCGGCATATGTGTATTACTCATTGCAAGGCATGTAAAACGATATGGTTAAATCAGATTTACAGATAATTAAAATACGGCTTAAGAGGAGACTGTGTTAAACAGTGGCTAAGAATCCAAGCAGATTAACTTCTGATTCAACTGTATCTGGAGTTATTTGGACTGAAAAAGACTGAAACATTTGGGATGTTAATTAAAATGAATATGTTACGATTCCTTTAGTTTGACAGTGGGAATTGTTATTTTCACCCAGCATTGTTGAAGTAAAATTATGATTTATTTTTCACGTCTTTCCTGTCACAGTCATACTTTGTTTTATCAGAACTGACAAAAACACCATGGATAAGTTCAATTAGATTTACTTTCTACCTTGAAGACAGATTTAATGTTATTGTGCAGTTTGTATGAGATTTTTATACATTTTCTTGGAATTTTGTAGAAATTAGCCCAACATGCAGTTGACAGGATGCAAAAAAAAAGCTGTGGATCTAATCTTTTTTTCAGCTCTGTTAATTTTTTGTTTGTAAGCGGCATCCACATATTATGACTGACATGATTTATTACATATACAGTCAAAGAGGAATACTCATTGGCTTACAATTTAAAATGTTCTATGTGTTTTTCAGTCAGTTTTATTGATTTGGAAAAGCACGGTGGCGCAGTTGGTAGCACTGTTGCCTTGTGGTAAGAAGGTCCTGGGTTTGATACCTGGCTGGGGATCTTTCTGCATGGAGTTTGCATGTTCTCCCCGTGCATGCGTGGGTTCTCACCGGGTACTCCGGCTTCCTCCCACTGTCCAAAGACATGCCTGTTAGGTTGATTGGTCTCTCTAAATTGCCCTTAGGTGTGTTGCCCTGCAATGGACTGGCGACCTGTCCAGGGTGTACCCTGCCTCCTGCCCATAGACTGCTGGAGATAGGCACCAGCTTCCCTGTGACCCACTATGGAAGAAGCGGTGTGGAAAATGACATGACATGATATTAAATTAGCAAACAAGTTCAACAAATGTATCTATGTCTTTTCAGTCTTAGATCATAAAATAAATAAACTGGTCCGAAAAATCAGTCACACAAAAAGCGACACCTGATCTCGAGCTTCCGTCCTCTATACTTGTATTTAAAGTATTTCGTCTTAACCATTAGACTATCTTCACCGGCAGGTTACTGTGTTCCATACCTGTCATTAATTCTCAAATAACTGAAAGCATTTGACGCTTTCGAAGATAAATCCAGTTTAACTGGTGATAGTCACATTTTCAGAGTCCGCTGATCATGGGAATAATTTGAGTCAATTTGTGTGAACATATTGGTGCAATGCTGATGTTAATGAGTGTAATAATTGTTTTTCAGTGTTGACTCTTAGGACGGAGTATTGGGGTGGCTTGGATGAAAAGAAGGAAGAGGAAGAGTGTTCTGTTGTTTACCTGTAAAAAGTTAAAATGAAGAGAAAAAATATACCAACAATAAGCAGGAAAGGAAACTGGCACAAAGACCTGTGCCAGCTGTAAATATAGTAACAAAGAACTTCTCCCTCTTCTAACATCATGATTAGCTGGGAACACACTCAGAGGCATCCCGATGCATATAAGAAATGCCTGAAAACAACACAGCTGTTTCAGCTTTTCGCCCTTTCTTCAAAATATCAAAATATCGAGAAACATTCCCATTTGCTTTATTCTTCATCATAACAGATGCCAGAGTTATTAATAGAAACCAAGTAGCTCAAGATCATGGACCAAAAACATTAAACAGAAAATTCTGACAGAAAAACTAAATATGATCATAGTACACTGCAACATGTGCTGTATTATTACAATTTTACATTTGTAGAATGTGGTAAGAAAATTAAACAAAGAAAAATATATTAAAATCACTACTAATGCAGCTTGTCCATTGCAGTTTTTTCAGCCTTCACATTCATTACTGTGATTGATGCCTGTGAAAGGAACAGACTGAGCCTCATTCTCTGATTGCCTGTTTACAGGACTCTGACACTTTTATAGATCTCCTAATACCATTACAAAGTATTACTTCAATAGTGTGCGTGGTGCCTTTCCTACAGAATGGGGAACAAAAGGCTTTCATTGTTTGTGGCGGTAGTTGTTAAAATGAGTGAAAATTAGGTCCAACTTATTTTTGCCTGTCAAACATAGTAATTTAAGGTTTTTTGTATAATGTTAAAAGTTCAAAATAATGCATGAAACATGAAACCCGAAATTGCAATTTCAAATGTTTCAAGTGGTTCAATGTTTTAAAGAAATGGTAGTTTTAAAATTAAAAGTAAAAATGTTATCTATAGATAACAAGATAACACCTTTACACAAAAAATGGATTAATCTTCAAATATTTTATGTAACTTTATATTTTAATCTTTTAAGATTTTATAGTCTTTTCATTATAACATCATTAAGTCATTTCAAATCACTATCAAAAATCAGAAATCAAGGTCTTTTTTTAAGAAACTGAAACATTTAAGGCAACTTTAAAATTACATAAATACAAACTAAACATGTTTTATAAGTCAATAGATTAGAATATTATAGACTGGATTATGTCTGTAATGATTTTTATTTTTCTATGAAGCTCAGACAAAACAAAAAGCAATATATTGCTCACATATGAGGGAATGCCAGACTAACATAACACAACATATACAAGTACAGCTCAAGTAATTAGAATGCTGTAATTTAGTCAGTCAGTCCTTTTCTACCACTGCTTCCATAGTGGGTCACAGGGAAGCTGGTGCCTATCTCTACAGGTGAGAGGTGGGGTACACCCTGGACAGGTTGCCAGTCCATCGCAGGGCAACACACAAACAACCATGCACACACTCATTCATACACCCAAGGGCAATTTAGAGAGACTAGTTAACCTAACAGGCATGTCTTTGGACTGTGGGAGGAAGCCAGAGTATCCAGTGAGAACAGGGAGAACATGAAAACTCCATACAGAAAGACCCCTGGCTGGGAATTGAACCCAAGACCTTCTTGCTGCAAGGCAATAGTACTACCAACTGCGCCACCGCTGTAATTTAGTGTGTAACTAATTTCATAAAATGAAACTCAAATATTATATAGATTGATTACACATAGAGTAAAATATTTCAAGCCTGTATTTTTTGTCATTTTGATGATTACAGCTTACAGAAAAAGAAAAGCCCAAATTTTGTTATGAAAAAATGTATAACATATTCATAGAAAGTTGAGTGGAAGCAAAAAGTGTGGTAGGAAAGTTTTAGCAAGAGGCACAACCTGCAAGAGGCACAGCCGCAGCCTTGAGAGGACTGTAATGCAAAATCTATTCAAGGATTTGTTGTTTGTGACATTGAGGTGGTAATTCATGCTAAAGGAGCCCAACCAAGTATTAAGTGAATAAAAATAATCCTAGTTTTCAGAAGCCTGACATTTCTATTTAATACATCCTTTTTATTGATCTTATGTAATATTCAAATTTTCTGAGAAACTGCATTTTGGATCATTATTATCTGTAAACCATAATCCCCAAAATTACAACAAATAAAGGCTTGAAATATTTCACCCTGTGTAATGAATCTATATAATAAATGAGTTTCACTTTGTGAAATGAATGACAAAAAATATGAAACTTTTTCTCAACATTCACATTTTTTGAGAGCTACTTTTACCCTGTTCATGTAATCTCCTCTCTGCATGTTCAAAAATCTTCACCACATTTGGGGTGAAAAAAGAGGAAGCTTATAGAATCTGAGTTAGATTTTCTCCTAAATGTGGTGGAGGTGTGTAAAACACATTCTCGAAAGGTGTTTCTATTATGTGTGCAAAATCAAACTTAGCTGTTAAAGTTGCTCCTCTCTTACATAGATTACATTCACTATTATTGTAAGTGAATGCAAAAGTGGCTCAAAGAAAGGGTGATGCTGAACCATTAAAACATTCTAATGATGTTTATTCACTCTGTAGAAAAATGGGGCTTGGTATATACTGGATATTGTATATATATATATTTTTTTTCGTTGTCCGCTGAGCCAACCTTTCCCTCCTACTTCCTTAATTCTAAAAGGGATTGCTCAATCCAGCTCTCCATCCAACGGGTCTGGACTTCCCTAAACCTGAGAGGTCTTACTAAATAGGTTTACTGAAAGTTCTGTTTAAGCTGGTGTCGGGAAATGACTCGCCTAGCCTCTGACAGCCTACATCCAAAAGTCTCACCCTTCTTCAACTGGAGCTCCGGGTGACCGAGTAGCCTCTCGCAGTCATCCACACCTTCGACAGTCACTTTTGTTCACGGCTGCTCATTCCCTAATTTACAACTGGCACTTGGTATATGGGCTAGGTTAATTTTAGTAGCTCGGAACAAGCTTCAAGGGCATTGTTTTGTCAAACTTTGGCTAAGGCAACCAATAAAAACCTCCTAATACATCTCAGAACCAGGCAACAAGACTTTTTACCACCACTGAAAAACCAACAGTATAGTGACTCAAATAATTGAATGTCCATGAATTAACTAGAATTTTATATGCTTGCTTTAATTAGTAACGCTTTGGCAGGAGTCAGTAACAGCTTAAATTCAGCAATATAAATAATTATCACAAAAATAGAAACGAATCAATCAACTCAACCTGTCTTTCCCTGATGTTGAAACTAGTGGATTTAAAGAGGCTTTTGAAGACGGAGGCTCATCCATGAACCTGATGGAGAAGAATTCTTCTGGTAACAACGAGTGGTTTCTTGAAGGGAATACGACTTAATCTTCAGTTTTCTTCCTTTAAGTGGCAGGTACTGACGCTCCAAACTTCGATGGTTAAACTGGATCTTTGTTGTTCTTTGTCCCCAAAGGTAGTGGTTTCCAGGGGCTGAAGAGTTGAGGGAAAACCGGAGACGCAAATGAGTTTAATTCAGGACTTCCAGATGCCTGAATCTTGGAGCAATCAGCTGTTCACCGATCAAGTTCACTTCTGTTGTCTGGATAAAAAAGCTTTCAGATGAAATCAGATTCTTAATCTTAAAACACAGTCCTTCAAAGGCAACGGGTTGATTCTCTGTCAAATGCAGTCGATCAGCTGGGTTGTGTCTCTGGTCCTCTGATTCCTCTGTGGCATCTCTCCGATCTTGTTTGCTGGTCTTCTGCGAGGAATACAACCCTGTTTCCTCTTTTTTCATTGCTTTTATAGTGCTTGAAGTCCTCCTCAGTCAAGCCCTTATTAGGAAACTTAGTTGTTGTACACTCATTTATTTCAACCTCATGATCATTGCTCAATGTAGACGTTATGCCTCTTAGTCTTTCGAAAAGCCCCATGAAACCCATACCGGGACATAGTCATCTGGCTCTCGGAAAGTCCCAATCATCCCATGATGAGATGTAGTCATCTACAGTTCTTCCCCTATTCTGCTCAGTTTTAACCTTGTACAGTGTTATACATGTCATCTTTCAGCTTTCAATATTTAGCTTTTAAAACATTGTTTCAAAATCATCACATCACTTCATTTTCCAGTTTTTAACCACATTTCTATCATACATCTTGTAATTTGTTAATCAAAAACTACTAACTTTATTCATTACATGTGAAAATATGGAATCATCATACATCATTCCTTGGATATAATTGTTTATACTTTTGCTTAAGAAAACATAAAACAGATAATTCATGGCTCCATACATGCCTCTTCAGTTTCCCAGCTTGATTATAAGAACATTGCACACACCACACATAAGGATATTTTCGTTATAACTTTCATGGGGTTAATTGTGAGCACACTAAATGCAGCATGGGTTACGTGGTCAGATCTCACCTTATTTTGACAGTATATATATATCTATATATATATATAGATATATATATATCTGTTGTATAGTGCAACAGAGACAGAAGTATCTTAAACTTAATTTGATTACTTTCTTTGAATGTATAAAGCCTACGTTAAACTTATGTGAAATAGTTAAGTTCAGCGAATGAACTAGATTCATGTAAAAGTAATTCAATTCAATTCAGTTTATTTATATAGCGCCAATTCACAACATGTCGTCTCAAGGCACTTCACAACAGTCAGGTTCATACATTCCAATTAATCCTAACCATTGAACAGTGCAGTCGGATTCAGTTATTTATTCAAATTGGATAAAAGGTTTTTCTGTCTAAGGAACCCAGATTGCATCGACTCAGTGACTTGCAGATTTCCCTCCTCCTGGATGAGCATGTAGCGACAGTGGACAGTCACTGGCGTTGACTTTGCAGCAATCCCTCATACTAAGCATGCATGTAGCGACAGTGGAGAGGAAAAACTCCCTTTTAACAGGAAGAAACCTCCAGCAGAACCAGGCTCAGTGTGAGCGGCCATCTGCCACGACCGACTGGGGGTTAGAGAGAACAGAGCAGAGACACAAAAAGAACACAGAAGCACTGATCCAGAAGTACTTTCTATGGGAAGGAAAAGTAACTGTTAATGGATGTAGCTCCTTTAGTTGTTTCACCTAGAAAGAAAGAACAGATAAACTCTGAGCCAGTTTTCAAGGTTAGAGTCTGAAAGAGAGCACATATAGTTAGTCACAGTAAAAGCTCAGTCAATTGCCATGTCTAGGAGAGAGAAAGGGTTAAACACTGAAAGACAGGACCATGTGGGTCATCAGTAGAGGGTGAGCATTAAGTTGTTGCCAGCAGAAGCTTGGACGATGCCCTCTCCAGAAAGGTGTCACAGGTAGACACAGAGTCAGGCCAGGTGTAGCTTCTAGGAAGAGAAAAGAGGGAGAACATAAAGTTAGAAACTGAAATAACAGCAAATAATGCAGAATTAGAGAGTAGTGTGAGAATGTAGCGAAGAGGGTGAAAGTGGTCATTATGTCCTCCAGCAGCCTAAGCCTATAGTAGCATAACTAGCTATCCTGAGATAGTTCAGGATAACCTAAGCCACTCTAACTATAAGCGTTATCAAAAAGGAAAGTTTTAAGTCTAGCCTTAAAAGTAGACAGTTTGCCCATCTAGAACCCAATGATGGCCATTGTTATACTAAAAACCACAATGATTGGGATACCTCTCTCTGTCAGATTGACCATAACCATTGGAAAAGAGATGGGGTCATACAGGTAGCAGAAATGGAGGGTGTGATTGCACCTCAACCATAACTGAGCCGGTTTAGGCTAAACCTGACTCCCCCTTATTCCAACCAACAGGGAGGGAAGAAGACGGAGGTAAAAAATAAGGAAGATAGCTCAGGATAACCTAAACCACTCTAAAAGCAACATGGGATTAATGAGTTAGAGTAACTTGATGTGGTTAAGTTAGTTCTAACTGAGCACAGTGAATAGTCCCCAGGTCACAACACTGTAATGGTTGCATGCATTCATTCCAGCAGTTTATTTTTGAGTATCTGGATTTTGGTGGAAAGCCTGTGTGTATCAAGTTCCATCAGCATTTTCTGAATGAATTCAAAAGTGTACTGGAGGTCAGTTGGATAGCTCAGGCTCAGCTCATGTGATCCCAAACAGTATGGCTCAAGCAGTGACAACATCACTGTTGGAATTATGACTATTGATTAATTAATACTTATCAAGAATTATAATTAACAATCATAATTTGACAAAATTAATTTCTTAACCAAAATCCTCATTTATGAATCGAGGACCAGGGATATCTTCTGGTGTTGTAACTGTGGCTCAACGCCTTTGATAATTACAACCGTTAAATACTCGGTAATAATTGATAACTATTACCAGAGATGTCACTGTTTAATCAACCGTTTCTACCGAAACGTGGGGAACTTTTAACCTTATTTTGACTGACGAATCACTCTTGCACAAAATAAACACAAAACGCCTTCTCTTTATCTATGTGAATATTTATTAAATCACAGCCTGAGCAAGCTCCAGCAAAACAATATCAGAGATGTGTGGACAGGGATGAAGAAGATCACAGGCTTCAAGCAGAAGGATGATCAGACCGATGGAGGTCTGGACAGAGCCAATGAACTGAACACATTCTTCAATAGGTTCAGTTCAGAAACAAGCTTCACATCCTCCTCTCCTGCTCACAGCCAAACAGACATTCCACCCTCCTTTGACCCACAGGACCCACAGCTGTCCAGTAACACCTCACATTTTTTATCTTTCACCTCAGCCCTAGACCCTTCTGCTTCTACATGTTTGCCTTCAACCATATCAGAAGATGCTGATGCTTCCTTTGCTTCCCACTTCCACCTGTGTGTCTCAAGAAGTCAGGTCAAGAGACAACTGGAGAGACTGAATAGGAATAAGGCTGCAGGTCCAGATCATGTCAGCCCTAGAGTCCTGAAGGCCCGTGCAGAGCAGCTCTGTGGGATTCTGCAGCACCTCTTCAACCTTAGCCTGGCCCAGAAGAAGGTTCCGGTGTTGTGGAAGACCTCCTGTCTTGTTCCGGTACCAAAGAAAACTCAACAGGACATCGGCAGGCGCATGGTGGATGGATATATTTGAATGAAAACGTACTGACACAGAGGAAACACGGGAATCTGGGAGACAACAACAGACGACCCGACAACGAAGGGACACAAAACAGGAACTTAAATACTGAGGTGAAAGGAACTAAAGGTCCTTCTCAAAATATTAGCATATTGTGATAAAGTTCATTATTTTCCATAATGTAATGATGAAAATTTAACATTCATATATTTTAGATTCATTGCACACTAACTGAAATATTTCAGGTCTTTTATTGTCTTAATACGGATGATTTTGGCATACAGCTCATGAAAACCCAAAATTCCTATCTCACAAAATTAGCATATCATTAAAAGGGTCTCTAAACGAGCTATGAACCTAATCATCTGAATCAACGAGTTAACTCTAAACACCTGCAAAAGATTCCTGAGGCCTTTAAACCTCCCAGCCTGGTTCATCACTCAAAACCCCAATCATGGGTAAGACTGCCGACCTGACTGCTGTCCAGAAGGCCACTATTGACACCCTCAAGCAAGAGGGTAAAATACAGAAAGAAATTTCTGAACAAATAGGCTGTTCCCAGAGTGCTGTATCAAGGCACCTCAGTGGGAAGTCTGTGGGAAGGAAAAAGTGTGGCAGAAAACGCTGCACAACGAGAAGAGGTGACCGGACCCTGAGGAAGATTGTGGAGAAGGGCCGATTCCAGACCTTGGGAGACTTGCGGAAGCAGTGGACTGAGTCTGGAGTAGAAACATTCAGAGCCACCGTGCACAGGCGTGTGCAGGAAATGGGCTACAGGTGCCGCATTCCCCAGGTCAAGCCACTTTTGAACCAGAAACAGCGGCAGAAGCGCCTGACCTGGGCTACAGAGAAGCAGCACTGGACTGTTACTCAGTGGTCCAAAGTACTTTTTTCGGATGAAAGCAAATTCTGCATGTCATTCGGAAATCAAGGTGCCAGAGTCTGGAGGAAGACTGGGGAGAAGGAAATGCCAGAAGTCCAGTGTCAAGTACCCACAGTCAGTGATGGTCTGGGGTGCCATGTCAGCTGCTGGTGTTGGTCCACTGTGTTTTATCAAGGGCAGGGTCAATGCAGCTAGCTATCAGGAGATTTTGGAGCACTTCATGCTTCCATCTGCTGAAAAGCTTTATGGAGATGAAGATTTCATTTTTCAGCACGACCTGGCACCTGCTCACAGTGCCAAAACCACTGGTAAATGGTTTACTGACCATGGTATCACTGTGCTCAATTGGCCTGCCAACTCTCCTGACCTGAACCCCATAGAGAATCTGTGGGATATTGTGAAGAGAACGTTGAGAGACTCAAGACCCAACACTCTGGATGAGCTAAAGGCCGCTATCGAAGCATCCTGTGCCTCCATAAGACCTCAGCAGTGCCACAGGCTGATTGCCTCCATGCCACGCCGCATTGAAGCAGTCATTTCTGCAAAAGGATTCCCGACCAAGTATTGAGTGCATAACTGTACATGATTATTTGAAGGTTGACGTTTTTTGTATTAAAAACACTTTTCTTTTATTGGTCGGATGAAATATGCTAATTTTGTGAGATAGGAATTTTGGGTTTTCATGAGCTGTATGCCAATATCATCCGTATTAAGACAATAAAAGACCTGAAATATTTCAGTTAGTGTGCAATGAATCTAAAATATATGAATGTTACATTTTCATCATGACATTATGGAAAATAATGAACTTTATCACAATATGCTAATATTTTGAAAGGACCTGTATATGGAAAACAGGTGGGTGCTATCAACAGAAACACAAACAGTTGCATATGGGAATGCTAAGCTACACAGTATTAATAATAATGTGTACTTTAACACTGATGTAAAGTTTAAAACATTTAACATGCTTTAGACAATGTGAACAACTAGGGATAAAAATATAATATATAAAGGATTGAAAAGGGTTAAGCATTTTGATTCAATGTTAGAAGCAGGAAAAACATTGGCTAGCCAGATGTACATACAACAAATAATAAAAGCATAGACTAAGCCAAGGTAGACATATATTAAGTACAAGGAAATGCCACTATTGTTTACGGTGTAAAAGTACTTGTAAAAGTGCAAAACACTTTTACAAGTACCGAAACAAATTTACATTTCAGAAAAAAATTTACATTTCAGAAAACAAATTTACATTTCAGAAAATCAACCGGAAAGGGAATGTACCAACGCCGAGGCTGACCCGGAAGTCAGCCTTAGGGGCTGCATCCTTTGAAGGCCGTATTTGTAGGCCGATTACGTTACAGCGCGGCGACGAAGGCTGTCCCACTTCATGAATCATGACTCCCTCAAATGCGGCCGACAAATGTGTCCTTATTTTGCCCGATTTGAAGGATGGGTCGTGAGTATCCTTCGCGGCCCATCATTTCCCATCATTCATTGCGGGTCGAAGCGGATTGGTCAAGCAGGGGAAGCCATGGCGGACCATAGCAACAAAAGCTGTGAGTAAATTGTGGAAAATTACACTTTCTGTGACACAAATTAACTTCTACAATGTTTTTAGTGAGGGAATATAACTATGTAGACGTGAAATATCTGCTTGATTTATCTAGACATCGCTTAATTTCAAAAGTGCTCCGACGTGTTCGGAGTTTTCCGTTCCCGGCGTAGTAACCGGCTCGCCTCGCCAGCCCTACCGGCGGTGAGGCGAGCTAGCCCGGTAGAGATCTGACCGGACTATCGGCACTAAGCTCCCGCTGGCAGTCATCACAATGAACGTTTAACACAAGTGATTTCTAACAGTTTATGTTATTATTTTAATTGTTACTGAAAATCGATTTAACATTTCAGGCGATATTAAGGTTAACCAGAATAAATGGACAGTTTTATGTAATCCAACTGTATCGCTGGACAGTGTGATTGAGAATAAATAAGCTTTTCAATATTAATTTTTAATGAAGAAATGTGCTATATGTTTTAAAAGTTTATTTATAATTCAGTTAGCATTATAATTTCTGACTCCAGGTACAATCCAGAGACAATCATGTTCAGGTAAAAAAGATGTTTGATTTAACTAGCCAATAAACAAAGAGATAGCAAGTTTATGGCTAATGTATGTCGACATATTTTATATATATATATAAATATATATATATATATATATATATATATATATATATATATATATATATATATAAGCAACAACTTTCAATTTTAAGATAGATGGGAATTATAAAGTATTCGATCCCCTCTGGCTGTTCTTAGATAATTATATAATAATGCAGTGTTTTTGGTGTATTGGTATCTACTTGCTTTGATCACTTAAAATATCCAGAAGCATGCCTTAAAAATAATGTGTTTTTCCATCTCCATTCTTCCCTTTTCTAGACCAGACCCCTTTACTGCAGGATCAACCTGAGTGTCCCAGTCCTGAAACGCTTCTTCAACCAGGAGGACACCAGGCCTGATTTTCGGCTGAGCAGGGAGTCTCTGTCAGTGCTGCTTAATCTTTTGCACCAGGATAGGCAACATGGATGGGTGCTACTATTGAGACCTTGGTTTTTCTTTTCTTGGTGGCAAGTGGCACATCCTACAGAGTGGTGTGCAGAGTGTTTGGGATGCCTCGCTCTACTGTCCATCGCATCGTCCACAGAGTTACAGAGCAGATCGTGGCTATTCGTCACCAGGTCATCTACCTTCTAAAGACCCCTGAGGACTTAAGGCAGTGTCCCGTGAGTTTGCAGGGCTGGCACGCCACAGAGCTTTTCTTAAAGCCATGGGTGCAATATATGGCTGCCATATCCACTTCAGGTGTCCAAGCAGCCCTGATGGTCAGTGCTACAGGAACAGGAAACTCTTCCCTTCCATAATCCTGCAAGCAGTTTCTGAGAGCCATTTTATTGACACGTATGTGGGCTGGCCTGGGTCAGTGCAAGACTCTACAGTGCTCCGCCACAGCCCACTGTACAGTTTATCCTCCTCCAGGGCATTTTATCCTTGCTGATGGAGGGTACCCATGCCTCCAATATCCACTCCCACTCATCACTCCCTACAAGAGAACAAGACATGGTGTGGGAGCCCAGCGCTTTAACAGTGTTTTTGGAATGATGAAAACCAGATTCAGGGCCATCTTCCTGCAACGCTGGAGGTGCACGACACCTTTGTACCACACGTAAGTTTTGACCTAGATCCATTTTATATATACATTATACATAATATACACACATATGCACCCTCTTTTAAATTGTTTTCAGGTCATAACAGCATGCGCCATCCTCCACAACATCTGCTTTGGTGCTGGGGATGTCATGGCCCCAGAGGATGACCCAAAGGAGGCTGTAGAAGAGGATGAGGGTGAGGTCGGGACTGAGGCAGTCAGCGTTGCTCTCTGGCGGGACCAGCTTTCAGCTGAGGTGTCTGCCCTGGAGGAGGTACCACCAGAACATGACTACTGTGTCAGCCAAGTATAATATTATAGATGTGATTAATTTTTGAGGGATATAACTAATTGTAATATTTTGTGAGCACCATTTTCTAATTCTGCATTTTTCCGATTACCTCTTAGTGATGTGACAGCCGTCAATTCAGCCAGCCCTTTAAACCCACTTGATGAACGATACCGTGGACAGTGGAGAGAAGAATCACAAACATCTGCAGACCACCTGTGTGATGCTTCGCTCACCATCCAGAATGACTAATCACAGGTCTCAGTTGCAGCATCTCATCCAAGTCTCTGACCTTGTGAAAGATTTAGCCACACCGCCAGAGACTTTCTGTTCAGAAAGACATCTGCCTCTTTGTTCTGTTGAAGAGTCGTTCCAGGAACAGGTCACTCAGGTTGATCCTGCTGTCGCCATTGTAAATACTTGTACATAGTTTTATTTTATGCCTTTTGTCTTGTAATCTTGATCTGTTTGAATGTTTTCTTCCCCCATTCTGTTTAAAATGCTGTTTGTATTTTTCATAATAAATTCAGTTTATAACGTTAAATGAAGTTGATGTATTGTTAGATCAAATGTAAATAACATTGGTGACAAAAACAATTTTGAAATGTATTAGAACAGCTTAAAACTTTAAGAAACAATCTGAACAAAACTTAATATTTCTTATGTAGCACCTTTTTTTGGTGCCATTCTTTGGAAAACAGTCTGTCCATTCTCTGTGCCCTCATGTCCTCCCTGATCAACTCCATCATCTCTGTCCCTCTTTCTTTTCTGACCCCTTCCTGCTGGCTCACTGTCTTCCTTCTCCATCTGGTTGCCCACCGCTCTGCTTTGCCCTGGAGTGTCCTCAGGGATGGAGGCAATTAGGACAGGAGGTGTTGTGGAAGGCCTCTGTCCCAACATCTCATCCATAAGGACAAACCAGGGCCAAGTAGCAGCAGTGGGCTTTTCACTGACTCCCTCTCCTGACCCTGGATACTTACAATCCTAAAGTTAGATGAAATAAAAAAAAGAGTTGACCAAACAGAGAAACCAACAAGACTTTTAGAAATATTTTTTTTATTTGTGTGTGACATAAGAACTTCTGAACATAATCTAAATTCTTTTTTTTTTTTCAAATTGTCCCACATTGTTTTGGCCTGCAAAGGGGGTGACCTTCCCCTGTTGGTCCATCTTCTCCAGAATTGTCCTAAACCAAAAGAAGTATGTTAATCACTGGATGGATATTTATGAAAGTTAGAAAGATAGGAGTTATTGAAACTGGACAGAAACTGACAGCAAAGAATGTTGTTATTGTACCTCCAAGCCACGGTGGTTGAGTTTTTAGCTCCAGTAAAAAGGTGGTGGTTCTCACCCCCGAGCTTAATAAACTGGCCCATCTGCTCCTTCGTACCTAAAAAAATATGAAAATACCAACAAAAAAAAAACATCTTACTTAATATCACAGCAAAAATAAAGCCTTTTTTGATTTCACATTTGTCTTAATTTGAAGAAAATATTAAAATATTTCTATGCAAATGTCTAAAACAACCTCTTTCAAACTTTTAACCTTTTTAATGAGATTCACTTACATTTGGAGGTGTATTCCTCGTTGGGTTTACCTGGAATCAGAAATTATAATGCTAACTGAACTATAAATAAACTTTAAAAAAATGTAGCACATTTCTTCATTAAAAATTAATATTGAAAAGCTTATTTATTCTCAATCACACTGTCCAGCGATACAATTGGATTACATAAAACTGTCCATTTATTCTGGTTAACCTTAATATCACCTGAAATGTTAAATCGATTTTCAGTAACAATTAAAATAATAACATAAACTGTTAGAAATCACTTGTGTTAAACGTTCATTGTGATGACTGCCAGCGGGAGCTTAGTGCCGATAGTCCGGTCAGATCTCTACCGGGCCAGCTCGCCTCACCGCCGGTAGGGCTGGCGAGGCGAGCCGGTTACTACGCCGGGAACGGAAAACTCCGAACACGTCGGAGCACGTTTGAAATTAAGCGATGTCTAGATAAATCAAACAGATATTTCACGTCTACATAGTTATATTCCCTCACTAAAAACATTGTAGAAGTTAATTTGTGTCACAGAAAGTGTAATTTTCCACAATTTACTCACAGCTTTTGTTGCTATGGTCCGCCATGGCTTCCCCTGCTTGACCAATCCGCTTCGACCCGCAATGAATGATGGGAAATGATGGGCCGCGAAGGATACTCACGACCCATCCTTCAAATCGGGCAAAATAAGGACACATTTGTCGGCCGCATTTGAGGGAGTCATGATTCATGAAGTGGGACAGCCTTCGTCGCCGCGCTGTAACGTAATCGGCCTACAAATACGGCCTTCAAAGGATGCAGCCCCTGAGGCTGACTTCCGGGTCAGCCTCGGCGTTGGTACATTCCCTTTCCGGTTGATTTTCTGAAATGTAAATTTGTTTTCTGAAATGTAAATTTTTTTCTGAAATGTAAATTTGTTTCGGTACTTGTAAAAGTGTTTTGCACCCCCCGGCCACCGTAAACAATAGTGGCATTTCCTTGTACTTAATATATGTCTACCTTGGCTTAGTCTATGCTTTTATTATTTGTTGTATGTACATCTGGCTAGCCAATGTTTTTCCTGCTTCTAACATTGAATCAAAATGCTTAACCCTTTTCAATCCTTTATATATTATATTTTTATCCCTAGTTGTTCACATTGTCTAAAGCATGTTAAATGTTTTAAACTTTACATCAGTGTTAAAGTACACATTATTATTAATACTGTGTAGCTTAGCATTCCCATATGCAACTGTTTGTGTTTCTGTTGATAGCACCCACCTGTTTTCCATATACAGGTCCTTTCAAAATATTAGCATATTGTGATAAAGTTCATTATTTTCCATAATGTCATGATGACAATGTAACATTCATATATTTTAGATTCATTGCACACTAACTGAAATATTTCAGGTCTTTAATTGTCTTAATACGGATGATATTGGCATACAGCTCATGAAAACCCAAAATTCCTATCTCACAAAATTAGCATATTTCATCCGACCAATAAAAGAAAAGTGTTTTTAATACAAAAAACGTCAACCTTCAAATAATCATGTACAGTTATGCACTCAATACTTGGTCGGGAATCCTTTTGCAGAAATGACTGCTTCAATGCGGCGTGGCATGGAGGCAATCAGCCTGTGGCACTGCTGAGGTCTTATGGAGGCCCAGGATGCTTCGATAGCGGCCTTTAGCTCATCCAGAGTGTTGGGTCTTGAGTCTCTCAACGTTCTCTTCACAATATCCCACAGATTCTCTATGGGGTTCAGGTCAGGAGAGTTGGCAGGCCAATTGAGCACAGTGATACCATGGTCAGTAAACCATTTACCAGTGGTTTTGGCACTGTGAGCAGGTGCCAGGTCGTGCTGAAAAATGAAATCTTCATCTCCATAAAGCTTTTCAGCAGGTGGAAGCATGAAGTGCTCCAAAATCTCCTGATAGCTAGCTGCATTGACCCTGCCCTTGATAAAACACAGTGGACCAACACCAGCAGCTGACACGGCACCCCAGACCATCACTGACTGTGGGTACTTGACACTGGACTTCTGGCATTTCCTTCTCCCCAGTCTTCCTCCAGACTCTGGCACCTTGATTTCCGAATGACATGCAGAATTTGCTTTCATCCGAAAAAAGTACTTTGGACCACTGAGTAACAGTCCAGTGCTGCTTCTCTGTAGCCCAGGTCAGGTGCTTCTGCCGCTGTTTCTGGTTCAAAAGTGGCTTGACCTGGGGAATGCGGCACCTGTAGCCCATTTCCTGCACACGCCTGTGCACGGTGGCTCTGAATGTTTCTACTCCAGACTCAGTCCACTGCTTCCGCAGGTCTTCCAAGGTCTGGAATCGGCCCTTCTCCACAATCTTCCTCAGGGTCCGGTCACCTCTTCTCGTTGTGCAGCGTTTTCTGCCACACTTTTTCCTTCCCACAGACTTCCCACTGAGGTGCCTTGATACAGCACTCTGGGAACAGCCTATTCGTTCAGAAATTTCTTTCTGTATTTTACCCTCTTGCTTGAGGGTGTCAATAGTGGCCTTCTGGACAGCAGTCAGGTCGGCAGTCTTACCCATGATTGGGGTTTTGAGTGATGAACCAGGCTGGGAGGTTTAAAGGCCTCAGGAATCTTTTGCAGGTGTTTAGAGTTAACTCGTTGATTCAGATGATTAGGTTCATAGCTCGTTTAGAGACCCTTTTAATGATATGCTAATTTTGTGAGATAGGAATTTTGGGTTTTCATGAGCTGTATGCCAAAATCATCCGTATTAAGACAATAAAAGACCTGAAATATTTCAGTTAGTGTGCAATGAATCTAAAATATATGAATGTTAAATATTCATCATGACATTATGGAAAATAATGAACTTTATCACAATATGCTAATATTTTGAGAAGGACCTTTAGTTCCTTTCACCTCAGTATTTAAGTTCCTGTTTTGTGTCCCTTCGTTGTCGGGTCGTCTGTTGTTGTCTCCCAGATTCCCGTGTTTCCTCTGTGTCAGTACGTTTTCATTCAAATATATCCATCCACCATGCGCCTGCCGATGTCCTGTAGCCACTTTGGACCTTCATCACCACACACCTTGACACATGCCATAACTGCCAGTTTACTGCCAGTTTACTGGCTCACAACTTCACCAACCTCAAGCACTCCTTCTGGCCTCTCCACCTCAAAGGTGCCCAGGGATGCTGCATCAGGAACCAAGGTTGCACCATTGGATTGGAGTTTAATTTTTTGCTAAGAGTATTGTTTATATTGTTTTTTTAAATATATTTTTGTAATAATTTGTATTTTGTTAAGCATTTAAATTGGGTTGCATGTTATATAATAAACACAGTGGTAAAAATAATGCTTTTTGATTTATTTTGCAAGCTTATGCAAATCGCCATTGAGGGATGCGCCATATAAAATCTTGCCTAGGGCGCCACAATTGGTAGGGCTGGCTCTGACAACAGAGTCAGATGCGGTCACAATAAATTTGTGTCAACAACCAGGGATCAACCAATCGCATCCCAGGCAAGGTCTTAGAAAACTAAGACCTGCAGTGATAACGTGCCATTGGTGATTACTTAGTGAAGTCAAAGGTAAAGAGGTGTGCTGGAATTGTGAACAGATCATTGTTTCTATGGATTACAGCTTCCAATGGTAATTTCATAAAAAAACAAAAAACAAAAAAAAAAACAGAAAATTAAATAATTTGACTAATGAGGTGAGGGTCACTCATTAGAGACTTGTTTCTTCTCTGTTTGCAATAAATATAAAGCTGCAAATCAAATGTTGCCAAATTAATATCAGACTAAAGCTAAAGGAAATCGAAATACAGAAGCAGACCTATTTTACTTTTTGAATACTCATTTGAATATGTCAAAGTTTGCCCTGCATTATGTTGCCAAGCCGAGTGATATAAAGAAGATTCAGATTTTAGCACTCATCAATAATTAACAATAGGGAAAGAAAAGCCTGAATGATAAATGTCTGCTTTAATACAACTACTTTTGACCTGACAAACTTAATTTGAGTAAACACAACTTAGTTTTTCTGAAGCAGATTAAATGATTTTCTTGGATGCTTAAGACAGGAGGGCTGCACGGTGGCGCAGTTGGTTGCACTGTTGCCTTGCAGCAAGAAGGTCCTGGGTTCAATTCCCAGCCAGGGAACACATGTTCTCCCTGTGCATGCATGGGTTCTCATCAGGTACTCCAGCTTCCTCCCACAGTCCAAAGCCACAGCCCTGCCTCTCGCCCATAGACTGCTGGAGATAGGCACCAGCTCCCCTGCTACCCACTATGGAATAAGTGGTAGAAAATGACTGACTGGCTTAAGACTGGTAAGGGTTTGTTGGCCTACCAGGCTTGACCTGTTTAGCTAATAACCTAAATGCTTGTATAGATTATGTTAAGTGACTCATCAAGGCTGAGGTAGTTTCAACTAATCTTTCAATAGTTCACTACATAACAATGATTATACTTTAGATAATACTCTTATCCACACTCAGAAAAGGTGAAGATAGAAGCATTGGGCAATCTTTAATTACTTTAAACAGCATTATGATTGAGCATTCTCAGTTTACATGATCTCACTTTTAGAAAAGCAAATATCTGATAATTCACCCTGGTCCATTACTAAGTTTGTGAAACATACTAGTGTTCTCCATTGAAATTGAGGTTGCCTGTCTGTTTGTGTGAAGAGTACTTTATAGATTGTCTGAAATCCTTGTTGGGCCACCCCTTAAACACAGGTGATTCCTGCATAAATGGTGCCCTGGTTAAATCAAGTCATCACCCATTATCACAAAACCTTCAGACACTCCCACTTTTATTCCCAAAGAAACACCAAAACCTTGCCAACCTGGCCTTTAAACTTTCACAGTAGGTTCATAATACTACACAAAAATATCATACAAATGTCACCTTACATTAAAAGCGCTTCTGCTTATTTTTTGGATGAACGTCAATTGACAAGGCTCTAGAAGGTGGCCTGAAGGCTGCGGTTTCCCATGAAGAGGCACTGGAGGGCTGCAGATAGGCCACATAGAACAGCAGCAGAACTCTGAATGGAGACTGAAAGGTGGCAAGCATCGGCTTCACAGCTCCAGAGGGTGAACCAGGTGCTGCTTGATCCATGAAAAGGCCAGGATGGCAATCCAGAGGTCACTGGATCAAAAGATGAGTTTCTGGAGGCCCACAGGTTCTCAGATCCAATGATTATCAGATCAAGCAGATGCATTTGCAGAAACAGATGAAGACGCTGGGAAGGATGACCTGGGGACCATTGGATTCAAGAAGGAGATGATATGAAAGCCATAGGTTCCAGCAACAGAGCCAAGGAGGGTGATCTAAGGGCTGCAGGGTTTACATGTGGGGCTCTGGAGAGCAATCTGGAGGGTGCACTGGTTAGAAAACCTGACTACAGCTCATTAGGAGGCTATCCTGAACCATCTCAAAGCACACAAAAACAGTCTCAGGCTGAGGAAGGTCATCCTCGATCCCCTTGGAGAACTTTTGAACCCTCACTGCAAGAGGCTGGTTCCCCTTTGTCCCATTTAAGAAGCACAAGGACTAAAGTTGAGAAAGCTGTATACTAAGGCCAGAACCCATGCAAGCACAGAGACAACATGCAAACTCAATGCAGCAAGTTCTCGAAACCCAGGACCTTCTTCCTGCAAGGCAGCAATGCTAAGAACTGAGCCACTGTGCTGCACTGGGTTTAAACCAGGTTTAACCCCGGTTGCAAGATTTATTCTCTAGCCTGCTGTGTACTATAACAGACTTATGATGAGTGAAGAGTAGTGCAGATAAACTTTTGAGCATAATTACCTTAAAGTGGGAGGAATAAGCAAGCAGTGACCACTCACAACAGGAAGGGAGCCCAGCCAGACAAAGGGAAAAATAAAACAAGTGGACACTGAAAATAAATGGTCGACAGAGCAGTAATTACACAGACTAGAGGGTGCAGCTGCAGCTAACAAGCAAGGTTTTCTTATTCCTGATGTTAGCTGGACACAGAAGCATTTTCTTCCTTAAACCCTGGGCCCTAGATTTCCCATGACTTACAAAATGCTGGGTACCCCACGGATGCTGTTTAGACTTGTGCCAAGCGACACAAAAATGCAACAAGATCCAGCCTTTAGGTTGGAGAGAAAATGGCAGACTTCAAAATGTATATTTTTTTAGTAACTGGAGATAATCCAGAATCAAGGTTTTACTACAATCTTGTGTTTGTGCAATTCAGACATTTTGCTCATAGCTAAAATGTTATTCTTATTTTAACTCATGTTAAATGTGTGTCACTTTTCATACTTGTTGTATGAAAAACACACAGATAAAAAATATCACAAAATAGAACAACAACGTAAGAAGTACTTTGTAGTTGTAAAGTATTTTGCAGAGGAGCCGTGTATAATTATATCCAAGTTCACCAAAAACAGGGATAACTTGCACTTTAACTCAGAAAGGAATGCAAACTGTGACAAACCACTGAGCTTTAACTTGTGTCATTTGAAGATATGGAAGAATATTGCAATCAACTGGACTTCAAAGCTAAACTAACATGGTGCCAAACCTTGTTTGAACGAAAAAAGCTTGACAAGACCTCAGCGGCGCTGGATACCATAGAAAGGTTGCTGTTTTCTCCATCTATACTTGGTGTAAAAAGACCACAGAATATCAACTAGTGCAAGAATTAAATCTTTTTGGAGGAAGAGTCTTTCTTTGTTCAATCATGGCAATTAATTACAAATGATTACAAAGGATTACTTTTTGTAACCATGTCTTCTGATAATGCACCTTGATAAGTTATGAAGATCTGCCGTGTGGCCATACTTAGTGTCTATATTTACTTTTCTAACTCTGTGTTTCCTGTGGTCCCCCCTATATATATATATATATATATATATATATATATATATATATATATATATATATATATATATATATACATATACATATATATATATATATATATATATATATATGTATATGTATATGTATATATATATATATATAAATCAGTTTTTTCATGGAAAGCTATGAAATAACTGCAGAGACATTTTATTAATGCCGATGAGGTTTAATCTATAGCGCTATGAAGGGAAGTCAAAGAAACAGTAGAGTCTGAGAGCTTCATGCCCCGTGTACCATGCACATGACGTTTTATTGCTCCAGCTTTAAATAACTGTTGAGATCTTTCAGACCGGTCCGAACAAACAGACATTGGCGTCCACTGAGGTGCGCTGCCAGTGTGACAAAAACCAATCTAGCAGCAGTCAGTTGCCATGACAAGATTTCATTTGGCCGCCTCACTGTAAGTGTGTTCCCGTTTACAACATCAATAACTTGACAGCAGGAGGTTTTACAGCTCTGACGACACAGCAAAAAATGGTCGACCGGAAAGAATGTTTGTTTGCCAAATATCAGCTCAGCTTCAGTCATTATTTCCTGACACTCACATGTTTCTCTTTAAACATGGTCGACATTCAACGATTTTGGTTTGGGAACTTGTAACCAGATAATATGTGTAAAGTAGTACTTGAAGTTTAAAAACAGATATTTTGTAAGCTAAGGTTTTGTTTGGTACTGAAATGCCTGAATTTATTTATTTGTTAGGGTTTTGTTGTTCATTCGTCCTGCTTGTCAAAAGTGTGATGCTATAAGTGCTGGGAACTGGCCTTTAGGGTACATTTTATATATTTCCCTGCTTGAACACACAAGATTTCAATGAATAGGTCTTATGAAGACTTCTGCAGAACTTGGTTGCAGGTGGAAGTGATAATTAATCTTTTTGATTGAGGTTTATTAGTGCAGAACACCAGCCTCAATGCAAAAGAATTGCCCCACTCTGTACAAAATCTAGGTTCAGTAACATTATTTAATTATTAAAACTTATCATCCTATTACAGTTCGGTTTGGGTCATACCCTTCAGCTGGATGGGATTTGATGTATTTCACTATCTAAATTGCTGCTGCAGAGTAAGTTAGCCCTTATGGCAGCACAATTGCCTGATAGTAGAAGCCTTCTTGATATCAGGTCCCCAGATCCCACATTAAGCATGCACTGGATTCATTAAATGTGATTCATGAAAAATAAAACTCATTACCTGATTTGCCCAATGCATTTGTCTCTGCAATGTGTTTTTGATTTATAGAGCGTAGCTACTTAGGCTGCCTAAACATTCAACTTTGAGGTGTTTTGTTGCTGCAGCTGCACATGGTTATAATATGAAACCTTTTTCTGCTAAGGGCCAGATGTGATTGTTATGTGTTCTTTGTTCTAAGACAAATTAAAATTTGATTTGCAAGTGCAACTGAATGCCAAATGTAAATTCTAAAATAATTAAAATCTTCACTTAAAAACATGGGAAAAGAAACAACAGAAAACTCAGTAAAACTGAAACATATGAATGTGTGTGTTTGCATATCTTTTCTTATTCTGACTTATTTGCTAAAGACAAATCACTCAAATTGCAGTTTCTTCAAACAGAGTTTTGCTTTAATCTCTTTAATCAGTTATTTTGACCTTAAATAATAAATTGGATTATTTTAAGAAGATCTAACCCCTTTTAAGATTTACCTTATGCTGGTAGTAGTCTTTGCAAGTTTAAAGCAAAATCTTGCATGCAAAGAAACTTTACAAATTGAATGTTTAGCTTGGGCTGATGCATCTAAAACTTACCTTTTCTAAGCTATGTCAACTTAATATTTTTCAGGTAAAAGAAACAAATCGGTGTAAAGACTGGAAGACGAGGCAGAAAGGGACAGAAAAGGCAGCATTTTATTTGCCTTCAAGCTATAAAATGGATGCCAACTGTGCTGCAGCCAGCTTGGTGTTGTTGTCATCAACAAGATTATTCACTTTAAAACTGTCAGAAAATACTCACTTGTTTTTAGCAATGAGAGATTATTTTAATACCTTTAGGATAAAGAAAAAGAAAACAAATATACCAGATTAAAAAATGTAAAAGGACCAAAGCACCTAAATATTAAAAAAGCTTTCTTTAGCATGGATTCATTTTCATTTCTGCTAATTGCAGAAATGAAAATGAAGTCAAGATTAGATGTTTGCAGGTGTCCCTTTGAAAAGATGTGCAATCTGTGATGTTTGGAGAACACTTTACAAAATATGTCAACGTATGATTGCCTTTTCAAGCACAAAGCTCTTTATAATAGAAGTGTAGAGGTTGACAATCCTTATCACCATTTCTCTACATGTCGCTGTGTACATTCAAAAGCATTAATACTACTTGAACTCTTTTTCACAGTTTGTTTCCTAACAACCAAAAATGTCAACATATTTTATCTGGATTTTTTTGTAATAGAACAAGACCAAGTAGTGCATAATTGTGAAGTAGAAGGAAAATGATACATATTTTGGATTCTTTTTTATGGATAAGTATCTCAAAACTCTGGTGTGCATTTGTATTTAGTCTAATTTAATAGTTTGTAGAACAACCTTTCACTGCAGGTTCAGCTGCAATTGTTGTAGGGTATGTCTCTACAGGGTTTCCACATACACAGACTAAAATTGAAAGCTTGAATTTGTGCACACTGTTCTTTGCAAAATAACTTAAATTAGACGTAGAGCACCTATGAATATCAGTTTTCAAGTCTTGACAAAAATGTTGTTATATTTCCATTTATGTCATTATAACGCATGAACATGCATTGATGTAGAGCATTCTATTATAGCGCTGACTGCATGTTTACAGTTGGTGTCCTGCAGGGAGGTGACCCACCAAACCAGTCTGAAGTATTTTGCAGCTTTTGACAGGTTTTCTTTCATGGTTGCATCTACTAATCCACTCTGACCGCTTGCTGCTGAAGAAAAGACTTCCCACAGCATTATGCTGCCACCACCTCTTTTACATTTGACATCATCTGTTTAGGCTGTTAGTTTTCCACCAAACATAGTATTTTGCATGTAGGCCAAAACATTTAGTTTTGGTCTCATCTGACCACAGCACATTCTTCTCTACATCTTTGCTGTGTCTCTATGTATTGTGGCATACTGGAGAGGGAAATCCTTTGAACAGGTTAGCAATCAACCACTCTTGATTTTCAGAATGCATGACTAATAGCTCTCCTCTCAACGGATTGTCCCTGCTGAGCTATGGCTTTCTGCAGCTCTTCCAAAGTTACCATAGACCATTTTGCTGCTTCTTTGATTAATGATCTTAATGCTCTGATTAATATTGGATTTTGTGTTTACTTTTTTTTTTTTTTACAAAATGTGAAAAAGATAAAAGGTTTTGCAAGCTTCTGTGTGAACAGACTTAGAAATGGTTTATTTTCAAAGCCATAAAGACAATGAAATCAAACATTAACTGATCCATTATATTTCTTGCAAATATAACTGGGCAACAACAAGGGCAACAAACTTTACATGAACTCACATTTATTTATTAATTGACTTTATGTTGTGTTTTTTGTATTGTATGACCTTGCACCTTGAGGTAAATTCTGTTCTATTCATTCATTCATTAGAATTGTTTAGAAATGTAGAAATTGTCCTGCTTTGCCAGTCTTGTCTCTACCAAATTTTTAAACTGTTGAAAAAAGTCACAAAATCAGGCATTGCTTTCAAAACTTAATTCAAACTCTTAGATGAGTTAAGGTGCCTCTTCACAATAAAATTTTTCCGGCAGTACAAAAACCAACTTCTAGGTCAGTACTTTCAGCTGCATTTAGATCTCTTCACACCAGACTCACCCACACTACAAACAGCTACCTGGTACTGGCACCTATTGAATAAAAAAACAGTGATACTCTGAAACGTGTGGGTCACACCCTGCATTGGCTTAAAACTGACCGGATGATCAATTTGTTTCCCTGAAAAGCTGAAATGTCAGTTCAAGCTCTTAATGCAACAAAGTGATTTTATTGCATTTTATGTGGAAAGGTTGGATGAAAAGATGTGGAGCTGCTTTAGATATACCCCATATGTCTACCAGTTCTTTGAACAAAAAATAAGGTTTCCAGATCTGTAGCCACATTTGAGCCAGAACTAAATGTTCTCTTTGTCCTTTGAGCAAAGTTCTGAATGTTCTTTCTCTTGAATTTCTTTCCCCAGGAATCCACAACAGTCAAAGCAAGCTGGAGAAAACAATTTACACATGCAGGGCTTTTGTTTTTTAATGCGGACCACCAGGATTTATTGTGAAGATAAGATCATTTATTAGAGCCTGTTATTTACATTCTGCATTAGGTTCTGTCCATTTAAAATGCTCAGACTAATATTAAGCTCCGAACAGAAGCTGCGTGTAAAGGTGCTATTTAAACTGTGAATAAAACATACAACGTGATTTGCTTTCCTCTTAAAGGTGCAGGCTGCATCTGAAGAACAACAAAAAAACTGGGTCGTATGAATAATATTTCGATGTTTTAAGAAAAAAAAATATGTAATGTGGGAATTTAGGATCAAGTTTGCCCTGAATAATAACACAATTTCAGTTTAATTTCCCCAAAATTTCTATTCTATCAGCTAGAGATGGGCAGATCTTCGTTGCACAGAAGACATATTTGGATTCTATTGTTATTTCTCGCGTTATTAGTCAACAGGTTAAAAATCAGAAGGCCTCATGCCGCTTTTGTCATAGTCTCAAACCTACTTCTATAACAACATATGAAACCTCTCACGCATTTAATATATTAGCAATGCGGATTATTTTACAGCCAGCTGGATCGTTAATTAGGCAATTAAACAGAATATAAAATTAATTATTTTACCGATATTGTTTTAAATAATATCGGTTCTTAAACACAGATTGGCGGCGGCGGCTCAGTGTAGCACCTTGAAAGTCAGAAGTTTTTGCGTTCGATGCATTTTCCATCAATCATAGAAAACAATATTACAACATTGTGGATCTTCGTCCAAACAAGTTATTTTGAATATTTTCTAAAATTTGAATTGCGTTTGAATCTTAGTTATATAATTATTTAAATCGAAATGAAGCACGTGTTTGTTTGAATCTCGGATTTAAACGAGAAAAAAAATCGACTTTCACTCGGATGGAGTTCAGACATTTGCAATACGGGCCTTTGTTTTGATCAAATATACCCGTGCGTCAAAATGCCTCTTATTCTTGCAATTTTGTCTTTTTCAAATTATGCGCGTCATTTTAGTTTTACCAAGATGCGACTGAGTTGCTTTTTTCAGTCGCATTAACGTGCATTTGCTGGTTTTACACCGAGAAAACGTGCATGCATGTTCCTAGATCAATACAATCCTCAGTGGTAATGCTGATATTAATATTAGCCTTCAACAGCAAATGTATTTATTGTATTATTGTATTCTATTTGACGGCTTAAAGCAACTCCAGGAAGGAATTTATGCTGAAGGTCGAGGCATGCCACGTTTTTATTTCTTTAGTTCTTATTAAATTGTACTCTACATATTTATGCGTGTGTGGGTATTTTTTTCTGTAGGATGAAATAAAGAGCTCGCATGTGCAAATGTAACCCGTTTTGGTTAACAAGTGTGGTTGGAAATGTGATTGAATGACGTCTTCTCCGAGCACACCCTGCTCTGTCTGAGCGCAGGGACTTTGAACTTGAACTTCGCCTTGCTTATCTTTGCAGTCTTTGCAGTATGCAGTGAAACAAATGAAGCAGCACTGATTTTTGCCAGTTTGCCTCATTGATGCATGGATCCAGTCCTGTATGGGAAGCACAGGAAATAATACATTATTTTCACTATCAAAATGTAGTATTTGTGGCGGCTCCTCTGAGAACCTGCAACAACAAAACACCCCCAGAAAGCTAAACATACCATGCAAAAACTAGTTTGTTGATTGCAGTTTTCCTTGCAATCTATTGGAAGTTTTACATAAACAATATAATACAATGTTACAGAGAAGAAAGCAGAAGTCTGGCCCAGAAATAAGGAAAATAACCAAAAAGCTAATTGATCACACGCTTATTCTCTTTATACATTAATTCTGAAATAATAATTTTATGGAAAAATCCCTTTATTTTAAATGGTGTTCATTCATTCACAGATTTAATTCTATTAGAAAGACTATTTTCCCGACATACCCCTTTGTCAAAAAGATAACGCTATTTGGCCTCTTCTCCTAGCAAGCAGTGGATGTTATAAGGTCGTATTTGCTATAGCAAGAGGGTAAATGCAAGTTAAAAAAAAATTGTAACACAAGCAATAAGTAAGTATGCGCTAAAGGCGCAATCTCATCCCTAAAGTGGACAGCATTAAAAGATCCAGACAGCTGCATCAAACAATGGATGCAATGCACATTTGTTTGCAGGAACGTGTGCGGGGCAAACAAGGTTTCGCACTAAGAAAAAACAAGACATTTGCGCATGTGTTTCAGGGCAAAAGCGCATTACAGCACATTTATTTATAATAATTTAAAAACTGCCATGCAACGCGGCTCTTTCTCAGGTGCCTGTCTGTAAACATTGTTTGGTGTTTCTAATTAACTTATCCAATTGCGCTGTAGGTTTCAGTGGTTTAGCATTACGTTTCCAAAACGCAAATAAATGTTATCATTTTAAACATCAAAAGTCTATAACTCGCAAATAAATCATTTTCAGTACCACTCAGTGTTTGGTTGAGTAGCAACAAATATCCCCACATCCACTCGCACAACTTCAAATCTTACATGAAAGAAAAAAAAAGGCATGAGCTATAAGTATCATTTTCATCCCTGTGTGACCGCTTTGCCACATTTCTGATGAATATCGAGCTCTTTGCGTTTGAAGCGGCGCGGTGTCACGTAGCGCTGCTTCCTGCTGCATTCTGGCCCTGCTTGTTTGTCACATAAAGACGTTCACAAACACTTTGGAGCAAACAAGGAGCCTCAGTTTCGTTCGTCCTTGCGATTCAAAGTGGATTATGTGCTTCATTTCACATGGGAAACTTTGCTCCGTCTCAACTGCAAGCAGGTGCTGACATCATCTTCCAGTCCGCAACTTTTCCAAAACCAGCAGCCTTGGTGATTTTAGGCTGCTGAACCTCTGCGTAAATTAGGACGTTGCGAGTTTTTTTGTTGTTGTTTTGTTTTAATTGCTCGCAGTAAATTTGCAGCATTTTGATTTGGAGTTGTTTGGAAAAAGTTGCTCTAAAGAGTGCACAGATACGCTTTCGGCTCTATTTCAACTTTGGTTTACTTTGTTGTTTATAGGGAAAATAGTCAAAGTGTTATCAATGATGATGTACCAAAATAAAACCTTTGTTCTGTCTTTTTTTCTCTGCTAGAAATATGTTATGGGAAATGGAAACTACTAGTATGATATTGTAATTAGAGAGGTAAAACCTGATAATTTCTTTATTTTATACATATAAAAAATGTACTGGAGGTGGAGCTGAGGATTCCTGCAGGTCCGCTCATGTTGCTTATCCTGAGTGTTCACCGTTCAGGAAACCTCCAATGTGCATTTTTTTTTTTACTCATTGCACAAATATGTTGGCTCATTACTCATTAGGTGATATGTTGCAAGACGCACCAATTCCTGTTAATGCGTGTGTTTTCAGGACTATGTCAGCACTTCTAGCACATTTGTTAACTTGTGCACACTTTGATAAATCATTCCAGACACCTTGTCTTGTCATAAAATATCAATATGCATGAAGATCTTGTGGCTTTCTTTGTTTACGTACTATATTCTCATCACCAATGGACCAAACAAAATTCAGATAAAGCTTTCCATTCTAAACAACCTAAAGCTTAACAATCATTAGTTTAAAGTAATTATATAGTACTCCTATTTACTCCTGTCTGTTGAGCCTTGATTTATTTATTTGTACAAAATGCATCCAAAAAAGATCCGCTTAGACGAGAAATATAAATCCCAAAACTATATCAAAATACATTCGCACGATTTCTTTAAAGTCAACCTACAGTCAGAAATGTGCCCGAAAGGTTTCAAGACAACGCTGCATTCCCTGGTAGAAGAAGTGAGATGATTAATGATGAGCGTGTGTGTCTTTTGTTTTGCTATCCAGGCGGATGGAGCGACCGCCTCTCTTAACTTGAACTTGGACTTCCGACGAGACGTCAAATGGATTTATTCTGTCTGCCCTCTTGGTGCTTTAATCCATGAGCTGCAGCAAAAAAACTGGAAATTTGGCTCCAGTCTTGTTAAATTTAAAATTGAAACAATGTCAAAGCAACGTGCTTAATCGCATTGTAACACACACGCACACACACACACACATATATATATATGTGTGTGTGTGTGTGATATTTTCATAAATAGCATCCCTCTAATAGTTTAGATTTTCAAGAGATTTCTGATGTTGAAATAACGCACTGATGTACTAAAATATACATTTGAAATGTGTTAAAATACATGCTCTCAACTTATTCCAACTAAAAACTTTAAAATATTCTACAAAGATGAGCTCCTGTTAACTAATGTGAAGCACGCAAAACATCTTATGAAACTAGTTCCCCAGCTATACTATTTTTGTCCTCAGGATTATTGCGCGCTCTTTAACGAGGGAAATTCAACAAATGATTGCAAGTAAAAAAATAAAAATAAAAAAACTCTCAATAAACCAGAGTGGCTATTTTAACAAATTTTGATTTTACTCTTTTTTTTAAAATCTATTTACAAAATAATTGAAATTTTCAAACTACATTTCATCGGGCGTTGTTCAAAATATCGTAACCCAAATTACACTGGAGTTTGCCAAAGCCTTACTGGTCTGCGTTGAGGTGAAATGGCTTACATATTAATAACAATAACAAATGCAGCAAATAAAAACGCTGTAAAGCCTGTGCTGTATTTTGTAAATCCGCTCTGGCCTTTGCAGCCGCGGTGGTCGGCCAGCCTGCCCTCTGTCCCGGGCGCGGCTCCGCCCGGTCTGCTTTATTTTGCGGTTAGCCCACAATCCTCTGGTAAACCAGTCACGTCGCAACCAAACCATGCTTTAGTAGTTTAAGGTGTGCATGGTGTCCATGCATTGCTTTGCAACAGTTACCTCCATCCATTATATTTACGGTATATAAAGCTGACTAAAGAGGAAAGGTAAGGATCTATATAGAGTTTATTTGGCTTAATGGTTTAATTTTGACGTACAATCCTGATCTAAAGAGTTATTTCCTAACAAGACCTAAACTCAACCCTCTCGTTTCACAAATACAAAAACAGAAGGCTGGTGATCGCATTGCTTGGTAAAGCGTCTCTAATGGTGCCATTCTGCTTATATCACACATTTGACCTGACGTGGTTAGCAGTGGTCAGTTTGTAGGACCCATACAACTCTGAAGTAAGGAGGTATTACCTTCATCTTTGTTTATTTATTGGTTTGTTGTGGTTGCTTTTGGTAACGTCACGCAATATTAGTCATTTTAAAATCAGACACATTACAATGGTGAACGTAAGAGCTTTGATTTAAACACGTTGTTATCCGGGAAGCTCAAAGCCATTTATTAACTAGCCCAAAATGTTTGTCAAGAGCCCAGTTGGTGTTGGTTGTCTCACTGGTCCTGGCAGAGCCGACCTAAGGTTGCATAAGGTCCCAAGCAAAATTTACTCTGAGGTCCACCTCCATCTCCACTGTATTATGTCCATGCTTGAATATTTATTATTTACGGAAAAAAGGTCTCTGCTCACTGATCTATTTACCAACCACATTTGCATAAAATGTTTTCCCAGCTCATACAAGCAGCAGAAATCTTTAATTTCCTTTAAACGGTAACGTCGAAGGTTTTGTACAACTGGTGCATTTTGCGTGAATTCAGTTTCTTTTGCAACACCCCCACCACCCCACCCCCCAACCTCAATGCAAGAGGGGGACCCTAACAAGTTGCAAAGTTTGCACATACAATAGCCCCGCTGGGTGCTGGTGTTAGTTGTCACAGATATGCATGCGGGTGCTAAAAAGTCATGTACTGTGGAATTTTTCTCAGTTTTTGTGGCTTTAGTGAAGGCCACTTTATCAGAGTCTTGTAAGTTCCCTAATTTCCTTTAATTTCACTGCTCATACAAAGAATTTTTCGCAGTAATTAACATATATTAGCAGTGATTCAAATTCATGCTTTAATTAGATTTGCTGCATTGGCAGCTGGACAACCAACACTATATTCTGTGATTACAAAGTCGCTGTGTCGTTGGTGATCTGCAAAATGTCATGAATTGGTGAATTGCTTTTCGTAACTGCAAAACAGAAAAAAACATACCTACTTTGAGTCACCACCTTAAGCCTTCATTTTATAAAGAACTGGTTACTACAAGGGGCTTGTAATTATGAACAATTTACGCAAGATTAAAATGTGTTGAGCGCAACCTCGGTCCATCCCTTTCGCCTATTTGTGAAAAAATTTAAAGGTTTATCCCTGAGTCTGCGTCCAATTTCAAATGGACTCCATGGAAGAAATTAAGCTGCTCGGGATGGGCGGTCTGAGTTTGAACGCTTGTTTTTGCCGTGCTGCGCTTGTATTTTAAAGCCCTTCACTGCTGGCACTGGTGTGTTCGGCTCTTGGCCTGCAACGCTTTAGACGGTTTTGATCGTAAACTGAGAACGGTCTGCAGGAAATAAAGATATAACTTTAAGAACCAAAAAAAAAAAAAAAAACAGATTGAGATGCTGTTTTAGTTTAGCAGGACTGCCTTCCTGAGAGTGGACCGCTCTGCTTTCCTGCGTGCAGAACAGGAGCCCGCCCTTCTGGTACGCCCCTCCACCTCCATCCACCACACACACTCACACATACACTTGCACATAGACATGGCTACATTCATGTCTGCTGATTTATATATTTTAGAGAAATAAATTCACGATTTAGGTTTCACAAAGAAGGGAAAGTTACTATGCACACATCTGCAAACATCTATCCAAAAGCTCACATCTCACACATGCACGGCACAAACTGATCAGATTAAAGTTAGTTATATTATTTATGTAAACCGCACTCCTTCATTTTTGTTCACATAGTTATTTTGTGCATTTAATAAAATAATTTGCCACGGAGGGCAGATTGTGCTTTGTTGTCCTACTTCTTTTGCAGGGATTACCCAGCAATGAAACAACCTTTTATACCCACTACCGCAAATAAAAGCTTGCTCAAGATGCGTATAATTTTAATTTTTGCCATTCATTGTAATAAAAGTAAATAACCCTCAATGACACCCTGACACTTGGTGACAACCAACCCAATACCATGACTGGCTGCCTCTGTAGTTATCAATGGGTTGAGGTAAAAAAAAAATCAAATTTGGTTTTACGAAAAAGTATAGCTTTTTATTCTTTTCAGATCGATACACTGGTGACTTGAAAATGTATGCCAGCTAATGCACTTTATATTTGAAACATGAATTTGAACCCGTGATTATTTTTGTAAATTATTGTGAGTTGTTCTGTGCATCAGCAAGCTCAGCACAATAAAGGAATCTACAACACTTTAATGTTTATTAAAGCCTTAAAAACACCTACGAAGAAATTCCACATTCGGTGATTGTATTTTAATTTCATGTGTGCGCAATAGACAGTCAACCCCAGAACCAGTCAGACAACTAAGCCCAACTAAGCTCTCGACTAGCACTCTAAGCTACGTAGATGCTTAAGCCTGCCAGTGAAAAACTTATTCAGATCTCAGTGATCAGCTTTATAATAGGTTTCTGATTTCTAAAAAGCTAACATTATGGAATAGTTTAATAAAACAACATGCAGTGCTGCATTGATATTACAAAATACCTCATTAAAGTTTTCCCTGCAAGTAGACACACTTTATGGTCAAATATGTGACATCAACAAAATTTCCTCGCACCTTAAAGCAGAAACAAACAACGTAACAAATAATCATCACCCTGTCCTGATTTAACCTAACAACATACCTTTATACATATTTATGTAGTTTTTCTGGTAAAATAAATCTCACGCCCATGCGTTAGAAGAGTGTGGCGGGGATTTTTGTTTAGATATTAAATAAGCTCTATCTCATAAACGCCCGGAGCTGGCTTGAACCTCATGAACACGATCTGTTTCCAGCGCGCATGACGCACACTGCAGCCTACCTGCAAGCAGTCAGCAAATTCTTGAGTCGTTACGTGGTTATGAAAGCGTGTTTTATGCCTATGGATTTGCACCTTTAACAGCATTTACATGGTGTTTGTGAATACGGAAAATGCACAAAGTGAATAAAGTCATTATGGTTCAATCAGCGTCCACTTGTTTTTGTTGTATTATTTTGTTTTTTTTTTGGTTATTTCTTCTTTCAAGACAACAGAAACGATGGGTTTAGAGATCTTGTGTCGTTTATTTGTATGAACAAGACGTGCTATTCTGTAGTAATGCAATACAAGCGAGTCTTTAAAGGCATATTATGCTTGCTGTTAGAGCGTCGGCTCAGTCCATGTGCGTTAATGCAGTGCAGTTGTTGAGAGAGCGGGTGGCTGCAGGTAAGCACCATGCAGTTGCATGGAGATGGATGCTCTCCCCTCCCCCACAACCTCTGTATCAGACGGGCTCCCTCCCTGCTCGACAGGACTCGTCTGGACGGACATGATGTCTGCTTGTCATTTACAGCGCCACATCATGGCTGGACACTATTGTTGTTCCGATTTAAAGTTCAGAAAATATCTGAAACCATTGGGGTGCAATGCAAGAAAAAGTGTGGTATTAGATTTGTTTTTGCCATATTTTTAAGTTGTATTTTTTTATACACTACTTATAGGGTGTGATCTGCAGAAAAAAAATGGATGTAAAAAGAAGTATTTTTGCTGAAAGTGAAAAATAATTTTGAGTAGACTGCGCAAACTCTCCCTCTGCCCACTTCCTGAATAGTTAAAAAAGTGCAATTTAAAATATATAAATTATATACGTTGAAAAACGTTTTTAGTGTCGAAATAATGTTTACTTCATTGATTGACGCGGGGCTTCACGTTTCAACCAGCAAAACTGATATTTAATTTGAGTTTGGAGCAGTTGAACGAACTTTAAGAAGAAATGGACATATTTTTGTTCGCTCGCAGTAATTGTTTAACTTCATTTGCAACTGGACGAATAAAACAACAACTGACTAAAGAAAAACGCACCAGTTCACCCCATTTGAACATGCTATTTTAACCTAGAAATATATGCATAAGCCTTAATGGGTCAAAATGGCAGAAAAAGTTTCAGCGCACCACACTAGCTGTCTGATAAAGTTCTTATTTCTACATGTCACAATAAGTGGATAAGTATAATATCTCTGCACTATGAAATGTGAGCATGTGCTAATCCTGCAAGAAGCCACGCGTCTATCTGCAGCCTGTGCGCTGTTTATAAACCTTATTGATATATTATAAGTAAACTATTTCAGTTGGATGGTCTCGGAACTCATTATGTCGCTGGTATGCGTGATGTCTGCCCGTCCAATAACAATGGCATGTTATATGAAGTAAAACAAGAAATATAATTGGAACATACATTATGAGGTGTATAGCTCACTTAGTCATTTAACTGTATATAATAGATATATTAGTGAAGCTGATTTCGTCTTTAGTGCAGTTAAAAACTGCAACTGTTATTATGATCGCACTTACCCTGCTGTTATATTATTTTATTCGCTTTAAGACCAAGAGAACGTTAAGTTTATATTTGATTATAAGATAACCACAGAATCCCTGCATATGTACATTCTCGTGATTTTAGGAGGGTGCTTATTTCACTCAGATCACATTTCTATGATACATTTACACTAATCTGGACTCATCCGAACGACAATGGAAACATATATTATTGTGACTTTCCAATGCAAGTTGGTCTTTGTTTTAAATGGAACTCATCCCGACTACTTAAATAAGAGTGCATCAGGATCGCTCATGTTCTCTTAAACTGTTATATTCTTGATATTTTAATGGGTCAAGTGGAGCTCTAGTCCGTCCGTTCTCACAGCACATATTTTAAAGCGAGGCTCTCCAAATAAAGGCTAGTTTGCATGTATACTCTAGTGTGAAGTTCATTCTTGTCTGTCTAGACTCTCCTTACGACCCTGTTTGTCTGCGTTTTTTTACCTTGACCTTGGACTTCCGTGCAGCTGCCATTTGGATGAGCCCACCGTCGCAGTGGTAATTTCCCTGAGACAAAAGAAGCTATGCCTCTGACTGAGGGACGACTGGGGAGGGAGTGGGGGTCCAGCTTTCTCGGAGCTGTGTACACAAATACCACTCGCTGGTCACTTTATGCCGAAGTCCAAAAAATGTTGATGCACTGCGCGCCCTTTTTGCAGGAGCAGCTTGGAGCCTGTTTTATGTGTGACTCAGAGGATTGGCATTATGGACGCTCTCTGGGCCTATCCCAGCTATAACATTTCTTATTTGTTTCTGAAAACAAGTTTCAAATAATATCTTAGGAAGTTAATAGGAAACTTTGTTAGAATTATAGGGCCTGGTAATAATGTAGAGGCATTTTTGCGTGTGTGAATAGCAAACAAAAACTTGTTGCGTTAAATAGGATCGCATTTCTAGTTTGGATTCCAATTTAATTTTATTTGTGTTCTGCACACTCCAGCTCATAGCGGCCGTTGTTCTTCCAGGAAGAGTCAAAAACGGAGACTATAATTAATTCCGAATAATAACCTAGTGTGCCAAAAATATTTCATGAGTTTGTTAATTGTCTTATCTCTGGACGCAATCATTATCGAGCCTCGAAAGAAAACATATATTTATGCAGGTATTAGAAATGGTTTCTCTTGAAGGAACAGAGGCTGGTGTTCATTGTGGACGATTTAAATATGTCTTCTAACTGTATTCAACTATGATATGAGTCAGAATGTGCATCGATGGTGCTTACCTGCACCTCTTCTGTCTCGTCCTGCTGCTGTTGCTGCTGATGAGGTGCAACCGACACTCGTGCAACACCTTAAAGTTTGCACCTTTCTTTAGGGGGGGAGGAAGCTATACTTCTGAATGACACACACATAAACACGCAGGCTCACAAACTGTAGATGTCATGTTTTATTTGATTTAAAAATCCTTATTTCGTGATGTTCTGATGTGCTTTGTTTTTTTTACTTGCTTTGTTTTGTAAATTGTAAGACTATTTGCAATGTATCAGTACTTGCTGGAGTATTTCCTTAAGGAATGTTAATATAGAGATTTGGATGCAAAACGCATAGTGGAACACGCTTATAGGGCTCTTATCAAGAAAATGCACACGCTTTGCATTAATATTTCACAATTTCTAAGACACCATACTCACTTTAGTATAAGCCAAAGTAGATTAATTAATAAATATGCATTTTAATATTCAAGGCAAGTCTCAACAGGAACACATTGCTTGCGTAAAGGACTGAACCAAATGCACTTTTGCGCATTGCGCTCCGACTCAAATGAATAAAAAACGCATTTATTTTCTTTTATAAAACAAACTTGCGTCATCTTTTACATCTTTAAACTGCTTCGTGTATTATAACGCTGGTATACATTCTCGCTCAGTTCACAGAGTCGGCTGAATGTCTCAGATTGTTTTCGTTTGGCAGTGCTCTGTAGCGTCTCCTGAACTTCCCTTTAAGGGTGTGGGTCTAGCTGACTTAAACCAATGGTGTGACTCGGCTTTCTTTGGGGGAAAACGGTGACATGCGAGGCAGTGGGTCTTTAAAGAAGCTGCTCTGCCCCTGCTCTCAAGCCCAATCTCGCAGGACTTGTTAGCGTATCACGTGCCAGACTCTTAATGAAGTGGACACACAGTTGGGCCCGGTGTGCGCATGCGCTCGGTGTAAAATGTAGTTGGAAATGAGGTGTCCGTCTTGGAGTAGTCGACTTTTAAAAAGCATCGGCAGCCCGTGATATGACGACTTCGCTGGTTCTGCATCCACGCTGGGCGGACACCTTGATGTACGTTTATGAAAAAAGCCCGAATGAAAGCAGCCAGAATAAAAGCCAAACAATGGAGGGACTGAGCGGTAATTGCCCTGCGACCCACTGTAGGGACCTGATGTCGCACCCCGCGCTGGGACGACATTCTGGCTCCATAGCGACCCACCAGGGCTCCGTCTACTCGGATATTTCCTCTCCAGACAGCGGCCGGCAGTGTCCCGCTCCCCAAACGTCTTCGAGCGCGTCTCTGAGCTACGGCTACCCCTTTGGAAACCCATATTACGGCTGTAGATTATCCCACTCGCACAACGTGAACTTGCAGCAGAAGCCCTGCTCGTACCACCCCGCGGAGAAATACGCCGAGCCCAGCACGGCTCTCCCCACAGAAGAACTGTCAACCAGGGCGAAAGAGTTTGCTTTCTACCCGAGTTTCGCTAGCTCGTACCAGGCCGTCCCCGGATATCTGGACGTGTCGGTGGTGCCCGGGATCAGCGCCCATCCTGAGCCGCGACACGACGCCCTGATCCCCATGGAGGGCTACCAGCATTGGGCTCTCTCCAACGGCTGGGATGGACAGGTGTACTGCTCTAAAGAGCAAACGCAGTCAACTCATCTCTGGAAATCACCTTTCCCAGGTATGGATTTATTAAAGCTATTTCCATTAAGCAGGCTTGTACGAAAATTTAACACGTGTTATCACATTAAAAGCATTACTTAAATGCAAGCAGACAAGTTTTCTGTGCTGACATTCAAATGCTTTGATCATATTTATGTTATTTAGTGTTGAACTGTCTTTTCTATGCTATAAACTTTAACAAAGTTACATTTTTAAACCATAAAGAACATTTTCTAATTTCACTGCCATTGTGTTTTCAAAGATTATAAAGAAATCACACGTTGACAGATTCCAGTGAATTTCTTTTTATTCCATTAAATGCTAAATAATCTGTTTAAAAAAAAACAAATGAAGATGGAAGATGCACAATAACACATGCATATTAATATGAGAATCAACTAACTTTTTCAGCTGCATGACTCTCTGATTATATTCTGAGCATTGTGCTTTGCACAGTCACATGATGAATGGGACTAAGTTTGCTGTCACGTAGAATATAAAGGTACATCACTGCATACCTTTGCCCCCTGTATGACAATATAGTGACTGAGCTACAGCCTGCTTGGTTTGGACTGGGGCAGTAAATCTCTGCGCCCTGCGGTGCGGTTTTTTTTTTTTTTTTTTGCATACAGGCCAGTCTGGATTTATGTAGAACATTTGCATTGCCATCAAGACAGATGAACGGTTCACAATCGCGAATCATTTCACGTTATTTATCATTAAGGCTTGCATTTTGTTATCATGTGGTGAACTAGTCACTCGCTGCAGCACGCAGCTCATTTTGCCTTTATGATCTTTATGAAATCTGTAGCTATTTTAATTGCACATAGGGACAATCCCCCCATCTCCCCCCTTCAGCCCCCTACTCTAATTTTTTATGTTGCAAATATATTGGAGCAAGCACGGGCACGCTGTCAAGCAAGCGCGCTCACGTGCTCAAACACACAAAATGACGTCCTCCCACATAAACACAACCGCACAACTGCAAGAAAATAGGAAAACTGTGTGGAAACTCTCAGCACCACTCCAAATTTGCACTTTAGTCATTGTTTAATACTTTATTTAGGAGAAAAAACAAACAAAAATATTAAGATCTTTGAATATAGACTGAGTTAAATAAAGATATTCTGTTAGAATTTTGAGGGAAAAATGAATCCCACCACCTATTTAGATTTAAAGAGGAATAAAATCTGTATGTTCCATAGTTTGCTTGAAAGTGGATGTTTTTTTTTCTCTTTTTTTGCAGCTTCAAATTCATTTTTGTGAAATTTAGCATTTTATAACAAATTAGGCAACTATTGCAAAAAACTATTTGCAAGCCATATGTTAGGCTGTTTGAATGAGTACCAATAAACTCCAAGTTCCTATACATGAAGTTTCCTCATACGCGTAACTTTATACATGTAAAAAGTAACTAATTAAATAATTATAAAAAGCTCGATTTAGTTGGAAGATTTTTTTAGGCAATTAGCAGCTTTCCAAACAGGTACTTCCTGAGTTACCCTGCTCTGCAAACCAGAAATACAATGTCCTTTTTATCCCTATCTTAACGAGAGCATTTTTTCCAAGATGCCATTAACAATAATTGTTACACTGGTTTGTAGATCTAATCAGCAAGCAAATTAAGTACACTGCAGTTTAAAGGAGAAGCAATGATTACTTGGCGCCGGAAAGGCTGTTTGACTGTAGATTTCCTGCAGGTTGATGCTTGGTGTTATTTACAGAAACAAAGGATAGTGAGGAGTTCTGTGATTATTTTTGTTTTATTTTTTAGAATAAATAATTGATTTATTGCAAAGGTCAGGTGCAACACACCTGAGGACAACATACACACTTGCACACTGTTTCAGAGTTTTAATTTGTTTTGTTTTTTTCACCAACTGCACTTTCCCTGACTGTGTGTTATATATTTTGCACAAAGTCTGAAATTATCCCTTTATTTCTTTTGCAGACGTCGTGCCCCTACAGCCCGAGGTAAGCAGTTACCGTCGCGGGCGCAAAAAGCGCGTCCCTTACACCAAGATCCAGCTCAAAGAGCTGGAGAAGGAATACGCGGCCAGCAAGTTTATCACCAAAGACAAGAGAAGGCGCATCTCGGCCACCACCAACCTCTCGGAGCGACAGGTCACCATCTGGTTCCAGAACCGGCGGGTCAAGGAGAAAAAATTTGTCAGCAAATCCAAGAGCAATCACATCCACACCACTTGATAAGGACGGAGGCTACACCTCAAACCTTCCCGAACCAACACGCCATCTGTTTACCTCTCGCATTGAAGATCGTGGCTGACGAACATTTAACTTTTTTATTTTTGTTGGTGTTGTTTTGGTCGGGTGTGTTTTAATCTTCTAATTTAAGTTCCAACATGAACCACCGACCATGTCAACAGCCCCCCTTCCAGTTCTCAGTTTAGAGATAACCCTCTAAAAACTGTGAAAATGTTGAAAGTTCACTTTGATTTTGTTTTATAGGAATGTACATATATAAATATATAATATTTAAATCGCCATCTGTATTTCAAAGACAAGTATTGCGTGATTTATTTTTTTTCTTCTTCAAGGCTGAATCTTTAAAAGGACCGACGACATCTCAAAGTACTCGCAATGGGGGAGATCAAAATCAAAGGAAACTGTTGTCATTTTAATGAGGTTGATCACCATATAGACAACATAAGTCGAACTTCAGACTTTAATCAGTTTCCACAACTGAAATTGAAGACTTTTGGTAGAAAGAATGATTTTAAAAAGAAAAAAAAAAAGAAAATTTCGTCTGAATTTGAAAAACAATGTTCCTCTATGTGGGATATGTTCTGTAAAGCCTGGGCTAAAACATAGGCTGCTATGTTGTTAATCTGTATAGTGCAATGCCTCCATTATTTAATTCATAGTATCCTGTACCGGAGTATCATAAACCTGTATGTTTTCATTTATCAGTGAAGGACTCTGTCTCTCATGCAACTGGAATGATTGTAAACCATTAAAGTGAGTATTACATATACATGCACAACCGTTTTATTTTGTTCTGACCTTGTTCGGTGTAACATTGGAGCTATGATCACACGCCGTGTATACGAAGCCTGTATCATTTCTACTTTGGTGCAGTATGTGAACTGTGTTGTGGTGTGGTGTTGAATTGCGTTCTGGTAACAGTGTTTCATAAATAAATGATGATTATGAAAATGCCCGCTCATACTCAAGTCAATGAAGCAGGCGGAGAGTTCCAATTTGTTTCGAGATGCGCAAATCTTAACGGGCTGCAGAACCACTGTACTTTTTTATATTACAACACCAGTATAGCTAATTGTTGGGTAACTAGTAAAGACGTTATTACGCATGAGATGCTGCTAATATATGAGGAGGAAGGGACCAAGTTATTCACAATATACAGTTTTCAGATTTTATCCGTTCAATTTGGTTTGATTTAATCGCATGAAGCCCAATTCTGAAAAAAGTCACTCAAAAGTCTGTTCATGCGCGATTGTTTTAGTTTGTAAAATGTGCGATAAAAGCCGAGAGAAAAATAAAGCAAGTTATGTTTTTTAGTCAAAAAATGTATTCAGCTTATTCCACACTGCAAAAGTAGAAGCATATTCTGACAAAGGCGGTATATTCATATGAACACTTCAACAGCACAGTTTGATTTGCAAATTTGACGTGTTCTCCCAGTTAAACACGTATCCTCTCCCCCCCCCCCCCCCCCCCCCCCACACACACACACACACACACACATACATACACATATATATATACACATATATACACATATATATCTTTGAAGAAACCTGCACTGTATTCCGTACTCGATCTTGGATTGCGGTCAAGGCTTCTGAAACAGGTAGGTTGCACGCAAAATCTGGAGGCTGATGCGTACAATCAGTGGTTTGTTAATCTTTCCTTGTTCTTATTGTTAAAAATCGATTCTTTTTTTATGTAAACTGTCGGATATATTCACAGTTTTAATATCAGAATTTGTCGATTTACTATATTGTTGCTTTTTTAATTCAGTTTGCGTGTGGAATGCACGCAGTTTTATTTTTGCTGCTGGAATTAGGCTGTGTGAAGCACACTCCTGTTTAAATAGGCAATATTAATAAAGATAGGTTAATGAACTGATTGGTACCACGTTACACATAGTCTCTATCACTTGCTTGATATCTATAAATAAATGCAAGCACTTCTCTGTGTTGCTGTAGGAGAAAAACATACATGGTTTTTGCAGCTGCCTGGGTTTCTCTTTAGCCCAGTTAAGCCTCTATAAGCCATATTTACAAAAATGATTGGTGGGAAATACGTGGAAAGTAACATCCACATGCAGCTGTCTCGGGAATCACACACAAGCTGGAGCTAGTTTATTTGAGGGCTTCTTCAGACATGTTCATGTCAAGTCTGTAATTTAGGTTTCTAATTGGAATGAACACTAAGCCGTTTCAGTATATGCCAAAAGGCTAGTTTAGCCTAAAAAGGCACTGGCACGAATATTTAATGTTAATATCTAAACTCTTGTCCCGTTAACTGTAACTTTGCTGAAATTTTGAGAACTGAAAGATTTGGTCTGATTCCACTCATTTGCAGGGCCGTGTCAGTTTTTCCAGCGTCTTCAGATCTTTTTAAAGCTTTTCGTTTGTCTGGGCTCCTGGATTTTCAGTCAGTGTTGACACTTTTGGCTTCTGATTTTGCCCTTGACCATGACTATGTGGTCACTTTGACCTTGACATCACAGAAGATTGTGAATAATAAATAGGGGGCCGGACAGCAGAGTTCGGCGGTTTGTTTGTGGGCAAACAAGGTGTTATTTCCCCCGTCTAGACAGCCGGGGCCTAATGGCATGCCATAAATTCATAAAAATGGGAAGTGTAGCGATATCCTTTGACCCGCGTTTTTCTGACCATCTATGGGAGCTCTGCGCCGGCGTTCGGGCTGTTTTCAGTTTTGGGGAAGTGCGCAAAAAAGTATAGTAATACTCATCGTGGTCCTAAGCCTCTGCGAGCCAGCAATAGTTTCATGCAGTCATCACGAGGTGTGTGTGTGTCTGTGTGTGTGTTATTGACCACGACGGACAGGTAGGACTTTTAACATCTCATACCAACAGCAGCAATCTGCAGCAACCGGCCACACCATCAGCACAGCAAGAGGAAATAATATCCCGACATCGCCCACAATATAACCATTAAAGGTAGGGTTGCTTTCCTCGTATTTTGACGGTAGGCTCACATGTACTTTGTTTTATGACTTTTTGACATTAAAAAAAGCTTTTAGTTGAGCAAACAAATCTGGTTTGTGGGAAGATGGATTGTTATGCGGATAAAAAAAGGACTAAAGTTGAAAAAAGTTGTTTTTTTTAAACATTTATTTTTAACTCTTGGTAATACGCAACATTATCAGAGGAGTGATTTCCTAAATTTGTATTATCTTCCATACCAAAGCAGGAGACGCGTGGATCAGAAAGTCTAAGACCCAAACATTATCAACTAAAATAAGCTTTAATTTTTTTTTATGCTTGAATTTGAAGAGATGTATTAAATTACTTGAGCTTTTTGTTAGGCGTAATTTAAATCCAAGTAAAAACACTATATAAGAAATAGTTATGCTCGTATATTCCAAATATGTGGACTTGTAGAAGAAAATCTCAGCAGACATGAATAACTTCATGTTAGTTATGTTAATGTTTTCCCCGCTGTAATTTCTCTTATTGAAAAACCAACGCCCTCGATCAACATTTAAATTGCTCAAACAACAAAACAAAAAAAAAAGGTTCCAACGTTTGGACTCATGACTTTTTTATTTCTAAGTACTAAAAATGTTGTGACTTTTGAACCAATTAGACACTGATCTTGCCTTCAAATCACAGAATGAGTAAAATAAAGTTGCCTTGTTTATGGCTGCAGGCCGCTGCCAAACACTGACATGAGGAAGGGGGCTGATAACCTCTGGTGGTGACCAGAGGAAAATATCAGGAAGTGCTTCAAGTGTTTCTTATTTAGGGAGCATTCTGCTCACTCAGCTGATTTTATCACAGTTTTAATTTAAACATACTGCTGCAGTTTATTTTCTTGCGTTAGATACTATGCATTAATGTACTGTTTCAATATATTTATTAAATATGATCTCCTTTGACGTTTTGATTGAAACTTATTTTTCATTTTTGAAGTTGAAAGTCCGGCTAAAGCACATTAAAATTAAGGTTTCCTCTAGTCTCCCCTGACTGTTTTCATTGTCTTAATGTGGGATTCCTGTTTAGATAAAACGTTCACAGTATAAAAACCTACAGCATAGTTTTGCACTTTATTAGTTCTATTATAAGACAATATTTAACTTGTTTTCAACAATTCTAGAGTACTTTTAAAAACAGCAGAAGTTGACCGAATGTCCAGTGAAGAAAAAAAGGAAGAAAATATATACATATACATACGTGTAATAAAAGACAGCCCTTTTATCTCTATATATTTTAATTTGAATGTATTATAACTTTGTCCAGGGTGTACCCTGCCTCTCGCCCATAGACTGCTGGAGATAGGCACCAGCTTTCCCGTGACCCACTATGGAATAAGCGGTAGAAAATGACTGACTGACTGTATTATAACTGTATTTTGTAGCTGTTTCATTTTCTTGTTTTCATTTTGAATTATAAAATCACTGAACACTTTTTTTTTTTTTTTTTTTTTTTACAGAGAAGTTGCTTTTTAGTTTAATTTAGTTTAATCCATCTGTGCATTGTACGATTTATTATCTGTTTTACCAATATTGGTACCTTGTCTTTAAAACATGTATTTAAAGATGAAACAACATAAAAGTTGTTTAGCAAAGTTTTACAAATTTGAATTGAATTAAATCTCCATATCTAAAGCATTGTTGAATGAGATTACATTTAAATGTGTTTACAAATATTATGACTGAAGACATTGCATGTTGACACACACACACACACACACACACACACACACAAACACACACACACACACACACACACACACACACACACTCACGCATGTACGCACAAGTGATAAACACATCATAAGCAAACACACAAACAAACGACACAATTTATTAAAATTTGTTTGAATCAGGAGGTTAAAATTTAAACCCTAATTCATCCTGTTTGTCGCCTGGCTCATATGCAAAGTTTTTTTTTTTTTTGCATTCAGTCGGTCAAGTTCAACTTTTTAAAATCAAGGCAATGAAACACATGACTTATTCTTGGTGCTAGTTTGTCTCCTCAATTCTTCATAATCTTTATTGAATTATTAGGAGTTTGCTTTGTTTTATTACAACTTTGAAATTTGACTTTTAAACCCTCATGATTTAATTATTTATAAGGACAATTGTACTAATGTATAATAATTTTAACTTGGGCACAGTTACCCTGGATGAGTTTATTGGTCTAAAATAAAACTTTTGCTTGTTCTTGGTAGTTGTAGATGATTAAAATAAAGATTGCCCAAATGTTTTAACTGAAGTATGGACACTTCTGTGCATTCTTTAGCTTTCCTTGGTGGGTTTGTTTCCTCAGAAGGGAGTTTTACAGAGCTTCCGCAGGGCAATAACGGTGGAAAGCTGCCCGCAGAGAATCAAAGACAGAAAAGAAGGAAGAAAAGGCTTTTGTTTAGGCTATTGCCCTGTCTGGGCAGGACGGTGGATTCCAGGCGGCTCATTTCAATATGGAGCAGACAGTGTACTAGACAGTGACCTTGACGGTGCTCGGTTTGCCTTTATTTATTTTTTTTATTAAGGGGATTTTTTTGATTATGTTGTTACATATCAGGGTCAGATACTCGAACAGACACACGTTTGTTTGCATCTGTGGGACGGAGGCACGGAGAGACGAGGCAGGGAGCCGCAACGCATAGCCTCTTCTCCCCCCGAGGTAAAGCAGCTACTACCAGTCTGCACCTTGCTCCTCTGCATGGGCCTGCTTGGTTGCCATCACCGATTCACTTCTGGTAGCCTTTCCAACAAAACGAGAAGCCGCGAAGGAGCATAGCTGCGCGATCACAATATGTTGGACTAACTCGCCGCACGCATTGCGAGACTCACTAACTAGATGAAAGAATGTGCAGTGATAGGAGCCGCAGCAGAGAGTGAGAACCAGCAGCCTGTCCTGTTAAAAACATCTGATATGTGTCTGTCTATTTAAGGCCAGAGCGCGGCTCGGTGCCTTTGGATTGCGAGAGGATGTGTGGTCAAAAGTGACAGATACGGCTATCACATATCGGCTGACTTGCAAGTCGTTCCCAAACAAGTGTTTAAATGAATGCTGGAGCTCTCACATAACACCTCATTGGCAAATTTTGTGGCATGAAACTAGGACTGTCTAGCACGCATGTGCAACTCTGTGACAGCCCTGCACATTTCTCTCAATACTTAAATGCATCAGTAGAATGAATTGATTTGATTGAAGTTGTCTTTTAATATGACCTATGTCGTGTTTCTGTTATATTTGTAATTATTCCATAAGTTTAGAGAGTTATTTTGCCCGGCAGCAGAAAGGGATTTCCACGTATTTTTTATACATTAACTTGAACTACCACGGTTTGTCCTCATCAAATGCTGCAAATATTTGCTGCGATAATTTGTTTGCTTGTGGGTGCATGATTTGTATTACTTTTAAAATAGAGCATTAGAGTTCAACATCAAGTTCAACGCACCGTGACTCTGCGTTTTGAACTTGATTTAACGCAGCGCGCGTCCTTGGCAGCATGTGAAATATATTCAAATATAGTTTTTTCATACTCTGCTCCTTTATTATCTCTTAATTTAAAGTACTTCTCACTTATGTTATTCTACTTTCGTTTTCAACGGATAGTAGCATCACAGAGCCAAACACTGAGCTATGACCTTTTTTGACTCACACATAAGGATTTTGCGTTGGAAAAAGTTATTCTAACAAATTTCATACTGTACCAGTTCAATATAGAGCTGGTATTATTTTACTTATATTGATCATAGGGACAATCGTCAACGCCTTGGTACGAGTGTGCATCAGACTGATGACTGCAACATTGCAGAATTTATTTAAAATCTGCTTTTGCCCTTTTTCCATCATGTGCATTGAAACCAAAGGTGAGTTTTCTTCCATATTTGCTCAGTGTCTTCACACTCGTTTCTACAAATCAACTAATTAGTGCGATATAAAGCAGAGGGCCCCTCCGCTGATTGAATCAGTTAAGTGCCCTCTGATATCTTGTAAAATTCATATAAAAGAATTGCGAGAGGTGTAACTATCCCACCAGAGTTTGGCCGGCAACGTTTATTGGAGGTATCTGTTAAAGTTGCTCATGTGAGGTGTACTAGAGAATATGAAGTGAAATATACGCTCTTAAAGTAACCTTGTAGAATATCGTCTTCTTTTTTTACAGAGCCAGTGGCTTCAACTCGCTGACCCCGTTACTGTAAATATGAGCAATGAGGATCAGTCTTTTTCTTAAAACAAGCTTGTAAATTGGGACATCACGGTTTTATATGACACAAAATTCTACCATAATTTGTTAGAAAACAAGAAGTCGCATACGCACCCTCTCCCCGAAGAAAAAATAGTTTTCATAAGAAAAAAACTTTTGCCAGCATATAAAGATATTAAACGAGGCCGTGGACAGTTCGACTTGTGCCAATGGAAAAGCGGCTCCCTTCTGGAGCTGCAGAGAGAGAGAGGAAAAAAACAAGACTCCATATTTTAAATAAAAGCTTTATAGTATTTTTTAAAAAGCATATAAACCGTTGTAATACAGAAGTTAATGTTTTGTTTTGTCTGAGATGGAGCAAGTGGGTGGTACCATGTGGACCACAAGTTGGCCTGGCCACGTGGTGTCGGTATAACCAATCAGGCGCGGCTCCAGGTTTAACTATGTTAAATGTCAGATTGCAATAAACTAGAAGCTGTTGGTCGGGCCCGCGGAAATGGGCGAGCATAATCTCCTTAATCCAGGGTTTGTAGGACCTCTGGTAAACATTCACACGGGAGACACGTTTTACTTTCCGAATTTTAGAGCCTCAGGGGGACAGCTGGCGGGGCTACCGTCTCTCTCCTACCCGAGAAGGGACAATGTTTGCTCCCTCCCGTGGAACCCTTCGGAGCCGTGCAATGGATACTCTCAATCCTACTTTAGCAGCCCGGTGTCTATTAACCCTTCCTTCAATCGGTCGTGTGAGATCACCAGACCAGAGGAGGGCAAGTGTTACTACAACAACGGTAACAGGGAGACCTGCTCAGGTGGCAACGGCGGCAGCGGCAGCCTCAAACGGGAGGACAGGGCGAGGGACACATCTGACCACGGGATGCACGCCGGGATTGCGGGCGGCGTCGCCTTCTCCAAATATGAGTACGGAACGGAGCAGCTCACGCAGGATCCGCCGTCCTGTCAGTCAATGGAGTCCGACTCCAGCTCCTCTCTGCTGAATGAGAGCGGCAAGCCTCCATCCAGCAACACACAGACCCTGGTGTCACCGGGAAGCCTTTCAGGCAACATAGCCGCAGGCGGAGGTGGGTGCTCCTTATTCATTTATACATAAAACAAATAATGCCACAATAAACACACTGTTACTTTATTTATAATATGACTAAATGTATATCCGCATACGGAGGGGCTATTATCTTGATGCACATCTTGCAGGCTTTTTAGCCTGCTGGAAACATGCGTGGTGCGCACACGCCACTAGGGGTTGCCCTAAAATACCCCATGCACCATGTGGCTGCCTGCTATCCAGAAAACCCATTCTGAATTATAGGTGTCTTCACATTTTTTGGCCAAAACATTTAGCTCAGATCATCCAATTTATGCAGCTTAGATGAGCTGATTGGCTCCTTTCTTTCACGATTAAAGCACAGATTTGTGGACTGATTTAGGAGGACAGTCACTTTAGTTGACTGCATCAAAAAAGGAGGGAGTTTTCCTCTTTAATGACTCGTAAACAGAATTAATTTCTGTCGCTGTGGACTCAAGGCGTTTAATATGCTCCCGAAACTCGCAAATAAGTTGGGGTAAATGCTGCAGATACAACTTCAATAATAAAACTTCCTGTGACGTAAAGCTTCGCTTTAGTCTACTATAGCGGCCTCTGTGCAGGGGCATGGAAGAAAACATAAAAGAAAAGGCATGTGGTGAAAATGTTCAGAGAAACTGAATCAATCCCCGTGACCAAAACAGGTCCAGGGTTTGCAGAAGCATGCAGCTTGCAGTGATGCCAATGCAAAAGGCAGCTTTTGCAAAACATTGCAGTTCTCTTTAACTGTCTTAATGCTGCATCACCATCTGACGCAATCCACGCTCTAATTGCGCTCATTTATTGCTTAAATGATTGTTAGAGTGACCTGCCCCCTCTAAGACAACAGATGCCCCCGTAGCTTCGCCATAACCTTGAAGATGACCGTGATTTTGTAGCCTAACTGTGTTGACTAATCCGGTCTTTGACCCCCTTCCTCCTCCTCTTCTCTTCGTGTCCTCTCCTCCAGGCGCCCCGTGGTACCCGATGCACACTCGGACCAGAAAGAAGCGCAAACCCTATTCAAAACTCCAGCTGGCGGAGCTCGAAGGAGAATTCATGCTTAACGAATTCATCACCCGGCAGCGGCGGAGGGAGCTCTCCGACCGCCTGAACCTCAGCGACCAACAAGTGAAGATTTGGTTCCAGAACCGCAGGATGAAGAAGAAGAGACTCATGTTGAGGGAGCAAGCTTTGGCCTACTTTTAGAGACATGCGTGATATAGAAAGGTGAAACGATAGGCAGTAAAAAAAATAAAAATAAAATAAAAAAGCCAAGCCTTCTACACTCCCTTAGGTCTTCTGTCAATGCATGCACTCATCTATCCATCTTTGTTCAAATTGCAGGTTATCATTACCTCCTTTCTGCTGGATTATCTCTAAAGTTGTTCCTCCAAAAAATACAAGACACTATCTGGCGTCCTAAAAGATGCACTGCACATCAGTGAGCCTCGAGGTTTGGCGTAATGGCACAAAAAAAAAAAAACTGTGAAAATGTGTGTTGTTTTCTCTGCAGGCTTCCCCTCATTGACCTAGCAATAGATAATTGTTCAGGCAATATGACATCAGTCACTCTGAGAAATCGGGGCGGAGGAGAGGCCATTCAAGGCAGAAATCTTAGGATAGGGCCTAAAAATATCCGTGAAGTCAAACAGTCTGACTGCATGGCATCCGCGCTCGAATGTCTTTATAATTCCTTCAGTTAAGATCTGAAGAAGGATCATTTCCATCCCGACTGGTTTATGCGTCCTTTCTTGTAATTTGTCGCTTAAGAGAAGGATTCCCATGTTTTTATTATTATTTTTTTTACGTGTGTGCACGTTCACGGTCACGGACAGGAGTACCAAAAGTCTGGGTCTCTGCATGACAGAGGAGAGGCAACACTAAGATAAAAAAATGACATAAAGTGAGTTTGATTAAGTGCAAACAAGTTTCGTCTTTTTTATTCTTCTACTTTTATTACCTTTCAACTTGTCTTAACAACAAACCACTGGGTCACATATGCGTGTTCACGGTTCTGGACTGGGCTGCTACGATAAAAGAAAAAAAAAAGGTCCAGACTCATGCCAGCGAAAGCCCAAAAAGGATGTCCAGTTCAACTTAATCCGCGAGCTGTCACTTACTTAAAGTGCGGATATACGCTTTCAGGCCAAAAAAGAGCATTTTTGAAACTTATTGGTGCTCATAATACTAAATAAATGTATATACAATAAAATAATAAAATAAAAATAGTAAAAGAACTTTCAAGCCTCTGAGTGTGTTGCCCCTTCGATGTGGGTGCAACCGCAGCGTATTATCGGTTATGTATTATGAGTAAGCTAACTAAAACGTTTGCAGCATGTTATTGATGTGAAAGTGCTACAAGTCGTGTTCTGCGGGACACTGTTTCTGTAGGTGACCTTTTGTACCTTTTCTTTTTTGAACAAATCAAAAACCACCAATATTAAAACGTTTTGAAATAAGCGCCTTCAAAGAATGTATTATTATTATTATTATTAGGTGGCAGGGACGGACAGCCGCCTAGGCCGACCTAATGTACTTGCAGTGTTGTCTTCGTTCTTACCTTGTCCTCGTGTATAACTTTGTAAAATGAAAATATAACCATTATTAGTATTCGCATCCTATTTTGAGGATCCCTTATCGCTATGTAATAGTGCTTTATGTTGATCGTCTTGTTCAATACATCATTCCATATATATATATATATATAGCCAGTTTGTTACTGTAAGGGCAGGGAGGGGAGGTATAGACCGACATGCAGAATGATTATAAAAAATGTAAAATTTTGTTATTTTTTACCATTCATGACATTTAAAGAAACTCTGTTTTAGCGTGGTAGTTGTCCATGATAGTACCTTTCATGATGTCGCCCACCTATTGCATTCCTTCCTTTGCGCTTGTAAGGATTGCTACGTTGTCTTGTAAAAGTAATATTGATATGAATGTATATGCGTAAGGTCTTCAATAAACAGCATATTGAAACGTTTATTGGTGTTACATCAGTTTGTTATTGCACACTTCCTTTCTGAATATTCAGCCTGAAACAAAACACAAAGAGATCTGGCTCTCTGGTGGGATCACTTTATTAGACCTGACCTGGAAATAAAATAAAAAAAAAGCAACAATTAAATGCAGTTCTGAAGATTAACTGGACAATTTGAGGATTTAATAGAGTGTTTTGCAGGCGTGTTGCGCACGGAGGCTCTATAGAAGCCCACAGAGGTTGGCCTAATTTTATTGTGGCCGCCAGAAATACAAAAGTAGGTTATAGGTAGCTTTGATATGGCCATGCAAAATGGCGGCCAGGTTTATATTGTACACCCTATATGTTGCAATCAATTTTAATCCATAATTTGTGGAAATCTGCCTTTATTTTCAGCAAAACCCCATTTCACTTTGTTTTAAAAAAAAAAACTAAAGTTTGACCTGATCAGTGTCGCTGCTATGCTACAAGTCTATAACGTCGCAGCTAAACACGCAATAGCTCTGTAAACCAGTAATAGGGTTACACCCCAGTGCTTCATATATGTGTAAGCCCTTTCGGAGTGGCCTTTGTTTTACTGGTGCATCCCTGCGGTTTGCGCGAGCGAGTAAAACTCGCTGAAATTACACATCAAAACAGGGTTTTTATTAAATAACACCGGCTAAACATTATTTCTCAGAGTTTTAAAGCTACATGGGGTTTTATCTTATAAGCACTTCTGGGGTCCACAAGGCTCTCCCTGCTGGCAGTGAAGTGCAAAGCCACACAGTGGGTGAGCAGTGTTTTTCTATCAGAAAACTAACGGGGCGTTTGTCTTCAGCAGCTTGCAGTCTCAGTTAAGTGAAGTATGTTCTTTGGAAGAACCTTGTGCTATCTCAGTGTTAAGATCAGATGTTGCCTTTGCAGTGAACTGTGAACAAGCTGCGTCTGCAACCGAATTACCGCAGCTAATCCTCCTCTGCATTATACCAAAATTTAGCTTCCTTAATGCAAATATAAAAGTTATTTCGCTCATTACGTACCATAGTGCCCTAGAATAGGCCTTACAATGAAGGATTCGGTGTATTACAGATTCTGTTTTACAGTAGTTTTATTGTTTATTGTTCTGCCATTGTTGCAGTTTCTGATAGCTGTGCGCCTATACTTCACAGTGAAACCACACTTTCGGCTTTGGGTGTTTTCTGCCAACCACATAAATACCATTCAATAAATTCATCATAGTATTGCACAGTTGCCTTGGCAGCAAGCGTGAAATTCATAAAAGCGTTGCAACATCCTAAATGAAACAAATGAAAAGGGAATGTCTCGATTCAGGTGTGCTGGCACTTTGGTCAAGTTAATAATAATAATAACAGTATAAAAATCACAATAACAATTCATGTAATGTAAAAATAATGGTTTTAGGAAATGCCTTGGTAGACATGTGGTAATTTTGCAATTGTACCAGGATATTTTTATGAGATTTGATGGCTAAATCAAAAGGTGTTATAAAAATGAATCTCATACTCTGGTTTAGTGTTTGAAAGAAAAAAGGAGAAAAGCTCTCTTATGTTCACTTACTCGTCGGATTAAAGATGGCCTAAAAACCATTTCATTTGTCTACTCTGATTTATAAGAGCCGTGTGTAAAGACATATTCTATCAAGGGAACTTGAATAATTCCCTTTAGCAATAGGAGATAAATCCGCGCGTAAGGCACCCTTTTTGTCTGTTTTTAAAGCTGCGATTGACTATGTAAATGAAAATTTACTGTCTGATAATAGGGGGAGATTTGTTTTGGTTCCAGAATGTAATGAACTTAGATGAATAATAAATACTCAAATGAAAAAAAAAAAAATATTGGAATGTTTTTCATCAGTTTGTTGAATTTGATCGTCGAGACAACAAAACAAACGTTTGTGTGCCTTCTTAACTTGGTTAGAGCCAAATTAAAAAAGGAAAATTGCACCATAAGGTTTAGGAGCACTTCTGTTTCCTTCATGGTAAACTGGGCCACAACTCGGGTTCACTGATTCCCTTTAAACTGAATCAAAGCTGCGAGAACTCTAGAAATGGAGGTTCCAAAAGCTGCGTCTTTCTGCTTTTGAACTTGGGAAATGCTTTACATGAAACTGCTGATGTGGAGAAGACGACAAGGGACAAAACAGATTATCCATTTGTCGTGATTTGTAACAAACAGCAACAGATTACTGTTCAGTAAACTGAGGAATTCAGGTCTTGAGCAGAAACAGTTAACATAATTTATTTATCTAAATGCATTTGGATTGTGAAGGGGGGAAAGCGTGGGCATCCAAGCAAGCTGAGCACAGTGACGCTGTGTTTCCCCGCTGTGATTAAACGCTGGTTTAATTTGCAGCCCAGTAATGGTGTATAAATCGGTTGGATTATTGTTACGGAAATACTTGGCAGAGAGGTTCTTGCACACGCGAGTATCTAATGATTTAATTTTTTTATTGATGTTATTTTTTTTTTTACTTCTGTGGCATGTGCTGGAACCACGAACTGCACCCCTTTACCTGTCATTTCTTTTTACACCAATACCAAAGCAAGTTTGCTAAAGAAAACATGGTTTTTATATATGGTTAATGGGGATAGAGCAGTTAGCCAAGGTTGGCTCTTGTCTTTGCGCACGACCTTCGGATATTTGGCTTTGCAGCGATTTTACAATCTCTCTTTCACTGCTCTTGAGCACTTTTGACTTTGAGACTGGCTAAATCCTTTTATGGCGGCCAGTCCCCGCGTCCCAAAGGTCAGTGAGCTTCACAGTGCCCTTCGCAGAGAACTTGTGTGGCATGCGTCTACGTCCCCCGCCGCCCCGTCTTCCGTTTATGGCACAAAGCTGGCCAGAGGAACAGAAAGCAGTGTTATTCCTGGTAAAGTGTTTCTGTTTGGGGAGTGTTATGTGCGTGTTGCCGTGTGTGTATGTGTGTGTGTGTGTGTGTGTTTGTTTGTGTGTGTGTGTGTGTGTGTGTGCGTGCGTGCGTGCGTGTGTGTGTGTTTGTGTGTGTATGTGTGTGTGTGTGTGTGTGTGTGTGTGTGTGTGTGCTAAAATGTGTGTGCGTGTGTGCAGCAGCGTGACCAAGAGTGCGGGAATGGCCGTGTTTGTTTCATAGAAGAGTGTCAATGTAATAAAGAGAGGATAGGTAGGATACTTAACGTCGGAGATCCATATCGTTTTACGTCTCGCAGAACTGTCATGTATTGATTTTAGAATGATCTGAAATGAGTTCTCAATGAGCTCGCAATTTTCCCTGAAATGTGGCATCGTATTAATTTGTTTTTCAGCAGCATCGGGTGTACAACAAATCCTAAAGTGGGCCGGGAGGGTTTCAGTGGCGCCACAACAGCATCGTGGCTCTTTTTCAACCCGGTTGTCTCTGGTGTAAATGGATTCCGAATAAATCACTTTTTTAAATTATTCACAATTAGGGGTTCATTTTTTGCAGCTTTTATCTACGAGTCTCAGTGCCATTTCAATCAATTTAGACTATGTGTGTTCTTTTTGAGAAATCTAGTATTTTTTTGGATAAGCACCATCCGGACCTCCACGCAACCATGAAGGTCAAGTATGCGGTGAGCAGGCAGCTAAATCTGCAGTACCTGCTGAAAGCAGCTTTATATCTAAAGGCACGTTTAGCATCACCTGTTCAAAATGGATTCAAAATGGATGTGCACTGTTTCAGTGCACATGTACTGCAGCTCTGGTCACTATCTTAGACTAAAATAATACAAGAAAATAAGTCTTTACCTGCAGTTTTATTGCTACTTCTGAGGTAATGACGCAGCTTTAACCACCGCAACTCAGTCTGCAAAGCAAGCAAAGCTGTGAACAAGTAAGGAAGCCATTTTTAGTGATGTCGGAAGCATTCAACGCTCGGAGCTTCTAGTTAGAGCTCGCATTATGAGCCATTCCTGTCCAGCAAGGCCACCGAAGACCAAAATAATGCATTTTGACTCTTTCATGCGAAAATAGCAGCCAGAGCGAACTTAGTCTCAGTTAAACAAAAATAAAAAAAAAGATAAATAACATCTCGGTTTGTCACAAGATCATACCCTTTTCAATGTAATAAGCTCATTAAGAAGTTGGGGATCAATTTAAATTAATCAAATGGGTTACAGCACAATTTAAAACTGATTATTTTATAACAAATTGACTGCTGAAAAAGATAAAAAAAGATGTTAACTGATCATTTAAAATGTTAAAAACGTGTAATAGTTTGCACAAATTTTCAAATTCCAAAACTCGTCTATAATTACTCATTTATCGTTGCTGTTGTTTCACATGCGAGTCAAAATTTCAGCCCAATTGTTTAAAGATTGTTTAGAATTTGAAGAGGATGAGTGGTAAAGATATAACATGTGTAGCCTATAATTAACGGTGCGCCTAAAATATATATTTTTTTTTAGCCCGGATTTACTATGCAGTTTGAAAATACTATTTGTTCTGATTTTCTACAATTGCACAAACAGTGGAACTATGAGCAAAAATTGCAAAACTATTTCTCCTAAGCCGACTTTTGTCCCCTGATCTAGAATCTGCCCGAAGATAAATAGATGCACAACTGTGTTGTTTTCTTTTTCCTCCGCTTTGGGGGGTTTTTGGCCTTTTTATTTTTATTTTTCCTGGGATGTCTAAATAAAAACAGAGCTGGAGACTGGGAGCTCCTTACCCGGAGTGATTCCTTGTGATGTGAAATCATATACTTCCAATAAAAAAACTTAACACATTGTTGTGAAAGCTTTATGTCCGTGTGGTTGAATGTGAAATACACTCTGGAGATCCCTCCAAATGGAACAGCAATACGCGCCTCTGTATTGTCTGCAACTGTTGCCACCACATGCTGCTGCAGCGTGATGCGTTTACTGTCAAAACCTAATGACAAAATGAAATACTTTAAAAAAAAAAAAAAAAATAGGCCTATTTAATGTTGCTTGAAACAGTTTGCAGCACTTGTAGCTGAATTTAACTGCCCGACTTACATCCAATTAAACCTCTCTGGGCCACGAGGGGACGGTGATATGATTACACAAGGCTTCCCCCATTTAGCCATGACTTCAGCGGGATGTCTTGGTGAACTTTGCTTATTATGAGAGCGTTGGTGTGCATGTGTGAGGCTTTATAACAAGGATTTATAACCACAATGCCAAAACATTGTAGTATTTAGGACCGTCATTTCGTTTTAGTTTTGCTGGGTGACACATAGGTTAACCATTTTAATTATGGTGCTTAGTAGCGATACATAGCCTAAATTCCTTAGACGCACGTCGTTAAAGTTATTGCTTTAACAGTTATATTTAAGACGGGAACGCACGTCAAAAAAGAAGTCAACAAATTATCATGACAGTTTCTTGAACTCACGATATTGTTAATCAGGCAGCCGCTTCCTTGCTATATTGAAGCAGAAGTTGCGGATAAAGTCAGCTGAGGAGAACTTTGCCTGCAAACCTCCTGCCACATCCCATGCTCATTTTTTTGCTGCAGCATAATCAAACATTCCCGGGTCCTATTGCTCGTTGAGTTTGTTCTCCAGAGAAATAATAACATGTGAGGCTTTATTTCTTTGACTGATGGTCTGAGCGCGCCCAGGCGAAAAGTCGGTATTTTAAACCCTCTGAAATCGGAGATTACCAAGTAATGGTCATATTCTACCACCTTATGACACATGGGGCGACTTGAAAACAAGGGAAGTGCTTGTTTCCGTTTAAAAACTTCAACCCCTCTTTAGCATGCAGAGTGAAATTGTTTCCTTTATTCCCTTCTCTTGTCTTGATTAGAGGCTCTAACTTTGGAATTGTATCATTGCATTGCTTATTCATATCCGGCATTACTTATTTATGCCGCATTAATACACATCATTGAAAGGATTATGATTGAGAAATGAATTGACAATATTGTTTTGGTCTGTCTGCGTTAGGGCTTTTACCGCCTGCAGAAATAAAATAAAGATTTTACTGCTGATCTGCACAAACTATTTATTTTATAGAAACTATTACAAGCAAGATTCATTCTATTATTATAGGGTGGTGAATATAGCAAGTTTTACGTTTTCAAAAATAATTACCATCACTTTAAATACTAACATATTTTTTTCATGGCTGTATTTCATGCATTTCAAGAAGGTAAGGGCGCTTACATGTGTAATCCATTGTGGCGCAAATACAGAAACTAATTCAGCAGCTTCATGCGTCTTGCATACGAAGCCACAAGGCCAGTATGTTTACATAAATATTTCCATAGCTACGCTTAATGATCTGGACCCAAGAAAAAGTAGATCTGCAGCTGTGCATTCCGGGGCGCAGAAAACCTACGGTATTTATTCTTCTTAGAGCGTCCAATAGCTTGTAATATTTTAATTAAATAGTTTAACCCGTTGCACACACAAAGAAGCGAAATGTCTTGGAAATGTGTTGGAAAATAGAGAAGAAAGAACTCTCCAATTTGTATAGAGAAAAATAAATCGTATGACTTATTTAAAATTATGCGCTTTGCACAGTTTTGTGAGCGAATATCTTAGTTAGCCGAAATCCAAATTCCTCTCATTCTCCGCGTTAATGGTTTTCTAAAGAACAAAGGAGATTTAGCGTTACTGCAGCCATTCGGAGTTTTATGGTTGAACGTAGTGAGGATTTTAGTGGTCAAATTCAAGTGCTGTGTCTGGACAGCTGTCTGCTTTCTTTGTACTTGGATGCAGGATGCATCATGTGAGACAACCTTTTGTTTGCTGAGGGTAGTAAACAAGCTAATGCCATTGCCACGTATTTAACAAACACGACTCCAAGTTTCCAATTAGATCTTGGCCATGTTGCTTTTTACTCTTCTTTTTACTGCTGGGAATCAGAAAAAAAAAAAAAAAAAAAGATTCATAATAAAACGTAGAAACTCTGTTTTAGCAGATTTTTCAGCAACACGTGTGTCAGCCCAGTTAAACAGGACGGTTGTGTTGTTGGGGTAGGATTTAAGAGTCTGTTTAGGAAGTTCTCTGTGATCAGAAACAATGGGGCGTCGTATTAATTTCGCCTTGTAACTGTATCAGTCTATAAAGACTCAAAGATGGGGCTCAGCAGTACAATTAAAAGTCTGAAATCAGACGCAGTTGCCCTTTTCCCCCTCCAAACCTTTCATTTTATGGGAGTTTTTTAAAGTGTGTCCGTCTGTCAACCACTGATAAATGTCAACATATATGTGAAAAATTACAGAAAACATCAAATCATCCTGTTTCTTTTATAATACGTGCCGGATATAGAAACAAATCGGAAGGAAAACACTTGATGATTTGATCATATTCTTTTAAATAATGAACGCATTAAATATTTGATTTGGTCGAATAAAGTACAATAGTAAAATTTCTTGATATGAATATCTTTTGAGCATGATGTTTAGTCACTGTAACTGGGGTTTACACTGAATCCAGCAGTGCCAGTTGTGTCGTTTCCCTGTGCTTCCCCTCGACATTTAAAGTTTGTGTTTGTGCAACAAGAACACATTGGGCATCAGGAGATGAGAGGTGCATGGCCCATACTCGCAGGGGTCCCACTGGTGTTTTTTTCCCTTGCAGGAATTGCGTGGATGTAGTGGACTGCACAGCTTGCCTCCGTGAACCCTGTTAAAATCCAAAATGAAAGGGAATAATGAGAGTAGTCCGATTGCTTTATCTTCCGCGGTCAACATACACTTGCGGCACACTGAGCATTGCCCAACCGCCGGTTCAACTTCGCAGCATATAATCAGAGTCAACAAGCACCGCCACCAACACCAACCACCTCTGTGCTGGGGAACAAATGTACTTGCATTTAGAGACAGAGCGGAAAGACAATAAATGCAACGGTTGGCTTGGATTAATTCATTTGGACGGCTGGAAGTTCTGTTATAACCAAGTGTCCAGCAGACACCTGTGACGACTATAAAGAAAATTATACTATTAAATATATCTCGTATTAGAAGATTCCCAAAATAGTATCAGAGCAGTGTAAAGAAAGAAAAGCATGTAAACTGTATTGAGGAACAAAGGCTTAATATGACAGGGGACTGTGAATGAGATTATGTGGTGGCTGCTTAATGTGCTTTTCCGGATGCACTCTCCATTAGATATGTAAATACAATTTTATTTACATCCTAATATAAATGTGATCTAATAATAATAATTATAATAATAATAATAATAATAATAATAATAATAATAATAATAATAATAATAATAATCTTACCTTTAAATCCCTCAAAAACTATTAAATGCCTGCCACCGATTGCACTCCAGAAATTGTGCTTTGCCCTTTTAAGAAGCCCTGGGTGTTTAGCTGGCCTACTAGCCTATAAGCATAAGTATGCGCACACACACACACACACACACACACACACACACACACACACACACACACACACACACACACACGCACGCACGCACGCACGTCCACACGGACAGACACACACACACACACACACACACACACACACACGCTCCACATATCTCACTAATTGTCATAAGCCAGCAAACAAGAATCTGTAACTGGTTTGTTCAGTGCGCCTGTGGCGTTTGAAAATTATTTGGTCGAACCTCCTCGATCTACCTAAAGCCAACCACTCCTACACATCCAACTCTACCAAATTGATATATGACAATATCTACTTTCGATCACGTGTCTGCAGGGCGACTTAGACGGATTGCGCGTCATCTCGCCTTCCCAAAAATTTCCCCTTCTGCTGCAGCTCGAATCCAAAACATCTATCTATAGTAGCCGAGTTGCGAGAGAGAGAAAGATGTTTAACTCGGTGAATCTGGGCAACTTCTGCTCCCAGACGCGCAAAGACCGGACATCCGAGTTTGGCGACAGGACTGGCTGCGCGTCCAACATCTACCTCCCCAGCTGCACCTACTACGTTCCCGAGTTTTCGGCAGTCTCCTCGTTTCTTCCGCAGGCCCCTTCCCGGCAAATCAGCTACCCTTACTCCACAAATCTGTCTCAAGTGCAGCCCGTGCGGGACGTTTCGTACGGCTTGGACCCCGCCACCAAATGGCACCACAGGAGCAACTATGCGTCGTGCTACTCGGGAGAGGATCTGGTGCATAGAGACTGTCTCCCACCATCCACCATGACAGAAATGCTCATGAAGAACGAGAGTGTGTACAGCCACCACCATCACCACCATGCCCACCCGGGCTCCAATCATCCTTCCACGGGCTTTTACTCCGGCGTGGGGAAAAACAACGTCCTCCCACAAGGCTTCGACCGCTTTTTCGAGACCGCATACTGCAGCAGCACGGACAATCAGTCAGACAATTGTTTACAAAAGGGCGAGGGAGGGAAGCTGGAGAGCGACTCCCAACAGCAACAACAGCAGCAGCAGCAGCAGCAGCAAGCTACCGCCGCTGTACCCGGAGCCGCGGAGCCGGGGAAAGACCCGGACGATGAGGAGGAGCACACAAATTCCGGCTCCTGCACTTCTTCCTCCGCCACAGCCAAGGACGGCAACGCCAGCAAGAGCAGCCACTCGAGTAGGTACAACCGAAGCTGTAAAGCGGGGGGAAGGTTAAGGGGACTAACCCGGTGTTTTGTCGGTCAGATTTTATGTGGAGTTTTATAAGCATTCAAAGGATTTTATTATAACCCTACAAAGCTCTTTCTTGCAACGGGAAGAATTTTTACGATGGGAAAAGCGCTTTGAAAAAAGAAAAAATGGGGGATGTTATACACAGACGCCTCTATGGTGAGAGTCTGTGAAATTTTTTAAGAGAGAGCCATTGTGACAAATGTTAACTTTGATCGTGAACTTGCGTTGGTCATTTTTAAGGGATTTTCTTGTCGGGGCTGTCGTGTGTAAAAACCAATTGGGCAGAACATTGCTTTTGGCGTCCTGTGAATTATCTTTAGCACAGGGTTTGCGCGCAAAACACATGCAGCAAAGAGCATTAAACACAAAACTATCTATATCTATCTATCTATCTATCTATCTATCTATCTATCTATCTATCTATCTATCTATCTATCTATCTATCTATCTATCTATCTATCTATCTATCTATCTATCTATCTATCTATCTATCTATCTATCTATCTATCTATCTATCTATCTATCTATCTATCTATCTATCTATCTATCTATCTATGTGAAATATGCTATTTTAAAATGCTAAAAAAGCTTAATTTGCAGCTTTAAATTATTAGAATTAGTATTAGTATTTATATTAAACTTCTTAAGATTTAAATGACATTATCAGATAGTTATATATATTAATATTAGTTATGAAAATAAAAGCTCGATTTTATTTGTTAGTGTACCTTTAGCTCATCCAGGGAGCGGATAAAATTTCAGCATGTGTTTGTCCCCTTTCCACGCTTGCAGACATACTCACACTCACGCTGCACAATAAAAGAAATCTATTTCCCCAGTCACCTGTTTGATAAGGAGTGATAGGGCCATTGGGGTCTGCACAGGGGCCGCTACAGACAAGAGGCTAGGCATCCACTGCCAGAAAATTGTGTAAATTGTTTAGTTTAGCCCTAGATGAATGTGGCGCACATAATGCAGGGCGAAAATACTTTTTGTTGTTGTGTATTTGAAGCAGATAAACACGTACTTAGTGAGGCTGTAAGTTGATATTATTTCCTCCTAACTATTTTGGATATTTAGCACTCTTTATGGCTGGTTTACATGATAGCCTCAGCTACTTCGCTTGATGAATGTGGGCTGGAATGTTAACATTGCTAATGCCACTGACAGAAGATTTTCAGCACCTGGCGAAACCTATTGCCACCCCAGCACTCCACTCTATTATTTCAGAATATAATAACGTTATTATCCGCTCAGTCTGCTTAAATTTAGTTATTTTAATAACATTATTTTCTTCATTCAGGCGTCCCTCGAACCAGGAAGAAGCGGTGTCCCTATTCAAAGTTTCAGATTCGAGAGCTGGAGCGGGAATTCTTCTTCAACGTTTACATCAACAAAGAGAAGAGGCTCCAGCTTTCCCGAATGTTGAACCTCACCGACCGCCAGGTTAAGATCTGGTTCCAGAACAGAAGAATGAAAGAGAAGAAGCTGAGCAGAGATCGCCTGCAGTACTTCTCTGGAAACCCCCTGTTGTGAGCCTGAAGAGTGTTGCAGGACAGTGGCATAGAGGCCTCCTCCTCCTGCTTCTGGTTATCTCATTGAATGAATGGTAATCATGGGCACAACCGTCTTTTTCTGAAAAGGAGCCCATATCACAAACAGTGCAATGTGAAAAAAAGTGGACAGTGGACGAAAATAGGCCTTGAATAAACGGGGCTGCGGGGGGGGGGGAAATGTCACCATTTTCTTATTACCCTGCAGGGCGGTGATGAATTTCTAGCTGGTTTTACCCCCTCCAACAAGAAGGCCTACATTAGAATAATCATTTATATGCTGGTCTTGAATATGCCCTATTTATCACGACTCTCCGTTTGTCTTCAGTCTACTGTTCGTATAGACATATTTGTTAAAATATCACAAGGGAACCTTTAGCTCTTATCCCAGCCTCTGGTCAGTGTATATAGCATAACAATACCTAAAATATTTCTTCGACCAGATCACGGGCTGTATTTTTTCCCCTTGAGGAATATGATGTCTAATCTGTGAAAGTATTACAGCCCCCTTCCATATATATATATATATATATATATATATATATATATATATATATATATATATATATATTTCATACTTACGGAGTAGCCTATGCAATGTGCATTCGTGACTGTAAATAGGCATATGTTGGATCTTTTTTCCCCATATCCTTGCTGCTACTTTTCAGCACACTTGCCCATACCACCTAGCTTTAATGGCGACTCTTGTTAAATTATTTGCTTCAGACATTTTGGTGCTTTGGATCCCAGAGGGGATGAGCAGATTGTCTGCCTGTGTATCGTTATAATAACTAAATAAACAGAAACGTATAGGCAAAACTCAACGACTTTCGTCTTTCTGTGCTCTTATTTTGTTGCATATTCTTTTTGGTTTTGGCGCAACTCTGCTTTTTCGTGCGTATTTCGCATGCATTTGGAAATAGTAACTTGTCTTAAATTGTCCAATCGTCCATTGTATGCAGGTCTTGCACAATTTACTCGTCTTATTGGTCTGTGTATTTGGATACACGCATTAAATGTGATTTGACTGCAAACTCAAGTATCAGCGAATATTTGCAGATTTGCACGTTAAATCCCACTTTGGACGTTTGCACGCGTGTTAAACGAACTACAGCTCAGATGTTACAGAGAGAGGGCAAGCAGGGAATGATAACCTCTTTTAGTGGATACTAAATGGAATCGCCACTCTCTTAGTCTAGACGCTGCCATAAAGACAGAGGCACTAAATGGCTATTTTTTTTCTCTTAATTGCACCGTCTGTTCTGGGGAAATGGCGTTCACTTCCGCACTAAATAGTAAATAAACAAGACTAGATGTCCGAAGGAAGAAGAGTAAGAAAAAGAACGTTTTGACATGAACCCGATCTATGACGGGTGGAAAAAATGTGCAGCAGGGAGCAAAAGAGTAAGAGCGGTGTGTGTGAGAGTGTGTCTTATATTAACGGAGTTAACGCATGTCTTTCGTAAGTGACGCTGCGCACACCATATGTGCTACGGATGATTGCACGTGTGCATTAAGCACAATGTATAATTAAATGTAGTCTTTGAACTTCAATAAAGTCAAGGCCTTCACCTTTAACCCTCCGCAATAAAGTGGAATCAAGGAGCCCGGAAATGGTTGCAGCGGAAGAATGGGCCAATGGGAAGGAGTGGGAAAAGAAAATGGAATGCGTGAACAGGACCAACTTTGACCTCTTGCATTAAACTACAACAGGTAACTTTGCCAGCTTTAACACGTCCAGTAAATACACTTTATTGTCCCTGTAAAAATCCCGTAGGTGTTCACGCATGAGGTGTTTTTAAACGTGTAGATTTGTATTCAGTTCGCAGAGAAAACGAGGGTTTGTTTGGATGAGGATGTGATTGTTAATAAATTTGCATATGATGATTTATTTGTACGAAAATATTTTATTGTGCAGATTTACAATTTGGAAGACAATCATTTAAAGCGGAGTTGGGTTTAGTTGGTTGTTTTGTGTAAGGATTTTAATTTGAAAAAGGATGGTGGAGGCAGGCTGGTTGTGGCTTTCCTCTTTGCCTGATCTTCTACGAAAAGCCGGTGACTGAATGAATGGTTGAAGTGAAAACGGGATGGGAGACGTCCCCCCTTCCTACGCCACACCTATCAACCTTGGCCCCTGGACGGTGGCGTGACTAATTTGTAAGTTTCTCCAACACCCAACGTCACTTACACAGAGCTCTGGGGGTCTTCTGCGAATGTTGCTCATCAGCCACACGGGGGCCAGGATTCCCTGGTTTGTTTCCTCAGCAGGGGCCTGAAAAAAGTGACATCAGAGCAGTAGTGGCCTACTGTCATCCACAGAGACGTCCTCTCAGGAAATGTGCTATAACAGAAGCACAGTGAGATGCTGCCTCGGTTCTTGAAGGTCTTTAAACTTTTCAAGTTGAAGCTGTGACTTAAAAAAAGGAACATGTGGGTAGTTTTGTTTTCACTAGAGTGGATATTAATGGGTGATAATTGGAAATGATCTTCAATAAAGTAAAATAAAATAAAATCGGAAGGAAAGTCGGGAGATGACCAGATTTTATTACTTGACATTTCTTCCATCGATGATTTGTGTTTGCCATAATAAATTATTTACTTAAAAAATACATAAACCAGAGCACAGTTCTGTCTCCGGCTCAGAAAACATAATAAATCAGCATAAGTCAATAAATTTGAACACATTTTAACAATAATACAGGACTATTTATTAAAAGTATTATTACTATTTTGTAGATGTATTATAACCTAGTTGTACCTGTAAAAATTAATATGTTGGCTTGTGGCACAATGAAGTAAGTTAGTAAGTAAAGTTGTTGTTTCTATCGTATAATATAAATGTTCTTTATTTTCAATGTTCTTCATGTTAGCTAAACTATTTTAGTTTCCCAAAATAGTCTGCAAAAACAAACAATAACACAGCAATTTTTCCGTTCAAGTATATATGTTCTTGTTTTTTATGTCACAAGTAAGTTGAATTTCACTTATTGCTAGAGTGGCTAATTAATAGTTTCAAAATTATTGTAGTGGCTCATAATAGTAAAATGAAATTGGAATGAAAGTAATAAAGGTTACTGAAATTTTTGAAATTATATATTGGCTTTATTTTATAGAATGAAGGTTGTTTATTGTTAGTTTTGTCCTGTTAAACTGTAACAGGTTTGCAAGAAAACATAATGAAAACACGGTTTCCTCGATAATATTATTTTCAGTGTTTATGTCTAGGTTAGAGTGGTCAATAAATATGAAAGGATTTTCAGCGACCTATAAAAAATCAAACAAAATAAACTAAAATGGGTAGAAAAGTATTTTAAGTTGCTCACAGTTTTTAAATAAAGTATTGCACATTATATGAAATAACACATCTTGTTTATTTTATCTTATTTCCAGTTTACTATTATACATGTAGGTCTGCAAAAAAGGTTGGATTTTTTAAAACTTTGTCATACATTTTCACCTTCCATTGCATTAAATTGATGTCTTTCCCTACAATAATAATTTATAATAAATCGTTACTGAGTTTATCTTCTATTTTGAAGTAAATATAGGAGTGTCCCAGTTCCTTATTCCTCCACAGATGCTAATCAAAGGGTTATAGGCTATTCAATGGTTTTACACTACAGTGTCTCAGCACCTAACCTGTTCTATTGGGCTATAAAACAGCTCCTCGCTGTAAAACGAGCTCCTGCTCTTTCAGCAACAGCTCCCTCTCTCAAATGCAATTGCGGGGTGCCGTTTATTGGTGCCACCAAAACAAGTCTTATTAAAATAAATAAAAGATGTTAAATTTGATATGGCTACGTGTGTGTTTCTTGGTCTGGTGTTTGTTGTTATATCTGTAACACAGCTCTACGTTTGTTGGTGGTGTTTAATTAAGCCCTTACATGATTCTGGAACCATAAATTTGCAGTTGCGCATGGGTTGGACACCAACATGAAAGGCAAAACAAAGCCCAGTCTCCCACACATCCAACTGGAAAGATATTTCAAAGTGGCTGCCAGGAAGTAAATTGATTTTGTCGCCCCGGCTCTGCTTCTGGTTGGTGGGTCTGGAGAAAGGAGAACCCACACAGCATACAACACTTCTTACCTGTTCGGATTACGATAACAACCTCCAGGTTTGCAATCAAACAGACGATAATTTGGCTTAGACAAGTGTAAAGACCAAGGTAAAATACAATCAAAGCCAACTCCCTTTCTCTGTCTGTTAATGTGTGTGTGTGTGTGTGTGTGTGTGTGTGTGTGTGTGTGTGTGTGTGTTTCGCTTAATGTGTATGTGTGTGGCTGTTTAAGGCATTTCTTGAAGGCTTAAAGGCGCATGTGCAGACATGCACATGTGAAACCTATGTCCCGTTGTTTTGGTCCAAACATGTTTCTCCTTTCAAAAGGAAACTGACTGAAACAAAATGCATGTTGTACACAACAGCATGTTGTTTTGGAATCATATTTAGGCGTTGCTAATGACACCATCTCCCGTTCCTGAGTAGGCTTTTTGTTTTTTGTATAAACTTGAATAGTCCTCTTTTCTTTGGTGCATACAGTAACACAATGTTTCAGATTCATAGTGGCACAAAATTCACTATTGTGTAGCTATTTGTTTATTCAGTCTTATTCTGTACGGTGCACACTTCTTCCAGGGTGTGCAAGAAGTGTGATTCAAATAAGAAAAATTCCATCTATCTTTGGGTTTTTACACTATAATTAAGAAACTGTTTCTATGACGCCTTATGGCTATTTTCTCCTCAACTGTTATGAATACATAATTTATTTCTTGCAGAGTGTGTGAAACTCCATCTTGGGACCTTTGCCCGTATCGCTTACATGTCTGAAAAAAATCTAAACTTAAATTTTAAGCAGGCCTGTGATTTTTTTATAGGCGTAAAATAAGATTTTATGTGCATTTCTTGTGCTAAGCAGGTGGTGGTCTGCAGGATGATTTGTCATGCAATAAGATAGCTACCCTGTGTGATTATTAATATTTTCAAACATAAGGCAGATGCATAAACTTATTAAACAATGAAGAGATTGTGAATGCATGTTTTCCTTGTTTCAAACTTTATTTACTGGACTGTTTTTCTTTTTTTTAATCTCAGAATAATTTCTTCAGAAACGTTTTACATAATGAGAATTCAGTATGACGAGAATTCTAAAACCATTTTGTTTTTTCATCATGCAAGGTCAACCCTTCGCATTTTCATGATTGTGGAGGAATGCTGACCCCAACGACGCAATAAACTTACTTCTACTATTATTTTCTATCAAAATGGTTCTTTGTATATATGTTCATCTTCGGGTTAGGCTGGCGACGCGTTTTAGAAGAGAGGAATATGCTGCCCTTGCCTTTGAAGGTGATTCTGAACTGCGCACACGTAATAACTCACGCACGCAGACGCTGAGACACACAAACAAAGTAACACAAGGCGAGCACCCAAATGCAGTAAAGGATTTCAGCCAAGATCAGTTTAAGCAGTTCTGTTTTAAATTCTTATCTATAAACCATTTTATGCAATGCATTTATTATTTTCTGCATTGGTGCTGACGCAACACGGATTGGCCAAACAGAGTCTCTTAATGCGAAAACGTATCTAGCACATTGTTTAGCCTTTCTCGTCAGGATTGTTCTCGTGTAAAGAACTGCATTTCTACTAAATCCAAACTGTTGCGTTAAAAATAAGAACCAATAAAAATATTGTGCTCTTGCATCTTTTGTTAACCGAAAATAAACTCTGGATTTTCTCTTGAATTAAAGTGTTGGCGTTCTTTCTGAGTGTGTTTCTGGCTCGTAAAATAATGTCCTAAGGCCTACTAATTGCGAGGGGAAAAAAATAAACTTTACACTTCTGTCACGCTAAACCAGGCGAACTGGACCCTTTAATTACACACCTTCCATAGGAAAAATACATATTCCTTTCTATCACACTCTTATAGCATGAGCATGATTAGCAAAGCCAAGTTCGCAATAATAACACATATGTCACAGAGGCCACTTAATAGGTTGCAGAAAAAGTAAAATAAACTTTTACACTGATGTTGTGGTGCTTTGCTTTTTGCAGTCATTGTGTCATAACCGGTATTTCAACACATTTTTAAGAGCATTTGAATAATTGTATATACAGGGCAATTTAAAGACTAGGTCGCTTTACGCGATACTCTTCTGGAAAATAAAGAGTCTGAATATTTAATTTCGAATCGACAACACCATGAAACCATAATAAAGACATAAATTTGCAAAAATAATGCAGTCTGCTAAAATAATCTCTCATTTATTAGGCTGGAGGATATTTGCTGGGAGGCACAAAAATGTTCAACATAATTTTACATTTCATTTTCTTTTGCACCAAACACATAGACGTCGTTGTTCAGTGTAAATTTCAAATAAAAATAAAAAATACACAATCAGCTCGACATTAATATGCCGATGCATGACTTACTTCAGTTAGGAATCTTACATACGACCAAAAGCATAATAATACGATAAACATTTGAACGCCTTGCGACCCAAATCTGCGAAAACGAATATTCACATCATAGCTTGTAGATTTCTTTACAATACTTGCATATTTTACATTGAAATATAAAAATATTTCAGCACAAGTTAAACACTAATCTACAGCTTTGGGAATAACAAGAAAACTGAAAGGAAAACTAAAACAAACATACTCTCAAATCCGTCTCACCTCCCGATCACTGCCGACAGGGTTTTAATAAATCACAAGATGGATAAATGAAACTTCCTTTAACCATCTCAAGCTCTGCAGACTTAAATGTTTACAAACCAAACAGTGAGTGTCTTAAAGAAATCCCTGCCGCAGCAGCAGTCGTTCCTTTGTTCTTCCTGTTGAGGGCCTCCTGCTCTATGCAGCAAGACTGTCACTAGGTGGCGCTCACGCTCCACCAAAAGCCTCCAGCTTTCCCAACTTGACCGCGCTGACGTCACTCTAGTCTGGAGCATCAAGGCCACTTCCACGCCGCTATTGGTCTGAAGCTCACATGACATGTCTCCGAGCATCCATAATTGTGTTTGAGATATTTGTTTGCAACCCCCTCCAAAAGATGTCAGCATCCTACTGTCCTTGTTCTCCTGCTGGAACCCCGCAACTCAGAGCGGCTGGAAACACCAAGTGATCACCCCTCAAGAGTTATCACATGCAAATATGACATGTCCGAATAACATATCGCCCGGTAACTTCCTGATGGATTCCTTAATGGGAGGATCATCTTCCTACAGGGCTGAGGGCTACTCCAGCAATCCGGGAATGTACATCCACTCCGCTGCAGAGTACGGATACTCAGTAATGAGGAACATTGGGAAGGTTGGCTCATCTCCACTCTCCAAAAGAGACGAGGTTGCTCCTGGCGGCGTCTCGCTCGGCGGCTTCCAGGATGCGCCCTACCTGTCAGCGCAGCTGGCCACATGGACCCCAGGCTCCAAAAGCAGCAGGGACGAACAACCTGTTGCCCACCAGTGTTTACAGCCCTGCTCGTTTTCAGCGGGCAGCGTCAAAGAGGAGGCGTTTTGTTGCCTCTATCAAGATGACAGCAATAAGGGGAAACAGACAACAGAGTCGGCCACTTACATCCGGCTCGGAGACAATAGCTGCGGGCGGCCTGAGCAGACTGCAGCCTCGTCCAGCGGCGGTTATTTCCAGGTGTACGGCGGGGAGAGGCCGCAGCAGGACGAGCAGCAACAGCTGTCCTCCGGCTTTATTCTGACCCACTTGGCCTCATCTGTTGAAACAGCAACAAAATCGACAGTGAGCTGCAGCAAAACCGCACAGGAGGCAGCCAGAGAGGCTCCTAAAGCAGATGAGGCTGAGAGCAGGAAGGAAGACAAGGCCAAGAGTGACAGCTGCTCAGATAACTCAGACGTGGAATTAAAAGGTAGACTCCCCCTCCAGTACACACGTGCATAAATATATTTACACACATAACCTAACCTGTGTGATAATATGAATCAAATATTTCCATGCGTGCGCAAAATCTCACCAAAACTATTCCAAAGGCGCACGGATAGGCTTTGTGGGTGTGCATGTTGTGTTTCTGTTTGTATACGGGTCTTGCAGGGGTTGCGGTGGCACTGGTATTTAACACCTTTTATTGATGGTAACGTGTGAGATGGGCAGTTATCGTCGAAATTAACACACTTCCTCCCTCACACACATCCACGCATGCACACAAGCGCGCATGCACACACACTGTGTCAGATACAACCACACAAAACACGAAGCAAGAATATCCTGCTGTTTTTGCTCGTCTGGCGCAGTTAGAAGTAATCGTTTAGAACTGAAGCATTTGCTTTATAATTACCCTCCAGTTTGCAATATTTCCCCATAAACCTCAACTTTACTAGAAAGTATTTAATAGGCTTTCATCTAAGAATTATGCACACTTGCGATAAGCGATCTATTTTTTCTGCATGAAGGTTGCGGCTATCCCAGACGACACGTCTCATTTTTTTCAAACTGAACTGTTGAAAATAATTATCTAGAATCATTTAATATGCTCTTGCACATTGTTTCACACCAAGGCGAGTTAAACGGTGCTATATTTATCTTAGGCTTTGACTAAACCACAAGTACACCGATTCTGACAATATCTGAGAAGACGATCTAAAGACAAGCTCCTCATAGTATTAGCTATTTAAAGGGCCTTGATGGTAGCTCCGAGTATTCCTTTTGTTACTATTTTAAATTTCATTGTTAGTGTAAAGCAAGCTTGACTGATTTGATTTGACATTTCTGTATATTTTTGTGTTTGTGTCTGTCGTCGGTTGAGGGCGGATAAGGAGGGTAGGGTTGGTGTGTGTGTGTGTGTGTGTGTTTTGTGCTCCAATACTAAATTAAATGTTTAGGAAATTATTAAATGTGGGCCACACGCTGAGAGTTCGCATTAGAGTAATCGTTGCTTCCACTCGCCTGGGTGCGTTTGTGGATAGCGGAGGCGTTACTCCCCCGACTCTGTGGAGTTAATCAAGAAAGTCATTCATCGTGCAGTATCTAACTATCTATCCATTTATTTATTTATTTATTTATTTATATTTCTTTCTCACCACACACACACACATATATATATATATATATATATATATATATATATATATATATATATATATATGTATGGATATTTATTATTTCTTGCCTAATTTGATCTTATTCTGCAGTGAACGTCTTTTGGTTTAAATTTATCCTCAAAAAAAAAAAAAGAAAAAGAAAAATCTTTTGGCTCTTGAGTACAAACGGTAATAAAATTTTATGGGAGTCTGAGGTGCAACAAAGACAATAGTAGTGGCTTCTTGGGGTGGTTTGATTTGATCTAATTACTGTTGTACATCACGCAAAAAGCAATTTGGAGTCTAGTGGTTTGTAGACAAAAACGTGCTGTGTTTCTCATTTGTTAAAGTGGGAAGAGCAGCGTCCACATCCAGGTGAAGCTGCTTAGACATGGAGCTCATTTTGCACAGGATCTCTCCCCACTCATGGCTGTCAGGATTTATCCACTGCTTTTATTTTTTTATTATTGCTTTCCTTTTAAACTGAAGTGAATTGAATTCCTTTTTTTCATTCTTGTGTTTGTCCCACTCCGATAGATGATTTATCCGCGGAAAGGACAACAGGAAGCTGGTTAAAAGCCAAAAGTGGAAGGAAGAAGCGGTGTCCCTACACAAAGCACCAGACGCTGGAGCTGGAGAAGGAGTTCTTGTTCAACATGTATCTGTCTCGGGAGCGCCGCCTGGAGATCAGCCGCAGTATCAACCTGACCGACAGACAGGTCAAGATCTGGTTCCAAAACAGACGCATGAAGCTCAAGAAGCTCAACAGGGAGAGCCGAGAAAGGGAGCAGAGTGCAGTTTACAACTATTCCTGAAGACACTTTTAGCTGCAGACATACCACACACACAGACACGTCAAGGGACAGGTATAAACAGACATGCATGCGTCATTTTGTAGTACTTTTATCAGTTTTCTGTTTATGTGCACACACACATACACATTTAGGGGGCCTTCTATGTGAAGAGGGAAGCTGCAACTTGCAGAGAAAATTGGAGGGTTGAGGTGCAGTTGTTTTTATGAAGCTGACTATCGAGGCAGCCTCAGTCAGATGATACATTTACAGTGACACTTTCACACTGCTGAGCTGTTCTTAATGTTTTGTCACTTGTGTGCTGCTGCTTCTTCGTTTTGGTGTCTGTGGCATTTCCGTGCTGTGTAACGTGCATGCACAAGGTGACATTAAGCTCTGTCATGCTAAACGGTTCCAAAATAATAAAAAAGGAGGAGAAAATGGAGAGGTACCACCAACTTTGTCCTTTCCCTGGCACACTGGGTTTGAAAATGTGAGGGAGGGGAAGACACTGCGTATGGGAAGAAGGAGATCATGGCAGTTTTAATAGAATTGAGAGACCATAACGTTGATTTAAATATTATCCAGGTGACCACAGTAAGTCAAGGTCATAAAATTCTAATGTCAGGTTCGCCCTGGAAAGTGTTGGGGGTGGATTTTATGATCTGCAAATATAATGTGCCGCAGCAGTAAAAGATGCGTTTAAAGGTGTGTGTATGTGTGCGGAGGAGGACTAATCCACACGGCAGAGAGCCCCGTGCAAAGTGCAGCAAGCCAGCCAGGGCGCTGCGTGGACTACAGGAGCAGCCGGAGCCGCCACTGCAGGCGGGAAGGGGGAGGAAATAATGGAGCTTCGTGGCTGCAGGAAGATAAGAAACCCGAGGATAAAGGGACCAGGAAAAAGCTGCAGCTGCAGGAGGAATAAGCACCGGGACAATATGAGCGCACCTATGTGGATGCTAGAAGCCAAGGAAAGGTAGGATGGATGACTTTGTTTCTTGATTCGGAGCCTGTGCCACAGCTGTCAGCGGGGCTTGCTTGACAGCTCGTGTGGCACGCACTGTGCGTGCCTGCTCATGTCACTGTAGTTTAAATGAAGTTGTTTCGTATAAATAACCCAATACGCATGCTGTTGATAGCTATTGTCACTTTCCTCTTTTAATCATAAAACTGACTGATGATTATTTTAGCATCATGCATGTTGAAACTTGAATGTGGCTTTTATTTTGGCCAACTTTGCCCACCTGTGATGCTGCAAGGTTATTTGATATTGTGGCAAAATATTTTTTTCTCTGTTTTTCTGTCTTAACGAACCATGCGACCGAATCAAAAAGTAAACAATGTATTAAATGTTGAGTTTATACTCGCCCTTTTTCCTCTTTGTGCTGCTTATTGCTCATCCTCGCCTTGCCGTTTGCAATGTTGTCTCCTTTCAATGGATTTTTACGCGAAGCTGAAGCGTGGTTTAGGTAGTTTCATGTTGTTGGGGTTGGCTTCCTGACTCGGCAACAAGAAACTGCCTTGATTACGTCAGTTCGTCTTCATCAAGGGCACAATTTCCGTTGAATTGCCCCCCTATAGGCAACTCCAGATACCCCCCCCCCCCTCCCCTCCTCCACACACACACACACACACACACACACACCACAAATGGCATTGTAAATGAACTGGGGCAGCTATACCAGAGAAGTTTTGTTTCTCTGCTGTTAGTTTGTGGCGGGGCTGTAAAAAGCTTCTGAGGTTCTCACAAGGAGAATAGGCTGTAAACAAGCAGGGGTTTGGGTATGTGTATACTGTTGCTTGCTTCATGATGAAACAAATGCATTGGTTATAGATAAAGAAATGTCACTTTTGTGAGTCATATGGCAGCTGCTTTTGGTGTCTTTAGTTTTCAAAATTGAAACGCATAGCTGTTTCTGTTTTTTGCAAAATGATTCTGGAGGTTTGGTTGCAAAACTGCAGGCAACACGGATTTTAAAAAGTCTCCAACATTAAAAATCGCAGAAGACGAAAAATTACAGAAACAACAGAAGACAAACAGAAGTGTTTTGTTTGGAGTCAAATATTGCTGTTTGATTAATGTCATTTTTGTATCATGTTTGCTTTAACTGATTGTTCTTTCTCGTTGTTTAGCTTTGATGTTACACTTGGTTTCTGTTTCTTTAATTAAAAAGAACCAGTTCAGCACATACGTTCATTTTTATCTATTACGGCACGTTCTATTAAAATCTTCCACGTTTTAATTTAAACTGCAATCATGTTTTTTCTTTATATTATTATTATTACGCACAAGTAAATTACTTAACGTGTACAGATCGCATATAGACCAGAATTTGTCGCCACGTTTTGTCACCTAAACATTTTGAAATTTGTGGAAGTTTATTATAGGAAAATCAACCAAAGGGAACATACAAAGATCCAAGGAAAATTTGATACAAAGCTGTTTTCTTGTGGCGCAGTCAACATATTTTCTGGAAACCAGTCCAGTCACTGTTTATTCCGGTTTTTTCTTTTCTTAGCCCCCTCCTTTTTTGGCTTTAGCGCCTCTAGGAAGAGACAGTCTGGAATCCAAAGTCATTTTCATTCAGCTCCGTGAATGAGCGTCTCTCTTGGAATGCACCACTTTACAAAGACTTTACAGCAGCTGGAAACAGCCCCAGAGAGCAGCTAAAACCATGCACGCATAAAGCAATTTATTCCACGCTGCAAGTGGCGCTCTTTGCAGTAACCAAAGTCGTTAGAAAGCGCGTCTTAGGCGCCAGATAAGGACGAGTTATTCTGACTGCGGCATGATCAGACATGAAGCAAATATTCTGGCGGATTTCTTTTTTCCTCTTTCAGACTCTTGCGAAATATACTCTTCGAAGATATTAGTAACGAGTATCTCTCAGTTGATTTGTAACTATGCTTGGGATGTCACAAAACGAGAGAAACATTCATGCTGAAAATGTTGGGAAATTGTTTGCAAAATCGTGTAAAGTTTGTTCATGCAATGATTTTTCAATGATCTGTGAATTGTTTGTCACATTTCATCTCACACGTTGTCACCAGGCGTGTAATTCAGCAGCGTATAAGAAAAGCGAATGGCCTAAAACACAGGGAGTATCTGAAGTTGTACGTTACTTTACCCCAGTGCTATAAAATGATCAGCTGAGATTTTATTTTTACAAAACTAAAATTGTAATGTCCCCCTTCTTTGTGTTTATTAGAATAAAAGCAACTGGGTTTGTTTTCTTGTCCGCATAAAAGGAAGGGTGATATCGTCAAAGCAATTAGCCACGGAGGTCTTATTTGAAATTAAGGACATCATAATTATTATGAGCATTGGCGAAATTACTTTGAATATACACCAATTAGCACCAAATATTGCCGCGGGACCCCCATGCGCACAAGGCCTAATCATCACAAAGGTTTTATTAGAAGGCTGTGGTTCATTCAGAGTAACAGAATACTGTTTGAAGTGGTTTCGCTGAAACCTGAACCTTTTTATCTCTGACAGAGAACTATTTTATCCAGATAGTGTAGTAGCCCTTAGGACCAGTTGGCCTTATCTGCTCAACACATGGGACTTTCATAAGGAACTCGTGGTATTCCCTCTGAGTGGACCCATGTGCAGCTTGCAGCACACACAATCTGGTCCAAACGTGGCACCGAATGAACTGTCCGTGTGTTTTGTATGAGATGGAGAAAGCGCAAAGGGGGAAAAAAAAGTGTTTGATCTAAACCTTCTTTGACAAACACACTCTGCTGGTTCGGCTTTGTTGTATTTAATCATGGGATGACGTAGAGCTATCCATAAATATTTGGTCAGACAGATTTTCCAAGATTTAGTTTTGCTGTGACCGTTTTGCTAAAACATCACAATTCCTCATTATCTGTTAGTTTTAATGCTTTTACACATGAGCCATCGCGCTTCTAAAAAAACCCCACAATCTTTCCGTGTGATAATGCTCCTCGTAACAGCACAGACCGTTGTCAGACAGTTATGTGTCACCTTGTATTATAATTTGAGCTTCATCTGACTGTTCAGCTTTGTTTGCGTTTATATTTAGCCAATATGTAGATGTATTTGCATTTTAACGAAGAAAAATAGAAACAAAGTGCGTACACCTAAGCGCATGTCAAGCGCTGGTTTTGACAGTACTGTAATCAGGCTGGATGTAGTTATAGCTGCCTTTAATTGGACATGAGTGGACTGCGGCAGCACTTATGTTCCTGTATCAATGCAATGGCTCACAGTTTGGTTTCAGCTCTCACCTTGCGTTTAGCTGTTCATGGCTGTGAGATGAACATTAGCAAACAGACAGGCATCATCCTTTAGGCCAGACATGATGCATAGCGCTATGCTGCTTTCCTATCACTGATGACTTAATGTGAAGTTCTAGCTTACATATGTGAATCAATGGCAGACCTGAAATGTAGCACAATGAAAAATTTTAATAATTCCAGTTCAAACTTCCAGGGCAGGCATATTGTCATATTTTCATTTGGAATAGCATTTTGTTTTAGAAAACAACATCTTCTCTTAGATCAGAAATAAATACTTGAAATCAGCTATACAGTTGTTTTATCATCAGAGCACATTTACTTCCCTGTGCTGCAGTGCAGTGAGTTAATTATTTTTAATCTTTATATTTCATGCGGGCCTTTTGTTGACACATGTGCTCCTTTACCCGAACACTTGGTTCTCCTGCGTTTCCCACAACATATTGTTCTCTGCATTTGAACCAGACTTTAAAAATGTAAAAGCAAAGAATAATTCTCGTCAAGATGATTATCACACATGGTGTTGCTGCAGCTGGCAAGAAAATACACACGGAAATAACAACAAAAGCACAGAACTATTTAACATTGTCATTTTTTTTTATTACAGGACATAAAGGTAGCAAAATGAGTGAGATACATATAGTAGAAAATATTTTTTTAATATCCATTAATGGGTAAACACATAAACACACATACAAGCACGTATTCGCACGCGCACATAAAGAATAATGGACGCAGACCCATTGACGCACATCCGAAACAATATAAGTGATCTCTTTGAAGTACATTCATACAGGATGTATGGCGCATTAATATGACTGAATGCTGCAGTAATAAATGGCCTGTGAGTGGGATTCATTTGCGTTTTAATATCAGAGGAATAAACAGCCTTTAGCCTCCAGTATGCAGAAAACAACGTATTTATACAGTTGATAAGAGCATATGTTCAGTGTCGATTTGTTGATTTTTGTAAATTCGTGGCAAAATGTTGAACTCGGTTCAGTCAGACGCCTTCATCAGCAATCACCACGACACCTTTGGCGATATCCGGGTTATAGTCTGGCGTCTGGCCTTTTAAATTTCATGGTTGAATCTGAACTCAGCAAGCAGGAGAAACCCGACACTATCTCAATGTTTTGTTTGGAAAGAAAAAAACAAAAACAAAAAGAAACAAATACTGACTTTCAGTTTCAAATGGTTATAATTTATTTTATTAGAACAGAAATATTAGGGAGGTAACAGCTAAACCTTTAATGTGAGTAGTTTAGTTATAACAGTACAGCCTCGATTTTATCTCCCATCACATGTTTGCTGTCTATTTTTCTGCAGATGCATTGCTCAAGCATTTAGTGCTTTTGTTATTGATTGACACGCTGACATGTTTGAAATGTATGGAATTCATTACTGAGCCAATCCGAGATAATGTTGGCACACTAATGCGCGTCTTGTTACCATCCATTTTGATTTTTATGCGCTACGCCCTTTCGGCCTGCTGACCCTTATTATTCACCTGAGAATTTGCCGTAATTCAAGTCCTTGTTTTGTTTCTATTCAGCTTGTGTTTGTATACTAATAGCCAAACTAATCTTGCATAAAACAAAACACTTAATAATACACACACACACACACACACACACACACACACACACACACGCAAACACATCTATATCTATCTATCTATCTATCTATCTATCTATCTATCTATCTATCTATCTATCTATCTATCTATCTATCTATCTATCTATCTATCTATCTATCTATCTATCTATCTATCTATCTATCTATCTATCTATCTATCTATCTATCTATCTATCTATCTATCTATCTATCTATCTATCTATCTATCTATCTATCTATCTATCTATCTATCTATCTATCTATCTATCTATCTATCTATCTATCTATCTATCTATCTATCTATCTATCTATCTATCTATCTATCTATTTATCTATGTGAATATATATATATATATATATTCTTTCTCTGTTTTTGTAGTGTTGTATTATTTGCTGGGTCGGTGAATCCCTGCTTCACAGTTTTCTGACTAGCAGACGTGCAAGTCAGCAGGAAACAAAAGTAGCATTTTCCATTTCATGAAAGCTTTAACTGAGTTACCTCCCATAAATAAACACATTTATCTCATCTTTTTGCACCCTCTTTTTGCTGTTTTCGGCCTTTTTGATTACATGATTTTGCATTTGTATTTTTTTGCAGACGCATACAGTGGTGCCGGCTTTATTTTTTAGCAGGGATCTCGGATTCACTCCATATTAACGACACGTTTATGAACAATCAAATGGTCCTCGTTAAAATTTATTGATGGGCATAAAAACCTCAAACGGTCACTGGCCGAATATAGTTGGCTTTTTTAGTGGGCTGTGAGTCTGTCAGCTTTCGGAATCCCCTCCTCGGCTGTATCTCCACAAACCCCATTTAGGGAATGTTTGGTCTGCAGGCTCTCGTAAAAAGCCGTGCAAACTGCATCCCGTATTTTGATTCTCCCTGGTTTCCGCCGTCCACTTCTCCCTGCTGCAGCTGCTGCCATGAAGGCATATCTCTTTATACATCCCTGAAAAACAATAAACAGTATTCTACGAGTAGTTATAAACGCTTCACTTTATCAAATGCTGGTTTGCAGAAGATAAAACGAGCCAACGATTCAATAAACGCTTTAATGCAGTATCTGTTGAAGTAGCATGGAGCCCTGACAGAGATTAATTACACCATCAAATAGTTCCCTGCTTTAACACGCAATGTGCGCAAGTCTGTGCTGCGACTGGATAAAGATTAAGCAGCAGCAGCACTGCGCATGAATGTTTTCCTCATGAACAAAAAAGAAAAATTATGTTTAATGTTACCTCTATAAGTCAAGGAAGGGAGGAAAGAGCACTTTATTTAATCCCATTTATGTACATTGGTATCCCTGGATCACTCGCGCATTGATCCATTGCACAATTTTTGTGGGGGTAAATATAATCACGTGTCGGCGGGTCAGCCAATAGGAGCCAGGGAAGCTTTGAGAAATAATTACCTGCCTTGATTGTTCTATGGCTAGATAAAAAAGTACACATACACTCCATATAATAAACGGATGCATGTAAAAGAGTCAGGGAGGCTTCGACATGTCGACTACGGGTCCCATAAGTAGTTATTATGTGGACTCCTTGATCAACCATGAGAGCGAGGATGTTCTTGCTGCGACTCGGTTCTCGGCTCCCGGTTCGCACCCAGCTGGCCCCCGTCCGACGTCCCTAGTCCCGGAGTGCGCCGACTATCCTTCCTGTAGTTTTGCACCCAAGCCGACTGTCTTCTCCACGTCTTGGGCCCCCGGACACTCCCAGTCATCAGTGGTCTACCATCCGTACAGCCACCAGCCCCACTTAGGAACTGACTCGAGGTATATGCGCTCATGGCTGGAGCCGATCTCTGGCGCCGTGCCTTTCCATAGCTACCCGGGGAACGGCAGGCATTACGGGCTGAAGCCCGACGCCTTCCAGGAGCACAGAGCCGGGGAGTGCCTCAGCTCCGGCGGACGGACCTACACGGATTATCTGTACTGCTCATCCACAGACATGCGGGAAAAGACGCCGCAGAACGTCCCCTCTCCAGAGTCCGAGCTTCTGGCGTCTGGGAAGCATAAGGAGGAGAAGCCGGAGCTTGATCCTAGTAAGTCAACGCTTCTTTTTTTTTATTGCCGGGAGGGATTCTTGTTTTAGGCTGAAGCTGCTGTGAAATGGAATTATAAGATGCGTCTTCTTTTTCCTTTCAGCTCAAATGTGAAACGCCTGTGCTGCAGGGGGGGGGGGGGGGGGGGGGGGGGGGGGGGGGGGAAGCTTTAGAAACTATAAAAGACAAACGCTACCAGGCTAATATTGGGGCTATAAAAGCAGACGGGGCTATAAACATGGACTCAAAGCTGCAGGATATAAACGTTGAATTTGGGTGGATGCTGCAGGATTTTAGACGTTTTCATCTGAAAGAAAACACCCTGAATCTGACATATGAATCTATTCATTACTGAACTCCTCATTATTCATTTTTACGATTATATTTTGACCCATGTGTCAGTAAAAGGCGGCATACAAGCCACCTTTTAGTACTGTTTTATTTTAGAGGGCCTTAACGTACAGGGCATCCACTTTCCCCTGAATTTATTACTTACCATTCCTCCTAGTTATGACAAAAATATGGGTTTACATACACAAATATACAATTTACTGTGCTTTCCTCAGTTCAAACCTAATCCACAGGCAAGTTGAGGAATGTAGGGACAAACTCGAGGACTTTCACCACGGACTTGTAAAGGCTTGAACCACGGGCCATTTTATGGGCCAATAAAGTGAATAAACGCACTGAGTATTTTACGATGGTGTTACTCACAAGTTAAGAGGACAATAAAGCAAAAAAACTGCGCAAGATTGCTCAGTGTTGGGCTTTATTTAAACTATTTAATGTTAATTTTGCTTGAATTTACGCACTCATGTAAGGTTACCTGTGTGGTTTGTTTTTGTTTCTGCACTTACTGGTAAGGCTTGTTATCATCTTTAGCCCTTTATGGAGTTTCCTTCTTATTACTGTCATTTTCATTTACAGATAACCCAGTGGCCAATTGGATACATGCCCGCTCTACAAGGAAGAAACGGTGTCCTTACACAAAGTACCAGACTCTGGAACTGGAAAAGGAGTTCTTGTTCAATATGTACCTCACCAGAGACCGCAGATACGAGGTCGCAAGGGTACTGAATCTGACCGAGAGGCAGGTCAAAATCTGGTTTCAGAACCGGCGAATGAAGATGAAGAAAATGAACAAGGACAAGAGCGACAGCAAGGAACAATAATAAGGACTGCAGTGGGGAAAAATAATAAATTAATGGATAAAATACAAATAAAATAAAATAAAAACATGGACAGCATAGATTTACCAAAACATGAAGCCTTCCTCACGTCCTTCATCATATCTGTCACTTTGTTGGATTTTCATTTTTGTAGTACCATTAACCTGACTGGTTAATATTTAGTGCACAATTAAACGTTTGAGGAAAAAGATGGGACAAAAAAAATAGAGAAAGACTTTTGTGACGAGAACATTCTGCTTTCACGTTTATATTTCTTTGTAAGTAAAATATAAATGAGCAACGTTTGGATGCGACAAAAACTGTCCGAAGAAATAAAATACTTGAATTATTTTTGAATTTCACCAGAAACACTATAATTTATGATCTGAATGTTTTTCTTTTTTCCTCCATGTTTATTTCATTTGTATACGCTCTGGCGCAGGTGTAGAGTATTTTGTACAGAATCAGAAGCATTTGCCAGCGCCTCGTCTGTGTTGTATTTTGTGATAGTTGTTGCTGTTTATGTGCATCAAGCTTTTTCTTTCTGTCTTTTAATGTTTTGGCCGTTTAGCTGGCGAGTTTTAATTATAGAGTGTAGCTATATAGAGCTCTGCAAATATAATCATAATCACATAAGTGCTGGTTTTCTGTGTTCATTGGGGTGCGATGCCTGCGGAATTTGGCTACACGCGAGGTGGGGCTGTAATAACACAACACATAATGAAGAAACTGATTTTCTTTATTTAAAAACAGCGGGCACTGACGTTTTGCGAAGGCTTTAATAAAACAAGGCTGGGCTTTGTGAGTGAAAATGACGTTAAACAGAAAGCATGTTTTGGTTTGAGTTGTTTTATTGAGCGTGTTTTGCACTCCTTAAGCCGACAGGGTCATGGTGACAGCTGTCCATTTTAAAATATCAAACTTAAAATGCTTTGTTTAAATAAAACACATTTGAGCAACAATAGTGTAACTTATTTTAAGGATATTCCCACAATTAAGAGATTTTTGCCATTTTAAATGAGCATATCTATATCCTAAGACGTCCACTCAGCATTTATTTTTAATCTTGCGTTTGATACTGCATACACACACCCACACACCCACCCACCCACCCACACACACACACACACACACACTGCACAGAGGTTTCCAACTGTATATACGTCCACCAAGGCTTCAAAGCATGCAGAGAGAGAGATAAAAAAAAATGTGCTGACAGAATTTGAAGGGCTAAACTTTTAAGTGAGAGACAATTTCCCTTGTCTCACATTTGTTTCCTGGGTTAGGCCTAAATTGCCTTTTTGTGGTGGCAAACAATGCGGACAGGATGCTGTAATTTCAAAGCCCGATCCCAGCGCATTTCCGCTCTTCTCTGCTCAGCTGAGCTCAGCTCGGACAAAAATGCCAGTTTTACAGCCCCTGTTGGAGCTCGGTCTGTTTGTCTCAAATGCAGACGAACAAAGCAAACTCGACTCGCTGGCTAGACGTCTGGACTAAATTACTTTATGGTTTTAATGGACGGTGCTGCTGCTGGACTCGTTCAAAGCACTGTTTGTGGGGGGACTTTTTTTTTCCACTGATAGGCCAGCCGCCCCTGCACTTCATCATAAGAGTGGTCGATTAGTCTACAATTGGATGGAGAGAAGTCAATAATTATCGTGCACAGATATGATAGTTGCACTGCAGATATCTTTCAGGAATATGTGGTTAGTCAACATTACAGTAAACAGTGCAGCATCAGTTTAACATGTCAGAAAAACAACTAAGATTGCACTTTCTTGGTCACAGATTTGGTCAACTAATTTATTGAAATAAAAGGGCAAACATCCTCCAATGTTTGAGGAAGAAATTAGGACTCCGTTCACATCCGCGTCGCAGATGTTTCTGATTGGCCGAATCGTTTATTTTAAGGGATAGGTTCTAACACTAGATGACGCTGTTGGTCAACGTTTTGGCCAGGATCCCAGTCTTTTAAAGGGGGTTGGGGGGTTGTTTTACAAGTGTGTGGCTTGGTTGAAGAGTGAAAAGTGACCCCATCGATGACAATGTGACAGATATGTCCACGCACCACATTTGCTTTAATAGGCCACAGAGCGACCCATTCTTATAGGTCGGGCTTCGGATGGAGACACAACCTGTGCCCACAAGCAGGATATATATGCGTATTTTATCTATATTTTAAACACCAAAAGATACATAAAATAAAAAGCAGTGGTAAAAATACAGCTTCTTATCACAATATTAGCACATATGTGAGTGGCTTCAATTGCATTGTACATTAAGACTCAGAGTCAGGTTTTATTTGCATCTTATATTTATGATATGAGTATTTTACATTGAAATATATATTCGTGCCACAACGCCTTTTCAGTGAGTGAACAAATTACATAAAAGGTGAACAGAATTCACAAATTTCACTCAATTACTTCACTAACAGCATAGTTTTCTAATTATTTTTAATCCGGTGGGTGTGTTTCTTAAAAAAAAAAATTAAATATTCAAACCACGAGGCAGAAACCATGTTTGACAAAAGACCATATTTTATTAGCGTTTTGTAGACAATTACATCCACATAACATCAGTATAAAGAAAAACCAACAATACATATCTCTTTATTATAGAGAGCATCCTATAGTAGTATAGCAAAACAAATCCAATGATAATAATGATAATCGTGAAGTGTAATAATAATGATATATACACAAAGACAATGTCTAAATAGTAATAATTTGTAGATGTTGACAGAATTGCTACTCTCCCCTTTGAATCCTCACTAGGCCCACTCTGTTGTAATGTGCGCCCCAGCAGTCCAAAGTCTCCAAGAAGTGATTGGCAATCTGCATATTTATAGAGTGTAAAAGGTCTATAAACTTCGCCCAGTGCTCCTTTCACATTTTACGATGATGCGTATAAAAACATCAGTGACTCCACTATAACGAGTGTGGCACATTTGGACTGCGGGACCATATGAAGGACTACTGTGCGCATTTTCACTGTATGCATAGCTAAACACCCCAAAGGTACCATTTTTTTTACGAACCTTGCCTTGTGAGAGATTTACTGTTGATCCTCGTTGTTTTTTACGGGTCAGTTTGTGGCTACCTATAGCATTTATAAGTCGGGTTTGTTATTTGTGTGTCGCAGTGTGTTACAGCACTTGGTGGGAAAAGTGTATCGGCGTGGCCTTCCCTTGGGAAGTTTTTGGCTTTAAATGCATTATTTTACATGCAGTTCTGCTGTATGTTTTCAGATTTTGTGTTTCAATGTTGTGTGGCGATATTAGATGTTAATGTTGACCCATAGAGGATCATTAAAGGTCATCATGTAAAGGCATAACACCTTTATCTGTTTTAAATGGGAAATCATCACTATCTTCACCACTCCTCAGCCTTTATATTCAATAAATTCCAACTCCAGCGGAAGTGCATCATTTGAACCCTCGAAAACGCATTTGGTCAACTTATAACAAAGCTCTGCTGCGATAAACACAACATTGATCATATTTACAGCCTATTAGATTGTTGGGTTATGATTAGTGAAGCTCCTCTCAAGGTGGATATACGTAGGGCCCACGTCTGACCGGTCACGGAAAGATGAAGGGGTGGGGGGGCTACAGAGGAGGAGAGGTGGGGGCGGTTGGGTGGGAAGCTCGGGGGAAAAAGGAAAAAGAAAGAAAAGAGCAGCGTCTGTGACTGTGCCGCCAGCTTAAACACATCTAAAGCGCATGCCATAAGCCGGGTCTGACTGTGCACACACCGGAGGGGAAGAAGAAGAAGCCGCTCACGACGCGAGAAATCCGATGAGAGGAACGGCTCAGAGAGAGTGAGCTGCCGTAGATTGTCCAACGGGGCTGCGTTTCTCCCAGTTCCGGTTTGCCTGTCTGTGTGCGCGCTGTGTGCGAGAGTTGGGACCCCAAACAAAAGGCTGCCATCATCCTACAGGAGATCTTCAGCTTGCGCGCGAGAGAGAGAGAAAGCCCGAATCTGCTTGATGCTTAACCGAACATGAGCTCCTATTTTGTTAACCCTCTTTTTTCTAAATACAAAGGCAGTGAGTCACTGGAACCAACTTACTACGACTGCAGGTTCCCACAAAGCGTCGCCCGCAGCCACACGCTGGTTTACGGACCCGGAGCCGCCGCGCCGGGCTTCCAGCACCCGTCCCATCATGTGCAGGACTTTTTTCACCACGGGACCACGGGGATCTCCAACCCAGGATATCAGCAGAATCCCTGCGCCCTGGCGTGTCACGGCGACGCGACGAAATTTTATGGATACGAAGCCCTTCCTAGGCAAACGATCTATGGTGCCCAGCAAGACGCGAGCCTAGCGCAATATCCAGACTGTAAATCGTCCAGCAGCTCTAACCCCGGAGAAGGACAAGGCCACTTAAATCAAAACTCCTCTCCCAGTCTTATGTTTCCCTGGATGAGACCCCACGGTCAGAATCAAATAGCTATTGCTTTTATTATTCATCTCTCTTGCTATGTCTCTGCCTTAGCGTGTGTATGTGTGTGTGTGTTTGTGCATGTGCGTGAAATATATGCCCAAGTATAGGCTACACGAGTATGTTTTTAATACTATATTAAAATAAGTAAGGGAACATGATGGGGCAGATACAACCTGAGCCTCTGGCAGCTGTTCCTCTGCAGCACATGTCTATACAGGGCTGCTTTCAAACCACTGAATATTACACATCCCAGCTCATAACAATCATGCTCTTTGAAGCCCAATTATGTATCACTTTGGCATTTTCAATAACTCTAAAGGGGAAGATGGGGTGATTTTACACACGTACCATCAGCATTCAGGCTGACACTGTTATTCAGCGTGTTTAGCCTTCACCTCGATCATGCAGAATCCTTGTATCCATAGTCCTTAAGGGGTAATCTGACCCACAGGCCCACTGTGGCTCAGACTCAAACTGGTCATAATCGTGAGAGCTTTGTGGGTAATGTGATTCCAATCATCATGGGCCATTCTGGTCAGGATATCAGTCTGCAGAAACTCCACAGAGATACAAACCTCATGCAGTTATCGTGCATCAGTTGGGCATCCCATCTGTCATTTTTTTGTCAAAGTTTGTGTGTGTGTGTGTGTGTGTGTGTGTGAAAATCTGTGTTACATGCTGATATTTATCTAAATATGCATAAGAAATTGCATACATTTGTGTAAAAGGGATTAATCTAGTAAAGCTATTGGGTGGGATGGCTACATTCAGTGATTTGAGGACATATTGTATATTTTATTTGTATATATTTGTTTTTTGCACAAGCGAATGCAAAAGTTGCAGTTGATCACTTCTTCAAATGCCACTTTTTGCTAGTTAGAAAGCTATGTTTTGCACTGCACGTACATAATGGAGGGTTATTGCTTTCTGGTTGCTGTTATTTTTTGCCTAAATTACTGCTGAAAAGAGATTTCCCCCCACCGTTTCCGAAAAACAACTGATTCAACTCGATTATTGTTGCATTCGCAGGCTTAGTTTTCATCTAAATGTTTTTAAGTGCTGGGTTCAGCTAACGTCTGACTTTATTTCACCCAAGCCCCAGGCAGAAGGAACGGGAGACAAACCTACAGCCGCTACCAGACCCTGGAACTGGAGAAGGAGTTCCTCTTCAACCCTTACCTGACCCGCAAGAGGAGGATCGAGGTGTCCCACGCCCTGAGCCTCACCGAGCGCCAGGTGAAGATTTGGTTTCAGAACAGGAGGATGAAGTGGAAAAAGGAGAACAACAAAGACAAGTTTCCGGGTCAGAGAGGGGAGGCCGAAGCCGAGGCCGAGGAAGAGGGCAACGAGGACGGTGAAGGGGACGAGGGAGAACAGAAAGAAGCGGAAGAGAAAGAAGAAAGCAAGGAGTGATTTTTATGGTCCTTTTTATGGTTATATGGCTGGAAACGAGAGAAAAAGGAGAGAAGTCCCATTAACAGACGAAGAGCCACAAGGAGGCATAGAGCGTCATTTTTATGACCACCCTTCTCATTTTGTCACAAGGGAACAGGATTCCCACCAATATTGCTGTCATAAATAGACTAAATTCTTCTTTCTCCCCTATTCGATTGTCCCAACATGATCCAAACATTACTATTTTGGAGAAGCGACACACCGCTAGTAGAATTTTCTTTAGGACTCGCACCCATGCACAAAAATACAAGGGACAAATTAAATACGCATGTTAGATTGACAATGGCGTAGTTTTTATTTTTTATCTTCAAATTTGCTTTTTGTGTGAAAAAAACTCCTGGTTAGAATAAAACATGACAAATAACGCCGACTTCTTGTAAATAGATGCAAAAACATTTCATTTCCGACTCGAAAGTATTAAAGACACATAGGCCTGTAACTTATTAGTGAGAGTTCAGACATCATCACTGTTACTTCAGGCTATAAACCACACATTTAATTTGATTTGTACAATAAATAGTTTTTTTTATTTCTTCTGTTTTGACGTGAATGGCGCGGACAAAGATACAGCCATGACAGCTCCTCCGACACCTTTCATTTTGTCCTTGGATCACCAGGGAAACGCAACTGTTTGAAATCCTTTGATGCTACCTATGAAAACCTGGGGGAAATTGCAATAGAGATTTCTGAATATAGAGATTTCATATGGTTTTTGATTTTTAAAGTGTTATATATCAACCTTATAATATTAAGTTATGTGTGTAGCAGTTACCCGAAATACAATAAACACTTGTTAAAGTTTTCTTTTCTTTTTTTTTTGTTCTCTTTTGAAGTCTTGGGAAGACGTTTAGCTCAAAGCCAGGCCAACAAATTTCTTGTTTTTATTTTTACGAGATTGTACCACAGCACTACCTAAAGCTCAGAGCTCTGTCCTCGCATCATTTCTTATATTTCACACATGCGTGGCATCGCTCTGATCTGACTGCAGGCTATTTTCCCCAACAACTAAAAACTGCCTATATGACGCACATGGACTACGTATGATGATATCTGCAGCAATTACAAGGATTTTAACGTTTTAAGAAAGGGAACTTTTATTTCAATGTGCTGGTGATATAGAGTAGTTGTTTTTCTTTTTCTTTGCACTGAATATAATCTTTATGTACGTCTTGTTCTATATTGATGTTAACATAACAATATGCTCGTTTTCTTGTTGTTTCTCCTGTGAAAGACGGAGTTGTGTACCCACCCCCGCGCGCCATTGTTGATGTAAAATCACAAATAAACAAGATGGCTCACATTCATTTCTGATCTTCATGTCTTTATTTGTTCTTAATGATGCAGCGCGTTAATATTGGACACGTATCAGTACACATTATAGCAAGGCGCCTTCATAACTGATTGAAGACCAAACCCATTCCCCATTGGCGCAACTCTTTATTAGCGCCAATATGACCCAAAGTTCTTGCACTTCCATTGGTGGCTTATAAATGATTAAAACCTTTCAGTCAATAAGGGGCTGGACATCTCGATGCTTTATTATTCGTTTTCAGCCTCTTGAACATTTGCACACGCATGTTGAACAGCCTCTTGGCCGGCCTAATTAAACTTTCCTGCATGTTGCATGAAAATGCACAGCAGTCATGCGTCTGCAGATGTCTCAGTGTACCTTTTAAGGAAAAGGGCAGGGAATCCCTCTCACAGCATGCCTGCGCCCCACATCCCAAGCTGTATTTGATTCATCCTCTTAATAAGAAACTTCCTCTCTTCAGGGAGAACTGGAGACTTTTTCTTAATGAATCTTGAGAAGAGTAATGGTTGTTTGAGATGAGATGAACAAACATCTGACCTGTGGTGTTAATAATCACACTAAGTAATGGAAAAAGGAAAGAAAGATGAGAGGACGGGGGTCTAAATCTGCTTGTACAGTGCAAGGTGCTTGTGTGAAACTACATAAGGTGTGCCGATCGAAGAGCCAGAAAACACCAGAATGGTGAAATCAACGCAGAAGCAAAGGGGAGCTCTCCTCTTCCTCAGTCCTTTTTCTGCTTTTCACATCATTGGCTTAAACAACATTAATATATGAGCTTGCGACAGAAAATCTGCGAAGATAGAATATTTACATCAACTCCGAGTCTGTGTTGTAGTGCAGCTCGATGGAGGTGTTGGTAGGCTGCTCTATATACCTGATCAGATTCAACGTGTAATTCAGATATAAGCTTTATGTCTTTATATTTAGTTAAGTATATTTTGTATAGAATCTCCTCCAACACAAATGTATTAAATCCGTTTATATGTGGCTATTCCTTATTGTCAGGCGTCTGAAATATTCGAAGCCCCTGGTGTTGTGTGTTTACTCCCTTCCGCTTTATTTCCGCTCAGTTTAAAATTATTTGAATAAACTCAAAACATATAAATGCGACGGCGTTGATGCAAATCTTAAAAAGGTGAATACAGGCTATGTGAAGACAGACTGTTAATAAATATGATAAACTAGATTTGTTTTTATTTAAAAGTGCATATATTTTCCTAATTTTTAAGGCATATTTTTCTTATGAATGTAACTTTTAACAAATGCGAAAAAAAATCATTTATTTTTCCAGGTTTTCGGTTCTTACTTGTTGGAATGTCTTACCGTCTTACTCTTTTTCTTTTTAATTGATTTAGGCCAAGCCAAGCATGAAATAAAATAGGTAAACATGTCATATTACTTTGGCCTCATTTGAAACAAGAAAAAAACTTGTTCAGCCTTGTAAAATTAAAAACATATTTTTAGGCGTGAAAACGCGGATGGATACACACAACCTAATTTCCATTTGAGCTTAGCTTTATTTAAAGCTTTATTTAAAGCGAACCATGATTTTTAGCATATGTTCAGTTAATTGTTACCCTTCATTGTGTCATTTTATTTTCCAAACCGTGAGTGGGTTTTTCCTTCTTTTTAGTTGACGTGGAAATGCAAAAATAAGAAATTGCGTTCGTGTTCTTAAACTGAATCTTTACCCCACTTTCCATCTGGGCTTTTCTTTTGTACGTCACACTGTTTGTGTCCCTGTATTTTTTCCCCAGAGCGTTATATTACCTATAAAGTTTAGTATACCTGCAGTAAACTTTATTGGGGTGTAAAGACCCGGCTAGCATGGGCCTGCTTTTCTGCGATGCAGTGGGAAGATCGCGGCCTGCGAGGATGCGCCAGTCATCCAAGAAGCCAGAGAGAGAAATCTGTTTTATGAGGATGTAGTCTTAGCTGCCTTATTCCATAATATTGTAAAGAATGTAAGCCTAACCTTGTAGCATGGCCTTAATTTAAAGTATTAATCTTGTATTGGTGGTGATTGCGCTCTTGAATTTCCAAATATTATTGTATTTGACAAAAGGCGGAGCAATTATTGGGTAAACACAGTGTTGACTATGTGTTTCAAATATAAAAATGCACATGGTTATCCTTCATAAAGGTGATCTAGTAAGTGCTGAAAGATGCGCCATATTTTCAGAAGAAAAAATTACATTAGGTTTTAGGGCTAATATCGCCTAAAACCTCGCTTGTTTGCAGCTTTACAGAACTTTTCTCGCAGCATTGAGTCAAATCTGAAATGATTTTGTTTTGGTATTCGTGTCTATGGAGTACCTTGTTGATGTTGAATTTGTTATAGCAGATGAACTTGACTGCCAAGCAAGCCAGAGGCCCCCTAATATAAAATTTTGATCAAATGAAAGTTGAACCATAAATCCTTCCCTTTCTTTTCAAATCGCCTCCATCTTGATTTCCCCACCCTTTAGTTTCAGTTTACTTGGCTTCTTGGGCATGTCATGGGATCTAATCGGCCAGAGAAATGTCAATTTTTAAAATTTCATATTTCTGAAATGTCACTTGTTTGGGAATGTCAGCAGAATTGCGGTTCTTGCAGTGCACGACAGATTTTGGTTTTGTCCTATCGTAAAAAGGGGAAGTAAAAGATGGGTGCAAACATTCCTGGTTGTTAAAGGGAAGAAATTTACAGCTGAGTAATAAAAGTTTACGACTAATCCCTGGCTGCGATTGGCTGGAGCGAGCCACGTGGCCCAGGCTCTATGAACATGAACTTTATGCTGTTGTCTATTCTCTGCTCCTTCCCTTGTATCAGCGGTGGACTAAAAGCAAGGAGCGCAGAAAGATCAATTTCTCTACGTTACTGTAAAAACAAATCCAGCACGACCGATTTTTGGGTGCGGCTGCTCGTCACATCTTGACCCGATCTGCGCGACTTCCTGGCGGTGGGATCTTCGGGACAGTCGCCGCCTCTACCAAACCGCTGCTGTGTTGATCTCCCCCCTCTTTCGCCACCCCCTTCTCCGGAGGCAATAAAACCGCGACTGGGGAAGCAAAAAGAGCAAGCAAGCCTGCAAGAAAAGACTTTCCCCTGCAGACAGAGCTCCTTATCGACTGGCAGAAGATGCGCGCCGAGCTGTTGTCTCCCCCCTCGCCACCCTGACCCCACAGCTGTTCTAGACCACAAAGAGCCCTCTCAGGTAGGATTGCACTCTTCTTTATGTTTTTATCTTGCTTTTTGGTGTTATTGTTGCTGCTGTTGGGCTGAAACGGTGAAAAATGATAGAGCATGTAAGATCACAGAAGTTGATGGTGTCCATTCTGTGTATAGTTGACCTGACCTGCAGATGCCCGGAGCGCTTGTCATGATACTCCTCACTGGTGGGCGCACCTGCGTGTGTGTAAGCCTGCCGGCTGATCTGCTCTGCGTTGAGGGAGCATTTTAGAAGTGCTGTACTCGGTCTGTTGTGATAAACAGCTCCATGATACTTAACTTTCTCATCACTCATAGGCCCTTCTGACCATTCTCTGACGAATTACACTCAGAGCTGGCTGAGCTCTTCTAATTATCTCCTGCTCGCACAGTTATTGCCACATGTTTAGCGACTGAGTACAATCTATGAGCCAACCCACGCACTTTTGTGTCATTAACATACACATACGCACATATGCATATTGAGTGTAAAATATGTGGATCATAAAAAAGAAAGGTCCCAGCAGTGCCCCCTGGTGCCCAGAAACGGATGCATACGTGGGCGGGTGTTGAGGCTTGTTGTTTACAGCTGCTGGTTTTCGGCGGAGGGTTACTGCGGATGTGAGCTGACCCAGCTGATAGACCGCTGCATGTAGCTGTTCAGTGAGGCTGGCTTCCACAAAGGAGTGTTTTCCGGCGTCTGATTTGTTGTTATAATTTTTCCACTTGAGAGATCTGCTCTTCCTTTTGGTGGTTTCTGTATCGATGTTGGAAAAAAAAAACAACAAACAAACAAAAAAAAAAACAATCAAAGCAGTGATTTATGTGAGGTTTCACTGTGTGACATAATCAGTGATGACATCATGGGAACTAATGATGTCATTTTATTTGCATCTTCAGGAAGTAAAAATGAAAACAGCAGTCTGACCTAATTATAACTGTAACTCACCAAAAACAGTCAAAACAACTTGTGCAGAAAAAAGATTTTTAAAAACCACCAAAACCAATCATCATAAACAATTAAATAGATTAATAAACAAGTTATAATAACAATAACAATTGTTGTTACTATTAATAATAATACAAATTATACCCCTACTACTACTACTACTACTACTCCTAATAATAATAATCCCCCAAAAACTATTAAATGCCTGCCACTGATTGCAATAATAATAATAATAATAATAATAATAATAATAATAGCATAAATAAGTTGGAAATATCAAAACTAAACAGCAACATGAAAAAGTGCTAAAACTAATCAATACCAGTGTTTCTAGAGAAACAAAATAAATAAAAAAATCAAACCAGTCATGTAAATCAAAATTAACAAACAGAACAACCTTAAAAAGAATCAGAACCAGCCACTCTAAGCCCCTAAAAATACATCTTAGATCAAATCTTCTAAAATTAGGTCTAAACCAGTGATCTTAAGCAGTACAATAAATAAATAAACAATGCAAGTTTCAATGGCATCTTGTATTTTAGATCAATAAACAGGATATGACTGAGAGAAAGCAACTCTGCCGTGTAGTGTGTCCTCTAGTTATATCTTCATACAGTAATAATGCATATCAGCCAATATATAACTTTAATAATAATAATATCAACAAGAAAGGCTAAAGTCGGGCTTACAACCACAACAAAAAGTGCAAAATTTAATAATACAGGAGCCAAAATACAAGATTAGGTTAGAAATGCTATGTAAGCAATAGACAAGGTTTAATTTATTGCCTAAATGTCTTAAACTTGATCTAAGTTAGCACAGCGTGTGTGTGAGAGTGTGTGTCTGTGAGTAATGGAGGAGGAGGGGCACTACTTCATGACTATATTATTTTTCTTTATTTTTAGCTGGAAGCAATTGTTCTTATTAAAGCTCAGCTAAGAGAAATGCCTCTTCCCTTTGTTTTAATGACGTCTGTGATGAAACTAAATATTGTTCTGTGTGATTATAGTGGCTTCATGCGTTTCACTCTGTTGGTTCTACTGCATCTCAGCGTTTTTAGTCTCGGAAAATATAATAACCGCAAAAAAAAAAAAAAAGTATCTTTAAACTCGTCCAACCTTACTGTTACATTCGTTGTTTGCTTGTTTCTTCTTATGAAACATTGCTGGTGCCGTGGATCGTGTCCTGCTGCTGCCCGGCTCTGTCTACAGAGAAAGAGAGAGGAAGAGAGACGTTGTCATTTACTGGATGCCATTTGGGTAAATCTTGGTTTAAAATAAGAGGGGAAAAGCACAGTCCATTGTTTAGCTGTGCAGTGTTTTTTAAAAGCAGAGATGGTTCACATAAAACTTCATGAAGTCATGAATCTGTCCGCGTCACCGCATTTAGAACCTCACTTACAAATCCCGACAGGCCCCAAAATTTTGCCCACGCTAATGGTCATAATTTATGATGTGTGGATCAACATGTGCTCATTGGGCAACAGCTTCCTGAGTGCTTAACGAGCATAAAGTCGAACACTTCCGGGAATTAATTGGGCCGGTCGGCTACGGCAAAGTGCTTGTAGAGGAGCTTTACATTGTTAGTATGAGAATAAGTCCTTAGAAGCGACGGGAGGGAAAGAGGAGAAAAGCGCCAGGACTGGAGCAGAGTTTGCTTACCTCGCTGTGTTTTTAATCATGGCTGATAATGTAGGAATTTTAAAAGTCCCGTGTAGCTAATGCTGAGTTATGTTGTGACGTTAGAAAGTCGGTTCTGTCTGCAAGTGAGCAAAAGCAAAGCTGTAGGTTCTCTGATGTAGAGGGGTGGGGATTGTTTTGCAAGAGGAATTAGGCCTGAAAACATCCAGGAAGTGGTCAAATCCTCGGGTAAAAATGGCCCAATAGGAATTTCAAAATTACAGTAACACCCAGTCTGCATAATCACAAATAAACAGAATATTTTAATTTATGTTTAAATGACAATCCAGTGGAAAATTGGACTATACATTTTACTCCTCTTTGACCTTCTTTGCGCATTCGAGTTCACTCCAAAAGTCCCTTTAAAAAAGAAATCTTTGAAAAAGAAACCTGGACCAAACGGCGTCCTCCCACCGTCCATCCCAAATGCATGTGATTTGCCTTACGGGCCGCAATAAAACACTAAAACTCTGGGGGAAGAATGACCTTTCTGATTCTGCACACTGACACAACCTCTGCTGCATTCCAGTCCACACATTGGCTCCACTGTTCAAGCCTTTTAATTTACAGCCTTCGACTCCATGGACCGGCGTGTTTTTCCTGTTTGTGTGTGAGCAACAATGAGACAGGAGGGGAAAAGCAGCGTAGCTGACGAACCAAAACAGTCTCAGAAGAAATATTTTTGACTTTTTAAATATATAGTTATTTAATGGATTTTTATTGGCAACTGAAAGCAGGAAAAAACGTAATAATACAATTAAATGCGCCTACGGATCCATAATCAGGAATTGCCTTTCTGTGTTCACACCGAACGAAATTTCGTTTGGTAACTCTCTACACACGTCATTATGCCTCTGTTATAGTGACCATGACAAATCAAGAATGTCATATGAAGCAGGCACAGCTTTTCCTTTGTCGTGTTATTAATTCGTATTACTCAAATCCCGATTCTAAAATGCGGATTAAGAATTTAAATTGTATTTAGGAAAAATGTTAGCATAACAATTTCCGCAATTCGTGATAGATTTGTTTTTTTTTCTGTGCTTTTAAGCTCCGGATGAGACGATGTCATTTCTGATTATAAAATATATATATATATATATTAGGCCAAGCAGAAATAACTTTCATTGCTTTGTTTACCTTCAATCTGTGCCTCGCGCGGATGCCACATATGGTCGGGAAAGGGTGAATGAAGACTTTTATTGCACCGTCCACTTCCTCCTCTTTTGTTGTTGTCTGTTTTTACAGTCTTTTCAGGACCCCCCCCCCCCCCCCCACACACACACACACACACACACACCCTTCCACAAAACAACAACAGAGCAAACAGCGTTGCACATTTCAGGCGTATTTATTCTTATTGGATAAGATCAATGAGCTGAACCAGTATGGCTGCTGCAGCCAAAGCGACTGCGCTAAAGCAGACGTTTTCAATAGCCTTATTGATTATTTTATTGGTATCAATTATGGCTCGTTGCGAAACGGATGGATAATGTGGATTGTCGTTTCAAGTGCATGCATGCAAGTTTTCTTTTTAATCTTTTCCATTTGGTTTAAAAGCATTTAAATTGGGGGTCAATGAGATGCTAGTCAGACAAAATGCTCTCTTAAAAATAAAATAATATTAACAATAAAGAAGAAAATGAGCATTTTATCTTGCGCTAAATTGCATTATTTTTCACAATTTAAAAGCAGTCCATTTTGACCTAAAATGGGTTTAAGCTTTGCGCAAAAACACCCCTCGAGTAATTTGCAAAGGCATAATTTGCTGCAGTGATAATTATCGGTTGCTGTTTCCTCCTGTATGTATGTATGTGTGTGTGTGTGTGTGTGTGTGTGTGTGTGTGAGTGAGTGTGTGTGTGTGTGCGTGTGTCAGAGGAATGTCGAGGTAAGCTCAGAACCAAACAAAGACTCAGAAACATCTGTATCAGGACTGCAACATTATGTGTTTTGACTCTTTACCGGGCAAACTCAACATGAAGTCTGGTACTTTATTCAAAAATTATTTTTGACGCACCGGGCACGGCTGACCTGCAGGGGGGACGAGTTTAATCTGTTCGGCATTGACTGAGTAGAATTTCTTTGACATTTTACTGGAGAAGTCATACTCTCAGACTCGTTTATAAGGGCAGTTTCGACCCTCTCCTCCCTTCCCCACTCGCTGTGCATTGCTTTTTATTTCTTAGCCCTCTTCAGTTTGCTGGGGTTTGCTGCAGAGAGACAGTTGTTGGTGAGCTGGGGAACGTCACTTGTTTTATTGCCCTCACAGAAGAGAGACCATAAACGCATTCTTAGCCCCTGCACCCTAACCCCCTCTTTAGTTCACTTTTACAAATGTACTCAAATGCCTGGAAGTTTATACCCAAAGGAATCACCAGGAGTTTATTGGGGGAATTATTGACAAGCAGTTAATATCTTATGTCTGATTTCATATCCTCAGCAAGTTTTCACCATATATCTATTTCATTATGTGCATCCTTTGAGACTGATATAAGCATGACATTATTCATATTTCCTGTTTTTCTTCCTGAATGGTAACCACTCATACGTTTTCCCTTTCTCCTAAACTTCAAACCAAATAGAACATATAAAAGTAAAAAAAAAAAAAAAAAAAAAAAAACCTTCCCATCCAGTCAAGCTGGATGGTGCGCTTGTACTTCACCGTCTGCGTTGTGTTTATCGGCATTTAGCACTAATGCTCCACGCAGCTCCGAGCTAAAAGCTACATTTTCGCCTCAACTTCCCGCCTCTCTATTGGTCGGGAATGGTCAGCTGACGTTGTCATATTGTCTCTCACTGAGCCAAGCCTCGGCTATAACACTCGGGTTTTTTTGCGTCTTAACCGGAGATTGGAAATTAATAATATTCAATCCTCAAAAGTAGCTCCCGCGTCCACGCAGGAGAGGCAGCAACTCGAGAGGGGGGAAATACGGGCGATATTTTGGGGAGGAAGGTGTGGTTGGTTGACTTGACACAGGCGGGAGGGAGATTTACTGGAGAAGGAAGATTGAAAAGAGACCCGATAAAGAAGTGGGGAAGAGTTGGAGAGAAGGGTTACAGGCAAGGTATGAATTCTTATTTCGCAAACCCGTCTCTCTCCTGCCATTTGTCCGGTGGTCAAGAGGTTCTGCCCAACGTCCCCCTGAACTCCACCACCTATGACACAGTCAGACATTTTTCGTCGTACGGCGCCGCTGTGACCCAGAATCGGATATATGCCCCTTTCTACTCCCCTCAGGAGAATGTGGTGTTCGGCTCCGGCAGGGCGCAGTACGAATACGGATCCAACGTGTTCCTCCAGGACAAGGACGTCCTGCCAAGCTGCAGGCAGACAAACATGGGACTCGGCTCGCAGAGCCACATTGCCCAGGAGTACAGTTTGGATCAAGGGAGGGCAGGAGCCCAGGAGCAGAAGACCAACATCCCGATCTACCCGTGGATGCAGCGCATGAACTCACACAGCGGTGAGTTTTACTACGACCAAATAAATTAGGGAAATGGGCCAGTTTTACGATATGTCTTACCAAGAGAGTAAGTTACTTTTTATGGCCCCATAAAACATTACTGTATCTGCTCGACTTGTGAGATGGGCCTTAACATGTGCAAACAAACAGCTTTTATTTTAACATTGCTGCAGTGATTATAGCCGGTGACTTGAGACAGAGAAACTGCATTAAATAATTTCATAATTTTACATAAAAAGTAAATATGCAACCATTCTATCAGTTAAAATCTAATTACGTTTCTCTGCAGTTTCATATGAAACTTCTAACCAATATGCGGCAAATTCTGATGAGTAATTTTACAATCAGGGATTAAATGAGTTCCTTTTACTTTGTGCTCCAGCAGGAGTAGGCTACGGGACGGACAGGCGCAGGGGACGTCAGATCTACTCTCGCTACCAAACGCTGGAACTGGAGAAGGAGTTCCACTTCAATCGCTACCTGACCAGGCGCAGACGCATCGAGATCGCCAACGCGCTGTGCCTCACAGAGCGGCAGATCAAGATCTGGTTCCAGAACCGGCGCATGAAGTGGAAGAAAGAGAGCAATCTGACCTCCACGGTGACTGGAAGTGAACAGACAGGAGCTGCTCAGGAGGAGGAACGGAGTGGGAGCGCAGTGGAAGAAGGGAAAGATGAACACAAGAAGAAGGAATAGCTGGGAAGAACTGCGCGCGCTCGCGTGTGTGTGCGTGGATGTGGAGAGGAGGGGATCACCTCATGACCATGAAAGTCCAACATAACTACCTAAAAAAATCTATACAGACTTGACTTCACTGCATGATGGTTATACCCGCTGCTCTTTATCTCATCTTGACCACAGGAGTTGTGGAGCACTAAATATTCAAAACATTATTTCATCCACAGTTTGGTCTCTGTGACATTTGGAGCACTGAGGGTGTTTGTTTTGTCAATATTATTAATATCAATGTCTCACATGTATTGTGAAAATAATAAAAATGAAGAAGAAGAGGAAGAAGAAGTATTAATTTTCTGGTTATTTTCAAACACCAGGCAAAAAGTCTGTAATTACCCACAGCAAATTCTTCACTGTGAACTTTTTAATCACCTCAGCAAATACAGTGTTGGTTTGACGTGCTCATTGTTGTACATGCACATTCCACGGCGTTCCATGGAACACAATGTAAACTAGTACTTGAATTGTCCACAGATAAAAAAAAAAATGAAAGTAAAAAGATTAAAGTTGCACGGTCGATCCACAACCTTGTATATATCAAATAAAAGCAGCATTACAGTATATTATGCAAATCCCGTGAACAGCCGTGCATTTAGCCGCTTGGTTTTGGCGCAGCGTAAAGTAAAAAAATATATATATAGCGCCACTTCTTTTTGAATCATTTGACAATATGCTCTTTTGTTGTGAGACAGATTTGTACACTAATAATTCTTCACTTTTTTGAGTGTTATGATTTCATGTTTTGTCATATTTGTGTATCAGTAAATAAAATATTTGTAAAAATTGCACCCTCGTCTTGTCTTTGCTCTGCGCATTACTCTAACTGTCATTATGGTACATCAGGCAGTTTTTAAAAGTTGATCACAAAAAAAGACAGTGGTTCGCAAAGCTGTAGCCTAATTCTATTTGCGTAGAGAGCTTTATAGAAAGAGGATTTGGAGGATATGAAAGGGAACTGATAGATAAAAGTGATTATTTTACACAATTTATGGCCTCTTAATGTTTTAATGTTGGGAGAGCACTGAATGGTTCTCTCGTTTTTTTTTTATTTCAAGCAAGCCTACATATATTTAAAATTAACTTATTTTTATGGTATTATTTTAAAATTTCATACAATTATATGTCTTGTCTCTGTTAATCTTTCCTACGAGGACTGGTTTTTGACTTTTTCTGTTTGCTCTGAAACGCTAGTTGTTATTATTTTTGCCGTTTTTGATATATGGTTGTTTTTGATATGTCTAACCTACTTCTGTTATTAGTATTGAATTATTATTATTATTATTCTATGTTCTTACTGACAAGACTAACATACAGAGTAAACAACTGCTTAACTTCATTTTTTGTATAATAATAATAATTATTTTTATTTTTACTTGGACCTGGAAGTGCGTCTCTGGCGCACGTCCTGACACGTCCTGCTCCATTCCAGACACCAGATGACGCTCTTGTCTTACTGTCCTGCCTTTTTTTACGCTAAAGATCAGCCCCCCCACCAACCCCCCACCACACCCACAGCCCCCTTGCCTGGTCCCCGACAACCAAACAGCTCAAAGTTTACCGGACACGTTTCTCCTATTCATCAATATCCCCATTGAGTATCAAGCCAATTTATGACTGGCCAACACATGCACGTGATCGCATACAAATACCCCATATTTGGGCAGTACGCTCCGGATCAAGAATTAAAAAAAAGAGAGAAAAGATACCAAAGCCTACTCCACCTATAAATCCTGGATTATTTTTTTCCTCTTCTTTACGACAGACTGCTGTGAATTTTCCATAAGAGGCTACAAAGAAAAAGCAATGATCAACAAAAAGCAGGAAATACCCGCAACCCTCATCACGTGTGTAGTTTGAAAAGAAAGTGTTGGTGGTTAGTATTAGTTTTGAAATGAACTCTCATGTTGAGCGCTCCAGCTTTGGGCAAACAAGCAAGACGTCTGCCAACAGCATGTTTACTTTCGATGCATCTGGGCGCACGTCCAGCCGTTATGAGGGTGTTAACGTGAACGGGATTTACTCCTGTCCCGTCCCCACGACCTCTGTGCATCGGGAGGAGATCAAAACTAGCCTGCGTGGCAACACGGATGTTCCGCTCCCACCCGGACCGCAGATAAGCATGCTCTCCGGCGGCTCGCCCGTGGAGGCGAGCGGGCTCGGCTACGGACTACGCGCGGACAGAGACCCGGAGAGAAGCGCAAAACGCGGAGGTAACAGGAGCCAGGAGGGCGACCAAAACGCGGAAAATGCGCAGACAGTGAAAAGAAATGCGCACCAGCATCAGGACAGTGAACAGCGGCCGCAGATTTATCCCTGGATGACAAAACTGCACATGAGCCACGGTAAAGTTTGCCTGTTTTATTAAAAACCAGAAAAAGTGCGAATAAGATGTTCGCTCTTAACGCAGCAACACTTGGTTTCGCTGGCTCTAGTGTCCCGTCTTGAGTTTTATAGTCCAAAAGCAGGAAATAATAAAAACTCGCGGTCATAAATTTTATGACAAAGGCATCTATTGCTCGTAAACCTGCTCTGTTACGGTGAAGGGGTGATCTGCGCTGTGATTTATGGTGAAATAATTGGATAAAACAATACAAATATGATAAGACGGTGAAATAATATTACAAATCCAACTATATAACAATTATTGTGGAGTTCTTGCTTCTCCCTACATGCTTTTATAATTTCTGTATCCCTAAGGAAGGAAAACAACAAGCTTTACCCTTTAATTGAACTCTGGGACACACCAATGCCCTGACCCAATCGTGAACTCTTCACCTCTGAAAGATTTGAATAGGCATGCTCTTTCTTCGTGCCTCAAAACCTATACTGGCAGACACTTTAGCTGCAAGGAAAACTGTGAACGCATTAACTACAAAACAAGAAGCAAGACTGGCTCAGTGTTTTTTTTCACTTTGTTGATGCATGCACAGAAAAAAATACACAGCAGGGATGTTGGAGTCATCTAAATATCCAACGGCTCCAGGCCTGTTGCTTTACATAGCGCGGCTGTGCAAGTCTATAAATAGTAAAACAGTTGGAAAACACCAGTTTGCATAATTTTAAATGTTACTTTTATGACTCGTGTTGGTTTCGCCTATACCGTGAAGTTCTGTTATACTACCAGTGTGTAGCGGTTTGAAACCTTACAGGGAGACCCACAAATTGCAAGTTCCGTAAATTATTTATTACAGTTAAATATGATTTATTAAGCAATAATTGTTTTTTTATGTTTTAAAAAATACAGGTGGTTGTATTAAGACTATTACGTTTTTATAGTATCTTGACAGCAAACTTTGTCTCTTTGATATTATTTTTAGGGAGAAAATCCACTGATATAACAACAAGTTAAATCATAGGTTGTGTATCAATATTTGAAGAGGAGGCCTCAGTTAGCATATTTACATATTTGTATATATATATATATATATACATACATATGATAGATAGATAGATAGATAGATAGATAGATAGATAGATAGATAGATAGATAGATAGATAGATAGATAGATAGATAGATAGATAGATAGATAGATAGATAGATAGATAGATAGATAGATAGATAGATAGATAGATAGATAGATAGATAGATAGATAGATAGATAGATAGATAGATAGATAGATAGATAGATAGATGATATTACAGTTTATACTCCATATCCAAAACTTTATTTAATGCAACATGTGCATTGTAATGTTGCTGAAAGCTGACATATTCTAATACTGCTTCAGAATCGGAGGGTAAGCGCTCCAGGACCAGTTACACCCGGTACCAGACTCTGGAGCTGGAGAAAGAGTTTCACTTCAACCGCTACCTGAGCCGCCGCAGGCGCATAGAGATCGCCAACAGCCTGTGCCTAAACGAGAGGCAGATCAAAATCTGGTTCCAGAACAGAAGGATGAAGTGGAAGAAGGACTCAAAGATCAAAGTGAAGGAGTAAAAAAAAAAAAAGCAATGAAGCACTTTTTTTTCCCTGCAGCTCCACACTTGCACAGAGCTGGAGTTGCCCGCCTGACCTTCGGATGAACCGCTATAAGGAGCAATGACATCATGACACGGTTCTGTGTGCTTCATCACCAATTATGTGTCACTTTCTGCGGTTTGGGACCTAATGTATTGAATATCGCTCACTATGATCAATCGGTTTACATTTCTAAATTAATTTGCTGCCTATGCGATGATAGCCCCACTTTACTGCGCAAAAAGCGGGGGTCTGGTGGGAGGTGGGTCCTTAAAGGCTTTTGGTCCGCATTGCGCTTAAAAAAAGCTGCACAACGTTATTAATATGTGTTCATAGTATAGGGGACAGAGTAGTGACGGAGAGTTCTGGGCATCATTTCCAGCTCTGTGAGCGTGTAATTAAAAATTAAGGTCCGCGAATAAGGAAAAAAATAAAATTAGTTAACTTAAAACATTTTTTCTAAGAAGTCAGGATTTTGTTGAAGGTTTGAGGTGTTTAGTTTGTCATCCATGTTGTCTGTCATAACCTTGTGACTGTGTGTGATAACACTGTAACGTGCAATGAAGCTATGTCTGTTTCCCTTAGTAAACTAAAGGTGCCTGGTACACACAAGGCCTGATGGATGGTCTGTTTGTTGATTGCAACCAATAAAATCATTAAAAATAAGACTTTTACTGTGAGTATTATTTTTTTCCTCCTCATATCAGGGATCCACTGCAAAAGGAAACATGTAATTTCGAACAAGTTATTTGCATTTTCTAAACTGGATAGAACTGGACGTGTTTCTTTTTCAAATGCAATTTATTTTGTTTTGTCAGGTTTTCTCAGAGTCCTCAGAATTTCTCAGGCTGACAAACGCGCCCTGAAGTTTAAGGCTCCCCCCCTCATAAAACTTTATTGCCCCCTTTTTCCAGGACTCCACAGGCACACTCGGCTTCCTGTTTTGTCAGGGGATGAGGAAGGGCCACACCAGCCTGTTAGAACAACACAACGGTGGACGCAAAGCTTCGGCTTCCTGTGGCCGCACACTGACGCGTCATTTTTCAGTAAAGGGGGCCATTTGGTCAGATCTGTTTCAACCGGTTTCATTCGATTATAGTTAAAATACCACCTTGCAGCATTGTCTGTCTCAAGTCAAGTGACGTAGCATAGCCCAAGGTTATGAGGTAATTCCCATCTTCACTTACAGAAAATAATAAAAAAAATCTACTCACCTCTCAAACTAACAGCCTCCTTTATGATCTCCCCTTATTTTAACCGGTCAACTGCAGCGTCCACTTTCTCTGCGCTCTGTTGGGGCCTATAAACCTACACGTCAGAGCACGCATTCAAGTCTTTCTTTTTGGGGATTTTAAAGTTTACAAGGTTACATATGCCAATTGCCCCAAGCAGGGCCTGTGAATGGTGCGTGGGAAGCACGTGGTGTCGTTTAAGTGGGTTTTATGGCCTGGAAGAGCTGACAAACCTTCGATATATACACATCATATATAATCTTAACTGTCCGGAATCGCAGCTGCTGGCTTCCCCCTTATCGAAGGAAGGAGGACAGGGCTTTGTGGTGGTGGCAGAGGATGCAGTACCTTTCTCCGGACGGTGGAGCGGAGCGGCTCGGAGGGCTGAGACCTGCTGCTGCTCCTGCTGCAGTAAGTTGCTTTAACTTTCAATGCTGGCCCTGCGTTTGTGCCTTTATTTCGCTCTTCAGTTAGTTTTTCTTGCATGATGGAGTGACTTTGAACGCATATAAACCTAATTAGATTAACTCATAATGACTCCATGGCGCTGTGATGCTTTGCAAAGGGTTAGAAAATGCTCGTGTGTTTATGTGTTAATGGGTAGCAAGCGGAATTATGCTTTTAATGTCTGTTTGAATCATCCCGATAATCTTAAAGAAACACAATCGTTGGGTTAAACAGCCTGCAAAAGTTTAATTAATCCACACAGGTAAAAAAAAAATTTAATAATAAAGCTTTTAAAAGAAATATAAGAGTGATAAAGGAAGCTCTTGAAACTTCTGGCGTCCTGCTCCCCACCCACTCACCACCCAGTCGGACTCTTTGTCTGCAGTTTGTGAATAGGAGCATTTCTGTTTAATTTTAACTAAAAACTCTTGAAGTTTTGACTATATAAAGCAGGTGCTACAAATACAAGATGGATTTTGTCCCTGTTATTGGGCTGAAATGTGCGTAAACGGTGTTCAGTTCTGTATTTTAAGAGCTAAATGGAGAAACTACGCTTTAAATATTTTATAGAAAAACAATTGTGAAGTAGCTACTGTATCATAACTGGAGTAAAATTAAAGCTTCACTTCAGGATAGAGTAACGAGTATACAACTAATAAGAGTAAAATGGTTAAGCTGTTATTTTTACTTGCTTTTGAATAAAATATAGCATAAACTGTTATGCATGATTTCTGCAATTCGTGTTACAGTTCCATTGGAGTCAGAAATATTCCATTAAAGTAGAACAGGAGCCTGTTTCATTTGATGATGAAGTGGGTACTGGATGTTAATATTACTGTAAGCTATCCATGTCATTTGCTTTGAAAACCCACAATAACATGATGTAAACGGATTAGACAACAGCAGAGAATGAAGCCGTTTTACTGTAAAAACAACAAAACATCCTGCGTCCTGCTCTACCATCCGCCCACTCAAACACCCACCCAGACTCTCGAGGAGAAATATTTGCGTTTTAATTTGAAGTGAAATTTGTTTAGCTTTAACTGTGCTGCGAATTAAGGGTAAAATCTCCCCATACATGGAGGCATGACGGCCGCCATGTTCTCCGGGATGCTGCTCTCGTTTAAAAAGAGCAGGAGTGGTTTTTTTCACCTTGACACAGTGGTCTTTGCAGTGTTTGTGGTTATGAGCTGGCGTCACTGTGGTTTCACGGCCATTTTCTGACCATGCACATCCGCAGATCTTATCTTGAGTGACACAGTCTGACTGTGAACCGAGGACAGGATAAATATCGGCACATTTTGCACCTTTCTATCCTCATAGATGTTTACAGATCCCAGTTTGGTTAGCTTGGAGACTAATGAGGCTATGCCATTTTATGACCTCAGTAGTTTTCTGTTGCTCTGTTGGAGACACCATTTAATCACCCATATGCCTAAGCAAACAGCTCCGCCTACAGAAAAAGTCATCTACTTGTAATCAAAGTGTGGAGCAGCTATTATTATTATTATTATTATTATTATTATTATTATTATTATTATTATGTTAGAGCTCAGATTGATGAGTTTTCCTTAAGTTTACAGGACGCAATGGTCACCACTACTTTCTCAGGTCTGTTTTGTTCGCTTCTGTCTTGATTGTGTTTCACTGGCTGTGCTAAATATTCTTTATTTCCAACCCTGAGGATTTTTGCTTTCAGGTGTGCAGGATCAATCACGCACTTTCAATAGGGGGCACTGTGTAGCATTCTCCTGTGTAACTGATGTACTGCTGGAGGCATCCAAACATTTATGCCCCCTCTTTATTTTTTTAAAGATTTATTTATAATCCAGGGAGGGAATTATCAAGAATATCTGACCAAATGGTTTACACGAGAAAAAGAAAATGTTTAAAATAAATTTCTGTTTTCATGAAAGTAATACTGATGCATTACTTATACACCTGTAATGTATTGTATTTGAAAAGAATAATACGTATTTTAATATTTTATTCAATGAGATGCTTGCATAAAAACTAAGTGCTGCCCAAAACAAGATAAAATCTTTATTCTAAAAGTGAAACCGGTCCGAACATCCGTTGTCACTGCCATGTTCTGCACTGGTGTATTCCTTTCTCTGACCTGTGGAGCTGACACTGCCATCCTTCAACTTGCAAAGGTCATTTCCGGGTGAGGACAGACTTCCCTTCGTCTGGGACTCGAACAAGAGGCGGAGAGCTCCGTTGCACAATTTCAGAACATGGACTGATTTTATTTACAATGTGAAGACAAAGTCGTGATTCTATTTTATTGACTGTTCGCCATAATTCAGAGGCGCTGAAGTCCAGGGACTTCTATTCATAGTAGCTCTCGCCCAAGGAAATACCAAATTGCTTGTAAATTTAGTTTTATCGTCTGAAAACGATCTGTCTCAAATTCTTTCAGCAGTCTCTGTTTTGCAGGAGCTCAAACATTTCACATTTTTCTGTACAGTCTCCCTCCAGGAATGATTGATTATTATACAGTCAAAAATATTATTAAGCTAAAAATAATAAGAGCAAAAAATAGAAAATAATATTTTTGTTATTTTTTTGCAACTTCGGAGAGGAAATGCTGAAAATGAAGACTTTATATGATTTGTTTCTAATATTTTACATTTATTCCATTTCATAAGTTTTAACTGTAAAGAATATTATTATTCTAATTATTCTGATCCTGACATGTGAGCATGGAGATCCATATTTTACACGCAGTCCTTCACATCCAAATATATAATTTTGCACATAACTTGCTAAATGTATCTTTAAAAAGGCTTGGTCTAAAAAGACTGAACAGAAGAAAATATATTTTGTATGTATTATCATGCCATGTTTATCAATTTAGAAGAAAATTACATCTACTTACATGGTAAATTAATTTAGTAAAATTACAAAAGTTAAATTTGAATGTAGCAATTTTTAGCATGTGTTTGCAACCGTTTTTTTCTGCTTATATGCAGTTTATAGCAAAACTTAGAAAATCCTTAATGGGATATTCGTATTTAAATATATATATATATATATATATATATGTATATGTATATGTATACATATATATGTTTCAGACAGATCATCGGGTCAAAAAGTTTGCAACTGTGTTTTTTTCAGTAAGTGTAATAAATCTTACCCGACTTCAGTCAAAACTAAAGCTTCATAGTGACGTCAGTAATTTGGCTGAAGGCAAACAGCTGTCTGATATCACAGATCCTGATGCCATCAAGTTTAACGAGTTAAGATTTTTGCTATTTTATTATTATCGGTTTAAATAATGTATAGTATCGGCAGTTTTTATGAACGGCATCAAAACTTCCAGCCTTTTGTGTGCTATTTGGTGTCTAATTCTTAGCCAGGGCGGTTGTTTAGTTGTTGCTGAGGTTGCCTGCATTTTAACGTTACGGTTTGAGTCTAATCAGCCACAACACCGCTGTTGTTTATGTGAGTGAATCCAGTTTCTAAAAAGCACCTCTGGTCCCCTGGCGACCGCTTTAGACCAGCATTCACAGCCAACTGGTCTCCAGTCTGTCTGCACTTCATTAAAACTTTTTATTTTAACTGGACCGTCCTGGGTAACGTTATTACACCTGGGGAGGGTAAACGCGTAAAGGCTATTACATTAAGGGTTTGATTAAAAGCGCATCGTAACCATTTTCATCAGGGAGCGGGATATTGCTGCAGTCTCTGCATTCAGGTCAGCCAGTCGGACACTGAAAGAAAAAAGAAAAAAAATAATCGACAGAAGGACTTTTGCAGAGGTTTGATGAATTATGTTTACATGTAAACATGTGTGAACACGCATGTACAAGAGTTGTTTTGCAGGAGTGGGGGTCGGAGTGGAGGGGTGCATGGAGAAAGCTTAATAATTCCTCAAATGAACAAATGAAACATCAAATTAGTCCGCCTGAGGGTCTCATTTTTTTGTACTTCTGCATTATAACTAGTTATTGAACTAGGTGCACGATCTGAAAGCCATTTGTGAGGGGAGAAAGAATTCATTGCTGTCTCTCCATCAATAATCCTTGGCAGTGAACTATTGGAAGCAGTCAAACGCGAAGGGTGAAACGCGGGTCAGGCTGTCTAACTAATATTAAAATGCGCTCGCCATGAGCACATGGGGCGAGAGGGAGTGCGTGGTGCTCACATCGGCTGGGTGCACGACAAATATCATGTGTTTAGATGAAAATGGACACACTTTCTGGTTCGAATGTATACAATAAAGAATTCTCTGTTTATTTGTATTAATCAATACAAATAGTGATATACATAATAAATATGTAGACCAATATGTTGTTTTTATTTGGAATCGGTTTGTGCCTTTCTTCTCAGATCAATTGAATCCCAATCTGAGCGTGTTTGCTGTTTTTAATAACCCCCTGAAACAGGTCACATGTCCAACGTTGCATTTTTCATCCAAGGCTTTTCTCATTAGCTACCACAGTGTCAGGAAGAAAGGTTACCGAGCGGTCAGATGGTAATGACGAGCAGAAGAAATGGTTGGGAACAATGGAAACTTATTTTTCATCTGCTGCTGTCACGCCGTCCTTTTGTATCCGCCGTGTTTGTGGCTGAATATTCATATCGGAGCCACCTCAAAGGCAGATTGCTGAGAAAGGAGAGCCGCTGTATTCTCTGTGGGCACGCATATACGTGTGTGTGCGTGTGTAGATATATCTTTTTAACGGGGGAAAGCAGAAAACAAACAAATAGGTTTGTGTTTCCTCGTCCAGATGAAGAGCATCGGCTTTTACGCACGCTTTGTGTTATTGTTCTGCTCTACTGCTGTACTGAAATATCTCTGAAAATGACTTGCTTGCACCGATGTTTACCCGACAGTCCACCTCTGCAGCTGCAAACAGAAAGCACATTAGTTGTCTATATGTACCCTGTAGAACCGAATTTGCGTGCTGCACAAACAATCGCAAATACGTCTCTACAGGAATACATGGGCAACTGGAATACCACGCCAGCCAACGGATTGCCTTTGCACCTAAGCTCTGCTTCTCCTCGTCTCTCTTTCTTTCTCCTTGCTCCTGCATACACAGGAAGCAACAACGATGATCCTTACAGCCAGGCACTGTAACAATGCAATAACACTGTCACTGAGTGTATTCATTGCACACACAGATCCCCACTTTGTGGAGGTAGGTGTAGAGGCCACAAAATAAAGGAGCCATGTGAGCAGTGCGCGGCTACTACTGTGTCAGAGCCTGTAAAACACGCCGGGAACCAGGGGTCGTTTAAAAGTGACTGATTTACGGCTTTTATTGCTCTATAAAACGCCTCTAACATCCTCGGTAGGGGTAATAGAAATGTCGTGCGCATTCTTTACAAACAGTACAGCCAGAGTTATGATATGCAGTTTTCACATCGTTCCGAAACTTATTATGTAATTATGGCTGTGGAAATAGATCCCCTGGCTTGCAGAGTGGTCAAAATACTCACTTATATCTTATTTCAGTTCAGTCCAAAAAAATAAATGATAATAATAATAATAATAATAATAATAATTATTATTATTATTATTATTATTATGTGAGGATATGTGGATAAGTTGTCTGTCTTTGACAAGATGGAAGAATGATGGGAAGCCAAGTTTACACAGCCATGCAGCATCAGTTTACATCATAAAAGGGGACCACAAGTCTTGTGGCTTATGCTCGGGGCTTTAGCCAGGATTAGCATACCAACAGCTGAGATAAAATATTGCCTTGTAGTTCTAAACATTTAGATAGTTGAAATATGAGAATTATGTATGGTTTTGCCCTGTTTGCCCTGTTTTATGCCCTGTATGTTCAGGACCGTTACATTACTTAAAGGATTCCTCTTCAGTTTCTTGATGAGTTATGATGTTATGTGGTGAATTGTCTTACTTGTCATCAGGGATGCAGATCATTTGTTCGGTTCATACATTTAATTTTCATAACATGTGTAGTAAGAGGCAGATAAACTGAGCCAAAAAAAGCAGGAAACAATACAGTGGGCTTAAGAGGCCTATTGTGCAAGAACGATTTTCAAACATTAGTCACTTCCCCTGATTCCAACTTGCTGACCTGCAACACATTTCCCCTAACTAAACAGTCAAGTTAATTCATGTAAAAGTGGGGCATTAGTGTTTTAACACTTTATGTCCATTGTTACATGTTTCAGTCCTGCCTAATTTGTGGTCTCATGATATTCCTGACTGTAAAAGCTGTCAAATCTGTGGTTAAGCTGCAGTCCAACTTTATGATTTGACATTGTGTGCTTTGCTAAATGAGTTAGAGTTGTATATTTGACAAAATGTTTTCAGTAAGTGCTTGTTGCATCTTTGGGAAGCAGAACTTATATCAAAGGTTTCGTTTTTAAAGACTAATAGTATGAAACAGAGCATGACATAACTCTTTGTTGTAAACACTGGGCAGTGTAGACAAAACTTTACTTACCTGTGCAGCTCTTGTGTTTTTCATTGTTGATTGATTTGAAGATTATTATTATTTTTTTTTTTGTCTGGCACCAAATCCAGTGGATTTTAGATGTATGGATCTTCCCGCTATAGGACATGCCTGGATTATATTGATATTCCTGTGATGCTGCTTTTTCAATGTTGTTGTAGCTCATTTTAACTATAAACTGAGGACTTATTCTTTGGTTTAATATGTAAAAATTAATATAGCATGTTTTTTGTCTTTTCTTGACTCTGTCTCTTTATGACCACTGTCATTCAGCTTTATGAATGGTCTACTTTAAGAATTAAGCCACATGTTCAGATCTTCTCACCTATCCTGTGTACCTTTACAGTTGGAACCAAAAACCTATTAGATACCTGCATTCAAATAGGTTTAGGAGCAACCTTCAGAAGCTCTTCTAATTTTTAAGGACATTAAAGTTACTATCCAGGGGTATATACATTTTCTCTAACAAATAAAATAATGGTAATAAAAAAAATTAAAACAGCTAGGTAATAAAGCATAAATTTCACAAGATAGAAAGATAAAAAAAAAAAAAGTCGAACTTAAGATAAAAAATAATGCTAGTCTGTTTTGTGTGTTTTAGGGTCGATGACATCCCAACAGGTACAAGATTCGAGCCAATACAGTAGCATCAGTACAACGATGCCACAGAATTGTGACTTTGACAGTTTTCAACACAGAATCTGAAGCAGACAGGTTTAATTTAAGTTGCACGAGTTACGCCATACATGTCTCAGTCTATGTTGTCTTGTAAGGTGTCTGTGAGGTCTTAAAAAGTCTACAATCTTCACTTTAACGTAAAAAGTCCTAAATACATTCAGGTTAGCCAGGTTGAAAATTATAGTTTGTTAGGTCTAATTTTGGTACATTTATTCATACACCAGTTTCTCCGACATTTAATTTTGTTTTGCTTATTTGAGGCATTTGGACATTATTGCACTTTGCAAAACTACAAAGCCCTTGACCCAGGCCAGTAAATTATCCTGTTGGAATTTTCCTAAACCCAAACACTTAAATATTTCTCCTACCACTGACTGATTGAAATTCCTTCTGGGGAATAAACACAAAAAGTCAGTTTTAATGATCCACTACTAGCTCATATTTTTAACAAAATTGCTTTTTTAACAAGGCTGATGGGTTGAAAACTGGGATTTTAGTATTGGACTAAGCCCTGCAAGACAGTAACCTTCATAAAGTGTGCATGCAGTGATTGAAGGCATTGAAGCTAGCTAACATGTAGTTGTAAAATAACTGGATGACCTTTTTAAGCAAGTTATATTTAAGCTACTAGTTAACTATGTTATTAGTGTAGGTATTTTTGCAATTCAAATACACTACCGGTGAAATCTTTATCATTTAATGGTTTTCTTTATGTTCATGACTATTTACATTGTACGTAGATTCTCACTGAATGAATGAACACTGTGAATGAACACATGGAATTATGTAGCAAACAAAAAAAAAGTTTAAAAAAAACAAAAAAACTTTAAATATGTTTTATATTTTAGATTCATTAAGTAGCCGCCCTTTACTATGATGATTGAAATATTAACCTTTGGTGGTTTCTCAATGAACTCTGGGAAGAATCAAATCAGGTTACCGCCTCAGGAAGCTCATGGAGAGAATGCTAAGAGAGCAAAGCAGTCATCAAAGCAAAGAGTGGCTATTTTGAAGAATCTAAAATGTAAAAATGTTTAAAGTTATTTCACACTTTTTGTTTACTACATAATTCCATGTGTGCTCATTCATTGTTTTGTTGCCTTTGGTGAGAATCTACAATTTAAATAGTTATGAAAATAAAGAGACCCATTAAATGAGAAAGTGTATCTAAAACCTTCGACCGGTAGCGTATTTTTAAAATTTTTATTATAATGTGTAGGAAAGTCTAAAAACTCTTAAATTTAACCTCCTGAAACATTTAGAGTGCCTGCTTTTGTGATGTCATCAAAAACATTTTCATATTTAGAGGCAAGATTTTTATCTTGATTAAATAACTGTTTACCACAAAACAGCTAAACAAACAGAAAAACTGAGCACGACACGTTGTTCTTTAAGTAACACACTAACAATAAACTAAATTTGAACGTTTTTTTTTAGAAAGGTCCAGCTAGTAACTTTAATGGCCTTCAGTCTGTTTCCCAGCTGAACCAATGCTGATAAAGAACGCACCTTCATTAATTTGCAGATAACCTTTATGCAAGGTGTGAAAGCTAAGAAAATGATTGGTTTTCTTTTGTTGTGCTTTATCCTTGGCCAACCATTGTCCCTTTGAATAATTGCGAGCCATGGATTTTGCCTGTTTTATTTTTTTCCTTGGTCAGCAGCTACTAGTTTTGTCCCCAAGATCAATTGCCTTGGTAACAAAACCAGAGAGAGGGAGGCAGGGGGAAGAAGAGGGAAGAAGGAGGGATAGAGAGACACAGGCAGAAAGGGAGAGAGAGAGCGCGCTTTGTGCCCACAATGGCGACTGTAGGTATGCTAAATACCTCTGGTTCCTTATCCGGGAACTACCTCTTACTCTGCTATTGGGCCACTGGGTCACGTGGTTAAAGTAACTTTACAGGGCTGCTCGCAAGTAGGAGGGCTTTATGGAGCAGAAAAACGACAAAGCTAGAAAAATTATTTTCCACTCCAGAAATTAATGATCATGAGCTCGTATTTGATGGAGTCTAACTACATTGATCCGAAATTTCCTCCATGCGAGGAATATTCGCAAAACAACTACATCCCCGAGCACAGTCCAGAATATTACAGCCGCGCAAGGGACACTGGCTACCAGCATCACCACCAGGAGTTATACCCTCCTCCGCGGGCGAGCTACCAAGAGCGCCAGTATAACTGTGCAAGCATCCCCGAGCCCGACACGCCGCGGGGACACGGAATACCTCACTCTGCGCACCTGCTGACGGGAAAGGGCCAGCCTGCGTCATGTGAGACCCCACAGTTGTCCATGTCCCCCGCCACCCCGCCGGCCGCAGCCTCCGCCTGCAACCAGGCCACCCCGGAGCATCCTAACAGCACAGTCTCCTCCAAACAGCCCGTGGTGTACCCGTGGATGAAGAAAATTCACGTCAGCACTGGTAGGCAACTTGTGGTGTTTATGTTCCCCCTGCTCTACTCACGCTCCTCTCTCCCCTTCTTCCCTCCCTTTATCAAGCCCCTCTGACTCCCATCTCGTTGCCAGCCCCTGCTCCGATAGCAGGGAAGCCTTTGAAATGGCACAATTGAGGCGGATTTACGACTCGGCATTGGTAATTACACCCACCATAAATTTTATAGCCGAGGTATACTCAGGGCAGCCGTATCACCATGTGGCTTCTGCTGTTATGTATTGCGCGATAGAGAGAGAGGGGGATAAATGAATAAGAGAAGAGAAGGGGAAGAAAATCTGAGCTTTGTGATCTTGCATTAATAATTTAGATCATGGTTGGATGTGAGTGTCCACTCATTACGCGGAGAAGTTCTTAACTTCCCATTTAAATTTCCTCAAACAGCAAAACATTCATGTCCAATAAATCTTTCAGAGCCATATCTCACTTTGTTTACCCCCTCCTTTTTCTCCCTTCTTCTTCTACCCTTTCTCTCCAATCTCCCCCTTTTTTCCTCCCAGTGAACTCTGGTTACAATGGGACGGAGCCAAAGCGGTCTAGGACAGCGTACACCCGGCAGCAGGTCTTGGAATTGGAGAAGGAATTCCACTATAACCGGTATCTAACCCGGCGGAGGCGCATAGAGATTGCACACACTCTGGTGCTTTCCGAGAGGCAGATTAAAATCTGGTTTCAGAACCGCAGGATGAAATGGAAAAAGGACCACAGGCTGCCGAACACCAAAGTGAGATCCTCCTCCTCTGGGTCCAACACAGGCTCTACGGCCGGCGGAGTCGCCGCTGTCTCGGCCACCAACACTGGGGCCCCCGACGAACTCAGTGCAGCACAGCATGGCGAGGATATTACCAGGTTATAAAACCACGAACCAGACACCTGGGGTACACAGAGAACTGGTTATTTATAGAACAATGATATATTTTGTTTTCGTAGCGATCTTGTGCGGTTTCCTTTAAGTCCAAAGTTATATAAAAATGCATGTTATATAGCATGGATTACTGCGAATACCGATGATTTATTTTTTACGTGAAACAGGGTTTAATTTATTTGAAGTTCTTTTATCCTGACGGGTTTTTTTTTTTTTTTTTTATTAAAATGAAGGAGTGAAACTAGAAAAAAAATATACATTTTATCAAAATGTTATTGTGGGCCATTCGTTTGCCCAGCTGCCCAAGGTAAAAATGCACAATCTATTTATTTCAAACAACACTGGAAGGATATCACTATCATAATAATAATAATTATTTTGGTATATTGAAAAAAGCTTGAACACAGCATTGGTTCTGAACTTGTATGTTTAGGATAACAGCAATGTGTGAATTTACCTCGTGTATTTCAGAAACTGGATTTTGATCTGCATTTTTAGTTGTTTTTTTTAAATTATTATTATTATTTGTGGTGTTGATGTTGTGTTTAGACCGTTACAAAGCAGATTATTGTGAAATGCAATAAACGGAGTTTAGTGTACTTGTGCTAATCATAATGGTCAATAAAAACAGTGAGTGTCTCCTAGTTTTACATACGTATGCTCGAAGTTCATTTTAGGTGAGACGAGGTCTACTAATGATTGGAGGATGTTTAAAAACTGTAAAGATTTGTAAATATTCAACAGGATCACTGTGTTTTCTGACTTTTTCTGCGCCTTTAAATTAGCAACGTGTACAGACCTGGTGTGTGTGCATTTGTGTGGGTGCGTTTATGAGTGTGTGCGTGTGCGCCTGTGTGTTTGAGTTTAACCTCTCTTGCAATAGAGTGAAGCTTTTTCCAAAAAATATGGAACAATAAGCAGTTTGGTGCAAACTCATCAGTCTGAAGGACATTCAATTAGCGCTGCAGAAAAGCTACTGAGGGTCCCCTCCAGTCCACTTCTGCACTGCTTTCTACCAGTGTCACAAAATGAAGCCCTATTTTGACTGAAAAGCCAAAATGCATGCTTTAAATTTACGGCTTACATTTGTAATGTGTTAGAGCTGATAGATGTTTGTAACATAGCCATTTTGTAACGCACACAGTCGCCCTGCTTTTTCTATACTGCTCCGTTGCGCCATGTGACTGGGTTTTCACATGTGACATAAATGAAAATTAAACAAAAAAAAAAAAAAACAAAAAAAAAAAGCGAACTGAACGCAGATTCTGTGTAATACATGGTGTGGTGTGAAATATGTCGCTGCGAGGATGATGACCTTTGTTGTCAGATTCTGGCCTGTAGGATGGGGAGGAGTGTTAATGGTTTCTTGTGTCTTTTACTTCTGCATGTGCATGTGCCTCTATATGCGTCAGTAAAATACATCCGAAATTCGATGCTGCTATGACAGAAAAAAGACACTTCAGAACTGTTTACTGCTACTCAAATGTAACATTTAACAGATGTGTGTCCTCTTATTTTTTTCTCATAACATTTGTGTATTCTTAGATAAATGAAGTCTGAGCATGAGTCAGACCCAAAGAAGCGCAAGCATTTGATAGATTATTGAAACTTTGGCATGAATAGGTTGTATAAAATGCCTTACGTAGTGGGAGGCACAACAACACAAAGAGAAGAGGTATTTTCCATCATCAATCTTGCACCACGGAGCTCTGTATAATGTCCTGGAAAACAGCTGTGATGATAGCCAGTTTTGATAACATCAAATGTTGTGCGGTATCAGCCAGAATAACTCATATGTATGCGTACATGTGAAAATGGACCCTTTGAAATCGACTCATTTTAGCACAAGCACAGATGTTAAAATCTGCTGTGGAGACTTGGCCTTTGGAGAAGCCAGCAGAATGGTGGTGAGGCGGCGCTGAAAAATGAATCCAGGAGTCTTTATGTTGTTGGACAGATTAGAGAAATTAATGTGCTCTCCGCAGTCGCAGCATCCCTCCAGCCCCTTTTCTTGGCCCTGTCGCCTCCATGTCGCGGGGCTTGAAAAGGTGCTTCAATGAAGTTTGGGGGTCGATATAGGAGAAGGCCGGGTTCACCTCGAGGACACATTTTCTGTTCCATTAGGCTCATTTCAGTCTGGATGGCCGACCTCTCCAACCCTGTGACCTGATTCACTTTCTATGCGTGTACCTTCTGGGCGCGCCCTCGCCGGTCCTCTCTTGGCCTCTGCTTTCTTTGTGGGTTTTTCTGCGCTGCGCCTGTATAGAGGGGGCCCGCGGCGGGGCATCACTGCATGTGTTGCTCACTTTGTTATTCACGGTGACAGCGGACAGCATTGAACCCTCGGACTGTGCTCCTCTCCGCACCCATCGGAGCTGTAGGACCTCCTAACCTGCGCCTTCTTCACGTGGGTGCAAATCTTCTCAGTGAGCGAGTTATTACACATAAATACACACAGTAAAGTTATCCATAAATGATAGCGATATAAAATAACTACTTGAGATGATGTCTTGCAATTGCACCTCAAATTTGACAAACTGGGAAATATTTTTTACTACGGTGATTAGTAGCGTTCTCTGAGGTCTCATAAAAGGTGCTGCGGCTATAAATAGTTTCATTTGCTGCGCTTATGTGACTTCTGCTCCCAGGTTGGCTCCCTTGTCCAAACTCCAGCTGCCAATTATAGACGTTTCTGACAGTACTGGGACACTTGGTCATTGTGATTAGTTTATGAACAAGGACCTTCAAGTGTTTTTTTTAATTCACAAACACCTTGGAAACTTTTCAATGAGACCCCCAGCAATACCTCAACTCCTTAATGCTAACATTATAGGTTACAATGAAATGATCTTCACTCATTGTGATTTATATATATATATATATATATATATATATATATAAATAGTATAGTAAGTAAATAATAAATAAGGCCACACAGCCTTATTTATTATTGATAAAGTAATTGGAATAAAATTCACAACTTTAACTTTTTAATCCTTGACATAATTTTTCCAAAGCTTTATATAAAGAGGTTAAGCATGATCAAATCAAATCAGATGGAATAATCCTTAATTTCCTCCTTGTTTTGTAAGAAAATTGTAAATTCATGCAATTTTTAAGCATAGTCATATTTTATCAGTTTTGAGTAGTCTGTCTTACCTTCTAAAGTAAACTTGGAGAGGAAAGTGCATAAATGGAAAATGTTATGACATTTGATATTTTCTCCTTAGACTATTTCCAGAATATCAAGCCGGTCAGAGGAAATTCAGTATGTAACAATATTTATTAAGTTGAAACATTATTACTTGAAGTTCATTTAACAGGACACGCACATGTGTTTGAACGGCTATATCCAGGAGTTAAAATAGGAAAGTAGACGACTAGGTGTATTGGTTACAGTGAGCATGAAATGTTTTAGTAGTTCAAATAGTAACAGAAAATACTAAATTAGCTTGAAAATATCCTTATGTAAACTTAATTTTTAAACAATGAGGGTTTTTTCTAATCATCTTTCCAACTAATGGATTTGTTGACTGGTCTTTAGATAACTAAAGTTCTCTTTTGGATAGTAAGAAGTCGCAAAGATTACATAAATGTCTGACTGGTTTGGGCTCTGTGAGGGAATATTAATGGGAAAAAATCCTGACAGCATGTATTCCAGAGGTAAACAGCTGTCAGTGAAAGCCAAACCCACATGTTTGTGTGTCAGTACACATTTGACCCTCCTTCCTCCTTGCCATGTCTTGGAGGCTACAGGTGGAGCTCAAATTACTCTCTGAACATAGAAAACATTATGCACCTTTTGTTTGAGCTCTTGTTAGGAAGGATTAATGTCAAGCAGAAAATGCATTTTTGAGGCATGACTTTATCTCCCTTTCCCAAAGAATTAAGAAAACTGTATGACGAAGATAGATCTGTTTAATATAAAAACCGTTGAATTTGAAAGTTACTGAAGCAAACTCTGGTGCCTTTGCAGTCATATTATTATTATTATTATTATTATTATTATTATTATTATTATTATTATTATTATTATTATTATTATTATTATTAAAAACCTGCTGAAGTCTCATCTAAACTTACTGAACCCTGACTGAATATATACAAACATTTATCTTTGTTAAGTTCAAAAATAAACTAAAGATATTGTGTGTTTTTTTAATGAATATTCTCACATAATCAGTGCAGACTATATACGTTAAAGTTTGTTGACGGGTCATACTGCATTTAAAACAAAAACATCCATCTATCAAGGAAATATTGTCTTTATTCTTAATTGTGAAAGATTATTCTGTAAACATAATTTAAGAATTTCCTCTGCCTGTATCTGCTGTAATGTTTCAAATTCATGATTGTTTCCAGCACTATGAACGCGCAGGATTATGGTGCGTTTTTGAGTTTGGAGTGCACTGTTTAAATTCCTGAGGAGTTACTCAGGTCCAACCAGTTTTGTCTCTGACTTGAGACTGTTGAATCACACATGATTTTCAGCTCACATTGCACCGCTGCAGGCTCTCTGTGATTTATGGAGCACCTCTGGCGAGGCCTCTCTCTTTCTCCCTCCTTCCTTTTCTTTCAGAAGGTGTAAAACGTTACACAAGGATCCATCAAGACATTTAAACAAACGTTAAACAGGATTGGTCAGGTCTGATCTGATGCTCACCTGGGTTATATCACCTGCAGTTATTGTCAGGTTGGCCGGTTATACATGAGTTTGTCCACTCGTCTCAGATGAGTGGCTTCTTCAACCACTTAGGGTTGTGATGAAAGCTCTGCACATTGCTGTGTGCGTGTTCGACCTGCAGCCCTGTAGCAGCTGTATAGAGGCTTAGAGTTGAAACAGGGGTCACGCTGCTATTTTCCAGGACAGAAGAGAGGCTGCCTCACATTGACCAGCAGTGGGTGTGTCATGAATCCATGAAACTCTGCGTTTACTCATACGGGGAGCAACAGAACCAGCCTGTATGTACGCATGTGCCTTTAGTAATAACGGTGGAGCTGGGCTAAATAACATAAAAATCGATTTTAAAAACTAATCAGAAACACTGAAGTGATTAACAGTCAGAACTTGCAAACATTCTTACATGGGTGATATAGCTGCCAGCCCAGGGCGCCCTCCATCATAGAGCAGCACTGCCCCCCCCCCCCCCCTTAACTACTGACAATTTGTGTCAGTAGTTGTACCTGACCCAGTATGCAGCAATACAATCTGTAGATTGATGCAAAGTATAAACACTATGAAAGTATGGCTGGAAAACGTTTGGGAGCAAATTAAAGGACTAATTCTCAGATTTTCAAGGAATTATCTTTGTGCATCGATTGTTTTAATTTTAAAATACTTTAACCAGTCAAATCTAAATTTGATATTTCTGTGCTGAAAATAAACTCTGAACAAGAGGATTTTTAGTTTTATTAAAAATATACTTCAGATCTTATCTTCACTAAAGTCAAACAGACACGGATAGATAGATAGATAGATAGATAGATAGATAGATAGATAGATAGATAGATAGATAGATAGATAGATAGATAGATAGATAGATAGATAGATAGATAGATAGATAGATAGATAGATAGATAGATAGATAGATAGATAGATAGATAGATAGATAGATAGATAGATAGATAGATAGATAGATAGATAGATAGATAGATAGATAGATAGATAGATAGATAGATAGATAGATAGATAGATAGATAGATAGATAGATAGATAGATAGATAGATAGATAGATAGATAGATAGATAGATAGATAGATAGATAGATAGATAGATAGATAGATAGATAGATAGATAGATAGATAGATAGATAGATAGATAGATAGATAGATAGATAGATAGATAGATAGATAGATAGATAGATAGATAGATAGATAGATAGATAGATAGATAGATAGATAGATAGATAGATAGATAGATAGATAGATAGATAGATAGACGGACGGACGGACAAGCAGGCAGGCGAGGGATGCAAAGCAGGTACTACCACTGAATACTTCACACCACATATTGTAGCTATAGGGAATGATGGCCTGGGTGAACGTACGAGTGTACTTTATGTCAGTGTAACACCTCACTGAGAAATATTTAATTAGCCTATTTGCTGCATCGTTGAGGACCCCAGATATTAAAGCCATTTCCTGCATTGAAGGTGTCACCAGCGGCCCAGACAATCACTAGACTGAGTTATGGTTATGGTATTCACTTTCATCAGCACAAGTGATCTGAATATGCAATCTAGGAGACTATAGATTCTCGTTTATGTACAGGTTAAGTGATTTAATTTGTTCTATGACAATGATTTCTCTGCTGTGCCACCAGTTGCATCTGCTGCTGCATTGCTGAACAAATCCATGCATGTTTCTGCACACATAGGAGCGACAGATAATCTGTTGTCTAAATGAATAAAATCATGAACATTTTAAAATAGGGAACTAAACTAACAGTTTAAGAACCCTTTAATTAGCACAACAGACATATTTTGTGTTTGTAAACATGTAATCAGTATTTTAAGCTGTGAGCACCCACAAATTTCTTAAAATGGGTCCTATCATGGATCCTGTCAGTCATTTATTGCTAAGGGCTTTTAAAGGAGGCAAATTCAGCCTAGACAAACCTGGCTGGAAAAACAAAGCTGCAAAACGAGTTTAAAAGACGCTGTAAATATAAATATAGTGCATTTCTGCCACACTTCTTATTTACAAAACAAAATACAACGTAAAACAATCCAACATTATTCCCTGAAAGGGTGCAGGGTTTACCTTGGTATACCTACCAAAGAATAACCCCCTATTAATGCACGTCCTTATATAAAGTGCACGAAGCAGACCACGTGCGTGTCTTCTCCTGCCTTATGAAGTGCAGTCTGCAAACTCTGGTCCTTTCATTTCACTCTGCATTGTTTACAGCAACATAGGGCACCGGGCCCATAAATCTTCTCCTTGCTCTGCCAAGACAGCGCCATTTGTATGCACCGTTTTAACCGACAGCATCCTCTGCCCATTAACGTCTTCTCACAAGCTCTCTTTCAGTCTCCTCTTATCTGCACAGCTCTGTCCCCGGGACATGCATTAACTGATACGTGTTTTCCTTAAGCTCAGGAAAACAATTACGCTTTTTTGTCTTTATTGCAAATAATATTACATCGATGCATATTTTATCGAGGAGGAAAACAAAACAAAAAAACAATCTCGGGCTGCAGTAGCCAGATTTGCCTCCCGATTTTGCGCAGCCGCAGCACGGTTGTCTCTCTTTCTCTCTGTATAGGTTATTGGTATGAAAAATAAAAGTTTATCGACAATTTCTTCACTTGTTTGTGTCAGCGGGCGAGGGAGCGCAGAAGGTAAGGAGGAATTGTAAAAGGGTTGACACCCAGGAGCGACCGGCGTGCTTTTGTGTGTGAGAGAAAAATGATTTATAGCCACTGAGGCGGTTCAAATAGAGTTCACGGAGAATTGTGGTGGAGGCGCGGAGGTGCTAAATTAATGTCTTGCTGAGCTAGTATATCACAGATTCTATCTCCAAATTCAGAGAGAGTGCGTTCAAGGGTGCGAGGCAAGGAAAACACAATGAAATTAATTACTTTCCCCCTCATTTCAGCCACTACCACAAATAACGTTCCTTATAATAATAATAATAATAATAATAATAATATAATGCTACATTGTTTATCTATTCATCTAACTTTGCTGATTTAAGCTGTTTTTTTTTTATATAGCCACTTGCTTCATTATATGATCCATAATGCAAATATCTAAAATTACATAATACAGATTTGAAACTCCTAACTCTGAAAAATGTAAGTATTGCTGAATAATAGTTACATTGAACCGATGTCCCCGTATTCATGTAATTCAAGAAAATGAAATCCCTGATGGTCGTGACTTGATACACTTTGAAGTTGCAGGTAAAGCCCTGATAATGGTGGCAGCAGGGGTGACGCGTAAAGAAAAAAAAAAAGGAGGAAGGCTCCTCTCCTTCCAAGCTTTGCAGCCCTGAGTGCATAATCCATCACCTTTGAGACATCTAAAGAGGGCTTTCTAGACAGCTTTGTTGCAGTGAAACACCAGCAGGAACTTAGGCTACATTTGAAGCTTGCTTCAACTAAGATTGATACGGGCCCACAATGCGAACAGGCCCTTTAGGAAACGTTCACTTTTTTGTAGATTTTGTGCAACATTCAGTATTTTACTCTTATACACGATTTTGCATGCGTTTGTGCTTTGCTGAAATAATAATAATAAAAAAAAAAACGTATTAGTGAGTTTACTTCCCTATTCATTTAGAGGACAACTGCTCCAGCTTTTAGTGCAGAATCATTTCACCCCCGGAAATATCTATTACCGCTTGTTAAAATTAAGTTGCAAATTCCATATTTTATTTGAACACATTTCGCCTTGAGCTGGCCTGAGTTGCTTCAAACAGGCGCCTATTAGATATAAATTCTCAACCTGTCCTTCACCCATTCAGCCGTATAGCAAAAATGATTAAATGTAAAATAAATAAATAAAAAATGTTACTTCACAACAACTGAAATTGTACAGTGAATCCTGAATAATGCAAATGAGTCGTCTTGCAGGAAAAAAAGAAAAACCTTTAATGATTGCCTCCTTTGTCTTTGTGCAGCAATGACTGTCACAGCCTTTTGTTTGACCACTCCCATTGAATCCTAATAAGCTGCACTTGCAGTCGGACAGTTAGAAGCATATGTTATGAAAAGGAGAAGCCCGCCAATTTATAACGAGAAGTTTGAAAAATAATCGAACATAATTTTGCCTTGAAAGACTAAAGCTCTACTTTTTATTGACAGCATTAAAACACTGGGATAAATACTTGCCATTGTGTTTGTCAGAGGGGGAAAAAAAGCTGTACGCAGTTTAATTTAATTTAATATTTTTCATTTTTTAAACGCCGTCATAAGGTACGAATTAAACATTAATCGCACATTATTCCATTGCACTGATATTGCAAAGCAGGCATTCTTTTTGTTTAAACCTACCACACGGTGCTCAGCAGCAAGGCGCGGCTCTCCCAGTTTATCCTGTAGCATTTACAATAAAAACCAGAAATCTCTACGCTTGGTTTGAAATAAAAACGCTCCTCAGCACACGTGTGTGTAATCTTTGTTTGTCTCCCCCTGTCTCCGTTTGAACGCATCTCTTTCTTACATCTTGGCCTCTTTCCAGTTGTCCAGTTATCAGATTTTTTTTAATTTTTTATTGCCCTTTTACAAATCCCTAGATACGGAAAAGCCGGACAACGTGCAGAGAATGTCTGAAGAAATATGCAAAAGCTTCTTCGGATACCCCAAGTTGCCAGCAGGATTAGTTTCCAACTCCGGAGCTCTGTCATTGGATGAGTGGCACACGTGACCACGGTATACCCCCTCTGGTAAATATTATTCAAACCGTTCCTCATGGTTTCCAGCTCCAAATACTCTGTCCTGCGTGCATTTATTCTTTCAGGTTAATTGTGATCTGATATTAGACAGATAGAAGACCTCTAGCTTATTACTACTGAGGGACTTCTCAGTTTGATTTGAGCCAGTTTGATGAGCTGTGGGGTCCATGGACCCCCAACTGTCTGTGGCCCTCCCTCCGCAGCTGCATGGCAACAGTTTTGAAATGAGCTCTGGACAAGTGCCAAAACTTAGCGTGGGATGTAGTGAAGGAACAAGAGTTGAACGAGTAGGAGGAGGAGGAGGCCATGATTCAAGACCTGATCAGCCGAACCTGACCTCTACTGCTCCCTTCAGTTCCAGGTTGAACCCACATGAAGGTTCTGAGTGCCCTCTGGAGCCTGCGGTTTACTGCCATGCCAAGGGCAAGCTGGACCACAGAAGCAGAGGATGTAGTCTCACCATCTGCCACTCAAAGGGGATTTTCCCCTGGATGAAGTCAAGGAAAACTGGCTCGAAGCGGTCAAGTAAGTTTTTTTTCTCTCATGTGTTTTAGAGCTGAAAATATTAGGAAAATATGACATTATGATATTATTATGAATATTCCAATAATACTTTTAATTAGGCCACATTTACTCATTGATCTGTTTTTTTTCTGTGCTCTATGTTGTGAATAAAGGACAGTGAATACATTACACATGATATACCAAATACAGCATCCAAGCAACAAAGCACACACACCTTGGATGTGAACTTTAACCCACATAACTGCCTTTCTAAAGATCATTGCAAGCGGCCTTGTAGAAGCATAGACTTAGTCAAAGCAAATTCTTTATTCATGCTGGTGGTGGCCCAGGATTTTACAACATAGGGAGTAACATTGTTGTGTTGTTTCTGTGACAGTTTCTTTTAAACCTGATACATTTTCTTAAATTCAAAAAATCCACACAACTTTAAAGTAATTCTAAATTATCTGAATTATTGATTTGAAATAAGTTAAGAATCAGGAGGAATATGGACAGATCACCTAAATCCTCTTGCAGCGTGTAATAGAGATAGACAAAGGAAGTACTCATCATTATGAACATTAAAATATTTTCATGTAGCTCAACGGTACAAGAACTTTGCACATTAATATTCACATAATGATTGCAATTTAACATGAGTGTAGACGTTTCCTAAGATCTTCTGCACTGAGTATGTGGTTACAAGTGCAGTTATGTTGTTTTTGTTGCTTCTTGTGCTGATTAAATCTCAAAAATCACAGATTATAACCACTGTTTTTAACACGTTCATACAATAAATTATTATGTTTGCAGTGCACAATCATATTACTGCAATGATAAAAGAAAACTGCACAGAGAGATGGGGTGAACAGCAATGTTATTTTTAATTGTTTTATCATTATAAGTATTTTTATTTTCAAAATAAAAGATTAAATCCATTGTTAATAACTGGATTTTAACCTGACATTATGACTGGATTTTATTGCAGTAAATTACATTGACAGAAAGCTAATTGAAATTGTCTGGATTGTATATTAACTCCGCCTGACTTTGATTAGACTAGAATGACTTTATGTTGCTTTGTATTGTAAAGTGCCTCAAAATTACTTTTGTTGTGATTTAACTGAATTAAATTGATACGAATTGAATTTTATTGAATTTGGACCAACATAGATATTATATAACTGCATATGAATTGGACCTGTTTGTTTAGTAAAGTCCTTTGAGATGTTTGTCTTTGTGAGTTGGTTTTATATAAATTAAACTGAATCAACCTCTCCTGACCTTCCAAACAGTGAATATCAAGGAAACATGTTGGCCATGTTAAAGACGGCACCATCCTCTGTCTAATGCACTCACTATAGGTCTTATTAAACATCCATTAACCCGTCCTTGTCATATTGTTATCAACAGAGTCCTGGTGCTGCTCATATACATGTCAAACTGAATCCCTAATGGCGGCTATTTTCAGTGGTGCTCCCGAGGTACATTTTAAGTGACTGAGATGGGGATTTGACAGTTCTGCTTCCGTGTGGAGCTCTGATTAATGTGGCCTGTCAGGCAGCCGTAGTGGCGTCAGATGTTTTCCCCAGACTGCCTCTTCGGCAGGGAACTTTCCCTGAACACTTGACACACTAGACAGCCAGTCTTGTTTAGGAGTTTCGATTGTGACTGAATAGGAACTGAGGGCTCCGCTTGGTCTCAGGTTGATTAGATGAGGATTGAGGTGGGTCTTGCTGGCACCATAGACTCTAGGATGGAGGTGTTACATGCATTGCACTTTCTGTAAAAGGCTAAGCTTTTTTCTGTGCTCATTCCCAGCTTCAGCCAAGGGTGATGTGACATCTAGTGCTACAGGCAGAGGAGTGAGAAGAGAGAGGACATCCTTCACCAACAACCAGCTGCTGGAGCTGGAGAAGGAGTTCCACTTCAGCCCTTACCTGCAACGCCGCCGCAGACTGGAGATGGCTGCCGGGCTGCAGCTCACTGACCGCCAGGTCAAGATCTGGTTTCAGAACCGCAGGATGAAGCTTAAAAAGGAGCACAAGCATGGCAGGGTGACAGGTTTGTCCGACAATTCCCTTTGCACGCTGCATATGGGGCTCCCAGCAGCATGTGCTGTCAGAACTTCCTTCTCCTCTTCCTTGGAACCACACTCCATGGATCAGGCTATGCTTTCTCTGTTTGACCCCACAGACTTGTCCTATCTAAACTGCATGTTTCCATCTGTTGTGAATGGTCCAGCCTTCTCATGCACATGTACAGAAGGTCATCAGCAAGTCAGCATTTCAAATCGGCTCTGAGGGTCCATAAAGGCTCTCCCTTCTGTGCTTTTAGAAATATTCCCTCACACATTCACCTTCACCTACTTATGAAAAACTAGAGGATGTCTGAACAGCATCCCAGGAATGCCATCCACTTAGCACACCAATTCATGAAACATTTTAATTAAACTATACGAGCACATCTTGATTAAGGAGAGCTGCAGCAATATCATTTGTGTTTAAAGGCACAACATAAGAACACTGCAGGTCTTTACAAATACAGCATTAAGGATACTTTTGAACTTGTAGTAAATGGTTATTTACATTGCCTAGCAAAAGCATTCAAACCCCTGAATTGTTCGCACATTTTGTCTCTATAACCACAAACCTTTGTGTACTTGACTGGGATTTTATATCAAACACCTGTGCAAAATAGTGTACAACAGTGTAGTCGAAGGAAAATGATATTTGAACACAATCTGAAAAGTATGTCATGCATTTGTATTTAGCCCTATTAAACATAAAACACACAAAAAAAAAACTAGATTGCCTTCAAAAGTCACATAATTAGTAAGTAGAATAGAGTAATTAAATCTGTGAAGGCCTTGATAGAGAACATCAGTGAACATACATATTTATAAAGACCAAGGAACACACCAGACAGGTCAGGTATAAAGTTATAAAGAACCATAAATTATGTTTTAAGTTATAAAACAATATCCCAAACTTAATAGTTCATAGTTCATAACAACTATGAACTCCACAAATTTTCCCTTTCGGATCATTGGGATCATCATCACCAACCACGAAACACAGTGATGGCAATATCATGCTTATGGCACAGGGAAGCTGGTTAGAATTGATGGGAAGATGAATGGAGTTGAATACAGGGCAATCCCAGAGGAAAACTGAGGCTGCACAAGACATGAGACTGGTGGGGACAACTTCCAGCAGGACAAAAACCTTACACATGCAGTCAGCGCTACAATTACACTAATTTGGATCAAATATTATCCATGTGTTGGAATGGCCTAGTCAATGTCCAGGCTTAAATCCAATTGAAAATCTGTGACAGGACTTGGGAATTAGGGTTCACAGACACTCTGTGCTCTGCTAAGTATTGACAAAGAGGGGCTTGAATACAAATGCATGCCTCATTTTTCAGCTTTTTATTTGTAAAATATTTGTAAGCTATGTATCATTTCATTTTACTTCCACTTTACAGTTGTGTGGTACATTGTGTTGGTCTATCACATAAAGCCATAATAAAATACTTTGAAGCCTGTGGTTGTAACATGGCAACATGTGCAAAGGTTGAATTGGATGTAAATACTTTTGCAAAGCCCTGTAGTTGCAGCAAGTAAAAATTGCAGATCTTTGGCATTTTTCCATAAAGGAGGTTTTAAACAACAAAAAATTGTTTCTTTGTGTTGTTTTTACTGTAGATTTGTTTATTTGAATATCACTAAGTGGTGCGGCTTTTTCATAGCTAACTGTTTGTTTATGGGAAGGGCTTAAAATGCTGACGTTTAATATGTATATATATTTTTTTTTTATAAAGGTTGTTATTTATACAGTGAGTGTTCCCTGTTATTTTTGATGGATGTTTCCGTACTGAACATGGTTAATAAACACATTTAGGAAAATTGTAATCATGCACAGTGTTTACCTTGTTCATTTAAAAGGCGAAGGGCTTTTTTTTAACAGTATTTCCTAATTATGAATTCCTATGTCAAATCGAAAAAAATGAGATGGATTATGCATTTAAATTAAACAGGGCTTTAGATTCATTGAAAACTTTACAGTATTGTGTATTCACGTTGCACAATCTTGCCTCTCTCCCGCTCCGCTGCCTCAGAGTTTCCCCCTCCATTAATCACAGAGACAAGGTAGTTTTTCCAGCGTTCCAACCACAAGCTCTGAACCCACTGGGCACCATGACAAGAACTCCTCCTGCCTCCACCCCACCCCCTCTCCCCCAGCCCTCGCCTCTTTCTATGGCCAAATTGTAGTTCTGCAAGTTGGGGCTGGCCTCGCTCTCAGTGGGCATGTTTAGCCGTGTAATGTGGAAGCCCTTCCAACTCACTACGGGCCCATGAGAGACCAATGCTGCCCAATCACCAATGACAACATATCATCTCAAAGAGCAATGTGAAGTTGTTTACTGGCATCTACTATGCCTTGATAGAGTGGGGAGTCTCAATTACAAACTATGTCATTATTTTTGCCAAATTTCAATGATAAAACTGTGTTTTTATTTGGCAAAAGTAGGTCACATCTGCCTAGGGATTTCTATTTCATATGTCAAAGATAATAACTTTACCTGATGAAGGAACTTGTCTTCTTTTACACTTGATAATGTGAGCCTGAACATAAATATTGTAAACAAAACTACACACAAATTGTGGGCATGATGACAGTTTTATATCAGTGGCTTTACTGTGAATAAGCTGTCACAGAGGCCCACTGACAGCTCCAAAACTGGGTGCAGTAAAGCTGATCCCCCCCCCACCCCCCCGTTGCTTCTAATGACTTCCTACTCCTAATTCATTATCAGTCCCTGGATCAGTTGTCATTTGGTAAATATTTAGCACCCATTTGGCAGGTCTCTGTTGCCGTTGGGGGAGCTATTTTGCAAGCTACAACTGTGTGAATATTTTAGATTTAAAAAATGGTCTGTATTTGAAAGGTGGCAACGAGAGGAAAGCAATAAAAGCCATATATGAGAGAAAGTTCCGCTGTAAAAATGTGCTCACTTAACTAAGAGACAGAAAGAGAAGAAATTATGTGGAACACAGAGCAGACTGTGCTAGATTCCTGAAATTCTTGGATACGCTGGGTGATTTATGATTCTGATGGTTGCTGAGGATCAAAAAAACCTTTACCTCCTTTCCCCAAAACATTCCCCTTCTAGACACTAAAAGCCAGGAGGATCCACACACTGGTGTGCAGTAATTCCATGGACGGGGTCAAGGGGGATCCGCAGAGGTCAAGGAAAGCCTCCACTCAAGGGCCCCAGAGCGAGGGGGGCACACTCTATGTCCATCTGAACATTAGGTTAGCTGGTTGTTCTCACATTAGCATCTAAACTCATTATTTCCCGCTTACTCACAAGACTCCGTTGACTTCTTGACTTGGCATCTGTTCTCAAAGGAGGAGATCTGCCAAGCCAAAGAGCCCTGCATAATCTTCTCAAGATTTCTTGGCTTTTGCAATAAAACACATGTATAAAAGTGATAAATGGTGCCTGCAGAAGATTGCCATGAAACCAGCTTTGGTTATGGTCCATCATTAATTTGGAGAAAAATTTTGTCCTGCACAGTGACTAATGTTTTACTGGCTCATATAAAGCTGTCATGGTTAGGGTTCCAGTCACTTCCAGTCACTGAATGGTGATCACAAACAGACATAAATGAACAGTGATCATAGTGATCTTAGTCTATATAAGCACCGGTAAACAGTTTAATACATAATATCTCATTATAATTTTCAGTCATATGTAGATTTGTATTTTAGAGGCAATATTTGGTTGCCAGCATTTCCTCCAAAATCCTTCTTATCTTTTTTTTCTGTGCTGTTTATTTCTGCCACTAATGTTCAAATAAAATAAAAAGTAAAAGATTATAAACAGATTTCCCCTGAAAAAAATGTTCAAGCCACGTTAAGTATGTTTCCTTTCAGTTCACGCTTAATTTACTTTCCTGTTTTTATTTTAGAAACAGTAATTCAAATGCACTCATTTACATCACCTATTGATCTTAATGACAAAGCCACTTCCAAGTTGTTTTAAACTGGATGCACATCCTACATAGATCTTATATACTGTATAAGGTCCATTTAAATTAATGCTGAACTTAAATCCAGATACAAAAAAACAAAAAAAATCAAAAACTGTAGTCACTGAAATAACAGTTTCAGTTCAGGCGTAGTGATTATACAGGTCCTTCTCAAAATATTAGCATATTGTGATAAAGTTCATTATTTTCCATAATGTCATGATGAAAATTTAACATTCATATATTTTAGATTCATTGCACATTAACTGAAATATTTCAGGTCTTTTATTGTCTTAATACGGATGATTTTGGCATACAGCTCATGAAAACCCAAAATTCCTATCTCACAAAATTAGCATATTTCATCCGACCAACAAAAGAAAAGTGTTTTTAATACAAAAAACGCCAACCTTCAAATAATAATGTACATTTATGCACTCAATACTTGGTCGGGAATCCTTTTGCAGAAATGACTGCTTCAATGCGGCGTGGCATGGAGGCAATCAGCCTGTGGCACTGCTGAGGTCTTATGGAGGCCCAGGATGCTTCGATAGCGGCCTTTAGCTCATCCAGAGTGTTGGGTCTTGAGTCTCTCAACGTTCTCTTCACAATATCCCACAGATTCTCTATGGGGTTCAGGTCAGGAGAGTTGGCAGGCCAATTGAGCACAGTGATACCATGGTCAGTAAACCATTTACCAGTGGTTTTGGCACTGTGAGCAGGTGCCAGGTCGTGCTGAAAAATGAAATCTTCATCTCCATAAAGTTTTTCAGCAGATGGAAGCATGAAGTGCTCCAAAATCTCCTGATAGCTAGCTGCATTGACCCTGCCCTTGATAAAACACAGTGGACCAACACCAGCAGCTGACATGGCACCCCAGACCATCACTGACTGTGGGTTCTTGACACTGGACTTCTGGCATTTTGGCATTTCCTTCTCCCCAGTCTTCCTCCAGACTCTGGCACCTTGATTTCCGAATGACATGCAGAATTTGCTTTCATCCGAAAAAAGTACTTTGGACCACTGAGCAACAGTCCAGTGCTGCTTCTCTGTAGCCCAGGTCAGGCACTTCTGCCGCTGTTTCTGGTTCAAAAGTGGCTTGACCTGGGGAATGCGGCACCTGTAGCCCATTTCCTGCACACGCCTGTGCACGGTGGCTCTGGATGTTTCTACTCCAGACTCAGTCCACTGCTTCCACAGGTCCCCCAAGGTCTGGAATCGGCCCTTCTCCACAATCTTCCCCAGGGTCCAATAACCTCTTCTCGTTGTGCAGCGTTTTCTGCCACACTTTTTCCTTCCCACAGACTTCCCACTGAGGTGCCTTGATACAGCACTCTGGGAACAGCCTATTCGTTCAGAAATTTCTTTCTGTGTCTTACCCTCTTGCTTGAGGGTGTCAATAGTAGCCTTTTGGACAGCAGTCAGGTCGGCAGTCTTACCCATGATTGGGGTTTTGAGTGATGAACCAGGCTGGGAGTTTTAAAGGCCTCAGGAACCTTTTGCAGGTGTTTAGAGTTAACTCGTTGATTCAGATGATTAGGTTCATAGCTCGTTTAGAGACCCTTTTAATGATATGCTAATTTTGTGAGATAGGAATTTTGGGTTTTCATGAACTGTATGCCAAAATCATCCGTATTAAGACAATAAAAGACCTGAAATATTTCAGTTAGTGTGCAATGAATCTAAAATATATGAATGTTAAATTTTCATCATGACATTATGGAAAATAATTAACTTTATCACAATATGCTAATATTTTGAGAAGGACCTGTATCTTATTATGAGTCGGTAAAGCACAAACCAACTATAAAGAAACTAATCAAAAATGCTCAGTTTTAAACAATATAGATGTATTTATATAAAATATATAACATAGATATTTAGTCTTTATCTGTTTTTTTGGCAGTATAGTCAAACATAGGATTCTAATTTACATAATCACAGCGTTTTTTCTTTGCACCCAACTAAACCTAAAACATTTTAGGAACATAGAAGGAAAAATAAATATGCAAAATATTTTGGAACCACGAAGCTGGAGGTGTAGCCAGGGGTGAAATGTCCACCCTTAAAAATGTGCCAGCCCCTCACAGTCCTACATGCATTATATTCGGTATGCATGAATTGAGAGAGAGGACAGGGCAAGCTTCTATGGTCACTCAATTTTGTGGGGGCTAAAAAGCATGTTCTAGCACATCAAATATATGTTCTATACAAAAAACATCAATTTTCAGAGTTAAAAAAATGACTTGAGAGGATCCTCCATCCATGGTCTATATCTGCTTCCTTGCAGGGTCACAGGGGGCCTGGAGCCTATCTCCAGCGGTCATTGGGTGTAAGGTGAGGTACACGCTGGACAGGTAGCCAATCTGTCACAGGAAAACAGAGACACACAGAAGAAACATCCATCCACACACACCCAAGAACATTTTAGAGTAACCAATAAACCTCACTATTATGTTTTTGAGAATCTAGAGAGAACCCACACATGCATGGAGAGAACAAACTCCATACAGAAACACCCCATGTTGGGATTTGAATCCAGGACCTTCTTGGTACCATGAAACAGTGCTACCAACTGATCTTTTTATTTTAATTTATTTAATTGAACCTAAACTTCAAACAACATGCCTAAATAAATCCCAAAAAAGTTTGATGTTTTTGGGTTGGTGTGCACCCCTTACAAACTTCTCTGGAGGATGCCCTTGTTCCTTTGCTGGTGCAGCATTTTATCTTAACCAAGCTCCAAATATCCATGTTTCAAAACAAAATAAGTAAGTAAACTAAGAACTTGACTTGATCATTTCAAAGGAATCATTTGATGAAGAACATTACTGGACAAGGGGCATTTAATTTTGCTTTGTAATTATGGTAGTTTTTATGTAACCTTTATACGTCGTGTGTTTTTTGTAGTATTTTTTAAAAACAGCAGGAGGGTTACCCTCATTTATAAAAGTCACACCCTGCAAGAGAAGCAAAACATCAACCTCTAAAAAAAGACCATCTTTAAATCTCTGTATGAATAAAATAGAAATTATTTGGCATATTTTGACCCATAAGAGAAAGTTTTTAGGCAATCAAGCTACTCCTTAACTAAAATGTGACATAATGTAAAAAGTAGCACTGAAGTCTGCAAATGTGCTTCAGCTGAAAGTGAGCATGTTTCTTTAAACGCAGTCCTGAAAGTAAGATATATGCAGTTCAAGGTTGTAATTTTTCTTTTAGATTGTTTAAAATCACAGAGATGGCACTTCCCTAAAAGTGACCATGACTGACTAGAGCTTTTGTCCACAGAGGAGGGAAACCCCAAACTTTAATGTCGTCCCTTAAGGAGGCTTTGTTCTTTTTATGACCTGTTAACCTTCTCAGTCTTTTCCTTCCACATCCGTTACTGCTGCCCACCACACTCACGGGGTCCTTGTTACTCAAGATGATTGTTAAGTACCAATTTCCTGTGTCACCTTTATGGCTTTTATTTATTTGTCTGCTCCTTCGTGTGGAACAGAAGCCCCAGCATCGCTCAGGTAGATGGATGATAACTCACCTGCTACGACTCATCTGTCTCGGAAATTTGACTTCCTGAATCTCTTACAACTGTTAATGTCATATTATGGCCCGGCATTATCAAGATCGACGGCTTTTTAAATGCGTCCCAGTTAAGGATGATCGGTGACAATAAAAAGGTAAGTTGGTGATGAAGGTGTCACAGCTGTTGGTGGCAGAGCCGAGTTGTGCAGCAGGGCAGAAGTCACCTGCTAGAGAGAAGTTTCCGCTCTGAAGAACTCTGGAAAAATGAATGAACAAAATTCAGTCAGCTAAATGTCATATTTTGACTAGTATTGAACAGCCAGGAAATATTCAAATCCCAATGGCTTCATTACACAGAATCTGATCAATACACACCTTCGTTTGGTTTAAATTACACAAACATAAAGGGCATGCTGATATTAGCTACAGCAGCATGTATAGAAGAATCTCAAGGAATAAGAGGGGGGTTAGAGAAGCCCAGGATGCTTTTATAGCAGCTGTCTGCTATTTTGTGTCTTGTGTTTCTCATCTTCCTCTTGACAATACCCCATAGATTCTCTGTGGGGTTTAGTTCAGGACAGTTTCCTGTCCAATCAGGCAAAGTGATGCCATGGTCATTAAAGCTAGTATCGGTATTTTTGGCAGGTGCCAAATCCTGTGGAAAAATAAAATCAGCATCTCCATAAAGCTTGTCAGCAGAGGGAAGCATAAAATGCTCAAAAAGTTCCCAGTAGAAGTTGTGCTGACTTTGGACTTGATAAAACACAGTGGGCCGACACCACCAGATGACAGTTCCTCAAATCATCAGTGTGGAAATTTTTACACTGAACATCAAGCAGCCTCTCCCTCTCCACTCTTCCTGAAACTCTGAGACCTAACTTCTAAATGAAATGCAAAAATCTACTTTCATTTGAAAATAAGACTTTGGACCACTGCAAAATAGTCCAGGGACGATGCTTCTGATGTTGTGTCTTGTTCAGGAATGGCTAAAAACAGTTCCCTGGACACTTCTGTGTGTGGCAGCTCTTTAAGCACTGACTCCAGCTGTAGTTCATGCATAGAGAATCCCTCCCAAACTCTTGAGTAAACTTTGCTTTACAATCCTTTCAATGCTGTGGTTGCCCCTCTTAATAATTCACCTCTTTCTATCACACTTTTTCCTTCCACTCAACTTTCAATTAGCATGCTGGCATGCAGCACTTCTTGAACAGCCCGCTTCTTTAGCAATTACCTTTTAATCTTCACCTGTTTGATGGAGTCAACTGTCTAGTCAGCAGTCTTCATCATGATCGAGCCATAGGACTTCTGTACTTTTATAGCCTTATTCTATTCTTCAGAGAAACTGACATTTGGGTTTTCATTCACTGTAAGCCATAATCATCAGAATTAACAGAATTAAAAGCTTGAAATATATTTATCTGTGTGTAATAATTATATATAAAGAGTTTTACTTTTTGAATTGAACTGACTTACTGAAACAAATGAGTTTTTCTATGATTTTTAAAATTATTGAGATGCCCCTGTACATGTTCATATGTTGAGCAAGTAAAACAGCAAACCTGTTTTTGGATTTTAGAATTGGTATTAAAAGTCCCTGTATGGGTTCCTCCAGGACTGTACCAGGACTGTACAGGAACCCATACAGGGACTGTGCTGTTACACCCTATGCAAGAACCTGCTCAGAGCATAATAGCAAAAACACATTACTTTGTGTTTGACCAAAAAGTTTGCAACCATGATATAAAATCTGACACAGTTCTTATAAAGTTTCACATAGATTGTTTGAAGCTTCAGAAATTGATCAAATCATTCGTTTTGGCAATAAGTATTTAAACTTCCAGCAGGTTTTCAAAATAGGAGCCATGAATGTTTAATAATTCTAATGAATTGTGTCTGGAATTTGCTGAAAGTTTAGTCTCTGAGGTTCTGACGCTACAATAATAGTTTGAAAGAAGTAGCATTACACTATATGCAATAATATGCAAACGAATTAGGTACACCTGTGGACTGAGACTACATAACCTAAATCTGATAAAGCAATTCTCCTTCCTAATGTTCTAGACATGACTTATTATTTCAAACCTTTTAACCATCTTTTTATATAAAAAATCATAAACTTAGCATATTTAACAGCTGTACAATTGACAACATTCATAATAAGAATCAGACACTTGATTTAACATTTCTCTGAATCTCTTTCAACATAAATTCATCTTTATAAGGCAGGATTTATTGTACTGTTACATTAGATTGCAATAGTTTCCCCTATTGTACCTAATAAACTGGCAGTTTAGTACATATTTGTTCATACAAGTGGATTATTTATAATGTAAAATGGGAAATTATTATCTTTTAAAGTGTAATAATTCTGCTTTACTGTCCAATAAATGTTTTATTGCCTTCATCAAAAGCACAAGCCCTGCAAGCTGCACCACAAATAGTTTGCATTTAAAACTCTTCTACAAATTGGGCAGAGATAAACAAAAACAAGTGTTTTAGGAAATAAAAAATTGATGAGTTTTGCAGATATTGTTATTATTAATGTGCAGCATGGGGTTCTTTGGGACAGTGGACACACAGGAAAATAAGCTAATTGCAAACAAGCTTAAACATGAGACATTGCACAAAATGCCTCTTTCTTTATGCTGCCTATAATAAACACAACTGTGTTAAAACAGTCGTTTTACTGAGTTCTGGTTTATTAAATTCATGCTGTGCTGTAAAACATTAATTTTACTTTGGATTGCAAAGAGACTGGAAATGTATGGCTCAGTTTTGGATTAAATGATGCACAAAAAATCCCTCTGTAGGAGTTGCGGAGCTCTTGAACAATATGTGTGGGGTTTAAATATTTAGCTTGTGGACACCATGCAGCCTTGGTGCCAAGCAGGAACAAGCTGACACAGATGATTTGTTGTTTTGTTTAAACAGCGTGTAGCCATAAAAGTTCTTAAAGAAGTCAGACTAAGAGATCTTTGAAGATAAGAACCTTCTTACACTCTATAGTCTTTGATTATTAATTTACTAATCTGGTGTCATTTCTCTATCAGTCGTTTGTTATTAACCAGGATAAGCAAGCGCAGCAGGTTGCTGATCTGCATGGTGAACAAGCAGGGGATGTTTAAGCAAGAAGAAGAATATTACAAACAACTCCTTCTCTTTCTCTGCAGCTAACACTGTGCTATGAAGGAGAATATTACACACTGAGCTGCAGTGATGAGCATTTCCTCCTGTTTCATGTTTAACCCTGCTCATTTCCCACAGTAAGAATGCCGGAAACACACAAGTGTGCACAGCAGCTCAGGGGGAAGATGACTGATGACTTGTTGTCATGATGTTTGGGATTGTGCCGATGCCGAGGCTCTTGACTCACTGGAGCTGAGAAGAGCTGCAGCATATACAGGTCCTTCTCAAAATATTAGCATATTGTGATAAAGTTCATTATTTTCTATAATGTAATGATGAAAATTTAACATTCATATATTTTAGATTCATTGCAAACTAACTGAAATATTTCAGGTGTTTTATTGTCTTAATACGGATGATTTTGGCATACAGCTCATGAAAACCCAAAATTCCTATCTCACAAAATTAGCATATTTCATCCGACCAATAAAAGAAAAGTGTTTTTAATACAAACAACGTCAACCTTCAAATAATCATATACAGTTATGCACTCAATACTTGGTCGGGAATCCTTTTGCAGAAATGACTGCTTCAATGCAGCGTGGCATGGAGGCAATCAACCTGTGGCACTGCTGAGGTCTTATGGAGGCCCAGGATGCTTCGATAGCAGCCTTTAGCTCATCCAGAGTGTTGGGTCTTGAGTCTCTCAACGTTCTCTTCACAATATCCCACAGATTCTCTATGGGGTTCAGGTCAGGAGAGTTGGCAGGCCAATTGAGCACAGTGATACCATGGTCAGTAAACCATTTACCAGTGGTTTTGGCACTGTAAGCAGGTGCCAGGTCGTGCTGAAAAATGAAATCTTCATCTCCATAAAGCTTTTCAGCAGATGGAAGCATGAAGTGCTCCAAAATCTCCTGATAGCTAGCTGCATTGACCCTGCCCTTGATAAAACACAGTGGACCAACACCAGCAGCTGACACGGCACCCCAGACCATCACTGACTGTGGGTACTTGACACTGGACTTCTGGCATTTTGGCATTTCCTTCTCCCGAGTCTTCCTCCAGACTCTGGCACCTTGATTTCCGAATGACATGCAGAATTTGCTTTCATCCGAAAAAAGTACTTTGGACCACTGAGCAACAGTCCAGTGCTGCTTCTCTGTAGCCCAGGTCTGGGGAACGCGGCACCTGTAGCCCATTTCCTGCACACGCCTGTGCACGGTGGCTCTGGATGTTTCTACTCCAGACTCAGTCCACTGCTTCCGCAGGTCCCCCAAGGTCTGGAATTGGCCCTTCTCCACAATCTTCCTCAGGGTATGGTCACCTCTTCTCGTTGTGCAGCGTTTTCTGCCACACTTTTTCCTTCCCACAGACTTCCCACTGAGGTGCCTTGATACAGCACTCTGGGAACAGCCTATTCGTTCAGAAATTTCTTTCTGTGTCTTACCCTCTTGCTTGAGGGTGTCAATAGTGGCCTTCTGGACAGCAGTCAGGTCGGCAGTCTTACCCATGATTGGGGTTTTGAGTGATGAACCAGGCTGGGAGTTTTAAAGGCCTCAGGAATCTTTTGCAGGTGTTTAGAGTTAACTCGTTGATTCAGATGATTAGGTTCATAGCTCGTTTAGAGACCCTTTTAATAATATGCTAATTTTGTGAGATAGGAATTTTGGGTTTTCATGAGCTGTACGCCAAAATCATCTGTATTAAGACAATAAAAGACCTGAAATATTTCAGTTAGTGTGCAATGAATCTAAAATATATGAATGTTAAATTTTCATCATGACATTATGGAAAATAATGAACTTTATCACAATATGCTAATTTTTTGAGAAGGACCTGTACATACAGCAGGCAGATGTGGAAGGGTCCTGGTATTAGGCAGGCTTTGCTTTATCTTCACACTGCTGAGCTTTGTGTGTACAATGCCTTTGTCTGTGATGTCCCTCGCCATTTGCGGAGTAGTTGCATTGGACTTATGATGATGCTGCATGTACTGTGACAGATTTCATATCATTCAGCAATGGAGCAAAGACAATTATTAGAATTTCCTGCTGTGCGTGGATTAATTTCCTTTGTTTTGGAGTTGTATTCCCAGGATTGTGTGTGGGCGAAGCTAAACCTTTCAATAGACATCACAATTTTTCAAAAATGTCAATACATGAGGAAAGCAGATGTGCCCTATCAATCACGCAGCCATCTTTCAACGGGTCAATGTGGTTCACTTATATCAGCTCTCCCCCTTTGTTTCCCATTTCAGTGTTTTCACCTGCACTGTGTCTCTTTGTCCCTATACTGTGTAACAGCTCTATCACAACAAACATAAACCCAGGCAATGATGGCTGTCATCTTCTCCACGTTTTAGCTCACCACCTGCCTTTACAAATCTGGACGCTAGTCTGGTCAATTCTCAGTTTTATAAGGGTCGAGACCTGTCACATGATGAGGCTCAATGTTATTGCAGAGGTCTGTGTCAACAGCGGCCACAGCGCAATAATGTCAGCAGGGTTCAGGGCAAGCTGAGGAGGTAATCCGAGCACGGCCGGGCTGATCCCAGGACCTTGACTCCATATTGACACACATAGGTCTGTGGACACAGAACAAATTAGCGTCAGTCAATACCCTCTCCCTCCTCCAGCATCCTGACAAAGCCACCAGGAGCTGCCATGTTTACCTCACCTGCAGTCAACAGCGGCGCCAAGGGGCTGGGGGGTTGGGGCAATTGGGGATGAGGTAATGGGCACCAATGTAAATTAGATTATATGTATAATACTTTCCATTTATGAGTTTAGGAGAAGGAAGGACAAGCTTCACTGAGCCACAATTGTTCTTTTTTTCTTTCTTTCTTTCTTTCTACCTTTTCACTCCTTTTTAAAGGTTTGTTGCTCACTTCTTACCCTCAAATGATACCAGGAAAGTTACAGAATGAATGTTAAAATCCTAGAGACATTTTTTTTTTAACATGTTCCAACACATCAGATCAGCCAATTTCTGGTATATAGGTGTAATTAAAAACATGAACCTAAAATTAGGTTGTTCAAAAAATCTCAAGGAGGTTGCTTTAAAAAACAAAAAAAACAGAAAATTCAAGTTCAGCCAGAACAACATACCTCAATTAAAACTGGAAATTCTGTTATGTTTGGGTTTGCTACCTCAAATTAATTATTGGGCCCCCCAATAATTAATGTTCTGGAGGCACCAGTGGCTGTCTAAATAATCAATAGAATTCCTTCTGTTGAGATTGAAAAATATTTCGTAAGAGAAAAATTGTTTGGATAAGTGTTTGTTTCATGCAGAATAAAGAAATGCACTCATTTAATGAAAATAAACTGTGTCTGCTGTGTTAAGGGAGCCACAAGCGGTTCAAAAATATCATCTAAAGATGTTTTATTGCACAAAATGTGTTTCTTATGTAAAACAAAACCTTAGATTTGCAAATCAAATATATGACAGGAATGTAAATAGATTGCCATTATTGTCATATGATATAAACATGTTATGTTAAATGTAATCAGGGGCATAAAGGGGGCATAACAGAATGAGGCTTCTGCCAGTTTTTAAAATACAAAAAAAGAGCTTGCGAGCACTTGTTTTATTTTTATTTTTCCCCTCCCCTCTCCCCTCCTCTCTCTCTGTGTAGCCTCTTCCCACCCCCTCCTTCCTCTGCTGAAAGCCATTACAGAAATACAATTTCTAATACCTCCGCACAGGTCTTCGATCGACTGCAAACAAATTTATATTCAGGCGGTAAACAGAAAGCTGCAGAGATTTATTTATTGAGTGCGGAGGAGAGAAACAAGCGAACGCGTGAACCCTGGGTAACCTCCGAGCTGACACGAAGATGGATCCGCTCGCCATGCAAATGTACGGAGAGAGGGGGATATATTGCACTCAGTCATTCAGCACATCGCTGCCTGTAGAATCCCATTAACTCCCACAGCTGAGACCATATTTCTGCGTTGTAAGAGTGCGGTACGAGTTGTTCATTATGCTGAATTATTTTGTAATTACTACAAACTTAAAAGACAGAAAATATTGAAATAAAAAAAAAAAAATGAACAAAATAAAAGTGGAAGGTAAAGGGATTTTGGATAAGACGCTCCAAAGTGTATCCAAGCAATTGTTAATGTTCTAAAATAATAACAATAATAACAATTATTATTATTATTATTATTATTAATATGATAATTGGTTTATTAATTCATTTTATATTTGTTATATTAATACATTAAGTATTTTGCATATTACTTTGAAATTATTTGCAAAAGAATGGCTAAATTAAATAGATACGATCAAAACACATACAAGTAATAAATAAAATCTTTATTAATTTACTCCTCAAAAATCAAGGGAAGCATGACTAAAAACAACAAAAGTTAAATAAAACATGGTAATGAGTAAAGGTTTAAAGGGTCATCAAATGTCATTTTTCTTAAATGAATACACTTTACTTGTATTTATAAAATGATATTTTAAAAAATATTTTATATTTTGTATGTTCTATTCATTTGAGTTATTTGCACTGATTTGAAAGTAGGTTAGAGTTGCACTTTGGTGCTCTTTCACATTCATTTCTTTCCCCCCAACACTGACCTGCAGCTGCAGGTCAGCATGTTTTATTTAAACTATATATTATATTATATTATATTATATTATATTATATTATATTATATTATATTATATTATATTATATTATATTTAACTTTACATTTTTTACCATTTAATGACTGTCCAATAGTCCCACATTTTCAAAATATAAATACATTTTCCAAAATGTACAGTCACTGAAAGCTATTAATTCTTTAAATCCCTGACTACAAAGTGGACAAGTGTTATGTTGTGAAACAATTACCTACAAAATAAGTATAAAATAAATAAATAAATAATCTGTCGCTCTTGAACTTTTACCAGATACCAGTTGCCTGACCTCTGAACCCATTACATCTGACCCAGGGGCTTTTTTTTTTTCGTACAGGGCCTCGTTTTGTTTTTTCCTTTCTTTTCTTTCTTTCTTTTTTTCAAAAAGAGTTAGCACATTTACATAATCCATTAGCTGCTTCAATGTGGTCTTATATCATGGTAATTTAGCTTTGAGGGGGGGAAACTTTTTTATTGTTACCTTGATAAATAATCTTTTTCACAAAGATTTTGTTTAAAACATAACTTTATCTGAGTGCTGATGACATCACGGCTTACCTGTCCGGACAGGTGAAAGGCTACTGAAGGCCCTTTCGTGTCTGTTAATAGTCTCCTTTCAGGTCGTGCGCATTTTCCTGCTCACTCGGCCGGTTCAACGTCGCCTTCGCCTGATGACTGTGATGTCCGGCTATTGGCCGAGACCGGGAGGGCACGTCATCTCCATCAATCAGGGGGACTGCATGGTTCTCCTCTGAGGAATGTCCTCCCTGCACGCCCCGTCCAGCCGCCTGACCATGCGTGGCTGTGGATGCAAGAGAGGCCGGGCATGAATTGCATTCCCGTCCAATGATTATGCAGGGGAAAGGTGATAATGACTTTCTATCAGGAGGGGAAAACCGCCCTCAACTCTCTGCAAAAGAGGTCACAGTGCTGGACCTGGGCGGCAGGTCTCCTGAACTGGAGGTGGAGGCAGCTCCTGGATTTTATTTGACTCTCTGCACCCCTTCGGTTAGCTATCCTCCCCCTCTTCCTCTCCCACCGGAATGTGGGTCTCTGGAGGGCTTTCCTACACCGGCCTCCCCTCGCTCCTCCCGCGTCACCTGGCGGTGCACGGCAAAGGGCTCTCCGGGAGGCAGAGACTCGATCGTCGAGACGCATCACTGTTGTTTTGGATCACTTGCAGAGGAAATTGGCTCATCTTTTTATTCTGGAGCCGCGGTGGAAAGTTCGGACTGTAATGGAGCTGCAACGGATGACAGGAGCAAAACTTTTGAGTGGATGAGGGTGAAAAGGAGTCAGCGCCGAACAAGTAAGTTTATTTTAATGGTTATTGAGCGAATGTTTATGCTTTTATCTACTTGTTTCTATATATATGGAAACTTTCGTTCATTGCTGAGAAAGTTTGGTTAAAGTTTTAATCTTGAAATAAAAAGCAAAAAGATCTGACCTGATTTTTGCGTCACCAAAAACAAATTTCTCTCGAGACCAAAAAACTCAAACCAAAACGTTTCAGTACCAGACGTAACTGTTTAGGATACATTTGAATATGCACATGGAGGGTCAGTTACCATTTCCTTAACGGTTTCATGTTAAGTTATTCATTTCTTTTGCTCCACCTCCTGCTCCACGCAGCAGACTGTACAGACAGAGGGAGGGTGAAGCACAGAGAAAGGCCCTGCTCAGCCTCAGTGTACATTCAGCCCAGAGAGGGTGATAAATTATTTACCCCACCTCTTACTAACCAGCAGACTTTGAATAATGCAACACACTGCTGCCTGTCCAGATTCCCAGGAAGTTGAGTAAAACTTACTCTTGTAAGCTGGATTGCTCCCCGAGTATTGATTAGTTGTCTGTTTGTAATGAAAGCTCTTGTGTATTGATTTCAGTTTGAAACACCTTTACATATGTCCACCTTTTTAACATAATTGCTGTCACAGATCATCATTTCATTGACTGATAAGTCCTGGGCAGAGAGCCTGAAGAAGAATACCAATATCCCCGTGGTCTTAAAAATATCCAATCAGATGCTAATCAGAAGAAATGCCTCAAATTTGTGTGAGTGATGGTATCTCATATAGATCCTTCACTTGATCAATAGTGTCACTTGACTGACTGGACACTGTCCCTGGGTTGGGGTGTCATAAATCTTTGCTTGGAGGGATATATACACCAGTGGTGATCTCAGCCTGCTGCAACTCTCGGGTTCATTAACCCACTTTAGGCCTTTAAAGCTCCTCTGAAACACGTACACAACATTTACATTGGAATGAAGAAACCAAAATATATCATTCCATAACCTCGGTTGCATGCTCTTAAATTAGGATTTTAGGGGTTAAGGGGGTGATGGTGCACATTATGCTTTACTACGGGGCCCAAAGCAGATTTTCATTTGGGGGCGTCAATATACATAATAGACTTGCTCATTTGAGCTATCTTTCAGTTGTGTTCAAAGTACAGCATTTCAACGAAGAGTCAGAACTGATTGATCTGTTTGTAGGTTCATAAAACAGCAGAAATGAGAAAGTTAGCATGAATGTCAAAACTAGGAATATTTAACAGCTAGAGAATATTTGCCAGTTATTGTAAACACAATGCTAACTTTTACAGAAGTTAATTGTTTTATATATATTCTTTTAAACAAACTAGAAATTGAAAGTTTTTAAACCTATATTCTGTTTGCCACAGATTACTTAACATATGTCTTGGACCTCTGACTGTGGAGAAAAACCCTACATTTTGGGCTTTAAATTGACAAAAATCTCAACAAATTATAGTCAATTAGCATCTGATCTACAAAACAACAATTGTGGCAAACTTGGACCTCAATTAATACCGACTGAAGTATACAAAAATAGTTTGAGGAAGGACATACCATTTGTTATTTATTTATTATTAACTAGTTCGCAGTTTCTTTATTCTTGAAACATGACTAAAGCACAGATACACGCAGCAGAAATTATTAAACAAGCAACATTAAATTGACATAACTCAAATTATGAATATTTTCCTCAGAAAGATCTCAACTTGCAAATGTGTCATTTTTCAAAATAAATCCTAAATAAACGTGCAGTTTAGATTTTCAGGATTTTAAAACTTTGACATTTTATTGGAATTGTATAATGTTATATTTCTATATTTTGTTGGAGGTGCAGCAGTCTTTGGTAACCCCTGCTGGCTTGGGGCCATAGCTTAGGGTGCTTATGCCTTGGGCTGGCTCTAATTTTGGGGAAATCTTTTTTATTTGACCTTCAAACTGACAAATATCAAAACTCATTTTATTGGGTTTATAATTGGCATTTGCAGACTTCTGCATTAAAAATATAAAATGAAACTGGTGTTTCAGAACCTTTCAGCCTCTGAGGCACAAAGTAAGCTTGGCAATACCCTTGGACCCCAATTGATGAATACAAAAATTGATGTGGTGCCCCCTGCTGGCCTGGGGGGCCCTAAGCAGAAGCCTTGTTTGCTTGTACCCCAGGCTGGCTCAGATAAACTGAAAAAAATCCAAACTGATTTTAATGGGTTTATAGTGTGTATTTGTGAACATCCTCATTAAAAATATGACAGGAACCTGATGTTTCAGAACTTTTAGCCTCTGACCAACAGGGGCTAAACACGCCACACCTGAAGAATACAAACACAGAGTTGGGAAGGAGGTACCAGCTAATTAATTGATTAGTTTGCAGTTACATTGAAATCTAACTATGTTGCAGTAAAACACAGCAGAAATTATGTCAGCTAATGTAAAACTATGAACATTTGTATTCTGTATTCTGTTGTCTTATTTTCTTGAAACCCAAAACAAATTTCAATTTTACATAAAAAAAATAAATAAACTCTGCAAAAGAAATGTTTGAAATCCAAATCCAAATTTTTTATTTTGTCAGATCTATTATCTTTGGGGGCCCTTGCTGGCCTGGGGGCCAGCTCTGATTATGGAGTACAATTTCAAATCCTATACAAACATTTCTGTGAACATGCGTATTGAACGTTTTAGCCTATGACCCACAAAATCAACTCCGTGGTGACTTTTACCCCAATAATAACCAGCAGAAGTGTAGACATTGCTAATAAGCCAATTAAACAAAAGCATAAAAACATTAAAAACAGCATCAATGACACTTCCATCGCTTTTAGACTACTGATTTTTCTGTTTTGTGACAATGAAGCTGAATTAAGCTGATATTCTTTGAATTTTATTTAACTTCTGGTAATCATCTTAAGATCACCTTCATGGTGCATTAAAAGGCCAATTTGGAGAACAGCTGATTTAAACACTGTTAAATTTTAGTGCCCTGTTATGAAAACTAAGTTTTTTTTAATGTCCATTTATTTCATTTTGGTGATAAATTCATGAGAATAGTAGAATTTGTCAACCACATCCTGTTTTGGTCTGAAAGTTACTCCATCCTTCTATTACAAGAACTGCTCATCTGAGTCAAGTCTTTGCGCTTGGAAAAACCCATTTGCTGACAACCACCCACAGAAAAATCTCACTTTTTTTCCCAGCTTTGTTAGTATCTCTGCCCTCTTTCTGTATCTCTCAGAAGGAGATGATCTGTAGGAGTAGCTCATTAGCGAGGCTATGTAACTTGTAAAAAAACCATTAGTGAAAGTGTGATTTCCTCTAGAGGTTGCATTGTTTTTTGGCACAAAAGCTAAAGTCTTGGATATATTCTTCCATGTTGAAAGGCCTCTGAAGACCTGCTGTAACCTGATCTCCTAGCTCGGAGTATATACTCCCTGTGCGTCATTCTTCAATTATGCCTTGACAGCACCTGAATTACTGTGGGCTGGATGCCCAGATGACTGAGGCAATGTGTATTGATCTATCACCCTTTTCTTCTTTGCTCTCCTTAGCTCTAGAAGGGGCCTTCCATTCTCTTTGCTGGCTGGCTATTTTTAAACGTGCAAGTCATTCCTCAAATATTTAGTTTGATTCTCTTATGCCTTCTGGCTGGCATCAATTCTATTATCTTTGCAGCCATTAATCAGAATGTGCATGTGATTTGCACTCTTGAAAGCTAAGGCTCTTAATTACGAACAGCTTCTGTGTATCGGTTACTCATATTCACTGCCTCCTAGTGCAGCTTAGTTATCTTCCCATTCATTTTTTTTAAACACAGATGTTGACATTTCTCCCATAACTGACCTTTCCATCTGCTGTGCTATTGCAAGTGGCTGGAGGCCTGTTAACCTTCCTCTCAATGAAATGTGCTGGGAGGAATTACTCCACACCTGGCTCCATTATCCTGCAGCAGCACCAAAAGCAGCAGCACATTTTCTCAGAGGCACAGAAGACAAGCCACAGTGTCAGCGATGAAAAATCAAGATATAGCTGCAGTCCCTGTCATTCATTGGACATAAGTAGCACAGATGATACTTTAATGTGTAACCCAGAAACCTCAGAGGACACAAAATGGGGGCATTTGTCATTATGCAGCGTTTGAACGGATTTGTAAACTGTTAAACTGTCATTGACACAGAAAAAAGCACCCAAAGGCAAATAACAAATGATTCAGATGAATACAGTTAATGGACTGTTAATGCAACACGGTTATGTGAATCACCCAACTTTCGATGCAGCACAGTTTTCCCGAACAATGGGATGATCTATTAATATAAAATGCTGATAGCCCTACAGTAAATGAGTAGTGTCCATTCAAAGTTTTGAGGGCTTTTCAAACTTTACTTGCAAGCCTTGAACTGTGATATGTCTGTTATTGTGCCTTCCACTTTAGACAACAGTAGTGTGTAAATTTCTTATCGCTCTGCTCCCACAGCTTCAGAAAGATTTTGTGATGTGCCCATGGGCTGTTTTTAAAGTTGATAATTCTCTGAAATACATCTTTGTTATACAGACAGAATTATGGCTCAAAGCGTGGAAACAAGCTGGCTCTGAGCCAGCGCTCACAAATCAGTTTCATATCATCTAAGCCACCCCACCCCCCCACACCATTCACTCATACTGCAGAGAATTTATGTATTTTTTTTTTATTTTTTTTTAGATTAGACTTCTGTTTAGCTAAGTTTTAATTTTTTATTTAAACTTTTCAGTCTGTGCATAATTGAATTCAATAGTGTTTTTATGCTTCTTTTGTGATTCGCCTCAATGATCATGCTGACGACCGGGTCCATGCCCTCTGTTCCCAGGCAGGATGCACTTGACCTGCGGTGGCTTCACAACGGGCCTCTGCGTGGAGGAGGTTGGAAGCCCGGCTGACCGCGCCGCCGTGAACGGACCCCCAAGGACAAGTTTCAGCACCAAGCAGCTGACCGAGCTGGAGAAGGAGTTCTACTTCAACAAGTACCTGACGCGGGCCAGGCGGGTGGAGGTGGCCGGCAACCTCCGGCTCAGTGAAACGCAGGTGAAAGTTTGGTTCCAGAACAGACGCATGAAGCAGAAGAAATTAGAACGGGACGGGCTAATCTCGGACGCCCGGGGTCCTCTGCAGGACGGGCTTGACCAGGAAAACGTGCGCCTCACCCTGAACTCCTGAACTGTAACTATCGAGCGTTATAGGGAGCGATGGCGCCAGGCTGCAGGCAGATGTTTTGATTCGTGTTTGCATCGTTTGCAATCAGGCTTCACCTTTATTTGTTTACCACGTTGGATGCTGTACTCCCGAGAAACGTGATGGCAGGCTCTCTTCATGCAAGAACGAGTGAAAACGATTTGTCATTTACTGGCTTCAGACTGGGAACTCTGATTTGAATATTAAAATTGAATGCCATTTCATTGTGCTCCAGTGTGCACAATGTAAACGAAGATACAAACTTCTTTAATTGACCGTGGAAATCCTTGGGAGGCTATTTGATTATTTTGGACCATTTACCAGGAGATGATTTTACTTAAATATGGCCTGTTTTAATCAGCAGGAACCATGTTTTTTTGTCCAGATGGACGCCAGACATATTTATCTAAGGTCCCTTTCATATTTTTTGAGAAACTCAAAATCTATAGGCAACATTTAATCACAAATACACACACAGACACGCTCACGCAGTCATATATATATATGTATATATAGTATATAATATATATATATATATATAATACACGATACGCGAACAGCGTTGTTTCTTTGTTATTACAAAGATGTATTTATTGAAAATTAACAGATGGCCCTAATGACACCAAAAAAGATCTAAGTTTCGGACTTTAAACGTGATTATTTTAATTTCTAACAACAAAACCTGGTGTTATCACAGAGGAAATGTTCGTAGATCAATATGTTGTAGAAGAACCTTGAATTACTATTTATAGCATGTAAATGTCCTTATAGCCCTGTTAAATTGTGTTTCTACAGCAGATGCACCTGTTGTGTACACTGTATGTTTGCAGATACTTTGCGTGTGTACGTGCGCGTGTGTGTTATATTCACCTGCTTGTTTTCCCTGTTTTAATATTTTCATTTTCCTGCATCCACACAAAATTAAAATGCAATAATTGGAGGAGAGATTTATCGACTGCACTCAGTATTAGCGTATCGATCCGTTGTGATCCATTCATTGGAGGCGCTAATCTAGGGAGCATTTGCATGTATCTTTAACTGCATGTTAATGGAACGCGCAAAACGCCCCGATCGGGAGCTGTTCCGCTCTTTATTGCCTCTATACTTGCATCTGAAAATGATAATTTGGCCTTGAAAGCTCATGCGGGAGAGACAGTTAATAAAAAAAGAATGCCATTGCTGGTTTGCGGATCCACCAATAAACTGCGCGACTACTAGCACATCCCGCAGCTCAATACTCCTCCCAGATTCACATCTCATTTCATGCAAAGTAAATGACTGTAAACACGCTCCTTAAACACTGCTGCTGCTTTCACAATCCGTTTCATTCATGTTAATGTCTTTCATAATATCAAGCTATGAGCCATCATCCACATTAATTCTCTGTGAGGGTATATTTTGATTAGCTTTCAATTAGCGTCTTTGCACTGGATATTATTGCTGCTACATCCTAAACAAATCACTAGAGAGCAATCTAGACTGGTTTGAAATAAACTTATACAAATAATTACTTTGAACTTTCTTAGGTTATCCGTCGAAGTCATTCTGGTCATATTTTGATCATCTGTTTTGGTGGACACATGCAGGGGCTGTGAGGCCAAGCTAATGTATGCAGTCACACCAGAGTTCAACTCTCACCTCCTGACCCTCGCCTTGCCTCGAGACAAGAGTGACCCGGTCAGTAGCTCTGGAAAGAAAGATGCTCCATTGGTTTGGGTGACCTCAGAGTCTGAGATTTTTCTTTCATTCGACTTCTTTCAGCAAGCAACTCCGAGCTCTTTTGTTCTGATGTGTTGGTCTCTATGTCCACACAACAATATTTCATCGAGCTGAATAGCAGTAGGACCAGGCCATATGATAATTGTTCATATTATAATTCTGCACCATGGGAGATGATGTATTTTTCTCCACCAAGAACTAACCTAATTTTTTGCCCTATATTGCTTATTTTCATAAGCCAAATAAATGTGACTCTGGCTCACTTTATAAAGTGGACAGAAGACTATTTTAATCCATCTGGTTATCTAAATATAACTTGCAGGACTATTTTCAAAGAGAAATTACACAATTTTAAGGCAGAACAAATAAGATTCAGCACTAAAAACATTTGCAAATATTTAGAGATGCTTAGTGCTTAATTAACACATATCTGCCTGAATGATTTCTAAAACAAAGTAAAAGAGGAAGACTGAAAGTGTTAATTAATAAAGAAAAATGTTATTGAGCAAAATAAAGCTCACAATGTTTCATACAAAACGCCATAAAGATCAAGTCATTCAAATAAAATTGTTGTTGAAATAAATTTAGAAACTAAGATATTAAAATTTTCTATTTTAGTGATTAACAAATAAATAAAAAATACATGAAATTTAAAAGCTAAGAAATAACTATTCTTAACTTTTTAAATAATTGTTTTTCAGAAATATTGAAGAACATTTGAAGTCAAAAGACTATTAATCACAAGACGGAGATTTAGAAATCATCTTTTTTCAGAATTACTTTCAACTTTGCATGCAAGTATGACTCAAGAAGCGATGCACCTAATTTATTGTAAATTTGCATTTAGGCAAAACACAAACCATTAAGGCTCCCTTTCTCTAAACAAAATAGGCAGAATTGGATTGTTTAACAAAATCTTCAATGATGTCCTCTGTCTTTAAGGTCACTTGGAACATGCTGAGGATGAGAATAATCATGCTTATCTTAGTGATATCACGATAATAATATAATGCTAAAGCTTGTTATAATAAAAACAGTGTTCTATGTCCACTCTTGCTGCTGAAAACTCTTTCATCATCTTCTGCAGATATGTTTACTTTGCCACAGAGCTTCAGGGTTCTAATGTGCACAGAAAGATGCTTTCAGCAGGTGTGCAGTGAGACTTCTTCTCAAATCCAGACTTACTTCATCACAGTTTTAATAGATTCACTTAGAAATAGCAACCAAATATATGTGCATCATAAGGCTGGAGCGAAGGCAGCTGGAGGAAAAAAGTTGATTCCTTCTGGGTGAACCATTGCTCTAATTTCACTCCACGGCAGCTTCAGCATTTGCGTCTTAACTGATGAAAGAAGAGCTATGTTGTTTGCTCAGACCTGACATTTTGCTCAAATGCTCTTGAGTGCAACCCTGATGAATTTCTGCTCCTTACGTAATTCCTCCCTAAAGATGTACGATTGGTTCAAGAGACTGACAACTGTGCCGTGCTCTCAGGCACACACGCACACACACACTTAGCACAAAAAGATGAGATTAAAACAAAAAGGATTTTTTTTTTTTTTAAATGATGCCGGTACAGGTAGAAACAGTGCTGGCATTAATGAACTTACAATTTTCCTCAACTTTATTTTCCTCTTCCCTTCCTTGTGATGAAATCCACTCCAGAAATCTATTTATTCAAAAATTTTTTTTTAATCACCAACAAGCACATGAATAATTAAATGATTATCATTATTTATAAAAAAAAAATTAAAGCTCCTGCTTGCATATTGTTGTGATAAAACACGAAGCACACAAGGTATTAAAGTAAATCCAGTGATGTATTAGTGCATGATGAATGGGACTAATGACAAGCCTCCATCCCTTTCTGTATCCTGCTGCAAGTTAGCTGATGTGGGCAGCTGGTATAATTCTCCAGAGGTGTGCAGACTGGCATGAGCAATGAGTGAATATATGTGCCTTTACAGAATATCTCCCATTACATTTTAAATGAACACATAGAAGTTTCTGAGCTCAATGTAATTAATGTGAAGTTGACCTAAAATTAACTTAATGCATAATATGCATGTAATATCCTCAACAGAGCTCAGGGGAGTGAAATCAATTGATCATTTGAAGCCATTTCTAACTTAATGCGAAACACTTACAGATAGCTCTGTTGTTGTTACAGCCATAGATCATTTGAATGCTCTCCTTTTTTGTTAGTTTTTCTGCTTGTCTGATTTTACTGTTTTTTCTTCATTTGCAAGAACTTTCACGCACTATTAGTCTTTCTGATCAGTCTCTTTCACATATTTGACTACCAAACAATTTGCGCATCAAGAAAGTTGAAATGAAGTGCACCTGTCTGCATGAGTGTGTGCAAATACCCATTTGGATGCCCTGTGTGTACAATTACACAAATATGTGTTTTGTTTCCTAGGTGCTACTAATAAAGCGCTCAAAAGGATACAAAGCACCTATTTGAATAATTGTTTACACACACACAAATATGTGCGTGCACATGTGCTCACACATGCATCAAGCCATACATAACACAATGTAACAGAGCCCCCTCTCCTCTCAGCAGCCTGCAGACCAGTCTGGTCCTTGTCTTCTCTCTTGCCTCCACTCCAGGGAGCAGATGTTTGGGGACAGCTTACAGCCTCAGCGAATTTCTGTGTACTCAGCAAACAGCAGCACTCAGCACTTCTGGCTGCAGTGGGAAATTTGCTCCTGGGGGTGTGGAGGTGGGATTGGAAGGCTAGGGTGGGGCCTTTGAGTCGGTGGAAAGTGCCGTGAGGACGGAAGGAGGGAGAAGAGAAGAGGAGGGTGCACGCAGAGGTGAAACTGTGTCAAGGTTGTGATGGAAATAATCCACATTTCCTCAGACCTCAGTTGCTGTGGGTTTGAGCTGCACTGCAGTGTCATGAGCAGAAGCATGGCTTTAGGAAGCTCAACCTCTGTCACACATCCTTGTCTTTGTGACTTCTGCTCACTGACTTTTTTAAACTGACCTTTGAAATGTTGCAGATAAGCATAATTTGGAGAGGAAAAGAGAAAAAAAATGCAATAAGCCCTTTTCAAGATTCCTGATATTGCATTTGAGACATAAACTACAAGACAAAGCCAAGCTATGCTAATGATGGCAATGAAATTCATGCAGTGAGGATTGTGAAATTAATATCAGTAATAGATCTTTTAACTATCCTAGAGAGAGGTCATATTGTGGTTAGTGTAAAGCCTAAACAGCTAATCTGATTTTATCAATAAAACCAATCACCTGCAATATGTTTATATTACAACGATATATTAAGGGATGATAAGCATTCACACTGAACAGCATCCATGTTACTATGCAAAGTTACGTTGGTGGAGGATAACGGCTATATCTGCGTGCCCATTCAGCTGTTTGTGAGTCTGGATCATTTTTAACCTGATAAGCCCTGAGGGGTTATAAAGCAATTTCCGCCCAAAATTACATATCCTAAATAAATCAAGTATAGCTCCACAGTTATAAGGTCTACATGCAGTGAAACCACTATTGCAACTGTTACTTTGTCTGATTTATTTGGCGGTGTTTGACCGACTTTTAGAGCCGACGAAAAACAGGCATCCCTCCGCTCAACCCGGGGTTAACTACAAAACTACAAAAAATCTTCACTGGGAGCAAAGTGTACCGGAGTCAAATTCCTTGTTTGTCTGTACAAACTTGGCAATAAAGCTGATTCTGATTCTGATTCTGATTCTGATTCTGAACTACTAGAGTCACAAAAGCACAGGAACATATATTTGATTCCGCTGAATAAATCACAGCCTGTCACTCAAATCAAAAGTTTACTCCACCTTTGGCAGGCAGAGGAGTCACATGTAACGAGGCAGACTTATAACTCCACCAACGTATCTTCAGTGTACACTGATATTGAATAGCTGAGAAAACAGATACAGATATCAACTGTCTACATTTTCACAAGATACCATTATGAGGCTTGGAATTGTTTTTCACAACTGAAACATTTGTGTTTTCCTATGCTAAATTTACCTTTGCTGATGATGGCACATCAAACCTGAATTTTTCCAGAGGCTTTCATTTGGGCAAGGCCAAACGAAAAGGCACCTTACTGTGCTTCATGATCAACTGATTAGAGGGGTCAAAGCCAGTTTAAGGTTTAAGCAGCCTTTGCCACTGCCTAGAGGCCCCTGCTGGACTGGGGGCCATAAAGGACTTACATTTACGCAGGACAGATTTGGAAATGTATAAGTTTTGCACTTATTAAAAAAGTTCATAATTTGAGTTACTGTATATTTTCTTTTAAATTAAGAACATTTAAAGCCATGTAATGGTTTTCTTTATTCATAGAAGTCAGGTTTTCAGAGTTCCCAGTTGCCAGCAAGAAGTTAAAATTCCATCTTTAAAAGTAAGAATTCATGAAGTTCAACTTCAGTATCTAATTTGGCCTCCACACATGCAGAATGTAGTGAAAGTTGGAAGTATAAACCTTTTATTGGCATTCATATCTCATTAAACCAGTGGCACACATAGTGCTGTAAACCTTTTGTTATAGACTATTGTTGAGCGTGCTCCTCTTGTGCTTGAACACAGTAAAGGCAGAGAAAAACATTTTTATCAGCTTATGTCTTTAAAGTAGGCAGCATTGGTCCTACTGGTTTTGGATGCTGCAGCTACAACTCTCTCTGCCCAGTGACATCATTCCTAGTACCAAGCTCCAACTTACTGGACATTGAACCTAGCTTAATAGCGACAGGCGCCTAGCTTTCAGTGATACAGCCATCAGCCTAGGTCAATGTAACTTTAGCGTAATGACATGGGCATTGCTCATCTAAGAAAATAGTACCAAACATAATGGTATCTTCTTAAAGTGTAGATGCTTAACATCTACTTGATTTAATTATTTTCCGTTTGAGTTGTTTCAGATTGCTAAAATCTGCTAAAACAAAGGACTGTCTGTCTAGGTGTTAGTCTTCCATTGCTCAGAGGACTTATATACTTTTCAACAAACTCCCCATGATGTGAAATCTTTCTACCTAAGGTAAGGGATCTATTACCCAGAACTTCACAGAACCCTATGTGGGACATTGTTATTGGTGCCCTTTTTAATTTGCATTGTCCAAATGAAAAAAAAAAATCAATCAACCGTACGATATGTAAATTTTCCCCCTCTTCCCAATATGTTTCCAGTACATTATCCCAGCAAGAAGCCATTTACAGTCCAACATACTGTCTTATTTCCAACATGTGTCCAAGAACCCATGTTTTGACCTCTCATCAGTGTATTATGATCCCTAAACAAACCGCTATAGATGAACCCTGCAATGCTTATTTGTCTGAAAGAAGGCAACCCCCTACTCCTCTGCCCCCGGGGTGAGGTTGCCATAGTGACAGATTCATGGACATATGGAGAGAGAGAAGAAGGAGGAGGCCTGTTTAAAGGGGTGGGGCGGAACGGTTGAGGTGGAAGGACTATTACCCGGATGAGACGTTGGTGCTACAGTCGTTCAGACATGTCTTTTTGCTTCATCTTTCAGTCACCCATCCATGACTGTATGTGCTCAGCAAGTTGACAGTTCATGAACTTTTGTCAATCAAGCCGCCATCTTGGCTCCATTTAAAGGGAAGGAAAATTAATGTTTTTCTTTATATGAATTCAGATAGTTATATCCACATTTTGCAGTCTCGCTGTTTTATCATTTACGTTAAAGACTGATCACCATCAAGAGAACAAACATACAGATGTTTTTGCCCCTCGCTAATTAGGTTCTTTTGATCATTTTATTTGACTCTTCAGTCAACCTGAGGACATGCTGACATTGGACAGGAAATGAGACAGATGGAACACTCAAAGCAAAAAAAATACTGGCACTTGTGTTGTAAAAACACATTTTTAATCTTTTATATAAAAGAAAAAGGTCAGGTGCTCGACCACTCCTCAAGCCTGCTGTTTTATTTTCCATTTTTGCGCCTCTCTGGTAAAATCCTCTGTGCAGCTTCCCTTTAGCATCCTACTCCTTTTCCTCTTCCCTCTCTCTCAGTATCATTAGTCTTCTCCTCTGCCTCTTTGCCTGCTCTCCAACTGATATGAGAGGGTGACCCCTGGGCCCTCAGGGGTCAAGTGATACAAGGTCATTGGCAGGTCATCTCTGCTCACTGGCTGACCTCTAAAAGGACTTCTGGAAGCGGCCAATCACAGTCCTGCTGTGTACCCCCTAAGGCGGGTCCCTCTCCCCAGCTCATCAGCAGCATGGGTCACATGACCAGGGAGAGATGTCAAAGGGAGGATGATTAATGATGCTTTTAGTACCTGTTTAGAATGAAGCTGTCCACACCACGCTGTAATTACCCGCTCCCAGGCGGCAGCTGCCCAACGTAATTGCTTTTTGTTTGTTGACCTGGTTTATTGAGGAAGAAGATGGCTCTGGTCGGCTAAGATGGAGCTATGTACAGTACACAGAGGTGAGAATATATGTATGTCAAGAATTTTGGTGGTTGAGCATGGCTGAGATTTATAGCATCTATGCAAGACGATATATAGTATACCTTAGCTGAGCATGTACACTTCAGTGATACAAGTGACGTGACACAAGACACCAAGTTGCTTCAGGGTTTAAAGTGCCTTGCAAAAGTATTTACACCCATTTAACTTTTTTAAATATGGTCTCATTGTCACAGACTTATATGTACGTCAGTGGCATTATGCATAACTAGAAAAGTGGAAACCAAATGATGCATGATTTTTTTCACTAATAAAAATCACAAAAGTGTCAGCCCCATTTACTCTGATATCCCTAAATTAAATTTACGGCAACTCCACAAGTTTGTCTTTTATGGAAGAGTGACATGAAGAAACTGTAACTTGCTATAAGCCATGAAGGGGTCAAAGCAAGTTTGTGGAAGAAGTTCCTTTTTTCAGGTGAGACCAAATCTTTTGGCCTACATGCAAAAAAACATGTATGGGGGAAACACTTCAGAATTCCCTCAACCCAAGGGTTCAGAATCCCACCGGACAGAGAAGTGGGCCAGAGTTTATGGGGGATGTATGGAACCAAATACAAGGCCTGGAAGAAAACCTTTTGGAGGCTGCAAAAGGCTTCATAATTACCTCATGGCTACCAGTAATGTATTGCCTTAATGTCTGCCAGTAACCTAATAGTTCTGGCCATTTTAAATATAATGAACTCAATAACATAATAACATGCTAATAATATGTTTTTTGGAGCAAATATTATAGGTAAGGTTTTACATTATCGACAAACGATTACAAAAACTGTAGCCAATAATGTTATAATAAATTAAAAGCAATAAAAAAAAAGATTTTCCATTTTTTTTGTGCAGTTTGCTAATTAAAAAATACCTTGTTGAATGTGGCAAATGTTTTAATATCTAGATCTGCGAAGCTAGCAGATACATTTCATTTGACTGTGATGCTCTACTTTTGTTTGTGGAAGTTTGGAAAGTAAACATCAAAATGCAATGGGTTTTCAGATACTAGCGAGGTCTTATATAAACAAAATCAAAGAATAGTTATGGTATGCAGCCACAAAAGGCCAAAAAACACATGTAACTCTCCTGCAGACGGACCACAACAGCCACAGACCCTTGCAGCAAGGTTGCTGAACAATGCTAAAATACACAAGTGATTAACATGCACATTCAAAGCATGATCCATCATGCATAATTTATTTATGTCAACATCATGAAAACATGGGCTCTTAGTTGCTATGAAAATTCAAAACAAAGTTCAGAAGGTCAGTATTGTGCTCCACTTAGAGATCCCCCTCTTCCCTCCCCTTTTTGGCCACACGCCTAAAGCAAATATGAAAATTTCAGTACCTGTGGCACCGCGCCACGAGGACAGTGACAATGAAACTCAGATAAACAGCCCTCCGGCTGACCTAAGGAGAGCATAAATTTGCCGCCCATAAATTCTTGAGTGTTTCAGCTGTGTTTGTTGCATTTTCCATGCCTCTCCACCAAGACTGAAAGGTCCAAGAGTCGGATATCAGTGCTTCTGTATGAGCAGCTTTGGTCCTGCTACTGGTTCTCACATAACTCAGTCCTGCAGCCTTTATCACCGCCTCATAAATAACTAGGCTATGGCCTGATAATGTCCGCTTAATGCTTAGTCAATAAAGCCCACAGCAAGAGGAGCCCTTTTTTAGCCTCTTTCCTGTACATAAATATAAACATAACAGTAGATTGATGTGATGGACAGGCTCTTTCCAAACAGGGACAAAAAGAGGCAGTATGTGAGCCCACAAGCTGAAGGTGGGCTGTGGGGCTGCAGGTGTTTAAGCGAGATAGTGGGCTGTAATGGCGGGGTTGTGGGAGAACGTCTGAGTGGATAGCCTTGACTGATCACCTGTGAAAGACACATGCACACACATACACACAAGTGACAGCACAAAGACACATGCACGCACCGGCACAATCATTCACACACCAACACACACACTAATGCCATCATTAGTTAACCCACTGGCGTCAATGCCTGATGCACAAAAGCTCATCCTCCCTATTCGAAGGGCATTAGAGCCACATGATAAGAGAGAGCGATCTGCTTTTCTATCTCGTTAGAATATTTTCTTTATCTTTGGATACATACCCAAAACCAGCCGAACCCAGCTAGCATAGAATCAAATCCAGCTTTGCAAGTTTCATTGTTTGGTGCACAGTGGAGGAACATTTATCGACCATCCTCTCTAGTCATCTCCCCAACCAATTTCCTTTGCAGCAGCGGGGACAGCTGTAGTCAGCGAGATGGTTAGAAAGGGATCAGACTGAGCCTGGGGAGGCAGGAGAGACTGGCAGGATATTCCTGACTGAGCGACGTGCCTGATTGTGATCCATGAGTTTGTCAACGCAGCAGCACCTGGGCTTTGAAGAGCCCAGGTGCTGCTGGGAGAGATGGGCAGCAACTCTGAATGGATTCAAACTAAGAGGGATGATATAATCAGCTCATGTTGGAGTTCTCAATGTGACAAAGTTGGCAATTTGGTTGTTATATGTTAAAACAAATATTTATGAAGCAAGGCTGAACCACAAGAATAAAGAAATAAAACAGACATTTCTTTTTTCATTATTTTATTTAAGTTGTGAAAAATGTGTGGTATTTATCTTTGAGGTCTTATTAGAGATGAAGTTAAAACATTTTTCTCTGAGTTGAGAACCCATATTAATAAGTAAGATAATAAAACCGCCATGTCCACCATTTCCATGTCTCTCAACACAACTAGAACTCTGAGGCTCAATATCATCCACAGTGACTCACAAAATGCACATCCCTTAAACTTTTTACACATTTAGCCACAGTAGAGATTTTGTTTGATAGTCAACACAAAGTAGTGCATAATTAGAGGTGATTCTCACATGACTGGTGCTCTGGGGGAGGCCTTCTTTTGGGCTCCCTGATCCCACCTCAGCCACTGATGGTCCCCTGTTGAAGGTACAATCAGCAGGACTTTCAGTCAAGGCGTTTAACCTGTGAGACACCTCCTACACAAATTAACAAAAAATAGACACTACTTTGCAAGCTGATTTTGTTGATAATGTGAAGCTAACTTGATCCCAGTAAAGCTCTGAAAACATTTTAATGCTTGTGTTTTAATAAATAGACTAAGGGTTTCATAAATATTAAATGTATGTTAAAGAACCTGTTCAGTGGAGAATTATCAATTTTAGGTTGAGCAGATTTTTAACAACAGATGATCAAATGCAGTCCAGACTCATTAAAAACAGTAATATAGCCCTTTAGTTTAATGTAGAATTGGAAGCTTTAAAACAGATACGAACTTCAGCGACATTAGTTGGCTGTGGAGTAGTAAGCTTTTCTTATGACCTAGGAAAGTCTTTGGACAGCCACTACCCAATGCTTCAACTTACAAACAAGCAATAGAAAACTAGCAAGAAATGGCCCATTTCAAAAACAATCCCTGTGGATAATTGCAAGTTGTAAGATAAATTATGTATGGTCTTTTTCATTTTCATAAAAGATTTCAGTGAAGCTCTGGGTTTATGTTTAAAGTTGCTGCCTGGCTGGAAGGAGAACCTCCCACACAAGCCTAAAGTCATGCAGCCTCTAACAGCTTATCTTTAAGGACTGAACTGTTTTTAGCTCCATTCATTTTCCATTAAAGTGCAATCAGCTTCCCTGTCCCTGGTAATGAAAAACATGCCTACAGCATGATGTTGCCACCACCATGCATTACCGTTGGGATGGTGTGTTTTGGTTGAAGCAGAGTACCAGCTTTTCACAATGGACAGTACATGACAAGTAGGCCAAAAACCTTTTAGACTGATGTGACTATAGTTCCTTCGTCTATGTGTTTGCTGTGTTCCCTACATTGCTGGAGCCAAACCGCAAACAGGACTTCTTAAGGCTTTCTTTTAGCAATGTGTAGATTTGTGGAACAGTAAAATTATTAACTGTCCTGTTGGCAGGCTCTTCCACCTGACCTGTGGGTCTTGGCAACTCCTCCAGAGTTACCATGGGTCTCTTGGCTGCCTCTCTACTTAATTATCTCCTTGTATGCCCTGGTAGGTCTGGATTTGTGGGGTACTCTATCAGAGTAAAGGGAGTTCAATACACATACCTGCAACACTTTTCAGATTTAAATCATAAAAAGTTTGGAAATTTGGCACAGGTTTTTGTTCCACTTCACAATTATGGACTATCTTGTGTTGGCCTATCATATTAAGTCCCAATAGAGTAAACTGATTGTAGTTGTAATGTGATAAATGTTGAAAATGCTCTAATCCTTTTGCAAGGCAATGTAAACTAAACTAAATTAGAAGGTGTTACGAAGTGAGTGTCACCATGATAAAAGAGAACTGTTGGTGTATAAATAATTGCCAGCTAGTTGAAGAGACAGCGAAATCCACATCAGCTAGGAAAGAGTCTCATTGGTCCGCAATCCTTAAATGTCATCCAACGCTAACCTATATTTTAGTGCAAGAAAATCTTTTAAAATGGACCTATTTAAAAAGAAGCCTTTAAATAAAATGTATTTCATTGAAAATTTCATGGTGATTTATAATGTTGTAAAACTATAATGTGAAGTTTTGGGGTTTGGATTAAACCTAATGATTAAAGAAAGTTTTGCAAAACAATACGTATAACTTATCTCAGAAATTATACCAGTGGGACTCCACAGAACCACTGTCAATTAATTTAAAATGCATGACATTTCAGTTGTAGCTGTGAATTTACCAAATTCATGCACAGTGTTAGGGCAAAAAAGTAAGGAAATTGTAATTTACAGTTTACAGAAAATAACCGATTGAAACAATAAAATATTTTTTAAAGAATTCATAGTATTGTTTTAATCAAACCAAGGCTATAAAACATGTAAATTTCTTTTTAACTTTATTTTTTAAATTGTTGTGATTCAAAATCTTGTTTTTAAATCAAGCAAAACTGCAACAATTTACTACCTCTAGAAAAAAATGAATCAATTCAAAATGTATGCACCCATTAAATGGTTCACATGATGCAATACAAATTAAGGTCCAACCACCAAAGCTTGCTTGCAGCTACTGGAAGAATAGCTCCCTAACTACAGAGATGCTCTTTGCTGTTGGTGTTGCTTTTCTTTTAATATGCCGGGGAGTTCTCGCCATGCGGTGCAACAGCTATTTTTCAACAGAATGCAAAGCGATGGGATTATTACAGATGAGTTCGTCTGACTCTGGGTAAGTAATACAATAAAGTTATTTGATAAAAATGTTGGCTGTACTTAAATGCATTAAACCCAGCGTGTCTGCAGAAGCATCCTTGTCATCTAGTGCTCACAGTGGACGTCATTTATCAGTATTTGCAGCACCACATAGTGCACCATAACTAAATATTAAATGTGATACACAACATTTGTACTCTCAGGAAGTATTGCGTAGTTCTTGTCTGTGGATTCTTGACAAATTGGAGAGCTACTTAATTTAAAGTCCCAACCAAAGACATATTTGCTAACCTAGATGAAATCTTTCTAATGCCAAAAGTCCAAATCCAAATACTTCTAATTTATTTTTGGTTTGTGTTTATTTGTCTTTTAAATAAAACCAGTGCATTTTATTGCATAAATCACTAAAATAAAAAACAGAATCTGACATCTGGTTTATACTCACAGTTTTTGTCTTCAGGAGCAGCGTCTCATGGGAGAAGCACGCTGTCTGTCGGGGGCTAGTTTTGTCATTTCGGCTGCTTATACACTTCCCGATTTTTGTAGCAACCCATGTGCAGCATGAATGCCACCAAAATATGAAAGCACCTTTGTCAAACGTAAAAACAGAGGGAATAATTATTGCAAAATCTTACACAGATTTTTGAAAACGGGTAAAACGTAATCTTTTTCTAATCAGAATTTGTAGTTGAAGTTAGATTTGAAATGAAATTAGATTCGGTGTTTTACAGCGAATTGCATCCAGTTTGTTTCATTACCGCCTCCTTGAGACTGAATATAGTGCCCATATTTAGAATTTAATTGAATAACCGAGTCACCTTATAAAAAAAAAATAGAGTTACGCTCCACCTGCTCTCCTCTTCCCCACACCTCAGGATTTCCTCTTCTCTGGAAACATCTGGTGCGCAAAGGTATGCCCGAGCCTTAGCTGTGCAATATCTAATCTCAGTATATTTACAGCTGTTCTGTGAAGGCCTCAGATGTTTCTTAGAGAATATTAGTGAACGAACAGCATCTTGAAGCCAGGAATAAAGTCTGGGAGAGGTTCAAAGCAAGGTTAGGTTATAATTATCTGAAAAAGGAAAGAGAATAGCAAAATGCATACCAACCAAAACATGGCTGCCCACCTAAAGTGACAGGCTGGGCAAGGGGAGCAGCCTAGAAAGCCATGGTAACTTTGGAGCAGCTGCAAAGATCTACAACTCAGGTGGCAGAACCTGTTGCCAATACAACTATTAGAAGTACAAACCTCAAATCTGACCATTATGGGGTGTGGCAAGAAGTCATCGTTGAAAGTAAGGCACAGTACTCCTACTTGCAATTTGTCTCAAATCATGTAAGGGACATGGCAGATGTGTGGCCTACATGCAAAATGCTGTTTGTGGAGGGAAGCGTCACATCACCTTGAACACACTATCCGCATCATGCTATGAGAAGAAAGTTAGAGATAATAGTAAAATGGATAATTGAAAATACAGCCACAGCTACAATGGAATGGTTTAGATCAGGGGTGCCTGGGGCTCAACTGTGGCCCCTGGACTGATTTTTTGTGGCCCCTGACTGCAATTAATGAAAGATACAGATTTGGCTCGACTGTACAGGTGGTTGATGCAGATGGATACTTTTTATTTTCAAAGAGGGCAAAATTATTCCTGATAAATTGGAAGATTTTGGGTACAACGCAAACTATTCGTCCTTTAATAACCACCTTTTTGTTCATTGTAAAGTAAATAGGACCACATTTATGCAGTAACTTTTACTCAGAAGCAGGTGCACAAAAATCTGCTTTTAATTAATAATTAATACATAGTTTTGTAAAGATAAACACTCAAAATCCGTTGAGTTTATGCTCTACAATGATTTATACACTCCTTTACTCTAAAAAGTTCGACTACTTTTTTTTTGTTTTATTAAAATATTGCATCCTTAGTTAATTGCTGAGTAGGTAAAAAAAAAACATTACAACATAATTTTTTGTAATTTTCGTTTTTAAAATTATTTTTTGGCCCACAAGTACTTCCAACTTGATGATTATAGCAAAAGGTTTGGGTATCCCTGGTTTAGATCTGAGAATATCCATGTGTTCCAATTACCCAGTCAAAGTTGCCACCTAAATCTAAAAGACTGGAAAATTCATCCATGCTCTCCATGCTTTCTTACTAAGCTTCAGCTATTATGCAAAGAAAAATGAGCACACATTTCATTCTCTTTTAGCACACTGAAGTTTTTTATTGTTCATTACATTAAGTTCAATGGGTGTGAATACTTTTGAGAGGCACTGCGGTAAGTGCCCATCTTTAGACTACTGAAACATTAGATTTATGTTTTGCCAGATCCTGTGGCCACTGGTTGTGCCACTGAGGAGGGGCCAAATTTTCTAGGAAGGTGGTGTTCAAAAATCTGCGGAAAGTGTGGATGTAAACAATGCAGCAAATGCATCTCCTTGGTAATGGAGATAGAACCATAGCAAAATTAGGGGAGACATTAACTGGGGTATCAATAAATAAACCTCTAATTAGGAAAAAAGAAGTGGAGCGGAGCTGCAATACCACAGGGGGAGAATATCAATGACATACTCACATCTGTATGCACGCACTGCTCTCTGGCAAGAGGCTGAGCCTCACAGGGGCTTCACCGCTGGCACTGAATCACCCATCCATTCCTGACTCATCCCAGCGAAGAGTGTGCCCACTCTTTGACTGTGCCCGCTATTTGACTGTGCAGTGAACCCAGCAGAACCCACCCTGTCCTAACGACAGAGCCTCCCCAAGAGTGCAGCTCTTAGGGCTTTTTTTCCACGTTTCCCTTCCCTAACCAGCTTATCTGCACAGTGCCCTGAGTGTGCCGCTGTGTACCGTGACTTCACCATGATTGATTGTGGTGGGGGTCCTCCACTCCCTTGGTGAGACAGAAAATGGAGGAGGGAAAAACAGGGGAGCGCGAGGGGATAATGGGCAAAGCAAAGAAGCCTGGAGAGTCTGTGATGGGTAAAGTGAAGCATGTCTGCTTACATACATGGGCATCTCTCATGATCTCCATACAACGTGTACAAAATGTGTTCATCTGGCTGAGACTGGGGATACTGTAAGCAGACAGGTGGCTAAATATGAAGCCATGGTTAGATGGCTCTCTGGCAGAGAGACGTGGAGATGCAACCTCAGAGCTGCTGGCAGCTGGGGTAGTGGGGGTGTAGAGGAGTGCGTGGCGCTGACCGCTCCCTGTCTCTGCCCCTCTGTTCCCTGGAGGGTAATAAAGACTGATGACACTGATGCTGTGCCATCCGGCTCCCTGGTCTCCACCGCACAACCATTTGCGCCATCATTTATCGCATTCACCCTCCACCCCAAACCACCCCCCCTTCCCCTCACCGCTCTAATTCTGCTTTAATAACAGCAGTTCCATTCATCAGTATATTGACGGGCATGACAGGCGGTGCGGCATACACTAACTCTCTGCCCTTTACTCGCTCACAGCTGGGGTCAGCGCCAGGTCACACAGTCAATAATCACAACACACCTCACTGTCACCTTGGAATGACTGCATGCCCTGCATATGTATTCCCGCACATGCTGGAGCTTCTCATTTACTTTACAGCTTAGCATGTAATGCTGTAAGTATCCGTTTAGAAGCTATGAGCACTAAGCAGAGCAGGGAATGTAGCTCCACTGTTGGCCCAGGCAGTTTTTGTAAAGATTTAACACATGCTTCACACATCATACTTCCTGGTGTAGGCTGTGGGTGCAAATTATTTGCCCCATTTTGTTAAAAAAAAATCCTATCCAAAGGAACCCAGCCCTATGTGAAAAGTAACTGCCTTCTAAACCTATTAACTGGTTGTGTCATTCCATCACATTACCACCATCACGTCTGATGCTCTTTTTCTGCTTTCTCCTGTAATGTTGCTATAGTTTTACAGTAGATGTAATAGGCCACACACCTTACGAATCTTCCACTTTTGTCTCAACAGTCCACATAATATTTTTCTAATTGAACTTGTACATCATCAACATGTTTTTTGGCAAATGTGGAACAGGCCTTTGTGTTCTTTTTGAGCATTTGTGGTTCTCGCCTAAGAACTCTTTCATGGGTCTGATTTTTGTCTAGTCTCTTGTTGAATCTTGAACACTTACCTTAACACAGGCAAAAGAAGGCCTGCATTGCTTTAGATGTTGTTCTTGGTTCTTTGAGCACCTGGATTATTAACTTCGAGTAATTTTGGTAGGCTGGCCACTAGTGGCAAGGTTCTTCACGTTTGTAGATAATAGCTAAGACATTTTAACCTACTTTCATGTTGTCATAAAGGTTCTATTCATTTATTGATTTGAAAAGTCTGGATAGCTTGTTTTCACATAAAAAAATCATCATTTTGTCACGGTTCTGTCACGGTTTACTTGAAATTGGACCCCACAATGCAGACGAGCAGGTAGCGTGATGGTAAGTGAAAAAAAAAGAGGTTTAATTACGAAAACTCACTCACAGCAGGAGGCAGGAACAAAACAAACGGGCAGGCAAGACTGGCTTGGCATGATCAAAAAAACAAGACATGAGCATGAGAGTGAAAGATGTTTCCGCGAAGACTAACAGAACAGGTGTGAATATATGGCGTCAAAACCAGGTGGAGTAAGGAGACAGATTAACTTGAAGCAGGTGAACTGAATAAACTTAATTAACAGAACAAAACGTGACTGGAGCAAAACAGAGACTCTTGAACACAAACTAGAAAAACATGAAGCAAAAGCATAACCAGATCCGAAAACCAAACTTGACAAAACATGAACAAGACGACAAAACAAAAGCATGACCAGGAAAATAAACAGAAACATGATTCAAAACTTGAACAGTGAAAAACATAAGGAAAAAACCCCGAAACCTAAAACTAAACAACCCTACATCATGACACATTTGAAACCCTTTTTTGTATTTAGTTTGATAAATGCAAAAGATCAAATTTTGAAATTAATTTGGTAATCTGTAATATATCAAATATAACAAACCCCTCCAAAACAAACACAAAAAGAAGAAACTGGGGAAATCTTTAAGTGGGTACATGCTACCTCCAAATGGGTTGAGTATATTTTGAACACATTACCCTCAAAGTCATCTTTTAACTCCGTCTGTTGCATCACACATCATAGCTCCTGTCATTTAAGGGGCTTTTTCTGTATTTGGGTGGGCTCTGAGTGTATGTGACAGTGGGCACTCATTTGTTAAAGGTGCAGAGCCACCCTCTTTCTCCTTGGGCATTCACCTCTTCATATGCAAAGCATGTCCTGCTGTCCTCCAACTCCAGCACAGTTTGCTGCCATGACACATTTTTCCTTCATTTCAGCTTGACAGTGACATTTATGTTCATTTGCTCGGTGCAATTGTGTAGCATCTGGAGAGACTGCTTTTCTTTTTTTCTCTCCTCTCCTCTCCTCTCACCTCTTTCCTTTTTTTTATTTCCAGTCCTGACAAAAATATTAATGTGCATTTGCATGCCACAGTGGCTACACCCTTGATGAAGATTACGATTTTTAAGAACACACAGAGGGAAAACACCGCTGCAATTATACTCTGTGAGAAGACTGAGGAGCGCAGTGAGGTCTCTTGTTTTCAGATGGATTATTGCATGCATGATGACCCAGGATGCAGCCAGGATCGGAACCTAGACCAGTCCATGAACCTTGTGATGCTACAGAAAGCTGCTGCACGTGGTGCTGATCCATGTGGCAACCACCCTTGCTCTTCCTCTTTGGTCACATGATTTATCCCCGTGCTCCCTCCCCATTGAAAATACACACCTCTCTTTTCACACGCACATACAAATACAAACATCACAAAGGGATGAACGAGATACTCACAGTGGAGCAGAAAAAAAGAAGCAATATGAATACATTTATGTTCATTTCAAAAACATTCAAAAAAACAAACATATCTGTGCACAGAGCTATCCACTTGTGCCCCCTCTTCTCTCATGCTGGACCAGCCGCGGCAACAGCACCAGCAGTCTGGGGTGCGGGTGCTGAGGGGGCTCTAATCTGCAGTGCAGGTCCCATTGGCAAGGATCATTGAGCTAATTAATAATGTGGCACAGAGAGGAATGGCAGTCATTATGGAGCCACAGTAGTGTGTGTTTGTGTGCTGAAATGCTGTGGGCTTGTGTGTATGTGAGTGGGAGTGTGTTTGTGTGTATGTGCGTGTGTGTAGGGAGGGGGCACCACAGACACGGACTGACTCTAGTATGCAACCTTTTGATTCATGGTCTACACAGGCCAAGCAAACATGAAGACACAACAAACACATACATGTACTCTATCAGTAAAAAGGCACAAACCCACTACAAAAACAGATACATACTATACAGCACCCCCTGAAAGTATTTATACCCATAGAAATTTTAACCAGGACAACTGCTCAACCTACCAAGACATGATCCTCCACCTAAAGTGATGTCGAACAAGTAGAGAATTAATCAGAGAAGCATCTATTAGGCCTATTATAACTCTGGAAGAGCTGCAGAGATCCACAGCTCAGGTATGGGAATCTATTGACAGGACAGCTATTAGTTGTGCACTGCACAAATCTGACCTTTATAGAAGAGTTCCAAAATTGTTGAATTGTTGAAGGAAAGTCACAAGAAGTCCTACTTGCAGTTTGCCACAAAACATGTGGAACATGTTACTCTAGTCAAATGAGAATTTTGGCTTATATAGTGTGTGGCAGAACAAATTTTCCCCACAGTGAAACATGGTGGTGGTAGTATCATACTGTGTGATGCTTTCCTCTAGCCAGGACAGGGAAGCTGGTCAGAGTTGATGGGAAGACCCATTGTGCTATATACAAAAACAATCCTGGATATATTGGATTCAAAAACCTGTTTGAGGCTGCTGACTTCAGAGGGGGCCAGAGGTTTATCATCTGGAGAGCATCTTAACCTAAACAAATGGTTTTAATCAAGCCTTAATCATTGTGCTTTTCGTCCTATCTGACTGAGTTTGAGCTGTTTTGGCAAAAAAAGAATGGGCAAAAATGTCCATCTCTAGATTTTCGAAGCTGGTTGAGACATACACCAAAAGGCTTACAACTGTGCAGTAAAAGGTGATTCTACAAAGTGCATGCCACATTTTTCAGACTTTTTTTTGTAAAAAGAAAAATACACATACCATTTGCCTTTTACTCACTAACTAACTTCAAAGAAACAGGAATTTGTTTTATTATTAGGATTTTCCTTCTTTTTCAGTCTCAAACAAGTGAACTCAGTCTGCTGTGGCAGTAAATCCACACAAAACCAGAGCAGAACACTGCTCTACTGGGCTCTGTACTAAACAATCTATCGTACAAACAAGAGTGTATCATTTCAAGTCTTGTGCCATATGTTTGGAGTTGCTGTATAGATTGCCAATATTTACTATAGGCAAGGGGACCAGAAGGCTAAGAGCATTTAGTTGTGTGCCACAGCCCAATAGCTCAGCCCGGGCTAATGAAAGGAAACAACAGGAGCAATTAGCAGTGTAAACAAACTGCTCGCTGAGGCCCCAGACTCCAGCCTCCCCCCTGACAGCAAGGGGACTGGCAGCCTGGAGAAGGAGGTAATTGGGAGCGCTAGGAGCCGAGACAAAATCAATGACAACGCATGCACAGGCTCAGCATGATTACTCACCTCCCTACTTCTCAACTCAAGGGATTCAAGCATGACAGGATACAGTAGCGAGTTTGAAGTTTACACCAAAAAATGGAAGTGGTGGTGTTGTCTACATGGACATTTGTATGTACAGGGACAGTAAACAGACACACCCGCTAACAGGTGTCCTGACAGCTGACACAACACAGGATACAAGCACTGCACTCTGACCACTGGCCATACAAAAACATAATGACCTTCCCCTCAGTCTAATTGATCTCATTTCGGTGCCATTTATGTGTCTGCCTGTACACTAATGTCTCCAACACACTCACTCATTGGGAAGTATCTGCATCTACAGTGCGACCATGTGGCTACAGCCTACAGACAGTCGCAGAGAGGCCGCGGCCGTGTGCGTCTCCTCCCTCTGCCTGAGTGGAGCCATAGGGCAGAGACGCATCACTAATGCAGTTTGTTGGCTGGGATGTCTACTCTGCAGGGCACATCCTGCTGCAGGCGCAATGCTTTTGCTGTCTGAGTGCTGCCCAGACAATAAACAGCAAGAGACACTTTCCTGCAGAGTGTTGTAAAAGTCCACTCATTACTTTAGGAAGTAAAGGTTTGATCTGAATCAGAACTTCTTGACACTCTGATATAAAGTTTGCCAACATTCTTTTAGTAATAATGGATTTGATACCAGTTGAGTTTTACAGATATAGTTAAAAGAAAGTACACCTTGAGTCAATTTTAGAAATTTCTGGCCTTTACTAGCTCCTAAGATCATCCATCTATCCATTCTCTATATCCGCTTCTTCCGTACAGGGTCGCAGGGGAGCTGGTGCCTATCTATGTCTACAGGCGGGAGGCAGGGTACACCCTGTACAGGTTGACAGTCCAGTGCACGGCAACACAGAGACACACAGGACAAGCAACCATATACACATCCACTCACACCTAAGGGCAATTCAGAGAGACCTATTAACCTAACATTCATGTTTTGGACTGTGGGATGAAGCCGGGGTGCCCGGAGTGAAGGCACGCATGCACTGGGAGAACATGCAAACTCCATGTAGAAAGACCCCGGAAGGCAATCAAACATAGGACCTTTTTGCTGCAAGGCAACAGTGCTACCAACTGTGCCACCATGCAGCTGTCCTAAAATAGATTTGATCTAATTGTGACCTCTGTATAAAGGTGCACTCCAGTTTCCACTATGTCTTTATTTAATAAAGATTATGGTGAGATCGTGTTATTTAGGAGTTCACTGCCACTATGGAATCAAAGGGCTCAGCCCACATCAATTTCACAAGATTGTGGCAACATGATTGTGCACTTGTGCACAAATGCAAGGTCCATAAAGACATGAATGAGTGAGTTTAGCATGGAGGAACAGGACTAGTTTGGACAGAGTCCTGACCTCAACCCAGCAGAGAGCCAGGCTTTCTTGTCCAACATCAGGGCCTGACCTCACAAATTCTCTTCTGGAAGAATGGTCAAATATTTTTCATAAACACCTGAACCTCCCAGACAGCATTCTCAGAAGAGATTAAGCTGATATATAGGATTATAAATAGGATGTTACTAAAGTTCATATGTTTGTGTAAAAGCAAGTATACCATTAGGATCAGTGACAGTTAAAGTGAATAACTGATTATGTTTTCATCATCACACTTGTTAATGGGTGGGTCATATTTAGCTGCAAGTGAACATTTTGTCCTCAAAGTTTGTGTGTAAAAATCAAGAAAAATGGGCAAGTGCAAAAATTTAAGTGAGTTTTGACAGGAATCACTTTGTCATAGCAAGATGCGTCAGTGTGTCTCCAAAACTGCAAGTCTTGTGAAGGTTCCCAATCTACAGTGGTGAGTATCTTTTAAAAGCAACTTAAGAAAAAAATTTGGTGGACCAGCAACAGGTTTGTAGTTTGCTAAGGCTCATTGATAAGAAGCACAGACTGGCCTGTGTGGTTCCAATCTTTCAAATAAGCTACTATAGCTCAAATAGCTGAAGGTGTAAAAAGCTGCTTCTGAGAGAAGGATACAGAATGCATGGAGTATTGCAGATTGAATATAGAGCTCATACTGACCCCTCTCCAAGCACCAACAATGGTCACAGAAGCATTAGAACTGGACAACAGGGCAATGGATAAAACTGGTGAACACAGCACTGTGGGTGAATTAAAACACTCCAGCAAAGAAGAGGTGGGTAAAATATTCCTCCACACCATTATCAAAAATGTGTTGCAGGTTATTGTAAAGAGTTAATGGCAGTTATCAGCGCCAAGAGTGGCACAAGCAGTTATTAAATTTAAGGGACAATTTGTTTTTCACATAAGCCCAGGTTGGGTTTGCATAGCTTTCATTTCCTTAGTAAATAAAATAATAACTTGAATAAAGCCCTTTGTATTTACTTAGGTTATCTTTGGCATGTTAAAATTTGTTTGACATAAGTTTGATTTAAAAAAAAAAAAGAAAAACAGAAGAAATCTGTAGAGGGTACAGTATTGTGCATCACTCTCTGTATGTGGCTATCATGCTTCATCATAGTCTTGTTATTTCTACTGAGAAAACAGCTATTCTTTTGAATGTCCTCTCACTAGAAGTTCTTTCGTGACTCTCAACAGTAAGAGGCAGCCACAACATACCCATCACTAGAGATTGTATTTCAAAAGAAATTCCACACTCACATGATTGCACGCTGTGGCCTAATCTGAATCAAAGAGACTTTCATCATTTATGTTTTATCATTTATGATTCAGAAAATTGGAGGGGAACACTGCATTCATCACCTACAACAGCCACCTTTCTGATTTAATGGTCGAATGGATGGATATTGGCTGTATTAATCCTCATTATTACTTTAAAATTCGGCAATTCCTTCAGGTCGGCTCAGCAAGGAATATGGACCATTATTAGCAGAGCTGATATGAAACTGAGATACCGCTCACCACTCCTGTGGACGCAGAGCAGACAAAAGTACAAGGGCAGAAATAGGAGTGATGTCTGACTCCACATGACATTAATACAGGAGACAGAGTTCTGATTGGGGTGCAAAGCATTCCCATTCAGCTATACTTAACAACATCCTCCACAAGATCAGCCTTCGGTTCAGGCAACCAAATGTTCGGATGTTGGACAGCGAACCCACACACTTACACACTGACTGCCTTCGAAATACCAGTGCATTACTGCTCTGCTGCTCATTGACAGAGCTGCCACTCATCACAGAGATGGATGCTTCTCCTGGGACGATTGAAAACCTTGCTCATTAACTCATTCATTTTGCTGATCTAACTACCTTTAAAAATAAAAGTGAAGGAGAAAGCTTTTGAAGAGAGGGAGTGTTTTTGTGTATTTGTGCTAAAATGTGACCACAGTTCTCTTTATGTTTCTAAAACACACTCATGGGGCCAACTAAGAGCTTGTACACAATTAGAAAGATCGCAACCAACCCTTTTCATCTTTAACTCAACCCCAAGTGATGCTCTCCCTCCTGAGATGACGCTGTTTTACTTACGCTTCCCTCCAAGTTCTTTGATTAAAAACAAGTAAATGACTGATGCGGAACCCCCAGCCTTCACAAGTACATTACATTAACTTAAACAAGCCTTAAAAATTTGCATTTTCATTAAACTTGAGGGGATCTGAGGATTCTAAAAAACACCTTCATCTTCTGTCAATTTCCCATTGAAGTGGGTCACTACAGCGAACTACAAACACACAGTGCTGCATTAATCACACACACACACAGCCTTGTCGATAGTCGCCTTGGCTGAGCAGGCTCATAATGAATTTGAACAGTTGCACACCTATAGCAAAGTCATTTACTTTATCGGCCGATAAAAGGAAGCGATAAGATAGAGGCTTGGGACTGTAAGAGTATCAGCCTCTTATTCATCTCACAAAGATCTGCAAATGGCAAAGCTCATCCCTCACTGCAGCCACACTAGACCTTTATCTATGGATTTAAAAAAAGTAATATCTCATCAGCATGTGTGCTTATGAAGCCCAGAGTTTTCATATTGTTATCAGCAGCTGCATCTGATTGCAATGCAAATGCTGACCAATTAATCAAACTTTATTTGTATGGCAGCTTTCACACAGCTTTGTGCAACACAAACTGCCTTCGAGATTAAAAACAGCCCCACAACCTGCTAAAAACTAAGAAATAGACATAACAGTTATGAGATGTTGCAAAAGAAGCTAAATGGCACAAAATACATTTGAATCTGTAACTGTAGACCGGATGATGGTGGGTGATCATTTTTCTGCCATTTATTAACAAGAAAGAAAAGTAAAATTATGTATAAAAACACAGACAATATTTAGAAATAGATATTTTATTCTGCACGGTGGCACAGTTGGTAGCACTGTTGCCTTGCAGCAAGAAGGTCCTGGGTTCAATTCCCAGCTGGGGTCTTTCTGCATGGAGTTTGAATGTTCTCCCTGTGTGTGGGTTCTCACCTCTGGCTTCCTCCCACAGTTCAAAGACATGCCTGTTAGGTTAATTGGTCACTCTAAATTGCCCTTAGGTGCATGGTTGTTTGTGTGTTGCCCTGCGACGTACTGGCGACCTGTCCAGGGTGTACCCTGCCTCTCACCCATAGACTGCTGGTGATAGGCACCAGCTTCCCTGCGACCCACTATGGAAGTAGAAAATGACTGACTGACTATTGTCTAAAATAAGAGAAACATTTGAAAAATGCATAAATAAAAAAAACATTTTAATCACTTTCTATGGCGTAAAAAAGTAAGACAATGAAAAATATTTTAAAATGGCCATAGTCTTATTCTATAAATTAGAACACTATTGAAAAGTTCATTTATTTTAGTAGCTCAACTCACAAAGTGAAACACATTGTATAGATCAGTTACTTTATTTTTGTTACTCTGATACCTTTCTGCCTACAGCTAATGAAAAGATAACATTTAACATTAGAATATAACAAAAATCCAACAAAAATCATTTTTAATACAGAAATATGAGCATAATGAAAACTATGTTTAATACCTGCTTTAAGGTTATTTTCAAAAGGTATTTTTAATCTGACAGCTGAGCCTCATTAAAATGAATATTCTAATTTATTGAATATGACTCTATATCATTTTCAGTTCAACTGAAAAACTGTTTTATTAAGGAAAAACAATTAAAGATTGCAGAGTCTGCAATAACCTGGTTACATATGTACGTACACCCTTAAATAATTTTTTTAAAGCACCTTTTTCTTTACAAAACAAAACTCAATCGTCTTTGATATAGTCTAAACGCATTCCCCAGCTTGACTTGGTAATATTTGCCTTACCAAAGTCCTCTAAATTTGTAAGATCACGAGAACATCTCTTGTCCAGAGCCCTCTTCAGGTGACCCAACAGATTTTCTGTCAGATTTAGTTCTGGACTTGAACTAGGCCATTTTGGGGTCAAACTGACAGGTATTTAGAACTGTTGATAATTTCATTCACCTTCACAAATACACCAGCTTCTTCAGAAGAAAGGCAAGCCCAGATACTGATCCTACTACCACCACATTTCACAATGGGTATTGGTTTTATTGTTTATGCAGAGTGTTGTTTTTTGTGCCAAATATATTTTTTTGTAACTTTGCCTGAAAAGACGGTTTTGGTTTCATCAGGTCATAACACTTCATTCTGAAGTGATGCAACTCTTACTCTAGTTCAATGTCTACCTACTGTGCCCACCACTAGGTGCTTCACTGGCTGAATTTTGGCCATAAAGACACAGCAGACACAGAGTTTATGTTAAAGTGAGACTTCTTGCATGTACACAAGCTTTCTGCTCTACAATTGTTTTCTATCTGCTTAACCCATTGTGTCATTAGGAGATCAAGTGAATATACAGTAAGCAGTAGAAGTCGTTTGCACTCCTTTAACATACTGTATATACATTATCATTTGTAAGCATTGGTTTCAAAAGCTTTATGTTGTGAAAAAATTATTTGGAAATTTATTTATTTTGCCTGAACTTGTTTTGTACTGAAAATATTATATTTTTATTTTACTTTTTAATTATTTGATATACCAGAATTTACATATAATTTGATATCTTTGATTTAGACTTATATTTTTAATTTTATATTTTTATTTCTGATTATATTATTTTCACAAATTAGATACAGATGTCATGATCAAACTGACTGCTGTCACTCAGCACTTGAGATTTTTAAGGTTTTTTTTCCTCGTTTTTACCAAATACTTTTCAGTCTTAATTTTTTGGATGACTACTTTTTACTTCTCTTTGAGTAAACACACATAGAAGTAATGCTATTCTTACTTGAGTATATTTTTTGGCTACTCTTCCCACCTCTGGCTGTAGTTGAGAAATTAATTTGATAGAAACCCTTCTAGCTGCTCTACATCTATTCAGCTCCTGGTTCATGGAACCACTGGAAGTATACAGGTGCTAATGCGATTTGGGCCTATTCCTCTTATGAAGTTGACCCTTTCTGTAATTGACACAGACACACTGGCAATTTGATTAGCTCCTCTTGCTGCTGGAGGGCCTTTGACTATGGAAACTTCATGATGTGCTTCATGTATGTAGCTCCACCTACCGATCAAATGGGGGAATAACGCATAGAGGGAGGGAAAAATAGACATTCCCTGATTAACGCCAGTTTTGGAATTAAGCTACAGAACCAGATCAAATTTTTAAGAAGCCATGCAACGTGGGAATCACACACCCCAACCACTTAACGAATCCTCTCTGTAGAAGGAAGTAGTATAGTACATTAAAGAATTTGTTTCTCCATTTGTATGCTTTTTTATATTAAATAAAATGTGTTAGCATTAGAATCACTTTTTCCACACATTCTACTTAATCTGTGTTCAGTTTGAAAGCATAAAGAAATACAAAAACAATAATGCACGCATGTGCATAGGTGTGGCTGCAGCCTGCATGTGTGTTAGCCAGGATACATGAGCCATTAAAGAGTACTTCACCCTATTATAACAAAGAAAACTGATAAGAGCCTCTTGAAGTACTTAAGATAAACTTTCTGGGCTTAAGTGCGCTGACACTGTCACTAAACCCTTGCAAGGCATTGGAATGCACGCAGAGAAAAATGAGAAAAACATGCACACGCGCACACGTGCACACACACACACACACACACACACACACACGCACACACACCAACAGTGCATCCATCCAAACAGGAACAAGTTCAACAGCAAAACATTGTGTCACATGAAGGGAAAATGACTGTACATCGATTCATCAGGAGACGTCGTTAAAGCTGTCAAACATCAAAGGCGCTCTGATCACAGCTCATTCTCGAGAGTGACACCAACAGCCTCATTTATCAGATTTGTTTGAGTAAGGAGAGGTAGAGCAAAGGGGGTGAAAAGGAGACCAGAGAGAGTGCTGGAAGAAAAAGATAACAGAGACAGAAGTTTAAAAAGAAACATGTTTCAAGGAATTAACAAGGACAAATTAGTGTGAACAACTTGGAAAAAGGAGCGGAGACAACAAATCTGAAAGAAAAATAGAATAGACAGATTCAGAAATAAAGAGAGCTTTTTAAACAAAAGTCGCAAATGGGATTATGGGATGGTTATTTGTAGTGGGACTCCACCTAGATTGAGGCCTGGCCCCCAAGGCTCTGCAAGCTACAGCTCACACAGACGCACATCTGCACTTCACCAAAAATGTGCATAAAGCGCTATCTCCCCTTCCATCATATAATTTTTATTATCTGCATATCTCACCTTCACCTTTGTTTGACCTCGCAAGGCTTCAAACGTGTCGCTCGCATTGGCCCAGATTTATTATCATCTTTTGCTAACATGGGAAACATTTCGGCAGGAGATTTTTATTTCCATCCCAGCTCTCCTTGTAAGTGGGACATCTTTAAAAGTTTACACAGCTCATGATCAAATGTTTTTATATATCCCCAGGCTCTTGTATTCTCCAAATTGCTCCAATAAATAACTTGTAAGTCTAATTATGCAGCAATTAATTGCAGCCAACATGGAATGCCCATCAATCTTCTATTGTGAAAAAGTATTTTCCAGCCCAGCCCTCGCAGTGCAAATAAGAGACCTGATTAGATTTTTTGCAAGCATGTATGAGATTGTTTACACGTGTGCCAGCTTGTCATTATGTGTGTGCGCGAACATGTGCCCATAGAGGTTAGAGCCAGAGAGCTTCATCCCAGCAGCTCAGCGGAGCCGGCTCGTCCAGTTGCTATGGCAGCAGCGATGAAGGCAGTATCCATGGCCAAAGGAGGAAGCTGGCATCCTCCAGCAACAGACCTCCCACCCCTTCCTCTCTCCCCTGTACCTCCACCCCTCCCGCTTCGACTGGCTCCTGACCCGCCGGTGAACCTGCCTGTGGGTCGGAGGTCAATGGCTCAGAGCTGCAGAGTGACAGTGAAGGATGATGAGGGAGAGAATGAGAAAGAGAGGAGTTACACCACACAGATGGGGAGGAGAGATGAGAAAATGAAAAGATGAGACCAAATTTGATTACTATCAAGAGGTGGAGGGGCTGTGTTTGGGTGGTGGCGATTCTGCATTTTTAGAAAATGGCTGCGAGTTTGAAGATACTTTTTTAAAATGGAGGTGGTTTCTACTGATCTCTCTGTTTATAGTTTGGTTTCTTATCTTTGTCTCAATGTGTAATAAGCTAAAGATTTGGTTGACTGCAAAGGGATGGAGACGAGGACCTTCTCGTTCATTTTGTTTTTCACACTGTTTAATCAGGTGAGCTACAGGCTCATGAGAAAAAGTGTTTCTACCCTCTACAGTCTCTGGTGAAAGTAAAGTTATGTTTGGAGGTAGTTTTCTGCATAGAAATCATTGGGTTTTCTTGGTTTTGGGGAAGGGAGGAGGTCAAGTGAGTTGACTCCTGACCTTCCTGCCCTGAAGAGGTCAGACTGTCTCAGGTCTGCTCACAGACCACAACATCCTCGCCTTCATTCACTTCCAAGACGTCTGAGCTTTCACACCTGTGGACTTTGAAAGATTTGCAGCTTTTTTTTTCCCACAAAAAATTTGCATACATGACTTTTCATGATTTATATTTGCCAATAAATCTTGACTTCAGTTAATTTAAGTTAACTTGAATATGCATGGGGAAGAATTACTTTCAAATGTTTTAGTTTAGCATGAACACTTTGAATCTACTGGCTACGACGTTTAAATCAGAAAAAGTTCTCAGAAATTACCACATGAGAACATGCACAGATAAACAAAAAGACAAGACAAACAACAGATGAAATACATCAACATTCATCTTATTTTTTAAATTATTCTTTCCAAAACTCTTGACTTCAGCTCATCTAAGTTTACTTCAATATGAATGTGGAACAGTTACTTTAGCCTAGCGGCAGCTACTGGCTTGGAAATTTCAAACAAAAATATTTATCATTGTATACAAACACATCAATACAAAAAACAACATCATACTGAACATAACAAAACATTAGAGTCAACTGTTCACAAAATGTGTCAATGTTAACCTCAGTTTTAAAATGATTATTTTCTGAAAACATAGTTTCTGTGTTTCAACATAGCCCTTGTGGTTTTAGTGTTATGTTAATGTCATTTTAAATTGTTTAAGCTCGTCATACTTCGTTCCATAACTTAACATAATGTTTTCAGTATGTTTTTTAATAAAAAAATATGCTCTGCTTGTAATATTTTCATATTTGTGGCCAGATTTAGTAAAATATATAACCTGCTTTCTCAGTGTCTTTCTGTTGTTTTCTTATATTTTTATATTCCTCAATAGTTTTTGTTATTTTCTTTCTTTCTTCTTACAAAATGCATACTTTGTTGATTTTTGTGATACTGTGTAATATTTGTGTAGATTATAAATACTGCACATAGATAGATAGATAGATAGATAGATAGATAGATAGATAGATAGATAGATAGATAGATAGATAGATAGATAGATAGATAGATAGATAGATAGATAGATAGATAGATAGATAGATAGATAGATAGATAGATAGATAGATAGATAGATAGATAGATAGATAGATAGATAGATAGATAGATAGATAGATAGATAGATAGATAGATAGATAGATAGATAGATAGATAGATAGATAGATAGATAGATAGATAGATAGATAGATAGATAGATAGATAGATAGATAGATAGATAGATAGATAGATAGATAGATAGATAGATAGATAGATAGATAGATAGATAGATAGATAGATAGATAGATAGATAGATAGATAGATAGATAGATAGATAGATAGATAGATAGATAGATAGATAGATAGATAGATGTGTGTTTCCTTTAAGTCAGTAAATCTAACTGCAAAACCAGAGGAAGACCTGCTTACACCCAAACACTTAAGACAAGAAGAGCCTATAATGGCTTTAACACAGGATGAACCTTGCTGCCAATACTGCTGTCTGAGATGAACCCACAGTCATAGCGAAGAACGCTGCTCTGTGAGGATAACATTACCCCCCAGTGGGTAATGTTAGCTACTGCACCCTAATACTCATGCGTGAACATCACCATCAATCTCCATCTGTAACACTCTGAGGTCCAGAGAGTATATATATAATAGAGTCTCTTAAACTCTGATTTTTCCTTCTGGTGCATGCAAAATGTCAGCACTATCTACTACATTATTTTCATTCATTTTCATCACCTTTATTGGCTGGTGTGGAGTGCTCGAGCCACAGATTTTGAACTGTCAACTCACACAGTAGCAAAAAGGGAAGGGTGTATGTATGTAAGGTGTATGTTTGCTTTCCACAAATAAAACACACACACACATGCGCTCAAGGCGTTATGCAGACATACGCCGCCCAGCTCGCTGGTGCATTCTTTTTCTTTTGCATGTTCTCCAGATGTTGTGTCCTCTTCGTCACCCCGTTCCTTCGCTCCACTCTGCTCGGTTCCCTGCCTGGAGACTTGTCACAGCCCCTAACTGCATCAGGAGCACTGCTAGATTGGATATACATGATCTGTCCATCCATCAATGATGGGAGAGCGGAGGGGGGAGAGGGGAAGACAGAAAAGGGCAGTCTATCTGTGAGAAGTGAGATAGAGACAAGAAGGAGAAAAATTAGGCAAGGATCATCACATGTAAGCATAAAACTCACACATGCCAAAGGAAGGCAAATTAAAGACGGACACAAATAGAAACATTTTAAAAGAAGTTGGTTTCCAAAGGTTATTTTAAGGATCATATTGTAAATTGTGTTTTTTATGAATCGATGCTGGTCTGTTTGGTTGTAATGTGATTGCTCTACATATAGGTCTGTGCAGATGAGCTATGTGTGAAATTCCCCGAAAAGTGTAGGAAGATTCCGATATGATCCGCATGAATCTGTTTCTCAGTCTTTCTCATCAGGTTGTTGATGCTGAATCACTCCTGCGTTCACTGAATGAGCCGGAGCACACACGTGTGGGCACACATAGGCAAAGCCTCTGGGAGCTGAGCAAACACTAGTTTGCACACTTTTAAATCTGCAGGTGCTACAGTGCTTATTCCCTGTTGCACACATTCTTAATTTAGCAAAAGTAAGATCCAGAGTAGAAGGGTGAGAGGATATTTATAACCCCTACAGTTAGAATCTTTTTACATGTTCCATATGTGCTTTAATTACATTTAAAATATATTTAGGGGGGACACGGCGGTAACATCTGTATGGGTGCAGTTTTATCGGACTAACTTTGCTGTAATAATGTCAAATAAAAAATCTAAAGGCAAAACAAACCTTAAGCTCTTGTCAATGTTACTTGTGGAATTGCCTGTTAAACCTTCAGATATGTAGTGTCGTGTATCTGCTTTAAGCTAAATATATAGTGTATAAGCAGGGTTCAGGCTGAGGTTGCCTTAGCACTCCATTGTTCTCTGCTGTGATATCCATCTGATGTCTGCAGCTCTATCTTTTCCATACATTTCCAGTTGATGTGCAATCACAAGCACATCTGTTTATCTCCTCCCTTTTCTCCTAAGTCTCCTTCTCTTTCTTTTTCCCCACACCTTTACCTCTGTCCTCTCCTATCTTTGCTTCCATTTTCATACTGTCAGCCTCCCTCCCTCCATCCCTTCCTATCTGTCCCTGCTGCTCTCTTTCTTTTCCACCCTCTCTCTCTCTCTCGTGTTCTGATGAATTGCCTTCCCCTCCTGGTGAACTCGACCGATAATCCTGGGGAAGCAGTAAAAGACCATCGATCAGCCCCGCAGACAGGCCCACAAGCCAACAACAAGCCTCTGCACTTGGCTCTGCGTGTACAACTGGGGGAGTATGCTCTGGCATAGATGCAAGCATGTATATAGCTGTGCAAAATGTATGTGTAAACCAGCAGGTGCCATGTACAGCTCCCCACCAAAACACAACACTTCTATCATGTTAGTTCCTTCACATGTGCAGACCACATGTACCAGCAAGCTGGTCTCTCCTGAATGCATTTCATGTGCTTTCATAGCTGCATGGAGTCACCGGAACACTCAGTGTACACTGACGACTTCCCTCTGTGCTCATCCTCTGTGTGTCCTCACGTGATCAACCTCCTACTGTGACTCATCCTTTCAGAAGGTGTGCATATACAGGTCCTTCTCAAAAAATTAGCATATTGTGATAAAGTTCATTATTTTCTATAATGTAATGATGAAAATTTAATATTCATATATTTTAGATTCATTGCACACTAACTGAAATATTTCAGGTCTTTTATTGTCTTAATACGGATGATTGTGGCATACAGCTCATGAAAACCCAAAATTCCTATCTCACAAAATTAGCATATTTCATCCGACCAAAAAAAGAAAAGTGTTTTTAATACAAAAAACGTCAACCTTCAAATAATCATGTACAGTTATGCACTCAATACTTGGTCGGGAATCCTTTTGCAGAAATGACTGCTTCAATGCGGCGTGGCATGGAGGCAATCAGCCTGTGGCACTGCTGAGGTCTTATGGAGGCCCAGGATGCTTCGATAGCGGCCTTTAGCTCATCCAGAGTGTTGGGTCTTGAGTCTCTCAATGTTCTCTTCACAATATCCCACAGATTCTCTATGGGGTTCAGGTCAGGAGAGTTGGCAGGCCAATTGAGCACAGTGATACCATGGTCAGTAAACCATTTACCAGTGGTTTTGGCACTGTGAGCAGGTGCCAGGTCGTGCTGAAAAATGAAATCTTCATCTCCATAAAGCTTTTCAGCAGATGGAAGCATGAAGTGCTCCAAAATCTCCTGATAGTTAGCTGCATTGACCCTGCCCTTGATAAAACACAGTGGACCAACACCAGCAGCTGACACGGCACCCCAGACCATCACTGACTGTGGATACTTGACACTGGACTTCTGGCATTTTGGCATTTCCTTCTCCCCAGTCTTCCTCCAGACTCTGGCACCTTGATTTCCGAATGACATGCAGAATTTGCTTTCATCCGAAAAAAGTACTTTGGACCACTGAGCAACAGTCCAGTGCTGCTTCTCTGTAGCCCAGGTCTGGGGAATGCGGCACCTGTAGCCCATTTCCTGCACACGCCTGTGCACGGTGGCTCTGGATGTTTCTACTCCAGACTCAGTCCACTGCTTCCGCAGGTCCCCCAAGGTCTGGAATCGGCCCTTCTCCACAATCTTCCTCAGGGTCCGGTCACCTCTTCTCGTTGTGCAGCGTTTTCTGCCACACTTTTTCCTTCCCACAGACTTCCCACTGAGGTGCCTTGATACAGCACTCTGGGAACAGCCTATTCGTTCAGAAATGTCTTTCTGTGTCTTACCCTCTTGCTTGAGGGTGTCAATAGTGGCCTTCTGGACAGCAGTCAGGTCGGCAGTCGTACCCATGATTGGGGTTTTGAGTGATGAACCAGGCTGGGAGTTTTAAAGGCCTCAGGAATCTTTTGCAGGTGTTTAGAGTTAACTCGTTGATTCAGATGATTAGGTTCATAGCTCGTTTAGAGACCCTTTTAATGATATGCTAATTTTGTGAGATAGGAATTTTGGGTTTTCATGAGCTGTATGCCAAAATCATCCGTATTAAGACAATAAAAGACCTGAAATATTTCAGTTAGTGTGCAATGAATCTAAAATATATGAATGTTACATTTTCATCATGACATTATGGAAAATAATGAAGTTTATCACAATATGCTAATATTTTGAGAAGGACCTGTATGCCCTATGAGTATATTTGTGCATAATTAAGATATTTCTGCAGCAATTATGTCCGCATGTTTTCCCTTTTGTCAGCATGTCTGTAATATTTATATACAGTATCGGCCATATGTTTTGGCACTCCTTGTAAATGTGTAAAAAGCCTCAGAATTAATTAATATTATTTTGCAGAAATATAATCCTACCCTGAAAATCCAACCAAATCAAATCCAATCCAGAAATTTGACTGCATTTATTCAGTCAGTGATTCAAGTCCCTTTTTAAAGTTGATCTTCATAAATATAACACTATTTCTCTTGCACTGTTCTCACAATGAGAAAGACAATAGAACATGACATCCAAGTAAGGCAGATGTCTTTATGATGAGTCAAGAACTGGCAACAAAAAAAATACTTAAACATCCAGGTGAAACCTACGGATCCCGGTAAGTGTCAGCAGGTAAAAATAAACATCTGTCGAGAGTTTGGACGTGTTTGGACCCCTTAGTGTAACAAAAATAACATTATATTACAAGCTGTGAAGTGTGCTGAATAAAACATGGCAGTGTTTATGTATGACAACTGATCCACTGAATTTACCTCGCAGGTGCTGGCCATGTGTCCAGACTAGTCACTAGCTACGTTTACATGGACATAAGTAATCGGAATAAACGGCTGATTGGACTAAAAATGTGTAATGTAAACATGTCAGTCGGAATATTCTAATTGGATTCGGCAGGATCAGAATGAAATTATAGTGCGATTCTTTATGTTGATTGACAATCACATCGACATGCATGTAAACGCCTAACAGGATCAAGTTATTCTGAATGAGGCAAGCTGACCTGAGTGCGCATGTGTACCCCACGTCATCCACTGGTTTCTGGTGTTTGCTGAAGGGAGGGCCAGCAGCGCTAAAGTTTAAGGCATCACAGAACTTTAAAGGATGCTTATTTCGTGCCACTCTCTCATCCTGTAATGCAGATAGACAAGTAGCATGTGTTCCTGAACCCGTTGCTTAATGAGAGAGTTCAGTAACGTCTCAACAGTGATTACTGGTGCTATTCCATCCTGGTGCACCACTGCTTTGTTTGCTATTTTTTGTTGTTCACTAAAGACGGAAGTACTTCTTCTTCTGTGTTTTTTAAGGAAATTTGATAACTCTGCGCATCTCAATGTTTCTATTCTGAATAAAGCCATGTGCATATAAACGCACATCATGATCGGATTGATTGATTGTGTGGCCATATAAACTGTGCAATCCGATTACTTTTTAGTTTTTAGTCCGAATACATTTTGTGCATATAAACATAGCTACCGAGTAATCTGGGCGCACGGATTGCAAAACGGAGCGCAGAATTTTTCAAACCGTGCAGACGGATTGCAGAGACTGAGAGCACAGTTTATTAAAGCGTGAGCATGGATTTCCAACGGCTTTGTTTTTTTTTACCGGCTGACACTTACCAGGCTCCGTAGGAACCAGATATTTACATAAACTGTATAAAAAGACACACAGCCATTTTTTCAACACTGTTCGACATTAAAATAAAACCTTTCTTGTTTTAGGTCAGTTAAGAAACAAAATTAGTTCTCCTTGCAAATACCCAGAATAATGAATTGTATAATGTATTGTATTGTAATGTATTGTAAACTTCGGACTTTGATGAAAGTAATAAAACGTTACATTGCAGGTGCGCCAGTCCCTCCTAATTAGCATGATGCCGCTCCCGTATTTCACAGTTGGTATGGTGTTCTCAGGCCAAATAGTTCAGTTTTATTGTACTACAGCTCATGTCTCCAGGTCCCTGAGTGCATTTGGAAACTGTAATTTGCCTGTTTTATGTTGCTTTTGGAGTAATTGCATCTTTGTCTCTCAGTGGCCTTTCAGTCCATCGTGGTATAGAACTTGTTTCATTGTGGATAATGACATCATCTTACCTGTTACAGCCAACATCGCTGCAATGTTTGTGAGTTTTTGTTTTGGCGTTGATATGCTCATTATAAACAAACCACATTCATCTCTGAGATAAGGAACCCGTGTCCTTCCTTAACAGATATGATAGCTACACGCCCCCATGCTGTGTCATGCCTATAATTGTTTAAACAGAATAAAGTGCCACTTTCATGCGTTGAGAAGTAGGACCTGAGGATGATGCAGACTTGTGGAGGTCCACAGTTCTCTACCTGATATCTTGGCTGATTTCTTTTCATTGTTCCAATGATGGCACACAAGAAAGCAGTGTGTTTGAGGTGTTGCCTTAAAATACATCCGCGGGTGTGCCTCCATTTAACTTAAATGTCGGAAATCAATCCATCAGAAGCTTACAAAGCAATAATGTCTTCATACAGGCTTTACTAAATTGTTTAAAGGGCATAATAATCTTACTGATATTTGACTTTGAATAAAGTATTAAAAGGTATTTCTCTCAGTATACTGACAGCAATATTGTGACTAAGGAAAAGTTTCATATGCACCTGAACAGGCTATGTCTTTGGTCTATATTTGGTCATGTTTTCCCCTCAATCAACTATGTGCCTTAGTTGCACCAACACCCGCTTCTGATTGATTGGTCAAGTCTCTTCTCAAATGATTCAGGTGGAAATGTAGACCTCAGAGGAGAGGAAATTTGTTCTGAACACTAAATCAAACTCTCCAAAAAACCTTTGTCCATCAAAGTAGCTGAACCCAACTTAGTCACAAAGCCTGGTCAACCTTTGTGGGTTGAGACTGTGTAAAATGTTTGCTTGCACGAAACACTATGTTAAGTTTTCCCTTTTATAATAGACACTCTGAAAAGCTTTATTTTTGTTTTTCATGTCTCGAACATGCATGTTAGCTTCCAGTAACTTTTTTCTTTGCATCTATAATCCGATTCTGACATAACCCACGGTGTTACCCCGGAAAGTCTTTCCCCATCTTCTCTTAGATTAAAGTGATGTCAAAGCCGAGTTAGGTCAGAAAAGAACCTCTCTTTGATTTTCCTCCTTTTGAAGACTTAATGATTCTTAATTAGCTTAAATTACTATTGATTATAACTACTGCACAGATACGTAGTCGATATATGAAGTTTATGTTTGTTAATCAGGAATAGAAATTAGCTAAATAACTGTTGACTTGATTCTTGATTATTGGTTTATGTTAAATGTCATTTTTTTTCAATTAAGTGTTAACTTTTTTCTGTGACTTATTTTGTTAAATAAATGTAAATTTAAGAAAATATAGCAATCTCATCTTTGTTTTTTAACACCAATGGTTAATTTAATTGAAGAAATCATAAATCAGAAGAGTATTTGAGAGATTGTGAGACAAAGTTATTTATGTACCTTCCCATACTTTAATGTAGCTCATCAACACTACTACCAGCTGGAACTGTGACAAACATATCTATATGAGGACCCAGTTTATCTTGTCATCACGCCCAGTGAGGAGGATAGTAAGAGAGGTTAATGAAATCTCTGAAGGTCACTGCTAGAGAACTGCAGCAAAGAGTGGCACTTTGGGGTCACCAAGTCACGAAAACTACTGTTAAATGCTATGTACATGTCAACCTGTTATTTCAGAAAGATTCTAGAAAAAAAGCCTTTTCTGCCCTACTATCACAAATGTAAATATGTTTGCTAAGAGGAGAATATGTAGAAAAACACATAGTGCCCCTCTGGTAAGAATGGAAAAAGATCTGTGAACCTCTATGGCAATCTCAGTCTCAAGACCTAAATCCTATAAACCCTGGGATGAGCAGAGGAAAAGAGAGCATAAGAGAAAACCTGTGCTGTTGGCAAAACGGTGTTTTATAAAGTTATGACAGAAGCAGTTGTGGTAGTTATGCCACCATTGACTTTGTTAAACACAACTATTTCATGTCATTATTCTCAGCTAAATACAAGATTTCAAATTATTTATTTAGTTTGAGATTATGTTACTACCAAAAAAGGATACACTTCCATTAAGACTGTCTAGACATCTTTACCAGGGGTGCCACCAAATTTGTCCATGTCTCCATGGTTGCAGGACACACAAAGGTCTTAATCTGTCTTCAGGCCCATCCTAAAGGAGGACAGCAGAAAATGCATATAAGCTTAACTGAAGTTTGATGGCTGTGAAATTGACCAATTGACTGGCTGAAACCAGAGCTGGTCTGAAGTTGTATGGGGGCTAAGCAGAGTTTGATTTGGAGCCCAATGGTCCTGTAAAGAACATCACCACCACTAACAGGATTCCATAGAGATAGGTGTAATTTGGGCTGAGGTGGGTAGTAACTAGTTACATTTACTTGAGTAACTTTTTGAAGGAAATGTACTTCTCGGAGTATTTCTCACTGCATCATACTTTTTACTTCTACTTGAGCAATATTATTTTGAAGTAACGCTACTCTTACTTGAGTAAAATCTCTGGCTACTCTTCCCACCTCTAGTTACTTCAGTTAGTGAGTAATAAGCATGTTTTAACCAAAAATGCACCAGACAGACACAAACCTACACAGATGTCTAAGTGAGACTTCTTGTTTGCACATAAGCTTCATTTTTCAATGTTATTTTCCATCTCTTAAGCCTGCTGTGCCACAGTAAATGCTATATAATGTTAATCTAAGTACTTTTCTCTGATCTAATATGTATATTTTAACTACTGTGAGTCGTAGTTGTGGTTTCAAAGGTGGTATGTTGTGAAAAAATGAGGTTTGGAAACGTTATGCCTGAAATGGTTATTATGTAATGATATCATTTATTTTACTATTTTTAAATTTTATTCTTTAAAGTATCATAATATGCACAAAACTTTATATTTGTATCTGTCTGATTACATCATTTTTATAAATTAAATAAATATTACTGCTTGTACTTTTACAAAGTAAACCTGCCAATGCCTTTAAATCTTATTTAAATTTTAATCTTTTAGTTTATCTGAAATTTTCAAATTAAATTTTGTAGTATTGTTGTCAAGCATTTATGGGAGGCCCCTGATGGTTTAGGGGACCTAAGAAGCGGCAAAGTTTGCTTGTGCCTTGGGCTGGCTGTGACTAAAACCATTAACTTGTGCAATACCTATATGGCACATAGGCCAACAGAACATTCATTAGCAGCAAGTAAGACAGCAGGATAGTTTTCTTATTTACCCAGATTTGCATAAGAATAAGGACAACTGGTTATTGCTTCAGGTTGCGTAAAATCATGTGTCTCTTCCTCTTTATTCTTTTTTTCCAAAAAACAAGGCAACCCAAGCAATTCAAGCCCAAAGCAGTCACTGGTCATTAATTTATCTATTTATGCATGATAAATGGATGAAGGTTTCTGTTGGATTCCCCTTCTTTACACCCCACATTACAACACCTGTATGGGGGAAGCTTGACCATATAAAGGCAGTTGTTTTTGAAAATATATCTCTGCTCTGACATCCAAGCTGCTTTTCACTGAGGAGACTTACCACCCTACTTTATCTCACTCTTTCTGTTGTGGAGCTGTTTGGGATTTGCTCCTTTTCTTTTGTTGCCTTTGTTACTAATGTACTGGCAAGACAGACTTCATTAAGCCCTTTATGCAGCAAAAACATTTATGTCCTATTTTCATTTTTCCCCCTTACATTTTGCTGTGATACACCACAGCACCGCCACTAAAGCGGAAAATAGAGCCGCTTCTGAGTTTGAAGCTTTCATCTCTTCGTGGATGAGGTGACACCTTGTGGTTAAAGCTGAGAGCTGCAGCCCTGGCTGAAATCTGACAAAAACAGTTTACATATTGTACTCTGCAGCTGGTTCTCAGATGAGTTGCCTGCAGTTATTGTGCGTTTTGAATGAAGAGAACGAGCCCCTTACAGAGAACAAGCAGGGCGCGCACAGACACCTGGAACAGGTATCTGAGGCATTTCCCAAGCATGAGAAGGCGTTCCCTGCCCTGATTCGTCTAATGCTTGTGAAATGACTTAATGCAAGGGTGTGCATGAAGGTACGTGCATCCCTGGGCGCTCTGCTGAGAGCGAAACGCACCATGGACATTGACAGATCACAAGAGAATGTTCAATTGTAGGTTGTTGCGTCCTGCTGTCATTGGGCTCATCTTTCACAGGGCACGGCTTGCTGGGAGGCAGGAGGAGGCAGAAGAGAGGGGGCGTCACTCCTCCTATGGATGATGATCACACCGGAGCTCCTGCCAAGCCGGCTGCTGGCTGCTGTCTTGCTCATGTGGTCCCTTGGAATTCCTCTCCTTCATAGTCAGCTCCACGGCCATAAAATTACCGCTTTGACAGAGCACACTGTAGACAGGAGCTGTGGGCAAGAGAGGGATTTCCCCACTTGAATCCACTACAGTTTTGTGTCCCTATCTTTCCATCTTTTGGCTACAGTGCTGTGTTGACAGCTCTGTATCTTTGCTGAAATTAATTTGGCAGCTTGAGCAGAGAGGTTATTTTGGTTCAATGTTGAGAAATTTATTGCTACAAATGCCACACACAGATGCTTTGTTTCTAAGATGAGTCAATGCAGAGTCCTGCAGCGACTTCACTGATCAGACATGCAGCAGGAGCGAGAGATGGAGAGAGAACTCCAATAACCTTTACCTGCATATTCTCCTGCCTGAACGTTTCTCTGCCATCTCGGCCTTTCTGTTACCACTTCCACACTTTCACATATGCAGCCTCTACAGTAAAAACTGGGAGGTGCCTTTTTTTGTCACATGAGAAAACATACAAACAGGAAGGCCAATTACAACCCAGCAGTCATCTATCTGTCAGGCATCTGACAGGAACATAGGAAAGCCAAATATACGACTGCCCCATAAATCACAGCATCTCTCTCTAACTATCCTGTCTCATGTGAATAATTAGTACTACCATGCAAAACCATTTTTGAGTCCCAAAATACCATTAGATCACTTTGCTTTTGATTTTCCATCGCTTTTCTCCAAAACTCATGCACTCAAATAGCCAAATGTTCCTGAATATTTAAGCATAAAACTGATTTAGGAGGCACTCAGCAAATCGATCATGCAACCGAATCTTTTAATGTTTAAGGAAGGGGCCTGTGATTTGTGGATGTGGAAGCACAGTTCATATTCCACATTTTGAAGATTAAAAAGAAAAGGACCTTGTATTTTCACAGTCAGTCCTATAACCACCATATACCCCCTTGCAGCAATCCCGCCCTGAGAGCTGCACTGCGAGTGCAGATGCTTTATGGCGGGCAATTTAGCTTTAGCTGCTATCTGAGCCATCTCAGGAATGGATGCGCTAAGAATTAAGTGCAATAAAGCAGAAAGGGAAGTGTAAAGAAAGAAAGAAAAAAGAGAAACACAGAGGGAGAGAGAAAATAAAGAGAGAACAAGCTTGTCTGGACAGCCCCTCTGGACAAAAGGTTTGGGGGGGTAGGGTCTCTTGCAGACACACAAACAGGGTTTTCACAGCTACTTGGCTTGATAAGGTGGAGCAAAATTCTGCTTGCTTTTTCACAGGAGCTTCCAAACAAAGACAAGCTCTCATGAAAATGCCTATAGGTTGGGTTCTCTGTCTCTGTGTTAGCGATTAATACAGTTTTTTTTTTAAGTTTCCACACCAGTTTAATGCTGAAGTAGATTCTCAGTCATCTTGGTCAAGGTAGTCGGAAAAAACTGAATCAATAGTAACTGGACTTCTTGTATTTCTTGAAGATGTTTCAACCTTTACCAGAGGTCTTCTTCATCTCTCAGAGAGTAAATGAAACATAGAAAGCACTTGAAATATAGTTACCTATCAAATATTGCATCTAAGGTAATTGTGACATTGCATACATTTGAAGTGTAAACCAACCCTTGAACTTTGAGGTTTTATATCTCCAAATAAACGTTGCTCTACTGCCCACTTCAAATGGCCTGTCCCAAATGAGCTCTTAGTCTAGAGAAAACACAGCATTGTTCTCAAAATAATGATATCTTCATATTAAAATATGTTGTTGTATCCTTGTATTTATATGAAGCCACATGTAATTGTTTTGGACTAAGAAATCCAAATTCATGAAGATTAATCACTTTGTTTCCTTTGACAATCCATTAATAATTACATTTGTTAAAATATCTTTATCTTGAAAACAACTCTGAGCAAACAGGGTCATGGTTAAAAAGGGAAATATTTCAATAACATCAATTCTGAGATATTTTCTGGCTTCATAGAAGAATAACTCTGACTAGTTAACCTCAGACTCTTTTTAGTTCATTGGCAGGATAATAGGATGAAGCTCCCACATTGCCCAAAACCTAACTCCTAAATTTTTGGTTGTGCACGTGAGAAATGAGAATATTTTAGATTAGAAACTTCAGAAAAAGAAAGGAAAAAAAGCTGGTCTTTAGACCTGCGTAGGTAACTATTTTGTGTTTAACGTCGTACATTGGGCTAAGATGTTTGTTTTTGAGTAAAGCTTCACATGATGCCATTTTTGTATTTTTCCCTCATCTTAGATGTGCGTGTACGCCTTCAGCAACTTGTTTTTTGAACACTCTTTGCATTAATAAACCATTTCCAAATCCAAAGTGAAGGAAAAACCCCACCGCCACTGAATAATCTGAAAATGACCTCCGTAGGTCAACTGAAAAGGGCTGTTTTGGCTGCAGATGTGTCTCTAAGCAAAAGAGACGGTTAAAGCAGGAGCCCCACATATCTTTGGAGATACCACAGAGCAGCTGAAACTGCAGCCTGGGTCGGACCCAACAGGCACTTTACCCTAATGTCCTGAGCGGACACTGATGTGAATAGGGCTTTGTCAAATGGAGATTAGAAATGAGTTTTAAATCAACTAAACAGACCCTTACGATATAATCTTCAAAAGGCTTAAATCAGATTAATTTTTTTAAGGAAAAAAGGTCCCATTCCATTGTAACTTAGTCAAAAGTAGAGCTTAGCTGATATTCATTTGTTGTCCTAATTATTTTTAGCCCTTCCTTATTACTTAATTAGGATATCTTTGTTTTATCCTTAGTTAGTCAATTGATAACAGTAAGATATCAATACATTATAACTTGTTGTGATTTGTTTCCCTGTTTTTAATAATTAAACTTTTTTTTTTGGAAAACTGGCATTTATTATTTCTGTAAATATTACATAAATATAAATTTTTTTTGTTCAAATGCAGATTAGAATTCACTGGGAAGTCAATAATTCATCTACAGATAACTTTAACTCTCTATAAATGACTTGATTCTGATAACCAGTGACATTGGTTAAGGACATTTAAGTCATATAAAAATCATTACCAATTGAAATTTCAAAGGCAATTCCATATATTGTGCAGGTCTAACTATGTGCTAACCCAAGAGGTTACTGAACAAATAATGCCACTAAGAATCGCTGCAAAGATCGAAGCTCAAACCAGAGCAGGTTTGTGTTTACCATGTAAAGTTTGATGCTGCACACTGGCTGGAGTTTTTGTTGAGTCTGCTGAGCCCACAGGAAATCTCCAGAGATTGGGAGACAGATTTACACCCTTCCCCCTTGGGGGGCTTTAAAGCCTAGGACCCGGCAGAGTGAGGAAGGGCCAAAAGCGGCGAGTGAAAGGCTGTGTGATGAGACAGGGAGGGAAAGAGGGGAAGGATAAAGGTATGATGAAATATGGCGGAGGCCACGATTGTGATATCGATGGAATGCAACATGGCTGCAACACGCCCTTCACCTCTACTTGCATACCCTCTCTGTCTTCTACCTTCTGTCTCTTGCCCTCAACTTATCCCCGCTGCTCCCCAGCATACACACACACACACACACACACACACACCCACACACACACACACACACACACACACACACACACACACACACATACACATACACATACAAAGCTGTGGCCATAAATCTGCCAGAGCGTGCTGCTGGGATAGAGACACCTAAAGACAGAGCCTGCGCTGTGTTTGGAGAGAATGCAGATGTACCTGCCTCTAGCGCATCATTGTCTGTCCCTTTCCCTCCTACTCCACCTCCACCTCCTCCCTGCTCCTTCTTTTCATCCTCTTGATCTCTTTCTGGCATTTTCTGTCTCATGTTCTTAACCTCGTTCAACCTTAACTTGTCTCACATCTCAGCTCTTGGTCCAAGCCTCCCCTTTTTCCCTTTGGCCTGGCTTTAAAAAGCGATGCTCCCACACTTAGGAGGAACAAAACAACTCCAGCCGAATCCCACGCTTTTGTTGTCCTTGAGCAAGGCAGAGGCAACGGATAGACGATACTGGAAAGAAACAATTCTCTCTACAAATATGGGGTCTTTGCAACCTGTGTGTTGTCGGTCCTTTGTCTTGGTGCCAGTATCCATCACCCTGTGACAGTCTAAGTACCTGCAGAGTGATAATTAGTAATAGCTATTCACAGCTATCCACCTGTATCTAATATGTGTGGGATAAAGACAGACAGTGCCATAAAAAAAAAGTGAAAAGGTTTAGAGTAGGTTTAGAGTAGGTTTCATGTTTGCCTGTGATGGCAGATGTATGTATTGAGGGTATCTATAAAACACATCTTTGTTAGTCATGCAGCACAATAAGCAAAGCTTGCATTTCATCCCATCTGTGCGAGTCATGACAGCCTCCAGACAAATCAGAGCATAGCAAAACATTAACACTTATGCCTTGACATTATCACTGTTAGGCCTCACATTGTCTTCCAGCAAAAACAAAGACTCAAACACAAGCGCACAAGAGTAAACACATGCCGTCCAAAAAGATGTTGCCCCGTATGACCTGATTTACAGCGAAGTAAGCGATTTAAGCTGCACATTTCACTCCAACACCTAAACACCTGACAGGGCTCTCATAAATAAGGCTGGCCAGAGACTCCCTTATAATTTACACCTTGGTTATCTCCTAAGCTAACATGTAACAGGTCTCTACTCCATATTTCAGCACCCAGAGTTCAGCACTCAGTGGGAAAAGATAGACGCGCCAATGTAAGTCCAGAGGAAAGGGGGCAAGAAAACTTCAAAGACTCAGGGAAAGGATTGCATTTAGGGATGTTGTGTGGATTTGGAGTAACATACGTGCATGTGTATATCAATGACCCCAGCCTGGGGCGTAGCCTAGACTAGAACTAGACACAGCCCAGCTTAGATCAAGGCTCACGTCCAGGCGTCCCACTCCAACGTCTGCCATAAATCGTCCTGCTTTTGTCTGTTTTCTCTTTTCTCAGTTGAAACATATCCTCTTCCATTAAGAGTGATGGATCAGCAGCTCTAAGAGCGTGAGAGACTCTGAGGTTACAGGTCCTTGCTGAGATTGTACTTTGCACTGAAAATGTAAAAGAGGCTTTGAAGATGGAATGGTATCAGAAAAAAATATAATAATTAGAGCAGGATTTGTAATCATGTAATCAATCTTTGTAGTTCAGAGTGAACCATGATCCTTGCTACTGTTGTTTTTCTATTCTCTCAAACAGCTCAAATTTAATGGCATATGTGCGCCCTCTGGTGGACGATTCCCGCAAGGATCATTTATAAATTCTCAACTCCAGACTATCTAAGACCTCGGTTGTGCACGTTTATTTAAAACTTATAATATAAAGCTGACATCTAAGGTAACAATAGTATGTGTTACAGGTAGTACAGTTTCCAGAAAATAAAATCCAAGACAGATGCTAAATTAGTTTATACCAACACACACAACTACGCACACATACACTAAGACGCTTTTCCTGTCAAAAGGAGATGGTTGCAGGTTTGTGTTTGCCCCTGAAGCATGAGGAAGATAATAGGTTTTTTGCAAGCAACATTTCACGACTCCTCAACCTGTTAGAACGCCAACCTCACTTCAGCAGCTGTGTGGCGTGTCTGTGGGTGGGTATGTTTACTTTTAAACTTGGTAGCAATAACAGAAAGTAATGTGATTTGCTATGTTTGTGGGCTAAGAATTAAAGGCAAGGGCTGGTAAAAAAAAAAATAATTGCCCAATATATCACTGCAGGATTTCAATACGTCGTCATTCATCATTTAAATCGCAGTATTCTGTCATGAAACAAAGCAGACATGCAGAAAATTTATAATCTATTTTGTGGCAATAAAGTTAAGTTAGGTGTAGCTCAGATCTACTCTACAGAACCCAAAAAGAAAAAAAATGCATGTTCAAATACACCACAGAGGAGTTGCGTAAGGCTGCAGCTGTAGGCCCCTTGAGTGATGTTGCCCTCAGGTGGTGAGAGTGCAACACAGCAGCGCTGAATGTGAAGTCCATCTGATGGCTCAGATTCACAACGCAAGCTTCCATCAACTGCTTGTTTAGCACCCTATTTGTGCCCTGAATGAGTCACGTTGTTATGATTTAGATTGTGTGTGTGTGTGTGTGTGTGTGTGTGTGTGTGTGTGTGTGTGTGTGTGTGTGTGTGTGTGTGGTGCATTGCTTCAGTCTGTGAGGTGCCCATGCGCAGTGCAATGGAACTAGAGAGTGGTGGAGAGGCGGCCTTTGTTTCGGAATGTCGCTCTCATGCGCCTGCGCGATCTTTTGCCGGACATAGGAGGCACATAAAGCCTGGTAAATTGCACTAGGGCAATAAAATGGCAATAAAATGACACAACAGTGCATTAATCCATCAGCAGGGAGCGCTGAAGGTACTGTAAAGACCTCTGGCTGGAGTCGGGAATGATTTCTAGGTTTATCAGCTGAGGGATGCAGCACGCAAACAGTTTGTCAGGGGGCAGTGAGGAGCAGGAAAGGGCCACGGCTCTCCCTCCCAGCAGATCAAGCAAAAAAATAAAAATAAAAAATTCTAAACAACCATAGAATCATGCTCCAACTTTTATTGAATGTTCTAGCTTGTATTAATTAGAAGACAGAAATGAAGAAATATAGCAGAGGAATGAGAGATAGTCCTAGCTCCACCTTTTTCAGTTGACTTGCAGCAGTATGTTTTGTGCATGCTCTCACACATTAGCAGAGGCTCTCTTTAAGGTTCAGCCCCTCTGGTATTCCACCTCCCGTCCGACTCCCTGCAGCTCCTGGAGAAAGAGGAGCTTTATTTAGGAGCACCTGGATTTATGTGGAGGAACCAGAAGCAGCAGGTGATGGAAACTGCTTGCGCAGTAGGTTGGCTGTGGCCAGGGGGTTCTGGCAAGGTTGTAAGTGGACCCTGTGGGTCACACAGTCATTTCCTGTTTCTTTACCTCTTAGTTCTCTTTTTTTACATCTTTCTATTCCAGCCTGCCTTAATCTACTGCCGCTGCTTTCCTGCCAGCATTACTTCCTCCAATAGGAAACAGATGAGCAGCTCAGAGTCTGAAGTGGCCGGGATTTGCCCTTCCCATAGTCAAGGCAACACATCTGACATAGATTTTCACTTAGTCAAAGCTAAAATATCCCTTTAAACATGTCATTTTGATGTGATGCACTCATGCTAACAAACATTTCAAAAGCATATTTTCCTGGCCTGTTAAAATCTGCTAAATTGTTTTTTGAAGACTTTCATTTGAGGGTAAACTCTATGAACTAGCTTAACACTGACAGGGTTGTTTTGATTGGTTTTGCAACAACCAACAATAATAAAGATGCGTTTCACCAATGACATGATGGCCAGTTTCTGAATAAAGGCAACTTCTGAGTCTGTGGTGTAAAAGTTTCAGTTAAAACCCCAAGCTATTTCCCTAGGAAACAGCAAAACAGCTCTAAACTGAGCCAGGTGTGTACATGCCAGAGCGAAAAGGTCAAAAGTGAAAACACATGATTCCCTCTTTCTTCTTGTTCCCTGCGCTTCTTCCACTAATAGCCCTTACCTGGTTAAAGGTAACAACTTTCTTCTAAAATTGACCCATAAACATTCCAACGACACTTTTGTTATGAGACATTTGGTGCCTGGAGAACAGATTTTTAAATCAGGCAACACAACTTTGGTGAAATTAAAGGAAAGGACGGGGCTGGGAGGCAAAATAAAGAAAGAAAATAAAACAGTTTCACAAAATGGTGGTTAAAACTATGATTCTCAAAGTACGGTTAGTGCTACTTGGAAGGCCTTTAGTGGTACCTAGAGAAAATTTTGGTGTGACTAGGGATGCTTTGATCTTGATATTTTTCTCTTAAATACCGTTCCAATTCATTCAAAAATCTGCATCAGCTGAAGCCAAACCTCAGTGTGATGATTCACTTTGTAGATATAAAAAAAAACACATGGTCTATATTAGTACAGCCACTCTGAATGCTGTGTTATCTATTTTCCTCCACAGTGACTAACATTTTTATAGCTTTATCATATTTTGATAGGGCTCTATGATAACTCACCTTGTAACATAAACTTTCTGATGACTCTTTTATTGTTTCTCTATTCTGTCAAAAGTCCAACTCTGGTCTTTACCTTGTTTTAGGACTGGCAAAAGTGTCACCGAAAAGACTATCTGGCAGAGATATCTATGTTTTTATTTGTTTTTTGTTATTTTTAGGTTTTAGTTTAGTTGTCTTATGTGTGGTTTGGTTTTTAACCTTATGATCCACTTAGGAGCATACAACAAACCACCCACCAAGGGCACATACATGATTTATTTGCAGTCTGGTCATAAAGGTGAAGATCTCTTGCTATGACAGCAACTGGGAGATGAGGACTGGCCCCCCTGTGGATGTTTTAAAATGTGGAAAGGCCAACATCAGCACCTAGTGCTAATTAAAAGAATTTCTAGAAGTTTCCATTATACCAAGAAATTTTGCCAAATTTGCCACTTGTTACTTTTTGGAAAAGGGAGTCTGAATACTGGGTAAATCTAATGACAAAGTTGCTAACATCACAGTGTAGATCACGTGACACTGAGCTGGTCCCACCCATTGTGGCATCCTAGGCGTGATTTTGTATTGTGCCTCGCTCCATTGGCGATTTACATATGCTTACAAAAGAAATCACATAGCATAGTTTTAACCACAGTGTTTAATTTATAAGATAACATGTAACCCTGTTTACATGCTTAATAAATTACAAAACAAAAACTATTTAAATACCTTTAAATATTAAATACTAACAAGGTAGACACCTTATAGTTAGGTTTAATCTCTACAAATATTCCATAACAGTTAAGCCCCCTGCATGTCATCCAGCTAAAGAAATATAAAACTGGTTATTTACTAATTAGCATACCATGTGGAGGCAGATCACTCAGAAGCAAGTTATCAACATAACAGTACACTGTTCTAAATAACTGCCGATATACAACTGGTGCTTCATTTCATTAGTGTATCTTTACTATACCTCTTTCTTTCTCCCATTTTACCCCCTCTTTTTTTCTGTGTTTTCTTTCCTGTACACCAGACAGATTAGGCCATTTTGAATGTTTATAAAGTTTTCTGGGGTCACATCAATAATCAGCTGGATCAGATGGAGGAGAAGGAGGAGCTTAATTGAGATTATAATTTGTAGTAATATCAGATGGGCAGTGTTTTATCCATGTTTGAATCTATGTTAGCTTTTCCATTTGATAATTAATATAATTGTAACGAAGGGGATTTTTTTTCCAATTGTCTGGTGCCCCCTGGAGGCCAACGGTGCCCTTGGCATTTGCATAACTGTCTAATGGGCCAGCAGGTTCTGCGTGACACATCATTTCACTATTAAATCACTCGAAAGGGTGAAAATTGTTAGGAGAAACCTAGACTCTTTAGATCAACAAAACAATGTGCACAGTCAGTCATTTTTGCAATGCACATGAAAGCAGATTGATTTTTTTTACTGGTCACGCAGATTGAGGAGGCATCTCACTGGCTCATCGCAGACAATGGGAAACGTAGATGGACTTCACGGTGCAGTGCATTCTGGGAAATTGAAGGGTACCTATCTGCTCTCCTAAATTGGCGTCTATAGGCAAGAAAGAGGGATAGAAAAAAGAGAATATCGTGGAAAAAATGGCAATAGGAAAAGTTGTATTTAGTAAGAGAGAGGCTATAACGTCATAATGGCAAAATTAAGATTTTAAACACTTTGGATCCTTATAAGATTCCAGACAAAGACAGGAGTGCTCCCAGCTTTGTTTGCAGTCAGTCTATTTGCCATTCTTTGAATATTTAGTGTTTGTCTACAAACACATTCAAAATCATTTTTAGGATGGAAATTTGATTTGGGTCCTGATCTTACTGCAAAGGACATCACAGAGAGGGTCCCTAGTGTAATTGGCTGAGTTTAAAAGCAATCACAGATAGTTGGTTAATAATTGTTTAGATGTTTGAATCGAGCTCAAACACAAAGAAAGGTTTAAACTCATAGCACCAGATTCTAACAATGTTAATACAACAATCAAACAATAGAGATTATTTTTTGGAAAATCCTTTAAATCCTAGATTGAAATTAAAATAAATTAAAAAATTTTTAATTTGTCTATACTGAAAAAATCTAAACAATTTTAATAGTGTTCTTATTCAGAATAAGCAAATCTAAAAAAAAATGTTAGATGTAAGGTTTGTGTTGAAATTCAAGCATTTACAGCCATTGATTGTTTGGGGGCCCTAAGCAGCGTATTAGGGTCCCTAAAGCCTTGGGCTTGGGGGCCTTGGGCCAGTTGATGCCTTTAGCTGGGTCAGGATAAGCCCATACTACTAAGTGGGATGGGGACATCCCTAGTACCAACTATTTACAAGGTAAATATAATAATAATAATAGCACATTTCATTTATAATGCACTTTACATGTAAATTTCAAAGTGCTACAAAGTGACAGTAAAAATATTAGCCAACATATAAAAAATAACATACAAAACGTATAACATATGAAGATATGAAATATGAAGCAAATAATGCTGTAATGCAGAACTAATTCCTGAGAAAGTGGACAGAAACCCAACTGAACTTAAACATGTGAGAAAACATAATAGCAATAGTTATTTTTATTTTAGAAATGCAATGTCACTTAATAGGAATATATTCTTCCTTCTTTTTTTTGTGACAAAACATAATGGAAAAACTCTTACATATGTTGTACTGTTTTAAAATGTGTTAACTGTATGGTGTTAATTGGGGAAGTGGTACAGTTGGACTTTCCAGTTGTTGTACACAATAGCCAGGCTAATTATTGTTAGCAATGTGAGCCGAAAGCAACATATTAAAATTAATTCAGACATCAGGGGGCCTTCATGCTCATTTTTCCACCTTGGATTTTGGTAACGTTTACTTTAAACATGCAAATGAATTAGAATTGTTGTTGTATTGTTGTACTGTTTTGAATGTCTTGGGTTTAATGAGGACATTCTTGTTGTTAAAACTCCTAGAACCACTCGTGTTTTGGAGAGCTGTGAGACAAAGTAAGAGGTGTCAGTGCTATGGAAAAGACATGTGTTTGGTCTGCTCTGTTTCCCAGATTCCTTCACATCTCCTGGACCCCTCCGTCACATTGCTGTGTCTGGGGTTTATTTCTGGCTAGCAGTGGAAATGAATGACTCAGTGTTTAGACATGAGCTGTTTGGATAAATTGGGCCACGTGTGTCACAGATCCTGCAAGTAAAAGCTTGTCCTGCTGCGCCCTCAGAAGTACGACGTCCAGGACACGTTATATTTCACCGGGACCTGCTTGTGAATCAGCTCGCGGACTGTCCTAATCTATTTTATTACAAATGTGTTTACTGCTAATCAGTGTAATGGACTCGACTAATAGCACTTGAATGTGTGTTTAACTTATATATTCTGTGGGCCTTGAGAGATGACAGGGCTCTTACAGGGATGGCGGTTGTAACATTGAATTATAAAACCTATCCAACAACCTGACAGGACCCAACCTTATCTTACGAGGAGTAACATCTCTGCCTTCTTTTATGCGTTAGATTTGTTATGCAGCATGGCTTCATAAAGTATTTATCAAGGCTTTATAAGACACTAAAATTCTAATCAGTTCTGGAGCCACCTCCAGCAGCATGTTGTTGAAAGCTCTCTGTTCTGAGCCCTGAGTAAGCCTTGCACAATTCAAGCTCTGCCATAACTATTCCTTGTGGATCAGTTAATATGAGACTCCATATCTCCTTTTGAAATCAATGCCACTGCTAAAAATCCGAGGGATTTCATGGCTTCTCTGAACTCTAATTCTTGATCGAAATAGAAGGGATTGAGATTTATTCTTCATTTGGCATCCTGTGATTATATTATAAGAACTGTAGAGTTCTGCAGCAGACAGACGTGATTCTGTCCTATTCAAAAAAAAAATTTACTGGAGTTTTCTTACTTGGTTGTAAGCCTTACTCACTGTACCTCAAGCATATTGTACTTCACATTAATATACAGTGTAACATTAGATAGTTTACAGCTCTGCATTATGTCAAGGCTGGCTATGGCTGGAGCACGGATGGGGGGAGGGTGTTATGGTCAGCATCGGGTCAGAAACACTGTCAGAGCTCAGGGCTGGCGGGAGGCCAGCCACCGATACGTGTCTGCTCCGAATGTTAATGGATTAACGCTTACCACAAATACAGCCAAGCTGGGGAAACTCAAGATGACTTTTAACATGAAAGGCCGCCTATAAGTCGCCATCGTAAATTCATGGACACATGCTTTCTGTACCAGTCAGGAGTGCTTTTCCCTCCAGGAGGCAAGAGCTGTAGGATGGGGGAGTAGGTGGGCTTGCTGGCATATCCCAACAAGATCTGATCAGAGTATGCTGGCAGCAATGGCTCATAGAGTGTGTAGCCTGATATAGTTTCCCACCTAAAACGTATACTTCCTGTTTCATGTGTGGGCCTGACTTTTGCAAGGGCAACAGCTCAGGGCCGCAGGGTTTTGCGGACCACAAAATAGCTATTTGGTTTGTTATTTTGTGTAGATAACAAATACTCTATTTAAAATCGATGTCACAAACACAAACATAACTCTCAGTATTAGCAAAAGCTGACCCATAGTACCTGAATTTATTGTTAATTATAAAAATGTAAGTTTTTGCATTTTTGCTGTCAATTAGATGCTAAATGAAGTGGAGAATGCTAATTTCAATATGAGTACAAACAACAGGCATAAATTAGGCATAATTTTGCATAACTCCAGCCCCTACGTGGCAGCAAAGTGCTTCTAAAACAATCCTCTGATTGTGTTGAATATGCGTCAACCAGCATTAGTCAGATAGATACACTATTAAGTCCAGAAGTGATTTAAGGTGGATTTGTGACACTGGTCCACGAGGAGTTAAGGGCATGCCCTTGGTCTCTTTCTTTGTTTCAGGTGTATTTTAGTGACTGCTTTACATCACCACATACAGGTCTGGCATAGCTACTTTGGGTACATTTTTTTTATGATTTCCAGAAATGATGCTGTGTTTTTGAGGAACTATTTGGAATGCCCAAATGTTTAGTGATGCATGGCGGCGCAGCTGTTAACACGTTTACCTTACAGCAAGCTGATCCCGACTTTGAATCCCGGCCAGGTTCTTTCTGCATGGAGTTTGCATGTTCTTGCCAGGTCCTCTAGATTCTTCCCATAATCCAAAAAAATGTGTATGCCAGGTAAATTGCCCACTCCAGATTGTCCTTAAATGTGAGTATGTGCGTGTTTGTCATGTGTCTTTGTGATGGACTGACAACAGAAACCCTGCAAGGAACAGTATAGAAAATGGATGAACGGTTGGACAAATCCAAATAATACAAAATATGTTCTCATGTGGGCAAGGCCTGAAAACCTTGAAGTGAATGTGTACCTAATTATCAATGTTTTGGAATTCCCATGCATTAAAAAGAAACTTGTCTGGATATGGCACCAAAACTAACTCTTGCCCAGGGGCCCACATCCTCCTAAATCCAGCCCTTCTTGCACCTAGTATTTAAACCCGAATGTTTTAACATTTTTTATCGCCACATAAGGCCATTATTTGACAGAATTTTCCTTAACTGCTGTAAGCAAACAACTTATGCTTGTCTAATGTGAATTCCCACATGGCAAAGAGAGCTGTGAAGACAATGTGCAGCAACAGCCCCAATTGCAATGTGTAATTTAGCAGCAGGGGACAATGAGCTAATCTTGCAAAAGAGCTTATACTACCAATTTAAAATCAATAAAAATGCATTGGTTTTTTTTAAAGACCTCCACTTGAGTTGCGCTGTAAATAAGAGCTTTGGTTTGAAGCTCACTGTCGTATGCCTTGGTGCGGGTGAGGGCGTGTGGCATTTAAATCCACTGACTGATTTAACTGCAAAGTTTCAAATACATTTTGACAGTAATGTACCCAATTTTTCCTAATCATTTTGCTGTTGCACTGCAGACAATTGGGTATAATTATGTCAATGGATGATTTCTGGTCATGCGTTGATGAAGTGAAGCTAAGAAAAAATCATTAGTTGCATTGTTTTAAATTGCTGAAAGAAAAACAAGTGACATGCCAGGGAAAAAACTTATGGTGGTGGAATTTGTAATCCAATTATCTTATTCTAGTAAATAAAACACTGTAGTTTCCTATGATTTTCTGTCTCCAGTCTAAACAGACTAACTTAATGCCTTCAATCTTTTTTTTTTTTTTTTTTGCGCCCTCTTCTGTGCAAATTAATTTATAGTCTAATTACAAGACAAGCCTGCAGATATGAAAGAACACAAATCACTGGTCCTTACCAGATGGCAGAAAAACGGCACAGGATAATTGAAAATCTCGAAGTGGATCAATATTTAGAAGCCCAAGGTTACATAGAGTGTGACACTACTATTAACATGGAAATATGATGCATTATATCCGCAGGCAAATTGGCTCCTGTTATTTGATGTTGAATGTTTTCTATCTGGAAATCTATTTGTGTTGGTCCTCTCAATGGCCATAGTTCTAAGCAGGTATGTCTCTACTGTCATAGTGTCATGTGCATATGTGCAGCCACATTCACACTAAAGCATAACACTGCCTGGTCAGTACTATGCGGTGCAGGTCTTGGGGTCTCCTTTATGACACAATGTGCCATGAAATCTCAAAGCCTCACGGTGTCACAGACTATCTCTGCCCACCCAACCCCTCTCTAGCATTTACCTCTGGCCTGTTAAAAATGATATCAGCGCATGGAGGGCAAGCATTAGCATTTGCATTTTATTAGAAGCACAGAGATTTAGAGCAGAGGATATATCAGCTCTGAGCAGACAGAATTAGTTAACAATGCATTACCTGCCTTTTATGGTGGCTATAACTCTTACCCCCTGGTGAGGAGAGGAGATGAAGGAAGGAGTGTGGAGGAGGAGAGGAGAGGTGGGACGTGGAGGTGCAACCACAGCCAGCAGAAGGTGGGTGTTGAGAGCTGTGTGGCGCACAAGAGGGGGACGTTTAGAAAGTAGAGGCTTTGTCTGTGGTGCTTTACTGCACATTAAGTGTGATCGCCACACAAATTAGAGCATCACTTTGCAATCACCTTCACACAGATCAGTGCTCAGCGCCGAGGGGTGATGAGCCGGTTGTCACTGCAGACATTTTTATCTGTATGTAACAAGGAAGAGGAGGCCCAGCTGGTTTGCAGCTGTCCTCACACAATCACAGTAAAATCACATTTCACACTACTCTGTACACATTTTCTCAGTTCCTTGCTCTTTTTGAAACCAGCTGGAAACCATTAACTTCTTTTTCTTTTTTTCACCTTCTTCCACAACCTGGCATGAGTTTGCATTGTCTGTGTGAGTCCATATTTATCTGTTTATTATTTTAGTAGTATCCTTGAGCAAACTTTGACTCTGATTGGACCCACTGCGTCAGTCCGTTCCTTCTTACCACAGCTGCACAGTAGCTCCCCTGGCACTCGTTTATTGTAATGTGCTGTGCAAGACGACCCCACCTCTGCTGCAAGAAATACCCTGTGGATCTCATTTGCACCTAGAAATTAATAGTCAAGGGAGTACGTTTGAAGTGCAAAGAGCCTGTTGTGAATAAATAAAAAAATTTACAGCAAGGCATAATCGCCGCTGAGACAAACAAGGGTCTCTCCAAGACACACATGGACAAAAAGGGAAAATGTGTTGACTTTGTAGGTAGTAATTAAAAACATTAGGAGGTGCCAGTGACAAAAAATGTATGATTTTGTCCTATATGGCCTGGACCTTCCAGACAGATTGCATTTAAACTTGCCTCATATAAAATTTGATAATTTCTGAAAAAGACACCTTTTTTAATTTTATTTAGATTACTACCTAATTTTTATTCTGTACTCAGATGTCACTCATACCATGACTGAGATCCGTTTGAGTGACCACAGTGGCTTTTCCTTTGAAAAACCTACTGGCCGGAATTTGTCAGCAGACAGTTTCAGGCTCCACAAAACAAGCCTGCCGCTCCCTGCCTTTGCCCAGCTTAATGGTCCCAGGGTTCTGGATATTTACCAGTGACCTTTGCATTCCATTTGGAGAGTAAAACCCTTTTTGAGAAGAAAATTCCCTCACTTTCAATGTAGTCTAGCAGCCCTATGTAGGTGTGTGTGCCCATCACAAATAGCTGTTGTCCAAGCAACTTACAAAAAAGGAAATAAAAGCTAATGGTGACAATATTTATAGTTGGCACTATTGGGGTTTAACATAAATTGGTAAATGTTTCTACTTTTTCTTTTATTAGTAAAACTTTGCCAATTGAGAAAATTAGATGGAAATTCAGCAGCCTCACACATTACAGCATCCCAGTTTTCCATGTGCTAAGCTTGGTATTCAGGCTGTTATTTTCCCTCTCTGGTATTTTTGCGACACTCCATCACTGCCTTGGAACCGATCATGCATGAACCATAACGACCAGCCGGTTCACATCCGACCTTCACCGTGAGCCATACTCCCTCTCCTTCTCTGCTCATTTTTGCATATTTTTTTAAAGACAATTCTAAAAGAAAAAACAACAAAGAGAGCCAGGCTGACTTTGAATATTTTTCATGTTCATGTGTTTCCATGCCAAGCAGCAATCTTCACTGAAGCCTGCATGTTTGAGTGGGTTAAAGGAAACAAGATGATACCTCCACTGCTGGATCTACACAAGCATTACTTTGAGAGCTATTTTAGGTTTTTGAACTGAGAAAATAGGATGTCTGCCACTGGCTGCAACTAACAGCGCCATCTGCTGAGTGAGAACAGTTAGTGCACTTCAAATCATAAAAAAATAATAATCTTAGGCCGCCTCCAAATAGAGTAAGTAAATTAAATTGAAACATCATTGAAAAGTTAATTTCTTTCAATGATTCAATTTAAAAAGCGAGAGCCATTACACACAGTGATATATTTTATAGGTTTATTTTACTGATTATGGCTTAACGCTTATCAAAACCTCACATTTAGTTCCTCAGAAAATTTTAATATTACACATAATCAATAAAAAAGTATTTTTAGTACAGAAATGTACCTCCATGTACTCTATGAAGAGTCAATACTTGGTTCAGGCTCCCTTTGCCTCACTGAGCCGTGGCAGGGAGGTGATCAGTCTGTACCCTTTGTTAAAGTGTTAAAGAAGGCCAGGTTGCTTTATTAGCAGCCTTCTGCTCCCCTGTATGGTTGGTTCCAGCTGCTTGACAATATCATTAGGTCAGGTGAGTGTGGTGGCTAATTAAATACAGTGATCATATGGTCATTTTAGGAGGTACTGTTGGCATTGTGTGCAGGGGCCAAATCCTCCTGGGTAATGAAAGCAACCTTCCCATAAAGCTTGTCAGCAGAGGGAAGCATGAAGTCCTATAAATTTCTTGGTAGAGGGATGCACTGATTTTGGACCTGAAAAAACACCAACAGATCCCAACATCCTCACTGACTATGGAAACTTCACAATTGCATTTTTTACCACTTCACTCTGCCTCCAGACTTTGGAACCTGTATTTCCAAAAGAAACTAAACATCTATTTTAATGTAAAACAGGATTTTGGACCACTAAGCAACAATCCATTTTCTTTCTCATTAGACAAGCTCCTGACATTGTCATTGATTCAGGCTTGGCTTAACACAAAGAAAGTGACAGTCACAGCCCAGGTTCTGGATAGCAATGAATCTAGCTGCCAGTGAGTCTACAAACTCTTTACAAACCCCTCAATGCCCTGCTTGTGCACATTTTGTTCACTTTTTCGTGAATAGTTTCCTTACTAACCTTTTGTGGCTTTGTGGAGTGTAAATACCTGTCTGCTGGACACTCCAGTCAGCAGTATTCCTTTGGATTTTTTAGTCCATGACATATTTGTTTCAATTCAGCCTCATAATATTTATTCTTAAAAAACAAAACCTGGGTTTCCATTAGCTAAACCAAACATCAGCAAAATTAACAAGACACGTGAAATAAACCATTGCGTGTAATGAATATCAAGGTTCACTTAAACTGAAATACTGAAGCAGATTTAATGTATAAAAACATAACTTAAATATTTCAACCCAGAACAAAAGCTCACAGACAATAAGTTCAACACTGAAAATGTTTATTAAAGGGGGCTACTATACACGTAACTTTTATTTCACACAAGAAATTGTCTACTTTTTAAAAAAGTGGTAAATATGACAAAGCATTAGTGATCAAAAGATATATAAAAAAAAAACTATGTATAAACAAGGGAATATTGAAATCCCTCCCTCACAAGGATGATGTTGGAATAAGCTGAATATTTGGTCCAAAACGTCCATGCTGGAGCACAATGAAGCAAACTTTACCAGGAAACCAAACAGCATCAGTCATATGCAAAAAAATTTAAATCAAACTGCTGGTTTTTAGCACCCAATACATTTAAACTGTTCAAAGTTTCAAATATGAAATTATCTGACTTGTCCAATTATAAGCCGTTAAAATCAAAGACATACTTCAACCAACATCCAGATTTTTTTCCCCAATTTGTAATGCTTCACCACACAAATAAAAACTTTCAGGGACCATATGTCAGAATTGTTTACCTTTAGTTGCCACTAGGTGGCAAGCTCCAATAATGTCCGTAAATTCAGTTTCCAATCATGTAGATGTGATCAAGATTGTCCACCCAGTAAACATTTTCTGAATAACTTGAGACTTCAGCAGGGACAAATTAAGCATAAAAACAAAGCTGAGTAAAATGTTTTATTGTATTTTATCAGATAATAGTGTGATGAAATAAAATCATATCAGGATAACTAGAAATATAAGAAAAAAAAACAAAAATAAAGTCACTATGCAGTGAGGACAGTTGTTTAAAACTTAGAAGTCATATTTTGGTAGACATGACAGTGAAAAAAAAAAAAACTACATGATTAAAACCACTTCTTAAAAGGGAAGCGATTATGCAGTCAAGAATACTGCAGTCCTAGCTTCACAAATATCTAAGCTGTGTTGGTTTTAGTACAGGGCACGTTAACCAGTAATGATTCACGTTTAGGATGGGAGTTAACAGGTAATACAGTTTGCACCGTGTGTATCAGGACAAATTTTTCAAAATGCTTTCATTCTGTTTCCTAGACTTATGTTTGTGCATTCTTTACTGCTATAATCGCATCCTTTTAGTTCTAAAAACATATGCTAAGATAAAAAAGGTTCATCAATATAAAGACAAAAACAGTAGAATCTTTCCCCAGTAGCATATCACCCACAGCCACTACAGCTTCTTTTTTGATGGACCCCCTCCTCAGCAGTCTGGGGCCATTGTGCTCAGATGGGGGCATGGATGGAGGAAACAACAACCGTGTCTGCCATCTTTGCATCATCGCTGGACATGATACAGGTAAAAGATGGGGGGCTTTCAGGTGTGGAAAAAAAAAAAAGTCTGACTCAAGGTTGTCCCTGCAGTGGAGCTTTTTCTCTTGAGGCGAAGCACTCACGCGCTGACGGCATCCTTCTCCTTCTTGTCGCCGTCTTCGTGCCAGGTGAGACGCTCCTCATAAAAGGCTATGACGATCTGTGGGCACTTATGATTGGCCTCCTTGGCGAGCACGAGATCGGCCTCGTCGGAATCTTTCCTGCAAGAGATAATTCGAGATTATCTGCTTTGTCCTCCGCTGCAGCAGATCACCATTATAAAGTTTCACTTCAGTTTAAAACAAGAAAAATTTTTAAATTTACACTATGGTTTTTATGTGTGAATCCTGTTATTTAAGCTGTTGCTTCTGAACTTACAAATAAGATTTAACATTAATACAACTTTACTCTGTCTCATCCAGATGTACATTTAAGCATTGAAAGAAAAAACACACACAACCAACTAGTAAGGCCAAAAACTCATGTTTTGGGATACTGCGTCAACACCTGTGCTGATGTGCTCATCAACATCCAGAAACTAGAAAAGCCCTTATTCATTTGTTATAACAAATTGAGTAATACTTTATCATCCCAAACAATATTTACAAATGAGTATGTGGTGATCTTAACAGTGCCAACGCTTTCAAAGAATATCAATAACCTCATCAACAAAACGTACCACTTCATGAGAAACATCAAGTCTCCACATGAGTCAGTCGCTCCAATGATCTTCTCTGGCTCGAGCCCCCTCTCAAAGCCACGTGCAACGAGGATTTCATCCTGAAATAAATAAAAGCAATACAGTTAAAAACCACGGTGCACGGTGGCGCAGTTGGTAGCACTGTTGCCTTGCAGCAAGAAGGTCCTGGGTTCGATTCCCGGCCTGGGGTCTTTCTGCATGGAGTTTGCATGTTCTCCCCGTGCATGTGTGGGTTCTCACCGGGTACTCCGGCTTCCTCCCACAGTCCAAAAAACATGCCTGTTAGGTTAATTGGTAACTCTAAATTGTCTGTAGGTGTATGAATGAGTATGTGCATGGTTGTATGTGTGGTGCCCTGCGATGGACTGGCAACCTGTCCAGGGTGTACCCTGCCTCTCGCCCGTAGACTGCTGGAGATAGGCACCAGCTCCCCCGTGACCCACTATGGAATAAGCGGTAGAAAATGACTGACTGACTGACAGCTAAAAACCAGGACTGCTAGAATCATTTTACTTTACACACCTGTTTGCAAAAAAAAAGTTAAAACGTACACAAAGAAGACATTTGTTTATTTTGCATAACAGTTGGATACATTTTCAAATGAGGTTTAATGTGAGAAAAAAATTCAATGCTATTCAAGCTAGTTTAACTTTTCCACAACAAGCATGACTCAAAAAAAAAAGTTAAATTGATTTGATTGAAATGACTAAACTATCGTCTTTTTTAACATTCCACATGAAGACAGAAATCAAGCTGATACTTAGGTCAATTTACACAAAGAATTGGAGAGACACAGTCTTTGGAAATCCATAAAAGCCCAGTTTCTCTTCTCAATTTAAAAAGGCCATCAAATCAACATAAACCACAAGTCTCTAAATAGAGAAATCAGTTCAGAACAGAAAGCCACCTTTGACCCCCCGTGCAGAGGAACAAAAAGGTTCCAATCCCACAGATGCTAATGTATCAAATCAAGTTCAACTTGGTTTAATAGACTGAATGAGCAAATGTGTTACGTTGATTTTTGTGTGTGTGTACCTCTTTCTTCTTCTTGGGCTTGCTGCTGCCCTCTTCATCATCATCATCATCTGAGCTCCTCTTCTTGGAGCTGCTGGATTCTTTAGTGCGCCCAGAGGGCCCAGTGGTGGATTTGCTGGCCCCAGTGCTTGGTGTGGCACTCCCACTACTGCCTTTCTTGTAGGTCTTCATGAACTCTGATATTAACTCAGGACAGTCCAGATTCTTCTCTGGCTCCCATGTGTTGTGCTTGCTGTAAAAGATCACCATGCAGAAAGACACTTGTGGTAAGGTCCTGAAGGCACTTCATAACCCTACTTTAAAAACTGTCATCAAAACTGAAATCAAACAATGGGCATTATGTGTAGTGTGTATACACTAAACATACTTACTCCGAGTATCCTTTCCATTTCAGGAAGAACTCCACCCTGCCTTTCACCACCCTCCTGTCCAGTACTTTCTCCACAACATATTCTTCCTCATCAGAGGATGATGATGCCTCGTCGCGAGACTTTTTGCCCATGGCACAGTTTGGAGCTTAGCAACACGATATCTCTGGCCGGCGATACTTCCCTGTTTTAGAGCAAGATACACAAGACAACGTCAGAGCAAAAGCGACTCATTCGGCCGTTATCATCACTTGCAAACATGCACAATAATGTGAAATGATGCAAATAAACTATAAATCAAGCATATGCTGCACGAAGGCATTCATAGACTGCACCTTATGCCCTAATTTGGCTATGGTTTACCAACGAAAGCAAGCGTTTCATTGTAGTTGATACTGCCTGCAACATGCTAAACATGGCGAAAACACGAAGAATTTAATAGGCCGAAACCGATAAACATGTGACCTTTTTCTTCTACCTAAAGCATATTTACCTAAAATACAAATAGGTCAGAAAGCACTAAGATATTAGCACATAAAGTGCACTTTGCAACGAGGCATGATGCTGTCCAGAGCTAACCTAACCCTAGCTTCCTAAGCGCTAGCTTGTCAGTTAGCCTGACAAGCTAGCGCTTAAACAAACACGCTGCCTTCAAATACCAAACCACGAATCTATACATGCAAGAGCATTAATCGTTGTCATAACGAAGCAGTCTCTTACCGTGTGGGTGAAAAAAAACTGCGTTTTTGAGCCCTTAACAGCAGCCCTGTACCCGGTCTATTGTGAAGCAGCAGAGAGAGGGCAAACCCTACTTTAGCACCTAGCTTGGAACACATAAAGGTGCTGTGCGCAGAAAAAGCGCGCGTTAAGAAGCACAATGAATGTACCCGCCCCCCTTTCCGCTGATAACATGTGCCTCGTTTTTTTGGATTTCTTTGGATGTTTTTGCAAATCCAATATATACTTATTTTTGATGCAATTCACAGTCACACTTGTTTACCTTTTAGCACATTGTTATCTTGTTTACATAGTTTCATGGTCTGTTTTTATTTAATTTAAAGCCTAATATTACATCTCAATCTGAACTTTGCCTCACTGACGATTTTCATTTTATTTAGTCAGTCATATACATGGATCCTAATGTTTTTTTTTAATTTATTTTAAAAGTACGAAAATAGCTGTGGTATAAGTTTTGTAGCACTGGATGTGTGCAGTCTGTTTTCATTCCCGCAGTCCCTTCGGTGGATCTAAGTTTGGCCAGTGGCCGTTGTTATTCCATGATTAATATGCAGAATGCCCTTTATGTTTGTTGGATTAAAGGGTCTGCCTAACTCTTCGGAACCATTTAGCTCGTTACATATTTTCTTGAATTGTTTCTATGCGTGTATATAAAGTACCATCACCAGGTCAACCTTGGAATAAAATCTGTAATTTTAACTACTTTGCGTCCATTCACTGATTTAATAGGATTAACAAATATACGTTTTTTTTTTTTGAAAGATGACTAGAAGACGTCTCCCGCCTCGTGATTGGCTGTTTATAGTGATTGACTGAGTTCAGACCAATTAAAATCCGACCTAGGCCGAGAAGACGCCATAGCGGGAACAACTACCCAATGACAGCGTAAAAGAGGCGTAACGTTCCCTATTTATTGTACTATCCAGAAGGAGTCCGGTCTCGCCTGACGCAGATTGCTGCTCTGCGGCTGCATTACAAAGGAGTCTTCAAGGATAAACAAGCAAGATGTCCAAAGACGTAAGTGTGGGTTATGGGTTTTGCGTGTTTCGATTAAAAAATGATCATTTTAAACGTTTAGAAATGTCAAAACCTTCCGTTCGTTGGCTGGATTTTGATTGTAGACGCCGTGTCTGCAGCCGTTTTCCCCCAGAGTAGAGCCGCCATTTTATAGCAACTGGGCCTCGTGGTCTTTTGTTCATGTGGTCAGCGGTTTACAACACTTTAAAGTGAAATATAATAATATTAACTATCAAATGCTTACAGTGTAAACATAAAAAACTCACGGACGGGGTTTGCGTGACATTAAATGCTACGTTGCGTTAAGCGCGTAGTATTTAATGAGCATTTAATTCACCGGACGACATACGTTAATGGCGGCGGCTCCCTCCTCCTCCGCCTTTCAGCGATTTTGGCTGTAAAGTGAAAAATGAACAAAACAGACTTAACGAAAAAAGCATGTCTTATAATCAAGAGCACGGTTAATGGCATGTTAAGCATAATCCTTTATACGGAAGCCCTGATGTTTATCTCTGTTTAGGTCCCACGTGAGCCAGAGCAGCTCCGCAAGCTGTTCATTGGAGGCCTTAGCTTCGAGACAACAGACGAGAGCTTGCGGGCTCATTTTGAACAATGGGGGTCCCTTACAGACTGCGTGGTAAGAGTTTTTGTTGTTTTTCTTTCTCAAGAAATTGTTAAATTCCAGTGAATAATAGTTTATACTTTCAGGTCATGAGAGACCCCAACAGCAAGAGGTCCAGGGGTTTTGGCTTTGTTACTTATTCATCAGTAGAGGAAGTTGATGCTGCCATGTCTGCCCGTCCCCACAAAGTGGATGGAAGAGTTGTGGAGCCTAAGCGTGCAGTTTCCAGAGAGGTATGTTGGCCAGCTTGGCATTCAAAGCTCTGTTATGGTAATATATATATATAAACATGAGAAATAATACATCTGTCTTTGCCCTCAGGACTCGAACCGTCCAGGTGCGCATATAACTGTAAAGAAAATCTTTGTTGGAGGCATCAAAGAAGACACAGAAGAGTCGCACCTTAGGGATTACTTCCAGCAGTTTGGCAAAATCGAGGTCATTGATATCATGACCGATCGCAGCACTGGAAAGAAGAGGGGCTTTGCTTTTGTCACCTTTGACGACCATGATTCAGTGGATAGGATTGTCAGTAAGTACATGTTGTCCCTGTTGTAAGTAGGTTCTCATTTAATCTGTGTAGCTACAGTGCTAATACTTTTCTTTTTTTATATAGTTCAGAAATACCACACAATAAACTCTCACAACTGTGAAGTGAGGAAGGCCCTCACGAAGCAGGAAATGCAGAGTGCAGGAATGGGAATGAGAGGAGGACGTAACAGCGGGGGAAGACCATATGATTACGACAGAGGCTTCAGCCAAGGTAGGTGTTGTGACAGACAGTGTAATGGTGATTATACTACTATATAACCTTAAATGTTAACATTTAAATAATTTTATTCCTTTTTTTTATTCAAGGCGGCAGGGGCAGATACGGAGATGGTCCTAATAACTGGAATGACGGTGGTAAGTCTTTTTGTTCGCATGTATTTTTATTTTTGTGAAATACATTCTTGTCCTTGAGAGGCAATGAATTAGCAGCAAAGTCCACAAACAATATGTGACTGTTTTATCATAGGTTACGGAGGTGGTCCTGGTGGTCCCGGTGGCTATAACAATGGTGGCAACAGAGGTTATAGCCAAGGTTACAACCAGGGTGGCAGCGGCGGTGGAGGTGGCGGCGGAGGCTATGGTGGAAATGGTTACGACAACAACGGTTATGGTAAAGAGCTGTGACATTTTAATTGATCCTTTTTTACATCTGTTTAAGCTGCAGCTTTCTTGACATTGATTTCTAATCATAGGTAACTGTGGTGGTGGTGGTGGAGGCGGTGGCAGTAACTACAACAACATGGGCCATTATGACCCCCAGGCCTCTAACTTTGGCCCAATGAAGAACAACTTTGGCGGCGGCGGCGGTGGTGGGGGTGGTGGCGGCAGGAGCTTTGGTAAGCCTATAAACTGACAAAGCTGGAAGAAATGTGGGTCAGGTCCTACAGAGTGTTTGAACAACTTCGTTTTTTTTTTTTTATCTCTAAGGTGGCTATGGTGGCGGCTCTAACAATCCTGGTGGCTATGGCCGCCCAGGGCGATTCTAAGATGAGAAGTGGTAAGCCTCTATCCATGTCTCTCAGCCTGTTTTTGTCAGAAAACCAGAGTTTCATTACAGGAAATCTTTGAGTAGAGATAACGTAAAGCAAATACACTCCTGATGTCAGGTCGTACAAAGTCAGTGCATAGTTAACAATGTTGTTCCATATTGTTCAACAGGACTGAGTACTTAGGAGAGGAGAGCAAGGAGAGGAGAGCAAGCGAAGTGACAGGGCAGCTGCAGGTTTACCTCCTAAATCTGCTCAGCCAAACAGTTGTGGCAGGTTACAGCTGCTACAAGAAGAGATGTACAGTAGATAAATCATGGAGGGCCTTCAATTAAACTTTTGTCTTCTGTTTTTCTTTCATCAAAATGTGTTTTAAAAAAAAAAGCATTCCAATGAGGGTTTTATGTTTATCTTTAAGTCTGGTTTTTATTTGTAACTGCATCTAATCAATCTGAAATAAACCACCTTTCAGTTTTTTAAGTCTTGTTAGATTCTTTAGTGGTTTGGGTAAGGGAGGGTGCATTGTAAGAAGATGTGCAGAGTGGGGACGAGGGCAATTTTGAGATTGTGAGGTGTTTGGGAAGGAAAGAGATTCCCAGTTTTTTCCCATTTTGGTTAAAAAGTTGCGCACAAATGCTATCATCATAAAGAGGCCATCACTTGGTACAGACTCTACCCTGAATTCAACAAAGATCATCTGGAGGATGCTAGCTTACATGCAAAGTCTGAGGCTAGCCATGGAAGCAAACTGAGGGAGAGCAGTAGCAAAGCCATCGCCAGGATCATTGAAGCAGGGGAGAGTGAGAACAGAGGCCTGAGGCTAGCTGACAGCAGCTACCAAAAAGGCTTAAATGCTGTTCGTAGGTAAGACCAGACTTCTCAACTACTGATAGTAAATTAAACCTTTGAACTGTAGCTGGTAGTCAGTTGCATAGCCAGCAATGGCGTAAACTTAAGTTTGTACTTGAGTGTTGATGGTAAAGTTGACCTCCGTAACTGAATGGAGGCCACAGATATTGCATGCGGTAATTATTAAAAAGAACTTGATGAAATATTGGTTTTTGTTTTTTTTTTAACTTATTTTTCTGTTGTTCTTTTTCAGAAAACTTTGGCGGTGGTGCCCGGAGCGTGATTTCATCTCCATGACCAACTCAGACAGGTACAAAGCAATACTTGTAATAACATTTGCATATCTGACAACAAAATGGTAAATTTTTTAATTTTTTTTCTTTAAATGCCAACCACCCAACAGGTTAACTGGACATGTGTGCAATGCAGATGTTTTACCTCCATTGAAGACTGCTGTGCAGTTTTATTTTTTTATATCATTTTTTTTAATAAAGTACTTTTTATACATTTGAAAAATTGTTTGGTCTCAGTCATTTTAATGGACAGGAATGTTTACCGTTACACATGTTTACTCAAACCAAAAACTGTTGGCAACCTGTGACGCCTGTTCGTTAAGTTGCTTGCTACGTTCAAAACAAAACTAGAATTCAACATTGGTCTCGCTTTTCCATTGCACGAGGTACCAAATAAATACTTCCATCAGGAGTTAGTTGTAAAGAATATTCATCTATGGAGTAGGGTTGGCCGTCTTCATCTCGTAAATGAGAGAAGACTTCCCTGTAGAGTTCTGTGAAACGACATTTGATGAAAGCCAAGCTGCGTTGGAACTCCAGCCGCTCCTGTGCCAGATGTTCTCTTTGGGTCTGCAAGTGGTTCAGTTCTCTTTCAAGGTGGACGATGCTGTCCAGCTTCCTCTTCCTGCAGTTCTGGGCCGCCACCTTGTTTTTTCCTCTGCGCCGAATGTCTCGGACCAGTGCGAGTTGAGTATCGGTCAAAGTGTACTGTGTCAGGAGCTCATTGAAGTCATCCACTGGGAGATTGATGATCTTATCCAAGTGGAAGGGAATCTTCAGAGCTGAAGCCCTGCGTTCATCTCTGCTCAAAAGTGCAGGAGTGGAACTGCCTCCTTGTGTTTTTGTGTGCATGCTGAATGAGCTCCCTCTGCTGGTCACTGTTGCATTGTTGTACAGGTCAGCTGTTGCACCTGGTTGTTTAAGAGGTCGAGGATTCATGGAACAAGTTTGTGAGTGAGAGAAACTGGGTTGAGGTGTAAAATAAGGTGCATGTCCACCTGAGTGTAAATACGGGAGAGTTTGGCTCTGGTAGTCCATTGGGTGATGGATGTGGGCCCTTCTGCCATGCTCAGTGAAGCCTTCTGGTTCACAGTCACTATATGGCTTGTGCATATCAATATTTTGGTAAGGTGGAGCACCAATGGGATTGTCTGGGGAGGCCAAAGGTGGGCTAGATCCTAGTGAGAGACCAGAATCTGATTCCAGATCATCCCCCGGGTGAACATGGAAGTTTTGTCCAAGTGTAGTGCACAGCGTGTGTCGACTTAAACCTTGAGAGGTGCTGGGCCTCCTATGACCCTGAATGGTACCTGCCATGTTTATTAGAGATGGGTGAGCTTGTGAGGAGACTGGGAACATTCTATGAGGCAGCTGTGAATCTGCATTTCCATACGCTGCTTCCATGTTGCTGCTCAGACGATGGCAGGCAGGCACCTCTTCAGAGTAACATCCCTCGTAATTGTCAGTGGTGCTCAGGTCACAGGCAACAGCAGGAGGAACTGAATGACACTGAATCATCCCAAACTCTCCACCAGGGGCCACAGGCTGTATGGATTGATACTGTGCAGTTTCATAGGAGCCTTCACCTTGGACCTCAAACTCCTGGAAAATAAGCCCAAAGTTATTAATAGTTAGCAACATTATGCACTTTTGTGCTCTGCTATATAATCTGACCTTTTCTCACAGCCACTGTAGCTCGTCAACAAAATTGATTTGATCAGGTTTTATTTTGCTAATATGCCATTATTACCCATCTTATTTGAGGGCACAAATACTTTTCCACATGAAGCATTTAGTCATTTAGCAACATGTTGGCACTTTATTTAATTTTTTTTACATATATAACTTTCAGCTCACGTCACTAATGTTGCAACACAGTTTATTCAACAAGGTACATATCACCTGGAATAAATTGCCTCTGACCAGCATCACAAAATATTAAGTTCTCTGCAGACCCCACACACCCTGCACATAAACTGTTTAGAGTTTTACCTTCAGGCCGCCGCTACAGAGCACTGTTTACTAAAACCAGCCGCCACAGAGACAGTTTCTTCACCCAGGCTGTTTCTCTGATGAACATTTAATAGAGTACAGAACAACAGCATACAGATGTTGCAAATGCACCTTTTCTGTTAGATATGTGTACATTGTAAATTTGTATATTCTGTAATGCAAAAACAGAACAAAAGAGCAAAGTGTACCGGAGTCAAATTCCTTGTTTGTATGTACGAACTTGGCAATAAAGCTGATTCTGATATTGTCAGCATATAGGCGGGAGTTGATGTTTTTGTCACAAGAAAAAAGTCCACTCGCCCTCTACATTGTTAAAGTACAAAAACAATAAAATAAACGAACTTGGTAAAAATAAGCCGGAAGGAATGGCAAAGGTTTTTCGCCGACTGTTTGGGCCTTTTTGTTCTCCAGCTGACGTTTACATCAAATTCTCTCGTATTGTACATAGTTGATCTCAGGATTTAGTTTGAGCAGCAGCTTAATTATCACAATGGTATTACCACTTTTTGATAAACATGACTTTAGAAGATCCTGTTTGTTGTAAATGTGACAGGATCACACCTCTAAATGCTACCGCTTCCTTACAGTGAAATGGCTGTTTTTTGTTTGCTCTCTTCTCAGATGACAAACTGTTTCATCTCAATGTTTTCATCTCTTCCTGTAATTAGAGACCTTTTTTGTTAAATGTATTCTGAATTTACAAGTAAGGGGTTATGCACTTACTTTCCTCATCTGCATTCTCTATTACTGTTTATAATAAATGAGTTTAGGAAATTCAAACACATGCACTAAGCTTTTATATACATATATTTATTATATTGCTTTAAATTTGGACGGAGTCACACTGTTATACACACGTGTTAAACTGCATGAGAATAATAAAGTGTTACAACTGATTATCTTGATTGTAACTTGGTGGAAATCCCTATTAGAGAACAATTGCCTTGCAGGAAGATTGTCTTAGGTTTGAATCTCAACCTGAGGCTTTTCAACATGCCTTTGGCATGTTCTCCCCATGCATGCATGGGTTTTCTGGCTTCTCCCACAGTCCAGGAATATGCACCTATGGTTAACTGGTCCTCTAAATTGCCCTTAGGTATGTATGTGTGCATAGCTGTTTGTCATATGATGGTATGGCGACCTGTCCCGGGTGTACCATCCCTCCCTACCACTGGCACCAGTGCACCCTTCCACATATATCACTGCCCTTTATTAAATGTTACTTTTATCTTGGTTTAAACAGGTGCTGAAAATCCTTGGTCTATGCAGTTTTTTCAACTTTTAACAGTGTTTCCAACTAGTCATCTTTGAAAATAATTTGTCTGCTGTTAGATTTAATGCACTGGTTTTTAAATGTAGTCCGATCATAGTACGTGTTACATGTCTACAAGCTTCACTTCCCTTTTTGACTTTGCGTGCTTGACTACATTTTCTTAGGTGCTGTTTTTCTAAAAAAAAATTTAGAACAATGAAGAGCCTGACTGATTTTCACCTAATTTTATTGCACTTATATTGTTCTAATTGTTGATTAAGTTAAGGCTTTTTGTAGTAATTTATTGAATAAATCTATATTATATTAGTTAAAAAATTAGTTTGCTCTCATACAGTCTGTCTTTTAGAGGTTAGGTTTACCTGGAGCTCTGTGATGGCCATCAACTCCTGCCAAGCCATGTCCATCTCTGAGTCCTGTGGAGGTCCATGAGTCCTGACTCCATTGAAGTTAGCAGGCATGGACACCCCCCCACACAGCCTGCCTGGAGTAGCCACCACCTTGTATGGCAAAGCACAATGTATCTAATATGTAAAAAAAAAACAAAAAAAAACTCATTCTATAAACTACTTTAAGGTGCATAGTATACTAAGGTGCCTGTTGTTTTTTTTTACCTTGTCTGTGGACCTACCTCACAAGTTCTCCTCAAAGGGAGAACATAGTTGGCTGTTGAGCACATTTAGGACAGGCTTTTGTTGCAAAAAGTCCACCTGGTGGAGACAAAGAACTATTTGTTACGGTGATGTACAGTTCTGTCCCAAACTGTTAGGTCCCTTGATGCTGCTCCACACACATCTGAAGCAAAATACACAACTATGAGCCTGTCGGTGCTGAATAAGGGACTGTTTTGGTGTTGTGAAGGTTCTTTTGGAGATCATAAAAGATTCATTTCGGTTCAGTTGACTCCTCCTATCAGCTGTTCCAGGGTGCAGCTATGCCAAGCCCTGATAAGACAATCTGCGGGAAAACAGCGTGCTCTGAAACACAGACTCAGGAAAGATGGCTCTTTTAGAAAACTTTTTCTCAATTTTTCTGTAATTGTCTGGTTATTTTGACTTAATTGAACAGCAATGGAAGGAGATCATATGTAAATTGTCTTTCAAAGTTCTTTAGGAAAAGCAACAGGTATCCTTACATCCTTGTACTTCGTTTTCAGACTCTCATCTTATCTTAAAGAAATGTCCAAAAAAATAAATAAACTACTAAAAAACTTACTTGATGATTTTTATTAAATTTAAAGGCAACTGAAACCTCTAAGAAGACCTTTATAACTTGAACATAATTTTTAAGAAATTGTGTCATAAAAATGAAAAAAGCTTATATGTGGAGACATATTAAATATAAAAGGTCAAAATTCACGTCGCTTGTTTTTTGTTTTCTCATTATTGCTTTGTATTTTTTGAAATCATAATGTAGATGTTCATTTAAGAAATGATTGAATTCGTAAGGTACATTATTGTAATTTCTTGTGTGTGGCTATTAACTGCCACGTGTAAGCTGTTTGACAATGTGTGAAAATGTGAAATACAATATTGTAGCAAATAAGTTGTACTGGAAGGGGTACTGTGCTTGTTATGGCTTTCCTGTTTCATTTTGTTCCACATGTATCCACTCTCTACTCAGTGAAAGTAAAGTTTATTAAGTGAGTTTTACTTATTTAAATAATTGGATTGAAGTTTTATGATCCTTCAACATACATTAGCTTTCACTGATGGACAGACTGTATTGAAGAATGCAACTTATACAGTAACATTTAGTCTAATCACAATGTTTTATTCTTAATATCTATATAACAAATATGTAATATGTGAAGGTTTTAACTGAAGAACATCTGGATAACTTAAAAATAAAATCTTTCACTAAAAGCCCGAGAAAAACATAAATGAACATACCTGAGCAACATCTTCATCATCTTGAGCAGGTGATGAGGAAAAGAGAAGACAGATGTGAGGCACAGTCCTGGAGGTGAGCACAAGAAAATTACTCAAAGCCTTCGTGACCGATGACAAGAGGTGTGACACATGAGGCCTTTTGCTCTATGTCTTCTCTAACTGTGAACCTCTCTGTAAGGCTGCACGTTCAGCCACCAGAATAAATGGGATGGCTCGGTGCAGACAAACGCAATCTTCCTGTAAAGCAACCACACCAGCCCCTTTTTTTCTCTTTTCTTTGCGCTCTTGTATCCTTAATAGCAAACTTGTGCCCCAACCTCCAAATTTCCCTTTTGCCCTCTCAAGAAACCACAAACCAACAGTCTGGCACACACCACGGCAATCATTCTGTCAGTCCACAGTGAAGTAGGTAGATGTTTACAAATCTACTAAAACATTAAGCAAATTTCACTCTACTTGAGAAGAATACTGATTAAAGAAGTAAAACTGAATAAAAATGAGCTGTGTGGATGTCTCTGCCCAGTCCAAAACAGCACAAGAACAATGTCCTCCCAAATCCTCCAAAAGGGAAAAGGTATGATGAGTGTGATTTAGAGCACCTGAAGTCAGACTACTTTACATTGCAGCCAAGGCCCTGCTGGAGGCTCGGAGGCAGGATTGAGACTCAGTTTAGTGGAGCTGGAATGCACACCCCTCAGACAGGTAAGAAAGACTGCATTGTTCCTTTATCTGGCAGAGCAACCGCCAAGGCAGATACAGGAGCAGGGGGAAGAATGAAGGGGAGCGTGTCTTACATAGCAAGTGACCATTGAAATCCCACACAAAAAAATCCCCCTCATTGCCCGGATCTAAAACATCATGAAGAGTGAACTTACAAAGACTTTAATGTTCTGTATCGTGGTTCTGTTGGACTGTTTTTATTCATTATTCTTTTGTATATGTTTTTCTTTTTCTTGCAGTGTAATAGATAACAGCAACACCTTGTCTTGTGGTGCCACAGATTAATGTAGAATTATGATAGATCAGATCAATCAACACATTTTATTTGGAACACAAATCAGATAAATGGTTGCATTAAAACACTTTATTATCATAGTAGAAAATTTAGAATTTATTCAGCTTTCTCCACAACATACTGCAAGTACTCTCAAAATAACTCAAGCCAAAACTATGCGTTTTAACTTCCGCCAAATATAAAAATAACTACATTGTTGAAAGACTATCTAACTATCTAACAATTCTTGTATGATCCAATAAACAAAAATTAGATTAGTTCTCATTTTTTTAGACTAAAAGCAACAAGCGGATTCACCATTTGCATATGACGAATAAATATACAGGGGGGGAAATCTACTTCACTCAAATTTAAATTTTAATTACTTTAATTTCATGGGTTTGTGGATCCTTACGTGAGTAAATTTCAAAAAGAAAAATTTGGAGAATAAGTGTATGCAGGATATGCTTGTGTTAAATGCTGAGCAGCTTCAAATAGAAAGTTGATACTCTCAGTAAATCACAATATATTTAATGTCATGAGATCATTACAGTATAAAACCCCACTGAAATCACAAAGCTTTTACTGACATTGTTTTCAGTTGGGGAAAGAAAAGTAGGTGGCTGACAAAGTCAAGAAAGGTGAATGTCTACCAGGAATCCAGGAAGGGACTTCCCAACTCAAGTTCCTAGCACCCAGCCCCTGACTCAACCAATGCCACAGCATGCCCTGTTATTACTGCAACCACAGCGGTTTGAAATCTGGACACAGTTCCCAGGTCAACGCCCACATTGCCATTTTGTGTTTGTTTGCTCCAATTAGTCTTTGACATCTCTGCCTGGAGCTAACAGGCCCTCTCACAGTTTACTGTTCATGCTCTTCATGACTGCACAGACTACTTTACTTACAAAAACACAGCAGGCGCCCACTGTTGACTAAACTCCGGCTTCATTTCTCTCAATGACCCTGAAACAAAAGGCTAGGCATACCGGCTTGTGTCTTGTTCATCTCATCTACACAATACGGCACTCTTTAACGGCTTTATGTTTTTCTGCATATAATGAAAATGTGGCCTGTTTAACTTTGATTGAGTATCTAGAAAACTTTATCATAGACAAATGAAAAAAAAAAAAACTCACTCAACATTGGTTCGGACAGAGGGTTGTGGTATCAAAACAGGAATGTTTTCAGTCAGCTTCTGGGAAGGGAACAAAAAAAGTGACGGTAGATCATTTTTAATAAATAAAAGCCAGATCTTAGTTTGAAAAGAAAAGAAAAAAATTTCTACTTAATTTTTAATTCTTAAAGATTACCATGTTATAAAAACAAGATTGATAAAATGATCTGATCGTAGAATACAATACAATAGAACAGAACAGAGTCTTTTATTTGTGCCTCAGTGAGCAAATTCACAGTGTGTTAGCAGCTACGTAAAAAGGAAAACAGAATACATTAAATTACACACATTATAAAATAATAGTAATAAAAAACCGAATGAATATTAAAAAAAAATTTACTGTTTGGTAAATATAAAAGCATATCCAAAATTATAAAAGTGAACTAAATAGCCCCAGGTTTGTTTGAATTGTGCTTTTATATTTATCTAATAAGTGCTATCTACTTGACTATAGACAGATATGTTGCATGTAAATGATACAGGAAGAAAGAAATAGAAATGTAAGTAGTGGAAACAGCCTTGTTAAGTAAATGTGGTCACATTAACAATATTAGACATAAACTGAAATTTAATATTGATCTGTTGAACCCTCCTGAACATTTTTGTGTGTGATTTTATTGTTGTTGTTTTTATTTTATGTTAAGTTTTTTTAGTTTATGTTTGCTTTATGCTGGTGCAAATGACACAACATTTAGCCACGTTGTGTATTATAGGGTGAATCATTAATATTTTTGAAATGTCCTTAATCTTTTAGGTGCCTTTTCAACTAAATGGGACAGTCTTTGTCTCTTCAGCATGTTTACCATTGTCTCATGTTTAAAATGGATGGATGGATAGATAGATAGATTAATAGATAGATGGATGGATGGATGGATAGATAGATAGATTAATAGATAGATGGATGGATGGATGGATAGATAGATAGATTAATAGATAGATGGATGGATGGATGGATAGATAGATAGATTAATAGATAGATGGATGGATGGATGGATAGATAGATAGATTAATAGATAGATGGATGGATGGATGGATAGATGGATAGATGGATAGATAGATAGATTAATAGATAGATGGATGGATGGATGGATGGATGGGGGAAGATATGCAGGAAAGCATAAATTGATTTCAAGGATTTTAATCCTTCTATTCTTCATTGCTGCGCCTGTCATGATGTTCACATGTTACTGCAGCCTGAAGGTGAGAAAATGAGGAACCTGAACATGCAGCATCATTCTTCTGTATGTCTCAATAAAACCTGCGCTTATCTCAAGATGTTCAGATTAAGATAAAGTTTTGCAACAGCAGCTTTGCGTTTTTGGATTATTTTTAACCCTACCTTTCTGCATACATTTGTTTTATGCACCAATGATGTTAAAGAAAGAGATTTACAGTAAACAAACTTACTTAGTGAAACAAAAGCTAATTCATTGTTTAAGGCTGCATTAATCCTTTTGTGCGTATACATGCAACCAATGTGCATGAAGCATGCAAAGGCTGGTTAGTGATACAGTCAGAGAGGGAAGGCAGGGAAAGGAGGATGTTGGCTGGCGGAAGCTCTGCTTAATGCTGATAAAAGGAGCGCTTGGTTCTGAGGAAGGGAACTGCTAACTGCTGTGGTTGCTGGCATAGGCCAGAGAGAGGGGAACAGCCCACACTTTCACACCACTTCTCTTCTACTTATGTAATTAATTTAAATTATTCAATATTTGTGAGAAAGGCCTTGAACATTTGACTGAAATGAAAATGCCTGTATCAGAAAAATAATTAGGCTCTTGAACATTTATTTTCATCCTGGTCCAAAAATGCAGTGTAGGTGCATATTTTTCCAAAACAAACAGCTTATTTAAAAAATAAATATCACAATACACATTTTAAATGTTTTTTGTTAAAGTTTGTTAAAAGCTAATCATAATTAATATTCTCCACAATGCAAAGTTAGCAATCATTATCAAGATTTTGTATGTTTCATTATGTTGATTTATAGTTTTTACTCATCACCCACTTCATCAACCTTCCATAAACTCCAACATATTTTTGATACATGAGAGGGCATGACATCCGAAGATCTATAAAACCTGAGCGAGTAAAAGGAGGCGAACAGTTTCCTCTCCACTCCGGGCAATTTTGAAATCTTAGCAGCTGAATTGTGTAAACATAATGTTATATTGCGACACTTCATGGTTCTTTACCACAATTCTGTTATAAATAAGTGTCAAATATGTGTATATATTTTCATTGCACTACTTCTCTGGATGATTAATTTAGGTACATCGTTTTGTTTCCAGTAATATTTTAAACTCTCGACCAAAAGGGTCTAACTGTAAGACCAAACAATGATGTCATTTATGGACCAAGATAGAGGGAAATCCCCATCAGCCAGCCTTTTCCAAACGCTTCCCAGAAGTGGGAAGTAAGATAATTGGAGTTGGTTAAATGTGGGAGGATCCAGGAAAAAAAAAAGATGCTGATGAGCAGGAGAAAACTAAAAAAAAAGCCCCGTAAACTGAGCGAGTTCTGGTTACTATGATGTTTTACAATAAACAACTCTTGTGTAGGATTATGTAGAATATTAAATAAATTTATTGGCAAACCTATCCTGTTTAATCTCTATCCATCTCCAGTTCATATAAAAACATATATATTTAAACAAATAGTTTGCTAATCAATTCGACAATTATTTTGACAGCAATTATCAATTTGAGGAATATTGGCTAGGATTTGTCATTATAACACAGAAATAGTATTAGTGAAAGTTACTAAGGATGATTTCATCAACTCAGATGTTGGATTTTTGTCTAAACCCATAGGAGCCTTTATCAAGTACATCTTAGTAATGGGTTGGACCCCTCTTTACCTTTAGAACTAACTTAATTCTTCTTGTCATAGCCTTAACAAGACATCAGAAACATTCTTCAGAGATTTTAACTCCATATTGACATGTTAGCATCATGCAGTTGCAGCAGATTCATTGACAGTGTTAGGGTCAGTTGACTGTGGAGACCATTGGAATTAAATGAAATCATGTTCAAAGAACCAATGTAAGAGGATTTGATCTTTGTAACATGGTACATTATCCTGTTTTAAGCAGTCATCACAAGACAGGTACACTGGTCATAAAGGGATGGACATGCTCAGCCACAGTAATCAGGGTGTGGTGTCTAAACGTTATTCAGTTGGTCACAAGAGCCTCAAGGTGTGGGCTGTTTGATCTCACTGTTGCTGTTCCAGTCGCATGCTACCCCATGCCTGCTCTGGTTGGAGCATTGAATGAAAAAAAAGATTTGATGTTGGGCAAACGTCCTGAAAAAGACAACGTTTTACTAACTGATACGTGGATCAGACATATCATTATTGCCACCTTCAAGGCAAAGTGAAAACCACTGATTAATTCTAAGTCATATCACATAGGAATAGGTGGGATACACCAGGCAGGCATTTTGTGTTCAAGGGTGATGTGCTAGAAGCAAGAAAAATCTGCACGAGACAGGGTTTCGGCAAGTTTTTACAAGGGACAAATTGTGATGACATCTGGGTCAGAGCATTTTCTGAACCTACAGTTCCTGTAAGTTGCACCCAGGCTGTAGTGGTTAGGATCTATCAAAAGTGGTCCAACCAAGGAACAGTGGGACCGATATTAGGTGGCTAAGGCTCAATAGTGTACTGCGGAAGTAAAAACTGGATCATGTGGTCCTGGTTCTGATCGAAACATTTTAGAATACACAGTTAATCTAATTTTGCTGTGTTTGGGGCAGCATCACCACAGACAAGATAGGGTGCACATCCTGACCCCTGTCCACTGCCGAAAGTGCCAAGAATCGGCATGTGAGCATCATGACTGGACGAAACAAAAGTGGAACCTACTACTCTTGTCTTTTGCGTTATGTGGATGCGTGTGTTTCACTTTCCTAAGGAACAAATAAAACCAGGATGTACAATGGGAAAAGGATAAACTGGTGACGGCAGGTTGATGTTTGAGCAATTTTCTGTAGGGAAACCATGGCTCCTGTGATCAATTCAATTCAGTTTATTTATATAGCGCCAATTCACAACACATGTCGTCTCAAGGCACTTCACAAAAGTCAGGTTCATACATTCCAATTAATCCTAATCATTGAACTGTGCAGTCAGAGTTAGTTATTTATTCAAATTGGATAAAAAGTTTTTCTGTCTAAGGAAACCCAGCAGATTGTATTCAGTCAGTGACTTGCAACATTCACTCCTCCTGGATGAGCATGTAGAGACAGTGGACAGTCACTGGCGTTAACTTTGCAGCAATCCCTCATACTGAGCATGTATGTAGCGACATTGGAGAGGAAAAACTCCCTTTTAACAGGAAGAAACCTCCAGCAGAACCAGGCTCAGTGTGAACGGCCATCTGCCACGACCGACTGGGGGTTTGAGAGAACAGAGCAGAGACACAAAGAGAACAAAGAAGCACTGATCCAGGAGTCCTTTCTATGGGAAGGAAAAGTAAATGTTAATGGATGTAGCTCCTTTAGTTGTTTCACCTAGAAAGAAAGAACAGATAAACTCTGAGCCAGTTTTCAAGGTTAGAGTCTGAAAGAGAGCACATATAATTAGTTACAGTAAAAGCTCAGTCAATTTCCATGTCTAGGAGAGAGAAAGGGTTAAACACTAAAAGACAGGGCCATGTGGATCATTGGTAGAGGGTGAGCATTAAGTTGTTGCCAGCAGAAGCTCGGACGATTCCCCTCTCCAGAAAGGTGTCACAGGTAGATACAGAGTCAGGCCAGGTGTAGCTTCTAGGAAGAGAAAAGAGGGAGAACATAAAGTTAAAAGCTGAAATAACAACAAATAATGCAAAATTGGAGAGTAGCGTGAGAATGTAACGAAGAGGGTGAAAGTGGTCATTATATCCTCCAGCAGCCTAAGCCTATAGCAGCATAACTACACAGATAGCTCAAGATAACCTAAGACACTCTAACTACAAGCTTTATTAAAAGGAAAGTTTTAAGTCTAGCCTTAAAAGTAGACAGTTTGTCCATCTAGAACCCACTGATGGCCATTGTTAAACTAAAAACCACAATGATTGGGATACCTCTCTCTGTCAAATTGACCATAACCACTGGAAAAGAGAGGGGGTCATACAGGTAGCAGAAATGGAGGATGTGTTTGCACCTCAACCATAACTGAGCCGGTTTAGGCTAAACCTGACTCCCCCTTACTCCAACCAACAGGGAGGGAAGAAGATGGAGGTAAAAAACAAGGAAGATAGCTCAGGATAACCTAAGCCACTCTAACTGTAAGCTTTACCAAAAAGGAAAGTTTTAAGCCCAGCCTATCTTTTGAAGGAAACATTATTCTCTGATGGTTGTAGCGTCTTTAAGCAATAATGGTTCAGGAATGGTTTTAAGTGGTGACCTGGCCTTCATATTCATCAGTTTTCATTACAATCGATTACATCTGTGGGACATGCTCAATAAACAAGTTCATCCATCTTGCAGTTTACGAAGCCAAAAGGAACTGCTGCTAATATCTTGGTGCCAGATACCACAGCACACCTTCAGGCCTCTAGTGGAGTACATGGCTTGATGGATCTGTGATGTTTTGGTAGCAAAAGGGAAAGCAATACACCATAAAGCAGAAAGTCAAAACATTATGAATTTTATTGAATGGGATTGTTTTGAGTGGTATTATAAGACTGGATTGCATTAGACTGTGTGTACTTAAATAGATTAAATTTAACAGAAATAATTATAATTTAAAACTGACATTACAGGCCTGTGTTATATTTCTCATCTCATCATCATATTTCATTTTTACTCTAATGAATTGGACTTAAATGTGGAATTTGATTTGGAATTAGATATGAATCTGATCTTAGTTTTTATCATTTTGTTTTTACAGCACCGCAAGATAACTTTTGATGTGAAGTTATGTGAATAAACTGAACTGAACCAAATGTAAAAAAAAAAAAACACGTTACACATATATATATATATATAATCATTATTTTATCACGTAACTTTCAAATCAAACACATCATATGAAGGGATCTGTGCTCTATACGTACGCACTCACTACGTAAGGGTCTGCGTGAGCCAATAGGGAGGAGTCTCATTTCGGACGTAGTAGGCTGGTGCTAGCCGGATAGCTTGTCTGCTAACGAGACAGAAGGACAGAAGATGGATTCTCCCATACTGGTATTATTCGCCCCTGTATTTTCTTTACACAATAAAATGTTTTTGAAGCAAATGGTTCGTTTTAGTTATAAAGTTATATCTCAGGTACTGCGCTCATAAACACGGTAAAATATGGTCATTAAGATCGTAACAGAGAGTTTGACAGAGAGCTAACTAGCGTGAGTGTTGGCTAACCAATCAGTTAGCCTCCCCGTTTGTTGCTGATGTGGAAGTCCAGCGTCGTTTTTACGACCTGACGAACATTCTATATAGTTTTAAAATATTTTATAACCGATTCAGGACTAGTTCTGTGCTATTCATTAATTAGCATTTTTATTTCCGACCTGATTAAGTTTGATTTTTTAAATCTCGCTGTTTTAATGTGACATATGTTTATAACTTCTTAATCGATGAGTAAAAATAATGGGTTATTTTTGTTGACTTGTTGACACAGGAACCTTCCTTGCACACTGTTAAAGCTGTACTGATTCTGGACAACGATGGAGACAGGCTTTATGCCAAGGTAATCATTTATGTCACATGTTGTATGGTTATCATAACCACGATTTTGTTCTCTAAATCATAAAGTCATAAAATCATAAAAATATATTAGGTATATATATATATATATATACATATATATATATATTTATATATATTTTTTTTGGGTGGGGGGCAAATTTGTGTAAAAAACTATTTTAGATTCATTAATTGCATACACAGAGTAAATTTAACAGCTGACCTATAGTTTTGTGAAATTCATAAAGGATTTGACCGGTTCCAAAACAATCACCTTATTTAAAATGAAGCAGCTTTGTCCATTCAGGACACACACACATATATATATATATATATATATATATATATATATATATATATATATATATATATATATATTTGACTTTTTCATTGATAATGTGTAAATAATTTGTTGTTATATTTTAAACACATTAAAAGGTAGAGAGAGTTTTTTTTATGGGTTAAAAACAGAAATGTTTGAACTAAAGTACAATTAACAACATTTACAAAACAGTTTATAAGCTGAAAACCACGCACAGTAAACCCCTGAATTGTGATGGCTGTCTTTGCATTCGTTTTTTTTTTTTTACTGACTTTTTTTTAAATCATATTTACAGAGTAAAGTAAAACAGCTTATGCTACGCTAATAACACAAAGTGCTGATTTTGTTTTTATATTTATACAAATACCAAAAAAAAGTATTCCACTTAAATGAAAGCCTATACAATTAATAATTGTAAAAATATTTATTGTTTTTAGTAAATTGACTGTCACTAAAAATAAACTGTATGAAGCTTTTTGATTGAAGTTTTTATTGGTAAACATTATCTATTCTCAAGATTGTGCTTAAATAAATTTGTGTCCAAAGTAGTAATAGTAAAAACAAGTACTTACCTATTTTTCATGTTCATGAAGGTTACTTGACCTATCCCAATCCTTTTGAAAAATTTGATTATGATTGAGATAAAATACCAACTCAGTTCAAATCTATTTACAGTATTATGACGACACATATCCGACTGTGAAGGAGCAGAAAGCTTTTGAGAAAAACATATTTAACAAGACTCACCGGACAGACAGTAAGAAATCCTTATTCTATACCAGACATATTTAATACCATTGCATTTCCTCAGTTCATGTTTTAAGAACATTGTGATTTCTATGGCGTTTGTTCATATGTCTTTTAAGGTGAAATAGCACTACTGGAGGGCCTGACTGTTGTGTACAAGAGCAACATAGACCTCTTCTTTTATGTGATTGGAAGCTCACATGAAAATGAGGTAAAATTATTGTTAACATTGTGTAATGTCCCTTTAAATGTAAACATCTTTCCTAAAAACGCCACACTCACCAGAGAATTTGATCTGTTTTACTGTTATTAGTTTGCTTTTTTTTCCCAATGTTATTTTTTATGATTAACAAATAATAGCTATTAAAATTGATGTATTTAATTGTAAAATAGTTTTACGTTAAATGTTATGGGTGTTACAAAATATTTGTAAACCAGTTACTTAAATCCAAACTTCACGGAGGTGAGCACATTGAGAATGTGATCATGACTGTTGTGCTTTTAAACTTCATTACTTCATCTCTTAAACACTCACAAAAAATAGTATTTTAAGGAAAAACAAACGCAAGGTGGACATCTAATATTTTGTTCTTTTTTATGTTCTCTACAGCTCATGCTTATGGCTGTTCTGAATTGCCTTTTTGATTCCCTCAGTCAGATGTTGAGGTATATTTCAGCACAATATCAGTCAAGCATTTAATATGGTGTCCAGGAAACTATGCTTAAAATTGAACCTGTATTTATTTATTTTTTCCTACAGAAAGAATGTTGAGCGGAGAGCTTTGTTGGAGAATATGGAGGGACTCTTCTTGGCTGTGGATGAAATTGTGGATGGAGGGTATGTACAGAATTTGACAGCATAAAACCTTGGACGTGTTTTTCTTAAAGGATTACTCTCACTGCAGTCTCGTAGCTTTGTGTGAATAATCATTTATGGAACTCTTTGTGTCGTCTACAGGGTGATCTTAGAAAGTGACCCACAGCAGGTTGTGCACCGTGTGGCTCTTAGAGTAAGCTCTGCTCACCGCCTTTACTTCCAGAAATATGCAACAGAGTTTGATGTTAGTTTTGTGAACTGTGAATATAATATTGTTTTTCTTGTAGGGCGATGATGTACCTTTGACAGAGCAGACAGTCACCCAGGTAAGAAAAGCATCCTTATTTGCACCCTCTCTCTCCTGCAAAGTTTAAAAGATCCATTAGATGATCGACTTTTAAACGTCATTATTACAGAATCTGGAATGAAAGGGCAACGTCTTGCCTCATTGTCCTCACTTGCCTTGAGGCTGTCGGGTTTTTGTTGCCTTATATGCACAATGGTGTGCATGATAACTAATTATTCAGTGGTGTGGAGAAGGTAGCCAGCGGAGGTTCTTGTCTTTTAGTTTCTATGCTGCTCTGTCTGTCTGTGGGTGTGAGCTCTTCTTGATTAATGTTGTCATTTAGGAGGTCTGAGACCAGCCAACGCCATTCCATCTATTGCGATGATTAATAGCTGTGTCCAGTCTTGATGGTTTATGGTTATGATTTGGCTTTCATTCAATCAATTAAGATGATGAATTAGGTCTTAGTAATTTCTTTTCATTTATATCACTTAGTCATTTCTTGTTGAATATTTTTAGAAAGTATTACTTCATTTTTTATCATTACACTATGATACATTAATTTAGTTAGTCTTAGTTCATTTGGATGTTTCCTGTGTGGCCAAACTTGTACTGTAAAGAACAGTTAAACCTTGTTATACGTAATTAAAACTGTTTCTCTTTCACAGGTGCTTCAGTCTGCCAAAGAACAGATCAAGTGGTCTCTTCTCCGATAATTGTCTTTACGCAAGTGTAACCAGGGAGCCGCTGCTCAGCCCAAACCACATGGCACTGATCTCGCTTTGAGCAGTACAAATGGCTGATCCAGTCACACTTTCGAACTTTAAAGTTTCCTTTATCACAATTTTTCTTCTGTCTTTTTTGCTCTGTTTTTATGATCAAAATGAGGATACAATGTGTACATTCCAGTAACGGCTTGCTTGTTTTGTTGATTTCTTTTTTTAATTGCGTTTTTTCTTTCAAAAGATTATCTACGATTGTGATACACTGATAAACATCACAATGTCTGACACCATTCCTTGTATTGGTCTATCCTGATGTATAATCCATTGAACCGCATGCTGTCATACACAGATCACTGTAAAAAGAATAAACTTGCTTTAAATTTGCAACCAGTCCTCGGTTACCTAAATCGTTTAATATTTACTATTGTATGTACTGTTCTGTTTTCCAAATGGTGGGAAGAACATAAAGCCTTGAATTTACAGTTTTTTTTATCCTTATAATTAGTTGACCTGTCATAAGTTTATGTAACTTGACTTACCTAAGACCTAACAAAGGCCTTAAGTGCAAGTGCTCCATCTCCTGGTATAAAGAAGGAATTACAAGACCTTTACATAAATATTATTAGCAGAGGAAATTCATATCTGTTTCTGTAATCAAACGCTGATGTTGAATTTTGTAAAAGGAAAAGTTTTATAAGGAGGTACTTTATGGATATCTTTTTACCGAGTGCTAGTATGTGCAGCTTGGATGCACACACAGGTATCATACACTTGCTCCCTTTGATTTAAATATTTCTAAAGGAGGGGCAGAAAGAATAGCCATGGCATGCAGTTGATATGTAATGTATAGTAGATTATTAGAGATACTTTTCTGCCAGTTTAAAATTCTAGATTTTCTCTTCATGAATGAGGGAAAAATGGAGCGGGAGATCAATAGAGAGATTGGTGCTGCATCAGCAGTGATGCGGGCGCTGTACTGGTCTGTCGTAGTGAAGAGAGCTGAGTCAAAAAGCGAAGCTCTCGATTTACCAGTCGATCTACGTTCCTACCCTCATCTATGGTCATGAGCTTCGGGTCATGACCGAAAGAACGAGATCATGGATACAAGTGACCGAAATGAGTTTCCTCTGCAGGGCGTCTGGGATCTCCCTTAGAGATAGGGTGAGAAGGTCGGTCATCCAGGAGGGGCTCAGAGTAGAGCTGCTGCTTCTCCATGTCGAGAGGAGCCAGTTGAGGTGTTCCGGGCACGTCCGACCGGGAGGAGGCCCAGAGGAAGACCCAGGACACGCGGGAGGGACTATGTTTCTACGCTGGCCTGGGAACGCCTTGGGATTCCCCCGGACGAGCTGGCCCAAGTGGCTGGGGAGAGGGAAGTCTGAGTGCTCTGCTTAGCCTGCTGCCCCTGCGACCTGACCCCGGATAAGCGAAAGACGATGGATGGATGGAATTTTCTCAGATTTTCTTTTCTTAACAGATTTTTTTTGCTTATGCAGCAAACTGGTCTATGCATAGATTGAATCCCAACATGTCATGGTAAATCCCATCTCTTCACTCTCCTTCAAAAGCACATAGATTGGTTTATAATATTTACATCCTTGGAAAAATATAATTAAACTGTTTTTTAGAAGCTGAAGAATGCAAAGCAGTTACTTTGTAAGTTCTTCCTGGAAGAAAAGGAGGTTGAGGACATATTTGCAAACACTAAGGTTTTCCATACAAGTTCAAGGGGTTTTTAGTCATCTTCTGTGTAGCAGCATTTAATAGGAAACGTTAGCCGGACCCATTAATCATTTTATTTTGGCTTTGCTCCATTTTATCAGCCCTTGAGTGTGTGCCTCTTTATGCCAGCACATAGCTGAATGAACGGCTAAGATAGTGCTACCAGTTAAGTGTTCACTGGACAAAAGTAATAAGAAAGAGGATGGTAATTATTGGTAATTATTATAAATGGACCCTATTGATGCACAAGTTTACTGTTATCACACCAGTTTGCTGCTATAATGAGAACAGCTAATGTCTCAGCGTGTGGCTCCAGCACAAGACATGGGGGCCGATGGGGGCCTGAAGGTTAAAAAGGACAAGGCCAACTCAAGTAGACAGCAGTAAATGTAATTAGATAAAATACCAATGAGAGCACAGCAATGAAGAGAGGGTTAAAACAGAATCCCATCCTGGATGCTTGTCCAATTTCTCACTTTTCATCGAGATGGTCCTGCTTCACAATCGGCAGCTCAGTGACTTGCTGTCATCTAGTAATTACAGTTGCACCATCATAAAAAGCAGCCAGGTAATTTATTTTAATTATACAAGAATGAGTACAGCAGTTAGAAGCGCCATGGCCTGACATACTGTACATAACATGCAGTAAAATTGTCAGAGACGTATGCGTTAGAGTCCTGTAATTGATCGATGCATATAGTGAAGGAGTCAGTCCTTTCTCTTGTGAGTGTGTGTGTTTGTGAGGTATGGGGGGAGGGTTTGTAAATTAGTCAATAAATTCTCATCATCTGCAAGCTTACAGAGTATTGATGTCATAGTCAATGGGCCCCAGCATCCATCCAACAGCATGTCCAGGTAAATGGACACAATACAGGTAAATTATGCATACATGAAGTAGTACTTACTCCGCCATGCACAATTACAGGCACCCCTGGTAAAGATTTGCACAATAGCCTTAAAATAAATTCAGGTTTTATTGCAGTAACACACAGTTTGTTTTTATTTTTTTTTTAGAAAATTCATTTCACACTTTAATTTGACTGTATTTGTATGGAGAGGGAAAACAAATCCCACATTGAGAACTTTTGTTTTTTAGCAAGATCACTGGTGAGGCAAGACAAGGCTTGTTAATTTGTATAGTACCATTCATACACAAGATAATTCCTAGTGCTTTGCAGGAAAAACAAAGGAACAGAGGTAAACAAATTTACTTTAATAACAACACATTAAGAAATGATAGCAAAGATTTAGGTATCACATAAAAGGAAAGAAACTCTAAACTGCAAATATATAACAAATACACAAATAAGATAAAATTAACTGCAGTAAACAGCTGTGTTATTGAAGGAGCAGTAGAGCAAGAAATGACCACAAATGACAGATTAAATCGCAACTAAAAAAACAAAAGGTAAATGTTTGAAAAAAATCACGCTCACTAATATCTGTTTAAAGATAAAGCAGATCCCATCCACAAAAGATTAGGATCGATTATCCTTCTATTCCTAAACCAGTGTTTACAGGTCAGTGGGGAAACTGTCCTATGCACATTTTGTTCATACACAGCCATCAATAAGTTGTTATTTGTGTGTAGAACTCTAGGATGCTCATCCAGGTTTCATAAAACAGGACAGGACTTAATCCAGTTTCCTGGACAACATATGCCCATGATACTACAAAAAACAACCAAAAAAACTAACAATAACCAGAATGCTGTTGCACACATAAACATTTAGACATAGGTCATTAAAAGCTGCTCAAAGTGCATGCGGTTGTAAATGTGTGCATGCAGAGTGGAGGAGATATGCGCCCAGGCCTGCTCCCCCCTTGCCTTCGCAGCAGCATTGTGGCAGTCTGACATGGTTTATGGCCCCAGTTGCCCTTTCTGGCTCTGTTTATGGATTCCCATAGAAAAAAGAATCATGGCCACTCCAAGGAGAGCCAGCCAAAAACAACACCTCCACCATTGCACTCTTGCCCGCCTTTGCCATAACTCAATTCACTATTTATGTTTCTAGAAAAAGGAGAAAAAAGTTTTCATAGTAATGACATAAGATGACTGTAAATTCTGATGATAATGTTTAATTTTTTTGTGTCGGTGTAAAATAAAAATGTCACCACATGTGTTTGGTTTATTGGACATCGTTATAAGTTGGTGAAAAAAAAACATTTATTTCTTAGTACCTGTAAGATTTTGGTCATGAAAAAATGCTCAACTCTGATTGGATGCTGAAATGATAACACCAAGGGAATTGTTAGTTGAAGAAATACTGTATCTGATGTGTTTTGCTTTGGCTTTTTATAAGTTTTTCTGCTTGTAACTCTTCAAGAAAGCATTAGCTTGGATGATGATAGAGGAAGCTTTCCTTCTCTGGCTTTACTTAAATGCAACACGAGCATGCTGTGCTTCTTCCTGGCTGAAAAAAAAAAAAACTAACCTTCAGTGTTAAGCCTTGTTTAGGTTTGCTCTGCTTCAAGGGGAATTCCAGTGTGTTCTGAACTTGCACAACTGGGGCACATCTGGTTGGATGGGCTTTACTGGACTCTGGCTTACCCCCTCTTTCAGACCCCCACAGGCCGGGTGTAATATAGAGAGCTTGCTACTGATGGAGCTGTGTCAGAATAGTAAGAGGTTACTGCTGTTATCAAACAGTCAGCACAATTTTTTTGTGCAAATACGATGCAAAAGAGCTTTAAAGAAGGGCCATCAGTCAGTTTTTATGGTAAACAGTCAACATCAGACACATACATGGTGGTTGTAAACCTTTATGAGGGCTATTCCTTAGCTTCAACTGCATCTGGAAGGAAAACAAATAAAAAATTTTTGCAGTGAAAAAGAAATCTAGCCCTCCCCCTTTGCTATTTTGCTACAGTATTTTCATTTTTCTTTATTTTTCTTGTTTTATCTTCTAAGACAGCAAAGAAATAGATCTTCCATGCATACCTCCACCTTCTGTCTCTTCTCTCATTCACTTTTCCTCACTCTCTCTCCTCCCTCCCCATGGAGTCCCCCAACCACACCAAGACACCGTTAACAGAGCAGCCCAGAAAGATTTACAGCCATCGTCTTTCCATTGGCCGCCACTGTGACAACCGAGATTTAAGGCTGCCTCCTCATTGGCCAAGGCGGGACAGGTTAATTTATGGCTGTACTGTGATTTGATGCCTCCTGCCTTTGAAGTGAGTTACTGCTCTGTCGCTCATAGGACACAGAAACGGTGTCAGGTTGCAATCGTAAAAATCTTACCCCTGAAGGGAGGTGGCACTGAAGTACAATAGTCCTTATATCACTAGAGCTTCTTGCAAGCAAAGAGGTAGAACAGAAAGAGAGAGATGTCAAAGTACCCAGTTGTTCATTTGAAAATGCCTTGAATAAAACATCATGTCTGTACTTAAAACATAATCCAATTATGATGCAAAAAATGTCTTCAGAAGCCAGAATGTGTGATTCCTGCCTCCTATTTTTGGATCTATCGGAGCACCCACAGTTCAGCAGTCACTAAATCTAGCGTATGCCACTGCCTCCTTTTCTGAGAGCCATTCATAGTCACAGTTACTAGCATCATTCTAATTTGATTCAGATATTAGCTCTACAAACGTCCCTGCTGGTCTTTAATTTAGTAAACCTGAAGTGCAGTACATGTCATTAAAACTCTGACTGTATACAGTTAAATTAATCTGCATTGTTTTGGACTGTAAGACAACTAACAAATACTGCTGAACCAGGGCTGCACAGTGAAGCAGTTGTTAGCATTGTTCCCTTGCAGCAAGAAGGTCATTGGTTCAAATCCTAGCCAGATGTCTTTCTGCATTATGTGTACATGGCCTATTCATGCAGCATGTATGAGTTCTCTTCACGCACTCAAGCTTCCTTCCACTGTCAAAAATATGCATGTTAGGTGAACTGACCTCTCTAAATTACCCTTAGCTCTGAATGAATGCATGCATGGTTGTTCATCTTCATGTTCTCCTATGATTGACTGGTGACTTGTCCAGGATGTACCTCACCCCTCACCTTTTTACTGCTGGACATAGGCATCAGTATCTCCTTGACCCAGTAGGGATTAAGGGGATATAGAAAATGGATAGATGCAAAATGATTACTGCTGGTGAAACATTTTTTAAGAACAACATAGTATGTAATGTAACCAGAGATGCATGATGTTCATTCTAGTGTACAATTTATTGCTATTTCCTCCCAGCATTAGTTTCTTATTTCGGTATTTTTAACAAATATATTAGTTTTTAGTTGTTATGTATGTAAAAAATACTTTTTAGCCAATAATTGCTGGTTTGAAAACGTTTTGTGCACACTGGTTGACCAATAGGTTGCCATGTATGGAGTAAAACATCCGTTTACAATGAAGCTGCATGTTTGCAAGTATACCACCAACATCCAGACATGTATAAAAAAAGGAGTAGATAACTTGAATAGCTGGCTACTCTCAGTATTATTCATGAAAGGGTTAAGACCGACACATTTCTTTTGTTTACTTGTGGGTCAAAAGATCCTAAACAACTAAGTAAATCACTTTATCTCAAAATAGATCTGCGGCTGTGCACTGCCGCAGTCACGTTCTATCTGCCTGTTATATCTGTTCATACACCACCATCATCCATCTGCAGCCTATCTCTCCATCAGCCTGACAGACAAAATCAAGATGATCCAGAATGTGGCCCTGTAACGGCCTTGACCCAGGGAAATCTCTTAAGGGGAAATAGCATGGGTGTCCTGCCTTGCCTATCAACCCTGAACAAATTCATGCACCATATCCCCCTGCTAAAGTTGTGTGCTCAAGTGGAAAATTGTTGAAAACTAAAGAGACTGAGGAAAGCCCTGGACTTGCCTTGTCAAGTGGGATTGCACAATTTCACGAAAGAACTTGATAAGTCGGACGTTACACAGTTTGCCCCCTCTGACATCGAGCCATGCAGGAGAGAGAAAACAGGTTGTACATCTTAAAGAGACGTGATCTCTTTGAACTTTAAGGGGTGATGGATCGTTTGGCGGTACTTTAGAAGAGGCTGTGACAAACATGCCTGTATAGAATTTACCATTACTGTGGGGCCTTACATGCAGAATCATGCTACTTTCAAACCTTTAATTAATCAACCTGACCTACCAGACAAACAAAAATATCTGGACTTCTTTTCTCTTCAAATTTTTTAATTTTTGAAAAAAAAAAAGATTAATCTGAAAGGTACTTTTTAAAATATCTCATATTAAAGAAAGGGGTATATGACTTTGCTCATTTAGTAGAGCATATCTCTGATGTGCAGAATGTAAAAGTTACAGCCTTCTGGAGTAGGATGCCTTTCCCAGGACAGTCAGAATTGTCCTGAGCTCATGTGCGGTTCTCATACAGTGAGGATAATTGGGATGACCTTAAAAAAATAGCTGTTTTTCTCTTATCATGTCCTGGGTAGTCGTAGCGAGAGTAGCTATGAAAGCAACTTATACAATGCAATAGGATAATCAAAGACGATGTAAATTATCTTGTGACATTTACACCTGTACCAAATGTCATGGAAATTGATTAAATAGATGTTGAGGCACCCCACTCAAAGCCAGAAACATCTCAATGTAAAGTAATTGGACACTTCCAGGGATTACTGAACTAACAGTGATAATAAATCCCAGGAACATATAGATCTGACAGATGTTTTTAGCCAATTCATCAAGTGAATTGTGAGAAATATTTCAAATGGTAAATTTCAAACTGTAAAAAGCATCTGTGCTAGAAAAACTGTTTTTTTTTCTTGCCTGGGTAAACAATATAGACCATACTTATCTACATCAGTTGCATATGCTGGCAATACTGAAGTTGGCTTTGCCTGTAAAAAAGTGTGCTGAAAATGAACACTTAAGCTTACTTTTCATTAAATCTGCACAAATACATTCAGGTAGGTCCAAAATCATTGCATTTACTAACATTTGTTTGAATATACTTCGTCTTTACTTGTTGAGGGTTAAAATCAAGGAATGGGAGTTCAGCTTTCTGCTATTCAGAGCAAGGCTCATACAAGAACAGACAGCTATTTAAAAACCACTGGTAACTCATGCACACACCCTTTTGCCGGTCTAATATGAGAGAGTATAAAGAGGAATTAGGAAAGCAATTTTCTAGGAAGATAAAATATATTTAGCCAGAGTATACAAAGAAAAAACTGTAGGACAGGCAGAAGGAACAACTCTTTAAGGACCAATGTTGTGTTCAACTTCCTTTAGGAATTTGAAATATGGAGTTCAAACAAAAATTCAACATTGAAGATTCACCATCACCTCTAGCTTCGTCTAATTACTCCTCTGCTCCACCAATCAGCGTCAAGTCTGCATTTCTCCCCCGGCCAATCATCCAGCACACGTTGGAAATTATATCTTGTTCTCTACTTTTTTGTTGACAACATACTTGTAAAATGCCAGGTATTTCCACTTGACAACAAAGGTTTTAAACACATATTTGTCATATATTTTCCTAAAAAGCTTGCTAATTCTACAAAAAACTGTAAACCCCACAGTGCTGTGGAAATGTTTGGCTGTTTTGGCTTTTTAGTCACTTTTGTCTGTTGTAGATCATCCAACAAATTTTATTATGAGACCAACACAACCCTAGTATATATAAGGATGAAATAATTTAACTAGGCCACTCCAAAACTTTATTTTTTATTTTGGCCATTAAGAGGTCTTGCTGCTGGTGTGGATGCAAAGAAGCTCATAATCATCATACTACTACCACCATATTTGACGGTAGGTACAATATGCTTTGTCTGACATGCTGTGTTAATTGTACGCCAGATGTAATGGGACACACGGCTTCCAAAAAGGTCCACTTTTGTCCCATCAGTCAATAGAATATTTTCCAAAAAGTCTTGCGGATCACCAAGATGATTTCTGGAAACTGTGAGACAGCCTTTGTCTTTGTTTTGGTCAGCAGTGGTTTTCGCCTTGGAACTCTCCCATGGAAACCTTTGTTTGACCAGGTTTTCCGGTTGTTGAATAATGAACACTGACATTGATTGAGGTCGTGCTTTAGATGTTCTAGTTTCTTTTGTGACCTCCTGGATCAGTGTTGAAGCACTCATGGAGTAATTTTGGCTGGCCAGCAACTCCTGTGAAGGCTCTCTACTGATCCATATTTTGTGTATTTGTGTATTATGGCTCTCTTTAGATCAGGACATGATGTGCTGTCTTTTTAAAATCATTTAGCCTACTTCATGTTGCCAAAATATATTCTATTTAACTGATTTCAAGATTATACAGTTCTGGGTGTAACTAGATTAGTTTTAGTTGATTTATACAATGGGAATTTGCTCATAAGGGATCCCTGCTCTGAGTTGTGGTTAACATGGACTGAACTGAACTGAATTTATATATTGTTTTGTTAGACATACCAACAACTCAAATAGTTTTTACACTACAAACCACATTCATACACTCACAGATCTTCTCACATTCAAACATTAATACACAGTTTTGGGCCATTAGGGTTTCATTTCTTGCACAAGGATCCTTCCACATTTGGCCAGAGAAAAGCTGGAATCAAGCTCATCCATCTGGAAATCGTCTATTATTCCTACTAACCCACAGCCCTAAATTTGAAATTCCATTGAAATTTGTCCCGGAGTCTCCAAACTAAAGGTAAGATATTGGCTATTCATAACTACACCACACATCCTCACTTCAAAAATATTCTATAATTTATTGTAATGTAAGGCATGAAACACAAATGTTGATGTGTTGTCCACTTCACAGATGCTAGATCAGATGACAAAAGTGTTAAAGTCTTGTTGGTAGCTTGGTGCTTCTTAGAGGAACAACAAACCTGAATGCTGTAAAATAACACAATGGTGTTTCAAGGTGAAACTTGCCTTTGTTGGAAAGATTTCTTTTAAAGTTGGAGAAGCACTGGAGTGTCCACCCTTGTCAGCTGATTGTAAAATATATTAGATAAAATTTGCCTCAGCAACAAGAACCTTAATATCTCGACTGAATATGATAAGACATCAGGCTCATGAGGTGCCTTTCTTCTTTATTCAGTGTAGTCTAATAAATTGTGTTTATATGTTCTGACTTCACTGGAATTTGATTTTCATGTATGAATATTCATGATTTTAGCATATCTAAATGCAAGTAGGCCAGATTAAACATTTTCCCAAGTCGACCGTCAGATGGGTGATGACTTTCGCTCATCTTCTCCTCAGTGCCATGCTTTGAGTCCTGGGAGTGATATGCAGATACTAATTAATCTTGTTGAGTTACAGTAATTACAAAGGTAGTGGCACAGATTTGAATATGGGACAATTTGAGAAATGAAATGACAGGTTGTTCTCATCTGAGACATTTTGTGAGGCGGACACCCCCCTGATATATCTCCAAAAATGTTTACTAAATGTAATCCCACCAGCTGTGATAACTCCCTATAATGGACACTGCCATTTTGTCTGTTTTCAGTAGAATGCCAAACATCTGCCTTCGGCCAAGACATGTTTCATTTCACCCAGCTATTCTTTAGTTTTGCATCTCTAAAATTTTAATTTTGATGCAATACCCCTTGGGTATAACACAGACTGGGATTTGGCTACATACATAATTTATTTCTGAATAATAGCCCTAAGTATAAGAGAACATCACAGTATTTGGTAATCATTAATAAGTAATTTATTCCAATTCACTCTGCTCCTTGTTTGAAGAGGACTTTGGATTTATGGCAAATTCCTTCATGTAATATCAAATAATTATTGAGCAAAGGCGTGATGAATTAGATCAACGTTTTCACATTCCTGCTGACAAAGTTGATTTTTATACATAAAAACTCTGTGCAACAATGTTCACAGACATTTACTTAATTTTTAATCACCATGACTGTTTTTTGTTTTAGAGTTCTGCAAGACGTGCATTAGGGTTTGTGTGAGTTTTAAAGGACATGTCTGCAAAGACGTTGAAGGAAATGGGAATAATGTGGAGAGAAGAATTGAAATTTTAATGGGGAGCGGCGGCGGCACTAACACAGCTGACGGCCATGCAACACTGCAGACAGCTTAAATATCACTGCTAATTAACACAGAGAGGTAGGCTGTCACAGGCATGATGGATGCTCACAGGGCACAGATTGTTGCCTTCTACCAACCAGCGATTCCTTTATTAATCAAAGCCTGAGATGAAAAGGCTCTCCCACACCTTGGGGAGAGGGAGATAGCAGGAGCTATTGTTGGGAGGGTTTCAATCACTTGAAGTGAGCCCTGTAATGTGTTTGATCAGGGCACAGCCAAACATTTGTTGGGAGACAGAACGTTTTCTTGCCGCTTGGCGCTTATTTTTGTAAACCTCTGAACCAGCAGTATGGGAGCCACGGTGTGCACAGGCTGCTTAGATTTACTGATTGTCAGGGAGTTTTCCGTTTAGAGGATGTATTTTTTTGTATGCCTCTGATGGGAGAAGGAAGCATGTAGAAGGCCCCTAATCAGTCTTCAGGGGGAGTCCTTCTCCATGATGAAGGGAGCCACACTGAGAACAAGGCAGCACTCCCACACTTCACATCCCAACTGACTCCGTGATCAGTCCGAGATGATTTTAAACCAAGATGATTTCAGCACTTTGTGCATGAAGATGGAGTGTTATCTCATCCTCTGAAATCTCCTTTTCGTCTCCCTCACTTAGGAAGGCCCGTTGTTAAGTGCCGGGGGCCTGTGGGTCCCGTAAATCAGGTGCTGGAAGGAGGGGATGTCTCCCATGGGGGGAGAACGCACTTCCAGCAGGCTTCAGGCTGATCTCATCTTACCTATCTACTGCAATTAAAGAAAAAGTCAATAAGAAAGAGAAAGGTGATAAAGGGTATGATCTGCACTTAAAATGTGCCAGTACAGTCACCAGCAGAAATACCTGTAGGGTTATGGACTTTTCACCTTCTTAGCCAAAGAATGTGAGTTTAACCTAAAGTACTTTAGGAAAAATATAAACCTTTCTCTGAACTGGAAGGGATTTGACTTAACTTCAGCACAAAATATAAAATAACACTTTTCTTGATTTTAGTCAGGGTTGCCAATCCTCAGTCTGTTTTCCCCTTCAGCGACTTGAAGCCCAACTTTGTACACAGGCATTGCCATTTTGCTTCTTTCTACCATCATTTCATATCAGCACACAAAATTGCGTATCTGTTTATTTCTCTTTATGGTTACATTTTTTTTAATTAAGATTCACAGAAATAATTAGCCATAAAATGCTAATATTCCATTTATAAGTCAATTATTTTCTAAAGACTTTATAGTGCAACATATTTCAAATTATTTTGATTCTGATCGGTTTTTGGACCAGCTGACAGTTATAAAATAGGACTACTAGGATTACTACCCTAGATTAAACCAAAATAACTTTAAGGGACCAACTGCCAATTAGTATTACTTATTGGAGACCAATAAAATGTACTGGGTCGCTTGCATTTAAACACACATAAACTTTAAGACAAGACAAGATAACATTATTGTCTATTACATTTTTGAAATGGAGATTTGCCTTTGACTTCTGGTTAAACAAGGACCCATACAACACACACACACTTGAAACAATATAGCTAAAAGCAGCAGCTTCATTTACTCAAGATATGAAAACATTAAAATCATTGTATCACTAAAAATCAACAGCGTGTCTATTTAATGTATTCCTTGCTCAGAATGAACACAGCTGAGCGGATAAATGAGTTTTTATAGCAGTTTGTTTAGTTAGTGGGACCATCACTCTCTTAGTGGATGGCAGCAGCTAAAAGGAGGTGAATTGCTTTTCTCTTCAAAGCATGTTTGTGTAGATCAAGAGGATACATTTGCTGGAGACTGATTATCTTGCCGGCCTGTTTGACTACCTGGTTTTAATACAAACACTTTGATATGGCGTTGGGCCACCCCTGCAGCCACAACAGCTTCAACTCTTCTGGGAAGGTTGTCTACTTGGTTTAGAAGTGTTTTTAAGTGTTGACCCATCCTTCATGAAGAAGGGTTAAAATTGTCAACCAACAAACCAATATCAGAAAAGCGGTTCGCTTGAAATCCCAACTGAATCCATCCATTTCCTGAATACTTTACACTGAAGTTCTACTCTGAAATATTACATGGGAAAACTGCCACACTTACATGGTTAAAACATTCAAGTATAAACTGCTAAACTGAGGAGCAAATGGCACATAGAATGACAGGATTACAATTTACAATTTCAATATGCAACAAAGAATTACTATCTAACGTATCATGTTCACATATCGATATCAGGAAGCTCACCTAACTGGGAAGGTTCCTATTGGTCTTAATGAAAAATTTGTGACCCCACCCGTCTCACTCCAAAATCCCCTTAAAAGTGGGCATGTCTACCTCAGTGTTTGAACACCTCTGGAAACTACACAGCATTAAGTTTTTGCAAGAGCCATCTGTTTCAAAGTACTATAGTATACGTAACAAAATTAGTTTGCAGTACATAAGACCTTGACAATATAAAAAGTTACAAACCATGTTGAAGCTAGGCTACTTTTTATGTTTTTTATAGGTATCTAAGCTGGTTTTCTCTGTCTTTGTCTTTAATATAACAACAGCTGCATCTCAAAAATGTTATTATTCTGAATTTCACTTAGAAAGTGAAGAGTCTGGAGGAAGAGTGGAGAGGCACAGTATCCAAGATGCTTGAGGTAAAGTGGAAGTTTTCACATTCAGTGATGATTTGGGGAGCCGTGTCATCTGCTGACAAACCTTATGGAGATGCTGATTTAATTTTCCAGCAGGACTTGACACCTGACCACACCGCCAAAGGTAGCAAGATCTGGTTTAATGACCATGGTGTTACTGGGCTGGACTGGACAGCAAACTGGCCAGATCTGAGTATTAAGAGGAAGATGAGAGATACCAGAGCCAACAATGCAGACAGTCTAAAAGCTGCACCTGGGTTACCTCAACACTTCAGCAGAGCCACAGGCTGAGCACCTCAATGCCATGCTGCACCAATTCACGCAAGTGGAGCCCAGACCACAAGCTAAATGCATCAACTGTACATCAACAGGCTGACATTCAAATAATAAAAAATAAATTTTTTGAATGGTCTTATTGCATATTCTGTTTTCTGAAGAACTGAATTTGAGATGTTATTACCTGTAAGCCCCAATAGGACTAACAGAAATAAAAGCTTAAAATTTGCAATTAATCTGTGTGAAAATCAGTTTCCCTTCGTCAACTCAATTATTGAAATTCATTAACTTTGGGTGATATTCCAATTTAATGAGATGTAACTGTAAAACAAATCAATAATTTCTGATTTGTTTGCAGTAGAGCAAAAAAACTTCCTGATTTCGCGTCTTCATCACTGGGCTAAAAAGACAGGTCCTCATATGCCATCTGCTGGCGTAACTAGAGTATTACTTATTTTGCAGAAAACTACATCACATAACCTTTGCTAATTTTAAACGTTTCTAAATATCAGTCTGGCTTTTCAGAAAACTGATTTACAGTAAAATAAGAAATCTTTATTGACATAAAGTTAACATCCGTGAATACTTTTGTTGCAGAGTACATGAACAGCTTTTACTGCTTAAAAACGACAAGAACAAAACAAAAACCTTTACTGTGAGCCAAAACTGACTTCCTTTCAAGTTTGACATGGCAAATGCTGAAAGTATTTATTCAAGAAAAAATATTTTAACCAAAGAAAAAAAAAAATCTATACAAGCTTATTACACAAATACATGCAAAAAAAATAAAACTTAACGGTTGTGTAACTGATATTTTACGGATGGTTGCTTTTACTTTCAGGAAATCATGGGACTACAGATTTCCCCCCTTTAAAAACTCTAATTCACTTTTGGAGTTTAGGCCCAACAAACACTATTATCTACACCTAAGACAATTTAAATATTTATATTACCTTCATAAGCTGTAAAAAGTAAGTGAGGTGTCCTAAACTCAAATCTTCACTGCTAATGGCAACAGAGTTACCTAACTATTACAACATTTTAGTCTACATAACTGTTAAAACCCACATCTTCGGCCCAGTGATTACAGTCCTGTCTGAAGCAGTTCTCCATCTTCACTGAAGACGCTTAAGGTTAAAGGGGCCGTAAAATGAAATGGCACTGTAATCAGGTAACATTCAGTCAGGCAGAGGTCAAAATTTAAATTATATGGATGAATTTATGTCTTTAACTATTTAATTTGATCTGCGCTAAGACCATGAGCAGGAACCAGCAGAGAAAATAACCCATACTGAAATACTACATAGGACCGGCACCTGTTCCAACACTGATGCCTCCTAGGTTCAATCTTACTAAGCTAAATGCCTTTATTGAGGACGAGAGTCTGGAACTCACAGGAACCTCTGGTTAACAAACAGGAAAAACAAGACAGCAGTGTCTACTAACAGAGACAGTAAACCTCATGGATTTACATTGAGGGGTTGGGTGGAGGTGGGGGGCTACTTAAAGGAAGCACTTTGGAGAAACTCAAGATTTTGTAACAAATTCTCTGTGCAGTTACTGCAGACCGCCTGGAATCACTGGCGTCAAATCATCTGGTTCCCAATAACACCTGTGAGCCATCTAGTTGCTCTGACAGTGTGACATACAAACAAAGTCAATCTGTACGTGTGGCAATAGGCGCTCCAACTGGACTAATAACAAGATTAATCAGACGTTAGTGTTTTTCAGATTAAATCCTTTTACACAGCTGGGGTTGTGCAGCTGTTTTTTCTTAGTGTCACAGATGGAGGATTAGCAAATTAAGAAGCGAGTTTGGGCTAGTAGTGGATGTTATGAGAAATTAGTGCCACTGTTGTGTTTTTGGTGAATATGTCATTTGTAGATTTGTAGTTTTGGAAGAGCTGCTGGGCATCAGGGGAGGTGGTCTACGTAAATGCCTTGGTTTTAGACCTCGCAGAGAAAACGCACATGAGAGATTGCCTTGGTATGTGGGAGGTCTCTTGGAAATTCTGTTCAGATGGAAGAAAAACCAGTAATGAACCCACAGTGGAGAGTCTGGAGTCAGGTTTGGGCACCAAATGCAGTGAGAATCCATCCACTGTGTTGAATATTGGATTGGGATACAAAGAATGCATTCACATAACCTTGGATTTAGTTATATTGCATTCCAAATTATTTGTGATAATAATACTGCAGACACTGACACTGCCGCAATATATTCGTGATAAATTGTGCAGCTCTATTTTTGAGCTATTTGGGTGAAAATGGAAATCTTCTGTTTGCATTAAAATAACAAACTGTCTTGGATTTCGCTCTTTTAGATAAGTGTAAATGAACTGATTTGAATAATTTACTCTGAGGGATACATCAGAAACCTGCTATAAGCTTTTTCTTATCAACTGTAGTGCATTTATGACTGATATATGATTTTGCACTAAAATATACTTAAATGTTGCATGGTGTGTCCTTCAGTAACATGTCCTTGAACAGTGGCAAGCATGTGTGGGGTTGACTGTCGGTCAAAAGATCTAAAAGTTGCAACGTTGCAGAGTACCTAGCGGTGTCTTTTTCAGTTCACTTACTGCCACAACCGTATGTCCAAATCAGACCATCTCCTTTTGCTCGTGTATGAGACGAACAAAACTCAAATATCATGAGTTGTTGAGAGAAAACTACAGTTTGGCTGTCTCTAGCTAAGATTACTTTTAGAGAAAAAACTCCAGTGAGTGACGTGATGAAGCTCCAGGCTGGTGTTAGGAGGCTGATGTTAAACAGTCAAGCGGCTGTTGGAGGGGTGGAGGGGACTCCAGGAAGCTGGATGGGCAGATGCATCCTGGGAGTACTGGTTTTCCTCTTTGCCCACGCCAGCTGTGCACAGCCGCCGGTGTCTCAGCAACCTGTCAGTCCGTGAAAAGTTCTGCAGAGAGGCAAACAAAGTTGCTGCTTCAAGAGAATGCAGAAGCAAAAAGCATCTGCAGGGTTCTGACTCGTATAAAGATGTGGAGCATGCTATAAATCCACTGTTTACAAGAGAAAATATTATAGATGGACCTGATGGCATCGATCACACTGGTACGGCTTCTCTCCGCTGTGCACTCTCTTGTGTCTGTCCAGGTGGTACCGCTGAATGAACCGCATATCGCATGCATCACAAGCATATGGCTTTTCCCCTGGAAACAATCGCAGGCATGAACAGTTTATCAGAACATCCAAGAACTTGCTGCGTTCGGACTTACGCAAGTCAAACACATGAATGTCGAAGCACATTCATGTCACAAATTTTAGATTTTGTTTCCCCTTACATTCGAAAGAGAAAAAGTTCTTTTAGATCCTCACCTGTATGTGTGAGAATATGTCGTTTGAGGTGGTAGCTGCTCCTGAAAGCACCGTAGCAGTGATCGCAGATGAAGTTCTTCTGAACTCTTAAGGAACTGTCGTCATCCATATCCATGTGTGGACTAAACAACTCCACTTTCTCCTTTACTTTGTGGGACGACTTTTTGTGCTTCTTCTTGGGCTGCAAATTCTGGTTTGTCTGGACGTCCTTCCCATCAGTAATCCTCGACGTGTGATATTCCCCATCTTTCCGGATTAACTTTTGAATAAGGGAAAACATGGCAGTGATGGGATACATGGCACTGCAAATTAAGGTAGCTGCTCTGTGGAAACGGACTGCAGCAAGTAACGCATACAGTCAGTCTTCATCATTCCTGAAAAAAACCTTTACTACATTAGAAATGTAAACTTTATGGGTCAGGAAAACAGTGAATAGGTTTGGGATACGTTTTGGCAACTAAGGGTTATGCTGACTGGATCCAAAAGTGGAGACTAGTGATTGAAAAAAAAGACTTCCTGTGTTCTGAAACAATAAATATTAACACCAGACAAAAACAACCTGAGTATATACAAAAAGCAGTTTTTAAATAAAGATTTCATTTTGAAGGGAGAAAAGCAATTGAAACCTTGGTTCAGCTTTACTAGAAGATACAACCAAACACTTGACGAGTGGCACAGCCAGGTATTAGGTATAGGGGGTCATTACTTTTAACACGGGGCCAGAATGGTTTGGATAGCTTTTTTAAAAATGTAATAAGCATTTAAATACTACATTTTTAATCACTTAGGTTAACACTGTCATAAATAAATTTTTTTTTGATGTCTTGAAAAAAACCAATAACAAAAAGAAGAAATCCTTAAAGGGGAAAAACTTTTTCACAACACTGTTTGTGGAAATGACCACACTATAGAATCCTGTTAATCAGTAATGATATTTCTATTGTCTCTACAAAACGTGTCATCAGCCGGTTTTGACATGAATATAATCAGAAGAAGCAGCGAAAAACTTTCAAACACGATGTGAAGCTCCCTCACCAGCGGTGGACAACTCCCATCTGAAGCGTGTCCCATGTGGCTGTGGTGGCCTTGCCCATGGTGAACTTGGTGCCCATGATGGTTGAGGCTGTGCTGCGAGTGTGTCTGGTGGCCCTCGGGACTGGACCTGTGGCCATGACCCGAGGATGACATCATCTTCTTCTGGGCTGGGATATTGTTGGCTTGCATCAGGGCCATGCTGGACAACACTGCCTCGCAGCCCAGCAACCCAGCCTGGCAACACAGACAGCAAAACATCAGAGCATACAAAGAGGGGCGGGTGGGGGTAGCGAGGTTGAAGGACCTGGAGTCAGGGAGAGGGGTTGTTTGAGGTAGGGGTTAGAATAGGAAAGTGACAGAACAATGTTATCGTGATGGTGATTTTTGGAGATGAAGAGACTTCCACTGACCCATTTCATATGGTCTCGAACTGAATTGTTGGAATGGTGTGTCATCGCCGTGGTTTGAATGCGTGTGTGTTTGAGGGAACAGAGGGTGGGGGGGCTTCACTCAGGATGAGGGGGTGACAGGAGAGACCACAGTCCCCCCCCAATTCATCAGGGGCCAAACCCTGAAAATAAAGCCACACGGATGGATATGTAACCAAGTATGTAGGTCAAACCTTCATGAGTGCTTTTTATTGGCTAAAACATCCACAAAGGTTTGGTGCACATCTGAATTTTGCATTGATGAAATAAAACAACACAATGAAATCAAAAGAAACATTAAGAAAATAAAACACAAAATGCATCAGATTTGTTCTGTTATCAATCAAATGTGTCCTAAGCGTGGCAATGCAGAACATGCAGAACATGCAGAACATAAATTGTGCTTGAAGAACGAAAGTGTGCTATAAAAACATACGTTAAATCTCTCGATCTACTCTCAGTATTACATTTTAATGGAATACGCTCAATATTAAACACGTTCCAACTAAACTAACTGTTGTAGTTTGAATAAAGGTAAATGAGATCCTGGGGGATGGAGCATCTACACAAACACACACGATGCATTTATATGCAGGCTTCTTTTATGGACTAAATCATTTCTGATGTACAGTAATCCAGCAAAGACTCCATATTAAAAATGAATTAATCTTCTCCATAACCTTTACAGAACACCTCTAACCTTTAACATTAAGTATGTTTCTCCTTTACAACGTAACCTAGGACATAAAACTAAATAAGTTACCTTTTGATCAATGAAAACAATCCACAGTTAATGAACACAGTTAATGGACATAGTTGTGATAATAAATATGTTTAATAAGTGGCTGTTAGACTTTATAACCATCACCGCTCCCAACAAACTCAATACATTGTTTACATCCCTGCTGTTTCTTGCAGTTTTGTTGTAAATAGTCTGTTTTTGTTTTTTGTCCACAAACATACATGAATATTTTGTAATTTTTTTAAATCATCCTATTCAGTTGCACATTTATCTTAATCAGAGTATGCTATTTTTAATAACTGTAATGTATTGCTTTCTTATGTTGTAAATTTCTCCCTTACTGTATATTCTATATTTATTTTTTTATTTTTTTTATATTTTTTGCCTTTATGAGTAACTGCATGCTTCTATTTGCTGCTGCTACATCTGAATTTCTCCACTGATGGACAATAAAGGATATTTCAATTCTATTCTAATCTCTTGTGAGCCACTACTGCATAAAACACCTTGGGTCAAATAATTTAGTCTGAAATGTCTGCAGATCAATGTGTGCCCAGCTGCCAACACCTCGTGGTGTGCTGAACACGAAATAAATCCCAACTGCAGAAAATCATGAGTCTTATTTATTTCCCAGGGTTTCTGCCCAACCAAAATGACTTATTAATTATTATATTGGTGCACAGAAGATCAGGCGTTAGAACAGTCTGACACCAGTTTATGGGAACTTACAGATGTTGCAGGAATAAGTAGCAAAATTCAAAGTTTTTGAACAACTGCCAGGAGAGAAATTAACAACATGGGTGTTGAAATCCTTGTGGTAGTAAAAAAAAAAAAAAAAAAAAAAAAAAAACAATTTATATGTCCTGTCCTTAGAAAGGCGAAGGACAGAGAACAATTAAAAAAACAAAACAAAAAAGATCACATATTCATGAGAAAAGATTTATGAAAACATGTTAATCTAATTCAGCATAAACCACTTCAGTTCCAATTTTACACAGAAACGTCACAGTGTTAAGACCTTAACATATGTCACCAACACTTACTCTCATCAGCTGCTGTATTTTCCTACAGCACTACAATTATAAAAGATTTGTAATATTTATATGACCTGTACTACATTTTGATTTACCTGTTAATTTACTTCCTTTCTTACGTTTACTTTCTTGTTTTTGATGCTTTGGGAGTAAGACTGTATTTTTCTTTCTGTAAGTTCAAAAATTAAAAGGTTAATTTTACCTCTGTTGATATGACAATAGTGTAGCGTACAGTGCCTTGCGAAGGTGTTAACACACCTAGAAGGTTTGCACATTTTGTCACCTTACAATCACAAACTGCAGTGTTTTTTTATTTAGATTTTATGCAAAACACCAACATAAAGAAGCTCAACATTTTAAAGCATGAAGATTTTTTATGAATGAAAATATGACAAGGTGAACCACCTTGACCTGTGATTGCAATTGTGAATTTTTTGTGCTTTGTCTCCACCAGCTTTGCATATCTGGAGACTGCTTTTTTTTTTTTTGCTCCCAAATTTCCTTTGCAAAATAGCTCATGTTAAGTCAGGCTGTCTGTAAACAGTATTTTTTAAGTGTTGCCAAATATTCTAATAGTTTTTAGGTCTGAACTTTGACTGGGTCATTCTAACAATTAAAGATATTTTAATATAAACCATTCCATTATAGTTCCAGTTGTATGTTGGGGGTCATTGTCCTGCAGAACCTCCACCTTGGTTTCTTCGTTTGCTACCTGTAACAGTTTTTCTTCTAGGATTGGATTGGTGGTATGTAACTCCATTCCTTTTCCTATAACCTCTTCTCTGTGACTTCTGAAGAAGTGCATCCGCCACAGCATAATGCTGTAACTACCATGTTTCACAGTGGGGGTGGCGTTTTTAGGTGGATGGGCAGCATTAGTTTTCCACCACAGTGTTTTGAAAGTAGGCCAGGAAGTTGAACCTTTTGCATCTTCTTCTGTGTTTAATGTGTCCCCCACATGGCTTGAGGCATACTGCAAAAAAAGTTACCTCAGGCTTTCAACCAATGACCTCTTCTAGTAAATTTTTCATAATGGTAAGATCTGTGGAGTGCACAAAAGATTTCCCCACCTGAGCTGCTGACCTTTGCAGCGCATCCTTAGCTTTAAGCTACTTGATCACTATATTTAGCTGTCTGATGTACTCATTTGGTCTTTATTATGCTGTTTGTTTACTTGAGTTTTCTAACAAGCCTCTGAGGCATTCAACCTATAGTGGCGTTTACAGACAGGTGGTTACGCATCATTTTATTTGGGAAGTCAGAGTAAATGGGGCTAAATGCATGCCCGTCCCATTTGTAAGATTTACTATTTAAGAATTTGAAAGCTATGCATTATTTCCCTGGTCGTCAACAGTATGCATTATTTTGAACATGCATATGATCTAAAATCCTACTGAATTTCCGTAAGGCGTGACTGAAAAGTGACAAAATGTGAAAAGTTTACAAATAAATTTTGCAGGGCACTCTATATTGAGCACTGTTTAAACAAATAGCATAAAATGAATTGGATTGGCTCCGCTTATCGTTTTTTTGAAGAGTCATCTATGAATTCAGTGAAATTCTAGCTCCCAAACAATAAAGTTTCACATTTAAATTGATCTGGTAATTGATGCGGATAGTGTTTCTAATGTTATAAAAACACGATTACTCAGCGAGCACCGTTTAGCAAAAAATAATAAGGCACGTCATCAGGAAAGAAACATTTATAAACTATTTAGAAGCATCTTTCTCAGTCCACTGGAACCGCAGCGATACGGAACACAGTGACCCTGTAGTTCTCCAACAATAAAGGTTTTGGAACAACTCTAGTGTAGCTACCCAGGACCCCCACCCCCCGACACAGACAACAACAGCCAGGCAGCAAGCAGGCTGGCAGGGCGGGCTCAAAGCCTCCCTTCATCGGCTACAGCAGCCAGAAACAGCCGGGCTAAACATCATACAAAGTTTAGAGAGCGTCGAAAGGAAAACACCGCTGAGTAAGACCCTTACCTCTCGATTTATAGCGTTTAAGATTATTATTTCTTGTCGTGGTTCCAATTTTTCTCAGTTTACAAACACTGACAGGAAATACTATCACCGGAAGTGCTCCCTGGAGCTCTGATTGGTCAGACGGAGGAACATGTGACCATCGAGGGCATCTTCGGCTCGGGGCCGTAGAAATCAACGTGTTCACGTATTCTTACAGTTGGTCTTTTTTAATTTAAACACATTTATAAGTGTTTATCAATATGTAATAATTTAGAAAACCAATATTCCACAGCATTTCCATGGGTACCATACCATACCATACCACTTTATTTAAAAAGCACTTTAAAAACAATATTACAGCTGACCAAAGTGCTGTACAAAAGATAAAAAAATTTAAATAAAATCAGGCAAAAAATACATAAAAAGCACCCATTACAAACGACGTAGGCGGGAAAAAATACAGGAAATAAAGATAAATTAAAGTTGTAACAAAAGGGGACATACAACATTTATTTATTTATTTGTTTATTTATACAACTAGACTGTATAGTAAGTTTAGTAAGCGGTAATTAAGCAGTAAGTATGTTTTATGTTAATCAATGTGTGGCTACGGTTGTTTTTGTCACAAATCATTTCCCAGTCTTTCAATTTCATCAAGGAAGAAGTCCATGTCTTTCTGAGAAATGAGTGGAGACAATATGGTTACGCGGAAGAAGTTGACCCTGTCTCCAAGAGGCTGGTAGCCGACCATCATAGTGCCTTGTTTCACCATGCGTTCCTTGATCACTGGAGCAATCTATTAACAAAAACAAAAATACTGACATAGAGATAACTACAATGAATTAGAAAATGATAATTTTTTGTTGTTATAACAAAGTAAAAGTAATTATTTCAACCCAATTCTCTATAAAATACAATGGGATAAAAGTAAAAATAAATAAATAATAAAAAATTTATAAAAATAAATTCTAAATCTCAAACCCCAACACCTCAGTCTTCCACCATGTGTCACTGAAACAGAAACGTACCTTAGCCAGTCTGTTTTGGTAGTCTCCAGGTTTTTCCTTCCCTCTCAGACTTGGCGGGATGAACCAAAAGCACACGTTCACAAACTCTGGCTGTCCACAGGAGTACATTTTTTAAAATATATACTAATACATGTTTCTGAAAAAATACATCTTTTCTTGCTTTAAATGTGAACCTACCTCCCTCAAAAGTTGGAAACCATCTCTTTTCTTCATTTGATCCACTAAATACCTGCAAATGTTAAAAAAAACAAAAAAAAACCAACCCACTTTTTAATACTTTTTTATTAATTTTGTTGACTTGTTATTACCTTTTTTAAGCAAATGCAAGCAGAAAAGATCTGTTTTGGAAAGTTATAATTATGGCCTAATATATATTTTATCTACTTTTTCGAAGGCCTTCAAGAAGACGGGTGTTGAACAGCTACTTTTTACGTTTTTATTATTAAGATTCCTGAGCACAACCAAGCATGCAAAGGTTTGGACTCATCAGACAGTTTCTCACTTCATGCAAACAGTTTTATGGTTACATGGCACCTCTGGTGGTTTGAATTAGTATTGTGGTTTGTTTGTCTATTGTGCACCACATTGGCCAATTCTATGTTTTTATTACACTTGTGCTTTTGGAAATGGAGCACAGCTTTTTGTATTTTACATAATTTAAATGCTGCGATGGACTGGCGGCCTGTCCAGGGTGTACCCCACCTCCCGCCCATAGACTACTAGAGATAGGCACCAGCTTTTCCACGGCCCACTATGGAAGAAGCAGTAGAACATGACTGACTGACATATTTTAAATAAGGGACCAGGAATTAACCTTGTAAATTAGCCTAGGCTCTAAATGCTGCCATGTGCAAAATTTATCACTAAATACTTCTCCAAATGTAATCAATTTAAACAATCAGAATCCTGGAACACTATGCACAGTTTGTAAGCTGTAGATGTGTCAAACTTGATCTGTGCTAAATATTTGGCAGGCATGTTGATGGATGAAGTGTAAATCAAACACACTGATATAAAAAGTGCAGAACAAGTTATTCATTCTTGTTTTTGTGATCATTTCAAAGAAGGCTGGGTGTCATAGGAAATATCAGACAGAATGAACACTTCTTTAAACATTTGGTTGTGTTAGTGACATTTTTTAACTATTTTAAAGTAAAATAGTATTCATGCATTGTTAATTTTGATAGCTTTAACAAAATGAAAAGGAAGGAGCTGAAATAAAACCATACATATGGTAAAGTCCACCCACATTTGCCACTGCAGGCTATTTGATTACCTTGCATGGAGAAAAGCTTTGTCTACACGCTGTTCCAATCCAGCGGAGCCGACAGCTTTCCACATCAGCCATAGCTTCAGACAGTCCACCTTGCGGCTGCACTGCACAGACTTGTCCCCGATGTCCAGATTCACATCGTAAAATTTGTCTTGCTGGAACAGATATGATGCATTTGCACTGTGGCACTTCTTCAATAAGTTCTGTGGAGACAACATTTGTCTAAGATAAAGAAAACAATCATGCTAAAAACCTTTTCTAGGAAATATTTCAAACCGTGGTATCCTTAAGCAGCAAAGCAGAACACTGCAGGCCAGCCACCAGCATCTTGTGTGGATTCCAGGCTACTGAGTTTGCTCTAGTGACACACAGGTACAAACACATTAACACCCACTGTGCACATAGCATACCTGCTGACAACATGACCGAACTTTTTCCGTGTTGTACATATACATGGAAAAATACATACTTGACTTTAAAAAGTAAATCAATACCTATGAACTCCTTTCATCAGATGTTTGTGTTTCTTGGAAAACAGTACACTTCCTCCCCAGGCAGCCTAAAACAAGAGATGAAACAAAAAATAAGAAAAACACGGATTGAAAAAGAAAGAAAAGAAATACAGCAAAAGTTTTGCAAAATCAGAAGACTTCGACATAAAGTATTTTCCCACTGGAAGACTCACGTCAACATGCAGCCAGAGCTTGTGTTTGTCACAAACATCGGCTATGTGATCCAGCGGATCAAAAGCCCCCTGTACTGTAGTGCCTGATGTGCAGCTCACATAGAATGGTACTCCGCCCTGGTAGAAGGACAGATTATTTCAAAATGCCTTCTTAAAGTATTCTCACCCGATGAACGTTTCCACGTTTTGTTAGCTCACAACCACAGACTTTAATGTATCTATTGAGATTTAGGTGATGGACCAACACAAAGTAGAGTGTAATCATGAAGTGGGGAGAATAGGCAAAGATACATGGTTAAATAAAATCCAAAACAACGACCTGCCTTCAGAAGAAATCTAATTAGTAATAAAGAGAGTCCACCTGTAAGTAATTTAATCTCAGTAAAATTCCAGCTGTTCTGTGAAGGTTTCAGAGGTTTGTTAGAGGACATTAGTGAACAAACAGCATCATAAAGACCAAGGATCACAGCAGATAGGTCAGGCAGAAGGTTGTGGTGAGGTTCAAAGCAGCATTAGGATACAAAACAACATCCACAGATTTGAACACCTCCTGGAGCACTGTTAAATCTAGCATCCAAAAATGGTAACGCAAACCTACCAAGACATGGCCGTCCACCTAAACTGACAGGTGGCTCAAGAGGGAGAAATAATCTGAGAAGCAGCCAAGAGGCCCATGGTACCTCTGGAGAACCTGCAGAGATTCACAGTTACTTGTATATACACAATCTTTAATTTAGCAACTCCCATGTACCAAAAAACATGTATGGAAACAACAAACATGTGGGAGAAGGTGCTTTGGTCAGATGAGACCAAAACTAAACTTTGTGGACATGCAGAACAGTGTATGCAGAGCAGAAATAACATGGCACATCACCCTAAACAAACCATCCCAACCATGAAACATGGTTCTGGCAGCATCATGCTGTGGGGTTGCGTTTCATCAGCAGAGACAGAAAAATTGGTCAGAGTTGATGGTCAGATAGATGGAGCTAAATATAGGAAAATCCCAGAAGAGAACCTGTTAGATATCTGCAAAAGACTTGAGACTGGGTTGGACATTCACATTCAGGACAATGATTCTAAACATACACCCAGATCAAAGCATATTCATGTACTAGAACGGCCATGTCAGACCTAAATCCTATTGAGAATCTGTGACAAAATCTGGAAATAACTGTTTACAGACATTCTCATCCAATCTGACTGAGGCTGAGCTATTTTGAAGAATGGGCAAAAAGTTCAGCCTCCAACAGTGCAAAGCTGGTAGAAACAGAAGAATGAAGAAGTCTGTGTCGATGATTACAACTGCTGATCACCCGTAAAAAAAAACAGAAAAGAAGCTGTCTTTCCCTTTCACTTCACAGTTATGCAAGACTTTTTTATTGGTCCATCAGTAAAAATCTTAATAAAATACATGGAAGGGTGTGATTATATTACACCGTAATTTGAAGATGTTAAAGGTTGGTTAATAATATGAGGCACTGTATTTCAGACATTCAAGGTTATAGTAAGGTTATTAAAGCATTTTATGGTAGGTATCTAAAGACAGAACTAAAGTACATTTACCTGAGATTTTGAAAGCTCAATTTTTTCATCCAGGTCTTCTGGAATCATGTGACCTCTGTGGTGAATTTAAACACATTGATGAGCAAAGGAAAGGATTAGGGTAGCGATTTTATTTTAATTGCTGACATCTATGGAAGACAAAGGAATAATTCGAGTGAGAAAAGCAATTACCCATCATCCACTTTTACAAAGATGACATTGTCCATCCCAAAACCCAGAAACGCAGCCCCCTTCTTTACGGAGTAATGGCTCTAAAAAACATGATGACTCATTATATATTTCAAGCAAACTAAACTGAAATATTACAAACCAGGTCAAACGTTTTGAAGCAAGGCCAGTATAGAAGCCAAATATTTGGAAGCAAGTTCAAGAATGCCTTTCTTAAAAATCAACATGAGTTCTTTGATATCACTATGCATTTAGTAGCTTAGCTTTGGAGTACAGAAGATTTGCAAGAGTTACTTACAACTCAAAGAAGCCACTGGAGGCTACTTTAAAGAAAGCAAAGTCCAAGCGAGAAAAAACAAATTAGTTCTTGTTTCTAAACTTTTGACCTACATTCTGAGCAAGAAGCATCACTTTATTATCTCAGGCATGCAGAACTGAAAGGCCCTTCTTACCTCAGGTGATGTAAAGATGGTCAGTCGCGGCAGACTCCACAGGCCCTGGCTTTTGACCTCTGGGTAGAGTCTGTAGCGTGCAAGGTTCATGGCATACATGTTTGAGGTGGACCCTCCAGGACAGAAAATACCATCACCTTCTGTCCAGCCCACCAGCTCACGAAGCCCTCTGAGCACCTCAGCCTCCATCAGAACAAAGACTGGTGCTACTTCGTAGGTGAAGCTGTAAATTACATTCACATTATCTGATCATTTATCTCTTATTGTGAAGCTTTTTCCTGTATCTGATTTAAAACAGAGCGACATGAATGAGTTTTAGTAGTTACTTCAATAAGGGGGAGTCAGGTTTAGTCTAAACCGGCTCAGTTATGGTTGAGGTGCAAACACACCCTCCATTTCTGCTACCTGTATGACCCCCTCTCTTTTCCAATGGTTATAATCAGTCTGACAGAGGAAGGTATCCCAATCATTGTGGTTTTTAGTATAACAATGACCATCAGTGGGACCCTTTGCGGGGTTCCTTGAGACGACATTGTTGTAAATAAGCACCCTTTAACTAAATAATCTGAACTGAAACTATCTGTGTAGTTATGCTGCTATAGGCTTAGGCTGCTGGAGGACATAACGACCACTTTCACCCTCTTCGCTACATTCTCACACTACTCTCCAATTTTGCATTATTTGCTGTTATTTCAGCTTTTAACCTTGTTCTCTCTATTCTCTTCCTAGAAGCTACACCTGGCTTGACTACTTGTGACACCTTTCTGGAGAGGGGCATCGTCGGAGCTTCTGCTGGCAACAACTTAATGCTCACCCTCTACCAATGACCCACATGGCCATGTCTTTTAGTGATTATCCCTTTCTCTCTCCTAGACATGGCGATTGACTGAGCTTAACTGTAACTAATTATATGTGCTCTCTTTCAGACTCTTAACCTTGAAAACTGGCTCAGAGTTTATCTGTTCTTTCTTTCTAGGTGAAACGACTAAAGGAGCTACATCCATTAACATTTACTTTTCCTTCCCATAGAAAGTACTTCTGGATCAGTGCTTCTTTGTTCTCTTTGTGTCTCTGCTCTGTTCTCTCAAACCCCCAGTCGGTCGTGGCAGATGGCCGCTCACACTGAGCCTGGTTCTGCTGGAGGTTTCTTCCTGTTAAAAGGGAGTTTTTCCTCTCCACTGTCGCTACATGCATGCTCAGTTTGAGGGATTGCTGCAAAGTCAACGCTAGTGACTGTCCACTGTCTCTACATGCTCATTCAGGAGGACTAAATGCTGCAAGTCACTGACTGGATGCAATCTGCTGGGTTTCCTTAGACAGAAAAACTTTTTATCCAATTTGAATAAATAACTAACTCTGACTGCACTGTTCAATTGTTAGGATTCATTGGAATGTATGTACTTGACTTTTGTGAAGTGCCTTGAGACATGTGTTGTGAATTGGCGCTATATAAATAAAACTGAATTGAATTGAATTCAATACTGTGTTACAGGAGTGAAGAAACAAATAGTACATTTGCTCCTGTCTATCTTAGATTTTTCTGTTTTATACTTCTTTTTCATTACTTTTTATGATATGTGTGACAGGATGATATTTGAACATCTAAAAAAAGACAGTTTTACACTCAAAAGATACATAAAACTGATTCTGTCTTATTCAACATAAATGTTACATGTTCTTCTTATATATAATAGAAAACCAAAGTTATGAAACTCTTTCAAAATGGCAGATTTTGTCCAGATTATTTGTTATAATTTGGAGTACTTTCCAGTACTCCAGCTATGTGAAAGACTGTGGGAAAATAACTACTACATAATAATGAAAAAGAAAACAAAAACGCAATGATGATGCAGCTTTTCAAAATAAAATTCATAGGAATTTAATCTAGTGCTACACAGTACTGGATTGGGATAAACCTGGAAAATCTTTGGACACAAGGGAGCAGGCTGAAACCTGATTGTCTCTCTTGGACACTAAATAATGTATCTGTATTAAACAGTAACCGTATTCTGTAGTGGAAATCCCACTGAGATATTAAGCAGATATAAAGTAGATAAAATGTGTTGGTCTTAAAATTAGATTCTGCAATGTTTTCTTCCACACACAGGGTTTCAGATGTAGGCCAGAAAGTTTTATTTTGGTCTATTCTGAGCTGAGGACCTTCTTCCACATGTTTGCTGCAAATTTGAAAGAGAACTCATGTTTTTTTTTTTCTTGCAACTCTTCTTTAAAAGCCATATCACTGGGGTGCATTACCTTGTTGTCCTGATAAAAATGTTCCCACCCCAGCAGTGGAGCTCTGAAAATCCTCCAAAGTCATTGTTCTCTTGAGTATTTAAAGTTCTCCTGGCCCCACCTGTTGGTTAATTTGAATCCCCATGTCTTAGTGGGTTTGGAGTTTGTTTTCGGATTATAGATAGAATACTGCTCTTACAGTGTTTTATATTGTACTATAGCTTAAACCTGGTTTAATTATTTACTGTGATTGGTGCAGGAGTTATTAGATTAAAAGGGGTTGAAACATCAGCACACCACACTTATGCAAACAAACTGAAAACTGTCTTTTTCCCCCGATGTTCCAAAAAATGAACATTGACACCATTCTGAAAAACTTGTTGGTGCAACAAATAAAACAAAACAAAATCTGTTAGGGGTATTTATAATTTTTGGCTTAACTGTATTTTCTGTCTCTTACAGATTGGTGTTCAGAGCCTCGGAAAGAAAGCGTCCAGCCAAAGAATGGTAGTCAACGCCAGCAAACTGCTGGTTGAAGAAACGTGGGTGACCTGAAATTACCATTAAACAACCCCATCAGAATCAACGAAAATTAGGATTAACATTTTTGTCTCTGCCAGGTCTTACTTGTCTTAATGCTGTACTTGGCGACATCTCTCACTCTCTGTAGAAGTCTTTCCTGTGGCTCCCCCTTCTCCCTCAGGTCCAGATCCAACAGCAGGGCCAGCTCCTCGGGCTCTTTCCATTCACACACCTGCATCAGGAATACACACATTACAGTTTTTAGTTTAGAACAGTCGGTAATCCCACAGCCTGGTGGTATTCCTGGTGCTTTATTCTTCAGAGACCTTCTCCTTGACATCCGTGCCTTTGCAGAGCACCTCCTCCACAAGAATTTTGTAGGCTTCATAAAGGAAGAGTTGTCCCTCTGCGTGGTTGATCAGAGGATCGCTCAAGTCACCAACAATCGGTTCCATTCTCTGTCCGTCTGCTGTTAGTACAGTTGGTAAGGAATGACTTATTGAACATAAAAATAATACAGATGTTGTACTTACATGAAAATGGAGATCTTTCTGCCATATTTAGTTTCAAAAAGCTGGCAAACCTCTGCAACTTGCCTGGATTGCGCTGACAGAAAGAAAGCAGTGACAAAGCAAAGGTGAGAATAATGTAGATAACTCAACCTTTGTCCCATAGTGAAAGTTAATTAATGATGCCAGAGGCTAGTTGGGAGAGAGGGAGAAATGGCAGAGTTCATTGACTTATTACGTCTGTCACAAAAGATATTTAATCACGTTTAGTGGGAATCTTTCATTAAAAAAGCCAAGTTTAATTGATTCTCATCAGTTCACAACCAAATATGATTTAACTGTCAGATAACATTTCAGATTAAAAATTAAAAAGACAGCTTCTTTGTTCATGATCTGATCGAAAATGAAATAAATTGAATTCCACTTACACATTTTAAATGAATGAAATTTTAAGATTTTACAATACTGTGCCTGCTTATTTGAGCAATTGAAAAAAGAATCTTTGCCCATTTTTCTTTACAAAGTCGCCTCTTATGCCGTCATATCTTCAGCTCACAGGTTTTCTGTACAATTTAGGTCTGAGAACTGAGGTGGCCATGGAAGAAGATCAGTTTTGTGAAGCATTTGTGTGTTGATCTGGTTCTTGTCTAAATGAAAGACCAATGATGAGCCATTTTCAGCATACTGATAGAGTCCAGGTGATCATGTATTTATCCTTCCTGATAATTTGATGAACTCACCATGCCATGCACTCAAACAAGCTTTCCAAGAAACTTTGGAGAAAGAGGCCCACACCATCACTGGTCTGCCGTCGTACTTACCAGTAGGCATAAGGTGCATTTTCTTTTCATGCGTTATGTTCATCGTTCACACATGCTACAGGGCTGGACCATTTTCAGCCAAAAAGGTCAATTTTTAGCTTAGCTTCATCTTACCAAAACACAGTTTCAGTTGCATTCATTTGAGACAGAACAGGTTTCACTCCTAAACAACTGGGTAGGCATGCAGATGGTATCTTATGGCTGTCATGGAGACCTAATGAAACCTGGAGGCTATTCCTTGGTATACATTAAAGCATGCTTAATCATCATTAATTTGACCATTGTTAGAGGTTCCAACAATTGTGACACCAATAATTTTGTTAGACGATTATTTCTTGGGATTTTTCCCACTGAATAAATGTAATAAATGTGACGAGTTCTTCAACATTTGTTTGTTAGATATATTTCACTAAATAAAATACAATTAAAAGAAGTTAACATTTCAAGAGAACATGGAATGATGATCTGTAATCGTCTGAGCCAAACAGAGAAACTCAAGATTAATTAAAGCATGAAAGGGTAAAAATAAATAAAATACATTTATATATAAAAAAAGAGGATTTTTTCCCACTGTAAATCCCAGTCTCTATTTACAATAAATTTAAAGAAAATTACTGCAGTTTTTCAATTTTTTCCTTGATTAAAAAGAGAAAAAAACATTTTACAACCCAGACCCTATTACTGTAAGTATAGTCAAATCTTAGCATAATTCTGTCCTATTATACTCATTCCCAGTAAAAACATTTGCCGTAAAAAGTTTTCATTTTCTCCTGAGGGAAGATCTCAGTCATTCTCCAGCAGAAAGTCAATACTCTCAGAAGGCACTTCTAGGTCTTTCTGACTGAGGAGGGAGTGCAGGCAAGCAGCAGTAGCTTCTTCTCTCTTCTGGTTGCGCCAGTAACGAAGCATGGCAAAGACTCGGTCCACATGGTTTGTTTTCTCCTCTTCGATGTGTTCTATCCTCACAGATGGGATGTCCAGAGCCTGTATGCCGATCTGCCTCCAAGAATGGCCAAGACCGCGAGCCACAGTCATCAGCTGTGGTTCTGTCACCCTGCCACGGCCTGTGAAACAACAACCACCAGACGCTGTAGGAGATGATCTGACTGTTAGAGGCAATAATCTTCACTGGAGAGTGACTTACCATTACGGCAAACCTTTTTAGCTGGAACTGGATTTTGCGTTTCGGAATCTTCAACTGGTAAATAATAGACATTTTTATATTTACACAAAATCAACATTTATTAATAAAACTCTTGAGAAAACAAATATTTTCTCTTTGTACCTGACAATGGTGTTGTCATATCCAGATCTTTAACAAAAGCAAGCATAGGAAATGTTTTCTGCATCTCCTTTTCCTTCAGCAGCTCCAGCATGCCTTGTGCTGCTTGGTGCCCTCTGCTGATGACGTGATCTAAAAGGTCTCGCACCTTTTCACTAGGAACGTGACAAGATTTAATCTTCTCATAGCCGGTATCAGAAGGCAGATCACGAGAATGTGCAAACTGCAGAACAAAATCTGCATCCGCTTTGAGAATCTCTATCAGCTTTGGCTTTTGGCGTTTGAGCAGCCGAGTTACATCTGCAGCTTCCTCAGCCATGACTGTCCGATCCGAGGGAGACATGCAACAAGACAGGATTAATTACGGAAAAACGGCAGTTTGCAGCCATTCTGATGCAACGCAGTAAAAATGTTTAAAGATGTCTTACAGGGGAGTGGAAATAAAAACTAAATGTTGATGCAGGATGGGAGATTTAGAGCAAATATTGCAACATCAGACGTAAACTGGAAAATGTATGTATTTTTATTTATTTTTCTTCACAAAAACCAATAAAGACTAGAGTGAAAACTATCTCTATATATTCCTTTTTAAGGGTTTTTATGTAAACACTTTGATTCAGGGCCATCTTGCAATCCCTTAAGTCTTACATATTTTTCTATACTTGTGTATTTTTCACAGCCCAGCTTATACTTTGCATCGCCCCTTTTTTAACGTGAAAGGAACCTAAAACGATTTGTACATTATTCTTGATGTTCTTATCTGGACTCACCATTTCTATCCTTACTTGCGGGAACAACTCCTCATGTTCATGTTCTCATAGGAGTTACTTTGCTAATTCTCATTTTAAATTTCAGTTTGCAAACACAGTTACAGTATCTTGAGATTTCACAAACTGAATAAAGGTTTCACAAATCTCCAAATGTGATTTATAAACTGATTCTGAAATGGTTTTTGAGCTGTACCCCATGTAAGATGGTAATAAGCCCCCCCAAAAAAAGCCTTGAAAAACTCACATACTTGTGAGTTTTTATAATAAAACACAAGTTTTACATACAGCAAACTGTGTTTATTACAATCTGTCCTTAGTGTAGAATAATCCTGTCCAGGTCTGAGCTGCCGAGGCAGTTTTCAAGCTGGATCCATTCTAATGTCTCAAACAAAGAAAGCCGAGTAGTTTCCCCCAATGAAATGTGGTCTCAAGCAAAAAAAAAAAAAACAACAACAAATGTGTTTAATAGAGTCAGTGTAAAATAAGTTGAGTTTTCACAAATTCAGTAAAGGTTTAACAACTCTCAAATTGTGTTTTTATAGATCGACCCCTTGGAACAAAACAACCCCGTTTCTGTCAGAACATTTGTTTTAAGGATAAAACAGAGTCCAGAGTAAATGTAGCGGGATAAAACCCTTTCTCAAGCACCGAACATGAAACTGTAGATCAAATGAATGCTAACCTCAGCTTCGTGCAACACGTTTTAGGCATTTGATGCTATTCTCTCTATGCATTATACGAACCATTTTACTCCAACAGGAGGCAATAAACATCGCTTATCCGCACATCTTCTCACCATTTACCTTAACAGCTGCAGCCAAAGTGGAGGAGACAAGAAACTTTTTGCTCTTCCTGCTACTTCCTCCTCCTTTTTCTTCTGCAGCCTCTGAAATGAAGTATTTCCCCATGCACTTTGCCTCCATCCAACGGGCTGCTCATTCAACTGCAGCAATCTGACAAGGTTTGCTACCACCTGGTGGGACAGGTTACACATTACAGGCACTCTGAAAGGAAGTGCTCTCACATCTGTTCTTCTTTGGTGGACCTCACAGATACGGGTCCTTCTCAAAATATTAGCAAATTGTGATAAAGTTCATTATTTTCCATAATGTAATGATGAAAATTTAACATTCATATATTTTAGATTCATTGCACACTAACTGAAATATTTCAGGTCTTTTATTGTCTTAATACGGATGATTTTGGCATACAGCTCATGAAAACCCAAAATTCCTATCTCACAAAATTAGCATATCATTAAAAGGGTCTCTAAATGAGCTATGAACCTAATCATCTGAATCAACGAGTTAACTCTAAACACCTGCAAAAGATTCCTGAGGCCTTTAAAACTCCCAGCCTGGTTCATCACTCAAAACCCCAATCATGGGTAAGACCGCCGACCTGACTGCTGTCCAGAAGGCCACTATTGACACCCTCAAGCAAGAGGGTAAGACACAGAAAGAAATTTCTGAACGAATAGGCTGTTCCCAGAGTGCTGTATCAAGGCACCTCAGTGGGAAGTCTGTGGGAAGGAAAAAGTGTGGCAGAAAACGCTGCACAATGAGAAGAGGTGACCGGACCCTGAGGAAGATTGTGGAGAAGGGCCGATTCCAGACCTTGGGGGACCTGCGGAAGCAGTGGACTGAGTCTGGAGTAGAAACATCCAGAGCCACCGTGCACAGGCGTGTGCAGGAAATGGGCTACAGGTGCCGCATTCCCCAGGTCAAGCCACTTTTGAACCAGAAACAGCGGCAGAAGCGCCTGACCTGGGCTACAGAGAAGCAGCACTGGACTGTTGCTCAGTGGTCCAAAGTACTTTTTTTGAATGAAAGCAAATTCTGCATGTCATTCGGAAATCAATGTGCCAGAGTCTGGAGGAAGACTGGGGAGAAGGAAATGCCAAAATGCCAGAAGTCCAGTGTCACGTACCCACAGTCAGTGATGGTCTGGGGTGCCGTGTCAGCTGCTGGTGTTGGTCCACTGTGTTTTATCAAGGGCAGGGTCAATGCAGCTAGCTATCAGGAGATTTTGGAGCACTTCATGCTTCCATCTGCTGAAAAGCTTTATGGAGATGAAGATTTCATTTTTCAGCACGACCTGGCACCTGCTCACAGTGCCAAAACCACTGGTAAATGGTTTACTGACCATGGTATCACTGTGCTCAATTGGCCTGCCAACTCTCCTGACCTGAACCCCATAGAGAATCTGTGGGATATTGTGAAGAGAACGTTGAGAGACTCAAGACCCAACACTCTGGATGAGCTAAAGGCCGCTATCGAAGCATCCTGGGCCTCCATAAGACCTCAGCAGTGCCACAGGCTGATTGCCTCCATGCCACGCCGCATTGAAGCAGTCATTTCTGCAAAAGGATTCCCGACCAAGTATTGAGTGCATAACTGTACAAGATTATTTGAAGGTTGACGTTTTTTGTATCAAAAACACTTTTCTTTTATTGGTCGGATGAAATATGCTAATTTTGTGAGATAGAAATTTTGGGTTTTCATGAGCTGTATGCCAAAATCATCCGTATTAAGACAATAAAAGACCTGAAATATTTCAGTTAGTGTGCAATGAATCTAAAATATATGAATGTTAAATTTTCATCATTACATTATGGAAAATAATGAACTTTATCACAATATGCTAATATTTTGAGAAGGACCTGTAACATCCACATTGAAAAAACATCTTTAAATGAAGAATGATGAGTAAAATGTTGAGAAAAACAATAAGTGAATTGGTGATTGTCTGTGTAATACATGCAACATATAAACTACAGTGTATATTAAAAACATTAGCTTCTACCAAGTAATTGAAATCAGGTTAAACCTTGATACAGCTGCTGTAACTTTGTGTGGATGTGTGCCAGTAGCTGTATTGTGCTGACTTTACATTTGTTTTAAGGAAGTGCTGAGTAGGTATGCAGGTGAAGTGGCTGTTGGATGTAAATGTAAGCAGGTGTGTTCCTGTGGTCCATGACAAATCAAATGGTTGGGTTTGTATTTGTTGCGTTGTTTTTAGTAAAATACTTAGAATGTGTTAACTGAAAAATCCAGCCATCCAGACGACTATTGATTGCTTGATTGTTACAGTGCCTTGCAAACATTCATGCCCTTCAAATGTTTTCAAATTACAATCTCAAACTTTATTGTATTTTGTTTAGATTTTCTATTTTGTATCAACACAAAGTAGCATATAGTTATGAAGTGAACGGAACATCATACCTGATATAACAAATCAGAAAAGAGTGGCATACATATGCAATCATTTGCCTTCAGAACTACGTAAAGCACACGTAGGTTTGTTAGAAAACATTTGGAAATAAAAAGCATCATGATGTTCAAGGACACACCAGACATAAAGTTATAAGGATTAAAAGTTACAAGTTTAAAGGACGGTTAGATTATAAAACAATATCCCAAGCTTTGAATTACTGAGGATTTCTCAATCCATCATTTGAAATTGGAAAGAGTACAGCACAACTGCAAACCAACTAAGACATGGCTGTCCACCTTTCCTGACAGACTGACCAAGGATAGTATTAACCAGGGAAGCACCCAGGAGGCCCAAGGTAACTTATGAGCCGCTATAAAGATCCTAAAATCTGGTGGAAAAATATGAAGACATGAAATGATCAAAGGTGCACTCAATTGCTTTTCTTAAAAGCTGTGAGAAGAAAGCCATTATTGAAAGTATGTCAAAGAAATCCTCTATGCAGTTTGTCACAAGCCGTAAAACAAATGTCTGGAAGAAGGTGCGGTGGTCAGAGAAGACCAAAGCTCAAATATTTCATCAATGTGTAAAGGTATGTGGGCGAGAAAACTAAAACTGCACAGGACCCTGTACACCCTGTACTCTATCCCCAAGCTTAAACATGGTGGTGCAGCATCATGCTGTGGGGATAATTTTCTTTAGCAAGGACAGAAAAAATTGTCAGAGTGCATGGCGTAACAGATGAAGGTAAATAAAAGTTCACCTTCTAGTTGGACCACCACCCTGAACATGCTGCCAGAGCTACAATGGACTTGTTTAGATCAAAGAATATTCACATGTTATCATGGCCTAGTTAAAGTCCAGACCAAGATCCATTTGAGAATTTCTGGCAATACTTGAGAACTGCTGTTACCAGACTATTGCTTCCAAACTGACTGAGCTTCAGCTGTGTGGCAGAGACAAATAGGCAAAAGTTTTAGTATGAAAATGTGCAAAGTATTGATCCCGAAGGGCTGAATAAAAAGGTAAGCCACACTTTTCAGAATTTTGTTTGTTATAAACAAACCAAACAAAAAAATAAAAATAAACCGAACAGCATGTGCTATTTTAGCTTCTCATCACAATTATATGTTACTCTGTGTTGGCCTGTCTCATCAAATCTGGCTAAAATACAATTAAACTTCCTGTTTTATGGAATGTTGTTTGTAAGGAAATGCAAAAGCATTTGAGGGGTGTGCAACTTTTGCAAGGCACAGTAAAACTATATTTTCTACTAATTATTTGTGTATTACAGCAATCTGAAAGAGAGCTGAGGGTAACCACTGTATGTGTACCGATGTTTTTTTTTAATGAGCAGAAACTCCTTTTCCTGAAGCTAACACTCCCTGCTGCTCTCATAGAAAATGTGTGGGTTTTTATCTCGTCTCTGTGCATGAAAGATAGGATCCATACAGCGGCATCTGAGTTTAAGGCCTTTGACTCCTACTGGACAAAAGTCATCACATGTCTGCTTAGCCTATTTGCCAATCTTCTGCTGTGGGAAATGACAAATCAATGTCTTATTCCTGGGCAGGTATTTGCTTTGTGTGAGAGGCAAAAGCCTCTGGAGTCCTTTTCATCCAGACACAGTATAAACACGCTCTGTACACTGTGTGTATTAGCTGTCTGAATAAATACAGTTTTCTCTGTGCCTACAGTGGGTGGAAGGAGCAGAGCGAATACTCATTTATTTCTGTTATTTATTTTATACCACCAATGTGAGAGTGCTGTACAGGAGACAAATGCACAATTTATCTACCTATATGCACCTTTAATGGCCTCATTGTGAGATAAAGTGGATTTTATTTTCAGTCATATTCTTAAGAAGATGCACAACTGAAGCTAAAATGCATTCATCTACTGATCTAAGAGAGTATGTAAACATTCAGGGAGGTTTCATGCCAGATGATTCTCCTCTGAAGTCAGTTAACATCATCTTGCAGCAATATGAAAAAAGCACAGTCTCTATAGAATATGACAATGAACTTATTTTGCTGCTGATCAAGCGTAATCCCACTACTTTGCTTTTCAGGCCCCATCACACTCTCTGTCAAGTGGCAAGCTCTACTCATATGTGTGGATGGTATAATAGCTCATACTCTCGACAGCCCTGATGGAGAGTAATGTGGTTTCTGTATGAGTTGCTCCAACTTCTTACCACGGACCTCTGCACCTGGAAAATTGGGATTCTTTTATTTCAGATTATGAGATGTGCATGGGAGTTAGTGTGTGTGTGTTTTCATTAATACGTGCATAAAATTTAACAGTGTGCTAGTACAATAGCTTATCCCCTTCCTGCCATAACAGAAAAATTAGATTTGCATGTAAAATCACTGACGAGGGAAATCATTCTCTTTAGTGCTCAGAACCACTAGAACGTCCATTTTTTATGGCTCAAGTGTGTGTGTACGCTCTGAGAGAACACAAAAGGGATTTTTATATTGAGGCAAAGACATAAAACTTGCTAAAAACTACATCAACTACCTTTTGCATCAATATTTACTGCAAAAGGTAGCTCTAGACAACTCTTGGTAAAGACATATATTGTTGTATCCCTTGATTTTTTTTTTCACATTTTGTCTCTCTGTCAGAGCCATGTGACTGAGTGATCCTGACATGTCTGTTTGTTTAACATGCATTAATGAAACACCAGAGAGAAGGGAGAAAAGATCACAGCAGCAGGTCAGCAGGTGAGAGGAGGAGAGCGAGCTCACTGAAGAGAGTAACTCTGAGGAAAGTGTAAGACATAGGGACAGAAGCGAAGAAAAGATGTTATTTATGGCAGAGTGAAGGCAATAGGTGGAAAGTTTCAGTTTCTTTCACACTGAGGCTACATTTAGCATCCTAAACTCAAATTACTCTATACTCTAAACTTTAGAGAAGTTTGTGACATCTCAGATTTTCTTAGATTGATTATATATAAAGGCATTGTTCTTTATGGGAGGGGGACCATTTGCTAAACAACTTATAGATCGTGCCCATAACGTAATTGATGTGTCCATTAATGCTGATAGAAGTGTAAATAATTTATACATGTGAGTGAATGTGTTTTCCACCCTCACTTTGAGAAAAATGTGAAACAGAGAAGCATTTTCCTTCCCTTTAATGTAATGAATGGAAAATACAGTGTGTCTGGCTGGCAGAGGAGATACATCCTCACACTGCATTAAAGTCATGAAGCAGCTGCTGGTGGAAATGGGTAAGTGCTAGAAATAGAGAAATGCTACAGGAGTGTGTCTGTGTGTGTGTGTTTGTGAGGGGTTATGATTTAAATGTGATGCTGAAAAACAGGGAGCGTTTGGAGGTGAAGGTCAGAGAAGAGATGAAAAAGCAACGAGGGCAGAGTTGAGTAATTCAGTTGAGCAAAGTGAGTCCCTTTACAAAATGATGTTCCTCTAACATGAGATCATAACTGCTGAAATCACCAGGAGAGGCAGGTGTCAGCCGGTCAGCTTCTAAACTGGTCATAGCCTGAATGAAATCAGTCATTGTTTGGTTCAGAGGATTCATTGGGTATCTCACGTGTAAGTGGTGAGTTGACCAGTAGAGGGAGCTCCTATCTCTCTAAAGTGACCATCATTATTGAGCATAGCTTTTGCTTAACTCCAGCCATGCATTTCAGACTTTCATTCACACAGCAGGAGCTGATCTTAACCATGAGACTACGCAAAGAGCCCCTGGCTAAAGACACTAAGGCAGGTCAAACCTCCAGACAGAAAAACCCGCATTCTGACTGCTTTGGAGGCTTGGTCTGGACTCTCTCCTAAACCCGGTGGCTCGTGTAAGAATAGAAATGAGTCTGAATATGACACCATGATGTTAAGTCATAAAGCAGGCCACTTTACTCTGACTGAACACGATCTGTTAGTCCATTTAGGTTCATTATGATTTCATAGCAGCATCACCGATCCCGACCAGATCCCTTTAACTTCAAGGTTGGAAGACCACGGTAGTTCTAGGTATTAGGCATTTCTAAATGAACATATACACTTAATTAACTGTTATCATTCTTAGCAGCTAAAGCTTTATTAGAACTTCTTTCTGTTAATACCAACCATTGATTTTCAAATCTGTTACCTAAAAACTGACCTCACACAATTCTTCACGTCATTTTATACATAACTGATAAAAAAGATTAATGTTTTTTGTTTTGTTGCACTGTTTGTTGTAATTTCCCAGTTTTTCTAATAAAGGTCAGTTCCTTCCCTCAAAGAAGAAAAGCACGTCTTCAAGGTAAGCTGCCATGATAGAATGAATGCATCAAGTTTGTATTTCAGCACTTCATGAATTCAGACTGATGCAATTTGTTAGCAAGAAATTGGAAAACTAGGAGTGGGAGCTTAAACTTAAATGGAGGGAATGCTCCACTGAGGAGAAGTAATTAGGTTTATGGTTCAGGCAGGTGTTGTACCAAGGTAGTTATGCCCAACAGAATCTGGTTCCCCTGTGCCCGAAAGCCACCATCCCTACCCAGACAACCCAAAACCCCCACACTTTATCATTCAGTTTGCTTGGATTTAATGCTAAACTAAATATCACATGTTCATAAACAAAACAGACATTTATAAATTATCTGTAACATTTGCTGGTAAATTCAATTCTGGCTTGAAGATAATTAATATGGACTGAGAAGCATTTTTAGGTTTCCATATTTGCCTTTATATATAAATGGAAAACTTAAAGTCAAGTAAAGCAGAAGCAGACATGGCATTATCCTAAGATGTTTTTCACAAAATAACTCTAAAACAAATTTATTTAAACTTCATCAAAATTATATTTAATGAATAACAAATGTAGTGTTTATTACTGTGGTATAAAACAAATACAACAAAATAATATTATGTCAAATGAACTTTAGCTGCACTGGACAATAACAGCAACATTAACAGATATCAAAATTAAAGGCTAGCCAGAAACAACACAAACATCCAACAACCCAACAGTTGGTAGTTGTACCAGCAAGGGTGGATAAAGAGCAAACCTTCAGGAACAAGATTGTTTTAGGTATAATACACAGGAGAAAGGATGCTTCCCTCACTGAGGCAGTTCAGACTTGACTGAATTCAACAGCAACCCTGGCATAGCAAAGAGCAATCAGAAGTGAGACATCTTAGCAGATCTGTGCCTCAGGATCTTCACTGAAAAGAAAAACAAAAAACAGTATTAGGTTACATTTAAATTATTTGGTATCACACAATCAGTTAAATCTGTTGCATATTTAATTTGTTCTTGTTGCCCTCACCTACCACTCAGCTGGCAATTTTAATGTCCCTTCCTGCATGTGGTAGATCCATGCGAATTGGGACTTACTGTCGCCCTAAGGCCCAGGAGTCAAGGCTCGACCAGCAGGAAGCTCTCTCTCCAGGCCTTACTGCAAGAAGATGATGAATTTGGAATATATTTTCTAAGGTCTCACTGCATTAAGGTCTTTGAATCGCTCTTGGTTTGACCCCTCCTCTGAAGCCAGTTTGCCACCAAAGGGCAAAGCCCCAGGCAACACAGACCTTAGTATCATGTGGGTACTCAAACCCCTCCACCACGTTAAGGTGGCGATTCTGCGGAGGGGAGGAAACCAGCAGATTGCATCAAATTTTCACTTCAATACAATCCCCCATCCTGAGCAAGCACAGGGCGACAGTGGAGAGGAAAAGCCTTTTTACAGGAAAAAACCTCTAGCAGAGCCAGGCTCAGGATGGGCAGCCGTCTGCTTCGACTGGCTGGGGGTGGAGAGGACAGGAAAGAGTTACATACACACATAAATGCTGGGTCGGGGAGGATCTGGAATCAGGAAAAAACATCAAGAGTACATCACCGGCTGGATGGTGTTGGCTGACAATGATGGCAACAACAATGACAAACTGAAAGGAGAAAACATACATTTATATACACAGAGATATATATTCATGCATACACATTTATGTACATACACATACCTTCACAGATACAGAAAAAATAAATACATGCATAAAAGTAAACCAGAGAGCATGCAAACCCCAAGCCGAAAAGCCCTGACCGGGGTTTGACCCCTGGTCCTTGTTGCAACAAGGCAAAGAAGCTAATCACCAATATAAAAAAGGCATTGGTATCCCAAAATGTTGGTCCCCTACACACCATGCAAGCAGCAACTGTGAAAGCAATTCCAACCCAGTGCAGAATCTAGAGGGCAGATACAACAATCAAAGACTTGCAAAAAGCTGAGTTTTGCAACCCAGCCAACATTGCCAATGTTACACAGATGACCACCACCAGGTCAAACCACCACTACATATAAGATGCACCTAATCAACAAGTTCAGACCAACTCCTGGATAAGCTCACTAAACAACCATGATGCACACCCCACTGCAGGAAGCCCAGAAGATCCAGCAGAGCAAAAAAAATCCAAATCAGAAATGACTGTGAACCATAAACCACAAGAAGCTGCAAAACAGTGTCTCCCCAAGTAGTCACCTGAAAGCCTTCACAGCAGCCCCATCTAGCAGCACAACCAACCTCACAGACCCACAGAACCCAACAGAGCCAATCTGTGTAACACGGCACCCACAGCAGAAACGATGGCAACAAGAGAGCAACTGGAGAATCCAAAAAATCACCAGTTATTATAAAAAGCATAATTTCTACACTAGAGGGAAATGAAGAGAAGGAAACCAGGGTACCTAAAACAAACCCACCAATCACCAATTAAAGTTACTGATTTTGCGTTGACTAGAGGAGAACACTGGAGCAACTGGAGAAAACCAAACAAAAACACCAGTTATTATAAAATGGATGATTTCTAGACTAGAGAAGGAAACTGGGGCACCTGAAGCAAATCCACCAATCACCAATTTACCTTACTAATTTGTTTTCAACAAGAGGATACCGGAGCACCCAGAGAAAAGCCAAAAATCACCAGGTATTATAAAATGGATGATTTCTAGATTAGAGGAGGAAATTGGAGCACCCAAAGCAAATCCACCAATCACCAATATACCTTACTGATTATGTTTTGAATAGAGGAGGAAACCGGAGCAACTGGAGAAAACCAAAGAATCACCAGTTATTATAAAAAGCATAATTTCTACACTAGAGGGAAAAAAGAGAAGGAAACCAGGGCGCCTAAAGCAAACCCACCAATAACCAATTAAAGTTACTGATTTTGTTTTGACTAGAGGAGAACACTGGAGCAACTGGAGAAAACCAAAACAAATCACCAGTTATTATAAAATGGATGATTTCTAGACTAGAGAAGGAAACTGGGGCACCCGAAGCAAATCCACCAATCACCAATTTATCTTACTAATGTTGTTTCAAATAGAGGAAACCGGAGCACCCGGCGAAAAGCCAAAAATTCACCAGGTATCATAAAATGGATGATTTCTAGACTAGCGGAGGAAACTGGAGCACCCAAAGCAAATCCACCAATCACCAATTTACCTTCCTGATTTTGATTTGAATAGAGGAGGAAACCGGAGCAACTGGAGAAAACCAAAAAAATCACCAGTTATTATCAAATAGATGATTTCTGGACTAAATGAAGAAACTCAGGCACCTGGAGCAGACCCATAAATGTCCAGTTAATCTTACAAATTTAGTTTCAACTAGAGGAAACCGGAGCACCCAGAGAAAAGCCAAAAATGACCAATTATATTAAAATGGAAGATTTCTATATTAGGGGAAGAAACCAAGGGACCTGGACCAGACCTATAAATCTCCACTTAATCTTACTGATTTTGTTTCATCTAGAGGAAACTGGAGTGCCCGGACAGAAGCCAGATTACCCCTTTTGCGTAGTTTAACCCTAACCCCAGTCTTTCAGTATTTAGCACTGCCATATCCTCCACCTCTAATTAGACTGAATTAATGACAAAAAGCGAGGTATGCAATGTGTGTGTTTGTGTGTGTGTTCGTCTGTTTGTGTAGTTTATGAAAACCACGGGTGATGCAGTAGCTCTTCCAGGGTGGGACGCTCCTCGACGTCAACCATCAGACACTTTGTCAAAAAATCCTGGCAGTCTGGAGGGTCAGAGGGCAAAGAACAACAATGAAAGGAGTGACAGTCATAAAAGAGAATGAAACAGAGCAAATTTATTTGTGCTGTGAGATATGTGGACAAGTGATTGGCTCACTCTTGGATAGCCTTTTGCTGATCTTTAGCTTGTTTGAAAGGAAGCTGGTGGTCTTGAATAGCTTCTTGTGGAGTATTTCAAACAAGACCACTCCCAGCTGCCAGACTGTTGTGGGTCCAGCAATGTAGCAGTTGTGAATGAACCAGTCATGTGGCATGGTTTCAGGAACACCTTTAAGATGCGTAAAAATAAGACAATCAGAAAGAGAAAAAAGAAGAGTTTTAAAACAGCATTGATTAATGAGAAAGAAGTGGGATCTGAGGCCTAATCGTACCACAGAAAAGTTGATGTTGTTTTTTGTCATCAAAGCAGCTTAAACCAAAGTCTATGAGATAGACTCGTGGACCTTCTGAGCGGCTCTGAATCAATATATTGTCCACCTTAATGTCCCTGTGGAAGATGTTTGCATACTCAAGGTGAACCGTAGCTTCCACCAGCTGTTTTAGTATGATCTATAACATAGTCAAGAACAGCAGAGATTAGTGTATTGAAACAGCCGTCATATATGTTGAAGTTTTTCGCCGTCATACATGTTGAACTTTTTTGCATTTTGTCATGTTACAACCACAAACTTCAATGTATATTATTGGGAGCCACCTTTCTCTTTTGAGGTGTTTCTAAACCAGCTCTGTCTAGTGACTAAAGGCTTTGCTAAATCTTCTAACCTTCTTTAAAAATATCTTAAACTCAGACACTGGATGGAGAGCCTCTGTGAACAGTGGTTTTCAGTCTCACTATAAATGTCCTAATTGGATTTAGGTTGGGACTTTGTTCAGGCTATTCTAACACATGAATATGCTTTTATCTATACCATTCAATTCTAGCTCTGGCTGTATGTTTAAGGTCTTTGTCTTGCTTGAAGACAATACTCATCCCCAGTCTCAAGTCATGTGCAGCCTCTAACAGGTTTTCTTCAAGGATTGCTTTGCATTTAGCTCCATTCATCTTCTTCCAGCTTCTTCGTCCCTGCTGTAGAAAAATATCCCCACAGCATAATGCTTCCACTACTATGAGCTGGTGATCTGTGATGCTACGACAGTCCTCCTCGCTGCTTTTCTGATTGCCTTTGTTCTTATTCGGCCTGTCACTTTAGGTAGATGATAATGTCTTGGTAGGTATGAAGTTGTGGCAAAGTTTTTCCATTGTCAGACGATGGGCAGAACATTGCTCTTTGTGCGATGTTCAAAGCTTTGAATATAGTTTTAGAACCTAAGCCTGCATTAAACTTGATGCAAACTTGATTTCTGACCTATCTGCAGAAATACATTTTTAGGTGATATTTAATTGATTGCACTGGATTTTATTGAAGGGAAGCAGAGTAAATTAGGCACAATACACATTTTGGCCAGACGTTTTAGATTTTTGTCTGTAAAAAAATGTAAAACAGTTTTCCCTTATCATTCCAGTTCAGAATTATGTCCCACTTGGTCTGTCAAATAAAATCCCAATAGAATATATTGATGTTTGTGGCTGTTACCTGAAAAAATGTTAAATGTTTTGTGGAGTATGAAGACTTTTGCACAGTACTGCATTTCATAGTTCTCATATAGTTTAATAAATTCAGTAGAAGAAACAATAAATTAGAGCACATTTTATCTATAAAACACACCCAAACTCCATCTAGCAGCTTACCTTGGCCTCCTTCTCCTTTAGGGAACCTCTGTGGTCTGTAAGGTACTGTGAGAGGTCTTCAGCAGGGATGGGCCTCTCCATCACTAAAATCAGCTCCTGGTCCAGATCATACCAGTCCAGCAGGAACAATATGCTGGGCTGCCCCACTATTGCTGTCCTCAGTTTTAACATGATAACCACCTCTAAGGCCAGCTCACTGTCATTCTCATCCTGAAACATCCCAAAAACAGGAAAAACACAGAATGCTTCTGGGAATCCAGTAGGAAGTAAAACCAATCCCAGGTGGTGTTGCTCACTTACCTTATGCTTGAGGACCACGTTGTGTTTTAGGATATGTTTGATAGCTACCTACAAAATAGCAACAAGACTTTAATTAGCATGTTCGTGTGGAAATATCCTTAAAGGGGTATTTTACATTTTTTGAAGTGAGATTCTGTGATATTATTATCAGTAATTGTTCTCTGAAAAGGGTTTGTGTTATTGAGCTAGAGTTAAGCTTTGTTGAGGTTGCTGGGTGTATCAGTCCGCCTCATCAGCTGTGACTAGATCAGATCAGCTGACTTTGAGTTTACTGGAATGCTTCACAATTAACAATTAACTGCGAGACCTGGACAAACTTAGGAATGTAGCTGTTGCACCACTGACAGGCTCTAAAAAAGTCTAAAGTTTACCCCACTCTTCTCGACGGATGAGTCCTAACTGATCAAACAGAATAATGCAGTGGGCGTCTTTGATTATATTTAGCTTTGGAGTATTAACACGAACATTGTTTAGTAGAGTAAACATTAAAAGTAACAACAGTCTACAGTGAAACTGCAGATCGTTAACTTCCACTAATATAGATTTGTACCTCACAGATGTGAAAATTTTCAGTTTTAGTCGTTTCTGTTTGCTAGGGGTCAGTCTGACTAGCTATTAGCCTTCCACCGCTCTGAGGATTTTATCCCTTTTCTACAAACTCCGATTCCTACTGACTATAAGTAAGGAAACTATTTGTCATAAAAACGTCACAGAATCCTAATAAAAAATGACTGTGTGTGTGTATACATAACATTGTGTAGATCAATCCCTAATGGGACCAAACATTTGCCATTGTGGACATTTTACCTGATCCACACACGGGGGAATGGGTTATGTAGGTTAATGGTTAGGTTTAGTACTAAGGTATGAATTGAGTTTAGGTTAGGTTTAGGGTAAAGTGGTACGGGTTAGGGTGAGTTTAGGGTAAAGTGGTACGGGTTAGGGTGAGTTTAGGGTAAAGTGGTACGGGTTAGGGTGAGTTTAGGGTAAAGTGGTACGGGTTAGGTTTAGGGTAAAGTGGTACGGGTTAGGTTTAGGGTAAAGTGGTACGGGTTAGTTTTAGGGTAAAGTGGTACGGGTTAGGTTTAGGGTAAAGGGGTATGGGTTAGGTTTAGGGTAAGGGTCAGGGTTAGGCTAAAGCAATGACTGGAAGTCAGTGCAAGGTCCCTGTCAGGATAGAACACTATATGTGTGTGTGTGTGTGTGTGTGTGTGTGTGCATAAGTGTGTGAGTAACACTTACAGGTAATTTATCCTTCTCTCGATAGCCTGCATACACAGATCCAAAGCCTCCTTCTCCCAGTTTATAAAGCTCAATATACTTTTTGTAGAACTCGGCTAAACACATAAGAACATGTTTGAATTTTACATCAGAATAAAACCCTGTTCATTTGTGTTATTTCAGATCTAATTATCACCACACCTTAGTTTTGTCTAATAATAAATGTTTCTGTTAAAAATCTATCAATACTTAAACTCTGACCTTTTTGAGAATCTACCCTCTCTTTTTCTGCCTCCATCTTCTTCATCTTCTTCCTTCTCGGTGGTTCTTTAAGGTCCTCATCCTTCCTCTTCAGGTTTCTCTCACTTATATGTCTTGTTTCTGTACTGTTAATTACCAGTCTGGAGCTGCTGGACTCTAAAATTGTAAAAAACACCATAGAAACAACATGAGCATTTACTTACAACCACAATGACTTACAGTGTCTTAAAAAAGTATTCCTAACACTGAACTTTTTAACATTTTGTCAAAATACTGTCACTAACTTCAATGTGTTTTATGGGAATTTAAGTGATGTACAGCACAAAGTAGCACATAATTGTGAAGTATAATAAGTAAAAACTCTTTTTTTATGAATAAGAATCTGTAAACATCCAACCTGTGGTGATGTCCACTGTGGAGGAAGATGACTCTGTAGTTAGGATATGCTCTGGGAGTCCCTTCTTCTTCTTGGCTGGCAGTGAATGTCCTTCTTTGGTTATTTTCCTTTTTGTTCTCATCACTGTCTTGATTTGATCCTGGCAGCTTGTGGAGGGTCTGGCCACATCAGAGACCCTGGTCCTTTTTCTAGGAGTCTCATTTTTAGCTCTTTTCCTTTTCTTTGGTCTGCTGTCCTCAACAGACTCTGGACTCTGTAGTGTCATACGTCTCTTGCTCTCTGGAGTGACAGACATTGGGATTTGTTTTGCAATTTGTCAAATATTTAGTATTTCTGGATTACGTCACATACTGATATCTCATCAGGTACTTTATTTCAGAAACTGCTCAACTATTATTTTAGTTTTGTCAAGATCCATGCTTCTTTGAGAAGCTATCAGACATTCAGACATCTCAATGTTGCCCACCAGAAAAAGTTTATAAACAGAAATCCTCAACTCTCTTATCCCTCTCTTATCTTATCTTATCTTATCTTATCTTATTATCTTATCTCTTATTACTCTCTTAACAATACATTAAAAGCATAAGTTGACTGTAACTGATTAGTTTGTAACATTGACTGACTTTTTAAATCAGCAATCTCTTTAAATCTCTTTCTAAAAACTACAACATGAACATTCTCATGTTCATCTTGAGTGAAACTCGTGCACTCAGTTACCTTTAATTCTTCTGCGGGCTGGGGCTTTAAACTTCTTGTTAGATTGTTTGTTCATCTTTGTTTTTTGTAGATTTCACTGACTATCAGTTGACCAACAAGCAATGGAAGATTCAACTATCGTAGCTTCGTGTTACTCTCTGAGAGATTAGAATGTCAAGTTAGAATGTTTTGTTGTGACACAACTGTGAAGTCATAAAGCACATTCCAAAATATGGACTCGGTTATTAAAAGGCAGGTCATGTTGCCTAGCAACCCTCCCCTGTGTAGGCCCTGGTTAAGCCCTAACCTACAGAACACACAAAGATCTCTAAAATCAAACCAAAAACTCTTCCAGGGAATATTCAATTTAAGGATTGAAGCCCAAATATTGAAGCATCACAGGGACCTTGATTATTTTGATTTTACTGTAAAAAGCAGCAAAATAAGAAGCTTATACCGTTTGTTTGAATTTGCTTGCATTTTTTTTAAATTGATAAAATTTGAAAACTTTACTAAGAATAATTTTATTTACGGAGAACACAATATCCAACTATATTAGTATCGTTTCTTAAGCAATTAGCAGCACAGCATTTGCTCATCAAAGTGATTTCTCCTCTAACAAAATGATTGTGTACTTTTAGTAACTCAACAATCCATCACAACTGTTCAGGGTCTGACCACACCCACAAGCCACATTAGGATTTTAGGTGACCAGTACAAAGTAGTGTGTAACTGGGAGGAGTGAGGAAAGGGATGCATGGTTTTCAAAATGTTTTACAAAAAAATTTCTGAAAAATGTGATATGTACTTGTTTTTGGGGCTCCTTTTCTCTAACAACCCTAAATTAAATCTAACGTAACCCAAGTACCCTTTTACTGTTTGTAAAACCTGGCCTTTATAGAAGATTGACAAGAAGAAAGCTGCTGTTGAAAGAAAATCTTAATAAGTCCTGCTAAAACTCATATAGGGGACAAACCCAAATAAACAAGGTGCTTTGATTAAATGATCCGACTGCACTGTTTGATAGTTAGGATTAATTGGAATGTATGTACCCAACTTGAAATCTGTATGATTCGATTGACTTGACTTTATAAAGTGCCTTGAGATGACGTGTTGTGAATTTGCGCTATACAAATAAACTGAATTGAATTATATTAGACCAAAGTGTAACAAAGTGAGTACATGGATTACACCACGCATACACCATTCCAACTATAAAACATGGTAGTGGCAGCATCATGCTGTGGGAATATTTTTTTCAACAGTTAAATGGAAGTGGGTCAGAATTTATGGGGAGATGAGCTAAATACAGGGTAATACTAGAAAAAAATGTGATAGAGGTTGCAAAGGACTTGAAATTGGGGCTTAGGTTCACCAGCAGGGTGACCCTAAGAATACATCCAGAGCTACAATGTAGATCAAATTTAGATCAAATTTAGATAAAAGCACATTCATGTGATAGAACACCAAAAATCCAGACCTAAATACAAATGACAATAGGTGTCAATACTTGAACACTGAAGTTCACAGATGATCTCCAGACTGAGTTTGAGATCATTTGCATAAAATGGGTAAAGATTTCAGCCTTTAAATGGCCAAAACTGGTACAAACATATCCCCAAAAGACCTTTAGCTATAACTGCAGTAAACCATCCAGCTACAAATAGATTCAGCTCCCCTGAATCTATGAAGTAGAGATTCAAGGGAGCTGAATAAATATGCACATGAAAATTTTTTGGTTCTTATTTGAAAATAAAGATGAAAACATGTATTACCTTCCTTTCACATCACAATTAGGTACTGTTTTGTCTACCACATGAATCCCAGTGAATACATTGAGTATGAGGTTGTACCATGACAAAATGTGAGTCAACTATTTTCCAAAAAACTGCAAATCTTGTTGCTTGGTCTTATTTTTTTTTTTAAGTTTCCATTTGTTTTTCTTTTTTTGTTGTTTAGACAAAACTCCTTGAGCTCCTGAAGCTCATTAATCTAGGATTTAGGCTCTGTCCACACTAATGTGAACAGATTACATCTCACCTGTAATTCACATGAAAAGAAAGGTTCTACTGAGATTTTATAAACAGCGCTCCGCTTGTGGTGCATGCTTGTGTGCTGTACATTCAAATACTTTGTGAAAAATATTTACATAGGGGCCTACTTCAAGAATGCCCACAATCACGTTCTGAGCCAGAGATTACAACAACAGTAAAGCCATTATCATGTGTTTTTCCTATCTCGCTTTCCTCTGACTCTGATTCCAATAAACTTCACAAATAAGATGAAGTCATTGAGATAAAAAGGGTAAACTATGTCAAAAAAAGAAAACAAGAAAAAAGTCAAATCAAAAAATTTGTTTATATGAACACAAAATATGAAAGAAAGATTACAATGACGTGTGTGTAGATGTAGAAAAACTGATTAGCCTGCGTCTAAACTGACATCTGAGGAAATAAGCCTGAAACAAACAAAATTCAGTTTGCAATTGCTGCTTTGCTCATAATAGTAATAATATTATACTCTCAACATCCTGTATAGATAACTATAAAAATGCTCAATTTAAACATGATATTGTTTTGAAGTACTAGATGGATTTTAGGATACAATTAAAACATTAACTATTAAATAATTTCTCCCTTGTTTCATGAAGGTCAATTGTCTTGAAGATCTAAATTACTGTTAACTTATCTTCACCTGATCTGATCCATACAGATTGCCACAAAATTAGAATTTACAGTTACCTAGTTTATCATAACAATTATACTACCAAGCAAATTGTCTTCAGTTTCCCCCAGTCAGCCCTTTTTACTGCACACGCACATTTTTGTTGCTGCCACCATGTTCAAATAATCCCATTAGTGCTGGGAAAACAGATACATTTGTGACAGGGTTTAAAAGTTCACTGGATATACATTTGCTGGGTACACTTCTCATTCTCCAAAACATAATTAAAATGGAAAGACTGACGCCTCTGAGTGATATACTAGCGTGTGTGTGAGAGACAATATATGTTTTAATGCTTTGAGATGGTGTCAGTGTTCCTGTGATTTGAAGTGCTTCTGACAGTATCGCTCTCTTTTGCCGTGTTAATATTTTTATTTGTGCCTGGGTCTGAGAATGTATAATAATTGGTGTTTGTTATGATGTTTACTGGCTGAGTTAAAATAAACTCTGTTCTTGGAGCCTTGGAGAAGAGGATAAAGTAGAAAAATAAAGTGGTCAATGTTCTTAGTCATATATTGCCCTTTTAACCTAATCTAGATTCAGTAAAGTGCTTTTGTGTGAGTTTTCCATTTGCATAAACACAAATATCCTGAGCTATCTGTGTAGTTATGCTGCTATAGGCTTAGGCTGCTGGAGGACATAATGACCACTTTCACTCTCTTTGCTACATTCTCACACTACATTCACTACTACAATTTTACATTATTTGCTGTTATTTCAGCTTTTAACGTTGTTCTCTCTTTTCTCTTCCAAGAAGCTACGACTGGCCTGACTCTGTGTCTATCTGTGACACATTTCTGGAGATGGGCATCGTCCGAGCTTCTGCTGGCAACAACTTAATGCTCACTCTCTACCGATGATCCACATGGCCCTGTCTTTCAGTGTTTAAAGCTTTCTTTGTCCTAGACATAACAATTGACAGAGCTTTTACTGTAACTAATTATAAGTGCTCTCTTTCCGACTCTAACCTTGAAAACTGGCTTAGAGTTTATCTGTTCTTTCTTTCTAGATTAAATCAGTCTTGAACTGATCAACATGTGGATGAAATGATGACCGAGTTATGTTTTCTGTGTGAGATGATTTTATTATAAAGCTTGAAAACCCCTAAAAGACATAAATCAAATACATTTTAGCATGATGTGTTCTTAGAAAGAGAATCGGGTCTTATCTTGGGTTGTTGGAAGTTTTGAGATAGACTTGTGTTTAGTGCCCCCCACAGTTATTGGAACCCCTAGTACAAATGTCTACATTGACTTGTGGTATTCCTTCTCTTATTGCAGCAGCTTAATTTTACAATGAAAAATGTAGAGAATACCACCAGTGCCGCCACACTTTCTGGCACCCCTGCTGTTAATACTTTCTACAGGCCTCTAATGCTAACAGTGCAGCAAATTGTTCTCCCAGAGGCATTAGAAAATAAGCTGCACTGGGCCACAAGATTCGAATAAAAAATACAGTCCACATTTTTGAATTTGAATTATTTATTTTTTGAAAAATAAAACTTTCAATATACTTTCTTCCCGAATTTAAGATCTAAATTACAGGTTTCTTGTTTTCTTCAGTTCAACATAGTCTTGTAAAACCATTTTACAATATAGACTTGAAATAGACATTTGGCTGACTTATACATGTAAGCAACACTCTGTAAATGTTCCTAACTTTCATAGTGTGTTTTTTAAAATATAAAACTGGTTTCACAAAGCAATCTTGTCTGCCCAGGCAATAATGGGCATAATTCTTTTTCCATTCCTTTCGAGCAATGTGCCCCTTTTAGAAAGTGAATTTTTAGGCACTTTGGTTTTTAATGGTGGCAACTTTTTTGTTGACATTTTTTGGATAAAATTTTTCTGGGGATTCAGAAGATGTATCTTGGGCTATGATCCCTAATAAATCGACTTGGCAACACCCTTCTCTGCTCCCACAGCATTCTACAATGTTAGAGCATACAGGAAGAGGGATCTTTGACTGCTCCTCTTCTCACAGACTCTCCAGGGTCCCTGGTCTTCTCAAATGCTCTCTTCTCTTCAGCTCACTTCACAGGTTTCCGACATCTCTATCTCTATTATGTTTTGGATCGTCATACGTTTGAGGTCAGAATATTTTTGTTTACTGGTAGAATTTGTATTTAACATTTCATGATTTTTCAAAAGGTTTGTGATTTTCTTCAATCTAACTGGACTTTTGGAGTAGAAACAGGCCCACAGCATCACTGATGTTCCATCCTACTTTACAGTGGGCATGACTTAATTTTCATAGATTTTCTTTTAACCCACCAGGGTTTGTGGCTGAGAGGTAAAATTTTAGTCTTATCTGACCAAAGTCAGTGTTTTGATTAAAGTTCCACAAGAATTGTTTTTTTTGAGATGGTAGAACAGATTTTCTTTTTCTGGAAACACACCCTATAATCAACTATCATGTACAGTAGTTATTATTAATAGGTGTCAGAGACTTGGTCACCCTAAGATGATATTGTTTCCTTAATGTCTTTTAAGGTGAGTTTTGTAGATTGGTTATTCTTTGACCTTGCTTTCCTCCTTATTTTCTTACTCAGCCTTTTTTGTCCCAGTTCAACCTGTTTATCACTTTTTAATTACTGCTTTGACAGTGGATATGGGCAAGTTTAGCGAGTAACTGTGTTCTTTTAACTATTTCCTGACTTATGAAAACACAAATTTGCTTCACTTTCTTGTCTTTCCCATTTTGATGAGTGGGCAAGAAAAAATTGGACCTTATGTGAAGTTATTATATAAACCAGTGAACCAGGAGGTCTTGGAATTTAGCAGAAAAGTAATCAATACTATAATCAACAAAAAAAAAAAATTGAAGTCAAATTAATGTTTGATTCTTCTAAATTTTATACTGAGAGATTATGCTTGAGCAGTAGAAGACAAATTAAGACTTTTTATTTATCACTTATTATCAGGGGGGACAAAATAATAGAGTTGGGGGTGTGGGTGGGCACAGTCAGACTGAATAGTTTGCTCTAGTGCTGTAGTGATGAGTAATTATTTTCATGTGTACAGTTAGGCTCAACAGTATTAATTAACTAACTAACTTGTTCATAAAACAAAAGCCTCTGAAATTGTCATATTATCTCTGTGATGGACACAGATACCTGTGTCATTTCTAACCAGCAATAAACCTCTTGGTTGAATGAAAAATGTTTCCAATCTAAATCTGCCAGGGGTATGAATAACTTTGAGCCTAAGTTTAGAAAATGAAACAGGTTGTCTGCAATCACTGATTTCAAGAGATGTTAAGCTCATGATGAAGCGAGTAAATGGCTTTGTTTTGGTGGAGGTGGTGGGCAGAAACACAAGAATGTTCCTGTTAGCAGAATTAATCTCTTTGAATCTTCAACCATTCACAGGAAAAACCCAGGCAGCCCTGCTTTACAGCATGAACCAAATCTCCATCAAAACAGGCCATTTTCAACGTTTCAGGTTGCAGCTTTCCGCCCATAATGAAGGGGATTTTAAATGAGCTAATGCACTGTAAGCAGAAGCAAAAGGGTGGAATGCTGTTCGCATTGAGCAGCCAACTGGCAGGCTTATACCAGTTGTTGACATCCAGAGAGTAAGACTAAGGGAAGACAGAAGGAAACAATACAACCCAGGTTTGTAGCTGAAATGAAAATATGAATGTTGGTGCTGGGCTGCCATACAAGCCCTATCATGGAGAAAGAGATAATTAAATTAAGCTGGCCCTTTCTGGGTTTGCTAATTATCCACAAGTACATGCATTTACCAATCTCTCCTATACCGGTCAACCATATTGGACTGCATCGAATGTAAGTTTGTCTATTTTCTAAAGTGAGTGGAGGAGATCAGTTTTGGTTTTGCAAAATTGGATACATTACAGAATCCTAAATCTACTGAACATGTGATGATAGGTCACATGTAAAAATAATTTGGTTTACCAGACTGTTTTAAATCATCATATAGATAGAAGACAGAGAAAGACGACTGGCTTTTAACCTCCGGTCAGCTATTATGTTAAAGCAGTATAACAATTGTAAGATTAAAAAATTTTACATCTCCACATATTTTATTGAAAAACGATTGAAGCTGTGTCTCCACAGACCTCCACACGTTACCCAGACTAACACTTACTGTCTGGCTGTGGTCTGCTCTATTCCTGTGTTGGCCATGGGAAATGGAGCATTATGCAACCATGTGCCTACCTCAGGTCATTAAGATGCCCTCACTCAGCAAAACTGGCACATCTGCGTGGGCTGATCAGCATGGCCCTGTGGTTGGTGGAGGGGATGATAACAGCACGCTAATTAAAAAGCCATTCATTGGAGTGAAAGGCCAATTAAAGGCCTAATATTTGATAAGGCTCTCGCCTCACTCAGCAGTAAGCCCACCTGGGAAGTATTTATTAAATGTTAATGGAGACTGTAATTAATATCTAGGGCGGATTAACGCGGAAATGAATATCATTCTCGCGCACAATGAGAAGGAGAAAGCTGTTACAGAACAGAGGCAGGGAGAACAAGCGTAAATGTGAGACAGATAATGGAGCTCAGCATTTTGCTCCTGTGCTGAAGGCTGCCATGTGCACAATGGGCTCCTAAACAGATGTGTTATTAAACTAGAGCATTGCTGCCATGTGGCATGACAATTCCTGGTATTATCAGACAAACATTTCTTGTTACCGTCCTAATTTCTGAGTATAACAACTAATTAGATCTTAATTACTGGGTACTTCTAATAAGAAAAATTGTGTCTGTATATTCAAGTCAATTCAATTTATTTATATAGTGCCAATTCACAACACATGTCGTCTCCAAGCACAAAAAATGTCAATTCAAGTCAATTATATACATTCCAAACTGATCCTAGTTATCAAACAGTGCAGTCAAGATGCATCTAAAGCCATAATGATTCATTGCATGCAGGACATAGGAAAACTGTTTAAACTAGTTCGTACATATTTCTATATATTTATTTGCTATTGACATCATAGTGTAAAAGATCATCTGAGAAAGAAAGAGAATTTTTATGTTTTCTGATATAAAACTTTAATGCAAGTTGTCAACTGCAGGCTTATCTCATTCCTCTTTGCTTTGAATCATTGTCATGGAAAATAAGATCCGACTGTGTCTCTGTGCGACATCATGAAAGTCAAGGTTGTTTTTTATTCACTGCTACAGCTATCTTTATATTTCTGCTTTAAACTAGTCCTCCTTACACCACTGGTTCCTTTAGTATCTCTATTGTACTGACTGACAGTGAAATTGTGTTCTCAAATTGTATAAAGCTTTTTACCCTCCGTTATTTAATCTGGCTTTTTTTTGCCCTCATACTCTGGTGTTTTACCTCAATAGGTAATTGTTCAGCAAGAGAGGTGGCCAAGATGGGTTTTCCCAGCAACTCCACCTTTCAGGGCACTACCATTTGATCAGGTTCTGGGTGATCAGTTTGGGACAACTAAGACAGTATGCCCTTGCAGTTTCTCGTTCATGTTGAGTATGGACTAATAACATAATAAACAAAGACAGATGGCCCTGATGTTTAATTTAGAATTATATCATTTAAAACAATAATCATCAATGTGTTTAGTGGGATTCTTTTTTTCCTCCAGCCTTCTCACCTTTCCTACAACAGACTTAGCTGCAGTAGCCTGTAGCTAGGTGCTATTGTCACATGAAACTTAAATTTTATTTGGGGCACATGCATTGTATATGCCGGAAAACCAACCCTGCACATCATCTATCCCAACTGCAAAACATGGTGGTGGCACCATCATGCTATGTGTTCATCAGTAGATGGTGCCACCACAATGGTTTACTAGCTGCCCGAGGTTGAGCTATTCTGCAAAGGATGGGCGAGAATTTCAATCTCTCGATGTGTAGACTCTATAATTGCAGTAAAAGGTGGTGTTAACTAAAGTGACTGAAGCCAGATGTACACCACAGTTGGCAGATTTGTTATTGTGCAAAAAATAAAATCCATTTTGCTTTCCACTTTGCAATTATGTAACATTTTATGTTGGTCTGTCTCATCACAATAAATAAATTGAAATTTGTGGTGACAAGATGTGAAATAAAGGTTTACATTGTCATCATAAAATCAGCTTAGAGTGCAACCTTTCAACAAGGTCTTTCAAGATTCTTTACTGTGCAACATTTATTACTCTCTTATTTAAATCATAAACACTCTCAGACAAATGTCATGATAATAATTAAGCTGTCACCTTCTGATCCTGCTTTAAACATAGAAGGAATGAGACTGTGCCTGAGGATGGATCTCCCTCTACTTGGTCACTTTTTGTTTGTGTTGTGTTTTGTCTGAGAGACTGTTCTTATATAAGTCCCTCAGAGGCTGTCCTCTTCTTAGATGTAGACATTTTTGATAACCTTCTTTCTGGTTCTCCCAAGCGGCACGCAACACAGGAGAGACTCTGACAATGAAGGTTGGGCTGAGTTGAACTGTAGATAACACACATGCCACAATGATTTCCCCCTGGAACGGGCTCTTCTTACCCCCCCCTTTTCCTCTTACAAATAGCTTTGTTTGTTGCTGCCAGCGCGAACTAAGCGATGCCCTGGCTCAGTGGTTGTTTTCTTTCATTTACCTCTTATCCTGATGAGCATCTTCAGAGCTGCATTTGACCTTGTTTACATCCCTCCCACAAGCCATTAGGACTTAGGTTATGTGTCTTCATTACTGATTGCTGCTCTATTAGCCAAGACTAATGAACATGTTCGCAGAGGACAGACATGCCAATAGAACTAAAAATACCAAAGCAAATTGTCTATTGGATTGGTGGTGAGATTAAGGTTGTGGCAAAAGGTTGAGGTTGGAGTTAGAGCTTTAAACTGGTGAAAATTAAAGTGTCTGGCAGTGACTTTAGACGGTGTCAGCTGTTGACCACTGGGTTAAGGGATAAGCTGATGAATCAGCAAAGTAATGCGTTTATTTAATCTAGTTGTTAATCTATGACCAATCTGTGTGGGATTTAGACATAACTGCCAATGTGTACGTGGAATGAGAAGTGACATTAATAGCATGAGTATAGTCGATGCCAAAAAATCTCTTATTTAAATGCTCTTTAATAATAAAGAGACCGATTATGAGCTTTGCACCAGTGCATTATGTGCACTGTGCATATTTGTCATGCATAGTTTAAGTAAGATTTTCATTACCTTAGCTAAGCAATCACACCCTTGTATCTTTTCCAATTTTTTTCATACTTCAACTACAAACCACAACTAGACAAACACGTAGTTATGTTGAAGTGGAAGCAAAACGTTATTTTAAAAGTTTTTTTACAAATGAAAAGAAAACGGAGGCATTATTTATCAATAAAACACATAAAAGATAAAATACACAAAATATGGCTCACTAGAATTTCTAACATAGAAACTATCTCAGGCAGAAGGTGATAGCTGTCTCTCAAGATATGCCTAAATAAAACCCTGTTTAACCAGTTGCCTTCAGAAGTTATCAAAATTGGTAAACAGAGGTCAAAAAATAGAATAGCAGAACTGCGAACAAACCACAACGTCCACCTTAACCGAGAGCAGTTAAAGTAAGCATTAATCAGAGAAGCAGCCAGAAGCCAATGGCTATTCTGGAGGAGCTGCAAAGATCAAAAGTCAAAACTCAATCAATTGGACAACTGTCAGTCTTGCATTCCAAATCATGCCTTTATGGGGGAGTGGCTATGAGAACGCCATTGTTCAAAGAAGCCATGACATGGTAGAGAGCACAGTAAAATAGAAGAAAGTATTCAGGTCAGAGAAGGCCAAAATTCAACTTTTTGGCCTACATGCTAGGTACCATGTGCAACGGAAAACTAACACTGAATAAACATGGTGGTGGCAGAATATGCTGTGTAGATGTTTTTTTCTTTAGAAAGAACAGAGAAGATGGTCAGAGTTAATGGGAAGATGGATAGAGCTAAACACCTGGCAATCATGGAAGAAAATCTGTTTAAGGTTTCAAAAGACTTGAGACCCTAAATATACAGCCAGAGCTATAACAGAATAACTAGGATCAAAGCATATTCAGGAGTTAGAAAGACCCAGCTAAAGTCCAGATATAAATCACTTTAATAATCTGCAGCAAGACCTAAAAACTGTGTTCAGATACTGCCCTTCATGTCTATCTGAATTTAATTATTGTGTAGAAAAGAATGGTCAGAAATTTCAGCTGCGATGTTCAAAGCTGGTGGAGACAGTTTCCCTCCACTACACAATCACATGCTAATTTGTGTTGGTCTATTACACAAAATCCCTGCAAAGTACATTTAAGTGTCTGGTGGTGGGATATACAAAATTGTCACATCAAACTCATGATATCTAAATAAGCACATGTTGCTACAAAAAAACTGCCTGACTTTTCATTCTGTTCTTCATGAGATTTGCAAATGAAACACTGAACAGCCGGAAAGGGGTTAAGCTATTGCATGCCGCCATGTGAGGACATTTTAAGCACCCCATAGAAAATAGTCATAGTTTTAATAATAGATGCAAAGTGACTGCACTGTGAACAATCTGCAGAAATAGAGTGTGTGGTATTGTCTCCTCTTTATTGGTTAATAAAATCCACAGGCATGCGCTTGAGTGAAAATTCATTGGTTCTGTGGTCAGTTAGTTGTATATGTACAGCAGTATTAAGACCACAATATCCAGTAAATCAGTCAGACACAGCAGACAAAGCACTATGTTAAGAAGTCACTGTAGAGAGGCTAGCAAGCCATGATGTATGGGTGGGGGGTGGAGGGCACCATTAAAGGATATAAAGTACGAAAAGGGTAGGAGGGGGAATCAGCAGGAAACGGCTGTTGAATAGCTCTCAGATCAATACTAATAACCACACACAGAGAATGACTTCCTCTCATCCCGTATAACTCACACAGAGGAGTAGACGAGATGGAAGAACACACGGTGGACAAAGAAATGAGAACAAGGAGGCCGTTAGAGGGGAAGGAAAAATGTGTGTGAGGCTGATATTTGTCCATTTGCAATCTCCGCTGGTCTCTTTCTTCCCACTTTTTCTCTTTTTATTGTTTAATTAAAGGGCAGAGCATATTAGAAGAGTCACTTTATCACTGTGGGAAAGCAGTACCACCCAATACCACCTGTGAAATGTCCTCATTGAGCTCACAGAGTCTTATTTGAAAGTCTGCAGATCTGTGTGTGTCTCTCCATGTGAGTGAGTATATGGAGGGTTGGAAAGCCATGCAATTTGTGGAGAATTAGATTGTTCTAAAAGCATCTCTCAATAAGAGACTGGTGAATGCATTTGCCCTAATGGCCTGCCATTTTATATTTCTTTAATGAAGTTACCGAAGAGGAGAAAATGGTAAACCCGGCCACGCTCCTCTATACATGCTCAGGGCTCTCCATTTCCTCTAAAAGCGAGGTGCCGGCCCTGACCTCATCTAATTCAGTCTGCCAGAGAGAAACTGAAGCCACATATTCTTTATCTTCTCACACTTCAGCACACAGAGAAATTCAGCTTCCACTCTGTGTGCACGTGTTTATTTTTACTGAGCGTCTTTGTAAGTGTGAGCATATTTGTTTACATGATTTTGTCAGCTGAACTCACCATGGCAGTATCAAAGCATAGTAATGCGATCCCAACTTTTTCTGGAGTGACAATCCCATTTCACCCAGGCTCCACAGCTCAGGCTTCACACCTTGCTTAAACTCAGACATATTCATGCTCCATCAAGTGGAAACTTCCCTCATGAGTTTGTGTTTGCGCGACATAGAAAGTGAGAAAGACAGAGACACGGCGCTGCGGAATAAAGTAAGGTATTTTCTGATGTCAGATGAGAATACTAAGCACACATGCAGATATTTTAGTGCTGCGCCTTCTCTGACAAGTGGAAGAACGAACGGCAATTCTTTCTTTTGGTGCTGAATGTGACGAGCAAAGGTAATAGACTTCTCCAAAACGCACAAAGCTCTCACAGTATTATGTGTGGATGTTTGAAGGACCTTTTCAGAGCATTTCCAGGGACTACTTGTTTTGGAAATGATCTGTGTGGACTTGTAGTGATACTCAGATGGGAGCTGACTGCAGTGTCTACAGCTGCGTATGTAGAGCCAAATATGAGGACAGAGCTTTCATAAACTGCTCATTATGGTGGAAGTCAGAAACAAGATGGCCCCCTTAAAAGCCCTGTCTGGAATTTGCTTCCGGCAACTACCACCAGGACATATTGTGTGCAATATTGTTCATGGATTACTTTGGTTAGAACTAACCCTCGGCTATGAAAAAATAATATATATATAAATCTTAACTTAAAAGCAATATGTTGCAATTAATTCAAGTTCTTTCTGTTGTCATGAAAAAATCCCTGTGTGCAGAAAATTTGCTCCTGAAAGCACTTTGTGCTTTACAACACAGGATAGAAGAAATGTTCATATGCCTATAACAACTTAAAACCCTGTCGAAAAAGAAATTGGAGGCATTATTTCTGAAAAAAAGACACAAAAGATAAAGTACACATAATTTGGCTCACTAGGATTTCTAACATAGAAACTATCTCAGACAGAAGGTGATAGCTGTGCATCAAATCTGAGGAACCTAAAGGAGCATCAAGAAAGTTTCTGAAAGACAAGTTTGATCAGCAACACACAGAAACAATCACATTTATTGGTACCAGTGGTGCCTGCAGCTGTATGCACTGTGCATACCTTGAGATTTAGTTTTAATAAAAACGGACACCAGGTTCACTGCTCTGGCCCTGATGAACATCCAAAATCAACATTGCCAGTGAAGAGGTGGTAAGGTAGTTTGGTTTTCCATTTTTTTTTTCTATTTTTTTGTTTATTTAATGTAATTAGAAACAATTAGGCTATGTAGGCATATATATGTTTGTGTGTGTGTGTGTGTGTGTGTGCAACACATCATGTGCGTTGGGCCATGTATGGTTCAGATGCTCCTGTAGCATGTTTGTGTGGGTCAGGACCTGACCAGGTGCGTGGTGAGATATTGCTGTTTTTGTGTGCCACATGCAACGTGGGCAGGTCGCCTGTATTTGTGTGGGTCAGGTGTAATGTTTTTACAATGATTTGTGCGCCATGCGCATGATGTGCATCGGAATTGTTGTTGTGTGGGTCAAGTACGGTGAAGGTTTTGTGCGTACCTTCTGATCATATCCTGCAGGTGCCCCTGATTGGCACCCTTGGTGAAGATGTGTAAAGAAAAAAAACTTAATATTGGTTCCTCTTTTATTGCAGGAACAATTTCTCAAAATAAAACAAAATGCAGCAGTTTTCCAACAGTGAACGTTGGGGTTTCTGTTCTACCTTTCTTACAATCTTCCTTAATGTGTGCCATGAAAAGATAAACTTGGGTCCTCTGCCTTGTTTGTCAAAGTTCCAATTCTTTTAACTAAATAATTGCTGTAATTGTTTAAGTGTTGCCATATTAGTTTATTAGTTATTAGTATATTCCTTTGTGTGTAGTTTCTTAGTTTATTTCTGTGTTCTGGTCACTGTGTGTTATAGAATATTCCCTTAGGTTAGCATTTGTCTTTTTTTTTCTTGGTTTTCTGTTTTCCTATGTCTTAGTTCAGCTCCCTCTGTGGTAATTAGTCTCTCTCTCAGTTTATCCTCTTTCTTTCTGCCTCAGCTGTTGCAAACAATCACCTAATTGACTCCCTTGTATCTTATGTCATTCTCTACTCGGCAGCCAGTTACGTTCACTGTCGGTCGTTGTTGCTTACTGGATTCATCCGTTAACAAGTCCGTTATTCTGTTACTCTGCCTCTATCTCTATCCATACTCCATGTCCTGTTCTCCTCTTGCCTGGCTGTACGTTTTTCCCTCTAGTTATGATTAGATCGTTCTATTCAGAATGCTGTTCAATTCCAAGTTGGTCCCACAAACAACTCTCAGAACCTGACATGTAGAGAACCCAACAAACAGGTGAAAGAAGGTTCTCTATTCACATGAGACAAAATTGAAAGCTATTGTCCTGCTTGCAAAATCCCATGAGTGGCAGAAACCAACAACTCACGTCACTTATCTACACTTGGTAGTAGCATCATGCTAAGGGGAGGGTTTTCGTTAGTGGAGACAGAGGTGCTGGTCATAGTTGATGGTGAATAAAATCAAGGCCATTTTGAAAGAAAACCTGCAAGAGACTGCAAGAGGTTTGAGAATGGAGTGAAAGTTCACCTCCTAGCAGGGCAACCATAAACATACACCTAGGGCTACAATGGAATGGTTTAGATCAAAGTATAGTAATGTGTCCACCGTTTTTAATTGTGATATTGTACTTCAGTAAAAATCATGACTTTAAGGCTTTTACACACCCTTACCATATTTGCAAATAAATATGTAGGGGGCTGAATTTAGCAGCAAATTAATTGTGAATTCCATTTAACTACATAGCCCATCTGACACATATTTTCATTTATTCTGAAGAATGACACTGAATATTTCACCGACACACATTTAAATGTCATCACCTAAGACTCATGTTCTGATCAATAGTTTACCATTAGCAAAAGCTCTGCTCTAAGGCTATGTTGATGGTGCCATACCTCATGAAACAACAATGTTAAAGCTCATATTGACCCATTCAAATCAATTATTCATTCTCCAGTTATGGTACTTATCTGCATATTTTAGACCTAATGGCTTTAGCTATCTACACCTGCCTTTATCTTTTCATCTGTCCTTGTCTTTTATTGACTTAACCTGGGCTAAATTAAGCTGTTATTGAGTAAAACAAAGTCTGACATGCCTTCAAACGAAAGGAGAAACAAAGGTCCCCTGCTTTATTGGAAAAGATGAAAATAAGTAATTTATTAAGTCTTATTATGCATAGATTTGTTTATTGAAACCACTTTAATGGGTCAGGGTCAGGTTTATTTGGTGAAGGAGTTTTTAGGATCAGAATCTCTTTGAAATCAGCACTGCTTTCAGTGCAGCTAGTTTGTTGTAATCATCATTAATACATAATCAAAAAGAAAACAGGGTGGAGAACCTTTAGCAACAAAAGAGGTAGAAACGTGTTATTTTTGTCCAGTGATTGGTTCTATAATCATTCTTAAAAAAGTTAATATGTCATTTTTTTTTAATAACAGTGAATCTGCTTCTAAATCATACTAAATATATATTTGGTATTTCTGCTTTACATTGTTTTTATACCCTTATTCTGGCTAATCAGAATTTAATGTATATTACACCCAGTGACTTTAGTGGCAACTCAATAAATGCAAACTTTCATTGAAATGTCTCAGACGATTTCTATTTAGCAGCTATAAAGATCTATGTCTGCATGTGGAAGAGCAATAGTTATCTGGAACTGCTTTTCTAAAATAAAGAAATGTGCTATTACTGGAGATAGTCATGAAGGCTTGTTGGTGCATATGAGTCTTGGATGGGGCTCAAACAAGGAATAAATTAAAAAGAAAAACACTTCCCTCACCTCACATTCAGATCAGTCAGATACTCTGATATAAAACATAAGCATATTTGCACAACCTGCCTCCCTTTTTCTGTTTAAAAAAGATTGGCTGTACATTCACATACATGTAGTACATATTACTTCTTTATCATTATTTGTATTTCCTCTAGTGTTCATGCATTTATAGCTAATGTTGGTATAAGTGCTGAAAACCAAAGTCAAATTCCTTGTTTTTGCACACAAAGTTGGCCAATAAAGGTGATTCAAATTTTATCGATGAAAGGAAACCAAAACACTACTTGAGGGTTTTGCACAAGTCTAAGTCTCTATGTTATGCTGAACATTTGTCCTGCCACGATTAGTGCCTTCGTTTTCCTATCCTGCTACTGATGGATTTTGTTCAATATAAACCACTTCCAAAATCTGCCAGCTAAATATCTAACATAGACTTACCTATCTATAAATGTTTCTCTTTGCAGCACAGTGTTTTTACAGCCTAAAAAACACTTGGAAGTTTGTAGCTGTGGGTTATAGTATTGAATCTTTTATATTTTCACCTGGTTAGAGATATTGACCCTCATTTTCCCTGACCCCTCCCCTTCCACTTGGTTTACAGTCCCCTAATGTTGGTAAGTAGTTTGTTAGCCTTGAGGTAAATACAAAAATGAAGAGATAAGCAAAAAAGTCAGTGCAGCACAAACAAATTGTTCATTCTGTCACAAAATTCCTTACATTTTTATCAGCAAAAGCAAAAAAGATAAATAAAAAATAAAATAATGCACAAGAGAAACAAATTCTGAATTACAAAAGAATTACTCCACCATATAGCAATTAATGTGGGTCTGATGTTGGGAGTATAATTTTGTGCATATGTTTTATTTGTGATGCAGAATGAAGTCAAATATCTACCCATGTTGAAAAACAGTTATCATTGCACATATGTTTCACTTTTCAGAAAAAAAAACTTACTAAAAAACAGGTTATAATTTTTTTTCTTTTAAGTTTAGATAATTTCAAGACTTTCAAAAGAAATGCCCCATTTGGTGTGTACCTTGGTTTGCTAGTAATCACGAGTCAATATAGAAATAGCTGTGCCTTAAGAGATTTTCCAAATATATAAAACAATAAGTCGAACAATGTTAAACATTGTGTTCATTTTGCTTGGAGATTTACTTTAACTGCTTAACATAATCTTCTATTTGGGTGAACTGGGATAGCTGAATTGCATACTTTAGTTGCTATATGGAAAAGAAGGAGAGCTTTTTTCAATTTGGCACCCATTTGATAATTAAGCATTTCATGGCAATGATAAGCCTGGAAAAATGAAAGAAAATGTAAGAAATTATGCCCTAAATGTTGAAAAACAAAACTAGAGGCGAGCAAATGTATCCGTCTAATAAGAACAACATAGCGTCTCCCACTAGATTACTGAGTGAAATGAGTCTAAGAGAAATGCCTCGTTCATGCTGGAGTCTCCAGCCTTTTCAGCCTATCCCCATGGCTGGGTGGCTGGGTCTGCCCTTTTTCTGCAAGTCTCCCTGTGGAGGCATTGTTAGAGTGGCTTGGCTGACAGGAGACAGAGAAAGCAGTTCTGCTGTGTGCCTTCACCTTTCAGTTCTTTTCTGAGCTGAGGTCTGCTCAGTGCTGCTTATAGAACGGTTGAGAACAGGTAATAGCTGGGAGAATATATATATGTGTATATATATATATATATATATATATATATATATATATAGACATATGTTGAACCCAGGACCTTCTTGCCGCAAGGCAACAGTGCTACCAACTGCGCCACCGTGCAGCTCTTATGAGACAATTCAGTGAGTATTTAGATACGTCGGCTAAGATATAATTATGCAAAATGTCTTGGGCTACACGGTGGCGCAGTTGGTAGCACTGTTGCCTTACAGCAAGGGTTCAACTCCCAGCTGGGGGTCTTTCTGCATGGAGTTTGCTTGTTCTCCCCGTGCATGCGTGGGTTCTTACCGGGTATTCCGGCTTCCTCCCACAGTCCAAAGACATGCCTGATAGGTTAATTGGTCACTCTAAATTGCCCTTAGGTGTGTGAATGAGTGTGTGCGTGGTTGTTTGTGTGTTGCCCTGCGATGGACTGGCGACCTGTCCAGGGTGTACCCTGCCTCTCGCCCATAAACTGCTGGAGATAGGCACCAGCTCCCCCGCGACCCACTATGGACTAAGCGGTAGAAAATGACTGACTGACTTACAAAATATTTTCTGCTGCTTGATGTGATGCTATACATTTTGAGCTATTTCCATGATGTGTATATTTTTAGTTCTACATGAAAACAAACCAGTGATATTGATTTGTGACATCAAATAGATGTATAAAATAAAATATCATGAAATCAGAAATAATTCAGGAATTTTGCATCTGTTTTTCATTTGATAAATGCTTTGCATGTTGAAAAGCAGCTGACTGTAAAGATTTTAATATTAATATACTGCATGTATCAAAGTTATTACAAAGTTCCAGGTGGAAAACGAGTTTCAAAACTATTTTTACCTGTGTGTTTTTATTTCTGGAGAACCAATTCTGACAAATTTAAAAAATAAACAGAAATAAATTAATGCTTAATAAATAAATAAACATACGATTAAATGCACAAAAATACAGTAAATAATAAATAAATAAATGTAAGCAGTAATTAAATTATACGATGAGACAAAAATGTATCTCTCTTTTAATTAGCTTTTTTTATTTATTCACCTTTGTAATAATTACCTTATTTATGTTTTATCCATTATAATTGTCAATTTTATTTATTACTTATTTTTTATGTATTTATTTATGTGTATGTTTTAATATTTTTTGTCTGTTTATTTCTTCCTTTGTATTTTTTTACTCTATTTCTGTCTCCTTTTTACATTTCTGTATGCATTTCTGCCTCATTATGCAAATGAGGAGGGGCTGTGTCTTCAGGGGTCAATCTCTGCCTATTGGTTGGTAAGTATTAGCCTGCGTAGCTCCAATGTACATTGCTTTTCCCCTCTAAAAACTAATGGCAAACTCGGCAGGCAGACCTCTTAAGGGAAGCTGCTTACAGACTGGAGGAATTACAACGCTGCAAGTATAATGTCTGAAATGTTGCTTTTACTTTACATTTTACAGTATCAGTGGCAGTGAACTCAAGGAAGGTTAGAGGAGTAATGCTACTTGTAAGTTAGCTAGCAAGCTTTCTACTGGCATGTTGTCTCTCTAACACTGATGATGACGAGGACTGTGATGCGAAGTCCATGTGCCATGTCACAGGTTTTCCCAGAACATTCATTGAAACAGGTGTGGCGTGTTGAAATTGAATAATACATTGTTAATAAATGAGTCTACACTATAAAGTTGAAGCCCACTAATGTCTTAGTGGGCTTTCGTGGGTGGATTTTTAAATATCTAATAAAAATAACAGCAACAATGACATCAACCACCACGAGTCAGATAATTAAAAAAATATTGCTTTTACGAAGAGCTCAGCAAGCAATTCATGATGTTTTCATATACAACAAAACGGTGTGAGGGCGGATTTGACCGTCATTTTTGAAGTGGAGGCAGCTGGCTTGACCGCAGTAAAACAAAGGCAGCTGCCGTGGCAGCATCTTGGAGGCCTTTACAGCTGGTCTGGCACCATCTGGCAACCTGTGGCACCCTCGTAGGCATTCCACAGAGTACAAGCGTGCTTTTAAGTATTTTATTTTATTTTCTGTGAGTAACATCACAGTAACCATTCATGATCTATAATAAACCGACTATTTGTAGAAAGTCTCTTTGTCATCCTTTCAGCACGTTATACATACACACAATGCTATTTATGATATAGTTTCCATCTCAAGTAAATACAGTCACCTTATATTATGTGTCTAACACTATTTATTAAATAAAAACCAGTAATGACATCATCATTTAAAAGTAATTATTGAATAACAGTCAATAGCTAATAACTATAATGACAACCTATTTGCCCATAGGCAGCAATGGCTCCGACAAAAACAGCCGGCGTGACAGCATCTTGGAGGCTTTTACTGCTGGTCTGGCACCCTGTGGCGCCCTCCGGTGGGAGAAGTACCATTTGTCGTTGCTAATGCCACGAATTGAGCTGCTGTCTCTCAGAATCTAAGGACCGACCACATGAAAAACAAAACCGAGTAAATCTACTCATATGTGTGCCACAAAATGGGCAAAACGCAACTCGATTGCAGTCCATCTTGGGTCACCATGAATGCTCCCGTTATCACTTTCGGGTCAACGTCAGAGTTGGTACATTCTCTTCCTGTAAGATTTTGACATTTGTTAAAGTTCTTCCTGTTTTATTAATGTGTTTTCTGAAATATTAATTTGTTTCCTGAAATGTGAATTTGTCTCCAACTTTGCAAAAGTGTTTCATATATTGTAATGTTGGTTTGCACCTCCCGGCCACCGTATATTTGAGTAATGTACAGGTTTTTCCACCTGAATTACATAAAATCCCAATTAAATAATATGACGTTTGTGGTTGTAAAGTCATCAAATGTCCAAAGGTTCAAGGGCTGCCGACATGTTTGCAAGGTGCTAAACACGCTTAAGTCAACTGTCATTTTTTTCTTAAAAAGTCCTTTTAGTTAATAAGACACTGAACTAATTTTTTCACATCACTTAACTAATAAAACATTTGTTTGATTCTGCAACCACCACTGAACAATGGGTTGTTTGACACTACAAATGAACCACCTAAATGTGCTACAGAAGTTTGTAGGATGAGAGATCATTTGCCAAACTCCAGTCCTTGAGGACCAGTGTCCCGCAACGATGTGTCCCTGGTCCAACACACCGGAATCAAATGACAGCATTGCATCCACAGCATGTAGCCAAGTTCTACAGAGTCCCGCTGAAGACCTAATTATTTTATTCAGATATGTTGAAGCAGAGACACATTTAAAAGTTGTAGGACACTGACCTTGCAGGACTGGAGTAAAACATAATTGATCTAAAAAGTTCAGGATCTAAACCAAATTGAACATATAAATGTATATTTTTGTGAGGATCCTTAAGATGCATTTCTTGACACAGACTACCAAATAAGGTTGAAAACGTTTCTATAAAGTGACCATTGTTTTTAAAGAGTACTAATATTATTAGCATTAATTAAAATATGCTACCTTATCTGGTTTACTGAAACAAAATACTTCAATAAGGCTTTACATAAACTTGTTGAGTCAAATGTTTAAGGAACTGTCAGTTTAAGTATATGCTTTAACGTATTCACTCAGTGTTCTGCTTGATTCAGGTTTGATTAATTTCCAACAGATTTTTGTACTAGCATGAGTAAATGATATTTGAAATTCACCCCATTTTACAGATTACCTCACCAAATGCAAGACATACTAGTTTTATTCAGATTAGTGGGTGCGTGTGCATGGACTCACACTCATGTGCCCTGAAGTGGGTGTGAACCTAGGAACTAATTGTGACTTATTAACGTCATAATTCAGCCAGGCAGGACAACTAATCACTGAGACCTCAGACAGACCAGCCACAAGGCGTGATGGATGAAGCCTCAGTCAGTGTGTGTGTTCATGTTGATGTGCATGTGTATATCTCTGAGCGTGTGTGTTAGTGAGTGAGCAACTTTATGTGTTATTGATAAATGGCTTGTGTGGGGGTCCTTTCACACTGAGATGTCTTTTAATCAGTCTTAATGATTAGGCTCCATTGATGATTAGCGCAGATGAGAATGGGACTGTAGGCACGGAGTGTTGGAACAAAACTTTGAAACAGGAAATGCACCCTGCTGAAATCTTGTCTGCTTTATAACTTGAAGGTATTATCAGGCTAAAAAACAAATCACCATGCCTCGTGAGTGTGTCTGCATCTGTGGAGCTCATTAATGTCTCATGTCTGTGTTCTTGTATGCATTGGGTCTTTTTAGCTCCAGGCTGGCTGAGTTGAGGTTGTTTGTCACAAGGTGCTCTATAAAGGAGTGTATGAGCATTCCTTCTCCTGTCTCCTCTGTGTCTATCTATCTCTTGGCCTCCCCCCTTGGCGGTGCCACTCATCCATCTCTGACCCAGTCAGGACTGTTTACACTCATTTAGCTCCAGCTGAGGTGCCTCAGTGCAGGCTTTGTGATATTTATAGACAAAGAAAGAATGCAAGTAAACAGGATGCAGAGAATAAAGCTGGTCCAAGATCAGCTGCCATCATGGCTTTTGCTCTATTCAGTTTGCAGTTATTGTAACTAATGTCAGCAATGAAATTACTTGGCTCGGATAATTTAGCACATGTCTGGTAGGAGTTATTCATAACATGGACATTTCCCCACCCTTCCTTTTTTTCTAGCTCTGTCCCTTAGCAAGGAATGGGGGCTGACGGAAGAAAGGGAGAGACAAACTGAATTACTGTTCTTTTTTTTCATCCGTGACCAGCGAGCCGTCTGATAACCCTGATCTCATTATGAACGCTAATTGTTAAGTCCCCCCCTCCTCTCATCCTCCCTTCCTCACCATACACACATTAAGGAGTAAAGGACTAAAGGCTCGTCTCAGTGAGAGGAAGCTTCTCTTTCACTCTTTATCTTGCTGTATCTAAGTATCTACTTCCTTCCTATTAAAAGTATCAACTTCAGTTGCAATTTCCACTTCTATGATTGTTTAGAGCAGCAACATAACAGATGTATGATCCTCTGAATGCATTCTGGCAAATCTTTCAGCTGTCACATTTCCACCTCATGGCTGTCTGTTGTGTACATCCTGGTCCCTTTCTATTAAATAGTTAGCTGCAACCTTAGTGGGATAGGGTTAGCCATTTCTTCCATCCATTTTATTAACATAAACAACATTTTATTACTACAGGCGAATGATATCTCGAATGTGGGACAAGGGTGCATCAGCAATGTTTTGATTATTGGTTTCTTCCCTGCCCATACTATGAGTAATGACCACAAGTTTTAATGGGGGTCTTACCAGTGTCCTGCTATTAATTAAAGCTTGATTGGAAGAATAAATTAATCTAGCTGTGGTCCACCCAATCAATAATCCATATGAGGGCTCCATTAAGCAGCAAGGGCTGAGCGTACTTTGTGTGATATGTGTATTGAAGGTTCAAGGGGAGTCAAATGATTCTCTTAGACTGCAGGTGATTTTTGCGCCTATTAATCACAAATTGCTTCATCAACTTGTGAAATGTATTTGCTTGCATCCTTCTGACTATGGATGTGTTTTGCCTCTACCAGTGTTTTCTAATTTTCAATTTTCTTAAAGATGTAGATAGATTTTTACACTTATTGTGGAGTTAACAGATGGTATTTTGCACATGAGTCAGAGGAGACTGACATCTGAAGCTTCAGTCCAATGAGACAGTTGTCAGTGTTGTTTTTTTATTTGCAACTTAGCAAAAAAAATGTCAACCACAAAATGTTGTAAAAGTGAAAAACATTTAGAAAGGCATAATTTTAGCAATTAACAGACTAATTCTAGATAAACCCGTCAACACTGCTCTGTATCTACATGAAATATTAATGAAGAAGTTTGCATGTGATTTAAAATTAATGAGGCTTCAAAAAGAATGCAAAATGAGAGTATATTGTATGAATACATTGTAGCAAATTGTAATATTTTGCTATTGTTTAGGAAGACTTTTACACATTAATGTGTGGGCAGTTTCTTGTGTGTTGCCTTGTGAGGATGAATGTTTACTATTTAATGTCATCGTTTTACGGATAGTTCTGACCCACATGCAGTAAATGCTCAAAGGAAACCAGGAAGTGTTTTACAGATTTATTGAAAGCACACAAGTAAGTACGGTCTTGGCACAGTAGGCAAAGCTGTAAGGAAGAAAGCATAGGTAAGTTAAGATGGTAACTAAGATGGGAAACTAATGGTGTTCTGTTTCTTACTAGTTGGTTGTTGACAAACTGCCAGGAGGAGAGGGAGTCGGGCCGGAGGAAACAGTGTGGGACTACGGAGGTGAGTTCTGCCAAGATACTTAGTCCCTTGGATGTTAACGGTGTTTGGAGGATTGTATGGTGGGCATGAGTGGAGTGGTGGAGGGTGGACAGATTTCGTGGAGGCAGGATCGGAGGTCGGATCCAGGAAAAGATCAGCAGGAGGAAATCCAGCAGCACACCAGTTTGTAGATCCATCCGTGGGAAACTTGGAACGAGGTACTGAAAAGACAAAATAGGTTAACAAAGTCGAAGCAAGCAATACGAGAAGCTGCTCAAAGGTCGGTTTGGATAGTATCACTGAAGGCTAACACTCGAGCGCTGACATGCTGGCTGCCTCCTGCTTAAATACTCCAGGAGCCTCATCACCAGTGAATGAAGAACACCTGTCTCACCGCTCCTGCTCTCCAACTCCCTCTAGAAAACCAAACACAAACAACACTAAGAACTCCAACCCCAACATCTATGGCGTACTCTACCCAGTTAAGATGCTCAGTCCAGTCTAACGGAGAGAAGGAGGTAACGCACCTGAGCGTGGACTCGAGTTGTTGGTTGAGTCTCTTAACCTGACCGTTAGACTGGGGGTGGTAACCCGAGGTGAACGAGACCTTGGCTCCCAAAGCGGAGCAAAACTGGCGCCAGACCTGGGAGACAAACGGGGTCCTCGGTCAGATAAAATATCCTGGGGTATACCGTGTAGCCACATAATATGTTTGATGAGGAGCTGAACTGTCTGGAAAGCCTAGGGAAGCTTTCTCAATGGCACGAGGTGACAAGCCTTAGAAAAACGATCTATAATATTCAAAATGACAGTCATGCCTCTGGATGAAGGTAACCCAGTTACAAAGTCCAAAGCTATATGTGACCAGGGACGCCTGGGAATGTTCAGTGGTTGAAGTAACCCAGACGGTGGTTGGTTGCAACTCTTACTCCTAGAAAAAACCGTGCAGGCGAGAACCCATTCCCTGACATCCTGGCGCAGAGAGGGCCACCAAAAATGTCTATTAATCAATGCAATGGTTCTACTTATTCCCGGATGTGTGGCGAACCCAGCAGTGTGGAACCATTGGATAACTCATGCTCTGACTGATGCTGGGACAAAAGTTCTGTTCTTAGGGCCTGTTCCAGGGTCAGGCTCAGTCCTCAGAGCACAATTAACTAGTTCCTCAATCTCCCAGGAGACAGCTCCAATGACCCAGGTAGGGGGGACAATGGGCTCAGGGACTCTCTCCGTATCATCTGGTGCGAACTGTCGGGAGAGTGCATCAGGCTTCGCATTCTTACTCCCCGGTCTGAAAGAGATGGAGAGGTTAAAATGAGAGAAAAATAGAAAAATAGTGACCAGCGTGCCTGTCTAGGGTTCACTCTCTTAGCTGTCTGTAAATAAGCTAGGTTTGTGTGGTTGGTCCAGACTAGAATAGGATGAGTGGCCCTTCCAACCAATGTCTCCACTCCTCTAAAGCCAACTTAATGGCTAACAGTTCTCTATCTCCGACATCATAGTTACGTTCAGTTTGGCTGAGCCGGTGCGAAAAGAAACCACAAGGATGAAACTATCCTCACTGGATTGTTGAGAGAGTACTGCTCCCACTCCAGAGTCCAAAGCATCAACCTCCAGCACGAACTGTCTGCAGGAATCTGGGTGAATCAAGATGGGAGCCTGGATGAATTTCTCCTGAAGACTCCTGAAGGCTTGATCAGCAGCAGGAGTCCAATGGAAACTGGTCTTGGTAGAGGTCAACGCCGTCAGAGGTGCTGCCGTCTGGCTGTAGTTTCGGATAAATCTGTGGTAGAAGTTGGTGAAACCAAGGAACCTTTGTAACTGCTTCCTCGAGTCAGGAACGGGCCACTCCAGTACTGCTCTGACCTTATCCGGGTCAGCGCGGACCTGTCCACCCTCAAGGATAAAACCCAAAAAAGTTACAGAAGACTTGTGAAACTCACATTTCTCCGCCTTCACAAACAATTGATTCTCAAGGATTCTCTGTAGGACCCGACGGACATAGCGCTGGTGCTCCTCCACATTCCTGGAATAAATCAAAATATCGTTCAGATAAACAAAAACAAAAATGTTTAATAAGTCTCTGAGCACATCGTTAACGAGAGCCTGGAACACAACTGGTGCATTGCATAATCCAAAAGGCATGACCATGTATTCAAAGTGTCCAAGTGGAGTCTTGAAGGCCATCTTCCACTCATCCCCCTGGCAGATCCTAACTAAATGGTAAGCATTTCTAAGGTCTAGTTTCGTGAAAACTGTGGCCTCACGTACAGGCTCAAAAGCAGAGGAAAGCAGTGGAAGAGGGTAACTATTCTTAATGGTGATGATGTTTAATCTCTGGTAATCAATGCATGGTCGCAAAGAACTATCCTTCTTCTTAACAAAAAAGAAACCTGCACCTAGTGGTGAAGAGGATGGCCGAATTAAACCTGCAGAGAGGGACTTGTTCATGTTGAGAAATGGGATAAAGTCTGCTAGAGGGAAAAGGCTCCAGGAAGTAGATTGATAGCAGAATCATAAGGCCTATGAGGAGGTAAGGAAAGTGCCTTGGATTTACTGAAGGCCTCCTTAAGGTCATGGTAGAGTTCAGGAACGTGTGATAAATCAGGAAAATCACTTTCATTGATAGCGGGATCAACGGAAGTCTCTGCCGGGTCGGGTTGGCTCGAGTGTTCTGTCATCGTTTTACGTATAGTTCTGACCCACATGCAGTAAACGCTCAAAGGAAACCAGGAAGTGTTTTATAGATTTATTGAAAGCACAGAAGTAAGTACGGTCTTGGCACAGTAGGCAAAGCTGTAAGGAAGAAAGCCTTGATAAGTTCAGACGGTAACTAAGATGGGAAACTAATGGTGTTCTGTTTCTTACTAGTTGGTTGTTGACAAACCGCCAGGAGAGGGAGTCGGGCCGGAGGAAACAGTGTGGGACTACGGAGGTGAGTTCTGCCAAGATACTTAGTCCCTTGGACGTTAACAGTGTTTGGAGGATTGTATGGTGGGCCTGAGTGGAGTGGTGGAGGGTGGACAGGTTTTCATAAGCCAAATCCATCGGTGGCCAGCCTGGGTAACATCCAGGTAGTCACCAACATGGTATACTGAAAAGACAAAATAGGTTAACAAAGTTGAAGCAAGCAATACGAGAAGCGGCTCAAAGGTTGGCTTGGATAGTACCACTGAAGGCTAACACTCGAGCGCTGACATGATGGTTGTCTCCTGCTTAAATACTCCAGGAGCCTCATCACCGGTGAATGGAGAACACCTGTCTCACCGCTCCTGCTCTCCAACGCCCTCTAGAAAAACAAACACAAACAATACAAAAAAAAAAAAAAACACAGAGAACGCCAACCCCGACATTTAAATATTGAGGTACTGAAAGAAGGATATAAAACAGAATTATTGTTATTTAAAAGATACATTTATGAGAAAGACTTAATATTAACACTTTACCTTTAGCAGACTACCATAGTTTTAGTGCAAAACCTTTAAAATACAACTTTGGGACTTTGTTAATGGGGTTGTAATTTTACCATTTTTACCATTTTAAACATCTGCTGAAATTTTGCTGCATGTTCTGACTGGATTATTTACCACATACAGTATATAAAGTAGAAAATATAGTTTTTTTAAGGACTTGTGTTTCAGTTCCTTGCTGTTTTGGTAATTTAATTTTCTCACCTGAAACCAGTAATGAAAAACCAAAAAAAGTAAAAAATGATTGGTATTTGAAAACTTTGACATAAAATTTTGTTTGATAATCCAAAACATTTAGGTATGACAATAAAAGAAAAAAACAAACAAACAGGTTTTCTTTATACAGGTCCTTCTCAAAAAATTAGCATATTGTGATAAAGTTCATTATTTTCTATAATGTAATGATGAAAATTTAATATTCATATATTTTAGATTCATTGCACACTAACTGAAATATTTCAGGTCTTTTATTGTCTTAATACGGATGATTGTGGCATACAGCTCATGAAAACCCAAAATTCCTATCTCACAAAATTAGCATATTTCATCCGACCAAAAAAAGAAAAGTGTTTTTAATACAAAAAACGTCAACCTTCAAATAATCATGTACAGTTATGCACTCAATACTTGGTCGGGAATCCTTTTGCAGAAATGACTGCTTCAATGCGGCGTGGCATGGAGGCAATCAGCCTGTGGCACTGCTGAGGTCTTATGGAGGCCCAGGATGCTTCGATAGCGGCCTTTAGCTCATCCAGAGTGTTGGGTCTTGAGTCTCTCAATGTTCTCTTCACAATATCCCACAGATTCTCTATGGGGTTCAGGTCAGGAGAGTTGGCAGGCCAATTGAGCACAGTGATACCATGGTCAGTAAACCATTTACCAGTGGTTTTGGCACTGTGAGCAGGTGCCAGGTCGTGCTGAAAAATGAAATCTTCATCTCCATAAAGCTTTTCAGCAGATGGAAGCATGAAGTGCTCCAAAATCTCCTGATAGTTAGCTGCATTGACCCTGCCCTTGATAAAACACAGTGGACCAACACCAGCAGCTGACACGGCACCCCAGACCATCACTGACTGTGGGTACTTGACACTGGACTTCTGGCATTTTGGCATTTCCTTCTCCCCAGTCTTCCTCCAGACTCTGGCACCTTGATTTCCGAATGACATGCAGAATTTGCTTTCATCCGAAAAAAGTACTTTGGACCACTGAGCAACAGTCCAGTGCTGCTTCTCTGTAGCCCAGGTCTGGGGAATGCGGCACCTGTAGCCCATTTCCTGCACACGCCTGTGCACGGTGGCTCTGGATGTTTCTACTCCAGACTCAGTCCACTGCTTCCGCAGGTCCCCCAAGGTCTGGAATCGGCCCTTCTCCACAATCTTCCTCAGGGTCCGGTCACCTCTTCTCGTTGTGCAGCGTTTTCTGCCACACTTTTTCCTTCCCACAGACTTCCCACTGAGGTGCCTTGATACAGCACTCTGGGAACAGCCTATTCGTTCAGAAATGTCTTTCTGTGTCTTACCCTCTTGCTTGAGGGTGTCAATAGTGGCCTTCTGGACAGCAGTCAGGTCGGCAGTCGTACCCATGATTGGGGTTTTGAGTGATGAACCAGGCTGGGAGTTTTAAAGGCCTCAGGAATCTTTTGCAGGTGTTTAGAGTTAACTTGTTGATTCAGATGATTAGGTTCATAGTTCGTTTAGAGACCCTTTTAATGATATGCTAATTTTGTGAGATAGGAATTTTGGGTTTTCATGAGCTGTATGCCAAAATCATCCGTATTAAGACAATAAAAGACCTGAAATATTTCAGTTAGTGTGCAATGAATCTAAAATATATGAATGTTAAATTTTCATCATGACATTATGGAAAATAATGAAGTTTATCACAATATGCTAATATTTTGAGAAGGACCTGTATATATAACAACATTGTCCACTTTTCAGTTCTTCTTGCAAGGGATTTTGATTTTATTATTTTAAACATGAAACACTATTGGAATTTCTACTCATCCTTTTTGACCTAAAATAAAAATAAGAATTGCTTGTGTTTTAAGTTTATATTTTGTCTCAGAACAAAAACCACTTATTGTTTTGTTACACTTTATCGGTTTCTGATGAAAACATCCAATTATCAAAACATGACCAGACTATGCACCCAACTCTAACAGCCACATTTCTTGTTAACATGTCAATAAATCTGTTGTGATATTGGATGAGTAGATAAATAACTATCAACAATGGTCTCAGATAATCACTGAAACAATGAAAGAGTACCTTAATATATGTTACACAGACTTTGCTTAAATAACATAGCAGAGCATAACATTTCAATAACATAAAATGACATAATGCATCTGGATTCTATTGTAGCAAAATAAGGAATCCAACAGAGGTGAATTTTAATTCTAAACATTTTTATTGTCAGCCTAGGCATTTACCTGCAGTTCCAACAACCTACCAAACATGGTGGCCTTGTGATTGAGTACAACAAATACTGTAATGTCTATTTCCTGATTTGTGAACTTTTCATTATGGACCTTAAGACACATTTATGTTCTCTTTATTTCCATCCATCCATTCATTGTCTATACCCGCTTATCGTTGCAGAGCCACAGGGGATCTGGTGTTTATTTCCAGTGGTCATTTGGTGTGGGGTGGGGTATAACCTGGACAAGTTGCCATTCTGTCAACACAGAGGCACATAATCAAACATGCACACATTCCTACCTAAGGGTAATTGTATAGTAATTTGTGCTTGGGAATTTATTTTAAATAATGAAAGTGCTTGTTTTATTCCTGTAAATTGGTTTACCCTTTCATTTGTAGAAGTAAATGTTTTCAGCACCACCATTAAAGAGTGATAATCAAAACCCCTTCTCTATTTTCATGACACCATATTAAATACGTCCCATACTTTTTTTTCCAATGCATTTCCAATAGGGAACAAAAAAGCCAATAAATCCAACTTTATCTTCCAATATCTAAACAATTCCTTATGTAAGAATTGTGAAAACTACTCAAAGGAGCTGTTTTCCATTTTGCCCTGTCATTGTGGTGTGTGAAAGCATGTGCACACTGCATGTGTCTGTTTTAATGCCCCTGCACTGTGTGATTCTCCACATATAATGGAAAACCTCGGCTGGTTTCCACATCTCATTATTGGATAGACCAGATGAAAAATAGATTTATGATTCTGATTAATACCCATTATTGAGAGTTTATTGTTTCTGCCAGTTGGCTGAACAACTTCATATCAGTCCAGCTAATGCATCTGGAACACCAATGCCGTGTGTTTAATAATATTGCTCTTAGAAGAGCCATCTGTTCTCATTTCAGCTGAAAGTCTCATTTGGTTGGATGAAGTAGCACTCCGACTCTACAGTACTGCTCACGCATACTGCTCTGGGGGAATACCAAGAAAATTAATGATAAGAATGCCAATTTTGTAATGTGCAAAGCTATTCTAATATGGGAGTAAAATATTTGAAAAGTGACTGAAGAAATTATGGGAAACAAAATCCTGCTGTTGTGTACAAAACAAAAAACATTAAAATATAGATTGCATCTTATGTTAAATCAGACATTATAACACTTTCAAAGCCAGCAATGAAAACAGATTGTTCCTTAGTGCCATAGTTAATGTTTTCACTGGATAACAAATGCTGTAATAAACCAAAGGCATATGAAAAAAACACCAGTATCTGGAAACCCAAAACATTAAGTGCTAAATAGAAACTTAAGAAATAAGTAGCTAAGAAGCACTGCGTCCGATATGTCAAGATCATGTTTTGGTTGCTTTGTTTTATTGTGAGAAATATATAACCAATATATCCTTATATACCTTTACCTTGAGAGATACCTCTGTTACTCGTCCAAATGTAGAGCTTGCTTTGTCAGTCCTGGAAAAGAACCTTTGTGGGCACTTCCAGTGAATAGAAGAAAAAAAAAAACAAAGGCAGACAAAAGGTCTGTATTCTCCTTACACTTTATTTTTGGAAAAATGTAGTTAATTGTACTTAGTGTTGTTATGAATGAGATCCTGTCATAGTCTTTGTTAGGGAGATCACTCAGCTATTTGAAAGTATCCCATTATTTATTAGATTGATCCAAGTTGTAAGGGAAACTAAAGCAACCAAACAGAAGGATTACTTTCAAATGAACCAAGAAAGCACATGGTTGCCTTGACTAAACAAAGACAGTAAAATGAATGACCTTCCGGACGTTGTCTTGAAATCAGAGTGTTTTGCCAATAACACTGACTGCTTAAAGTTACATCTCTGCTAGTTAGGTAAAGTCTTAATGACCCAGAGGCAAAGACAGGTTTTGAGTGACATATCTGTGAGGGATGCTGTACCTTTAGCTTTACTTTAATATTTTTATTGGACCGGGTAGGCAACAAAAACAAAACACTGAAGCCCTAATAAAGACCAAAACCTGGTCAAATGAGCAGATTCTGCTGCTCAGAGAAGGGCTTGGCAAATGTGCAATGAAAGGGTCATCACAAGCCAAAGCAGCAAAGCAGTGTTACTTTAATAATTTAAAACTATAATGAAAATATTTCATCAGCCTTTTTGTTGGTGTAAAACAATTATTCTAGAACTACAAAGTGAATCAGGATGACTATAACTATTGACGTTTTTGTCAAAGCATTAAAAATGATACAAAAATATTTTAGGGAGATAATATCTAATCAGCTCTAATTTTAGCATTGTGAATGGATTAGTTGTAAACTAGCCATTAAGACTTAATCCTCGAGTGCCAGGAAGTGATATATGACTTGTGGCCAGTGTGAGCTTAAGATTACGTCTCCAGCCTACAGGTAGACGTTCTGAAGTCAAAGCAAAAAAAAAGGTCAACATCGGGATAAAAAAGGGAACACATGAGAACGTTTCATATGTTACTTAGAATGTTTTGTTTTTGAAAGTTTATTGGAAAAGCAAATACAAATTAAGCTTTTTTTGCATTGAAAGTTGATATGTTTTGAAAAATAAAACTAATAATATATTCTAGGATAGATGTTTAGAAAAAAAGATTTTCCTTTCAGTTGTGAAAGGACTTAAACAGGTTCCCTCTATGATTTCATAGTTTTGAAGATTAATTTTACAGGACTAAATGTTGAAAACGTTAGTGGGCTAAGACTAGACTAACACTAAAATGACTACAGATTAATTAAACATGACCAAATCTAAATTACATTTTAGTCAGAAGATTATCACTAAAACTAAGCTTAAATATGCTATCAAAATTAACACTTCAGCAAAGTAATGCCAAACGAATAAAAAGTAGAGACATTGAAGTGAATTCGCATGTACAACATCAATGCTGAAAACATTACTGAGAAACTCATTGTCGTCTTCCGCTTATCCGGGACCGGGTCACGGGGGCAGCAGATTCAGCAGACACCCAGACGTCCCTCTCCCCAGACACCTCTTACAGCTCCTCCGGGTGGAGCCCAAGGCCAGCCGAGAGACATAGTCCCTCCAGCGTGTCCTGGGCCGTCCCCTGGGCCTCCTCCCGGTGGGACGTGCCTGAAACACCTCCCGAGGAAGGCGTTCAGGAGGCATCTGGTATAGATGCCCGAGCCACCTCAACTGGCTCCTCTCGATGTGGAGGAGCAGCGGCTCTACTCCGAGCCCCTCCTGGATGGCCGAGCTCCTCACCCTATCTCTAAGGGAGTGCCCAGCCACCCTATGGAGGAAGCTCATTTCAGCCGCTTGTATCCGGGATCTCGTTCTTTCGGTCATGACCCAAAGTTCATGGCCATAGGTGAGAGTAGGAACGTAGGCCGACCGGTAAATTGAGAGCTTCGCTTTTTGGCTCAGCTCTCTCTTCACCACAACCGACCGGCACAGTGCCCCCATTACTTAGGGAGCCGCACCGATCCGTCTGTTGATCTCCCGCTCCATTCTTCCATCACTCGTGAACAAGACCCCGAGATACTTAAACTCCTCCACTTGAGGCAGGAACTCCCCTCCAACCTGAAGAGGACAAGCCACCCTTTTCCGGTCGAGTAACATGGCCTCTGACTTGGAGGAGCTGATCTTCATCCCAGCCGCTTCACACTCGGCTGCGAACCGCCACTGCGCCTGCTGTAGGTCTTGGCTAGAGGGGGCCAGCAGGACCACGTCCTCTGCAAAAAGAAGAGACGAAATCCACTGGTCCCCAAACCAGACCCCTCCGGCCCTTGGCTGCGTCTAGAAATCCTGTCCATAAAAGTTATGAACAGGAGCGGTGACAAAGAGCAGCCCTGCCAGAGTCCAACATACACCGGGAACAGGTCCGACTTAGTGCCGGCAATGCGGACCAAACTCCTGCTCCGCTCGTACAGGGACCGGATGGCCCCTAATAAAGGGCCCCCGATTCCATACTCCTGGAGCAGCCCCCACAGGGCATCATGAAGAACACGGTCAAATGCCTTCTCCAGGTCCACAAAACACATGTGAACCGGTTGGGCAAACTCCCATGAAACCTCGAGTACCCTGTAGAGGGTATAGAGCTGGTCCAGTGTTCCACAGCCAGGAAACAGCCCCGTTTCTGCTCTCAGCATTGTTTTTATAGCGCTTGATGCCTTCACCGGTCAGGCCCTTATTAGGCTTCTTAATTATTGCGTAACCTATTCAGCTCAGCTTCTTGATTATTGCTCAATACTTTAGTCATGGTCATTGTGACCTACTGATTCTGCTTCTCAGCCTTGGAGATGCCAATAATAGCCACGCTGGTCTGTAGTCGCATCCTCCCGTTGCTGTCAGCATGCAGCTGGCTCTCGTCCCTCCTTGTCATCCTCCAGTTCTTTCCCTAATCTGCTCAGTTTTAAACTTTACACAGTATTACACCTTTCATTCTTTAGCTTTCAGCATTCACCTTAAAACACCGTTGCAAAACCATCACTTCATTCTTTTTATTCATGCTTTACAAATGATTAATTTTATATTTCTTTCATATATAGCTGATTGAGAATGTCAAACCTTAATGTTTTTTCCTCTAATTCTCAGTTCTTAACCACATTTCAATCATACATCTTTTAACTTGTTAATCAATGACTACTAATTTTATTCAATACATGTGAAAGAATATAAAATCATCAAACATCATTTCTTTGGATATACTTGTTTACATTTTTGCAAAAGATAAGACAGATAACATGTGGCAGATAATATGTGGCTCCACACAGGCCTCTCCAGTCTCTCAGCTCCAGAATATGAGAACATGCTTGTTTCACTCCTCACTGCTTCAACTGTGTGTTTTAATAATTATTGCATAGATTACACATAAGGATATAAGAATATTTATTGTAACTTTTATGGAGTTAACTGTGAGCAGTTACTAAATGTTGCATGGATTACATGGAAAGATCTCACCTTATTTTGACAATCTACTGTAGCACTCATGCTTTAATTTAATTAAATTTGATTAAATTAAATTTAATTAAATTTTATTAAATTTAATTTATCTTCTCATGTTCTCATTGCACTAAACAAAACTAACAGAAAAAAAAGCCCAGCTGTTCAGACTAAAATACTAGAACATTTTCAACAATTTTGTGTTGGTCTGCCTAAATATAGAGACTGTCTCTAGCACTCCTCAGTAATATGGTATTTTTAGGGTGGGCAAGGGTAGAGCCAGGTTGGGTGATGACCCACTGAAAAAAAATGGAGGACACAAACAGTAGTTTGACTAGTGAAAGAAGCCGTTTAGCAGCGGTAAATTGTATATTTAATACAAACCAGTGAGTATAGCTGTTTGTGCGGTGATGTAAATGTAGCAACTGTTTACCTGTTGGTTGTAGTATGAGAAAAACTTGGATTTGGTCTGTCATTTTCTGTCCAAAAATATTAAACACAAGTTGTCAACCCAAATATTGATGTGACAATCCTAATCATCCTGTTTGTAATTAGCTAACTTTTCAGAGGACAGAAAAAAATCCTATACAGTTTTCTACACATTTCCTAACTATATTTATTAAAAGGCTTTTTTTCTGCTGAGGTCACTTGCTTTGGCAGAGTGTGGGCCTCAGTCCCAGCTGCGAACAGGGGTGCACTCTAACTATAAATGAATGTGGCAGCAAAAAAGCTAATCGCCCAAGCAGTGCTGGTCACAACGGGATACCAGTACCCCTTAATCATCACCTGAAGCAAAGTAATTACCACAATCATCTACCTACAGCAAATTAATTATCCCAATCAATCACCACAAATTATAATCAGGCCTTAAAATAGCTTGCGGTCAACTGGCAACCAGACTTTCTGGCCTACATGCAGTGCAGGACAAATGCACATATCAATTATGCCTCAATGTATGCACATTCACATGAATTAACTTTATAGTACAGAAACACTGAAATGTCAATTCATAAGCAGAAGCACACTGACACATGTCAGCAACATTCCTTTACATTAAGGAAGCCCCCATACCAAACCCTGAAAACGGGTTTCAAATGGCTCAAAGACAATAAAGAGTTTGAATTAAATAAACACCTGATTATAAAATAACCACCCCGATATTCAGATGACCCACATTTAGTCGTTGTTCTCAATGACATTTTAATTGCCTAATGTATTTACAAATGATTTAATGGCGTCTTCTTTAGCTCATAAATCAATGGTCCACTGGGTTATAAACTACAACTGATTTCTTTAATTTATAACTAACTCACATTCTCAACAGAAGGAATGAAACACAGTTCTAGATATTCTCTTTGGGTCCACCAAATAAACTGCAGTCGTGAACAAAAAAACAAAGTTGCCTACTGTAACATTCTTTTATATTTTTCCAATTTCCTGACTGCTAATTCAATAAGATTTAGAAAATGCTAAAATGGGAAAATGTTAAATCAGTACATTTCTTATATTGCTTAGTCAAATGATTTTAACTATATCAGTTCAAACTAACCTAACTAATCCACAACATAAACAGCAGGTGGAAAAGTGTGTCCTGGAAAGCTTCACAATTCAACTTTAAGCCACCTGTTGGAGATGCTGAATTTTGAACTAAACTTGCCAACGTTTCCATTCCTATGCTAAGTGCCACAGACACAGCAGGTTCTCTAAAGCAACTGTTTTAACAAATTAAATGTAAATAAACATCACAATCCTTGGGACTTTGAATTTAGTTTCATTTCAGTCAGTCAGTCATTTTCTACTGCTTCTTCCATAGTGGGTCGCGGGGAAGCTGGTGCCTATCTCCAGCAGTCTATGGGCAGCAGGCGGGATACACCCTGGACAAGTCGCCAGTCCACCGCAGGGCATGGACTGGCGACACATACAACATAATGGATTCAGTTTGAGTTTTTGTATACAGCATTTGTTCTCAATACATGCTGTCTCAAGGCACTTTACAAAGTCTATTCAATCTCATCCTCCTGGATGAGCATGCAGCAACAGTGGACAGTTGCTTGCATTGTGCTGTTGATAGCAGTCCCTCATACCGAGCATGCATGTAGTGACAATGGAAAGGATTTAGTGTTTTTCTTTATTTTTGGATTTTTCACTCTTGGCTTTCCATATTCAGTTGCTTACTAACTTTCAAGATTCCCAGTGCTTGATTTCTGTGTTCTAAATGCATTTATATTCTTATTCAAGTTGCAGTTTTAGTTACTTTTTTCTTAATCTCAGTTCCCTTTTTTATTATATTTACTCCATGTTTCCAGTTGCTCCTGTTTCTGAGTTTCTCAGTCACCTTTTAGTTGGAATCTCGATTCATCCTATTTTTTTGTTGGGGTGTGTTTTGTCTGTGGTTTGTACATTTTTTTTGTTTCTGTGTCTTTGCTCCCTGTGCATTCTGTTATTCATCCAATTTCCCCCAGCCCTTAGATTCCTGCTTCTCACAGTGACATAGCATCAGTTAATCATCAGCTACGTTTACATGGACATAAGTAATGTAAGTAATAAACGATAAATCGGACTAAAATAGGTGGCATGTACACATGTCAGTCAGAATATTCTGACCAAATTCGGCAAGATTGGAATGAAATTGTAATCCAACTTGGAGGGGTGGTTTATGCCGACTGACAATCCGATCGGCATGCATGTAAACGCTTAACAGGATCAAGTTATTCTGAATGAGGTAAACTGACCTGAGTGTGCGTGTGTACCTTGCATCAACGTGACGTATTTCCGCCTTGAGTGGCTAGTCGCTCTGGCAAGATGCTAACTAAATTCCACTTAATTTAATTCCGTCTCATGCTACCACGAGTGTGAAAGCACCACCAACATTCAAAAGTGACCAAAACATCAGCCAGAAACCATAGGTACTAAGAAGTGGTCTGTGGTCCCCACCTGCAGAACCACTCCTTTATTGAGTGTCATGCTAATCGCCAAAGATTTCCCCCTGTTGTCTATTCTATTTGGACAACAGGATGTGAAATTGATTGTCAATCAGTGTTGCTTCCTAAGTGGACAGTTTGATTTCACAGAAGTTTAATTTACTTGGAGTTATATTGTGTTGTTTAAGTGTTCCCTTTATTTCTTTGAGCAGTGTATAAAAACCACAAAAGCCTAATTAAAAAGGGATACACATACCTGGAAGCATATACTAAAAGACCCAATGAGAAATGAAGAACAGGTAAGTTACAATCAGCAAATTAAAGTCAAATGTGCCACAAGTGCTGAATTGACCCATGGTGATAAGCTGTGCAAAACAGAAAGAAAACTAATAGAACCAAAACCTTAAACATAAATCTAAAAAAAAAGTAAAATAATTATCTCAGCTGATGAAAAAGCATACTGTAAAAACAAAAACAAAAACCTGAAAACGTCATAAATACAAAACCTAACGTAAAGCACTAAAAGACATTAACAAAAATGAAACAAAATGCAAACAGCCTTAATTAATGATACTTAAACTGGATGTGGAGCAGTGGAAAAAAAATCATCCCTAAACTAAATTTAAAAATCTACTTAAATCAACAAAGAGAAGCCTCGGATCACTTAAAGGGATGGGACTTATTGTAGAGCATTTATTGAAGGTAGGGTAGTAAAAAAAAACAAAAAAACATTTAAGCTAACAAACACTTTTATTTTTGCCCCTATCTGTTACAAACATGCATCTCATCCCTCTCAATTAGATCCAGAAAGGGAAAGGCCTCATCACTGTGAAATATTTATTTATTGACAATGTCTTTGCCCCATTCATCCAAACATTGGCAAATTTGATTTACAACCATCTAATTTTTACATACTTGCAAGTCAGGAATCATACCAGAGAAAACATTTTAGAATTTGAAATTTATGATTCACAAGACGAAGTCTACTCTCATCTAACAATGAAACTTAGGACCAAAAAGCTAGCGTCCATGTTTGTATATGTATTTCCAGCTCAAAACGCTCCACGTACACAACATCTGAGAGAGGGTTGGGAGAAACAGGCACCTTCATCTCAGAAGATGTATGGGGTAAATGCCTTTATAGCATACAATACAATATTTTAAATTAATTTGAGACACCAGCTAATATAATATTAGGTCTTACACAGATTCCATTATTTATTATTTATTAAACTGCGCTCATTCTTTTCATCTGTTTTACCACTATGTGTAAAATGTAAACAGTCGGATGGTACACTGGCACATATGTTCTAGTTTGGTGCAAGATTTTTAACTTCCACTCTGAGGTTTATGGATATGATCTCCTTCCAGACTCAGAGATAGGCATCCTTGCCTGGTCTGAACAGCTTGAAACTCTTAGCCACCGAAAGGTTCTGTCAATTCAGGATGAGAAGGTTATTGATTAGAAAACCATTCTCAATGTCTGGAACAGACATATTTCTTATAGTTTTGTAGCCTGGCTCACAGAGCTCCCAAATACGTTATATATTGAACAAATTTGATTTGAGATATCAGGGACATTAAGCAGATTCCATCAGATATGGCAACCATTTCTTGACCATATCACAGGGCAGAGAGGGCTCTCATGACACCTCAACATATGATTGCGTTTGAATATTTATTTGTCTATAATTTCTGTATAATTTGAAAGCAGTTGCAGATGACCAAAGAAAATTTTACTGTATGGTACAGTTTTTAGTTTTTCTCTAACCTGCTTGGGGAGGTGGGGTGGGAAGAAAGGGGTAATAGTTCGGGTTGTTACTTACCTTGATGTTATACTGTATATATCAGAAAATGAATAAATTAAGTATTCAAAAGAAAATTATTTTTAATAGTAGGAAGGATAAAAATGGTAGCAAAGTCCTTTTCTTTCAGCTACAGAAATTTCACATCAATATACTTCTCCTCTTTAAATGCTACATAATATAATATAAAATTAATACAGAAACAAAATAAAGTTTACCTCTAATGACTCTATCACTCTGTTGATAGTAAAACACGATTTAATTCCCGTCAAATTGTACGCTTCGGTAATGATCATATATCCAAATATAAAAATATGAACAAATTCTCATCTGCATTTCTGCTTGAAAAAATATTCTAGTATTTAAAGTGATTCAGTGAGAGTTTTGGTTTATAGAAGTTTCCAGCAGTCTTTCTCTCCTTACATCTCTTCTTGTTCTTTCACATAATGCAGCATGCTTGAAAACTGAGTCTGGTCAACAGAGCAGTTAGCTATGTACAGTTTATAGCATAGAGCAACTACTTCACTGCTGCCTTTTTCATTCTTATGTTTGTAGTATTACAAAATGTATTATTTACACAGCTGAAAGTACAAATGCAGCATGTAAACCCACAAGTGGGAAAAAGCTATGATTTTGTATTTGTCCCAGCTCTATAGTAACCTCTCAGACTTTGTAATCCAGCTTGATATGCTGTGGTGCTGATAGCTATAATACTCTTTTGTGCAGACAGTAAAAAAGTCATATGCTGCAGTACTCTGTGTAGAAGCTGAGAAAAAGTCCTCAACCCTCATCACCTAAATATGTGTTAGTATACAATCTGGAAGTGGTGTTTAATGGCCCTTTGACATTGCTTCACTTTCCATCTTTAAGTATTTTACCCCAATTAAAGGATGCTCTCAGTGCAATAACGTAATAATATATAAACAAATAATGTTGTTCCTTGTGTAGACGTTTAGAAATTCTACATATGTATTTATTTTAGATGTGGGTCTTCATCTGTTCTGTGGTGATCAAATGATGTAACGCATCGCCTTTATGGTTCACCTCAAACTTACATTGTCTGCCATGTGTAGACCCAAAATTGGGTAATCCTTTTAGTTTGCTTAAAAGTGGTTTAAATAACCAGTTATCTGGCTTAAATAAAAATAGTTCCTTTAAAATTAGTTAGGTACTAAAATGAAAAAAAAAACCTTATGAAAACCTTGTAAAGACCTCCAGAAAGTCTGAAAAAAGTGCACTGTTAAGTATTGCAAGAAAGTCAGGCTCTTTGGAAGCACAAGAAAAACATATGTAGGATGATGTACTACTGCACAGGAAACATTTTGGTGAACATAAACTCAGACCTAGCAAGTTTCTTGAGAAGCTCAAGTTTTTTGTTTTTTTTCTTGTGTTTTTTTATGTTGGGTTTTGATCACAATTTATACGGAGAACTGCATGAGTTAGAAGTGCCTATCTCTGTGTCTACTATAAAATAGTATTTATATGCCATGGCTGAATCAACAATATTAACAAAAATGACAATATAAATATTTTTCCTATTATAAACATGTTGTGTAGTTTGTTCTTGACATGATTAAAATGTTCATACTTGCTCCACCAATCGTCTTCCTTCAGTCATGTTTTACTATTAACAGAATATCTTCCTCTACCTTCTGTTGTCTTTTGCCAAACTACGCCTTTGTTCACCCTTTCTTCTTCCCTTCCCTTCTGCGTCTGTCTTTTCTTGATTTGTGTCACTCACTTCTTGTTCGTGACATTCTCTGTTTTTCTATCACAGTGTCTTTGACTCTAGCCTAACCCTTTTCTTCTGCCTGCTGGTTCTGCTGATTTCTCAGAAACTGAGTAGACACTGTTTAGTTTCGGTGTTGATTTTTCTCAGTCATATTATGTGACACCCTGATGGCGGCTACAGGCAGTTATGGCACACCAAAACATGAACTCTTCTTCACATTTTCAAACTTGACAAAGTAAACATCTTAAATAATGAAATTTATGCACAGTGCTGTAATAAAGTTTTTAACTCTTGGTTTATGTGTAAATCTGTTTTAATGTGCTTGTGTGCCCAGGATTAAAGGGAGTACTTTATGGTGTCGGTGTTCTCTTGATGGCCTTTAGCCCTCATCTGGGCATGCTCCAATTCCACAGTCTCAAACTGTCCTGACAGGAAATCCATCTGTGTGTGTGTGTGTGTGTTGGTGGTGCGAGTGTGTGTGTGTGTGCAAGCAGCAATGGATGCATCAGGATGACAACTAAATTGAATGCCAGGCCAACAAGGCCACAAGATCACAATGAAATAGATTAGGACAACACTACACAGAGAGAGGTTGTGGAGGAGATGCTGGCAGTCAGCCCAGAGATGACACAGAAAGACAGTTGTTGGGAGAAGCGTGTGTGTATAATTGAGTTTTAATATGGTCCCTGATGAGGAGTCACCAACATCAGGGGGAGGAGAGAAGAAGAAGGCAGGGGAGCAGGAAATTGGAAACCAGTGTCTTCTTCAAAGGGAGATAAAAAGAATTGCGTCCACAGCTCTGTTCGAAGATCATTTTTTATTTTTGCCTGTGACAGTAGGTTCTCTGATGCATTAGTCACTCAAAACTATTTTAACTTTAAAGTCAAATGTGGAGCTCATTTAGACGAATCAATGAAATGTATATTCATACCCATGATTTAGACTTATTTGGACAATACTTTGTATGTAGGTTTACAATAGTCTTAATTTATTATTTGTAGAAGAAAAATTTTAAGAATACTGATAAATATGACTGCACTGATGAATGGAAAAAAGTATTTTAATCCTAAGAGTTGTTAAGTCATTTTGCTGTTTAGGGTGTGACATTAAAACACTTCCCTGATGTCCTAGAAATGAAGTTAAGTTTGTTGCTATAAGAAAATTTTTATTTCTTAAGCAAGAATTATAATTAGCAAGTAAAGCTATGACATACACAATTGTGAGAGTTGTTCATAACAGTGTAAACACCTCACCAATAGTTTGTCACCAAGGCTGATGAGGATCAGAGAATAATTTGTCAGTCAGTCAGTCATTTTCTACCGCTTATTCCATAGTGGGTCGTGGGGAAACTGGTGCCAATCTCCAGCAGTCTATGGGCGAGAGGCATGGTACACCCTGGACATGTCGCCAGTCCGTCGCAGGGCAACACACAAACAACCATGCACACAGTCATTCATACACTTAAGGGCAATTTAGAGTAACCAATCAACCTAACTGGCATGTCTTTGGACTGTGGGAGGAAGCCGGAGTACCCGGTGACAACCCACGCATGCACAGGGAGAACATGCAGGACCCAGGACCTTCTTGCTACAAGGCAACAGTGCAAACAACTGCGCCACCGTGCAACCCGAGAAAAATTTGTATAATTTGTAAAAATAAAAAGTGTCAATAATAAATACCTAGTATAATACGTCCTAAAATTATTTGCACAAGGCAGAGTAACTCGCTAGATAGAAAGGCCTAGGACCACGCTACCTTGAAGGAACCAGAGAAAAAAACCCTTCCTGCAGTAACTGTGTGAAGTTACCATGTTAATATGGACCAAAATCTCTGAGCAAGAAAAAAGAGGGGCAATCTTGATTTAAGCAAGGTGATCCTAATGAAGTGGATGGTGATTGTACAGGTCCTTCTCAAAATATTAGCATATTGTGATAAAGTTCATTATTTTCCATAATGTCATGATGAAAATTTAACATTCATATATTTTAGATTCATTGCACACTAACTGAAATATTTCAGGTCTTTTATTGTCTTAATAAGGATGATTGTGGCATACAGCTCATGAAAACCCAAAATTCCTATCTCACAAAATTAGCATATTTCATCCGACCAATAAAAGAAAAGTGTTTTTAATACAAAAAACGTCAACCTTCAAATAATCATGTACAGTTATGCACTCAATACTTGGTCGGGAATCCTTTTGCAGAAATGACTGCTTCAATGCGGCGTGGCATGGAGGCAATCAGCCTGTGGCACTGCTGAGGTCTTATGGAGGCCCAGGATGCTTTGATAGTGGCCTTTAGCTCATCCAGAGTGTTGGGTCTTGAGTCTCTCAACGTTCTCTTCACAATATCCCACAGATTCTCTATGGGGTTCAGGTCAGGAGAGTTGGCAGGCCAATTGAGCACAGTGATACCATGGTCAGTAAACCATTTACCAGTGGTTTTGGCACTGTGAGCAGGTGCCAGGTCGTGCTGAAAAATGAAATCTTCATCTCCATAAAGCTTTTCAGCAGATGGAAGCATGAAGTGCTCCAAAATCTCCTGATAGCTAGCTGCATTGACCCTGCCCTTGATAAAACACAGTGGACCAACACCAGCAGCTGACATGGCACCCCAGACCATCACTGACTGTGGGTACTTGACACTGGACTTCTGGCATTTTGGCATTTCCTTCTCCCCAGTCTTCCTCCAGACTCTGGCACCTTGATTTCCGAATGACATGCAGAATTTGCTTTCATCTGAAAAAGTACTTTGGACCACTGAGCAACAGTCCAGTGCTGCTTCTCTGTAGCCCAAGTCAGGCGCTTCTGCCGCTGTTTCTGGTTCAAAAGTGGCTTGACCTGGAGAATGCGGCACCTGTAGCCCATTTCCTGCACACGCCTGTGCACGGTGGCTCTGGATGTTTCTACTCCAGACTCTGTCCACTGCTTCCGCAGGTCCCCCAAGGTCTGGAATCGGCCCTTCTCCACAATCTTCCCCAGGGTCCGGTCACCTCTTCTCGTTGTGCAGCGTTTTCTGCCACACTTTTTCCTTCCCACAGACTTCCCACTGAGGTGCCTTGATACAGCACTCTGGGAACAGCCTATTCGTTCAGAAATTTCTTTCTGTGTCTTACCCTCTTGCTTGAGGGTGTCAATAGTGGCCTTCTGGACAGCAGTCAGGTCGGCAGTCTTACCCATGATTGGGGTTTTGAGTGATGAACCAGGCTGGGAGTTTTAAAGGCCTCAGGAATCTTTTGCAGGTGTTTAGAGTTAACTTGTTGATTCAGATGATTAGGTTCATAGCTTGTTTAGAGACCCTTTTAATGATATGCTAATTTTGTGAGATAGGAATTTTGGGTTTTTATGAGCTGTATGCCAAAATCATCCGTATTAAGACAATAAAAGACCTGAAATATTTCAGTTAGTGTGCAATGAATCTAAAATATATGAATGTTAAATTTTCATCATGACATTATGGAAAATAATGAACTTTATCACAATATGCTAATATTTTGAGAAGGACCTGTATATGAAATGCACCTCGCCTTATATGTACCTGTGTAGGTCATCAGATTAAGCTGCCCTGACAGTAATCCATTTTGACTCCTAATAAGCATAATAACACTGGTGTAGTCTACAACTCTTTCCCTTTTAGACCTGATATACACCATTTTTAGCCCAGATGTCTATAAACACTGCAGGCATTGATTAGACGTACTTTTAATCAAAAATTGCTCATTGGTAGGTTCATCTTCATTTTATATTTGCTATGTCAGTATTGTGTGGTTGGGTGACAGGTAAAATAAATTTACTCAAACAAGAAAAAAAGTTTCATTTCTTCAGAAAATCCTATTGCAAGTCTGGCTTGTTTTCCCCATATGTTGCATCTTTCTCATTTAATCTCACTCTCCTACTCTTCATCCTCTTTCTTTGACTTTCCTTTTCCCTATTTTCCTTCTAGCTTTTAAGCAAATGTCCAAGGTCATCCGTTCCACTGTTGAGCTGAGCCTTAGTTCTGAAACAGGCCTTTGATGATCAGGAAGAGACGGAGCAAAAAAGTTATGTAAGGTTAGTAGGCAACAGAAGAGAGACATAGAAAAAGATTTTGTAAATGAGATGAGGGCCAGTCATGAAAAGAAGAAGTGAAAGAATATGTAAAAATAAATAAGGTAACTATAGTTTGGAAATATAGAATACAATGTTTTGTTCAAGTTTTGAATACTTACTGATGCTGATGCTGATACAAGCAAGATGGGAATCAATGTATAGAGTTAAAAATGTCTTTAAAAACTTTTAATTCTGCTTTTGTCAACTGCTCTGACGTGAGTATACTGCAAAAATTAATTTGAAGATAAATGACTTCACCCCTACAAAAAGACAAGGTTTAAATAATATATGTAAGGTAGGAGGACAAAAACTACTGTGATGAGAAAACAACCCATGTGATAAGTCTCCCACTCACATCCACCAATCACTGTTGATTACAATTACACACTACATTGGAGAGAACATTGCAGTGAATGATAGCAGGGAAGCAAAGGAAAGTGGGGAAATAAATAGAGAAGTTGAAAATGGACTGAAGTAATAGAGATAATAAGTAAGCTAACTTAATAAATTTGACAACAACTGAATCAAAACCAGAATAAAGATGGGGAAAACCCATAGAGCCAGCAAATGCATGAGAAAGAGGGAATATTAAGGCTGTCTAAGAATAAAGCAATGTAATGTAAGCCACTTAGAGCAAGCAGGAGAGAAAGATCATATGCTTTAGCTATGGTTACCTATTAGAGCATATTAGCCTGTGGCTGATGTATGGTGTGTTGTCAGGGATATGAGGTTTAGATAAGTCACAGTCTGAATTAGATAGAGTTTGTGTAATGGAATCCAGTCCCATATCACTCGCTGTGGGCTGGAGAATGTGGGGCTAATTCAATTGGCCCTTCCTACACCTCTAAGAATGGTCTGTGGATTGACAATAAAAGATGGACGTCTTCACAGGTGACTGCATAAAGCAAGTCTATCAGTCAGTTCAAATGCTGTTTTCAGGCTGATAATGTTCAGAACAGCACAGTGTGATCATAGCTTTAAAAGGCATGGCAAATGACTTCCATGATGCAAAACCCTCAGGGAACCCCTGAAATAACTCAACCTTGATTCGAATGTCATCATAGGATTCTATTAGTTATATTAATTTCAACTTCAATTATATAGTACCACTTTGTAGTAAATAATGTTGTCTCAGGCTACTGTACAGGCTAAATTCAAACCCAAATATCCTCCAATTCATTTCAACTTAGTGCAGTCCAAATGGATACTGTTAAAATCTTCTGTAATTTATTGCAATCAGAGACCCGTTGAAATATAGTTTAATTCAGTCCATTCTATTTAAATTCAATCCAGTCCAATTTATCATTATAATCCCAGTTTAATACAGTTAGATTCACAATATAGGTAATTATAAAGTGTATTTCTGTAGAAGAAACATACATGGTGTGAATCAAATCTAATCAAAGCCTATAGCTTATTGAGTTAGCCTTCCATGATTTTTTTTTAAAAGGAGGCTTCTAAGCCTAGTTCCATATCTAAAGCAGATTAAATGAGCATTTATTCTGAATGGAGTTTCAGTGAAACTAGAGCCATATGGTTAAAAAGTCTGCTTTTCATTCTGGTGTGCAAAACTCTAAAAAACCACATATATGGATAAGTAATAAGTGATGCTATTTGTTCATTAAGAACCTACTTGTTAACAGCAAACCCATGTCGATGAAAAAGCAAGATGTGCATCAAAACACCCCTACTATCTTTCATTTAAACAACCCACATTGGAGACATCTGGTTGGCTGCTGATGCAGCAAGGCGTGGTGTCCAGCAATATTTTATATATAAAATTTGTTCTATACAGAAACATAGATGATTCAGATAAAACTAGCCATGGCTCAAGATCTCCTGTATCTTAGCACACTTCAGCACAAGGCATTCAATATATATTAAAGCCGACGACTGATTTGCACCAATCGCTACATTGATTTTGCGTTTCTCTTTACAGAATTTCAAAAAGAGTTTTTCTTCTGTCAACACAACTCTTGCTCCAATCGTTAAGAATGTTATAAAAAATTTTTAATAATAAAGAATAACAACTTCCAGTGTAGAAGTGATAAATGAATGATATAAATTTGGTCACCATTCCGAGATGTTATAAGTCTGTCAATGTTTCACGGGTAAGGAGATTCTAGAAACTTGCCAAATTTGTAAACATGATGAGGTGAGTCACCAAGGCTTGAATTGCCGTAATATGTGCTTGAAATCACACATTTATCTGGCTTTAAGTATATCTGGTTATAATTTGCATACAGCGGAAACTCATTGTTATCCACTAAAGTCAAATGATCAAATTAATGTTTATCCAAACTGATAGTTGCTGCATAATCATTATGTTGTTAGTAATTGAATATGCACAGTATGGTGTATTAAGTATAGGCTTAAACAAAGCAAACTGAGAAAATATTTGCTAATTTGGCTTACACACATACAAAACATAAATTATGTGAGTAAAGGAGGAGAATTTACTTTTTAAGACCAACTTTATGCCAAAATGTCAGTAGTTGCTTCGATTTCTTTTAGTCTTTGTTCAGAAAGCAGCGTAGATTAAAACCAGAGAGTTATACTTCTGTGTAAAGCTTAAATTCTGTGATTGTAACAGATTATATAAACATTTTTATTTCTATAAACTAATGTTTAGGCTTAGGAAATAGAAATTGTCCTTGTAACTCACTTAGGAAGGTGTGTAACAATGAACTACAGTACAGTGTATGTGGGTTTGGAAAAAAATGTATTTTCCACAAATGCTTTTTAAAATATATCTGACACTATAGACCATATCTGTATTAAGATGGTCTACAGTGGAGACATCTTTTTCCTGTCATTGACCTCATTATATCATTTACCTTTTTACAACTCCGTTTTACTGTTTTGCACAATACTTTCACATTCCACTCTTGTTATTTCCCCATTTGTCCCCACCTCCAACCTTTTGTTTAGTTGAGTTAAGGCAATAATTTATTCAGGATGAGGCCAAGGGACTGTATGGTTCCTTAATACCTAAGCTCTAATGTAAACCAATAAAACTAAAGGAAAATTGGTTGTGCATGATGTATAGTGCCATATAAAGAGGACTGCTAGTTCAGTGTTTCTCTGGATTACGTGCCTGTACTTCTTTCTGAATAGGTGCATGTTTAAAGTGTTAGAATGAAGTTCTTACTATAACTCTGAGACATGAATATAAAAAAAAATGATCAAGGCCTGAATCTTGGCTAGCCAAAGATCCCCAATGGCTATCTGTAATGGTCCACAGATTGCTCTTTTCCCTTTTTTATAACTACCTCTCACTTGGACAACTAGATTCCTAATAGAGCAGCAGATATGCATATTATATAATGATATATAATATGTAGGAAATATGGAAATCCTCTGTAAATGTCTTAGAATTAGGATGTCATCCAACAGATGTGGGGTTTGCAGTGTTTTTCGCTCAATAAATTGACTTTCATAGTAAAAAAGAAAAGCTGTAATAGAAAGGCTGTATTGGGTTTTGCAGGTCCCTGTCTGTCTGTGTGATTTGACCTGGTTAGCAGGGTACAAATTAAAAAGTCAAGTTCCTTGTTTGTGGGCACAATCTTGGTCAATAAAGCTGATTCTGATGTTCCCTTAGATTCTCAGCAGTATGGGAGAGACTTGAGTGCAGCAAATTAACCAGCTAAACGCTAGTCAATAAAAAAAAATACATAAAACCACAAATTAATAAGTTACTAGCGATAGTACTAAAGAAAGTGCACAAAAAAAGAAAGTGCACATGTTCAGACCGACTATAATACTGTTTTATAGCAGAAGGAATAAAAGGTCTTCATTCTTTAGTGAACTGAGGGGAGCCTGCTACTGTGGGTGCTTCTCTGAGCAGACAAGGTATCATGTAGAGGGTGCCTAATATTACATAGGATGACATGCACAAGAGTCACTAAATGACACTAAAGAAATGCAAAGTGAATTTTAAGCAGGCAGAGCAATGGATAACAAAGCTTCTCTACAGTATGAGAGGTATATTGTTGAACTTCTTTCATGGTCAAACAGCAGTGAAAGGTGATCTATGCTCACACTCAGAGAACAAGCATCTGCTGGGTGCTCTCCAGTGTATTGTATAGTCATTCAGGAGGAAGCCCAGTCAGCCAGATCTTAGAGTGGGAGGTGTATTTGGGTCTAAAAGGAAAGAAGAATAAAAAGACAAGCCGAGGAAATAGCTAGATTAATGAGGAAGGGATTGAGCAAGCACGACATTGCATCTGTGGCATGTTTTTCGAAATATAGTCTGACAGTATGTCCACTTGAGCTTCATTTTGCTCTGCAGGAGAAGAAGGAACACGCTCAAACAGGTGTACTGTCAGCAGACAGTCAGTCCCCTTGGATCAGATCCATCAGCTCATCAACTTCAAAGGGCGTAATAAATATACCCTGGCTACCATGGGATCGTGTAACACCAAGTTCAGTCCTTAGAACAGGTCAAAATTGCTGAGTTGCCACAGGGAACAGAGATGGTAATCTGATTGGATGCAGGGCAGAGAAATGCTAACTCGATTAGACATCAAGGTTGCAAATATGGAAATATGCTGTAAGCTTTGAACCTCAACAGAATCAATTCAAACACCATAAGTGTGCAGCTGTGTGTATCCATTATATGGGCACATTAGAAAACCTTTGCAGCACTGCTGGCTCGGTTATGCAGGAAAGCATACATATATCAGTACAGTGCCTTGCAAAAGTATTCAAGCCACTGGAACTTTTTTGCATTTTGTCAAGTTACAACCACAAACTTCAGAGTATTTTATTGGAATTTTATGTGATAGACTAACACAAAGTTGTAAATTATTGAGAAGTTGAAGAAAAATTAAACATAATTTTCAGATAAAAATATGAAAAGTGCAGCATGCTTTTTGTACTCAACCATGTAACTAGTTACTCTAAATAAAATCCTTAGCAATCATTTGCCTTGCCTTGGAATCATCATCCTGTTGAAACACCCAATTGTGTTGTTCAAACTGTCACCCTAAAAATAAGGGAAGCTGGGTAAGACTTTCAAGAGCATTACCACAGACTTAGAGATTGTCGACCCAAAAAAAGAAGCCTCGTGGAGAAAGGATTCACTGTCAGATAAGGCAAAGATTGATCTATTTGTCCAAAACAGCAAGAAATGTGTTTGGAGGAGTGGGTATGAGGCTTTCAATTCAAAGAAAACCAAAACAGCTGTCAATAATAAAGAAGGAGACATATCTTCAAAGTCATATATTTTCAAATTAAACGCTAGGTGGTTGAAACTTGGATAGAACTGGGCATGCTAAGTGTGCATGGATCCAGAATATAAATCAATGTAGGTATGGGAATGGATACGGTAACATGTACCTCACCCCTTTTTGAAAATGTGTGGACAATGCTTATGAGCCAGATGAGTGCCTGGAAACTAAGCAATTTAGATGAGTTCTACCACTTCAAATAAGAATGATCAATTAGCCAGTCAGCATTATGCCAGAAGATTGTTGATGACTACATAAAGTGTGTCTTTTCTTTTTATTCAAATAGTAGTGGATATTTATGTATTGCTATGAATCAGAAAAAGGCAGACCCAAGATTCAGCCAGACACAGTACTGAAAGTTTAAAAGGTTTATTCAGCCACAGGAAAACGTCACACAGGTAACACTCCTCACAGCTTCCAGGAATCACTGAGGCAGAAAGAGGGATTAGTGACGTGTAGTCTATCCAGATTTTGGCACTTGATTGCATAGAGTTCATGGCGTATTCAACCCAGGGCAAATTTTGTGACCACTTGGTCGGGTCAGAGTCACATAAGATACGAAGTTTGGTTTCAGCTTCTTGGTTGGCTCTCTCGGTTTGGCCATCAGACTGAGGATGAAACCCTGAGGAAAGACTAACAGAAATTCCCAACAAAGAACAAAACTTCTTCCAGAAACATGACACAAATTGGGGTCCTCTATCAGAAACAATGTCATTTGGGATTCCATGGAGCCTGAAAACTTCTCGGGTCAATATCTCACCCATCTTCTTAGCAGATGGAAGCTTCTCCAAGGGCACCAGATGAACCATTTTAGAAAATCTGTCAATTATGGTTAGTAGTACAGAGTGACCATTAGAAACCAGTAGACCTGTCACAAAATCCATCGCAATATGTGACCATGGGCAAAGGGGAATTGGCAAAGGGTGCAACAACCCCGCAGGGGGGCGACGAGAAAGCTTGGCTCAACAACATTGAGTGCATTCAGCAACAAAGTCTTTGACATCCTTGACCAGCGATGGCTACCAAAACTGAGTTCGAACTGTCTGATGGTTCTGCTGATTCCTGGATGACAAACTAAACGAGAGCAATGACACGACTCCAGTACCTTAGGCACAAGGCGTTCAGGGACAAAACAGCAGTCAGGTAGACATGATGGTGGGATAGGCAGATCTCTAATGGCTTCCTGGACCTCCCTTTCCACCTCCACTCAGGACACAGACAACCTGACGGTTTCAGGAAGGATAAACTCCTCTTCACCCGCAGACTGCAATTCTTCAGGATCTTGAATCCAGGATAGGGCGTCAGGTTTGCCATTTTTACTCCCTGGCCTGTAAGATAGGGAGAAATTAAAACGACCAAAAAAACAAAGCCCACCTAGCCTGTCTGGGGTTTAGCCGTTTTGCTGATTTCAGGTACTCCAAGTTCTTATGGTCAGTCCACACCATAAACGGCTCCTTAGTCCCCTCCAGCCAATGTCTCCACTCTGTCAACGCCAACTTGACAGCCAATAACTCTCTGTCTCCCACGTCGTAATTCCGCTCAGCCTGTGTCAGAGTCCTTGAAAAGAAGGCACATGGGTGAACACGATCATCCTCACCTCTTTGGCTTAATACAGCTCCGATCCCAGTGCTTGAGGCATCCACCTCCACGATAAACTGTCTCTCTGTGTCAGGAGACCGTAACACTGGAGCTGACGTGAAGAGTTCCTTTAACCTATTGAAGGCCTTCTCTGCATCCTTATTCCACACAAATTTCACCTTGGAAGAGGTAAGAGCGTTTAGGGGAGTAGCAACCAGGCTGTAATTTCTAATAAACCTCCTATAGAAGTTTGCGAAGCCCAGAAATCTTTGAAGCTGCTTGCGATCAGTTGGAACAGGCCATTCCAATACGACCTTAACCTTGGGGGGGTCGACGAGCACTTGATCTGGGGAAATGATGAAGTCCAAAAAGGAAGTGGTAGTTATGTGGAACTCACATTTCTTTGCCTTGACGAACAACTGGTTTTGGAGAAGATGCAGGAGAACAGCTCTGACATGTTTTCTGTGGGTTTCCAGATCTTGAGAATAAATCAGTATGTCATCAAGATAAACAAATACGAATTGACCCACCATGTCTCTTAGAGCGTCATTGACCAATGACTGAAAAACTGCAGGAGCGTTAGTAAGTCCAAATGGCATGACCTTGTATTCATAATGGCCCGTAGGCGTGTTGAAAGCCGTTTTCCACTCATCTCCTTCTCCATTCCTTAGATCCAGCTTAGAAAATATCTTGGCTCCCTGGATCTGATCAAAAGCTGTGTTCATGAGTGGTAAGGGATATCTAATTTTAACTGTTATCTCATTAAGGCCTCTATAATCAATGCATGGTCTCAATGAACCACCCTTCTTCCCAACAAAAAAGAAACCAGCCCCTGCAGGAGAGGAAGAGGATTGAATGTGCCCTGCCTTTAATGCCTCATCAATATAACTCTTCATGGCCCTGTGCTCTGGACCAGACAATGAATAGGTTCTGCCTTTAGGGGGTAATGTGCCAGGAAGCAAATCAATAGCGCAATCATAAGGTCTATGGGGTGGCAGAGCTGTGGCCTTGATTTTATTAAAAACTTCCTTTAAATCATGGTATTCTTGCAGTACCTTGGATAAATCTAGATAGGTCTCCTCAACCTCATTCTCCACACTGAACTCCGTAGCAGCAGACAAAAGACAGTCAGCAGAACATGACTCAGACCAATCCAAAACTTCTTTTTTCTTCCAGTCGGTGTGAGGGTTGTGTTTCTGCAACCAGGAGGCCCCTAGGACTACAGGAAGTTCAGGTGAATTAATGATCATGAAAGTTACTTTTTCTTGATGATTACCTCCAACTGTTAAGGTAATCTCCTCCGTCCTGAGATGTGAATTGTTCATGCTGTGACCATCCAAAGCTAGCACGTTTCTTGTATCAGCTGACAGAATAAGTTTTATGCCGTTCTTATTTGCAAATGTTTCGTCCATGATTTCAGTATCTGCTCCTGAATCAATAAACACGTACCCCTGGAGAGACAAAGAAGAGGTTTGAAAATGGGCAGGAAACAAGAAGGAGGAGGCAGATAGTTGACTTTGGCTTAGTAGAGACCTCCCTTCCTCTGCTGACCCTGTGGACACCTGAGTGCTAAATGTCCCTTCTCTCCACAATAAAAACAGAGTTCCCCACTGTTTTGCCTTTCCTGCCAGCAGAGATATAACAAACGCCACCTTGGAACGTTCAGTGGGAAAGGATGACGGCTGAAGCTCAAAATGAATTTCACACTGAGTTAGAAAAGCTCAACATTGGTTTGAGTCTCCCCTGAACATCTCAGGCGGAGAAAGGCATGGCCTCTGCTGTTGTCTGTGTTACTTGGGCGTGGTTTCTTTGTGACGGTGGCGGCTCGGAGACAAGATTGCAAGAACGTAATGTGGAAATTATTTCCTCCATGCCGGAACCCAACCAGGAAAGGGTCTCATCAACGTGGGTACGCTACTGTTGTGCAGGCGATGGGTCCATTTTTGGCCAGATTTTTCTGCTATGAATCAGAAAAAGGTGGACCCAAGATTCAGCCAGACACTGAACTGAAAGTTTAAAAGGTTTATTCAGCCACAGGAAAACGTCACAGGTAACACTCCTCACAGCTTCCAGGAATTACTGAGGCAGAAAGAGGGATTAGTGACTTCTAGGCTCTCCAGATTTTGCAGGGATCAGAAAAGCCACTAACCTGCTTTTGTCTTGCGTGGAACTTGAAACCCAGAGGGGAAACCTCAGTGGGCGGCAGGCGGTGATCTCCACAGCACAGGTAAGAAGTGACTCCAGGCTGAGTAATCCGAGGGCCAAGCTGGCTCAATAATCCAAGGACAGAAACAGGGTCAATGCATCAGGCAAGGGGCAGGCAGAGGCATAAACTATATGCAGGAAACAAGGTCGACAACCAGAATCCAAATAGTCCGACAGGGAGCAGGCAGAGGCATAAATCCAAAAGGCAATGCAATGTCAAGAACAATGATCAGACAGGAAGGAACGCTGGATATCTACTCACACGATGGCTTTCAAAAATCTGGCACCGTCTGCTTGTCAGAGTCAGTATATATCAGGGAAGACACAGGTGCTTGGCATTCCACAGATTGCACTACACCACAGCAGCCACCAGGTGCATCTAATCTGCTGATTGCAGCCAGGGAGACAGGGTAGAGCAGATGTGCCAGAATCACAACATGTATATATTTCATTCTCCAAGTTTATCTTTTCACAATTTGTGGATTTGACAAAATCCACAATAATTAAGAGAGTTCAAAATTAGGACAATGTTGGACTTCTCTTCACACCATCTCTAATATTTGCTGAACAGTTATAGAAGCTTGTTTTGCAAATGACCCAGACTGAAACAATGTACAATATAGCAATACTAGAAATTATTCCTGTCTGTCGCAATCAAACTATGCAGTTCTGACCTCTGAAATGATTTACCTACAGGACTACTATAATTAAAACAATAATTTTCTTGCATTGTCTTTCTCCCAACTTTTATCAGGTATCTGTTTTGTAATGTTAAAAATTTACCCGCAGCGATTAATCACATTATTCTGATTCTGTAATTAGTGTTTTTTCCCCCTTTGTTTTACATTTATTTTACTAGGAATAATCCAAATTAAATTCAAAATATAATTTGCAAGAGTATTGGTCAAGACAGATGCACAACAGTTCCACATTAACAACACAGATTGAAACAGAAAACCATGAAGCAAACTAGATAATGCAATTTACAGTTGACATCAAGGCATAGTTATCATCAGTGTCTTTCGTTTACAGAAATGTAAATTCAGTGCTCAAAAGGTTCTTAATCCTACTTTTAAAATCATCCATGCTTGGCAGATAATCGATTTTAAGATGTCTCTGTTTCTTACACCAAGATGAGGGTGTGAATACTTTATATTAGCCAAAAGCAGTTCGTGTTCGATGGATGGCATACGTAATTTGTCTATCCAAGCGGAGTTTATAGCTGTTTTAGGCTTTGGGAGTCATGGGGAGAGTTTGAAGCCAATAATGAATGAAAACTGTCTTGATTGTAGCAAAAATGCTGAGGATTTAAATAATCATTTTGGAACAGCAGTGCTTGTCTCGTAAATTCACTGGGATTTTTTATAAACATTTTTCAGAAATAAGTAATGCAATTTTTGTTTTTTTTTGTAAAAAGAAATGGACTCTGATAGAGATATCCTCTAATGTGGGCAAAACTGCTGTCCCTAGTAAGACAAATATTGAGGAGCTAAAACAGAAGCATGATATGAATCACTGTGGTCTATGGTAAGGTTTGGAGTAAGACATTAAGTTGTGCTGAGCAGAATAAAGCACATGAAAACTGCAGACTGTGTTGAGTCTGTTTGGTGTTCCTTAATGGATAGAGAAGCAACCATGAGCATGTGTGTGTACGTGAGCCTACATGTGTGTGGGTATGTCTGCATGCATGTGTGTGTTTGTGTGCATGTGCTAGAGCATGCGTGAACAAATTAGTTATGATAGCACTCACACCCCCTGAAGACAGTGACCTAGTCATTGACTTATAGGCCATTTATACCCCACTGCTGTCTGAAGCCATCAAAATGAATGTCCCATGATGAATGAGGGGTGTGAGTGTGTTGGCAGAGTTGCTGTCCTCTAATGGTGTGGTGGGTCACTGCTATTTAGTGTAATAGCCTGGAGGGGTTGTACAAATATACACACATCCACAGATGAACATCTGTTGTGTAAGAACTGGGATTACCAGATAGAAAATGTTTATAAATGTGATGAATTTAGGAATAAACATCCAGCTGTTGTGGTGGTTTTAAGTACATTAGCAGATACTTTCTGTAACATATTTGTGCAGTCATGGTATTATGGATTAAACATCCTGTGAAGACTTTCATTTGCTAGTTTCACTAATATTAGATTAGTCTAAAATGCTGAAATCCCATCGCCTTCCATGTAATCACTGCTATTATCAGCCCTTGTACAGCTGTTATTTATTTCAGTATCCAACGATGGAAAGCTGAAACAAGCTTTCAGAAACGTTTTAATATAGATTTCTGAATTACAAGCCATGTGGATAAACATTGTATTTCTCTTTTATTATTTTTTTTCAAGTGGATAAGTGGAATCATGAGTTTAGGCTACTCTAATTTGAAGCAGGAGAATAAATAAATTGCATCAACTCACTCAAGTGGTTATTGTTTATCTACAATAACCAGGGTGATAAAAGGGTGTTATTAGCGTATTTTTGCCAAAGTAAACTCTTCTATTGCTTGAAAATTGCTTGGGTATATGTCTATGCCATTTTCTTCACTGAATAAATGGGAATCTATAAATGTGTTGATTCCTACACTGACTCATTTTACTCTGCAAGACTGACACTGCAAGGTGATGCGCCTGCCAACTCTAACAATGAGATAGTTTACCTGTAAATATCTGAGAGGTGCTAATCAAATATGGATGCATGCAAGTTCAATATAGAAAAGCAACTTTGTTGTTGCTGTCAACAATTTTTTAAATGTTATACGTTCTGAGAAAAAACAGATTTAAATATTTTTATACAATCTTAGATGCCAATTAAGTGACATAAACATGAACTGACCCCTAAAGCTGAACAAAGGAAAGTGCAGACAGTCATTTTAAAATAAAATCTGACTGATGTGTCTTTACCACATGCTGAAGAATACTTCTATCTCTGACTCAGACAAGGATGTTTTGCTGCCAGACTCTGGCAGTGGCAGTGCTTCACTCCTGACATAAATTAACCAACCTATTATTTCCTGTTTCAACTTGTTTTAGCCATAATATTAGATGGGGCGATATGATGTCTCCCACAGAATATGATCTACTTCTGTCATTCTTTTAGATTTTGCGATGGACAGCACATAGAATATGTATAAAATCTGATTTTAAGCTCTTGACAAGCCCATTGACAAGGGCAAAAAGACAACATGGCCCCAAGTTAATTTCCTATAAGGGTTTGATACACGAACATTGTAGTTAAAAAGTTGAACCTATATGGGTCCTAGATCCACTTCCCAATTTAAACATGTTTTCCAAATACCAATTTGAGACCCAGCTAAGACCCACGTAGTGTAACTATGCCATTTTACCCAAGCAAAATCCGTCTGTCACCAACATTAAAAAATGAAATGTACTGCTTCAACTGTTTTATTTATTATTATTTTTTTTACTTTTGTTGTTTATTATGAGATTAATTATCATTTCCAACTGATATGTTTCTGGAAAATCCAGTTATATTTGTCATTCCTGATGATATTAATAAAGTTCGCAAAGTAAATACAACCCTTTAATACGTTTTCAGAGTACTGTATGCCTTACGCCTGCAATACTTTTGGCTTCAGTTCAGATAGCCAACATTGCAATCTGAAACTGACTGTTAAAAGCCAGGAGTGAAACTAGGAATTGATGCCAGAAAGTCACACAGAGATTCAATGAACACACAAAAACAAGATAATCTGCTTTCTCAGAACTACCCTGTATTGTACTAAAATAAATGTATTGGTTTTATTTGTACAGTCAAACATGACAATTCTTGCTGTGTAAGCCAACAGTTTACATGTATTATTTATATATAAATATAAATATGGTTGTTTTTAGGTTAAATTGCCTGTTCAGAGCAAATTATTTATCAGTATTATGTTTAAAATGGAAACAATATTATTTGGCTACATTACATCTTGACTTACCTACACATCAATGCCATCCCCTCTGGAAATCTGGTGTTTCTAGGTCAAATTTGTAGCTTACAACCTATTTAAATTAGAATGTCTTTCAATGAGACTTGTTTTTCAGATTAAAAGTACCTTTTAAAAAAAAACAACCTTTAAGTAGGTATTAAAGATACTTTTCATCAAGCCCCAATTTCTGTACTAAGAATGCTTTTTACTCTAATCTTCATGTATGCATTACCTATCTAAGCGCAATATCATTGTAATTAACAGAACTGAAGGCTTTAAAACATCAGTCTCTATGTAGTTAATCTACATAATGTGTTTCATTTAGGAAATTGAGTTCCTGAAATAAAAAAACGCCATCATATTCAGATTTATTGAATATAACTGTATATTGTGAATTGTTATGGTAAGTTTTTGTATGGTTGGAACTATTACATTTTCTTTGATTGTTTGATTCCAGCTATTGAAACGCTGCTAACAGTGTACGTGTGTTGAAGTCAGAGCCTGCCAAAGTTTTCACAGCTTTTAGGATAATAATAGCAGGTTATAACATTTGATTTTCTAAACTGGAGTCCTTTTGAAAAGGTCAGTTATGTGGAGAAAATTGTAATCCATTTGGAAGTTACTGTTCACATCGTTTTCTGTCCTTATGGAGGTTTAGAACACTTTTAAGTTTAGCAATTTTATTGGCACAGTAAAATGGACTTCTAGAGCAACCATGTATAGACAGATGTGGCAAATAGACTACTAACAGACTAGTGTTTAACATAGCAAGATTATTTAGTTGAGATAATGGATTCTTTAGAATAGAGAACACATGTTTCATACCCAAAAATGTTGGGAATGTAACAAACAAAACTTGTTGGCCCTTTTGCCAACAAGTGTGCCAATTATCCGTGAGTTAATAACTAGGGAGACTTTCCTTGAGTTTGAAGATCTCTGTTCCACTTCAGTGGGTTCAAAGTATAGCTGATAAGGCCATCAGATCAATAGAACTCTGAGGCAGATGTTTAAACATTCATTAATACTCTCACTTTAGTATCGATTTCTTTTTTCCCCTGAGCAGAAAATGCCCCCGGCCACGGACTTGTAGTCTCAACGCAGTACGTCAGCAACAAAAAGATGATTATTTAAGAATGAAATATCCCCGTTTGAGATTGGACTCATTATCTGTAGTCCGCCGTGAAGCCAAACAAGTGTCACACTCTGATTTGCAAGAGGCTTCGAACAGTTTTGATAAGAAGATTTATTGCATATAAGCATAAACTACTGCAGATGATTACAGTGGAGGATATGATTTATGCCTGCTTCATTGAGGCAATCAGCATAATTTCCCCTTGGTATGACAGATGAGCAGGAAGATGAATACATAAATAAACGCTGCCTGCATGCCTTAATGTATGTGCGAACCCCCAGAAACAGCAGTGTGAGAGCGAAGTCCATAACTCATTGCAAATCTATGCTCCCTCCTGTGAAGAGCTCTTTAAAGACATACACTCACTGACACATAAATATTTAGGAACATCATAATTTGTTGTTTGAATGCTTTAGACATTTCAAAGGCCTGGGAAAAATACAAATAAATAAATGAAACCATAAATAAAACTAAAGGCTTCTACAGGTACAACCAATGCCCAGTTGACCATGACCAAGATGCTAGTAGCAACACTGTGAGAGCTGTTGAGATTTCCGGCAAGTAATTTTTGTTTGTGCTCTTCATGTGGCAACAATCTCCAGGATATGTCTAGACTGTGGAGATGGGTTTCAAGACATGATTAAAAATCACCAAACAAAACTGCAGGATAATGGAATAGGGTATATGAAGTGCTGGGTTACAATTTTAGAAGATGAATTACTAAAATGATGATACTAAAGCAACACAGAACATCTCCAAAAGAACATAATACCCACAGTGAAACATGGTGGTGGCATCATCATGATCTGGACTTACTTTTTTACAGATGCAACTTGTTTTTTTTCTTTGTCAAAATGGATGAGTCAGTTTCTGTCCTAAACATTTCGGGTGTTTACTAGATAGCTGAAGATAGATTTCCTTGATCAGAATCACAGTGAGCTGCAGCATACATCCTAATTAACAACAGTGGCCTCACCAAAGGAAAAAATACGATTTTTAATGTACTAGCTCCACTGAACTAAGTCAGTCAGAAAATCTAAAAGGTTACCTGAAGAGCACTGTGGATAAGAGATACCTTCACTCTCTGAAAGATTTGAAGAACCTTGTAGGGTAGAGTGGAAAATATTCCCTAGTGAAGGTTTCCCCTAACAGGATATATGTTACAATAAATTAGTAAAAAATTAAAACATTTTAAAATCATTTAACGTTTTTTACATACCTAAAGACTGGCTTTTAATCAGGAGATGTACACTTTTGAGATTCACAGAATATTCTATTTGGGATTAATTTAGTTTTCTCTGGAAATTAAAACAATGAGCAAAAAACCTTAATCTTCATTCCTAGTTGCATCACAGCTAAATACATTTTTATTACACTATTTACATTGTGATTGCTCACTTGAGTAATAATTTGCAACTTTCTTTGTAGACCTTTCTCCATGCACAACACATTAGAGCAGTATTTTATGTTGTGATTGAGGGTGGCCATATAGCAGGCAGGGGGCTGTAAATATATGTCTTTTCCATTATAGATAAGAGGCACAGAGAGACAGAGAGAACCAGCATAGTGCATGTCCTTGATTTACCGGCATCGATCCCTATCTTCTCTCTTGCCTCATGCATTTGCTTTGTGTAAAAGTAAGTTGTATTTGTCGGTGTGTTGGTGTGTGTGTGTGTTTGTTTGTTTGTGTATGGGTCTGTGAAAGGGAAATAGTGAGGAGGCTGACCTATGGCTATGCAGGGCTCAGGCAGAGATAAGATTATCAGAACACACCTAACTGATATGACTGGCAAGGTGACAGGAGGCCTCTGTGGACCCTTAGGGCTTGACTTGCCACAAATGTATGCACACCCATAGACACAGACACATAGGGATTGACCTTAAAATACATTTAATCTTCTGTTTATCCCCGTCACAAATGGGGAGTATATCTGCATGAAACACCACAGAGGTGTCCAACAGCCATCACAGACTTCAAACAATAGAGCTTATTATTTTCAGCTACTGGGCTATTTATTTTGACAACAACATTCCCAAGAGAGAAAACGACAAAAATGTGGGGGGGGGGGGATAGGAAAAATAAATGGGGAAAAAAAGGAAAAGGATGGGAAAAATAAGAATGAAACCATGTGTTTGGAAAAGTGGTTGTACATATGCCTCTTGGAGATATTTGGACCTGTGGAGTGAAAAAAGATCAGACTATCACAAATGGATGGATTTGTAAACTGGCAGTTGACTAAAAAAACATAGAAAAAGCAACAAGCTGAAGGATGAATTGTCAAGAGAAACCTTCGGGGAGGTATAGGCCATAGATATTTAATTGATGCAAACAATTATGTAACAATAGAAATATTTTGTATGGAAATTGTTGTGTGCATATTCATTGCATTTATCAATATTATCATGGTCTTGGTATGATGTATTGAAAATATGCTATTGACTATTCATGGGTGTTTTTACAGCTATAAACATTATTTGTATTATTATTATCTCTATTAATGTTATTATTGTTCCTGCTAGTAGTAGTAGTCATATCTTTTAACACAGTAACATAACTTTCTCATAGAATATTGTTTGAATCACAGTGAATCTGTTGTAACTATATACTTTGGCTTACAGTATTAATGAAACATTAGGGTCTCATTCATAAACCCATGAGACTTATCTGTATATACATATTTTTTCGATTTCTGGTTATCCTTGTTGCGTCATGGGGGGCTGGTTCCTATCTCCAGCAGTCAATGTCCGAGAGGTGGGATAAACCTTTAACAGGTTGCCAGTACAGAGACAACAACCATGCACACACACACACACACACACACACACACACACACACACACACGCACGCACGCACACACACACACACACACACACACACACACACACACACACACACACACACACACACACACACACACACACACACACCTATGGTCATTTAGGGTCATTTAGAGTGGCGCCATGCATACGAATTCGTGCAGAAAGGCCCGGTTGGGATTCACCTTCTTGCTGTACAGCAACTGCTCCACCATGCAGTTCATTATCTACAGTCATATTCAATAATTTAGAAAATTTAGAATATGTGTTCAGATGAGGCTCATTTGTCAGATTAAAAGCACCTTTTGAAAATAGAAACTTTAAGCAGGTATTAAATCTGCTTTTTCTGAAGCCCATATTTTTGTATTAAAAATGTTTGTTTTAATCGTCTGGTGAAAAATTCTAATCTTACGTTTCAGTTTTCATTAGCTGTAAATAGAAAAATAATCATAATTAACAGAAATAAAGGTTTGAAAACATCATTACTGCCACTAGGCAGTTAGTGGCTGAAAGCAGGCAGAGATAATTTGTGTTGATTTCTCCTGCACGTTGTGGTGAAAAAAACGTCTTTAAAAACTCTCGTGCTCGAACTAATTTCTTCTACTTCATCCGGGACCGGGTCACGGGGGCAGCAGAAACAGTAGAGACACCCAAACGTCCCTGTCCCCAGACACCTCCTCCAGCTCCTCCGGGTGGAGCCCAAGGCGTTCCCAGACCAGTCGAGAGACATAGTCCCTCCAGCATGTCCTGGGCCGTCCCCTGGGCCTCCTCCCAGTGGGACATGCCTGGAACACCTCCCGAGGAAGGCGTCCAGGAGGCAAACGGTATAGATGGCCGAGCCACCTCAACTGGCTCCCCTCGATGTGGAGGAGCAGCGGCTCTACTCCAAACTCCTCCCAGATGGCCGAGCTCCTCACCCTATCTCTAAGGAAGTGCCCAGCCACCCTATGGCTCATTTCAGCAGCTTGTACCCGGGATCTTGTTCTTTCGGTCATGACCGGTAAATCGAGAGCTTCGCTTTTCGGCTCAGCTCTCTCTTTACCAACGGGCTGCTGGTGTAGGCCTTACCAGGGAGGCTGAGGAGTGTGATCCCCTTATAGTTGGAACACACCCTCCGGTCACCCTTTTTATGTAGGGGGACCACCACCCCAGTCAGCTAGTCCAGAGGCACTGTCCCTGACCGCCACGCAATGTTGAAGAGGCGTGTCAACCATGACAGCCCCACAACATCTAGAGACTTCAGGTATTCAGGGCAGATTTCATCCACCCCGGATGGATGGGATCTGCATGTTGTGGTGAAAAAAAAAAACTTCTTTAAAAACTGTTCCTAATTCAAATATAAAGTCCAAAATCCAGCTGCAATTAACGCTTGGTGCTCTTTAGTGGTTGAAACATCCATTTAACTTTCTTGGCTTCTAGTTGTATCTGCAGAGAGTTGCCATGAGACAATGTATTTGAAAGACAACAACAAAACTCAACAGTTTTTCATAACGACGTTAACGTGGTAACCACTGAAACCTGTAACTGTTTCATCCCTATACCAGCATCAGGCAGCAAACAGCTGAACAGGTACGATGCAATGACCCAAACAAAGTTAACCACCCACCCTCACTGAATTTCCAGCTTAGGGGTTGATAGCAAAGATAAAAATCCAAGTTTCACATATACACTGTGATCTCTCGCTGACTCATACGCTATACAGAAATGTATTTATCCCCCATTGTTTACTATTTACTTCTCCATCTTGCCTTTATTTCTTTTCTGAATTTAAATTGGAATTCCCTCCTCTTTTTAGCTCCTCTGTGGGCTCTGCTGGTCCTAAAACACATCAATTATAAATCCCTAGACAAATCTATTCCTTGTAGTTTTTTCAGCATACAGTACAAAACTTAGATGTGCAAGGCTGAAAAGAGAGATGGCAAAGAGGAAGAAGCAGTGCACGCATCTGAAAGTGTGGTGATGAGTTAAATACATAAAGCTAGTAAAGGGCAAAGATACAGAGGAGGCAATGAGATAAGGAGATAGATAGAAGTAAAAAGAACAGATAAGTAATGTAAGGGGCAGAGAAAGGCTGGATGGGAGGAGTGATGGATCTGATTCACTTGAGTAGACCCAGAGGAACAGATGAATCTATGTGATGCATGATGGGAGCCGGTCCAATGAGACAACCAATCACAAGCTTTGGTCTAAATGGGATAACCAATCAAGAGTTTTGGCTGGCATCATCATTCGCTATCCTGGATAATTCCCAGCACATTGTGCCCATCGTTCACCTCACTTCACACTCTCATACCCTCTGAGTGTGTGTTTGTGTGCCTGTATGTTTTCTATAGCTGTAATATTAAACTTGTTTAAAACATCTTTATATGTGTAATACATTTCTGATATCACTCAGGATTGATTTCTCAGCTTTGCAAATGCACCACAGAAAACCACTGAACTGGCAGTGCCAGAAATGCAGTACCAGAATGTTCAGCCTTAGTTTGCAAGCATGCTCGACAATACAAATGCAAATTAACACAAATATGCTGAACTACTTGTCTGCTTAAATCAAAGACAGAAACAGTTGTCTTTCTATACATGTAGTTTGATCTCAAGGGAGGTAGAATTGCAACATTTTTGTTAAATATTGTGTTGATATTATCAATTGGCACACTTCTCCCTCCCTTACTTTTCCATCAATACAGTGCTCCCATCACTCCTCCAGAGTTTTATAAGGTTGCTCACTAAGATCCTTAACAGATGTGTTGAGAAAGGACAGTCACAATCCAACAAAGTGGCAAAATATATTATTGGCAAGCAGAATTATAATGAATGGCACCTAGACTTTTAGAGACTAGCAAACATTGCGCCTAAGCAGTCCTTTGCCATTGTTGTGTTGCAGACATTGATACTGTGTAATTGTGATTCATTACACTGTGCAGCTCTAGTTAGTAGAGTTGATTCATAGCAGTTATTAACTAAGAACAGTATTGTTTTGAAAATTTAACCTTTAGTGGTCTGATTACATTGTAATTTCCAGTATTTGCTCTACACTGTGTTTGACAAAGCAAGTTGAAGCTGTTAGGGTATCCTACACTAAAAACAGTCCTGGCTTTAAATTCAGATTGTAAAACAGATTCTAATCTCTTAAGTTTGGAATGACCATCTTGTATTGCTCCTGAACAGAATCCTACAAAACTGCTTTCAGAAAATTCAGCAAAGGCTTATGGTTTTGATGGTCACATTCTAGATTTGATTAACTAGGAAAATAATCAAAAGACTGTATTTTATCAAAAATGGTACACTTACAAGCATACATACAAGCATATATTAACTTCGTTATGCATTAAGTTGTTTGTTAGTTCTTAAAGTCTGCTAGTTTATAGTGGTTGTTCATATCCAGAAGGACGGTTGTTTAATGTCCACATTGAAAGGTACTCAGAGATAGCTCCACTATCAAAACAGCCTTATTTAAAGTTCATACAACTCCTCTCATTAACATACTTGTATGCATTCATGCACAGCACTTACAAACAGTAAATGAAAATTGTGGCCTTATGATACACAATATTTCTACATAGCAGCCACATTTGTCCTACTTTTGTTGGAGAGAAAGTCCACAGTAAAACAGTGGTTTACTCTCTTGACTGTAGCATATGCTGAATCATCATGTGCTGTTCTTTATCATCTTCACGAGCTTCAAACTAAAAAAATCCTCTCGTGTTACATGAAAACTAGTTTCAAAATTAATAGCAACTGCATGTGCATTTTAAACACACATACATGTGTATGTGTGTGTGTGTGTGTGTGTGTGTGTGTGGATTGTGGTGGGTGCTGTGAGAGTGAAAGTGCAAAAATAACATAGCCTGGCACAGTATTCATGAGCTGTAGGAAGGTCAAAACATCAGGATGTGCTGTAATTGTGGAAGACGTTTTAATTAAAGCATTTGTGAAGGTTTTTGAAGGGTTTACAGCACCGACTGATCCCTCTGTCACAGAAATTTAGAAGGACTGACATGCATTTGTGTGCTTGTGTGATTCTGTGTGTCCATGCTTGTGTGTGATCATGTGTATCTTCACAGAGAGACAGACAACTCCTGATCCTCTGGTGCCATTCTGACAAGCCTTTTGAAATAGTTTAAAATAGATATTTTCTTTGGTCTATCTCCTAATTGCTTTTTCTTTTCTTCCAATGAGACCTCAGCACAGTTGTTTTCCAGAAAAAAACACTTATTCCTATTTTGAGTCAAGTAAACATTTTATGTTGGTATTGTTATGCTATTTATTTGTCAGCAGCGAGTTGTCGGCTATAATATACAATAATTTCTTCCTATGGGTGTAATTATTTTTGCAGAAAATAGAAATATGATCAAGAATCTGCATTCAGTGTTACTGTTAGGGTAAGAGGTTGCTGTTACGGCTGGTGGCCGTATATGTTTGTTTTGTTTTGTAACCTTGTCAACAGACTGGCCAGCCAGTTTCGCTGCAAAGCTCAGTTTTCTTTTTTGTTGTTGGTAGCGCCATTTCTGTTGGGCTCGGATCTCTTCTTCTCTCCTCCTGCTGGACATCCCCTGGTTACTCTCTTCTTGGCTGGATGCTCTCTTCTTTGTTGTTCCTGTTGGACTTGAATCTTCCTGGGCGCTCTGCACTCCTCCTGCTGGACCTCCACGGGAGTTCATTTTGGATGGTTCATTTCCTGTTTCCGCCAATGCGCCGCCAATCACCGAAGAGATCACCCTATATAAACTCTCTGCACCTGCCACTAAGGGCGGCTGTGATTTAGACTGAACATCTCGCCTCGTTTGTTCTGGGTGTCTTGAAACCATTGACTTTGGTTGTTTGCATGCTTGATTGTTGATTAGCTTGCTTGATTGTTAGAACCTTTTTCTAACTTGGCTCTAAGGAGTTTGTTGAAAGCTTGTTAAGCTTTTCTTTGAGTTGTTTGTTTAAACTTTAAATAGGGATTAAAGCTTTTCAGTCCCCCCTTTTTTTTGTTAAACTTGTTTTAAGAACCAATCAGTGGCAAATTAGCTTCCTGTCCCAACTCTTGTAAGAATTTCTTTAGTTAAATTAATGGTTGTTGTGTATTTTGTTATTAATTTGGTATTTTGGGTTTTACCTTCTTTTTAATGGTTTTTACTTGCTAAGTACCCTCATTTTGTTTGTATTTTGTCAACAAAAAGAGAAACCTTAACTGAAAAGCAATAAACTGCTCTTTTCTTTCACAAAACCAATAACATCAGGTTTAAATGTTTACTTCCCCCTACCCCTGGCTGAGTTGGGTTGTAACAGTAGCACTTGATAAAAGCTCAAAAGAGGGTATAGTGACCGTCTTAAAATCCTTAAAGTTATAAGGCACAATTCTCATCATCTAATGATAGGTTTTCATAAGAGCATCAAGCCTCGCTATAAAAAAGTATGGGCTACAAACTCACATATATCCAAACAAAGCTGGGAGTCAGTGTGATAGTAAAAGTAAACGTATTTAGCCTCAACATAGTTCATCAACAGTAAACACACAGCCAACAAAACTACACAACTTAATTTATTCTAACTAGGTTTGCTAAACTTTGAAATCGTATAACACCCCCTCTCCTAACCCAAAACATTTAAAAATGCCAGAAAAATACATACCTGAATTAAATTAGATGGAGTTCTTCAAACCTTTGGAGCACATGTAGATGCTTTTTCAACAGTTACTCTGTAACTGTAACTATTTTGCAGTTATTGAAGTTGGATTACACTAAAATGCTTTTAACATTTTTTGTCTCTGGATTTTTTTGTTTGTTTGTTTTTATGTAACTGTACATAGATGGTTAAAGATATAGACTCAGAAATAGAATGAGCCATTAAATACAAGTTCAAATTTTATAACAATAGCAAAAAACATTATTTCTCTCTGAATGTCCACTATAGAAAAGAACTTCAAAAGGCTGTAATTCCTGAATTATTTAACATACAGTCATACAGCAAACTAAAAGTCTAAACAGTGGTGAATAGTTGCATATTTAAAAAAGTTATTTCCCAGCCTAACTACATATAAACAAACTGTAGCTGTACATAAAAGTTTCAGATCACTGGTAAAGGAAAAAATCATCTCCTTTGGTTTGGTCCAGTCCTCCTCAGAAAAGTGGCTTTCCCTTCTCTCCCTGCCTCATCAGGGGTTTAGCTACTCTTAACAAAATGTTTTGAAATGATTTGTTTAATAAAACCCTCTGAAAGTCATGCAATAATGCTATATGGACAATAACGCACCAAGGGTGCAAATAAAAAACACTGTTTATGCTCATATTTTTCAAAACAGGCTTCGAGTTCGGCTCTTCCAGTATATGTAGTCAGAGCTGTACACATGAGAGTAGGTTGGACTTGTATCACATGAGACAACATCTAGTGGATATGATTGGATCTGTAGAGAAGACAGGTTGACGCAATTGGTCAAAATGGGTGTCAATAAAAAAAATAGCAACTGACGGCCATTTTGGCTCAATGATGTTGGGAATTTTATTTTATTTTTTCAAATGATGATGCTCTGAGAGCAAACTGTACTTTCGGAATCTCCATGGGCTGCAAACCTGGAAGGGGTTAAATTTAATAAGGAACCTAATGTAATATTTTTCCCTACATAGTAACAGTACCTCAACTTCATATAATAAAGTGTGCCTCAGTGCAAAGATACCCATCTTTTTCTGGATACATTTACTGTACTGTGTAAAACAGTGGTCCTAAAGGTTTCATTTTAACAATCTCAAAATATAAATAAAAGTTGTCCCAGCATCACCATACTAACAGAAGACTGTAAGTACTCATAGACCAATGCTTCTGTATTGTCCTTTCGTTTCTGGCCCAGCTCTGTCCTCTCAAACCCCCAGTCAGTTATGGCAACTGACCACTGATACTGAGCTTCCTGTTAAAAGGGAGTTGTTCCTTTCCACTATTGGTACACGATTGCTTAGCATGAAATGCTGCAAAATTAACAACTCTGTAAAACTGGTTAAACTTTCTATAAATAAACCTTTTGTACCAGTTGGTATAATAAACTGAATTTGACTGCACTATTGTATTACTAGGGTCAAACTGGAATGAACATGAAGAATTAGGCCAGTTCTTTGGAAATATGGCAATGCAATAAAGTACTAGTAAGGTGTACTAAAATTTCTACATTATAAATAACTGATACCAAAATGTCTTCTGAATACTACTAAAAGTAGGTGAGATATACCCAGTGGTACATTTGTCACTGCTTGAGAACGATTGGTGTAAGAGAGTTACATTTATCTATATTAAGTAAATAAGATGATATACAGTACAGACCAAAGGTTTGGACACACCTTCACATTCACATTTATTTTCATGACTATGAATATTGTAGCTTCACACTGAAGGCATCAAAACTATGAATTAACACATGTGGAATTATATACTGAACAAAAAAGTGTGAAACAACTGAAAATATGTCTTATATTCTAGGTTCCTCAAAGGAGCCACCTTTTGCTTAGATTACTGCTCCGCACACTCTTGGCATTCTGTTGATGAGCTTCAAGAGGTAGTCACCTGAAATGGTTTTCACTTCACAGGTGTGCCCTGTCAGGTTTAATAAGTGGGATTTCAAGACTTATAAATGGGGTTGGGACCATCAGCTTTGTTGTGCAGGAGGTGGATACAGTACACAGCTGATAATCCTACTGAATAGACTGTTAGAATTTGTATTATGGCAAGAAAAAAGCAGCTAAGTAAAGAAAAACGAGTGGCCATCATTACTTTAAGAAATGAAGGTCAGTCAGTCCGAACAATTGGGAAAACTTTGAAAGTGTCCCCAAGTGCTGTCGCAAAAACCATCAAGCGCTACAAAGAAACTGGCTCACATGAGGACCGCCCCAGGAAAGGAAGACCAAGAGTCACCTCTGCTGCGGACAATAAGTTCATCCGAGTCACCAGCCTCAGAAATCACAGGTTAACAGCAGCTCAGATTAGAGAACAGGTCAATGCCACACAGAGTTCTAGCAGCAGACACATCTCTAGAACTGTTAAGAGGAGACTGTGTGAATCAGGCCGTCATGGTAAAATAGTTGCTAGGAAATCACTGCTGAGGACAGGCAACAAGCAGAAGAGACTTGTTTGGGCTAAAGAACACAAGGAATGGACATTAGACCAGTGGAAATCTGTGCTTTGGTCTGATGAGTCTAAGTTTGAGATCTTTGGTTCCAACCACCGTGTCTTTGTGCGGCGCAGAAGAGGTGAACGGATGGACTCTACATGCCTGGTTCCCACCGTGAAGCATGGAGGAGGAGGTGTGATGGTGTGGGGGTGCTTTGCTGGTGACACTGTTGGGAATTTATTCAAAATTGAAGGCATACTGAACCAGCATGGCTACCACAGCATCTTGCAGCAGCATGCTATTCCATCTGGTTTGCGTTTAGTTGGACCATCATTTATTTTTCAGCAGGACAGTGACTCCAAACACACCTCCAGGCTGTGTAAGGGCTATTTGACCAAGAAGGAGAGTGATGGGGTACTGCGCTAGATGACCTGGCCTCCACAGTCACCGGACCGGAACCCAATCGAGATGGTTTGGGGTGAGCTGGACCGCAGAGTGAAGGCAAAAGGGCCAACAAGTGCTTAGCATCTCTGGGAACTCCTTCAAGACTGTTGGAAAACCATTTCAGGTGACTACCTCTTGAAGCTCATCAACAGAATGCCAAGAGTGTGCAGAGCAGTAATCAAAGCAAAAGGTGACTACTTTGAAGAACCTAGAATATAAGACATATTTTCAGTTGTTTCACACTTTTTTGTTCAGTATATAATTCCACATGTGTTAATTCATAGTTTTGATGTCTTCAGTGTGAAGCTACAATAATCATAGTCATGAAAATAAAGAAAACTCTTTGAATGAGAAGGTGTGTCCAATCCTTTGGTCTGTACTGTACAACTATAAAACCCAAGTTTATATCCCAGTATTTAAAACTGGAAAGACACGTTCAGTCTCAAATCAACAGCACAAGCCAGCTTTTATTAGCAAACCTAAAGGGACCTCTCTAACTTGTGAACAGAGAACAGTGCCTGCAGGAATCCATCATCCAACCCGCCCAAGCACACCTAACTACATTACCATACAGTGTCAGTTGATTCCATATCGCAGTACAGAGGCTCTATGGGTAAATCATGTTTTGAAGTAATGCAGTTACGGATTTAAGTCTTTGCCTTTGCATGTGTCTACCCTGCAGATCAGGGCTGCGATCATCTGCTAATATACTGTGTGTTTGATCATGCATCTGTTGTAATAAAGCGACTATTCAATGAACATATGTGTTGCATTTCACTGTACTGTATATGAACACTGTATGGGGAACTTTGTATTCCTAGGGTAACTGTTCTTAACTAGTGACCTCACTACGTGTTATGGTGTTGATTCCTGATAGCCAGAGGCTGGCTGCGTATTGATCTAAGTGCTTACATAAACATGTTGAGATGACTTGTAGAGAATGTGTCTGCATTTGTTTGTGTGTGTGTGTGTGTATGTGTGTGTGTCTTTGTGCATGCAGCTGAATGATGGGATGATTGATAAGATGAGCGGACAGATTTCAATGTAGTTTTTTTCTCATAAAGTGATGAGATATTACAGACATGTCCAAACAAGCTCAACAATGCACCAGGGAAGTAAAAATGTTCACTATTTAACAAAAGCAGTGTTTTATAAAGATCGTCAGTCAAAGTCTCTGTAAGGAGACGATCTTCATCCCTCATAGTGCTGGGCCAGACAACTTTCTTATGCCAGCACACGTAGACCACATAAATAAAGTACGTAATAAAGTGTGTTATCCATATTTTTTGGTGAAGAATGTTTTTAAAAATAATATTTCATGGATCCTTTGTTTATGCGATTATGCTTAATCATTTTTAAAATAATCAGGCAATCAAACACTAAATCCATTTGCTTGCTGATGGCAAGCAAATGGAGACACAAAATGGATAAATGTTCTCTTTCAGCTATCAGAACCATGCATTCATATACAGGTGCCATTATTTGTTTCTAAAACAATTTACTTCCTTAGATTGGGGTACCGCTGAGCTTTATCCAGGGATGAGATATCTGGATGTTTGTTTGCCTCATGCAAGCTTTTGTTTTATCCTTAGAAGGTACTGAAATCTCTGATACAAAAGGATTTAGGTAAAAGCCTAAATCTCTGTTTGAGATGCCTAAGTGGAACAATGTGTCTTTTGATGGTTTTGTTTGTATTATAAATCATTTTCGTAAAAAATAACTAACTGTTTTAGAAAGGCCAATGGTGGATGGTTTAAAGATGGGGCTTGAGGCATATTTAGGGTGCAGACCCACATACTATATATTCACCAACATTGCAACAGGTTAAAAGTTCCTACAAACACATAATCATCAACAAAATGCCATAAATATACAGACACTTCATTATCTATGGTATTCAAAATATTAAAAGCACATTTTTATTCATTACCTTTAATTTACAAAGTTAGGCCAAGCCTCCCAAACTGTTGTATTTCTGGATGAATCAAAGAAAGTGCTTTGTCGTCCTTGTAATGACTAAATTAACACCGGTTTACTGTCGAACATCACTGGCTAATAATACACCACATCCTTTCATAGTAAAATATGAGCAACAGCTACAGATTCTAGCTCACATAGAACCTTCTTTTCACTCTTTATTACATGAGATAAAAACTGTCAATAAGATTCGAGTCTAAGTCCAGGCCAAAATCTCAAGTCTTTAGGGCAGACGTCTCAAACTCAAGTCTCCATCTCTTATACAAGGGGAAGAGATTGCTCTGACAATAAACAGGTAAGTATAAAAAACTGAACATGGAACAACTGCAAAGGAGCATGAACATAGAGAACATAGAGGAGACAAATAACAATGATTGAATACCAAAAATAATAATATATAAAAGTCAAAAAACTATTAAAAAACAAAACTTATATTGAACGGATATAACTATAACTCAAAACCAAAGGCCAAAGGTTCATGGCAAATAGCCCAACCTTGAAAGGCAATTGTGGTTTTCTTCTTAATTTTCTCTGTGTTGTTTTATGTTTTGTTATGTATTGCTTTTCTGTTTTAAATAAAAAAGAAAAGCAATACATGCTGCTACTGTAAAAGATTTCAATATAATCAAAAATATGTCTAATTATTGCGCTATCAGTGGTTTTTTCTAGTCAGAGAAAATGCTTCCCACTTGAAATGATTTAGCAGTCATTAATGGAAAGAGTTATTATAGCTTTTATTCTGAAAGCAAATATAGGTAAAAAGTACATACAATTTCGCACTATTTCTAACATAAGTGCATAATGCTTTTTAAAAACCCACAAGGAGTTTTTGAAGTGCTATTATAAAGGAAGTGTTCATATAAATTCATACTCTGCCAGTTCAGGTACTGGGAGTCATGTTTAGAGAAATACACTTTTTCAAAATGTTATATTTACCCTATGTTCAAATTTAAAGCACTTATCATTTCTCTGTACTGTACTCTACTCCCTTCACATCTGGTTAAGGCTGGGTCTGACACGCAGAAGAAAAAGTCTGCAGACAGGCACCAATGGTGATTCTATAAGTGGCAGCATGCTCAGTTGTACGCCAGTGTTTTAAAAGGTTAATACCTCAGACAAAAAAAAGTAATAGTAGGTGTGCAAGCTTGGAAATGTAAACTGACAAGCTTTTCGGCAGTTGATATAAACTTCCCTGGACAGTTGTTTAATATCTGACAAAACTTTTGCTTCTTAGAAATACTGCAAAAGGTTTTGGGCAATGGAAGGACATACAAGATTAAGCTTTTCATCTACCAGTGAGATGAATTTCTATGAATTAAATGCCAAAACAGTTGTCAAATTTTCTCTATCTCAAACACAAATCAGAGTAAGTGACCTCTTAATGACTCTTCCTTCCTGGGTATATCTGTCTCTCCTTATAACTCATAGATGCATAAATTAGACATGACCTCTCACTTAAAAGCTCTATTCTGGTTCCTTTTATGAAGTGGTGAGAGTAAACTTTTCACAACATTCCAAGGGCCACCAGTTTATATTGATGTGAACGAAGTCCTATTTATAACTTTAAATGAAAGAGGTGCCTTTATTTAAATAACAAAGTTGGTTGCTTTTTAGTTAAACACAGTCAAAATTAAAGAAACTTTGGATCCCTCATTTCTTAAGCCAGCTAGTCAGCACGTTTCATTCAAGGAGTTATTTGCAATTGAGTAAAAATGTGAATGGACTTTTATAATGCTTATTCAGCCATTTTGACGATTTAAACGAGTCTCATTCACCCAGCCACACTCACACTGGTGACACCAATGAACTAAACATAACTTTGCAAAAAATACATAGCTGTTGATAGCTAATAGTTGGATACAGTTTCTGCCATCAGGTCATTCATATCTCTTTCACCCTCACATAATCTGCATTAATCTCTGCTTATCAGCAGTACATGTTTTATTTTTACCGCAGTATCGCTTCAGGACACAACTGCACTTTTAGGTGGAATTAAACTTACTTTGAGCCCCCTTGATGTCCTCCCTGCACCATTTTTTAATGATGTATCTGAATGTCTTGGCCCTTGTGTGACACACATAAATCATTTTGGTTCAGTGCCTAGTGTTTTTAAAAAAGCTGTTGTTACTTCATTGCTTAAGAAAGCACAATTGGATTCATCTTTTCCAAATAGCTACAAACTACCTTTCTTATCAAAGAAATTATCCGATCTTAGCCACTGTTTGACAGAAATTAAACAATGTCTTGCTATCTGCAACTGACAAAACAGAGATACTTGTTTTTGCTCCTGATGTTAAAATAGTTTTATCACCTAAGGAATATTTCAAAGTTGAGATTATGGTTCTAAAAACATGAAATGCTAGTGCATGCTTTGGTCTTGTCTCATTTGGACTATTGTAATAGTCTTTTTACTTGTCTTAGCAACTCAGCTTTAGATCGCCTTCAGACTGTATGGCAGCAAGACTATAAACAAGGATCAACAGAGGAAAACACATTATCCTGTTCTAGCCTGGCTTCCTGTACATTACAGGATACATTTTGAATTATTGGACCTCACGATCAGAGCACTTGGCCAAGCTTCTAAGTACATGCAGAACTAATTGGAGCCTTACTGTTCCTCTCGGACTTTAAGCTCATCTGACCAGAGGTTATTGCTGACCACAGACTTATTTTAAAACTCGTGGAGCTTGGGCTTTTCGGGCCGTGGCCCCAAGGCTCTGGGATCTCTCTCCCACTGTTCCTGCGCTGCATAAACTTCACTGACTCTTAAGAAGCAGTTAAAGAGATTTTTATACCTGCAGGCTTTTCACTAGACTGCTACATTTATTTCTACGTATATTGTTGTTTTTATATTTTTGTTATTGTGAAGCACTTTGTGATGTCTGTAAAAGGTGCTATACAGGTCCTTCTAAAAAAATTAGCATATTGTGATAAAGTTCTTTATTTTCTATAATGTAATGATGAAAATTTAATATTCATATATTTTAGATTCATTGCACACTCACTGAAATATTTCAGGTCTTTTATTGTCTTAATACGGATGATTGTGGCATACAGCTCATGAAAACCCAAAATTCCTATCTCACAAAATTAGCATATTTCATCCGACCAAAAAAAGAAAAGTGTTTTTAATACAAAAAACGTCAACCTTCAAATAATCATGTACAGTTATGCACTCAATACTTGGTCGGGAATCCTTTTGCAGAAATGACTGCTTCAATGCGGCGTGGCATGGAGGCAATCAGCCTGTGGCACTGCTGAGGTCTTATGGAGGCCCAGGATGCTTCGATAGCGGCCTTTAGCTCATCCAGAGTGTTGGGTCTTGAGTCTCTCAACGTTCTCTTCACAATATCCCACAGATTCTCTATGGGGTTCAGGTCAGGAGAGTTGGCAGGCCAATTGAGCACAGTGATACCATGGTCAGTAAACCATTTACCAGTGGTTTTGGCACTGTGAGCAGGTGCCAGGTCGTGCTGAAAAATGAAATCTTCATCTCCATAAAGCTTTTCAGCAGATGGAAGCATGAAGTGCTCCAAAATCTAGCTAGCTAGCTGCATTGACCCTGCCCTTGATAAAACACAGTGGACCAACACCAGCAGCTGACACGGCACCCCAGACCATCACTGACTGTGGGTACTTGGCACTGGACTTCTGGCATTTTGGCATTTCCTTCTCCCCAGTCTTCCTCCAGACTCTGGCACCTTGATTTCCGAATGACATGCAGAATTTGCTTTCATCCGAAAAAAGTACTTTGGACCACTGAGCAACAGTCCAGTGCTGCTTCTCTGTAGCCCGGGTCTGGGGAATGCGGCACCTGTAGCCCATTTCCTGCACACGCCTGTGCACGGTGGCTCTGGATGTTTCTACTCCAGACTCAGTCCACTGCTTCCGCAGGTCCCCCAAGGTCTGGAATCGGCCCTTCTCCACAATCTTCCTCAGGGTCCGGTCACCTCTTCTCGTTGTGCAGCGTTTTCTGCCACACTTTTTCCTTCCCACAGACTTCCCACTGAGGTGCCTTGATACAGCACTCTGGGAACAGCCTATTCGTTCAGAAATGTCTTTCTGTGTCTTACCCTCTTGCTTGAGGGTGTCAATAGTGGCCTTCTGGACAGCAGTCAGGTCGGCAGTCTTACCCATGATTGGGGTTTTGAGTGATGAACCAGGCTGGGAGTTTTAAAGGCCTCAGGAATCTTTTGCAGGTGTTTAGAGTTAACTCGTTGATTCAGATGATTAGGTTCATAGCTCGTTTAGAGACCCTTTTAATGATATGCTAATTTTGTGAGATAGGAATTTTGGGTTTTCATGAGCTGTATGCCAAAATCATCCGTATGAAGACAATAAAAGACCTGAAATATTTCAGTTAGTGTGCAATGTATCTAAAATATATGAATGTTAAATTTTCATCATGACATTATGGAAAATAATGAACTTTATCACAATATGCTAATATTTTGAGAAGGACCTGTATAAGTACATTTTACCTAATTACTTACTTAATTATATTCAATTACAAAAACAACACATTTCATAAACATAAAATCATAAAAGTAAAGTACATTTAAATATATCCTTTTTAATCACTCTAAAGGGTGAAGCAATTCTAAAATCAGACTTTTAAGTGGGATGGGTAGATTAACTTTGGCTGTAAATACCTATAATGTTACTTGTGAAAATAATCCTGATCACCATTTTTACTAAATCACACATTGCTATATCTTTTCTGTTTATCATATTTTAAATTACGACCATAATAATTGTAAATATTAACTACTACTCATTAATTAATTAATTAATTAAATCTGGAAAATGTTTAGTTTTTTACTTATGCAAACAAGATAAAACATTTCCCATGAAGTCCCACTTCCAGCTGTCAGCCTTGTTTGCTGTGCAAAGAAAAATAAACAGCAATGCACATCATATCCTCTTAAAACATTGGGGTGTCAAAGTCCAGACCACCCTCTTGTCCACAACTCGCGGGCCGATGGCCATAAATGGCATCCATGATCCTGAACGCAACAGCTTTCCCCTTCAATTGCACCAGCCATTGTGCTCCTTAATATTTTTGTAGTTACTCTTGAGTTTTTTAAGCTTTTCCTGGCACTGTTATGTGGGTTAAATTCTCTCCGCTACGTCAGCAAACACTTTCTCATGCTGACGACATCCGGCTGACCACGCTCATGGACAATCAGTGAACAGCAGTCTGTTCATGTCACATTTCAGATTTTGTCTCGATGGGACCTGCTGAGGAACAGGGACCAAGAAAGCTAGTACCAGCCGGAAAAGTCAGAAATACAAACAGTCACAAACCGGCCTTAGTGGAGTAGAGCCGATCAAAGTAGACCCAATGGAAAAGGTGCATATATTATCTTCCGAAGTATCCATCTATCTACTGTCTTCCACTTATGAGATTGATTTGCAGAGATAACAGTTCCAGGAGGGAAACCAGGACATCACTCTCAGCACAAAAACTCTTCAACTTCACTTGTTTGAACCCATTAAGTATGTCATGCGGTAAAGAAATTTTCATTGGTAATAAAGTTGTATGCAAAAGAAAACAGCTTTTTGGTAAAAGCATAGATAAATATTATATGTAAACACTTAATTTTCTTTCTTTCTTTTGCACTCTTCCTTTTTGTGATTTTCAACACGTATTACAAACCTATATTAAAAAGGAACGTAACAATTAATGACCGCATAGATTTTTCTTAGCTTTTAAATCCTTGCATCTTCTGTTTATGAAGTTCATCAAACATTCTGCATCTCCATCTTAGCAAACATGGGCCTAAATGGCACACTATTAATGGAAGCATATTTTAAGCACTGCATATCAAAGGAAAGGCTAATGAAAAGAGCTGTTTATTGCTGTATCTGCACTAACATCCATGAAGCATCCATAAGCTTTCTTGTATTTACTCATTGGATGAGTGAGATCTGACAGAATGGTGGATTTTATCCACAGCTCCAAAGACTGCTCTGCTCTCGCTCATAGCTTTCTCCCTCCTTGCAGTATTGCTTATCATGCCATTATTGCCTCACTCTTAGCTCATAACGGTGCTGCTTCCTCACACATACTTCCTTTGTTTTTCAAACACTTTCTTTCCTTTGCTAACTCGCTGTGCAGTTTTTTTTGTTTTGGTTTCTAGATTCCTCTCCTTCCCCCGTTATTTCAGGCAGATAAAAGTTGTTGCTTCAGCAGTCCTTTTCCACCACTGCAAACGGTCTTTATGTGACCTCAGCAAATTTGATGAGACAGGCTGGGGGAGGATGAAGTCAGCTAATATATTTCTGCAGGTCTATTTCATGGCTCATTCTTTCTAGTCTATTTAAGGTATGTGTGTGTCTGCATCTGAGAGCAAGAGCGAATGCATCCGTGTGTGTGTTGCCGATGCTATGATGATTCATCAGACACATAATCATTTTCGACTATTTTATTGCCTCTAAAATACTGGAAACATATTTTAGACTGACTTGCAGGTGAGCTGTTCCTTACTATTTCCAGTTGGATTAAATTGTATACAGATATACAGTTATCTCTAGAGAGCATAAGTAATGGGGGTCAGCTTGCAGACAGAAGTAAATAACTATCACACATTATATGCCAAATTAACTTAACTGAGAAAGTGAAGAAAAATGTTTCTCTGTCCACTTATGTCCACACTAACTAAGTCACTCCAAAGACCTATAGTCATAATGATAGTAATTTGAAACTATACAAACTTGTGTAACTTTGTATGTGTTTTATTTGATTTTAATGAAATTTTTATTTGTTGTCTCAGATTCTTCAATGTTATAAATCACTTATTGTCATATAATAATTACTTAGTCCTTATGGAATTTTTGGACTGCATGGAAAACAGAAAATTCTGTGATGAATAATTTGTTTGTTCTTCAGTTTCATACAATTGATCAAGATTATCGTAGTTGCATCAAACAGAAGCTTAGACATACATTGTTGGGCATGTTCCTTAAAATAATTAATTAGTTAATGTTACTACTTACTTCTGCCAAAAAGTAACTGAATTAGTAACTGATTTACTCCTTTAAAAGTAACTAGTTAAAAGGGAAAGTAACTATTTTTTTAAGATTAACTATGTCTATGAATTTAGATTTTTTTTTAAGGTTTTACAAGCCAGTTGCATAAGTAGAATTACATAGACAAGTACCCTAGTTACACCGAACCTCTAATATTTATTTCACATGTACATTCTTGCCTTTTACCTTATAATATAAAGTAGTGTCTGTACTTCCACTTTGAAAAAGCAATCTTTCCCTCCAGACTTGCCATTGTTGCAGCTTACATCTGCTAGTTTGCCTGAGCAGGGCTGCCGTGTATGTTTTTGTGTAAACTGAACACTGCCTCTGACTGGCTTCCAATGAAAGCCTACTCTACCTTAGCCAATCATCATCACTTATGCGATTGTCTCGATCCTCACTCTTCTCTTCACCAAAGAAAAAAAGCTTAGCTCCTGTGGCTGTGAGTGGTGACAGATGGCAAGAGCTGCGCAGCTTTAGTTTGTAACGCGCCCCATTTAATTGTCGGTAACAGAAAAAAGTAATTTGTATGATTACTGGTTACTGAAAATGGATGGCTATTGGACATGAACATCTTTCTATTTTGAACAATCTGAAGCTGGTCAGAAAGCTATCTATGTACTGAATACTTCCTGCTGAAAAAAGCAATATCTTAACCATCCTTATAATATTATAAATTCTGCAGCGTTGTTCTGTTGGTATTTAATTCCCTTTGGGATTTTTTGAATTTAAATTACGTTTTTAAAGAAATACTTAAATAGAAGCAAGACTACCAAAATGACAGCTTTCGATGCCATCTTTTGAGATTGTAGAATTAATGAATTTTATCTTAATATTTTTGTTACCCAATACGGATGAGGCACAGTGCTGTGTTGGAAAAAGATTCCCCCATTTTCCCTTTATTGTGTTTACCCTAGAGACAGCACAACTAATTAGCTGTCAAAGCAGGACAAAGAGGTACAGAGCCACACTAAAAAGTAATTATATATGTTTGCCCTTACTCTCACAAACATACCCTCAATTTTGACTAAAAAGGGTAAGTGTTAATGGTGACACTTGACAAGTCAAAAAGCTAATGGTTTAGGCTTATCTTCTCTCCTTCCCCTCTTCCCCACTCCAACTCTTTATTGATTGCTTCCATTATTATCCACTTCATCTAGAGCTGGAAAGAGACACCATATAGCTGCCAACAGTTCAAACAAATTGTCAAAATACATTTACATGCTTGTAGTCCTAGAAAATAACAGCCAGATTTAGTTTGACAGGTAGCTAAAAGAAGCCAGGGAATATTCTGAACACATAATTTACATTAGTCTCTAATTATATGTGTAAGCAGCACTTTAGATATCAACTATCATAAGAATTCATGCATGGTCTGTGTACAAGGCCCAGTGTTTAAGGGTGTGTACTATATTGTGTATACTTTGCTCTTTTTATACTATTAACAAGGATAGCATGAGATTGAAGACGTTCCAGAAATGTTTTATATTTCTATTTCAACCTGGAAAGACTCACAAAATGGAGAAACAACAAGAAGACGGTTAAAGAGTTTATTAATGAAAGCCTCAGCCTGACTCCAGGCCAGACACACCACAACCTGACCCTAAGTCAGCCTCAACCCCTTCCACACGGCGCAGAAGACGTCGTAAGAGGGACGCCCCGGCTGAGGCTTTCATTAATAAGATTTATTTGGCACTCCTGAGGAAGACGTGAACGCTGAGGATGAAATGAGTTTGAATAAACATCTTATGATTATGATTAGGTACGTCTTACCCCCTGGGATCCGATCCTGGTGGTGGCGTAGGCCTTGGTATATTGGAAGGAGTTGGGAGCCTATGGTGGAGAAGGGGTGGAGGAGAGTCGAAGCTCAGCAGGGAGCGGTGTCTTCCATGCAGGAGGTCTTTAAAAGTGATGCCCTGGGAGATGATTGGCCGAGGAGGAGTGTGGACCTGCCGTTGATTGGATGAGCCAGTGAAGAGTGATTGGACGAGACGGGGTGGTAAGTCTTTCATGTTGAATTTTCGTTTAAACTCCATTAATCCCATACGTGTCAGTCTATTAGATGAACACCTGGGACGAGAAAATAGACAAATAAGAAAACCTGACAACAGAATGTTATGAAAATATGACACACTAAATCATTGTAACACCAAAGAAAAATGTCCAACCTTTTGGCTTTGACTGCTTACACCAAGTTACAAGATGTACTTGAATTGGAAGTGGTTCAGGTTTTGGCTTTCAAGATTAGTTCTTTACTTGATAAAATGAATGTAATTGTTTTTTTGTTTTTTTCATATTTGCCCTGTGAGGGTGTAAAAAATATCAACACCAAATACTCTGAACATGCCTTTCAAACGTATGTTTGGTTTCCATACTGTGATACATAACTATGCCATGCTTGTGTATTACTGTCTCCTTAAATGGCCTAATATATCACTTTTTAATAGGTGTTTAGTTGGTAAATATCCTTTCTCAGCTGCCATCCGTACGATCAACCCATTTTATCAGCAGCTGGCTGTTTGAAATGTTCCCATGCTGTCATCCATGACTCTTGAAAACTCTAATCAAACCAATCTGGAAATGTTTTGCTCATAACAATCCAGTGTACATTGTTTATGTAAAAAGTATAAATAGCAATAAATGTACAAAGGGTCATGCAGTTTTGATTTGGGCAATAAGTGAGAAAGAGAAAGACCCTAGTGGATACCCTGACATGTACTTTGCAGGAACTGTTTCAAAAAGTCTCACAAATACAAATTATAAATCCATTACGATTTTCTTTAAATAAGTTTTTCGCCAGCATACCCAGTCATTTCAAATTTTTTTTTCTCCATTTCACATCAGGACATTCATTTTTCACTCCTTGCTTTTTACCACCCGTTTGTCTCTTTTGACTGCTTTCTGCTTTGCTTGGTTGAACAAAAAAAACCATATATTCTCCTACAACAGTTACTTTATGGCGAGTCTGCCTTTCTCTCAGTCTGTCATGTCGATATTTTCCATTAAATAGAGTTTGTCGCTAAAATGTTAATGTGGATGTTAAAGTCAATCTACAAAGTACATATGCAGTGAGGGATGGCTCACTTCACTCAGTGCAGATGTGGTCTCCCCACAGAGAATGGTTTGTCTTCGCACTATCATTAATCACATCTATCCTAACTGGATTTTCGTTTTTCTGAGACCTGAAAGTAGTTAAGGAACAGCCATCTCTATCGTTGTAATGGAGGAAAAGCTGATTTAGTAATCTGTATCTCAAAGGGTAGATGGGCTATTAGTCACACACCTTACACACATCTACACATAACCATAGGTTATAACCATTTATACTAAAAAACAATATAGAACATAGGTGGGGAAAAACTTTCATACCCTGTGAAGTAATTAAATGGCTTCTCTTACTTTTTTTGAAACATGAATATTAACCTTTCTCAATTTCAATTGGACACACACACACCAATCTTGTACAGCCATTAGATACTCCTAATTTCTTGCTCAAATACTGTATAATACAGCTTGTATTGAAAACATGTTGTTAGGACGGAGTAAGAGATTAGTATATATTACATTCATGTTTTCAAGAATTATTTGCTTGATCAGCTATTAAATGTCTGTGCCAATGTTTGCTGTTGAGGGGAGAAAGAACATCCAAGAGAAAAGAGAGATATTTTTGATCTAATGTCTTATGAGAAGAGATTTTGTCTACTCTCTTTCATCAGGATCGACTGACGTCCGGATACACAGATCGAGATCTCCAAAAAAAGGTGAGTGTCATGATCTGTGAGGTTTTGGTTTGTTCATTGTGTTCCTTATCCCTGCCTCATTTTCTCTATGTAATTAAGTTAGTTCTTGCCTTATCAGTTATCCCTGAGGTATCATTTTCTTAGTTCATTCTTGTGTTCTTTTGGTACAATTACAAACATCTCGATTAATTTTTTCTTTTCCCTTATAAGTACTTTGTGCCACAGCTGAATCTTTTTATGTTGAGCACTCTCTCTGCCTCAGTCTTCCTCCACTCCTTCTACCCCAGCTGATCCACATATCCTCCTGATCACTCACACCTGCATCCAATGTCATTATCCTCTTGTCCCACAGTATATTCTAACTGGTTGCCATTTTTCCCCACTGGGTCCTCCTGTTATACTTCCTGTTGCTGTGCCTCTGCCTATATTACTCAGCCTGTTCGCCTTGTGCTCCCCTGTACGTTTGTTTATTTTTAACACCTAAGTCTCAAAATGTCTGTTTAGTTGCCTAATTTAACTGTAAAAAGGACAGAAAAGGTCCTGGTATTGAGTCTTTTCACTCATAGTTACCGAAACAAGACATGGTACACTATGCAAACATGCACATATACATACAAATGCAGCTAACACTTTAATAGAGCTACAAACAGTATGCTAAAGGTGTCCAAAGAGATGCCATTTTTTAGAGTGCACAATGCATGCATTTACAGATAGGAAGTACAAGTTAAATTGTACAAACTTACTGAGTTGGTATGCTATTTTAAAGGAGTTACACACAATAAAAATCTCAATTTACACCAACAACAACCTATACAGAGTAAAATTACATACTATTGAGCTTCAGTCATCCAGAAATTCTACCTGGAAATTCACATGTCTAACGTTAGCTTTCAAAAGTTTGTTCGTCAGCCGCTCCTTCAGTCTCAAAACTGTCAAGAAATGTAATGGTCGTCTGACAACCCAGGAAGACCATTTTCACACATTTCTGTTGTTAGAATATTGTCTCTGCTCTATTCTCCCCTCGCCTGCAGTAATTACCCCACCACTCTATGCACCTTTTGTGTGCGTGGGAAGAAGGAGACTAAGGCTAATTCTCAGGATTCCTGAAGCAACCTGATTGAAATTATTGTATAACCACACCTCCTCACTCCTCACCTTTCAGAAACCTGTCGCATAGTTCCAGTAGTTCACACTGCAATTGTTCAAATGTGTTGCCGATGACACGTTCTTTGTTGAAGGGCTAAATAAGTCAGATTTAGCCATTTACAAATTTGGTGAGGCCTAAAGGTATTCTAAAACTCTTAAGTAAGATTAAAATAATATCAATTATTATTAATATTAACTGATAAATTGAAGGCTCGGATTTGCTTGTACAATATCTACTTTTGTTTTTGTTATTTTTTTCCTGGGCCCGTTCACTTCCAAGCCTATTGGAATTTGAATGTTTATTATTTTCCCATCAAATGAATTGGCTTTTTAGAGATTCGTAAAAAATCGTAGAATAACAGGTTTAATTCTACAGTGTGTGGTGTCCAGCCACACGGCGAGCACAACACACCACACGCGAACAGATTTCACTCACAAACATTCAGATGTCAGACAGGAAATCTCCCAAACCCTCTCGAGATCAGAGGTAAGTTCAGAGTAATTCGCTTCTGTCTTTCTGTCACCTCACTTTCTTGTTGGCTAGCCGTCACAATTAAGCTGCGTGCTCGTTTGTCCTCGGGGAACACCCCACAAGGTAGGGTATCAGGCCAAGACAATCCAGCATGTTTAATATCCCTGATTTTAGGTCGAAGCGTTCCTGACCTCCTTAGGAACAGACTAGGTCACACTTAACACACCACACACAGCAGGGTTATCTCATAAGATCATCTTAAGAGTCATCATGATAATCGGGGCATGTTGGAAGATGAAGGTTGGGTCAAAAATAGGAATACAAATCCTGCCATGTGAACCAGGCATAAGATGCTACTTTTTATCCAGTGGCACTGTCTTAATGTTATTCTAGTGTGCAGAATTTTAAAAACCCAATGGACATTTTAAATCTTTCCTGCAAACCTGAGAGAAGTTTGTGGATGAAAATCCCTGCCGATCAGTAGTTTTTAAAGTACTTAGACCAGCCCGTTTGGCACGAACATCCATGCCACTTCAAGAATCACTTAAATCACATTTCTGCCCTAATTCTGATGCTCAGTTTGAACTTCAGCAAGTCACATTCGCTACATCCATTTGCCTACAGGTATTCAGTTGCTGCCATGTAATTGGTTGCTTTTTTGGGTCAACAAACAATTCAACAGATGTACTTAAAGAAGTGGCTTGTGATGGGACAGATGAACAAACAAATCACAAAGATAAAACTTTTTCTCATAATCAAGCATAGGGGATAGATTTGATAGTGTTTTATAACAAATTCTTTTTTTTTTTAAGTCTAGTAGCGCCATACAAAAAATATATCAAGTAGTAATCATATCGTATCTTACTTAAAATACTTTAATTATTTACGGCACTCTACCGCCTCTCCTGCCTTCAACTACCTATTAATTGGAGACTACCATAAAAATTCTGACAGCTGATAATTTCATCTTTTGTCTATACAACAACTTTGGAGGCATAATTGTACTTGTTATGATGGATTGACATTGCCTTATGTTCACATGTCTAATTCAGTAGTGTTAGCCTTAAAGTAAAAAATAACCCTACATTCTGGTTGGTGATGGTTCATGTCACCACTTCACTAAATGTAGTCATGTGACTCAAATAAAAGGGCCAGAGTAAAAAGTCTATAATTCATCTAAATATTTTACTGCTAAGAGAAATAAGTGCATTCACAAAGGTTAAATAAATATGCTTATTATGGCTCCAAAATGAATGTTGGGTATGACTGGGAAGAAAAAGCCATTTGCGGGTATTAAATAGGCTATAAATTGACCTAAAGCCATTTTAATTTAGCAGGATTTCAATAAGATACAACATTTACATAAATGTTGTGATTCCACTACTACCTGCAGTGGGATTCTCTCCCTGGTTATCACTTATGTTCCTCCTTGATCTTAATTATAATGATGATAAGAAATATTTTTGTGGTAATGCTCTTTTGACCATTATACAAAGATCAAGGTAAACAAAAAAAAAGAGACATACATGTACTAACGCATTAAATCAAGACAAGAACAACACTTTGGAGATCACAAGAGAAAGCAAGAGAAGACGGCGAGCCAGAGTCAGGATGTGAGTTAAGAAAGTTCTGCTTCATTTCTGTTTTCTTCCCCTCTCTGCCCTTTTGAGAAGATGAAAAGTAAAGCAGTGCTGAATGGCTGGAGAATAACATAACCAGACTGAGAATAGAGTGGTGGATATGAACAGTAGCGAGAACATGAAAAAAGGGAGAAAGTCAAACATTAGAAAAAAGGGAAACAAGAACAGATTAGGATGAAAAGCATGGTGTAGAATGGAGTGGAAAGGTGACATTTGGTGACCGGAGGATATTTGTGGTGACATTTTCACACATCTCCTCATCTCTAATGCCAGGACAATGTACTCTGGCTTATTTGTCACATGCCTTCCTAACAAGCTTGTTACCAACTCTGCTGTGTGTTTGGAAAGTCACAATATAAAAATTTTTACACTTTCTGTTTTTCATCCTTTATACCTGAATGCAGCCAGTCTTCTCAAACTCCCAGTCGGTTCATGGTAGATGGCCGCTCACACTGAGCCTGGTTCTGCTGGAGGTTTCTTCCTGTTAAAGGGGAAGTTTTGCTTTCCGCTGTCATTATATGCATGCTTAGTATGAGGCATTAATGCAAAGTCAATGACACAGTGCAAGCTAAATGCTCATCCAAGAGGAGTGACAGCTGCAAGGCACTGACTCGATGCAATCTGCTGGGTTTCCTTAGATATAAAACCCTTTACCCACTTTGAATAATAAAACTGAAATGGACTGATTGTTTGATAACTTGGGTCAATTGGAATGTCTGTGGTTGACTTGGAATCTATCTGTATACTTGGATTGCGTTGACATTTGTTGTGAATTGGCTCTATATACGTAAATAAATTGAACTGAATTAAAAACTGAATAAAATGATTTAAGCTGCTTCTTAATATCTTGTTTGATATTCACAGACATGTTTAATTCTTTTTCAATTTCTATGTGGGTAAGAAGCTTGAAAGAGTTTCAATTTGCCAATTAAAGTATTTCTAAATATCTATATAGTTGTAAAACTTATCTGTAATTTATGTTTGATCTTCTTTCACACTTGAACTCTGATTATGAAACTCTCTAAGGCAGTGAGTTGTGCTTAAACTGCCATTGTGTCACAAGCTCTCTTTGCTTTTGGTGAATCTTGTGTGTTTGTGTTTATCTCTTTTACCTTCCTCCCTCTGGTCTGCTTTTCATGCTCCTTCAATTTATTTTAGTTTGTCCCACTTTTGTCTTATATTCTTGTTCCCTTCTGTGTGCTTCCCCATTCTTTTGCCAGTCTGTCTTTATTTGTTGCCCCTATATTTTCCTAGTTTCAGGTCTATTTTTGGTACTCCATCTGTTTTATGTCTGTCATGTAATTTTAATGCCAATGCCTGATCTACTGTGTCCTACCCAAATTGGAAGAAATCGCAGATGTCTGAACTTGCAAATTGTGTATTTAATTTTTAGTTCAGTTTTAAAGCATGTTACTAGGACTCTGGTAGAGGGCATTAGCATGTATACCTGAAAACATAAACAGAAAGGTTGTTCTACTTAAGGTATATACATTATGTATATACTGCATTATATAATATCACCAGTCTAACTAATAAATGGTCTTTTAAACAGTGTTGTATCTGTGAATGATCTTTACAATGCAGGCTAGCATTTCCAACCTCTAATCTGTATTTTTAAACAAAGCTGCAAACAGGAGTTTAAACAAAGAGCTTTAAGCAGAATTGAGAAACACCAGCTGGTAAAATGAAAAGACGTGACAGTGTTTATAAAGGAAGTGCAAATAACGGTGATTTACTGATCAGAAAATAGCCTCAGTGAAAGCAGTCCTTTGATTTCCAATTATTAAATTGTGAATTTCGAACCTGGCCCTTTAACAACATGGATTTTGGTTTCCATGAGACCCCTTTCTGCCCTGGACCATAGCACTTCTTTCCTCTGACCGGACAAAGTGTTGGCATTGAGATGGCACATTTTTGCTGTACTAGGCAGTCATTTTATGGGGTGTAAAATGAAAGAATTACATATCGGTGTTATCAAGGATAATAGCACCAGTTTAACAAAGAACTGGCTTAAAGGAAAAAGAAAAATCTAAAATAAAAAAAAATATATAGTTGTTTCACTGCATCCATCCACAATAGAAAACATTGGTTATGAATAACTATTAATAAGTGCCAAAAGCACTTATTAACAAAGATAGTAATTTTGATCAAAATTACCATGTTGGACATTTCAGTTAGTTTCTTTCACAACACATTTTGTCTCAAGGGACTTTACAATAAAAAGAAAAAAAAATCAATTCAATCAAATCATAAAGACAGATTCCAAGTCAATTACCCAGATTCCAAATTAATCTATCTGTCAATTTATCAAACAATGCGGTCAAATGCTGTGATGTCACATCCGGCATTAGTGGCTCAACTAACAACAAAGAAAATAGCAGCTCCGCGTTATTTAGCAAGCCCTCTACATAGTACCACATGTACTTTTAAGTACCACTAATACAAATATTAATGTGTGTATGAGTGCTGACTGTGTGCTGCAGGTTATCATACCACAAATAGTTTGTATGGTGACTAGTGTGCATGACTGTGTCAGGCGCGCAGAGCTGTGGTTTTAAATGCTCTCCTCCTTGGGGCAGTGAAAGGAAAAACTGCTTCGTAATTAGAGACAAGGAGTGGTGTAGCAAGCTTTTCAAAAGCGTGGGGGATGTTTCATAAAAAAATTCTTATGAACGTTACATTACATCTGGGATGAAAATAAGCCACTTCTTTCACAAACTATAACAAACAAAAAATTAGGATTAGGGGTTAACCCAAAAATTGCTAGTTAAACCTACATTTATTTATTGCTGACCACTCAACCTTCATGTGTGCTCTCTGAAACTGATGCCTCCTGCAGCTACCTATCCTAAACCAGAAGGGTGCAGTGGTAAATATTGGGCTCAAAATTATTTAAATACTTTATAGTTCAGGTTACACAAACAAATTTAATCCAATGAAATATATTTGTTATTTTTTTCATTTAAATTGGCTTTTAGGTTTTTACAGTAATATCACTTACAGGATTTCGATTGAAAAAGTTGTTATTCTTCTCTTGTCTTTTTCTTTCATGCATCTTAATTATACTAAGTGACAAAAAGACAATTAAAAGCTTGACAGTGCCATGAATCTGACTGACATGACTGCACATGCTAGCATGTCCAGAGAAACAATATGTTAGCAATAATCTATCCATGTGTCGTTACAAACCGGTGTTTCCTCAGCACCAACGGAATCTAGGACAAATACAAGACAGGCGGGACTTAAGGTGGGACAGCCAGTCAGCAGCCAATTAGCAGCTGGTGTAAGGTTTCAACAGGAAAGGAGGTGAGGAGGAGGAGAGGAACGTGATGAAGGGGGGAAATACAGGGAGCGCAATACAGAGGAAAGAAACTAGAAGCGCTGTGGGAAAAGTGAGAGTGTTAAAACACATCCCCCATGGTTGGAACGCCCATGGAAACACCCTATCTGTTCTTGGATAATCTTTAGCTCAGATTCTTTTTGCAGAAGCTCAGACAGCCAGTTTCAGGTGGCATGTATGTATTTTCGTCTGGGGTACAGTCACCAGATACACAAACAACTGATCATACTTTGGATCCAAGGTTTCTTGAAGATGCAGTTTTTTACTCGACCAGTGAGATCAAGACGTCGACATGCTTGTCTTCCCCAACACAGCTGCATGCAACAATGAAAAAATGCTGCTGCTCTTCATTTTTGTAGCTCTGTGATGTCACTGGGATTCCTGCTGTGAGACTACAAATTGGTTAATACTGTGCATTCAAATGCAGTTTTATTCAGTCTCTTGTTCTCTCTGTGTAGTTCAATCCTTGTTCTCCATCCATCGCTGAGCCCAACACTATTACTGCTGTAATACTGTATCTTGTCTGTCTCTTGATGTCAGTGGCAGAAAGGTGGGGTATACATGAAACAGGTCATATTTTATTTCAACCAAAACCTGTCCATGTTGCTATTCTCTGAAGCTGTTGAAAGTATCCTGAAGCAATCAGCTGTGGTGTGCAATTCCACCTAGCCTAAATCTGAAACAACAATCAAAACTAATAAGGTTCAGTGACTGTGAGAGTGAATGGTTCTTTCTGTGCAGATAAAACAGCCCTTGTGTGACCCCGGCAACACGAAGGAAGAACCGTTGATTAGAGAAAAGAAACAGTTCCTGCCAGAATCAGCTAATCAATAGTAGGATATTTGATCAGACTGTATATTGTGCACAGCCAATATAGCAACATGAGTTCTGCTCATTTGTGAAAACAGTGAAAATATAAAGAACTGTTCATAGAAATGAATACTGCAATAATCATTCAAACCTCTTGGAACCTTTGAGTTTGTCATCTTGGATGGCTAAAAATTGCTCTGCAATAGACTATATTCTCAATAGGGGTTATTCTTTATTTCCTCAAGAGAATTTATTCACTTGAAACAAACTGTGATTGCTCTGACCTCTGTCCATTGAAATTAAGATATTGATAGTACATTATCACTCCACATCACACCACTTGAATTAATAAATGAATGAATTATCCCTTAAACAACAAATATGGCACATTTGTAGAGAGTAAAAATAGATGGCAAACAATGACATCTTGACATTTTATTGGCAACATACACTCACCGGCTTCTTTATTAGGTACACCTGTCCAACCATTGTAAATGCAAATTTCAATGCATTTTGGCATGTAGACATGGTCAAGACAATCTGCTGCAGTTCAAACCGAGTATCAGAATGGGGAAGAAAGGTGATTCAAGTGACTTTAAACGTGGCATGGTTGATGGTGCCGGACGGAATGTTCTGAGTATTTCAGACACTGCTGATCTACAGGGATTTCCACGCGCTACCGTCTCTAGGGTTTACAGAGAATGGTCAGAAAAAGAGAAAATATCCAGTGAGCGGCAGTTCTGTAGGCACAAATGCCTTGTTGGTGCCAGAGGTCAGAGGAGAATGGCCAGACTGGTTCGAGCTGATAGAAAGGCAACATAACTCAAATAACCACTCGTTACAACCAAGGCATGCAGAAGAGCATCTCTGAACGCACAACACGTCGAACCTTAAGGCGGATGGGCTACAACAGCAGAAGACCACACCGGGTGCCAATCCTGTCAGCTAAGAACAGGAAGCTGACGCTACAATTCACACAGGCTCACCAAAATTGGACAATAGAAGATTGGTAAAACGTTACCTTGTCTGATGAGTCTCAATTTCTGCTGCGACATTTGGATAGTAGGGTCAGAATTTGGCATCAACAACATGAAGGCATGGATCCATCCTGCCTTGTATCAACGATTCAGGCTGGTGGTGGTGGTGTAATGGTGTGGGAAATATTTTCTTGGCACACTTTGGGCCCCTTAGTACCAATTGAGCATCGTGTCAACGCCACACCCTACCTGAGTATTGTTGCTGACCATGTCCATCCCTTTATGACCACAGTGTACCCATCTTCTGATGGTCACTTCCAGCAGGATAACGCGCCATATCATAAAGCACGAATCATCTCAGACTGGTTTCTTGAACATGACAATGAGTTCACTGTACTCAAATGGCCTCCACAGTCACCAGATCTCAATCCAATAGAGCACCTTTGGGATGTCGTGGAACGGGAGATTCGCATCATGGATGTGCAGCCGACAAATCTGCAGCATCTGTGTGACGCTATCATGTCAATATGGACCAAACTCTCTGAGGAATGTTTCCAGTACCTTGTTGAATCTATGCCACGAAAAATTAAGGCAGGTCTGAAGGCAAAAGGGGGTCCGACCCGATACTAGCAAGGTGTACCTAATAAAGTGGCCGGTGAGTGTAGTCTGTATATATTTATGAATATGAAAGATCCATTGTTTGATCAATAATATTCTCTTGATTATAAGCATCATATTTTTTTATAGTAGAAAAAGATTTTCACACTAAAGACTGCTTAAACTTTAGATAAACTAAAACGTTATATATGTATGCTGTGTGATCTTGTGAGGAAATTTACATGAGGGATAGGCCAGATGCTGCCTGACAGCTGGATGGTTGTCCTCGCTGCCTTATACTGACTGCTTGTCAAATGGTGTACACTTTTAAAGATTTCGATCAGGATGCCCACTGATGATGATGGGCCGTGAAAGGCAGTGTTGCTGTTGCCTTTAATGATGAAATATCTATTTATAGTGTTTCATGTTAGGGCATGACACCACTCATTAGCATAAACTCCTCATGTCTTTGTCATTTGAGAAGTTTTTTTGTTGAGCAACAGCATCAAGTTACTGCTCTGAAAATGTCTATGTTTTTAAGGATGAAAAGAATACATGTTTGAATGATGATATTTCATCTTTAAAGGGAATTAGAATATAGTTGTAAATCAGATAACATTTGAATTTCTTAAGCCCAAACAGACAGACTATTAGTCAAGGTAATCAGAATTCTCAAAGATGCAAGTTTCTTCAAGGTTTCTTTAACTAGGAAATTGGCCAGGTAGTAATACCACGAAGAGGCAAAACACTCAAGCATCGAAGTGCTGGCTTGCCACCCTTTTATAGTCCTCCAGCTGATGACAAGATGCGATACACCTGTCCACCCTGATCCTTCATCTCCTACAGTCCCTACTGGTGGAAAAAGGTTAGTAGCAGGCAGATGATAACCAGGGTCTGACATGTTTTTCAAATGGGAGTGGTAATTTTGGCCTTCCTATGCTCCTGGTTCAATAAAAGCTGGGTGGATTTCGACAAAATGTATTCTTTGGAATCTGTGAGCTCCCTACTTACAGCAGACAAGATGGTTGTGTGTGTGGGAGCCATGCAGCAAACAGCTGAGACCGAGTTTTGCGGTTACGTCATTTTGTGTAGTTTGTTTATTTTGTGATTGAACTGCTTCTAGTTTAAACTGTTTTTGGTGTTTGTAGAAATTGTTTATCTCAGCTTTCAGCCACGATTCTACTATTTCTGTGGATATATGTTTATGTTTAACTAATGGAACTAACAGTAAAGAAAGTAAGAGAAAACAAGACTTCCGTTCTGGGTGTTGAGGATTTTAAAACAAATAAATTAAAGCTAAGCTCAGCCTCTCCACTGTATGCTAGTATTGATATTGATGTAATTTGCAACTCGGGACTGGATTTTGCTTTTCAATTCAATTCAGTTTTATTTATATAGCGCCAATTCACAACACATGTCGTCTCAAGGCACGTCACAGCAGTCAGGTACATACATTCCAATTAGTCCTAACCATTGAACAGTGCAGTCGGAGTTAGTTATTTATTCAAATTGGATAAAAAGTTTTTCTGTCTAAGGAAACCCAGCAGATTGCATCCAGTCAGTGACTTGCAGCATTAACTCCTCCCGGATGAGCATGTGGAGACAGTGGAGAGGAAAATCTCCCTTTTAACAGGAAGAAACTTCCAGCAGAACCAGGCCCAGTGCGGCCATCTGCCACGACCGACTGGGGGTTTGAGAGAACAGAGCAGAGACACAAAAAGAACACAGAAGCACTGATCCAGGAGTACTTTCTACGGGGAGGAAAAGTAAATGTTAATGGATGTAGCTCCTTTAGTCGTTTCACCTAGAAAGAAAGAACAGATAAACTCTGAGCCAGTTTTCAAGGTCAGAGTCTGAAAGAGAGCACATATAATTAGTTACAGTAAAGCTCAGTCAATCGCCATGTCTAGAAGAGAGAAAGGATTAAACACTAAAAGACAGGGCCAAGTGGATCATTGGTAGAGGGTGAGCATTAAGTTGTTGCCAGCAGAAGCTCGGACGATGCCCCTCTCCAGAAAGGTGTCACAGGTAGACATAGAGCCAGGCCAGGCGTACCTTCTAGGAAGAGAAAAGAGAGAACAACGTTAAAAGCTGAAATAACAGCAAATAAAGCAAAATTGGAGAGTAGTGTGAGAATGTAACGAAGAGGGTGAAAGTGGTCGTTATGTCCTCCAGCAGCCTAAGCCTATAGCAGCATAACTACAGAGATAGTTTCAGTTCAGATTATTTAGTTAAACGGCGCTTATTTACAACAGTGTTGTCACAAAGCACCCCAAAAAGGGTCCCACTGATGGTCATTGTTATACTAAAAACCACAAGGATTGGGATACCTCTCTCTGTCAGACTGATTATAACCATTGGAAAAGAGAAGGGGTCATACAGGTAGCAGAAATGGAGGGTGTGTTTGCACCTCAACCATAACTGAGCCGGTTTAGGGCAAACCTGACTCCCCCTTACTCCAACCAACAGGGAGGGAAGAAGACGGAGGTAAAAAAATAAGGAAGATAGCTCAGGATAAACTAAGCCACTCTAACTATAAGCTTTATCAAAAAGGAAAGTTTTAGGCCTAGCCTTAAAAGTAGACAGGGTGTCTGCCTCACGGACTAAAACTGGGAGCTGGTTCCACAGGAGAGGAGCCTGATAACTAAAGGATCTGCCTCCCATTCTACTTCTAGAGACTCTAGGAACCACCAGTAAACCTGCAGTCTGAGAACAAAGTGCTCTGTTAGGAACATATGGAACAATCAGACCTCTGATGTATGATGGAGCTAGATCATTAAGGGCTTCATATGTGAGGAGGAGAATTTTAAATTCTATTCTAAATTTAACAAGGAGCCAATGAAGGGAAGCTAAAATAGGAGAAATATGATCTCTTTTTTTTATTTTTATTTTACTTTTGTAAAACAAAGTGGTCTAAATGTATGCCTGAGTTTGAATTCTAAGCACAGCCCCCTGACTTTCATTTTGATAAACGCTTTCTCCAGTTTTTTCCACTAAGACCTCCCATGTTCAAGTAGATGATACACCCTGCGGCACTGATGGTGCCATTTGTACATGCCAACACCTCTTGTCCTCATGCAGCCAAATCCTAACCCTAACACCCCCTGTTGTGTTCTTCACTTTTTTGACATTCATTTTCATACTTTAATTGAAAATACTTTTGTGTTACATGACTAAAAAATTGGCCCTAAACATTGTTAAGGTCATGCCAGATAAAAACAAAAATAATAATTTCACACTAATAAGCCATCTTCACACAGGCACTGCAATTAAAAATATTACAACAGATGTTCCAAGGATAGCATGTAAGAATGCAAAGGTTAGCAGGATTCTCTCTGGATGTATTGTTGAGATCTTTAATTGATCATTTCACTGGTGTATGGATTGTATTGCATATCTTAAAAAAATTGCTTTTCCTTTTTTTTGTGCTCATCACTATTGTAGTTTACTAGATATATTCTAATACATGTGATGTTGGTGCAAAGACAATTTTGTGAAACAAAACACAATGATTTTAAAAGGTTCCTGGTTGGTTTGTACCCCCATTCTCCTAGATTTTACTTTAAAATTAATTCCTTGGGTAATCATTCCTATGAGCGCTAATTCACAACACATGTCGTCTCAAGGCACTTTCCAAAAACAACAACAAATAGTTTATCGTTAGAACTGGTTAAAATGTTTTCTATCTAAGGAAACCCAGCAGATTGAACCAGGACATGATGGTAATTCCCCCTACTGTATGAAAGCCTGCGCTGACCAACTGGCCAGTAAAAATATGTTACTATCCCTTTATCCAAAAGTGATGGATGTGTGGGAGCACATGAGAAGAAGTGCAAGCTACATCTGTGAAAGTCCTACACACCATGTCTGATCAGTTAGTTCTCCTTGTCAGTTCTATTGTGGGGGTTCTGGTGCTGAATTCAGACAGATCATAGTCTTGGTCTTCTATTATGTTTTGTGAGGACTGGTTTATGAATATCTAAATAATGTTAATGGACTGACTGGACTGAGTTACATAGTGTTTTTCTTGTCATACCAACTACTCAAAAGAGATGTACACAAGAGCAAAATTGGTTGACAGGTTGACCTCACAAATGGGCCCACATTCATACACTGATACACATATTAGTTGGCAACTTGAGGTTAAGTCACTTGGCCAGAAGTACATCACCATGTGACAAGGGGGGAAGCAAAAATCGATCCCACATCTTTCCAATTGCAAGACAAATGCTCTTCCAATTGAGCTACCACCATAACAGTATCAGAAGAAGGTTCCTTTTCCAAATCTGAAAAAGTTTAGTTATACACAAATGTTGCAGCAAAAGTATAAAATGACCAAGTATGTTTTTCCACAACTGTACTGTACTTCGGTCACTCAACATCCAACCTAACTTGTATCTTCAATAGAGAGCCTTCCACTGTGCAGTGTATGAACAGAAATAGCAGATCCTTCATTTTCTAAAGAAAATCCTACTTTTTTATGTATAAAAAAGATGATTCTGGTGGTTGAAAAAGCTTAAAGCATTACTTGAGTAGGCGGGAATTGTGGAATGGCAATAATAAAATTCAACAAGGACTGAATAGTGTTGAAAAACTCAATTTACAGTCAAAGAAATGACATTTAATTACAGTATACAGAATACCTGTTCTCTCTGGCTTGGCAGATTGTCATGGTATTCAAATCCATCACAATCTTATATTATTAGATATACAACCCCTCATCTAGGATTAATTGTAAATTATAAGGGAAATAGATGCCATTTGGAGGGTCTCCCATAGTTGAACAATTAAGATATCATGAAGCAACATTACTGTGGCAGATATTAGACTTTGTTACTAGTATGTATGATCTACAACAACTGAGAAAAAAATCAGGGTCTCTCATCATGGCATTGTACAGGAACAGGCATTCACCACCATATCCACAGAGGCAAGTGTCTACAACAGCAGATAGTAAGCCCAAGGTGCAAACTTTGTGAAGACTGCACAGGCCAGAGAGTGCACAGCATACAGTATATTGTAGCTGGAAGTAAGATGATGGCTGTGATAAGAAACTCTCCGAAGCATCGCCATGGGCCTCAGATATTGCTCAGGAACATCTGTGCTGATTGTGGTTTAGAATCTTCAAAAGTGTCAGAACCAAGAGAATCAAAGGTCCTTTGGGATTTAGGTTTCACAGAGACAAGTAGTTGCTGCCAGTCAGTCAGACAGTGGTGTTTTGTGAGTACCAGAAAATCAGGAACCAAACAAGATCATGTACAGTGTGGTGAAGGAACACATGGACTGAAAAATAAAGTTCCACCTTTGATCCAAACTGAAAGAATGGCTCCTGCAGTCTTCAGAGACTGCTGCATATCTTTTAAACTGAAAGCCTGACAGATAAATCTCAAGAATAATGGGCATTATTTCCTCCAAAAGACAAACACGGACTTACTAACACTACATAAAACAGACTAATATGTGTCAACGGGTTACTATATCTTTGTTGATGCTATGATAAGACAGAATGTGGCATTAACGCAGACCCAGACTCAACATAGCTACAAACGTCTCTAACTCCCATTATAAGCTCATTTTCAAGGCATTTTCTATTTGTTAATGACCATTTATCTGGGCTGTGGTGTCACATGCAGCAATCATGCTGACAGTAAAATTGGAAATGAGCACAAGAAAATCAAGTACCAGGGAATGAAAGAACAACTAGTGTAAGCAGAAAAGGTGAAGTTCAAAATGGTCCCATAGCGATTAGAGAAAGTGACATGCAAACATGAAGACTCTGTCCTAAAGTCTGCATATTGATTCCAAAATCACTTTGGTTAAAATTCAGGAAAAATTATTTTCCACATATTTACAGAAAACAAAAAAAGATACAGTACTGAGCAAAAGTTTTAGGCAGGTGTGAAAAAATGCACTAAACAAAAAATGCTTTCAGAAATATACATAATGAATGTTTATTTTGATCAATTAACCCAAACATACAACCAAAGTCAATAAGAACTATCTTTAGCGTAAAGAAGAACAAGACTTACTGGAAGTGATGGCGTGGCCCCCACAGAGCCCTGATCTCAACATCATCCAGTGTGTCTGGGATAACATGAAGAAACAGAAGGATGTGAGAAAGTCTACATCCACAGAAGATCTGTGGTCAGTTCCACAAGATGTCTGGAACAACCTACCAACCGAGTTCCTTCAAACATTGTGTCAAAGTGTACCTAGAAGAATTGATGCTGTTTTGAAGGCAAAGGGTGGTCACACCAAATATTGATTTGATTTAGATTTTTTTTCATGCACTGCATTTTGTTGATTGATGAAAATAAATGATAAACATTTCCATTTTTGAAAGCATTCTTTGTTTACAGGAGTTTTTCACACCTGGCTAAAACTTTTGCACAGTACTGTATATTCCCGCGGAATGCTATTTCACAGAATGTGGCATTAATGCTGGCCTAGACTCCCCATAACTACTAGCTATGGCTCCAATCCCAAGCATTGACTGTGTTTATGGTCAGTTACACCTGTCAGTTTTCTTTTCATGTGCTCTAATTGACTCATCCATGGAAAATAGAAAACGTTATGTATATTAATATTATTTTTAAATTGTAATACATCTGTCTGCTACATTATTTAACAATAGAATGGCCATGGCAATTTGTATGTTTAATTACTTTATCAAATAAATACATGAAGCCTAGCTGGTGCCTGACTTTTCCTCAAACTGTGTACATTTTCATAAAAAGTAGATTATAAATTTAGTGAGCAAAGGAAAAATGAAATACGATAATTTCTATCTATTTTTTCCACAGGCCGTCATTTTGACCACATTGAATTTTACGCTGGTCAATTTGGATTCTCCCCAGCAAGATAAAACTAGAACGTCAGGATGGGAAATTTGACAATTACTGTATCTGTCAAAGAACATCTCCAGCGGTGTTTGGTCAGGCTACTCTTGCTTGCTTGTCAGTTTTTTTATTACTTTTATATCTAAAAATATAAAAGAAGAAAGAAAGTTACGCAGAGGTGTAAAACGTAATAGTAGAAAAGGCTTCAGTTAGACTGATGAACATGGCCAATGACGATTCTGGTAGACAATCCAGCCTGGAGAACGAGTCTGATGGATGCAGAAAATGCTGGATGGATGAAAACCCCTCATCATTGAGTGTGTTTGACATCCAGGAGATGCCTGATGATTTCTGACAGCCACCCAAATGATTTTATGACAGCAGAAATGTCACCTTTGTGAGCCTTTCCTGTTCTGGGTTAAACACGGGCGCTTTGCAGACTATTTCATTAGGCTGGTGAATCATAATAATCTTATAGTGTGTAGGCCAGATTATCATCATGTTGTTGGGACCCAGCCATGGACTTCAACATTAAACTCCGGTACGAACTCTTCTGGAACTTTTCAAAATAAAGTGCATTAACCTTCTTCCGGCACAGCCAGGAAACAGGATAACTGCGGACTTCCTGTAATGCCACTACCCAAATAAAAGCACAGCTGTTGCTACATCCACTCTCTTTCCACACGGCCTGTAGTGGGACAGGTCAGGAGAGGCCCAGCGCGCTAATGTCTTTTGCTGGCAAAAAGACATAAACTCTTTAAACTGGATCCAAGAGTGTCATAAGATCACGCGATCATATGCACAAGTATGAATGAAGCACTGTTTGTGTACCCGGTGATTTCATTCATAAAAAGGGGAAATTAAGGTATAAGCATTGCTGACTTTCTCTCCGAGCCCTGCAGAAGCAAATGGTGTTCGAGAGAAGCACCTGCAAAGACGAGGTCTCCAGGTCTGGAAGGAAGACAGCAGAGACCGCATCATCAACCCGTGTGGTCAGCGGACAGGACGGGCCGCCCAGCTACAGCTCCGGAGCTGACCCTTTTGTTCACAGAGCGAACGCATCTTCAACCCCCCGCGAAGCTGCCGAGATTAGCTGAAAGCTAACCGCTTGTTGACTGTGGACGTTTCTTCAAACTTCGCCCCTTGGACAACATTTCCTCACCATGGTCAGATGTTAGGTTTGGGCAGATTAAGAGTTAGGATGAAATGATCTGAACGTTTTCATTCTATGAAGTTTGGTTTTGTTTGTGTGAAACTCGGCTATCTTAGTGCTAGCAGGCTATCTGCAGCACACGTGACCTGTTTGTGTTCTGTGTTTGTGTGTTTTTAAGTTAAGTCAAACTTTACTTGAAGGGTGATTTTAAACACAGAAGATTGCTCATAACGCGCCGTCCACGCTTATGCATTTTAACCCTTTTATTAACGGTATTTTTAAAGGTGTGTGTTTGATTCTGGTGCTAAATAATATTTACCCAGAAAGGTTTAGTCTTCAATCCAGTAAATAATAGTCCCTAAATATAATTTACTAGATTTGATAACTAAGTACACACCATTAAGCCCCATTTCTCCAGAAAGATTTGGCTCGTTTCCAAAACACTCCTTTAATAATATTTCTTCAAATATTATTTCAATAAAAAAAGGCAGCTAATTAGACACCGTTGAGAAATGGTCGTCCAAAAGGTTGGTTTTATTCAGCAGATCATTCTTTAAAACATTATTTTATTAAAATCTATCTTGCATTGTGAATAGTTGTCTAAACGTTTGCTGATTATTGCCTAAGTTGGTTCTAAGACTAATTTAACTTCACTTCCAGATTCTTCAAGATAATCATTGGTTCTCAAACATAAACATTGCATGTTAATGTTGCATCACTCTTTTTGGTCATGATTTTCAACCATCTTTAACTAACTTGTTTATATTGTACGTAGCCTATTAGTCTTCCCTATTCTTTAATTCTGCTTGGTAGTTTAGTTGGATTGTTTTAGCATAGTATAGAGTTTGTTAATTGAAATATATTTGACTTTGAGTTGACTTATTTTTGTTAATAAATTCTTGTACTTTAAGAAATTGTGTGAATTCATTCCATATATGTGCAGAGTTTATGTTGTTCAATAATGTCAGAGCTCGTCTCACACATTTCTATTTTGTCCTAATACCATCGCCTTACTGGGCCGGTATTCACAGGACAACCCTTAACAGACCGTAATATTATTTGATAAAATATTAAAATGTTAATATTAAATAATATTCTCAGATTCATAATTTCAACAATGTCATATAAATAAAATAGAACTATGTTTTTGAAACCCGACATGCACGACTTGGGGAGGACAGGTCTGTGCTAATCTCTGCTACCTGCAACAGCTTTGTTGAAAGCTGTATTGCCTGCTAAAAGCCCAGTGCAAACTTCATCAATGATGAGCAGATTTCCTCCCACCAAGGCCAGCTGCTAATTTATTCAGTGCATGGCCAATAGGCCTGATAAATTTGAAACCAAATTTAGGCTGGTAGCGGATGTTGAGTCAAAATATATGTTGAAGGAGCTCCATTTCTGGGAAAGGACACGTGGAGTAGAAGTCAGCTGCTTGGAGGAGAATGTGGTTCTGAAACTGGCAGAGGCATTCATGGGGAAGGTAGGAAATATTACCTCTGAAAGTTACTTTACCTCTTTAAAAGTGGCTAACACCTTGCAGGCCAAAAAGACCAACCTGGTGGGCACTCAAAGCGCAAGTTACCTCCCTCTGCTAAACATTAAGTGGAGATATTCTTCACTTTTCTAACCAGGTAACAAGGTGTCAGGTAAAGCCCAACAGAAATGTTTGTATTAGTAGCACTGTGCACACGGTGTGGGCATCCTTGATGGGCAGAAGGCAATGCCAGAGTCTGTGGAGTATTGCAACAACATGAAATACAGTGTGGACATTCTGGATCAGATGGCAAAGAAATATTCAGCAAAGGGTGGTACATGGAGATGGCCCTGTTGCTATGTTTTTTTTAACATACTTAACCTTGCAATAATAAATGCCAACGTTTGAGTTTATGGAGGGGACATGGCCATCAAAGTAGGTGGAACAAGGGGGTAAAATAAGCCATCAGGACTCAAGAGTGCAGCAGGCTCAAAAATGTGGCAGTGCCAAGTGAGGAGAAGCTGCTCTAACAGCTGCAGTGGATTCCGCAAAGCCATGTGCTGGAGTTGCCGGGCTAAAAGAGAGGATCTGTGGATAGAAAATGGATGGATGGATTGTTGAATGATATACATTTTTTTACTTGTATAACTCTTACTGACTGTAGACATCCAATTTTGTGTTCTGTTACTCAATTTCATAATTGCTGATTACCATTTATTACAAATATTTTGGTGGTATGAAAATTGATGACTAGATTTTGTTTCTGTGATAACAAAGGGTAATACTGTTGTTGATTTAAAGTCATATAGTTTTGTTAGATTACTCAAATGAATTGACTGACAAAATCCTGTATATATTTGGTCATACAGTTTAATGATAAGGTTTGATACAAGGTGAACACATCTATTAATTTAAAAAAATCTGTGTTGTTTATTTTGGTTTGTAAAACATTGCTAAGCTAAGTTTTTTTTTTATTGTTTTAGTTGTAGTAAACCTGCAAGGTGAATTAACTGAGTGCTCTAAATGCAGCGGTCAAAATGACACTTGAACAAATATAACTTCTTAGCTTTTTTTCTTCATCTCGTAGTATTTTATTTTATTAAGCTTTGCTTTTCACAGCCCTTTAAACACAATATCTGACCCTCCTTTCTGTAGACCTTACCCAATGAAACAACCTTTCTGATAGGCTGGTAGAAATGGTCATGGTATTTCATGCCTAAGGTTTAATTTCATTCTGAAAAATGTTCTTGTTTTACAAATCATGTCTGTCTGAGCCTTTTGTCAACAGCTAAAGCTTATCTGCATGGTTAAAGCAATTCCACATATATTTACTAAACTGTCGACATTTTTGCTGTATTATTTATTTGAATGTGTAAATGGTGTTGATCTGAAGGCCAATTTAGCATATCCAATTTTCTTTTGAATATTTATGTGTTCTACAATTTCTGTAAAGCTGAGAATTAAAGTAAAAGATGTAATTGTTGCATTACTATATCTATACAGGAAACTAGGGTTCTTGGGCATAAGAGTTTCAGATTTAGCTTGAGATGTAACGATTTAGGTGGTCTGTTATGTGTAATGAATTAGGTGGGCTGTTGATTTGCAGAATATTAGTAGGAAATGTAACACAAATGTGGCTATCCTTCATATAAAATTCTTAATAATGTGATATATTATAAATAAATTGTCAGTGATACAGTTAAGGACAAAATGATCAGCTGTCCTATAAAACTTACATTTAAGTAATACTTTTGGGTGCTTTCAAGTTCTACAATTCCCACAGCAACATTGTAGCCAACGCAGCAACATTTTGTAACTTTCAGCAAAGTTTCAGTTCACAACGTCTTTCTTAAAAAAACAACATGAGTTCTAGGGATGTTTAGATGTATTTACTGTATGATTAAACATCTTTCCGTTGCTATGCACAACATGACAATGTTTACCTATTGGTAAACATTGATATTACTAGATTATTTTTGAATAAATGTAAAGGAAAAGAAACAAATCACTTTACAATTACAATTGAGATGATTTATAAGACTCACAGCTTCAGTGCAAAAGTAAAAAAAAAAAGATGGAACACATCACTTTCTATATTGTAATTCGTTACTATCAGGATGTCCACAAAATGCAGTTAAAAGCCTTCAGCTGATTCAAAATGCTGCAGCAAGAGTTCTGATGAAAATTAAAAAGAGAGATCATATTTCTCCTATTTTAGCTTCCCTCCATTGGCTCCCTGTTAAATCCAGAATAGAATTTAAAATTCTCCTCCTCACATATAAAGCCCTTAATGATCTAGCTCCATCATACATCAGAGATCTGATTGTTCCATATGTTCCTAACAGAGCTCTTCGTTCTCAGACTGCAGGTTTACTGGTGGTTCCTAGAGTCTCTAGAAGTAGAATGGGAGGCAGATCCTTTAGTTATCAGACTCCTCTCCTGTGGAACCAGCTCCCAGCTTTAGTCCGCGAGGCTGACACCCTGTCTACTTTTAAGGCAAGGCTTAAAACTTTCCTTTAGCCTAAACCGGCTCAGTTATGGTTGAGGTGCAAACACACCCTCCATTTCTGCTACCTGTATGACCCCTTCTCTTTTCCAATGGTTATAATCAGTCTGACAGAGGGAGGTATCCCGATCCTTGTGGTTTTTAGTATAACAATGACCATCAGTGGGACCCTTTGTGGGGTGCCTTGTGACAACATTGTTGTAAATAAGCACCGTTTAACTAAATAATCTGAACTGAAACTATCTCTGTAGTTATGCTGCTATAGGCTTAGGCTGCTGGAGGACATAACAACCACTTTCACCCTCTTCGCTACATTCTCACACTACTCTCCAATTTTGCATTGTTTGCTGTTATTTCAGCTTTTAACCTTGTTCTCTCTTTTCTCTTCCTAGAAGCTACACCTGGCCTGGCTCTGTGTCTGCCTGTGACACCTTTCTGGAGAGGGGAATTGTCCAAACTTCTGCTGGCAACAACTTAATGCTCCCCCTCTACCGATGATCCACATGGCCCTGTCTTTTAGTGTTTAACCCTTTCTCTCTTCTAGACATGGAAATTGACTGAGCTTTTACTGTAACTAATTATATGTGCTCTCTTTCAGACTCTAACCTTGAAAACTGGCTCAGAGTTTATCTGTTCTTTCTTTCTAGGTGAAACGACTAAAGGAGCTACATCCATTAACATTTACTTTTCCCTCCCATAGAAAGTACTCTTGGATCAGTGCTTCTGTGTTCTTTTTGTGTCTCTGCTCTGTTCTCTCAAACCCCCAGTTGGTCGTGGCAGATGGCCGCTCACACTAAGCCTGGTTCTGCTGGAGGTTTCTTCCTGTTAAAAGGGAGTTTTTCCTCTCCACTGTCGCTACATGCATGCTCAGTTTGAGGGATTGCTGCAAAGTCAACGCCAGAGACTGTCCACTGTCTCTACATACTCATCCGGGAGGAGGGAATGCTGCAAGTCACTGACTGGATGCAATCTGCTGGGTTTCCATAGATAGAAAACTTTTTATCCAATTTGAATAAAAAGCTAACTCCGACCGCACTGTTCAATTGTTAGGATTAATTGGAATGCATGTACCCGACTGTTGTGAAGTGCCTTGAGGCAACATGTGTTGTGAATTGGCGCTATATAAATAAAACTGAATTGAATTGAATTGAATATTTTATATATGCCCCGTGGTATTAAGAAGATCACTGTGAAGAAAACAGCAAAAAAAAAAAAAAAACATAAATATCTGATAACTGCAGTAAATATTAATAAGCAACTCTTTATATAGTAACAATGTTTATTTTGCTGTAAAGTATACCAATTAAACTAAAATCTTTTTTGTAGAAATTTAGTCTTGCATTTCAAGCTTCTCACTTGTAGTATGTATATACCTGAGATTAATAAAAATTTGAAAAATCTGGTCAAAAACAAATTTTGCCACATTACAGCAATGAATGCCACATTAGCAATGAATTTCTAGAAGGTCAAAGGCAGCTATGAAAACTGAAGGTTCAAAAAGCAATTGTGATATAGCAATAATTACTTGCAATCTTTATTCTGCCAGAAATTATAGGATAAATCAGTTTAATAGGAACTAATTTGACTACTTTATTGCTTGAGGGACAAATAGGAGGTAAGAAATTGGCTCAATAAAAAATTATGTGCTAATAATAACTACACACACACACACACACACGCACACACAGAGCTGATTGCTTTAATGAATCCTATCATTACCTGTTATACTGCACCTAATTTTCTCTCCTTTCATGTTACAGAGCACAAGCGAGAGAGGGGACTTATACAACTCCAATGAATTGTGATTAATTTTCAATTAAAGTGTTTAATTTAATCCATTAATTTAGCTACATTTTTCTCAGCACTCTTTTCAGCTCCAGATCTGATGTATAATTAAACTGATACATGTGTCACGTTGAGAGCATACTGATTGTCAAGGTCAAAGATATATGTACTAACGTATGTATTTATGGACTTATGGGTTTCAAACTACAGATGTTTTTTTATGTTACAAAAACATAAAAGTGAAAATTAAGTAGTAAATGGAAACGTAAAGTTGTGTTTCAAACTTAATCCTGAGCTAAATTTAGAGAAAAGACAGAAAAGGCAACATTGCCTTTGATTTGACAGTGTGCAAGGTGAAAAGATGTCTAGCAGAGATGGGACTTGAGTCGGCTACTTAAACAGGTCAATAAGGTATAAAAACTTCACACTTGACTTAGATGTGTGCTCTAAAGACTCGACCCTGGACTCAGACTCGATGTCTAGAGTCTTATGAAGAATCTTTATCTCATCTAATCAATGGTAAAAGTGGTTTGGTATAAGTAGATCATTTGTTTGATCAAATGTTTAATCCCCTCTGAATAACCACAATCTTACAAATGACTTGTTTTTATGGTAATGTTCAGGACAGTCCCCACAGCTTCTCTGCAATTCTCAGCAGTTTGTGCTAGTAAAAGAAGTTAACCTCAGCTTCCAAGATAGCCTGCTTTTATTTAATAATACCACAATGCAAACCTTTACTGTGAGGAGCCGAGAGATGGTCATACTCTTCTGTTTGAGTGTGTGTTTGATTTATTAACCAAGGACAATTGACAATGGGCTAATAATGCATCATAATTATCTATTCATGTTAGCTTGAGCTCAATGATAATGACCACATGACTGTCTCTCAAACTAAACACTGTATGAAATAACTTCGGCCTATTCCGAACAAAATGTACCTCCAGTGTCCAATTCTCTTACAGTTGAGCGAGCACTGTTACAAAGACGCATCAAGTTCACCAAAATAAAACCAGTTTCTGCTTTGTTTATTTAGAAATTCATCATTATTTCTAATCACCTTACTTCAGTGCACCTCGTTTTTTATTTTAGAACATGCCTTTAAAAATGTTTAATGTTTAGACACAACAACAAAGCTTAATGCAAATTTTGAACAGGGCATGCTAATATTTTCTAATAAGAAATGCCTCTATACCACATAAAATGTGCAGTACAAGTAAAGTACTTGTAGAGCTTCCTGTTTGATTAATTCACAAATTTAACATTAGCCTTTAACTCAATTCACCCATTGTTCTTTGATTATAAATATATAGCTATATTTGCAGTAAGGTAATATTATGCCTTAACAATTTGCTTTTACAAGTTGAATGGAATGTCCTGGAACAATTTATAAATGTTAAATGCTCATGTATTAAATTAGGCAAAGCAATTCTATGTTTTAGACAAAGCAGCTGGGCTGAAAGACACACGACTCAACTTAGAGTTGCCCTTTAAATGTTTGAGACTTTTTCAATTCACATTCGATGCCATTACACAAGAAAAAAAAGGTCCAATTCATTTCTGATTTTACATAGCTATGTAATTTATCAAAATCATACCAATCCAGTCCTAAAAATAGCTTAAATTAATTATGGTGGATGAAGATGGCAACGTTGTTGTGCATTTCAAGGAATATGTCATTTTCATTTGAGGCCTTGGTATGCTTTACGAAATGCAAAAAAATAAATAAAAAAATCCAACTGCTCAGTTATTGTGTCTTATACAATGTCTAAATGAAAAAAAGTGGAGAGCTCCACTGTGCAAAATTTCTAGTCATTCTGCACAGAACAACCACACGAATTAAGACTTAAGTGAAACTCCCTCTTTAAAGACTGGAGACTTGACATAGACTTGATAAAAATGACTTGTGAACTTCGAAAGATGGTTAATAATCTTTTGTTTTGAGTAAAGTTGGACAGAATCTATGGCTAAAACAGTATAACTTTCAGGCATGGTTTTCTGGGCTGAATAAAAGGCAATGATTTGTTAAATTAAAAAAAGCCATTAGAAAACCAGTCAGTGGACTCCCAGTGTTTGGAGGGATTCCACAGTGAACTCCCCAGTAAACATGAGACAGCTGACCATGCATTGGGATATGAGAGAATAAACAGGTGAATTGACTTTTGTGGGCTGCTCTGTTTTTTATGAACTGATGGAGAGAAAAATATGTAACAAAACTGAGTTTAAAAAAGGCTAGGCATCTCTTATGTGTGTGACTAGAAGCGAGATTCTGAGGATAAATGAGTGACCTTGCTTAAAGAGCTAAATGTCCCTTTAGTGAGGCTTGACAGTTGAGCTGGGTCCTGCTGTGTTTGAGCATGCTTTTATGGGTGTGTTTGTCTTTTCATGTTGTTTGTGCTCTTAAAAGATGCTTATTTTCTTGCTCATGTGAGTCTTCTTCATACATAAAGTCCAATGAAAATGATTTAACAGCCACAGACAGGAAGCACAAGCATGCAGCACATTGACGCATGCAGCACATTGACTTTCTAAAAATACTGACTCCTAGAAAAGCTTTCCTGTAAACAGCAGGATGAAAACATCAGCTGATATACTATGTTTTTTGTAGCGCAGTGTGAATTAACAGTTTCTTTCTCTTTATGCCTTTGTATCCACATATTTGCTATAGGTTTGTTGCATATGCTTAAGTCTGTTTGCATGTGTAAGATGTGCAAACAATCAGTCTCAACAACCGAAGCCAGAAAACTTTTACTCCCCACTGAGTACCCAGATGCCAGCTGGAGAAACAAGGCCTTATTGCTTCATTGAAATCTCAGCACACAGCGTGTGTGTGTGTGTTTATGTGGCTTTGTGTGTGTGTGTGTGTGTGTGTGTGTGAGAGAGAGAGAGAGACACCTGGAGATGTTGTAGGGAAATGTAATACATTGGATGGGCCAACTTATCAGATCCACCTCACCAGAAACCAAAGTTTGTCATGTTTTATGTATGGTTGTACTCATGAGCTCTGCTTTTAAAGATGAGTAATGCTGATGTGTGCATGTTCTGTCAGAATTTCTCTCTTTATTTTTATGAATGAGTGAGAAAGCACTCCGTTTTCCTCCAAAATGCAACAGTAGTCAATTTTGCCAAACACATTTTGATTTCAACAGACCACAGGCCATGTCTCCAAAATATTGTGGTCTTCTGTAACTGTAAGGTTTGGCAAACTGAAACCTGTCTTTATATGTTGGTTTTCTACTTGTGGCTTCTCATTCTCTAAGTGGCCTTTCAGTCCTTGTCAGAATATGACTGCTTTTACTGTGGATAATGACACTCCAGCTTCAGGCTGCATCTTCACAAGGTCTTTTGCTTTTGTTCTATGACTGATACACACATTGTGAACCAAAACACGTTCATCTTTGGGAACCAGACCTTGTCTCCTTTCCGAATGGTTGATTGCTTGACCATCCTATTGTTGTTTATGCTTGCTTGTTTGAAAAGATGGACATGATTCCTTCAGGCATCTGGAAATTGTCCCAGCCATGAAACTGATTTCTAGAGGTCCACAATGCTCTTCCTGATGTCTGGATTGATGCCTTTCGATTATTTCATGATGTCAAACAGGAAAACAGTGTTCTTGATGTGGCTCACATGAGGACCTCTGCAGGAAAGGAAGACCAAGAGAGAGACTAAAATACACCCTTCAATCAAACTTTTTGACAGGTGACCTTTGACCTTAAGGACGGTAATGGAGGATGGGGGCGGGGAGGTCATGGGGTCAACAGGGGTGTGTCCGAGGGGCGTAACCGTGGATGCTGATTGGTTGTCGTCATTAGGGGAGATACCTTAAATGAACCAATAATAATACAGGGGTGTGTTTAAGGGTGTTACGGGGAAGTCCTTAAATGAACCAATTAAAACACAGGGGTGTGTATGTTATAAATAGAACAAGGCAAATATGGTATTATCAGAAACTGTATGGCATCAGCACCAATTAAAAATAGAGGGGTGTGTTTGTAAGCCTCGTTAAACCTTTAGTGTTTACTTTAAATACAGGGATAAAACTCTGCACTTTACATGCGGCATTCATTGGAATAGAACACCCGTTAAGCAATGGCTAGAGTTAAGAGAGTTAATTGTCAAGCGGAGGAGAAACGCAACGCGTGCCAAGATGATGATGAACAAGCAACTGCATCATCTATATCATCTACTTCCTCATCTGAGATACCTATCGGAATTCCCGTCATAACATACTCTACCGATGATTAGGATCCAACATCAACTTCAACAACCACGGTTGAAAATCAGACCTCGGGTTGGCCAAGAGGTACGTCAGTTCTGTGCGAAACCCCAGTGACCGTCTACCTACATTCATCCCGTGAATTGAATGCTCCTAAGAAATCAACATACTACATCTGCAGGGTACAAAGACCCCCGTTCAACACTCTGCAGAAAGAATGGTCTTTGGAGCCATATGGCCTGATTGGTAGCTGGGGTTATATTTTCATGTATGGAATAGGAGAGCTTTGCCTGTATCAATTGGATCAAGACGAGGTATTTAGTGGATCACTGGCTGTGTGTACTCTCACCCACAGCGACTGGGCTGTGTTAAGGCATGCAATCCCGCACCTTAATGATAGCCCTGAAACAGTCTCAATGCAGGAGAGGGAGGAAGAAGAAGAAGAAGAAGAAAATGAACTGTCTCCTCGACCTGCAAAAAGGGCGAGAATGTTTCATATACCATCCGATGTTGAAATAGCTGAGAGAGAACCTCTCTTTAGCGCAGTGTGGGGGTCAAAAACCACAGCAAATGATCGCTGGTCTTTTCGGGCAAGCAGACGCAGGAACAACCGGACGGACCCCTCAGATCTGTTTGTGTTGGAGGCTTTCAATCAGGACTGCAGCATAGTCAAGACAATGCTGGCTCTGCCGTTTGAAGCTTGGGCAGAGAAGATGAGTGAAATTGGACAGCGTCTTTCCGACCTTTTCCACAACTCACGCAGTTGGATCGATGTCATGTCAGTGAAAAAAACGCTGACGTTTTCTGTTTTACGTCTAGAACAAACCCTCTTCTGAGGACCCGCCCCCTTCCTATGATATATATACAGGGGGGGATAACAGCAAGCTCACAGACACTGAGAATCGAATCCTGAGAATGAGTGAGCCAACACCATACAAGGATCTCTACAACCACCGAGCAGAGATCCACTTCTCTCCTGAGCATGATGAAAGCTTCAACATTGGACCATATCATCCGCCTTCCCCTGTCCTCTTCTCACCATCCACCTCAACGGCCTCATTCTCAAAGACCCACTTCAGTCCTGCATCACCTACAGGATACAACATGAAAATGTATCAACCGCTTTCTCCAGACCTTTATTCACCATCGCCGCTATTCATGGCTGTGTCTGTAGACGCGAATGTCCTGCCTGAAGACATGAAGGTGGTCGTGGAGGATGAAGTAGCTACCAGCTACTCACCCTCTACCGAAGCCCCTACACAAACCCTGGAACCAATGGAGGACCCTCAGCCTTCTGCGGAGGATGAGTAACCAGGGGGACGAAATTGACGGTTGGTTCTCAACCACCCTCATCAATACAGTGAAAACAGCGATACTTCATTTATTCAACATAACCTCTTTGAACTATCTCAGAGAAACCTGCTATGGGTGCATAACGAACCATCCAAGCCAGCGTCAGCACCAATGCCTGGAGGTATTCGGGGAAGATTATTACCAAGTCAACTTTCAACACATCGTACGACGACTCATAACCCCCAAACTCGTTCCTGCTATTTAGAATCTTCTGGTACTTTGACGCATACAAGTGGATGACTTCAGAGTGAAGACGATTGCAGAGATGGTTTTATATGAACTGAAATCGGTACAAGGCATCCACAGTGCAATAGCGCACGTTTATGATCGCATGGTCGAAGGGAAACATGTCAAACTGATCTCACATGTTTGATGACTTGTTGTATCATTTTTAGTATTCCAGTACTTTAATTAATTTGCATTATATGATTTTTCTTCTTTTCTTTTCTTTTTACTATTAAATACAAATGAAGTAGGAACATATTAACCTTTCCCAAAAGTGTTGTTTAAAAGCTAGTGGTGTTTGAATTCATCTGCATTAATCTGTATTTTATCTGATTTTCTTTTTTTACTATTAAATACAAAAATAAAAAAAGGGATAAATCTACCCTCCGGTGTGTTTTTTCTCATTATTTAACAAGTAATCGTCAGAGTGAGCATAAGGCAGAGATGGCAGGAAGACGGCTGATGAAGAAAGTATATTATAGCCCTTCAAATCCGGGAAGTTTTGGGGGTGTAGATAGGCTGAGGAGGGTTATGCAAGATGAAACGGGAAAGAAGGTTGCGGTTGAAAAAGTTAAATATTTTTTTTTTGGAGAAGATACCTATACTCTACATAAACCTGCAAGAATAAAGTTCCCGAGAAACAGAGTTTTTGTCACGAGACCATTGAGACAGTTCCAAGCCGATCTCTGTGACATGCAAGCTCTGGCCAAGGAAAATGATGGTTATAATTATTTATTAACCGTCATTGACATCTTTTCAAAAAGGGCGTATGTACGAGTTTTGAAGAGGAAAACAGCCGCTGAGGTGGTAAAGGCATTTGAATCAGTTTTTACAGAAAGTCAGATCCCCAAAAAACTTCAGACTGATGCCGGTAAAGAATTTTTTACAAAACATTTAAGGTTTTAATGGAGAAACACGGTATTGAACATTTTGCCCCAGCGAGTGAAGCAAAAGCTTTAGTGGTCGAGAGATTTAACCGCACATTAAAAACAAGGATGTGGAGATATTTTACAGCTAACAACACCCGGCGGTACGTCGATGTCCTGCAAAACCTAGCTAGAAGCTACAACCATACCTACCACGCCAGCATTAAAATGAGCCCTATTGAAGTGACCTCAGAAAATGCCTTTCAAGTGTTTCAGAATCTGTATGATGTCAACTCCAACAGATATTGCAAGGACTCAGTGACAACGTTTAAACAAGGGGATCTTGTCAGAATATCCAAGGTCCATGGAGTGTTTGACAAAAAATACAAACAGAGTTTTACGGATGAAGTGTTTACAGTGTATGAGCGGATACCCCGATCTCCTCCTGTATACAAACTCAAAGATTTGGATGGAGAACCTATCGAGGGTTCCTTTTACGCTGAGGAACTTCAAAAAGTAAAAATATTTAACGACAAGATGTATCAAGTGGAAAAAACATTAAAACGACGTACGGTCAAGGGAGTCAAACAGGTTTTTGTAAGCTGGAAAAACTGGCCTCAGAAATTCAACAGTTGGATTAGGTTTGATGAACTTCGAAACGTATAAAAAGGTTTGCACTAAACCTCACAGTTGACACAGCATCATGAACCGTCAGGTAGAGGATGATGGCTTTTACGTTACCCTTCCCTCTAACGCTAGCATGGAAGTGTTTAAAAATAATACCAGTTCATGTTTCCATGTAAATTTAGCTCAACATATTGATTTAGAAGGCCAATGGATGGTTGCATTTCATACCCTCATACATGGCATAATTTACCGGATCATGATGCCTACTTTGAATGGAGGAAGGTTGGTGATGTGGAGATCAATACGCAAAGGATCAGAAGTGGCTACTATAACAGCGTTATTCAACTCGAGACAGAGATGGAACTGTTTTTCAAAAAAATGAACTCGGGTATCCGCATTAAATTCAACAAAGTTCAAAAGAGATTTGCATTTCAAGCAAGCGGTCTGTGTGGAATACGCTTCTACAACACTCTAGCTTATATGATGGCGTGAAACCAAGGGAATGGATTCATGTATCTGATCCAAAACTGGCTCCTTTTCCGGCGGATATAAAGGCTGGTTTCTATCACCTATACTGTTACAGCGACGTGGTCAGCCCACAAATAGTAGGCGACACTTTTGCACCTTTACTGCGGACCGTCAAAGTACAAGGCGACTTCAGTGATATGGTTACTCTGACGTTTAACCCCGCTCACTACCTTCCAGTTTCCAGAAGACATATTGAACATATCCATATAGAAATTAAATCGGACCAAAACGTTCCTGTAAATTTCGTCTACGGAAAGACCGTCATAAGACTACACTTCAGACCGGTGATATCACAACGTAGCCTGAGATTAATTTTATTTGTATAAACAGAGATATATATAACCTCTAAGACTGATTGATTATCATTCATATTACCCTGGTCCTTCAAGACTGCATCAAGCAGGCAAGAGAGAACATGGCACAGCTAAGTCTGAGACGTGATCCAAATCGCTTTGTAAATTACTATGTAAGTCAATCAGGCAGTAATCTGCCAGGTTTTTATGGGGCCCCGGTCATGTACGGACGCGGAATTGGATCATTATTTTCAAAATTATTCCGCTTTGTATCCCCTCTGGTTAAAAAAGGATTTGCTATTGCAAAACCCCATCTTAAAACGGCTGCATCAAATATTGCTTCGGATGTCATCGGTAGAGCCGTGAGTAAAATGAGTGGTTCTACACGCACCAAAGGTCAAGAAGGTTCAGGAATTATGGTTTTATCCAAAAGACCCAGAACAAGACCCCCTGGTGATCATTTAAGGATGGTTAAAAAACAACGACAAACACAAAAAAGGAGATCAGTCGCAGCTGACAAACGAAGAGGAAGGAAGTCTTCCGCAAGTTTTGATATATTTAAATAATGGCTCTTTTACATAACAAATCATCAGAGTGCACTCTGGCAGAACTGGACATATTTTCTGCCCCGATGATGCAGCTATCGATCGAAGATAAAATTTACACCGAGATCCAGCCTTTATCAGCAATCACCGATGGAGGCCCGATCGAGTTTTTCACTCCAGGGGACGGAGAAAAGTATCTAGATCTCAACAATACGCTGTTGCATCTCAGAGTGAAAATTACTAACGAGGATGGAACAAACCTGCCGGATGATGCACCTGTAGGGCTCATCAACTACCCGTTAAACACCATCTTCAGTCAGTGTATTGTCACTCTCGGAGATCGATTGATTTCACAATCCAGCTCTATACATCCATATAGAGCCATGATTGAGACATTGTTAAACTTTTCTGAGGATTCTTTAAAAACCCAGTTTAGCTCTGGTCTTTTTTATAAAGACACTGCAGGTGCTCTGAACTCTATTGTTACAACTAACGGCCCTAACCAAGGTCTTAACAGCAGAGCAGGCTTTACGGCAAATTCCAGGGAGGTGCATCTCCTAGGCCCCCTGCATGCAGACATATTTTTCTGTGAGAGACTTCTTTTAAACTCTGTTGACCTCAAAATTAAACTTACAAGAGCCAATGGTGCCTTTTGTCTCATGGCAGCAAGAGACTCCACTTACAAACTTAGGATATTAAGAGCCTCTCTTTTCATCAAAAAAGTTACCGTCTCTCAAGCTGTACAACTGGGTCACACTACAGCTTTAATGAAGGTAAATGCTCTCTATCCACTTTCACGTGTGAATGTAAAAACATATTCCATCCCCGAAAATTCAAGGGTATGCACCCAAGATAATCTTTTCTTAGGCATCTTCCCTAAGTATGTGGTGATTGCATTACTGGATCATGACGCTTTTACAGGAACACGCGATCTCAATCCGTTTGACTTTAATCATTTTGATATGGAATATTTAGCTTTGTGTAAGGATGGCAGACAAATTCCAGCTAATGCCTTCCAGCCCAATTTTAACCAAGGTCATTCAGTGAGAGAGTATTACAACTTGTTTACGGCTACAGGACGACATCTAAAAGATCTTCCGCTGAGTATAACACGTCAGGAATCTAATCAAGGATACTCTCTATTCGCATTTAATCTTAACCCGGGTGAGGACACAGATGCTCTATCTCCAGTTTCCATTGGGAATTTAAGATTGGAAATGCGTTTCAGAAACCCGTTGCCTCATACCATCTACGCTTGTTATGACTCTATTTTAGAGATTGATTCAAAGAGGCGTGTGCTGGTGGATTATTATTAATCTAATCAGACATGAATAATCATGAAATTAAGAACTTGCTGCATCATCTGCTGGGAGATTTGTTTTGTGGTGTTTGGCCACGCGACCAGCTGCCGCTGCTAGCTGACAAATTCCCAGGGCCGGCCTACTTTATTGTGAACACACATCCTTCACACATGCCGGGAGAACACTGGTTAGCTCTGACTTTGGATGAGAATGATCAAGCCAGCTTTTTTGACTCTTATGGATTCTCTCCGGATTTCGAGTTCTACCCGTCAAGCATCGTAACATTTTTAGAAGACAGATCCTCAAAAATATTGTATCATAATAATCAGCTTCAAAACACTCTGTCCACTGTGTGCGGTCACCATTGCATTTTTTATCTATGTCATAGAGCGTGCGGATTATCACTGCATCAAGTGTAGTCAAAATACACCGGAGATGTGATTAAGAATGATTTAATGGTTTGTGAAAAAATATCAGAAATGTGTCGTTGTCAGTTGGGGGCAGAAACTTTTCTGATTGATCTGATTGGCCGGATTTTCACCTCATATCCAGTCGCAGCTGGCACAGGACATTGCCTTATAGGAGAAGAAGAAGAGCAGGGAACGTGACGTGGATTCAAAGCGTTGAAGAAAACGAGGAATAAATAAGAAGGTAAGGAAAGGTAAAGTTGGTTGTTGATTGCAACACTTTTTTACCGGTGACATTTATTTTATTAGGTTACCGTTAGCTGTGTATTTGTTTAATTAATGATCCGGCGTTAGCCTGAGAAAATATTTCCGCGTTAGTTCTGTAGCTAGCTGTCTGACACATTTGAGTTGTAGGTTGAGTGGGTATTTAAGTATTAAGATAAGGTAAGATTGAATTTATTGATCTCCCAATGGAGACAACAACTGGATGATAACGTAGCTTTTTTTTTTACTTCATGTAGGTATATTGGGTTGTAGTACGGTAGCCACATGTTCATTTTACTTAAGTTTTGTTTTTGTGTACCTCCAGATCATCTTTCCAAATCTCTAAATGACAGACCCAAAAGAGGTTGGTATTATCTAAAAAAGAAAAAAAACAGAGTTTGTGTTTTCTACTAGTGCATTAATTCATGTTTCCAAAATCCTTTAGGATGAAGTTCACAGTGCTGCAATGAACTTAATAGAAATGCTAAGAAGAAAACTCAATAATCCAGCAACGAGTATGTATCACTTGCAGTTGATAATGTTTCAGCTATGGAGAACGTGACTGTAGTTAAGGTGTCACTAAAAAGCACCAGAAATTAATTCAACAGTGAAACGTATGTGTTGTTGAGTTGATGTTTTTTATGTTGCATGTATTATTCATAAAGTTGAGGGACAGACCACACAACAGGCAGCTAGGGACTCCAGGCAGGAGACAACGCAGAGACCCCCACTTCAGAGGTCTTTGATAGTACCTGTGCAGGGGCCTTCAGGGAGCACTGTGCAGCAAAGCTTGGCCAGGTTTGGATGTTGTTAGTGTAAAGATACATTGGGATGCATCTATATAAATAAGATACAATGAAATTAGTTCTTGAATTCAAGTTAACATAGACCTTGAGTTCCAAATGATTGTCCTACATCGCTATCCTTTGAGAGACAGTTAAAGGTGGCTTCCTCTTTTTACTTATCCTGTCATTTCAGTTGAGCATTTTTAGATCAATAGATGACACATCTTAATTTGTTTTCACATTTTCTTTTAGGAGTTTCCCTGGACTGTTTAAAGAAAGAACCAATTTGAGAACTTCATTGCATTGGACTAAAAAAAGACCTAGTAGCAAAATTATACCTGTCCAGTTCTTCCTTTTGCAGAGAGCCTCAGAAAAAACTCCCAAACTCACTGAGGAGCTCATGCTTCTACAGGCTGGGTTGGGAAGAAGAACAGTGAATATTACTGAGGATACTGGGCATAAGGAGGTATTTTGCGTGATAACAAATTACTAAAGCGGTATTTAGATGTAGTTAAAAAAACATTTATTCAAACTTTGCTGGTATTACTTGCATCCACAGGTCACAGAAATTATCTGTGAGGTGTTTCCAAAAATGAATCATCTGGAAGGGGCATGGATGCTCAGCAAGGCTATGGGTAAAATTTGGTTTTTATTGTTACACATAAACTTGTCTCAATTTGGATATAATTTCTGTTACTGATACAATTCTGATTGATAATTGTTCTTGAAACAAACAACTAATATTATTTTTAATACAAATGGAAACAGGGGCATCAGGTCAAAGGAAACTCACCCTCCTCCCACCAGAGGATGAGGGATACACCGGGAGCAACATAATGAAGACCTTGGGAAAGACTTGCTTGTATAATATGCATCCAGCACACACTGGAAATTACTCCCCTGCCCTTGACGGCTCCAGAATTCCAGGCCATGCCAAAAGCACGTTGTGCCTCATGCCAGAAACATGTGCCACTGCAGCTTCTTGCGCTCCATGTCAAGGAGTGTAACATCTGTATTGGCAGTGATGATGAGGTAAGGTTGTCAGACATATGCTACCTGTTAATTTCTTGTCTTTCAGGTAAATTTATCGTTTAGGATCACTGCTGACACCTCTTACATTTGTTGTGGAATTTAATTATCAAAGTGGAGAGAAGTTGACTCATAACAAGAGAAAATCCAGACTTTGTCTTAATAAGTTTTATTCAAAGGCATTCAGCGTTTGAATGACTCTGTCACCAAGCAAGTCAGTTGAACAGAGCCCCGATCAACATTTACACACAGTATTTATACCAGAACAAGACAGTGTTATCTCAACTGCAAAGAGTCCATGTTCTATGACCCCAACCCTTCTTGAGTTCAACAGTGACAAGCTTATCTAGGAACAGACCTAACTGCCCTAACTGACATTGTCGTAAAGATGGGTCTGAACCATCAAACTTCTGATAATGGCTTTACAGCTTCTTCCTCTAACACAGATATTCTGAGGAGTAAAAAAGGTCATACACTGTGAAATGCTTACTGCAAGAATTTCCATCACACATTCTAGTCACGCATCCACTTTTGGTCACAGGGGTAGATTCCTTTGCCACACCTCCTTTCCCCTTCAACCTCCTCTAGTTCCTCTTGTAGGATACCAAGATGATCCCTGGCCAGCTGAGAGACATATTCTCTGCAGTGTGTACTGGGTATGCCAATAGGTATGCCAATTTTAAGAGAAAGCAAAATGAATACAGGGTGAAAGCAGTCTTACACTTCCATTCATTAAATTAAGAAATCCATGAATAATTAAAGTAGAGCTTTGACTTCACTGTTTTGAGTAGTATGTACAAGTGTTTGGCTCCCGGTAAGAATATCTGCTTTCAGAGAGAAGTTATGGTAAGCGTTCCAGCTCTCGCAAGTTCCTTTAGGTACATCTAATGGAAGAACTTGACACAAAATGGTGGGTCTTGTGTCTGCTACCCCTGTGGGGTTAGTGTGACATTTCCCATATGTCACTTACGGACATATAGTGACTTTGAGAAGAACCTGAGCACTGCATTAGAGTTTGGTTATGAATTTAGCAGGTACTAAATAACTATTTAAAAACGTAGCTTGAGTTCTGTCTTGTTTTGCAGCTAAAGCCATTGTGATTGTTTCAACCCTATTGTTGTATTTAAAAAAGGTGGAAAATACTTAAAGAGTAAACTTTTTCAGAAAATAAAGTTTTCAAAGAATTGCTGTGCAGTTTTATTGTTGTTACATGTGCACTTGTACTTAGATCTTACATTAAGTATTTACAAGCAAATGTGTCTGGGTATCCAAACGTTACCTCTGACATCACTGACTGTATGCAGAGGTTGGTGTATTTGGAAAATAACTACATGTAGGGTTTTGTGATTTCAAAGCATTGCAAATGATTACTAAGTACCAAATATTCAAATCTAAACAATTTATGAATTACGCATTTGAAGTAGCCCAATATTCACGACACAGGAGGTACAAGCTCCTGCCATATCTTTGTTGTCATTGATGAGATTCTGACATTCCACCAACTGGTCTTCAGTTATTGAGCAGTCAAATTCAGGATCCACCAGTGCTCCATGCACATCTTCTCCAAAATCAGCTGCAACATCCCGGTCAATATCTGGCTCCTGAAAGTAGAGTTATTGTGCTTTTAGCTTATTTTTAAACACAGTATCAACATAGTTTTAAAAGAAAAAGGTTTTAAAGATGAAAAACCAAGATTCTCAGGCTGGTTGACAGGCTGAAGCATCATTCCTGTTTGCCAGAGCTGTTCAGGGGTTCGGTTTCCTTCCGTTCTGAGTGGATGGTGGTTCCAACCTTCCACAAAAGCAATCAGGTAATTCTGAAGTCTGGTAAGGAATGTCAGGTGGATTGCAAATAGATCTTCTATAAAAGAAAAAGTTTACAAACAAGTAAAAAAAAAAAGAATAAAACAAATTGAGAATAAAATATTGACTGTCTTTCCTAAACTTTTATTAATGTCTTTAAAATGACCTATGTATTTAGCCATTAGTATTTCTTTGGGTGTCTCCCATTTAACTTATTTGTGTTGAAACTGAGGAGTGCTACCTTTCGTCTTTGCTCCACAGAGCTCAAAAGATTGTGCATTACCACAGGAGGAGACATCAAGTAGGTGATCCATCTCCATTAGATGGAGTTTGTTGTAATATTTTGATGTCACACGTCATGACATCCCACCACAAACGCTCGATTCTAAGAGTACAGAAAACAATATTAAGATACTGAACAGGAAATTCAAGAGCTTGGAGACATGGTAACTACATTATGTAAATAATTTTTCAATTGATGTAACTCTTTAAGTCACAGTGTATAAATAGATTTAGAGGAAATGTTTTAAAAAGAGCAACCTTTGATTAAGGACACTTTTTCCAGACAAAGCTCCCTCGATCAGTTCCAAGGACGGTGAACATTTATCTGGCTATGTCCACGTTCTCCACTCCCTGATCACCTCTAACCCTGTTTTTCACAAAAAGATGACCGTTTTTTCAGATCATTCAGTCCATCAAATACAGAAATGCTATGTACAACTTTGCACATCAGAATATGTACTTACAAGTCCTTCTCAAAATATTAGCATATTGTGATAAAGTTAATTATTTTCCATAATGTTATGATGAAAATTTAACATTCATATATTTTAGATTCATTGCACACTAACTGAAATATTTCAGGTCTTTTATTGTCTTAATACGGATGATTTTGGCATACAGCTCATGAAAACCCAAAATTCCTATCTCACAAAATTAGCATATTTCATCCGACCAATAAAAGAAAAGTGTTTTTCATACAAAAAACGTCAACCATCAAATAATCATGTACAGTTATGCACTCAATACTTGGTCGGGAATCCTTTGGCAGAAATTACTGCTTCAATGCGGCGTGGCATGGAGGCAATCAGCCTGTGGCACTGCTGAGGTCTTATGGAGGCCCAGGATGCTTCGATAGCGGCCTTTAGTTCATCCAGAGTGTTGGGTCTTGAGTCTCTCAACGTTCTCTTCACAATATCCCACAGATTCTCTATGGGGTTCAGGTCAGGAGAGTTGGCAGGCCAATTGAGCACAGTGATACCATGGTCAGTAAACCATTTACCAGTGGTTTTGGCACTGTGAGCAGGTGCCAGGTCGTGCTGAAAAATGAAATCTTCATCTCCATAAAGCTTTTCAGCAGATGGAAGCATGAAGTGCTCCAAAATCTCCTGATAGCTAGCTGCATTGACCCTGCCCTTGATAAAACACAGTGGACCAACACCAGCAGCTGACACGGCACCCCAGACCATCACTGACTGTGGGTACTTGACACTGGACCTCTGGCATTTTGGCATTTCCTTCTCCCCAGTCTTCCTCCAGACTCTGGCACCTTGATTTCTGAATGACATGCAGAATTTGCTTTCATCCGAAAAAAGTACTTTGGACCACTGAGCAACAGTCCAGTGCTGCTTCTCTGTAGCCCAGGTCTGGGGAATGCGGCACCTGTAGCCCATTTCCTGCTCACACCTGTGCACGGTGGCTCTGGATGTTTCTACTCCAGACTCAGTCCACTGCTTCCACAGGTCCCCCAAGGTCTGGAATTGGCCCTTCTCCAAAATCTTCCTCAGGGTCCGGTCACCTCTTCTCGTTGTGCAGCGTTTTCTGCCACACTTTTTCCTTCCCACAGACTTCCCACTGAGGTGCCTTGATACAGCACTCTGGGAACAGCCTATTCGTACAGAAATTTCTTTCTGTGTCTTACCCTCTTGCTCGAGGGTGTCAATAGTGGCCTTCTGGACAGCAGTCAGGTCGGCAGTCTTACCCATGATTGGGGTTTTGAGTGATGAACCAGGATGGGAGTTTTAAAGGCCCCAGGAATCTTTTGCAGGTGTTTAGAGTTAACTCGTTGATTCAGATGATTAGGTTCATAGCTCGTTTAGAGACCCTTTTTATGATATGCTAATTTTGTGAGATAGGAATTTTGGGTTTTCATGAGCTGTATGCCACAATCATCCGTATTAAGACAATAAAAGACCTGAAATATTTCAGTTAGTGTGCAATAAATCTAAAATATATGAATGTTAAATTTTCATCATGACATTATGGAAAATAATGAACTTTATCACAATATGCTAATATTTTGAGAAGGACCTGTATATGAATATCCATTTTCAAATGGGTGTCAAATCCTTTGTGGTAAATACTTTATGTCTGCGTATTGCAAAATTGTATAAACTTCCCATGTATCTCTGTTGCTTTTTTGAATGCCGCAAAAGCTGTTGATGCATGATTGTTTTTCGCAGCCTGCAAGCACATCACCTACACAATAGCAAGAATTTTCTTTCATACAGGCTTACAAAGAAAACACCAAGTTGTGAAAAGATAGGTTAAATCTTACTTTCCTGGAGTAGCCATCAACTACACCAAAAAGGACAATGTTGTACCTGGTGGCATTTGTAAAGGTCATTGTGAGGTTCTTTTATTTCAAGACAACACACTTTTTGTTTTTCATACATCTAACATGAGGACATGAAACTTTAAAACGCAATTAGTAGCATACTTACCTTATCAACTTGTGGTTAGTGTCCACATGCCACGGTGAAAGGGGTCCTCTGACGGAATAAGTTCTCCGTACAATGCAGCTAAGTCCAGTCAGTCTGGAAAGAATTCCAAGTGCATCCACGCGAAGCATTGATGCTGTAAGTCTTCTCCACTGGACATTAACACCCATTGACCTCAGGCTTCCTTTCACCATCTGATAGCCTGCTGTTGGAATTTCATTCTGTATGCGCTAGACTGCATCATCCAGCTCTTCATCAGTGAGATTGCTGTAATTCTGGCTGACAGACAGGCCAAATTCCACCATCCATCGATGAACTGTTCTGGCTGAAATCCCCAGTAATTTTGCAATGCTGTTCACCGGCAGATTTAATTCAAGAAGCTCAACTAGTCTCTCTTTATCTATTGAAAACATGGGACGCCCCCTTGCTCCAGTTACAGTTTCAACTGTGGTCCGTGTAACATTAGCGTGATCAATGTGGTCCATCACAAGTGTGAGGAACTCTTGTAAGGCCTGTACAACCTCTGGCTGGATGTTTATATGCCTCGACAGTGCTTCCCAGAGGTACAGCTCTTGCCTGCAAGTAAATACTAGAAAGTCCATGTCCAGAGGTTGTTGTGAAAGGCCATACTCTAATTTTCTGATCAGCCTGGAAATCATTTGTTGTCTGAGGATATCCTGTTGACGAGAAGATACATTAAAAACAATAACACTGTTCTTGGGTGGACAAAAACAAACATAACACAAGACAAATTTAAGCAACATAAGCAAACTTAAGTCATGTCAAAACAAGTATGCAAACACTACATGCAATCAGTACCTAGATTTATCCAAAAAGAAATCAAGATTCTTACAGATGTTAAGAGTGTTGTGAGACTCACTTCCTCTGACATCTCACAAAATGAAATCTTCAATGCTGTCCTCAACTATATCAAACAACAGAGTCAATAAAATGGTTATTATCAGCATCCAGAGTTAAGAGAAAACTTTCTCTCAGAGACATACTGTTAGTGTTGAGATTTTAACTTCTACAATTAGAAATTGTCTCAGGCTAATTAATGTAACATATCCACAGCTAATTGCTAATAAAGTAATCAGTAATCATTCAAGAGTCTTTACTGTCATTATGAGACCATAATATAATTTTGTTGAGACATCCGACTCAGAATGCAACATAGGATACAGTCAGACATTTAAAACCTTTAGAAAACACATAGAAAAAGAAAAATATGCATCCTTAGAGTACACCCTTAAAAAATATAAATAAAATAAATGTCACCGGTAAAAAAGTGTTGCAATCAACAACCAACTTTTCATTTCCTTACCTTCTTATTTATTCCTCGTTTTCGTGACCGCTTTGAATCAACGTCACGGTCCCTGCTCTTCTTCTTCTCCTATAAGGCAATGTCCTGTGCCGGCTGCGACCGGATATGAGGTGAAATTCCGGCCAATCAGATCAATCAGAAGAGTTTCTGCCCCCAACTGACAAATACTCCCACTAAACAGAGTGAGACAGCGTAATTTTTCTCCGAGAGCGAACAGATGGTTGCAGGGGGCATGTTTTACTGCTCGCCGTGCTGCATTCAGACGCTCTCAAATGAAGGTGTTCACCCGCGAACAGAGGTAGGCGCTCTCTCGATTAAAAGATGCGCTGTTGTGATTGCTAAATACGCTCCTCTGATTTTCGTCAGGAATGTGACGCCATACATTCGAGTCACCAGCCTCAGAAATCGCTGATAAGTCCAAGTTTGAGATCTTTGGTTCCAATCACCGTGTCTTTGTGAACGCAGAAGAGGTGAACGGATGGACTCTACATGCCTGGTTCCCACCGTGAAGCATGGAGGAGGAAGTGTGATGGTGTGGGGTTGCTTTGCTGGTGACACTGTTGGGGATTTATTCAAAATTGAAGGCATACTGAACCAGCATGGCTACCACAGCATCTTGCAGCGGCATGCTATTCCATCCGGTTTGCATTTAGTTGGACCATCATTTATTTTTCAACAGGACAATGACCCCAAACACACCTCCAGGCTGTGTAAGGGCTATTTGACCAAGAAGGAGAGTGATGGGGTGCTGTGCCAGATGACCTGGCCTCCACAGTCACCGGACCTGAGCCCAATTGAGATGGTTTGGGGTGAGCTGGACCGCAGAGTGAAGGCAAAAGGGCCAACAAGTGCTAAGCATCTCTGGAAACTCCTTCAAGACTGTTGGAAAACCATTTCAGGTGACTACCTCTTGAAGCTCATCAACAGAATGCCAAGAGTGTGCGGAGCAGTAATCACAGCAAAAGATGGCTACTTTGAAGAACCTAGAATATAAGACATATTTTCAGTTGTTTCACACTTTTTTGTTCAGTATATAATTCCGCATGTGTTAATTCATAGTTTTGATGCCTTCAGTGTGAAGATGCAATATTCATAGTCATTAAAATAAAGAAAACTCTTTGAATGAGAAGGTGTGTCCAAACCTTTGGTTTGACATTTTGACATGCGAACAGAAGGTTCTCTCTCTCTGACGTCTGTCATTGTGGCAAGGCATGGCAAGGCAAGAAATGAATAAAATAAAATAAAATAATAATTAAATAAATGATAATAAAAATTTATAAAAACAAAATTTATGATAAAATTATCGATAAGAAAACAAAAGGAAAGTTGGTGTGAAAACTTAACTTATAATGTTTAGATAGCACAGTCAAAGGCCACTCTAAACAAATAAGTTTTTAATCTTGACTTAAAGCAATTTAGGGTTTCAGCACTTCTGGGAGTTTATTCCACATTAGTGGAGCATAAGAACTAAAAGCTGCTTCTTCATTTTTGGTTCTGGTTCTGGGTATGCAGACTAGATTTGAGCCAGAAGGCCTGAGAGGTCTGGGTGATTCAATTAAATTCAAAGATACTTTATTGATCCCCAAGGGGAAATTAGAATTCCAGTACAACCCATCCAAACAGACATCATGACACAAGACAAGGGGGGGATGGGTCACCGAGTCTTTGCTGCCCACTCACAGGCACTGCCCTTGCTAGATGAGAAAAGAGGCCACATTAGGAAAGTAGAGGGAAAAAAATCATATTTCACACTTTATCCTTAGCAGGATACAGTTTGAGATTGCAAAAAACCTCAGCACAAAGAAGCAACACAAAACAACATCATGCCAGGAACGGTGAAGGTGGTGTGAGGGGGTGCATATGTTTATCTTGAGCATGCGTGTGTGTGCAAGTGAGTGTGTGCAAGTAAGTCCATGAAGCACTGTCACAGAGGCCATTGTCCTTGATGGTATGTTGGAATGTTCATCAACCTGCCACAAAGTTCTGAGCAGGTCCACAGATGTCCTCAGGGAAGGGAGGGGGCAGAGGGAGCAGAGCGTCATGTTGGACATAACTTCCAGGAGAAGTTGAAGATAGCCAGCCATCAAGGCCGTGCAGGGGAGCCAGATTCAGAAAAACAACAATTATTTGGGTTAAGCTGACTCTTAATTTTCCGTCAGCCTTGAGAGTCTCACTGGTGCTTCTCAAAGGCGAATCCAAACAGCCAAATTCCTGGTCTTTCGTCAGATCAGAGCGAACAAATTTCTCCAAGATTTATCCCATTTCACCCCTGAGTCCAGGAACCGCAACCTGCCTGCGATCCTGTATAAGGATTACATCCAGTCTGCGATTCAGCTCACGTAACATCTCAGTCTGAGTGTTGATCGTTCTGAAGATCCCATCACACATGCCAGGCAGCCTTACAATTGCCAGAACAGTTGCTGACACTCTCCAAATTTCTCGATATGCCAGGTAACCACTGACTCCAAAAAGCAGAAATCCTGATATTAAACATCCAATTATATACATATCTTCCACATCCTCGACTGACATTATCGACAAACACACAATCCTCCACTTCTGCCAGGAGTCCATTGTGTATCCAGAGTATTTTTGAATTGAATTGAATTGAATTTAAAAATACTTTATTAATCCCAAAGGAAAATTAAATGTTGCCGTTGTAGATGTTGATGGCTGTGGGCAGGAAGGATCTCCTGTAGCGCTCCGTCTTACAGCAGATCTGAAGAAGCCTCTGACTGAAGACACTCTGTTGTTGTAGGACAGAGAATTTAAGTACACCCTTTAATCAAACGTTTTGACAGGTGGGTGGGACTTCCGGTGAGGGTGGGATTTCCGGTTGGCGCCATGTGGGCGCCATGTGGGTGCCATGTGGGCAGGAGGTCACGTGGTCAAGCAGGTGGTGTGTCCAAGGGGGCGTAACTGTGGATGCTGTTTGCTTGTCGTCATTAGGGTCGATACCTTAAATGAGTCAATTAAAACGCAGGGGTGTGTTTGTTATAAATAGAACAAGACAAATATGGTATTATCGGAAACTGTTTGGCATCAGCACCAATTACAAATAGAGGGGGTGTGTTTGTAAGCATCGTTAAACCTTGAATAACCCAATGAAAACAATAGGGCGTGCTTTAGTGTTTATTTTAAATACAGAGATAAAACTCTGCACTTTACATGCAGCATTCGTTGGAAAAAAGATCACCCGTTCAACAATGGCTAGAGTTAAGAGAGTTTATCGTCAAGCGGAGGAGAAACGCAACGCGTACCAAGATGATGATGATGAACAAGCAACTGCATCATATACTTCCTCAACGGAGATACCAATCGGAATTCCCGTCATGACATACTCTACCGATGATGAGGATCCAACATCAACTTCAACAACCATGGTTGAAAATCAGACCTCGGGTCGGCCAAGAGGTATGTCAGTTCTGTGCGAAACCCCAGTGACCGTCTACCTGCATTCATCCCGTGAATTGAATGCTCCTAAGAAATCAACATACTACATCTGCAGGGTACAAAGACCCCCGTTCGACACTCTGCAGGAAGAATGGTCTTTTTTTGGCAGCTGGGGTTATATTTTCATGTATGAAATAGGAGAGCTTTGCCTGTATCAATTGGATCAAGATGAGGTATTTAATGGATTACTGGCTCTGTGTACTCTCACCCACAGCGACTGGGCTGTGTTAAGGCTTGCAATCCCGCACCTTAATTATAGCCCTGAAACAGTCTCAAGGCAGGAGAGGGAGGAAGAAGAAGAAGAAAATGAACTGTCTCCTCAACCTGTAAAACGGGCGAGAATGTTTCATATACCATCCGATGTTGAAATAGCTGAGAGAGAACCTCTCTTTAGCGCAGTGTGGGGGTCAAAAACCACAGCAAATGGCCGATGGTCTTTTCGGGCAAGCAGACGCAGGAACAACTGGACAAGTCCCTCAGATCTGTTTGTGTTGGAGGCTTTCAATCAGGACTGCGGCGTATTCAAGACAATGCTGGCTCTGCCGTTTGAAGCTTGGGCAGAGAAGATGAGTGAAATTGGACATCGTCTTTCCGACCTTTTCCACAAGTCAAGTTGGATCGATGTCATGTCAGTGAAAAAAACCCTGACGTTTCCTGTTTTACGTTTAGAACGAACCCTCTTCAGAGGACACGCCCCTTCCTATGATATATATATACGGGGGGATAACTGCAAGCTCACAGACACTGAGAATCGTATCATGAGAATGAGTGGACCGACACCATACAGGGATCTCTACAACCACCGAGCAGAGATCCACTTCTCTCCTGAGCACGATGAAAGCTTCAACATTGGACCATATCATCCGCCTTCCCCTGACCTCTTCTCACCATCCACCTCAACATCCTCATTCTCAGAGAACCACTTCAGTCCTGCATCACCTACAGGATACAACATGAAATATCTACCGCTTTCTCCAGGCCTCTGCTCACCATCACCGCTATTCATGGCTGAGTCTGTAGACGCGAACGTCCTGCCTGAAGACATGAAGGTGGTCATGGAGGAGGAGGTAGCCACCGGCTACTCACCCTCTACCGAAGCCCTTACACAAACCCTGGAACCGATGGAGGACCCTCAGCCTTCAGCAGAGGATGAGAGTAACCAGGAGGACGAAATTGACGGTTGGTTCTCAACCACCCTCATCAATACGGTGAAAACAGCGATACTTCATTTATTCAACATACCCTCTTTGAACTATCTCAGGGAAACCTGCTATGGATGTATAACGAACCACCCGAGCCAGCGTCAACACCATTGCCTGGAGGTACTGGGGGAGGATTATTACCAAGTCAACTTTCAACGCATCGTACGACGACTCGTAATCCCCAAACTCGTTCCTGCTATTCAGAATCTTCTGGTACCTTGACGCAAACAAGCGGATGACTTCAGAGTGAAGACGATTGCCAAGACGGTTTTATATGAACTGAAATCGGTACAAGGCATCCACAGTGCAATAGCGCACGTTTATGATCGCATGGTCGATGAGAAACATCTCAAACAACTTAACTCTGTTTCAGAGTGCTATGGACTGACAAACTGATCTCACATGTTTGATGACTTCTTGTATCATTTTTTTTTTTTTTTTAGTATTCCAGTACTTTAATTAATCTGCATTATATGATTTTTCTTCTTTTTTCTTTTTACTATTAAATACAATTAAAGTAGGAACATAGTAACCTTTCCCAAAAGTGTTGTTTAAAAGCTAGTAGTGTTTGAATTCATCTGCATTAATCTGCATTTTATCTGATTTTGTTTTTTTGTTGTTTTTTTTTTTTTATATATTAAATACAAAAAAATCAAAAGAATAAGGATAAATCTACCCTCCTGTGTGTTTTTTCTTATTATTTAACAAGTAATCGGCAGAGTGAGCATAAGGCAGAGATGGCAGGAAGACGGCTGATGAAGAAAGTATATTATAGCCCTTCAAATCCGGGAAGTTTTGGGGGTGTAGATAGGCTGAGGAGGGTTATGCAAGATGAAACGGGAAAGAAGGTTGCGGTTGAAAAAGTTAAAGATTTTTTATCAGGAGAAGATACCTATACTCTACATAAACATGCAAGAATAAAGTTCCCGAGAAACAGAGTTTTTGTCACCAGACCATTGAGGCAGTTCCAGGCTGATCTCTGTGACATGCAAGCTCTGGCCATAGCAAATGATGGTTATAATTATTTATTAACAGTCATTGACATCTTTTCAAAAAGGGCGTATGTACGAGTTTTGAAGAGGAAAACAGCCGCTGAGGTGGTAAAGGCATTTGAATCAGGTTTTACAGAAAGTCAGATCCCCAAAAAACTTCAGACTGATGCCGGTAAAGAATTTTTTAACAAGAAATTTAAGGTTTTAATGGAGAAACACCGTATTGAACATTTTGCCACAGCGAGTGAAGCAAAAGCTTTAGTGGTCGAGAGATTTAACCGCACATTAAAAACAAGGATGTGGAGATATTTTACAGCTAACAATACCCGGCGGTACGTCGATGTACTGCAAAACCTAGCTAGAAGCTACAACCATTCCTACCACTCCAGCATTAAAATGAGCCCTAAGTGACCCCAGAAAATGCCTTTCAAGTGTTTCAGAATCTGTATGATGTCAAGTCCAACAGATATTGCAAGGACTCAGTGACAACGTTTAAACAAGGGGATCTTGTCAGAATATCCAAGGTCAGAATCAGAATCAGAATCAGAATCAGAAAAGCTTTATTGCCAAGTACGTTTTTGGACATACAAGGAATTTGTTTTGGCGTAGTCGGTGCAATACAGTACAAATTAAACAGTACAAACATATCTACAATATAATATAAATATAAGTGCACAGTTTTAAGTGAGTGAGAGTAAATATAGAGCAGTATAAGATGCAAGAGCAATACAACAGTGCAGGTGATCATTGTGCAAGTAAAGCAGTGCAAGTAAGCAGGAGTCCAAGCTGAGCGTTAATGTAACGCATAGAGTTACAGGTTACAGGTGTCCTGTCAGCAAAAAAAGGGGGGGTGTGGGGGAAAGGGGGAATGTCAGGGTGGTTTCCGGGCTTTGTTAACCAGGCTGGTGGCAGATGGGAAAAAACTGTTCTTGTGGCGTGAGGTTTTGGTCCGGATGGACCGCAGCCTCCTGCCAGAGGGGAGAGTCTCAAAGAGTCTGTGACCGGGGTGGGAGGGATCAGCCAGAATCTTCCCTGCCCGCTTCAGGGTCCTGGAGGTGTACAGTTCCTGGAGCGACAGTAGACTGCAGCCAATCACCTTCTCAGCAGACCGAATGACACGCTGCAGCCTGCCCTTATCCTTGGCTGTAGCAGCGGCGTACCAGATGGTGATGGAGGAGGTGAGGATGGACTCAATGATGGCTGTGTAGAAGTGCACCATCATAGTCTTTGGCAGGTTGAATTTCTTCAGCTGCCGCAGGAAGAACATCCTCTGCTGGGCTTTCTTGATGAGGGAGCTGATGTTTGGCTCCCACTTGAGATCCTGGGAGATGATGGTTCCCAGGAAGCGGAAAGATTCCACAGTGTCAATTGTGGAGTCACAGAGGGTGATGGGGGCAGGTGGGGCTGGGTTCTGCCTGAAGTTCACAACCATCTCCACTGTCTTTAGAGCGTTGAGCTCAAGGCTGTTCTGGCTGCACCAGTCCAACAGATGGTCCACTTCCCATCTGTACGCGGACTCGTCACCATCAGAGATGAGTCCGATCAGGGTGGTGTCGTCCGCAAACTTCAGAAGCTTGACAGACTGGTGACTGGAGGTGCAGCTGTTGGTGTACAGGGAGAAGAGCAGAGGAGAGAGAACACAGCCTTGGGGGGAACCGGTGCTGATGGTCAGGGAGTCAGAGACGTGCTTCCCCAGCCTCACGCGCTGCTTCCTGTCAGACAGGAAGTCAGTGATCCACCTGCAGGTGGAGTCGGGCACACTCAGCTGGGAGAGCTTCTCCTGGAGCAGAGCTGGGACGATGGTGTTGAAGGCAGAGCTGAAATCCACAAACAGGATCCTGGCATAGGTTCCTGTGGAGTCCAGGTGCCGGAGGATGAAGTGAAGGGCTAGGTTGACTGCATCATCTACAGACCTGTTGGCTCTGTAGGCGAACTGCAGGGGGTCCAGGAGGGGGTCAGTGATGTCTTTTAGGTGTGAGGTCCGTGGAGTGTTTGACAAAAAATACGAACAGAGTTTTACGGATGAAGTGTTTACAGTGTATGAGCGGATACCCCGATCTCCTCCTGTATACAAACTCAAAGATTTGGATGGAGAACCTATCGAGGGTTCCTTTTACGCTGAGGAACTTCAAAAAGTAAAAATATTTAACGACAAGATGTATCAAGTGGAAAAAATATTAAAACGACGTACGGTCAAGGGAGTCAAACAGGTTTTTGTAAGCTGGAAAAACTGGCCTGAGAAATTCAACAGTTGGATCAAGTTTGATGAACTTCGAAACGTATAAAAAAGGTTTGCACTAAACCTCACAGTTGACACAGCATCATGAACCGTTAGGTAGAGGATGATGGCTTTTACGTTACTCTTTCATCTAATGCTAGCATGGAAGTGTTTAAAAATAATACCAGTTCAAGTTTCCGTGTAAATTTAGCTCAACATATTGATTTAGAAGGCCAATGGATGGTTGCATTAGCCGAGATTTCATATCCTCATACATGGCATAATTTACCGGATTATGATGCCTACTTTGAATGGAGGAAGGTTGGTGATGTGGAGATCAATACGCAAAGGATCAGAAGTGGCTACTATAACAGCGTTATTCAATTCGAGACAGAGATGGAAATGTTTTTCAAAAAATTTAAATCGGGTTTACGCATTAAATTCAGCAAAGTTCAAAAGAGATTTGCATTTCAAGCAAACAGTCCGTATGAAATACGCTTCTTCAGCACTCTAGCTTATATGATGGGCGTGAAACCAGGGGAATGGATTCATGTTTCTGAACCAAAACTGGCTCCTTTTCCGGCGGATATAAAGGCTGGTTTCTATCACCTATACTGTTACAGCGACGTGGTCAGCCCACAAATAGTAGGCGACACTTTTGCACCTTTACTGCGGACCGTCAAAGTACAAGGCAAATTCAGTGATATGATTACTCAGACGTTTAACCCCGCCCACTACCTTCCAGTCTCCAGAAGACATATTGAAAATATCAATATAGAAATTAAATCGGACCAAAACGTTCCTGTAAATTTCGTCTACGGAAAGACCGTCATAAGACTACACTTCAGACCGGTGATATCACAACGTAGCCTGAGATAAATTTTATTTGTATAAACTATTCCAGAGATATGTATATAACCTCTAAGACTGATTGGTTATCATTCATATGACGCTGGTCATTCAACACTGCATCAAGCAGGCAAGAGAGAACATGGCACAGCTAAGTCTGAGACGTGATCCAAATCGCTTTGTAAATTACTATGTAAGTCAATCAGGCGGTAATCTGCCAGGGTTTTATGGGGCCCCGGTCATGTACGGACGCGGAATTGGATCATTATTTTCAAAATTATTCCGCTTTGTATCCCCTCTGGTTAAAAAAGGATTTGCAATTGCAAAACCCCATCTTTAAACGGCTGCATCAAATAGCGCTTCGGATGTCATCGGTAGAGCCGTGAGTAAAATGAGTGGTTCTACACACACCGACGGTCAAGAAGGTTCAGGAATTATGGTTTTATCCAAAAGACCCAGAACAAGACTCCCTGGTGATCGTTTAAGGACGGTTAAAAAACAACAACAAACGCGAAAAAGGAGATCAGTCGCAGCTGACAAACGAAGAGGAAGGAAGTCATCCGCAAGTTTTGATATATTTAAATAATGGCTCTTTTACATAACAAATCATCAGAGTGCACGCTGGCAGAGTTGGACTTATTTTCTTCCCCGATGACGCAGCTATCGATCGAAGATAAAATTTACACCGAGATCCAGCCTTTATCAGCAATCACTGATGTAGGCCCGATCGAGTTTTTCATTCCGGGAGACGGAGAAAAGTATCTGGATCTCAACGATACGCTGTTGCATCTCAGAGTGAAAATTACTAACGAGAATGGAACAAACCTGCCAGATGATGCACTTGTAGGGCTCATCAACTACCCGTTAAACAGCATCTTCAGTCAGTGTGACGTCACTCTCGGAGATCGAATGATTTCACAATCCAGCGCTACACATCCATATAGAGCCATGATTGAGACATTGTTAAACTTTTCTGAGGATTCTTTAAAAACCCAGTTTAGCTCTGGTCTTTTTTATAAAGACACTGCAGGTGCTCTGAACTCTATTGTTACAACTAACGGCCCTAACCAAGGTCTTAACAGCAGAGCAGGCTTTACGGCAAATTCCAGGGAGGTACATCTCCTAGGCCCCCTGCATGCAGACATATTTTTCTGTGAGAGACTTCTTTTAAACTCTGTTGACCTCAAAATTAAACTTACAAGAGCCAACGATGCCTTTTGTCTCATGGCAGCAAGAGACTCCACTTACAAACTCAGGATATTAGGAGCATCTCTTTTTATCAAAAAAGTTACTGTCTCTCCAGCTGTACGACTGGGGCACGCTTCAGCTTTAATGAACGCAAATGCTCTGTATCCACTTTCACGTGTGAATGTAAAAACATATTCCATCCCTGAAAATTCAAGGGTATGCAACCAAGAGAATCTTTTCTTAGGCGTCTTTCCCAAGTATGTGGTGATTGCGTTACTGGATCATGATGCTTTTACAGGAACACGCAATCTCAATCCGTTTGACTTTAATCATTTTGATATGGAATATTTAGCTTTGTGTAAGGACGGCAGACAAATTCCTGCTAAAGCCTTCCAGCCCAATTTTAACCAAGGTCATTCAGTGAGAGAGTATTACAACTTGTTTACGGCTACAGGACGACATCTAAAAGATCTTCCGCTGAGTATAACACGTCAGGAATTTAATCAAGGATACTCTCTATTCACATTTAATCTTAACCCGGGCGAGGACACAGATGCTCTATCTCCAGTTTCCAGTGGAAATTTAAGATTGGAAATGCGCTTCAGAAACCCGTTGCCTCATACCATCTACGCTTGTTATGACTCTATTTTAGAGATTGATTCAAAGAGGCGTGTGCTGGTGGATTATTATTAATCTAATCAGGCATGAATAATCATGAAATTGAGAGCCTGATGCGTCATCTGCTGGGAGATTTGTTTTGTGGTGTATGGCCGTGCGACCAGCTGCCGCTGCTAGCTGACAAATTCCCAGGGCCGGCCTACTTTATTGTGAACACACATCCTTCACACATGCCGGGAGAACACTGGTTAGCTCTGACTTTGGATGAGAATGGTCAATCCAGCTTTTTTGACTCTTATGGATTCTCTCCGGATTTTGAGTTCTAACCGTCAAGCATCGTAACATTTTTAGAAGACAGATCCTCAAAAATATTGTATCATAATAATCAGCTTCAAAACACTCTGTCCACTGTGTGCGGTCACCATTGCATTTTTTATTTATGTCATAGAGCGTGCGGATTATCAATGCAGCAAGTGTTGTCGAAATACACCAGAGATGTGATTAAGAATGATTTAATGGTTTGTGAAAAAATATCAGAAATGTGTCGTTAATCAAAGTTGTACATTTTATAGTCACGGAACATGCTCTTTGGAGATATTTATGGATTGTTATGGAATTTAAATTGTCTTATTTTTTTTTCATTGTTTGTTTTTTTTTTTCTTCTTATGATTTAATATTTGTGTAATTATATCATATGTTAGTGTGTGAAGTAGAGAACGAAGTTAGACTTGAAAAATATAATCAATAAATATTTTATTGAATAAAATAAATAGGCTACATGTTTCATTTTCTTATAACGGTTTATGGTGAAAATGTAATCCATCGGGGTGGTAGTGTCGTCTTACGAAGAGACCTTTTTGATCTCCCATCAGCATTTTTTGGATCTTCCAGCTCAGATCTCGACCAGTAGGGAGAATGAGTTATCTGCCTTCTTCTTCTTTTTCTTCTCTGCTTAACGCTGGGGGGTGTACCCCCATTTTCAATCGATGTACCCTCTGTTTTGAAACGTCTATATTCTTCACGAGCATAAGGGTTAATGACTGAAGATATGGGGATGTTTACCTCTGACAAGGTGTGTAGAAAGTCAGACCATCCTCGGGTTTGTGATGCTCCAGATTTTTTAAACGGAAGCCTGAGATTTTTCAACAAATCAATCACGTGGGACCCTTTTATAACATTTCCTTTAAATACAAATTCACCTCTCGAAGTCCAACTCTCACTTCTTTCGGATAATTTCTTCAAAATGTACTCGGCATTTTTACGGTTGTGTTTAGGAAGGCTTTTCAGTACTTCCATAAGAACCTGATCCTTAGGGGCCTCGTCCTGCCCTGGGCCTTGTTTTTCTTGGGACCGCTCATGTTCAGGAACCTCTGTGTCACGCTGCAGCATTAAACTGACCCGCTGTTTTTCTTCTTTGACACCTTGCTTAAGTAAAGTCAGATACCTCTGGAGAAGAGCATCGTATCTCTTGATTTTTTCATAAGAAGTCAAACCCGGCTCGTTTAATATCGCTCTCATTTCAGCATCCAAATTCTCCTCCGCCGTCTGTCTGATGGACGTGTCTGACTGGGTCAGACGCTTGAATTGATGAGGTGAAATGAGAAACATCTTCTGCGATGTTCTTAGAGACATTATCTCCTGATGATTCCACCCACTAGATCACCGATCAAGGGTGCAAGAGCCGTTAAGATGGGGAGAATAAAACCACCTCATTGCTTTTTGAGAGCCAACTGTAGTTTTTATCCCGGTTCTTTTATCACCCAACAATCTGATGATATTTCTTTGTTTCTTCAATTGTCGGTGTTGAGAGGGTGATAGTTTAATGTTACCTTTTAGGATATTCAGTGCAATCTCGCACAGAGCCTGAATAAAGTCGGGAGAGCAGTGTGCAAGAATATCTTTACGTTTCTGTGGACAGGCCTGGTACAAAGCTCTGAATAATGGTAAATTCCTTTTTATACGCGCAGACATGATGACTTACTTTGTTCTGGGCACGTATACAGCAGGCCACTGCTGAGGAAGTATCCCCGTTCTCAGTCTGAAATGTTCTGGGCAGGTAGGCGTAAAATCGATGATTAAATATCCATGAGCTTCTCTCGTTGCGTCTTCAAAACAGAAAAAAGACGTCTCTTATCATACACCAGTCGAAACCTTTTAAGAAATGTTGCGTTTGTCAAACGGAATCTCTTTTTATCCCTCCTGATCGTGTGTTGAGGGATTTCAATGACACCCTCACTTGACCTCTGTAAGTAGCCCTCGACCAGCCCTTTGATGCTGTCAAAATTGACCCTCTCGCTGCATTCATGCGTCTGAGTGATGCCTTTAGCACGTATCATTACATTTTTACGGTTTTTGGTCTGGTATGCATAACTCTTGAGTCCTGTCGATGCAAACTCCGAAATGCTGTCACCATCTAACTCGTCAGTAAGATCACCCAGATAATTCCCCAATTCCAGAGGAGTTTCACCACTTTTAGTCACATAAATCAAACTGTCCATGTCAATATAAATCAATCTGTCCTGTAACTTCTCCATGCTGCTGAGAAGTTTTAAACGTGCATAAGCGGTGGTGAATGCTGCAATAAACACATTATTTGTCTTACTTGGAAGAGAGATGACACGTTTACTGAAATTCCACTGCACTACACACATTTCACGGTTGAAAAAATGAAAATAGTTAACCCTGTATTTACTCGAGAACATGAAGCTGAAAAAGTCTTCAGGGTTAGTGATGATTGTGGTCTGAGACAGATCACTTCTTTGCGCAAATTTCCCCCAAAAACTGTTTAAACACAATTTTGCAACCTGCCTTTTGGCAGGATTCATCTCGATTTTCTCAGGATCTAATTGGATACCCTGATGCAGTTTGTAGTCGCTTATATACTTTGACTTACTCTCCTGATCCACTGCTTCAGACGGATAGCCTGAAGCCTCCTGCTTACCCTTTAAAAAGCAATGAATGTAACCTTTAAAGATCACTTCTCTTTTCAAAATGCCACACCTCTGTGATATTAGCAAGACGATAACTACACTCCAACGCTTTACAGAGTTCTACACTCACCCATACACCCGTCAGAGCTCTGTCCTCATCATTATGCATGCAGGGACCTGACTGGTTATTTATTTCAGCGCATGTGCGGCAGAGAGTGAACACAAGTTTACCTTGGGATGTTCTGTAAGGTAAAACAGGGAACAACAGGTTACGTGGTGGGTAGACCACAACTTTGATTATACCGAAGTAGCTGCTGGGGTCATCAAAATCTTTGTAAATGATGGTGGGGTGTCCAAGGGGAAAAACACAGTTGGCGTTTACATAAGGGTACAGAGATGTGTAATCCACATAGTGTACAGTTTCATCCGGTTCCGCTGTGTACCTCAACTTCATAGGACAGGTGCATCCACCATACAGAGCATCCCGGGGGGATAGCGGTTTGGGTGCATTAACTTTCTCAAGAAAGCTGATCACCCCTGGGTCTGATTTTTTCATTTCAATCCACTCATGCTCCCATATGACTTCGAGACGAAGGCCGTACACAGTTTGTAACACCTTGCTTCTCTCAACAGTGGCTGCGTAAAACTGTTCAAATGCGACCCCTCTCAACGGACACTTGTCATGAGGCATGTAACACTTTTTACAGCCGTGGAAAAAACAGCCGTAAAATTCAAACGCAACTTTGACACCGTTAATCTCTGCATACCCATCCACCGAATATGGCCCGATTTTCTTTTCACCCCTATTTAATGCATGCTCGATAAATATGGCTCTGCTGTCTGCAATCCAGCCGAGCCATTGAATGGACGCGCTAGAGAACGTTTTACTGCTACGTCTGTAGTCCAGAGGTGATGGAATGGCTAAGGTTTGAGGAGGAAGGAAATTGGTTACAAAAACCTTCATGCAGGCTGATGCTATTGTGATACTTTTAAACGGATCCACACTTGTCTCCTTAAAGAATTTTAAGCATCCTTGAAAAAGAATTTCAACGTCATTTTTACAATAACGAATAGCTTCTTTCTTAAAGTCAAAGACCTCTTTGCCCGCTTCTCTGTACCAGCTGCTAAACACCTCATGTTTAAGGTCTATGGCTTTGGCATTTAACTGTTACATCACCTAAGGGCATGCAAAAAAAAGAAACCCACTTCCTCTTTCGAGCAAAATGTTGAATAAATCAGAGCATAATGCAAATCAACTTGTCTTTACCAATGTCTTTATTTATCAAGCGAAAAATAAAAACAAAGGTAAGATTTAAACTAAGTTTAAGGTCATATCATTTTTATACTACATTCTCTATATGTCCAATCCTGACTTAAACGAGGGTGCACTTTCTTTTTCTCATTACTATAGTTTTGCCAAGTTAGGTATTCAGAGTGTCTCAAGTTTTTACATACTGTGATTTCTGTTTTATTTAAGAAAACAAAAACTTAGCTGAAGGGGTAGAGACTCCATCCCAGTAAGAAGTATGAGAGAAACATTAGTGATACATTCTATACACACTGTACTTAACAATATGTTGCCCTACCATATGTGTCTGTTTATCAGTCTTGTCTTTGACGTACCTGTAAGAATAAATAGCTCATGCGTTCTACAGCGTAGCAGGATGGAGGAGGAAAAGCCCCCACATACTGGAGATGTTGTTCAGAGGAAAATAGGTGGGGAAAAAAACCCTTGCTTTGATCGGTAAAGCCTAACGCTTTCGGCATGGCACTAAGCTTCATGCACATGAAGGACAGGCTATCAATGTATTTTAACCTGTAATCAGGGTCGGTTAAACAGAGAAGTTTACTCCCTACCATGACGATATGAGGTTTAATCCCTAACTGCAGCATTGCTGTGAGAATCAGGTAACCATCGTACCCCCGCGCATTGTGCGCTATTAAGGTGTAACCTCTGTACTTTGGCCTCCTGAAATGCAGGAGAAATTTTTGGGTGCAATTCAGTCCATAAGCGTACCATTCATCACCTTTCAACGTTTTAGCACAGACCAGAAAGGGGGTATGCATGCCGCTCTCATTGACGAGGCATTCGAAATCATAAAAAATCCGTTTATCATCAAGCTGATTAATTGCACTGCAAGGCAGAATGTAACACTTATGATCATCGCATTTAATGTCTAGGCTGGGGGGTACATTTTCACCGCAAATACTGCATTTTACATTACACACGTGTGGTTTATTCGGTTTACTGATTGGAATAACGTATATCCGTTTGCATACTTTACACAGTTTTACCAACTCACAGTCACTGATAGGCCTTTCAGCACTATTTCTGATGCGCGGTTCCCTGTGTCTGCTGAAACATGATGAATTACGACAGATTCTTTGACAGCCTGCACAGCTTACAGGATTGCTAATCTCTTGCATACATTTATATGTTCGACACACTGGACAATAACCTTCACAATGGTGTGTATTTGCATCATCATAGCTGGTGTAACAGTAATTACAAATATATCTGCACCCCATAAAACCTTTGAGATTTTTTATCCCATAGTAATGACCTTGAAATAACAGCAAAAACAGAGGGTTTGAACGATCAGGGAAACTGGTCTCAAATTTACACAGAGCAGTAGAGCCCGTGGTTCTGTGAAACACTACAATTTTTCTCTTCAGAATGGTTTCAAATTTACCAATATCACTAAAAGTAACTGCTGTTTGCTCGTCGAGGCCTGCCTGATGCTGCCATCTCCTCCCCAGTTCTACAGCACGGTGATCCGTGAGCTCAGGATCAGAGACGTGTGCGAGGCTGATTGCAAAACATAACTGATTACCGGTATTGTTTATAATATACAAATGACGCATTTTCTTATTAAACAGTTCACAGTCTAACGTTCCTGCAGCTTTATGCTTAGAACCTCCTGCTGGGTCATTAACAACCTGAAGAACAAATTCCATGTTATTATCTACAGGTATATTTGCATTCGATTGTACTAAATCGTCGAGGAAGTTTTCGAAAGCAGGCAGGATCATATTTCCATCATTTGTAACAGTAAATGTGATGTGACGATTGAGATTTTCACCCACTAATTCCAGCTGCACAACGTCGTTACGTCTGGTTAATGATCTCGCAGTGTGGGCTAATTCAATTATAGTACGCATGATGTCTGTATAGAATGCGGCTAAATCTGGAACGTTACTTGGACAGGGCGGCGGTATGGTAAAAGGTCTCCTTATTTCATGGTTATTAAAATGTTCACGTTCAACCACCGCTGGAGGATCTCGCTCTATTTGATCAGAACTAACTGCTACGTCCGTATTGAAATGACCCCCGTGCTGATCTGCGGCGTGTGACGTAGAAGGATTCTGATGACTGTCAGGTGAATCATTTTCCTCAATGCTGTGTGGAGACGATGCTCTATTTAAATCTTCAAGAGCCTGATTGATTACGTTTAAAACGTCACCGTGCCGATCTGTGGCGTGTGACGTAGAAGGATTCTGATGAGTGTCAGGTGGATCATTTTGCTCAATGCTGAGTGGATACAATGCTCTATTTAAATCTTCAAGAGCCTGATTGATTACGTTTAAAATGTCACCGTGCTGATGTTCATTTATTACATTTTCACTGTTAACAGGAGATGCATTTAAAACGATGTTATCTGCTGCTTCTGCATTAACGGGAATTTTGTTAAGTTCATTAACTAAATTTCTTATTTCATCCAGGGCAAGTCTGATTCGGTTATCCATTTCTATGAACATAAGAAAAAAAAATAAAAATAAAACTAACCTACAGAAAAAACAAAAAACAAAAACAAAACACAGTGATCAGTTCAGTTTAAAATCACCTTGATGTCACCAAAATGCTTCTTTAACAGAATCTGACATGCTGCCTGAAGCGTTAACGATGAGGCCTTATTACGAAGATCCCGTGAGGCTGTAGAGACTGTCTTCCTGTGTTGTCCGTTTCTGTGGCCAATCTGTCCTACCATCAACGTTACCTCTGTAAGGAGAATGAACAAAATAAAATAAAAATAAAAATATGTATATATATATATATATATATTGAAATAATCACATTAAAGCTGAAAAAAAACAAAAAAAATAAAGGAATTCAAATTAATTCAGTATGTATGTATGAATTAAAACGTACCGTTCATTAATCCACTCACTAGCGTTGCTCTGCTTTGTAGCGCAGAGAGTCGCTGTCTTTTGGCCGGGGTTAAATATTCTGTAAAAACAGAAGACAATAAAAGGTATCTTACGCTGCGCAGCACAGCGTTCATAAATAAAACGAAAAATAGTTTTTAAAATACACAAGTTTTTTTTTTTTTTATCTTACTGCGATTCTTTGCGGTAAAACCTCCAGATTTCACTTCTTGTTGAACTGAAACGGTGCCTCTCTGCTGAAAGCTGTCTTGATCTTTGAAAAGCGACCTTCTGGTGGGCGGATTCAATGTGGCATCTTTGGATGTATCTGTAAACAGGTTTATATGACATTTTATTGAACTATGCTTAAAATACACACACACACATATATATATATATATATATATATATATATATATTGTTTTTATAAAATTTTTATTTCCTTACCTTGCTGCTGCTCGACAGCTGTGTCTTCCACAGAGCTCTCAGTCGAATCTGTAAACAGTTTTATCTGAGGTTTAAAATACATTCACTCTCAAAGAAAAACAGTTAGTTCTTAGGACTTACTTTCTGGTGGTGCCGGTAACTTATCCGGTGTGTCTTCAGGGGAAATTATGATAATTGACGGATTCAAAGAATCAGTTTTAATTTCTGTGTTAGAAGAAAGTTCAGATGTTGTTGGGGGTTTTTCTTGTTTGGAAATAATTCGCCTTCTCAATTTTGATTGTCGATTCCAGCCGCTGAATCCTCCAACTTGATCATTCGGGTTTACCTCTCTCATCAAATCTATAAATTGAAACATTGTCAAGGGTTAACTGTAATATATATATATATTTTATTGCATTTAACATTTACTTACCATAATCTGATTGTGTCAAGATGAAATCATCAAGGTCATCAGCGGTGGGTTCTATGACAAAGAAACAAATATATATATATATATATATATATAAACAATATATATATAAACAAAATTAGAGAACATTCACATGCATTTAATGATTTCTTAAAGATGAATACTTACTTACTTACTTACTTTTAAAGATGTCATTGTGCTTTTGTGAATTATTATCAGAAGTAGATTCCACAATTTCCGGGTTTCCTGAAATATTTACCGACATTTTTTCTTGTCAGTACTGGTATTTTCAATGTAACAAGTGTTATGGTTCAAAGACATTCAGCATTTGAAGACCCTGACACTGAGGTTAGCCAATGAAACAGAGCCCCCGGACAACATTTACTCACAGTATTTATACCAGAACATGACAGTGTTATCTCAACTGCAAAGACTCTATGTTTTAAGACCAAAACCCTTCTTGAGTTCAAAGGTGATATGGTTATCTAAGGAACAGACCTAACTGCCCTTCCTGACATCGCCCCTAACAGTTGGATATAGAATAACTGTAACCCCCCTGAATAACCTTTTACTCTAAGATGAAAAAGTAAATGTTTTAGAAAAGCTACAGGTAACTAAAATTATCATTCATTTTTCCTAAAATGGAGTCTCTCATGATTCAAAAACAAACACATCATTGCTAGAGTCAATTTATAACTTGGAAACAGTATACTGATGTTCTTTTTTTTTTCTGTTAATCTCATATTCGTCTTACCTCTTTCAGCTGCTTTTCCAGTATGTTGACGCAGAAGCTGAAGGTTTTTCTCGTTCCATCGATGTAGTGAAGCACAATCTTTTAATTTACTTTTTAGGTCTTTTCTATTTTGAACTGATTTAGACTGGCTCATATATTCAACAAAATAGGTCCTGCTGTAAAAGCAAAATGAACTTACAATTTCTGTCAGGTTACACAGTTCATTTTATTAGGATTTCATGTGTTAGGTCAACATTAAGTTGATTATACCTTTAAAATATAAAAGGTTGCATGTCTTTTTTGTTTTTAGATGTATTAACGCCTGAAAAAACATACAGATTATTAATAACACCCTTAAACATGCCCCTGTGTGTTTTAATTGGCTCATTTAAGGCCTTCCCCGTAACACCCTTAAACACACCCCTGTGTTTTAATTGACTAATTTAAGGTATCGCCCCTAATGACGACAAGCAATCAGCATCCACGGTTACGCCCCCTTGGACACACCACCTGCTTGACCACGTGACCTCCTGCCCACATGGCACCCACATGGCGCCCACATGGCGCCAACCGGAAATCCCACCCTCACCGGAAGTCCCACCCACCTGTCAAAAAGTTTGATGAAAGGGTGTACTTAAATTCTCTTAGGACAGTCTCATGAAGAGGATGCTCAGGGTTTTCCATAATGTTCTTCATTTTATGAAGAATCCGTCTTTCCACAATGATCTCCAGAGGTTCCAGAGAAGTCCCCAGAACAGAGCCAGCCTTTTTTATCAGCTTGTTGAGCTTTTTTAAGTCCCTGGCTCTGATGCTGCTTCCCCAGCAGATGATGGCAGAAGAGATGACACTCTCCACAACAGACTTATAGAAGATATGCAGCATCTTGCTGCAAACACCAAAGGACCTAAGCTTCCTCAAGAAGTACAGTCTGCTCTGTCCCTTCTTGTACATGGCTTCACAGTTGCATCTCCACTCTAGTCTGTTGTCCAGGTGAACACCGAGGTATTTATACTCCTCCACCACCTCCACTTCTTCTCCCATGATGGAAATAGTGTTTAACATTTCCTGTTTCTCTTAAAATCTACAATCATCTCCTTTGTTTTAGTCACGTTCAAGATGAGATGATTGATACACTGACAACAAGTCTGTAATATATTTTGGTGCTAAAGTTAAAGTCTATTCTTTGAGACACAAGGAGCCAGTGTAAGGACTTTAGAACTGGGGTGATGTGCTCCACTTTCTTAGTTCTAGTGAGGACGAGGGCAGCAGCGTTCTGGATCAACTGCAGCTGTCTGATTGACTTTTTAGGTAGACCTGTGAAGACATCGTATCAGTAATCAATCAATTCTACTAAAGATGAACGCATGAATTAGTTTTTCAAGGTCCTGCTGATCCTGGCCAGATGTTTGCATGTTTCCACTAGCATGTCTTGATGGTTTATCTTCAGCAATAAGCTCGCTGAGTCTTTGAGATTTGAAGGTCTTGTTGCCATCAATCTCATCTTTACATAACTGCACAGGATTTCTATCAAACTCAGGTTGGGATTCTGGCTGCACCATTCTGAAAAGTTAAGATTACATCCATTCAGAAAACTATGTTGGTAAAATGAAAACATTACATTAAACCTAAATCCGTCATGGGCATGAATAACCCTAACTATACCCCTCAGACTACCTTTGCCATAAGTTATTTTTGTTCAAGTCAGTTTTCCATCTGTTTTTGATATGCATTCAGCAGCATTTGACTTGATTTGACTTTGCTAAATAACAAGTTCCTATGGGTCCTTAATATGTCTCTGCTGTTGAATAAATGAATTTATAATTTCTCTGAAACAGATATGCTGTAAAAGATTAAGAACATACCATTCCAAGTCATACCTACTTTATATGTACATTTTTTAATTCTGAGTAAAATCCTTCAAGAGGATGCAGAACATCATTAAAAGCCAGCTTGATAGAATGCACACCACCCTGCATGAATATTGAATGCTGAGAATGATCATTATAACACAAGCAATAGGATCCAATCAGTAATATTTGTGTCTGTTTTTCAGGGGAAATATTTAGTTGTGACAAAAAATGCTGCCAACAAAGACCTTAAGTCTTATATTAAAAATAACAGAACCCTAACATTTTAGATCAATCTAGTAATTACAGTAAAGACAATTTAATCTTAAAATAATTTTAAAATATTTAATCACTAAACAAAGCCAAATTGTGTCCCAATTTTCTAATTAAAATGAATGAATAAAAATGCTTCAAGTGATGGCATGGAGCAAAATGTGATGGGTACAAAAGTAAAATAACATACAGCAGATTTTGGTTTCATTGTGAGAACAGTTTTAAGCTAAACAACTGTCTCATGCTAAATGTACTGAATATAAATGTTTTAATGAATATGCATTGTTCTCCATGCAAGTAACATTTGAAAAGCCAGGAAGCAACATTACAAGCAGATCGATGTGTTTCAGCTTGTGCCCTTCATCAGGGTCAATGACCCTTACCATGCACCTTGGGAGGCGGTGATTTTGTGCCAGAAACATTTGGTTCTCACTGGATTGTATCCCCACAACAGTTCAAGGGATAGAAAAAAGTAATCTTTACCTAAGAGATGAAAATTAAGAGATGAGAAGACACTCCCTATGAGGTTTCTGTTTTCTCACAGCAACAGAGACATAAATTAAACAAAAATATTGGTTTATCAATTGAAGGAGCTGAAAACTTTGCTCCTAAATAAAGCGATACAGACACTGCTAAGCAAACACTTTCAAGAAAGGTTTTCTCACACTTTACTCAGATACTGTAACAAATATTTATATTGTTTTCTCTTTCACTCTGATGCCAGCATTTCAGACTTGGATGTGTCAAACGTTCTGCTAGATCCACATGTTGTGGATTTTTATAGCTTCTGAACTTTATTGGTTTTCCTATTTCTGCTGCTCTTTCTACTTTGCTAGTAAGTTATAAACAATCACATATGGCCCTGCAGCCTTCCTTATGATTGCCCTTGTGTTTCGGTCCTCAATGTTCAGCCACGTTTGTCAGAAGAAGCACAATTTGGAGCTCAACATGAACATCATAGTTACATGATTACCTGTTATTAGCTTAAAGGCAACAATTCTAATGTGAAAAAGAGCTAATGTAAAATACGATTATTGTACCATTTTACTAGTGAATCTCCACCTAATCTTGCACCAAGCAAAAACCAAATGAGACCAAACTTAATAAACAATGCTGTCAAAACATGAGCTGCAATGTCCTCAAGGTGGATGCTATCAATCTACATGCTTCATAGCAGCTGAATATAGTGCCTAACAGTGTTGCAAAGTGATCTTGCTGCTGGGTAGCTTGGGGGGATGCTTTTGTCGGTTGAAACTGAAGCGACCTAACAGAAATCCATGTCACATTTGTAAACACAGCAACATCAATCTTAGGAATAAAAAACAGACATTGAATGATTTCCTTCAATGTTTTTGCGCCTTTTCTGAGACAGAAAGACTGCGTGACGATGCTATATTCTTCTTTTGGATAAATAGCAAGTAAATTGAAACTACACTGCGTCTTGTAAATTCAAGGTTGCACTTCTGGCTCCGCATTCCACTTCTGCACCCTGCCAGGGTTCATGGCGAGGTTCCCCTTTTTAAAGAGAAGGTTTGGCAGTCCAGTGGCACTTTCTCTAACCTACAGAATATGGCAAAGTTGAAAAACCTCCAACCCCAGGTAATGCTACTTTAGAGTTGTTTAACTTACTTAGTACCCTATGCCCTACTGTAGGCAACTTCTCCAAACTCTTTTTTACAGCTTTCATTTTGAAAGTCGGATTAATTTGTCTAAATCTTCCTCCACTACCAGGCTGCACTCACTGGCCACTTTATTAGGTACACTTGTTTAAGTGCTTGTTCAGCCTAATAGTAAATCAGTCACAGTCACGTGGCATCAACTCAGTGCATTAAGTGTCCAGAACTGTAGCCACCATCAGAAAAGGGAACACATAGGATTTAAGTGACTTTAAATGTGGCATGATTATTGCTGACAGATAGGCTGATCTGAGAATTTCAGAAACTGCTGAACTCCTCAGATGTTCATGCACAGCTGTTGCTCAGGTTTACAGAGAACTGTCTAAATATCCAGTGAGTCGAAGTTGTGTGTACAAAAATGCACTTTTTATGTTAGAGGTCAGGTAAGAATGAATAGAGTGGTTCGATATGATTGAAAGACAACAGTAGCTCAATTAACCACTTATTGCAATGTATACAGAATAACCTTTTTTTTTTAACCTTGACGCAGATGGCCTACAGGAGGTGAGTACAGCTGCTTTTGTCAGCCAAGATCAGAAAACTGAGGTCACAATTTACATAGGCTCGCCAAACAGGACAACAGATTATAAACATGCCTCCTGGTCCGATAAATTGCGATTTCAACTGATGCATTCAGATGATGGGGTTAGAATTTGGTGTAAACACTATGAAAGCATGGATCCAGCCAGTCTTGGATTAACAAATTCAGGCTGCAGGTGGTGGTGTAATGGTGTGGACGATATTTTTGGGCTCCTTTTTACCAACTAAGCTTTGTATAAAATCTGCAGTCTACCTGAGCCTTGTTGCTAACCATGTCCACCCCTTTTTGATCACAAAGTAACCATCTTCCAATGGTTCTTCCAACAGGATAATTCACAGTGTTACAAAATTTAATCGCAGACTGGTTTCTTGAACATGACAAAAAATTCACTGTGTTCCAATGCCCTTCATATTCTTCAGATTTCAATCCAATAGAGCACCTTTAGGATGTGGTGTGATGGGAGATTTGCGTCTTGGGTGCACAGCTGGAACATTTGCTGTAGTTCTGTGATGCTATCATGTCAACATGGACTATAATCCCTTAGGAATATTTGAGACACCTTATTAAATCCATTACATTAAGAATTAAGCCTGTTCTGATAGCCCAACATATCTTTGAAATAAGATCCAATTTAGATTAAATTTTAAACCTGTTTCTAAGAATTTCTAATCGCATTATGGAAAATTCCGACAGGTTATGGGGGACATAACCTTTCCAGAACTGAATCCTGAAACTAAACAAATGCATTACAGGTGAATGTTTCAATCACTTCAAATGAAGGTCAAATAAAACACACTACCTTGAAAAAACACTAGGGATAAAATTACATTGAATCATGTCCAGAACAGTGTAGGACAATCATTACTTAACCTAAACTGCAGCGTTAACCTTCACACTATCTCTCCATGTCTGCTAAATCATTTAGATGGTCTCATTTAACACAAATCTCCTCCACAGCCATTTGGACCCCAGGGACTGATGTGTATGAGAGCTCGATATTAACAAGCTCCACATGTTCACATGAAAGTAACATATTAGCTTGTACCTAGTGTAGTTTGACAGAAAACTAATAGAAATTACTTCTAAGACTTCTCTTTTAATAAAAACAACTATAAAGTTTGTGAAAATTGATTTGTGAATTAGAGGAGGTTTTTGCAAAGAATATGGGCAGAGTACATTTTATGATGCTTTTACTGCAAATATTTAAGAGAACATCTTGGACTTCAGATTAGACAGTAAACTTGAAGCATGCTTAACAGCTTAATAAAGCTTAGTATATAAACAGTGCAGACCATTACCTAAAGTTTTTTTGAAGAGAAGTTTATACAGTTATTGTAGTATTAGCAAAGTTCATAACAAATGTGAAATTACCTGTCCTAACTGTTCTCAAGAGCACAACTGCTCAGATTTTCCACTCAGATTTAAAACCCGAGATCCAAAGAACTCATAACAATACACAAGAAAACATGCAAACATATATAAACCCACATTATCCCATGCACACATACAGTTCCACTGTTTGACTGATAAACATAGAGTCACTATTCTCAGAATAACGAATTGTAACACATGAACCATTTGGGAACAAAACAAAATAATAAAACACCTATAAATAAAATGTGTGATAGAAAATTCCTATGGGTGTCTCTGAATCTTTTTTCTTTAACACCAGTACTCCATCCATCAGCAAAGAGATCAGAACTGTACATCTCTCCCCATACATTAACACATCATACATCTCTTATGTACTATGTGTTAATACATAAAAACAATACATACAAATCTATTACCACAGAAAAGATGGCCATTGAAGAAGGTAGATTTTGTGTCTGCTGAACCACATCTGGATTTGGGCACATATCTTAGATAATTTATCTAACTCAAAAACCAAATGAAGAGCTAAATTGAGTATTTTGGCAGAGGTCCTCAGATTTCTTGTTTTTTTACAATCTCTTAGTATGATACCATTCATACTAATAAAGTTCCCCGTGCCTTTGGAAGTTAAATGGTCCACAGATCTTCCAGGATATGTAACAGTGGGCATCAGACACATTTCTTTGCCTATCTATCCTTTGTTTTACTCCAGACCCACATGTTAAATGTTAGAACAGAAAGGGCTTTATCCTGGCACACCTCGCAGAAAACCTGTTAACATATAGACAGCATACAATTGTTGGTTAGAAGACTTCTTGACCCCGAGGTACTTGTTGGTTAGAAGACTTCTTGACCCTGAGGTACTACCCTCTGTGAGTTTTGTATTTTTTTTCTTTTTTTACTTTACTAGGCAATCTAATCAACCCTAAAAAAATAAAGGACAACAATATGCTTACTTTGCATTTATTTTCTAGAAACAACTGCCAATAGGTATGGCCTCAAAATGTTTTTTGAAAAAATAAAAAATTATTTCTTACTGTAATTGCTGCCGCAGTAAAAACAGTATTTATTTGAGGCTTTAAGGCTGCAACATTCAATAATCGATGGCAAAAGGTGCTTGATAGGAGATTTTTGAGATTTTTACAGAGTGTGAACCACAGTGTGAACTACAGAGTGTGAAGCTAAAGCTATGCCACTTGATGGGTTCCGGATAGAGCATATTTACAGACAAATAAGGTTTTTCAAATGGTGTGTTTTAGAGTATGTATACTCTGATTATTTATCTGATTATTATTTACTAAATTAGTTGACAAATATTGCAATAAATCTATTATTCATGATTTATCCAATTAATTGTTTTGGCCCCGGAGGCTTTTTGCATATTTTTTCACAAGTTTCCTAAAAAATATTGAGAGTGCATATGAAGACATGTTATGGGGAGAATAGCACAGAAAAAAAACATAACTATAGCTATATTTCAGCATTATAGTTATAAAAAGATTTTATTATATACATTGCCTGTAAAAGACATGTAGAAATTTCCTAAAGCTATAACCTACACATTAAAGATTTAGAACAACCTTAACTTAGCGCTGCTTAGACATACTGTATATCTCTTAATTTTCCATGATTTGATATGTCTTACTTTCATAATTGCTAATTCTGTTTTATAAAGATAGAGCTGCCTCATTGACACTGAAAAGGAGTTGTGCTAATTGTTGAGCGTATGTTTCATATTTTTTACCTCACACTCTCATC